>NC_064615.1:293680912-296180912 GCF_023898315.1 Schistocerca nitens | reverse complement strand
GCCCAACACTACAATGGCAGACAACAATCCAAACTAGCCACAGACTGCACACAGCACAGCCAGTGATTTTCATACAGAGCGCTACTTGGCATTACCAATACGAAAACCTAAACAGCCTACTTACACAGCAAAATCACTTACGCCAATTGCAGCGCTAGTCACGTTAATTATGTGTCGCTTCCCAGTGGCGACGAATGCCTGCTCTGGGAAGTGAACAAATTCCCACAAAATTTCCCTTCCTCTCAACTTCTGTTATTTAGCTCCTCCCAGGCCACCCATCAAGGTTAGCGTCTGCACAAACACCAATTTTTCCTGAATTCTGACTCCCAGGAGAGTACTTCAAATTCCTCGGTCCTACGTTCCCATCGGAGACCGGCGTATTTCATTCTGTCGCTCTTCAGCTGATTTACTTCAGACTCTGCGGACCTTGAATTCAGGGCGAAGTTACTATAGTCACGAACATGCATATTTTGACCTCTGTTGACCGCTCCACCGTAGCTTTGCATGGCTTTCTCGCATGTTTCACTGAAAACGGGACGACGGACATTTATCAACAGACGTACAAGTTCTCCGCCTGCTTCCCGGTACACCAGCATGGGGTCAGGGTCAACCACCCATGTTGTCACTCATTTTAAGGCGGCTGGAGGCCGCGCCGCGTTACCGCTTACTCAGAGCTCGAGCCGCCCTAAGCTGCCTATCGTCGCTTCCCTTCGCCGCTCCCCAGCCGCGCGCCGCGGTCATTTCTGGGTACTTCCCTGGGATAAACTAGCCTCCAGTAAATCGACGCGTTTCCACAAAGTTTTCATGTCGTGTGAATTACTTTAAAACCATCACCCGACAATGATTATTCCAATATGTCCATACTATACCATCTACATGATGCATTGTGCCTTGTCAGTCATTTTGTTCAGCCCTACTGTTCGCTCAACGTGAGTTAGGTGATCTCTAATGACTTCATGTAAGGGGCATGGTTCTTGCCATCTTACAACAGGTCTATGTACTTATTAAAAAATAGGACACCTTACTTTTGCGAGATTGCCGTCCTGACAGCTTGCTTCAAAATATTTTGAACAATCATGAAGATGATACCAGACAGAAACTCAATGGTAAATTTCCATTCAGTCACCACGTAAACTATGTATATTTCCAAGCTTTTATTGTCGAATTTCGTTCTTAAGTCTTATTTAAACTAGCAATTTTTGTTGTTTTTAGGAGCAGTTATTTTAAAACGTAAAAGGTTAAAATGAGTACTGAGCAAAAAATGCCGCCCCCTTAAGGTGCCGCCCTAGGCCCGTGCCTAGTGGGCCTATATGTAAATCCGTTACTGAGGGTAGGAACGCAGTCGTCGCGACGTCGCGGCCTGTCCGTATGACGTTCTGTTTGGCTGAGGCGCTGCTCGGCTACTCGCGGAGGGAGGCCCGGTTCCCGTTCCGCCGGTGGTCTCCGTACACGGCAGCACGCTCAACCGCTGTGGAGATCGACGCTGTTCACCCCACTGACAGGGGAAACTCCCCACCGCACCTCCCTTCAGATTTAGTGGTAAGATGGTCCGGCCGATAGCCCGCCAAAAACTGAACACAGATCGAGCATGAAAATAGGAAGAAAGTGATGGACTGTGAAAAAAGAAGAAAAATCAAAGCAGTGAACGGTCAAAGCTCAATAGTGTGACATCGAGCGAATTTGAGTAGGCAGGGCGTCGTGGTTGTGTGGTCACGGTGTTGGACTGTGAAGGGGAAGATCCGTCTTCAAATCTCCCTCGGGCTTCATAATAATAACGTTATTATTATTATTTACAAATTTATGAACTGTCCATCCTGTCAAATACGTGTCTGTTCGCTGTATTCAAATTTGTGCCTGTGTCGTGGCGTAACATCCGTTTGTGAGAAAGGGACATCCAGACGTTCGTACCTCCTACTTGTTCTATGCAACGACAAGATGTTATGACTCTTGCGTTCTCTTTTGGAAGTCCTGAGACTTAAATTCCTTTGTTGTAACATATTTCACACCCGTATATTTGATGTTCTCATCTCTGTGTGAGGTCTATGCGACATCTCGCCTGCTGTTACTATTCATCACATTATCTCATGACGGTAATATATTCTTACCACATGATTCATATTATGTAACCAATGTATAATACAGCAACTGCCAAGACCGGACGGAAATTTTATAATTTTGTGAGAAAAAAAAGAAAAATTGGCACGAAGGAGACGTAAACACGGATGAACCCCGTTTGCAGTTGGACACCGTGACCACACGACCACGACGCCGCGATTCTCGCAGTTCGCTCGATGTTACACATCTTCAGCTTCGACCGGTCACTTTTTCTATTTCGCTTCTTTTTTCATAGTTCGATACACCTGTCTTCCTGCTTGATTTGTGTTCAGTTTTTGACGGGCTATCTGAAGGGGACTTTCCCTTTTAAGGGCCTGAACACTTCGAGATTGGGATTCAACTTGTACTCGCTCTGTCCGTTAAGCAGTAACGCTGGTTTCCATTTTTATTGACGTAAATCTCCATTTCCGCCAAGATGTTCAGTCACTGACAGTTCGGTGCCCTATGCAAGTTATACTTCATATCTCCCGACACAAGT
Source organism: Schistocerca nitens (assembly GCF_023898315.1). Taxonomy (NCBI): domain Eukaryota; kingdom Metazoa; phylum Arthropoda; class Insecta; order Orthoptera; family Acrididae; genus Schistocerca; species Schistocerca nitens. The sequence goes on along the minus strand of NC_064615.1, from coordinate 296,178,319 downwards.
TTTTCCTTATCCAAATGTGTACCGAATGCGCTCTTACTTTGGCTACACGTGCGTTCTTTGAAGGGAGTCTTAAAAATCCTCCCTGCTAACTTTACGGTGTAGCCTAGAACTAGATGTACATAAACTTTATTTTTTTCTGAAAGCTTCCGCAATTATATGGAAAGTCCACCATTGAATGGTATAGTACCAAACCTCTTACTGCTTGAACCTATCTTCTTCTTGTCGTGTTTTTTTTTTTACCTTAGCTTGTTATCACAGTCTTTGCATCCGTTCGCCATGGCTTTTTGTTTAATAACACTCAACTCTTTTGCTGCGTCGTTACGATCGAGTGGCAGTTTTAACATCCTATAAATCATAGCTGTGAAATACACTCCTGGAAATTGAAATAAGAACACCGTGAATTCATTGTCCCAGGAAGGGGAAACTTTATTGACACATTCCTGGGGTCAGATACATCACATGATCACACTGACAGAACCACAGGTACATAGACACAGGCAACAGAGCATGCACAATGTCGGCACTAGTACAGTGTATATCCACCTTTCGCAGCAATGCAGGCTGCCATACTCCCATGGAGACGATCGTAGAGATGCTGGATGTAGTCCTGTGGAACGGCTTGCCATGCCATTTCCACCTGGCGCCTCAGTTGGACCAGCGTTCGTGCTGGACGTGCAGACCGCGTGAGACGACGCTTCATCCAGTCCCAAACATGCTCAATGGGGGACAGATCCGGAGATCTTGCTGGCCAGGGTAGTTGACTTACACCTTCTAGAGCACGTTGGGTGGCACGGGATACAGGCGGACGTGCATTGTCATGTTGGAACAGCAAGTTCCCTTGCCGGTCTAGGAATGGTAGAACGATGGGTTCGATGACGGTTTGGATGTACCGTGCACTATTCAGTGTCCCCTCGACGATCACCAGTGGTGTACGGCCAGTGTAGGAGATCGCTCCCCACACCATGATGCCGGGTGTTGGCCCTGTGTGCCTCGGTCGTATGCAGTCCTGATTGTGGCGCTCACCTGCACGGCGCCAAACACGCATACGACCATCATTGGCACCAAGGCAGAAGCGACTCTCATCGCTGAAGACGACACGTCTCCATTCGTCCCTCCATTCACGCCTGTCGCGACACCACTGGAGGCGGGCTGCACGATGTTGGGGCGTGAGCGGAAGACGGCCTAACGGTGTGCGGGACCGTAGCCCAGCTTCATGGAGACGGTTGCGAATGGTCCTCGCCGATACCCCAGGAGCAACAGTGTCCCTAATTTGCTGGGAAGTGGCGGTGTGGTCCCCTACGGCACTGCGTAGGATCCTACGGTCTTGGCGTGCATCCGTGCGTCGCTGCGGTCCGGTCCCAGGTCGACGGGCACGTGCACCTTCCGCCGACCACTGGCGACAACATCGATGTACTGTGGAGACCTCACGCCCCACGTGTTGAGCAATTCGGCGGTACGTCCACCCGGCCTCCCTCAAGCCCACTATACGCCCTCGCTCAAAGTCCGTCAACTGCACATACGGTTCACGTCCACGCTGTCGCGGCATGCTACCAGTGTTAAAGACTGCGATGGAGCTCCGTATGCCACGGCAAACTGGCTGACACTGACGGCGGCGGTGCACAAATGCTGCGCAGCTAGCGCCATTCGACGGCCAACACCGCGGTTCCTGGTGTGTCCGCTGTGCCGTGCGTGTGATCATTGCTTGTACAGCCCTCTCGCAGTGTCCGGAGCAAGTATGGTGGGTCTGACACACCGGTGTCAATGTGTTCTTTTTTCCATTTCCAGGAGTGTATGTCCACTTATGCTTTTTATTGTTAGGCACACATTTTGGGTATGTAATAATTTTAATGGGTGCCTGTGTATATTCTATTTTAAACTACTGAATTTATGTTGCTGATCACTTACGTATCTCAGCAGCAGTGCCCTCTAATGACTATAGTTATGTTTGTAAAAGCGAACTCGTTTACGGACTTTATGTCTTCAGTTGAGTAAACAGTGTGTTGGTAGCGAATCAGACAAGAAATCAGGCAGTGACGGCCGCAATTTAATCAGTCGCAACCATGGAAGGAGGCGGTACACCACAAGAAGGTATCCAGTATTAACACACGCCACGTTCCTCCGTTCCCCCCGAGACAGCGCCACCACGTAAGAATAGTTATGTCATTCAGGTGTATGTGTTTCAATTATCACAATTGCACGGTTATGAGGTCAACAGGAAATTACATTACACCAGTAAATTACTCTGCAAGAGACCTATAAACTCTTATTGGTGTAGACTACCGCACAACACATTAATTACTTTCCAAGAACAGTTACATTCGAAAAACCGCCAATATGCCTACAGACTGTAGCAGCAAGTATTTTAAACCGGCGTTGTATGACGAGGCTACAGCAAGCATCTATGATACCAGAGTCAATGTTAAGCACGTAAAATTGGCCATATCTAGGAAATCGTGTAGAGCTGAAAGGGCAAGAAATTCTGTAATATTGAAAGGGTACAGTACCACCCGACATTGAAAATAGGTACAAAATACTTCATTATTCTTGTCAGAACAACACATTTTTTGTGTAAAAATAACTCAATTTCAATTAATGCAGCGAAGCCGGATACCAGTGTGGGAAAGAATGACAATTTATTTATTTAATTGATCACATGTGCACTCCCACAAAGTAAATCCCTACATCCAGTTTGGTGAGATCTGTGAAATGAATGAATGTATGGTCGTCTGCTAACCGCAGATAGTGAATGTGGATATATGATCATCTTTGAGTCGATCCTTTGGCCACCTTTGGTGGGACCAAAGAGACGAAAGGTACCAGAGCTTTGAGCGCCTGAAATGTGGCTGACCAATACGATAGCAAGGTGCTTCCCCCACCTCGACAGAGGTTCGAGATGACCTACAGAACGGCCATATTTCAGCACTCTGCCGCTGGATCTTCTGCCGTTAAGACCTATTTTTGTTGTGCTCCGTAATGACGAAAGAGTGGAGACATGGTATGCATGTGGAATATTTAAGAGTAGTTTGAACTAATAATTTCTCTATCTCAGGAACTTTTGTGGGGAGAATTAAATGTCAGGCAGGTAACATTAATGGGATTGTAGTAATCTTCGGAAGTGACCAACGGCCACAATGAAACCACGTGTAGCAATAAGCTGAAATACTTCCGTGTGCTTAAGTTAAGCTGAATTACTAGCGTGTGTACAATAAGTTGAAATATTTAAGAAATAGCGTGTGTACCATAAGCTGAAATATTTAAGAAACGGCGTGTGCAGGACTTGAAATTAGAGACGAGTACTTCCACGTGGTGAGTACTGTGTGAGTCTCAATCTGTGTATGAGACAAAGGACAAAGAGAAGTACTCGTCCATGGTATCAGTTGAGGACTCGCGTGTGTGCTTAATATTAAACGGCATGATATGATTCCGTGTGACGCTAGATTTAAACTCTGAGAGAGAATCAAGGTGAGTCAGCCGTCTATCCAGCAACGCCACTTGGCTTGCATTGCACAGGAAGACGTGCATTTATCTCCAGAGTTCACAGTAGGAAAGTAGAATTACAAAGTGGGGCAGTGTTGTGTGAAACTGGGATAAATATTGATTGAAGTGGGGAAGCTGAAAGTGATAATGTTGTAACCATTCTTTGTGTAGTATTTCATATTGTTGTGTGGTGTATGTCATGTAATTTGGGTATGTGTGGTTTGCATGGGGGAGTAGCTAGGTAGTGTCAAGAGATTTGTGGGTTGTGCTTGTTCCTTCTGTATCGCTCAATCTGGAGGAAAGTTTCGTGATGATTGTGAGAGTCGAAGTGTGAGGTATAATAAAAGATCCACCATCCTATCCAGAAAGTGCACTGTAGAGTTAAATAAATTACGAGACCATAATATAGAGATTCACTAATGTAAAGCCGTGCCCACTGGGCGGAATTTCTCATGTGATATTGTTGTAGGTTATAGAATTTGTGTGTTTAGGAATAAATAAGATAGTGAAAAGAAAAAGATTGGCGGCCTTTTCCTTCAAATTGTATGTTTTCATAATGTCCCAAATTTATAATGTGTGCGCCACTCATATTCAGTGCGATGGCCACGTGTTAATAAAAGCCGTTAAATAAAAGACAAAAAGAAAATGTGGTATTGCCAGTGCGTAGTGTACAGTCAGAGTTCTGTAAATCACTGATAGATATGCGTTTCCGTTGCGTAGTAATCATATAGGAGGATAACTTGTAACTAAGTGTGAGTACTAGAGTTCATGTTACTCGTCAAATAAGAAAGAATCCACTCGCTTGGCTGACCACTCATCTTGCAGGCCTGACTGCTTGATGCCACAGTATGAGTAAGGCATGTGGGTGCCTCTCATAATTTCGACCCTGCCAGGATATTTTGCTGTTAAGATTTTTTTTATGGAATGTATTGTGATAGCGCTAAGAAGTAAAATTTTTTCTGTTTGCAATTTCTTTCTGGGTTGGTAAGGATCTTTTATTTTTTTATGTAATTAATTGCTATATAGTCCAAGGCTGGAAGATCGTGGTATAATTTTTTTTGCGTAATGTCCGTAGTAACTAGGTCGCAGTCGAAAAGCGTAGCCACCATGGAGAATAGCGATTCTGGGGTGAACGTAGCAGTGCAGCAGGAAGTAGCTGTTGACCATGGGTTAATGAGCGAGAAAGACAAACACTCCGAAGGGGCTGTATTGTTCAGTGGACCGCTGCAAGGGGATCCTTTATGCGGCGGGCTTTGTCCACAAACGCGGGCTTTTCCCGACGACGCGGGCTCGGGACTAGGTCAGGTATTCAGTGAAAGTGAAGCTACCCTTAGCGAAGCTACCGTTTCTCAGGCGAACGAGGTGAGCGCGTCGACGGTAGCAAATGACAGTGTGCTACTGCAGTTTTTACCGAGGATGGACGAAAGATTAGAAGCTATGAATAGAGATAATAAGGAGAGAGATAGGGAGAATAAGGAAAGATTTGATAGAGATAATAAGGAGAGAGATAGGGAGAATAAGGAAAGAGATAGGGAGAGAGATATGGAGAATAAGGAAAGATTTGAAGCAATTAATGATATATTGGACGCGATGGATAGAGATAATAAGGAAAGATGGGAAGCGATGGATAAAGATAGTGAGGAAAGTATGGAGGCATTGGATAAGGGAAATAAAGAGGCAATGAGGAAGCTACACACAGTTATCGATGAGCGTCTGCCCGCAATTAATAATCGGTTAGATGAGGGGGAGAAGAATCTGGGTGCGTTGAAGCAAGTATGTGACGCCGTGAAAGAAAAAGCTAATAATTTGGAGGTACAAGTATTTACAATAGAGAGTGATACTACTGAACGTAGGGACGTGTTGCCAGATGAGCGAATCAAAGAGGTAGTGGTCAGAATGAATACGATTAGTGCAGATGCAGAAAAGATCAGTACAAGAGGCGAGACAGGTTCTGACAGTACGCAGCGTGAGGTTTATGCCGATCAGGAGGAGATACAATCACCATTACAGTTTAAAGAGGCACAATTAGAAATAAGTAGGAAACATAGTGAAGAACTAGCACAGTTGCAATTAGCGTGCAGTAGCGAAGGTGACACACCACCAGGTAGATTGCAGAGGGAGAGTGAGATAAACTCAAAAAGCGAAAATAGGCAGAAAGAGCAAGACGAATTCAGAGAGTCAGAAGAACGGTTGTGTCGGATAAAACAGGTGACAAACCCAACTGGGTATAGTCCAAGGCTCTCTCAATTTCAAGATTCATTACCTTCATCGTGGGGAGTGCTCCTCAAAACGAAGTTTGTGTATAACCATTTGAGGGACGGGGCTAGAGCGAAAATGCAAGAAGGCATTAAAGACTGTAGTAGCTATTTAAATGAATTCTGGCCGAAAAGTAAGCAGGACCAGGTTACGCTAAGATATTGATGATGCCAAATCGTAACGAAGGTGGTATAAGGGATTCAGTGTCGTGCTGTCAGGAAATGCTGAGACGAAATAGGGATTTGGATGTGCCATACGAACCTGCGGAGTTCATTAGGATCCGTATAACGAAGTTGCCAGTGAAATTGCGCAGAAATATAGCGATAGCAGGCAGAGGCGTAGACGATTCTGCGTCATTTCAGCACTTGTTACAAGAATTGGGTAATGAGAGCAATATCGTGAACGGAGACACGACTCATAGGTCAGATAGTGTCGAGGATAGGAACGGCAGAAACTATCAGAATGACAGGAGAGCATGGAATCCGGGCCCCTTAATATCTTGCTCTAAAACACATGCAGCTGGCACTGAAAATTGTCTATGTAGCAGACATACTCTACTGATATGTAGGAACGCAAATACCATACTTCTGATCAGAGAATAAAAACCCCAGTAATTGCATCGGTTAGGCTGGTCTATCAGAGCAAAATTTGCAAATTTTTATTTCGAACAGCAAAGTAAAAGGACTGTTTCCGCAAAGAAACCAGTTGCTAAAATGTTATGTAGTAATGCCAATGAGTCTAGTTTAATTAGTGCGATTTGACTATGGCAGGTGCTAAACACGTAATGTAAGAAGTAAACATTGTGATCGAAGTTTTTAAATTAGATGCCATCTGATCTATAGTATATCATTGTCGTGGTGACAGTTATAATGAAGTGCTGTGTATGGTTGTTCGGAATCTGGTGTTAGGGAAAGAGGCCACTAGCACCAAAGTTACTAACACTTGGGTTGCCCATTTCTCCCAGCTTGTATATTCTCTGCACACATTTAATTTTCATGTAAGCTCAGATTCCTAACTAGCAAATTCTTTACTGTGTATAGTGGACCATTCAGAGTGAGGCGGATTGTCAATGAAAATGCTGTACTGATTGAGACGATCAAGGGAAAACAATCTCGTGGGCTTCATCACATTTCTAACATCAAATTATGGAAAAGTTAAGGATAGATCGAAAGTAGACAATTTATGGTAGATAGTCAATGTATTTATTTGTGGTGTGTAACGTTGTGCAGGGGCAAATCGAACATAAGAATTTTCAGGCGGGATGTCAGGAAGTATGACGTAATAGACTGGTCAAATGAGTCATGAACAGGAGTCGACAGAGTGGTGTATGTACGTATTTTTTGTCGTATGAATAAGGATCAAGCAGAAACGACGTGATGATTTATGAGTGGATAAAGATGGTAGATAGAGAAGCGACGTGATAAATAGTAGTGGATAAAGGTGAGATTTAAGGAAAGAAGCGACGTGAAGCAGTGTGATTAATAAAGAGAGATTCGACGTGAGAAACAGTGGTAAATAAAGGTGAGTGGAATTAATAATGTGGAGATGTCTTAGATGTATGTCACAGAGAGGCCTGTGTATGCTGCAATAGAGATTGATGCCAATGGCGAAGGAAGACCAGGAAATGATGGAGTAATGGACGGACGGAGAGCCGAAATACGAATGAAGAGATGAGGACAACTGCACAATGAGAAAGGACATAAAGGGAGTATGAGACCCAGATGGTGAACGTTGTGGAATACTGACGTAAGATGTAATATAAGTGTAGATCTAATTCTTAGCATAACATTCGCGATTTGGCAAAAATAATATTTTTTGTTGTTGTTGAAGCCTGGTACCAGTATAACTAATCAAAACGGTACCAATAATGTGTACTGTTATTTTGCAGGTTGAATAATTTGTGTATTTTTTTGTTCTTAGATGAAATGTCGCAATTCTAAGTTGATATTTAGCATAAAGTGAATGCAGAGGTAAGCCGATGGAGAGAGGTGCCAAAGTGAAAGGACTAATTCTAAGACTGGAATGCTATCTCCGAAACAGCTTCATGTGTTATGTGGTTGAGTATAAGGGAGCAAAGGTATGGTATGTTGTCGTGAGTGTGGTGGTGTTATGAGTATAAGGGAGCAAAGGTATGGTATGTTGTCGTGAGTGTGGTGGTGTTAAGGTTAGCTGACTTCTAGACCTATTCTGTTAGTGTATTAATGGATTGAATGAGAAGGAAAATGTGATGTCTGGTGAGTGAGAGTCGTAGAGTAGTGTGATCAATGCGCACACTCCTGTAAAGGGGATGCTACCGATCTGTAACTAAAACATTATTATGTATTGTTTGATTTGGATGAACCTCGATGGCAGGTCAGGATCTGACATCATGTGGATGGTTCATACGTGTCCTAGAAATGTTGTTATATATAATAAAATGTAAAATATGTAAAGAGATACTAATTCCAGTCTGTCACAAGCACAAAGGTGCATTGTATGTTGTAGATTTAGAGTCATCAGTTTCTAAAATGTTTATTGTGTTAGGATGTTAAAGTAGTTTACTATTTAATAACATGTGGTAGGTAATTGTAAGCTGTGTAGATTATTTCTTATTTTTTGGTAGAACACTTTCAAGGGGTGTTAATTTCAGTCTGTCACAAACACAAAGGTTCACTGTATATTTTAGTTTTAGAATAAACAGTTTCTAATATTTTCACTGTGATAGGATATTAGAGTAGCCTACTATTTGATATTGTAATTATGAGCAGTATAGATTGCTTATTACTCCTTTTGTTTTTTATTTTACACTTTCATGTTTTGTATGAGGGACGACAGGTACAATGAATAGCACGAGTGTGGGCTGTCTATAGAAAAGGGATGGATAAGTGTTGATGTTGTATGGGTAGAAAACTAGGGTGTATAATTTTATGTTTTTTAGAACAAAGATTCTTTTATTACCAATGTATCTAATAGATCATACATGTAATCAATGAGTATTTAAATAATGTAAGAATATCCTTTTGTCTGTAATGTTGCGAGATGCACGGAAGGTCTAGCTAATTGGGTGTCGTAACGCCCATACCGCTAACGGGCCGAGCTGACGTCGCCATGGCGACAGGCGACAGAGCCGCGGCACTCCCCACTCCACTGCCGGTCGAGGTACACTCCACGCGCCCGCTACAGCAGGTCAACGGCCTGGGGCGACACGCACGTACCACTGGCCATTCATGAGTTCCGCCACCCTTACGACTGGGGAAAGTATCCCGTGGAAGCAACAGCGGGTGGTTTCTTCCTCTCAACGGGGCGCGCAGCGGCGCCACGGCAGAATGGACGACGCGCGGCAGAGCCCGGCGGGCATTTGTTGCCAGCAACTATTAACTAGTATTGGACTGTGGAGCTGTGAAGCAAGATGACTGCTCGTTACGTCTCCATAAGGTGGAAAGTGAAGGACTGGGGTTTCCACGTTGTGAGTGGTGGAAAAGATTTTGTCTTTAGCAGACAGGACGATCGTTTTGTTTTGTCTTGACTACTGAACGGTGGGATCCATAAACTTTTGGCAGTGACTTGTTAAGTGTGCTTTGTGAATTGCATGTGGGACGCTTGGTATTCTTGAAGAGGACAGTTGTCGTTTGGTGACTAATTATTGTATGAACGCAAGAAACTAGAGTGGGACATTGACATTTGCGTCTGTAGTAGGAGACGTTTCTTTAATTGGTGCGGGAATAAGTGCTGTTTGTTGGAACTTACGACTTTTAATTACACCATGAACTGAAAGGACAGAACCGTGGGTAATAGTAGTTGTAGGGCCATTTCTGGACGACCAGATTCGTGTGAATGGTACGCTGAGAGTGACTATGACATTTGTGTTTAATGTGAGATACAGTTTACTGTTCAGTGCGTGTTCAAAATGCCGATTTGAGTGACTTAAAGACTTTCGTCCGGGAAACCATGGGAGAGCTTTGACACCGAGACAGTGTTTCTAGGAAAACTATCAGCAACTTTTTGACCCCAAGAAAATCACAGAACGAAATGTTTCCGTGTGACTCGCAAGATAGGGAATAATGTATTTGTAATTGTGTAAATGTTTTTTTATATGTTTCATTCCTGAAGGGACAGCAAGTGTAATTGTATTTCATTAACATTTGTGTTTAGAATAGTTAGTGTTTGTTCTGGGTTATCAAGTTCATGTAGCATGTTTATCAGAATATTTGGTACAATGATGCTTTAATTATTAGCCAGTGGCGTAATACTAACGTAGCGGCTCTTGTTGCATTGTTCAGTAAGGTTGTCACAGGGGACAAGAGTTTGCATTGCACAACAAAAATCGGAATTAATTGATGCATTTTTATGTCGTGGACAGTAATGATCTTGTTGGTGTGTTGACTGAAGCCACTTATTTTATTATCACAGTGGTGATATTTCACATTAAAGTGTAACGAAGGCTAGTTGAAATGCAAGTTCTTGTCGTCTAAATGTGTGACAACAGAGAAATGAGCAGTAGAGTAAGATACGAGAGCTACTGGTAGATTCAAGCACTTATGGCTAACTATTTATTGGACTGACTAGCTCAGCAGCAGGTATTTCTACTGGTGGACATGGATAAGGTTAAACTCACAGTCGAGTAGTTGTGGCAATTGCTTAAGTGATGATAGTTAATTAGGTATGATGTCTTAGACGAACTATATTACGTAACCAGTATGTAACTTGTGGTATATTTCATTGTTTTTCTTCTCAGTTTTATTTCTCTGTAGGTCTGATGAATATTTTAGAGTACTGATATTGAGCCTGAGTTCTACGTGTAACTAGTGTACGCAATTTTTTTTCTTTTGTTGATTTTGTTTTGAATTTAGACATTGCCGTGTAAAGATTATTACAACGCAATTTATGAATGTCAGATTACTTGTTCTGTGTTTGGACGGTGAGCTATTTAAAATTTCACGAGTACAATTAGTATTTTTTTTTATTTGTCTTAGAATTATTGAAGTTTGGATTACTCCTAAAAATAACGGAGATCCCAGTAACTAAGCCAATTTTTATCTCACCATTATTTTTTATTTGTATGATGAGATGTTTTAGTTGTCATTTGGATTGCTGTAAATATGTATGTGTACGTTACTCCGGATTGTAGTACAATAATGCAACAACTGTGTCAATAATTTGGTAAAGTAACAGCATTTGGTCGTCTATTTGAGGTCACCAGGGGCTAAGGTCTCCTCCTGGTTATTTTTATGACTTGCTATGTTTGTTCTAGTACAGTTTTCTTAAAAAAATGTTCGGAACTACCCTCGCATTCCAAGGATAGTATCGTGCCGTTTTTTTCTGCATGGGTAGCCGGTGGTGAAAGGGTACGGTACCACCCGACATTGAAAATAGGTACAAAATACTTCATTATTCTTGTCAGAACAACACATTTTTTGTGTAAAAATAACTCAATTTCAATTAATGCAGCGAAGCCGGATACCAGTGTGGGAAAGAATGACAATTTATTTATTTAATTGATCACATGTGCACTCCCACAAAGTAAATCCCTACATCCAGTTTGGTGAGATCTGTGAAATGAATGAATGTATGGTCGTCTGCTAACCGCAGATAGTGAATGTGGATATATGATCATCTTTGAGTCGATCCTTTGGCCACCTTTGGTGGGACCAAAGAGACGAAAGGTACCAGAGCTTTGAGCGCCTGATATGTGGCTGACCAATACGATAGCAAGGTGCTTCCCCCACCTCGACAGAGGTTCGAGATGACCTACAGAACGGCCATATTTCAGCACTCTGCCGCTGGATCTTCTGCCGTTAAGACCTATTTTTGTTGTGCTCCGTAATGACGAAAGAGTGGAGACATGGTATGCATGTGGAATATTTAAGAGTAGTTTGAACTAATAATTTCTCTATCTCAGGAACTTTTGTGGGGAGAATTAAATGTCAGGCAGGTAACATTAATGGGATTGTAGTAATCTTCAGAAGTGACCAACGGCCACAATGAAACCACGTGTAGCAATAAGTTGAAATACTTCCGTGTGCTTAAGTTAAGCTGAATTACTAGCGTGTGTACAATAAGTTGAAATATTTAAGAAATAGCGTGTGTACCATAAGCTGAAATATTTAAGAAACGGCGTGTGCAGGACTTGAAATTAGAGACGAGTACTTCCACGTGGTGAGTACTGTGTGAGTCTCAATCTGTGTATGAGACAAAGGACAAAGAGAAGTACTCGTCCATGGTATCAGTTGAGGACTCGCGTGTGTGCTTAATATTAAACGGCATGATATGATTCCGTGTGACGCTAGATTTAAACTCTGAGAGAGAATCAAGGTGAGTCAGCCGTCTATCCAGCAACGCCACTTGGCTTGCATTGCACAGGAAGACGTGCATTTATCTCCAGAGTTCACAGTAGGAAAGTAGAATTACAAAGTGGGGCAGTGTCGTGTGAAACTGGGATAAATATTGATTGAAGTGGGAAAGCTGAAAGTGATAATGTTGTAACCATTCTTTGTGTAGTATTTCATATTGTTGTGTGGTGTATGTCATGTAATTTGGGTATGTGTGGTTTGCATGGGGGAGTAGCTAGGTAGTGTCAAGAGATTTGTGGGTTGTGCTTGTTCCTTCTGTATCGCTCGATCTGGAGGAAAGTTTCGTGATGATTGTGAGTGTCGAAGTGTGAGGTATAATAAAAGATCCACCATCCTATCCAGAAAGTGCACTGTAGAGTTAAATAAATTACGAGACCATAATATAGAGATTCACTAATGTAAAGCCGTGCCCACTGGGCGGAATTTCTCATGTGATATTGTTGTAGGTTATAGAATTTGTGTGTTTAGGAATAAATAAGATAGTGAAAAGAAAAAGATTGGCGGCCTTTTCCTTCGAATTGTATGTTTTCATAATGTCCCAAATTTATAATGTGTGCGCCACTCATATTCAGTGCGATGGCCACGTGTTAATAAAAGCCGTTAAATAAAAGACAAAAAGAAAATGTGGTATTGCCAGTGCGTAGTGTACAGTCAGAGTTCTGTAAATCACTGATAGATATGCGTTTCCGTTGCGTAGTAATCATATAGGAGGATAACTTGTAACTAAGTGTGAGTACTAGAGTTCATGTTACTCGTCAAATAAGAAAGAATCCACTCGCTTGGCTGACCACTTATCTTGCAGGCCTGACTGCTTGATGCCACAGTATGAGTAAGGCATGTGGGTGCCTCTCAACATATCCAGCGGATTGGTGAATTCTGGTATCCAGGCACACTGCGAGAGCCAGGAAAAAAACAGACATTATCCCGTGGACAATCCAAAATTCAAATGAAATCTTTGTTACACCCTAGCATTTTCCCCCTTCTGAACTACCAGAATACTTTGTGGTGCATGCTTTGATTAGGGTACCGTCAACTTGCCCCTTTTTTTAGTAATCCATCTCACTGTGTAATTTCTTTGTGTGCTTATTATAGTAGTTCCTCGTCCTATAAGTTTAAGTCGTCCATCTGAACAAATCCTGATCCAACCTCACACATGAAACATCATGTCACCTCGTAACGTTATGCCTGGATATTTAGTCTATATTATTGTCTCCAGCAGCCTACTACCAATGATATACTAAAATTCTACTAGGCTCTTCGTTCTCATTACGCACATTACGTTGATATCTACGCAAATTTAAGGTAAAGTGATATTCATTAAACTATGCTAATTATTGTGACAGTCTTTCTGAACGTCTGTACAATATTCAACAATAATACTCCCCTGTATCAAACAGTATCCGGAAAGCACAACCCAAGTGTGCTATTCACACTCGTTTACCTAAACCTTCTCCGCTCTGGAAGTTGACACTTTCATGAGATCTGTCACTGTTACAACAACTACGCATATCCCAGCAGATGTCAGCTTGTTCTCCTGCAAAACCTGCAAGACTAGCACTCCAGGGAGAAAGGATATTGCGGAGACATGGCTTAGCCACAGCTTGCGGGATGTTTCTAGACTGAAATTTTCACTCTGCAACGGAGTGTGCGCTGATATGAAACGTCCTGGCGGATTAAAAGCGTGTGCCGGACCAAGATTCGAATTCAGGACCATTGCCTTTCGCGGTCCCGAGTTCGAGTCTTGATCCGGCACACATTTTTAATCTGCCAGGAAATTTCAAGACGTAAGCTATTGTAACTTCTAGTTATATAAAAAACTGGGTTGTTTTGAAAATCAGCGTTATGCAAACACAATTAGTTAATTTTTATATGTTCCCAGACATGTTTCGACATCAATGTATCGTCTTCTGCGGGTCACATTTTTATTTCTGTAAAGTACAATACCACATTTATAATAATTTAACTGCTCTAAGCCTAAGAATTACATATGTGCAATTTTCTTTCTTTGGTTTAGACACTCACCTCAAAATTATGTCGCTAACTGAACTGTATTATTACATAACGGTTTTAATGCTCGTTTTCGTCGTTTTTGTGACAGGATGTCATCTGCAAACTAGCCATGAAGAAAATTATTGCGTATTTGTGAAGAACTGTTTCGACTGTAGAGGTTATGTACGTTTCTGTACTTACATTTTTTGTCCTGTTTCGTATCACTGGTTGGTGTCTCGATCAACTGCTATTTAGTGCATTGTTTTCACTCAGTTTTTCACAAATTTCCGCTCACAAATTCACCTCACATGCACCTTCAGAAAATGTGGCGAAATGTGATCTGTGTTCTGCAAATATTCTTGAACACAAAGAAAAAATTCAGTTCACAACAACATGATAATAGATTCCATGTAAAAATTATGGACCCTTGGAAGGTGAAAAGCGAGAATCCAATTAAAAAAGTAAAAGAACGCTTTTAAGCGATACGACTGAAGAAAGTACTCATCATATGGGAGCAGAGAAATAAACATCTAATAATTTTCCCAAGATTTTCACTGTGAAAATACATTTTTGTTTTCAAGAGGAACACTCAACGAATTTGCAGTTAGATCAAGTTATCATACTACTAATCAGCTGATTTTTCGGCTACAGCTGGGACTTACACACGTACAGTGTGACATTTGCGTGATTAGTTTCATAACAAAATTAGTCTCGTACACTTCTGTTTCCTCAATGTAAATTTTTGGAGTTACTAGTAAGTCGATTTTTAGCCTTACATCTACATGCTGCTTTTTTACGCAACGAAGAGAACGAAATGCACCTACAGAAGCTCACCGGCAGGCTTCAGTTTAAGAGCTTGTCTTCGAATTAGCACTACTCGAAAAGAGGTACCAGACATTGACGCTTTAGTGAAAAACAAAATAAGTAATATTCGTTGACATTCTGTGTTTTCATTTTTGACGTTTAGATAAAATGGTAAGGAATATATATGGTTCAAATGACTCTGAGCACTATGGGACTTAACTTCTGAGGTCATCAGTCCCCTAGAACTTAGAACTACTTAAACCTAACTAACCTAAGTACATCACACACATCCATGCCCGAGGCAGGATTCGAACCGCTCTGCCACCACGGCCGGCAGGAATATATATTTGTCGATTTAAATTTCATCCTGAAACGGCAAATCGAAAGTCTGCAACAGTTGCAACAGATACTGTGTTTCTTACTTAACTGCCCTCCGTTTCTTGCGTCATCATTCATTGTCAGTTGTCATTAATAAATTTGCCACAAAACACGTTGATGAGCCACTGTGAAGCGATGCACGGTTGCTGACTGCGGTGGTGTGAGCGCGGGCCAGCTAGCAGGAGCAGCTGTGCTGAACTGCTGGACCCCACATGCACGACTTTCTTTCATTCTTAAAGGGTCATTTTCCATACTCGCATGAGTCATTAGGATTAGGTTGCTATAATGGAGGAGTCCGTATCAACATTTCGTGGAATAAATTGAAATTTTGATTTATGAAATACCCTGTCACAAACACTAGCGGATTGTACTATACGCATACTCATATAATGTATGATGCAAGTGCTTCACTAAACACATTTTATATGTAAGTGACAGAGTTTCTGGGATACATTTTCTTAAGATTCCCCTTGATAGACTTCCGACTGTCGTTTAGTTTCTTTTCAAGTATATCAGTGAAGTCAAGGCTATGTAAATATTTTTATAGACATAAACCGACATCGGCGGTTGCCCGGCAATCAGGATTCGAGGAAGTTATTTAAAGAACTGTTTTTACAATCAGGTAGCATTCCTGCTCACGGAAAGAACAGCCGTCTTCCGATGTAATTTTGCGCAGCAAGTGAATACAGTTCCACTTCAGTTCTGATGGTCGCATGTGCAGCTCAACGTGTAAATACTAACTGCTGTTTTATATCAGGACTGTTCGTATAACTGTTCACACAACGCCTTGTACAGCGGATTAGTCCAGTATTTCATCCCCACCATTTATGATGTAAGTCTGCACTACAATCAGTTCAAACTGATATATTATGTACGTGGGTACATAATATATCAGTTTGAACTGATTTAATGTACGAAATGAATTGAATCGATCCATCGAGATACAGTGAAATGAAATGATGTCAGCACAAGCCTGTCACACTTGCTGAACTTGCAAGGCAGCTAAGCAGCGGTTGTAATCTCCCCACAGAAAATTACCCTCTACCACGCAATAATTAATAATGGTCAATCAAATCATCCACATTTATTTACGTTTGAAAAGTATCTGATCAGATTTCCTAGTAATATATGCGCCGACAGCTCGTCGACGCCAAGGTATTTTTCTAGTACGTTTATTCTTTGGAACAACAGAGGTACAGATATGTATGCTCCATGGTTATTATAGGGGGAGAAAGGAACAGCTTCGGAAGTATCGGTTGGAAGATTGTAGGATTGCTAAAAGAGACATTTTTACTCTTCTTCGCGCTAAAACGAGCTAGGAACGTTTGTGCCGCTAGCGTGATAGATAAAAAGAAAGAAAACCCTGTAAAAACGAATTATATGAGACTTGAAATCCACAGAAAACGGAACATGTACGGAGATGGATTCAATATACAATTTTCCTCAGAAATAAGGTTTGTGACCATTTTATTCTAGAGTGAATGACGAATGAGTTCTCTGCCTGAATCATTGATGATTGTCTGGGCCCTGTAATTAATTGGGAAGTTTCAGCTGTGACGAAGAGAGCCTGCAATCTCTGAGTTTTTATAAATCGTCCAAAAAGGCTTCGTCCACATCTGAAATTTTAGATCTGTCGTAAACTGAACGAATTGTTCAAACGATCGATTTTCCCAACTGAATGCAGCGCTTAATAATAATAGCAAATGTAAAGATCTTTTCTAGCAAGTCAGCCGCTGAACATTAAGACGAAGGGCTCCACCAGAGATTCTACTAGGCTGATTTCACGTAAATAATATATTTAAACTGTACACAGATAAAGGACAGAGAGAGAGAGCGAATGAAATTCTAGAAATTACTCAGAATCCTCCATTAGCATAATTGTTTGTCTGTCTTTTCACGGATCAGCCTACATATAAACCCGAAGCCCTGACTTTATTGTACCGATTTATGTGTGAGAGTGAAGGAGTAATAAAGGCGACAGATACACCTCTGTACAGACAAAACATTACACCAAGTTAGCGGCAAGCTGCATTCACATACTTTCATCATTTACAAAGTAGAGAGAATTCATTATACGGTGATGGAAAATTTATGCCAAAACTGTGCCTGAAGACTGGTACACCCTCAGTCTCGACTCAAACTCTCACTGTCAACCGACGCTTCCCTCTATGATTTCCCAACACTGACTGCTGCCAGAGTTTCTGTGACGGGATATTTCTCGATCTGGTCATCTTCCCATAACTGTGAATGGCCGGAGCTTTAATCTGATCTTGAAGGAGTTGTGTTCCCTTGTTCTGACCCTCTCCGCTGTTGTTAATCACGCTAAATCAAATTCCCTGTCCGATATAAAGTTCTATTGCCACACGCAATAGCTACAACGGACGAACTTCCAGCCACCAACGGTCATCTTCAGAACCTCGAATATCAGGCAGCACGATATGACGTCTTGAGTATGGCGGCTTGAACCCTGCAGGGGAAACTTTCAGCGAGGTGTCTGAATGTGCGTGGAGGAGATATCCGAGGCTTCCTTGAGAGCCGAAAACAAAGAAACTAGCGATACTGGACGCTCGGATCTGGTGCGAAGTTGAAGTTCTAACTCACCCCAACGGTGTTCCACATAGTCCAGATCGGGTCTCTGGGCAGGCCAGTCTACTTGAGGAACTTCATTATCCACAGTCCACTGCCTCACAGGTGCTGCTTTGCGGCAGGGTGCACTGTCGTGCTGACACAAAAGCCCATCACCTCCCAACTGTTCCTCTACTGTACGCAGCACACAGTGGGCATTTATATTTTTCTTAAGCATAATAAAGATACCACATCCAAACGACAAAAAAATTTCCGCACTGTAACACCAGCTCGTTGGTACTTTACTGTTGGCACTACACGAGAAGGACAATCACCAAATCCAAACCCTTCCTCGGACTGCCACAGGGTACAGCGCGATTCATCACTCCAAATCACTCTTTTCCTGTCACCCACCGTCAACTAACGTCGCTGGTTCAAATGGCTCTGAGCACTATGGGACTTAACATCTATGGTCATCAGTCCCCTTGAACTTAGAACTACTTAAGCCTAACTAACCTAAGCACAGCACACAACACCCAGTCATCACGAGGCAGAGGAAATCTAACGTCGCTGCTTGCACCTCCTCAAGTGTCGTTTAGCACTGACTAGGAACGTGTGGCTTACGGGAACCAGCTACACCATTGCACTCCATTATTTTTTAACAACCTACGCACAGTCATCGTGCTAGTTGATTTGCTAATAGAACTTAAAAACTCTAATGATTTCAAACGATTTTTTACAACCACCCTCCGCAATGCTCCACTACCTCTGTCCACCAGTACACAAGGTTTACGTGTTCTCGGTTCAGTTGTGGTTGTTTCTTCGCGTTTCCGCTTCACAGTCACATCGCCAACAGTCGAATTGGTCAGCTATATTTGGGCTGAAATGTCCCTGACGGATTTGTTGTTGAGATGACACCCAATGAGCAGCCCACGTTCGACGTGACTGAGCTCACCGGACGACCCACTCTGCTGTTACTGCTTCCCCGCTGACAATACGGTAACCCCCGCATTCTTTTTACACTGTCGGGTCAGATTCTCGTGCACGCAGTCCACTGCAGTGAGCTCTCCCTACTGGTGCTGCGCCCTGCGTCCATTTGCAGCCTCAGGACTGGTCGAAAACGTCAAACAAGCGACCATTAACGGCTCTGGAAAACAGTGAGCACGTGTACCACTGTGTTAATACACTTTACATTTCCTACCGTCTCTTTTATTAGATCTGTTATTATAAGTAGCATTGCTATCCTTATTGGTTTCTAGTCACGACTGTCATTCCAAATGCTCTCAGCCGTGTGCAGATCGGTTTCAAAACATGATCTCACTTGCATTAAAGCCTTTATCTTTATCATTAGGTACACTACTATAACTACTACCATTATTTAACTAAACTGTCATGCAGAACATTTTGTACATGTAAAATCCTGGTTCGTGAAAGACAGGCTCTGTAAACCCCTAATCCCAACACATTACATAATAGGTAAATTTGTGTCTGCTGTACCACGTCCTTCCCTCGTTCACTACGCAGGGTAGGTGAGGGCAAATCTCTGAAAATGTCATATTACCGTCTTGCGCTGCTGGAAAAACACATTATTTATACAACCAGCTCCAGTCATCTGACTATCATCAGGTTCGTAAAAGTATTCACAGCATCATGGTAGGCGAAACATCAAAATGATATCGTCAGACGCTGAAATCATAAGTAATACACTTTTATCATATCGTATCGCCAAATATATTAGCTATGGCGCCCCACTAGCTGAGTATACACCGAAGAGACAAAGAAACTGGTACACCTGCCTAATATCGAGTAGGGCCACCGCGAGCACGTAGAACTGCAGCAACAGGGCATGGCATAGACTCGGCTAATGTCTGAAGTAACGCTGAACGGAACTGACACCATGACTCCTGATGGGCTGTCCATAAATGCGTAAGAGTACGACGGGGTGGAGAACACTTCTGAACAGCAAGTTGCAGTGCATCCCAGGCATGCTCAATATTATTCATGTCTGAGGAGATCGGTAGTCAGTGTAAGTGTTTAAAATCAGAAGAGTGTTCCTGGAACCACTCTGTGGCAATTCTGGACGTGGGGGGTGTCGAATTGCCCAACTCCGTTGGAATGCACAAGGGACATGAATGGATGCAGATAATCAGACAGGATGCTTACGTACGTGTCATCTGGCAGAGTCGTATCTAGACATATCATGGCCCCGTATCACTCCAATAGCACACGCTCCACACCATTACCGAGCCTCCACCAGCTTGATTAGTTCTCTGCTGACACGCAGGATCCAAGGATTCATGAGGTTGTCTCCACACCCGTACACGTCCATCCGCTTGATACATATTGAAACGAAACTCGTCCGAGCAGGCAATATTTTTCCAGTCATCAACAGTCCAATGTCGGTCTTGACGGGCCCAGGCGAAGCGTATACCTTTATGTCGTGGGGTCATCAAGGGTACACGAGTGGGCCTTCGGCTCAAAAAGCCCATATCGATGATGTGTCGTTGAATGGTTCGCACGCTGACACTTGTTGACGGCCCAGTATTGAAATCTGCAGCAATTTGCGGAAGGGTTGCACTTCTGCCCCGTTGAGCGATTCTCTTCAGTCGTCGTTGGTCCCGTTCTTACAGGATCTTTTTCCGGGGAGTTGATTTTTTAGCGGATTCGTGATATTCACGGTATACTCGCGAAATGGTCGTAAGGGAAAATCTCCATTTCATCGCTACATCGGAGATGCTGTGTCCCATCGGTCGTGCGCCGACTACAACACCACGTTGAAACTGACTTAAATCTTGGTAACCTGCCATTGTAGCAGCAGTAACTGATCTAACAACTGCGCCAGACACTTGGCTTATATAGGCGTTCCCGTCCACAGCGCCGTTTCCTGTCTGTTTACATGTCTCCGTACTTGAATATGCACGCCTACACCAGTTTTTTTTTTTTTTTTTTTTTTTTTTTTTTTTTTTTTTTTTTTTTTTTGGCGCTTCAGTGTATATTTGTAAACCTATTCGGTACGGTGGTACCTTTCGCAGTAGCCGATGATGTGGTCTGATACGTAAGCACCTGACGGCTCAGGAAGCGCGCACAGGGTTGCGCAGCGATAGATTCGTTGAAGGCAGTCGACGGCAGTGAAACGTAACCGGCGAGCCCGCCAGCACGGTCCTGGACAGCAGGGGACGGGCGTGTTCCCAGGCGGGCGTCGCGGGCGGCCGTGCGTGCCCGCTGCCGGCGCTGTCGGCGGCGTGTGGTCCCCCCAGAGCCGGTGTACCCTCTGCTCTGCTCTGGCCTGCCCTGCGCCGTGTCCGCAGCGACCGTGAAATGAGTGGCGCGGCCATTGTGCGCGCGCCCAGAGCAAACACGCCGGCCCACACAATGGCGGTGGCGCGCGACCGTCTTCCGCGGGACGCGTTATTGAAGCGACACACCGCCCTCGCCCGCTCCCAGCCTGCCCGGCCGCATCATTGTGTGCCGTGCCCGCCTATCGCCAGTTTGCCCACTGACTTATCGCTACGCTGTCGTCCGCCGCTTTTCCACGTTGTCGCAGCTCTCCGGCCTCTCTACACGGACCACGACGCGGCGCGCGCGTCCCCCTCTTGCTGCAGTTATTATCTGCCCTCCACTCGACGACGAAATCTCGCGGTGGCGGAGTCTCCAGCACCAGTCCCTTCAACCCGAGCGACTTTCTCGTCGTAATCGACTCGTCCCAATTACTCGACTAGTCTCCCTGGCGAATAGATTCCCACAGCGACTCGCCGTTTTCGTTTACTCGTCGGCGCCAAAATGGCCACTGTAGGGTTAGGAGCGACACTTGTTCTTACAAAAAATCGGTATATACTGAAACATTAAGAAGTGCAGTATAGTACCATCAAGAAGTAGAGTTTATCAATGGCCGAAACATAGCTCACCTAGACGAAGGTCATCAAGTGATTTCTCCACGTCTCTGAGAACTGAAAGATTAGCAGAACTGTCCTCCAGTCAGCTTTCATTTGCTGCATTTTACTTATTTGCTACCTTGCAAACCTGATGTGGCCCAGGTACCCAATTCGCCAGTTATATGTTAGAAACTAAAACGTTAAAGTTGAACAGTGTTTGTAGAGTAACACAGAAAAAAATTTCATTTCCATGCATTCGTGAAACACCTTTGAAATTATGAAACAGCCGTACAAAGAAATACACATAATGTACAAATACCCAAATTATGAAACATACTTTGTAAAATACAAATTATCTGAATGATATTTCTGTACGTTGGGCGCAGCTGCTTCGCGTGTCTACAACACTGTTTTGAGCGCTCCGTTTCATCCACATCTATGTGATTACTCTGCTATTCACAATTAAGTGCCTCGTAGAGGGTTCAATAAACCACCTTCAAGCTGATGAATTCTTCTCGGGTTATCAGCCGAGTGGTGGCGTCGTCCGATAACCCGAGAGGAATTCATCAGTGGAATACGCCGAGAAAGACTGCAGTCGTTTACACCTTCAAGCCGGCCCGGGTGGCCGAGCGGTTCTAGGCGCTACAGTCTGGAACCGCGAGACCGCTACGGTCGCAGGTTCGAATCCTGCCTCGGCCATGGTTGGTAGGTTGTTTCGGGGAAGGAGACCAGACAGCGAGGTCATCGGTCTCATCAGATTAGGGAAGGACGGGGAAGGAAGTCGGCCGTGCCCTTTCAGAGGAACCATCTCGGCATTTGCCTGGAGCGATTTAGGGAAATCACGGAAAACCTAAATCAGGATGGCCGGACGCGGGATTGAACCGTCGTCCTCCCGAATGCGAGTCCAGTGTCTAACCACTGCGCCACCTCGCTCGGTCCTCGGCCATGGATGTGTGTGATGTCCTTAGGTTAGTTAGGTTAAAGTAGTTCTAAGTTCTACGGGACTGATGACCTCAGAAGTTAAGTCCCATAGTGCTCAGAGCCATTTTTGAACACCTTCAAGCTGTCTACCGTTCCACTCTCGAACGGCGCCCGGGAAAAACGGGCATTTAAATTTTCTGTGCGAGCCCTGATTTCTCTTGTTTTATCGTGATGATCATTTCTCCCTATGTAGGTGGGCGCCAACAGAATGTTTTCGCAATCGGAGGAGAAAACTGGTGATTGAAATTTCATGAGAAGATCCCGTCGCAAAGAAAAACGCCTTTGTTTTAATGATTGCCACTCCAATTCACGTGTAATGTCTGGGGCCGAACTCCCCTATTTGGCGATAGTACAAAACGAGCTGCCCTTCTCTGAACTTTTTCGATGTCATCCCTCAGTCCCACTTAATGCGGGTCCCATACCGCACAGCAATACTCCAGAATAGGGCGGGCGGACAAGTGTGGTGTAAGCACTCTCTTTAGTAGATCTGTTGCACCTTGTAAGTGTTCTGCCAATAAATGGCAGTCTTTGGTTTGCTCTACCCACAACATTATCTATGTGATCGTTCCAATTTGGGTTATTTGTAATTGAATTCCCCAAGTATTTGGTTGATTTATAGCCTCCGGTTTTTGTGACTTACCGCATTATCGAAATTTAGTTGATTTCTTTTAGTTATCATGTGAATAACTTCACACTTTTCTTTATTCGGGTTCAATTGCCACTTTCCACACCACACACATATCTTATTTAAATCATTTTGCAGTTCATTTTTGTCATCTGATGACTTAACAAGACGGTAAATGACAGCATCATCTGCAAATAATCTAAGACGGCTACTCAGATTGTCTCCTATGTCGTTAGTATAGACCAAGAACAATAGAGAGCCTATAACACTTCCTTGGGGAACGCTGGATATTACTTCTGTTTTACTCGATGACTTCCCGTCTATTACTACGAACTTTCCAGTCTTTAGGTACGGAACTTTCTGTGAGCGAGCGGTTGTATATAATTGCTAAATATGGAGCTATTTCATGGGCATACTCTGATAGGAAACTGACTGGTATACCATCTGGACCGGAAGCCTTGCATTTATGAAGCTGCTTTGCTACACCGAGGATATCTACTTCTATGTTTATCATCTTCGCAGTTGTTCTTGATTGGAATTCGCGAATATTTACGTCGTCTTCTTTGGTGAAGGCATTTCGGAAAACTCTGCTTTGGTGGCACTGTCATCAGTGACTTCACCGTTGTTATCGCGCAGTGTAGGTATTGATTGCGTCTTACCACTGGTGTGCTTTATATATTACCACAATCTCTTTGGGCTTCCTGCCAGATTCCGAGACAGAGTTTCTTTGTGGATATCATTAAAAGCATCTCGCATTGAAGCACGCGCTATGCTTCGAACTTCTCCAAAGCTTTGCCAATCTCGGGGATTTTGCGTTCTTTTAAATTTGGCATGCTTTTTTCGTTGCTTCTGCAACAGCGATCTGACCCATTTTCTGTACCATGGGGGATCAGTACCATCACTTTTTAATTTATGTGGCGTCGATACTATTCCACATCTTTTCTACGCTTACGTGATCTGATGGGAAGCAGTGGAGACTGTCTCTTAAAAAGGCGTTAAGAGCAATTTTATCAGCTTCTTTAAACAGTTGTACTTTGCGTTTCTTTCTGATGATTGTGAATGTTACGGTATTCAGCCTAGCAGCAAGTGCCTTGTGGTCGCCAATCCCTGTATTCGTCATGATACTCCCTATTTCTCCAGAATTATTTGTTGCTAAGAGCTCAAGTATGCTTTGGCAAACATTTACGCTTCGAGTAGGCTCATGAACTAATTACTCAAAATTATTTTCTGAGAAAGCATTCAGTACAATTTAGGATGACGTTTTATGCCTGCCGCTGCCTTTAAACGTATAATTTTTCCAGCATATTGAGGGTCGATTGAAGTCGCCACCGACTATAATTGTATGAGTGAGGTGGGGTATCTATTTCAAATGAAACTGAAGTTCTCTTTGAACTGTTCAGCAACTATATCATCTGAGTCGGGGGGTCGGTAGAACGATCGAATTAATAGTTTAGTTCGATTGTCAAGTATAACCTCTACCCACACTATTTCAGAGGAACTATCTACTTCTGACAGCAATAAATACTCCACTATATCCGTTAGATCGTTTGAAAACAATTCGGCTGAATTTATTTGTTATTTAGCCAGCTTTCTGTGCTAATAACTATTTGAGCTTCAGTACTTTCTATTAGGGCTTGGAGTTCTGGCTCTTTCCCAACACAGCTACAACAATTTACAACTATAATACCGATCGTTTCTACAACTACCTTACTTTGTTTTACCTGCCCCCTTTTAGACGGACGCCCTTTCTGTGGTTTCCTGAGACCCTCTAACCTAAAAAACCGCACAGTCCCTTCCATACAGCCCCCGCTACCCGTGTAGCCGCTTCCTGTGTGTAGTGGAAACCCACAACCCGATGGCGCAAGTCAAGGAATCTGCAGCTTACACGGTCACAGAACCGCCTGAGCCTCTGATTCAGACCCTCCACTCGGCTCTGCACCAAAGTACCAGTCGGTTCTGTCGACGGTGCTGCAGATGGTGAGCTCCGCCTCAATCTCGGAAGCAAGACCGGCAGTCTTTACCATTTCAGCTAGCGGCAGGAAACCAGAGAGAATCTCCTCCGATCCAAAGCGACACACGTCATTGCTACCGACATGGGCTACCACCTGCAGTCGGCCGCACCCTGTACTCTTCATGGCATCCAGAAGCACTCTTTCCACATCCGGAATGACTTCCCCCGGTATGCACACTGAGTGCACACTGGCTTCCTTCCCCTCCTAGGCAGGCATGTTCCTAAGGGGCCCCATTACGCGCGTAACGTTGGAGCTCCAAACTACCAGCAAACCCACCCTCTGTGAATGCCCAGACCTTGCAGGCCGAGAAGCTTCCTCTGGAACATGGTGCATCCGGCTCAGAGACTTCGTCAGCCACAGATAACGCCCAATACCTGTTCATCAAACGAACTGGGGAGGCCCTATGCTCGGCCCCACAGAAAGTCTTTCGCTGCCTGCCAGACTTTGGAATGATCTCCCACTCGACCATGGGTGAGGGGTCAACCTCATTGCAGGCAATACCCAGGGCGACCACAGCAGTGGACCGATCGGGGGACACATGGGTTATGCTCGACGTTTCTCGCATACCCGTGTCTGACCCCCCACAGTGAAGCCCCTTGGCAGCAGCCTCAAGCTGTGGGACGGAAGCCAACACTGCCTGGAGCTGTGAGTGAAGGGTCACCAACTCAGCTCGCATCTGTACACAGTTACCACAGTGCCTATCCATTTCTGAACTCGCTCCTGTTTGAAACTCGTAAAGATATGTAATAAACAAACGGTGTACTCGCCTTATTAGCAGCTGGAACTCGCAGTGCTCTCTCACTGACGGTCTAACCGACACTAAGCTGTTCTAAGGAAAACAAACGAAAGTCTGTACGATACGAGGGTCAATACAACGGTCGATAGCAACGACGGTACTGTACGCTACACTGTTTTTAAAATGAAATGAAAGGTTGCTCCTAGTAAGCACTCAAACACGCAAGAAATTACAGAAATATACTAGTAACTACAAAGGTAACAAAATAAGTCTCTCTTGTTTGAAGCTCGCAGAAATATATAATAAACAAACTGTGTACTCACCTTATTAGCAGCAGGAACTCGCGGTGCTCTCATAGCTCTGTAGACGGGTGTGGACTTGGCCAACAGCCTTTGCACTTCGCAGTTGAAATCTGTCAGAAGCCCAGCCAGGTGTCAAAGATTTCCATGAGTTGACTCGGCTGAGGTGTGTCTCAGTAGTAAGTAATAAACGTATTAGAGCTTTGTGCATGATGAGGCAGTTTTTTAGGCATCTTAGTGATTGTGACGTAATGTTCCTAGAACGACGTGTCGTACAATGATGTATTTGTGTAGTTACATTCAGCTACATACGTGTATACTGTCTGCGAAATGTGTTGCGAACAGAGTTAGTAGTTTAAACGTTATGCATAGTGCAGCAGTTTTTCACCCATCTCATTGTTTATGATGTCATGTCTCCAGAACTACGTTTGGTACCACGATATAACTCTGTTCGTACATTTAGCGGCGTATGTGGATACTGTCTGCGAAATTTATTGCGAATAAGTTACTAGCACAGAAGTAATACATTTAAACGTCATTCACGCTCAGGCAGTTTTTCGTGCATCTCATTGTTTATGACGTCATCAATATAAACGATTTGGGAGACAATCTGAACAGACGTGTTCGGTGGTTTGCAGATGACGCTGTCGTTTATCGACTAATAAAGTCACCAGAAGATCAAAACAAACTGCAAAACGGTTTAGAAAAAATATCTGAATGGTGCGAAAAGTGGCAGTTGACCCTAAATAACGAAAAGTGTGAGGTCATCCACATGAGTGCTAAAAGGAACTCGTTAAACTTCGGTTACACGATAAATCAGTCTAATCTAAAAGCCGTAAATTCAATTAAATACCTAGGTATTACAATTACGAACAATTTAAATTGGAAGGAACACATAGAAAATGTTGTGGGGAACGCTAACCAAAGACTGCGGTTTATTGGCAGGACACTTAGAAAATGTAACAGATCTCCTAAGGAGACTGCCTACACTACCCTTGTCCGTCCTGTTTTAGGATACTGCTGCGCGGTGTGAGATCCTTACCAGATAGGACCGACGGAGTACATCGAAAAAGTTCAAAGAAAGGGAGCACGTTTTGTATTATCGCGAAATATGGGAGAGAGTGTCACAGAAATGATACAGGATTTGGGCTGGAAATCATTAAAAGAAAGGCGTTTTTCGTTGCGACGAAATCTTCTCATGAAATTCCGATCACCAACTTTCTCCTCCGAACGCGAAAATATTTTGCTGACACCGACCTATAACGGGTGGAACGATCACCACGTTAAAATAAGGCAAATCAGAGCTCTTTCCGCCCGCTATACGAGATTGGAATAATAGAGAATTGTGAAGGTGGTCAGTGAACCCTCTGCCAGGCACTTAAATGTGATTTGCAGAGTATCGATGTAGATGTAGATGTAGATATTTCCTGGACTATGACAGACAGGTGGATCTTACCCTCACAGCGATTGTTGCCTGACAGTGAGGGATAAGTGTACTAGGTTTAGTTGAAACCAGTCCAGCGGTTTAGAGGAGATGTGGAACACAGAGACATACACATACACAAATACAAATCTCCATTTGTATAATATTTATGGATGTAACATGATCAGATTAGAACATCAGGCCCTCTCCTATATCGGCCGAGGTAACACCCACGAAAGTTGGAGGAAATGAAATGAAACTTCAGGATTGAGAAGGTATGTGATGTAACCTCAGTGATTAAAATATCGAGTGAAATTTGCACACCTGTCAAAATGAACCCACCTGCTAGTATGACGTTGAAGCACCTCTGGCCTGAAAGCATGCACTGGTTCGGATTTGGAAGGTGCTGTAAAGCCGGACGTATCCTCTCCTGGGGCAAGCTCGCCCACAGCTGTTGTAACTGGTCCTTGATACCCTGGATGCTCGAATTGGGACAGAGTTGATAGCCAAGCTGATCCCAGACATGTTCTGTTGGGCACAGATCTGGGGACCTTGGTAGCCACAGGAGTACATTACCATAAAGCAGACAGTTGACAGAAACACGCGCCACGTGTGTACGGGCATTGTCGTGTTGAAAACTGACACGAGATGTTCTCACACGAGAGGTAACATATCAGAACACAGGATGTACGCGACATAGCGTTGCGCCGTCAGAGTTCCCTCAACCTCTGTCAACCGTGACCCAAAGTTATGTAAACAAGAATTCATGAAAAAAAACAATAAAATGAACATTAAGAGGACACCAGACAACAACATCTACTACTGTAAA
This sequence comes from Schistocerca nitens, assembly GCF_023898315.1. Classification (NCBI taxonomy): domain Eukaryota; kingdom Metazoa; phylum Arthropoda; class Insecta; order Orthoptera; family Acrididae; genus Schistocerca; species Schistocerca nitens. Next base: position 296,149,744 of record NC_064615.1, on the reverse strand, counting down.
AGAAGCGAGCGCGACAGGAAGTGGTTGCAACAGCGGACATTAGCAGATGATTCCACGGACAGAATTTCTGCGCATGCGCGATCTTCAGCAGACTTCCTGTTTCAGAATTCTAAACACAGCACTGACGACACTGGCCAAACCGCAACGTGATTGATGATTTATTTTTCACGCTGGCAGGTGACGTGTACCCACCAGAAGCTGTCGATTCTGACCAGGAAGTCGCTTGTGAAGGCCAGGTTTCAGTTTCCGCTATTTGTTGCTCATCAAGGCACAATCAACATTCGTCGCAGCCTGCATCTGTACAGCAAACGACAGAGGAATGCCTCACATTAGTCGGCAATGCTACACGTCGTAAATACATACACTAAACAAGCTTGGTTTAAAGAATATATGAAAGTGAAGACGAGAAATTGATGTAGAAAAAAGGGCACATACATGTTCATAACAGGTGATACTGGATTGTAAAGGTTAAATGAAGTCAGCTGCATCGCAGAAAAGACATGAAATAAGTACCATACAAAACTGAAAGCAGCACCAAAACTTGTGTGCCGAAAGGTGTCTTTAATCTAACAATAGGAAACACGGTATAAAGTAAAATATATATACACATTAATAAAAGTAATTATGTATGTTTTGTTTACATAGTGTTTTAAAAAAAGTTTGTATTACAGGCCACTTAAGATGCTTAAAAAATAAAAGAAGTGGAACACATCTGGCAATGAAACAGCATTTTATTTATGTGTAGAGACGAATCTTATAGTTAAGAGCCGGCCGCGGTGGTCTTGCGGTTCTAGGCGCTGCAGTCCGGAACCATGGGACTGCTACGGTCGCAGGTTCGAATCCTGCCTCGGGCATGGATGTGTGTGATGTCCTTAGGTTAGTTAGGTTTAAGTAGTTCTAAGTTCTAGGGGACTGATGACCTAAGACGTTAAGTCCCATAGTGCTCAGAGCCATTTGGACCATTTTTTTTCTTATAGTTAAGAAGACAGATTGAATGGTTCAAATGGCTCTGAGCACTATGGTACTCAACTGCTGAGGTCATTAGTCCCCTAGAACTTAGAACTAGTTAAACCTAACTAACCTAAGGACATCACAAACATCCGTGCCCGAGGCAGGATTCGAACCTGCGACCGTAGCGGTCTCGCGGTTCCAGACTGCAGCGCCTTTAACCGCACGGCCACTTCGCCCGGCTAAGAAGACAGAAATAATAAAATCCGTAAATGAGGAAAGACAGAAAATACACATATCAAAAAAAGTTTTGCATCACCTCGGTTCCGACGTTTCCGGAACCTGTAGAGAAAATTGGAATAGAGATCAACATAAACATCATTTGCGCCATTTTTATTGCTCATGAAAACCACATATTGCATGTCGTAGCACCATACATCGAGACTTTGTAACTAACCTGTTTCTACGGCTATTACGTTAAGATCAGGGTCGCCAACGACTCTAACCAGACAACTAATCAAAGGTTTAGCCGAGTCGCAAAGTGAATTAATTTGATCACAGACCAAAAACTCACGAAAATGCATACGTCGTGATTTCGCTCATAGGGGATGCGATGTAATTAATAGTATTGCCCGTGCACTATTCACGAGAATCAAACATTTAAAATAAAATAGAAAATGCATGAACACTGTGCATAAGATCAGCTCCCAGCAACACACCTGGAAATAAGACTTAATCTAAAGCATTTGTTTTGAAATAAAAGGGGAAACTAATCACTGGACCTGTGCGTAAGGAAACGCGATGGATGTGCTAACGGGAAAGCTACGAGGTGAGTAGCTTAGACGCAAAAACGTAACCTCGGAATACAAGAGAAAATTGTGGATAAAATCATTTATTTCTAAGACATGGATGTGAGGCATGTACACAATTCCTGATAACATTAGCCGGCCGGTGTGGCCACGCGGTTAAAGGCGCTACAGACTGGAACCGCGCGACCGCTACGGTCGCAGGTTCGAATCCTGCCTCGGGCATGGATGTGTGTGATGTCCTTAGGTTAGTTAGGTTTAAGTAGTTCTAAGTTCTAGGGGACTAATGACCTCAGATGTTAAGTCCCATAGTGCTCAGAGCCATTTGAACCATTTTGAACCTGATAACATTAATTCCTAAAACAGTAAAGAAAAGCATCGATACGTTCACTGTTATAATCTACACCTAAAATCATTGGTGTGAATCATTCATACAACTGCTGTTGCCTGATAACTGATCGCATTAACTCGTGAAACGGTACACGTTTCGCAGTACACCCGCGTGACCACGTGGTTTGAGGAGACGCAATTTCTAGGTATCGTGGCCAAATTGCTACAATATCACATCACGCAATCATGAGCAGTTAACGTTCTTTAAAACAAACATGAGATCGGACAGTTAGTCATGACGGTAGCCCAACAAACTCTAATGTTCAACCACGTGGTTGGCACCCCATGGACGAAAGATACATAAAGCAAGGAAAATTTACGAGAAAGCAAAGCTATTAACATTTAGAAATACAAAAGCTTATACAGGCACAGCTGAAGGCAAACAGACATTCATACAGAAGCGAGTGCCCACTTCTTATCGACACCTTTGTGTGGCGCTCTTCCGGCTATAGAAATTTACTAAAAGAAAAATCTGCCAAAGTTTTGCATTCCTTGCTGTGACAAGGCAAGCAATCTTTCAGAGTTGAAAAGCGAGACCAAAAGCTAACAGCTCTCCTCTCACCAAGTAACAACGCGCCACGCGGTCAGTCTAACACACCCTTCTTCGACTGGAGCACAGCTGTGGACGCTTCCCTTACCGGCGGCAGACTGCCTCCCTTTTTCATCTGCAACCTCTTCCACCGTCCGCGTGGCCTGGAAAACCCAAAGATGCCATTTCCACCACGCAGGTGGATTTCTCACAAGTAGCGCAAACCTCTTTGCCTACTTGACCACTACGAGAGTTGGCTATTCTGTACATCTGCTGCTGAATCTGTATGACTATCGCAGACTTTCTGCAGCAGACTACGCCACCGTCTAGCAACGTGACACAACCACATTCATTCAATCACACCACTATGAGAGTTATAAGAAAAGATAAACAAGAAATGCTAGTGAAAATGGACTACCGGACTAATGGAAGGTGGCTACAGGACACTTTCAACCTTCAAAGGTTGTGGTCCAGATTGCTGTACACACCGGTACCTATAATACCCAGTAGCACGTCCTCTTGCATTGATGCAGGTCTGTATTCCTCGTGGCATACTATCCACAAGTTCGTCAAGGCACTGTTGGTCCAGATTGTCCCATTCCTCAACGGCGATTCAGCTTAGATCCCTCAGAGTGGTTGGTGGGTCACGTCTTCCATAAACAGCCCCTTTCAATCTGTTCCAGGCATGTTCAATAGGGTTCATGTCTGGAGAACAGGCTGGCCATTCTAGTCAAGCGACGTCGTTATCCTGAAGGAAGTCATTCAGGTTGCCTCCAAACACGTCTACGACGATTGTCTGGTTGAAGGCATATGCGACACTCATCGGGGAAGAGAACATGATACCAATCCTGAGCGGTCCATTCGACATGTTGTTGGGCCCATCTGTACCGCACTGCATGGTGTCGTGATTGCAAAGATGAACCTCGCCATGGACGTCGGGAGTGAAGTTGCGCATCATGCAGCCTATTGCGCACAGTTTGAGTCGTAACACGATATTCTGTGACTGCACGAAAAGCATTATTCAACACGGTGAGGTTGCTGTCAGGGTTCCTCCGAGCCGTAATCCGTAGGTAGCGGTCGTCCACTGCAGAGGCAGCTATTGGGCGGCCTGTGCGAGGCATGTCATCGGCAGTTCCTGTCTCTCTGTATCTCCTCCATGTCCGACCAACATCGCTTTGGTTCACTCCGAGACGCCTGGACACTTCCCTTGTTGGGAGCCTTTGCTGACACAAAGTAACAATACGGACGCGATCGAACCGCGGTATTGACCGTCTAGGCATGGTTGAACTACAAACAACAAGAGCCGTGTACCCCCTTCCTGGTGGAATGACAGGAAATGATTGGCTGTCCGACCCTCTCCGTCTAATAGGCGCTGGTCATGCATGGTTGTTTACGTGTTTGGGAGGGTTTAGTGACATCTCTGAACAGTCAAAGGGATTGTGTCTGTGATACACTATCCACGGTCAACGTCTATCTTCAGGAGTTCTTGAAACCAGGATGATGCAAAACTTTTTTTGGTGTATTGGATATTCTAATGGGTTGCTTTGAACTTGAATCATTATCTCTAATTATTTGTTACTAAGTAAGTAAGACCATTACTGCTCAAGGAGAAGACTTAAGACAGTGATATAAGGCTTGGATGTTGAACACTTGCAAAACTGGACGCCCCTTCAACATACCCAATATACACTGAAGCGCCAAAGAAACTGGTATAGGCAAGCATATTCAAATACAGAGATATGTAAACGGGCAGATGTATTTTCACAGTGAAAATGTTGGGAAAATTATTAGACGTTTATTTCTCTGCTCATATATGATGAATACTTTCTTCAGTCGTATCGCTTAAAAGGGTTTCTTTTCCTTTTTTTAATTTTTGCCCATCGGGTTCTCATTGTTCACCTTCCAAGTGTCCATAATTTTTATGTGGATTCTATTGTAACGTTGATGTGAACCGAATTTTTTCTTTGTGTTCAAGTTTTGAAGAATATTCGCAGAACACTAATCATATGAAGACACCATCGTGTACAATAAACATGTAGACTAGGCATCCTGCACTTATACGTAGATGTTGATGCGTCTGACCATTCCGAAGTTCCTAACCCGACTATCATGCTACCTTTCATCCCTTTAAAAGTAACTGCTCTCTATTTTGAGGGGAGACTCCAACCAAAAATTTCAATTATTTTTTATAATATTTCACTCCTGGATCCCAAAAACGATTTGGCTATACTCGATTTACAAGTAAGTCTAACAAATGTCTGAAATACAGACTGCTTAAGGGGCCGTGGCACACCGAAAGATGCCAAAGATACTTTTTTTATTTCTATCACTATTAAACAGAACCGTCTTCACACCTAACTTGGCGTACAAACTCAGACAGGGAAAAACAAATTGCAAGATTTCCACGAAAACTGAAGCGAAACAATTGGTAGTCAGTCATTGGAAATGATCTGCTTTGTCTGCTGACGGTGTAAATATAAATTTAGGGAATACACTGAAGTCCGGTTCAGTACAATCAACAAGCTCTAAGGAAACAGGCATTGGCTTACAATCAGATGTTCCTACCATTCCACCTCCTCAAGAAGACAGTCAGTTCATTTTAGTCAGAAACTCAAGAAAAGGCTGCCCTTAAATTGGAATTACAAAAAGAAGTTCCATATAACCAGGAAATGAAAACGTTAAGGTGAGTTTTAATGAGTATGTGTCTTGTAGTAACATTCTTTTTGTTAAAATGTTAAAATTCATTTTAACATCTAAGCTCAATGCCAACTTTTTTATCATTAGTATTAAGCAATCGGCAACAAGTAGTCTTGATGTTGAGGTGTGTCGCCTTATACCGCTCCTGTCTAGAGCTTGTGTATCGGGAGAATTGCCGCGTGGCGTAGCCGCGCGCTCAGTGACCCCTTACCACGGTTCGCACGGCTCGCCCCGTCGGGGCTTCGAGTACTCCCTTGTGTGTCGACCTTAGCGTGAGTTAGATTAAGTAGTGTGTAAGCCTAGGGACCGATGACCTCAGCAGTTTGGTCCCAGAGGAACTTACTACAAATTTCCAAAAAATTTTCGGGAGCATGACTCATGCGTGCGCGGTGACAGATGGTATGAAGCGGGTTCAGTCGAGTACGTAGCTCTAGTTTTCATCTGCTAGAGGACAGTAGTCACAGAGACATTCAAGAAACAAGTCAAGAGAATGTTTCTGGGCAGTGTTCCGTTTATTTCTTGAAGGCGTTTTTTTGTTTAGTTATGTTTGTACAGATTTGTACATGCTTTTAGTAGCGTGAATGATGCGTGAATCTGGTTGCCTAATGCCTCTGAGCACTATGGGACTTAACATCTGAGGTCATCAGTCCCCTAGAACTTAGAACTACTTAAACCTAACTAACCTAAGGACAGCACACAACACCCAGTCATCACGAGGCAGAGAAAATCCCTGACCCCGCCGGGAATCGAACCCGGGAAAACGAGCGTGGGAAGCGAGATGCGTGAATCTGGTGTAAAGTAAATATGTAGAACATTGTTCCACTGATGAACGTTGTACGACGTGGAATTTTGTATCATTAATATGTTAAGTAAGTTTATGGTAAAAGGAAAGCTAATTCTATTGCAAATGAAAGTAGTTAATAACGCAAAGTATAAACAAAATATCAGGAAATATCGGGAACAAGAACAGTTCGAAAGTGTGTTATTTGTCGATTGGATAGTGATGAAAAGCGTCGACTGACACGGGAGAAAAATGTTTTTCTATTGGTCTTAAAGAAAACTGACCAATCAGATCGGAGTATTCTTAGTGGGTCTTTTCTCTTGAAGATATAGAATTCTTACAGCAGTCTGAAGTGGTCGGAGCCCAGTCTTTCAATAGTACGGTCGTGTGTAATATGAGCTGCGAAAGAAGTTATAATTTGCCGGTTTTAGTTGTGCTACATGTTTCAAAAGTGTTTTAAAGTGAAGGAATATTTATTACGGTGTGTTTTTTAGAAAGTACGAATTTTTTAAGTAATTTTGTGTATGAGCAAAGACAATAATTCTGCGTGGCATATTGAGCAGATCGGTAACTAAAAACTTCCGGCCGCGGTGGTCTAGCGGTTCTAGGCGCGCAGTCCGTAACCGCGCGACTGCTACGGTCGCAGGTTCGAATCCTGCATCGGGCATGGATGTGTGTGATGTCCTTAGGTTAGTTAGGTTTAAGTAGTTCTAAGTTCTAGGGGACTGATGTCCACAGATGTTAAGTCCCATAGTGCTCAGAACCATTTGAACCATTTTTTGAACTAAAAACTTGAGTGCAATAGACACCGATAAATTTAATAGTATGGCGAGCATTTTCATTTAAGAACAGTCCGTGTTAAGTAGCTGTTCAGATTTCGGGAAAAGACGTTACCATAAACTTGCTAACGTGAATGAAAGGGTTTGTGCATGACTGGGTTAATATTAGCACGGGCTTTGCAGGGAACGTGCACAATTCGAGGTTCAGAATATACCGAAGTTATGCCAGTATTTCCACCTTTCATTCAAAATTAAGAATTTTCCCGATTCTTGGAATAGCTACGTTGTATGCAGCCTGGCGTGAGTTGCAGTACAATAGGTTTCTGGTCGGCTTTCCTACCGGCGATCTGCTGCAACGAGTACACAGGTAGGTGCAGGTAAAGGACGAAAGGAAACCGAGCCGCTGCAATGTGTTTGCATACTTCTATGAATTAATATTATCGAAACTGTAGTTTGTTTATTTTATCGTCACATTTATGTACCGATAATTAAAGAGAATTTAAGCCTGAAGGTTGAAACAAAACTGAAAACAAATTATTAATATTTCTCATAAAATGAATGCACAGAACGACTGAACTACAGGTATGCGTTTGGACTGTATCTACAAAATCTGGCATTTGAAAATTGTCATGTGAGTCCTAAAATCATATTAAAAATTTAAAACCCCTAAACTAATGAAGTTGTGGACTTCAATACTTGGTACTGCTACATAATATACGTGATTTTAAAGTTTGGTTGCTATCTGCAAAGTAGAAGAAAAGTTAAACCTTTGGGTGGTGTCTCCCCTTAAGTACCATATCTACTGTATGTTCGTATCTAACGCTACGCCGAACCTAATTGTGGCCATCCCTCTGAAGGCAGCACATAGTTTGCAGTTCTGCGTGACGACATCTTAATCGTGCCATTTTACCGCGAACGCTCTCAAACAGACGGCGAGCGAGCGTGAGCTCTCTTGCTCGCCTAGCCGCATCCTCAACACGCCTGCAACAGTCATCGACATGTAATAGTTTTGACACGTGTTGAAAGGTTGCTAAACTGCGAACAGTCAGTCCCACCAGTTTGGAGTTTCCTGCAACCGTTTCGTCAGTGTTCATCGCTGGCTTCTTTCTTCTTTTCCCATCAGAGTTTAAAATTAGCCGGTCAAACTGGTGGCCTCGGTATTCTGCGTCTTCTCGAAGATTTTTGACTGATGATGCATTTATTCTTTGGTTCCGTCCTTCTGAGATGTTATTAATGCGATGGCGCCTTCGCCTGCAATTCCCCATCTGTCTTAGCATAGGTTCGTTATCGAACCAACTGCTCCACAAAGTAAGTCATAAAAGTACTGAAGCTTCCGGTTTTCCGACGTGCTCTCCTGAATACACACCCACCCAGCATCCAACACTTCCAGGGAAAGATACGCTAGAGGAGAACACATTCTTATCTGACAGCATAAATCCTCGTCTTCCTGATGGGTTGGAAAGAGGCAGCAACACTGAACATGTTTCCAAAAACATCGCTTAAAATTATACTTGCAATCGGTAACGCTGTTCCACGAAACAAACTGTTACCTGCTTGTACAATGGTAATTTCGATGTCCGTCATCACAAACACAGGGTCCCATCCAGGCACGTTAGTTTTAATAGGTTTAAAAGATGTTCATATATTTCTCGCTTTTTATTTGGCAGCAAGTAAAACGTTCCATCCACAAAGAATGATTCGCAGTTTCAGAAACTCACTTTTCCCTTTTGTTGGCAAACACCAGTATTTGGTCGTTCGGTCCCCTGTTATCGTCTACGAGTGAAAAATTGCTACCATCATTCATCAGTGAATTATTTTCTTAGCAGAGTATTCCTCCAGAATCGGTGGGATCTTTGTAGTTACAATATATTTTAGCCTAATGCGTTGTAACGATTGTTTTGCATTTCTGTGTTATGGTAGCGATGTTATTAAGCCGTAGCTTCGATTGAAGAGCGGCCCTACTTCTTCAACGTAAACTGATGAAATTGTAGTGTCTGTTTCTTTTGCCCGCTTCTTTGTGCACTTCATTTGCTGCTTCATATGGAATACAAATATTTCTACTTTCCCCGAAAAATCTGTTAACTTTTTATTTTTAATAATAACTTTGCATTTATTCGTTTTAGACTTTACACAAAACCAGTAAGTCACTGACGCCCATTGTAAATCAGTAATGACTTCCCTTTCGCGATCTCGGTGACCTTCATTATCTAAGCACTAAAACACGGAACCCTCCTTTCTAGTCAGAGGTCAGTTGCAGTTCTTAAGTCTGAGAGAGTAAGCCACGCACGCTACGAACTGGTGTGGGGACAGGGAACTTTGTGCAGGAAATGGGCTTTGTCCTTCCCCAGAATTAGTCGTAGGTACCAGCGGACGGACCGGTGTATCCCACTCCTGGAACACCCTGTCCACTATTACCGTCTCCCGGGCTCCGTGCAAATGTCAACAATTTCCCTCTCCGTGCAAGTGTCACTCCGTGCAAGTGTCAAAAACTCATGTACAGTATGTGTTGTTGAGAACCGCAACAGTTGTGACAAACGCAGTATATATGGTCAACTTACGGCCAGCAAAGACGGTGGGTATTTAACCCTAGATTACTAAACCTGTAAAACCATAGATCTTAAGCTGTACGGATTTATTTTGCTTTTTTCATTTAATATTACATCGTTAAGCTTCTGTAAATATTGTTTGATTGAACGATAACACAAAATTGTTTACTCCTTTCCCTGTTAAAACTTTGATGTCATGATTTGATTCTGTGCTGTATAGTGTATCTGTCATTTAAATTCTTTGTCTCAACTGGAGGGAACAAATCCTACTGTACATAATTGTAATTTTGTGTGAATAATTTTTGGTAGTAATGTCAATATGTGCAAATATTCTGTCTTTTTTAAAATGTATGTTTGCTGTTATGTAAATTGCTGATCCTCACTTAGTGTTCTTAGTTAGTTTGTATGTCAACGGTGTAGTGGTTCCCCTCGGGAACGGTACTGTGTAGCGCGCGCAAATTGTGGTTGGCCTAGGAAGAAAAGGTGGAATAAGAGTCAGTCGGGGACGAGCTACGAGTCGGGGACGAGTTACCAAACTGTGCACTGCCATGTAAATGTTGCATATTGTGCTGGTTCCGAGAGAGGCTTTTTCTGCTACTTTCCAATGCCTCGGATGGATGGATAAATAGCTGGAACTATTCTGGAATTTGTATCTGTCGTCGCCACCAAGAACTGACAGAGTCCAGCAATTCTACCTGCAATTCCACCTACCAACATGCAGTTGCCACCACATTGCGCAATCATTGCATCGGAATGCTACAGTGATGTACAGTGAAGGATCAGCTTAATGGATGTGTTAGTGTGTTCAAATATAAGGTAATTTATATCTGAATTTATATACCAACCTTGATTTTTCTCCTCATCATAACACCTCTCAGGTTCCTCTCCGTTTGAACTAAAGTGATTTCCGAGTGTCCTTACTGAAAGAAATTAAAGCCTAGAGTTTTGCTAATTGATGCCTCTTGAACATAGTAAAAAGAAAGTTAAAGTTAATGTGGCAAGAGAGTGGGTTAAAGTTAATGATGCTTGCTGAAAATAATTTTCCTAGTAAAACTGCTTATTAATGTGTTGTTGCCAACTTCAAATTAAAAGTTCTTAAGACTGAGGCTTATAAAGTTTTGCTTAGTAAATGATCACATTACTGCCTGTTGTAAATCGCAGAAGGTGAGTCAGTATCTTACATATATGTTAATTTTGTGTCTCACGGTAGTAAAAGTGGAAAACTGCAGTCGTGAAAAGTTATACTCATGTTTGTTAAGTGTCTGTCTCTCTTGTGTATAGGAAGTGCATATTAATAATATAACAGGATCCACAGTTTGTCTATTGTATTAATGCTGGGTAACAAGTAATGGGAAGACCACTGATTATAAAAAAAAACCATAATTTCTTTATTCAAATGATAATGAGAAGCAACCTGTGAGTGGATCCCAATTAACTTTCATTTTAAATAGTAAAGTATTTAACTGAGAGAGACTTCACATATGTACAATTTATGATCCTGCCGTGAATGTTAATAGTAATGATATAAATACCATTCAGTTTGAACAAGGCCTGAAAGTAATAGTGTGTTTCGGTATCTGTTATAAGTTTGCAAATAGTTTGTGCTGCTCCAGTTGTTAGCTTCAATCTTAACGTAAACATATGTATGTGTCAGAGTTTATTGCACTCGCATGTGGCCAAGTATAGGTTGTGTTTATCCATTAGAGTTACTAATAACTATTTTCTTGAACGAGAATGTTAATCATTCTCTTCCCTAGTTAGGCTGGCGACTGTTTTCTTTATCAGTTAAACAGTGCAGATAGGCAAAATTTTGTTTGTTACTGTTCAAATATTTACGCAATTCTGATTTTCATTTCCGATAAGCCACCTCAGTTAGGTACAACACGGTCAACATAACAAAATTCCTCTCAGAGGGTAACACTGCTCTGTCGTTTTATACCATAGTTGTTTCAACAAGATAGTGTTATTTCACGACCTGCTTCCAACTTTAAGGTTATGGTATAACAGTAGCAGACAGGAGTGTTATAAACCCTCGTGAAATTTACGACTGCAATTGGTAACAATCTACGGTTCTCGCCAATCTGGTATTGTCAGTATAGTGTGTAAAACAGGACACTTTGTACTTCTTTTGTATGTGACATATCATTGGAAAGTGTATAATTGTAATTAGTTAGAGCATAAACTATAAACTACACTTACTTTGAATAAAATATGAAGTAGTAAACTTTATAATGGTCTCTTAACAACGTAATATTTTCTCCCTCGTTAGTGTTGTGGGGTTAACTTGCCCATACATACTGCCTCTCTGCTTAACTACGCAAGAGTACATTGCAGAGACACTAGCTACTTTATTGGATGAGACCCTTTTTTCATCTCTGCGCATCTATAAGGCTGCAGTATAACAGATCGTACATCTCATTCGGAAACACCTGTTAAAGACGTCCGCCAAGTGAGAGGTGAGAGGTCGCGTCTGGGATCTAACTCATTCACCTGACTTGGCCGCATTTGGGTTTTTCCCATGCGGGGCACCCTTCGGGACGGGACAGCATTTTCTGGCAAGTCCCGCTGATGGCGAACTAGCGACAACACCAACGTTACTCCAACGGACACCACAGAATTTTGTGCGAGGATGTTTGTGTGGACAGTAACTACTAGTCGTCACTTTGAGCAACTGCTGTGAATGTAGCACTTAGTGCAAGATGTGCACATAAGTACAGTAATTACTAATATGAGGGTCCTTAGACTTTCATAGTCGTCAGAAGACCAACGGCCAACTTGAAATTTTCACATTCTCACTTCCAGCTTTCGACGTGGTCGTCTACTAGCTTTAAATTTTCACATTCTCGCTTCCATCTTCCCGAACTTGTGCTCTCTCTCTCTCTCTCTCTCTCTCTCTCACTGATACATTTGTCCTTCTCGCTTATTGCTGAACGTTAGTGTTATAATTCCGGAACCGACATGGAAACCCAGATACGACGCGCGATTATATTACACTCTAAGACGGAAAAAAATATTTGACACACCTCGAGGGAATTGTACGAATGAGACTGAAATAGGTTGATGTTATGTACATGTGCAGACAAGTAAATGATTACAGTTTCATAAAAATTGGATGATTTATTCAAGAGAAAGAGCTTCAGAGCAGGCCAGTGTGGCAGAGCGGTCCTAGGCGCTACAGTCTGGAACCGCACGACCGCTACGGTCGCAGGTTCGAATCCTGCCTCGGGCATGGATGTGTGTGATGTCCTTAGGTTAGTTAGTTTTAAGTAGTTCTAAGTTCTAGGGGGCTGATGACCTCAGAAGTTAAGTCCCATAGTGCTCAGCGCCATTTGAACCTTAAGAGCTTCAGAAATTGAGAAAGTTAACAATGCGTTGGTACACTGTGGCCCTTATTCAGCTTGGCACTGACTGACGGAGGTGACCTCATAAGGGATGTTGTTGTTGTGGTCTTCAGTCCTGAGACTGGTTTCATGCAGCTCTCCATGCTACTCTATCCTGTGCAAGCTTCTTCATCTCCCAGTTCCTACTGCAACCTACATCCTTCTGAATCTGCTTAGTGTATTCATCTCTTGGTCTCCCTCTACGATTTTTACCCTCCACGCTGCCTTCCAATACTAAATTTGTGATCCCTTGATGCCTCAGAACATGTCCTACCAACCGATCCCTTCTTCTGGTCAAGCTGTGCCACAAACTTCTCTTCTCCCCAATCATATTCAATACTTCCTCATTAGTTATGTGATCTACCCATCTAATCTTCAACATTCTTCTGTAGCAGCACATTTCGAAAGCTTCTATTCTCGTCTTGTCCAAACTATTTATCGTCCATGTTTCACTTCCATACATGGCTACACTCCGTACAAATACTTTCAGAAACGACTTCCTCACACTTAAATCTATACCCGATGTTAACAAATTTCTCTTCTTCAGAAACGCTTTCCTTGCCATTGCCAGTCTACATTTTATATCCTCTCTACTTCGACCATCATCAGTTATTTTGCTCCCCAAATAGCAAAACTCCTTTACTACTTTAAGTGTCTCATTTCCTAATCTAATTCCCTCAGCATCACCTGACTTAATTCGACTGCATTCTATTATCCTCGTTTTGCTTTTGTTGATGTTCATCTTATATCCTCCTTTCAAGACGCTATCCATTCCATTCAACTGCTCTTCTAAGTCCTTTGCTGTCTCTGACAGAATTACAATGTCATCGGCGAACCTCAAAGTTTTTATTTCTTCTCCATGGATTTTAATACCTACTCCGAATTTTTCTTTTGTTTCCTTTACTGCTTGCTCAATATACAGATTGAATAGCAACGGGGAGAGGCTACAACGCTGTCTCACTCCCTTCCCAACTACTGCTTCCCTTTCATGCCCCTCGACTCTTATAACTGCCATCTGGTTTCTGTACAAATTGTAAATAGCCTTTCGCTCCCTGTATTTCACCCCTTCCACCTTCAGAATTTGAAAGAGAGTATTCCAGTCAACATTGTCAAAAGCTTTCTCTAAGTCTACAAATGCTAGAAACGTAGGTTTGCCTTTCCTTAATCTTTCTTCTAAGATAAGTCGTAAGGTCAGTATTGCCTCACGTGTTCCAGTATTTCTACGGAATCCAAACTGATCTTCCCCGAGGTCCGCTTCTACCAATTTTTCCATTCGTCTGTAAATAATTCGTGTTAGTATTTTGCAGCTGTGGCTTATTAAACTGATTGTTCGGTAATTTTCACATCTGTCAACACCTGCTTTCTTTGGGATTGGAATTATTATATTCTTCTTGAAGTCTGAGGGTATTTCGCCTGTTTCATACATCTTGCTCACCAGATGGTAGAGTTTTGTCATGACTGGTTCTCCCAAGGCCATCAGTAGTTCTAATGGAATGTTGTCTACTCCCGGGGCCTTGTTTCGACTCAGGTCTTTCAGTGCTCTGTCAAACTCTTCACGCAGTATCGTATCTCCCATTTCATCTTCATCTACATCCTCTTCCATTTCCATAACATTGTCCTCAAGTACATCGCCGTTGTATAGACCCTCTATATACTCCTTCCACCTTTCTGCTTTGCCTTCTTTGCTTAAAACTGGGTTTCCATCTGAGCCCTTGATGTTCATACAATCGGTTCTCTTATCTCCAAAGGTCTCTTTAATTTTCCTGTAGCCAGTATCTATCTTACCCCTAGTGAGATAAGCCTCTACATCCTTACATTTGTCCTCTAGCCATCCCTGCTTAGCCATTTTGCACTTCTTGTCTATCTCATTTTTGAGACGTCTGTATTCCTTTTTGTCTGCTTCATTTACTGCATTTTTATATTTTCTCGTTTCATTAATTAAATTCAATATTTCTTCTGTTACCCAAGGAGTTCTACTAGCCCTCGTCCTTTTACCTATTTGATACTCTGCTCCCTTCACTACTTCATCCCTCAGAGCTACCCATTCTTCTTCTACTGTACTTCTTTCCCCCATTTCTGTCAATTGTTCCCTTATGCTCTCCCTGAAACTCTGTACAACCTCTGGTTCTTTCAGTTTATCCAGGTCCCATCTCCTTAAGTTCCCACCTTTTTGCAGTTTCTTCAGTTTTAATCTACAGGTCATAACCAATAGATTGTGGTCAGAGTCCACATCTGCCCCTGGAAATGTCTTACAATTTAAAACCTGGTTCCTAAATCTCTGTCTTACCATTATATAATCAATCTGATACCTTTTAGTATCTCCAGGCTTCTTCCATGTATACAACTTTCTTTCATGATTCTTGAACGAAGTGTTAGCTATGATTAAGTTATTCTCTGTGCAAAATTCTACCAGGCGGCTTCCTCTTTCATTTCTTAGCCCCAATCCATATTCACCTACTACGTTTCCTTCTCTCCCTTTTCCTACTACCGAATTCCAGTCACCCATGACTATTAAATTTTCGTCACCCTTCACTATCTGAATAATTTCTTTTATTTCATCATACATTTCTTCAATTTCTTCATCATATGCAGAGCTAGTTGGCATATAAACTTGTACTACTGTAGTAGGTGTGGGCTTCGTATCTATCTTGGCCACAATAATGCGTTCACTATGCTGTTTGTAGTAGCTTACCCGCATTCCTATTTTCCTATTCATTATTAAACCTACTCCTGCATTTCCTCTATTTGATTTTGTGTTTAGAACCCTGTAGTCACCTGACCAGAAGTCTTGTTCCTCCTGCCACCGAACGTCACTAATTCCCACTATATCTAACTTTAACCTATGCATTTCCCTTTTTAAATTTTCTAACCTACCTGCCCGATTAAGTGATCTGACATTCCACGCTCCGATCCGTAGAACGCCAGTTTTCTTTCTCCTGATAACGACATCCTCTTGAGTAGTCCCCGCCCGGAGATCCGAATGGGGGACTATTTTACCTCCGGAATATTTTACCCAAGAGGACGCCATCATCATTTAATCATACAGTAAAGCTGCATGCCCTCGGGAAAAATTACGGCCGTAGTTTCCCCTTGCTTTCAGCCGTTCGCAGTACCAGCACAGAAAGGCCGTTTTGGTTATTGTTACAAGGCCAGTTCAGTCAATCATCCAGACTGTTGCCCCTGCAACTACTGAAAAGGCTGCTGCCCCTCTTCAGGAACCACACGTTTGTCTGGCCTCTCAACAGATACCCCTCCGTTGTGGTTGCACCTACGGTAGGGCTATCTGTATCGCTGAGGCACGCAAGCCTCCCCACCAACGGCAAGGTCTATGGTTCATAGGGGGGGGGGGGAATATCCTGCCAAATTCATTCCAATTGGTGCGTTAGATCCTCAAAATCGCTAGCTGGCTTTAGGGACTTGCCCATAATTCTCCTGTTTCGAACTAGTGAGAGATCAGGCGACCTTGCTGGCCAAGGTAGGGTTTGTTGAGCAGCAGTAGAAACTCTCGCCATGTGAAATCGGGCATTGTCTCGCTGAAATGTAAGTCCAATATGGCTTGCCGTGAAGGGCAACAAATGGGGTGTAGAATATCGTTGATGTACCGCTTTGCTGAAAGGGTGCCGCGGTGAAAACTAAAGGGGTCCTGCTATGAAAAGAAATGGCTGGCCAGACCATGACTCCCTTCTGTCGGGCCGTATGGCGGGCGAGAGTCAGGCTGGTTTCGCACCGCTGTCCGGGGCGTCTCCAGACACGCCTACGCTGGTCATCGACGCTCAGTTCCATGCCGGACTCATCACTGAAGACTGCTCTACTCCAGTCAATGAAATTCCAGGCCCAAGACGTGTCCGGAGACGCCGGATCTCTCCCTAATCGATAATGTTTTGAGCATTATGGGCAGGACTTTCCAACTAGCTAGGGATCTTGACGATCTAACGCGCCAATTGGACACTTGGAGAGAATTTGCCACGGTATCGCTTAGAAGGATATCCATAACTTTATCAATCAATGCCTAGCCGAATGACTGCTTGCATAGGGGCCAGAGGAGGAGCAACGCGTTATTGACTTGCTGAATTTGTGAAGCTGTGTCACTTGATTAAATCATCCACTTTTTTCGAAGTTGTTATCATTTGTCTGACTCTACACGTACATCACATCTACCGGTTTCCGTTCCATTCGGATAATTTCTTCTCTGTTTGTCGTGTTTCTTTTAACTTTTTTTTTCTTGTCTTAGAGTTTATAAGCCTATAAAGCTACACAGTTTATAATTTTACCAGATAACAGCAAACAGACTTTTGATTTTCCATGGGGTCGCCAGCCTCGTAACACTGAATGTTTTAGCCGACATCACTGTCACTAGAGACTTTTCGACAATGCTTTGTCCCTCCTCTTTTTTTTTACGGTCATGTTTACGTTAGACTTGTGCACTACACTTCTTCACACTTTTCAAATAATTGTCCAGGGCATCTTGTAAGCGACAGTATCATCCGAACAACTTCAGAGAGCTGTTGACGTTATAGCAAGCAGCAGCGGCTGTGCAGACATCAGATAAGGACCGCCGTTGTTACCTCCGGTTGTGAAGATGATGCTAGCTCTATAATTACGTCCTGCAGTCGCACGCCAGCGTCTTAAGAAGCCGCGTTCACCTTTGCGGGAGAAAGTTGGTTGTTTGCCCAGCGATACGCCAGGCGATTTCCTTTAGAGAAACCTTGACAAATCCCAGCAGGAACACTGAGACGTTAATGGCTTCTTTGCCGGCCGCCGACTGCATACTAATTTCCGGGAGACGCAGCTGCTACTGTTCGGCCTGGTTCTCCGGTGCACGTCGCTTTGGTTGCCTCCCCCCTCCAGGGGGGAAAACTATTTTACGCTGATAAGCGAATGGCCATGCTCAGCTGACTGCACGACGTGAGCTAAACGAGGTGCTCAGTGGTGGCGCCTCCTAGACTCTCTGGAGTGTAGGCTTGGAGAGCGCGCTATTACGGTGGCCGGCAGGCAGACCGGCGCCTGCGACTGCGCGCGCGTAATACACGGCGGCCGCGGTGCGCCTCCTGGCCTCTGCCGGCTCCCCTCGCCTTCTCGCTGGCTGCCTACCTGGCTGACTGGCTGGCGTTTCGCCCCGCCGCGCCGCACCGCGCCGCATCACAAACAGCCGCGTCCTGCGCCGCTGGACGCGATCGCCGCGGACTTTTCAATTACTGTTAATGACGCATTGTGCCGGTCCTCCTCATGCAAAACGCGTAGAGCACATTTTGGCACGAGCGTGTTTCAGCCTGTTTCTCAAATAACGGATAGCTGTTTCGTTTCTTTCATCTAAACTTCCAGTTATACAGACATATGAGTAAAGAGTTGTAACGCAATTCAAATCATGTACATGCCTCTATAGTCATATTTCCTCATCATTTCACAGGATACCTTGTTGCCCTGCATTATTTTCGGCTCAGACTGTACCACATACGCATAGGTTACCACGAAAGTTTAATATTTTTCGAATATTTATGTGGCAACATGAAGAGCAGCTGAACACAGCTTGAATAACATGTTATGCATCTTACCAAAATCTAATCCCGATTAGAATGATAAGGCTGATAATGGGAACGCAACTGTCACATTCGATCATTTTATTGTGAGACGCTGTACTATACAGGGTGTAAATTTTAAGTTGACAAACCAGAATATCTCGAAAAATAAGCTACACACGAAAAAATGTGCAGAATACAAAGTAGATTATTTTCGAGGGGGACATCTGCTGGTGCTAAAATTAGCTCCCCCCCCCCCCAGCCCCCTGGGGGTGCGGGCAAGCAACTTTAAAATTTCAAATGGGATCCCCCATTTTTTATTGCAGAATCAGATTCTACATAAAAAACTACGTACATTTTGACTTAAACATTTGTTTTGATTCTTGGTAGTTGGTGCTGTAATTAAAGAAAATCCATGTTCTCATTTTTGCTTGGAAAATGGTTACGTATAAATAAAAAAATACTTACTTACTTCGTAAAGTTTGATTCGCTAAAACCGGCCCGAGTGGGCGAGCGGCTCTAGGCGCTTCAGTCTAGAACCGCGCGACCGCTACAGTCGCAGGTTCGAATCCTGCCTCGGGCATGGATGTGTGTGAAGTCCTTAGGTTAGTTAGGTTTAAGTAGTTCTAAGTTCTAGGGGACTGATGAGCTCAGAAGTTAAGTCCCATAGTGCTCAGAGCCATTTGAACAATTTTTGATTCGCTAAAACTAAACCTCTTCCTCTCTCCCCATAGGGTGTAGTCTGAGAGAGATGAATTACAGTTTTACAAATGTTGACACAAATATTAATTTTTTCCGCAGATTCGGATAAGTATCGTTTGTCTCGTGGCCATGGGGCCACACAACTTTTAATTATCAAACAAATCATCTGACTAGCTAACTAACTAACCAAACATACGAAGTAAATGAGTTAGTTTAAGTAGTGTATAAGTCTAGGGACCGATGATCTCAGCAGTTTGGTACCCTCAGAATTCACACACACTTGAACATTTGAACATTCTATCCTGTTTACTGACTCCTGTTCATGTATTACATCAGTTGTTGACAGGATTCTGTTTGTTGTACAGGACTAAATGTAGTGTGCTTTCTCAAATTTTATGGTGAGTCCCTTTACAGAGCACCACTTAATAGTTCTTTCAAAAATTCATTAGCAATTTCTTCTGTTCATCTTTAATGGGCTTCTCTATAAGACGAATTTCAGCTGCAAAATATACCACTTCTGCTTGATTAATGTTACGTGAAATGTCATTCACATATACAAGTAAATGGACGGACCCAAAATTTAACCCAGTTGGATTCGCTTCGTGAATTCTTCCGAGTCAATAAAATTTTCTCTCTTTCCAGTATTGTTAGAATTATGCAGCACAACATTTTTCTTTGCGTTTGTTAAGTATGCTTCAGACTAGTTATTTGTAAAGCTATCAGTTCCACAAAAATTCAGTTTTTCTAAGAGAATAATATGATTTACATAATGAAACGCCTTCACAAAAAATACCAACTGGCGACATTTTTTTAAATTTAAGGCTTGTAATATTTGGTGCGTGAACGTGTAAACAGCTTTCTC
Organism: Schistocerca nitens; assembly: GCF_023898315.1. Classification (NCBI taxonomy): domain Eukaryota; kingdom Metazoa; phylum Arthropoda; class Insecta; order Orthoptera; family Acrididae; genus Schistocerca; species Schistocerca nitens. The sequence goes on along the minus strand of NC_064615.1, from coordinate 296,129,808 downwards.
AGTTGAGCATCTTTTCTGAACTCCCAACTCTGATTACTAAGTTAACTGTTCCTACTTAAATGTGAGACTACTCTTGAGTATATTACTATTTCGGATATTTTGGAAAAAGGCATAAGTAAGGAAACTGTTCGCTAGCTATTTAAAAATAGTATATTTTAATTCGTTTGCAGAAAGTTTACAGTGGCAGTGATACTTTACACATATCATTAAAGACATTAATTATTAACGTAGATCAACTCTTCAGATGCTGTCTGAAATTCAATCTAGGCCGTAGGATCATTTGTTTTTCAGAATTTTTTTTAATTGTGTTAACGTCAGTGAAGCATGTTGGTGCTTCTTCTAGTAACCTGACATATTATGAAATGACATTTTTCTCTTGTTTCTTCAACTGAATAATTTATCGTAGTTTTCCTGCTACATTTAGAAAGCGACTGATAGAAATACTCTCAACTTCTGAAACATCAGACACCATATTGTAGTCATAAAAGTTTAATGTTGTAGTCATACAATCGTGATTCAGGTGGCACTGAAACTGAACACATTTCCAGTGATATTGATGAACTCGTAAAATATATCAAAGGGAATGGGAATTCAATCGTGATGAGGGACTGAAACGAAGTCGTCGTTGAAGGCAGGGAATAGAAAACAATGGATGTGATCAGCAATTTTGTGGGAAACGAGAAGGGAGACAAAATTCATTGTTACCTTCCCACTATACTTGTTTCTTTATGAAATTTAGCCCAGCTTTACCTCCTACTCTGTAATAGTCTACTTATTACCAAAGCTGGTTGCAGTGATTGGTTGCAGTTTTATATATTTACATTGAATTAAGTCACGGGTTCTAAAATACCCGTAATGGATAAGCTTAATCTAAGAACCTAATCTAAAGTGAACTGCAACTGATCTGAATGTAACTTGTCTTTACATTAAATGTGCAACTGAAGTAAAACAATTATCTGGCCCTAACCAAAATTTCCACTTACCTCGCATCTTGACAACATTGTTGCAGATTTCTCGAAAGCACAGCAGCAAACCCGCAAGCACGCAGCGGCTAAACTAGATTTTTTTCTAAATACATATTCAAACTGTTACATGTGGTAATGCGTAATGATAAACCGTGAGGTGGGAAGAGTAACTATTCTTATGAAATGATATTCCAAGACAACGATTTTAGAATGAAGTAGTATTCAAAAAGACAGAGTAAAATTTCACGCGATCTTCACACATAACATTAGTCTGAACAATACTATACTTGACAAAGGGAACAATGATTTAAAAAGGGTACAATGTTAACAGAGAATTATATAAAAACCAAACAGCTTAATCAGTTGATATGTTAATGCGTGACTCAGGGAGGGGGTGGTCGTTTTCTCAGTTCTGAGCTAGTTAACTACACTCCTGGAAATGGAAAAAAGAACACATTGACACCGGTGTGTCAGACCCACCATACTTGCTCCGGACACTGCGAGAGGGCTGTACAAGCAATGATCACACGCACGGCACAGCGGACACACCAGGAACCGCGGTGTTGGCCGTCGAATGGCGCTAGCTGCGCAGCATTTGTGCACCGCCGCCGTCAGTGTCAGCCAGTTTGCCGTGGCATACGGAGCTCCATCGCAGTCTTTAACACTGGTAGCATGCCGCGACAGCGTGGACGTGAACCGTATGTGCAGTTGACGGACTTTGAGCGAGGGCGTATAGTGGGCATGCGGGAGGCCGGGTGGACGTACCGCCGAATTGCTCAACACGTGGGGCGTGAGGTCTCCACAGTACATCGATGTTGTCGCCAGTGGTCGGCGGAAGGTGCACGTGCCCGTCGACCTGGGACCGGACCGCAGCGACGCTCGGATGCACGCCAAGACCGTAGGATCCTACGCAGTGCCGTAGGGGACCGCACCGCCACTTCCCAGCAAATTAGGGACACTGTTGCTCCTGGGGTATCGGCGAGGACCATTCGCAACCGTCTCCATGAAGCTGGGCTACGGTCCCGCACACCGTTAGGCCGTCTTCCGCTCACGCCCCAACATCGTGCAGCCCGCCTCCAGTGGTGTCGCGACAGGCGTCAATGGAGGGACGAATGGAGACGTGTCGTCTTCAGCGATGAGAGTCGCTTCTGCCTTGGTGCCAATGATGGTCGTATGCGTGTTTGGCGCCGTGCAGGTGAGCGCCACAATCAGGACTGCATACGACCGAGGCACACAGGGCCAACACCCGGCATCATGGTGTGGGGAGCGATCTCCTACACTGGCCGTACACCACTGGTGATCGTCGAGGGGACACTGAATAGTGCACGGTACATCCAAACCGTCATCGAACCCATCGTTCTACCATTCCTAGACCGGCAAGGGAACTTGCTGTTCCAACAGGACAATGCACGTCCGCATGTATCTCGTGCCACCCAACGTGCTCTAGAAGGTGTAAGTCAACTACCCTGGCCAGCAAGATCTCCGGATCTGTCCCCCATTGAGCATGTTTGGGACTGGATGAAGCGTCGTCTCACGCGGTCTGCACGTCCAGCACGAACGCTGGTCCAACTGAGGCGCCAGGTGGAAATGGCATGGCAAGCCGTTCCACAGGACTACATCCAGCATCTCTACGATCGTCTCCATGGGAGAATAGCAGCCTGCATTGCTGCGAAAGGTGGATATACACTGTACTAGTGCCGACATTGTGCATGCTCTGTTGCCTGTGTCTATGTGCCTGAGGTTCTGTCAGTGTGATCATGTGATGTATCTGACCCCAGGAATGTGTCAATAAAGTTTCCCCTTCCTGGGACAATGAATTCACGGTGTTCTTATTTCAATTTCCAGGAGTGTAGCTGACAACAATCATTCCTAGCTGTGCAGTGCTGCAGACTTCTTCTCTTCAAAAATAATAACATTATTCAAAATTTATATCCTTTTCGCCTTTCAGTACATACACCCCACCCTTCTTTGCTGTACTTTACAATAAACCTTTCTCCATCTAACAGATACCATCTTAAGTCAACACAGTACTACTGAATACGTCCTTCACCTACCACGCTTCTACAAGAATGTGTCAGACTGCCCAGAGGCAAGGGGTGTGTCACGACAGGGCCAAAGATTGCTTAACAGCAACACAGCTTGCTCTCTCTTTCTCGCCGACACAAAAAAATCAAAATGACATGATCACCTTACGTCTCTGTCACGAAAGTACAGATGGAAGATATCAGGTGTTCAAAGATGATATCATCTTTACGTTATTTTTGTAAAACAAAGATTGTGGAACGAAGTTAAGGATTACAATAGCTATCTGGGTGCTGACATTGGTAATGACCGTAACTTAAGACTAATGAAATGCTAGTTGAACTTCATGAAATTGAAGAGAAAACACGGGTAACAAAAGGCAAGTTGAAGTACGAAAATGTGAAGAAACAGCCTCACACGCATGTAGTAAAAGCAACAGGAATCGTCCTAGATTAAAAAGAGAGAAAAAGAGACAGCCATAGAAACAAATGAATGCGAGAGTTCACAGGTGAAAGATGAAAATGGAAAAATGTTGAAAGTGGGCAGCAACGTTATAGGTCGCTAAGTTATGAAAGTATTTGTAAACGGAGAGAAGTCAAAGGTGAATGGATGGAAGAAAGAACTCATAAAACAGATGCTAAGTTGAAACCACAGAACGAAGACGTGCTCTTTAATTTCGGCTTTCTGTCAGTGATGAGAATAAGGATTGAATGTAAAAAAATGTTTCAAGGGCCGGCCGTGGTGGCCGAGCGGCTCTAGGCGCTACAGTCTGGAACGGCGTGACCGCTACGGTCGCAGGTTCTAATCCTGCCTCGGGCATGGGTGTGTGTGATGTCATTAGGTTAGTTAGATTTAAGTAGTTCTAAGTTCTAGGGGACTGATGACCTCAGAAGTTAAGTCCCATAGTGCTCAGAGCCATTTGAACCATTTTGTTTCAATGAAAGTACGCTGGTAGGAAATTCCTCACGACCGGCAGTATTCAAAATCTGTACAAGTAATGGACAGCTACAGGACCCGTTCAGAACGTGTAGATGACTAATCGACATAGCTGACGACCCCTGAAACTAGACACAGAATTCGCATGGTCAGTACAAGTCCCCGTAAATCTGAGGATCAAGAAAAAAAGAGTTCATTATTGTAACTGGCAGTTATCAAGAATTGCTAACGGTTACGTGGACCCCCGTCGTACTTCCTGTCAGATGAGGTCTGGTTTGATTTGGCAGGTTAAGTAAACACACGGAATTTCAGATACTGACAACCCACATATTGTGCATGAATGACTTCTCCACCCAGAGAAAACAAGGATTTTGAGTGTGTTGTATGGATGCGCACTATTGGCCCTACATTTTTCAATCTTGAACACTGTCACGTATCTAGAGATCTTTGACTCTTTCTATGCAGAATTAATAGATGCAGAGAAGTTGTATGCAGTATTGCAACAGGATGGAGCAACTGCTCAGACACCGAACCAAAGTATGGTCCACATCATAACCGCGTTCCGTGATGACAGACTTGTCAGTAGAGGCCTCCGGCCCCTAAGGTCCCCAGATTTAGTGATTTTTATTAATGAGGCGCCCCTAGACAAGAAGAGCTGGAGCCATCTCAACACGACAAGATCTTCGCTCCTCTCAAATCTTCATAAAAGACTTTGCTTATTAATTGCTTGGACTGGGTTGGTTCTGAGCACTATGGGACTCAACATCTTAGGTCATAAGTCCCCTAGAACTTAGAACTACTTAAACCTAACTAACCTAAGGACATCACACACACCCATGCCCAAGGCAGGATTCGAACCTGCGACCGTAGCAGTCCCGCGGCTCCGGACTGCAGCGCCAGAACCGCTAGACCACCGCGGCCGGCGCTTGGACTGGGCATTGTTTGATGTGGACAATAGATGGAAGAAGGAAGGGGGGGGGGATGGAGATTACATTCCCACACTGCAGTTCACACCAGGGACGTGTAGAGGAATGTGCGGGTCTTTGACTGGCCTGCTCATTCTCATGGTTTGCCTTCCACAGTGCAACTCCGCGACGCTGTCGGAAGGGGTAGACTTTCATACCAGCCAGCAGTTTTCACCAAACTGCACAGCTTGTGTTTCACACATAGCAACAAATTACTCAAAACAACAATCAGAGGTTGCTGATACCGTGCCGGAACGACTACAAAAGTGCACTTATGTCCATTGTGTTCTCATACTGATGTCGATGATGGACATCACTTCCGAATATTATCGAAGTTTGATAATTTAATACCCGTTACGTAGTGGCCTGATGCTTCACGGTTCTTCGTTTTCGGCCAGGTGCGTCTCAGAAGCACTTTTAAGAGCGGGACACCCTGGCCTGCAACGTCTGGTGATCGGCGGCGGCAGCCGCGGGCAGCGCAGGGCGGCGCGACGGCCGGCCAGCCAGCGGACGCCGGCGGCCGCTGAGCGCCAGCGCCGACACCGGCCGTTTGAAGTGGACTGCATTATTCAGGCCCGCGGCCTTTCCCTTCTTCTGCGCGAAGGGCGACGAGCTCCCTCAAAGATTTCACCACAGAGTAATTGCAGAGCTCCGTTCGTTCCCGGGAAGCGACGCTGCTATTTCCGAGCGCGGCACCGCCCCCTCCCACGCAAAGACTGCCCTCCGATTTTCCCGCGCCGTTCTTTGTGGACATTGCCGGTAATTTATGTTGCCGCTCGTGACAAGAACTCTGTCGGTCGGCGTGAAAAAGTGTTAGAATTGCTTCACAGGGCGCTTTGAAGCCTGTACGGCAGGGTAGTAGTGAATGTCACTCTGTGGGTTACTATGTTACTGTCGCCTGGGACGTGTGAGGTGTTACGTCCGTATCCTATTAAAATAGCTCAGTCCAGTCTGCCTAACTACAGTGCGGGGTGTCACGGCGTCGGGAGCTTCAGTCAGAACGTCCCTAAGGTACCGCAAGTGTGACAAACTATACGCAAAACTGCAACCACCATAGACTCCAAAAACCCACTGTAGCCAACTAGACAATGACCAGTGGCCACTAACAGACGTAAAGTCATGACGGAGTGGACCTATCAATTGTGTTCGTCGTGCTGGGAACAGCAATGATTGCGCCAGAGGAACGGTCACCAGAGTTAAGAGAGTAGAACTGTGTGCTGGAGCGTGACACCAACCCGGAATCTCCCCTTTCGCGGGCTGTGAGGGAGGACGTCGACTAGCAACTGGATGGATCAACCGGCAAGAGCACTGCCCGCACAAGCGGGAGTTTCGGATTCGGGTGCCAGTCGGACACACAGTTCTAATCCACCGGGAAGCTGCGGAGTAGGATACAAGCCGCTGCAGAGTGAAATATTAGTTCTGGAAACAATGCTGAGATCCGCAGCCCTTATGACCAGACATTAGGGATCTGTGCCACACCTGCTGAAAGAAATGGAGAGAATAAGTAGTATAGGATACAGTCTAAGACAAACAATGCAAAGGTTGAAGGTGATGTGTACTGTGTAAGGTAGCGTGGTCTCCTCACCTTCATTTCTTACATATTCCGTACTCACAATCGTACTCTGCACATCAAGACGCTCCATTCGAACCCAAACTCGATAAGGTAGAGTCAATTTTGTATCAATTCATGTAAGCGATATGCTAATAAATAAATCGCAAGTACGCACCGAGGTTGAAAAAAGTCGAGGCTGGCGTACACAACATGACGGCCACAGGAATTTTCGTTCTCAAGAGGAAACCAGCCCGCTGGGAAGACCGTCCCTCCAGAGGGCTGGGTCAACAACATACCTACTAAGGCCGAAGCGACAGCCCAGAGAGAAGACAGCTTTTGCCAGAGCAAAGGGATAACGGCCCCCGTGTTCGACTTACAAGTAAATTCCGCTACATTGTGTGGGGGCGCCCAGAAGACGCATTTTTTCACGGACCGACTGCGTAGTTACGGAGTACTCACAGGAAGACAGTATACGTCTAACGGGGATGCTACAGATTTCCGCATTTGCTAACTTAAACGAAACGTCATTCTCCCGTTTAAAACAGCAACGCCGATTGGCGGAATATTTCTGACGCAAAGAGTTTGAGGAGTGAGGGGCCGTTCCGTTGTCGCTCTTGGAGCGGGAACACGTAACGAGAGTGTGTGCGCTCGTACATGTAGTCAAAAAGCGAAGAACAAGGTCTTTCCTCAATACTTCCCTGGGAGAGCACCTCTGCCGTTGGCGGATTGGAGTGACACTCTATACTGAGTCGCTCGTGATTAAGCGTTGTTCACTGTGATGGCTGTCACACTTATTGTGCGGTGTGAATATGGGCAGAGTACTAGTTAAACGCCTGCGAGCGAGTATTGAGTGGCATCGTCGTGGACTGGTTATCTGACCGGTGTTCCACGCCAATAGTTAGACTAGGGGCGGATAGGAGTCCTTGACTTCGTCAAGGCGTAGGGAGAGTTTGATTGGTCAATCCAGATAGAAAGAGATAGTTGTGTTATTTGTCAGCTGAGAGCGGCGCAGGCAGCAGTTGTCGCAGCTCACGGTATTGTGCGCTACAGCGTATGCGAGCCGCATCTGTCCTCCCTAACAGTACACTCCACCACATTTCTCACGCGACAGCCTTGACCGTGCCTAGAAAAGTTATTCAAGTAGTGTAGGCGCGGCTCTCTGCCATTCTGCCGAGTAAATAACATTCCTAAAGAAAAGGGAGAAAAGGACCTTTCCATACTTTGTAAAATAATAGCATTCCTATCCATAAGATGCAATCTACTGTTCCGAAAAGAACCCGGAAATTTATTATTATTTTATAAGAAAAAGTTTCACTTGATTTCTCAGAATTTTTTGTAATAAATAATGTTTTTCTTTCGTTTAATGTTTTTTTTACACTAACTAGCAATACTCCCGTACCCAAGTATCCCACTAGTTACGTAAGAATACATAGAATATTTTTGTGTCTTTTTCCTTACAGCGGACGACTCCAGAAGATATTTGTTGCTGAATGTTTTTCGAGCAGTTCTTGTTGGTACATTAGGAGCGTCTGTCTGACTTCTGTAGTAGTGTGGGGTGGAAACTGTTTCTTGCAGGAGCCAAAGGGTACTTGTTGGATCAGTCCACTGCGCAACTTGACAGAATAAAACCCACACACTCACAAATGAAAAGGAGAATAACGACTTTGCTAACATCAGAACTGAGAACGATTGAGTACTAGAACATGTGAAAGGATTCTCGTATCTAGGAATCAAGGCTACGCAGCAGCGTCGAAGAAAGCCGGCCGAAGTGGCCGTGCGGTTAAAGGCGCTGCAGTCTGGAACCGCAAGACCGCTACGGTCGCAGGTTCGAATCCTGCCTCGGGCATGGATGTTTGTGATGTCCTTAGGTTAGTTAGGTTTAACTAGTTCTAAGTTCTAGGGGACTAATGACCTCAGCAGTTGAGTCCCATAGTGCTCAGAGCCATTTGAACCAGCGTCGAAGAAAGACGGGTATCACAAGCAGACTGGAGCACCAGAAGGCAGCTTTCTCCAGTGAAAGAGCTCTGTTGTTACAGATAAGTGATGCTGTCCAACAACGCTACTAGCGAAATGGTCATTTGATACAGGAAATGGAGGCATGCGAAATAGAATAGCTGAGAGAAGAAGTTTGTGTTAGACGCCTGTCACACGGTCAGTGTGGCAAGTCACGCGGTCAGTGTGGCAAGTGCTGTGACGTCTAGGCACAGTCAGTTTGGCGATGGGAGGGACAGAAAAAAATAATGATACGAAAACTGATGGTGTACAACACTGGCACTGGTAGTTGTCACATTGAGATGAAAAGATTAGCAAAAAACAGGAAACGATGGAAGACAGCACCAAACCGGTCGAAGGACCGATGACTTGAAAAAATTGCAGGAAGGAGAACGTCGGCCTGCCGTGTAGCGAAATGACGCTGACTTAGTGAGATTCACAATGTGGCGTTACCAGAGGAAGGAACCGGTCCGACTCTGACGCCATGCACATGTCGGCTTTATCTCGACCAAAGCATCACGAGCGATGAGACCATCTACAAGAAACTAGTAGAGCCAACCAAACTGCTGCACAAGTGTGTCGGTAACAAAATGTCCTCCATTGCATAGTATTTTGGCCAGAAAAATTGACATCAAACGTAGGCAGTTTGGCCGAAGTGGCCGTGCGGTTAAAGGCGCTGCAGTCTGGAACCGCAAGACAGCTACGGTCGCAGGTTCGAATCCTGCCTCGGGCATGGATGTTTGTGATGTCCTTAGTTTAGTTAGGTTTAACTAGTTCTAAGTTCTAGGGGACTAATGACCTCAGCAGTTGAGTCCCATAGTGCTCAGAGCCATTTGAGCCATCGTAGGCAGTTTGCCAATAGTGTAATCATATGTGGGAGAAGCATCTTCATTCTATACTCTTCAGCTGTGTGGCCCCTTTAGTGCAGTGGGGTTAGAGTACTCGTGTTCGAGAGTTCGATGGCGGGTCTAGAGGTAATTTTTTTTTTAGTTCCTAATGTTAGACTGCGTGACACGGGAACTGGCTTCTTAATCGTTGTACAGCAATTGCACCATGCCTTATACAAAATACGCGCAGTTTTTTAATGCTAACACAGAACTTAGAGTACAGTTGCCGCTATCGTTCGAATTTTAAAGACGTATGATGGAGCTGCATTCACGTGTAATGATCTCTTGGGTTTCAACTTGTTGCCTGAATGCTTGACTGAGCGAAGGTATCCTGCACTTTACAAAAGACGTCCCGACAATCGCTATTTACACTCCCGGAAATGGAAAAAAGAACACATTGACACCGGTGTGTCAGACCCACCATACTTGCTCCGGACACTGCGAGAGGGCTGTACAAGCAATGATCACACGCACGGCACAGCGGACACACCAGGAACCGCGGTGTTGGCCGTCGAATGGCGCTAGCTGCGCAGCATTTGTGCACCGCCGCCGTCAGTGTCAGCCAGTTTGCCGTGGCATACGGAGCTCCATCGCAGTCTTTAACACTGGTAGCATGCCGCGACAGCGTGGACGTGAACCGTATGTGCAGTTGACGGACTTTGAGCGAGGGCGTATAGTGGGCATGCGGGAGGCCGGGTGGACGTACCGCCGAATTGCTCAACACGTGAGGCGTGAGGTCTCCACAGTACATCGATGTTGTCGCCAGTGGTCGGCGGAAGGTGCACGTGCCCGTCGACCTGGGACCGGACCGCAGCGACGCACGGATGCACGCCAAGACCGTAGGATCCTACGCAGTGCCGTAGGGGACCGCACCGCCACTTCCCAGCAAATTAGGGACACTGTTGCTCCTGGGGTACCGGCGAGGACCATTCGCAACCGTCTCCATGAAGCTGGGCTACGGTCCCGCACACCGTTAGGCCGTCTTCCGCTCACACCCCAACATCGTGCAGCCCGCCTCCAGTGGTGTCGCGACAGGCGTCAATGGAGGGACGAATGGAGACGTGTCGTCTTCAGCGATGAGAGTCGCTTCTGCCTTGGTGCCAATGATGGTCGTATGCGTGTTTGGCGCCGTGCAGGTGAGCGCCACAATCAGGACTGCATACGACCGAGGCACACAGGGCCAACACCCGGCATCATGGTGTGGGGAGCGATCTCCTACACTGGCCGTACACCACTGGTGATCGTCGAGGGGACACTGAATAGTGCACGGTACATCCAAACCGTCATCGAACCCATCGTTCTACCATTCCTAGACCGGCAAGGGAACTTGCTGTTCCAACAGGACAATGCACGTCCGCATGTATCCCGTGCCACCCAACGTGCTCTAGAAGGTGTAAGTCAACTACCCTGGCCAGCAAGATCTCCAGATCTGTCCCCCATTGAGCATGTTTGGGACTGGATGAAGCGTCGTCTCACGCGGTCTGCACGTCCGGCACGAACGCTGGTCCAACTGAGGCGCCAGGTGGAAATGGCATGGCAAGCCGTTCCACAGGACTACGTCCAGCATCTCTACGATCGTCTCCATGGGAGAATAGCAGCCTGCATTGCTGCGAAAGCTGGATATACACTGTACTAGTGCCGACATTGTGCATGCTCTGTTGCCTGTGTCTATGTGCCTGTGGTTCTGTCAGTGTGATCATGTGATGTATCTGACCCCAGGAATGTGTCAATAAAGTTTCCCCTTCCTGGGACAATGAATTCACGGTGTTCTTATTTCAATTTCCAGGAGTGTAGTTATCTGTGTTCTTGATTCCTTTTCGTATTTAATTATTATTCTGCCGGACACTTTCCCGATATATCTTGGACCTTTAAAGAGCAGCATGATTTTTGGAAACTAAAGGAAATGGCATGCTAGTGCTTCAGTTCCAGTGTGTACTATATGATGTGAAGTCCCGCTGAAATTTATGACGCTTTAATCAGATGCTCAGTGGAATTAATGCAGAGACTTTGTACAACGATACAGCGAGGATATATCGTTATATATTTCCCACACATGTCCTAAGCGGCGCACTTTTTCCATTAGCGATTTCACAGGGAAAATAGGGATACGTCGTAACTATGAGTGTCGCTGAGAGAGCAAAAGTGGCTCATATTCTATAAAATGGACATTTGTTACCAAATAAACCCTTTACTATCAAAGCACACATCGTGCCTCAAAAAAGGAAAAAAATATTATATGGTTCTTTAAGAGGAAGGGTGGATTACTACTAACAATGTACTTTAATGTCAGCACATGAACTTTGTGGAAAAAAATAACGAGTGCGGATATATAAGGAACTCCAACATGCGCTCATATCAAGATACATTACGATCACAGGGGCGAGTTTCATGGGACAAGAAGATGATCTGCTACATTTCGCAAAACTCAATAATTTTAATAAATGCCAATTTATCGAGGCACTCCTAGCGACACGGATACTCGTTCTGCTCAGGAGATCGAGCGTGATGCAGATATGTGAGTCTAGCGTTGGTAGACAAGTCAAAAAATGCAGTAAAAACGATAGACCAATACCCTTAAATCTGAACATATACTCCCTGTTGGTTTGGTCCTACTCATTGAGTTAAGAACCCTACGTTTAACCATCCTTCAAGTGCCAATTCCCTACTCAAGTTCACATGGTGCTCGGCAGACCACAGAAATACAAGTTTAACCTGAGTAGTCGCACATAAACCTGAATCACAATTGGAATAATTAAAACTGATAGCCAAAGTACAGATAATTCACTGAAGGCGATCAATAAATCGAAAGACTCGAGAATTTCACACCGATAAGTCAATACAAAGACAGCATCATGGTCCACGAAAACAAGGAAATTTTACCCAATATTCACTCCACACAACACAAGTGGGCGTCAATGAATTAACAAAATCGAATGCAAGCTCTAAATTTAACCGTGGACGTACTGAGGAGATATCTTCAGCGTTAGACATACGACAAAGTGCTAACACCAAAGTCCCAGTTATACTGAGAAACTTTCAGAATAACAATTCGATCTTCCGGACTTTTTATTATCAATTCGTGTAACTAAACTGAGCAATTAATTCAAGTAACTAATTCCGAGCATCTATATCTACATCTACATAGTTACTCCACCAGCCACCGTTCGATGCGTGGCGAAGGATACCCTGTACCATCACTTATTGTTTCCTTTCCTTTTCCACTGGCAAACAGAGCGAGGGAAAAACGTCTGTCTGTATGCCTCCGTATGAGCCCTTTTCTCTCGTATCTTATCTTCGTGGTCCTTACGCGCAGTATATGTTGGCGGCAGTAGACTCGTGTAGCAGTCAGCTTTAAATGCCGCTTCTCTAAATTTCCTCAATAGTATCTCTCGGAAAGAACGTCGCCTTCCCTTTTGAGTTCTCGAAGCATCTCCGTAACACTTACGTGTTGTTTGAACCCATCGGTAACAAATGGAGCAGCCCGCCTCTCTATCGCTTCGATGTCTTCCTTCATCCTGAAACTTACGATATAGCGTGCTCCGAACAACACGAATGCTCACGGTGGTCGACTCGGGCAGAGAGTCTAGAAAACTTTTTAACCGCCGGTCGTTGGCTGCCGGGCCCTGCCTTTTTTCTACCAGATGGAGAAGTGCTGGACCAATCCGGAAAATTCTGAAAGAGCCGCTGGATGCTTGGCTACTCCGATTTTTATTAGTACATGTGCACACTTAATTACTCACACATCCACACAGTACAGAGCTTACTCAGGACGCGGAATAAAAAAAGGAAAGAGGTTAGGAAATGAGGCACAAATAAAAGAAATCATTCCCTACAAAGTCTTTCTCCACGCACAGGACAGAAGTATGGTATAGAACAGAAGAAAACTAAGCTGCTAGTCTGATTGGAATGCAAACAAAGCATAATAAATGACATTTACACGAAACGGGGATGAAACAGGCGCCTTTCAACTAGTCATAGACATTTTGGCTAAAGCACTATATGATCTTGCAGTTCATGCTCGGCACGGGTTGTGGTTCGGAAGATATGTGTGACGGTATTTAAGCTTAGCCCTTGGTTCAAATGGCTCTGAGCACTATGGGACTTAACTTCTGAGGTCATCAGTCCCCTAGAACTTAGAACTACTTAAACCTAACTAACCTAAGGACATCACACACATCCATGCCCGAGGCAGGATTCGAATCTGCGACCGTAGCGGTCGCGCGGTTCCACACTGTAGCGCCGGCCGGGGTGGCCGAGCGGTTCTATGCGCTACAGTCTGGAACCGCGCGACCGCTACGATCGTAGGTTCGAATCCTGCCTCGGGCATGGATGTGTGTGATGTCCTTACGTTAGTTAGGTTTAAGTAGTTCTAAGATCTAGGGGACTGATGACCTCAGAAGTTAAGTCCTATAGTGCTTAGAGCCATTGGAACCATTTGAACCAGACTGTAGCGCCTAGAGCCGCACGGCCACTCCGGCCGACAGACTTAACCCATCCCAGGAAACGGATCGGTCGTGAAGGGTTTGTTCTACGCATACCACATTATCCTGACCTGAATCTCCTGGACTTCTGTCTGTGGGGACACGTGCAGAAGCACGTTTATTTTACTCCCCGGATGAGTGTAGAGAAAGTGACAGTTGCTTCCATGTTGCCCTGGTAACTGGGGATGCAACTATGCTGCAAGGCTCAGGGAAATGGATCCAACGTGTCACTAAATGCTTGAAAAAGCAGAGAGGTCGCATTGAGCATTTGCTCGGAAGACGATGTATGTTGTGTGAAAGACATACTGTTACTGATAATAATTTAAAATTTTACAACTCGCAGCTGTTACTAAATGTAGTGTGTTTAACAATTGATGATTGATAAACCATGTAGTTATCACACCTAACTTATTCTTAACTGATACTTATTCTTCATGAACATTTACGACATACAGGGGCAAGATAAAAATTTGGACGCACCATCAGCAATGCATCCTTGAATACAAATTCAGATGCTAGCCAAGGCTGCAGGTAGCGCTGATTCACAGTCTCGGAAAACTACAGAAAAATTATCTAACCTCGCCGCAGACTCCCAACACCCACACTCTCCCACAAAATTTTAATATACATTGAAAAATTGAAAACCATACCCTGGATACAAGAAACCAAAACAGATCTAGCAAATGCACAAATAAATTCTTCAGAAGTTATAAACAGAAATGTATACAGGCAAAAAATCAATAGTTGGAAAGTACAACCCGAGAATGAAGTTTGCAAGAGACAGGGGACAAAATGGACAGAGGAACGAAAGAGAATTCATGGGGAAAGAATGAGAGAAGTTTGGAGAATTAAAAAATTGAACCGGAAAAGCTTTGCGTGATCCGTATGGGTCCAATCGCACATAATATATATATATATATATATATATATATATATATATATATATATATAAAGACGATTTAAATAAAAAGAAATAAATCAGTTTATATTTGGACATTTATTTTAACATTGATCATTGTTCTGTTAAAATTTCAGCATATCAAACTTGATTCATAACTAAACTGGTGCCTTATTTAGGATTGTGGAAACGTGAGTTTGTAATCTTACGGAACACATCAAATAGGGAGCCAAGATTAGGAGACTACATACAACACTGCATTCATAAAATAACACACGAAGAACGTTGAAACATATGCAAGAGGAAATTAACCACTACCAACCGATTCAATTTTCACCCAAAGAAGTTACGTTCGCAGCGCAATCCTGTCCGTCATGAAATTACCACACACTGGTATACTAAATTCATACTAACTCTCTGTGAAATCTTCCCGAAAAGAATAGCTGAAGGCTACTTTGATGCTTACACCACAAGCTTCACGTGGTCAACTTGGTTTACACAAAGAGTGTAACTCCACAATAATTTTGATAATTAAAATAAATTACAACGAAACGCAATTTACAAAAGAAAAACCACGAACTGGTTACTATCGTCTTACTATTAACCTGAGGGGTCTAACAATTGTATAAGCACGTGGTACTGGTCTCACAAAGTACACCGCACATGGATTGAACATAAAGAAAAGTTGCTATATTGAAAAATATTGTCAAGACGAGACGTTATAATCTCACGCACATTCGCATTTAAGATTGATGATCTTAGTTAGAGTTACTGATCAACACGTGGTTCCACTTTACTCACAAAGCAGTGACAAAGCAACTAACGGAAGATACTCTGAACTTCACACTCAACTTACACTGCGTTGCAATTTTAAGATAACATTAGATATTTTAGAGCTAAACCTGAAATAAAGGTGATTAAATTTTCAGTTAGGCTGAATTTAAGAAATCCATTGTCCTACGGACTTAGCAGACACGCGCTTAGCCTGAGATCTTACCACTTCAGATGCTCGCCGCGGACAGACTGCCGTGGTCCCTTCCTGAGGGTGCCTCACAGATACAAACGGAAGTGACTAGAGATGCAGCTTCCTATACCAACATGACAAGGGACGGACAGAACCATACTAAGAATAGAAACCTCTCTGCTTTTAGAAAGCGTAGCTACCTGTTCCGACGTTGGTCCTACTGTTCTCTAGCAGACGGGCTTGTCTGCTACCATCAGGCATGCAACTAGTAATACATTTGCCCATTCATCCACTCACACAGAAGGGAAGGGGGATGACAGTATCTTATCATATACAGTATATAAAAGAAAGCGGATGTAGGTTCCGTATGAGACTGTGTGACATGAATTATACGAGGGCGGTTCAGAAAGTAACCTCCGATTGGTCACAGTGCGGGTTGTGGGGGGAGTAGCGACGCCATCTGTGCGTTCACGCACTCAACAGGTCAGTCGGCATCAAGCCGTGGTCGAGTGAACGTCGTACCTGCGCTAGTTTAGTTTTTGTGGCAGTTTGAAATGTGTGCTGCAATAGAAAACCCCGCCAAATGTGAAGTGTGTGCTGTCATAAGGTTTTTTACAGCCAAAGGATATTCTGCAGCAGCTATTCATCGTGAGCTTTGTGCCGTGTACGGACCAAGAGTTATGAGTGAAGGAGTTGTCTGTGAATGGGTACGTTTATTTAAAAGTGGACGAGAAAACGTTCATGATGAAGAGAGGAGTGGTAGACCATCATTGGTGACTGACGAACTCGTTCAGACAGTTGATGCAAAAGTTCGTGAAAATCGACGTTTCTCAATGTCGGAGTTGTCTACTGGTTTTCCACAGATTTCTAAGACGCTCTTGTACGAGATAGTGACAGCAAGATTGGGTTACCGTAAGTTCTGTGCACGATGGGTGCCAAAAATTCTTACCGACCACCACAAAACTCAAAGAATGGCCTTTGCATTAGACTTTCTGTCACGTTATGAGGACGAAGGAGAACCATTGTTAAACAGAATCGTGACCGGTGACGAAACCTGGATTAAGTACGTGAACCCTGAGACAAAAGAACAATCAAAGATGTGGGCACATTCAAATTCGCCTACCAAACCAAGAAAAGCCTCGCAAGATTTTTCTGCCAGAAAACTGATGGCAACGGTGTTTTGGGATGCCAAAGGGGTGTTGTTGGTTGAATTCATGGAACGTGGTACGACCATTAATCAAGACGTGTACTGTGAAACAATAAAAAAGTTACGACGGGCTATACAGAACAAACGCCGTGGTATGCTGACTTCCGGTATCGTTTTTTTGCACGATAACGCCCGTCCTCACTCTGCTCGCAGAACAACGGCCCTTCTTGAGTCCTTCAAGTGGGACGTTATCAACCATCCACCTTACAGCCCAGACCTGGCGCCAAGTGATTATCACCTCTTCATGCATTTGAAGAAATGGCTCGGGTCACAGCGGTTTGATGACGACGAAGAGCTCAAAGATGCGGTCACAGGCTGGCTCCAGGCACAAGCGGGTGATTTTTATGCAGAAGGAATTTCAAAGCTTGTGAAGAGATACGATAAGTGCCTCAATCGCTATGGAGACTATGTAGAAAAATAGTGCAAAGATGTAGTTGTAAGATGTATATATTAAAATATTTTTATTTAACTTGGT
The DNA here is from genome assembly GCF_023898315.1 of Schistocerca nitens. Lineage (NCBI taxonomy): Eukaryota > Metazoa > Arthropoda > Insecta > Orthoptera > Acrididae > Schistocerca > Schistocerca nitens. Next base: position 296,112,464 of record NC_064615.1, on the reverse strand, counting down.
GTATTTTTTTAAATCAACCGGAGGTTACTTTCTGAACGGCCCTCGTATTACTACAAGAGTGAAGAAAATATAGAGTAGCGATGAAAATAGAAGTAGTTGTGTAGGGGCTTTTGTTTTTTTTGTTTATTTTATTTCATTTTTTTGTTTTGCTTTTTGTATATATATTTTTATTTTCCCTAATTTTTTCTTATTTTATTTTTTTGTTAAATCATTCCATGTACCAGAATTCCATGAGTCGCTAGCCACTTCCGACTGGCGGAACATCCAAACGTGTCTTCTCGAAATTTTAATGGAGATTCCGTTTGTAGTGCGTTCAGAACATCATGTAGGCAAAATAAGCAACAGCATCTCATGGCTTGAACGTCCCAGGTGGTAGGGGGGTCATGAAAGGCGCTCCATAGAAAATTGGAAAAGAACTGCTTGTATCTGTGGTTGCGAACAAGTGCACAGTGTCGATCGTTAAGGTACGTCCAATAACCTGATTTCTAGTCGGGACCAAAAATGTAGCGGACCGTATGACAGGGGATCCAATTCACAGCGTTAGTTTCTGTTTGCGGGGTAATGAATCACATCCGGGAATAAAAGCGTCAGGAAAGTAATCTGAGCAGGTGTCTGTCAGGTAAGAAAAGCCAACATACGCTGCACGAGCCTCCAGACGTCGGACGATGGATTACATGAGAATCGAAGAGCATCTGTGTCATCTACACCACAGTGAACGCAGAAGGGTGTGTCAGCGAGGTGGATGCGATTCAAACGAAACTGGTTGATCTGTTTGCCTTTGTCGTTGATATACCAGGTGGACTGGACGCTGGAGTCGAGTTAACCTGCATGCACCGTTTTTCCACACACGACACCATATGATGTGGGGAAACTTGCGTTATGGGGTTGGGGGTTCGATACATTTGTAGTGTGTCGTGTAGTCTTTATCTGGAGTATACGTGGAAGGGGTAAGGAGTGAAGGATGTAACTTACTTCAAGAAATAAGTGGCGAAAGTGATAAAAGGGCGGTGGAATGCCTGATAACATGACTGGGGCTGACATGGAGACTGGCGCATATTCACGCTAAAGCAGTCCAGTCAGGCTCGTCAGACAGCGGTTCCAGACTTTCAGTTGGGAGCTAACAAAAAGTGCCATTTCTCTGCTGGCACATGGAATAAGCCCACTCCACCACGCTCCCGTGGGAGGGCAAGGGAGGAATATTGAACTTTAAATAACATCCCGGTACAGACAAGGGATCGCCATCAATATACGACATGAGAAGGTCATCGGAACCGGGAGCACTTGTGCCACATGGGGGATGAGTGAGGCGTGATAAACATTCACGTATTGGGCACTCTGTACAATGTCGAGGGATCGAAGCCGGTGGTCCACAAGGCCAGACCTGATCGTTTGGAGAAGACGTCTACTGTTTGTTGCCGCAGAACGGCATTCACAAAATGAGTGCCCAAACAGCGGACGCTGGTGGCCACAGAGGAGCGACATATCTCTCAGGTAGATCCCCACCAATGAGCAGAACCTTAGATTTGGGAATGTTAAGAGAAGTGCCCGTTTTCTCCCCATATGTCGCCACCCAAATCAGTACCGCGAGAACATCGTCTGCACTGCGGTGCCCATGCAATGTCAGTCCCACCAGGCGTTGGCGAAGCCCCTGGAGTAGGGGTTAAAATACCAAAGCATACAGTATCGAGGAAAGTGGGCAACCCCGTCGGACAGAGCGCTCGATCGCTAGAGGTGCGGTGTGGCGACCATTACAGAATATTCTTGAAGTCGCGCCGCTCAAGAGGCGCATTACCACTGTTACTATATGGGCCGGAAAACCCATGTGTTGGAGGACCGATTTCAGAAAGGTATTGGTCGACACGGTTGAATGCAAGCGACGCCAATGCACCAAGCAAATGTTGCGACCTCGCGAGTGCAATCATGTTCCTGTAACGGCAAATGGCCGTATGGATGTTGTTGTCACCGCCCAGCGAAGTCTGATCAAGGGAGGTGACGTATCTTGCTGTCTTCTTGAGTCGTGAGGTCAACAAACAGGTGAAAATGCTCATGTCGATCACAGATCCGTGATCACAGATCCGTGATCGCACATGTGGCTTAGGCACCAGGATGATGACCCCCATCAAGGAAGGTGGCTGGGATCGTCGTTGTGCGTGACGTAAGTTCACGGCAGATGGACGTCCAGGTAGATACCAAAAGATAGCAAAAACACCTGTAAAATTCGAGGGAGAGGCCATCACATCCAGGGGACTTGTTAGCAGCTCCCACCTTGATAGTATCTAGGACTTCATCGGGGGTCACATTTTCCTAAAGTTCTTGAGCCACATTCTTTGGCATGGTGTTGACTGTCAGTGCCGCTACCTCCTCAATTAAGGTCGGGGGATGTGGGACGGCAACGTACAACCAGCTGAAATGAGAGTAGAAAGTGTGACCATGGCGCATTGCGTAGTGTATCGTCGTCCTTCCGCATCGGTGAGGTCGTGGATGAGAGCTTGACGACGTCGTCGGCGTTCTGCGGGGAGGTGGTACATCGATGGCATTTCGTGAGGCATATGGTCATGGGTGCAGGCTCTAACAGGAGTCTCTTCCAAGTGTCGTCGCATAAGTGAAGAGATATGCGCTTTAGCATGATGCACTATCGCCTGATGGTCATCGAAGTGCAATCACGTAGCACCACATAATAAAACTCCATGGTGCTCACTTGCCAAGCTTTGATGTCTTTGCCATATCCAATCAGTGCCCTGTATAGAGCTGGTTTCGCGCAGGATGCCACCAGGATAAGGTGGATGTGTATGCTGGGCGATGTTGACGACAGAGGGCTCACACATCCTCAACGATCTGTCTGCAATCAGGGACAGTCAGGTGGGAATCGCGCCAGTCCTGTCGTCAGGGCGCTCGAAGCTGAGATCACAGTCCTGCATCCAGTCCACTGCCTGCGATGCCACATGAAGAAGTGTGTCGTCGGATGGCATTTGACTTCTCTTCTTCTGGTTTTAGGGTGGCAACTGCTTTCAGAGGTGCTGTTCTGTGACAAAATGTGAAAGTTCAATGGGCGAGATCGTGACCATCTGAAGAAAAGCAGAGGCAGACATCGCACTCGCATCGATATCCATCGCCATGAGCGGGTTGGGCATCGACCTCTGGAGAATTGGTGGTCTCATAACCATTGTAATACATGGTGCCGGTGAGGCTGCGCCCGCACCATAATAGTAGTTAATAGTAGTGGGGCAACAGGGGCATCAGCACATTTTGTTAGTGCAGGTTGCCTACATAAGGGGCAGGTATGCACTCAGGGGCAAACCTGTTGTTCTCCTTTGATTGACAGGTTCTTAACCTATTGTTGTCCTTTGATTGACAGGTCATTAATCTATTGTTCTGCTAAAAGGATCCTTCCTTTTTATTGACAGGTACGTAACCTATTGTTCCCCCACCCCTTCCTCCTCCCCACTCAGGAAACTACAAACCCACCCTCTCTCTCTCACTGCTACAGGCACACTTTCAGGTTTGAGTTATTGGAATAGCCCCCTCCCTCTCTTATCAGTTTGATTGACTACTTAATTAAATTGATCAATTAATTACACCCTCCCCATCTGGGAAACCGACCCAGTCCCGCAAATTGGTGGGAAAAAGACTCAGTTCATCGGTCATTTGCAGGGAATTCGATTGCTGTATATGGAATATTGTTTAAACAATTTAGACAATGTATGGAAAATTGTTTAATTATTTATAGCAGTGTATGGAATATGGTTTATTTATATGTTAAAAAATTTGTCAGGAAATCTATTGTAGTGTATGGAATATTGTTTAAGGATACAGGGTACTTACAAATAGTGGAAAAATCGAAATTTTTTATGACTTTATTAAATTCTATAGTCTTTCCTTATTATATTTATATATACATTATAGGGTTTCAAATGAAAAATGAAATATATATACCAAATTTTACAGTTAGTGTCATGTATGCCACCTTGCCCCCGTTATTTCTGTTAGAGAAAGCAGTATTATTTCGAAAAGAACTGTGGAAGTTCTGTTTCCAGCGATTATATGTATGATACATTGTACACATTGGTAACAGTGCAGGTTTCTAGTGTCTCTAAATGATTATGTTTGCTAGTATTCACTTTCGTTTCGTTGAAGCAGTTTGTTCATGTTGTAAGACGTATGCTTTGCCGGCGATGGGTGAGGCATGACAGAATCTCTGACCAGAGAGTAGTTTATCGTTAGTTGTTGCTTGTCGCGAGTCTGCGCTTGTCTGCGCGAGTCGACAGTTGTCGGTCGGCTTTAGTAGCGAGTGGACAGTAGTAGTCTGCGGGAGTCGGCATGCGTCGGCGGTGTGCTCTGCTCGCGACTCTGGTCAGGACTCTGGAGGATGAGTATTGTTGTAGAAGGTAAAGAAGCAGCCTTGCGCATATTTAATAATGTATGTTAATTGTAATTTAATTTGTTCAAAAAAATTCCCCAATAGTAATTTTTTATAATATAAAGTAACTCTTTTAAAGAAAAGCATTCATTTCAATTTAAAGAATTTTTCCAGTGCATTATCATTGCATCCAAGAATCAAAAAAAAAAAAAAATACGCCAACATTGCACGAAGCTGTGTCGAAAAATGACTAATTAAGAGCAGATACAATTGCAGTTCTATTGAGGTAAGAATTTTTGCTTTTTTTATTCAGAATACAGGGCCGAAGGTCAGCACCGCTGTCCTCATAAAATTTATCAGGTTACAAAACTTTTTTTATTATTTTGATGTTTAGGAATTTTTCTGTTTCGAACTTGACATTAAATGAGAATAGAATTTTGTGGTAACATTAAATGTGAATCCATTTCTGCACACAGACAATAAATGGGAGCCAATTTTGTTCAGAGGTCATAATATTTAAAATTCATTTAATTATTATTTTGTGGGGAGTTTACACTTGGCTCCATTACCATTTAAATAATTTTGCGTGGGAAGGTTACAATGTGTTACTGAATGTTTGCTGCCCAAGTGCTACATATATTTGTGGAAGCACATATCCTTTAGTGTGCAATAAATACGAACTATGCCACATATAAAGAAATTCAATAAAAGGAAATTCTGTGGTAACCATTTCGCAAACAAAGCAAGCCACACTGTTGAAACTAACTTATGTATCAGTTCTTCAGAGAAGAAACTCCCTCATGGTACACCTCCTGGTGATTCAAATTTTTGTCTTAACAATGACGCTGTTTCTAGTGGATAAAGGAAATGGCGAAATGTAAACAATGTGATGGTGTACGCTGTATGGAAATAATTGAGCAACAAAGTCGCAGGAAGGGTTTAGAGTCAAAATTAGATGTTCTGTGTAGATCCAGCAATAAATCTACCTCGAAAATGACTTCAAATATTGTGCATGATTCATATGATGTGAATTTGAAGTTAGTGTATGCAATAGGAAAAGGAAAAAAGGCTGCTCAAACATTTTGCAGTTTGATCGACCTTTCTCCTCCTCCCAGTAGGTTTAGCAAGTACATAAAAATACTATTAGCTGCCTTGACGGTTGTGTCCAAAGTATCAATGAAACCTGCGGTAGAAGAAACTGTAAATGTTAGTGGAACCAGGGACATTGCTGTTGCACTTGTTGGGACATGCAAAATCGAGGACATCGTTCCTTGAATAGTGCTGTAAGTGCTACTTCTCTGGAGAATGGAAAAGTTGTTGATATTGAGTGCTTATCTAAGCACTGCCAAACCTGCCATAGTAACACTGAAGGTCATATTTAACATCAATGTTCTAATAATTATGGTTACAGTGGAGGTATGGAGTGTGATGGAACTCTACAAATATTTCAGAGGTCGGTGCCACTTTATAACGTTAGATATACGAAGTACCTAAGTGATGTGGACTCTATGTTTCAAACAGTGACACAGGGTCACAGGGGGCTTCTCTTGCGACTTGCAGTATAGTTTGTGGGATATGGTCATCATCCTACAGTAGAAGTTATGCAACTTTGCACTGATCCGTGCACTGGATCAATACCTGTGTATTTAATAGGATCGTCACTTGTGCTCAATGCCAGCATGCAGACTGTATTTCTTTTCAATAATTGGAAGGAGAGAGATGCAGTAAAAATCTTAGTTCTCTATAGGATGAAGTTAGTGGAGCATTTGTAGTTCGTAATTTTTGTCTGTTGGATGGTACAGGTTAACAATGATAGCATGTTGGGATGATAGACATGAATGGGCCCTGAGGGACACGGATTTGCTTCGGACAGCAGTACGTGTATGTAGTTTGGGGCCACACCACAATGCAGTACCAAAATCTTCATCCTTCTCTCAGTTCCTGTACTGTCTTTTATACTACCTCATGCGGCAGGAGCAGGCTTCGTTTGGCGCTGACCTTACACATCGTACACTGTTGGTGGAGCTCTGACAACATGTTCCCATTTCCATGGAATGGTCAAAACACGGTCCTGTTGCACTAACTCAGGACACTCTGTTTCTACTTGGGTTGCAGAAGGTGGTAGATGTAGCCCTCTCTGACTTGTGCTCAGTTCCAACTTAAATTGGAACGATCACATGCACAAAGCTACAGAAATGGCAGCAGTTGCAAGAGGTATAGTGACTGCCTAAAAAGCCATGTTGGAATTTTACTGTAGCAGATAGGTTCAAAAAAGGTGACACGTTTCGAGATATGAGAGTGCCAGAAATTCGCTAATCATTAAAAGACTTCTCCATCGGATAGAACCCAGGTATGTGGTTGACTGGAAAGATTTGATTCCAAATCACAGAGTGTAACAGATCTGAAATGCCTGTGTACATTTCTTACGACCTCAATCAGCACACTATCTAGTGTTTGTGATCGTTCTTGATCAACCTTCACCTGTAACCCAATGGATATACCAAAGAACGTCTGACATGGCATCGAGACACTATGCGTTACAAACATTGAAGAAATACGTAGCGGCAGCATAAGGGAGTTGCAAATATCGGTTTCATACCACGTTCCTTAGCCAAATCACTTTCTAAATTCAGTGATTTTATCATGAGGTTGCATCGTCAGCGTCATGTAACCGCACTGTTAGTCTGATAATATACACTCCGGCGTTCACCATCTATATTCTGTGTCGCAGTATTTGTCTGGTAATACCACTTACTTCGGAGGTAATGCCTTACCTCGATTTATAAACATGGATACTTGTATGCACCCGTAGAACCAAGACCGCTTGTGATGGTAATATGGTTGTGTTTTTTAACATCCGGCGGTTTGTAAGACGATTACGCCTCTCTTTCTAAGACACGGTGGTACCACTCGCAAAAAAAAAAAAAAAACGTATTAGACATGTCCACCCATCGTTGATTCTCGGTCAGTATTATTTCTTATCGCCGGCAATCATTTATTGGCGAAGTATTATATACTTAGTAGTAGGGGGTGCGTGATACGTTCGCCTTGAGAATCAGGCTTATAAAGTATGTGTTTGTGTTCTGACATGTGCAAAGGAAATGGCTATGTCCAGTTGTAAGGAGGCTATGGATTTGACGTGGAATTTTGTGATAGCAAAAGGGAGAGTATGTCGAGTCATAAGTATGGAACAGATATTTCTATTTCCAGGGCCACAGCCGTCAGCAGGGTGTATTTCTGATACTTTGCTCATTGTCGAATTTCGTCCAATTGAGACCGCGATAGCAATAGTTAACTGTAAGCTTAGCGATCAAATAACGCAGGAGCCATCCAAATGGATAGGCCTTTTGGGGTCAGTAATGTAGCTGACTTAACTGTGTAGTCCCCTAGGCAGCCGAATAGCGAACTAATACTTAGTATGTGTTGGACAACTTTCGTGATCTGTGGAAATTTGAGAAGATTCAATATAGAGGTGTGTTTGCGCTGGAAAATTATTCCCTCCCATGTAAATTGTCTGGCTGACTGTTTCTGCACATTTTGCGCCTTTATTTAGTTGAGAGAAAATCATGGTGTGTGCGTCTAGCAGGTGAAAGCCGGAAGGAAGACAAGTTTGCCGGTTCTTTAGAAATGAGAAAGACTTTAGTTGACTTTGTAAAATATAGGGTTGATTTGGGATCTGTTATATCACAGACATCAGTATTTGCGAGTGGAAGTATCAGTTTCCTCTATTTTTTTCAAGGTTTCATGTAAAGGTCTTTGCAGACGAGATCAGTTTCTAGTTACTCAGTGCTTTACAGCACTCTCCACCTCGCTAAAGTTTCGAGTTTCTAGAGAAATAATTTCCGGTCTATATCTTCGGAATTATACTGTGCAAGCGATACTGCTATGCAAGCGGTATTGCTATGTGCTTGATATCGAAAAGTATCGAGAAAATGGTATTATATTCTGGAAAACCATGTGAATTATACCGTGCAAGCGATACTGCTATGCAAGCGGTATTACTATGTGCTTGATATCGAAAAGTATAGCGAAAATGGTATTATATTCTGGAAAACCATGTGAAATTACATATGTTCTTGTAATCGCAGAGTCTGGACATGGGTGTAGAAAGCAAGCAAGCAAGAGGTCGGGGCCAGAAACAGCAATGCGTTTGTGCTGAGGGGAAATGAGCCAGATTTTGTACAACAGTTTGGAGACTGACTTCCGTCTGCTGAGGACACTCTGGCCACCTGTTGGCAGTGGATGACTTGTGACCGTCGGCTGCGGTGGATGACCATCTGACCTCGCAGGAAATATCTAGTGCTGCGAGGAGTAGATAAGGTGCATGTGCTTATGCTGTCTGTCTTTGCAGTGTATGTACGAGTGTTGGCGGTCAAGAGCTATACGCATGATGCAAGAGGAGCGAGCGATTTTGTATGGACGAATTGTACGTTAACTACATCGATATAGTATGTGGAGATCGGTTTCACACTGAAATATTCAATCTCCCGTCCTCAGTGGTAGAGCAGTGTAAATGAGCAAGAGTCTTCCCATATTTGACGATCTGTAGGCCACCTTTGCATAGTTTAACAGTCAGTGAAATACGGCGATCTGTACAAAATAGTTTTGTCACTGAAAGTCTCGTCTGCAGAAAGGTAAATACGGACAGTGCTTCCACACCGGCAGCATCAGTAATTTGGCAGGTAAATTCAGTAAGAGCGGATCAGAATGATCCACTCATTCACAAGAGATCCTTTGTGCTGGGACATAGAGTCTCTACGAACTGGCTCTAACAAGATGGGAGCAAGGCATCTATGTTGGGACGTTGTCCCTCATCCACCATTGTGGCATTGGAACATCTCCAGCAGCTGTTGAACGTCGAAAATTCCAGCCACTTTTCTCTTCTGCAGGAGAGTGCTTCGAATTCTGTTTGCATAATTGTTCTGATTTTCCCGTCTGTGCTTAGACAGTGCTCTGTTTCCAAACAACAAGAATGCTTTTATGATTAATGCTGTTCTCGCATGTGTGCACAGACATGATGAACGGTTTTAACGGTGAGAACGTTCACTGTTTCTGGGATGTATGTTGAAAGCAGGTCATCACGATTTCCAGGAAAGGTAGCATGGGATGCCTCGTTACGACCATCAGGAAGAATGCATTCGGTGTCATTCTGGACTATTTTCGTAAACAGGTCCTGTTAGGGCAAGAATTTCCATGCAGACAAGCTGTGACATCACGAAAGCTCCTACAACAACAAAAGCGGCCATTAACTATATCTGCGACATTTTACGATTTCCGAGCGGTATACTTGGCTCTTGTTTTCATAGACATGTGACATCAGTATAACATTGACAGCTGTTTAGCTGCACCTGTGAGGGTGAGCTGCTATTCAAACATCTTGCTGAAGGTGATCCACTATGCGAAAATACCGCTCTACTGCAGGTACAAAGGCTATGCGTCATCGTGCCAGCAATGGTGCCTAGGTAGACATGTGTTTCGACAGGTATTTCTCTGGTGTCAAGTATGAAAGGGATTCCGCCGCCTCATGCTAGTGTCACTTGAACAGACACATGTGCGTGGTTCAGCATCTGAGGACCACGTCGTCACTTTGTGGGGGCCCCCGGTTCATGCCGACTCCTGGGAGCGTGTGTGGTGGCGTACTGTGTGGTCCAGTGGACAGGGGATGGTGGGTGGTGCGAGCTTCGCTATCGAAAGATTTTTAACTGTGTCATTACCTATAATTACCTGTGATAGGTGTTTAATGACCGTATTCCTTGCACGATCGGAATAAAAAGAAGGGCGATCGATTTAATTACTTCTTACAAGACCTGCATCTTTCCAAACAGCAGATAATGATGCGCAAGAGAAATCCAAACCCTGAAAACTGAATTTTTTATAACTAAACAATATACCCTCGAATTTCCCTTCTTGAGATTGTTCCTCTCCACTGTAGAGCTGTCAGTTTCCCAGTAGAAGAGGGGAGTGGGAGAGGGAAAGGGGGTGAGGAGGACGGGGATGGGGTGGAGGAGGGTGGTGATCGATTTCCTGAAAAATTCTTTAAATAAATAAACAAACTATATTCCATACACTGCCTTGCAGGCCCTAAATTATTAAAATAAACAATATTCCACACATTGTCTAAATTGTTTAAACAGTATTCCATACACTGCAATCTAATTCCTTCCAAATGACCGATCAACTGAATCTTTTTCTCGCGAATTTGCTGGACTGGGTCGGTTTCCCAGAGGGGTAGGGGATAATTAGTTGATCAATTTAATAAAGTAGTCAATAAAATTGATAAGAGTGAGAGGGGGCTATTCCAATAACTCAAACCTGAAAGTGTGCCTGTAGCAGTGAGGTGGAGAGGGTGGATCTGTAGTTTCCTGAGTGGGGGTGGTGATCGGGGGGGGGGGGGGGGGAACAGTAGGTTAAGTACCTGTCAATAAAAAGGAAGGCTCCTGTTAGGAGAACAGTATGTTAATGACCTGTCAATCAAAGGAGAACTATAGGTTAAGAACCTGCCAATCAAAGGAGAACAACAGGTTTGCCCCTGATGTAGGCAACCCACACTAAAAAATGTGCTGATGCCCTGTTATCCCACTACTCATCATTTCCAGTGGGGAGTGCCAGGGAGAGAACAGGCGCTTCCTGAAGTGATGAATCGAGGTTGCGCATGGCTGTGGCGTATCAGTCTGGTAAAGAAGTGACCGTCGCTTTGGGAGCTGAGAGCAAACGCCGACAGTGACGGACTGACCGAACATGGGCCTCTTGTCCACAACCGGCTCATGTCCGCGGCTGGCCATTATACATTACGATCGCTTGCACGCCACCTACCAGCAGATGCTGTACAATGGTACATGTTTGGAGAGTACGATCTTGACTTGGTGGACACAATGCAACACATGGTATGTCGTGATGTCTGCCACTTTTCCGCGATGTAGCCCACAACATTGCCGTAGGCTCGGAAACCTTTGACGACCACGTCTGTGGCACTTCCAAAGGTAGCTCAAAGACACGCATTGTTCGAAAAGCGAAACCAGCGTGAGCTACCGTCACCTCACCAATATGCCCGTCAGAATGCTTAAACCTGTGGCCGTGTGGGTGTTGTTGAACTACGTCAACACATCCTTCCACCGTCGTCATTTTAATATAGACGATACTGCCACTGATGCAGAAGTCAATACCTATCGCTTCCTGTGGGTCCAGACGTAGCTCTTCGCGAATGAATTTGAAACGTCCCCTTCGAAAAATTATACAAGACTGTGCTTAAACTGACACACAATATTTTTAGCGCAACACAATCTGACGTTCAAAAACCCTTACAAAAGAATGGCCCTGACTAACATTAACCTATACCTTTCACAAATCACTTACCTCACCAAAAATCTTCGTTACTCGAACTACTGCAATACAGCGAGCGCCACTACTGCCAGCTCAATAAAAGATTCAAACTACTGAAGACACTAACTACTGATAGGCATAGTTAACAAATGAAAGATTTTAATAGCGAACAAACAATGTATTTACCTTAATAGTCATAATTGACATCCAGTCTTACAAATTTCAAAACTCCACCATCTCTCTCCCCACATCCACCACTACTGGCGGCTCACCTCCAACTGCGCAACGCTACGCGCTGTTCACATCCAGCTGCCGCTGCCCAACACTACAATGGCAGACAACAATGCAAACTAGCCACAGACTGCACACAGCACACCCAGTGATTTTCATACAGAGCGCTATGTAACGTTGCCAATAAGAAAACATAAACAGCCTACTTACATAGCCCCCATGCTCCCCACAAAAAATTTTACAAATTGTTTTGGGCAGTGGCCAATACAGATTTGAAAAAATTTTTCATAATTACAGTAAGAAAGATATCAAATGCACACACTTCTTGATACAATGTTGGTCAAAAGCTAAAATACTAAGTATTAGTTCGCTATTCGGCTGCCTAGGGGACTACACGGTTAAGTCAGCTACATTACTGACCCCAAAAGGCCTATCCATTTGGATGGCTCCTGCGTTATTTGATCGCTAAGCTTACAGTTAACTATTACTATCGCGGTCTCAATTGGAAGAAATTCGACAATGAGCAAAGTATCAGAAATACACCCTGCTGACGGCTGTGGCCCTGGAAATAGAAATATCTGTTCCATACTTATGACTTGACATACTCTCCCTTTTGCTATCACAGTATTCCACGTCAAATCCATACCCTCCTTACAACTGGACATAGCCATTTCCTTTGCACATGTCAGAACACAAACACATACTTTATAATCCTGATTCTCAAGGCGAACGTATCACGCACCCCCTACTACTAAGTATATAATACTTCGCCAATAAATGATTGCCGGCGATAAGAAATAATACTGACCGAGAATCAACGATGGGTGGACATGTGTAATACGTTTTTTTGCGAGTGGTACCACCGTGTCTTAGAAAGAGAGGCGTAATCGTCTTACAAACCGCCGGATGTTAAAAAACACAACCATATTACCATCACAAGCGGTCTTGGTTCTACGGGTGCATACAAGTATCCATGTTTATAAATCGAGGTAAGGCATTACCTCCGAAGTAAGTGGTATTACCAGACAAATACTGCGACACAGAATATAGATGGTGATCGCCGGAGTGTATATTATCAGACTAACAGTGCGGTTACATGGCGCTGACGATGCAACCTCATGATAAAATCACTGAATTTAGAAAGTGATTTGGCTAAGGAACGTGGTATGAAACCGATATTTGCAACTCCCTTATGCTGCCGCTACGTATTTCTTCAATGTTTGTAACGCATAGTGTCTCGATGCCATGTCAGACGTTCTTTGGTATATCCATTGGGTTACAGGTGAAGGTTGATCAAGAACGATCACAAACACTAGATAGTGTGCTGATTGAGGTCGTAAGAAATGTACACAGGCATTTCAGATCTGTTACACTCTGTGATTTGGAATCAAATCTTTCCAGTCAACCACATACCTGGGTTCTATCCGATGGAGAAGTCCTTTAATGATTAGCGAATTTCTGGCACTCTCATATCTCGAAACGTGTCACCTTTTTTGAACCTATCTGCTACAGTAAAATTCTAACATGGCTTTTTAGGCAGTCACTATACCTCTTGCAACTGCTGCCATTTCTGTAGCTTTGTGCGTGTGATCGTTCCAGTTTAAGTTGGAACTGAGCACAAGTCAGAGAGGGCTACATCTACCACCTTCTGCAACCCAAGTAGAAACAGAGTGTCCTGAGTTAGTGCAACAGGACCATTCCATGGAAATGGGAACATGTTGTCAGAGCTCCACCAACAGTGTACGATGTGTAAGGTCAGCGCCAAACGAAGCCTGCTCCTGCCGCGTGAGGTAGTATAAAAGACAGTACAGGAACTGAGAGAAGGATGAAGATTTTGCTACTGCATTGTGGTGTGGCCCCAAACTACATACACGTACTGCTGTCCGAAGCAAATCCGTGTCCCTCAGGGCCCATTCATGTCTATCATTCCAACTGAAACGTCCCCTTTTTTCAACAATTATACATAACTGTGCTTAAACGGACACACAATATTTTTAGCGCAACGCAATCTGACTATCAGAAATCCCTACAAAAGAATGGCCCTGACTAACATTAACCTATGCATTTCACAAATCGCTTACCTCACAAAAATCTTGGTTACTCGAGCTACTGCAATACAGCGAGCGCCACTACTGCCAGCTAAATAAAAGATTCAAACTACTGAAGGCACTAACTACTGATAGGCATAGTTAGCAAATGAAAGATTTTAATAGAGAACAAACAATGTATTTACCTTAATAGTCATAATTGACATCCAGTCTTACAAATTTCAAAACTCCGCCATCTCTCTCCCCACATCCACCACTACTGGCGGCTCACCTCCAACTGCGCAACGCTACGCGCTGTTCACATCCAGCTGCCGCAGCACAACACTACAATGGCAGACAACAATGCAAACTAGCCACAGACTGCACACAGCACACCCAGTGATTTTCATACAGAGCGCTATGTAACGTTGCCAATAAGAAAACATAAACAGCCTACTTACATAGCCCCCATGCTCCCTACAAAAAATTTTACAAATTGTTTTGGGCAGTGGCCAATACAGATTTGAAAAAATTTTTCATAATTACAGTAAGAAAGATATCAAATGCACACACTTCTTGATACAATGTTGGTCAAAAGCTAAAATTTTCTCACAGTCCATAAAGACAGTCCTGATCATTCATCACAGTAACATTGCAGTGTTTTTCTCAAAGTCTGAGCAGTAAAAGAAAATGCACACGGAAGTAGTGGATTTCCATGCAATCTTGAAGAAGTAGCGTTGTCCCTCCAACGGAAAGACAGTGCTGACTCTCGACATGCAGACAGGTAATGGGCCACAACAGAGTAAACCCACAGCAGAGTCAGTCGAATTTTTGAAGAGTATTGGCAGGTAGGTCATCACAGAGCAGACCCACTGTAGTCCTGGTAGAGATTACGGTATTGGTGGGCCACCAGAGGCGCAGACCCACTGCAGTCCATGTAGAAATAATGGTACTGGTGAGTCAGCAAAGACGCAGACCCACTGTAGTCCTTGTAGAAATAATGGTATTGGTGGGTCATCAAAGGTGCAGACCCACTGTAGTCCTTGCAGAGACGGCCAGCAGCCATCTGTTGCAAATGTGCAGGTGCACAATCACCATTGAAGAGTCTTGCGGACAATATAGCAAGTCCATAAACCACCACTTGTGCACTCACAAAGTTTTTTAATTGTCCTTAGAACCAGCAATGCTGTTATCCAGTCCCTTGCTGAATATTAACACACGTGCAAACACTAACAGTCTCTACTTCTCACATATTGCCCATATACTATGACCAACAGAAACGTGTGCAGTGAAATGGAATTTACAAGTTACTTAATTTGATGACCTGGTGTCAATTACAATTTTATAACATGAGAATACAATTACACAGGTACAAAATACATCATTAAAGAACATAACAATACAGAGGACATTTGTAGTACAGGCTTTACAAAAGAATCGAAATAACATATACGTCAGTGTTACAGGAATTATGACATGAGTACATACATAAAAGATCAGAATAACTTTCGAAACATCAACTTCACACATGAGCATTAAAACAAAACAGAATAAATAATGTCTAAACATCTTTACAAAGAAAATAACATAGTATTTGAAAAATTCTGCAACATATCTCTTATCAGATAAACACATAAAGACAGGAAAAACACAAATACACAAGAGTACACAAACACATACCAGAATAACACAGGAGGAAAGGACAGGGTTTGTTTTCAGTGTAACATTTGGTACTGCAGTCCAACCCAAAACTTCATTCCATAGAACTTTCGTCTTATTTCAAAATTTGTTTCCACCAAAAAAATCCTATCCAAGCATGCTTTCTGTATTTATATGTTCACATATTTCTTACCTCATTATTTATTTCCAAGAAAATCCTACCTAAACCTGTTGTCCCTAAACCCTACTTTTTTGGTTCATATTCTCTTTCAAAATACTTTTTTTGGCCAAACCATTTTCTTACAGCTTCTCAGTGCATTTCTTCCAATTCATCACAACTCGTTCTCTCATACAACCTACCCCATCTTAAGCTAACTTAAATCTACTGAGCTCAGATGCTAAACTAAGGGACGAGGCAATGCAGCAGTACAAAACAATTAACACAAACAGCAATGACAAAATATTCAAATTGGCCAAGCAAGCAGCAATATTACAACTAATATTATGCAATGAGCAGCAAACAAGAAAAATAAATCAGTAGTAAAACTGGCTTAACAGAGTAATGTAAAGTAAAATTTAGTAGTACTATGCCTGGCAAAAAGCAGAAGCAAATGCAATAAATTATCTCTAAACATGACAGAGCTCAAGCAGAAAAATATTACAGTAAAGACAACAATGCAGATAAGGGAAATGTCTATTCACATCTTAATATCTATATCATTAAAGTGGTGCACCACAACTTATTCTACAAAATAAATTACCAAGTACTTGAAAAGAAAATTATGAATGCAGTTCCTGTGAAGGTAAATGTCTTTTTGTGCTCCCTCATTTTTTTTTAATTATTATTTACTCGATCTGTAGACAGAAAATATTTATATTAGTACATCTATAAAATTTTATTTTAACCAATGCTGCAGTGCAGCTAGAAACTAGATATTAAACAAAATGAGTAAATAAATACATAAAGCAAGCCATATGGCATTTCTCTCAAATAGCAAGACAATAGCCGTGAAATGTTTCTCATCGTTTCATTAGGCATTTTAGTAAATATCATAAATTCAGAGCTCCACAGTATAATCATATGTTTTCAAGCTCGACCGTGTCGTTTTTTGCGATGCTTTCTACAAAGGAATGTCAATAGCGAGGATAATGGCCTCTTTTTTTTTCACCTGTGCCTCTGAAAGGCACTTACTAATGACTTCTTTCCAGGCGACTGTCGCCCATCTGGGTGCCCACGACGCATTATGTGCAGGTGGTCACTTAACTTTCTTGCGGAAATATTTACGACAGCAGTTTCCGCTACAGTGACAGTCTCATATAAAAATATTTCACAGGTCAAGAATTTGCATTACAAGTGTGTAGAAACAAAATCCTATTGATATAACATAGTCCAAAAAATTTTCGTCGGCATTGTAATACATTCACACATTTACATACAATTCATAACTCTTAAAGTACGATTCTTGGTTTCCAACAACCTGTTTCACAAACCAGAGTCCCTAACCACTACTCATTATTCCTTACCTTATTCGTCAACACTTCTTCAATATTTCATCATAACAGATACGTAGCATACTCAAATAACTCATATAGCATCAGCTTATTGATCATAAACATACCGCAACAGCATAATACACATAGCCATCGTAATAATAACATCATAACACCTCAGTCAACTCTCAAAATCGTCGTAGCTTCCTCCAATAATTTCAAAACCTAAAAAAAATTCTCTGCTCATGTCAAAAGTGTCATCTGCCTCAAACGTACTTTAAAAATCGTGATCCCATACCAAATATATTATTCAAAGCTCTCATAATATCACAATGGGTCCGAAAAAATATGAACAGTTCACAAAGTACAGACAAAATACAATTTCGTAAGTGTGAAGTTACCCAACTGGGTAATTGCGTAAACATGTGTCACTGATGTAGTAAAAAAAAGTTTATCTCTCAGTTAAATGATCAGATAGCTGTGTAATTTGTGTGTTAGAGAAATATGGTACTGATGTGTAAAGTTGTATAAGCAAATACCATATTAGCTAGAGCTCCTTGTGCTTGCCAAACACATGGTACACAAAGTAAGCGTATACCCCCCTGAGGATTAATGTAATTATACCCTCAGGTGTTACAGATTACAGCAGTGGAATGAAATGTATCACAGAAAACCTTTGTATCATTGTACTTCAAATATCTTTAAAAATAAATGTTTTAAGTACAAAATTAATCACTCACATACGTGTACTGTAGCGCCAAACTGTGCGTCTTGTAAGATAATCTCTGTGGAAGTGTCGTAGTTATCGTCCTCCGAAAGCTAAGTTCCGCAAAAATCATTGTACTTACCTCATGATAAACAAAAGTGAAATGCTTTGCGTATAGATATCCTAGTTATTACGTACATTACCGTGGTAAAGAAAGTACTATACTGTAACGTATTGTTGTGCTACGGAAAAGGCTGTCTCATTGTAGCTATACCACAAAAGTTACTACTAAAACATGGTTTACTTTTCAGAATAAAACAGAAAACTGTGCAGATATAAAACAGAAACACTGCAAAAGCAACATTGTAAATTGTCACTCATTAGTAGCGTCGTGATAAAATCGTGTAGCTGCCACATAAACTAACCACTGCGTCATCTGGTATCTCACAGAAAGTACTTTAAATCCAGAATGTATTTTCAAGTAAACCAAAATGTTGCATTCAAATCTCATTAGCAGTACCAGTATGTGTCCTAAGTATGTAAGCCTGATACTCGTTACGTAATCGTGCAACTACCAAGCAAGAATGTACAAATACAACACTGTGTAGTCTGTTCACTATAACAATGCATTCGTAATTTCTGTTTAAAAATGTTCCCTAGGTTCTAGGCTGGATATTTAACTTCAAACATTGTTGCATGTTAACAGTTTCTCAAGTCTGACAAAGCATACTAGAAATGTGAAGTGAAAAGTTTTATGGCAAAGACAAAGTTAAAAAGCAGATTATCTTTCAATAAACGGTTTTACAAGTGAAATGTGGTGTAAACCTTTACTCTTCCTAGTACGCAGAGGTTCAACTTGAACGGAATTATCATGCGGTATACGTCGGTGAGGAATGCTAAAATTTTTCTCAAGGTTAGCGTCTATGTTATTTTTCTCTGAGCTAGCCAGCGCACGTGGCTGCCTGCGGTGCGAGTCATTGTCTGTCTCTTTGTTGGCGAGCGACGTTATTGGGATTAGGAGACCTAACTTCTACAAATTCACCTTGCCGAGAAGGCCCTGCCCTGTTTGAAGCTCGCCAGTTCTGATGGAATTCAGGTGTGTCACTTTGTCAGTAGTTTACATAGCTTCTTGTTTGTCGGTCATGTGGTGGAGAATTTCTCCCCGAATCGTAACTGCGTGGTGGACCGTTGCGTCTGAAGTTATTCTGTCTCCCTTGATAATAATTGTTTTTGTTCCCATATTGTCTGTTTCTATGGTAATCTCTGTCATATTCATTACTACGAAAATGCGATCTTTCTCTGTAACTATTATTACTCTGCCAGTGGTTGTCATATGGGTGGTGTCTGTTTTGGTCACGATTTGCGTTGTAAGAATAGACTTGTCGTATCCAGTTATTGTTTCTGTCGTCACGGAATTGTGATGGATGTGACCTGTAGTGACTGTTTTCCTGTTTTCACAACCCACGACTGTCTGTGTCAATTTCTAATTCTTGTAAGAGTCCCTGAAAAGCTTCAATGTCGTCTTTGCAACGTCCTGCCAAAATAATATTTCTTAAATGTTCAGGCAATTTCATTAAGCAAATGTAGATGAGTTCTGAAGGGCTGTATGGGTTTGAAATATATTGATTCTTATGCAACATGTCTTCAAAATATTTGACAAGACTGGAAAATTCAGATTTTTCAAAGTGTTTCATCATCATGATGCTATGTTTTACTCGGTCTTGTGTAGCTTGAGACCAATATGCTGAGAGGAAGGCATGGTAAAATTCTCCTGCACTGTGACAATCGTGAATGACCGATCGCATTCATACAGCTGGTTCATTCTCTAAATAGCCACACATAAATTCTAATCTGTGCTCTAATGACCAGTTGGGAGGAAAACAATGAGAGAATTGATGGAGCCACGCTTGTGGATGAATGTCGTTGCCAGAATTCTTAAATGTTTTGAATTTACGTGTAGTAATGAACAGCTTATAGTCAAAATCATCATGTCGGCGAGTCGCATATCGGTCATTGTTACGTCGTTTCGGCGGTTCCATTTCAAAATTCGGTGCACCTTGCCAATTTCTTTCATAATTTCCGAAATGCCCTGTGTTATTATTTTGTGGCTTTTCCGTATTTCTATGTCCCTCTTCCCGTATTGGGGCGCGAGTGTCCTCTGAAATACGTAATTCTTGTATTACCTGAGTCAGCTTATCTTGTACTTCCCGGATGTCTCTTTGGTGTTGCGAATTAATTTGATTCTGATTTTGTTTGAATTTTCTAATTTCTTCATACTCTTCAGTGTCTGTGAAGGCTAGATCATCATCTACCTTTGTAGATAAGTTAGTGAACTGATCTGAAAGTTCGGCTACTTTATCCGATAGTGAAATTATTTCCTCTGTATGTTTTTCTGAACCAAGTTTCAGAGTGTCCATTTGTGTTGAAATCGTATCTACTGTATCCTTTAAGTTTTCCTGAGTTTTTGCAAGTTGCGTAACCGTATCGGTAGATGCAACTGAGTCAATTTTAGCTTGCAAGGTCTCATGATTTTCATGAACAATAATTTGCAGTTCTTTTATGGCTGCTTCGTGATTCTGTAATGCATTTTCATGCCGCGAAAAAATAGGTTGAAAATGCTCACAAATTTGTGTTTTTACGTCATTACAGGCTTCTTGACATTTCGATTCAATGTTATGTAACTCAGTAGTTAAATCTTCACGTGTTTGTTCAAGAGTTTGTTCCAATGAGTCTAACTTTTGAAGCTGTTGCTGTGTTTGTCTCTGGTGTTGTTCCATTGTGTCTAACTTTTAAAGATTTTGTTCCATTGTGTCTAACTGTTGCTGTGTTTGTCTCTGATTTTGTTTCATTTGCTGCATTAATTGCAATAATAATGTATTAGTGTCTGGAATCTGTTCCTCTATGCTTTTCGGCAGTGCATTTGCACCGGCAACATTTACGTTTTGACGAGCAGAAAATGTGTCTTGACTTATTTGAGAAAACGGTGGGGACCCAAAACCTGAGTCTACAGTATTTGCAATACTGTGTTCTATCATTTCGGATTTCTGAGGCGAGCTGTTGCCGCCCGATTGATCGATAATGCTTCCCTGTTCACTAATTGTTCCACTGTCTACGCCATTATGTGCCACCCGCTCCATTTCCCTATGCACAATTACCAAATTACCACTTTGAATGTCTGTTAATTCATAACACAGTGGTGCTGATAAGCTACGCTCGTCGTCACTATTATTTCTCAGTTTACTTTGTAGTCTAGTGTTACGTTTTTCACACGCCATTATTGTCGCAATATTTCACACGGTAACACAGAAAAGCACAATTTGAAGAGCAAAAATAAGAGGACACAATAACATAGCACTGAAAATAATATCTAGTTAATTGCAGCTGCGAAATACTTGGTGCAAATCTACATGCATGCCACAACTGTTTTACCGTACAACAATGAAAAACTACAACTGCAAAGGAAATTCTCTCTATGATTACGTGCTAGCAATAAACAATAGCTACACTAATTACACAAACTACAAGAAAAAATCAGAAGATTCCAGTGAGGTATCCTGGCAGGGTCGCCATATGAAGCGTCCCCTTTTGAAAAATTATACAAGACTGTGCTTAAACTGACACACAATATTTTTAGCGCAACACAATCTGACTTTCAAAACCCCTACAAAAGAATGGCCCTGACTAACATTAACCTATACCTTTCACAAATCACTTACCTCACCAAAAATCTTCGTTACTCGAACTACTGCAATACAGCGAGCGCCACTACTGCCAGCTAAATAAAAGATTCAAACTACGGAAGGCACTAACTACTGATAGGCATAGTTAGCAAATGAAAGATTTTAATAGAGAACAAACAATGTATTTACCTTAATAGTCATAATTGACATCCAGTCTTACAAATTTGAAAACTCCGCCATCTCTCTCCCCACATCCACCACTACTGGCGGCTCACCTCCAACTGCGCAATGCTACGCGCTGTTCACATCCAGCTGCCGCTGCCCAACAATACAATGGCAGACAACAATGCAAACTAGCCACAGACTGCACACAGCACACCCAGTGATTTTCATACAGAGCGCTATGTAACGTTGCCAATAAGAAAACATAAACAGCCTACTTACAAATTGTTCAGTTTCATAAGCGCGTGGTCGTACAAGTTCGGCTTGGAATGTTACTGTAAGTGTCGCTCGGCGGTAACAGTGCACCATGAGGTGCAGTGGTAATGAACGCTACACAACACGAAACCGCAAAGCGAAGGTAAACAACTTCGGTGCACCAGTCTGCAGGCGACCACGGCCGAAAGCCGACTTTGACCTTTGCCTTTCGTGGGCAAGTGCTCTACCACTGAGCTACCCAAGCACGACTCACCACCCGTCCTCACAGCTTCAATTCTGCCAGAAACCTCGTCTCCTACCTTCCAAACTTCACAGAATCTCTTCTGCGGACTTTGCAGAAGTAGCACTCCTAGAAGAAACGATATTGCAGGTACATGGCTTAACCACAGCCTGGGGGATGTTTCCAGAACGAAATTTTCACTCTGCAGCGGAGTTTACAGTGATATGAAACTTCCTGGCCGATTACAACTGTGTGCCAGACCAAGACTCCACCTCGGGACCAATGCCTTTCGCGAACAAGTGCTCTGCCACTGAGCTACCTTGGACGACTCACATCCCATCCTCAGTAGTAGAGCACTTGCCCACGATAGGCAAAAGTCCAGAGTTCGAGTCTCGGCCCGGCACACAGTTTTAATCTGCCAGGAAGTTTCATATCAGTGCACACGTCGCTGCAGAGTGAAAATTTCATTCTTGTTTCACATTGTTTCCAACTTCTGCCCAAGTTTACGCCACAAGAGTGAAATGTGGAGGGGATTGGATGATGATTTTGGCAGCCATATCGTGGTATTCCATGGACCCCGTGGCACCGAGCAAGGTGAAATTACTGCCGAGGACTCTGTGATCGTTTTGGCTGATCAGGCCCATCACATGGTAAAATGCTTGTTCCCCAGCGATGGTGCTGTGTCCCAAGATGACGCGGTCCCTGTTGACACAACTCTCATCGTCCAGGACTGGTTATCTGAGCGCGAAAATGAGTTGTCGCATCTTCGCTGGCCACCACAGTCAGCCGATCGCAATATTATTGAGCCTTCGTGGTCTACTTCGGCAAGTGGGCAGCGTGATCGCTATCAGAGCCGTTTTTACCAGAGCGTAGAAGGGGTGAGTGGCACCCCGGTGCAGATACCTAGGGGGCGCAAGCCGGGAGAATGGAATAACCTGACTGCTGTTACGGAAAGGGGTCTCGCGCTATGGGAAACGTTAACGTAATAAACACTTGGCGCTGCCAATACAAACTGGAACGCTTAGATTAACCACACAGACGTCTACCCTCTGCCTTTAGGAACAATCGAAAAAACAAGTAGTTCTGCTTACCGGTCACAGAGGGAATCACTGAGTGTGAAATGTACCTACTGTACATTTGAAACAAAGTTAAAATGGACTTTTCGTCGTCACTTCATAATGTAGACTTTCTGCAGTTGAATGTCGTTCGAGTCATTCGACAACGAATGGTAGATTACATCCGTAATTTTTGCATTTCTACTGTGTGACAGATGTCCCATGTCAACAACCATGCATTTTAAGACGATACTTTACACCGTTAAAACACCAGAAACCAAACCAAAAAATGATAACAACACTACCCTGTTTGCGCCTCAGTATGCGGTAGAGCAGTGTGCTCCTATGGTGACGTCATGCGCTGATCGACAAACAGTTATGCGATCTGAGTATGTCAATCTGAGCTCTCCTGAGGTTGCACAGTCAGAGACAGTGTGCAGCTATATTGTTCATCAAAAACAAAACAAACACCATCTGAACAGGCCTTGGAGGCCCAACGATACCGACTGGTCGCCGTGTCATCCTCAGGCCTTAGGCATCACTGGATGCGGATACAGAAGGGCATGTGGTGATTTTTGTGTCGTCTCGTTGTTACTGTAGGCTTGTACCATGGGAAGCAAGGAGAGGATGTTGTTTGGTGGCTGGTATTCTATTTCTATAACATAACTGCACACATATATTAACGCAGGTCTTTATTAACACAAACAGAGAGCTACTTAACTTAAGATAGTCCAGGTGTTGTAGTACAAGCACTACCATCGTAGCTGGTCCCGGCGGAGGTTAGAGTCCTTCCTCGGGCATGGGTGTGTGTGTTTGTCCTTAGCATAATTTAGGTTAAGTAGTGTGTAAGCTTAGGGACTGATGAGCTTAGCAGTTAAGTCCCGTAAGATTTCACACACATTTGAACATTTTGAACTTCCGTAATAGTCCACGTTAGCCTCACAGCGGGTGAAGTACAAGTCCTGGTATGTACACTACTCTGGTCGCTACGTACTGCCTAAGACTTTGTCTACAACTGCAAGTGAGTGGGCTGCGACTGAAAACTCTACTCGGTGACTCACTGGATGACTGTCTCAGCCCTCCGGTCCTCGGTGGCCATCTAAATACTGGCGGTCGAGAGGGGGTTAGCGGCGCGTTTCTTCGAGTTTGGCTTCTCTCCTGATAGGTTCGCTTGCTCCAGTGCCTACCATCGATCTCCTCGCAGCCCCTTTTCCAATCGGAGTGCTGGCAACAGCTTAAGCCAGCAAATTCCTCCCCCGAAATGCCGCACCGTTGTCATGTAGGGGGGATGCGACCGACAACGGGGAGGGAGGCAAGACGCTGGATGTAGGGATGAGCCGGGAGCTGTGGAGGACGGCGTACTCCCAACCATACCCCGCCATCTGGCTTGCGAGACAACAGGAACATCCTCCGGAAAACTGCTGCCGGGGCACACGTCCAGTCCTAAGGGCGTGTCATGGGGCGATGACGGCGGGTCCAGGTCCATTGGGTCGGCGAATGGTGACGGCGGGGGCGGGGGTGAGGACGCATCGTCCATCCGCTCCTCCAGGGGTGCCCTGGAGGCACCAACGGGCGGCTGCAAAGGCCACGCGGTCCCCTAAGGCCGTGAATCTGGGAGAAGAAAAGCAGCAGAATCACAGGGCAAATGACACCCACGAATTTGGTTCTGGTGGCGACGCTGCAAACCATCGGAACCTGCAATCAAATACATCTAAGAGCCAATGCGTTCCTGGATCACGCATCTTTCCCAGCGCGCAAGGTTGCCATAAACCCTGAAAAGTACAAGATCGCGCGTCGCAAAGCGATACTTGCGGACCATTGGATGCTGCTGTGGGTGTAGCAAGTGGAACAGCGTCCGATGGTGGCGGCCGTGCGGAAGTTCCGCCGGTGACTTTCCGTCTCGTGGGTGGGAGCGACAGGAGGCGAGAAAGATTTCCAGCGCCTTTTCCCTTGTGTGGATGGTGCGAAGCTTGGCCATCTGTTGTTTGGAAGTGCGTCCGAAGCGTTCTGCTTCTCCGTTGGACTGTACGTGAAACGGAGTACTTGTTAGATGACGGATGCCACTGCGTTCACAAAACTGTTCAAAGTCACGTGAAGTGAACTGTGGTCCGTTGCCCGACACAAGTACTTCTGGAAAACTTACTACGCAAGATATGGAGGACAGCGTTTGAATGGAGCTACGTGATGTGGTGGAATTCATAGGCACCGAAAATGGGAACTTTCTAAAGAGTTTTCCACTATGAGCCAACGAGTGTTCCAAAATGGCCCTGCAAAGCCAATGTGCACTCGATGCCATGGCGATTGAGTCTTAGGTCAAGCGGAGAATGTCTGTGGCGGAGCGGACCGGTTGTCCGCGCATGCGCGACACTGGCGTCATCTCTTCAATGTAAGCGTCCATGCCCTGCCAAGTACAGCCAGAGAACGCTAACTGTTTAGTGCGAACAATACCGTAATGTCCTTGATGGAGCAATAGCAACACATCCTTTTGCAACACTTTGGGAATAAGCACAAGCGATTGTCCTCTGTCATTCTGAACTAGTATCACACCCAGTTGCTGGCCGGTGTGGCCGAGCGGTTCTAGGCGCTTCAGTCTGGAACCGCGCGACCGCTACGGTCACAGGTTCGAATACTGCCTCGGGCATGGGTGTGTGTGATGTCCTTAGGTTAGTTAGGTTTAAGTAGTTCTAAGTTCTAGGGGACTGACGACCTCAGATGTTGAGTCCCATAGTGCTCAGAGCCATTTTTTTCACACCCAATTGTACCGAAAGGTTATGCCGACGAACAAAGTATCGGCGCACAATTGAGTTCTGGATACTGTTCAATGAGCGAGGCCAAAACGTGTGAACCTAATGCAACATAATCTTGAGGTCGGGGTCTGCTTCCGTGGCCTGTGCCATTTTTCTGTAGTTCAAGGGAAAAGATTCCAGCAATTCAGAATCCTGCGCATCGATTTGGCAATAAGATGCAGCAGATGCATCAAAATCAGAGTCTGAGCCAATCCGAAGGCGAGATAGAAGCAATTGCATTTCCATGCTTTGAAGTAGGTTGTAAGGTGTATGCTTCGCCGGCGATGGGCGAGGCATGACAGACTCTCTGACCAGAGAGTAGTTTATTGTTAGTTGTTGCTTGTCGCGAGTCTGCGCTAGTCTGCGCGAGTCGACAGTAGAAGTCAGTCTGCGCTTGTCTGCGCGAGTCTGCAGTTATAGTCAGTCGGATACAGTAGTAGTCGGTCGGCTTTAGTAGCGAGTGGACGGTAGTAGTCTGCGGGAGTCGGCATGCGTCGGCTGTGTGCTCTGGTCGCGACTCTGGTCAGGACTCTGGAGGATGAGTATTGTTGTAGAAGGTAAAGAAGCAGTCTTGCGCATATTTAATAATGTATGTTAATTGTAATTTAATTTGTTCAGAAAAAATGCCCCAATAATAATTTTTTATAAAGTAACTCTTTTAAAGAAAAGTATTCATTTCAATTTAAAGAATTTTTCCAATGCATTATCATTGCTTCCAAGAATCCAAAAAAATAAAATATATAGGCCAGCATTGCACGGCCGGCCGCGGTGGTCTCGTGGTTCTAGGCGCGCAGTCCGGAACCGTGCGACTGCTACGGTCGCAGGTTCGAATCCTGCCTCGGGCATGGATGTGTGTGATGTCCTTAGGTTAGTTAGGTTTAAGTAGTTCTAAGTTCTAGGGAATTGATAACCACAGCAGTTGAGTCCCATAGTGCTCAGAGCCATTTGAACCATTTTGAACCATTGCACGAAGCTGTGTCGAAGAATGTATACATAAGAGCAGATATATAATTGCAGTTTTATTGAGGTAAGAATTTTTGCTTGTTTTATTCAGAATACAGGGCCGAAGGTCAGCGCTGCTGTCCTTATAAAATTTACCAGATATTATTATTTCTGTTAGGAGGTTACATTTCGTTCATGGTTCATTATTTAATTAATATTATTGTTGGTTTATGGTCAATTTTCATTCCTTAATTTTTGTGGGGAGGTTACGCTTTCCTCCCATTTTCATTTTTTTATTTAAAATTTTTTGTTGGGAGGTTACACTTCGCGACATCCGGCCAGGATCGTACTTCTTTGTGAATCTTCTGATAAGTAGCCATATATCTGCTCTTATTTACTTAAATGTAATTAGCATTTGGCGCAACGCATTTACTAACTTGTCACTCTTTCTTCCACAGATGATCGGCAATTTGTTGCTCTTTGTTATAATTGTGTTTGTTGCATTTTGCATTGTCTTTGTTTCATTTGTGAATAATTTTGATGTGTGAAAAATGCCGCGAAAAGCTGTTAACAGTATATCGCGATATACAATGAGTGAAATAGCCGAGTCAAATAATTTGACCGATAGTACTTGCGACACGCAGTGTAATGATGACAATACTCCATTTACAGACAATCAGTGCGTACTGATCACCGGTAATGATTTTATTGCTAATGATGAGCAAACGAATTCGATTGTGTCCTCTGTTAATTTAACGACAATTGATGACACGGGGGGTTCTGTTGCAATGAGCGCTGCCCAGCTTGTTACACCCGGTTTGCAAAATTTAAGTAATGAACACACAAATTTTTCTAATGAAAATGAACGGTGTAATCAGAGTACGACAGATTTATTTAATTCCGGTGTAGTGACTAACAGTGCACATCTGATTAGCAAACATTTTCAAGAATCACAGAATATCCAAATGGATACACAAAACGTGACAAATGCAGACACACCACCACACAGGTCAGAGAAAAGAGTTGCTAAATTTGACCTGGATCAAGTTGTGGCATTATTGCTACAATTCAATGAACAACAGAACGACAATTACAAACAAATTAATGAACGTCTTAAAAAACAAGACGAAAATACCAAACAGTCGAATGATAGACAAGAGAACAATCACAAACAACTTAGTGAACAGATTGCAGCTGTTGCCGTGCAGTGTCAAGATACTAAAGAACAGTTACGTGAGGAAATTGAGGCTTGTGCTAGGAAAAGTAGTGAAGAAATTAGATCTGTTGCTCAAGAATTAAGGGGTATGCAAACAGCTACAACAGAAACACTTAGAGACGAAATTAGTGCAGTCGGTAAACAATGCTCTGAAAAAGCAATACAGTTACGCGATGAGTTTAAATTAATGACAGCAGAACTTTCGCGCACGCTGGATGCAAAAGTAGACGCGAAATTCGACCAACAGAACAGCCAAATTGACGAACGCTTTAATCACCACCTACAAAACAGTGAAACGCGTTTCCGTACATTTATACAGGAACAGAATAAAGTAAAACGACAAGTTATGGAAACAATTACCGCACAAAGACAGGAAGATAAACGTAAATTGTTTGCGAAAGCAAAAACATACGTAGACAACAATATTGCTACTGTATCAGACGAAATTAACACTATCAAACAGTTGAACACCGAATTGCGTGATGAAATTTCCGATCTAAAATCAAAAACATATACACATACAGTAGACTTTCAGACAGTGACAGACAGACTCGAACAATTAGAACTAACAAAGGATCCCGATGTCATCAAAGCTGACGTTAAAAAATTGAACGAAACCACACGTAAAATACAAAAACAAATTAATGTTTCTGACACTAAAAACGATGATCAGGTAAAAATACTGACTGAAAAATATGATGAATTGGCCAGTGGTATTGACGTTATTGAAAGTAATAATGACAGCAAATCAGACGACACTTCACCGATTTCGTTTAATCAGACACCTGAATTTCAAAATCTACAGCAGACAATCAGTGAGATAGATTCGTCTAATAATACATTACGTAGAAAATTGTCAACTTTACAGCAAGAAGTGACAGAGATAAAAAATATTTCAGTTAATAACACGTCATAGCATGCGGCACATTCCGAACATTTGTCACATTCACACAGCCAGTGTAACTTAGGCAATTTACAGAGACTACGCGACTTAAAATCCGAAAAGACACAGACAAACAGATTCATATGCAATCGTGAACATATTCACACATTCAGAGACGATAACGTTGATTACGAGCAATTTTTATCCGTAAGAAAATCTAAGGAATTTAAAAATGACAGAGCATAGGTATACGCTTTGAACTGGATACGTCGATTTTTTTTGTACTTTCACCAGCTTGGTCTGTAACGCAGAAACTAGCTTTGAACTGGTTACGACAAATTGCTCTTGAATTTTTACCAACATTTCGTGTAATGCAGAAACTACAATTAGCATGGATACAGCAATTTATTTTTGAATTTTTAACGGCATTGCCTGCAACGCAAAAACTAAAGTTTATTTGCAGCGCGTAATAGACCTCAGGGGATTCATTACGCTTTAATGAATAAGTGCCATAGCGTGCACAGGGCCCCGAGCCGTAGTAGTGCTGTTTCATCTTTAGTTTTCTGCACTGCTGCCTTCTCTTCTACTATCCTTTATATCTATCAAAACAGCTCTTTAACTATTGCTCTACCTAGGATTAAGAAAAGTGTAAAGAAAACCCGATATGACAAAATTTACCGAAAGTGACAATTTTTTATTAGACGCTCAGGAACGACAACCACCAGAACTTTAATAACAGGCAAAATTTTAATTATCAGTATCGTCAAAATTATCAGCAACAAGAACCACAGTTTGGTAACAATAGAGGTTTTTCTCGGCAACAGCAACAAAACCAACCGGTTAGCATACCTAACCAACAATGCAGTCTACAAGGTCAACCAAGCTTTAATGTTTCGCCACGTACACATATAGCATCAGCTCCAACAAATAGTAATAGCAACAAGGGAATCAGTATGTACAGAAAACACACTATTTCAATTCGTATCGCAATGCACCCTATAGAAATTACTATCACGACAGACGTAAAAATAATGAGCACAATTTTCAGCGTACATTTAATAACAGTCGATCTTATCAGCAGCAAGAAGATCAGCAACAACACATTATCATGAATGAACCAGACAGTAGGTATCATCCAGAACGTAAGACGTCAGAAAGAAATAATAGAACAGTACAAATAGTTCAAATGCCACAGCATCCTCCCGAAAATAATAACACGCCAGATAGAATTTGATTAAATACAGTACAGGTTGCATATTCCAGTAACGCAAGCAACACTTTTGACACGCAGAATCTTGTTCACGAGAATGTTATTTGAAACATGCTTTGTTGAATGCACCACTTTTATCGCACCCAGATCTTACCAGAAATTTTTCCATTGCCACCGACAGTTCTAACACCGCTTTAGGCGTACATATTTTTTAAGGAAATTGAAGAAGATGGTTGTATAGTAATTAAAAACATCGCTTTTGCAAGACGCATTTGGTCACCTGCTGAACGAAATTATTCTGTTACAGAACTTGAAACATTATGTGTTATATGGGCTTTTACCAGATTTAGGCATTTTCTTTATGGAAGACACACTACCGTTTACACAGACCACAGAGCGATACAATTTTTACTTTGGGCTAAATTTACACACGACAGATTAAGTAGATGGAAACTTTATCTACAGGAATTTAATTTTACAATTGTTCACATTCCCGGCACACAAAATATTGTAGCAGATGCACTATCCCGTTCTCTCAGCAACAATCAGCAAGACATCGCAACCAACTTCTGCAAAGCAAATTTCAGCGTCATGTACATTCAACAAGTTGCATTTGAAAATTTCATTTCAGCGTCATTACAAGACATAGCACAAGAGCAGAATAAAGACAACGTATGGAAAGAGATTAAACACCTTTGGCAAGATAGGAATAACGTTACCATTAGAAACCATTACACTGTACGAAATGACATTGTTTCGCCGCTCTCATCCTGACAGCAACAATGGGCTATTATGCATTCCTGACGAACTTGTTGACAAATTAATCTGGTATACTCATTTAAGTTACGCACATTACGGAGCCAGAAAATGTTTTCTTATACTGAGACAGAACTGTTATTTTACCAACATGGAAAAACGTATTCGACGAGTTTTAGCGTCATGTAACATCTGCCAGAAAGCTAAATCAGACACGACATCACATCTTCCTCCATTACATCCCATTGTTCCTGTTAAATTAAGACATATGGCCGCTGTAGACATTTTTGGTCCGATTCCCAGAACTAATAGAGGTTTTTGCTACATCTTTGTCGCTGTTGAACTCACTTCAAAATTTGTTACCTTCACTCCGTTGCGCAAAGCTACTGCTAAAACTGTTTCGAAAGCATTTGTAAAACATTTTCTATTTCATGTAGGGCATGTGTTGAAAGTAATTTCCGACAATGGTTCACAGATTCGATCTGCTATATGGACACGTATGTTACGAGCTAGAAACATTTCTCCGGTCTATATATCCAGGTACCATGCATATTCGAACCCTTGTGAACGATTAATGAAAGAAATTAGTAAACTGTGTAGAATATACTGCCATAAAAAGCATATTGATTGGGACACACACATACTCTCATTCCAAGACGTAATTAATTCCATACCGAATGAATCTACTGTGCTATCTCCGTCTGTTATACCGAAAAATGTTGAACCATCTAACAAAATTAAAGAATTAGTAACATTTCCTACATCTCGTCGACTACGACACCATGAAATAATTGACATTGCGCTGAACAACATCAAACGTGCCGCAGAGCCCCGGAGAAGACAGCAAAAACAGGTTTGTATACGCCGTGACAGAAGATATACTGGACAGAAGATATTAGTACGTATACACTATTTATCCAACAAAGGAAAGAGTAAATGCAGTAAATTTGAGCTTCTATACGCAGGTCCATATCGAATTCGCAGCATTCCTCACCCCAATGTAGTACACGTCGAAACTTTGAGAACCAGAAAAACCAAAGGGAACCACCACATGTCCAACATCAAACCTTTTATTGAATGATTTATCACACTGTAATGCCATTACCTAATTTTTTTTATGACCGCTTATGCAATTATATTCACATGAACACTTACTGATGATTATCGCATTTTTTCTTGGCAAGTGCCCGGCAAGGTAAGGTTAGCAGGTCGCTTTTCTTGTCGTTACACATTAGACAGTGCACATTTTCCAGATAAAATTACGTATCTTACGAATAATTATGCAATTCTATCTAGTGATATATTAATTTTATCAAATTTTCTCTCTATTAAAGTCTTCAATACTCGCCTCTATTAACTACACAACATACAAGCTGTACACAAAGAAGATCACATTTCTTGTCGTTATACACCCTAGACCGTGCATATTTTCCATTTTTTATGTATGTATGATTGTTTTCCTGTTTTGTTTGTATGTACTATCAAATATCTAAGATATAACAAACACCACTTGACTTTAACATTTTGCCTTATGATAGCTAAACATTGTGACTAGTTTACTTTTTTTTGCTGCTACATTGTGATACACTGTGTACATTTTTGCTTCTGAACACTGTCGATCTTTTTGACATATTACGTTTTCTGTCATGCTATTCTGTATGCTCAATTATGTTACTATAAACCAGTTTTTATCTAATGGGTATATGAATTAAATGCAAGACATTAATCTTTGTTCATCATTTTCAGAAAGAAATAACGTGTAAACGAAATAAATTAAACAGAAATAAGAATTTCACCTTCGGAATGAACGAAAGAGGATGCAATACCTCGTGATGAAGAGTAAATGGATCAGAATTAACAAGCATTAACAAGAATATACTATACACATCGTAGAATAGCAGTCTTAACTAATTTTTTCTTTCAAAATACGAGGCGATTGATGCAGGCTGTCAGACAGAACTACACATCTTAGATTTAGTGATGAAATATGATAGAAATAAGGAATAGTTGTATAATGAATAAGGAAGTGACTTTTTTGCAGATGATAATGAATGGTGATGAATAATGATGAAGAATGTGCTACTATGGATAATGAAGTTTTTCTTTACAGGTGATGATAATAATGGAGTTATGGTGATATGGATAATGAAGTTCTTCTTTGCAGATGAAAATAATGATGAAGTTTATATATTTGCTGTTAGTTAAGAGATGCTATGTAGTTATTTAAGTATTTGTTGCAGTTCGTTTTGACAGTATGTCTTATATCGCATGGTATGATGACTGAAGGTTTTGGAAAGGACAGCTAGAGAACATATATATTTTTTATACACATTTCACTATCTGTTAATTCGAAGTTCACTACTTTTCAGCATAATATGCGTTTCTTCTTACAGTTTCATAATCCATTTTGTATATTTTGCAGGAGAAATTATTCATGAAATTAATGTGCTAGAAGCAGTTGTTTATTAAACCTATGTCGTTTATGAATGTGATCACATATACTCTACTTGTTTCATAACCTTGCTACAGCTGACTCATGACGAATGACGTTACACATCTTCATTTGTAGCAATAACTCAAAAGCAAACAAAGTAATTACCAGTCCCAAATAATGCTACTAGTTTAAGAGAGTTCTGAATAATACTGATCAGCTCTGAATAGTATGTCACTTCAATAATGACTTCTGAATAATACAAAAAAAAATGATTTGTAACTGGCCAATGAATGCCACTGTTTATTGTAATAAGATTACCTATGATGCCAATGATTACTATAATTAAGTGAATTATGTTAATACTATGCCATTCATTAGCTTTTGTTTTGAATGATGACTTCTGATGGTTTGTAACTAGGCAATGAGTGCCAATAATTACTATATTCAGATAATTTTATGAACATTATTCTGTAATACTACATACATGGTACAGAAATGTTCAGTAACTGGGCGATGAGTGCCACCAATTACTCAAATCAGTTGCTAGACTAGTGCAATTCTCAATGAAGACTACTATGTGACTTAATGTCCTTCACCTTCTGACCTAATTACCGGAAATTACTGCAATATCCATTTTTCCTGTCTATCCTCATGATCATGGAGCACTATATTTGGTTTTTGCACTAATTCTACGTTGGTCTACTTTACAAGAACATGGTGTTGACACGACATGCTGTCCACCACCTTGAGCGATGGAGATGTTATTATGGTCCCACTGTTTGGTGTACCTAGTGTACTACCAAAATGATAGCATGGAATATTATTACGACATTTCAGTGTCTTGGCTACACTGATTAATACTTCAAGGAAAAGAGCTTCAGATTGTCTCACTTGGTGTTGTGCTTCTGTAGAAAGATATGGACTTTCAGTGCAGCTGCGTGCAACCTAAAGTGCTACAACCATGACGCAATCCTTCCCATTCCTTTCCTAATTCTTGTAAAATGATAAAGACATATACTGTGCGTGTACACTTCCTTTCATTTGTTAATAAGATCAGTTGTCCTGAAAACACTAAAGACTTCTATAGTGCATGTGCACTTTATTTCACCCCTTGATATGTTTATTTGTGTAAAAATATTAGAGAGTTTTACAGTGCGTGTGCACTTTATTTCACTCCTTGATATGTTTATTTGTTGTAAAAAAATGCTAGAGAGTTTTACAGTGCGTGTGCACTCTATGCCATTCGTTAATATGATTTGTACTCATTACGTATACATTTTGTGATTCCCAGATATGTTCTGTATTACAGTGCGTGTGCACTCTATGCCATTTGTTAATATGATTTGTACTCATTATGTTTATTTGTTGTAAAAATATTAGAGAGTTTTATAGTGCGTGTGCACTCTATGCCATTTGTTAATATGATTTGTACTCGTTACGTATATATTTTGTGATTCCCAGATATGTTCTGTATTACAGTGCGTGGGCACTTTCGTCATTTTGTTAACATGATTTGTATTCATTGCTTATACATTTTGTGATTTGCTGATATGTTCTGAACTACAGTGCGTGTGCACTTTTGTCATTTCTCAATATGATTTGTACTCGTTGCCTATACATTTGTGATTTCCTGATATGTTCACTACTATAGTGCGTGTGCACTTTTGCCATTTGTTAATATGTTTTGTACTCATTGCGTATACATATTGTAATTCCCAGATATGTTCCGTATTACAGCGCGTGTGCACTTTCGTCATTTTGTTAACATGATTTGTATTCATTGCTTATACATTTTGTGATTTGGTGATATGTTCTGAACTACAGTGCGTGTGCACTTTTACCATTTGTTAATATGTTTTGTACTCATTGTGTATACATTTTGCCATAGCTTGATATGTCTGTACTCAGTGCGTGTGCACTATATTTTATTCCATGTTCTGCACTTATATATCTGTAAATATTCTGTGATTGTAAACTTAGTTAATTATGAAAAATTTGTTGCTCATGGCAAATCCAATTGACTCACCATCGCTGCCAAATTTTTGCCCCCCCCCCCCCCCCACCCCAGTGGAGGGTTATGTAAGGTGTATGCTTCGCCGGCGATGGGCGAGGCATGACAGAATCTCTGACCAGAGAGTAGTTTATTGTTAGTTGTTGCTTGTCGCGAGTCTGCGCTAGTCTGCGCGAGTCGACAGTAGAAGTCAGTCTGCGCTTGTCTGCGCGAGTCTGCAGTTATAGTCAGTCGGATACAGTAGTAGTCGGTCGGCTTTAGTAGCGAGTGGACGGTAGTAGTCTGTGGGAGTCGGCATGCGTCGGCTGTGTGCTCTGGTCGCGACTCTGGTCAGGACTCTGGAGGATGAGTATTGTTGTAGAAGGTAAAGAAGCAGTCTTGCGCATATTTAATAATGTATGTTAATTGTAATTTAATTTGTTCAGAAAAAATGCCCCAATAATAATTTTTTATAAAGTAACTCTTTTAAAGAAAAGTATTCATTTCAATTTAAAGAATTTTTCCAATGCATTATCATTGCTTTCAAGAATCCAAAAACATAAAATACACTCCTGGAAATTGAAATAAGAACAACGTGAATTCATTGTCCCAGGAAGGGGAAACTTTATTGACACATTCCTGGGGTCAGATACATCACATGATCACACTGACAGAACCACAGGCACATAGACACAGGCAACAGAGCATGCACAATGTCGGCACTAGTACAGTGTATATCCACCTTTCGCAGCAATGCAGGCTGCTATTCTCCCATGGAGACGATCGTAGAGATGCTGGATGTAGTCCTGTGGAACGGCTTGCCATGCCATTTCCACCTGGCGCCTCAGTTGGACCAGCGTTCGTGCTGGACGTGCAGACCGCGTGAGACGACGCTTCATCCAGTCCCAAACATGCTCAATGGGGGACAGATCCGGAGATCTTGCTGACCAGGGTAGTTGACTTACACCTTCTAGAGCACGTTGGGTGGCACGGGATACATGCGGACGTGCATTGTCCTGTTGGAACAGCAAGTTCCCTTGCCGGTCTAGGAATGGTAGAACGATGGGTTCGATGACGGTTTGGATGTACCGTGCACTATTCAGTGTCCCCTCGAAGATCACCAGTGGTGTACGGCCAGTGTAGGAGATCGCTCCCCACACCATGATGCCGGGTGTTGGCCCTGTGTGCCTCGGTCGTATGCAGTCCTGATTGTGGCGCTCACCTGCACGGCGCCAAACACGCATACGACCATCATTGGCACCAAGGCAGAAGCGACTCTCGTCGCTGAAGACGACACGTCTCCATTCGTCCCTCCATTCACGCCTGTCGCGACACCACTGGAGGCGGGCTGCACGATGTTGGGGCGTGAGCGGAAGACGGCCTAACGGTGTGCGGGACCGTAGCCCAGCTTCATGGAGACGGTTGCGAATGGTCCTCGCCGATACCCCAGGAGCAACAGTGTCCCTAATTTGCTGGGAAGTGGCGGTGCGGTCCCCTACGGCACTGCGTAGGATCCTACGGTCTTGGCGTGCATCCGTGCGTCGCTGCGGTCCGGTCCCAGGTCGACGGGCACGTGCACCTTCCGCCGACCACTGGCGACAACATCGATGTACTGTGGAGACCTCACGCCCCACGTGTTGAGCAATTCGGCGGTACGTCCACCCGGCCTCCCGCATGCCCACTATACGCCCTCGCTCCAAGTCCGTCAACTGCACATACGGTTCACGTCCACGCTGTCGCGGCATGCTACCAGTGTTAAAGACTGCGATGGAGCTCCGTATGCCACGGCAAACTGGCTGACACTGACGGCGGCGGTGCACAAATGCTGCGCAGCTAGCGCCATTCGACGGCCAACACCGCGGTTCCTGGTGTGTCCGCTGTGCCGTGCGTGTGATCATTGCTTGTACCGCCCTCTCGCAGTGTCCGGAGCAAGTATGGTGGGTCTGACACACCGGTGTCAATGTGTTCTTTTTTTCATTTCCAGGAGTGTACTTGAACAGTCCTAATTGTGTTTTTACAACAAACAATTCCTGTGATTCCTGATCTAATGGAATTTGCAAGTAGGAATCACAGAAATGTATCTTACAAAAGTACGTCCTGCACCAAGCTTGTCCATGAGTACCTCAGGGCGAGGTAACAAATAAGTGTCAACTATTGTCTGTGGGTTGACTGTAGACTTGAAGTCAACACAAATTCGAGTCCGACTAGAAGGCTTAGGCAACAAATCGAGAGGACTTGCCCATTGACAAGCTCGAATGGGAGCAATTACACCATTATGTTGCAATTCTTTCAATTTGCTGGCTACTTTGTCTCTTAAAGCAACTGGAACGGGCCGGGCTCAGAAAAACTTAGGCTGTGCATTGTCTTTCAATGTAACATGCGCTACGAAATTATTAGCTTTTCACATTCCTTCTGAAAATAGTCCAGGAAATTCTTTAAACAAGCTAGCGACACTGTCTTTTGGTGCAAATGTGGAGACTGACAGTACATCGTCGTGGATGCTAAGGCCAAACAAATCAAAGGCATCTAAATCGTATATGTTCTCACTGTCTCCTGATTTCAACACAGTAAAATTCGCTGTCCCGGTGTGAGGTTTGTAAGTGGCAGGCAAACTACACTGTCCAAGCACTGGAATTTGCTGTCCGTTGCAAGCAATGTGGTGCTTGCTAGATTTAGAAAGGCGTGGTGAGCCTAATTGTTCGTACGTGGCACGATTAAGCAAAGTTACTGAGGCACCTGTGTCTAACTGAAAGTTCACACGACGGCCAGCAATTCGTAACGAGACATACGTCCTTGCAGAGCAATAAGGCGAGAAAGACACACAACCTTAATGTTACTTTTGTCAGAACTTGTTGTAGGTTTAGAAAACACAACGTGCACTGCATGTGCACGAGCCTTTATTTTCTGGAAGCGGAAAAAATTGGTGTTTTTGTGCCGTTGCAAACAAACTGCTTAGACATGACCCTTTTCCCACGCGCATAACACCTTGCTTTAAGTGATGGGCAATCCTGTCTTTTATGGCAAGCATAACATCTAGGGCAAGACTTCGCTAAGTTCACAGGTCTGTTTACATGTCTGCATGGCTATACGCGCGTCTGTGTACGCGCTCGTTTTTGTGGTTGCTTGGGGCGGTCGCGAGCAAGGGGCGACTCGATCAGACAAATCGGGGTCTGGTTCAAATGGTTCAAATCGCTGTGAGCACTATGGGACTTAACTTGTGAGGTCATCAGCCCCCTAGAACTTAGAACTACTTAAACCTAACTAACCTAAGGACATCACACACATCCATGCTAGAGGCAGGATTCGAACCTGCGACCGTAGCGGTCGCGCGGTTCCGGACTGAAGCGCCTAGAACCGCTCGGCCACCGCGGCCGGCTGGGGTCTGGTCAAACTTATCGGCTGCCATGGCACCCGAATCATATTGCTCTAAGATTTGCAACACTTGAGGTAGTGATGGATCAGAGTACTTTAAGATCTGTTCCCATATTCTAAAATCTGGGACATTCAAAGCTATTGCATCCCTTATCATTAAATCACAATAAAAGTTGCCACACTAGACTTAAATTTACAGTTCCTAGTCATGCCCGTTAATTCTGTGTACCACTGACGGTATGTCTGTTCCGGCTTTTTTTTGCAAGCAAAAGAACTGATATCTGGCTGCGGCTACTTGGACTTGCTGGTCATAGTACTGAGTTAATGCAACGATTACTTCGTCGTAACTGAGTTCGTCGGAAGACGCGGTTGGGAATAATTTTTGTATTAACCTGAACATTGGGGACCCCGCAATCGAAAGAAAGTATTGTAGCTTTACAGTAACTTGAACTCGATGAACTTCACAATGTGCTTGGAACTGTGTCGAGCAATTCCCCTTCGGTGTCGTTAAACTGCCGGAACGTTGATACGCTGGTGAGCGACACTTGTTGGGCGGCTCGGTTTGTCTGTTGGGCGGCAGACGCAGCTTGTGCAGCCAGCAGTTGTTGTGCTGTCGTTAGCAGGGCAACAATTTGTTGGTTCTGAAACTGAAAAGCTTGTGCTAGATCCATCACACTGGCCGTCTGTGGGTGAGGCGCGGGGCAAGGGGTGGAGGGGGCGGGTAGCCATGGTTTACATAAATGCTTTATAGCAAAAGAGCCCGAAAAGCCTCTGAAGAGAGATATTTGATTAGTTCTGCGGCTCCCGTCCTGGAATATATGGAAAAGCACAACAAAAATTAGCAATGAGAAATGAGCACAGCTGCAAGCTAAAACACTACAGGAGCAAGCAGAATCTGCACTGAATTATACTCGTCGCCAGTTTTTGTGTCGTCTCGTTGTCACTGTAGGCCTGTACCATGGGAAGCAAGGAGAGGATGTTGTTTGGTGGCTGGTATCATCTTTCTGTAACATAACTGCACGCATATATTAATACAAACAGAGGGCTACTTAACTTGTACCGTTGTGGTACAAGTTCTTCTGTAATAGTCCATGTTAGCCTCACAGCTGGTGAAGTACAAGTCCCGCTTTGTGCACTACTCTGGTCGCTATGTGCTGCCCGGGACTGCGACTCTGTCTGCGACTGCAAGTGATGGACTGCGACTGAAGTTCAAATGGTTCAAATGGCTCTGAGCACGATGGGACTTAACTGCTGAGGTCATCAGTCCCCTAGAACTTAGAACTACTTAAACCTAACTAACCTAAGGACATCACACATATCCATGCCCGAGACAGGATTCGAACCTGCGACCGTAGCGGTGGCGCGGTTCCAGGCTGTAGCGCATAGAACCGCTCGGCCACTCTGGCCGGCGCGACTGAAGTCTCCACTCGGTGACTCACTGGATGACCCTCTGGTACGCGATGGGGATCTAAATACTGGTGGTCGAGAGGGCGTTGGCAGCGCGTTTCTTGCGAGTTTGACTTTGACCTCTCTCCTGATAGACTCGGTTGCTGGGGTGGCTCTCCTCGCAGGCCCTTTGCCGATCGGAGTGCTGGCCACAGCTTATGCTGGTCGTTGTCAATGTTCGTCACGGGTGTCGCTGTTTCTTAGTCATGACACGGGTTCCCAGGTAGATGCCGTGTTTCTTGACTTCCGCAATGCGTTCGATACAGTTCCCCACAGTCGTTTAATGAACAAAGTAAAAGCATATGGACTATCAAGACAATTGTGTGATTGGATTGAAGAGTTCCTAGATAACAGAACGCAGCATGTCATTCTCAATGGAGAGAAGTCTTCCGAAGTAAGAGTGATTTCAGGTGTGCCGCAGGGGAGTGTCGTAGGACCGTTGCTATTCACAATATACATAAATGACCTTGTGGATGACATCGGAAGTTCACTGAGGCTTTTTGCGGATGATGCTGTGGTATATCGAGAGG
This sequence comes from Schistocerca nitens, assembly GCF_023898315.1. Classification (NCBI taxonomy): domain Eukaryota; kingdom Metazoa; phylum Arthropoda; class Insecta; order Orthoptera; family Acrididae; genus Schistocerca; species Schistocerca nitens. Next base: position 296,071,715 of record NC_064615.1, on the reverse strand, counting down.
TTGTAACAATGGAAAATTGTACTTGAATGCAGGAGGTTCTGCAGCGAACTGACGCATGGTGCAGGGAATGACAATTGAATCTCAATGTAGACAAGTGTAATGCATAGGAAGAAAGATCCCATATCATTTAGCTACAATATAGCAGGTCAGCAACTGGAAGCAGTTAATTCCATAAATTATCTGGGAGTACGCATTAGGAGTGATTTAAAATGGAATGATCATATAAAGTTGATCATCGGTAAAGCAGCTGCCACACTGAAATTCATTGGAAGAATCCTAAGGAAATACAATCCGAAAACAAAGGAAGTAGGTTACAGTACGCTTGTTCGCCCACTGCTTGAATACTGCTCAGCAGTGTGGGATCCGTACCAGATAGTGTTGATAGAAGAGATAGAGAAGATCCAATGGAGAGCAGTGCGCTTCGTTACAAGATCATTTAGTAATCGCGAAAGTGTTACGGAGATGATAGATAAACTCCAGTGGAAGACTCTATAGCAGAGACGCTCAGTAGCTCAGTACGGGCTTTTGTTGAAGTTTCGAGAACATACCTTCAGCGAAGAGTCAAGCAGTATATTGCTCCCTCCTACGTATATCTCGCGAAGAGAGGCATACCGACAATCCTTCTTTCCACGAACAATACGAGGCTGGAATAGAAGGGAGAACCGATAGAGGTACTCAAGGTACCCTCCGCGGCACACCTTCAGGTGGCTTGCGGAGTATGGATGTAGATGTAATGTAGATGTAGATGTAGCTCCTCAGATTGCCTCACAAAGGTTGAGCGCACCCCGCTTGCTGGCAGCGCTCAGCAGACATTTGGATGGTCTGTCATCCAAGTGTTAGCCAAGCCCGACAGCACTTAACTTCAGTGATCTGACGGGAAATGGTGTTACCACTGTGGCAAGACTGTTGGGGCATTGTACATCACTTATTGAAATTTACTTTCTGTATAGTTTGATTGTATCTACTTACTTTATATTCAAAGAAGGTTATTGAATTCGTGTAGTTTCGGGCAAGGAGTTTGTGTAAAATTGCTTTTTCGTGCAAATTAACTCTGGATTGTCAAGGTAAGTCGGTCATAATTTTAAAGATTAAGTGTTACGGTGTCAATTAGGTGTAGAAATAAAACATATTTTATTCTATTATATTGCTCAGTCAGTGGCACCGTGTAATATGACAACCCGTGATAATAACTGTGCATTTTATTTATTGTCTGTATGAGATACTTTATCGTGCTTTGTGTGGTTGTGTTTGGTAGATGTCAGAATTAGCTGATGGTATAAAGAAACTATCAGATGCTTAAAATAAAAAAATAAAACTGGAGGAAGAAAAAATAATTAAAAGCTGACTTCTCCGATTGACAATTTTACTTTTTTTCCGACCCAGTAAGATCATTTTAGTTAAGTGTAAAACAACCTGTGTTTTATGTGTGGTGATTTGGATACGTTTATTTCTGGTAGGCTACCTACGATAGTTGGATAGGCAGAAAGAAATTTTAGGTTATTTTCCAGTTGGAGGAAATAAATGTGGCGCATGCGCACATTTTCTATTGCAGCTGGCACTCCCGTCTGCACCTGTTTCACATTAATAAGTGTTATTGCTATATATGTTTAATCACAGTGAAACAATAACACTTTTTTGTGTAAAACAAGCGCAGACGAGGGCGCTAATAGCAGTGTGAAAATAACGCATATTCGCAGGCGCCTTGTTTGAAACGTCCCCTTAGAAAAATTAATGAACTGCTGTGCTGGTAAACCCCTTACGTTATTTGATTTTCAAACAGCGGAGCAAAACTGAACGTACTCAGACATTTCTCTCTTTACTTATTCTGATCATCACTAAATTGACACACAATATTTTTAGCGCAATATATATATATATATATATATATATATATATATATATATATATATATATATATATATATAAAAATTCAATTCTAATGGACACACGTCCAGATCATCCGCTCTCAAAACTCCGCCATCTCACTCCCCACATCCACCACTGCTGGCGGCTCACCTCCAACTGCGCAACGCTACGCGCTGTTCACATCCAGCTGCCCAACACTACAACAACGAATATTCCAACAATGCCAACCAGCCACAGACTGCACACGGCACAGCCAGTGATTTTCATACATAGCGCTACGTGGCATTACCAATATAAAAACCTAAACAGCCTACTTACATGTTTACCTACCCCAAACGGAAAATTACCAAATACGTTTAATAACCAGTTAATTATGTAGTATAATATGACGTGTTGGTAATTTGGTAGAGCTCCTGGCAAACTGCCGTTTCGATCGAGTGACTATCGTTATGCGAGGTATCGACTGTTTCGCAGAGCGCGCAACGTCATCTATTCTCCCGGGTGACGTTATTCTGTTTTACGTAAAAAAAAAAATCTTATTATAATCAAAAATGTGTGGTAATAACACTTTCTGTTGTGCGAGGCGTTTATTCATATATGTAAACAGACGCTTAAGAGCAAGTACGATAAATATTTTTTGTTTCATTTTCAATACCGTTTAACTACGGGTCTCAGGGAACACATTTAAAATCAGAAATTGTTTTAGTGACGCGGTGATATTCACATAAGCACCACAAAAACATTATTTAAAGCAACTGCTGCGTCCAAACAGCAGTAAGTAAGAAGAAGAAGCTACCGTGTAGTGTGCTAATGCTACGGAGTATCTAATACGGCCACACCGCATTCAAGGCGTAGCACATCGAAGGTCCGTAGCGCCGTCTCCCCTTATTACACCCGCGTGGAACTAACACAATATGAACTTTTATATTCATTAAGTGCAGTCGAAAAAGCCATTTCTTACACAAAAATCGTTGGCGCTGACGTCGGAAAGTGCTACTTCGCAAATGTAAACATAAGCACTCAGTTCCGTGCGTGATAATATATTGCGCCTTTGCAGTAACACAGCTTAGTACTTAACTGAGAATTAAATAGATGTGCAAGTTTAACTGAAGTGTTTACTTACCCATCGAAATCATTCTCACAGACATAAACGATTGACACGTCGGCTACATCATTTGAACTCTTCGAACGAGTTGCAAGCATATTTTACTTATATTCCCTTTCTTTACTTATATTCCCTCCATTTTTATAGATGTACTTGTACAGTGTGGCAACATACACCATTTGTAACTCAATGTTTACAGCGTAAATTCCAGAACCTGGCACTACTGTGTATCGGCTTCGAGTCTAGTACAGATAGAGCCTCACAAAAAATTACGTCACAGGCAAACGTGACTCGAGGGAAGCCTCTTTGCAGGCTTCAAATTATTTTAATTTCATTTTCGATTTTTTGTTAATACGTACAGTTAGCAGGGAAAGATCTTATTGTGGGCATAAAACACGTAATTAACCGTTTAAGATGATTTCTACGAAGTAGTCAAATACAAAATACCCCATCACATTTCCGTATTTTGTCGGTTTTTAACACTGGTGGCCGTTTCAGACAGTACATTTGCCTAGCTGTCCAAAGTGTTGACTAATGGTATTTTGCTTTTCAGGGACATCTTCGACAACGTCAGCTGGACAATCAGAAGAGAGACTTTCTTCAGAAGAGGAACCTGCTGCAGAAGAGACACTTACTTCAAGAGACTGGACTCATATTTCAGAAGATAATATCTCCACTAGTACCTCACCTGCTCAAGATGAATCAACTGCGACCTCTGAATTTCGATTGGGTGAGAGATTTTCTGAAAATACTGCAAACGATCCTGCTCTCTGGCCTCACATAATACCCGATAAAATAAATTATTTTTAACAGAAAACGGACCAGCAGCGATTAAAATATCTACATCTACATCTAAGTGATTACTTTGCTATTCACAGTAAAGTGCCTGGCAGAGGGTTCAAAGAACCACCTTCAAGCTATCTCTCTACCGTTCCACTCTCGAACGGAGGGCTGGAAAACGAGCATTTAAATTTGTCTGTACAAGACCCGATTTCTCTTATTTTATCGTGATGATCATTTCTCCCTATGTAGGTGGGTGCCAACAGAATTTTTTCGGAATCGTTGGAGAAAACTGGTGATTGAAATTTCATGAGAAGGTCCCGCCGCAACGAAAAACGCCTCTGTTTTAATGATTGCCACTCCAATTCACGTATCGTGTCAGTTGCACTATCTCCCCTATTTCGCGATAATACAAAACGAGCTGCCCTTCTTTGTGCTTTTTCGATGTCATCCGTCACTCCCAGCTGATACGGATCCCACACCGCACAGCAATACTCCAGAATAGGGCGGACAACCAAACAGTCTCTTTAGTAGACCTGTTCCACCTTCTAAGCGTTCTGTACATGAATCGCCGTCTTTGGTTTGCTCTACTCACAACATTATCTATGCGATCGTTACAATTTAGGGTATTTGTAATTGTAATCCCTAAGTATTTAGTTGAATTCACAGCCTTCAGACCTCTATGACTTATCGCATAGCGAAATTTAGCGGATTTCGTTTAGTACTCATGTGAATAACTTCACACTTTTCTTTATTCAGGTTTAATTGCCACTTTTCGCATCTTACAGATATCGTATCTAAATCATTTTCCATTTCGTTTTGGTCATCTGATGACTTTACAAGATGGTAAATGACAGCATCATCTGCAAACAATCTAAGACGGCTACTCAGATTGTCTCCTGTGTCGTTAATATAGATCAGGAAGAACAGAGGGCCTATAACACTCCCTTGGGGGAACTCCAGATATTACTTCTGTTTTACTCGATGACTTTCTATTACTACGAACTGTGACCTTTCTGACAGGAAATCACGAATCCAGTCGCCAACTGAGGTGATATTCCATAGGCATGCAGTTTGCTTAGAAGACGCTTGTGAGGAACGGTATCGAAAGCCTTCTGGAAATCTAAAAATATGGAATCAATTTGACATTCCCTGTTGATAGCACTCATTACTTTATGAGTATAAAGAGCTAGTTGTGTTTCGCAAGAACGATATTTTCTGAATCCGTGGTGACTATGTGTCATTAAATTGTTTTCTTCGAGGTACTTTATAATTTTCGAATACAGTATATGTTCCAAAAACCTACTGCAAATCGACGTTAGTGATATGGGCCTGTAATTCAGCGGATTACTCCTACTTCCCTTTTTTGGGTATTGGTGTGACTTGAGCAATTTTCCAGGCTTTAGGTGCGGATCTTTCTGTCAGCGAGCGGCTGTACATAATTGCTAAATATGGAGCTATTGTATCAGTATACTCTGAGAGGAACCTGACTGGCATGCAATCTGGACCGGAAGCCTTGGCTTTATTAAGTGATTTAAGCTGCTTTGTTTCTCATCTTGGCAGTTGTTCTTGATTGGAATTCAGGAATATTTACTTCGTCTTCTTTGGTGAAGGAATTTCGGAAAACCGTGTTTAATAACTCCGCTTTAGTGGCATTGTCGTGATTTACTTGACGGTTGTTACCGCGCAGTGAAAATATTGATTGCGTCTTGCCTCTGGTGTGCTTTATGTAAGACCAGAATCTCTTTGGGTTTTCTGCCAGATTTCGAGACTGAGTTTCGTTATGGAAATTATTAAACGCATCTCGCGTTGAAGTACGGGTTATATTTAGAATTTCTGCAAAACTTTTCCAGTCTTGGGGATTTTACGCTCTTTTAAATTTGGCATGCTTTTTTCGGTGATTCTGCAACAGCGGTCTGACCCGTTTTTTGTACAATAGGGGGATCAGTACCATCACTTATTGACAGTGTGGTATATATCTCTCAGTTGCCGTCGATACTACCTCTCTGAAATCATTCCACATATTCTGCTGATTGCAATAACGGGTCATTTAATCATACGTATTACAATAAAAAGTTACAAAATAACGAAACTGTTCTTCGGGATTGGCTTGTTTATCCAAAATCTATAAACTCGTTATTTTGTTTTTACTATAAGACTTTTAATATAAATATCAATGCCTTTAACGGACAGATTGGTTTTAAAGACTAAAGACACTTACAGAGAAAATTATAAAGGCATGAAAACAGTTCAGGTCACAAACTTTCTTTAAAAATATTTAGATCTAAAAAAGGAATTACTAAAAGGTGCAACAGTAGACTCCGTAAATCAAGCCCAAATAGACCGCAACAAAAATAGGTGGACGGCAGTTTTGGAGAGGATAATCTAGATTATAAAGTTTTTAGCTGGTCAAAATTTAGTTTTTAGAGGATCTAGTGAAAAATTATTCTCGAGTCAAATAACGGATTTTTTTTAAGTTGGTGGAATGTATTTCTGATTTTGATAGTATGCTCTCAGAACGCATTGTACGAATACAAAGTGCTTAGCATCGCATGCCCCATTATCTTGGCCACAATATTCAAAATGCATTAACATTAACATACCTACGTTGACGTTAAAGCCTCTTTCAAATAGGAGGGAAAGTAGAGTTGATGCTTTAAGAGCTCTTCTCTTTATTATGAATAAAATTTATGCTGCATTATATTCTATTTGTATCAGTATCAAGTATGACGGTGACTTAAGAAACATGGCGGGTTCATTAATATCAAAACTAAAGACTTACAGGTCCATATGTTCAGTTGTAATACGGTACTACATTTTATCAAAAATTAGTACTGTAAGCAAACCTTTGCAAAGGTCAGGTATTATTCTTTTAGAGGCTGTCAAAATGATCGATCTGGTCAAGAAAGATTTAGGCTTTTACGGCACAGGTAGAGCATTTGAACAATTGCTAGTTGATTCAAAATTAATTGCTGAAGATTAAAAATGTCACTCTGAATTCACCGAAACTGTTCGTCCACATCCTAGAAAACGACATTACAGAGCTGCAGATGAGCCCATATTGGCCCCAAAAAAGAAATTTAAAGCAAATTTTTATTTTTTGTTTCTTGACATGGCTATCTTAGAATTAAATGAAAGATTCGATTTGTTAACAGATCACAATGACAGATTTTCATTTTTGAAAAACATTGAAAACTGGAGGGAATTGGAGAGAGACCAAAGAAAAACGCATTGTCTCAACCTACAACAAAAGCTTTCGCATGAAAATAAATCGGATATTGATGGGGATGATCTGTTTAATCAGTCAGAACTGCTTCCTTTTTTTTGTAAAGAAAAACACAACTCCACTCCGTGTGTTAAATTATATTCATTCCAACAAATTAATGTCTGTGTTTCCAAATGTTTCAACATCTTAATACTTCCTGTAATAGTGGCAGAAGGCGAAAGATCATTTTCAGAATTGAAAATAATAAAAAACTATTTATGATCAACCATGCCTCAAGGTAGACTGACAAATTTGGCCACATAAATATCGAATCTAATGTAGATTTCAAAACAGACGATATCATTAAAAAAATTTGCCGACTTAAAAGCTAGAAAAATTGAACTCGATGTTTGAAAATGTATCTATCTTTATTTTAGAGTAAGTATTAAACAAAAACTTGAATATTAAAATTAAAATCTGTTTACTTTTCCCTTGTCAGCAAGGGCGGCGAGGGCAGGCTGATTTTTCGCAACCCGGCGCCCAGTATCGTTACGATGGCCCTGGTCGTTATCCACCCCCATCATCGTTATCTGAACTTACTACTATGTTGTACTATTCTGTACAGAATGAGTATTCGTCCATTCCGAGGCAACTGGATGCTCTTTTGAAAGCCGACGGATTTCCTATACCGTATTAGGCGTGTTAATGTGCCGTGTGTTTGCTGTTTCTGTATTTTTGTCCGTCCCTGTATTTGATCAGCAACCTCTATGTTCAAAGTTAAAAAATTGTAGCTGTAGGACATACATCGTTTAAGAAAAATGTATCAGTAGCATTAATGAGCAGATGAAAACTATAAAACAAACTGCACCTAGACGTGGAGTCGAACTCTAGCATTTGAATAGTCTAACGCGAACTCCACCGCAGTATCTGGGCAGCGCGACTGCACAGCGTCTAATGAAGTTACTTCTCCCACATGTGGTTACGGTGTTGCCAAATTGCCTTTATTTGAAATGGTTCAAATCGCTCTGAGCACTATGGGAGTTAACATCTGAGGTCATCAGTCTCCTAGACTTAGAACTACTTAAACCTAACTAACCTAAGGACAGCACACAAGTCCCTGCCCGAGGCAGCATTAGAACCTGCGACCGTAGCAGCAGCGCGGTTCCGGACTGAAGCGCCTAGAACCGCTCGGCCACAACGGCCGGTGCCTTTAGTTTACTCCAGTTTTCTGTCCACATAGAGAAAAACGGAATTTTAGATAGAGGCATTTTTGTACCGTTAACCGTGCAAGGTATCTCGCCGTGGCGTCCTAATGCGCGAATTCTTGTTCACGGAAATGGTAAGTTTTATACTATAAACACCTCGACCAAACTCTACCATACTGATACATATTCAGTGGAGAAAAAGCAGTTCTTACAGATGAATAATGATGTGAGCCTTGCATAATGCACCGTTCTCTGCAAGATACAAGCTGAATGTAAGTGACTGTAAATGTGTTGTTATAGGCTTGGGATGAGTTGAGACTTCTATGTAGTGGTAATTCTGGAAAATCCACAATCTATTGACATGAAAACAATCTGTCAGACTTTGAATGGAATCAGAATTCAGCCTAAATAACTTCAATTTTCGACTCTGAAATGCTAGTGTGTTACTGTGCTGGATGCTACCCAACAACAGTGAAAATAGACAACTACGAGAATATCATGCAGTGCTCTCACTTTCAGGAATCTACATTCAGAAACTTGACGTGTGATAGCCCATCCATTCAGCGTGCTGTTGACGAGCGTATTGGCTAGCACTCTTTCTGTATTGATTTTACGGAAATGACTGGCATGCCCTTACAGAGCTTACCCATCAGAACACTTCCGAAAAAGTCTTTGCTACGAATTCTGATGCGTGTTGTTAGTATGACAAATTATCATCACAACCTGACACTTGTCCACAATTACGTGTATGTCTGAACTTATTTATGTATCCTGAAAAAAGTGAAGATCTAGATACATGATTATCTATCTCTCAGAACTGTGTTTCAGTTCGCCCAAAACCTCTTACATGTTCAATAAATATGCATAGAAGATTAACAAAGTACAGATCGCAACTGGAATGGTTTAAATGTTCAGTAAACTACATAAAGAGGTGTACCGCTGGAAATGCATATCCTCCTATTTCCATCTATTGCACTGCAAATTTTTTTCCTTATTTTGTTACCTGAAGATATAACATTTCTGTGTCTTTGTATATTGTAATTGTTTTACTATTTGTATATATTTATGCATTTATGTCGGTTTATAATTGGTTTGTTTTGTGAATATTATTTGTATTTATACGCTGGGTCTGGCCTAGGGAAAACTATGCTATCGAACGAATACATCGATAGGTCGTGTGGAGAACCCTAGTGTTTAGGATCTTTGGTAGTGTTAACTCTACCGCGTGGAGCGCGGGCAGAGCAGGGTAGTCTGACTGGGGAAGTGCAGTGGAGCAGGTGCGTTGTGTGACGCTCCCGCGAGTTGCCGCGCTTTCGGGGTTTGGCCGCATGTAATTGCGCTCGACTTGCTATGATAGTTTCTGACACGGAGTCGCGGACGGGAAGCATTAGCTGGCGCACATCAAGAGCCCGTATCGCCTTGTGACCGTGTCTAGAAGGAGACGCGCCAACATCCAGCTTCAGCGACGGCCGACAATGAATGACTGTCGCCACCTCCTCGATCAACGGCTTCAAACCTTCAATCAACCAACAAGGAAGACTGGAAGCACGTAAAGATTTAGAACTGTATGGCAGACCTCAGCTTTTAAAACTGTTCAAATCACAAAATTACAGCAACATAGCATGAACCTTTGTTGCTCATTGTCCAAATTGCATTACCAATCAGGGTCCCTTCCTTTTCCGGAATGAACCCGAGTGTCATTGAAATTCAAACGTCAGAATTAAAGCAATATTATTTTATTTCACTGCTTTAATTTCCAAGTTCAGTTAAAGTATTCATAGCTGGCTACAATATTTAGATTGCACAAGCACAAATTAAGAGTGCGAGTTTTGTTACCGTATTTTAGCTACCTGTGACTGCAGCTCAGCTTGGTACGTACTAAATTTTACTATTGTTAATTGTTCAGAATCATTTAATTCAAGTTCAAAGTTAAATCTCTTATTTCTAAATTGCGTAGATTCAAGTAGCTTTTGAAATGATTGTTGAGGTAGTCCAAGACTAACCGTATTTTACTGAATTTCGATGTACTTCAGAAAGAAAGCTCACTATTAACTTCAGTCACTAAATTAACTTTCGATTTTCCGGTTTTATTAATTCTTTTGCTAAATTAAGTCAGAGTGTAGCGAAATTTATTACTTCTGACAAACTTTCAGTTTTCACACTACACGTGTCAACCTTCAGTTGCCACGCTTCTAGTGCTAATTATATCTGTAATAACCTTTCTTTTTCAGTTACTATAGTAATTTTCCTTAGGACTGGAGACCGTAATTTCCCCCAAATCTCAAATATCTAATTATCGCTGGTTAATTGTTAACGTAACGGCCGCACATTTACTTTCTCTATAAACTTTACCCCTTTTCAAAATTAATTTCCACCAGTTTCATTTGCATTTTTCCTTTCATTTAGATGTAACCCTTTCCTCCCTCTTTACCGACAGATTAACTTCGGTGACGATTGCTTTTTCCCAAATCTCCATTAGGTACACGCGGTTTAATTTTTCACTGTCATTAAGGTCGATAAGTGAGGGGGAGGTTACAGAGGCAGTCTAGATGTCTCTCAAGGAACTACTGGAAACATTTACCTATGGGCAGGATCATGTATAAGAACTGTAGCTCTTGTTTAAATGAATAGTTGCCCATCTACAGTATACATACCAGCGGCGTTCAATAAGTAATACAACATATTTTTCGGCGAATTTCGGTTGTAAAAAAGTTGGAATTTGTTGTCGGACACCGTGGAATATTTCCAGATCAGCCCCTATAGTTTCATGAAGTCCCGTAGGTGGCAGCGCTATACATAACGTTCAAAATGGCATCTGTAATGGAAGTGCTTTCCAAGCAGAGTGCTGTGAGTTTCTTTTGGATAAAAACGATATCATAATAGATATTCGTTGGCGGTTGCAGAGTGTCTATCGATACGTAGTAGTAATAAGATGCACAGTGAGTCGTTGGGCGAGGCGTCTGTCATCATCACAACAAGGTTGGGAAAACCTGTCTGATCAGCTGTGACTCCTGCAGTGCTGCAACGTGCGGACACTCTCATACGAGGCGGTGGATCACAATCAAACACATCGCTGCCCAACTGGACGTCTCTGTTGACTGTGCTGACACACTCGTCCATCCGTTGGGGTACTCAAAGCTCTGTGTACGCTGGGTTCCCTGCCGCTTAACAGAAGATCAAAATGAGCAACGAAGGGCCATCTCTGCGAAATTGCTTGCGCGTTTTAATGCTGAGCGTGAGATTTTTTTTCGACCTTCGTCACAAGCGATGAAACATGGGCTCATCAATTCGAACCGGGAACAAAACGGCCATCCATGGAGTGGCGTCAGACCACCTCTCCTCCTCGGCCGGTGAAGTCATGGCGACGGTCTTCTGGGAGTCTGAAGGGGTTATTCTGTTTGGTGTCCTCCCTTATGGTGCAACGATCAACTCTGAAATGTATTGTGCTACCCTCAGAAAACTGAAGAAAAAACTTCGGCGTGGTCGTAGCCACAAAATGCAAACGAGCTTCTCCTTCCCTATGACAATACGAGGCCATACACAAGTCTGTGGACCTCAGAGGAGCTCACGAAACGTCATTGGACTGTTCTTCCACATCCACCGTACAGTCCAGAAATCTCAATTTCTCATTTCCATCCAATGAAGAATCCACTCTGCGGGAAGCATTATGTGGATGATGAGGAAGTTACTGACGCAGCAACACGTTGGCTCCGACGTCGACCAGTAGAGTGGTACACAGGACCTCCCACTAAGGCGGCGTAAGGCCGTCCCATTGGTGGCGACTATGTCGAAAAATAGGGTTTTGTAGCCAAAAAAATAGGGGAAAATGTGGAGTAGTGGAATCCTGAATAAAACCAACCTGCTTTCAGAAAAAAGAGGTGTGTTAATTATTGAACGCCCCATGTACATATCTTGAAGCAACGGCCTTGCCGCGGTGGATACACCGGTTCCCGTCACATCACCGAAGTTAAGCGCTGTCGGGCGTTGCCGGCACTTGGATGGGTGACCATCCAGGCCGCCTTGCACTGTTGCCATTTTTCGGGGTGCAGTCAGCCTCGTGATGCCAATTGAGGAGCTACTCGACCGAATAGTAGCGGCTCCGGTCAAAGAAAACCATAATGAGGACCGGGAGAGCAGTGTGCTGACCACACACCCCTCCTAACCGCATCCTCAGTGAGGATGACACGGCGATCGGATGGTCCCGATTGGCCACTTGTGGCCTGAAGACGGTTCTACATATCTTGTAGAACAGTTCTTGAAGTGAGGGACCATGACTTTACAGTCGAGTTATTGTTTAGTCCCAGAGACTACATTTGTACAGGTGTTGCTGTCTCAGGGAGTAAGGGAGAGAGTTAACTACTGTAACAAACTACTCTATTTTATAGCAAAAATTGTAACAAAATATTCCATGTCACAGTGAAATTGTGACTAAATGCTGCACATTACAGGAAAAATTGTAACAGGATACTAGGAATACACATAAATATTATATTCAGTATCTTTATGTAGAAAACTTTCACAACTGACAACCTCACACATTGACTGTATAACAGGTGTAAAATCCAGGGCAAGGCTTTTCGGTCTAAGTAGTTGCTGTATTGATGGATCTTTGCACATTTTACATGATATCAAACTTAACTGTTCAAGTGGTTCAATTTCAGAGAGAGTGACACACAGTTCACGCATTTTGCAGCTGCTGTTAGACTTACGTGTTCATTATTATGAGAGACAAATTGTGTGTCGAATGTGACTGGTGAAAAACTCAGGTACAAACAGTTGGACTATACAAGATATATGCACATAATTCTGCACCAGCGTCAGCAGTGATGCCAATGTATTGTGCATCTGTTGGCCATTTATGTAAACTTTTGAATTATGTAACTTTAAGTTTTTGTAAACTGTGATATTCTAATTTTGCTTAACGGTTATACATATGGAATCATTTGTCACAGAAATATAATAACACACTGAAAGCTTTTTTACAGATGGAAATGGAAATGAAATCCCACGCTTCTTGACAGGGCGTAGGGGAACGATGCGGGAGGCCCGCACCGGCATACTAGGCAAGGTCCTAATGGAGGTGGTTTGCCGTTGCCTTCCTCCGACCGTAATGGGGATGAATGTTGATGATGAAGACGACACAACAACGCCCAGTCATCTCGGGGCAGGTGAAAATCCTTGCCCCCGCCGGGAATCGAATCCGGGACCCGTGTTCGTGAAGCGAGAACGCTACTGTGAGACCACGAGCGGAGGACTTTTTATTGATAGTCTTTATAAAAAAATGGCTCTGAGCACTATGGGACTCAACTGCTGTGGTCATCAGTCCCCTAGAACTTAGAACTACTTAAACCTAACTAACCTAAGGACATCACACACAGCCATGCCCGAGGCAGGATTCGAACCTGCGACCGTAGCAGTCGCACGGTTCCGAACTGCGCGCCTAGAACCGCGAGACCACCGCGGCCGGCGATAGTCTTTATAAATAATACATATTTGGGCTAGTGGTCAATAGGATATTGTAGCACTCTGGAATAACTGTTTGCTACCTAATGGACATGCGGCAGTATAAACGGGACTAGGAAGAATGTGAGCGGACACATGTCAGAGTACTGTACATCTGTAAATGGGCAATATCAAGAGGATTATATCTGTGGAGAAAATCCCCATAACATTACTGGAGGAATGCATTACGAACAAGCAAGAGTGAAATTGCTCGCTGATGAAGCTGAAGGTGCTAGCAACAGCCTTCTGAGAGTCAACTGCTTCAGTAATGTGCTGAACAACTGTTGTACCTCAGTTTGCCACTATTCAGTTTTGTAGATTGACCACTCAGTAATTTCATACTGAATATAAATTAGAAAATAATTCTTCCAATGAACTTTGCCATATTTTTGTCCGTGTGAAATATTTTATCCCATTCTAAAATCTGTTCGTTTGTCCTGAAACCATTATAATCATAAGCCACTATTGTTTCGGTATTTAACCAGCTGAGAAAATAGTTACAGTTCATGCCCATAATTAATGGCTCAAAATTATGTAAAAATGTTATGTTGCATTGCACCTGTCACCTTCTACCGTGAAATTACGATGTGATTTTTGACACTCGATTGCACTTAAGGTAAGTGGCATAGTTCTAATTATTTATTATCAGCGTGGTATGGTTGTGAGGATATGGACAGCGTCGTTGTGCTGACATGAATGTAAAAGTGAATGTGTTTCTATTTTTTTTGTCTTACTGCTTCATTTCATTTGATGTGTTATTACAATTTTATGAGTAAATGAGCGTTGTGTATGAATGTTGCGAAGACTTGTGCTAATTTAATTTATATTTTATGAAAGTTGCTTTACAAAATTTTTTTGTAGTCTTCTTATGAAATAATGGTTTGACTGCGCCCAATAATCGTCTCTTGAGAGAGCAATAGAATACAAAGTCTGTCGCTGAACTGCAATACTTTAAATTTTGGAAACACAAGTAGTGGCAATATCTTCCGAAATTTAATTTTGAAATAGGTTAGCTTTATTTTCAGTGGCCAATCTTTGTTATGTTAATTGTATGTTCATTAATATAATGCTGTATATGTTGTTTGAAAGCTGTTCTGCTACAAGTTCACACTACACAGTATAGGAAAACATTGATTTTACAGCCGGCCGAAGTGGCCGTGCGGTTAAAGGCGCTGCAGTCTGGAACCGCAAGACCGCTACGGTCGCAGGTTCGAGTCCTGCCTCGGGCACGGACGTTTGTGATGTCCTTAGGTTAGTTAGGTTTAACTAGTTCTAAGTTCTAGGGGACTAATGACCTCAGCAGTTGAGTCCCATAGTGCTCAGAGCCATTTGAATCATTGATTTTACAGTTTTTATGTGAGCGACCTGGCAAATCCTGTAAGAGTTGTTCCCATCATCACCTTTCCATGCACGTTTGGGGCTGTAAGGAACATGTGATATGCAAAATTTCTACTTTCAGTTTTTGCAAACTTGGCTGAATTAACACATTGTGACAAGACTGTCAGGTAGCGCTATGGAATATTGTTTCATTTTCTGCCACTATTTCAAGCCTACTGTACTGAGTGTACTGGATATGTGTGCTGTGAGGGAAAGTCGCGCTTCTTCTTGTTAAAAGGGTGCACGCCCAGCGTGGTCTAAGTTTCCTGTCTGTCGGTAGGAGGCGGCCAGTGAGTCTCTTTAGGAGGGCGACCATCCCAGAGCAGCTGGGCAGTTTCCGCGGAAATTGGGCTGCAGCCTGCAGTGTGCTTTTCTTGGCAAAGACAGCAGCTGCCGTCACGCAGGGAGGAAAATACTGTGGCACTGCTGCCATCCCTACAGAATAACTGAGCACGGCACTTTTGCCTTTTCCATACGTACGTCAAAGGACGGGATACGGTGGCACCACTGCACCGGTGCGGGACAGCCGGTTGCTTTCACTCCAGACTTTTGGTGTATCCAGTCGAAAGAGACACCTCTGGGCACAAAGAGGCTGACCAGCCGAGGGGACACTTCTCCAGAGAAGCACCAATCTCGTGTTTGTTAATGTACACTTTGTAGGCCAAGAGTGGGAAGTTTCTACCGCATTTCCTCAGTTTTTTTCTTTTTCGCAAAATAAGCGATATTCTCTTTCGCCACATGGGCAAGAAAACTGAGCCGTCCTCTCCGCGGATAGTTCTTTTCAAAATGAGCAGTTGAGGGTCTTGATCTAAGATTCTGGGGGATTCACTCCCGGTTACCGTCTGCTGCAAATCGGGGCACGCTAACTGATTTTTGGGGAAAAGTAAGTGCTGCAACTGTCGTAGTGGGATCCATACTCTGAGCAGCTTACTTTGCCGCGCAACTTCCGTTGCTTGGTTGGTTGTAACTTGTCGGCTCCTTTTGCCCCGTTAACTTTGAATTTGCCAACTGCCCAGATGAATATTATTAAGTTTCCTCTGTACACTCTTCCAAATTATTGACTAGGAAGAGTGGTTTCGATTTTCTTTTGGTTTATAACCTAGCTTTGTGATTTCTCGTGATACTACATCTAACAAATTCTAAGAATGACGAGGATACCTCACAGTAGTCCGAATTCTCAATTTATATATATATATATATATATATATATATATATATATATATATATATATATATATATATATATATATCTGTGGTATGCAGGATTCAAGTATTAATCCACAAAGCTGTTCGGTGCAACTCTCAAAATTTCTGGAGAAAGCCCACTTTGAAATTTTTCGAACGTCTTTAGTTCAATAACTCACGGCAGGTTTTTGTCCACCGGCCCCGCGGCTCTTTGGTAGGAAGCTCGCCTGCACATGGGTCGGTGTAAGTTCGATTTCCAGCCCATTCAAATTTTTAAGAATAGTGCATATTCTACCAGCATATCCGTGAAGCCTAAAACACGTGAAGATGAAAAAAATAATTTGTACTCTTTCATTTAAACAATCTTTCATGAAATACTAGTAGTTAAGAATTTGTATTTTGTATACGTTATGTAATTATCAACAAGAAAATGCGCATTATTCTTAAAAAAAAGCAAATATGTATTAATCAGTAGATACTCGATGAATTTTATACTTGATTGACGTAGCTATTAGATATGTGCCAACGGCCTTGCCGCAGTAGTAACAACGGCTCCAGTCAGATCATCGAAGTTACGTGACGTCGGGCTTGCCTGTCACTTGGATGGGTGACCATACGGTCTGTCCAGTGCTGTTAGCAAGAGGGGTGCACTCAGCCCTTGTGAGGCCAATGGAGGAGCCACTTGATTGAGAAGTAGCGGCTCCGGTCACCAAAACTGACAACGGCTTGGAGAGAGGTGTGCTGACAACATGCCTCTCCGTATCCGCATCCGGTGACACCTAAGGACTGAGGATGACAAGGCGGCCGGTCGGTACCGTCGGGCAATCATGGCCTGTTCTGGCGGGGTAGGTATTAGATCCGACCGGCAAACACGACAAAAATATTGACCGAAACAAGACTCGAACAGTGATTTCCAATCTTGAGCGCTTCAAACTTTTTTTTTCATTTTCATCTTTACCTTTTTACGCTTTATAAAAACGCTCTTAGAACATGCATCATTGTTAAAATGTTTGGATTAGTTGAGAATCAAACACGGGCCGCCCACGGCGCAGGCGAGCATTCTGCCAAAGCGCCACGTAGCCTGTGATCAAAAATTACCCGTCACCCGCAAAATTTCAAAATCGACTATCTCGCGAATTTTTGTGACTTGCACTTAACTCCTTCGGGGATGATTGATATTTGAATTCTGAACTTCACGTAGTATAAATATATTTTAAAAAACACAAAAATCCGGATCCCATGTGGTCTCCTTGTGAGATCAGAACTTTCAGATTTAGCGAATAAGGGTGTGTCCAGTATCTCCATTCCAGTTTTTCAGATTTTTTCCCGTCAGGTACCACGTGGTTACAGTTAAAATGTAGCTACTCACAGACATCCAGTGTGGGCTGTAATTATCGTATGGAAGCGCAGCTTGGTAGGTATGCCAATGTTTTAATGCAGAATCGATTTGCGCTGGAAAAAGAGTTATTTTGTGGTGCAGGAATTGACCAATGGAAACGCCTGCAGTCTGTACCTGTGGCTGCCTGGGCGGAAGTCTGGAATTTTAAATCAGTTTCCTTGGAGACCGCGAGATAATGGAATCGGTGGGCATCGCTTTGTGTTTCAGCCATGACGCGGGTCTTGCGCAGTGGAGGTGACGTTTTAAGAGCGTTGTACAAATCAGTTAGCGTCCGATTAAACCTTTGTGATTCACAAAATAATTTTTTCAGCAGGGAAAGCTTTTACAAACTCATAGGTCCGTTCCGGTTTTGGGGCCGTAGAATTCCGGTTAGTTATTTACGATTTTATATCGGTCTATTGTGACTTAGTACGTAACATGCGGTGTTGTTGAAGAAAGGAATGGGTTTCGTAGCAAACATAGCAGCGTGTAGGTGGTGGGTAATGACGGAGACATATTTAGCGAGTTCTGTATGAAGCTAATAAATTACTTTTGCTTTCGTGGAAACATAAGGTGCGATGTTTATGTCTTACGTGACACAGTGACTTGGAACAGGTTACTGCTTTGTCTTTGTGGAGGTTACTGACGGAACTTGCAAGGCAGCAGTTGGAGACGGGGTCCTGACAGTAATTAAATCTCTGAATATTTCTGAACGCGGTAAGATAGATACAGGACATGGCTTTGGAGCAGTGGCGAGTTTTAGCCAGTCTCGAGGGTCCAAGCGAGGCTGCCGATCTTCACTTAGTCTGGTTTCAATACAGTAGCAGTGTGGAGAATGAATCTGGATTCGCCAGTAAAATGCTAGTGAGGAACGAATGGACATTGTAGCACTAGCTTTCTGTCATCTCAAATAACTTGCTTGCAAAACAGTATTGTATATTAGAGGTAAACTGAATGACGGTGCACTGTTTTAAAAAGACAGGACTCGTATTCGGGAGAATGAGGACTGCTATCTCTACCCAGCTATCTAGATTTTTGTGTTCCCTACTTTATTTCTGGTCAAGGCCAGCATAGTCCCCACTGGAAGATCACGGCCCAACCTTGTCGAACTAGATCTGTAAGTATGTACAGCCCTGCATAATGTATTTCTACGTTTGCTCTTAAATTGTTGCAGACGATATGTTGTGTATCATTGCACAAGTGACCCACGAATGGACAAAAGTACTGCTGTCTCTACTACTACTGCTACTTCTTTGTAAGGTACACATGCTGTGCTGTGGGGCGATCGGTATGGATGACCATGAAGAACACACTTCGTAGTTTTATTGATGGAACAATAGAAGTCTCTACACTGCGAAGTGTGTTCATCGTTCCCCTTTACTAATTCTACAACTAGAATCGTCCCCCTCTTTATCGTGACATCCACATACTGTGATTTGGGAAACTACTAAAAAGCCGAAATAAGATTAACAGAACGGAAAACCAGTCCAAGTTGCAAATATTTTCTTTTTAATCCGATGACTAGTTTTGGGCTGAGATGCAGTTTCAAATCAACATAACAAAGTCGAAAATGGCATTTCCAGAGATGTCAACAAAATGTGTACTGTACATTCACAGTGCATTCAGATAATACCTCTGGAAATGTGATTTCGACTTCGTTATGTTGATTTGAAAATGGGTGTCGGCCCGAAACTAGACATCGAATGAAAAATAAAATATTTACAGCCTGGACCGGTTTTTCGTTTTGTTGATTAACAGAAGTTGCTGACTCAAGTAACTGCAGCATGCTGAAAATTCCAAAATAAGATTGCCGGATGAAGCTTTCACCTCCGTTACTTCTGAAAGAAAGAGGTAGGGAAGAGATATTCGCTAGTCAGTATACATTAAGAGATTAATCTTTCGGTACAAATGCGCCGTATGTGAAATTTTTATTTACTTGTCGTAAGCCATATGTCTTGCAAGTAGTTCGATACCTTTCTCCATTTTCCCTCTTCTCTAGTGCTGTTTTTCATCTCTACGTTGTATTACACCCGACAATCTGGCTTGCATTTTCTATGTCTCGTCTGCTCCAACTACTTTTGGATACCGTAGCAGATGCCTCACTAACTTTTCCCTTCTTCTATCTTCCATAGACTTATCTCCTCGTCTTTTTATTTTAGTTCTGCGTATCGAAGCTGTCCAACCAATTTTCTTCAACACCACCACGTGTTACATACTTCCAGCTTCTTCAACTTCCTCCTCTCCGAATTTCCTATGGTCATCGTTTCAGACACACACTTTCAGAAACTTTTCATTCCCATGTTAATAACTGAAATCAGCAGAGCCCTTTCACTGAAGGATACTCTCTTCACCCACGCTAATTTAATTCTGATACCTTCTTTTCTTCGCCTATCCCGTACCATCTCGCTTTCAAAATAGTTCTTTCACTTATTCCCGTATCATATCGCTCACAGCATTGATTTTTACCAAACCGTTATTCTCGTTTCTGCCATTCTTTTCACTTTCATGTTTGTTTTGTTTGCCTTATAGCCACATTCTGTGTTAAGTATTTAATCCATTCTATGCTACAGGTATTTTATGTCTAAATCTAAACGAAATACTCACTTCGAAATGACATATTGCAGCATTTTGCTAACGCGAAAATTATTTCCGGAATGAGTTTTACAAAATGCGCTTGTCAGGCAGCTCTCTGAAGTGATTTCGCAGCGGACCGAGGCGCAGCGACGCCCAGAAAACAGCCGGTGTATCCTTGTGCACCGCTCCGCCGCCCTTCTAGCAGAAGTTCATTAAGAGCCGCTAACGAATTTGGTGTCCAGGCAGGGCGCCGCGACCACCGCTGCCGTCTGGCCGACCGTAAACGGTTTCTTTTGTACGACGTCTCCTTTGAACGCCGCCGCGATAAAACGAAAGCGCATGCGGATAAGCAAAGGCCGCCTGCTGACTATCGGTGAATATTAATCTTCCATTCACTGTGACAGTGAGCAGACAAGGTTTTGCACTTGGTTGCAGTTACTACTGCGCAAGGCCCCATCTTGCATGGGAGTCTCAGCTACTTCCTCTCGGTTTCTGTACGAATGGTTTCTACCTCTCAGTAGGTCTTAAACAGGTTGTTAGTTGATGGCGCATATCTTACATACAAGTGCGTCCGACTAATCTGCGTGGAGCAGAGGGACAACAGGGTAAGGTGAAATAAGAAGATTCCACAATAAAATGAGACCCGCATCGCAAACAAGCATTCAACGCTGCTGTCTCCTTAAGAGTTGCCGCACCCAGGTGCGCAAGATAACTGAATTCCACTTCTCATTCTAACTGATGTGGCACAACCGGTTCAGAAAATGAAATTGCTCTTTTTCGATACAGTCAACATCATCGTCATCGTCATCATCACTTGTTGTGCCCATTGGCAGATCCCTAACACAAATGCTGTCTGCATCTGAAGCTGTTCCAGGCCTACTACTTCGTTGCCTGGTATCTTTCTCTTTTCACTTCATCCAGCGTTTTTTATTGTTCTCCTTCGTATTTTCTTGTGTCCTTCGCCTGTAACTTCGATAGCTCTTTATTCGCACGAAGTGTTGAGTGCTATTGACAAGGGATTTCAAATTGATTCCGTATTTATGAGTCTCCAGAAGGCTTTTGACACTGTACCACACAAGCGGCTCGTAGTGAAATTGCGTGCTTATGGAATATCGTCTCTGTTATGTGACTGGATTCGTAATTTCCTGTCAGAGAGGTTACAGTTCGCAGTAACTGAAGTTATCGAGTAAAACAGAAATTACTTCTGGCGTTCCCCAAGGTAGTATTACAGGTCCTTTGCTGTTCCTTATCTATATAAACGATTTGGGAGACAATCTGAGCAGCCGTCTTAAGTTGTTCGCAGATGACGCTGTCGTTTATCGACAAGTAAAGTCATCAGAAGATCAAAAAAAATTGCAAAACGATGTGGAAAAGATATCTGAATGGTGTGAAAATCGGCAATTGACCCTAAATAACGAAAAGTGTGAGGTCATCCACATGGGTGCTAAAAGGATTCCGTTGAACTTTGGTTACACGATAAATCAGTCAAATCTAAAGGCCGTAAATTTAACTAAATAGCTAGTAATTACAATTACGAACAATTTCAGTTGGAAAGAATACAAAGAAAATGTTGTAGGGAAGGCTAACCAAAGACTGCGTTTTATTGACAGGTCTCTTAGAAAATGTAACAGATCTACTAAGGAGACTGCCTACGCTACGCTTGCCCGTCCTCTTTTCGACTACTGTTGCGTCGTGTGGGATCCTTACTAGATAGGATTGACAGAATACATCGAGAAAGTTCAAAGAAGGGCAGCACGTTTTGTATTATTGCGAAATAGGGGAGAGAGTGTCACTGAAATGATACAGGATTTGGGGTGGACATCATTAAAACAAGAGCGTTTTTCACTGCGACGGAATCTTCTCACGAAATTTCAGTCATCAACTGTCTCCTCCGAATGCGACGAAATAACGCCGACATACTTGGGGAGAAACGATCAAACAATATAAAATAAGGGAAATCAGAGCTCACACGGAAATATATCGGTGGGAATTGGGAATAACAGAGAATTGTGAAAGTGGTTCCATGAACGCTCTGGCAGGCACTTAAATGTGATTTGCAGATTATCCATGTAAATGTAGATGTAGTTGCTGGTAGAATTCCTTTTATTCGTAGTATATTCCCAACCCACTTTGCTTTCCTTTTTTCAAACACTGGTAGGAGAATTCTTTGTTCCTTTACCCTTTCCATTCCTTCACTGTTCTTCACTTTATCAATTCATTTTATTTTCTCCAGTCCTCTCCAAACCCACATCTCGAATGCTTCAATTTTGGCGCTTTCCCGCTTTTTAATAGGCTCCGTTCACAGCCGAAAAAAAGAAGCATTTAACGAAAGTTTTTTCTAACTTCAACCCAAATTTTGCTGCATAAAAAGAGTTGCTATTTCTGGAATGTCCACTGCAATTCTTGATCTTCTTTCCTCTTCACTCACCCAGTTATCAGTTAGCATATTCCCCAGATCTGTAGTGTGCAACCTATTCAATATGACCTTGTGTTGTTTCCACTTTAATATCTTCTTAGCCACGTACTCAATTACGTTAGCTTTCTTTGCGTTGATTTTCGTTCCGTACACCTTCTGCAAGTCAGGATACTGTCCTCTGCGGTACAGAACAGCGTTCTCATGTTGCTGCATGTATTAACAAAGTATATATTATACTAATCGTATGGCAGTTACACATCACTTTAGAAATATAAATAAAATATATACACAATGGTTGGTCTGGATCCTGTTGAGTGTGCTCCACGGCCTCTGGGGAAGATCTAGTTCACATGGTTATCAACAAAGTGAAACCATAGTTTCAGCATTCCTCCCGAATCTGTTTCGTAATTCCTAGTCAGCAAGCATATTAAGACGAGTCATATCCACCATTTAAACATAACAAGCAGTTAAATGTCCATTCAATACATAGATTTTAAGTAGGTGGATGTGACGTCACGCAGTGTGTCTGGTGGAAGGCACCGGCAGAGCAAGCTACTTGGCAAGCATGAAGGCAATATGTTGGTATAGTGTGCTAACGAATGTGTTCAAATAAATGTGATCAGTAAGAATGCAACTTTATTTCACTCATCACGAAGTTATTCACGTAACTGGGACATGTTTATCAATTGAGTAGTAAAACTGCGGTAGAACATCACACACAATATCACTCACAATTCTCAAGCTTAGTCTAGTTTTTATATTTTTATCTGAGATGTCCATACAGAAAAGTGGACATAAATCAAAAGTTTTTTTTTTTTTTTAGTTTCCGACCTATCATTACAGTTTTGTTGCACCAATGGAATGGTTTTCACTCGTTCTATTCTACTGTCGATCCGGGGATACCGTTGAGGTGCGCCTCCTGTCTGCATAACGTATTCAAAGGAACAGCATGGTGCAGTATGAGGATGGCGTTGTTTTACTTCTGCAGTTAATTTAATGGGATGTATTTAATTTACGACTCTTTGTCAATAATACAATAATACATTGACAGTTCTTCCTGTTTATTATGCCTAGCATCAGGACAAGGTAGTCATGACAGTCAACAATGACACGAGGATTTTACGTCATTTCTGATACACTCCTATACGACGTCATCGCCGCGACAGTACATATGAAAATCGAGTTTGGAAAAATCAGATTCAATCGCTCTTACTAAAATATTTCCGATTTTCTGCTGTTGCTTCTGCCACCATGCATGACTTACTGTAAATGCACCGCTACGTGAACACTTTCTCAGTTACAAACCGACATGCACTGGCTTCCCAGTTCATAGCTAGCTGGCCCTCGCGAGTTACTAGACAGGAACATAGCGTAGCTAGGGCTGACGTGTGTGCACGCCACTGACACCACTACCACCCAGCATGCGGCACGCGAACACTGCTTACTGACAAAATGCGCTTTTCATTACGACTTCAAAAGTCTTGTAGCCATGCTTATCTTTTCAGCAGGTAACTGCCACTCTCTTTATGCATGTGGGGAGTGATATGTTGGGGGAAACATTCCAGCTGCGCAAGTAAATTAGTGGAGATGGTAATCAGTTCCTTCGAGGCACCTCCTGTCATCACATCTGCTGCCTCGCCGTAACTGTCGCCATCCAGACTGGAAATGAACTGCCATTTAAATTCCTCGATAAGGTTCCGTGAGATAAAGGGCTCAGAAATTGCTTCAGGGCTCAGAAATTGCTTCAGCTGCACCTGATAGCTCCCGAGACATGCATATTAAGTCCTCCCCTCCCGCACCAATTCCAACACCGTGTCACCCTTTTCGGTTTTTGATTAAAGGGTTACCACCCTAATTTGTACCGCACAACAGGAAGCAGTTGCGGGTCCATCTCAAACAGGAGGGCGGAAATAGACAGGGAAGGGACTACAGGAGTAATGCCCACCTAGGCGTTCTAATGACGGCTTTACATACTGCGGCGGGTGGAAGACTTTTTATAAATTGTTTAACTAAAATGAGGTCAGTGACAATATTCAGCTACGCTACATTATTCCTGTTTTATGCACCGATGAAAGAAATAGAGAAATCAAGGAATTACAACACAGGAGATAGAAACGAAAAGAATACAGCATTCTGACGTGTGAAGATACTACTATAGTACGCCATAAATATTCTCTATTCTTTTTCTTGGTCTTTGTCTTGTTTACTTTCACTTTCAAACTGGAGTGAGCTATAGCACACAGGTGGATTGCTATTAGTCGTTTTCTCTTTTGCTCTTGTTGTTCTTCTTGTTGTGTCTTTACTCCGGGCACGGTTCGATCCAACTCTCCACGCTACTCTATCCTGTGCAAGGCTCTTAATCTCCGTGTAAATATTGTAACTTACATCCTTTTGAACGTACTTACTGTATTCATCCCTAGGGCTCCCTCTCGAAATTCTACCCCCACGCTTCCCCCAATACTAACTTGGTGATTCCTTGTTGTCTCAGAATATATCCTATCGACCGATCCCTTCTTTCAGTCAGGTTGTGCCACAAATTTCTTTCTCACCAATACTATTCAGTAAGATCTGCCCATCTAATCTTCAGCATTCTTCTGTAGCACCACATTTCAAAAGCTTCTATTCTCTTCTTACCTCAACTGTTTATTGTCCATTTTTTACTTCCATACATGGCCACATTCCAGGCAAATACCTTCAGAAAAAACTTCCTAAACCTAAAATCTATATTCATTGTTAACAAATTTCTCTTCTTCAGAAACGGTTTTCTTGCCATTGCCGCTCTACTTTTTACATCATCTTTACTTTGGTCTTCATCAGCTATTTTACCGCCCAAAAAGCAAAAATCATCTACTTTAGTCTCTCGTTTCCTAATATAATTCACTGAGCCTCGCCTTATTTAATTACATTCCATTATCCTCGTTTTGCATTTGTTGATGTTCATCTAATATCCCCCTTCCAAGAAACTGTCCATTCTGTTCAACTGCTTTTCCAGGTGCTTTGCTGTCTCTCACAGAATTACAATGTCATCGGCAAGTTTTTAGTTCTTCTCCCTGAACTTTAACTCCTTCTTCAGATTTTTCTTTGGTTTCCCTTACTGCTTGTTCAATGTACAGATTGATTGACATCGGGGATAGGCTACAACCGCGTCTCACTCCCTTCTCAACCACTGCTTCCCTTTCATGCCCCTCGGCTCTTGTAACTGCCGTCTGGTTTCTGTACAAGTGGTAAATAGCCTTTCGCTCCCTGTATTTTACCTCCGCTACCTCCAGAATTTCAAACAGAATATTACAGTCAACACTGTCAAAAGCTTTCTCCAACTCTACAAATGCTACAATCGTACGTCTGCCCTTCCTCGACCCATGCTCTAAGAGAGGTCGTAGGGTCAGTACTGCCTCACGTGTTCCTATATTTCTCCGGAATCCAAACTGATCTTCCCCGAGGTCGACATCCATCAGTTTTTCCATTCTCTGTAAGTAATTCGTGTCAGTATTTGGCAACGAAGGCTTATTATACTGAGAGTTCGATAATATTAAAACGTGTCAGCACCTTCTTTCTTAGGAATTGGAATTGTTACATTCTTTTTGAATTCTGAGGGTATTTTCCCCTGTCTCATAAACCTTGCATACCAGGTGGAATAGCTCTCCCAAGAGTATAAGCAGTTCTAAGGGTACTTGTCTCGATTTAGATCTTTCATTAGTCTGTCAAATTCTTCACGCAGTATCATATCTCATCTTTATCTACAGGGTAGGACAAATAAAAGAGGCCCTGACGAGCGGCTATGACTGGACGTGAATGTATGCATATACACTACGTGTACGCCCGCCATGTGATCCACATCGGTTCAGAGTATAGTGCGGGCTGTCAGTGTGAGTGGAGCAGTGGAAGGGGGACGATGGTACTCACAGTGTTCGTTATGGGAACTTACGTGACAACAAAATCGTGGAAACGTTGTTCTTAGTTGTTTGCTGAGAAGTGCCTTGCAACGCTTAGTCCGAAAATGGCGTCAGACAAGAACTGTTTCGAACTAGTCCAAAAACAATCCGAAATGTGGCTGCAGTTCACCAGATATGCACCTGCACATGCATCGCTACCGAGTGTCTATTGTCCATGCATTAAAACCAGCAGATGCTTCTCAGCACCTCCAGTTTTGTGAGTGGCTGTTCACTGAGACAATAATGAATGACTTGGACATGGATCTGTTCTTTATGTCTGACGAAGCCTGATTTCAACTGAGTGGTTATGTCAACTCACAGAATAACAGGTTTTGGGAAGGTGAGAATCCACATAGCTTCCACGAAACACCATTGCATGATGTTTGTGTGCAGTGTCTGCACGCAGCATTATGGGTCCATGTTCTTTCATTGGACGCTGACTTCGGCCCGTTACATTGGCAACATTCTGAAACCATCTGTGGCAGCATTAACGGAGGAGTAATAGACGTAAAGTTACACAATGTGATCAAAAGTATCCGGACACCCCCAAAGACATACATTTTTAATTTGAGGTACATTGTGCTGCGGCCTACTGCCAGGTACTCCATATCAGCAGCCTCAGTAGTAATTAGACATCGTGATGGAGCATAATGGGGCGCTCCACGGAACTCACAGACTTCGAACGTGGTCAGGTGATTGGGTATCACTGGCGTTATACGTCTGTACGCGAGATTTCCGCACTCCTAAACATTCCTAGGTCCACTGTTTCCGAAGATACAGTGAAGTGGAAACGTGAAGGGACACGTACAGCACAAAAGCGTACAGGCCGACCTCGTCTGTTCAGTAACAGAGAAAAATTGGAAATTTGTGGCAAGGTCTTATCGAACCAAACTGCTGAGATCATCTGTCCCTAAGCCTACATACTACTTAATCTAACTTAAGCTAACTTACGCTATGGATAACACACACACCCATGTCCGAGGCAGGACGCGAACCTCCGACGGGGGCAGCCGCACGGACCGTGACAAGGCGCCTCAGACTATGCGGCTACACCGCGCGGCGACTAACAGAGACCGCCGACAGGTGAAGAGGGTCGTAATGTGTAATAGGCAGACATCTATTCAGACACACACGAATTCCAAACTGCATCAGGATCCACTGCAAATACCATGACAGTTAGGCGGGAGGTGAGAAAACTTGGATCTCATGGTCGAGGGGCTGCTCATAAGCCACAAATCAAGGCGGTAAATGTCAACTGACGCCTCGCTTGGCGCAAGGAGCGTAAACGTTGGACGATTGCACAGTGGAAAACGTTGTGTGGAGTGACGAATCACGGTACACAATGTGGCGATCCGATAGTGGAGTGTATCTATGGCGAATTCCCGGTGAACGTCATCTGCCAGCATGTGTAGTGGCAAAAGTAAAATTCGAAGGGGCTGGTGTTACGGTGTGGTCGTGTTTTTCATGTAGGGGGCTTGCCACTCTTGTTGTTTTGCGTGGCACTGTCACAGCATAGGCCCAAACTGATGTTTTAAACACCTTCTTGCTTTCCACTGTTGTAGAGCAATTCGGGAATGGCGATTGTATCTTTCAACACGATCGTGCAACTGTTCATAATGCACGGCCTGTGTCGGAGTGGCTACACGACTATAACATCCCTGTAATGTAAAACATTGTAAATTGTGAAATATTCTGTAAGAGAATCGAGATTTAAAAATGTAATGAAACTGTAGCAACGATGTCTGGAAGGCAGTGTGTGACTGATAGCCGTGTGGCGCGAAAGCGCGGGAATTGTTTCTGGCCACCGACTGGAGTCTTGCTGGTGTAACGCGTGCGCTTTCGATAATGAACCGCGGTCGATGAAGCTATAAACTAAACATAATACAGTGATTCAAATTATTCACCGGACTATATAAAAGGCAGAAAGCTCTCGTCTCGCGGAGAAATATCAGAAATAATTTTGTATTAAAGATTTCACTTGTGCTGAAGTTGTTTATGACATATTATGGTTGCTACATACTCACTTGTTCTAAATCCCAGGCATTCTAGATCACGCTTTCACTAGTTTAGAAGGGTTAAACTGATTTTAATTTCTCTCATTAAACGCTCCTTTCTTGAAAAATGCTTTGCTTTTCGAATTTTTCCTATTTTCTCATCGCCTACATTGTTCCATTTACAGTGATACGAGGGTTGGAACATTAATAGTGGCAACTACTTACTTACAGTAGTACAAAATAGATAATTGTTTCAAAGTTTTACTGACCTTCAAAGTAGTCACTAGAACCAGCACTGTGTATAACCCGTTGCCAGCTATGTTTCTAAGCTGGTAGTAGGTTGCGTTCCAAAAATGAACAGCATAGAGACAGAAGTGGTGACACTTTCTGCAGGACTTGACCATCATTTTTCAGGACAATGCTCAAGCACGTACAGTGCAAGCTGTTACTGATTTGTTTGAGTCATGGGGCTGCCAAGTGCTATACCACCTACTGCACTCCCCTGACTTAAGCTCTGAGTTCAACTACATTTCTAAACTGAAGGAAACACTTCACGGCATTCGCTTCAGAACTGCTACAAATTCGCCGGGCAATAGACCGCGCCGCTCGGACTGTCAACACAATTGGCAGTGCTAAGAACATCCTACGACTTCCATATCGCTGGCAACGGGTTATACACAATGCTGTTGACTACTCTGAAGGTCAGTAAAACTTTGAAACACGTATCTATTTTGTACGAAATATAAATAAATAGTTGCCAATATTAATGTTCCAACCCTCGTACAATCTTTATGTTTTTTGCAGCTTTTACTACATACAAATGTATATTTGCTGTGTTTCTGAGTGTTACTCTTGAAATTTACATGTTCATAGTAATCACATCTTGAGTTATACATTGTTCTACGCAATGTGCCCGTCGTTTAGTGCCCGCCATTAAGTTAATTAGCTGCAACCAGTGAGAAGAGAGTAGGTCTGCTTTCAGTGGTGAAGTGCTTAGATCGTGTGAAAACTTCGAATCTGATAGATGCTTCTTGTCTGACGTTTGATTACATTTCAATATTCGTCGTACTACGCATTTCCAGAGCTATTCTGAGGACCTGCTTGCGTGTTTCATGCATATTAGTAATCAGTTCACTCAGTATTGGTGTTATTTAGTGAATTCTGAAGATTTCGATGTACAATGGAACAGGAATGATGATGGAAATAGGATCACATTTGAGGAAGTGGAGAATATGGTCAATAGATTGCAGTGCAATAAAGCGGCTGGGTGGATGAAATTAAGTCGGAACTCATCAAATACAGTGGAATGTCAGGTCCTAAATGGCTACACAGGATAATTGAAATGGCCTGGGAGTCGGGACAGGTTCCATCAGGCTGGACGAAAGCAGTAATCACACCAATCTTTAAACATGGAAACAAAAAAGATTGTAACGACTACAGAGGTATCTCTTTAATCAGCGTTGTGGGTAAAATCTTCTCAGGTATTGTTGAAAGGAAAGTTCGAGTATTAGTTGAGGACAAATTGGATGAAAATCAGTGTGGGTTTAGACCTCTTAGAGGTTGTCAGGACCAGATCTTTAGTTTACGGCAAATAATGGAGAAGTGTTACGAGTGGAACGGGGAATTGTATCTATGCTTTATAGATCTAGAAAAGGCATATGAAAGATCTTTACATAGATAGTCAGGCAGCAGTTAGAGTTGACAGTAAATTGAGTTCATGGTTCAGAGCAGTTTCAGGGGTAAGACAACGCTGCAACCTGTCTCCACTGTTTTTCATATTATTTATGGATCATATGTTGAAAACAATAGACTGGCTGCGTGAGATTAAGTTTGTGAACACAAAATAAGCAGTCTCGCATATGCGGATGACTTAGTTGTGACGGCAGATTCGATTGAAAGTTTGCAAAGTAATATTTCAGAGCTAGATCAGAAATGTAAGGACTATGGTATGAAGATTAGCATCTCCAAAACGAAAGTAATGTCAGTGGGAAAGAAATATAAACCGGTTGAGTGCCAAATAGGAGGAACAAAGTTAGAACAGGTGGACGGTTTCAAGTACTTAGGATGCATATTCTCACAGGATGGCAACATAGTGAGAGAACTGGAAGCGAGGTGTAGCAAAGCTAATGCAGTGAGCGCTCAGCTACGATCTACTCTCTTCTGCAAGAAGGTAGTCAGTACCAAGACTAAGTTATCTGTGCACGTTTCGACCAACTTTGTTGTGTGGGAGCGAAAGCTGGGTGGATTCAGGTTACCTTATCAATACGGTTGAGGTTGTTGTTGTTGTTGTCTTCAGTCCTGAGACTGGTTTGATGCAGCTCTCCATGCTACCCTATCCTGTGCAAGCTTCTTCATCTCCCAGTACTTACTGCAATCTACATCCTTCTGAATCTGCTTAGTGTATTCATCTCTTGGTCTCCCTCTACAATTTTTACCCTCCACGCTCCCCTCCAATGCTAAATTTGTGATCCCTTGATGCCTCAGAACATGTCCTACTAACCGGTCCCTTCTTTTTGTCAAGTTGTGCCACATACTCCTCTTCTCCCCAATTCTATTCAATACTTCCTCATTAGTTATGTGATCTACCCATCTAATCTTCAGCATTCTTCTGTAGCACCACATTTCGAAAGCTTCTATTCTCTTCTTGTCCAAACTATTTATCGTCCATGTTTCACTTCCATACATGACTACACTCCATACAAATACTTTCAGAAACGACTTCCTGACACTTAAATCTATACACGATGTTAACAAATTTCTCTTCTTCAGAAACGCTTTCCTTGCCATTGCCAGTCTACATTTAATATCTTCTCTACTTCGCCCATCATCAGTTATTTTGCTCCCCAAATAGCAAAACTCCTTTACTACTTTAAGTGTCTCATTTCCTAATCTAATTCCCTCAGCATCACCCGACTTAATTCAACCACATTCCATTATCCTCGTTTTGCATTTGTTGATGTTCATCTTATATCCCCCTTTCAAGACACTGTCCATTCCGTTCAACTGCTCTTCCAAGTCTGATAGAATTACAATGTCATCGGCGAACCTCAAAGTTTTTATTTCTTCTCCATGAATTTTAATACCTACTCCGAATTTTTCTTTTGTTTCCTTTACTGCTTGCTCAATATACAGTTTGAATAACATCGGGGAGAGTTAAAATGGTTCAAATGGCTCTGAGCACTATGGGACTTAACATCTGTGGTCATCAGTCCCCTAGAACTTATAACTACTTAAACCTAACTAACCTAAGGACGTCACACACATCCATGCCCGAGGCAGGATTCGAACCTGCGACCGTAGCAGTCTCGCGGTTCCGGACTGTGGGCCTAGAACCGCTAGACCACCGCGGCCGGCCATCGGGGAGAGGCTACAACCCTGCCTCACTCCCTTCCCAACCACTGCTTCCCTATCATGCCCCTCGACTCTTATAACTGCCATCTGGTTTCTGTACAAATTGTAAATAGCCTTTCGCTCCCTGTATTTTACCCCTGCCACCTTCAGAATTTGAAAGAGAGTATTCCAGTCAACATTGTCAAAAGCTTTCTCTAAGTCTACAAATGCTAGAAACGTAGGTTTGCCTTTCCTTAATCTTTCTTCTAAGATAAGTCGTAAGGTCAGTATTGTCTAACGTGTTCCAACATTTCTACGGAATCCAAACTGATCTTCCCCGAGGTCGGCTTCCACCAGTTTTTCCATTCGTCTGTAAAGAATTCGCGTTAGTATTTTGCAGCTGTGACTTATTAAACTGATAGTTCGGTAATTTTCACATCCGTCAACACCTGCTTTCTTTGGGATTGGAATTATTATATTCTTTTTGAAGTCTGAGGGTATTTCGGCTGTCTCATACATCTTGCTCACCAGATGGTAGAGTTTTGTCAGGACTGGCTCCCCCAAGGCCGTCAGTAGTTCTAATGGAATGTTGTCTACTCCCGGGGCCTTGTTTCGACTCAGGTCTTTCAGTGCTCTGTCAATCTCTTCACGCAGTATCGTATCTCCCATTTCATCTTCATCTACATCCTCTTCCATTTCCATAATATTGTCCTCAAGTACATCGCCCTTGTATAGACCCTCTATATACTCCTTCCACCTTTCTGCTTTCCCTTCTTTGCTTTCCATCTGAGCTCTTGATATTCATACAAGTGGTCCTCTTTTCTCCAAATGTCTCTTTAATTTTTCTGTAGCCAGTATCTATCTTACCCCTAGTGAGATAAGCCTCTACATCCTTACATTTGTCCTCTAGCCATCCCTGCTTAGCCATTTTGCACTTCTTGTCTATCTCATTTTTGAGACGTCCGTATTTTTTTTGCCTGCTTCATTTACTGCATTTTTATATTTTCTCCTTTCATCAATTAAATTCAATATTTCTTCTGTTACCCAAGGAGTTCTACTAGCCCTCGTCTTTTTACCTACTTGATACTCTGCTCCCTTCACTACTTCATCCCTCAGAGCTACCCATTCTTCTTCTACTGTACTTCTTTCCCCCATTTTTGTCAATTGTTCCCTTATGCTCTCCCTGAAACGCTCTACAACCACTGGTTCTTTCAGTTTATCCAGGTCCCATCTCCTTAAATTCCCACCTTTTTGCAGTTTCTTCAGTTTTAATCTACAGTTCATGACCAATAGAATGTGGTCAGAGTCCACATCTGCCCCTGGAAATGTCTTACAATTTAAAATCTGGTTCCTAAATCTCTGTCTTACCATTATATAATCTATCTGATACCTTCTAGTATCTCCAGGATTCTTCCATCTATATAACCTTCTTTCATGATTCTTGAACCAAGTGTTAGCTATGATTAAGTTATGCTCTGCGCAAAACTCTACCAGGCGACTTCCTCTTTCATTTCTTAGCCCCAATCCATATTCACCTACTATGTTTCCTTCTCTCCCTTTTCCTACTCTCGAATTCCAGTCACCCATGAATATTAAATTTTCGTCTCCCTTCACTACCTGAATAATTTCTTTTATCTCATCATACATTTCTTCAATTTCTTCATCATCTGCAGAGCTAGTTGGCATATAAACTTCTACTACTGTAGTAGGCGTGCGCTTCGTGTCTATCTTGGCCACAATAATGCGTTCACTATGCTGTTTGTAGTAGCTTACTCGCAAACCTATTTTTTTATTCATTATTAATCCTACTCCTGCATTACCCCTATTTGATTTTGTGTTTATAACCCTGTATTCACCTGACGAAAAGTCTTGTTCCTCCTGCCACCGAACATCACTAATTCCCACTATATCTAACTTTAACCTATCCATTTCCCTTTTTAAGTTTTCTAATCTGCCTGCCCGGTTAAGGGATCTGACATTCCACGCTCCGATCCGTAGAACGCCAGTTTTCTTTTTCCTGATAACGACGTCCTCTTGAGTAGTCCCCGCCCAGAGATCCGAATGGGGGACTTTTTTACCTCCGGAATATTTTACCCAAGAGGACGCCATCATCATTTGTCCATACAGTAAAGCTGCATGCCCTCGGGAAAAATTACGGCCGCAGTTTCCCCTTGCTTTCAGCTGTTCGCAGTACCAGTACAGCAAGGCCGTTTTGGTTAATGTTGCAAGGCCAGGTCAGTCAATCATCCAGACTATTGCCCCTGCAACTACTGAAAAGGCTGCTGCCCCTCTTCAGGAACCACACGTTTGTCTGGCCTCTCAACAGACACCCCCTCCGTTGTGGTTGCACCTACGGTACGGCCATCTGTATCGCTGAGGCACGCAAGCCTCCCCACCAACGGCAAGGTACATGGTTCATGGGGAAGGCTGAGGTTACGGATATGAAAGTAGCTAGGATGATGGCAGATACTAGTAGATGGGAACAATGGCAGGAGGGTGTCCACAATGAGGAAATCAAAGAAAAACTGGGAATGAACTCTATAGATGTAGCAGTCAGGGCGAACAGGCTTAGATTGTGAGGTCAAGTTACACGCATGGGAGAAGCAAGGTTACCCAAGAGACTCATGGGTTCAGCAGTAGAGGGCAGGAGGAGTCGGGGTAGACCAAGGAGAAGGTACTTGGATTCGGTTAAGAATGATTTTGAAGTAATAGGCTTAACCTCAGAAGAGGCACCAATGTCAGCACTGAATAGGGGATCATGGAGGAATTTTATAAGGGGGACTATGCTCCAGACTGAAAGCAGAAAGGCATAATCAGTCTTAAATGATGATGATGATGATAATGATGATGATGAAGATAGTTACAGTTTTATGGTTTTAGTTGTTCCAAAATTTACGGACACACTTCGTTAGAGACGTAACATATTTTCTCTATTTTCAATATTTTTTTAGGTTAAATCCTGCTACAGTTTTAAAGATCAATTGCTTTATCACTAATTTTTTATACAATTATCGTCATTTCAGGTGTAAGTAATAGTACAGAGATTTCTGTTTCGTCACATACGACAGAAGCAACTGTGAATTAACCAAATAAAAGAGTTGTCAAAATATTCTCATTAGATACCGCCAAACTGCATCCTCTTAAGCAGACGGTGGATAAGGGTTATTTGAAATATCTTAACAGATTTTGGGGATGAATACTTCACGCGAAAACAAAAAAGCGTTTATGAGCAAGTCCTGAAATCTTTGAGTTATTAATGAAACATTATGAAAACTACCTGCCTCATATTAAGAAGACACATTTCGGCATGTAATTAGCTGATTGTAAAATGTAAACATTCACGGCCTGAAATAACACGGTTAATAAAATGTTCCGGGCTGTTATGCCGTGGTGTATTTCACATTCAAACCCAACGTTTCGTCCCCATCTACGAAGGACATTTTCAAGGGGGATCGCAGTTTCTTTGAGTATCCGGTTGACGCCCTGGATCGCTACTGACTGCAGCAGAATTCCGTTTACGCGTGCTCTCGCGCAGTGGCGTGACGTCATTTGCTTTGAATACCCGAGCGAAAATGACCGTTGTCAATTGTCGCCTCGGTTTTTGCTCTCACCCCATGGTGGAGTGCTGGTACACATCTTATTCAGCACCGGGATCCAAATGTCATTCTGTTCCTCGCCCTCCTCCTTCCTGCTGAAATTCCTGGGGTGTTCAAAAATGGTTCAAATGGCTCTGAGCACTATGGGACTCAACTGCTGAGGTCATTAGTCCCCTAGAACTTAGAACTAGTTAAACCTAACTAACCTAAGGACATCACAAACATCCATGCCCGAGGCAGGATTCGAACCTGCGACCGTAGCGGTCTTGCGGTTCCAGACTGCAGCGCCTTTAACCGCACGGCCACTTCGGCCGGCTCCTGGGGTGTCTATCAATCTCTATGTCCTCTGTGCATAGAGTCTCATGTATTCGCTTGTAGCTGCCATTACTTGAGTCCTATCAGAATGGATGTCGTGGTCTCCTGGCTGCAAAGTATGTTCCGTACAGTTGATCTGTCAATCTCCCCTCTTCTGCAATTTCCCTTGTGCTCTTCTAGTCGTTTTTCGACCGTTCTTTTTGCAGAACCCACGGACACCTCCACACAACTACACGGAATCCTTCAAATTCCTTCTTTTTTCGGAGGTTTGCGAGTATTCTTGGCAAATTTTAGGTGATCGTGTATCTTCCGGGTACGCTGTAGATTACCGCGATGTTCCGGTTTAGTACCTGCGGAAATAAAATGTCAAATCTGCAGAATGTTACTACATGGCACATATGAAACAATCAATATGAATACTGACACAACTGACAGACCTGTAAAGGGTGGAAATAAGGCTCAGTAACGAACTAATCCAGCCGCAGAAAAATGAGCGTTTGACAGTCGTTACCATCTCTGCATCTCTTATATCTACACAATTGTCCTTGGCCGTTCCACGCAACGTAACTCGTCAGTATGAAGCAGACATCTTAGAAATGCAGCTGGTTCTATTTACAATTTAAGGGTCACCTGACTGTAGGAAAGTTATAGGATATTAAGGATCTCAAAATGAAAGTCAGATCAAGAATATAATATATTAATTTGATCAGGTGAACAACTGACAATGAATGATACAGAGCAAACTAAAACAAAATGGCTGTAAACTCCATGGTACTCAGGTTCAACTGGAAGACAGCAGGAAATAAGAATGAAACAGACTTCCACATGTTGGCAGTTCGCAAAAGCAAGACAAATGTGACAAATACTTAATACAGACATCTGAGCATTCGAGATTCTTAACCGAGTTAAAAGTGAGCTGCACAGATGACGGATTAGCTACGGCCTGAGAGAAACTGACATTCTTCAAGAACAGCGAGAGGGCGCCAGTCAGCACCAGATGAGCTGGGAAGCGAAGCCTCTCAAGTTCTCTCCTGAATTATTGCAATTCGTAATCTCCATTTGGAGGCGATACTGAATGCTTCTGACAATCTGAAGAAAGAAAATGTTTCCTTTTCTAGGTAAAAATAGGGGAGACCAGCAGAATCTTCTCACTCAGACACTACAAAAGGTTTTATGATTTGTGAGGTTGGTACTGGTTTCAAACAGTCCGTCACCAGCGGTCAGCACCGACTGCACCGCCTCTGGTGGCTGGGGCGTTACTTTGGATAGAACAGTCTGTAATTCTGCAGAGAAGCAACGATCTTCCTCGAGCCAAGGAAGCGCCAGGGGGCTGCTCCTCTTTGATGTGCGGGGCAGAACGGCAAATTTCACCCTCAAACATCGTCAAGGAAAAGCTATCTATGGTGACCGGTGAGACGATGGCTGTATCAAGTGGATTGGCACCAGGAACTGTCCTCAGTAAGCTTTTCGCGAAAACTGGGTGTCTCCCAAGGGACGCTCAGTGCCCATTTTCGACACTGTGAAAAGCCTCCGGCCGGCTGGCGAGCCCTCCACACCCACTCCCTTCTGCCGAGGAATTGATTACTATCTACTCCCAGTAAACTGTGCCGAACTCACACAGTTAATTATCGCGTAATTGTAAGAGAGATGAGACAAAATCGTAAAACGATAAGTGACAGTCACGTTACAAAAAAATGGTTCAAATGGCTCTGAGCACTATGGGACTTAACATCGGAGGTCATCAGTCCCCTAGAACTTAGAACTACTTAAACCTAACTAACCTAAGGACATCACACACATTCATGCCCGAGGCAGGATTCGAACCTGCGACCGTAGCGGTCGCGCGGTTCCAGACTGAAGCGCCTAGAACCGCTCGGCCACACCGGCCGGCAGTCACGTTACAGTCACTCCATAAAGTTCTCGTTTCAGAGACTTATGCGAAATGTTCATTATCACACAAGCCCATATTTCGGCTGCTGGTACAGCAACCTCTTGAGATTTTCAAGAAAGAATAGGCAGTCTCGGCTGCAAAATGGATTTTTATTTATTTTATTTGTGATGCGTTTCACTCTCAAAGGACCGTTGTCAGACATCTGCGGTAAAAATAAGTTTCCTCAGTAAGAATTTATGAGACAGGAATCAAATACAAAGCTACATTGTTAGTTAAATAAAGCATCTGGGAAATCATGACCCGAATTGTTAAAAGAGTGTAACCAAAGACAAACTCACCGGACAAAAACACTCGAAAACAAGTGCGACCTCAGTCACCAAAAATGGCACATCATCCAATAAAATGTACAGGACATATCCACTTAAAACGGAAATAATTAAGAATATGTTTCCAGACGAAGAAAGCTAAGAAACCACGTAAATAAGGATGGAGATAAAGGAGCGAATATTGAGGGCTAAGAGACCTCGGCCCACAGAGTAATCTAAGGAATCAAAGAGTCACGCGTTACCTGTCGTTATGCGTAATCGCCCGTAACACAACGCAGCTCTAGGTTTACAACATAGGCCAGGTGTATTAAGCGTCTATATGGTAGACGTTTACGTCTCCTAATACACAGCTATGAATCAAAGTGACAGACTCGTACTAGGACGCGCCGCCAGACGGGAAAACAGAGAATGTATTTCCAGAGAAATGATAACCGTAGATCCAGTGCATAAGATCAAAAAAAGGACGCACAACTAAAAAATATCAGTACATAAACCAAAGTCACGTGTGCATAGACATTTATTTAAAAAGTAAAACCATAGCCTCGAAGTAACCCTGGTTATGGAAGATCAGTTGTTCGTTGTGCAGGCCTCGGCTCTTAAAATAGACCCTTTTCGACAAAGTTCATCTTCTCGTCCTTTTTGTACAAAATGCAACATGCAAAATATCGAGATCAGGTGGGCAGCTACGAGAAGTTTTCAAATGTTGCGTGAAGGGAGAATATTTTTTAAGTTGCCCTTTTTCCTTAAAAGATGTTCATTGAAACGGGGTATGAAGAATCTCCTCGTTTGACCGATATAGTATGTGCCACAACCAAGGCACTGAATTCTGTATACTACCGATCTCGGAAAGGGGAAAGACTTAGGTTTCTCATTGTGAGGAAGCAGGGACTGCGTTCCCACATTTCTAGAGAAAACAATTTGTACCTAAACAGTTTGGCCAATTCATATTGTTGTTTTCCTTTGTTACTGTTTACTTATACTTTTTATTGTGGAAGATCAAGTGATACAGAATGCGTTATAGTATAACAACATTTATTTAGAATATTTTGCAACATTTATTCAGAATGTTATCCTAATTTTTATGTAGCTATCTATGTAAGAACGTTGCATATCATGTAAAAGTATATTGTGGGATAGCGTTGTATGTAAAAAAATTAAGATTTTCTCTTACAGTAGCAAAAATAATGGAAATTTTTAACAGAACATACTGTCTGATATACTGAAACAATCTAATGTATTTACATAATTAACCTCGAAACTAAAAAGAAAGCTGGTTTTCTGCGGCACAAGAGAGAACAACAAAGAAAAAGTCAAACAGAGGAAAAATAAAAAACTGTTCATTCAGAAAGTAAGTTCACACAAAGTTCAAAAATGTTCAAACATGTGAGAAATCTTATGGGACTTAACTGCTAAGGTCATCAGTCCCTAAGCTTACACCGTACTTAACCTAAATTATCCTAAGGACAAACACACACACCCAAGCCCGAGGGAGGACTCGAACCTCCGCCGGGACCAGCCGCACAGTCCATGACTGCAGCGCCCAAACCGCTCGGCTAATCCCGCGTGGCTACACAAAGTTCCCTGAATTGTACATCGAGGTTACACATATCTTCATTTTCTCTGCCATTAGGGGAAGAAGCTCTTTATACAACAAAGGAATTTAGGATTGACAGCGGACATCAAAAATGTTTGAAGCGCAGCTGGTTTTGTATTATCTTGAAATGAGGGAAGAGAGTGTCACGGATGTGATACCGAAGTGGGGGTGGCAATCATTAAAATAAGATGCTGTTCATGGCCGTGAGATCTTTTACGAAATTTCAATGGTCAGCGATCTACTTCGAATGCGAACGTATTTTCTTGGCACCCACCTACACAGGGAGGAATGTTCGTTGTACTAAAATAAGAAAAATATGAACTCACACGGAAAGAGTTAAGTGTAAGGCCCAATTGATTGCTGCGGTCATTTGACTCAGCGTTGCTTGTCTGTTAGCATTGACAGTTCGACGCAAATGCTGCTGCTCTCGGTCGTGAAGACTGTCGGCCACTGCGTTATTCTTGGTTAGAGTAACGCCTGAATTTCGGTATTCTCAGCATACTCCTGACATTGTGGAGCTCGGAATTTTGAATTTCCTAACGACTTGCGAAATGGAATGCGGCTAGTTTCAACTAGCATTCCGCATTCTTATTCTGGTATTTTCCGTCGTGCGGCCTCAGTCACGTCGGAAACCTTTAGACGTGAATCAATTGAGTACAAGTGACAGCTTCGTCAACGCACTGCCCTTTTGTATCTTGTGTACGCGATACTACCGCCGTCTGTATACGTGCTATCGTATCCAATGACTTTGTTACCTCAGTGTAAGACAGTTAACTTTTTAACTATGAGTATACTCTGAAGATGGGTGACAGTGCCTGAAACCGGTAATCAGGATGAGTAAAGCAGCGATCGACGGAATGAAAATAATTGGGTTTTCTACGCAGAGTTTTGCCGAGAGCCAGAACTGTCAGTTTGGACAGTCTACCTAATGCTCAAGACGCGCGCCTGCCACGATAGGTAGCTAGCTCAAAGCACTGTGCTGGCCACGTCACGCCACTGGGACGTCATTAACATGAGTGCTGCACTGCGAATCTGAACTACGCTCACACGCGAGAGGAGTGGTAACTCCCTGGTAGACCAGCGGACCTTGCATACCGTACCACGGCGGCGCTCACACATTCGCAGTCACGGGTAACGCAAATAGAACTCGTCAGGCACAAGGGCAGCGTACGACTGACAGCGTCCTTCCACGAGACAACGCATCTGCCGTGTGCGCTGGAATTTTCCTGCATTCCATGTGGTCCAGTCGGTGCGTAACATAAGAGATTTCACTGAACCACATAAGGTGCCTCGACTAACATAAAACCATTTTATTATCAGATACAAATTTACTTTCTTTACTGCTATGTTCCTTAAGAACTTCATTCACAAAATTCCGAAGACAGTAACAGCAGGTTAATGCGAGATTATCGAACAATCGGCTTCGAAAATTACTGGCCAGAATAACACTAGTATACAAAAGAGGGGGAAAATGAACGTCTGTTACACGGCGGTCGCTTTGGCTTTGAGAAAGTTAAAGGTGTCAGAAAGGCAGATCTGATGATAATTAATGCGAGACGTAACAAGATCCAGAATCCATTCATATGTTTCATCGAACTAGAAAAAATGTTTGACAGTGTAAAGTTGCGCAAGATGTTTGAAACCCTCGGATAAATAGGTACACACTACTGAAGAAGACGAGTAGTACACGGTATATACAATCACCAGTGGGTAACAATGAGAAAGGAACATCAACAGATAAGTGCTCCGAAAGAGTGACCTGTATTTTGAAGAAGTAATTAAGAAAATAAGGGAAAGGATTACGACTTAACCACAGTATGGATACATCCAGATAACTGGGCTATGCACGGCTATGTTTCAAAGGAATGTGAAACCATTTTGACTATTTTCCGACCGGTGACTGTCTCAAGAAGTATGTGAACGTTTTTAACTACCATTACTAGTCCCAAAATTTGTTAACAAATGTATTATTTACTTATTGTGTGACATGTTTCGAGGGAATACCTCATCGTCAGGCTATATGGCATTACAAAAACAATTTCACAATAAGATCATACAGATAATAAACAGTCTTTTCTTAAATGCTGTCGTTATCCTGTGGAAGAAGATAAAACCTAGTAAGAGGCGAGGTCGCTTTGTAAGCTGTACTGATGTTTGCATGAAAATGTTTTGTAACAGTCTCTCACTTTGTTCTTATGGCGTGGCAATCTCGTTGTGATGAGCTGAGTTGTTTCCAATTATGTGGCTCTCTTGGCTTTATTGATCACTGTTCACAAATTTTCACAAACGTACCAGGAACTTGGAAACATTATCAGCTTTGAAAGACTTGGGATCGAAAAAGGCAGAAGGGACGGTTATCATTCCATCAGAATTTCTAAAAGTGGCAACAAAACAACGATTCATGTTAGTATTGTGAGTTAACGAGCATTTCGTTCTCATTTAAATTTATGGTCAAAAGAGTCAGCCTTCAAGAACTGTGAAACGAACCCTATCGTCCAGGACCGTGTGCCACAAAGAGCGCAGATTCGCCACGAGATGGGGAAATTCACAGGCGTCCATTGTGCTGAATGATGCCTAAGCGCTGTAATGTGCTAGTGAGACAGACGAGAATCTACGTCATAGACGTAGAAGCCGTCTGTGGCCACGGAGACGTAGCAGTGTTAAATATGGCGGATCTAAGATCGGCCATAAAGGGAAACATTTATGAAAACTATTTAAATCTGTAGTAATTCAGGGAATGAAACCACAGTAATTTTAATCTATCAACCTTCATAAAATTTCTTGGTGATCCCAAGAAAACTTGAATATTGATCGCATTTATAATAGTTCAGGATTTACTGTTAAAGTGAAATTAACAAGTTTTGTAACAAAACCTGAATGCTAAAACCTGAACGCTTTGGTCAATCTTAACGGTCGACATTTCATATAGAAGCACATCATTAAAGCCGGCCGGGGTGGCCGTGCGATTCAGGGCGCTACAGTCTGGAACCGCGCGACCTCTACGGTCGCAGGTTCGAATCCTGCCTCGGGCATGGATGTGTATGATGTCCTTAGGTCAGTTAGGCTTAAGTAGTTCTAAGTTCTAGGGGACTGATGACCTCAGAAGTTAAGTCCCATAGTGCTCAGCGCCATTTGAACCACATCATTAAAATGACAAATGTTGTAAATATCAACTCTGTAACGTTATTTGTTTAGAAGGTATAGTAAATTTAAATCATCAGTATTTTCAGTTTAGCATCAGATCATCATTTTCTCCACAGAAAACACATTGAACGATGACAGTGTGACACCTTATTGAATCATTAGGTAACAGAATATTTGTTGTAAAGTTTAGTGCATAATAGTTACTTTGTTCTTTATTGATTTAACAGAAAGCACATTGGTGCAATGTTTCTAGCCGTGGCATTCAAAGTTAAGAAGGAAATTGTATTGGTTTTATGTAAAAGAATTTAACGTTTATTATGTAATGAATATTATTTAGGACGTGAAAGTGGTCAAGCTTTGATTATTTAAATATGTTGAAATGTAAAATAATGTAAAATGAGCTGTAGGCAATCAGACGGACGGCTTCAGGAAAGGGAACTGCCCTAGTCAGTTGAACGAGGATATTCGGCGTGCGGGAAACGAGGCAGGGGACGGGCAGAGGGACAGTGCTGGTGGAGA
The DNA here is from genome assembly GCF_023898315.1 of Schistocerca nitens. Taxonomy (NCBI): domain Eukaryota; kingdom Metazoa; phylum Arthropoda; class Insecta; order Orthoptera; family Acrididae; genus Schistocerca; species Schistocerca nitens. The sequence continues at coordinate 296,028,481 of NC_064615.1, read as the reverse complement.
AGTAAAAGTGGACGGTCGGTCTTTAGGTAGCTAGGAAGTGAAACGAAGTAGAAAATTTCGTGTTGTGTCGTATCGCAGGACTTAGTCTGAGCGGTGGGCAGCCGCGCGCCTGGTGTGAACTCTTAACTTTTCACGTAGTTAACGTGGTGGAGTACTGGACTTGTAATTCGCTATGAGATTGTGAATGATCAAACTGGGTCAAATGGATCTGCGCTCGAGTGTAATACTAATTTTAAATACGACAACTTTCGCTGTTAGTTTGCTTCCTGAATAAACATTATTCTAACCAAATCGCAACTGTGTGGCCTACTTCATTTGTGGGTCGTTAATGTAGCCCCCGATATTATTATTACTGTTGTTATATGTTATATTGACGTTGTATGTTTTTTTTTAATTCTTTATTAACACAATACAATCAAAACAACATGAAGTTACAAAACAACCCACCACCTTAATAATTAGTGGGTCTACATATTACACTACATTATACAGCATTGTTACATTTCATTTTTCTACAACTGGCATAACTATGAGCAAGGTTAATCTGTTAAGCTATCCTACTTCTACTGACCTATTCTGCAGCGATTACAAGTGTGCCAGTTGATGTATAAACCTACTATTAATGGCCTGCTCACTGAGCTAAATCCATGTGAGCGTGCCCCTGGCATTGGGCTGGCCAAGTCTGTGTTGTCCCTGCAGTCCCTACTTGTTAGTATTGGTTAGTGTCCTAATCTACTACTACTACTACTACTACTACTACTATTAAGTTCTAGTTCTTAAGTAGAGTGCAGTTGTCATTGCCTGGGAGGTGATGCGCCCGCTTGGCCTGGTCCAGTAGTGTGGCGGATTCCAGTCACGAAACGACTGGCCAGTTCCGCACTCGGCGGTATGGCGGGTACATCTCAGTCTAATCCGGGTTTGATGTTATCCATCTTGGTTTCTCAGAAAGTCTCTCAAGATCTTCTGTGATACCTCGTTTGCCAGAATGTTAAGGATGCTGAAGGTATCGGCACTTTGTGTTAGGGCATAGGTGTAATTGTTGGGTAACTGCGCTCTTAGGTCATGCGCCACATCATCGTATAACAAACAGTCATAGATGATGTGCTCAGGTGTTCCGTCTTGAGCGCCACAGTCACACGCTGGTGTAGCTCTTTTCCCAAACCGACATAGGTATGTCGGGTATGGCCCATGTCCCGTGAGAAAGTGCAGTAATCCTCTACTTGGCTCGAAGTAGGTCACCTCAAGACACTCTTTGATGTTAGGTAGCAGTTGAAATACCCTTCTATCAGTTTCTTCGTTTTCCCATGATGTTTGCCACAACTACTCCCCCCTTCTTTTGATAGCAAGTTTCTCTCCCACCTAAACCCCCAAGATGTCCCTGTTATTGTCTACCTTTCCTTTGGAGATCCAGTACCATGCTGCCTGTTCTCTTATTTTTATGTCTAGTGGACATAATCCCATCAGCACCAATAGAGCCCCCCCAGGAGTCGTTCTGTAGGCCCCTACAGATCGCATTATCATGTTTCTCTGCACCCTTCTCACGGCCCTGGCCGGCATCACCCTCGTGAGCCTGTGCGCCCAGACCCCAAACGCATAACCTACTACTGATGATAAGATGCTGTTATGATATAGTTTGATCAGAGTGGGTGGCAGATGAAATCTTTATGACCTATGTTAATGAGATTGTTCAGAGTTTCTAGGGCTCGTAATGTTATGGTTTCCATGTGAGATGTGTAGCTCCATTTTTCATCAATGATTACTCCTAGATATCGTGCTTCGCGACGCCGGAGAACTGGTGTACCATCTATTCTAACTGTGGGGTTTCTGACCAGACTGCCTTTTAGAAGAAGGTATATTGACTTGTTGGCTGCGACCTTCATTTTTGCTTGCTGACACCACTCAGTTAGTGTTGTTATTACCGTTTCTACATTTGGCTGTAGGTCTTCTCGGCTACGGCTGCCGACCAACAGGAGGAGGTCGTCAGCGTAGGCTATCACCTCTAACACATCCTCGCTGAGTTGTAGTTTCTCCAACAGCGGCTCTACATTTACGTCCCAAAAGAGTGGCCCCAGTATGGAGCCCTGGGGACACCCCTTCGTGATGGTTTTGCTTATTTTGTCACTAGGCGATGATAACCAATCCTCCCTGTCCATGCAATAGCTCCTCAGACAGCCGTAGAGGGACCCTGGACACTCCTTCTCACGCAAGCGAGAGAAGAGCGAGGGCCACCACAGGTTGTCAAAGGCGCCACTGATGTCCACCATGATGCCGATCACGTATTTGTACGGGGCTGAGCTGCAGATCTCAGCTGCCAGGGCGATTGCGTCAGACGCCGATCGCCTCGGCAGGAAGCCGAACTGTCAGTCGCTCATCCCGCACAAAATCCTGTGTGCAGTCAGTCTGTCAGCCAATAGCCTCTCTACAAATTCCCCATGATGTCTAGGAGACATATTGGTCTATAATACTTTGGCTCCATGGGATCTTTGTCCTTGCCCTTTTTTATGATGACCATGTTTGCTCTTTTCCAGATCTTCGGGAATTTGCCGGTCTTGAGACATTCGTTAAATAACCCTGTGAGAGGTGCTATTAGCTGTGGGGCGAGGAACTGTACCACCTCCGCTACTATACCATCTGGCCCTGGTGCTTTTCCACGTTTTAATGACTTGATATGTGCAGCAACTTCTTCTTCAGAGAACGGGTACACCCTGGTGTCATTGGTGTACTCCTGCTGATCTGCCCTGCGAATTTGCTGTTGGGTCTCTGTTTCTCCATTTTCCTCATCGTCTGGCAGCAGAGTCCGCAGGAGGACCTCGGCGGTCTCTCGCCAGGACTCTGTTCTCCTGCCATCCTCTCTGACAGTGGAGAGGACCGCTGGAGATCTTATCTTTTCCCTGACCAACTTGTAGGGAACTCCCCACGGGTCAGTTTCAAGTTGTCTCAGTACGTTGTTTGTATGTTTATATAATTCGCAAACTTACCATCAGCCAGAAAATTTAACCAAAAGTTCACAAGTGTCTAATTTAGGGCGCGTAATCCGACGCGTGCGGTTCAACCACTAGACGAGTTTGAGTCAAGACATTTCGACGAAGAGGAACCGCATGTGAGCCCGAACATCTTTGGGATGCTAGCTCGCAGTGTGTAGTATGTATGAATCTGGCGATAGCATCTGACTTTCGGGAAAACATCATCCACACAATTCCGAAGATTTCAAGAGCCAAAAAGTGTGAGAATTGTCGCACAATCCGCTTAACAGCTCATTCATCCAAGTTTCTGACAAGAATAACATACAGAAGAATGGAAAAGAAAATTGGGGATGTATTAGATGACGATCAGTTTGGCTTTAGGAAAGGTAGAGGCACCAGAAAGGCAATTCTGAAGTTGCGATTGATAATGGAAGCAAGACTAAAGAAAAATCAAGACACATTCATAGATTTTGTCAACTTGGAAAGAACATTCGATAGTGTCAAATGGTACAAGATATTCGAAATTCTCGGAAAAATAGGGGTAAGATATTGAGAAAGACAGGTAAAATATAATATGTACAAGAGCCAAGAGGGAATAATGAGAGAGGACGACCAAGAACGAAGTGCTCGGATTGATAAGGGGTAAAACAGGGATGTAGTCCTTCCTCCCTAATGTTCAATCTATACATCGAAGAAGCAATTACGGAAATAAAAGAAAGGTACAAGAGCGGAATTAAAATTCAAGATGAGAGGATATTAACGTTAAGATTCGCTAATGACATTGCTATCCTCAGTGAAGTGAGGGAGTGTTACTCAATCTGCTGAATGCAATGAAGAGTCTAATGAGTGTAGAATATGGACTGGGAGTAAATGGAAGAAAGAGGAAAGTAATGAGAAGAAATGAAAACAGCGAGAAACTTAACATCAGGATTGGTGATCACAAAGTAGATGAAGTTAAGGAATTCTGCTACCGAGGAAGCAAAATAGCCACGAAAATCTGAGCGAGGAGGACATCAAAAGCAAACTTCTTGTTATATACTTGTTTTGTAAATAAAACAGTCTTTTCCTGCTGCTAGTTACTTTATTTATCCCATACGCGTTTCGCCTTCTCCTGTTCTAAGGCAACATCAGTGGTATCTATAACGATACTGTTTTGTTAGTTTTAGATTATTAAACAGTTCACTTTGCGATTTTTTTGTAAAAAAGTAATTACTTACGATTTACTGATCTGCGTTTCCTCACATCTGGTCTAGAGGTCACACTACCACTTTTATCACTGCCATATAATCACATCTTTGTGTTCTCGCCTTCCACGGACTGCTCAGCACAGACTGAGTTCTATTCCTGCCAATTTCCAGATGGGGGAGCGGATGGGAGGGGAGAGGGGACTGGGGGCCAACTGTGCGCTGTGATGGTGGTGTTGTGAACGATCAGTTGGTCTCTGGACCTCAAGATAAACACACAAAATTTGATATTTCCGCCAATAAATCTGAATTCCAGCTATTTTGACTTTGCTGCCAAGATTTCAATTTCGCGCCATTTCGATAGGAGGGGAGGGGTGGGGGTGGATAGGAGGGGAGGGAGGGGTGGTGGGTGAAGAGGCCCATATGCTGACTGGGGAACACCAATGACATCATCAGTGAGGTGGAAGGGTGCCCCAGAATGTATGCAAACCACACTAACAAAATTTGATCGTATACCCCTTGCCCCACTACTAATTTGAGCTGGTCAGAAAACGTATTACACTATGCTGAGTGAAACTAACCTTCTTCAAGAACAGTGAAAGTGTGCCAGTCAGCATCAGATGAGTTGGGAAGCGAATCCTCTCCTGTCCAAGATCACTCCTGAATTCTCACAATTCCTAATCTCCTCTTGGAGAAGATACTCAATGCCTCTGTCAATCTAACGAACGAATAAGTTCCCTTTTCTAGATAGAAACAGGAGAGAGCAACAGAAACTTGTGACTCACACATTGTAAAAACCTTTATTATGATTGGTACTGGTTTAGAACAGTCGCTCTCGATCAGTCACCACCGACTGCACCGCTTCTGGTGGCCGGGGCGTTACTTTGGATCGAACAGTCCGTAATTCTGCAGGGAAGAGACGATCTTTCTCAGGCCAAGGAAGCGCTAGGTGGCGGCTGCTCTTTGACGTGTGGACAGAAAGGCAAATTTCACCTTTAAACGTCCTCAAGGAAAAGTTCTGGTGACCGGTGACACCATAGCCGTAGCAAGCGAATCAGCACCACTAACTATACACAAGATCAGAGGATCAAGTAGGTAAAAAGACGAGGGCTAATAGAAATCCTTGGGTGACAGAAGAAATATTGAATTTAATTGACGAAAGGAGAAAATATAAAAATGCAGTAAATGAAGCAGGCAAAAAGGAATACAAACGTCTCAAAAATGAGATCGACAGGAAGTGCAAAATGGCTAAGCAGGCATGGCTAGAGGACAAATGTAAGGATGGAGAGGCTTATCTCACGAGGGGTAAGATAGATACTCCCCACAGGAAAATTAAAGAGACATTTGGAGAAAAGAGAACCAATTGTATGAATATCAAGAGCTCAGATGGAAACCCAGTTCTAAGCAAAGAAGGGAAAGCAGAAAGCTGGAAGGAGTCTATAGAGGATCTATACAAGGGCGATGTACTTGAGGGCAATGTTATAGAAATGGAAGAGGATGTAGATGAAGATGAAATGAGAGATATGATACTGCGTGAAGAGTTTGACAGAACACTGAAAGACCTTAGTCGAAACAAGGCCCCGGGAGAAGACAACATTCCATTAGAACTACTGACGGCCTTAGGAGAGCCAGTCCTGACAAAACTACCATCTGGTGAGCAAAATGTTTGAGACAGGAAAAATACCCTCAGACTTCAAGAAGAATATAATAATTCCAATCCCAAAGAAAGCAGGCGTTGACAGATGTGAAAATTACCGAACTATCAGTTTAATAAGTAACGGCTGCAAAATACTAACGCGAATTCTTTACAGACGAATGGAAAAACTGGTAGAAGCCGACCTCGGGGAAGATAAGTTTGGATTCCGTAGAAATATGGGAACTTGTGAGGCAATACTGACCCTACGACTTATTTTAGAAGCTAGATTAAGAAAAGGCAAACCTACGTTTCTAGCATTTGTAGACTTAGAGAAAGCTTTTGACAATGTTGACTGGAATACTCTCTTTCAAATTCTGAAGGTGGCAGGTGTAAAATACAGGGAGCGAAAGGCTATTTACAATTTGTACAGAAACGAGATGGCAGTTATAAGAGTCGAGGGACACGAAATGGAAGCAGTGGTTGGGAAGGGAGTGAGACAGGGTTGTAGCCTCTCCCCGATGTTATTCAATCTGTATATTGAGCAAGCAGTAAAAGAAACAAAAGAAAAATTCGGAGTAGGTATTAAAATCCATGGAGAAGAAATAAAAACTTTGAGGTTCGCCGATGACATTGTAATTATGTCAGAGACAGCAAAGGACCTGGAAGATCAGTTGAACGGAATGGACAGTGTCTTGAAAGGAGGATATAAGATGAACATCAACAGAAGCAAAACGAGGATAATGGGATGTAGTCGAATTAAGTCGGGTGATGATGAGGGAATTAGATTGGGAAATGAGACACTTAAAGTAGTAAAGGAGTTTTGCTATTTGGGGAGCAAAATAACTGATGATGGTCGAAGTAGAGAGGATATAAAATGCAGACTGGCAATGGCAAGGAAAGCGTTTCTGAAGAAGAGAAATTTGTTAACATCAAGTATAGATCTAAGTGTCAGGAAGTCGTTTCTGGAAGTATTTGTATGGAGTGTAGCCATGTATGGAAGTGAAACATGGATGATAAATAATTTGGAAAAGAAGAGAATAGAAGCCTTCGAAATGTGGTGCTACAGAGGAATGTTGAAGATTAGATGGATAGATCACATAACTAATGAAGAGGTACTGAATAGAATTGGGGAGAAGAGGAGTTTGTGGCACAACTTGACTAGAAGAAGGGATCGGTTGGTAGGACATGTTCTGAGGCATCAAGGGATCACCAATTTAGTGTTGGAGGGCAGAGTGGAGGGTAAAAATGGTAGAGGGAGACCAAGAGATGAATACGCTAAGCAGATTCAGAAGGATGTAGGCTGCAATACGTACTGGGAAATGAAGAAGCTTGCACAGGATAGACTAGCGTGGAGAGCTGCATCAAACCAGTCTCAGGACTGAAGACCACAACAGCAACTATACACACGAAGGTTTTTGGGAAACAGATCACGAAAACCGGTTGCCACCCAAGGGGCGCTCATTTCCTGGCGAGAATCTTGAATACTTTCTACTCCCAGTAACATGTGGCAAGCTCACACAATTGTCATCCTGTGTGTACAATATGTGTAAATGAAAACACCAAACATTCAGTAATATCAAATAGTGGGGCAAAGCTGATAAGACGCCACCTCTGATATCAAACTGACATCAGATTATTTAACTAATAATTAAACTGAGCAATTACTTACCCCTCCCTCTTCGGGAAATCCCCATCGACTGGACGGTCCCTCCCCACGCCCTATATGGTCAGCAACGCAAAAATCAATGGTAAATTCAAATTTTCGTGGTAAATTCGAATTTCGGCTGTAAATTCAAAAGTTAATCACATTAAATACCGGAGGACATAATACTAATAATAATAATAATATAGTCCTTGTTTATAAATATTCAATTTGCGTATGTTGGTGTGTTTAGTTATAAGAATTCAATTTGCATATGTTGGTGGGGAAGTGTGTAGGGTACTCTCTTTACTTCATCATCTTTGGAATGCAGGCACTGTCTAACTACGCCGTCACAGTGCAAGATGGCCGAATTCGAATTTCGGCTGTAAATTCAAAAGTTAATCACATTAAATACCGGAGGACATAATACTAATAATAATAATAATATAGTCCTTGTTTATAAATATTCAATTTGCGTATGTTGGTGTGTTTAGTTATAAAAATTCAATTTGCATATGTTGGTGGGGAAGTGTGTAGGGTACTCTCTTTACTTCATCATCTTTGGAATGCAGGCACTGTCTAACTACGCCGTCACAGTGCAAGATGGCCGTCCGAGAGTACTGCCACATTCTACTCACCTCTTCCTGATGGGGGGAAATTCAAAAATTGACAGGATGCTAAAAGATCAGTGGAAAAAGTCAAATTTTCTCCTCTGCTGTAAAGAATAGGAGCTGCAGAAGCGTAACTGTCGTTGATTGAGCTCTACAGTGTAAGTCTACCGTCTTGTCAGTATTTGCTCCATTAGTGTAGCACTAGAGAGTTTCTGAAAAAGTGTAGCCAATTTCCCCATACTGGAAGGATAGTTAATAATAACAGAATATTAAACTATCACCGAAATGCAGAGAAGTAGCCTCCTGCCACACTACAGGTGAATAGCTGATAGGAAGAGCGTAAGGATGAAAATAATACCATCACTGCTACCCATTGTCCCAGTGAGGCTTTAAATCCCTGCCCGTTTATACAAAAATTCTGTAGCAACAACATTGAAGCATGAACCACACTTACACCTGTTTACAAGTCGTAAGACGCATCGTAGCCAGCAAGAACATGGGAAATACACTATGTGATCAAAAGTAGCAGGACCCCCCGCCCCCCCTCCAAAAAAAAAACAAAAAAAACGTAGGTTTTTCATATTTGGTGCATTGTGCTGCCACCAACTGCCACATACTCCACATTAGCGACCTCAGTAGTCATTAGACATCGTACGAAAGCAGAATGGGGCACTCTGTGGAACTGACGGACTTCGAACGTAGTCGGGTGATTGGGTGTCACTTCTGTCATAAGCCTGTACGCGAGATTTACACACTCCTACACATCCCTAGATCCATTGTTTTCGACGTGACAGTGAAGTGGAAACGTGAAAGGACACGTACAGCACAAAAGCGTACAGGCCGATTTCGTCTGTTGACTGACAGAGACCGCCGACAGTTGAAGAGGGTCGTAATGGGTAAGACGCAGACATCTGTCCAGCCCATCACGCAGGAATTCCAAACTGCATCCGGATCCACTGCAAGTGCTATGACAGCTATGCGGGAGGTGAGAAAACCTCGATTTCATGGTTGAGCAGCTGCTCATAAGCCACGCATCACGCCGGTAAATGCCAAACGACGTCTCACGTGGTCTAAGGAGCGTAAACATTGGACGATCGAACAGTGGAAAAACATTGTATGGAGTGATGATTCACGTACACAGTGTAGCGATCCGATGGCAGGGTGTGGGTATGGCGAATGCCCGGTGAACGTCGTCTGCCAGCGTGCGTACTGCCAACAGTAAAATTCGGAGGCGGTGGTGTTATGGTGCGGTCGTATTTCTCATTGAGGCGCTGCAGTCATGGACTGTGAGGCTGGTCCCGGCGGAGGTTCGAGTCCTCCCTCGGGCATGGGTGTGTGTGTTTGTCCTTAGGATAATTTAGGTTAAGTAGCTTGTAAGCTTAGGGACTGATGACCTTAGCAGTTAAGTCCCATAAGATTTCACACACATTTGAACATTTGTTTCTCATTGAGGCGGCTTGCAACCGTCGTTGTTTTGCGTGGCACTATCGCAGCACAGCCCTACTCTAATGTTTTAAGCACCTTCTTGCTTCCCACTGTTAAAGAACAATTCGGGGATGGCGATTGCATCTTTCAACACGATCAGGCAGCTTTTCATAATGCGCGGCCTGTGGCGGAATGGTTACACGACAGTAACATCCCTGTAATAGACTGCCCTGCACAGAGTCCTGGCCTGAATCCTATAGAACACCTTTGGGATGTTTTGGAACGCCGACTTTGTGCCAGGCCTCACCGACCGACATCGATACCTCTCTTCAGTGCAGCACTCCGTGAAGAATGGGCTGCCATTCCCCAAGAAACCTTCCAGCACCTGATTGAACGTACGTCTGCCAGAGAGGAAGCTGTTATCAAGGCTAAGGGTGGGCCAACACTATATTGATTGGACTGCAGCATTACCGATGGAGGGCGCCACGAACTTGTAAGTCATTTTCAGCCAGGTGTCCGAATACTTTTGATGACATACTGTACATTGTACGATATTTTCACGAGTGTAGTGTTCATTATCTTACTTGAACACGGCGTGACGAAAAAACTGACCAGTCATCTCCTGTCTACTACAGCACCGTCAGCCGAGTGCATTGTGAACCTGAAGATCCAGTCAGCATGAACTTTTCGGTGTAAGTGCCACTCGCGACTGGCTTAACCTGTGGCTCCCGGTCGCCGACTCCTTGTGACCACTCCTGCCGCTGGCCATGGCAAATTGCGAGACAGGCAGGTGCGATTTGGACTAACTGCAGTTCCACCCCTGACATAGACTACTCAGTTTAAAAAACTCAATGCACCCATTCCGAAATGGGGATGTTGTTTTGTCCATACACCTCAAATTTCTAATGTAAAGTGTAGACCCCTCCTTTTCATACGAGTTGTTTTCGAAGACAGAAGAAATCTGACCGTACACGCTTTTCACGTCGTTAAAGCGTCGTTACTTGTTGTAGAACAGGCTGTATTTCCACTTTTTCTCTCAGTAGGTAGAAAAATCTGTTTTGTCAATTCATGTCTGCCATGTCCTGCATCACAGGACTAGAATATTAAACTCTTTTTTGGCTCATTATGGAGTACTAGGAGAAAGTTCCGTCTACAGCGTGTCTCCTCACTTTCGATCTCTGAAGCTAATCAGATGCTTCCTCACCTACGAAGCCAAACAGCAGCACTGTGACGTATGTAAATATCAGGTTAACATTACGTATCACTTTATAAATTCGGTAATATAGCTGATTTTATTATGATGACCATCTCTCCCTATGTATATGGGAGATTGATATTCCCTTAAAAGATCAAACTTCAACAAAAAAACGTCTGATTGGCACTGCAACTCGTGAATGATATACGTGGTACTCTCGCCCTCGCTTCCACCCTGCTGCTGGCATGTCATTGATATCAAATTGATTGATTCATTAATTAAATTGATCATGAGATTCCCTTTGCATGATGAGTAATTTTTTCTCGCAGTCAGATTACAATCTTCAGGTAACAGTGACGTCTATGAGGGCTTCCCACAGGCTATGTAGTCACTTCCTCGGATACCGAAAAGGGTGGTAACCGTTGTCAAATAGCCGAAGACATCCAACGCTAATTACGTTCTGTTCTCAATTGCCTTGTCATGCTGGTGGAAGTAGATCACTTAGAATTTGGATATACTGCTACCACACCAATCCTGCTGAGACCTGTCGGACTACGGGGGCAGTCTCTCACCTCCACCCCTGTGACCGCCTCCACCAGCAGGTCGCATGTGTGCAGCTGTCACCGCCACCACTGAGTCTCTAACCTCCCCCCGAACATCGAGGCTACACTGCGGACGACCGACGAGGCTCCGCTCGCCATGCCGGACAGTTGTTAATGATTCCAGACTCGCAAAAGTTGTCCTATCCTTCTCAGAAACACTGGCCGCTTAAATGTCGCTGAGGTGAATACCAGGATGTTGCTTCCTCTCATCCTTTCTACAAAACGAAACGTTCTGAGACGTCTTTTCTAAATATCCAGGATAGGCTGACCCAGTGAGCAATAGCAAAATACCTGTCTGCTGACCACCTCATCCCAAAACGTGTAGGAGCCAGAAAATCTGGGTTTCCCTCAGGGTACAGCCCTGTACAGTCGTGCCTTTTGGTTTTCACCTAATCAGTGGGAGGATGCTTCGAAACTCAAATGGGAACCCCTGGAGGGAAGGCGATATTCTTTTAGAGGAACACTATTGAGAACCAACATTTGAAGCTGACTGTAGACGTATTCTACTGCCGCTAACAAACATTTTGTCTAAGGCCCACGAAGATAAGTTAAGAGAAATTAGAGCTCATATGGCTGCATATAGACTGTCTTTTTCTCCCTCAATTTGCGAGAAGAACAGAAAAGGAAATGACTCGTAGTGGTACATGGTACCCTCCGCAACGCATCATATGATGGCTTGCAGGGTATGCATAAAGATGTAAATTACGTCTACCTATTAAGACCTCTGTCCATCCATTTGTAGGTCCACAAAACTCATGGAAGAATGTTCCCTCTTACTTATCGAAATGTTCAAATGTGTGTGAAATCTTAAGGGACTTAACTGCTAATGTCATCAGTCCCTAAGCTTACACCTACTTAACCTAAATTATCCTAAGGACAAACACACACACCCATGCCCGAGGGAGGATTCTAACCTCCGCCGGGATCAGCCGCACAGTCCAAGACTTCAGCGCCTGAGACCGCTCGGCTAATCCCGCGCGGCTCTTACTTACCGAGAAAACAAAAGATACAACTTCTATTGTTGATTATCTTTCGGCAGAAACCTTCGTCTTAGGCCTTAGTTTTCTGAATGCAATCACTTCGTAAGACGTATGTCAGAAGTTGTAATATGTTTGCTCGCAATAATTAGAAGAACTCGTACAAAGCTCACTTCTCAACTCGTCCTTGATCAGAGTATCGCTTACGTGCCGCATTCAGACGAATTTCAGGTCTTCGATACACAGCACTTAAATCCATCTTATTTCGACGAGTAAGATATGTCTCCTGCAAAGTCACAGACCTCTGCTAATTGTCTCGAAATCCCATGACATTCCGACAGCACTGTTTCATCGGTTAGAAGGCTGTCTAGTCCTCCACCCGTCACTGACTAGATAGAGAGCTATCGCAATGAGAAAAATAGCACATTAACATACAGGAGGAAATTCACAACCATGCAGAGTATATGTGGAATGCACAAAGAAATTCAGAAGCATAATGCCTACAATTCATCAATGTCGAATGACTGTGTATAAACATCCCCCTGTAAATTTTCTAATTTCCTTTAGCGTACTGCTGTGATTCCTACACTAGAAATATGACAGTGTTATGATGTCAGAATCTTCATTGACAACACAGTCACTCTCTCTCTCTCTCTCTCTCTCTCTCTCTCTCTCTCTGTCTATCTATCTATCTATCTATCTATCTATCTATCTATCTATCTCCTCGTTATTTTTATAACATCCAACGGAGTAAAACGGCGAACTATAAAAACTTCGCTATGATCACTGCATCTCTCTCTTCCGATACATCAAAAACAAATTCCGTCTGTGCGTTGAAATCGAGCATATATAGTGACCCCATTACATACACATGCACTGGTCCAATGGATAAGGTGGCGGCCGGCCGAAGTGGCCGTGCGGTTAAAGGCGCTGCAGTCTGGAACCGCAAGACCGCTACGGTCGCAGGTTCGAATCCTGCCTCGGGCATGGATGTTTGTGATGTCCTTAGGTTAGTTAGGTTTAACTAGTTCTAAGTTCTAGGGGACTAATGACCTCAGCAGTTGAGTCCCATAGTGCTCAGAGCCATTTTTGATAAGGTGGCCAGTGATGGAAGTCGCTTCCACAGACATATATAAAATTTTGTCGCCTGTACTGGAGGAAGTCCACGTCCTACAAACAATCAATCACAAGACAGGATTCTTGTGTTGTTGTTTCGTAAGCAGTATGATACATAGGTTTTTTGCTGTAACACATCTGACTAGTGTATGGTTACAGACTTGTACATCGCCAGACATTTTGTTTTCCTACCATGACTCCCAGGTCTGCGTCAGGTGCTAAACTGACATTAACACGTTTCTATCCATCGACTCTCACGGAGAGGTGTACATCACATGGTGTAAGGTAAGCTGCTACCATAACAAACAGGATGGTTGAAATACAAGAGAGACGTGGCGTCTCTTATTAACAAAAATGCGGAATACATCACAACATACAGAAACTGGAAAAGTTTGCAGCGTTGTGGAGCGTGATGACCTCTACTTTTAACCTCATCTTCCACAACGCGAGGTAGCAGATGTCTCGGTGTTCCATTTTAAAAGACACCAAGAGCACTGACTCCTCATATGGGTAGTTTATATTACAACCAGGTATGTGGTCACAGTTTCAGTGTGATACATAGTGTTCATCCTGATCTCCAAATCTTTGACCACTGTGCCATTCATTTTCGTGGCTTACAATGCATAACCACATGTGGAACAAGGGAGTATTCTGAGGGGCTTAAACCAGAACAGCACAGACAGTGTGCACCATCAGTTGTCAATCCCACTGATGGAGGAATGGAACGATTTTCATACATCCAAATGAGCATGTAAGTACCCTTATTCCTCCACGTTTTTGTCGTATTTTCCTCAGTTTTACGTATTTTCCATGACGTTTGTAATTTTACCAGTTTTCTGTAATTTAAAAGCATTTTACCCATTTACTCGGATTCCAAACCACCACTCTTGACGACTTGTCACATCAACAAAACGTTCCATCGCATCAATCTCGTGCTGTTATCAGTCAGTGACGTTGTAGCACGGTTCTCAATTTCTCTATCATTACTAAACCACCCCCTCCGTTACTTTGCGAGTGCTATATACAAGCAGACATATCATGAACGCTGTTAAATTCTCTACATCACATGACCCAAATACTGTTTCTTAGAGTAGAAAATAGCCATCAGAAGAGAGGACGTGCAAAAGTACCTCCTTAATCTGAAACACTTCATAAATTCGGTAAGATTTCATTACAAGTGGCGATCTCTCCCTATGTGGGTGCGAGTCACAAAGTAGTCTCACATTTGTAGGATAACATCGGAGATTGAAAAATCTCACCAACAGATTTGATGACTACCACCCCAACAAAAGAATCATATCCATAGTAGCACTGTGCCCTTTATTTCGAAACGAGCTACCCTTCATTGAATCTATCGGCTAAGGATCCTGTGCAAATCTCTAGATTGTCTCTTTATGCATCTGTAACTGTTCCTCTGTCTTTAATCAACCGCCGCTCCCAGCAACACTGTCTCCGATTTAATTTTGGACGGATGAGAACTAGGAGGGCATTATACCCACTATATTCGGAGTCTCGTGAAGGAACAGAACAAGCTGAGTTCCATGTACTCAATATACTACGATATTTAGCTTTTGCAAAGAGTATAACAGATTTTCCAAACTTGAACAACTGACCGATGCTGGTGATGTAGACCAGTATTCTGGCTTTAATACCGTAACAACCGTTTCGCAAAGACTATTCTGTTCCAATCTTACTCATGTCACCCATCCAATTACACACATGCATGCTGAGGAGGTTAGCATTTTTTATTGCTTTATAAAAGATATGAGCCTGATACCTTTGAGAGTACCGTGGTGATATAACAGACGGTTAAGAAGAAGAAGAAGAAAAATATGTTTTATGCATGACAGAGCTCCAGACGGAAGGAGTTTGAAACATTTTACGTAAATCACTTGTGCTATCAATTCTGTGGTATTGTTGTAGTGTTTGGATTCCATACCAAAAAGGTATTTGAGAGAAATGATCATAGAACACAAGCACACACTCCTAAGGATATACATTTCTGCTCTTACAAGTGCTATAACGTTAAAGCAGTGTGGTTTCCGACATATTATTCACGTGGAATGCAACGCTATTTATACTCCAATGCAGGAAATATATTTCGAACATCTTACATTCACCTTACGAGTTTCCTATCCCACTCACTATGGTAAGAAATTTTTTAAGTTGATAAAACTACTACTTTCTATACCAAAGGAAAGAAAACACAGATTCTACGTGATACATGCACTACATAGTTTTCCAGGGGCGTATAGCGTCCATTGCTCACGTCTGATTACGGTCAGAAAATTCTGCATGCTTTCATCAGTCCTAAAATGATCGTCAACAACGGAAAATCCAAGGACACCTTGCCCTGCCAAAAATACATAAACAGTCTCAATTGAAAATTGTTCACATGGCTCTAAGCACTATGGGACTTAGCATCTGAGGTCATCAGTCCCCTAGAACTTAGAACTACTTAAACCTAAGGACATCACACATATCCATGCCCAAGGCAGGATTGGAACCTGCGACCGTAGCGGTCGCGCGGTTCCAGATGTAGCGCCTAGAACCGCTCGGCCACCCCGGCCGGCGAAAAGTAGGTAGCCATCAGTATATTAACCCAAGATTCTTACCTATTTGACCGAACAAAAGCTTAAAGTTTAGGTACTTTTGCCACAAGGAAGCAATATTCTATAGAAAATTTCAAAATTTCAGCGTTTGTCGATCATATAGATAAGAAAAGGTTGGCGCTTTAGATTCTGATACCCACTTTTTGCTGCTTCGCACTATAACAATGCAAAAGGCGCGTATAGATTATCGTAAATAGGAGACTTATGTACAGCTTTTTGGCTAAGGAAAGGTATTCTGGCGAAGCAATGGGTAGTTAGGTGACCTGGAAAAGTAGTGGAAACCATGTAGCCGATTTTTCCTGGTAAATTCCAATTTTCACGGTAAATTTAAATGCTAATCACATCGAGTTGCAGAATAACAATAATGATAATAAATAATAATAATAAATAATAATAATACATCCTGAAATATTACTGTATCTCAGAACCCCTCGGAGAGCATTAAAAAAAACACCAGTCCTAATTGTTCAATTGTAAAGTGACCTGTTTCCAAATTACATACAAAAAACCCACTATTTCAGTATACATGTAATTCAAAAACGACGCTTTGCTGATTAACATTGTTCTTATGTGAGAAACATAATATTAATGTAAGATTAATACTGTAAGTAATCGAAAGAAATGTAGCACATGGTCAGGATGTACCAGTAAACCTATCAGTATAAAATTACTACAGCAAATTAAATAGAACATATAAATAAAGCATGTTAATTGAACCTCCGATATATGTTAGCACTAAAATTCAGGCACCAGTTGATTTGTTATAAACAAATTTAGAAATGTAATTGTTACCTGTAACATAATTAGTCAGAAAATGTTATATTAACTCATAACTAAGTTGAAAATAGGTTCACCTTGTTCAGCACTGAGATTGTAAATTTTTAGCAATGTGTAGCTCATATTCGGTTTCACTTTTAATCGTGATTTTACATAAAATTGTAATTTTCATTGTTTGCAATTGTTAACAAAAGTATAAATAGAGGTCACACAGGCGCCTTGAGGCACTCGTTTTTTGGCTAGGGTTGCGAGAAAATGTATTGTAGGCTCACTCGTTTGTTGATTGTTGTGAACTCTGTGTCGTTTGATGTCAACTTGGGGTACATCTGATGTAACCGGTACAGTTCACCAGGCTCAGACACCAGAGTTCTGGAAATATATTGGTGTTAAAACTGCATTGTACTTTGGAATTTATTTGGGAGTCTTCCGCAATCCTTTTCATAGGCTGCACAGCGACGAGACGAATCCAGGAATTTTACAACACCCCGAGAACTGTTGGTAGAATTGACGTGAAAACGACTGGGCATTTCACTCAAAACATTTGCAATGCGGAGGTGGGAAAATATAAATATCTCAATCCTCTATTTATAGAAATTCACTTTGCATACTGCAGGTAGTATGTAGGGTAGTATGTAGGGTTCTCTCTTGATTTCATCATCTTCGAAATACTGATTCAGTTTATGAAATCATAAACAATCCAGGATGGCTGACTCAGAATACTGGTACAGCTGTCCAATTTCCCTCCTCCTATTGGTGGGAAATTCAAAAATTGGCTGGAGACTGAAAAAGCAGTGCGAAAATTCAAACTTGCTCCAGCCAGCCTAGCTGATTGCCCAGTGTGGGAACGATAGGTAATAATAGGTCAGCAAACTGTCACTGTAGCTGTGCCCGTAACTAATTTTATTTCGATGGCCACCTCTCCCTGTGTACGTGTGAGATTGATATTCCATTAAAAGATCAAGCCACAACGGAAACACGCCTACCACTCTAACTCAAGAATCATATCCGTGGTAAAATTTAGTATTTGTGGGGATCCACAGCCTCCAGATGCTTAATAAACATAAACATGGTCCACAGTAGGGTGTAATGCGTTGTTTGTTTAATCGTGCGATTAGCTAATTTCGGCTAAGCGTCATTGCCAAGTACATTTTTATCATCTGTATTTCATGTCATTTTCAAATCACTTTGAAACTGCAAATAAAGAGTAGTCATTTTCCGTGATTTTGAAAGGATCCACACTACAGTAACACCTTTTAAGATAGTATTTTGAACTTTGCTCTATGTACAACAACATGGTAAGTAGTGTGCATCTTTTCGTAAAATGACGGAATATGGCTACTTTTTACTTGTATTTAAGAGTGATTTGAAAGTGACATGAAATACAGTGGTTGTAAATGTCCTTGACAAGGACACTTAGTGGAAATTAGCTAATCAAATGATTACAATAGCCGGCCGCGGTTGCCGAGCGGTTCTAGGCGCTTCAGTCCGCGGTCGCAGGAGGTTCGAATCCTGCCTCGGGCATGGATGTGTGTGATGTTCTTGGTTAGGTTTAAGTAGTTCTAAGTTCTAGGGGACTGATGACCATAGTGCTCAGAGCCATTTTTTTTTATTAAATAGACATCGCATTACGGCCTACTACGGACCATGTTCACGTTTATCATATGTGTGGTACACTCCCCCTCGCTTCCACCCTCCCGGCGGCACGTCATTCATATCAAACCAACTAAACTGATCACTAAAATCCCTTTGCGTGGTGAGCAACTTTTTTTCCCGTAGTCGGATTATACTCGCCAGGTAACAATTACAGACGCTTCCGTGACGTCCCTAGATGCTTCCCACTGGCTAGGCATTCACTTCCTTAGATACCAAAATGGGTGGTATCCGTCGCCAAATAGTTGAAGATGTTGTTGTTGTGGTCTTCAGTCCTGCGACTGGTTTGATGCAGCTCTCCATGCTACTCTATCCTGTGCAAGCTTCTTCATCTCCCAGTACCTACTGCAACCTACATCCTTCTGAATCTGCTTAGTGTATTCATCTCTTGGTCTCCCTCTACGATTTTTACCCTCCACGCTGCCCTCCAATACTAAATTGGTGATCCCTTGATGCCTCAGAACATGTCCTACCAACCGATCCCGTCTTCTGGTCAAGTTGTGCCACAAACTTCTCTTCTCCCCAATCCTATTCCGTACTTCCTCATTAGTTATGTGATCTACCCATCTAATCTTCAGCATTCTTCTGTAGCACCACATTTCGAAAGCTTTTATTCTCTTCTTGTCCAAACTATTTATCGTCCATGTTTCACTTCCATACAAGGCTACACTATATACAAATAATTTCAGAAATGACTTCCTGACACTTAAATCTATACTCGATGTTAACAAATTTCTCCTCTTCAGAAACGCTTTCCTTGCCATTGCCAGTCTACTTTTTATATCCTCTCTACTTCGACCATCATCAGTTATTTTGCTCCCCAAATAGCAAAACTCCTTTACTACTTTAAGTGTCTCATTTCCTAATCTAATTCCCTCAGCATCACCCGACTTAATTCGACTACATCCCATTATCCTCGTTTTGCTTTTGTTTATGTTGATCTTATATCCTCCTTTCAAGACACTGTCCATTCCATTCAACTGCTCTTCCAAGTCCTTTGCTGTCTCTGACAGAATTACAATGTCATCGGCGAACCTCAAACTTTTTATTTCTTCTCCATGGATTTTAATACCTACTCCGAATTTTTCTTTTGTTTCCTTTACTGCTTGCTCAATATACAGATTGGACAACATCGGGGAAAGGCTACAACCCTGTCTTACTCCCTTCCCAACCACTGCTTCCCTTTCATGTCCCTCGACTCTTATAACTGCCATCTGGTTTCTGTACAAATTGTAAATATCCTTTCGCTCCCTGTATTTTACCCCTGCCACCTTTAGAATTTGAAAGAGAGTATTCCAGTCAACATTGTCAAAAGCTTTCTCTAAGTCTACAAATGCTAGAAACGTAGGTTTGCCTTTCCTTAATCTTTCTTCTAAGATAAGTCGTAAGGTCAGTATTGCCTCACGTGTTCCAGTGTTTCTACGGAATCGAAACTGATCTTCCCCGAGGTTGGCTTCTATTAGTTTTTCCATTCGTCTGTAAAGAATTCGTGTTAGTATTTTGCAGCTGTAACTTATTAAACTGATGGTTCGGTAATTTTCACATCTGTCAACACCTGCTTTCTTTGGGATTGGAATTATTATATTCTTCTTGAAGTCTGAGGGTATTTCGCCTGTTTCATACATCTTGCTCACCAGATGGTAGAGTTTTGTCAGGACTGGCTCTCCCAAGGCCGTCAATAGTTCCAATGGAATGTTGTCTACTCCCGGGGCTTTGTTTCGACTCAGGTCTTTCAGTGCTCTGTCAAACTCTTCACGCAGTATCGTATCTCCCATTTCATCTTCATCTACATCCTCTTCCATTTCCATAATATTGTCCTCAAGTACATCGCCCTTGTATAAACCCTCTATATACTCCTTCCACCTTTCTGCTTTCCCTTCCTTGCTTAGAACTGGGTTTCCATCTGAGCTCTTGATATTCATACAAGTCGTTCTCTTATCTCCAAAGGTCTCTTTAATTTTCCTGTAGGCAGTATCTATCTTACCCCTTGTGAGATAAGCCTCTACATCCTTACATTTGTCCTCTAGCCATCCCTGCTTAGCCATTTTGCACTTCCTGTCGATCTCATTTTTGAGACGTTTGTATTCCTTTTTGCCTGCTTCATTTACTGCATTTTTATATTTTCTCCTTTCATCAATTAAATTCAATATTTCTTCTGTTACCCAAGGATTTCTACTAGACCTCGTCTTTTTACCTACTTGATCCTCTGCTGCCTTCACTACTTCATCCCTCAAAGCTACCCATTCTTCTTCTACTGTATTTCTTTCCCCCATTCCTGTCAATTGTTCCCTTATGCTCTCCCTGAAACTCTGTACAACCTCTGGTTCTTTCAGTTTATCCAGGTCCCATCTCATTAAATTCCCACCTTTTTGCAGTTTCTTCAGTTTTAATCTACAGGTCATAACCAATAGATTGTGGTCAGAGTCCACATCTGCCCCTGGAAATGTCTTACAATTTAAAACCTGGTTCCTAAATCTCTGTCTTACCATTATATAATCTATCTGATATCTTTTAGTATCTCCATGTATACAAGCTTCTTTCATGATTCTTAAACCAAGTGTTAGCTATGATTAAGTTATGCTCTGTGCAAAATTCTACCAGACGGCTTCCTCTTTCATTTCTTACCCCCAATCCATATTCACCTACTATGTCTCCTTCTCTCCCTTTTCCTACTGACGAATTCCAGTCACCCATGACTATTAAATTTTCGTCTCCCTTCACTATCTGAATAATTTCTTTTATTTCATCATACATTTCTTCAATTTCTTCGTCATCTGCAGAGCTAGTTGGCATATAAACTTGTACTACTGTAGTAGGTGTGGGCTTCGTATCTATCTTGGCCACAATAATGCGTTCACTATGCTGTTTGTAGTAGCTTACCCGCATTCCTATTTTCCTATTCATTATTAAACCTACACCTGCATTACCCCTATTTGATTTTGTGTTTATAACCCTGTAGTCACCTGACCAGGAGTCTTGTTCCTCCTGCCACCGAACTTCACTAATTCCCACTATATCTAACTTTAACCTATCCATTTCCCTTTTTAAATTTTCTAACCTACCTGCCCGATTAAGGGATCTGACATTCCACGCTCCGACCCGTAGAACGCCAGTTTTCATTCTCCTGGTAACGACATCCTCTTGAGTAGTTCCCGCCCGGAGATCCGGATGGGGGACTATTTTACCTCCGGAATATTTTACCCAAGAGGACGCCATCATCATTTAATCATACAGTAAAGCTGCATGTCCTTGGGAAAAATTACGGCTGTAGTTTCCCCTTGCTTTCAGCCGTTCGCAGAACCAGCACAGCAAGGCCGTTTTGGTTATTGTTACAAGGCCAGATCAGTCAATCATCCAGACTGGTGCTCTTGCAACTACTGAAAAGGCTGCTGCCCCTCTTCAGGAACCACACGTTTGTCTGGCCTCTCAACAGATACCCCTCCGTTGTGGTTGCACCTACGGTACGGCTATCTGTATCGCTGAGGCACGCAAGCCTCCCCACCAACAGCAAGGTCCATGGTTCATGGGGGGGTCTATCGTTAATTACGCTCTGTTCTCGGTTGCCTTGTCCTGCTGGTGGAACTAAGTCACTTAGAATTCATGTATACTCTCCCAGAATAAACCTGCTGAGACCTGTCGGTCTAAGGGTGGAGTAGGATGATTCACACTCTTCTCCACCCCCGCAACACATCCACCCCCATCCCCGCCTCCGTCACTTGGTCGCATGTGAACAGCTGCCACCGAGTCGCGGGTTCCGCCACGCATCAGGATTCAACCGCTACCGACCGTCAACCCAGCACTCACTATGCCAGGTAGCTGTTAATGATTCCAGACCCGCAAAAATTCTCTCACCCTCCTCGGAAGAACTGGGCGCTAAAATGTGGCTGGGGTAAATATCAAGATATTGAACAATATGTTTCCCCTCATCGCATATGCAAACAGAAACGTCTTGAGATGTGTTTTCGAAATATGCCTCAAAGGCTGACGTAGTGAACAATAGCAAACACCTTTCAGAGGAAACCCCAATCGAAACTTTTATGAGCTTGCCGATCTGGGTTTCCCTCAGAATACAATTCTGTAGAAGCGTTCCTGTTAGCTCCCTCCAAATTAGTGGGTGGATGTTTCGAGAACTGAAATCGGAATCCCTGGAGGGAAGGCGATGTTCTTTTCGAGAAACACTATTGAGAATCGACATTTGAAGCTGACTGTAGAAGGATTCTACTACCGCCAAAATAAATTTCGCGTAAGGACCACGAATATGTGATACGACAAATTAGCGCTCATGCAGAGCCATATAGACAGTCTTCTTTTCCTCTCGCTCTGTTTACGAGTGGAATACGAAAGGAGATGACTAGTAGTGGTACAGGGTACCCTCAGCCACGCACCGTACGATGGCTTGCAAAGTATCCATATAGATGTACATACAAATTTAATCTATCTATTAATATGGCAGTCCATCCATTTATAGTCACACAAAACTCGCGGCTGAGTGGTGTCTCTTATTTATTTAGAAAATTAAAGATGGAACTCTGCTGCTGATTGTGTCTCGGTAAAAATCGTCGTATCAGCTCCTAATTTCCTCATTGCAATGACTTTGCGAGACGTATCTGAGAGGATGTAATATGTTTGCCCACAATACTTACAAGAGGCGGTATAGAGCTCACCTCTCCACTCCCCTTTCGTCAGAGTGTCGCTTACCTGTCATATTCTCAGGAATCTTCCACTCTTCGATATACAGCATTTGAATCCACCTGATTTCGACGAATAACAGATGTCGCTGGCAAGTCACAGATCCCTTTTACTTCTTTCGAAATCCCATGACCTTCTGCCAACCCTCACTGACTTGGTAGAGAGCTATCACGGCGAGAAAACGGGACACGAACATACAGGAGAAAAATCGCAACCTTGCAGAGTATACGTGGACTACACAAAGAAACCCACAAGCCTAACCCCTATAAGTTCATCGATATCGAATAATTGTAAGTATCCGCCTGTAGGGGGAGATTCGGGACTTAATCGCGGCATTCCTCATTTATTTACCCCCACGTGCTGTTTGATAGTGGACCACCATGATATTGTACATCATCAAGAGCAGTGTATATCCATATGAGTAGTATACATATGACAGTGCCTGTTATTTATTTTCCAAGATACTACTCCGGGCGGGTGTAAAATGAATGTGCGCAACGGAGAATAATACACGCTAAAACGAAAATTGGCCTTGTGTGACTACCCCCTGAGGGGGATCTTAGGATCTCTTAATTCTATAAATTACAATCTAAACATAAATGAATGATGAAGGAAACTAATCCTTCTAAATCATAAATTTTGTTCCTGCTTATATATTTATTGTAGATTAAAAAAAACTTCATATTACAAAGCTTACATTTCCTAAGTAAAATTACTATACAATTGCCCAACTCTGCCCTTTATTATGACTGCGTGGTCTATTATAAATAACGCGAAATGACTGACCTCATCTACGTACCAAACACTACAAGACACTACTTTCAAAGATGATGGCTCTGAGCACTATGGGACTTAACATCCGAGGTCATCAGTCCCCTAGAACTTAGAACTACTTAAACCTAACTAACCTAAGGACATCACACACATCCATGCCCGAGGCAGGATTCGAACCTGCGACCGTAGCGGTCACGCGGTTCCAGACTGAAGCGCCTAGAACCGCACGGCCACACCGGCCGGCTCAAAGATGATCTAAGGTGGTGTGGTACCCCAGTGGAAATAAACTAACGTGATCATAGCTGTTTAGCTTTCATAGCCCTAATGAGCAGAAGCAATTTCCGATATCACCGTATGTACAGCGTCCGGTGCGTCGAAGCGATGGTTCTCGTACTCGTCTGCGACGGAGGAAGAACTCCAGCCACATATAAACTCTTTCAATCACTAGGACGTCAGAAGGCGGTCCCTTGACTAATATACTCTAATACTGTCTTCTCCTCTCTGTGTTCTACAGACGAAAAACGCGAATTCCCGGCCACATGGACGGAGTTCAGATAACGTCTCAACGTAAGTATAGTCAGAGGAAGTGCTCTCAATTGCTGAACGCTGCGTACTCAACGACGACTTCCAACACGGAGGTGATGTCCAGAACCGTATAGGTCCGCAACAGTACCCCGTGCCTAACTGTTCTATCAATTCTCCTGAGAGCAAATGCAGCAAGTCGGGCCGTACCAACAAAGCTGATATCGAGCGACTGTCACACACGGGCGCTCACAACGAAGACCTCGTTTCTCTAGCGCTGGCTTCCCAGCAGGGCTTGGCTCCCCACCATCGTAATTCCGAAAACGAATCAGATTCCCGAAACCATGGAATATTCTCTCTCTCTACAGATTCTTCCGAATGCCGACCAACCATATTTTAGTCTTTTGTCGTCCAGCGCGGAAAGTTTGCGAGGATAAACCTATACTCGTACAATGGTACGCTTCTGAGTAAAAATCCTTGGAAATAACCCAGCCTGCGTGGTTTCCGAGGTGCCGCTTCTTCATTCCTCTCACCTCGTTCCAAGATTTTCAGCTGTCGGACGTATTATCCAGTTATCCTTCCGGTCCCTACTACAATAGGGCCTACCGTCGCTCTATTGTGCTCCAGAGCTCAGGTGCCACATCTGTCTAGCTACTTCCTGTGTTTAAGCAGGACCACCACCTGTGTAGGCCTTCCAACCAGGGCTTGAGTTCTGCCTGTCATTTCATCTCCACTGGCATTCCAACCTGTACTAGTATAGGCAATCATTCATTACGCCATTTTTATAGTAAAGCCACTCCGTCACCTTTCATGCAATAAGCGTTAACAATTATTTACAAGACGTATGTGACAATGTCAGTCTCCTTTATATATGCGTATATACGATGTACAACCTGTCACATGATACCTAATTGTGTTTATAGATAACGGCAAAGTATGTGGATGAGTTCTTGTAAGGCGCGAAATTATAGCCACCTTACAATACCCCCACCTAACGAACTATTTTGTACTAGGAAGGGGTAATTCCTTTAGTGTTATCTCATCCAGTACAAAATCATATAACCATCAATTGTCTGTAGAAGCGAACTAGTAACAAAACGAAGGCAGAGGAACACTTGAATCATGATATGTTCTTCTACAGTCATTCTGCATTCATTCATTGGTTTACTGTCACAAATTTACTTATTACATGTTTATTATAATCTGCCTACCGTGTATGTTTGGAACATTTTTCCGAGATGTGACAATTGGAATATACAATACAAAAAAAAAATTTAACTAACATTACAAAACTTTTTTATGCTCTTTCAAAAATGGCAGTTCCCGTCTTTCTTTAGACTTAAGGCTCACGCTCTCTGTCATTCATCCATCCCTAAGACATAGGTTGAGGCAAAAAATATTCGAGTAAAGTATCCTAATCCTTCCAAAGTGGTCGTCCAATAAATTGCATGTGTTTCATTTAGACATTGGTATGCAAAAACAAGCAGTTACATCAATTATTCAAGAAGTTATCTAGTGGTCATTATATTATTATATAATATTCTGTGAAACATCCTTCCTTAATTTCACTTGGTCATATTTCTGATCTTGGCTTACATTACAAAAGAAAATATCATTTCACAAACTGATTGACCAAGACTAGTTTTTCCTCAACGTGTATACCCTTTAAACATTTCCAAAATCTTATGTTCTAAAGTATTCTTTGACAAACTGCATTTATGTTTACTGTGACAATTAATATTTGTAATAAGAGTTTGGATCGACCACCAATTTTAACTAATGTGTTTGTTCACAGTGTGTAAAATGTAATACATAAAAACATTAACAACCCATAGCATCATTAACAAAGAAATGACAAACAAACATTTACATAAATACATACACAAATAAAATTCCGGAATTATGCAAATATATAAAAACAGTGAAAGACATTACGTCATTATCAAAGAGAATGTCAAACAATGTTTTACATGAATACATACACAAATATTTTCTTAAGACTACCCTGAAAAATAAGTACAAAATGTTTACCCAAATGATAGATATTGGAAACTGTTAGTTTGTGGGTATAACTGTTCAGTGTTCACTACATTATGCACCTTTTTTTGTCAAGAGTCACACACTGATTCGGATTTCACAACACACTTTCGTCTTCATTTGTGTACGGGGATGGAAGCTAGTTTTTTGTGAAGTTTAGGACACAAAGATTGTTCGAAATCGGACATGTTGCCTTTGTAAGTCAGTCTTTGGACCCTCAGCCCATTGTTGGTTCCATCAGATTACCAGCCCCTCGATGACGTGGAAGGGTCCTCGGATTATACAGCCAGGTAAGTGGGTGTATGTTTTGAAACAGCCAAGATTTTTGACGATTTTGAACACAGTATGGGGAAGGTACAGTCAGGTAGGATCTTTACGTCACCCAGAATTCTTCTGCGTCAGCTAAGAGAAGTGTAATTGTATCAACTCTTCAGTTCTTCGTGTTTCTTCTTTTACTATGTTTGTGTTCCTATTCTTCTGTTCTCCATGTCACTTCTTTCTCTTGATATAACCATTATATTTTGGATAAGGATATCGATAATTGTGGACGGGTAGGTTATCTGTTTGGTGGCACTATACGTGGAACTTCAGTCGTTGTCTATGACTCAGATTCCTCAGAAGTCAATGGCAGTTGACTGACCGCTACAGATTACGATATTATCTGCCTCTGTCTGGCGGATGATTGCAGAAGAAAAGCAAATATAGTTCACAGTTCCGTACAGCTATTAGCAGTTCTGCTGTAGGCTTAACTGACTGTATTATGTGTGCAAATAGTTTATCTCGTCTCCATCGTGTAGTACACCAGTGGAGACACGTCATTAGTGGCCATTTAAATACCACCTCTGCTGCCCTGGCCATGTTACCTGGTGCCATTGTCTGCCACCCGGGCAAGGTCTTCGGGCAACCGATGAATAGCCCCCATCCTCACATCCGCCGCCACATGACTCACAGCGCCCCTTGCTTCTGGACCGGTCTGTCTGCACACCATGTTATTGCTTCCAGTGTGTCTCACAAAGTTTTTTGGGCATCCTGTGCTCACTAATGCCCAGAATTAGTTTCCAATTTACAACAAATACTATACAATACATAACACAATTTATTGACATTTATGAAATATAAAATTTTAAAATGCACTCACTAGTGAGGTCATTTACCTTTACATTTATTATCATTCTATTTGTATTATTAGACAAGACACTCACATATTTACTATTATTATTCTGATATTTTTTATGTACAAAGTTAATGTTTCTCATAAAGGAATACGCCTCTACCGACGTCAATGAATTATTAAATATCTGTCGGCACCTGTATTCCTATAAAAGTATATGTTCATTAGTTGTTCATACACTAATAGAATTAATCCTCACCAAATCCCAATGTTAATAGTTGCAAACACCACTTGTTAAACTATTTGTTAAACTACTTGTTAAACTACTGGCCCATAGGATGTTTATATAAGTCTAACTACTACACTGTCGGGGGTATCACAACACTGATCGATCTCATAGCTCTTGGTTTATATTTTGGATGTCATCGTGAATATCTGTGAACAATATAGTGTACATCTGCACACACAAACACACACAAATGAATGATTAGGTGGGCCTCTTCTTCATTTCATGTTTCTGGCGTGCTTCCTGTGGACAATCATACTACTTAGCAAGTTTAGTGCAATTACTGATATCTTTTATTTCAATCACACTTTCACGTACCTTTTCTCATGGTTTTACTCAGTAATACCTTCTCTTCTCTGTCCCCCTTTTTCAGATCTGCTGCTGTCACCTTTCTCTGGTGATCTCTTCTTTTCATCTTAATAAAGTTACATTTTATTTTATTAGCGGTACCTGGAAATATAAAGATTTTAGTACATTAAATAAAATCACTGCTGATCAACACGACTGTCATGTCCTTATGTATTACCATCTGTGTCCAAATGCTTTGAACGTACAGATTTGTACTTTTCCTTCATTACGTTTTACGTGTATATATCCCCTTATTAAACTTCCATTTCATGTCCTTCTAACACTCAAATAATATTTCGGTGCGCTCATACGGAGTTCAGTTCCACAGAACTGGCTACCATGTACCCAATTATTCCGTCTCTTTGGAGAGCATAAATACAACTTTCCCATACAAATAACAGTGCGCTCTCACGTGGACACGTGGAGCTGGTCACCTATTGAACTCCCGTTTCTCTGAATGGAGACAAATCATACTTGGACGACACACCTGCGTATCACTGCAAACCCTATTAGCAAGTCACTCATTTATGATCCTATTGCTAAACATGTAAAATAGACACTCATTTCCTTTTTTTTTACTGTCGTTCTCTCCTAATATGTTCCACATCAATTGGTTAACAAATTTTATCTATTCATAAATTTTGACAACATTTTTGCAGTACCACATCTTTCTCAATTTCACTTTATTCCTTCATGCACAGATAGCACATCTTAAACTCTAAACACCTTCTAAAACTGTACACTCAGCTTGCCGTACACATATTTATAGCCTACATCAAGAAACATACCCTAATTTCCTTACCCACGACATCCTGCCCTTTTATGTACTGTCGTACCTCTTTTAACTTGATAATATTATAGAAAATTTGATAAATCTACAGATCCCTTCTGTGTAATACTTAACTTAGTTGCTAACTATATACAATACTATACTGTCGCCATACCAACTCACTTTAATTCTTCCTCCTTATTCTACTCTATTTTGCCATGCTCTTCCAGGGTTGTGTGGTCTAATTTCAACTCATTGTTACCGATTCCCATTCCTATTCGTTCCACCCCATGCTTGGTCCGACCGTTGACGAGTTTCTCTATTGTCGCCCCATGAGGCACCATTATTTTGTCACCCCCGTCTCCGGTCATTTTGTTGCCCATATTCTCTGCCATAGTTCCTCCACTGTCCATTATTCCCACTACATCTCTCTAGTCCATGTTTTGGTGAGGCGGACGATTTACATTGTAACGTTGTTGCTTTAATTTTTTATGAAAGCGGTGCTGATAGACAATAAAAGCGGTTTAAAAGCTGTGAGCAGTCTGGGGAAGTTAACCTTGCATTACTGCGCAACTGTTTCACCAGGTATCCAGTCTAGCTTACCAAATTCCCAACCAGACTAACATTACTTATAATCTTTTAATAGTCATACGACAACCGGTGATATATATATAAAAGAGAATTTAAATAAAAAGAAATAAATCAGTTTATATTTGAAAATTTATTTTAACATTGATCATTGAAATTTCAGCATGTTAAACTTGAGTCATAACTAAGCTGGTGCCTTATTTAGGATTGTGTGAATGTGAGTTTGTAATCTCACGGAACACATCAAATAGGGAGCCAAGATTGGGAGACTACATACAACACTCCATTCATAAAATAACACACGAAGAACGTTGAAACATATTCAAGAGGAAATTAACCACAACCAACCGATTCAATTTTCACCCAAAGAAGTTACGTTCGTAGCGCAGTCGTGTCCGTCATGTAATTACCACACACTGGTATACTACATTCATACTAACTCTCTGTGAAATCTTCCCAAAAAGAATAGCTGAGGGCTACTTTGATGATTACACCACATGCTTCACGTGGTCAACTTGGTTTACACAAAGAGTGTAACTCCACAATAATTTTGATAATTAAAATAAATTAGATCGAAAAGCAATTTGCACAAGAAAAAACCTCAAACTGGTTACTAACGTCTTACTATTAACCTGATGGGTCAAACAATTGTATAAGCACGTGGTACTGGTCTCACAAAGTACACCCCACGTGGGTTGAACATAAAGAAAAGTTGCTATATTGAAAAATATTGTCAAGACGTGACGTTATAATCTCACGCACATTCGCATTGAAGATTGATGATGCTAGTTAGAGTCACTGATCAACACGTGGTTCCACTTTACTCACAAAGTAGTGACAAAGCAACTACCGGAATATATTCTGAACTTCACACTCGAATTACACTGCGTTGCAATTTAAGATAACATTAGATATTTTAGAGCTAAACCTGAAATAAAGGTGATTAAATTTTCAGTTAGGCTGAACTTAAGAAATCCATTGTCCTACGGACTTAGCAGACGCGCGCTTAGCCGGAGATCTTACCACTTCAGATGCTCGCCGCGGACCGACTGCCGTGGTCCCTTCCTGAGGGGTGGCTCACAAATACAAACGGAAGTGACCACAGAGGCAGCTTCCTATACCAACATGACAAGGGACAGACAGGACCATACTAAGAATAGAAACCTCTCCGCTTTTAGAAAGCGTAGCTACCTGTTCCGACGTTGGTTCTACTGTTCTCTAGCAGACAAGCTTGTCTGCTACCATCCAGCATGCAACTACAAATACATTTGCTCATTCATCCTCTCACACAGAAGGGAAGGGGAATGACAGTATCTTATCATATACAGTATATAAAAGAAAGCGGATGTAGGTTCCGTATGAGACTGTGTGACATGAATTACATATATGAATTACATATAAACTGTGCTTTAAAGTGTAGTAGTGTGACATATCGTTCTTGTTTATGTGTAAAAGTAACACGTTCCACTGCTCAGTCTCCTCCCAGATAGTCAGAAACACCACAGTAAATTTAGAAGAGGAATTTATGCCGTAAATGACAACATATTTAAGAAATTAACATGAAAGGAATCCAACAGACACCTTTCAACATTGTTTTGCCAATTATGGCCTCTATTATTCCCTTCGTTGCTCTCCCTTCATTCACCTTGCATGTCTCTCTGCCTACGTTTTTCTCGCACCTGCTGCCCGTTTAAAGCGAACTCCAATTCTCTTAGGATAACTTTGAACCCTTCCACATCACTTCCGCATCAGCCGACGAGCGTTTTCTGGTAGGAAATTGACAACTTCATATAATATAATCTTATGATCTCAACAGGTGTGCATGGATCGTCCAAACACTGATTTTTCTTGGTTAAGTTTTCGAAAAATTTCACTGGACTATGGAACCCTGAGCTCTCCAGATCTCTGCTCATCATTATTTCCTGCTTGATCCTACCCTGTGTCTCCTTGGAGCAGTATTTGTTTAAAAATGCGTCACGTTTTTGCAATGTTCCACATGCATTCGGCCGTTGTTCCCTCGATATGTGAACATACGAAGTCCAGTTTGTACATCAGAGGCCATTGGGGAGGTAACGATAAATCAAATTGACCAATAAAAATTTTCGGGTGTAAAACATTACCCTCGTCTTTGTAATGCTGAAATTTTCGTACAGATATAAAATGCTTAAAATAGAAAATTTCATTATAGTTTCTTCCCGCTCGGCCTATCACATTCTCGCTTGGTGCTAACGTTCCCTGTCTACCGTTACCTTGGGCATCCCCACTTCTACTCCCTGTCACGTTTTCCTAACTGGAAAAACGTTTCGTGGTGCGGATTATCGGATAACAATTATGTATATGAAATGTTTCATTGCTGTTCTCCGTATTCGCAATCTGCGATCCAGTCCTGCCATATGTAGACGTGGGGGCCATATCTCTAGCGATATTTCGTTGCTCTGCAGGTATACTTTCAGTCTGTAGTTGCCAAGCAACTCATACATTCGAGCACATTCTAATATCGTCTGGGCTTGAACATGATCGTGAGGAGTTTGAACTGGCTCTTTCGGTTTCATGTAGTAGTCTCGATTTTACGCATTTTCCACGATTTTCCGAGTTGTACCCAATTACGTGAGTTACGTATCAACATCACGTCTCATCGTCTCACGACGTCACATCACAGTCGCGACCCGTCGCGTCACGTCGCGTTTCGTCGCATCGACAACATAATGCTCTCAGCTTTGGTTCCGATTTCTGCATCACCGCTAAGCCCTCACTCCATTACTAGTGTGGGATATCATAGTGTTGGGGATGAACACAGTGGTAGAAATAATGACGTCACAAGCCAAAGATATTGTGTAAAAAATACCCTAATACTTTACTAGATTATGTGACATCGTAGGAAAATTCTGATGCCTGCAATCAAAGATACTGTATTTTTAGCACGCCTCTAAAGAAAGGCGTCCAGTGTGTAACCAACTCCAGCGGGGATCGTGTCGCCTGCTGGAGGGTGGGTCACCCCTGAGACTCCGATATGTGGGGTGTTGCCTTGAATGCCGATGATTGCAGACACAGTGCCCAGCAGTGGCCGAGACAGTTATGGTTGGTACCAGACATTGCTGGTTAAGAGATCTATAGCTTGTAATAACGGCAAACAAATCCCAAGATGTAGGTGGAAATATCAAAGACAGGTGCAAATACATACTACTCCCATCACTGTATTTGCTGGATAATGCCAGTACGGTACGGAAATCCTCGCATGATTGCGACCACTAGATCGAAAGCGGGAGTGCTACAAATATCTGCGTAACACTACACCACAGTATCTCCACAGAAGTGGTAGGCCGGCCGAAGTGGCCGTGCGGTTAAAGGCGCTGCAGTCTGAAACCGCGAGACCGCTACGGTCGCAGGTTCGAATCCTGCCTCGGGCATGGATGTTTGTGATGTCCTTAGGTTAGTTAGGTTTAACTAGTTCTAGGGGACTAATGACCTCAGCAGTTGAGTCCCATAGTGCTCAGAGCCATTTTTTAGAAGTGGTAGAGGAATTTGCACAGCATATGTGTAATCACCTCCGACCTAGTAGCTGTCACCAATGGTTCTCAATCGTCCAGGCAGAGGACGTCCCACCACAGCAGAAACCTGTCGTACGTTGTCGATGCTGTTGCATATAATCACTGCTAACTGTTTAAGCACCGAGCATTTCCCCAGCCCGCTCCTCTGTAATTTCTCTGTGGAACACCTGGACAAACCAGTCTTCACTCGTACACACATACACACTTACCAGAGCAAATCTGTGGACTCCTTTACGGGTAACCGCTGCAAACAGCGTAAGCGCCAAGCACATCTCATCCCCATAACGTTTTTTCCTATTACAACCGACTTAATAAAATCTCGCTGTGCAGGTACACTCTGCTGCCGTTCATCCCAGAAGTAATGGGCTCCGATATTACCCGATTCATGCGTCGTCATCGACGACATTGTGTTGTCAGAGCTCTAACGATATGTGAGAGGCGGATTCGTGACAGAGTCTTAACGTCCAACATTTTCTGATATTATTGTAACCAGTACAAGTATGAAGCGTTTTTGTTACTAAATAACGTTTTTTTGTTAATACGACTGTATGCAGCAGCTCACAAACGTGCAATAAAAATTATATTTGTGAGTTTTTATTCCTCTAGCTGTTAAAAATCTTCGTCAGGTGGCACACACTGTCAGCGTAGTCAATTGC
Source organism: Schistocerca nitens (assembly GCF_023898315.1). NCBI lineage: Eukaryota > Metazoa > Arthropoda > Insecta > Orthoptera > Acrididae > Schistocerca > Schistocerca nitens. The sequence continues at coordinate 295,994,763 of NC_064615.1, read as the reverse complement.
CGGCTTCCTCTGATACCGGCAGCATGTGGACGATACACGGATCTTGTTTCCTTCCAACGGTCACTGGATCATTCGTCTTAAGAGCCGGCTCTACTTATCAGGTGAAGGCGTCCGCACGTGTTACTAAACGTCAGACAAGCCCATAGGTCTGTGGTTCCCTCTATCAATTAGGTTGCATATCAGTTTTAGTGTGGTTACATAGAGCCGATGAGACGACTATTCCCCACGACTGGCGGGCACATATACAGGGATGAGCTGCACGGCCAAAGTTTGGTCAGAATTCCCTGGGCAGTCTGCAGGCTCCCAGTGGCTTCCGCAGGAGTCAGTGCCCTGGGTCGACAGACACACACATCTTGTCATAAATACGCTGCTGACTGTACAGTGATCAGGCACGTGCTACCCGCTTTTTCCACCTATCATTGTGCGTACGTATTTCTCAATCACGCTGGTAATTGGTCTTTGGGGAATCGGTTTATCGGTATTGGGTGCTAGCGTCACATTTTATAGTATCGTGACCCCTGCGAATCTATAACCTTGTATGTAGGAAAAATTTATTTTTTCTGCTGCACTGTGAACACTTCCCTGTCTAGTTTGCGTGTACTGATCTTGTATATGACTATTTCCTTTTCTACTTACTACTCTTATAGTAATGTGATACTGCTAAAGTTATATGTCTGACACATCTAGCCTACCGTCGACGAAGTCCTAGGATTGTATTTGGTCGCTAAATTTTTGTTCCCGATGTACCAGGTATGGATCATGTGTAGTCGGAGGTATATGCCTATTGCACGAGTCCTGTTCACATTTGCGGGACGCTCATTCTTTATGTACACACAAGTTTTCGTTGCAAATACAGCAGAGAGCTGACCTTGCAGCACGTATCTTTGGAATTCTACAGATAGGTCGAAAATGAAAATCACACCACACTCGGATTTTCCCATGCTCGGTGTAAGAGGCTTATAGTAATATTCCATACACTTGCAGGGTTTATTTTGTTACGGGTCTTCATTCCACCTGGGAGGCTGCCTAGCTGAAAATGGAGTCACCCACACTAGTTTTGAAAGCATCACTGTGGGAGGGAGGAGAAGGGGAGTATGTTTATGGTTGGCCCAGGAAGAAAGAGAGGCAGGGAGAGATGTGCTTGGCGCTTAAACTGTTTGCAGCAGTTACCCACAAAGGAGTCCACAGATTTGCTCTGGTGAGTGTGTAGGTGCCTACGAGTTAAGACTAGTTTGTCTAGGTGTTCCATAGAGAAATTATAGAGGAGCTTGGAGGGCGAGTGGTTGGTGCTTAAGCTGGTAGCAACGATTACGTGCAAGAGTGTCGACAAGTTAGGACACGTTTTTGCTGTGGTGGGACGTCCGTTCTCTGAGAGCCATTGGTGACAGCTACTGGGTCGGAGGGGATTGCACTTTTGCTGTGCCAGTTTCTCTACCACTTCTGTGGAGATATTCTGGAGAACTGTTAGGCAGATATTTGTAGCACTCCCGTTTGCGACCTGATGGGCACAACCATGCGAGGATTTCCGAACCATACCGGCAGTATCCAGAGAACACAGTGATGAAAGCGATGTGTATTTGCATCCGCCTTTGATATTTCCCCCTACATCTTGGTATCTGTTTGCAGTTATTGAAAGCTGTAGTTCTCTTAAGCAGCGATGTTTGGTACCAACTGCAACTTTCTCGGCAGTTGATGGCCACTGTGTCCGCGATCATCGGCGTTCGAGGCAACACCCAACACATCCGAGTCCGAGGGTAATATACCCTCCAGCAGGCGGCATGATTTCCGATGAAGGTGGTGTACGTATTGGACGACTCTCTCTAGAGATGTGCTACAAATACAGTTTCTTTAGTTGGAGCCATCAGATTTTTCATATGATGTCACATAACCTAGTAAGGTAGTGTGGTATTTTTTATGCAATATCTCTGCTTTATATACTGTGACGTCAGTATATCTGTCAGAGTGTTCATTAACAACACTGGGACGTCACACACTAGTTATGGTGTGACGCCTTAGTAATGATATTTAAATTAGAGCCAAAGCTGAGAGCATTATGATGTTGACACGACGCAACACGACATGAGGTGACATGTCGCGACACTGTGATGTGACGTTGTGTCACGATGCGACGCGATGTTTATACATAACTCAGGTAATTGCATACACTTCCCAAAATTTTGGGAAATACGTAAAACAGATAATACTTGCAGACCTGCCTAGACGAAGTCTCTGCTGATGTCGCGTAATATTGTTATTAACAAATAGATTTAAGGTGACGGAATTTGTTATAAACAAGCAGACACAACATCTCCCTATGCTCCAGAGCGCCGCCAGTTGTAAAATATGGTAATTGCGGAAAATATGTAAAAAATTTAAGACTGAGAGTACTAGCATATCTGTCTGGTTGTGGCCTCAGCTGGTGTCACATAGTATTGGTATTAGCAAATAGAACTCAAGTGATGTGGCTTGACGTTATTCATTATTAACAGACAAATCCTCTCCCTATGCTGTCTAGCTTCTGAGCATTCCCCTCCCACACAAGTGACACTGTTATAAAAGGAGAAGGTGTCGAGAGAGTGCATGCTCCTCACTGGTGCATAGGGGAGGGGTTCCCGCCATTTTTGTGTCACATTACCTTTAATATGAGTAGTACAATTACCTGGGTGATCCCCACAGGTGACCTAGATCAATCCCCAATGATTTGGGGAAAGGGTGCGGGCAAAGCGAGTAGCAGATGTGTGTAACCTTACATCGGATGTGTAACATGACACCAGATGCTATAAGAATGTTATCTGGGCTTCAACTCTGGCTGTATTCCTATTACCGTCCATGGGACATTGCTGCCTATGGGCCTCTGCAGCAGGCGTGTGGATCACGCACCTATGCTGACTGCTCTCCATCGGCGATGAAGGTTGAAATTTTCGCGCCAACACCACAAATGGACGTCCACCGAGTGGGGACAGATGGCCTTTTTAGATGAATCAAGTCTAATGCTCCTTCGAACAAGTGGCCGTTAATGCGTATGACATGCAACGTCTGAAAGCAAACACTTTGCACCGGCTGTCGGAAGGGTACAAGGGCCCTATTCTATATCGTTCACACCGATTTGTGCAGTATGTTATCCTCGGTAGTGACGTCATTTTCGGTTCTTTATCCAAAGATGCTATTCAGTAAGCTTCTGAGACCTGTTACCGACCGGTCCTCCTGCCTGTTTTTCGACAACTGTACCGAGAGGTTTTAGATTTCGGTATGGCCCTCTCGTTCGGTTGGGTGTGGTTTATTTACACCTAGAATTTGTTATTTCAAACACATTGAGCTGTTTTAGCTTCTAATTTAGGTATTGTGTTACTGAAGAATCACCAGGACATGTCCAGGTGGAAAGTGAGTTCATTATAGACTATTTTCACTTGTTAGAAATATGGTTTGTATTGTCGTTACTGTGAATGATTATAACATAAAAAACAGTTTCGGTCAATATTCTCACAAAATACCTGTTATTTTTATGTAATTATAAGGTTAAAAAATCATTAGATTCCAAAAGGTCAGTTCTGCTTATGTATATCACATGAGTGCTACCCGAAATTACTACTGACTTCACGTACTTTTTGTTGTGGCGTAGTAAGACAGCCACGCCACTCGGAAGTAGCCGAAAGGCACGCGCTAAGCTCACGCAGATGGGCGTGAGGCCTGAAACAGGATACGTAATGAATGCTATAAAGAAAAGTACGTAGCTACTGGAATACTTAACTTTAATCCATCATTGTTGTACATCGCTCTTGACGATACAAGTGAGACTCTGTAGATACATGCAATGTTACTAATGGCGCCTTGCTAGGTCGTAGCCATTGACTTAGCTGAAGGCTATTCTAAATATCTGCTCTGCAAATGAGCGAGGCTAGGTCAGTGTGCATCGCTAGCTACGTCGTCCGTACAACTGGGGCGAGTGCCAGGACGTCTCTCGAGACCTGCCGTGTGGTGGCGTTCGGTCTGCGATCACTGACAGTGGCGACACGCGGGTCCGACATGTACTAATGGACCGCGGCCGATTTAAAGCTACCACCTAGCAAGTGTGGTGTCTGGCGGTGACACCACACTTTTTTCCGCAAATGGTTTACTTACTAATTATCAAAACGCGTTTAAAACTTTTAAGTAACAATGCAAAGGAATTTTGTGAAGCCTGATAGAAGAAACCTTCCAAAATTTCATGCATTTACGGCTTACGCCCGCATCATTCGACAACGAAGTCTACATGCGTCTCTCTTGAAAGGAGTTATATGGAATAAAGCCCTGCAGACATGCGAGTTGTAGTAGCACAGTGGGTTAGCAAAGTGCTCCTAAGTCAAAGGTCGTAGAATCGCATACAGCTACGTACCAAAATATTTTTTCTTCTCTCCGTGTTTGTAACACATTCTGAGACTTCGTTAATCGTCAGAGTTAAGCGCTTTTCTGATACATTCGTTGTTATTTACATCTAAGAGCGCGCTTTCTCATTAATGAGTATCTTCGATTTCGTAGCTTCCAGAAAGATGAAATCGCTGTGTGTGAAACAACTGACAGTGACATTCATACTTTTTCTTGTAACAAATAATTCACAATTTTTTTCTGAATACGTAGCGATTCCCGAGTGTGTGGTCAGACAGGAATCTAAGAGCACAACTTTAATTACTGCGAATGAAACTAGCAACAATCGTCTTTATACTTTAGTTTGTCACACGTATTTATCTGCGATCGAATCCTTAACAACAGTAGAGAGAGATGAAAGATTCCCGCCACTGTATTTTTAAACTATATGAAATGTATGAAACATTTTGATTGATCAGATGCATGTTATAAACTACAACGAACTTTTATAACTGCGCTCGCCATACGATCTGGAAAAGACTTTTTTTTTAATTTTGTTTTTATGAACCAAATCGTTGATGTATCATATAGGGAATTAGGCTACTTCATCATTTGGATTTCTAGGATGCATGTTCTTATTCTTTGACACTCTCTTAAACAATTTTACGGGTTCGTGGAGAGATGTTCCGTCTATGCAACTAACTGAAGGCAGTTTGTTTATTGTCATACGCGTTTCGATTCTTTCATTTGTGAAGCATCTTCACTAATAAAAGAAGCGAAATGCGTAATGGTAATAAAGAAACTGCCTTCGAATTAGTTGCATAGAGGGAACATATCTCCATGAATTTTGAAACAACTAAGGAACGAAGGAAAACAGAAAAAATGATGAATTTTTCGGGTGTTTCTACACATGTATTTGTACAGTGTGGTACTACACTCCATTCCTAACTCATATTCCGAAACGTAAAATCCAAAACAACACGTCGATGTGGAAGAGAATAAAATGACATAATGTTACATTTATGACAGTGTTCGGAACACAGTCAATATTCTATTGTTATCATGCATTCATGGAAGCACGTGGTCAGCGAAATTTAAACAGTATTATGTACTCTAACCACGCTTTTCGGTACTGTAAAAAGCAGAGTTCCTGTCTCGGCTGCTAGCCGCTTTGGGTTCGGGCCGCTGTGGCGCTGAAGTACGCATGCGCGGATCTGAGGCAGATTGCTTTTGATTGGTTGGCGCGAGGAGAACTGACAACAGCCTTTTGGCTCGCTAGGACCGTTCGGCATCGCTTCCAAAATGCTCTCCCTCGAAAATAAGACCGTTGGGTGCGCTAGAGTACCGAACCGATCGACAAAACGGCGGAAAGATACAGAAGAGGGCCTCAGGCCAGAGGAGGGAGCATCATCGTCAGACCGGAGGGGAGAGCTTTATGGTGTGGGGAATGTTTTCATGTTATTCCCTGGATGATATCGTCATGCTGGAAGGCACAATGGATGAACACAAAAATGCATCTATCCTTGTGCACATGTCCACCCCTCGATATAGTTTGTTTTTCCTCGGCACAATGGCATCTACCAGCAAGACAATGCAAAGTGTCACACAGCTCGCAGTGCACACGCGGGGCTTGAGGAGCACCAGGGTGTGTTTACCGTACTCTCCTCGCCACCTGACTCACTGGATGTATACCCAGCCGAGAATCTATGGGTACTACTCGATCGGGATGCTCGCGCCATGGACGCTAGGTTTCTGAAGATTGTCATAAAGGGTGATCTTTCAGTTGCATTCCCTATTTCAGAGATGAATCGGAATATTGCTAGGAAGTATACACAAAATGAAAGAACAGCTCTACCGTTACTCTAATGATGCATTGTGCAAGCTGCAAAATATATAGCGTTCAAAAGCTGTTTTTATTAAACTCTTAAATGCACGTTTTAAATTTTAGACGTCCCAAAAATAAGAATACTGCCATAAAAAGTTCATACAAGCTTAATTTAATAACTGTAAGAATGTGTTAAGACTTTTGGAAGTTTGTTTTCAATGATTGTGGCAACAAAAGTATCTCTCCTAGCATTTTAGAGATGCAACTCGATGAGCGATTGCAGCTCTGAGTGTTCATATCATGTACGTTTGTGATTCTTGCTTGGCAATAAGGAAAATAAGGAATACTCGAAACTGCAACAAGTAAGAATTTTAGTTAGCCATAAGCGATACTTATCATGTTTAAGGAATATAAAGCCATTAAGGCATTTTTTTCGCATATGTCTCAAATCCAAGTGATACTCTATTTCTGCGACGACCAACAAATGAAGTCGTATGGACGTAGTTGAGGGTTCTTCGTGATACGTTATTAATATCAACTACAGAAACGACGTAGTAAATATTCACGAAACATGTACGCAACGACAAAAAGGCGATATTGATATTAGAGAGGTGGTTGTTTACTCATCTACCACCCCCTTGTCACCTGCATGGGTAGAAACCTATTTATTTACGTATTTTCTGCAAAAGGACTACATTCATTTTCTGTGACTTATTTAGTGACAGGCGTGACACCTCAGATTTCTAATCCCACATGTAATGCCCAGGGACGACATATTATGAGCATATCCTTGCACTGTGAACATGTACTTCATCAATCCATTTACATCGAGGTACCCACGTGTACTGAACTATATTGTTTTTCGGGAAACGATGAAACTTCACATCTACATCTACGTGCATACCTTCCATATGGTTCATGGCGGAGGGTACCTTTCTCATTGCAACAACACGGCAATTTTATCGGCAAATAACAATTTGGTAGAAAGGTAGGAATCGTAACTCAAGTGACTGCGCTACTCTCACGCGAAACCTATACTGCTAGGAGAATGCAGCTAGAGAACAAGGGCTGGACGCCGCCGCGTCTCCCTTGTGACGACACAGTTGACAGCCCTAGCTGAAAGTCACGTGCACGAGACTGCAGAGAGCTTTGGAATGTATCTCTTAGGACACTGCCACAAAGCCAGCCACTTTACACAGCTTCACCTCCAATCCCCCCCCCCCCCTTATCCAGACGGTGGACGCCATTGCCACTATCAGGACTCGAACCGGCTACCCCAGAGTCTAGCTCCACTGCAGCAGCCGTGCTGGGACAGCTTTGTCTGCTGCCCAGCAACCTCACGCCGCAGACTGCTCTGTCATCTTCTATTTCCTTCACACTTAAACGATCTGAAGGTCAGTGGCTGGACCTCCGTTCGCTAAAGAATACGATGCAGTTCTCAAAAAGACTCAAATAGTCGTCTATGAAGATCCATCTGGCTGTAGTTGATTACATGGCGCAAAAGTCTTATAATTTCGAATTTCTGGTTCGAATCTCATTAGAAGCAACTGTTGAATATTGTATTTAAAATCTTATTTATTAACAAATAGAATTTTTAGTAAAATTAACACGTTTCTCTTTCTGATAACGGGTCGTATGAAAATAAATTGGAATTTAATACAAAAATGCAAATGTATTATTGTTAAATGAAAAATGTAGATGATTAATATTGTCCAAATTTTAATTAGTTGTGATTATTGCATATTAATGACACTAGTAACTAAAAATAAAAAAGATGTTCTTTTTATTAAATAATTATAATTCAGCATTTATTACCTAACATTTCCATAAATCTGAACGTAAAAACAGTTTTCTGGCTACATTCGAACCAACGAATTTACGATCATGAGACCTGTACGCTACCAAGTGAGCTACCGCCAAGTATGTTAATTAACGAGTCTGTGACTGTAATAAAAATCTTATTTACACCAGACTCGTTTGGCTTTATTTTAAGAGATCTTCAGTGCTCACTTTAATAGTGTGGTTTGCTTGCAAATCTGTCTGCCAACATCGTAAAGTATTGTTAAACTATTTTAAATTACTACTGTTACCTTTTTTTTCCTACTGCATTTCTAACGTTCTTGTACACTAAAATCCAACACCTATTTGTAGAAAAATGTTAGGAATGAAGCAGGAAAAATATGTGTTGTAACAGCAATTTAAAACTGTTTAATAAAAGTAATTTAAAAGATGAAAACTGTCAACGATTTACGTGAACAGATTTGAGAGGAAAACCACATTGTTACAGTGGCCTCAGAAGATGCTTTGAAATAAAGCGAAACGCGTATGTTCTAAGGTTTTTATTATAGTCACAAAGGACGGTTTACATCCTACATTACTTTTAAAACTGCGACTGAGGAAGACAGACATAAAAAACGAAAACACAATATGTACAAATTATGTTTATTAATTGCAGTTGTTTTCTACTTACCAGCATTCGGAAATCTAATCTTCGAAGACTTTTTTTTAATTGCGTCCAACTGCTTTAGGAATCGGCGTCTTTCGCAGACGGGAATGTAAACGCTCGAAACCGGTACTGGTTAGTCAAATAAATTTGCAAATCTAAATGGTGACTGGCTACTACAAAACCCTCACCAGTGCTCCGTATTTCACCGTATTCAACGAGGCCTCCCAATTGTTATGTCACCAAACGTCACATTTAATACCTGATAAAAAGTCTTTCCTCAGTTGTTTCTACAGAATACCATCGCAGGTAGGCTGCACCCGCATCTACTTCAGACTTTTTTGTCTTTAACGCTGGCTATTCACAAGACACAGTAGCACATCTACAAATTACGTTAGACTTCATTGCTCAATCTACGCGGACATCACTAGAGCCGTAGAATTGAGCAAGGAACAGAATACACTAAATTAAGAACTTATCGAGTAATAAGAAGCACAAAGTTTATGCAAAGTTTTTAAAAATCTTGCGAAGGTGAACTGAATATTGACAACAGGAAATTAATTCTCCTTTGAAAAACTATTTTAGTCGTCTCTAAACCGCAGGATATGAACACAATTGTAGATTAGCTGGACGTCAAAGTGAACGTTGTGGAACATTGTGAGCCTTCGCCGTTATTAGCTGCCCTGTGCTGTGTTGAAAGTTATTCCGTCTTTCCGTTGAAAGTAACTGCGTTAAGATGGGGCCGTCACGGGTTCATTGCATAATTTAATGAGAATTCCCCCAGATCCCGGAGTCTTGTTCTGTTTCATTGATTTTGTATGCCTTTCAACATCAATGGCGCGGATATTTATATCACTGATCTCTAATTAGTACGACGGCTAGCGGCGGAAGGTTGTTTTAGGTTCCTCTTATTTGTAAAGGGCTACAGAGTTCAATATTTCGAGTTTTATTTCACTACTGTCCGTTTCGCTAACGACTCTTTGATGAAGAAGTGAAAAGGCGTATTCGTATTTATGCCGCAGCAGTAACCGCTTCTTTTTCGAAATTCAGTTGTTTTTCAGCTGGTTTTCAGAGACTTCAAAGTCTAACTAGACTCGGTAACATTTGTCTTACGTTCTTGGGAGCTTCTAAACACTTGCGGAAATCTTTTCCGTTCTTAGCTATTTTCACTATCAATAGCTTCGGCAATTCTAGTGATTGAGATATGAACCGTTCTTTCAAGATTTTATATGATGTCATTGTACTGAAATCATGGACGGAAATGAATTCATGTTCGTAGGAAGAGCGTTAGTGTTCGTAAATCCATTCCAGAAGATTTCATTGTAATGGACGAATTCTACTTTAAACTAATGTGATAATAATTTGTCCCCATTCCATAGTTATCGACAAGAAAAAATCAATTCATGACCGAGTTTGGTATAACTTTTCCTAGAGTTCGGAGTTATTTTCTGTCAGCTTTGCCTTTATGCACGATATTTTTGTCTTAGGGAGATAAGAGGGAGTAATTAGAAACGAAATAAAAGAATCTAGCAATAAACGGAATATCGGCGAGGTTGATTGCGCACCAAGTTGTGCAGATCAGTGGCGTAACCAAACGAAGAGCGCGGTAAGTTTACGCTATTTAGCCACAGGGGACTCTTTTAAAAGTCTGGAATATTTATTTCGTGTTCCAAAGAACACTAAGAACACAATTAGTAAATTTATACATGAAACCTGCGAAGCGGTCCACAAGACTCTTATGGAATACATACAGGTAATTACAATAACATATAGTATACAACTTTTTCGTTTATTATTTTATTTGAATTTTCATCATAGTAATGTACGAGTATTCTAGGTCTAAGTATTTAAGGAATAGAAAGAAACAATAATACGAAAATGGTTGATCAGCACAATAATACTGATCATTAAAAATGTTACCAGCATAGAAAGAAAGTGTTCGTTTGAGTAATAAAATAAGATCGAACTATAAATTTGTAAATAAATAGTCATCTGAGGAATCAGCACTCATATTTGATTCTCTCTCATTTGGTAGTGTTGATTGGTTGTAGAGAGTTGGTGGCGGGCACATCGCATTTGTTATTTGTGACGTAATTGACTCTTGAAGCCTCATGGCAATTGGAGGCCCAATACTGCGTAGCATTGACGCAACACACTTTCCGAAATAGTCGTAGGAGTCCTCTTGGTTCATTACTGCAGCACGAGTTGAAATAGCTTGTAATTTCTCAATCGCGCATGAAAAAAAAAAAAAAAAAAAACGATTTGGGAGTCGTGCAGAACTTTTTCCCCGATTTTTTATGATGAAGGCTGCGATTGAGTTGAAGGCACTTTTCGTTTTAGTACTGCCCTGTGTGTCTCAGTTTCTGCTGGAATCTGTGATGTGCTTGGCGTGTCTCGTTGAGATCGTCAACAGCAGTTAAATCTACAGACAGGGATTGTGGCTTCTCCAATTGTGATTGTTCATTTGTGTTTATTGGTGACACCTGCAATCAAAAAATTAATTTTGTTTCAGGCGCCGGCAACTTCAGATGAATGGAAAAATATAGAGTATGGGTTTAGAGAACGATGGAACTTTCCAGGTTGTGCAGGAGCTCTGGACGGAAAACACATTGTCATTCATGCCCCTCCCGCTAATGGATCTGATTATTATAATTACAAAAGTAGTTTCAGTATTGTATTGCTAGCTTAACTGATTCCGATTATTGTTTCCTGTATGTTGATGTAGGAGCTAAAGGAAGAAATTCTGATGGTGGTATATTTCAAAACAGCTCATTGTACAACGCTTTGGAGACAAATTCACTTGCAATGTCAAGTGATTTTGTTATTGTAGGGGATGATGCGTTTCCGCTAAAGACTTATCTGATGAAACCTTACAGTCGGCGTAACATGTGTTGACAGGAGAGAATCTACAACTATCGAGTTCAAGGGCTAGAAGAGTTGTAGAAAATACTTTCGGCATACTTGTGAGTAAATTTAGAGTATTTGAAAAACCAATATCTTTAAAAATACAGTCGCTGGACAAAGTAGTACTAGCCTGTTGCTCGTTGCACAACTGGCTGCGGAAAACGAATCCCGCCTACATCTCACGAGGTTTAATTGACTTCGAGGATGAAAACCATGGTATTTTCCCTGGATCGTGGCGTCAAGAGGAAGTTACTGGCCTACAGAACCTTCCGCAAACTGGTAACAGACATCCACATCGACAGGCACAACAAATTCGGGATAAGTACCGTGATTACTTTAATAATGAAGGTGCTGTGCCCTGGCAAAATGTACTACTCGGCGACGTTTCAAATACAGAACCGTAGAGCACGTCAATGTCAATATTGTGCTCAGTTATTTTGTACATGGTTGTCTTCAATTAGTATGTGTCACAAAGTAAATGCATTGCTAGATATATTTTATCATAAGAATGTTTGGTTACAGTGCTGATGCTGTTGTATTAAAATAAGCTGGTACAGTTCCTATGATATACCTACTATTCTGTATAATCATTATAAAAACTGTTGTAATAATGTAAATGTAAGGAACAATTTTGAAAATGTATAAAATTTCAAATATGGAAACAAACTTTATTTCACTTACCAGATTTGATAGTGTGGGTCGTTGCTGAACGAATGGGCGAATGAAAGAATTCATCTTGTCGAACCGAAGATTTTTGGTTTATAAATCTCGTCAGCGCCAGCTCCAGACCGTTCGCTTTCGATTATTTTCTTCAGTTCCTGACAATACGAACTCCTCGAGTTTTTAAATTTCGCAATTACTTCTTTCGGTCCGAATCCTGGAATTTGGAGTGCATCACCAATTCTTTTGGCAGCAGCCGTTCTTGCATCTCGGTCTCGGTATTCTTCTCTGCTTAAATCATACGAGACCTCCTCAGTAGCGTAAAGCTCCAGAAATTTTGAAGTTTCACTGTCTTGCAACTTGATCACAAGACCTTTAATGTCACTACTTGCCATCTTGTTGTTCGTAGCACTAGATGATGTAATCTGACACAGCCACAGACGAGGCAAACTCACGACTGAAAATCAGACACGTTTGATATGAAGCGTGAGCCCTCACGCCTACTCGTGACGTCACAGTCAAACTCACGTCTCTTCGTTCACACGGGTAGTGTTCCACGACAGCATGTCTCACGCTAGCGTGTCACGCCCCGTGAGAACCCGGCTTTACAGATACGTTGTGCTATAAGAGTAAGTCCCCCTATGCTACTAGAAATCGCTGCAGGGTTAGCAGTGTGGCACTCAGCTGCCCGTGAGCGCCTTCATGAACCGCTTCTTGCAGCGTTTCAGTTTCGATCCTCGCATGCCCCAAACTGTCTGCTAATGTTCGCAATAACTTCACTATTAACATTCGTTCATCAAGTGCACTTATTTGACTTTGCGCCTCCTTTAAATCACTATTCAGGGTATCCATTGTGCTCCACGCGTACTGCCGGCCGAAGTGGCCGTGCGGTTAAAGGCGCTGCAGTCTGGAACCGCAAGACCGCTACGGTCGCAGGTTCGAATCCTGCCTCGGGCATGGATGTTTGTGATGTCCTTAGGTTAGTTAGGTTTAACTAGTTCTAAGTTCTAGGGGACTAATGACCTCAGCAGTTGAGTCCCATAGTGCTCAGAGCCATTTGAACCATCCACGCGTACTGCTGTTGTTCTGCCATTAACTTTCGCACTATTTTGCCAATATTCGATATCCCTTGTCCCATGCTTGCTAGTTGTGTCGTGTGCCAACCCACCATTGCTTTTGTATCTTGTGCCATATCTTATACGGTTGTTATCAAGTCGTTCAAACTCAGTTTATCCTCGTCGTCTGCTGTTCCAAACGCTGCTTTTAACGGCGTCCCACATGCGTCTGACGTCCTCTTTTCTTCCGTGCTAATGATTGCGGAACAACTTCCGTCAATTGCTGCAATTCAGACTTCTGCCACTAGTCCTCCTTTCATCGCCTCCTTGTGCAACTCTGTGAACACGTACTGTAGTCTTATGACTTCGTTACTCACCTCTCAATAGTTGAATAGCAACTTAGTTATTCACTAGTGATTCGTGAGTGGCACATATGGTTGTCTTAAGAACAAAGTCCCAGGGTTCAAGGGTGGTTCCGAATAGTACCTCCCGTGCAAAAGTGTTGTAGAATTACGCCAATGATAATACTTCTGGATATCATCATTGGTATACCAGCTAAGAGAAAACACTCCTTCCTCTTGGGGTTCAGTGTATACCTATAGAACCAAAGACAAGCAAATGTAGTCTTCTGACTGGTTTGATGCGGCCCGCCACGAATTCCTCTCCTGTGCTAACCTCTTCACCTCAGAGTAGCACTTGCAACCTACGTCCTCAATTAATTGCTTGACGTATTCCAATCCCTGTCTTCCTCTACAGTTTTTGCCCTCTACAACTCCCTTTAATACCATGAAAGTCATTCCCTCATGTCCTAACAGATCTACTATCATCCTGTCCCTTCTCCTTATCAGTGTTTTCCACACATTCCTTTCCTCTCCGATTCTGCACAGAACCTCCTCATTCCTTACCTTACCAGTCCACCTAATTTTCAACATTCGTCTGTAGCACCACATCTCAAATGGTTCGATTCTCTTCTGTTCCGGTTTTCTCACAGTCCAGGTTTCACTATCATACAATGCTGTACTCCAGACGTATATTCTCAAAAATTTCTTCCTCAAATCAAGGCTAATAGATCGTATTAGTAGACTTCTCTTGGCCAGGAATGCCCCTTTTGCCATTGCTAGTCTGCTTTTGATGTCCTCCTTGCTCCGTCCGTCATTGGTTATTTTACCGCCTTAACTTCATCTACTTCTTGAACATCAATCCTGATGTTTAGTTTCTCGCTGTTCTCATTTCTATTACTTCTCATTACCTCCGTCTTTCTTCGATTTACTCTCAACCCACACTCTGTACTCATTGGACTGTTCATTCCGTTCAGAAGATCATGTACTTCTTTTTCACTTTCACTCAGGATAGCAATGCCATCAGCGAATAGTATGTTTCATTTCCTTTCACGTAATTAGCCTAACATATATCCCAACACAACCCACATACATCTGAAGTATAAAATGTGTAGTTCTTCCTAATTTCCCTTAGATCTAAGTTCATATGGTACATCATATGTACCTTTTCCTTTGTTAGGCATCTTCCTCCTTTCTAGTAATAACGAAGGAATCTGAAGTAATGCATCAATCGCGCCTTTAAACGGCTTCGTTCTACTGATACAGGCTGTAGATGTTTTAGTCGATAGAGGTAGTTCTACATTTACCGGCGAAGTCATTTAGATGACCGGTTATTGTCTTTGATCCTCTTGTAAGAACGTTTTTGTTTAGCACATTGGGATAGAAGGGTTTGCTAGCAGTACCCACTGCCCTATTCTGTACTGCGGTTGCCCAACTCATTCCTGATTTTCCAAAACTTTAGTGCTGGCACGTTTTATCCTCCGCAAAACTTATCTTACTCATTTAGTAAATTGTTTCACTGGTTCACCTTGTGTCTCTAATTTTGGTTTAATCACGTCAAAATGTGACACCACACCCACCCATACACTACTTCTCGTGATGAAAGACCTGCCCCTGTGTGAATTTTCGATTTATATGTGCTCACTAAAAAATTTAAATAAGTATCACGCTACACGTGCTGGTTTTCACGTAATGACAGCGTTTCAGATATTATGCAGTGAAATCTCTTCGTTCATTCACTTCCGGATAGCCGGGCTGATACTCAACTTCTTGACTCGCAGTAAATGACATAACTGCTTCATCAGATTAGACACAAACTTAGTCCCTTGGCCTGTGATTATTCTGTCCGGTACATCAGATTTTAGTAACCAGTTGTTCACCCTGACAGAAGTGCGACCCTTCAGCAAATTGCTTCAGATTTCAATGCTGGGTCATCAACAAGTGTCAGCGTGCGAACCATTCAATGAAACATCATCGATATAGGCTTTCGGAGCAGATGGCCCACTCGTGTACCCTTGATGACTGCACGGCACAAAGCCTTTCGCCTCGCTTGGGCCCGTCAACACCGATATTGGACTGCTGATGACTGGAAACATGCTGCGTGGTCGGAGGAGTGTCGTTTCATATCGTATCGAGCGGATGGACGTGTTCGGGTATCGAGACAACCTCATGAATCTATGGACCCTGCATGTCAGCAGGGGACAGTTCAAGCTGGTGGATGTTCTGTAATGGTGTGGGGCGTGTCCAGCTGGAGTGATATGGGACCTCTGATACTTCTAGATACGACTGTGACAGGTGCAAGTACGTAAGAATCCATTAACGTCCATTGTGCATTCCGACGGGCTTGGGCAATTCCAGCAGGACAATGCGATACCCCACATGTCCAGAATTGCTACAGAGTGGCTCCACGAACACTCTTCTGAGTTTAAACACTTCCGCTGGCCACTAAACTCGCCAGACATGAACATTATTGAGCATACCTGGGATGTCTGGCAACGTGCTGTTCACCTCCTCGTAATCTTATGCATTTATGGACAGCGCTGCAGGATTCCTGGTGTCAGCCGGCCGGAGTGGCCGAGCGGTTCTAGGCGCTATAGACTCTCCCATTATGCAGTATACAGTAAAAATATAGCGCATGCTACTGGAAAGTCGCGTGTGCAAGATCCTCGGTGGTTAATACTGTAGTGGACTGACAAGGCAGCCAGTCCACAGAGACGGGTAGCCGAAAGGGCACACGTACACACACGCCGACTGGCGCGAAGTCTGGAACAGGATTCGTAATGAATGTGATAAAGAAAAGAACGTAGCTACTAGAACACTTAACTTTTATATCGTCCTTTGGCATACAGCATTCTTGATGATACAAGTGAGACTATCTTGAGATACATGCAATGGTACAAATGGCGCCTTGCTAGGTCGTAGCCATGGACTTAGCTGAAGGCTATTCTAACTGTCTCTCGGCAATTGAGAGAAAGGCTTCGTATGTGTAGTCGCTAGCAATGTCGTCCGTACAACTGGGGCGAGTGCTAGTCAGTCTCTCGAGACCTGCCTTGTGGTGGCGCTCGGTCTGCGATCCTGACTGGCGACACGCGGGTCCGACATGTACTATTGGACCGCGGCCGATTTAAGCTACCACCTAGCAAGTGTGGTGTCTGGCGGTGACACCACAAATACGTTAACCTCCTCCCTGTTTCCCGGGCTCTACATCTCGTTGCCAGGCGGAGGAGAGATGACTGCTGTGAGAGAGAGATGGAAAAACACAAAGAACATTGCAGAGGTGCGGAAGTCGTAACGGCAAAGGCAACGTGTGCAGCGCGTAAGCGTGTGTGTTTGGGAAGGTTTGGTAAGCAGTATTCAATGAAGCAATATTAGTATATTGTGTAAATTATATAACTAAGTAATTAATTTTCGTACTAGTGAAATACAAAACGATACCGTACTTAGTAAAACAAAAATCATCTGAAATTAATTTTCAACTAGTTGACACAGTTTACCATAGAAGAACGCTGCATTCTCTCTTGTTTATCTGAGCTGTGAACTTTGTAAGCAGTCATTTGTATCAAGACGTTTGTCAGGAACACAGATACATGCAGCGTTAACGCGACATGTTAATTACACATTCATGAACGATATCTCGGTGCAACCATCGATATAAACGAGCAGGAAACTGCTAGGCAGGTATTTACGAACGACTACAGTTTGAAAGGGGAATTCACGGCACCGCTTCGCGTGCGCCGTGGCGTGCCGTGTAACTCGTCGTATCTCACTTGCATCGCTCGCGACGATTGCCGGTTAACAGAGTGGACACCAGTTACTGTGGAGCTCGACATTTATCGAATTAAGTGATCATTTGCTCGACACCGCCTCAGAATAGGTGACGTGATGTACAATTCGCGTGGTTTGTGTACTACTCTCGGTCACGATTATAATGCTACAGAGTAGATAGGCGTGGATGTTATATTGATCTTCGAGTTAAGTGAGCGCGGTATACCAACTGAAAATAATCTATGTTTCCAAATAGCGTCCCATTTGTAGATCTGTCACGCCTAACGCCCGGACCGTGCGGCTACATGCGGCGTTTTGCGCGAGTGTAGACACGATAGCTGAGCCGTGTGCTAAAGGCAGGCGACGAGCGGACACGCGCCACATCGCGAGTTGACCGACCTTGCAGCTTAAGAAGGTCAAGAGTTCGATACGCACCGGGTAATAGGCAAGAATCCGAGTTCCCTTGGTCAACGGAGTCTATAAAGGATCTTAAGTATCGCTGAGACAATATTTGAACGCACGTCTAACCTGCCGCGATCTTTTACAGAAGCTCGAAATTCAGCACGGACTTCAGTGCGAGATGCCTATAACAGTTTCCACAACGAAACTTTGTCTCCATGTAATCTCCCCACGGAAAATTACCCTCTACCACGCAATGATGGTCAATCAAATCATCCACAATTATTCACTTTTGAAAAGTATCTGATCGGATTTTCTAGTAATATATGCGCCGACAGCTCGTCGACGCCAAGGTATTTTTCTAGTACGGTTATTCTTTGGAATAACAGAGATACAGAGATGTATGCTCCATGGTGATTTGAGAGGGAGAAGGAACAGCTTCGAAAGTATCGGTTGGAAGATTGTCGAGTTGCTAAAAGAGACATATTTACTCTTCCTCTCGCTAAAGCGAGCTATTAACGTTTGTGCCACTAGCGTGATAGGTAAAGAGAAAGAAAAAAAAACTGTAAAAGCAAATTACATGAGACTTGGAACCAACAGAAAACGGAACATGTAATGGAGATGGATTGAATATACAATTTTCCTCAGAAATAAGGTTTGTGACCATTTTATTCTAGAGTGAATGACGAATGAGTTCTCTGTCTGAATCATTTATGATTGTCTTGGCCCTGTAATTAGTGGGGAAGTTTCAGCTGTGACGAAGAGAGCCTGCAATCTCCGAGTTTTTTACAAATCGTCCAAAAAGGCTTCGTCCACATCTGAAATTCTAAATCTGTCGTAAACTGAACGAATTGTTCGAACGATCGATTTTCCCAACTGAATGCAGCGCTTAATAAAAATAACAAATGTAAAGATCTTTTCCAGCAAGCCAGCCGCTGAATATTAAGACGAAGGGCTCCACCAGAAATTCTACTAGGCTGATTTCACGTAAATAATATATTTAAACTGTACACAGATAAAGGACAGAGAGAGAGAGCGAATGAAATTCTAGAAAATACTCAGAATCCTCCATTAGCATAATTGTTTGTCTGTCTTTTCACGGATCAGCCTAAACATAAAACCGAAGGCCCTGACTTTATTGTACCGATTTATGTGTGAGAGTGAAGGAGTAATAAAGGCGACAGATACACCTCTGTACAGACAAAACATTACACCAAGTTAGCGGCAAGCTGCATTCACATACTTTCATCATATTTAGAGTAGAGAATTCATTATAATGGCCAATCCGTGACAGGACACGTTTTTGGACGTTGTTAAAATAATTTTGTTCTCTGTTTCATGTGAACTACGACGAGACAACTTAACTTGGAAAAGAGAAGAAATACTCGCAGTCAAATTAAGTGGATCTACAAATAAAAACAGCACGCTGGGCGCAGAGAAAAAGCTCAGATCTTGATGAAGTATACGCTTTTCTGTTTAGTATTAGTGCATATTTGAACATTTACTAATCGTGTTCATGCTAGATGTAGTTTGATTGACCTGCCCTTGTTGCATTTACCTGTATAAGTACAATAAGAAAGTAGCAACAGAAGTACTCTTGCGTGAACGGAGATATACACACACACACACACACACACACATATATATATATATATATATATATATATATATATATATATATATATTGACGGTAGAACATTTATATCGTTTTAACTCGGGCAATGTTTAAGATGAGTCAAGCAGAGCAGAGCAGCACGCAACAGGATTAGATCCATTGGTAATTATCATGAGACAGATGCAGATGATAACCGAGAGCATGAATAATATGAAAACCGACATTAACGCGAAATTAGCCTCAGTTACTGAAGGGCAAAATGATTTGAATACGAAATTAGCCTCAGTTACTGAAGGGCAAGAAAATTTGAAAATCGACATTAACGCGAAGTTAGCCTCAGTTACGGAAGGGCAGGAAAATCTGAAAGCTGAGATTAAGCAGCAGTTACACGACAGTTTTTCCGAATTAGAGCAGCGGATAGAGGCGAAGACAAAGGAACTTAAAGATCAGGCCGAGGAGACGGAACGAAAATTAACTGCACAAATAGAATTGGTGAAAGCTCAATGTGAGGAATCTACTCACCGCGTACGTGTAGAAATGAAGGAGTATGTGGCTATTAAGATAGATACCGTACGGGAACAGGTGGAAATGGTTCCGCAATTAGTACAAAAGCAAGATGCCATGTCATGTGCAATTGCGCAACTTCCTGAATTGGCACGTACGCAGACTAACCTAAAGGAAAGTGTGGAACATCTGACAGAGCGTCAAGACGTTATAGACCACCAAATTAATGTATTAACGGGTAAATTATCCGAAACCACATTAGAAAACAAAAGGCTAATGTGTGAAAACGTTGAGCAAAATGTTAAAGCAGCGTTCCAGAGTCTATGTGGCAAACAGGAAGAGAATTTGTTTGCGAAAGGACTTGAGGAAGTGCGACAGCAGTTAGGTGCTGATTTCGAGCATTGGAAACGATAGAAGAGTCGATACGCGTTTCACAACAAGGCTCAGAACAAATGAATACAGGCCAGCAGCAGAAGTTGGCGGCGACTATAGAGCCAGTTACTGCACATTCGCACACGATACCGACTTGTGTAAGTAACTCAAATATTAAATTGCCACGAGCTAGTTGTTCGCGTGAAGTTTTATCTGACGGAGATTATGAAAACCTTTGCCATGCCGAAGAAAAAATGATAAAGCATCGGCAATTCCAGATTTTTAACACTGAAAAAAGGGGGGTCCATCCGATTGTTTTTATTCGAAGTTTTGGAGGAGTGCTACCCAGAAATTGGTCGGAGTGGCAGAAGATCAGTTTCGTTACGGGGTATATACAAGGTTCGGGGGCGATCTGGGCCTCGGACATGAATTCTGTTTGCTCGACATATGACGATTTTGAGAAAGCGTTTTTAGCAAAGTTCTGGTCAGAAGGGGTACAGGAACGCCTAAGGCAGGAGGTGCTCTACCCAGAGCCTCTCTCTTTTTCAAAAGGAAGCCTTAGGAAGTATTTTGAAAAATATATAAATAAAACTAGATATTGGGACAGACCTATGCCCTTGCCAGACATAATAAACATACTTAAGGCAAGACTACCAACTAGCATCCGGAATCAATTAATTTACGGCAACGATAAAGACCTGGAGTCGTTCCTCACGACGTTAGACCATATAGACATTATCGAAGAGAACAACCAGAAAGCCCGTAACAACAGATTCCAATATAGGGAGATAGAACCTCTGCCAAATGGTAGGCAAGTGAACGCACAGAGATCGATAAATAGTGGAGAAACCCCTCAAAATCTCAATAATAATGCCGGCAATAGTCTTGCGAGGGGCTATCCAAGGAACAACAGGAATGGGAAAAGATACAATCCCGTATGGGGGAACGAAAGGAATTTCAGACCGCAAGCCTGGAACAATAACAGTAATAGAAAGTGGAATCAACCGGGGGGAATAAACTCAAATAACCAACATCAGTGGGGACGGACATCCGCGAATCAACCGGTAATTACCGAAGTGACGGACGATGTCAACCACCAGGCGAATCAAAATCCAACAAACTTGTAAGGACCCACTCGTGCCCCGGAGGAGCGGTCAACAATTGGTTGAGGGGCAACAGGATATGTGTACCCATGCTAACGTATAATGATGGACGATTACTGGCAGATGAATTGACCGAGGACTTAGAACCCCAAGATGAGGATAAGGAACAGGTGGCAGTAGCCGAAGTGCAAGTCATTTTGGAGACTGTACCTATAGTGGCGGTTTTAGACACAGCTGCAACCACAAATGTTATTTCGGAGGCTCTATTCAACAAGATCAGAAATATAAGACGAGTACCAATTTTTCCAGTTCAAAATTGCAGAATAATAGGCGCCGTTGGGGCTAGATCGGCTAATGTAAAAGTGCAGTCACTACTTAGTGTAGAAGTCGGAAATGTAGCAATATTAAGCACATTCCTTGTTGTGAAAAATTTGGTGGTAGACTGCATTAGCGGAGTCGACAGCCTACGTCAATACGGATGCAGAATAGATTTTAAAACAGGAAAAATTTGGTTAAATGTAAATAAACAAGAGATTGAGTTGGACTTGTTGAAAAAAGAAAGCCTTACCAGAAAATATAATAGTGGGATCAGTGTGCAAGTAATCAGGACTGCACAAAATTCTAAACAGCACGTAAATAATGAGTTCCAAGTCAAAGGAGATTTCGGTCAATTAGTGTATGAGAAGTTAAATGAATCCGACTGCATTACTGAAGATCAGAAGAAGCAGCTCAAAGAATTATTATTAGCGTATGAAAACGTGTTTGATGAAAGGCCAGGAGTTATCAAGGGATACATATGCCATCTCTACGTTAAGCCGCACGAAACGTATTGTAGAACTCTCTATCCTGTTCCCTGGAGGTTAAAGGCGCAAGTTCAAAAAGAAATAGATCGCATGTTGAAATGGGGTTTGATCGAACCCTCTACAAGCCCATACTGCTCCCCATTGTTGGTCGTGACAAAAGCATACCCGGGATCGAACAAAATAAAAGGGTTATTTTCTCATCACGACTTAAAAAAATATAATGAAGATTAGAAGATAGGGAGGAATGGTGTTCCGAGTGACAGAGATGAACGCTCGTAAAAAAACATAACAGTAAACTGTGTGTGTAGTGTTTGAAACCTTTAAATTGAAATAGTTAATCAGTGACATACAGTATAGAAATAGTGACTAACTATTACTAGCGAGTGTTGTAAAGAAGATAGTGGAGATAGGCTTCACCTGTGGTTTGGGTGAACGTGGAACTTTAGCATTGCTAATGTTATCAAGATTTATAAAGGATCTAACTGACCTTCAAGAAGAATGAAATGTTTCCCGCAAATGACGCTGAATAATCAAAAGAGGTTCCGAGTGAATATTCATATATAATCTCATGTGAACGCTTACATGTGTAAACGTGTGAAGGGATGTGTTGTGGCAGTGAATTGTGAGTGACGGTTAAAGCCGCAAAGATAATTTCCCGCGCAAAACAGTTGACGTCGGCGCGAGAGTTAAAATCGATATAGACGACACAGATATGCTTTGTAAGAGACTCGCACCAAACGCGAGGGTAAACTGATTCATGTTGAACTTTAAAAGGAAAAGGTGTTATAATTAGGTTTTTAATTTATTAATGAATGATTAAAGAAAGTAATATTCATAGAATTAGTAGTTATTTAATGGTTCGTGTTCGTTTGGGAATTTTGTTTGAAAAATCCATTTCCATATATGAGCATGGGTGAACGCCGTATAAATCAGAGAGTAAATGAAAGAAGTGAATCCGCATTCCTCAATGCTAATAACTTTTACATTACAGCACTCAAGCGGAGAAATATATGTATTTAGAATAAAAAGTTTTTGAGTATAGATAAATTATATGACTTATCAAGGAAATCTGGATTATGTCTGTGTATAAAATGAACTACACTTTCCATTATTCGATGATTTGAATCCAAAATCTATTGTAAGTTGCATGAATCCCTTAAATTACGAAGAACAAATCAGTGATAGAAAATGTGTTAGAACTTTTGGACTTATAAGCACAAGTGGGGAGGCAAAGTCAAAAGGAGTATTCAAACGAGGGTAAATCGGATGATGCTTTTGGCAACATCATTAGTTAATGGTTGAATTCCTTGAAGTACGTCGTAACAAAAAGGATCCATGAAGCCATAAGGATTTTGCTTTCAAAAAGGAGAATCTTGGACGGTGCAACCTAACCAGTTCTCTTACAGGAAGAGTTTCCCTTTTGGTCATTGCTAATTCTTTTGGAATGAATGTTGCATGTGAATTCGAGTATCCCTGTCCCTTCTACTCTTCCCATTGTGGGCCGCGTAGAAGATCAACTACAAAGGGGGCCGCGTTGAAGACCGACTACAAATGTGGACGTCGGGGACATGCAAGACCCGGGGGAGTTTAGCACCGCAAGATATTGTCCTAGGAACAAGATTGTAAAACGAGAATTCACGTTATTTATTGTAAAACTTTTTTTTTTGTTTTTTTTTTTTTTTTTTTTTTTTTTTTTTTTTTTTTTGCTAGAGGCACAAACCACTCTTCTCCAAATGTCTTTCCTTTAGAGATCTATTTCAAAATTATATTTTTTTTTCCTTCTATGGGCTTTCCTATCTTCTATGTACCGTAGGCTGGGGGTCTAGGCTTAAGAGGTTTTCCAAGGTTTCCCTCCTTAAGAAAGTTCCCGAATGGGTAGACCCTGATAACAGTTTCATGAAAGATCATCTTCCTTGGTTGTGCACAGCAAACATAACACCTAGATGCATGTAAAAGCAATACAGCCGCGGTACCTGTCTCTTCATTTCTTCTGTCTTCAACATTTCTTTTCTTCGTCTGTATCAAACATAATATTCTTTTTCAGTCGGAGGACTGATAATCATCACTTCCGGGTTATCCACGCTAATAGATAGCTCGCGAAGTGTGTTCGGTGAATCAAAATTGAGCTCACAAACTTCGCTCGCTGCGAGGTGCATTGTAATCTCCCCACGGAAAATTACCCTCTACCACGCAATGATTAATAATGGTCAATCAAATCATCCACAATTATTCACTTTTGAAAAGTATCTGATCGGATTTTCTAGTAATATATGCGCCGACAGCTCGTCGACGCCAAGGTATTTTTCTAGTACGGTTATTCTTTGGAATAACAGAGATACAGAGATGTATGCTCCATGGTAATTTGAGAGGGAGAAGGAACAGCTTCGGAAGTATCGGCTGGAAGATTGTCGAGTTGCTAAAAGAGACATATTTACTCTTCCTCTCGCTAAAGCGAGCTATTAACGTTTGTGCCACTAGCGTGATAGGTAAAGAGAAAGAAAAAAAACTGTAAAAGCAAATTACATGAGACTTGGAACCAACAGAAAACGGAACATGTAATGGAGATGGATTGAATATACAATTTTCCTCAGAAATAAGGTTTGTGACCATTTTATTCTAGAGTGAATGACGAATGAGTTCTCTGTCTGAATCATTGATGATTGTCTTGGCCCTGTAATTAGTGGGGAAGTTTCAGCTGTGACGAAGAGAGCCTGCAATCTCCGAGTTTTCTACAAATCGTCCAAAAAGGCTTCGTCCACATCTGAAATTCTAAATCTGTCGTAAACTGAACGAATTGTTCGAACGATCGATTTTCCCAACTGAATGCAGCGCTTAATAAAAATAACAAATGTAAAGATAAACTGCCTATAGGCTTCTGTCTCGGGTTCTTCGGCCGACGTTCATCTAATGATTTTTCTGACGTTTCGCCAGCACGAGTGGCTGGCATTGTCAAAGCTTCACCCTCCATTGCCGGTGGTGAACTGGAGCCGAGCTCGCGGGCGCAGGCTATATGTACCTGGCGCGCCAACGTCCGAGGGCTTCTCCGCGGTCATTTCCGGTGCGGTTCTCCTCTTGCTACCTGCGACGGTCGTTCGCTGCAGTACGGGAAGCCAGGATCCGTTGACCTTAAGGCTTTCCTCTTTCTTGTTCAAACTGTTCGCGTGTTTTTGTATTTCTACAGCTTCTCTGAAGAAGCGCGTGTGATAGTGCTTCTCTACAGCCAGAACTTCCGTGTCGGCGAATTTAATTACATGGTCGGTCTCATTCAGTGCGTGCTCTGCCACGGCCGATTTCTCCACCTGCCCCAACCTGCAATGTCGCTTATGCTCTTTGATCCTGGTGTTAATGGATCGTCCAGTCATTCCGACATAAACTTTTCCGCATGTGCATGGTATGCGGTATATTCCCGACATTGCAAGTGGGTCTCTTTTCTCCTTCGCCGATCTAAGACACTCTTTGATCTTCCTTGTCGGTTTGAAAATCGTCTTTACGCCATGTTTGCGCAATATACGGCCGATTCTGTCCGTCACTCTGGGAATGTATGGCAGAAAGGCCGTACCCGACAATTCTTTTTCCGGTTCCTTACTTCGCCGAGGGTTGGCCTCTGTTACACTTCTAATATAATTTGTGGAGTAACCATTGCTCCTCAGGACAGTTTCCAGGTGTTGCATTTCTCGTTTGAGGTGTTGCGGCTCACATATTCGTCCTGCTCTCGTTACGAGCGTACTAATCATGCCTCTTTTCTGGCTCGGGTGGTGGTTTGACAGTTTGTGCAGGTATCGGTCCGTGTGAGTCGGTTTTCGATACACGCTGTGTCCCAGATCTTCGCCGTCACTTGTGACCAGAACGGCTAGAAATGGCAGTTTCTTGTCCTTTTCTACTTCCATGGTAAATGTTATGTTGGCATGGAGGCTGTTCAAGTGTCTTAGGAAGTCACTGAGCTGTTCTTCACCATGGCTCCACACCACGAAAGTATCATCGACGTACCTGTACCACACCTTAGGTTTGCAAGTCGCCGAGTCCAGTGCCTGTGCTTCGAATTGTTCCATGAAGAAGTTGGCCACCACTGGACTGAGAGGACTACCCATGGCGACGCCTTCCAGCTGTTCGTAGAAATCGCCATTCCACGTGAAATAGCTCGTGGTGAGACATGCATGGAAGAGCTTTCTGATGTCTAGCGGAAAAATGGAACCGATGTGCTCGAGAGCGTCACTGAGTGGCACTTCCGTAAATAACGAAACAACATCAAAGCTGACCAGGATGTCGTTTGGTGCAAGTTTCAGTTTCTTCAGCTTCTCAATGAAATGTCCTGAGTCCTTAATGTATGTGTCGGTCTTCCCCACGTGTGGCTGGAGCAGAGAGGTCAAGTGTTTTGCCAGTTTATATGTCGGTGATCCAGGAGCGCTAACGATCGGTCTCAGTGGAACGTTGTTCTTATGGATCTTGGGTAATCCATACAGCCGAGGTGGTAGGGCTTCTGTGTTGCGCAGGTTTCTCTGTATGTCCGCCGGCAGAGAAGACGCCTTGATTAATCGATTCGTATTCCGTGTGATACGTTGCGTCGGATCTGCGCTTAGTTTTCGGTACGTCGTCGGATCTAATAGGTCTCGGATCTTTTGCTCATAATCTTCGGTCTTCATTACGACGGTCGCATTCCCCTTATCGGCAGGCAGTACCAATATACTCTTGTCGGCGTTGAGATTCTTAATGGCTTGTACCTCTTCTCTCTTCAGGTTGCAAGCTGGTGGTTTTGCTCGGCGCAGTATCCTGGCTGTTTCCGTGCGTATTTCCTCTGCCCTTTCACAAGGAAGGGTACGAATGGCTGCTTCGGTGTTGGCAATGATGTCCTCCATAGGTATAGTTCTCGGGATGATAGCGAAATTCCCTCCTTTTTGAAGAACAGACACTTCCTCTTCGGTCAATTGTCGTTCAGTGAGGTTGACCACTGTGTGTGACATGTCGGGAGT
This sequence comes from Schistocerca nitens, assembly GCF_023898315.1. Lineage (NCBI taxonomy): Eukaryota > Metazoa > Arthropoda > Insecta > Orthoptera > Acrididae > Schistocerca > Schistocerca nitens. The sequence continues at coordinate 295,967,669 of NC_064615.1, read as the reverse complement.
CGCCTTGTCGGTGTGCTTCCGGCATCTTTCAAACTTTTTCTTCTGTCGATCGGTGCAGCGCTCGAGTTCGTTCTGCATTCTCCTGTGAGTGATGCTGTCAATCTTGTCTCAGTCGTCTCGATGCATTCTGCTACTTAGTTGATAGAAAAGGTCCAGAAGTTCCTGATCCGTTCTTGCCAAGTCTCTCCGTGTTGTATGTATTCGCTCACGAAGAAAAGCTCGTTCCGTTCTGTCGTAGATACGATGTGCTTGGGCGGTGGTGAATAGGCGCTTACATCTCAAGAACTTCGGTGTAGCACATTCATCTCGGCAACGTGACAGAAAGGCGAGAGAGGACATCAGTCGCGCTTTCTTCTTCCGTCGTTGGTCAAGGTGTCGGTACAATCTGCAAATCTCCTCCCCATAGAGGCGTAATACAAAATTGTTGAGGCTTTCGTGGCCACTTGTTGACAAACTGCCTATAGGCTTCTGTCTCGGGTTCTTCGGCCGACGTTCATCTAATGATTTTTCTGACGTTTCGCCAGCACGAGTGGCTGGCATTGTCAAAGCTTCACCCTCCATTGCCGGTGGTGAACTGGAGCCGAGCTCGCGGGCGCAGGCTATATGTACCTGGCGCGCCAACGTCCGAGGGCTTCTCCGCGGTCATTTCCGGTGCGGTTCTCCTCTTGCTACCTGCGACGGTCGTTCGCTGCAGTACGGGAAGCCAGGATCCGTTGACCTTAAGGCTTTCCTCTTTCTTGTTCAAACTGTTCGCGTGTTTTTGTATTTCTACAGCTTCTCTGAAGAAGCGCGTGTGATAGTGCTTCTCTACAGCCAGAACTTCCGTGTCGGCGAATTTAATTACATGGTCGGTCTCATTCAGTGCGTGCTCTGCCACGGCCGATTTCTCCACCTGCCCCAACCTGCAATGTCGCTTATGCTCTTTGATCCTGGTGTTAATGGATCGTCCAGTCATTCCGACATAAACTTTTCCGCATGTGCATGGTATGCGGTATATTCCCGACATTGCAAGTGGGTCTCTTTTCTCCTTCGCCGATCTAAGACACTCTTTGATCTTCCTTGTCGGTTTGAAAATCGTCTTTACGCCATGTTTGCGCAATATACGGCCGATTCTGTCCGTCACTCTGGGAATGTATGGCTGAAAGGCCGTACCCGACAATTCTTTTTCCGGTTCCTTACTTCGCCGAGGGTTGGCCTCTGTTACACTTCTAATATAATTTGTAGAGTAACCATTGCTCCTCAGGACAGTTTCCAGGTGTTGCATTTCTCGTTTGAGGTGTTGCGGCTCACATATTCGTCCTGCTCTCGTTACGAGCGTACTAATCATGCCTCTTTTCTGGCTCGGGTGGTGGTTTGACAGTTTGTGCAGGTATCGGTCCGTGTGAGTCGGTTTTCGATACACGCTGTGTCCCAGATCTTCGCCGTCGAAAACCGACTCACACGGACCGATACCTGCACAAACTGTCAAACCACCACCAGAGCCAGAAAAGAGGCATGATTAGTACGCTCGTAACGAGAGCAGGACGAATATGTGAGCCGCAACACCTCAAACGAGAAATGCAACACCTGGAAACTGTCCTGAGGAGCAATGGTTACTCCACAAATTATATTAGAAGTGTAACAGAGGCCAACCCTCGGCGAAGTAAGGAACCGGAAAAAGAATTGTCGGGTACGGCCTTTCTGCCATACATTCCCAGAGTGACGGACAGAATCGGCCGTATATTGCGCAAACATGGCGTAAAGACGATTTTCAAACCGACAAGGAAGATCAAAGAGTGTCTTAGATCGGCGAAGGAGAAAAGAGACCCACTTGCAATGTCGGGAATATACCGCATACCATGCACATGCGGAAAAGTTTATGTCGGAATGACTGGACGATCCATTAACACCAGGATCAAAGAGCATAAGCGACATTGCAGGTTGGGGCAGGTGGAGAAATCGGCCGTGGCAGAGCACGCACTGAATGAGACCGACCATGTAATTAAATTCGCCGACACGGAAGTTCTGGCTGTAGAGAAGCACTATCACACGCGCTTCTTCAGAGAAGCTGTAGAAATACAAAAACACGCGAACAGTTTGAACAAGAAAGAGGAAAGCCTTAAGGTCAACGGATCCTGGCTTCCCGTACTGCAGCGAACGACCGTCGCAGGTAGCAAGAGGAGAACCGCACCGGAAATGACCGCGGAGAAGCCCTCGGACGTTGGCGCGCCAGGTACATATAGCCTGCGCCCGCGAGCTCGGCTCCAACCTAACACACATAACGAATGCCATACTAAAACACCAACACTTCCCCGCCTTTTGGAAGACGGCCAAGGTCCTGATGTTCAGGAAGCCGGGGAAAGACCACAGCCTCCCACAAAATTACCGACCCATCAGCCTTCTGAGCTCGCTCAGTAAGATTGTTGAGAAGGTGATTCTCAAACGCATCACTAGGCACTGCATAACAAATGACATCCTGAGACCGGAGCAATTCGGCTTCAGGAATCACCACTCCACAACACAAAACTCCTACGGGTCGTTGAACATATAACACATGGTTTCAACATAAACAAAGCTACAGGGGCAGTGTTCCTGGACATCGAAAAGGCTTTCGACCGTCTATGGCACAACGGCCTCATCCGCAAACTCAGCGCCGCGGGATTCCCCGACGGGCTGCTGCGTCTAATACACTCATACCTCACAGACAGGAGTTTCAACACTGATGTGCAGGGAAAACAATCAACACGACACGGTATACACGCGGGAGTACCCCAGGGAAGCATCCTAGGGCCCCTACTGTTTAACCTCTACATAAACGATCTCCCAACCACACACAACACAATGATGGCAATCTACGCGGATGACACAGCCATCCTTGCGCAAGATTGGAAACCATCAAACATTACGTCACGCCTACAGACTGCACTCAGAGTGGCCGAGCCTTGGTTGGAGAAATGGCGTGTTAGAGTAAACGTCGACAAGTGCGAAGCCGTTCTGTTCACTAGAAGACCGAAGCAACTGCGAAAACACCGTTACTGCAGACCAATAACCCTACATGCACGCCCAATACGTTTCCGCGAGAAAGTCAAATACCTCGGTGTCTGGCTGGACCGGAAATTACTCTGGGGGGACCACATACAACACATGACCAACCGAGCTAGCGCGAGGCTCAAACAGCTCTATCCTATGCTCAACAGGCGTAGCACACTGAACAGAAGGGTGTCGAGGTCCATGTACATGACACTTATCCGACCCCTGATGACGTACGCAGCTCCTGTCTGGGGATACGCTGCGCCTACACGCCTGCGCCGTCTGCAGCTCATACAAAACAAAGTACTCAAAATCATAAGCAATGCTCCACGATACACACGCATCGCGGACCTTCACCGGGAATACCGACTTGAGACTCTCACGGAGGTAATCCACAAACTCACCACAAGACTATACAGAAACTCCAGACATTCGCAGAACCCGTTTATTCTGAATCTGGGGAACTACGACCATAACCATAGATGGAAACATAAAAGACCAAAAGACATACTTGTAAGGGCATAACATCTATGGCCAAGCATACGCAAACATAACGGCACAGGCGAGCCCCTGTTAATCAGACGCTATTACTGGATATCCAGCTGAAATATACTGCCGAATAACTGGCACCACACAGGGAAGCCGTACCGTACACCGCATGCAAACAAGCTCCACACATCCCCCACACAGTGAGACGATCTATGGCCGATCTCCCACTACTGTATAACGATCTTGAATGTTCCAGGAATGTAGCAGCTGCAGCCACTGGGATACATCGCCATCGCTTGTCACGGTAATGATGCATGATACCCATACTAACAAATCCAACCTTGCATGAGCTATCGCAGCTAGTAAGCCACTACTGCTCTTACCACCCATCCCACTGTCGCAGAGGTTTTTTTCCCACGGCACGAGCCATGGCACTTTTTTCCCTCTGCTCTTCAAATCGCTACCCTCACTCGCGTTTCGTCCACTATCTATCACCTGATGGACCGTGTTAATGCGTAGCCTTACCCAGACGCACGGACAACATCACAGCCCAGCATCCTGTGATCCACTTACTAGATAACTAACATGTTTTACGGAGGTGACAGTAGAACTTTTGGTTTGGTCACCACGTTGGTGCGGGCGTGGAGGGGCCCCATCTCTTTTTTTAAAAGCTCGGCTCCAGTTCACCACCGGCAATGGAGGGTGAAGCTTTGACAATGCCAGCCACTCGTGCTGGCGAAACGTCAGAAAAATCATTAGATGAACGTCGGCCGAAGAACCCGAGACAGAAGCCTATAGGCAGTTTGTCAACAAGTGGCCACGAAAGCCTCAACAATTTTGTATTACGCCTCTACGGGGAGGAGATTTGCAGATTGTACCGACACCTTGACCAACGACGGAAGAAGAAAGCGCGACTGATGTCCTCTCTCGCCTTTCTGTCACGTTGCCGAGATGAATGTGCTACACCGAAGTTCTTGAGATGTAAGCGCCTATTCACCACCGCCCAAGCACATCGTATCTACGACAGAATGGAACGAGCTTTTCTTCGTGAGCGAATACATACAACACGGAGAGACTTGGCAAGAACGGATCAGGAACTTCTGGACCTTTTCTATCAACTAAGTAGCAGAATGCATCGAGACGACTGGGACAAGATTGACAGCATCACTCACAGGAGCATGCAGAACGAACTCGAGCACTGCACCGATCGACAGAAGAAAAAGTTTGAAAGATGCCGGAAGCACACCGACAAGGCGACTCCCGACATGTCACACACAGTGGTCAACCTCACTGAACGACAATTGACCGAAGAGGAAGTGTCTGTTCTTCAAAAAGGAGGGAATTTCGCTATCATCCCGAGAACTATACCTATGGAGGACATCATTGCCAACACCGAAGCAGCCATTCGTACCCTTCCTTGTGAAAGGGCAGAGGAAATACGCACGGAAACATCCAGGATACTGCGCCGAGCAAAACCACCAGCTTGCAACCTGAAGAGAGAAGAGGTACAAGCCATTAAGAATCTCAACGCCGACAAGAGTATATTGGTACTGCCTGCCGATAAGGGGAATGCGACCGTCGTAATGAAGACCGAAGATTATGAGCAAAAGATCCGAGACCTATTAGATCCGACGACGTACCGAAAACTAAGCGCAGATCCGACGCAACGTATCACACGGAATACGAATCGATTAATCAAGGCGTCTTCTCTGCCGGCGGACATACAGAGAAACCTGCGCAACACAGAAGCCCTACCACCTCGGCTGTATGGATTACCCAAGATCCATAAGAACAACGTTCCACTGAGACCGATCGTTAGCGCTCCTGGATCACCGACATATAAACTGGCAAAACACTTGGCCTCTCTGCTCCAGCCACACGTGGGGAAGACCGACACATACATTAAGGACTCAGGACATTTCATTGAGAAGCTGAAGAAACTGAAACTTGCACCAAACGACATCCTGGTCAGCTTTGATGTTGTTTCGTTATTTACGGAAGTGCCACTCAGTGACGCTCTCGAGCACATCGGTTCCATTTTTCCGCTAGACATCAGAAAGCTCTTCCATGCATGTCTCACCACGAGCTATTTCACGTGGAATGGCGATTTCTACGAACAGCTGGAAGGCGTCGCCATGGGTAGTCCTCTCAGTCCAGTGGTGGCCAACTTCTTCATGGAACAATTCGAAGCACAGGCACTGGACTCGGCGACTTGCAAACCTAAGGTGTGGTACAGGTACGTCGATGATACTTTCGTGGTGTGGAGCCATGGTGAAGAACAGCTCAGTGACTTCCTAAGACACTTGAACAGCCTCCATGCCAACATAACATTTACCATGGAAGTAGAAAAGGACAAGAAACTGCCATTTCTAGCCGTTCTGGTCACAAGTGACGGCGAAGATCTGGGACACAGCGTGTATCGAAAACCGACTCACACGGACCGATACCTGCACAAACTGTCAAACCACCACCCGAGCCAGAAAAGAGGCATGATTAGTACGCTCGTAACGAGAGCAGGACGAATATGTGAGCCGCAACACCTCAAACGAGAAATGCAACACCTGGAAACTGTCCTGAGGAGCAATGGTTACTCCACAAATTATATTAGAAGTGTAACAGAGGCCAACCCTCGGCGAAGTAAGGAACCGGAAAAAGAATTGTCGGGTACGGCCTTTCTGCCATACATTCCCAGAGTGACGGACAGAATCGGCCGTATATTGCGCAAACATGGCGTAAAGACGATTTTCAAACCGACAAGGAAGATCAAAGAGTGTCTTAGATCGGCGAAGGAGAAAAGAGACCCACTTGCAATGTCGGGAATATACCGCATACCATGCACATGCGGAAAAGTTTATGTCGGAATGACTGGACGATCCATTAACACCAGGATCAAAGAGCATAAGCGACATTGCAGGTTGGGGCAGGTGGAGAAATCGGCCGTGGCAGAGCACGCACTGAATGAGACCGACCATGTAATTAAATTCGCCGACACGGAAGTTCTGGCTGTAGAGAAGCACTATCACACGCGCTTCTTCAGAGAAGCTGTAGAAATACAAAAACACGCGAACAGTTTGAACAAGAAAGAGGAAAGCCTTAAGGTCAACGGATCCTGGCTTCCCGTACTGCAGCGAACGACCGTCGCAGGTAGCAAGAGGAGAACCGCACCGGAAATGACCGCGGAGAAGCCCTCGGACGTTGGCGCGCCAGGTACATATAGCCTGCGCCCGCGAGCTCGGCTCCAGGCCAACCAGAGAGCGGCCTGAGCTGGCGAGGTAAGCGCATCGCTGGTGTTGCGCGCTTCGCTTACTCGGCCGTTGAGAGCTCGTGAAGAGGTTTTCTGTGCTGTGGGGGCTGCGGAGAGCAAATTGTCGTGCGTTGTTTTGACGACGCGTGCAAATTGTCGTGTTCCGCGCCTCGCAGCATGGGAAAGAAGCGCGCGCAAGGGAAACCTGCCGCTACGAAGGGTCCTTCGGTTGTGCAACTCACTGAGTCTGCCGACCGTGCAAGGAACTCCAGAGAAGACGAGTCGCGGCCTGTCCCCCCTTTGTACGTCAAGTGCAAAGGTGGGTGGACAGCGCTGTTCGACACCATGACGAGCTGCGCTCGGAACGAGGTGGTCTACGAGTCTGTCGATACAGACTCGCTGATCTGCGTTCGAGCCGCAAACGTGGCCGACCACAGGGCGATCAAGGTCGCAGTGGCCGACCACATCGTCGACGCGCCGCCGGCGCGAGAGAAGGCACCTTCCGTAGGAAGGGTGAAGACGACTAAGGCACTCCTCAGGGGGTTGCCTTGGTGCTGTGACGAGGCAGCGGTCCGGGAAGGGCTGCTGCGAGCCGGGTTTGGTAGTGCAGCCGCAAGGTTGCACAACCGAACCAACAAGAAGAGGGCGCCGCTCTATGCCGTGACCGTGCAAACGGTCGACGGCGGGAGTGACATCTTCGACTTGCGGAAGTTGCTGGGCTTCCCGGTTACGACGGAGGCTCTCCCGACCGCCATGGATCCTCAGCCCCAGTGCTTCAGGTGCCAGGGCGAGGGCCATGTTGCGAAGTATTGCCGCAACGCGGCGCGGTGCGTCAAGTGCTCAGGTGAGCACGACAGCCGCGCCTGCGACCGCGGCAGCAACGCTCTGCCGACTTGTGTCCGGTGTGGCGGCCCGCACGTCGCCAGTTGGCGCGGCTGTGCGGCTTTCTCAAGCCGCAGCCGTGCCGGTGGCGGCGAGGCGGCCGCGGCCGCACCGACGCAGCAGCAGAAGAGAAGACGACGTCGGAAACGGCGTAGGGCGCAGAGCAGCCCGGTGCAGCTGAGGGAAGGCGCAGCAGCAGATCCACCTGCCAGGGGCGGGGACGGCCGCTCGGAAACGGGCAGCCAGGACGCAGCTCGCCTTCCTGCGAAGAGATGTGACCTCGAACTCGGCACCGCCGTGAAGGAGGCCACAGCAGCCCTCAAAGCCGTCATGGCGGCGGAGAGGGCTGCCTTCGCAGCCGCCGTGGCTGCAGAGAAGGAAGAGGCCTTGAGGCAACTGCGTGCAGTCTTCGCCCAAGGCCTCAGCGCAGTCGTACCTGCGAACACTCCTGCGACCTCGCAGAAGGACGTTCGCGCGCCTATCCCAGCTTTTGTTCCAGCAGCACCGCAGGTGAGAGGCGCAAAGAAGACAACCGCCGCCCCAGCGGAACCGGTGGCAACGCCGTCGACCGCGGGGACGACCCTCATCGCGACAGCGAGAGCGAACGGCCTGCGTTTCTCCGACGCTGAAGCGGCGCAGCTCACTGAACAAGCGGAGCTGCTCGAAGCTGCTGTGCAGAAGTCCTGCGCTGTGCAGTAGAGGAGGACGCTGGACGGTAGCCAATCGCCGTCGTTCTGCACCGGCCTGATGAAGCTGCACCAAGTCACTAACGACAAGGTGCAGCAGAGGGCCTAACAGCAACGCATGCGTTGCCGTGCCGAACTTTTATGTTACAGGGAGGAAGCCACTGCGGCCGGCCCAGGAGACTACAAGCGAGCCCCGCCGCAGCACCGGACTGACCCCACTACCGACCACGCAGCACATAGGTAACGATGCACGATACCTCACGCTAACCTTCCCTCACCTTGCATGCTCTGTCGCAGCTAGCAAGCCGCTACTGCCCTTACTACCCATCCTACTGTCGCAGAGGTTTTTTTCCCTTGGCGCTGGCCTTGGCACTTTTTTTCCTCTGCTCTTAAAACCGCTACCCTTCGATCGTTTTCGACCACTTCTATCTCCTGATGGACCATGTTAATGAGTAGTCTTACCCAGACGCATGGATAACATCACAGCCTGCATCCTGTGACGCCTGATTCAAAAACTAACATGTTTACGGAGGTGACAGTAGAACTTTTGGTTTGGTCACCACGTTGGTGCGGGCGTGGAGGGGCCCCATCCTTATTAAGCTCGGCTCCAGTTCACCACCGGCAATGGAGGGTGAAGCTTTGACAATGCCAGCCACTCGTGCTGGCGAAACGTCAGAAAAATCATTAGATGAACGTCGGCCGAAGAACCCGAGACAGAAGCCTATAGGCAGTTTGTCAACAAGTGGCCACGAAAGCCTCAACACTTTTGTAAATGTAAAGATCTTTTCCAACAAGCCAGCCGCTGAATATTAAGACGAAGGGCTCCACCAGAAATTCTACTAGGCTGATTTCACGTAAATAATATATTTAAACTGTACACAGATAAAGGACAGAGAGAGAGAGCGAATGAAATTCTAGAAAATACTCAGAATCCTCCATTAGCATAATTGTTTGTCTGTCTTTTCACGGATCAGCCTAAACATAAAACCGAAGGCCCTGACTTTATTGTACCGATTTATGTGTGAGAGTGAAGGAGTAATAAAGGCGACAGATACACCTCTGTACAGACAAAACATTACACCAAGTTAGCGGCAAGCTGCATTCACATACTTTCATCATATTTAGAGTAGAGAATTTATTATATCCAGACATGGCAGAAAATCCAAAGAGATTCTGGTCGTATGTGAAGTATGTTAACGGCAAGAAACAATCAGTGCCTTTTCTGTCCGGTAGCAATGGAGATACTATCGAAGACAGTGCTGCCAAAGCAGAGTTACTAAACAGAGCCTTATGAAATTCCTTCACAAAAGAAGACGAAGTAAACATTCCAGAACTCGAATCGAGAATAGCTGCCAACATGAGTAACGTAGAAGTAACTATCCTCAGAGTAGTGAAGCAACTAAATCACTTAATAAAAGCAAGTCTTCTGGTGCAGACTGTATACCAATTAGGTTCCTTTCGGAGTATGCTGATGCAGTAGCCCCATACTTAACAATCATATACAACCGTTTGCTCGCCGAAAGATCCGTACCCAAAGACTGGAAAGTTGCACAGTTCACACCAATATTCAAGAAAGGTAGTTAAATTACAGCCCGATATCGTTAACGTCGATCTGCAGCAGGATTCTAGAGCATATATTGTGTTCGAACATTATGAATTACCTCGAAGAAAACGGTCTATTGACACACAGTCAACATGGGTTTAGAAAGCATCATTCCTGTGAAACACAACTAGCTCTTTAGTCAGGACCCATTATCGATCTTCTTGCAACCTCTTTGCCGACTGGTGTGCTGGCGACAGCTTACGCCAGCACGCAGACAGTAGACCAACTCAATCCTTTTTTTTTTGCTGCTGTGTTCAGTGCTGCTGCTGTGCAGAGTGGCAGTTCACCCAACTTCGGGGGAAGGGGGGAAAGCCATATAGAGGAGCCTTGAAACACTCCCTATTAAATCCACTGTTATCGACTAGTGGATTATAGCCTACTAATTTAAAATAGTGTGGCCGTATGCAACTGATAAAGATTGATTGGTTAATATTTGCAAGGGAGTTGTTTCGTATAAGATACAATAAAGCTAATTAGGATGTCAGTTCACAATACTCGGTGCATACTTTGTTGTTAATGTTCTACATCTTTTGTCTAAACAGCAGGAATGAGGCAGTTACTGCCTTCGTCTGACAAAGTAATAACGGTTAACTCCTCACAGGTTGCCTATCATTATCGTCACACTCCAATATTCTTCATGTGGCATTGGATACACAGTCCTCACTGCAATCCAAATCGTCGGTGCCCGGCGCAGTTGTCGCGTAATCACGTTGCACAAATGAACACTTAAACACACCAAACATGTCACTCAGTTAACGACATTTACGTATTTGATGGAGGTCAGGCCCACGCCTTTGGGTGACACACACAGCCGTTAAACAGTTGTAAGCGAGGTCGCCCGTTCTGCCGAAATCCGCCCTGCTCGCTTAGCATCAACAACTTGTTTGCTCGGAGTCTCAACACTCGACTGCTATCTGGCGCGCAGGGCGCTCGACTATCGACAGAACCTACTGCGACCTGCGTGAGGCAAATATATATTGTTGTCAATATGTAAGGGGCGGTTGACCCCTTAAGCCTTTCACAATCCTTCTATGAAAATTGTATTAAGTATCGCGATACCAAGCGGCCAATGATGCAGTGCGAGATCCGTACAGCCGGTTGATCGTTAGGGAGTTCAGTGATAAACGCTCTTGCATGCAGCTGCGAGTGCGGCGGTGCTCCGTCCAGCTCAAAAATGATACTTCGCCATATTCTCACAATTTCGGAAAACGCTCCATGTCCAAAATATCGAAGTAATAGTCCTTTCCGTAAAAATCTTTCCTCGGGAAACGGCGCTAAACACATCATCCTTCAGAGAGCCTCTGTAGTTCTTGAATACGTCACATGGCTCCTGCGTTCCCTCTATTTTTACGTCATGGAGCTTCACTTCCCCATTTAAGTGGAACGTAGCTTCATAACTAAACACTGAACGTGATAGGAAACTATGTTGCATCTCCATGCCCACAATGAATTCCTTGATTAGGAAGGTGTTCGATGCAGTTCCGCTCTACCACTTAAGCGAACGAAATACGAGCGTACAAACATCTGAGGAACACAGCATATTATTCTCAGAGAGGGAAGCGTTCAGACGTATAAGTAACTTTGGGTGTGCCCAAAAGGAGTGTTATACGACCATAACTTTTCACAGCATATGTATGCATAAGTAACCTAATAGATAACGTCGGAAGTTCCATGACCCTTTTTGCGGATGATGTTGTTGCCTAAAGAGAACCCGAAACGCTAGAAAATTGTTGCGAAATGTAGGAAGAGCTGCGGAGGATCGACTCTTGATGCAGAGACTGGCAGTTAACCTTTAGCATAAAAGAATGTAGCGTATTGCTCATAAATATGCAGAAAGGTCGTTGCTGTTTGATTACACGATTGCGGAACAAGCACTGGAAGCACTTACTTCCGCAAAATACGAGTATGCTTACGGAGCGATTTACATATAAAACTAATCGCAGGTGAGGCAGATGCTAGACTGATATTTACTGCAAAAATTTTCAAGAAATGTATTCCAACAACAAAGAAAGTTGCTTAGAAAACATTCGTTGGACGTGTCCTTGAATACTGGTGGTTAATTTGGAATCCGTACCATAGACTGACAGAGGAAGTAGAGAAGATCCACAGAGGAGCAGCACGTTTCGTTTAGTAAGCGCGAAAGCGTCACGGAGATGTTCAGCCGCCTCCAAAGATTCGTCGTGCCTCACGGTATGGTTTACTGTTAAAGGTCTGAGAGTGTACGTTCCTGAAAGAGCCAACCAGTACTTTCCTTGTTCTCGCGTACAACACGCGAAAAGGCCACCGAGGTGAAATTGGAGACATTGGGTCTGAAGTGGAGGGTTAGCAGCAATCGTTCTTCGCGCGGACCATTCGGACTGGAACAGGAAACGGGGGAAGTGACTGACACTGGTAGACAAAGTACTCTCCGCCACACACCGTAGGGTGGACTTCCGAGTAGAAATGGAGATGCAGATTTTGACGGGCGTTCCATACAGAACGCAACTTTTGAGTGCATAATAACACCAAATTTACTTTTCTGCCGTCTCTTTCTGCAAGCTGAAGCCTCGGAGCACTATGGGACTTAACTTCTGAGGTCATCAGTCTCCCAGAACTTAGAACTACTTAAACCCAACTAACCAAAGGAAATCACACACATCCATGCCCGAGGCAGGACTCGAACCTGCGACCATAGCGATCGCGCGATTCCAGACTGTAGCGCCTAGAACCGCTCGACCACCTCGGCCGGCTGCAAGCTGAAGGCCTCGAATCAGAAGTTAGGACGTCTGACGACAGTGCGCCGCCAGAGCTAGCTATAGCGGCACCGTCGCTAGCGCCCTGCAGTGAAGCTACTCTGCAGCTGGCGGCTGCTTCCCCCCCCCCCCCCTTCCCCCCACGCTGCCACGCTACAATCCTCAAGTCTTCTCCCGGTCGCCCCGTCTGCAGGCAGTGACGCTTCCCGGCCCAGCAAGAGACAGTCAAGACAAGCCGGCAGCGGAAACTTCCGGTCAGTCGCAGGGCAGCACGCAGCCCCTCTGGCCGAAGCGTCCTCCACACGGCTGGCCTGGCGCGTTCGCAGCGCAGTTTTCGGGCGCCCGGTAACTGAATCGTACGCCGCGCAGTACGCGCGATGCTTGTCTGCAGCATTCTACATCGGCTGTTGTCGACCACAAGTGGCGCACAAATCACGCTGAACTTCAGTCTCTGGGAATGGACTCGTCTGAAAGAGCAGAGTTGTCTTGTTGGGACTTTTCAGGTTTCCCGGGTTCTTCCTGCGAATTAACTTAATTAGAGATTTTCAAAGATAGAAGAATAAATTCCGATCAAAATTTTGCATACGTCTATTGATTCAACTTTACTTGACATATTGCGAATAAAGTTATAATATTGCAAGCACTTCTAGAAACACTCGCTGTGACAAAAGATGTGAACAAACGAAGTCTACTTTTACCACCATCGTTGGAGATGCGCACCGTGGCTGCTTCAAATGCCCCAGCTGTACCATTGTCCCTGAAGCACTTTTCAACTACCCGTACTTTATCCATTGACACTGTATTACAACAAATCTTACCAAAGAAACGCGTTTTTCGAAAGATCGTTAATTCACTCGCTCCTTCAAACAGCACATGCTTCATACCACTCAAATTATAATTCAAAAACAAATACAACAGGTTAAGCTTCAGAGCTATCTTCATGTGCTTTCCCGAAGCCACCTGACTCTGTGTGACGGAGGGTACTCCTGGTGTAACTGTCTGATTACCCCATACCTGTTCCATTGGTGAATCGAGCGCTAGATGAATGTGCGTAAACCTAAGAATTAGTTCCAAAGTCTCGGATTTTCTCGTTGCACTAACTTTACAAAACGTGTGCAGGAGGAAGTAATGTTATCCGATTCTTCGGGAAGGCACTGTCTCGGAATTTCGATAGTAAACGTCTCCGAGATGTACACCACCCGTTTTGCAGCGTCTGCCACTGGAGTTCGCCGAGCGTCTTTCGCGGAATTATCCGAAAGGGACGGAAATAGTTAGATGTGATGTTCAAATGTTTCAAATGGCTCTGAGCACTATGGGACTTAACATCTATGGTCATCAGTCCCCTAGAACTTAGAACTACTTAAACCTAACTAACCTAAGGACATCACACAACACCCAGTCATCACGAGGCAGAGAAAATCCCTGACCCCGCCGGGAATCGAACAGATGTGATGTGCACCTACGGACAAACAAATGATTACAATTGCAGAATAACTGGGTGATTTATTCAAGAAAGAGAGCTTCTCAAATTGACACAAAGTCAATAACACGTTGGCCCACCTCTGGCCCTTATGCAAGTAGTTATTCGGTTTGGTTCTGCGTTACAGAGTTGTTTGATTTCCTCCTGGGAGATATCGTGTCAAGTTCTGTCTAACTGGAGCGTCAGATCGTGAAAATCCGTAGCTGGTTGGTGGGCCCTGCCCGCTTCGAATTGAGCACCGATGACCAGGAAAGACGTGTCTGCAGACTCCCCCCCCGGACAGTGGCGGGTGGCGGGTATGGGACACCAACCTGACTCTCGCCCGCCATGCGACCCAACAATCAGGACCGATGGATTAGTGTGACACTTCTTTTCGTAGTAGAAATCATTTGGCTGTCATCTGTGGCACAACGGTATGTCTACGATATTCTACGTCCCGTTTTGTAGCTCTCCATGGAAAACCATCCTGGTGTAACGCAGCAAGTTATTACGAGATAACATTCGTTGCAGTAAGGCACGCAGCCGTCTGGTACGGTGGCTGCAGGATCCGCTCAGCACACAGCACAGCTGGCGCTGCCTGCTGTGTCAGAACTCAATAGCCTAACATTCAGCCGACACAAAGATTCATACCCTGTACGAATCTAAATAATCCATATTAGTTACTAACCGATTTTGTTCAAATTTGCTACAAAGCCTTTCGTTATTAATGGTATGATGCTGTCAGAATTTCAGATTTTTATTTATTACAGTTCTGGAGATAAAGAGAATTACCTAAAAGTCCTAAAACCTACGCTTGTCTTTTAAAACCAAATTAGGAACAATAACAGATTGACTTTCATTATCATTTGAAGCCATTACAAAGTTGTCAGCTCATAAAATCAGTTAATTAGAATTTTCTTTTTAAAACAATATTCGCTTTGCTATACGTAATACAAAAATCGGTCAAAATCATTATTTGATTATATTTTGTTGTGTGAGTGCGTGAGAATGGTTGAGAGAGTGTATGTGGGACATACGTTAAGATTTAATATTTCATTTTACGTAAAACCTTGTACAAACGAACCATGGGAAAGTTATGTTGCAACCACGATTCAGGTGACATATGTCTGTGTGAGCATGCTTTAGTATAAAAGCAGCCAGAATGGAAGTTAGAGGCGGAATAAGTTTACTTATCAATTTGAAGAATATTTCGCATTTTGCTTATTTTGATTAGACATAATACAAGAAATTGAAATTTTGCTGACATTAATTACTATCAAATTAACGATTGGATAAGCAAGATTTTCCGCGAGAATGATCAGGAAGGAACGTTCTGATTGGTTGTTTAGATCAACAACCATCAGGATTAAGCTGTTCCCGCGCGAATAGGAGTGTGCAGACAGGAGAGTAACTCGAAAGAGTCGCTTGATAGCCGGCCCACGGATAACAAGATGTTAGATCGCTCCTTAAAAATACTCTCTAACATGAGGAACTAGTGAGATAATTTCGGTTTGAACATATCGTGACTGCAGCGACTGGAGTTACGAACATTTTAATGGAAGTTTCGTGTTTCTAAGTTAAATAGTTTGAGAGATATGAGCGTGTGAACTTTCTGGTCGTAGTAACAACTCCGCCTGGCGCGTTTCGTGCTCTGAATGGAATATTTTGGCGAGTACTTCTTACGAAGAACACAGTAAAACGACCGAATGTTCAGCTCGCGAATAGTTGTGGGTCTGTGACTGGTAGAACGCGAAAATTAGTCGGGTCGGACTTGCTAAAATTCTGGCTGTTTTTCGAGTGAACATTTGTTATACGGACAGTGAACTTTCAATGATAACGTTTCACCATATTAAATACGGACTTGATAGCCATTTTATGTGTTTCAATATAAATAAGAAACAGAGTTAATCTAATTTTAAAACGCTTTTCTCAAGTAGACTGAATATCCCGAACGCTTGGTTTTTTAATCACGAACTTTCAGGAACTGACATTCAACTAGAGTTACGCGGCCTCTGTGTGGTAGGTATTACGTAGTGGTTTCATCAACGTTGCTTTACACTGCCTAGCACGTATCTGCTACCACAGAGTGAAGGGACGCAGGCAAGAATCCTGTCGAGGTACGTGGACCGAACTATAGCGATAACAGCAACACTGACGGCCGACCCCGCCCCGCCGCACTGGGCTTACATATCAGCAAAATAATGACCGATCACACACGGCGAGAGCTTCTGCTATTTGTGTTCGTGCTTGCCAAACCCTACCTCAGCCAGCAAGGTCACCGGATCTCTCCCGAGTTGAGAGAGTTTGGAGTATTATGCGCAGGGCTCTCCAACCATGTCAGGAGTTTGATAATCTAGTGCACTAGTTGGACATAGTTTGGCGCGATATCCCTCAGGAGGACATCAAATAGTTCTGTCAACCCATACCAGGGGCCAGAGGTAGACCAACACGTTATTGACTAGCTCAATTTGAGAAGCTCTTAATCTCGAATAAACCATCTAATTTTCCTGAAAATCGATAAGGACAGAAGGTGAAACAAAGAATCAGTTTGCCACCTTTTACACAGTGCCTCTCGCAGTCCTGGTAACCAGACCTGTGCTTCAGTTTTTCGGTCTGCTCTGTGAAGCAGTGACAGCAGCCAGCGAGCTCACACTTTGTTTTATGTCGTGTAAATCACGATGTTGTTCAACTTGCGAGAATTTTCTGAAATTGTAGTCATTTGTTTGTCTGCGCAAGTAGATTACATTTACGGATTTCCGTCCAATTAGGATAATTCCTTTCTGGGGCGTGGTGTTTTTTTTTTTATAACTTTCTGTAATTCTAACTTTTAATGTGCCACATATGCCTATGATTTCAATAAAAATTACAACAACATTAACAACAATAACTTGTTCATATGACTGCTTAGGAGGAGGAGGAGGAGATTAGTGTTTAACGTCCCGTCGACAACGAGGTCATTAGAGACGGAGCGCAAGCTCGGGTGAGGGAAGGAGGGGAAGGAAATCGGCCGTGCCCTTTCAAAGGAACCATCCCGGCATTTGCCTGAAGCGATTTAGGGAAATCACGAAAAACCTAAATCAGGATGGCCGGAGACGGGATTGAACCGTCGTCCTCCCGAATGCGAGTCCTCCTCCTAAGCAGTAATATGAACAAGTTATTGTTGTTAATGTTGTTGTAATTTTTATTGAAATCATAGGCATCTGTGGCACATTAAAAGTTAGAATTACAGAAAGTTATAAAAAAAAAACACCACGCCCCAGAAAGGAATTATCCTAATTGGACGGAAATCCGTAAATGTAATCTACTTGCGCCACCTCGCTCTGTGATTGCTGCTTAGAACAATGATTTAACATAATGTCCAATAAACTGTAATTCAGAGAAGTACGTAATTAGAAAAGTACTCGACCAAGAAATTGAAATTTGCATTGGTTTCCGTACAGTAAGACAGGCAACAGGCGCAGTACTTGCGGTGCAACAGGCCAGTGAAAACAGCGGAATTTAATCGAGAGATCCAGTTAGCATTTGTTGATTTCGAAAAAGTCTTTGCTAAAGTTAACAGAGGAAAACTGTGGAGCATATTGAACAGAAGAGGGTAGTCACTTCATTTAATAAACACCTTAACAAGCCTATAGGAAAACTCAAGTCGAGTTAGATACAAACGGAGAAGTGGCAACAGGTTCTTCACTAACAAGTGCACCGAACAAGGGTGTAGCATTTCGACCGCTCTTTTTCGGTACGATGTGCTAGAGAAGACAGATTAAGAAATCGCGACATCAGGAAGGAATTGAACAAATGTAACGTAAGAAAAAAACTGAAGACAACAGGTAAAAATGAAGTGAACATCACGACGGAGAGAACTGCGGCATTCTACCTTACATAGACATAAATTATAACCCGGTAGCGCGAAGAAACCTGTGCCAAGTACAAGTCAGTCGTTTCTGCTCACGTTCGAGAAATTAAGCCTCTCTATTATTTTTCTTAGTTCATTCATTCATTCATTGGGTTGTCTGCCTTGCGGCAGGTTTTGACTGCATAGCCCTCCATGCATCTCTGTCTTCTGCATACTTCATTCTCTGGTACCCTCCTTGTGGCCTGCTGACATCATGCAGCATCTGGAACCTTCTTCTGCCCTTCTCTCTCTTTCCCGGAATAAAACCTTCAATTGTCTGTATTAGAAGGCAATCTCTTCTTAGATTGTGGCATATCCAGTTTAGTTTCCTGTTCTTCAACGTCAGCAGCATCCTTCGTTCTTCTCCAACTCTTCTCAGTACTTTCATTCCTGACTTTATCAGTCCAGCTAATCTCCATTGTACGTCATATCCACATTTCACAAGCTTCAATTCTCTTCTCATCCTGCTTTCTCAAAGTCCACGTTTCTGCTCCATACATGGTCACGCTCCATATTAAGCACTTAACCAATCGCTTCCTTAATTCCTTGTTTAAACAATTAGTTAGGAGTCTTCTCTGCTTTTGGAATGCCTCTTTCACCAGAGCCATTCTCACTTTCATATCTTGTTGGCAATCCATGTCTTCTTTAATCCAACTACCAAAATTTTTCTTAGTGGGAAGTCTTTAATTTCTACCTCTCCTTCACTTTCTGTGGTTTACCAGTTCTGCTTGTGGACACACAAACCGAAACGGATTTGCCGTTGGCAGCCTTTCAACGCGTTCAATTGTTTGTTCTGATGCGTGCACTGGAACTAGTGATGGCCACTTTCGACAGCTGCTTCAGGTTAAAGTTTTGCTTTAAGATATAAACTGCATGTGTAAATAAAAAAAAACTTAATGCTAATTTGCGACCTATAGTTCCTTATCGCTGAATACTAAGTTTACGATCCCCGAAAGCCTGCATAAATCCTAACCGTTAAAGTTTAGGTTTATCCTGTAATACTTTTTTCTAACTACAACTCAGTTCGTAATTTAGTAGTGGGAATAACAACAATTTGAGCAAACACCTTCACTGTAAATAGGTTTCCCTTATTCAGAAACGCACATCGTTAATAATTTGCCAGCAGCCACAAAATATTTAGTTACCAATGATGTAAATTTTAAGAGGATCATAAAGAGTTCAGTGGTGGTCAAATTTTTCTATTCCATTGATGAATTACTTTAATAGCAATATTTACGTGAGTGCTACGTAATAACGAACGTTTCAACATCTTCAGTGTGGTAATGCAGTCTCTGTAAGCACTTAATACTCTTTGTTTCCCATTTTGGTTACATAAACATAGGAAAGTACGTAGACGTTTAATTCGATACGTTTTGTTCACGACACTTGGTTCAAAACGTTTGGCTTGATGACCATTTCATTTCGGATACGTTCAAATGGTTCAAATGGCTCTGAGCACTATGGGACTTAACATCTTTGGTCATGAGTCCCCTAGAACTTAGAACTACTTAAACCTAACTAACCTAAGGACAGCACACAACACCCAGCCATCACGAGGCAGAGAAAATCCCTGACCCCGCCGGGAATCGAACCCGGGAACCCGGGCGTGGGAAGCGAGAACGCTACCGCACGACCACGAGATGCGGGCTTCGGATACGTAGAAGGAAGATTAGTGTATCATATGTTTCGTAATTACACATCCCGTAATATTATTATTTGTGACATGTTCACCTACCTAACTGAATCCAATTTAATCTAGGCTCTAGAGGCATACCTTTGACGAAGAATGAGAAGTTAGCGTACGGGTGATTCTTTCCAGGTAGAATAATCGTTAGAGCAATTAGATTGCGTGTGGTCGTGAGCCTGTAGTAGGGAAGTAATATACCCAGGACAAAGAGTGTGACATTCGGGCAGAATTTGCTCTCATGGAGACGCTGAACCTGCACAGTTCGCAGGAAATCGCCTGTTGCTCCGGTTAGCAGCAAAACTGCCAGTACGAGAGTTCAAAGACCCACATTCGAGACTATAGCTCGATGTGTGAGGCATGGCGACAGCTATCAGCGAATGACGTTTAGTATCTACTGAGCGCTCGGGTCAGTGTCCTACCTCCAGCACGGTATATACGAGGAGTTTATTTTAACCGAAGACATTAAAATATCTCTAAAACTACACATCGGATAAAAAGAAGTTATAATTCCAATTTGTTTGGCTCGAAGAGGGACATCCAACGATACCACACTCGACCCGCCACCCCAATCCGTGCTTACGTGGCGAGGGGCAAATCTGAAATCTTCAATGGGAACCCCCGGTTTTTATTGTAGATTACGATTCTACTGTAAAATCTGCATACACGTTGTCTGAAGCATTTTCTTCGTTAGGCTACAGATCGCGCTGTAATCGGAGGAATAGAAATGGGTGCACAATCGTAATTTACGACAAGCTACTCAATGGGCCTTGAATATCCAGTGCTAAGTGGGATTCCATTTCCATGCTGCTAGGGTAGGACAGGCCAGTATTTCATAACTTCTAATTGGAAACCCCATTCGCAGTGTCGGATTCCTCCGACATATAGAACAGGGGACTACTCTATGAGCCACCGTGGCCGTGCCTCGAGGCGAACGCTACTCTACTTTTCCAATAAGACAAAGAGTTCAAACGTAGTACCGCCAACTTCAGTACACCTAGTGATACGTTTTTCAAATGTCCGTACACAGGACAGAAGCATGTCTGCGGGAATGGCAGTAGAGGCGTTTCTGATGCGGTCGACCACGTCTTCACGGCCTGTTGACACTTGCTGGTGAACCTTATCTTTTTAATATTCTCGCAGAAAGAAATACGGCGACGTCAAATTCGGCAAGCTAGTGGGCCAGTTAACAGGGCTGCTTCTGCCGATCCATCGACCAGTGTAAACGGGGTCTAATACCTTCCGTGCTTCAATTGCCTAATGCGCTGGGCAACCAAATACGTTGTCGAACGTCCAGGGCAACAGCTGCTGCAGTATCGGCAGTTCTTGTTCCAAAAACGTTCGATATTGGCGTCCATTCAACGTGCCGTCGATAAAATACAGACAAATGAGTTCGTTCGCCATGATGCCATACCATATGTTAACCGACCAAGGACGTTAATGGTCAGCTTGCCGTAAACTGTAGGGAACGTCTACACTCCAGCAATGCATGAGATGCCGGTTAACGCTACCATGGTTTGTGACTGTAGGCTGATAGGAAAATAGTACATCATCAAAGAAAGTAAGGAACGTAAAATGTAAACTTTCATGGCCGGAACTGTCACAATTAATGAAATATTCGGGTCTATCATGCCGGGGTCTAAGGGATTTCACTTCAAAACCCGAAATTTCGTCCCCATTTGAGGAAGATATTTTCAAGGGCGATCGTGGCTTTGTTAAACGTCCGATGTAGCGAGCCACGGGGTGAATCGGACGTTCAACATAGCTACGATCCCCCTTGAAAATGTCCTCCACAAATTGGGACGAAACGTCGGGTTTTGTAGTGAAGTCCCTTAGACCACGGCATAATAGCCACGAATATTTTATTAATTCTGAAAGTGGGGATCGTCTGCATTTGTTGACCTGCCCATTCACAAAACACTACCCGGTTATGGAAATCGGCACCCTGAAGTTCTTGATGCAGTGACTCGTGATATGGATGAGACTTACGACGATGCAGTATTGTGACAATACTACCTACGAACATACCGGAATCGCAGTGTAATTCCCGAGCGCTTATCCGCGGGTTGTAGTGCACTGCCGCTAGTACAGTTATTTCATTAGTTTCTCCTGTAATAGCCGGCCGGGGTGGCCAAGCGGTTAAAGGCGCTACAGTCTGGAACCGCGCGATCGCTACGGTCGCAGGTTCGAATCCTGCCTCGGGCATGGATGTGTGTGATGTCCTTAGGTTTAAGTAGTTCTAAGTTCTAGGGGACTGATGACCTTAGAAGTTAAGTCCCATAGTGCTCAGAGCCCGTCTCCTGTAATACGTTTTCTTCGTTTCGTTTTGCCGGTCTGTACGCTGCAATCAGACACTGAGGCGTTCACAACCTTGTAAGAGAAGTAACGAGCGCGAGCTTTATCTGTAAAACGCTTGACAAGGCAACAGTAGCCTCAACGTTTCTCCTACGTTCTCCGTCAACAAGGATCATTCCAGTTTTTTCTTCTGTGATTGCAACATTCATCGTCCACTTGCACATCAGTTCTTTAAATGATAGGTAGGTGCGCAGGCAATAGAAACTGCGCAATTATTGTAATGTTTAGAGCCGCTATCTGCTCTACGTCCGCACGTCAATCCTGCCTCGGGCATGGATGTGTGTGATGTCCTTAGGTTAGTTAGGTTTAAATAGCTTTAAGTCTAGGGGACTGATGACCTCGGCAGTTAAGTCCCATAGTGCTCAGAGCCATTTTTTCGTCTGCACGATACGTGAACTCCGGTCGCAGTGTACTGCCTGTTATGATACGTCGTTGTTCACCACAAGGCCACTGTGGCGCGTGGAGTAGTCCCCTGTTCGATATATCGCAGCAGTTCAACGCTGCGAATGGGGTTTCGAATTAAAAGTTATGTAATAACGGCCTGTCCTACCCTCGCATTATGTAGGTGGGGTCCAACGTGCCACTGGATATTTAAGGGCCATTGAGTAACATGTCCTAAATTACGACTGTGTACGCATTTCTGTTCCTCCGATTACATCGCCATCTGTGACGAAACGAAGAAAATGCTTCAGACACAATGTATGTAGAATCTACGCAGAATCGTAATCTGCAATAAAAACCGGGGTTTCCCACTGAAGATTTCAAAGCTGGCCCCCGCGACGCACGCACGGGGTGGCCTGGCGAGTCGAGTGTGGTATCGTTGAATGTCCCACTACCTGCCAAACGAATTGGAATTATAACTTCTTTTTATCCGGTGTGTAGTTTCCGAGATATTTTAATATCTTCAGTTAAAATGAACACCCTGTATTTTTAATCAAACAAGACGCAGTGTTCAATCTGGAGATCAACAGTAAAGATGATGAAGTTTGGTTTGTGGGGCACTCAACTGCGCGGTTATCAGCGCCCGTACAAATTCCCAACCTTTGCTCAGTCCAATCTCGCCACTTTCATGAATGAGGATGAAATGATGAGGACAACACAAATACCGAGTCATCTTGTGACAGGTGAAAATCCCTGATCCCACCGGGAATCGAACCCGGGATCCCGTGCTCGGGAAGCGCGAACGCGAACGCGAGACCACAAGCTGCGGACAACAGTAAAGAGGCCATTAGTCTCAGTTTTATTCTGGATTACATTTTCACTAGTTTTCCTAAGTCATTTCAGGACGACTAAGAAACGAGGATTTCAAAAAAATGTAGATTTAACCATCAATGTCAGACGTGATCTAGGCTTGATTTGACACGAAATATTCAGGTTAGATGTTCCCCTGCTACTTCAAGCATTAATTGATATGGGCAAAAAACCATATAGTCTGTACAACCACAACCACAATAAATCACGTTGAGACATAAAACCACTTTAGCTGTAGCTCCGTTTTATTCTTAGATGAAAATTTGTATGTAAGTGGAAAAACAGTCATGTATAAAAATAAATCATCGCAAATCTGAGATTAAACCGCAATTAAAAAAGTACTCACTGGAGTTAAGTCACGGTACACAAAACATATTAGGGAAGACCCAGCGTCGTAGTCATTCCCTTGCAATAGATTTTCCGCAAAAAGGCATCCATCCTAAAAGGAATTAGATATAGAGGAGGACGTTTCCGTAATGACTTTAATAAGAATCCTCACACTGCTGTCCATTTCCCTCGGCATATTAGTATTATAGTGGCAAAGGCTTTTAGCCGGTCGACTGTCACCCAGACACCAAGTAATAGGCTAGTGGGTGTTCAACTCAGAAGGTGGACAAGTTCGTTTCAGCGCATTTGTTAGTGCGGGTTGCCTACATCAAGACCAGGTATGCACTCATGGATCTTCAGGTGCAAATCTGTACATTATAAGTGGAAAAATAATCACGTAGAAAAATAAATTAATCCCAAGCCTAAGAAGAAATCGTAATGCAAAATGTACTTACTGGAACCAAGTCACGATACACCTAACGTATTGTGGGGAGCTGCAGTGTTCATATTCATTTGCATACCTGCCCTCATGTATGCAAATGAATATGGTCAAATGTTCAAATGTGCGTGAAATCTTATGGGACTTAATTGCTAAGCTCATCAGTCCCTAAGCTTACACACTACTTAACCTAAATTATCCTAAGGACAAACGCATACACCCATACCCGGGGGAGGACTCGAACCTCCGCCGAGACCAGCCGCACAAAATGAATATGAACACTGGGTCTCCCCATAATATGTTAGGTGTATCATGACTTGGTTCCAGCAAGTACATTTTGCATTACGATTTCTTCTTAGGCTTGGGATTATTTATTTTTCTACGTGATTATTTTTCCATTTATAATGTACAGATTTGCACCTGAAGATCCAGTTGTAAGTAGTGTGAAACCAGTAGTGCCTAACAATAAAACGAATTTACAGCTGAAATAGTTTCATTTCACAACATTATGATAAGGGGAATCCCGTTTGCTCTTCCTGTAATTAAAGAAATGGTTCAAATGGCTCTGAGCACTATGGGACTCAACTGCTGTGGTCATAAGTCCCCTAGAACTTAGAACTACTTAAACCTAACTAACCTAAGGACAGCACACAACACCCAGAATTAAAGAAGGCGATAGCGATAAAACCATTAATTCTGAACAGATATTAACTCTTGAAGGCATTCATTCGCGTAGTTCTAAAAAGGCTGTCAGGAAAGTAAAATGTTATAGGAGAATGAATAATAGATAACTACGGCCATTGTTAAGAAAGTAATCACCTGCTTTGGAGTCTTTTACTGGCACGTGCTTAGTTTTAATCTATAACCAGAAATAATGGAGTCCTTATGGATAAAAATTTAAGATGACGTCAGTATGAGCTAAAGTGACCAAGAAGTCCAATTCGGCATATTATGCTCATAGCAGTATCTCTAATTCTGTTGAGCCAAAACACGGATGTTGGTTTACTTTGCAAATTTTCACTCCTTGTTGTATTATGGAATTATCTTCTCGAGTAATGCGCACGTATTAATGAACGATCTGTTCAGCAGAAGCGAGTACTCACAATATTTAATAAACACTGATAATAAAAATCATTTTCACCAGCATTTTGTTTTGCACAGTCATAAGACGATAAAACTAATTTTCTTGTAGGTTCTGCTTCCTCGTCTAGTTATGTACTATGTTGCAAAAAAATTTGAAATTTCTTTCCAGCATAAAGCAGGAAACTCAGGATTGTAAGGATTCAAAAGAAGATTTGAAATGTACCTCGGTAGTCACTCTTTCCACAAATTGTCTGATAATAATCTAGGTATAAGGATTAAACAGGTCCATTAGCTACACGACAAATAGCAGCTTCCCACTGCGTGGCAGGGAGCAGTGTACTGTAAACAGGCCTTAGCTCTTATAAATGCGGGTAACTATTTTGTTCTGTGCTGAAGGGAGTGTTAAGCTACCAGCAGGAGAACAACAGCAGCTGCTACGAAGTGGCTGCTTGTTCCAGAGTAGTGCCTGTCCTTCTCACATTTAACGGGTGTAGGCCAAACAATTTCATCAGTACAAGGACAGTTTATTGTTAGTACAGCTTACAGATTAATATTCTAAGAGTTACTTTCTTTTTTTAACTTATTCCTTAATTTGTTACACATTTTTGCAGAGTCTCCTGCTCGGTGGGTTTCATAGAAGACGATGAAAGAATGAATGAGTGAATGAAGAAGATTACGTTCATGGTCTATATGACTTTCTGTGTTGGTTTCCAATGGCCGCTAAACTTTGTACTGGCGGAATGAGATTTTCACTCTGCAGCGGAGTGTGCGCTGATATGAAACTTCCTGGCAGATTAAAACTGTGTGCCCGACCGAGACTCGAACTCGGGACCTTTGCCTTTCGCGGGCTCTACCATCCGAGCTACCGAAGCACGACTCACGCCCGGTCCTCACAGCTTTACTTCTGCCAGTAAAAGTAGGAGACGAGATACTGGCAGAAGTAAAACTGTGAGGACCGGGCGTGAGTCGTGCTTCGGTAGCTCAGATGGTAGAGCACTTGCCCGCGAAAGGCAAAGGTCCCGAGTTCGAGTCTCGGTCGGGCACACAGTTTTAATCAGCCAGGAAGTTTTGTACTGGCGGTTTACATATAGAAGCCAATTGTGCTAGAATCCAGTGTGCTCTATGAAACTACTCAGGTGAATCACTGGAACTTGTGGAGCGCTAGAAAACTCCATGAAGAAGTTTGCACTTGCTATCAATTAGACAGTTTCCCTGAACAAGTACGGTGAATTGTGGTACGCCGTGGAGAAAGTGCAACGAAACAGCAGGGTATAACAAAAAGATGTTCATAATTTCAAAAAAAGCACACTCAGTCTGTCACGAGGAATACTTCACACATTTTACGTATAAGAAGAAAATACACTGTATGGACATGCGTCTGGAAACATTTTATCTCCACGTTCGAATTCGCTTTCTACAGCTCCTCACAGTACGTCAATCACTGGAAACACGCAGGTACAGAACGTACCAGCTTACCGTGTATTACTGTTCCTAACCGGTAACTTTCAAAAAGTCCTCTTGGTTATGTCTCTCGAAGTTGCAGTGCTATCTCACCGCAGGCTGACATCCTGCTCATCCCACTGCCTTATTTGCACGGAGTGTACACTGTTTAAGTGATCATTACGCACTTCACGATTGCATAAATGGTTGCTTATCTTCATCACGTACTTGATTTCTGGGGCTGTGCAGTGGAAGTGTTCGCTAATGCGGGGTTGGCAAACGACCGTGTGAAATACGAGTTAGCAAACGCTCAACGTTTGTATCGGGAAAGGTTTTCAGAACGAAGGCAACTCATAGTCGTATTACAAGCGGACCACGTCTACTGTCATCATCGAATTTCGAGCAAATTTACGGTACATGCAGGACTTGGCCAGAAATGAAGGTGACAGCAGTGGGAACTTCAGGTGGCCAGGCATTTAGGGAAAAAGACAGCTCTTTTGACGTGGGTTGGGCAAGGCATGAACCATTTATCTTGGGACAGTTTCCATGCAGCGGAAAGACTAAATGAGGGACTCTTTTACTGTCAATTTTTACGTTACGTACATTGCATATAAACCGAAATAATACTGAATGTATTGCACAGGATGTCCTACTCAAACATCCCTGATTTCAAGGACCCAGGAGAGAAAAACCACAGTAGATACGACAATGAAAAACGCACCACATTGTAGAGCATCTCAAAGAATTTATATTCCCGCGTCAGAAGTGCCAAGTATCGTCGCCAGAGTGCAGCATGGTCGCATGAAGTGAATGGCGGCTCTACAGCAGCGCACCCAAGCAGTAGTGTGGTTTTCAGAAACAAAATCGCCGATTACTGTGCAAAGAAATTATCGTCGTGTGTATGAATGTGATCCACCCGATGTGAAAACAATTAAGGAATCCTATAGAAAGTTTCTGGCAACAAGAAGTGGCCTGAAACATTCTGGCAGTGCACATCACGGAGTTTCAGAAGAGACAGTGGAGGATATCAGACAAACGTTTCTCAGAAGCCCACGTAAGTCAATTCGTCAAGCATCTAGGCAACTTGACGCACCTCGATCAACATTGCATCGTGTAGTTCACCAGCGTCTTCGTATGTGTGCTTACAAAGTGCAGATTCTGCAACATCTGACGCCGAACGACAAACCACGATGACAACAATTTGCTGCGGACATGCTGCGACGTATTGATATGGATGCCAGCTTCCTGCAAAGATGTTTATTCTCAGATGAAGCAACGATTCATCTATCAGGAAGGTGTAATAAGCATAATGTTCGGATTTGTGGTTCGCAAAATCTGCATGTTGTCAATGAATATGTTCGTGATAGCCCTACGGTAAACGTCTGGTGTGGGCTAATGCACGACAGGATTGTTGGACCGTTGTTTTATGCGGAACAAACAGTGAATGGGTCAGTGTATCTGGACATATTGGAGCAGTTTGTGTACCCTCAGATACAAGACTTGCAACCCAACATCATTTTTCAACAAGATGGAGTTCCGCTGCGTTGGTCAACGGCTGTTCGCAAGTTCCTGGATAGGAAATTTCCCAAACGTTGTATCGGACGCGGAGGACCCATTGCCTGGCCACCACGTTCCCCCGACATCACGCCGCTTGATTTCTTCATGTGGGGATTCATGAAGAACTGCGTATATGCGACCAAAGTGGACGATATTCCTACGTTGCGACATCGTATCGCTAATGCGATTGCAACAATAACAGAGGAAATGTTACAAAGAACCTGGCAAGAAATTCAATATAGACTCGATATTTTTCGTGCTACAAATGATAAATAAATAAATTCTTGGAGATACTCTACAACGTGGTGCATTTTTCATTGTCGTATCTACTGTGGTTTTTTTTTCCTGGGTCTTTGAAATCAGGGAGGTTTGAGTGGGACACCCTGTATTCATTAATATTTTCATAAAAGGCATGAAAAGGTGGAGGTCAAGGAAAATTTGGGATTGCAAACAAATTTCCAGAAAGGGATTGTCAGACAGGCACGAGAGCTTCGTACATAAAATTAGATGCTTCGATTGATTTACGGTTGGTGACTTACACTAGCAAGTGTGGTGTTCATCCTAAAAACGGGAGGAGCACTAATTTTCTTGGCGTCTTACACCCGTTAAAAAGCCATATTTTTAAAATTACGTAGCGATTTTAAAATTACTACAGAAAAATAAACTTGGCTCGATTCATAAAAGGTCCTCTCTCATCGCACGGTGTACAAGAAAACCAGGTATAATGCACCTTTTCACCAACTATGGGCAATGGGATGTATTTCGATGTAGTCTTCTCGGAACCTGATTGCTTTTTCTCTCTCGATCAGATAAGAGTTGTTTCGAAACTTTTTGATCAAATTCTTTACTTGACAATAAAAACAGAAATGCAGGGTTGCACTGGCGAGTTCATTTGGGGTGGAGATGCGAGACGAGAGAGGGGGTGTCACTTTAATGCTGTATGATGGCAGACCACCGTATCTCGAAAAGTCTCGTCGTATGGTTCTGGATTTCTTCGACGTCCCCACGAATCAGTTAACAGAAGATATTGTTCTCGTGAACGTAAGGCTTCATCACATCACCCAAAAAATAATTGTGTATGGTTGTTGTAAGTTCCCCAGATTTTGATGAAGTACTAACGACATCCGCAAATTTTGCCACATACTCCACTGCCAAATTTTCTTTTGCCTTTCTTTTTCATAACTTCTACGAAAATATTAATAAATGCAATATATTGAGCATGATTTCGGTTTATTTGCAGGGTAAGTAATGTAAAAACTGACTAAGAAGTTACTGCACTGAGGCTCGACGCCACGACCCTTGGATTATAATTCTGCACACTTCCCGCTGCACCAACTGCTACCTGCAAAAAAAGGACTATAGTAAATGCCTAAATCCTCCCCCAACACCTGTCAAAAATGCTACTTTTCTCTAACGCCTGGCCATCTGGAACTCCCGCTTGCGTCACTTCCATTTGTAGAGGAGCCCTGTGTATACCATAAATCTGGACGCAATCGGCGATGAGCAGGCGCGGTCCCCTTGTTAGGTTCTTTAATGAATCCAGCATCGGTGTATAAAACGTCACATTTCCCAAACTACGTGTCGTACAATGATACAACCAGTACAGTCAATGGTATTATTAATCAAGGTCATTCCACATTTAGCTATCGGAGCGGGTGCTGGTGGACAGAGGAATGGGCCGCATTATTGCATTACACCTTCTTTTTTATTTTGTGGTATCGTGAGTTCAAAGACAGTAAATAGATTTGTTTTTTAATCAGTTATAATTATGCATTGCGAATTAAATCTTGGAATTGTATAATGAGATTCCTTTAAGGGGCTCTAAAATTTTCTTGTTGTGTTTACTGACAATATACTGCTTGTTAATTCATGTATCTCGGTTTCATTTTGCCACGAACCTTATTTTCTGAGTTCAGTCACGTAGTTGGGGTTCCATCTTGTTAATCACACGAGCCGACTGCACGACTCGCATGCACTCTCACGGATCAGCACTCGACCACTGGGCTGCTACTGGGAAACATTGTAGCAAGTAGTGTTACTCTGCGTGCTTTAACTTCCACGTGCTGGTAAAGGCAGGTCGACGCGTGGCGCACTGCCGACTGCTGTTAATAACACACTGTGCCGCACAATCACACTGCTTCTCACGATGTTGTGCGGCAAGGCGAGGGGGGCTTAAAGTGCTCACTCTGTTGGTTTACTATTTTTTTGTATGAACCAGTTCTATGTTCAAAAAACTGAGGAGACAGCCTCAAAGCACAGCTGGACGCTTTAAGCAGGCAGTTAACACATCCTCAGTGTAATCTATTGCGGTTCTAGGCGCTTCAGTCTGGAACCGCGCGACCGCTACGGTCGCAGTTTCCAATCCTGTCTCGGGCATGGATGTGTGTGATGTCCTTAGATTAGTTAGGTTTAAGTAGTTCTAGGTTCTAGGTGACTGATGACCTCAGAAGTTAAGTCCCATAGTGCTCAGAGCCATTTGACCCATTTGTAATCCATTGTAATGTTGTTGCTTTAATTTGTTCTGATTACGGTGCTGATACACAATAAAAGCGGTTTAAAAGATGTGAGATATGTGGGGAAGTTAACCTTGCATTACTGCGCAACTGTTTCACCAGGTATCCAGTCCAGCTTACCAAATTCCCAACCAGACTAACATTAATTATAATCTTTTAATAGTCATACGACAACCGGTGATATATATATATATATATATATATATATATTCTTATATATATATATATATATATATATAAGAATTTAAATAAAAAGAAATAAATCAGTTTATATTTGGAATTTTATTTTAACATTG
This sequence comes from Schistocerca nitens, assembly GCF_023898315.1. Classification (NCBI taxonomy): domain Eukaryota; kingdom Metazoa; phylum Arthropoda; class Insecta; order Orthoptera; family Acrididae; genus Schistocerca; species Schistocerca nitens. Next base: position 295,936,731 of record NC_064615.1, on the reverse strand, counting down.
ATCATTGAAATTTCAGCATATTAAACTTGATTCATAACTAAACTTGTGCCTTATTTAGGATTGTGAAAATGTGAGATTGTAATCTTACGGAACACATCAAATATGGAGCCAAGATTGGGAGACTGCATACAACACTGCATTCATAAAATAACACACGAAGAACGTTGAAACACATGCAAGAGGAAATTAACCACAAGCACCCGATTCACTTTTCACCCAAAGAAGTTACGTTCGTAGCGCAATCCTATCCGTCATGTAATTACCACACACTGGTATACTAAATTCATTCTAACTCTCTGTGAAATCTTCCCGAAAAGAATAGCTGAAGGCTACTTTGATGATTACACCACATGCTTCAAGTGGTCAACTTGGTTTACACAAAGAGTGTAACTCCACAATAATTTTCATGATTACAATAAATTAAGTCGAAAAGCAATTTACAAAAGAAAAACCTCGAACTGGTTACTATCGTCCTACTATTAACCTGGTGGGTCAAACAATTGTATAAGCACGTGGTACTGGTCTCAAAAAGTACACCCCAAGTGCGTTGGGCCGGACGCGGTGGTTTTGCGGTTCTAGGCGCTCAGTCCGGAATCGCGCGACTGCTACGGTCGCAGGTTCGAATCTTGCCTCGGGCATGGATGTGTGTGATGTCCTTAGGTTAGTTAGGTTTAAGTAGTTCTAAATTCTAGGGGACTGATGACCACAGATGTTAAGTCCCATAGTGCTCAGAGCCATTTGAACCACGTGGGTTGAACATAAAGAAAAGTTGCTATATTGAAAAATATTGTCAAGACGCGACGTTATAATCTCACGCACATTCCCATTGAAGATTGATGATGCTAGTTAGAGTTACTGATCAACACGTGGTTCCACTTTACTCACAAAGTAGTGACAAAGCAACTGTTGTTGTTGTGGTCTTCAGTCCTGAGACTGGTTTGATGCAGCTCTCCATGCTGCTCTATCCTGTGCAAGCTTCTTCATCTCCCAGTACTTACTGCAACCTACATCCTTCTGAATATGCTTAGTGTATTGATCTCTTGGTCTCCCTCTACCATTTTTACCCTCCACGCCGCCCTCCAATGCTAAATTTGTGATCCCTTGATACCTCAAAACACGTCCTACCAACCGATCCCTTCTTCTAGTCAAGTTGTGCCACAAACTTCTCTTCTCCCAATCCTATTCAATACCTCCTCATTAGTTACGTGATCTACCCACCTTATCTTCAGCATTCTTCTGTAGCACCACATTTCGAAAGCTTCTATTCTCTTCTTGTCCAAACTGGTTATCGTTCATGTTTCACTTCCATACATGGCTACACTCCATACAAATACTTTCAGAAACGACTTCCTGACACTTAAATCTATACTCGATGTTAACAAATTTCTCTTCTTCAGAAACGATTTCCTTCCCATTGCCAGTCTACATTTTATATCCTCTCTACTTCGACCACCATCAGTTATTTTGATCCCCAAATAGCAAAACTCCTTTACTACTTTAAGTGTCTCATTTCCTAATCTAATCCCCTCAGCATCACCCGATTTAATTTGACTACATTCCATTATACTCGTTTTGCTTTTGTTGATGTTAATCTTATATCCTCCTTTCAAGACACTGTCCATTCCGTTCAACTGCTCTTCCAAGTCCTTTGCTGTTTCTGACAGAATTACAATGTCATCGGCGAACCTCAAAGTTTTTACTTCTTCTCCATGAATTTTAATACCTACTCCGAATTTTTCTTTTGTTTCCTTTACTGCTTGCTCAATATACAGATTGAATAACATCGGGGAGAGACTACAACCCTGTCTCGCTCCTTTCCCAACCACTGCTTCCCTTTCATGCCCCTCGACTCTTATAACTGCCATCTGGTTTCTGTACAAATTGTAAATAGCCTTTCGCTCCCTGTATTTTACCCCTACCACCTTCAGAATTTAAAAGAGAGTATTCCAGTTAACGTTGTCAAAAGCTTGCTCTAAGTCTACAAATGCTAACATAAGTCGTAAGGTTAGTATTGCCTCACGTGTTCCAACATTTCTACGGAATCCAAACTGATCTTCGCCGAGGTCCGCTTCTACCAGTTTTTCCATTCGTCTGTAAAGAATTCGCGTTAGTATTTTGCAGCTGTGACTTGTTAAACTGATAGTTCGGTAATTTTCACATCTGTCAACACCTGCTTTCTTTGGGATTGGAATTATTATATTCTTCTAGAAGTCTGTGGGTATTTCGCCTGTCTCATACATCTTGCTCACCAGATGGTAGAGTTTTGTCATGACTGGTTCTCCCAAGGCCATCAGTAGTTCTAATGGAATGTTGTCTACTCCCGGGGCCTTGTTTCGTCTCAGGTCTTTCAGTGCTCTGTCAAACTCTTCACGCAATATCTTATCTCCCATTTCAACTTCATCTACATCCTCTTCCATTTCCATAATATTGTCCTCAAGTACATCGCCCTTGTATAAACCCTCTATATACTCCTTCCACCTTTCTGCCTTCCCTTCTTTGCTTAGAACTGGGTTGCCATCTGAGCTCTTGATATTCATACAAGTGGTTGTCTTTTTTCCAAATATATCTTTAATTTTCCTGTAGGCAGTATCTATCTTACCCCTAGTGAGACAAGCCTCTACATCCTTAAATTTGTCCTCTAGCCATCCCTGCTTAGCCATTTTGCACTTCCTGCCGATCTCATTTTTGAGACGTTTGTATTCCTTTTTGCCTGCTTCATTTACTGCATTTTTATATTTTCTCCTTTCATCAATTAAATTCAATATTTCTTCTGTTACCCAAGGATTTCTATTAGCCCTCGTCTTTTTACCTACTTGATCCTCTGCTGCCTTCACTACTTCATCCCTCAGAGCTACCCATTCTTCTTCTACTGTATTTCTTTCCCCCATTCCTGTCAATTGTTCCCTTACGCTCTCCCTGAAACTCTCTACAACCTCTGGTTCTTTCAGTTTATCCAGGTCCCATCTCCTTAAATTCCCACCTTTTTGCAGTTTCTTCAGTTTCAATCTGCAGTTCATAACCAATAGATTGTGGCCAGAATCAACATCTGCCCCTGGAAATGTCTTACAATTTAAAACCTGGTTCCTAAATCCCTGTCTTACCATTATATAATCTATCTGATATCTTTTAGTATCTCCAGGATTCTTCCAGGTATACAACCTTCTTTTATGATTCTTGAACCAAGTGTTAGCTATGATTAAGTTATGCTCTGTGCAAAATTCTAGAAGGCGGCTTCCTCTTTCATTTCTTCCCCCCAATCCATATTCACCTACTATGTTTCCTTCTCTCCCTTTTCCTACTGACGAATTCCAGTCACCCATGACTATTAAATTTTCGTCTCCCTTCACTACCTGAATAATTTCTTTTATCTCGTCATACATTTCATCTATTTCTTCATCATCTGCAGAGCTAGTTGGCATATAAACTTGTACTACTGTAGTGGGCGTGGGCTTCGTGTCTATCTTGGCCACAATAATGCTTTCACTATGCTGTTTGTAGTAGCTAACCCGAACTCCTATTTTTTTGTTCATTATTAAACCTACTCCTGCATTACCCCTATTTGATTTTGTATTTATAACCCTGTAGTCACCTGACCAGAAGTCTTGTTCCTCCTGCCACCGAACTTCACTAATTCCCACTATATCTAACTTTAACCTATCCATTTCCCTTTTTAAATTTTCTAACCTACCTGCCCGATTAAGGGATCTGACATTCCACGCTCCGATCCGTAGAACGCCCGGAGATCCGAATGGGGGACTATTTTACCTCCGGAATATTTTACCCAAGAGGACGCCATCATCATTTAATCATACAGTAAAGCTGCTTGTCCTCGGGAAAAATTACGGCTGTAGTTTCCCCTTGCTTTCAGCCGTTCGCAGTACCAGCACAGCAAGGCCGTTTTGGTTAATGTTACAAGGCCAGATCAGTCAATCATCCAGACTGGTGCCCCTGCAACTACTGAAAAGGCTGCTGCCCCTCTTCAGGAACCACATGTTTGTCTGGCCTCTCAACAGATACCCCTCCATTGTGGTTGCACCTACGGTACGGCCATCTGTATCGCTGAGGCACGCAAGCCTCCCCACCAACGGCAAGGTGCATGGTTCATGGGGGGCACAAAGCAACTACCGGAATATATTCTGAACTTCACACTCGAAGTACACTGCGTTGCAATTTAAGATAACATTAGATATTTTAGAGCTAAACCTGAAATAAAGGTGATTAAATTTTCAGTTAGGCTGATCTTAAGAAATCCATTGTCCTACGGACTTAGCAGACACGCGTTTAGCCGGAGATCTTACCACTTCAGACGCTCGCCGCGGACAGCCCGCCCTGGGCTCCTACCTGAGGGGTGCCTCACAAATACAAACGGAAGTGACCAGAGAGGCAGCTTCCTATACCAACATGACAAGGGACGGACAGGACCATACTAAGAATAGAAACCTCTCTGCTTTTAGAAAGCGTAGCTACCTGTTCCGACGTTGATCCTACTGTTCTCTAGCAGACAGGCTTGTCTGCTACCATCGAGCATGCAACTAGAAATACATTTGCTCATTCATTCTTTCACACAGAAAGGAAGGGGGATGACAGTATCTTATCATATACAGTATATAAAAGAAAGCGGATGTAGGTTCCGTATGAGACTGTGTGACATGAATTACATATAGACTGTGTTTTAAAGTGTAGTAGTGTGACAGGTCGTTCTTGTTTATGTGTAAAAGTAACACGTTTCACTGCTCAGTCTCCTCCCAGATAGTCAGTAACACCACAGTAAATTTAGAAGAGGAATTTATGCCGTAAATGACAACAGATTTAAGAAATTAACATATAAGGAATCCAACAGAGACCTTTCACCATTGCCTTTACGAACTAATACACTCACTGTGCACAGTACGCAAGTACTGCTGTACGCAGTTATCCCCCCTCCTACCCTCCCGTATCTTTTCGTTGCGCTGAATTTATGACAGTGCATGTGTGGTGTGACTATTTTCTATTTAACTTACCAATCAGATAATGTTACCAAGTTGTTCTCTGGGACATTAGAATTACACATTCTTCGTATCTTGAAATTATCAAGGCTTGAATATCTCTACTTGTGGGAGTAGTCTATGCTTTTCAAGATTCACACAAACAGATGCATCATTCGCGTTTTTATTTATAATAGAAAAGCTAGGAAAATTAGTGCATAGGGAATTACAACGAGATAAGAGTAATCTGGTTTAACTATGGATTGGGTAACTGGAGAATTGACAAAGTCATATGGATTACGTTATGAATACTATGTACACTCAAGCGTGGATTCATAATTCCTGCAAAATATGGCTAAAATAGTTCCAGGCGCTACAGTCTGGAGCTAGCTTTAAGCAGTTCTAAGTTCTAGGGGACTGATGACCTCAGAAGTTAAGTCCCATAGTTCTCAGAGCCATTTGAACCATATGGCTAAAATATGCAATTTTGTGACTCGAATGATTAGCAGACTAACATATTTCCCTACTACAAATTCCGGGCGGTGTGGCCGAGCGGTTCTAGGCGCTACAGTCTGGAACCGAGCGACAGCTACGATAGCAGGTTCGAATCCTGCCTCGGGCATGGACGTGTGTGATGTGCTTTGGTTAGTTTAGGTTTAAGTAGTTCTAAGTTCTAGGGGACTTATAACCTCAGAAGTTAAGTCCCATAGTGCTCAGAGCCATTTGAACCTAGTACAAATGGGCGTTTTGAATCCATAAAAATGCGGGCTACAGGACTATGGCACTGAATATTGGAAATAAGCAGTAGTTAAAAATGGAAAATTCTGGAAAAAGTGATTTTTTATTAGAAAACAAGTTCTGATAAATAAAAATGTAAATGTCTTGTGACTAGGGCCTACCGTCCGGTAGACCGTTCGCCGGGTGCAAGTCTTTCGATTTGACGCCACTTCGGCGACTTGCGCGTCGATGGGGATGAAATGGTGATGATTAGGACAACACAACACCCAGTCCCTGAGCGGAGAAAATCTCCGACCCAGCCGGGAATCGCACCCGGACCCTTACGATTGACATTCTGTCGCGCTGACCACTCAGCTACCGTGGGCAGACACAAGTTTTGATAAACGAAGTTTTTGAAAAAGCAAGGTGTTTAGAAAAAAGCAGGATAAGATGCATTGCTTGACTCAGAACTATTTACTAGCTCACTCTGCAAATGTTATCTCTGAGACTTAAATAATGAATATTTACCCGTAAATGTTGCTTCTAGGCAAACGATTTAGGTTACAAGTATAAACCTAGGAATCTCGTTGTCAGTAATAATACTTAAAGATTCTGTGCTTGAATAATAAAGTAGCTAATGTGAGGAATAGTCGTACATGTGTCATTCATAAAACGGGATCAGATAAAGAAAAACAACAGTAATTACTAATTAGTGTTAGGAAAAGTATAAGAACAAGTGGACGGTCACAACTTGCAATGTTACAACTCGTTTGCAGTTAGAACCAAATAAACCGTATTGCATGCAGAGTCCTGCAGGTGGCAGTAAACTTCCTACTCGACGTACCCAGGCCGGCTGGTTGCGACGCAGACGCCGCGGTTGTATGAAACACGCCGGGCCGGCGAGGCGGCGCCCGCCCACTAGAACAGGAACCAAGTCCGATGTGATCACCAGACAACGGCGTGGTCCGTTCTAAAACCGGGGGGCGTCACGGACAAGGCGAGATTCCTTCCGCGGCGCCGCTGTGTAAATAAGAGAAAGTAAACATTTATAGCTGTCTGCACCCTCGTCGCTCCAGTCCAAACACACGGCGTAATTGGAGCAACGCGTAAACAAACAGCCAGGTTTGGAGGAACAAGCACAGAACTACAATTTGTTAGTTTTAATAACCGTGCATTAGTATTCCTGACATTGGAGAACACCACAGTACAGATCCACTGATTTCACATCTACTATCGTGTTAGAGCCGAGTGCAGATTTTCATTTCTTGTTCTGTTTTTCACGTATTGATTCAGTGTCAAGTGACATCAATAATGTGCTTCCACGAGACTACATTTTGCGACTGAAATGTTATCGCACCCTGTTTTGATCGATAAGAAAGGGCGCCCACGATTTTTGGCCTACCACAGACGAACTTTCGCCACAAAAGCCGAATCCCACCCAAGAAACCAACATAAAACGACGAGTTGTGCCTCGAGTCATGTTTTAATGTTGAATGGAAGGTACGATTATCAGGCCGAACCAAGAATGCACATTTAGCTTTGGTTTCACTTAAAATAATTGTCTCCCAAATAAATAACAGCCTACAAGAAAAAAAGCAAGTAAATGATTTACCAAAGAACTGCCGATGTACCCTTCTCCCTTCTGTTACACTCAGGCATGACATCCGTTTCTCTCTTTCTCCCTCTTTCTCTCTCTCTCTCTCTCTCTCTCTCTCTCTCTCTCTCACACACACACACACACACACACACACACACACACACATGTGTGTGTGTGTGTGTATGTGTGTGAGAGAGAGAGAGAGAGTGAGTGAGTGAGAGAGAGAGAGACTCACAGTATATTAACCCGTAATCTGTGGTGAAGCGTATGAAGAGCTGTTTTAGCTGCTACTATAACGTGACAGTCAGCCGCGGGCGTAGACAAACGAGAACTTAAGTCGCCCAGGGATGGCATACAGGAAATCTGCGAAACATTCGCATCTTCCTCAATAACAGTCTTATAAAGAATACGTCTCATTTTAAATAGATACAAATACTCTTTTAAATAGACACAAATACCTCTGTCCTCCATGTTTCAGCTTCAGTTGCCGCTGAACGTAACATAAATGCTTCTGACATTCTTTGTGAAAGGACTCATTCTTTGTGAAAGGACTCCTGCGACGACTGATTCGAAACAAGGATGAGATTTTGTTTCGCATTCCCCTGTTTCACTTGAATGCCAAATACTATAAATATATTCCAGTGACGATAAAAACAAAGTTTTGAAAATGCGTGTTTTGTGACAAAACAAAAGTTAGTTACAACTATGAGGAGTTACGTAAAGCCCTCAGTTGCTAACCCATATAGTAATTTATGAATATTGATGTCTCAGAAATGCGATCTGACCACAGAAGTTTTACGAAACAATCATAGACCACACATGCTTAATGTGGGAGCAACGGAAATGTATTTTGTGTAACTAGACATTTAACTTTAAACAGTAGGTAATCCTTCATCAAGAAACTGTCCAAAAATAATACAGTTTGAATGATAGTGTGAATGCTTTAAGCTTGTACCCGAAAGCCGTGCAATGAGGAATTTCTCTCGCGACTGTAATCACTGAATTTGTATTTAAAAAAAATAGTTATTCAAACATCTCATCATATCACGTACATCAGCTGCAGTTTAAGGACAAAATCTCTATATACTATTGCCAAATAGAAAGCCCCTCGCTACCATGTGTTCCGCAGAACATCTCACTAATAAATGAGAGCACTGTGTATTGTTTTCGGAAAACATCAGTCTTCTGTAACAGCATCCGACAACATACCTTTCACCACCTGTAACCTTAATCCATACAGACAACAAATGTTTATTCCTAATGGTTGGCAGTGGCAGTATATGATTAATTCAGTTAACTGTTTACGTCGCACCTGGGCAGAGATGTGTCGAAGCTTGTTTCAAATGGTTCAAATGGCTCTGAGCACTATGGGACTTAACACCTGTGGTCATCAGTGCCCTAGAACTTAGAACTACTTAAACCTAACTAACCTAAGGACATCACACACATCCATGCCCGAGGCAGGATTCGAACCTGCGACCGTAGCGGTCACGCGGTTCCAGACTGTAGCGCCTAGAACCGCACGGCCACCCCGGCCGGCTGTGTCGAAGCGTGCACCAGCAGGGGTGCACGAGATGATGGCACTACACTGCAGCATTTGGCAATGTTCCATAAGATAATAAGTGAACTGGCTTGGACTGAACGAAATAATTCGGAGAAAAACATATATAGTTCTCAGAACAGCTCAGACATTCACAAAGTCCACGTGGTTTCTCAACAGAGTAAATACAAATAACTTTCTCGAACAAAGTAATGAAATTCCGTGAAATTCCGTATTCTCAGTACACGACTTCTAGTGATATATTTACAATACACTGAAAGTAAAATGTATTAGTAACTGTTTGGGCTCCAAAGTAAAACACTGCGAGTACTAACCACTCGTTACCACAGTTTACAGTTTTGCATGTTGTGCAACATTCCATTAATGATTTGGTCTCTGCGCAGAACGGTAACACCATACATCGAAACACATTAGTGGATACCTGCTTATATTTATTAAATAAGGACTGTCTAATCAAGAGACGAGTTGTAGAAACTGGGGTAAATTTCACGAATCAAGTATTTATTCAAATTCAAAACCAACATGGAAATTTATTGGAAAGTGAATCATGAAAAAACAAAAAACACAGAAAACTGACGCAAATTCTGAAATTAATTATGTGGAACTTTAAAATAAATTGATAGGAAGACAGAGAAACGAATAAAATCAGAATTGCTCATCTGCACAACCCACATTTTCAAATACAAGAGGAATAACCCAACGAAATATATGAAATAAATGAAACTGAATTTGATATAGGGTCGTGAAGCAATCTGTATCAGTCATGTCGCAACGGGACTGTAATGAACTATACATCGTCTGTTAGACACCACAGAAAGAATTTGTAAAGATCTCAACCATAATCTTTAACATTTGTAGAAATTCTGATGCAGTTCGCTTCGACAGCAAACAAAACAAGAAGCAGAACAGACCGGACTGCCATCCAAATTAAGCGCTAGGAACAGATCCCAAACAAGGAAGCCAGACACAGGCTGGTGAAACTCATTCGAGACTATATTTCCTGTTGTTACCACAAAATGGTTCAAATGGCTCTGAGCACTATGGGACTTAACATCTATGGTCATCAGTCCCCTAGAACTTAGAACTACTTAAACCTAACTAACCTAAGAACAGCACACAACACCCAGTCGTCACGAGGCAGAGAAAATCCCTGACCCCGCCGGGAATCGAACCCGGGAACCCTGTTGTTACCACATTCGCGAACATATCCCATTGGTTGGATTCCCGCCAAAGATACGAAATACCTTACAAGGGAACCTCCCCATCACACCCCCCTCAGATTTAGTTATAAGTTGGCACAGTGGATAGGCCTTGAAAAACTGAACACTGATCGATCGAGAAAACAGGAAGAAGTTGTGTGGAACTATGAAAAAATAAGCAAAATATACAAACTGAGTAGTCCATGTGCAAGATATGCAATATCAAGGACAGTGTGAGCTCAGGAGCGCCGTGGTCCCGTGGTTGCGTAACGAGCTGCGGAATGAAAGGTCCTTCGTTCAAGTCTTCCCTCGAGTGAAAAATTTAACTTTTTGTTTTCAGTTTATGTGACAAACTCTTATGTTTTCATCACTTGATTGGGAGTGATTATCACATCCACAAGAAAACCTAAATCGGGCAAGGTAGAACAATCATTTTACCCATTCGCCAAGTGTACTAGTTAGGTGGGTCGACAACATATTCCTGTCATGTGACGCACATGCTGTCACCAGTGTCGTATAGAATATATCAGACGTGTTTTCCTGTGGAGGAATCGGTTGACCTATGACCTTGCGATCAAATGTTTTCGGTTCCCATTGGAGAGGCACGTCCTTTCGTCAACTAATCGCACGGTTTTGCGGTGCGGTCGCAAAATACAGACACTAAACTTATTACAGTGAACAGAGACGTCAAAGAACGAACGGACAGATCATAACTTTGCGAAAATAAAGAAAGTAAAATTTTCAGTCGCGGGAAGATGTGAACCAAAGACATCTCGTTCCGCAGCTGCTCACGCTAACGACGGGACCACGGCGCTCCTGAGCTCACACTCTCCTTAATATTGCCTATCTGAAGCATGAACTACTCAGTATGTATATTTTGTTTATTTTTTCATAGTTCCACAGAACTTCTTCCTGTTTTCTCGATTGATCTGTGTTCAGTTTTTCCAGGCCTATCCACTGTGCCAACTTATAACTAAATCTGAGGGGGGTGCGATGGGGATGTTCCCTTGTTAGTGAAGGCACAAAGCGATCGCTTAAAGAAATGCAAAGACATGCAAAACATCACAAGGATAAACCCACGATTTACGACGACAAAAATATTGTGGGCAAAAACAAAACTGCAAACTGACAGGCCGGGCGTGGTGGCCGAGCGGTTCTAGGCGTCTCAGTCCCCAGTCTGCCGCCGGCAGTGCTGCGAGGCGGTCACGCGCCAGAGCGCTGCGGGCGAGGCGCGCACCGTGTGTTTATGTTTACTTCGGCCGCTGTAAGTGCCGTTTTCCCTTCTAGACCACCATGGCGCACAACTATCGGAAGAAGACATTACGTTTCAACTTTTGTTCCGACTTCGCCCGATCCAGGGCCCTGGAGGTAGAACGATTTATACGCGATGAAGTTAAAATATCACCAACGGATCTAATTGGTATCCACTTGTCCATAGTTAGCAGTACCGTCTACGTCAAAATGATCAACGATGCGGCGTGCGACAAGGTGCTTCAAGAGGCAAAACGTGGACTGCGCTTCTGTCATTCCGACGGCAACGTCGGACCCGTTACCGTCGATCACGCAGGTCTCGGCACACGGACGATAAGGATCTTCGAACTGCCGTTCGAACTACCTGCAGACTTCGTCATCGAGGCGCTCCGTCCCTATGGCAACGTTCTGGAACATGTTGCCGAACGATGGGTCCAATTTCAAACCTATCCCGTTTTAAACGGTGTTAGACAGGTCCGCATCGAGTTGCAGAAACACGTGCCTTCCTATCTACGTATCGGAGGCTGCCGTGCCATTATAATGTACGACGGCCAACCTCGGACCTGTTCCGGTTGCGGGAAAGAAGGTCACCTACGGTCTGAATACATTCAACGACGTGTCGCGCAGCTCCCGTTGTCGGAAGCGTCCGTCACACCCACGATGACCGCCCTACCGGTCACTTACGCAGCGGCTCTTCCGATCGGCACGTCCCACCGTCCCAGTCACCTATGGACGGTGCGGACGTCTCACCTGACAACCTTGCCGCCGAACAGGCTCCCGCACCGGACGCTGAGGAGAACAGTACTTCTTCACAACACCTGTTTGACAATTTCATTGTACCCACCGACGCCTTCGAACCAGGTCGACGCTCCTCCTTGCCGTCGTCCGACACTGAGGAACACGTGCGCAAACAACGCTCGCCACGTAGGCGCAAACGCCGTCGCCGTTCACCCACGGGCTCTCAAAGCGTCGACATCCGCGACGACGAAGACGACACCAAATCAGCCGACATTTCCACGCAGAGGTCGGTGGACAACTTTCACGATGAACAAGACGTTTCGCAGGACGGGACCACTATGGAGGTCGCCACGCACAATGTAACGATCGGTGCGCCGGTTGAGACGCCTGTCTCCCCGCCGACAACTCCAGATCTCTCTCACCACGACGCAATTCCCATGGACATTGGACAGACCCACGGCACAGGAGCATGGGCCGACGACATTGAGGAAGATACGCCCCCTCCTCCGAATGAGTTGCCTTCGCCGGACAAGGCTGCCTGTTAACATCAAAAGCGAGGCATTGCAGCTGATGGGACGGGACTTCCTGTCGGTGCCCTCCTCTTACTTCCCTTGGTGATGGTAGATGCGCGTCCACCATCACTGCAACAAACGTACCGGTTTGCCACACTGAACATCAACATGATCGGCACTGCACCCAAGCTGCAACTCCTATGTGACATGCTTCGGGCCTCTGACGTCGACGTCGCCCTTCTTCAGGAAGTACGCGTTGCCACACTACCACCAGTCTACGGCTACGACTCATACACGCCCACATGTGATCAATCAGGGCGTGGCGTAGCTTTCTACATACGCGAAGAAATCCCACTCAAGGACACGACAATCCTTCCCTGTGGAAGAGGCATGGCTGTTACCATCTTCGACACGCGCGTCATCAATATCTACGCTCCGTCTGGCTCCACGAACCGTCGGCAGCGGTCCACTTTCTTCGGACATGACGTGGCGTCCCTGTTTTCTGGACGCTATGATCGCCTTATCATGGGAGGCGATTTCAACTGTGTCCTCCATCCGCAGGACCAAGTGACTGGTTATTCGCCATGCCCGGCGCTGCTCACCTTAATCGAAGATTTTCATCTAGTGGACGTTTGGGAGAAAATTCATGGCAATACCCCCGGTTTTACCCATTATACAGCACATTCTGCGAGCAGACTGGGCCGGTTTTATGTCTCTGCCCACCTTGGCAATGAAGTCGCCCAAGCTGAACGATGGCCCCTTGCATTTTCGGACCACTGCGCCGTCATTTGCTCCCTGGCTCTGCCACCTTAGTCAATGTGGCGCAGCAGAGGTTACTGGAAGCTTAATACCTCCCTCCTTAATGATCCACACTGCCGGCAATGTATTGCCACTACATGGGCGTCTTGCGAAAGAGGGCTTCCGCAGTACACATCCACGTTCCACTGGTGGCTCAAATGTGCCAAACCTGCGATCAGAAAGGCCTTCATACAATGTGGCAAGGAAGCAGCGGCATGGCATCGAGACACCACAAATTTTCACTACGCTGTCCTCCGTGAGCTCGATGCGCTCCCTCCATCACCTGACACCCATAGGGAACGACAACGTACTAAAGCTCGTCTCATCTCTCTTCAACGTGCACGACTGCATGGTGTCGTGGTGCATTCCCGACGACAAGACCTCCTCCACAACGAAACCCCATCCACAATCCATGCCGCATCCGACCATAGTCGTCGACGTCGACTTTTCGTCCCCAACATCACGACCTCCGATGGTGTTCACCACACAACACTGGCGGCAGTGGTGTCTGCCTTTGCTGAACGTTATCGCCGATTTTATGATGATGAACCGATGGCGACGCCCACTCCTGATGATCTTCGTCCTTCCCCCGATCGGACCCTCACCGTAGCGGATTCAACGCCCATGATGTCTGCAATCACCGCAGAAGAGGTGGTAGCTGCGATCAACAAAGGGGCCAAGAACAAATCACCCGGACCAGACGGTCTCCCAGTGGAGTTTTACCGGGCGTTCACCACGTTAATGCTTCCTCGCTGGACGGAAATGATTCAGGAACTCTTTACTCCGTCCTTCCCAGTTCCGCCTGAATTCGTCACTGGCATTCTTCTACCTGTGCCTAAACCACAGGGAGGGTCTCATGTCTCTGCATATCGCCCCCTTACACTACTGAATGCAGACTATAAAATCTATGCACGCCTCTTAGCAGCGCGCATACGCACCGTCTTACCTACGGTCCTTTCACCTGCACGCGGTTGTGGGGACACCTTACAAACGGCCCTAGGAGAATGCCGTGACCTCATTGCACTGGCGTCGGTTTGTCGCCTTCGTGCAGCACTGGTATCCGTCGATTTCACGAGTGCCTTTGATCGCGTTCGACACCCATTCCTCCTCATGGTGGCGACACGTATGGGGTTCCCATCGCTTTTTGTCGATGCCATTCGCCGGTTACTACTTCCCGCGGTCTCGATGGTACAAGTCAATGGGAGGCTTGTAGGACCGATTCCTATACGCCGCTCTGTGCGTCAAGGATGCCCTATGTCTACTTTACTATATGCCATTGCACTTGAGCCCCTCATCACTGGACTTACCTCTAGACTGCAGGGCCTCACTTTGCGTGACTACACCTTTCACTGTAGGGCTTATGCGGACGATCTCCTCTTTCTCACCTGCTCCTCCACGGAACTCAATGACGCCATCCAATGGATCCACCAGTATGGACGTCTTTCTGGTAGCATTCTTAATGTCCGTAAATCGACTATGATGCACATTGGGCGCGGCCTCCCGGCTATGGTGCCGGCCCCACTCCCAGTCAGTGCCACCCTTCGTTACTTGGGTATCGAATTTACGAGTTCCACACACCGCACAGTGGCCCTGGCTTACCGGCGGCTTTTGCAGTCGATTCGGCACCATGTCCGCGGTCAAGTGCACCGTAACTTAAACCGACTCCAACGTGTGTCCTATGTCAACATGTATGTCGCCCCTAAACTGGTACACGTCGCCCAGATCCTCCCAATGCCGTTACTCCTCGGTCGCCGCATCCAATCAGCCTTTGGATATTTCGTGTCAGCAGGGACACTTTTCAAAGTCCGCTACAACACTCTAACACTGCCTCCAGCAAAAGGTGGCCTCGGACTCGTCAACGTGCGGGCACGATCTTCTGCACTCTATGTCCACACTGTGTTGCGGCACTGACAGGGGCCGGTCCCGTCCTTAACACGCAGTCTCTTAGATATCCTCCGACCAGCTTCTCTCGATCCACCGATCAATGTGGCACATATTTCTCCATTATTGTACCACGTCGCCAATTGTTTCATAGAACTCAGCTACGTTCTGGCCGATCTTCCAGTCACCCGTCCTCCCCGTACAAAAGATTATTATCGTTTGTTCATGCTGTCCAACCCTTGCGACCCCATGGTGCTACAGCATCCTGACATTAACTGGCGCACGGTTTGGGGGTGTGTGCATGCACCCTTTTTACCGTCGTCTGTGTCTGCACTCTGGTATGTTTTAGTCTATGGAAAATTCCCGACTAATAGTCGACTTTATCGCATAGGACTGGCCACCTCCCCACTCTGCCCTGACTGTCAGCTCGAAGACACCGACGAGCACCGTCTTACGTGCCCCCTGAAACAAAACGTATGGCTCCTCATCCAACGAATCGTGGGCTTTTACCTCCGTGCCCCGCCAACGACGGTAACCCCGGATTTCCTGTTGTTGCCCCAGACATTTCACTACCCTCTTGCTAAGCACCATACCCTAAATCTGGTTTCGAGGACAGGCTTTAGAATACCTCTTTCAGAGTGGTCCGCATACAGTCCTTGACTTCTGGTACAAAGTTGTGACCGCGCATAGCACCCTCACCCGAAAACCATCTTACCGACAAACTTTTGCCGGTTATCTCCGCAGCGTCTTCCTTGACCCCCCTCAAAGTTGGGGTGTGCCATGTCTCCATGTCACATGATGCAACACCCTTATCCACGTTCTCATGCATCGACCAAAAACAAACACAATTAAAAAAAAAAAGGAAGAAGACAGAGTATGTTATATTTTGTTGTATTTAATGTTTTTCTTTTTAATTTTTTTTTGTTTAACTAACAGTCATTTGTATATGTTTAAATGGTACCTTGAAGAACTCTTGCATAGTGAATATATATGTACTTTTAGTTTGTTCAATACAAATTATTTAAAAAAAAAGAACAAAACAAAAAAAAGAAAAACAGGATATGTTATATTTTGTTGTATTTAATGTTATTCTATAATTTGTTTACCTAACACCCATTTGTATATGTTTAACTGGTACCTTGAAGAACTTTTGCTTTCTATATATATATATATATATATATATATATATATATATATATATATATATATACACACACTCTCCGTTTGTTCAATAAAGATTAGAAAAAAAAAGTCCGGAACCGCGCGACCTCTACGATCGCAGGTTCGAATCCTGCCTCGGGCATGGATGTGTGTGATGTCCTTAGGTTAGTTAGGTTTAAGTAGTTCTAAGTTCTAGGGGACTGATGACCTCAGATGTTAAGGCCCGTAGTGCTCAGAGCCATTTGAACCAAACCGACAGGCAATTTTTTTTTTTTCGCCTTCTCCTTGGCAATTGGAATAGATTGGTAAAGCGCTCTTGTTGAATCCACCAGATTACATTATTAATTGGTACAAGATACCCCGCGATATATCTATAACAAAAGGCGATCTAATCATGAAAGAATTAATGAAAATAATTATTTTGTAAATGAGTTAAGTCAGGCAACCTCATGGTAGAGCTTGTTTGGCTGACATTTCACAATGTTAACCCGTGAGTTCCGAAATCAGAAATGTGATAAATACAGTACAATCTTTAACTAAAATTATGGCGAAACCCTCAAGTTTGTATTAGATAAAATTAAGACATGTGTCTCATTTCATGTTCAATAATTAAGAATGATCCACATGACAATGACAAGAAAAAAAACTGAATTAAGTTCAACGAAATGCTTCAGACTGAGTTGCCTATCGTTAAAAGGAGCTTACTGTTTAGAACAGGTGATAGGTTCATGTTCTGCACAAAATTTTAAACTAACATACAATAAATAGAAATTGACAAACTGAGTCATTTTTGCTTCAGGTTCAGTAAATGTTTGTACATATACACCTACGCGATCCAGTCACATTAATGTGACCACCCACTATGTTCAACGAGCAGTAAGTACTCACACACAGTGGCAGCACTAGCAGTGGAGGGTATATAAAGCGCATAGGGAGAGGGGGGACGCGGGAAACAGTGCAGTCGTTGTAGAAATGCAGAAACGGAGCGATATCTTTGGCGTCCAGACGGGCATAATCATTGGCTTTCCGGTCAAGGGTGGAAGCATTTCCTAAAAGGCTAAGTTTGTAAACCGTTCGCGAGCCGCCGTGGTTAAAGTATACCGTGCATGGCAAAATGGCGCAAGCCAAAACTGACGCCGAGGCAACCATGGGACAGGCGTGAACGACAGCTGCGGAAGTGTGTACGGGCAAATGGACATGCAACAGTCGAGCAAGTGCCCGCCCAGAGGAACCAAGGGGCTGTTAACAGTGTCTCCTCTGCAGCAGGCCCTGGTCCTTCAACCCACGCTGACTGCTGTTGATCGGCGACGAAGGCTGGAATTTGCACGCCAGTACCCCAACTGGACGTCCACTGAGTGGCGACTGGTTGCCTCTTCAGATGAATCACGTTTTGTGACCCGTCGGATAGATGGCCTTTGGCGTGTACGACGTCAAATGTCTGAAAGCAGACGCTCTGCAGCAATTATCCGAAGGATCCAGGCCGGAGGAGGGAGCGTCCTGGTCTGAGGACAGTTTTCGTGGCATTCCCTGGGTGATCTCATTATTCAGGAAGGCACAATGGATCAACACAATTATGCACCTATCCTTGGAGACCATATGTATCCCTAAATGCAGTTTGTTATCCCACGGCACGATCAAGGCAATGTAATGTGCCACACAGCTCGCAGTGTGGCTCCAAGACCACCAGGGTAAGTTTATCGTACTCTGCTGGCTACCACACTCACCGGATTTAAATCCAATCGAGAACCTGCGGGACAGTCTCCACGTCCCTGTGGGCAGCTTCCAGAAACTCATTCACTCTTTCTGCAAATCTCTCAGAATATATCCAGTCACACTAAAGTGACCACCGGTCAAAAGCCTGAATAAATACCAGCACAGACCACTGCGAGATTTGCAGAAAGAGAGTGAATGAGTTTCTGGAAGCTGCCGACAGGGACGTGGAGCCATGCCAGCTGTCGGGAGTGTCCCGCAGATTCAGTGTATGAAAGTGATGACAGAAGAGTACAAAACTCACCTAGGAATTAAGAAAAAATAGTATGTATTTTTATCAGTAGACAATTTTCACAAGACATGCACTGGAAGTTTTATCATTTACACTACCAGAAGTTCGTGATAATACAGTACATGCAAATGATACGTTAATTTATTCCTAAATTATTTAAATTAATTCTGACCATGCCAAGTTGTATTAACGTTTTGTAGATAAGTTATTCTTTAATAATAACGCAAAATACTTATTTTTAATGGGAATATTTTGCTATGGGAACTGAATGGGCAAAAAATGTTTTATCATGCGGGCGAAACTATGTATGTTAACTAAACTATGCACATGAGAATACAAAAGCAATTTCTTTTCTCAGACGTACTATTTGTGACGGAAGGAGTACACAGTAGCACGTGGAAACCTCTGGATCGTCGTTGCTGGTGCGCAGTGCTGGATGACCATGCCGCTGGTCTCGGGGCAGTTCTTGACTTGGCCCAAGCGTTGTGAATTGGTTGAAGCGACTGGCTGGATCCAGCACCTCATTCTTCCCATTTTGTGGCGTTCATGCAGCTAGGACCTCATTCTGGTCAGTCTAATGCTCCCAGCACTGGTTTGGAATGAGGGCATTCTGTTTGTTGACGAGGTTGTGCTCTGTGTACGGCGCATCAGCCAGTCATCTGCGACCTCAGCCAGCAGCTGACGAATTAACCCATGCCTTGTGCAGTCGTGTGTCAGCCACAGCCATCCCACCTGTCGCACGGAGAGATACAAGAAAGTTTACAAAGAAAACTAGTTTGTCGGCCTCGTATAGAATATCTGAACATACGTATGTAAATCATTAATAAAAACCTGTTCTGAAACATAGTCTCTTATTTTAGATACAGGTAGTCATTAGGTCTCAGTCTCGCTCAAACGCGATAAGTATCTTAACTGTGTAACTGTGAAGCGCAATGTTTTTGTACATAATATTTACTAACGATCTAATTACGCAACATCATCTAACAGACCTGATATTAGGAGTAACATAAGAATAAAAAATAATCATGATTGGATGGCACAGCTATACTACATCACAGAGAAACAATTAATGACTTAAATTAACAACCATTTCCACTTAAATTCTACAACAAATACCAAACGCCAGTACTGCCAAATATCTACTACCTCCTACTCTAACTCGCTGGGTGCGCCGTTACAAATCGCCTAATGTGGATCCAGGGGTGCACTAGCCATTCTTCTATCCACTACACGTAACTCATTACAGCTGGCACGTTTCGGCACTGTATAGTTTACTCGGCACCAGATGGTTCAAATGGTTCAAATGGCTCTGAGCACTATGGGACTCAACTGCTGAGGTCATAAGTCCCCTAGAACTTAAAGCTACTTAAACATAACTAACCTAAGGACAACACACACATCCATGCCCGAGGCAGGATTCGAACCTGCGACCGTAGCGGTCGCGCGGTTCCAGACTGTGGCGCCAGAACCGCTCGGCCACCAGCGGCCGGCTCGGCACCAGAGCTTTACGGAAATGTTCTACAAACTCCATCGGCAGACGTTACAAGAGAGGTGTTGTGTATCACGGAGAGATTTACTACTGAAATTTCGAGACAGCACTCTCCGGAAACAGTCGGACAACATATAACTTCCCTCTATATACGTCTCGCGTAATGACCATGTGGAGAAAATTCGAGAAATTAGAGCCAAAACAGAGGCTTCCCGAGAATCATTCTTGCCACGCGCTATACGGGAGTGGAACCGGGTTGGAGGGCTCAGCCCGTGGTACCATTAGATGGCTTGCGTAGTATGATGTAAATGTAGATGTAGACGTCGATGAATCGCGGATGGGAGGCGAGGCATTCTGGTCAGAGGGCGTTCGCCGCCGCCTGCACTTTTTGGTGACCGCTGCTTGCGCACCTGACCTTCATTATCAAAAGACGGGTGGGATTCCCGACGTTCCGGCACAAAAGCCGTCGTAGCAACGATGAGTGTTAGAAGTTCCATCGAAGCGTTCGGCACAGCGTCGTCAAGATTCGATATGGTAGGAGGAGGGAGGGACGCAGGCGCCTCCGCAGATGGGCGTGTCACTTGTGACAGTGGCTCTGTGGGTCGTCTACCTCTGGGCGGCGAAGTGAGGTCGGCCGCGTTAAGTGGCAGCCAATACTGTTAGTGGAGTCTCTCTCGGCGTCTCAGCCGGCGACAGTTCAGTGATGCGCGTTGCAGACATTCCGTATGGAGGTGAACTCTCCTTGCTACACCCTGAGAAAGTATTGTGCTGACCGTCATATACTCGCATAACGACCGCGCGACACCTACTGTTGTTTAATACGACGGCTTGTGACAAAGAAGATCAATCGTGATCTGACGCACCCCATTTAAAACGGGGTACCAAGTGAGCTGCATTCAGTCTTCTACAGTGTGACAGTGAACCACATCGTAGGACCGGAAGGCCGCTGTGACTTCTGCGGGAAGCTCGAATGGCAGCTCAAACACCAGTATGGTACGCATGCCTGAGCCCGCTTGCGCCATCGTGCCCTCGCAGCCTGATAAAACCGTAGGCCATGTTGAGCAGATTTTGAGGTCCTGTCACGCCGCGCTGTCAACAACCTTAACACAGACGACACTACTGGGAATTGAAAGCTGTATCCCCAGTATCTCTGATGGTGGTATCTTTGCCTCGTCACGCAGGCAGTGTTCTACTTCCAGCGCTTTTGGTCGGTTATATTCATTGTTAAAGGTGAATCGATGTGTTTCTTTCCCGAAGCGGTTGGCCAATGTTCCTCTTCACAATCAAGCGCATCCAAGTCCGCAATGTAAACAAAGTATACTGTGCGCCTCGTTGGCGGAATCACAGTGCACGTTCGCACTGCCCGGCTTCTAATGCCACACGTAGGCTGTTGCGAACAGAGAGTTTATCGCATCTGCGGGGCCTACCTGTGCACGCCTCTCGGCCGACCCACATTCCCATGCAGCGCCACCTATCCGCAGTCCTCGTCCATGTCAGTATTTGGGCAACGGTGTTCCCATGCCAAAGTACCGTTATCCAAGATGGCGGCGATGACGTCATCCAAGATGGCGGCAATGACGTCATCCAATATGGCATCGATGACGTCAATCCAGATGGCGGATTTTGGCGGGAAGTTTGAATTCCAGCAGGATAATGCACCACACCCCTCTCACTTCCTAATCTGATCACCTCAACATCGCCTGATTTAATTCGACTACACTCAGTTACCCTTGTTTTACATCTTACTACCTCTTCTGAAAATAGTGTAGATGCCGTTCCGCCAATTCCTCCTACGAACTGGCGTCAAGTTTCAATTTTGGTGGGAACATAGGTCACTTGCAGTTTCGCTGCTGGCGCGAAAGAAAGGACACTTGTACTAACCTCAGTCGACTCCTCCACCTAAGGACTCGTTGTAAAATAGCACGTTCCTTTACTCTTTAACCAATATCAAGCAGGTGTGCTACCACTGGGTCTGGACTCCAACTGGCTTGGTTCAGATCGCCACCAGCAGAGGGCGCTCTCAGGTCGTCAGTTGATGACACAAGTACCGTTATCCAAGATGGCGCCACCCAGTGTGTCCACCAAGAGGTCCAGAGGCCAACTGCCTTAAATCATATCGTCGCCACCAGACGGCACTACCGTGACGTTGGGTCATGACACAAGTACCGTTATTCAAGATGGCTGCATACATTTTCTTCACCATGTGCTCTAGGACACACAACCACTGCATGGTCCCATTATGTAACCCCAGATCGTCTGTTCTACCTCTCTCGCGTCTGCAGCCAACGAGCGCGAGACCGCTGACGTCACAACCTCCAGGCTGCACGTTCATATCCCCGCCACAGACAATCTTCTGCAAATACCCTAACGAATGTAACTGAACACATGTGACACCCACATCGCGCATCTAACATATCAATTACCTAAGTACTTAATTCCAATTCAGTTTTAATTATATTCGATAAATGAATGTACTATTTCTATATTCAATTATCAAATGAGAATTTTCGCATTTTCCCAATAGGAGTGCAATGCTCATTCATCGTCACGTCGCACCCCCCCCCCTCTCCACCCTTAGAATGCTGCACTCCTATTGGCTACTGCATTAGTCACGTGATTCTACGTCATTCAACCTCAGATGGTGATGTGTAGGGGGAAAATGGTGCGAAAATGACTCAGGTTGCACTGGGCTGCTGGGGCGAGTAAGAAAGCAGTGCAATCTATTTATTTTTGAACATTTTATTTATCACACTCATACAAAAGACATCCTTTGGGCCGTCTCACACAGTCCACAGACCTGTAAACTACTTCTAAATAACGCTCTCCAGACACTCAAACAACTCCTAATTTTCCCGAATAATTTCATTACACACTTCCAGACTCCTCCTAATTAATGCAGAACAGGGATGTGTAGACACACCCAGTACTGATAAACTGTCCAAATAACGCATAGCACAGCCTACAGGCCCGCTCCCAAAATAATGCAATCATTGCACGCAAGCACCCTCCGCCAACTCCTGTCCAGGAGAGCAAACAGACAGCCCCAACGAAGGGGCGTGGCCGTCAGCTGTCAAACCATGCACAGGCCCCCACTCGGGTCCCGCAAGCATGAGGCAGCCACATCCCTTCTCATACTTGACACAAGAGAAATCCCTATCGCAATACGTGTTCACCTAGACGCAAGTCATGGCGCGACTGGCCAGGGACGCGTGCGCTGTCACACTCATGAGCTGCGCCCGATTGCAGGTGAAAGTTGCCTGCCCATATTTTCGTGTATACACTCATGCTTATACTGACGTCACTGAATTAAAAGATGCGCTCACATGAGACACCTCCGAGCAGCAGATGTCTTTACTGCCGATGACAGAATAGTACAGGGCGCATTGATCCTAGCACAACATGAGACACCCGTTTAACCAAATTTACATACCCAGTGTGGCTCTCGCCTCGCCTCGAAACGTCTGCACGGCGACTCGCCATCTAAAGCGTTCTCAATGTGATATTCTTATGTCACATTGCTTTGAAAAAAAAATAATAATAATAATAAGAGCCAAGTATACCTCTCTGGAATTGTATAGTGTCCCAGAAATAGTTAACGCTTGCTTTTTACATGTCTCAGCTTGTATGCACGGAAATTCTTACCCTAACAGAACCCGTTTACGAAAATAACAACCAGTTCACTCGTCCCAGCACACCTAACATGATACCCTTCCTGCAATCAACATACGCAAACGTCCTCAACGTTATGTAGAGGCTCCTATATCCCAGCACAAACGATGTCAATCAATCTAGCATTATGATTCGCTCTTGTCGAATTTACCCGCCGAATTACTGATGCCTTCGATATCGAAGCACTGTCCGCCATTTTTCCTTCTGCAGACCAGACTTGCAGAGGTTATTTTGTACAGATCGCCGTATTGCACTGACAGTTAAATCATACAAACTACCATAGATATCGTCAAATACGGAAAGACTCTTACCATAGGACACACAGTCATCCCCTCTTATCAGGCCCGTAACATAAGCCATAATAATTTTAGAATGCAATATATACACATTATACACATCATAAGCCACATTAACTTTACAAGACAATATGTATACATTTTACACCAACTGTGCAATTATCTTTTATATCTGTACAGCACCCGAAAAAATTATACTATGCCTACACTCACACAGGCTATATGTCACCATGTTCCCCAGTCCTAGGGAAGCACCGTCAGCCTTTTCTTTCGTTCTACAGACGTGACATTAAGCGTCATACAAAATCATTCCTATTACACGAGAGCACCCTCAGCGGACCGAAGTCGATGTCTGAACTCTTCTGCAAATTCGAGATCGGTTCCCCCCGGCGAAAACGCGTTACTGTTTCTGCTCCGAACCTGTTCGCTTTTCTACAGACATCTCGGGACTCTAGGATTACAACAACACACTTATTTTCGCATTGTTCACCATAATATTATACCAGTTTCACCATATGTCTCCATATCAAGCACTAGGGGCCCCCTACCGATCGTAGCGCAACATAATTCCCAAGATATAGACTGTAAATTATTTATCACAAAGCCCAAATTTTAGCCACGTGCAGCGTGCTGTAAACCGCTGAGTAACTAGAAACAAATAGATCAAACTCATATTTCCACTCTCGAATGCTGAAGTCGGTCATCTAAGATATTCCAAATCATCCCTATAATTTACAAGCCAACTAAGGTGTTTCCCATGTCTAGAGAACAGGCAAACGTGTCTTCCACACACCACAATCGATCTTCCCTCAACTAAATAAATGCACGAAATGTGCAGAAGCAGTCAACCGAACAATTTACTTGGGACGGAATAACGGTCGAGCGCAAACGCACCATCTTTTCAAATTTCCACTTGATCACGAAAGCCGCGCAACACATACTAAGTATTAGTTCACTATTCGGTCGCCTAGAGGACTGCGAAGTTAACTCACATACATTCCTACACTCCAGCAGGGATGTGGATTCGGACGGGTGCTGCTGTTAACGGGAAACGTGAATCATTACCACCACAGGCCTTGCATACATGTTACGATCGCGGTCTCAGTTGAACGGCATCCGACAATGAGTGAAGTATCTGAAATACATCCTGCTGACGGCAGTGGCTCTGGAAATGGAAATATCTGTACCTTCCTTACGACTGGACATACTCTTCCCTTTGCTATCACAGTACTCCAAGTCAAATCCACACCCTCCTTACGACTGCACATAGTCATTTCCTTCCCACAAACATATACTTTATAAAAGCTAATGCTCACATGCGAACATATGACGCTTCCCTTACTACTACTTTTAATACTCCGTCAATACCTGATTTCCTGCGATACGAAATAATACTGAACGAAAATCAAGAATCGGTGTGCATGTCTATCAGGTTTTTCTTGCGAGTCCTGCCACTGTGTCTTAGAAAGACCGACGTAATCCGCTAGACGCTAAAGAAAATTCGATCGCATAAACTACTGCATGTTACTGTCACAAGCAGTCTTGGTTCTACAGGTGCACACAAGTATCCATGTTAAAAGCTGAACCTGCTTTACAAATCGAGGTACGATATGACCGTCACGGTGATCGTACGAACGTGTATTATCCGTCCACGATGCAACCTCGTAATAAAATCACTGAACTTTGGAAGTGGTTCGGCTAAGGAACGTGATATGTAAGCGGTATTTGCGACTCCCTCACACCGTCCCATCTAGATAATTCTATACTATTTGTAGCGCATTCTCTCTGTATACCATACCAGAGCGTCGGCGATATATCGACTGATTGAGAACGATCACAAACAGTAGTAGTAGATGATGTGCCGATTGAGGTCGTAAGAAGAAAAATGTACACTAGCTTCTCACGTCTCTAGTCTAACCCTACCCACTAGAAGTGATGTCAATAATTTCGAATGAAGTCTCTCTATTCAAGCATATACCTGCATTTGATCACACACACAAGTGAATCATATTTCTCACACTCCCATATCTAGAAACGAGTCACCTTCCTCGAACCTAGTTGCTACAGTAAAATTCCAACCTGGTTTTAGCCAGCCCCTACGCATCTTGCACCTGATCCCATTTCTACAGTTTCGTGCGTGTGATAGTTCCATTTTAAGTCGGAACTGAGCAGAAGTCGGAGAAAACCATACCCACCACCTTCTGCAACCCGTGTAGAAACAGAACGACCTGAGTTAGTGCCACAGGACCGTGTTTTGTCCATTCGACGTAAATGCGCGCCATGTGCATCATCCCC
Source organism: Schistocerca nitens (assembly GCF_023898315.1). NCBI lineage: Eukaryota > Metazoa > Arthropoda > Insecta > Orthoptera > Acrididae > Schistocerca > Schistocerca nitens. The sequence continues at coordinate 295,910,601 of NC_064615.1, read as the reverse complement.
AAACTACATACAAGTGTTACAGATCAGCATCCATTCAAATCAATCAGCCCAACATGCTATCATCCTTATTCTCTACCCCCCCCCCCCCAAACAGAGAAAAATTACGAACTATAGAACTTCCACTAACTTCATCCTATGTATAAACCACCTAGACACCGATGCTGACGCAGTTACGCAAAGCGGCGGTGGCGCTCCAGTGTGGAGAAAGAGATTTCGCAATGCTCCCCAGAATACCGCAGTGTGAAGCCATCCACGCATTCCTAACCGTTGACCAAGTCCATCACCTCAAACTGCTACTACTACTGCCGCCTATTAAATATACAGGCACCGCAGACGCCACGTTAAAGTTTGATCACCTACACTCTTGGCGAATGATCGTATGAGACGCTCCTTCTGGTCCTGTTTATTTTTTCAGACACTGTTTTCTAACACGCCTTTGTACAATGTCAAACATTTCCTTTTCTCTACCACGACTTCGAGACCTGGGCCAGATTCTAAACTGACATTAAGAAGTTCAAAATGGTTCAAATGGCTCTGAGCACTATGGGACTCAACTGCTGTGGTCATCAGTCCCCTAGAACTTAGAACTACTTAAACCTAACTAACCTAAGGACATCACACACATCCATGCCCGAGGCAGGATTCGAACCTGCGACCGTAGCAGTCGCACGGTTCCGGACTGCGCGCCTAGAACCACGAGACCACCGCGGCCGGCCATTAAGAAGTTCTGATCGACGGCCTCTCGCAGGAATCTAGACCTTGCACGGTGTAAATCATATTCTTACGGTGGATAGCATAACACTGGATGATTTTAAATAAAAGACAGTTAGAACATAAGCCAACTGTAACAGTTTTACGGCGTTGGCATAGGTCACCAAACTACAGCCCGAAGTTGATTCACGAGCTATACATTTAGACTCGTCTCTCACACTGACGGAATAGCTGAAGACTCTGCGTTCCCTTTCGACTGATTCCTCATATTGCACTCATGTACGCAATCACTGTTTCGCTGCTAGCAACCCCCAAGAAGTTGCTGCCCATCCAACAAAACTTGTTCCCCAACTCAAACAAGCGATATCAGTCAATCATTATGTGGTAACCAGTGCACGGATGGGATGGAAAAGACACCATCGATGTACTCTAATAACAAACATCACATTTCATAGCGCGACGAATTTAACAATAACTTCAACACCGGCCAATCATGTTATAGAAAGTTTCCCCAATTTCGATATCAAAGCTAAACCAGCCCCTCTCCACTTTGCGAGTATCATTGCGAACATGCATAGATGACTGTGCAGTACGTCCATTCAGTGTTAATTATCGAACACATATATCATAAAAGTATACCAGACAGCGCTCAACGTATTTCTATCACCTCGAGGATAGTGTTTAATTTACGATCTATCTCTCTGTGTATGGGAGTCACAGAGCATTCTCGGTGTCTTAGGATAAAATTAGAGAGTGAAAGATCCTCCTCACACTGTCATTGACCAACCACCCCTGCAGCACCATCAGCGAATTAATCTGCAACCGAACAGAAGAAGACCGCTACATGCCACGTCTAGTGAATGAATTGAGCTTTCCGAGTCTTAACCCATCCAAGTTCACGAAACTTCTCCTGATGAGACCATGACGAGGAGCTTAGCACTCCTTATCGGATTTCACATACCCGTCATGTAATAGCAGTCAGTTAAGAATAACAATAAAGGAATCATTTTTATAGGCGATGGAGCTCCAGACGGATGGAGGTCGACGCAATTTTACCTAAATCAATCAAGTTATCAACTCTAAAGTACTGCTCTAGAGTCTAGGATCAGTACGTGGACCCAAGCGGGGGCCTGTGCATGGTTTGACAGCTGACGGCCACGCCCCTTTGTTGGGGCTGTCTGTTTGCTCTCCTGGACAGGGGTTGGCGGATGGTGCTTGCGTGCATTGATTGCATTATTTTGGGAGCGGGCCTGTAGGCTATGCTATGCGTTAATGGACAATTTATGAGTACTGAGTGTGTCTACACATCCCTGTGCTGCATTAATCAGGAGGAGTCTGCAAGTGTGTAATGAAATTATTCGGGAAAATTAGGAGTTGTTTGAGTGCCTGGAGAGCGTTATTTAGAAGCAGTTTACAGGTCTGTGGACTGTGTGAAATGGCCCAAAGGATGTCTTTAGTATGAGTGTGATAAATAAAATGTTCAAAAGTAAATAGAATGTACTGCTTCCTTACTCTCCCCAGCAGCCCAGTGCAACCTGACTCATTTTCGCACCATTTTTCCCCTACACATCACCATCTGAGGTTGTATGACGTAGAATCACGTGGCTAATGCAGTAACCAATAGGAGTGCAGCATTCTATGGATGGAGGGGGGGGGGGGGGTGCGACGTGACGATGAATGAGCATTGCACTCCTATTGGGAAAATGTGAAAATTCTCATTTGATAATTGAATATAGAAATATTACATTCATTTATGGAATATAAGTATGGAAGTGAAACATGGACGATAACCAGTTTGGACAAGAAGAGAATAGAAGCTTTCGAAATGTGGTGCTACAGAAGAATGCTGAAGATAAGGTGGGTAGATCATGTAACTAATGAGGAGGTACTGAATAGGATTGGGGAGAAGAGAAGTTTGTGGCACAACTTGACTAGAAGAAGGGATCGGTTGGTAGGACATGTTTTGAGGCATCAAGGGATCACAAATTTAGCACTGGAGGGCAGCGTGGAGGGTAAAAATCGTAGAGGGAGACCAAGAGATGAATACACTAAGCAGATTCAGAAGGATGTAGGTTGCAGTAGGTACAGGGAGATGAAGAAGCTTGCACAGGGTAGAGTAGCATGGAGAGCTGCATCAAACCAGTCTCAGGACTGAAGACCACAACAACAACAAACAACAATTAAAATTGAATTGGAAGTAAGTACTTAGGTAATTGATATGTTAGATGCACGATGTGGGTGTCACATGTGTTCAGTTACATTCGTTAGGGTATTTGCAGAAGACTGTCTGTGGCGCGGATATGAACGTGCAGGCTGGAGGTTGTGACGTCAGCGGTCTCGCGCTCGCAGGCTGCAGACGCGAGAGAGGTAAAACAGACGATCTGGGGTTACATAATGGGACCATGCAGCGGTTGTGGTCCTAGAGCACATGGTGAAGAAAATGTATGCAGCCATCTTGAATAACGGTACTTGTGTCATGACCCAACGTCACGTTAGTGCCGTCTGGTGGCGACGATATGATTTAAGGCAGTTGGGCTCTGGACCTCTTGGTGGACACACTGGGTGGCGCCATCTTGGATAACGGTACTTGCGTCATCACCTGACGACATGAGAGGGCCCTCTGCTGGTGGCGATCTGAACTAAGACAGTTGGAGTCCAGTTGGTTAAATGATAAAGAAAAGTGCATTTGTACAACGAATCCTTAGGTGGAGTAGTCGACTGAGGTGTTCTGTCTTTCGTGCTAGCAGCGAAACCCCAAGTGACCTATGTTCCCAACAAAATTGAAACTTGGCGCCAGTTCGTAGGAGGAATTGGCAGAATGGCATCTACACTATTTTCAGAAGAGGTAGTAAGATGTAAAACAAGGGTAACTGAGTGTAGTCGAATTAAATCAGGCGATGTTGAGGTGATCAGATTAGGAAATGAGAGGGGTGTGGTGCATTATCCTGCTAGAATTTGAACTTCGCCCCATTTTTCTGGGGAAGGGGGTTAGGTTTGTGGAGGTGGCTCAATTCGCCTTCTTCCCACCAAAATTCAAACTTCCCGCCAAAATCTGCCAACCTGATTGACGTCATCGGTGCCATATTGGATGACGTCATCGCCGCCATATTGGATGACTTCATCGCCGCCATATTGGATGACGTCATCGCCGCCATATTGGATGACGGTACTTTGGCGTGGGAACGCCCTTGCCCCAATACTCACATCCTCCACGCTCGCTACTTTTTAGATTGTCACAAGAGGTCAAACGTAACTGTGCATCTGCACTAAAAGTGGTGGATTCATTGCCCAACGAGGCGAATGAATTTCATGAATGTGTGGTGTCTCTTCTTTCGGACATGTCTGAAAGAACAGTCACCACGCATTCCTGAAATCTAGTTAGTGCACCTGGTCATACTAATACCTGTGACTAAATATGCCTCGCAAATGCGTAAACAGTGCTGACAATTTTTGCTGCTTTTGCGGGTAGGCTACATTGAAATCGCAAAGGAGGCCAATAACGCTGTATATGAGGAAAGCATACCAACTGCTATAGGAGCCCGTAGTGCAGGCGTAGCGTTTTTGATTACTACCCAAAACGTCCTTAGCCACGGGTTCGAACGCCGCCACCGCTTACATTTTGAATAAAAATCATCAGCAATTCGGCTGAAGACTTCCGGCATAAGACGGTCACCTTCATTCTGCCAGCGGCCTTGTCAAAGAGGGCGCAGGAGCAGACGGCTGTTCCGGGTACTCACTTGCCCTTGGAGTGGGAAACTACCCCTGAAGGACTTCGGCAATAATCAACGGCATGAGGATGCAGACGGCAATGGCAACCATTGCGTTAAAGACACATCATACGTATCCGCAGGACATGTGGCCTGTAATTGAAAAAAGTGTCATGATGACCTCTCCAACAGCAAACGACAACGGAATAGTGCCCATAAGGATCTCCGCGAGGGGACTGCCATAGGGGAGGTAACAACGAGAAAAAGATTGAATAACCGACGAAAGGGTATTGTTCTACGAGTCGGGGATTGGAATTTCAGAAGCTTGAACGTGGTAGGAAAGCTACAAAATCTGAAAATGCAAATGCAAAGGCCCAATCAAGGTACAGTGGGAGTCAGTGAAGTGAAATGGAAAGAAAACAAAGATTACTTGTCAGATGAGTATAGGGTAATATTAACAGCAGCAGATAATGGTATAACGGGAGTAGGATTCTTTATGAATAGGAAGTTAGGGCACAGAGTGTTTTACTGCCAACAGTTAAGCGATAGCGTTGTTCTCATATTAGAATCGACAGCAAACCAACACCGACAACAACAGTTCAGGTATACATGCCGAAATCTCAAGCTGGAAATGAAGAGACAGAGAAAGTATAGGAGGCTACTGAACGGATAATTCCATACGTAAAGGAAGATGAAAATCTTAACAGTCAAGGGGGAGTCGAATGCGGTTGTACGGGAAGGAGCAGAAGAAAGGGTTACCGGACATATGGGCTTGGTGTTAGGAATGGGAGACAAGAAAGTCTAATTGTGTTCGGCGTAAATAACAGCTAGTAATAGCCAATACTCTATTCGAGAACCACAAGAGGAGACCAGGAGATACGGGAAGATCTGAGTTAGATTACATTATGGTCACGCAGAGACTATGAAATCAGACAGTGGATTGTAAGGCGTACCCAGAAGTAGATACAGACTCACAGTTTAGTAGTGACGAAGAGTAAGCTGAAGTTTAAGAGACTAGTCAGGAAGAATCCATAAGCTAAGAAGTGAGATACGGAAATACTATCGAATCAAGAGATATGCTTGAAGATCTCTAAGGCTATAGATACTACGATAGATAACAGCCCAGTAGACATTTCAGTTGCAGAGGAATAGCCATCTCTGAAAAGGGCAAACACAGAAGTTGGAAAGAAAAACGCAGGTACGAAGAAGGTAACTGTGAAGAAAACATGGGTAACAGAAGAAATCCTTCAATTGATCGATGAAAGAAAGAAGTACAAGAAAGTTCAGGAAAATTCAGGAACACAGAAATACGAGTCGCTTAGGAATAAAATAAATAGGAAGTGCAGGGAAACTAACGCTAAATGCTGCATGAAAAATATGAAGAAATCGAAAAAGAAATTATTCTCGGAAAGACTGACTCAGCATATAGAAAAGTCAAAACAACGTTCGGAGACACTGAAAGCAAGGGTGGTAACATTAAAAGTGCAATGAAATTCCACAGCTGAATGCAGAGGACAGAGCGGCTATGTTGAAAGAGTACATTGAAGGCCTCTATGAGGGGCAGACTTGTCTGGTGTGGTTGCAAAAGAAACAGGAGTCGATAGGGAAGAGATAGTGGATCAAGTATTAGATTCATAATTTTAAAGAGCATTAGATGACTTAATATCAAATAAGGCAGAAGGGATAGTTAACATTCCATTTGAATTTTTTAAAATCACTTCAGTGGCAACAAAACGACTATACACGTATGACGTATGAGTTTGGCGATATACCATTCGACTGTCGGAGAAATATCATCCATAGAGTTCCGAAGGCTGGAAGACCTGACAAGTGCGACAATTGTCGCACAGTCCGCTTAACAGCTCATCATCCAAGCTGCTGACAAGAATAATATACAGAAGAACAGGGAAAAATTGAGGATCTGTTAGATGACAATCAGTTTGGCTTTAGGAAAGGTAAAGGCACCAGAGAGGCAGTCCTGATGTCACACTTGATAATGTAAGCAAGATTAAAGAAAAATCAAGACACGCTCATAAGATTTGTCGGTCTGGGAAAAGCGTTCGACAGTGTCAAATGGCGCAATATGTTCGAAATTCTGAGGAAAATAGGGTAAGCTAAAGTGTGAAACGGGTAGTACACAACATAAACAAGAGACAAGAGGGAATAATAAGAGTGGAAGATCAAGAACGAAGTGCTCGCATTAAAAAGAGTAGGGTTTGATCTATACATAGAAGAAGCAATTATGGAAATAAAAGAATGTTTCAAGAGAGAAATTAAAATTGAAGGTGATATGATATCCGAGATTAGATTCGCTGATGACATTACTATCCTGAGTGAAAGTGAAGAAGAATTATATGACCTGCTAAATCGAATGAACAGTCGAATGAGTACAGATAATGAATTGAGAGTAAATCGAAGAAAGACGAAAGTACTGAGAAGAAGGAAACGAGTCAGGGCGAGATACTTAACATTTGCAATGATGGTCACGAAGTAGATGAAGTTAAGGAATTCTACTAAGGCAGTAAAATAACCCATGACGGACGGAGCAAGGAGAACATCAAAAGCAGACAGCACTGGTAAAAAGGGCATTCCTAACCAAGGGAAGTCAAATAGTATCAAACAAAGGCCTTAATGTGAGGAAGAAATTTCTGAGCATGTATGTTTGCAGCACAGCATTGTATGGTAGTGAAACTTGGACTGTAAGAAAAGCGGAACAGAAGAAAATGGAAGCATTTGAGATGTGGTGCCGCAGACGAATGTTGAAAATTAGGTGGACTGATAAGGTAAGCAATGAGGAAGTTCTTATAGAATCGGGGAGAAAAGCAAGATATGGAAAAAACTGACAAAAAGAAGGGAGAGGATGAGAAGACATCTGTTAAGAACATATCCAGCAAATAATAATTGAGGACATAGGCTGCATGTGCTACTCTGAAATAAAGATGTTAGTACAGAGAGGACTTCGTGGCGGGCACTGTCTTGCCAGTCAGAAGACTGATGATTCAAGATTTTTTAAAAAAAAACTGTACTTTGGATGTGGCTTTGGCTGTATCACGCACACATTTAACTTGTATGAGACTGCACAAATGGACCATAAGAAAAAGAGTAAGTGCAAATACTTCGAAATTTCGCCACTAACTATACATAAAAATCGATAACTAACTAAAATTGCGCTTTTTTATATATTACAGTAAAATCAGCAAAACAAATTAGAGCCTCACACGTCGAAGACATTACATAAAAATGGGATAGTACAAAGAGAAACACACTTTAAAATGGAGCATTTCCCGAAACGCGTCGTGTAAAATTTGAATAAAAGAAAATCATGACTAGTAGCAGGAAACTTACTTATAAACAAACCCATTCTTTTCACAGTCGTAGGCTTCCACAAAAACAGATCATAGTCACTGATAAAACATCAGAACCCTTATAAGAGAAAGCAAAAGAAACCCTCAAGGATGTTTACAAACGTAAAAAATGGTAAAATCGTAATAATGTTAAATTTTAAGCGTAGATGACACATCTGTAGATTGTGAAGCAGAGACAAAGTGTTTAGGGCTGAACACTGTCAGCTGACATAGTGTGAACATATAAGATACTGACAAAAAGAATGTCATCAGTATGCTATGCTCTGAAGCTGTTAGCACCAGTTTGTAACAGCCAATGTCTTGTGGTGATACTATGCTCACATTCTTAGCGATGGGATTTTTTTCTGGGGATCGAACATGGAAACAATTTTTAAACTGCAGAAAAAGACCATAAGAATAATAACAGAAGGTAGCAGTCAGGCTCATTGTAAAGAGCTATGTAAAAAGTCAGGTATCTTTACTCCACCAGGTGAGTACATATACCAATCTGTGAAGCGTTTCAGAGAAGCATTAATAGTAGTGCAATAGTAGTTCTATTCATAAACATGGAACAAGAGATGGTTTTGAAGTTACGTTTACCCAGGAAAAACAAACAAATAACTCAAAACAGCAGTTTATATCGGTAGAAAGAAGTGTTTGTTTAAAAAGGGAGCTAAAGCGTTCTTCACAAGTAATGCATATTACACAGTTAAGACTACTTAAAGAACTCGGAGCAGTGGATAGCAATGAAAGGGGATACTTTAGCACTTTTGTCACATTTCAAAAGATGTTTATAGTTTACTGCTTATACAAGGACCATGTGTCAGCATGTGTAACGCATGACAGTAATGTCGGCTGGCTTAGTTTTTCAGATGGACAGTTGAGTGTGGAGTCCAGAACTGAGGCAATAGGCACGGCGGTGTCTCCTCAGTCCAGGAGTCATCGGTGGGTGTCACAGTTTGAGCGGCAGTGAAGAATGTGTGATCGGCAACAGTCCACGAGTCATCAACGGATATCCTCAGTGTTTGCCAGTGAAGCAGGAAACTTTGTTTTATTTAGAAAGTTAACTGAAACAGTTTGTGTGTAAATGAAGGAATATTATATTCAAGAAAGAAATACCGAATGAGGCAATGCAGCTGTTAGGACGCTGACCTCATATTCGAGAGGATGGAGCTCCACTGTCTGGCCATTCTGATTTTGGTTTTCCGTTGTTTTCCTGGATCGCTAAGACAAATCCTAACACCTGTCCAGCCGGCCGCGGTGGTCTAGCGGTTCTAGGCGCGCAGTCCGGAACCGTGCGACTGCTACGGTCGCAGGTTCGAATCCTGCCTCGGGCATGGATGTGTGATGTCCTTAGGTTAGTTAGGTTTAAGTAGTTCTAAGTTCTAGGGGACTGATGACCACAGCTGTTAAGTCCCATAGTGCTCAGAACCATTTTTTTAACACCTGTCCTATCCCCCTAGGCTGTCAGTCCTATCCTCTGAAAGCATGTTATGTATGTTGTGTGCTATATTTTGAGCTGTTGATTGGCACTGTATTACCTTGACAAATCCTTATCATTGTGAGATGATCCTTGGATGAATAAAAATAAATAAAGAAAAAAGTGCAAATGATCAGACATCTTTCAAATTGCAAAAATGTTGTTGCTCTTCCTAATTTTGGTGAGTATTTTGAATAACGTATATGTTTCAGCTATGGTTAAGCACCAGCTGCCAACATACTCATAGGTCAAGTTTTTATTGGCGGTTTCAAAATACAATTTGGTTAAATGTAAACATCTGTTTCAGAAGAGTTGGTAGGACGGATACGTGTTAACAGCCGAATATTCTTAGTGGTTGTCTGTGGGCCACCTGGAGTAACAATGAGCGTTCTTCCACATTCTGGCAGTCCTATCTGTTGTGACGCTTTTGGAATAACCCTCCCACATTAAGAAACTATTGTCTGTCGGATAGAGTTATTCTGATAACCACATATCAACAACTGGTGTTCCAGCAATTTACAGAGCCAACGCAGTCAGCTGTGAGGTACAAATACTTATAACGTTTAAATACACAACAGATGTCGCTCTCTTTTAAAAAAAACTTTTCTTGCTGTTACCTTTCTGCATATTGTGTCGTCTCTAATTCTGCCATCGTAAGTTATTTTGCTGTTAAAATAGCAGAATTAATCTACTACTTTAGTTATTTTACTTCCTAATCCAATTCCTTCAGCATCACCTGATTTACCTCAACTACTTCTACAACTACCCTTTTTTTTGTTGATGTTGATGTAACATCCTCTTTTCAAAACACCATCTATATGAGCTGCAAAGTTCTTTGCCCTGACAGAACTACAATGTCACATGAGCGCCTTACAACTTTTATTTCTTATCTCTGAAATTTAATTACTTTACTGAATTTCCCTTTAGTTTCCTTTACTGCTTACTCTGTGTGGTGACTGAATAATATGTGTTATACGGTACAAGTATTCCTCATTTCCTCTCTATTACTGACTCCCTTTAGTGTCGTTCGAGTCTTGTAAGCAGTGTCTACAGTCTGGTTTATGTACGAATTGTAATTAACCTTTCGCTTCCTCTACTTCATGTCTAACGAGGGAAACCGACAACGCTTCTGACTAATGAACCCGAGAATGCTTCGCAATTGCTAAATATGTATGGGAGCTGAACATTCGTGCTGATTTGGGGTATCCCTGGGAAATGTGTTTGGGCGCTAATTTCGGCTTCTAGATGCGATTTCGCCCAATTTGAACGTTTGGAATGTGAAATATAATAAATAATAATCTGAATGAAACAGACGTTTGTTTTCGTTTTTTGTTTTTATTGTTTTTACGAATTATTACATTCTTTGTACACAATACAATTACAAAACTTCAGAAAAAACAATTTTATTTTTATTTTTAATACTGTGTGGTCACAGTTTGAACTAGTTTTCTGAACTACCAGTTCGTCAAAGGATAATATATAACTGCTTACGTGCAAAACACTCTGATCGTAAACGAATGTCAACATATTTGAATGTCTGATCTTGCGCCTTGTTTATAGTTGCTGCAAACGATACCTGATTAGGAAATGAAGTCGCTTAAAATGAATTTGTAAATCGCTTGGAGTCATTAGTATACGGAATAAGTGAGCGTCCTCGACAGCTGCTCATCCTGTAAGGATGGTTGCTTCCATGGCATTACTACTCATGGTTTTAATTTCCAAACGGGTACCATTCCGAAATTTCGGTTATTGAGACTGCGTAATGGTACTATAGGAATGCTGACTTTAAGCGTCAAACTTTGTGGCGGGAAGCCAGGTGTATTCTGTGAATTTAGAAATTTTTGTGGATACTGAACTGCATCTTCAGTGGTGACAATATCTATTCATTGGTATTCCGTATGTTCTCCTATTACTTTTTCCGAAATAATATTGTTTATTACAGATGCAGAAATTTTTTGGGGTGTAATGATCGCTCTTTCACAAAGCCAATAGCATGGATTCTGTAAAAGATCATCGATGCTAGGATAAATTTCAGAAATTAGAGAATCAGTGTAATGTTTCCTAGTTTTTCATCGACAGACGTATAGCCATGATCGTGAAGTACTGCTCCAACAGTGACACGGGAACATTCCTAATTGCCAATAAATAATTTTGATGGAACTTAGCTGGTGTGTAGAGGGGTCAAAATAGAGCAATATGTTTTTTTTTTTTTTTTTGGCCCACTTTTACTTTTACGGGGTAAAACACACGCCGAAAGGTAATCTGGCATTTTAGGTTTAGAGAGTACATCTTCGACACTATGATACATAAAAAACTTATAATTAATACAGAATTAATGTTCTTGAAAACTGTATACTCAACTTTCTTAATGATTTAAAATTTTTCAAAATGCTCCACCACTGTTAATTAATTTTGGAAAATGAAAACCTTGGTTGCAACATAAATTAAAGAAGCTTTCAAGCCATATACATCCCTGTGTAATAAAGCAAGTTTCTGAAAGACAATTTTTGGAAAATAATCTGTACAAAATGTGCTGTCGGCCTACTCTCTATATACCCGATTAAAACATCTAAACTTCCATTACTATTATAATTATTTATTTTACTTACATTTGTTTTATGTTTTAAATTATTATTTCAAGCTTTACGTTCATGGTTTTTTTAGTTTACTGTTTCACATAAGTGTGTTTTGTTAACTGAAAATAAATATTTTTTTATTATCATAGAAAATAATTACAGTAATGATGTTCTGCAAAGAAATGCTTAAAAGATAACAATTTTTTATTCTGTGAACATGAAATCAACAAACTTTCTTCACTTAATACACGCGACGGAGAACACATTATAAAACAAAATTCAGCAGGATTTCAAATTGACGCTACTGAACCTCTAAATATCATGATTCGTATCAGACATATTCCAGTAAATTGGTAAGTCTTAGAGAAGAGACTTGATTGTGTAGTAATGACTGCAGCTTGATTATATTGTTTCTCAAGTGGAGACTGACATCATAAACATTCAACAGAACTAGATCTGAAAGTCTTCTCACAAAGTTCTTCCAACATCGGAAGTTGTGTAAGTCCCATGACCGTCCTTTAGAAAATTAAGTCAGCTTCCCTCCAAAATGAACGAGATGTCCAGCACTGGAAGGTGAAAGGAGATTACGTCTATAAACCACAGACGGCCTTTACCTGTTTACCACACCGCAGTTATATATATATATATTTATCCGAAGTATGGTGCTTCCACACCTATTGGTAACCGGAATCTTACCTGTAAAACTGTGCAGTTTTGTGTAATATTTGTGATCAGTGCTTACAAGGTGACAACATATACAGAAGGGAGCTTTTCTGATTACTTACCTGACGTAAATAACTGCAGTTAAGCGATCTTGGAGAGATGACGTATCACTGTGACCGGAAAAATGTTGCTTTTCGGTGACAGACTATGATCTCCTTTCAGAATTAAAATAATCAACCGTAATTAGCTATTTTGCCATCATTAAGAGCTCTAAACTCTGCCTCTGCAAAACACAATTTATATCTTTTTTTTCTCTTTACCCGAACATGTTCGACACCTATGCTTCATTTTCTGTGGGTCTTTGTTTATGTAAAATATTATACAAATTTCAAGCTTTTTTTATTTTAGATCTAAAAACTATAACATGGGCATTTTCTTGTTTTGATTGTTTACCTGCAGCTACATTAATCGTGAATCTGGATTTGTACAGATTTGCTTGCGTTTGTGACTTTTTGCAGTTTGACATCTGCAAAGTAGGCGGAACAGCTATAATTTTTAACAGTTACTACACTTTTAAAAAAATTCTGAGATTAGTAGACTGGTTATGTTCTGTGCTTACGTTTCACATTGTATTGCATATTTCCAAGCGCTGAGAAAACCATGTCAACACTAGCTTCTAATCACAGCAGTATACCTTTCCATCGCGTATTATTTATATGTGGCGGACTTGTCGCTCAGTAAAGGTATCTGGAAGTGTGTCACAACTATCCAGTTACTTAAGAAAAAATACATTTTTTCCAACGAGCCTGAAAGTGGATAAAATAAGTAACGATTAATGTAAATATGACGAGAAAAACGGAGGGGACAGTGAACGCACCCTGAGAGTTGTTACACGTTAACTATCGACAAGCACTGTAGTTTAAATGAATGCGTATTGTACACTGGAGTGATAGCGTTCCGAGCTCCGTTATATTTCGCAGAATGGCGCCGATAATCAACGCGCTGTCAGAGACAACAATGGGTCTTTTAAAACTGGACCTTCAACGCTATCTTTCGCCGAATTGCTTCACTAAACAGAGGGGCCATTAATGATAAGAAGAGTATTGCTTAATGGTAACACAAAAAGCCACCCAGAAATGCTTTTAGTGCGCACACGGCGATTTAATGCCCTCTCTAGGAGGAGACAAGCAGGGGTTGGATGGACGGTTGACAGATGGTCCTCTGAGCACCTGCGACACAAATTCGTTACGGGACCCTGAACAGAGTAGTTCCAGGCACCTCAGCTGACAGAGAAACGGCCGTCAGACGAGATCCTGTACCTGTTGCTGGCCACTGCATACGGAGGTGTGACACATCACGTGACGTCATTCAAGATGTGACTACATGCACAGGAGGACAACTACACCTACAGCTCCATCTATAGCCATGCTCTACAACCCACTGAGAAGTGCATAGCAGAGGATACTGCTCATTTTACAGACTTCACATAGTTAAATATGTACTTCCTTCCCCACCTTTCAGACTGTGTCAGGATGATGGTGATTTTGTAAAGCAAATGCCTGAGATTCATCCATTTATTCACAGGCAACGTTATATTTCGTAATACGACGCAGTAGCGCTTCGAAACATGTATCCTTCTTGTACAGTGCCTAGAGGATGAAAGATGGCTATTTCATCTCCATCACACAAGCAACGGAACCATCAGCCGCGATGGAACAGCTCTACGTTAGCACCATTCTCGAGAAAGATAATCACGGTTGAACATAATCTTCCGCTAAACTAAACAACGGCAGAAATCAGTCGGTTGATGTATTACTACAGTTGTTTTCTTATTTACGTTTCTCGCATTTTAACTTTTAAGGCTCTATAAAATACAACAATATTACTGCTAAGTGTGTTGTACAGTGTTCTTCAGTTACTGTGTATTTACATTTAAAATTAAGACTAAGGATATCTAAAGAGGAAGAATAAATACACTACTGGCCATTACAATTGCTACACCAAGAAGAAATGCAGATGATAAACGGGTATTCATTGGACAAATATATTATTCTAGAACTGGCATGTGATTACATTTTCACGCATTTTGGGTGCGTAGATGCTGAGAAATCAGTACCCAGAACAACCACCTCTGGCCGTAATAACGGCCTTGATACGCCTGGGCATTGAGTCAAACAGAACTTGGATGCAGCCATGCAGCTTCAACACGATACCACAGTTCATCAAGAGTAGTGACGCGTATTGTGACGAGCCAGTTGCTCGGCCACCATTGACCACACGTTTTCAATTGGTGAGAGATCTGGAGAATGTGCTGGTCAGGGCAGCAGTCGAGCATTTTCTGTATCCAGAAAGGCCCGTGCAGGACTTGCAACATGCGGTCGTGTATCATCCTACTGAAGTGTAGGGTTTCGCAGGGATCGAATGAAGGGTAGAGCCACGGGTCGTAACACATCTGAAATGTAACGTCCACTGTTCAAAGTGCCGTCAGTGCGAACAAGAGGTGACCGAGACGTGTAACCAATGGCACCCCATACCATCACGCCGGGTGATACGCCAGTATGGCGATGACGAATACACGCTTCCAATGTACGTTCACCGCGATGTCGCCAAACACCGATGCGACCATCATGATGCTGTAAACAGAACCTGGATTCATCCGAAAAAATAACGTTTTGCCATTCGTGCACCCAGGTTCGTCGTTGAGTACACCATCGCAGGCGCTCCTGTGATGCAGCGTCAAGGGTAACCGCAGCCATGGCCTCTGAGCCGATAGTCCATGCTGCTGCAAATGTCATCGAACTGTTCGTAAAGATGGTTGTTGGCTTGCAAACGTCCCCATCTGTTGACTCAGGGATCGAGACGTGGCTGCACGATCCGTTACAGCCATGTGGATAAGATGCCTGTCATCTCGACTGCTAGTGATACGAGGCCGTTGGGATCCAGCACGGCGTTCCGTATTACCCTCCTGAACCCACCGGTTCCATATTCTGCTAACAGTCATTGGATCTCGACCAACACGAGCAGCAATGTCGCGATACGATAAACCGCAATCGTGGTAGGCTACAATCCGACCATTATCAAAGTCGGAAGTGTGATGGTACACATTTCTCCTCCTTACACGAGGCATCGCAACAACGTTTCACCAGGCAACGCCGGTCAACTGCTGTTTGTGTATGAGAAATCGGTTGGAAACTTTCCTCATGTCAGCACGTTGTAGGTGTCGCCACCGGCGCCACCCTTGTGTGAATGCTCTGAAAATGGCTCAAATGGCTCTGAGCACTATGGGACTGAACTTCTGAGGTCATCAGTCCCCTATAACTTAGAACTAGTTAAACCTAACTAACCTAAGGGCATCACACACATCCATGCCCGAGGCAGGATTCGAACCTGCGACCGTAGCGGCCTCGCGGTTCCAGACTGCAGCGCCTATAACCGCACGGCCACTTCGGCCGGCTGCTCTGAAAAGCTAATCATTTGCATATCACAGCATCTTCTTCCTGTCGGTTAAATTTCGCGTCTGTAGCACGTCATCTTCGTCGTGTAGCAATTTTAATGGACAGTAGTGTAAATAATGAACGCAAGTAATATCAAGTGCAGCAACAACATCTTAAGTATGGGGAAAGTTTTTTTTTAGTTTTTTACGTCTTTTCCAAACGCTGAATTAGATAAATGGTTTCCACTGTCCAGTATAAAAATTAAAGAGACACTCTGCATCGTTTTGCTAAGAACATGAAAAATATTGTTTTGTGAAGTAAGATTTGCGCAGCAGTCGGAATTAGCGAGTATACGTTCAATCTGCGGTGAGTTCATGAGTCGACGATTTTCCCTGTTCTTCCCCCTGTCAGGGCAAAACAATGGCTCAAAAACCTGCTACGAAGAGTCATAAATTGTTACCATTCTAACGGATGTCGATTACGATTTATCTTGCGGGAAGGTACTGCTGCCTGCGTCTTTCACATCGTCTTCGTCAGTGACCAGCTCCTCGCATGGGCGTGAAATAATGTTGTACAACCATAGCTTCCGTCAAGAAAATAGTGACCTCAGGGTCATCCTACCATCCTATAGCATTGCCAGTTACTGATAATTTCAGATTTTAGTAAAAATTCGGAAAATATATTAAACATCCGTATTACATTAGACATTTCTACTTTTACACTAGGATATGAGGGAGTACTTCCAAAAAGAAAATTCTTACCAGTTGCTACGAAAAAAATAAAATCTATTGTTACAATAAATTTGGAAGAAAAATATTTTTTTTACTTCAAATATTGAAACAACAGAACCACTGATATATTTGGAATGAATAAAATATACGTATGTACGCTCTGGAAGTTTATAGAAGCATGTGACCATAAGAGGTGTGAAACTGTTCCGCTACCGCGGGACTGCTACGGTCGCAGGTTCGAATCCTGCCTCGGGCATGGGTGTGTGTGATGTCCTTAGGTTAGTTAGGTTTAAGTAGTTCTAAGTTCTAGGGGACTTATGACCTAAGATGTTGAGTCCCATAGTGCTCAGAGCCATTTTGAACTGTTCCGCTGATCAACATGGGTTCTGTTGGACCTTGTAGAAACTTCCAACGAGAAAGTTGTTAAGAAACTATGAAATTAATTTTGATAGCATCGGAGACGCCAGTGCTGTATCGTGTCACGTATGAATGCATTTTATCTGCACGAGACTCCGTGCGTGGCAGCGCGCGAGTATCTGTACGCCCTCGCGAGGACTTCAGTTCTAGCGGTAGGCTTTGACACGACGGAGAGTATTCCCTAGCTCACGAAAATTTAGTTGCAGCTCTTAATGATCCTTCGTCATTGCACTCATCACCCACACCGCCGATATACGCTACACAAAAGTAACAGTAGTGTTTCGGACCACTAATTCCGTTGAGGTCGAGCGAAATATATTTGTGCGTGTGGTTTGATGAAACACAAGTTTTATCGAAGTATACAGAGTGTATAAAAAAGAATCATCCCATTAAATGCTATATAATTAGCATGTTATTTGAGATGTCCGTGAACAAAGCAAACTCTCGAATTTTACATGGTTCCCGGTAGGTAGCAGTGGTGTGCGCCCACTTCAGTTCTAGTAAAAATGGTGTTGGCACAACAGAAAGCGTTTCGTGTTCTACGTTTTGCGCAATGCGGTCAGTGATAACTGAAATGGTTCAAATGGCTCTGAGCACTATGGGACTTAACATATATGGTCATCAGTCCCCTAGAACTTAGAACTACTTAAACCTAACTAACCTAAGGACATCACACAACACCCAGTCATCACGAGGCAGAGAAAATCCCTGACCCCGCCGGGAATCGAACCCGGGAACCCGGGCGTGGGAACCGAGAACGCTACCGCACGACCACGAGCTGCGGACATTGTGATAACTGAACTTTCGTACTAGGTATAGTGTGGATCTTCTTGTAACACAGAGCATTTGACGATGGTATGAACAATTCCGAGAAACCGGGCCGTTCCCTAATGTCTGACACAGACGTCGAATGCGTCCGCTACAGTTTCACAAGATGTCCCCATAAATCCGCTCGCTGTGCAGTTCCACAACTCAACATGCCCCCCCAATGTCCGTGTGGCGTGTGTTGCGTCGACGTTTACACATGAAACCACTCAAAATTCATTTACTGCAAGCTGTTCGTGAAGTTGACAAAGAACAACGTGCGGAGTTCTGTAATTTCGTACTTGGCAAGATGGAGGATGACAGTTTTCTTCGACCGTCATAATGTGAGAATATGGGGTACGGAACAACCACATGAAGTTGTACATCAGAGCGCCTCTCCAAAATTTAATGGTTTTTTTTTCAGTTTCACTGGAAAAGGTGTACGGTCCACTTATCTTTCCCGAGAACACTGTTAGAGGAAGCACATATCTCGAAATGCTTGGAAACTTTCTTTTCCCACAGTTGGGGACTGATTCAAACGGCTTCATTTACCGGTCGCACAGGACCAAATGATTCAGCCTTACATTACTGCTTCCATTGTCACCGGTCCTGACTGTGAGTGATTATTTCTTGTGATAGTCTACAAAAGACCCTGTTTATGTGCCTCCGTTACCAACAACAATGAATGAACTAAGACATCGCTTAACAGCAGCTGTGGAAACTGCAACTCAAGATGTGTTCCCTGCGGCCGGCCGCGGTGGTCTCGCGGTTCTAGGCGCGCAGTCAGGAACCGTGCGACTGCTACGGTCGCAGGTTCGAATCCTGCCTCGGGCATGGATGTGTGTAATGTCCTTAGGGTAGTTAGGTTTAAGTAGTTCTAAGTTCTAGGGGACTGATGACCACAGCAGTTGAGTCCCATAGTGCTCAGAGCCATTTGAACCATTTTTTTTTTTTTTTTTTTTTTTGTGTTCCCTGCAGTGTGGGATTAACTTGAAGACCGCATTGACATATGCCGTGCGTCTCAAGGGGACCATATTGAACACCTATGAAAAGGTGTGAAAAAAACTTTCTTAGTTTTCCATTCATCAAAAAACGAAGTTCAGTGTATGTGTCTATTAGTTTCAGAAACACAGAGGAGCCAAATCGGATGATTCTTTTTGATATAACCTGTACTACAAGACTATTGTCTTCAGCGAGCAATAAGTTCGTTGTACACAAGACTTCGTTCTTCTTGCTACAGTGTCTCTGCATTCCAATAAAAATTGTAGTCCATCCTCACACTTTCTGTGTCAAAAACCAAATGAGCGGAGACGGCAAATAACGGAGGTCTTTGAGTCAGAATAATTAATTTTTTCGCCGAGATCACCCTGTATTTTATAGCCGCTCATCTCTCGTATCTAAGTACTTCTTATCAGAATCGTTTTCATTTACATCCCTATCTAGGTGACATCTAGAAATTCTGCCGACGTGACTGCACTGTTAATATGAAATGTTGACGATTCCAAAATACCCCAAGGTTTTCGTATTTTATCCCTGGTTCACTGTTAGGGAAATTAGTAAAAAACTTCAATACAGTCAATTCGACAATTTTAGATTGTTTTCGAATGTCTTTTCGCCCTTTGCGTACATCGGCTAGATTAACACTACACGTAATCCCCTGCTCCTGCATTTCGCACACTACCAAACACAAGCGAACGCAACGTTACACGGAAGACTGAAACACATGTGAAAATACGAAAGCGGTCAGCATTCATCTGGCGCTGAACTGCTGCAGCTGTTAATAGTGTGGCTACAAAGCCACGAGCCGGCCGAATCACAGCACATAGTTGACTGCAGGCAGCAGGTGTGACTTTGAGGCGTGTAATTTCGCGGCAGCCTCTCTAGTGGAAACACATTGTCAAATGTGCGGAGAAACTGGTGCTTAAAAGACAACTACCTTTTGTTATCAATTATCCATCGCCTTACTTTCATCTTTATTAGTTTATTGACTTGTATTCACCGACAGAGGTACCCTCAAGGCTCAACAACTCGTGTGTGAGCAAATGCCTAACTTTAAATGTGTAGTTCGTTTATTTTATTGTGTTAGATGTTGAGGCGGCATCACCAGAGTCAGTCCTGTCACATACAGGCCGCGTATCCTCCACGTACCTACTCCACAAGACACTGCGAAGTGTTCGCAGAGGGTACTTCATATCAATGTAATGCACTGAGGGATCTCAACTCAGAGATCACGGAACCCAACAATATGTTGTCTTTTAACATCTATTTTTGACCTATTTTGTATCTGTACCTATATTTCTATGTCAACTGTAGTATTCCTTATATACAATGTATCTGTCATGGAAATTCTTTGACTACGTATACATGTTTCAGTTATGTGAATTTTTGAACGATGTTGTTTGAATTGTGCTTGTGAATTTAAATAACTACTGAAATGATTGTTACGTAATGTACAATAAATGACTTGGTCCATAATTAGGGAATGTAGGGTTAAATGTAAAAAACGTGGGGAAGCCCCGCAACTACGAAGTAGCCTGGCGGAGTGGATGCGCAAGTGTGACGACGGGTAAGGAGTCGGGGCTCAGCAGTGCTGTGGTTAACACCTCGCTAACAGCGAGTTTTGAGGCCAGAAGAGCTTGCGGGCAGTATCTATGGGCCTCGGATGTTGAATTTGGTGATACCATTATGATGGCATGGTTTTTGACCCTATAAAAATATTATTTAGACGCCAAGAAGATCAGTAATAGGGCGAGGCCAACAGTACTGCCATGACTGCATCGCCGCCAGGTTAACAGCGACTGTAAATTATGCCACCAGTCCCACCAGCCTTCCACTAAATTGTTTTGCATTTCGCATTCTGTAAATGGACCAGGTATTTGTGAAATTTGCTTAATTTGGATAATAACCGTTGTGTTACTAAAAACTCTATCTTACACGCGTGATTATCCCAATTCACAAACCTGGACAGGAATCCTATCCTAGTGAATTTAATTCCGAGTGTCCTAATTTATTATGAGAAAGTGGCTGAACTTCAATTTAACGCGGTGTCGTCATTTGCACAGCCAATTATAATTTTGAGTAGGTCAAAAGACAGCTTATGAAAGCATATTTGTTACTTAAAGAGTTATAGTTTGTTGTGCTTTACTTAACTAATAATTAATGATAAGAATACTTACCTTTTTTCATACATACTGGTGCAAGTTTGTTAATGAGCATGGTTCTTCAAACTATGAAAGTTTAAGGGTCGTCGTGCCATAGGCTAGTTAGTTAATGAAGCAATGCAACGGCTCCTTCAGAGCCAGTGTAGTTAGCTTTGCATTCTGTTTAGTTGCTTCAAACCGAGTTTAAGAAAGAACTGTTTACTGTGTTATCTATTCTAATGAAAGCTGATTAATACACACGCATAGAGACCCTATATTAGGCAAATGAAGTTATAGATTATGGTCATTAGTAGACCCGCTCATTTAAATTCAGAATCATTTCAAGCTTTTCCCTGTTCAGTATAGCCAATAGTTGCATGTGTGTCGATATTTGGTTTTATAAACTGTTGCACCTAGTTCATTTAAGGTACGTTTTGTTGAGAGGTATATGTTTCTGTTTGCTATCTCACTGGCCATTTGCTTATCTGACTTACTAGTTTGCAGCACATTAATCTGCAAGGTTAGGTTATTGTGCTGTAGTGTGAACAGGTATAAGGAAAGAGTTTAGTGTGTCTGTCAAGGAAGGTTACATTAGCCTTAGCACTGCCTTCTACTTTATCGTTTGGCTTGATACAAGAATGCCTAATTAGGCTGGCGACCTGTTTTAATATGTAATGTTACAACTTGCTTTCGTGCTGGGAGAATGTCTGTTCCTGACCCATCGTTTACTATTGTTTAATGCTCTGCTGGAGTATTTCGGATAACGAATCCCAGCTTGATTGCTCTGTTTCCATTAGATTATCTCACGGTCATAACTACTTAAAAATTCCTCGCAGAGATATAACGGTAGCATCGATTGCTATTTAAGGGGGTAGCTGGTAGCGTTACAGGCTGATACAATGACTATCACGATCATACGCACCATTCATCAGTTCTGCAAACGACATCTGTCTCAAGCCTAAGAAAATTTCCCTCTCGTAGGATGAAGTTAATGCGGGGAAATAATGTTAACTGTTGCATTTCTTAGACCTTGCAAGCGATTCATTGTCGTCTCACTGAGATAGGGTGGAAAGACGCGTGCCACCGGCACAACACCCGATCTCATCGAGATGACATGTTAATTGTTGTCTTTTATTTTCAGTAAACCCTTAAACGTACTTTGAAAAGGCGCCAAAAATTACCATGCCACATATTTTGCAGCTGGTGAACAAAAATATGGAAATACCAAAAACCGAACCCATTACCGTCCGCCTGCTTAACTGAGACAGCCGGCACGGTAGCTCAGCGTGTTCGGTCAGAGGGCTACGTGCCCTCTGTAATAAAAAAAACTGAGTTAATCGATCATCAACGAACTTAAACGGATGCCTTACGACGTCCGCCCCGAGCAGATGCAACGAACAAAAGCGAACAAAGTGAGATTTAAAAAAAAGTGGTAACGTGTTTGGCTGTATTGCAGTGGGTCCGGGTTCGATTCCTGGCTGGGATGGAGATTTTATTCGCCCGTGGACTGAGTGTTGTGTTGCCCTCATCATCCTTTTATCATCGTCACAGACACGCAAGTCGCCCAATGTGGCGTCACCTGAAATAAGACTTGCAACTCAGCAGTCAAATTTCCCCGGATGGGGCCTCCCAACCAACAATGCCACACGATCATTTCATTTTATTTCACAACACCTTACCATGCCAAATACCGCGTAGGAAACCCATTGGCATTCAAAACACCGTCCAATCGTCTCGGACTGGATAAAAATAGGTCCTGTATGGTTTTCAAGGGAGTCTTACACCATTCTTCCTGCAAAATAGTGGGGATGTCAGGTAACGATGATGGACGTGGATAACGATCAAGGACCCTTCTATCCAAAGCAGACCAGAAATGCTGAGTGATATTGAGATCTGATAACTGTGGTGGCCAGGGGAAATGTGACATTCCTCCTGGCACTCACAAAACCAGTCCTGGGGGGTGCGAGCTGCGTGACAAGGGGCCCTGTCGTCTTATAACACATCATTACCACTGGGGAACAAACACTGTACCACGGTATGGCCGCCATCAGTCAAAATGGTCACAGAATACCTGACAGTAATGCTCCCTTGGAGAATAACGGTGGGGCTCGTGGAGTACCACGATCTGTCTGCCCAAATCGTCACCGAGTCCCCGCCATGTTTCACTCTCGGGACGTAAACTCGGCCAGAAGTTGGAAACAGTGTGAAACAGGACACATCCGACGAAATGATTTTCTTCTATTGCTCCATAGTCCACAATTTTTGGCCTCGGCACCACGTTGTCCTCTTTCGGACACTTGCAACATCGATTAGTGGTTTTGTATTCCAGCTCGCCCTGCGATTTTGTATTTATGGAACTCCATTCGTTACAGGGTTCGCGAGGGCGACATTCAGTTCCGCAATGACTGTTGCGGCTGACGCCCTCTCATTTTTCGTAACAATACTCTTGAATGACTGTATGTCACGATCACTCAACACACACTTTCGTCCGCGTTGTGACTTAGATGTTGTTTCCCGGATTTCCCGAGCGCGGTATAAATTTTCGAGACGGTGCCTCTTGAACCACGAAACACTTCGGTTACCTGGATTGCGAAAGCATCCGCCATACGAGCACCGGTAATTTGCCCACGTTCGGCGTAACACACTCACAATTACTCACAACACTGCTCTGGTCACCAGTGACCAGAGAAGGATCCTTTATTGTATAATTGACAGCGGAACAAACACTGGTAGAAGTTACTTCTGTAAAATATTTGGGAGTATGCGTGCGAAACGATTTGAAGTGGAATGATCATATAAAATTAATTGTTGGTAAGGCGGGTACCAGGTTGAGATTCATTGGGAAAGTCCTTAGAAAATGTAGTCCATCAACAAAGGAGGTGGCTTACAAAACACTCGTTCGACCTATACTTGAGTATTGCTCATCAGTGTGGGATCCGTACCAGGTCGGGTTGACGGAGGAGATAAAGAACATCCAAAGAAGAGCGGCGCGTTTCGTCACAGGGTTATTTGGTAAGCGTGATAGCATTACGGAGATGTTTAGCAAACTCATGTGGCAGACTCTGCAAGAGAGGCGCTCTGCATCGCGGTGTAGCTTGCTGTCCAGGATTCGAGAGGGTGCGTTTCTGGATGAGGTATCGAATATATTGCTTCCCCCTACTTATACCTCCAGAGGAGATCACGAATGTAAAATTAGAGAGATTCGAGCGCGCACGGAGGCTTTCAGACAGTCGTTCTTCCCGCGAACCATACGCGACTGGAACAGGAAAGGGAGGTAATGACAGTGGCACGTAAAGTGCCCTCCGCCACACACCGTTGGGTGGCTTGCGGAGTATAAATGTAGATGTAGACATTCATTCAGATACGCCAGCACCGCCTGCAGAATTGGGCAGCTGTTGCATTTATATTGAAGCATGCGTTTCTCGCGGTGTTACCATATTTTTGTCCAACCGCTGTAGTCCAGCTGTGGTTCCTCATGAATTCTGCAGAATGAGCGCAGACAGTTTCAACTTTTTCGAGCAAATAGCTTCTGTGACAAACCGGGGACACAAATTTCTGACTTGCTTCTTCTATTGCTGAACAGCTACTCATTACAATAAGTTCGAGCAAGTATTTGAGAGTCGTTCAAAACATCACAATAAATAGTTTATTTTTAGTAGGACAAACTACTCAAGTGCAGAAGTGTTATTTTTTTAAAGTCGTCAGTCTTCTGGCTGGCATTATGCGGCTCGCCACGAATTACTCTCCTGTGCCAACTACTTCATCTCAGGGTAGCACTTGCAACCTACCTCCTCAATTATTTGCTGAATGTATTCCAATTAATTTATAATTAAATTTTACTGTACTGTAAAATATGGAGTCCAGCGAAGACTGCTAGACGCAAAATTCTGAATCTAAAAGTACAACAGGAACCTCCAGTTATTTGTAAAATAGATTTCGTTTCAAATCTGTCGTTACCATTGCTTCATTCGTCAACGTTGCTAGCACCTCAATTAATACTGGCTTTTCCCTGTTAAGCCTACTACAATTAAAGACGAAAAAACGAATATTAAATTACGTTCATTAGCTATAAGTTTGTAAAATGCCACCCTCAAATGAGTGAGAGGAGGGAAGCATTTTAATTACGACTGAAGCTGAGCGAGAGTAAAATATTCAGTGGTAATAATGAATTCTCCATCATACCATCGGAGCAACTTAATAGTTTTGGCCTCCACCATTCACAAGTACGAAGAAAATTTCAGTGACAGTTAGTGAAAATTCATATAATAACTTAGCTGCTCCATATGATGAGATACTCAACTTTGATAGCCTCGGGGGTTGTTGCTTCAGAAAGTCCCGGCGTTCGGCTATGCTCATGCACTAATTTTTAAATAAAACACAGAGTAAATCACTTTTCTTGTCTTACATTGTGACAGATTAGTATGTACAGTGATGCAAGATACATTTCTGGTCTGACAGCCTCCGAAAGAGTCTCACACGAACAGCTTCCGAAAGACAATGATGCAGATTCACTGACAAACTGATTGACACTGTCTCTGTCTCTCTGCCCTGCTATTGACTCTCCGACTCGGCTGCCCTGTAGCCCATGCGCCACTTCCTTTTATATTAAACTAAACAATGGAATACATTGTTAAATGTAAGATTTAGAAAATAACAACGAAAAGTCGTTAGCTGTTTTTAGTCACTTACATCAAATTGCTCCACATATGTTCTGATAGTCAATTTGCGAAAGTTTACTTAATATCGTATACAATTTCAACGAATTTTCAGTGTAACAATTTAAATTACATTTTAATTAATTATAAACAAATCACTTTGAATCAAATATCGTTAAGAGTATTTTGGTTTGCTCGCAAATAGAGCTATCACTTTAAATAATCATATCGAATAAACATCGTTGCTTTTTAGAAATAGGGGAGAAGTAAATTTTTAAGAATATGTGGTGCAACGTGGCTGCACAGTTCGCATCACGTAATTTCATGGTTGGGTTATTAACAAACGGTTTACTCCCCTTAGTTACTAATACAAATCGGCTAACATATTAATGTGAAATTCAATCTGAGATAGTAAACTCATTTGCACTAATTTTTTAAAGGGCAGCTTACTACAAGAACTTGGTATAGACATAACAGTGTAAAGTCCAGAAAGCTAAAAATTTGAGCTAAATTGACCTCTCCAGAGAATGTTGACTTGAGGGAGGAATTTCACATAGGGCTGGGAAGGTAGTCCGATTTCATTTGGATGACTTTCCAGTTTGTGATTTATTGGCGTAAATTACTTTTACGATCACACAATCTGGTAATTTTTTATTGACAAACCAAGATTTTCGCGGACTCATCGCACGTGTCTAATGATGACACTGTTTTCGTGTCTGTAACAAGACGTGGTATTAACATGAAGTTCCATTTTGCAAGTGATTACTGTGTAATGTATTGAAAATATTATATAAAGATGAGTATCACGAAAGACCCTTTCATTGCGTCACATATAATGATGCATATGATACCATCCCAGTTATTCGTCTGTGTGCACAACTTCGAGTACATTCAAGGGCCATTCGCCTGTTCAACTGAGTTAGCGTTAGCGGAAAATGCCCATGCAAACAAACATAACAAACATATTCCTACTACTAGTTTCTTTATGTTCGTTGTAAGACACCATACATCTTCTTCGTTTCGTTTATACCATAGTTCACGACCTGTTACCTAGTATCTTTAAAAACTTTATGCATTTTACAATTTTTATATAATAATGACATAAATTGTTCTTCATTACAGACATGTATTTTCAGCAAAGGCTTTTATATAAATTAAAGTAATAATAAGAAAATTCAGGATATTATAAAATGTAAATTACTGAAATGAGTCGGAGGGTGTTTCTGTGAGTTATCGTGACGCCATCACTAGCGTCCACGTCTGCGTTGTGGCCGCAGTAGAACTTACTTGCACGTGGATTTTGTGTACTTCTTTGGGTACTCAATCACTGTTCCGTAACAGTGGTACTTCAGAACGTTAGAAATTATCTTCGTTCTCACAATATATGATAGGGGAGTCCTACTTCAACATTGGTAACTGATCATTCTTATATAGCAACTGTATTTCTTCGTGCATTTATATGCCCGTGTTTTTGTATCATTTGATTTCTATCTTTTTAGTTAATAAATCTCATGGTTATACTGAAACCCACTATCATTTCAGTAGCAAAAGAAGCACATTTACTATACTGTCCTCAATCAGATTTTTTGGGGAAGATGTTATTAAATGAATCCATTAATTACGTAAAGGTGTCAACTCAAGTATTGTTCACTAATGTCCAAAGAGATTCTTTTTGCGTTTCCGATGTGTAGCAGCTACAGTGATAGCTCTCGGTGGTGGTGTAGATCACGACAACATTCCGATACGGGTTTTTATAAAATCAGACAGCTTAGTTTCACCTCACCGCCGTGGCGCCTGTCAGCTGTAACTGGAGACTTGAATAAAAACCAGAGCGGTGTACCACTGCACACACCAAAATCCGCCCATTCCGTAGTTTCCCAAATCATTGAACGCTAACAATGGAACAGTTCACCTGAAAAGAATATGTGCGAAGGACATTAAACCTTTTATCTTCTTACATGAACCAAGTCCTCACATGGCCCAAGGAATAAAACTCCGTCGTAGTCGTATTTTCATGGAAACACCATCGTGACCTTCTATCACTGATCAAATTGTACGAAAATTTGTGTTTTGTTAGCGGTGTACAGCGATGAGCAAACACAGACGTAATTCTGCCAGAAAAACGAAAGAAATAACGCGTTTGTGAACATGGAGGTATTTTTTCTTTATTTACTGCTGCACATGTTAAGGCCTTTACCACGTATTCTGCAACACTAACATTCAGAAACTTCTTTACTTTGTTTTAAGAAATATAGCTACAGCTGATGAAACGTTACAAATTTAAAATCATAAAATTAACAGCAACAAGAACGGAAATCAAAGCAAAGACCTTCTAACATATTTAATTTCGACCTAATGAAGAAATCAAAGAGAAAACATCCTGACTTGTGGATTCCCGCCGGTTACGTGGGAAACATAAACAAGGAAGGGGGGGGGGGGGGGGCGAAGATGTCATGACATTCCACCTCTAAAAAAAGCAAAAGTACTGTGATAACCATGGATGCAAAGGAATTATTATGAATGTAGTAAAACATTTTATTTATTGTTATTGCCATTATTATTCGAATCATTGGCATTTGTGGCACGTTAAATGCAGATGTAACGGCAACAATGGTGATGGGGGGATTGGGGGGGAGGGGGGGGCGAGCAAGGCAGAACGACAGCGAGAAACCGTGACCGATACTCAGCCCTCCCCCCTCCCACCCAATTTAGAACAGAACCCGCACCTGATTTACGTGACACTTCCGGTGAAAGACTTTTGGTCTGCTCTGACATCAACAGTTACTATAAACAGGAAACACAATTACCACCACTGGCACATACCACTAAATTTGGAAGATCCAGCATCACTTTTATAGCAAACTTCATTCAATATCACACACTACGCACCTCCTAATTTCAATGTATGTTGGATCCCGACGTCACCAGCAAAATTTCGGAGGTTGTTGGAGACATTTTCTGAATGGTCTGGTATACGGAACCAGTGATCGCCGGTGCCTCGTCTACGTTTCACCTAATTTTTTATTGACTATCATCTTTGAATCCTTATTGCACTGAACGTATCTTCACAACAGTACACCTGTCCGCGGTGTGAGCTGTATGTCTTTTTTGCTAACAAACTACAAAGTTGTGCTACTTGAAGTTTTCCCAGCGGATAAAATATTCCATCATTTTTCGGGAGCGCATCTGGGATAGGGCGACCAAATTATTTTCGGTGAAAACCGGGACACATTCACCCGGGTGCCAATGGAAACCTCATTCCACATGTACCCAGGTTTCTTAATTTTAAATATTAATGTTTTGTTGATACATTTTGTTAACCCGATTATTATAACTAATAAGAGGATACAAAAGATTGATATAATCTAGATTATCTGTATAATTAATGACATTTAATAAACGTATACAGTAATAAAGAAATATATTACGATTTTACAAAATTTTACAGCCATTCAACTTTTAATCAATTAATATTAACATGAGCTTTAATATTACTGAGCACTTGTAGATGGAATTGACTATCCTTGGAGAAAAGGGTATTTTTCACTGCCTCCAGCCTTCTTGATCATGTCTTTGTTCTTTGGGACACAGTGATAAAACTCGGCACAATCCATTTTGTAGTTGTACAGGATCTGCAGGATTGCTTCAGGAGAGTCCACCTCCATTATGTTTCTTTCGTCAGTCCACTGGATATTCATGAACGAAAATATTATTTCCACATTGGCATTATGGGCCGGGATTGCAATAAAATACCTTGCAATTATTACCAACTCAGAGTAATGCTGAAGACAGTCTCAGCTTTTAAAAAAACTCACCCACTTCTCATGACATTCCAGTGGTGTTTTTTTTTTTCATCATTCCACTTGTGAAGACTTTCTTCAACAAAATTTGTCAGTATGCCGAACTGATCAAAGAGAATCGAATCATCGATTTCAATCTCTTTACTCTTCAAATAAGAAACTGTCTCTTCAACACTTTCCCATTTTGGCACTCTCTTCAGTAACATCCAATGAAACACCGGCGATGAGGGTAAATACGAGGCGCTCCACTTGCTGAGATATTCTACACAAGTGTCATAAAACTTGTTAACTTCTTCTCTAAAACTCCTTTCCGCTGCTTCTGATACTTCTGCTCTTTTAAGGAGAGATTTAACATTAAAAGAAATGAACTGCTGTTGTCTCCTCTTAGTATCAGTTTCCAGAGTATTTTTCAAAACATCATTTACCTCTATTACACTTTTCGTGCTTCCCTCAATTTCCTTTACCCCATGCTGCAAAGTGCTAAGCTGACTGTGAATGAACCATAAGTGGACTTCACTTAAAGGGTTACTGAAAAACTGAACCAATATTTTGGGGGCTTTGTCTTCATTTAGGAAAAAATCTTTTAAGGGTTTAAACAGGCGGATTACTCTTTTAACTGCTGGAAACAGTGATAACCAGCGAGTTTTCGAGTGACACATTACATTAATATATTCAGTTCCCACATAATCACAGAACTCCTTAAGCCTCTCTGTTCTAACAGTATATATGTAAAAGTGTGAGTATACCTTCATGACGATAGTTGCAACATCACAGCAGATGTCTGCACGCTATTGTGTAAAATATGTGCAGGGCACCCTATGCCTTCAATGTTTTCATGCAATGTTGCCTTTAATTTGGTAAATACGTTGCATTTGCCTTGTCTTTTTAAACCACCATAGGTTGTGTTTGTGTTGTCTCCACAAAATGCCACACATTTATTTTTCTCAAGATCAAACATTTCGATAATATTCATACAAAATCTTGAAAATTCATCAGATGTTTCATTAGGTAGGGAACTCACCTTCAAAAGTTTGGTCTGAATTCCCAGATTAATATCGAAAAACTGAACAACAAACGGAAATATTTTAGTGGCCTTATGATTGCTGGCATCAATGGATACCCCGTAGAAAGAAGACTTTTTGATGTATTCAAGGCTTTCCTTTACACTCTGGGGAGCAATAACTCCTTTCACTAAGGCTGACACTTTAGTTCTTGCTGAACTAAACTTTTTTTCAATGGAAGAACCATCAAACATAATGCTGTTAAGCTTATTAGTACAATCACTAGATCTATAAGTTTGGTGATGTTTTACCGTGTGGTAGGCTAGTGTAAGCTCGGCTGCTCGAACTTTCGTCTCTTCACTTGACTGATGTTTCACAAAATAATTTTGTAGAGTTTCACTGCAGCTCGGTGCACTGTATCTGTTAATGTGTTTCTTTGACCTGATGTGATCAACTATGTCGGAACGTCCACCATGACTTATACTAATAAAACAGTTACATACGGAACACTCTGCTTCGTAATCAAAACGACCTTTCTTAATGAAATTCCATTCCTTGGAATAACAGTCACTGAACTTGCAGGCACGTTTCGGCATTGCGTTTCACAGTACTGCAGCAATAACACCACTAATATGAGAAAAAGCTATTGCAGTTTGTCTGAAAAAACATCAACTACTACACTGTTCTGACAATGACAGTGTGAGTAAGTGGCGCGACAATCGGACGGTTTCATAGCTCTGTTACAATAATACAACTTACTGCTTGTTGGCCAAAGTACCGCTCAAAGTAAATTATTGCCTGAGTGTTTCAATACTGATACTGTGATTACTAGTATGGGACAATGGAGGTTTTAGTTAAATAAGCTAAAATATATTAATTTCTTGTGTTGCATTTCCTTTAATATAGTGAAATCCCAAAAATTTGAGAAAGTTTCACTTAATGTATTTAAAAACTGAATTCCGGGACTTTTGAGCGTCCCGAAACAAATTTTCTGGACACCGGAACATATGGATGAAAACCGGGACAATCCCGGTTTTCCGGGACGTTTGGTCACCCTAATCTGGGATATCTTCGTTCATGTTCCAGTATTCTGGCGGACAACATTTCCGCCAATTTCAAGCTAATTTTTAATTCGTTTTACACACTGCGGAGTAAACGCGCATCAAGTTTAGCCTATGACTGACTATCTTGTGTTATCTCTTACGCGGGTGCGTTTGCTCCACAGTGAGTAAAGTAAATTAAAAATACGCTAGCGAATTACCTAGAGAGTGACGAAAAGGTTGCCAGCCGATATACCGGGAGGTGATTTAAAAATATCCCGGATGCACGCCAGAAAAATGATGCAGTAAACTACAAACTTGTTCCATTCACTCGCGGTAGCTGCCGTTGACAACAATGCCCACTTTACTTTTCGGCCTCAAGCATGCAGTCAGTAGTGCTCGACGTCTTTTCTAGTTTGTTTTTCTAGTAGTGTTAGTCGTACGTTAACAGAGGTACACAGCAGTACAAGACAGGTTTGCTATTAAAGAGCTGGCCGATATGCACATCTCTGAGTGCAGTGGAAGAGACGCACTGCGACACTACTCGGATGCCGAGCTGTTCCCGCAACGGCGGCAACCACGTCTTAGTACAGTGAGGGTTGTTGCATTACTCTGAACTGTGTGTTGTACGTTTTGGTAATTGCATTTCAAACGCTTTTTCATTGTTGTGGAGGTTTTGGCACAGAAACAAAGATTAGGATAACAACCGAATAAACCACGATTAGGAAATTACCCTGTAACGATCCACCGGAGACGATAAGTCCCTTATGCCGAAACGTTCAGCAAACGTTTCTAAACGTCGCCGAAATTTTCTCAGTGCAGTTCTCACAACAAGTTACACGTGCTACACTGCACACCAATGCCTAGTATTCTAAACTAGTCAGGTACTTTATATGCTAAAATTTTGAAAAAAATAGTTATTGTTTTTAATGAGTTCTTCTACAATATTCTATAAATGTTTTAAATTGTTCAGTTAAACTTAACCCAGCATCAGTAGATATTACGTTTTACAATGAATATCATATTCATTATTTTCAGGTTGAAGATACATTAAATTCTCCTTAAAAAGTACGTTGTGAGAAAAAGTCAACAACAACACGAGTTGTATTTAAAAAAAAAATTGTAGTGGCTGTAAAGTATCTCCCGCTCCCCATTGGTATTGCACGTTACTGAAAGGGTGTTGGTATTGCTAAGAGCAGGCTAAAAGATTCATTGAGGTTCTCAGCCCTACTCACACATGGGTACCTCTTTAAAAAGTACGTTGTAAGCATAGCTGAACAACATTTTTTTTTAATTTTTTGGGGTAGGCACGAAATGGCCCCCACAACCGTCTGGTGATACACGTTACTGGAAATGTTTTGATATTATAGGGGTTAACGAGAAAGCCGCTCAGACGCCGTCCACTGACCTGCCTACTACGACTATAGGCTTCTCTGTGGACGTCACTGGTTCCAGGATGGGTTTAACACAGGTGCACTCGACTTCTTCCAAAACGAAAGATGAAACGTTAGAGTTTAGCGTCCCAGTGACACTGAGATCATCAGAAATGCAGCAGCAGCTGGCAGCAGACGAAACTGGGACGAGAAGTCGACCGTGGCCTCTTTTCGTGGAGTTTCCCTACTGTCACCTGCGCTGATTTAGGGACAGTGGCAAACATAAATTAGGCTGTGCAGACGGGCTTTGAACTTCATTCCACCTCTATGCGAAACCAGTGTTTTAATCACTCTACGTCTTCATTCCTTGCCAGCTTGTTTACACCAGCCTCGAGAGTTGTGAAGTTAAAATTCCCTTCTACTACATACATTCACGTTTCTCATACTAGTGACTTTATTACATCTTACTCCTGCACAGTCGTTTCGTTAGTACAATCCACCAGAAACCTGTGGATCAGAATAAACTGAACATCAAATGACATTAGTCTCCATTCTAAAACTTCTTGTCAGATGATTTGTGGAAAGCAGATACTCTTGAATCAATTTGGTACGGTAATTCCAGAAATAATTTCCGTTTCTTTCTATCACGTGAGGTTTTTATAAAAATAAAAAGTAATAATTTGACGATTTTAACTTCTGGGCCAACAAATATATTCAAACACCAATTTACAAGGTACGTTTTTAACCAAAACACATTTAAAAAATAAACGACATTGGAAAATACTTCGTTACTATCCTGAATAAAAACATGACATCACCAGTGTTCCATTAATTGTTAAACTTTCTTTTCTTCGACTTCCTTGGAGATGCTTTTATATAGTGACTTTCCCTCTTCAACATCCAACGGTATTCGGCCGTCATAGCTGCATTCCAGTTCCCCCGCTGCCGACCTCCTCTTCACCTCCATATGTTGGTGAAAACGTTTATCCTGTTCACTACAATGTCCCATTTTTCCGAAAAGTAGTCGATACGTGAGTGCAGAAAGCGAACTTTCACACACGTGTTACGAGCGGTTCTAGGGGCTTCAGTCTGGAACCGCGCGACCTCCACGGTCGCAGGTTCGACTCCTGCCTCGGGCATGGATGTGTGTGATGTCCTTAGGTTAGTTAGGTTTAAGTAGTTCTAAGTATACTAGGGGACTGATGACCTCAGATGTTACGTCCAATAGTGCTCAGAGCCACACTTGTGTTACAACCCATCTTCTTGAAATTTTGCAACATTTTTTTCAACATTGACCTTGTAATTAGAATCCTTATTATTCCCTAGAAAGTTCTCAGTATCTTCTAACGTTTCACTAGGCACAACCTGCATCTCAATAGGTTTGGGAGGGGAGACTGGCAAAGCTTGTAAATGACAGTGTAGTGGGCGGTGGTGGGATCACTCATGGAAAAATTCGTGTAGTATTTGGTATTAGAGCTGCACTTTTTTAGATTGATGTCAGCTGATAAGAATCCTTGCTTAAAGGAAGTCTCACTAACAAAGGAATCACCTTCAGGGGAGGTCAGGTATCCAAATAGTGAAGGAATCACCATACTTCATCAAAATATAACAGGTATTAGAGATAAAGTTAGTCAACAGCTTATAGATGTTGACTCTGGCGTTACTGGTATATCGGAGCACCATTAAAATAATTTGACGATTCAGAGGCTACCTTTACCAGGATACAGATAGCTGTCTGTTTTTCAAGGAATTCATTGCGGAGTGGGGGAGTAGCCATGTACGTAAAAACCAGTATTCCATTTGAGTCTGTAGATGTACCACGGCAGTGCACTGAACAGGTATTTGAATGTTGTGCACGGTCAGTTGAATTTAGTGAAACTAAACTTCTAATTGTTGTGGTGTTCTTAGGTCTCCTAATTCTGACTTCAGAGCACTTCTGCTCAAGCTAGAGAGTGTTCTTGGTTCTTTTTATAGGAAGTACCAGAAATTAGTTATATGTGGTGACTTTAATATTAATTTTGTATGTGACTGTTCAAGGAAAAGGATGTTGGAAGATCTCCTAAATTCATATGATCTGATGAAGACTATGTTTTTTTTTCATCTAAGGTGCAGGGGAACAGTAGCACAGCCATAGACAATATTTTTATTCATTGTGCGTTACTAGATGGGCATTCTGTTTGTAAAAGAGTTAATGGCCTTTCAGACCATAGTGCACAAATTTTAACACTAAAAGGTTTTTGTACTCAAAAAACTGTTATCTATAATTGAAAAGTACGTAGAAAAGCTAATCCAACGCCAATAGAAGGTTTTTTAAAACTCATTAAGGAACAAGAGTGGTATGATGTTTATAGTGCTGATAACATAAATGACAAATATAATCCTTTTCTTAACACATTTCTCATGCTCTTTGAAAGCTGTTCTCCATTAAAACGTTCTAAACAGGCTACTAGCTGTAAAAAGCCGCCTGGGTGGCTGACTAATGGGATAAAGATATCATATAAAACATAGTGGGAATTATATCAAAATGTTAGAAGTGGTCACTATCAAGCTATACTAGCCCATTACAAACAGTATTGTAAGGTGCTTAAAAATGTTATTAGGAAGACAAAGAGTATTTGGTACGCAAATAGAATAGCCAATTCACGGGATAAAATTAAAACCGTACAGTCAGTCGTGAAAGAAGTGTCTGGTCAGCAGCACAAGGTCGACGATATAAAGTCAGTTTGTAGTAAAAAATATTTATGTTGCTGATAAATCAGATATATGTACAGTATTTAACAATCGCTTTCTGAGCATTGCTGGTGAATTAAATAAAAATATAGTTTCTACAGGGAATCATATAACTCTCTTGGAAAATGCCTTTTCGAGATTGATGTCTGAAATGCTTCTCTGTGATACTTACATGGGGGAGATTTAGTCCATAATTAAACCAATGAAGACTAAGGGCTCTCATAGATATAAAGGAGTGCCTAGCAGAATATTAAAGTACCGTGCGGCACATGGTAACCCTGTATTAGCTATATTTCTAATTTTTCATTTAAGAATGGTCCGTTTCCTGACCGAATAAAGTATTCAGTATTAAACCCGCTTTATAAAAAGGGAGAAAGGGATAATGTAGAGAGTTTTAGACCCACTTACATGCCATCAGTGGTTGCTAAAGTTATTTAAAAGGCTGTATATGTAAGCATAAGTGATAATTTATTTCAAATAATTTGCTATCAAATGTTTTAGAAATGGTTTAACAACTGAAAATACTATATTCTCTATTCTCTGTGAGGTACTGGATGGATTAAACAAAAGGTTTCGGACGCTAGGCATCTTTTTTTATTTAACTAAGGCGTCTGATTATGTTGATCACAAATTATTGTTCCAGAAGTTGAACCCTTATGAAATATAGGCAGTTGCTCATAGTTGGTTCACCTCCTACTTTAACAACAGACAGCAAAAGATCATTATTCACAGTACTGAGAATGGCTATGATGTTGAACCCGAGTGGGGTACGGTCAAGTGGGGCATGCCCCAGGGATCAGTATTGGTGCCACTCCTGTTCCTTATTTATATAAATGATATGCCCTCTAGTATTACAGGGGATTCTAAAATATTTATGTTTGCTGATGACACTAGCTTGGTAGTAAAGTATTTTGTGTGCCACGTTGGCACTGTTTCAAATAGTGCAGTTCGTGACATAAGTTCATGTCTTGTAGAAAATAAACTAACGCTAAGTCACAGTAAGACTCAGTTTTTTTCAGTTTCCAACACACAATTCAACAAAACCTGACGTTTTAATTTCGCAGCATGGGCATATGATTAGTGAAACTGAACAGTTCAAATTACTAGGTGTTCAGATAGATAGTAAACTGTCGTTGAAAGCCCATGTTCAGGATCTTGTTCAAAAATTTAATGCTGCCTTTTTACAATTTAACGGTATCTGAAATAGTTATAGTTCGACACGAAAACCTGTCTACTTTGCTTATTTTCATTCACTTATCACGTATGGTATTATGTTCTGGGGTAACTCTTCCCATTCTCAAACGATATTTTTGGGTCAGAAACGGCCGATTCGGACAATAAGTGATGCAAGTTTGCGAACCTCTTGTAACCCCTGCTCATTGGTCTGGGTATTCTGACTTTGGTCTATCAAAATATATATATATATTCTTTAGTGTCGTTACTTGTTAACAGTACAGCTTATTCCTACGAATTAGCAACTTCCACTCAGTTAATACTAGGCAGAAATCCAATCTGCATTTGGATCGCACTTTCTTGACTCCTGTGCAGAAAGGTGTGCAGTATACTGCTATATCCATTTTCAGTAAGCTGCCACAAGAATACAAAGATCTCAGTATTAATCCACGCGCTTTCAAATCGAAACCGAAGAGTTTTCTCATGGGTCACTCATTCTATTCTGTCAAGAAATTCTTTGAAAAACTCAGCTCATTCCTGTGTTATATTGTTGACGGCGTTTACATAAACTTACGGCTTGTCTTTTTGTTCATAAACACTTTATTTTATCTGTTATTACTTTTATGTTGCAATTTCATGTACTGGCACGTTCCATGAGCTTGGAGATTTGTTCCTCAACTTGGGCCTACTGAACTAGATGTGTAAAACAAAATTAAAATAAATAACTGACAGGAACGCGGTTAAAGTAACTTTTCTCTCATCTTGATTGTCTTCTCAAAATCTTCATCCTTCATCAATTTCTTTATTTGAGGACCAACAAAAATTCCAGCTTTCAATTTGTCTTGAGTGACGCAGGGAAATTTCTTGGGAAGGTATTTGAAGCAGGGTCTATCCTATGGTAGAGACTTTACAAGTTGCTTCATCAGTCCCAATTTTATATGTAGTGGTTGCTGAAGCTAGACTTTTTCTTTTCATTCTACAAGCAGCTCGTGCAGGATATTTTTAGGGCCAGGCACAAAATTTCACTGCTCTCTCCAGACTCTCACACTCCAGTGTCTTTGCCTTGGCCGACACTCCCATTCTCACAGAAAGCAAGACATTTTTGTGAACCTAGCTTTTGTCCTAACAGTATTCCGATAACTCTGAAGTCACTGCAAATAAGCTAATCATGCTGCTCATACTGTATACTTATAAAGACTATCGTCTTGTTCTCACGCGTCCTTTTCATTTGAACTGAACGGGCCACATGAATGGACTCATACACGTTCCCATTATGCAGTACCACGTCTTTCAGGTTCCTCGTTGGTGGGTCTAGAAAAAGTCTCCACTGTATAGGATCATGTTCAGTGCCACAGAAGTGCATTAACTTGTTTATGTTCCTGCAGTAAACCAAGGACTCGCTCTGTGAGAATAAAGGAATTAGTTTTTTTCCTCTCTATGTCTGTGCCATGAGTCATTTGCCCCTATTTCAGAAGATTCTTACTTTTTACCCGAGAGCCAAGTAGATCAGCAGATTCCTTAAGCAAATTCAAATCTCGTACTAGATCATTAAATTCGCTCTGAGAGAACAGTTGTGGAATAAAGTCGCATTCAGGCTGGTAGAAATCGTTATCGTCTTCGGTTATTGCATCAACAGCATTCTCATCATCGTCTTCTGGCACATTCTCTAAAACAGCTGAAGGAAGAGAAGCAATCAGATCTTCTCCATGTACAATTGGCCTCAAGGCTGAAGCAGTGCTTGGATACAAAATTTGTTCCTTATTTTTCGAATCGCACCGCAGCACATTAGCAAAAGATAAATAACAGTCATTAAGGTGATTTTTAGGCTCCCTCCACATCACTGGAATCGCAAATGGCATGCATGTTTTCTTTCCTTTTGTCCACAGTCTTACCTCCCAACACAATAGCGTAAGCACCCATCCCTGTCACAAAGTTTCTTTTAAGATAAGCATGGCAAGCTTTTTTCACAAAGTCTATAATAACCAGTCTGTGCTTAGGCACTTGGTAATTTTCACAAATGTAACAGAAAACATTTGGGTTGTTCACGCACTTTCTTATTTACACTGCAGTAACTACGAAGAACAGGCGAATTGGTTTATTAATATTGTCCTAAATATACAGAATAATCGCAACACAGCGCTGTCTGTGAGATAAACGCCACTTTCAAGATCACTCAATAAGAACTAGCATCAACAAGTGTAACAACCTAAAGGTGTACACGACTGTATTGAAAAATTTCACTCAAACAATACGTATACTCTACTGACACAACAATATATCTTGTAAGTCAAATAGTAGCAAAACTGTAAGCGATACGAAAAACCCGAAAACGAATTTGGAATCAACATAAAAAGTTTAGGTAGTATCACATACTACTTTTCAGTCATCTAATACCATGGAGACTAGTGTAATCAATAACAGAAATACTAGAGCGACAGCCCTGTTTAAATTATAATCCAATTTAAATCGGCATCTTCTCGCAATATGAAACAAAGTGACCATACAACAATGCGAAAAATAAGTAAGTGCGTAATAATGTGTACTCTCACAGCTGACACAAAAGTGAGACTTCAGATTGGTTAAAACAAAGGTGTGACGCTAGAGAAAATAGTGTAATCAGTTTTTTAATGCTAAAAGATACGTTAAAAGTCTAAAAGTTCCCTCGAATATGACAGCGCTATAGGGAAAAAAAGTACCTCACCTCATGATTCTTGTCAGTTACGACGTTTTTGTCTTTGGAAGTTGCACGTGGAAATGTTGTTGAAATGCCACAGTTGGTTATTGATGTGGGAGCCAAATACGTTGCTGAGTTCTAAGAAACTGCTACTTCACGAACCATTTCGAGAAATTTAAAGGAAATCCTCCGAGCTTTGCACAAAATTCCTACGATAAAGGTGCCTTAGAGAACGTATCGAGAATATGAAAGGTTGCGTTGCATAACAATGTGGTCATGGTTGACCTCTATGTTCATAGATGTGGAATATAAATTATGAGGTCCGACCTCTGGCCTGCCGCCAGAGCACCGGCGTAGCGAATGGTTTGAAGTGGTTTACTATATCTTCAACTTTTGTAGTCCTGTCTTCCTCAGTTGCGTGTAATATTACGGTATATTGATAATTTTTACTTATGGACCGTCTGACACCAACTGAATAAAACACAATTTTAGTGCCATACGCGTTTCGCCTTTATTTTCTTCAAGGCATCATCAGTGGCCTGTAATATGAACATATGTTAGCTATTTAATTTACATTTTTGTCACTGTGCCTGAACTGTTTATAACCTATAGGCACAGTGACAAAAGTGTAAATTAAATAGCTAACATATGTACATATTACAGGCCAATGATGATGCCTTGAAGAAAATAAAGGCGAAACGCGTATGGCACTAAAATTATGTTTTATTCAGTTGCTGTCAGACAGTCCATAAGTAAAAATTATCAATATACCGTGGTTTACTATAGTCTAACATCCGCCGTGCTGTTGTAACGGAACATCCTCCTCTAGCGCTACTGTTCCTCAAAAATAGTCATCGAAACCAGTATTATTTTTCGAATTTTGGATAAGTCTATATTATCTCTGCTGCTTTTCTGAAAGCTTTCATATAATTATATAAACAGTATAAGCTAAAATTTATGAAAAGGAATTACTTTATTTTCGATGTTATAATCGATAAGTACGGTACTAGCTCTGAATGAACAGTTAAATTTTTTTTGAAGTATTTGAAATTACGAATTATTTGGCACAAAATTTCTATTATTAACTACGCAATCTAGTACTGTTTATTATGTTTACTTCTGGATTCATTTATGAAATAATAATCGAAATTAGTAGAAATTCATTTGTCAAGAAAATCTGTAAACCCTTTGAAATATGGTTATTACCGCAGAGTGAAGTAGTAGTAGAGACGCCTCTGATGTAATCGGACGTATTTCTGTATTTTGGGCGGACAATGTAATTTCGACTACGTTAATGTGAACATTCAAAAGACTGTATGATATACTAAAATGTGTAAAATATATTAACGTAACAACAAAAATTCTGCAACAACAATTTTCAAATTAAATTTGTTTAGATCAGTTCAACTATGAGGACCTAAAATGCGAGAATTTCAGCTTCGAGAATCTGACCCCTAGGCAAGAGGAACTGGAGCTAAGTAAACTAGAAAGTTTATTGCCATCATCGCTCCTCTCAAATTTTTCGTAAAACACTTTGCTTATTGTGGACAATAACAGTAACTAGGAAGGTGGAAGGAGATTACAAGATGCACATAACAAGCTTGCGGATATGGATATAGAGATACGGATAGTGAGCATGTTTCTTACCGGCGCTGACCTCCACTCGTGGGAGCTGTACTGGCATTGCCGACTGCGACTGTGTCATCACTTCCGCGGTGCAAAGAATTGTACGCCACTTCTCAAGCAGGAAATTTTGATGGACACGAAAACTTCGACTGTTTCAAGAAAAAATCATAACTCTACCACTAATTAATTGATTTTTCACACGCTGAACGACACTATAACGATTTATATCACAGAGAAGTTGATATTTTTACGTAGTTTTAGTGGGAGACAGAGACTTTGTAGCTGCTCTGCATCGCCGCAGGAAGCAGAGCGCTGTGGTGGCTCTCTCCAAGCAGTACTTGGCGCGACGACGTCATTAACTTCGTGCCTCAAACATCAGATGGCAAATAATTTGTCACTCTACAGTCAGCTTGGAAGTAACAGGTGCTACGTGCCGATCCAGCACTCCTTATTTACTTGACAGGGAAAAATTAATCGTTAATTGATGTCAGGGTGACAGGTGACAAGGAGCCACGGACCTCGCCGCAAGACAAGGATACATCGAGGCGAGAAAAAGTGCGTTGCTTTCATGATAGTAGATAGGTAGAAGTCGCTAATAATATGGATATGAGTCCGCCAGAATCCTTAGTGGTCGAATTTTGCTCGAAGTGTATAAGTGTCCAATAGCAACATCAAGGAATTTGGAACTATGACGCCATATTTTACTGAACTCAGACATTTGTGCTAACTGGGTCAAGAGTGGTACCGGTCGGGATGTGAATTGCTGGCAGTTGGTGCTTGAAGATGGGGCAGTATTAAAATCGTCTACAAGTGTGGTATTCACATTCCTGGCGAAACACACAGGTAAAAAACGATTAAATAATTAAGAGGACTCCTCTGAACCGGCTGTACGCGCTATTGACGTTACGACACGTTATTACTGGCAGTTGATGGTACACCTACATACGACACGTGATCAAAAAGCAACGGGACTTCTTTAATTTCGCAAACTTTATACATCCGATTTTCAAATTTTTTTTATCTTGCTGGTACACATGTTCCTGATGTATGTTTGTATTTTCAGCTGCTTAGAATGTTTAGTTTATTGTTGACATCGAAAAGGTTGTTCGTGTTTTCGAGCGGTAGGCGCATTTTTACTTTCGAAAAAGATGGACCGAAGAATTAGCATTAAATTATAACTGGAAACTAAAATAAAGTGCAGCACCACATACGAAATGTTGACCGTGGGTTTTGGCGAATTTACTGTGAGTAATACAACAGTTTGCGAGTGGTATAAACATTTCAAAGAGGATAAAGAAGACACTGAAGACGACGACCGCCCTGGACACACGAGGATATCAGCTACTAGTGACAATGCGGAACAAGTAAAGAAAGTGGTTCTGTAAAATCGACGGATCATCGTCAGAGTAGTTGCTAATGATGCCGCTGTATCCCTTGGCTCATGCCAAGTAATTTTTTCTAATGTAATGGGCATGAAACGTGTAGCAGCATAATTTGTTCAGCAATTGTTGAATTTCGACAGCAAACGACGTCGCGTATACATCCCTCACGAATTGTTGA
This sequence comes from Schistocerca nitens, assembly GCF_023898315.1. Lineage (NCBI taxonomy): Eukaryota > Metazoa > Arthropoda > Insecta > Orthoptera > Acrididae > Schistocerca > Schistocerca nitens. The sequence continues at coordinate 295,867,962 of NC_064615.1, read as the reverse complement.
ATGGAGTCGACAATGATCCAGAACTTCTGCAGAAGGCTAGGACAGGTGACGAGCTACGGGTGGCAGGGTCTGGCGTCGAAACCAAGCTCCAGTTGTCGCAGTGAAATCTGCCTGAAGAGCCAAGACCGAAAAAAAATTCGACAAGTTCGTTCACACGTGATGGTTTTTCTCAGTGTTTTCTTCTATTACAATGGGATAGTGTATCATGAGTTCCTGTCTTACCGTCGTAAGGTCAATAGGGAATACTTCCTGGAAGATCCGTGTCGTTTGCTTGAAGCGACCTGAAGAAAACGAGCAGAACTGTGACAAAACCCCTCACGAAACTACCATTACGATAATGCTCCTGCTCACGCCTCACAATTGTTCGTGATTTTTTGGCAAAAAAAAAACCGTTATATTGTCTCAGTCGCCGAATTCGCCGGACCTGGTCCCCTGCCACTTCTTTTTATTCCCGAGCTGAGAGAACCGTGGAAGAACGTCGTTTTGCCATCATTGATGAGATAAAAACAGGATCGCTGAAGGAAAGCCATAACGAAAAGTGATTTCCAGAAGTTCTTCCAAGATTGGAAAAAGCGCTGGCACAAGTATATTATGTATGTGGGGGATTGCTTTAAAGGGGACAGAGTTGATGCTGTTGGATAAGATAAGATTCTTTAAGAAAGACGAAAATTCCCGTTACTTTTTGATCACACCTGGTATATCAGCAGCGGTAGCAGGAGTTATTGCATTGTTTCGATTTTAACTGTGATGCAGAGTCGCAAATTTGTGCGCAGGGGTCAAGTTGCATACGTAAAAACACAGGCGTTACAGAACAAAACGGTGACAAAACGGTCTGTTTACAAGTCTTCCTAATAAGATCTTGGAATGTCAAGTACACCGGGGCGCCACTGTATCTTTTCGTTTTAAGTATAAGAAAAGGGAATGGCACCTGAGTCTCCTCACTGACACTTTCGAGAATATGAATAATAAAAGGACAAGTTAACGCGCAGCAAGTTTGCATAAACTCTGTCCGATATGCGTGGTGTATAATTAATCACTTCTGCCGCAGCTATGATTCGTGCAACCAACTTTTCCTCCGAGTGGACTGGGATCTCCTAAACAAGACTCTTTGTGTGTCCCCACAAGACAAAAATCCAAAGGGTTAAACCTGTGGATCTTGATGGCCAAGAATGTGGTCCACCTCGACCGATATACCTGTTCCCGTAGACTAAGTTCAGATGGTTTCGGACGCGAACTACAAAATGTACTGGCCCGCCATGATGCTGGAAACACAACTCGTGCCGAATGTCCAGTAGCACATCTTCCAAAATCTTGTTGCAGGAATATCAAGTATGTGGCAACAGGAAAGATGTACAGCCCAATCAAAGGACCATCGCATACACCTGCCCCGACACTGATGCCGCAGGGGTAATGAAATCTTACTGTACACATGGCTTTGGGGTTTTCTTGCGCCCAAATGTGGCTATTTCGAGCGTTCACAACACCTTCCCTTTCCAAATGCGATTCGTCAGTGAACAAAATGCATCTTGGAAACTGAGGAAAATCCACACAACGGCGTAAAAACCGAGTACAAAACTGACAGGCGGCAAAAATCCTCCGGCAGCGTGCCGTGCACCTTCTGAGGGTGAAACGGCTGGAGTTTCCGTTCATACAGAACACGCCAGACGATAAGACACGTGAGAGTCACGTGCAATGGCTCGAGTACTCGTCGATGGGTTCTCTTCAGCTTGATGAAGCACTTCCAGTACGACAGTGGGCCGCCTTCTTGGAGCACAACAGTTTGCTCTGTCGCTTGTGAATTTACCAGTTTCCTGCAGCCATTGCTCTACTCTGGCAAACATGCGGTAAGAGGGAGTCACACCATTTGGAAAGTACTAGTGGCACAGACGATGAGCTTCCCTTCCATTACGGCAAGATTCACCGTAAATTAACAAGACATCAGTGACGCTACGGACCAGTACTCAGGCATCCCGTTACTGCAGTTCTCGTCACGGTAATGTCAACTGACGCATCACCAGGAAGCATCAAAACGAGGCATATGGAAACAAAGGACATCACGTGACATCACATCCCTGTACCTTTCATGAATGTGGGTAGCCTATCATAACAGGAGTACTGCGTAAGAAACATCCTGCGTGCGACTGAGCAGCTCTTGTAACATGGAAACGGAACCGTTTCCGGACGTGGGTTCCTTTGTAACTCTTGATTTACTAAGACCCCTCTACAGCTTCTACAGGTGTGTAGCATTAACTGTGAAACAACCTGTATTAAGGCGCGATCAAAAACGTTTCCGTTAGGGATCGTTACTGCAGCGTATACGCGGCCCAGCGCGGATCGGGTGCGGGTAGAGAAGCACCGACAGGTAGGCAAGCGGTTAGTACGGCACTCGAAAGGAGGCGTTTTGATCGCCCTTCTATAAAACGTCCATTCTTACCAGTTGATGTGTGTTTATTTGAAAATTGTTGTTTCACTCATCATTCCTAATTAGTCTTCTTTACAGTCGCCTGGCAGCTTTCCTCCTCCTGTTTAATTGACGATACGTCCAAAAAGACAGACAGAGGAAGGGGAAGGATGCACTAAAAAGCACTTCCGGGAAGGGTAGCTAGCCTTAGAAGCCACGTTTTACAAGTATTATAGTCAGATTTATCTTTCTCTCGTGCTTTTATGTAGGTTTCGAATTTTTGCTGCTCGCAGACTATGTTTTCGGAGGCATAGGGTAGGTGAATGTAGTTACTGATACGAAAACGGGTATTGACTGGTGTATCACACCACTGGTCGTTAAGATATTGTGCGGATTCGTTACCGATCTAGGTCACTTGGAAACTAAATCTCGACTTGCGCTTATAAGCAACCACAAAGATCTTCAGTTCTGTGAGCAGTGCTACCGGACCAGAAAAGTTCGTGAACTCACATTTCTCTCAATACTCCAATCTTGTGATGCAAAGAGGTGCAGTGCTCCTCAGTTACACAAAGGTTACATATTTTTTAACTATTTAAATTCTACAACAAAAAGGGACTTTTTCCAGGCAAAACGAAGAGCGTATATGTATAGGTCTATTAGACAGTCATGAACCAACCCCAGGAATAGGTAACTGCGAACTCGACAAACTTTCTCTCGGCCGCGACAGTCTGTAGATGACAGTGTGTCGTATATTTTCCATGAAAATGCAAAAGTAATAAAATAATTGTTATCAGTACATGCCAGCAAGATATTGTCTTGGAAATCTCACATGCTTCCTGTAGTAGCAACCGTTGCTAAACCGCTGCTAGGTAGGAAATACTACTCTCCTCTGGCGCATTGCCGAGCATAGCATTACTGGTCAAACTTTAGACCAGAAAGACCCGGACTTGACTGTATTCTGAAAAATACTACGTATCTGCAGGCTGGTAGTGATAGCTTCACAATTGTGTAAACATAGGTGTGTCATGTGGTTACTGCTTACTATCTCAAAATGTACAGAACAAAACAAAATTAAATTCCTTCTGTGTGGTAATACATGCAACTAATCTCCTTTTGTAGACAGTTTGCCTTGAGCCATAATTAGACTTAACTTAAACTACAAGCACTAATTCGAGAGAATTGCGAAAATTTATATTGTTGAAAGTAGTGTGCGATGGACGGTGTCGCCTCTAGCTCACGTGCTCCAGATGTACGTAACAGTCGGTTCTCTCAACAATAGCAGGCGAACAGTGTTGCTTTTGGTTTCATGTTCAGGTTGCGAAAGTAAAACGTTACCTGACTCTCTATGTGTTGCGCTTGTCAGAGGAGTTGTACTATGTGGTAGCGACACTCGTATTATTTCCATCGACAAGCACTGCCGTAGGAATGTCATCTGTGACGTGCCCGAAGTCCACGGACGCATACATTCTGATGAGGAAGGCTGGGGGATGGCGGGTAGGAGACGAGCGTGTGCAGCGCTGCTGGCCAGACGCGGTAGCATGACGAACTCGCAGCAGCCACCTCTCGCTCGGCGACGCTCGGACGGATTCGGCTGCCTTCGGGTCGGCTGCCATTACCGCGGCCGAGGCGGTCCGCACACAGCGATCGCGGGAGGGGGGGAAGCCCTTACTGCCGTCAACATCAAAGCGGCGCGCTGATTGGTCGGCCGCGGAGCCTCGTTCTGACGGCGGCGGCGCAGGCTGCAAAGCGGACGCGGCGCCAAAGAGAGTCTCAGTCAGTCAAGTACTCAGTGGGGATGGCTGCTCGCGCTTCGGCGGCAGGCAGAGCTGTGGCAGCTGGTCGCCTGGCCGAGTGATTCGGAACTCCTTTCTTTCTCTTCCCCCCTTCTGCGTGCAGCGCCCGGGGGTAGGGGAAGAAGATCGGTGTCTTTTACCAAAAGTGTGTTTTGAAGATGCCGCATGTGAGTAGTGGGGGCGGCGGCGATGACCTGGGCAGCACGGACGAAGTAAAAGTATTCAAAGATGAGGGAGAAGACGAGAAGAGGTCGTCCGAGAATTTGACGGAAGAGAAAAGTAGCTTGATAGACCTTACAGAATCTGAGGTACGTAGCACCAGCGGAGGTCGTCTCGTGCATCAAAGTCGATGTCTTTTTGTAGAATGTGATGGTAGCTGATCCACTTGTCACGCCGTGCTTAGTGTTGTGATCTGTGCTGGAACGTCGCTGGAAACAGTGCATTGTTGCAGTTTGCGTGTGTAAGCTGTTCACCGACGTGTGCTTCTGCGAAGTGACAGGACAGCGCACGTGTTCATTGCCTGTGATTAGTGCGTGTGAATACAATGCCTGCAGTTCGTGTGACGTGCGGTGCCGACGGAAGAGTGAACGGCAGAAATAGCTAGTTTACCTGTTTGATTGTCCCGTTCCCATTTCTTTTTCCCCTGCGCTAAGTAGTATTGCCTTAGAAAACAAAAATCCGACCAAGAGCAGTGTGAGATCCTCATTTTTCTTTCCAGGAAAAGAGCGGCTCCTTACCCGGGCAGAGCTATTCTTCAAGCAAGAATGCGACGCGATCGGACCACAGCCCCGTCTTCGGTAAGTCTTGTTGCGTGTTTATTTGGCTGCAGCAGCGCGTGTGCCGTAGCGTGTCGTGCTAGAAGTGTGGTGTGTACGCCGGTGTGGTGTTTATGCGTGCACGCGCGTGACCGCGGCCGGGGGAGGGGGCGGGGGCGGCGCTGAAGGTCGCCGGCGGAGGCTGACAAAGCCAGCCAGCTAGCGAGGCGGTGAAAGCGCGGCGTGGCCAGCGGCAGCGGACGCGCTGTTGCCCGTCCAGCCGCGGACCCGGCCCGGCCTGGCCTGGCCTGGACGCCTACTTGGCCGATAACTTTACGAGGCGCCCCGCACTGTAATAACTACCGCACTTATAACGCGCCCGCCCCCCTTCCCTCCGGCCGCCCGTGGGCCATGCTTCCTTTCCCCTCCCCTCTCCTGCCCCTACGTGCAGGCCGTAGTGGCTCCACCTAGCCGTTCACTTCTACAGCGAAGAGACTCACACAGTACGCTTGCATCAACTTCTCGGTCGTCAAGACGATGATTTGTAGTGCTTTGGTTGTGCAGCTGCTTGCTTAATAGACTTCAGCTTGCGGACTGACCGTGAATGTAACTTCTAGGTTAGGGTATACTAATTAAATAGTATTCCGCGTCCAGTCACAAAATTTTTATTTTCAAATTAGTTTCCCACGCGTTCGAAGCTACAACGCCGTTTTCAATGACTGTAAACACACAGCGGGCATTACATCTGCTTTAGTTGTACAGTTGGAAATGCTTATCACACAGAGTAAATGCCCTTACTTTTTTATAATAAGAAAGAAAATCATCAGTAACGACATCCACGTGGAAACCAACTTGCTGTATATGCCTCAAACGTGTAAGACACCAATCGAAGTGACTCATCATGCTTTGACGACCTGATGTGAAAACAATTTTATTCAGGATACGTCTCGTGTAATTCGAGCGACAATATTGTCTTTTCCATGTTTGTTTATGCTGATTGTTACGTATGCAATCGCAGTTTTGCGGATATCTTCGTAGACACGCCGTTGTAACACATCTTCATTTCGAACATTTTCAGTCAGTAATTCACGATTTATCGTGAATTACTCCTACAAAACTTGTAGTTACGCTTCAGTTTGATTATTAGGTCAGTTTTGTTGCGTCAGGCTCGGTTTATTTCTGTTTCTCATATCTTCTCACATTGTAAACAAACACAAACGTTTCCTAATTTCATCAGTAATAAACGATGTTTTTGGACAGCCTGCAATTATCAAGCAATCTAAATTCCCTCGACATATGAAAACGGGAATAAATCATCGAAACGAGTTGTGCTGCACTTGAAAACACTTAACATATGCGTTCAGTAACTTTATTATTTAATCATTACATACTTTTCTTCTACTCACACAGGTAAACATACATAGCTAACGGTATATTACGGGAATAATCATAGACCCTTCTTACTAACAGTTCTTCAGTAACCTATTTCGAATGGCTCAGACGAACTTTTATCTCCGTTGCCACGGAATTTACACTCTTTGCAGAACGAAAACGTCGCCTTTGTTGTAGATCGCTCGTTTTCCTATTGCAGTCCGATAGTACTCCATCATTTATTTTGGAAATGCTCGAAAAATTAATTATGATGTGGAGTAGACTTTTACATATTGCTTCCACTTGGTGTGTTACTTTTAGTAAACTTAATGCCACAGGACGTATAATTTGCTTAAAATGTTATTGGAAAAATTAAACGTTAGTGTGTAACCCTGTCTAGAAACAAGCGCTTCTTGTAAAAACAATACTCATTGATCAGACATGCATAAGACGATTTTTCCATCTCCCGCTGCCGGCTTTTGTGGTTAGTTTCGTTCTGTGACTGTACTTTACAAGCGAAATCTATGTCGTGTCGATGGTACAGATTTACACCTCGCAGATATCTTTTCTATGGCTATACCAGTTTGTTTTTATTCGCGGTTACGATTTTGTGTTGTGCAAATTACGCCTAAGACTATGGCAAGTAAATTCTGAAGAACGTTGCATTAATAACAACAGTGGGATTAGTGTCGTCACTTACCATTGTTGCAGTGCCAGGAGCGACCCCCCAGATTATGACAGTACAGTGTACACATGAAACCTGTATAGCTGTCATTTAACCTAACCCCTAACAGATATTTCTCTGGGCGTAACAGTCAGATTATTAACATTTCTGCAAGGCTTAAATAACACTGACAAAGTTATTAGAACTTTCAGGAAGCTAGGGCTACATTGTTTACTTTTCTACAGAAGCACATCATTACCGGTTTTGTAAAAAATTAAAACATCGTTCGTATTCTCTTTCACGATGTAACACAATCTTAAGACAGTCAACAAAATATCCGTCAAGTTGGCGTTACTACAATATTATTTGTAGCAAAGTATGAAGGCCAGATCGCTTTTTTTTCCATACCTCCAATCTGTAGTCAAATGATTAACCCGAAAATCATATACAGCAGTGCATTATTTTCACCAATAAAGATTTGAATGAAGGGACCGAGTCTGAGCTGTTCTTCAGTGTAAGAACTTGCTGGCGGCCATCAGCGTACACGATTCTGGAATTTTTAACGTTGTTGTCTGGAAGACAACCGAGGCGAAACGTACTACTGAATTTCACCAGTTACACAAAGGCGTTACCTCAAAATCTTTATTGCTGATATTATTTACTCCCTGTTTATATTTGTTTAAGCAACATTTGAATGTGTTCCAACAGCCCATATAAATACCATTTCGAACAAAGAAATCAGGAGTTGGTAGTTTATTTATTTATTTATTTTTCACGGTCATAACACCCGGAGTTAAAGGTTATTTATTACATGATACGTCGCGTTGCCTCACACGTTGTAAGGTACAGAGAACGTCACATTTTTTATTTATTCGTCACGGCGAACTAGACGTGGAAGCTAGAGCTACGAAGTTGTAATAGTATGGAGGAGTGCCTGTGTTTCCGGTAGGGTGGTAACCTTAAATAAAAAACAAGCGTGTAAAATTATGATCTGTACCAGAAGTCGCCTATTGTGTAGCCGCGCTGCGTGGGGAGCGCTGGGGATGCGACAGGTATATTTATCGCCGCTGGGTGGTTACCGTCACGTGTCATAAATAATGAATGAGCGTCGTAAAGCTTAGCGTAAATCGGGTTCGCTTTATGATCGGTCAGTCGCAGGAATTACTCCCATAAGAGGACGGGCCTCTTTTTAGTATGTATACCTTTTTCCTCCACATAAGCTTCCACTGTCAACAGTTTACCTTTCCACGCTTTCTATTTTTAAATAGATTAGACAAAATTTGAGAAACGTTGAAAGTGCATCGATCATGTTAAATAACTCGTCAGATTGCATTTCATTGCGAAACATTCGATAAGCAGCAGAATATTTTTTTATTTGCCTACGGTTTGTCCCAAATATTAAATAAATGCTAAGACGGACTCAAAATTATTGTGTACAGGAATGGTATGACCCTCGTCAAGAGCGTGCGTCATTAGTAATGATCGCTGAATATTTGTTGCGTAAAAAAAGATATGCGTGGAGCTGTTCACATTGCATCATGGCTTGAAGAGCACACGTGTCAGAAATATCAGCGATGCTACAAACGCAAACTATTTACGGTTGTTATTTTCTCTGACGATCTTAAAAAGTAACGGTCGACTTATATACTCACAACATTCACTCGTGTTAAATAGTATGTCGTAAAGAATGAGTGCATGTAATTTTGCTTTCTATTATTTGCGCTGTTTTAACAGCGTTGAAAGAAAACTTTTGTATAGTAAATATTTTGAATATGAGCAGAACTGATTTTATTCCGACGACACGTTCCGTTTTCTTTGGATTAATGCCGTTCTCGTTTTTCATCTTTCCTGGACACGAAGTCGCCATTAAGTGTTAACTGTAAACGCTCGCCAAGATGCTAAATTTTCGGGAATATAAGAAAGGTATTATACGATTTGAAAGGTGTAAGTTGAAATGATCAGATATCAATAGAATTTGGAACTTTATTATTTTTACACGTTGCAAGTTAGTAAACAACCCCACACATGCAATACTGGATTTGTAAAGATGGCTGTAATTGCGTACTTTGCTTTTTTATGTTACTCGAAATACTACTAAGAAATGTGTCGTTTTAAATTATATCGTAAATCTGGCAGTAGTTAACTTTAGGTATCAAATGAATCAGAGCGTTGGAAATTAAATATCAGCGAATTTTTTTAGAACCTCTGTAATTATTTTAAATTCTTCGGAATGAAAGACCAACCATAAACTGGATTTGTGTTTCCAAATAAATAATGTACAGGCGCGTTAGTTCGTAGGGTGGAGACCTAATAGTTTTTGCATGAGAACACAATATTTAGAAGAATTAATAATTCTTTAAAATATAGCTCAGCTTTGGCGTAATGGCGATGCTGTGAAAATAGCTGGTTGAAACTGCTTCCCATTTTATGTTCAGATAAATTTTCGTTTCACTAATAATATTTCTAGCAACTGTGAATATTTCTAGCAACCGTGGTGCCTACTTTTTGTCATCAGTGTAATGTATAGCAGTGAAAGTTTCTCACTTGGAAGCATCAGTGCGATGTACTGCATTCTAAACAGTTTAAAGCGGATTTGCTCAGACTTGTTTATGCGGATTGTTTCATTAATCATGCTGTGCTAGTTAGTATACAGCTCTGTACAATGTTTAACATTTAACAACAACAATATTAAAGCATTTGCATTTTCCGTGCAACTTTTTTGTGTGTGCGGCTTACAGAACGCCTGCTGTTTTGTGGTTACGTCGTCATATCTTTAGATATAAACCATTTACGGCTATGTGGATGCAAACGCGATCACACTGATTTCTTTCTTGTCACCAGTTACAGAGTTTGCAGTCGAATTACTGTTGTCAATTTAGAAACGTTAGGAAAATTATCGAAACGTAAAGGAAAACTTAAAACATTAATTTTACTGCAAACTCAGAGATGTGAGGTATCCAATTCGCTGAGAAAGTAAATTCTGGATTTTCAGTTTGTTTCATTTTGCCGATAATGGATTGCATGTTGTTTACCAGCATAGAATTGGAATGTGGCACTTCAGATATTTGCAGTTCACTGTCAGTAAACGTTTGTTAGACAATTTTACAGAGACATTTTACTGTTTCAAAGGCAATTTTGTGTCAGAATGGAGAACGACAGGGCACTTGTGCTAGAAGTATGTGGATTGCAGCTTTGAAGATGTTACGTTATCGAAAACGATTAAAGATTTTTATGTCTTGCACGGTAAAAAATTCATGTGTCGTTCCTGGATTGAACTCAGAGTACAAAGAAATTTATCTTGTTTAAAGTTGATGGTGCGTTAGAGAGAAATTTTAGCCGTGGGCCGTAGATTATTGCAGCATTCCAGATACTGGTTGAAACGTTGGTATCCGTTTAGGCGGCGTCTTGACCAGTAATATCGAGCTTCATGTTTGCATATGTCAGACAACTTTAGTGCACCACGCAAGAAAACTGGAAATCCATTTTTGTTCGCCACTTCTTTCCTAAATACATTGCTCAGACTTGGTGATGAACGAGCATTAAGTGATCACGTTTTATAAAATGCCGAGGACGACACAACGACTGTGGTAACGAAATTCGACTGCAGTATCCCACTATGTGCGAGTAACGCGTAATTTATTTGTGGAATAGCCTGCCACAAGTATTTAAGAGACAATATACTGACATGTGTGAAGTTCTAAATTTACGTTAGTTCGCGACATTTGTTTATAAAATGTTATTGAAATGTGAAATTTGCATTGGTAGATCTCTATTTGGAGGTGCACTATTATGCATTTTATTGTAATATATGCTTTCAGGGTGGACGGCTGGGCAACCAGTAACTGTTCGTTTTTCTTGGTAGCCACCATTATTTCAGATTGCCCGCGTTTGTTTACGACGCAAATAACTTCGTGCAGTGTGTGTCTGTGTGTGTGTGTGTGTGTGTGGCAATGTTCGAAGGATTTACAAACGCACGATTTCCTACCAATATCTCGCCGAAAACGAGTTTGTCCGCAGCTCTTAGGATTAACATATACTAACGTGCGTACTGGATTCGAGTATAATTAAATATCTATTGAAGAGTGTGAAAACACCGGTGTATTTCCCTTTCAAAATATCAGCGTAATGGTATGTCTTCAAGTAACAACCAAATGCCATCTTCAAGGACAGTAGTATGCAATAAAACAGAAACAAACAAACTGGAAAATGACTAGCGATTGTAGAGAATGTGTAAAATAACTGTTATGTTCAACTCAGTAATTTCAGTTACCCACAATGACGACATATAGCGGGGGAAGAGCCCTTCCATGTAACTTGTTTGAGAATATAACATAATAGTTGGTAGAGTGGTCCTTCTGTTAGACCTTGCTTTATATCACTAACTTTTTCGGAAAGTAAATCGTTGATTTTCTATTGCTCTGATAAGAGAGAATGTGAGTGAATAAACATTTGTTTAGATTCTTATATCGTGCTATAGAAAACAGTAAATCATTACAGGGGGGAAATTGCTATGGGAAATATTAGAGACTAGCTTCTTCAGTAGATTTTGCGTGGTTCGGTATACAGCGCAGAGTAGCGGCAAATTAATGTCTTAAGTTCAGATTTTAGAGGTTTATTAGTGGCGTTCAGAATTAATACGTCCACGCAGATCCAGGAAAGCGTTAGCCGCCTCTGTTGACATTTCTGTTGCTAAATGAAAGATAAAGTTGTGCTTTGAAAAACTGTACAGTATTTGAAAAAAATTAACAGGACTGAAGTCGAAGGTGGCTAAATTTTTCGTGACAATGTTAAACCAGTGTGGTGGCATTTATTTGTGAATACTTTGTTGTTAACTATTGTTTACATTTTCACAACTTATTTTCCCAAGCCGTAATCGCCAGATGATTGCCACCAGAGATTTTGCAAATTGTGTTATTTCTGCATGGCGTCAGTTTCGCGCGTGTTAGTATAATAAAGCTTAGCTTCAATACTTCTGAACACCGTAAATCATAGGCCGGCCGGAGTGACCGTGCGGTCCTGGGCGCTACAGTCTGGAACCGAGCGACCGCTACGGTCGCAGGTTCGAATCCTGCCTCGGGCATGGATGTGTGTTATGTCCTTAGGTTAGTTAGGCTTAATTAGTTCTAAGTTCTAGGCGACTGATGACCTCAGCAGTTAAGTCGCATAGTGCTCAGAGCCATTTTGAACAGCAAATCATATTGTAGCGTGTATAACGCACATTAATATATGCATCAGCCGAGATTCTTGAGAGGAAATAAAGGTAGACGGTACAGATATGAACGTTTAGCGACCAAGTTGCGTTGGGTAAAGAAAATTAATAAAAATGGTGCAAATACAATAAATTTTTATTTCAGGATGCAATTAAATGTATAAAGAGGTTAGATATTTTCTCTTTCATGTAGGACATTTTAGAATAGATGAAAAGAGAAACTTGGTGGAGATCATTGCCTTTAAAAATAACCAAGCGTTTTCTTTTATGTTAGTCACTCAAGAGCTAAATCATGTCCGCCACGCACGTTACTTCTATCTCGAAATTAGAAGATAGATAAAGTTTAATGCTGTACAAAGTCAAAAATTTCCCCGAAGCTGATAATTGAGATGCGGCGTATGTTAATAGCAGGACATACTATTGTTGTGGAAAACCTCGGGTAACTTCGTTAAATAATTTCTGTGGGACAAGTAGTCTCGGTGAGGGACGGTTGTGGCGAAAATGGTATTTTAATGACGCACATAAAAAACTTCCATTTGCATATTCATATTTTTGATGGAACCTTTTCGCCGCTTCCATTGGAGTTTTAATATAATATTGCAACGTTAAGTGGGTCCATATCATTGTTGGACTCCCTCCTTCCATTTTCCATCACAAACAAAGCTCTTTGCACGTATAAATTTACGTACCCTTCTGTGGGTTTGTTTTGTAAAATAATTATTCACAGTTTATTTACATAGATGTATTTTTAGTTTAGGTGGTATTACTTTTTCGATATGCAACTTCCTGTCTTATGATTATTTAGTAAAGATGATCTCTCGTTTATTGTTAAAGGAGATATGTAACACTAAAATGAAATGATAATATCTTCTCATTTATAGGCTATGACATTCTTCATTGTTAGTAATTCTGATGTAGCTTTGAGATCAACAGACAGCAGTCAACTTTATAAATGCGTCCATCTGTTCACAAAAAAACTGTACTCGTCGTTTCGTGAATCGTATGATGAGTACTCACAATAATGCTATTGGATTACTGGAGATTAAAACTGGCTTTAACTTTGCCTTGCGTCCCCCCCCCCCCCCCCCCATCCGATTGGGAAAGAACATCGATCAATGATTACATGAGCGATTTTTAAATCTTTTGTGTATTACTAGATTCATGTTTAGTTGACTGTATACTACTTTCATGTTTAGTTGACTGCACTGTATGTTTGTGAAATTATTGTGTACATTTCTAAAATTATGATTATGTGCCTTTTTTATAACTACGTAGGCCTACTGCTGTTTACCAAGTTGCTCTGCCCTGTGTCGTGTTATATTTCTCTTTGAGCTACGTTATTCTGCTCCTTGATGAGAGGTCATGATTAACTTGTTCGAACTAAAGCACTATCATTGTTTGTATTTCATCTACCTGTAGCTACGCTTTGTTAAATAGATTCTAGTTAGTGCATTCTCGTATTTTTGCCTTCAGTCGAGACAATTCAGATTTTATTACGATTGCGTCCGTTTTTCCTGTATCCTTCTTGATGATCCTGTCTTCTACATAGGATAGTTTATTCTGTCGCCCCACTTTTTCTCCCCTTATGTGTGAAATAAATGTTTGAAAGTCATTAGAACTACTTGCTTTAACAGTTTATTTTCTGAGAGCAAACTGCAGTAATAAAAAAATTTTCATCCTCTAGTTCCCCGTAAAAATAAAATAATAATACAAAAAACACTACATTCCAGGGAATGTTGACGCTCTTTCTAATGCCTCATTTTCCTGAAGAACCTAATGGTCTTCGGCGTCAAACTTTCAAGCATTGTCATCCTAATTTCCGCATATATTACAGCTTGCAGTTTAATCGAATGAGCCGGCCGCGGTAGCCGAGCGGTTCTAGGCGCTTCAGTCCGGAACCGCGCGACTGCTACGGTCGCAGGTTCGAATCCTGCCTCGGGCATGGATGTGTGTGATGTCCTTAGGTTAGTTAGGTTTAAGTAGTTCTAAGTTCTAGGGGACTGATGACCTCAGATGTTAAGTCCCATAGTGCTCAGAGCCATTTGAACCATTAATCGAATGAAAAGTAGAGCGCCATAGCACGGCTGTTGCAGCCTTTATCAACTGTGCCCAGTTGTATAGGTTGAGAGAGAACAAATCTTGCAGGAATCTGATGTCACAGTTTCTCCAGAATATTATTATTTTACAACTACTGAATCAGTCTCGTTGGTGGTTCCCATACATAAGCTATGGTGTGCCTTCAACATAATATAAGGTATTGTAGCAATGCTCATTCATTGGTATTTTCAAAAGCTTTTTCTCTGCATATTGATGATTGGATAAAAAGCTCTGACTTCAGTAAAGCTGTAACCCTTCCGCTATTTTTACTTAACCCTTGTTCATAGTGAAATGTAGTCCGACATTGCTTGAAATGTATTAACAGTGATGAATCTATGTTGTCATGAAAGAATACAGTGCATGGAAGCGTCTTTCTGGTTTCATAAATTAAACACTAGCAACACGGATCTCAAAGAACCGTGCCGAATTTATGTCATCGAAATCCACCCTCTGTCCGCCGTGTTTGTGCCCAACTCCAAAAGCCCGTGTAACTTTTGCCCCTACGCGGCTCGTTTTGAAGCACCGTGATACCTAAGAATACTATAGAAAGCGCCATGTAGGTTAACACCTGCAATTACAGGTACATGAGTGGCAGTGAATCATGACAGTAGATCTAAGACTGTTTTGAATCAGATCTCTCTGCAAATCTTTCCTCTGCAAGTCCCTTCACATCCGCCTAACTAGCCCTCCTAGTGCTATATCAGCTTGCTTTAAGCCTTCATCTCGCGATACAATTTTTTATCTCCCACATTTTCTTCCATTACTACGTTAAGTATTCCTTGCTGCCTCATGATGTGGCCAAACAACCCACTCATTCTTTCCACAGAATTGTGTCATAGAGATCTTGCAGTTCAATTTTATTAGTTGCTAGACCTACCCATCTGACCTTAAGCAATTTTCTGTAAAAGTAAGTTCAAAAGCTTCTGTTTCTTACTTGTCTGTACTGTTCATAACCCACTTTTCACGTCCGTTAACAAAACCATTTTTCGCACAAGCATTTTTTGCTGTTGCCAAAGTATATTTTGTATCTTATGTACTTGTGCCCTCGTCAGTTATTTCCTTTCCAAAATAACAAAACTTGTATCCTACTTTCGTTTCTCATTCCACGATTTAATTCGAGTGCAGTCTTTATTCTTGTCTTATTTTTGTCGATGTTCAGCTTTGACATCGTTTCAAACCATTATCCATCCCATTCAACAGAATGTCAGAGTCCTATGTCATCAGTAAACCTCAAAGTTTTTAAACAGACAAGGCACACACTGCTTCAAGAAATCACAGTGACCGTCTTGTAAAATTTTGTTACCGTATATTTCATCCACAAGGCTAAACAACTGTATGTAACTTGAGACTGAAATCTATAATTTAAAAGAATCTTAAAGTTTTTATTTCCTCACAGTGAATTTTAATTCCTTTTCCAAATTACTCCTTGATTTCCTGTACTGCTTGCAAATTTACATTAATACAGAGCTTCATTTATCCGTCACATAATTATATGTAGCTCAGTTTCAGTGAGAGGTGTCTATATCTTTCTTTTAGTTATTACTGACAGATTGCAATAGTTGGATTCATCATGCCACCCTCCATTCCCATTGCCCTTATTTTGTGAGAGTCCCCGCCATCTACAGAAAGTGATCAAACGCACACGTTATATTTCGCCATCAATAAAAATCTTGGTAGAAGCTTTTAAATGTGCAAAACGATGAATTTTGGGCTCTCCACTTTTTATTAGGCGAACCGATTAAATGTCTAGAATTATCTGTTCGACACTTGTTTGTCGAATATATCTACACAGTGAGCATATTAGTACTTTACATGGTAACAACTATGTGGTAATTGCTTTTAACTAATGTGTATTCATATCCCAATGCATGAGGATGGAGTTATGTGGCTTTGAAATCAAAATGGTTCAAATGGCTCTGAGCACTATGGGACTCAACTGCTGAGGTCATTAGTCCCCTAGAACTTAGAACTAGTTAAACCTAACTAACCTAAGGACATCACAAACATCCATGCCCGAGGCAGGATTCGAACCTGCGACCGTAGCGGTCTTGCGGTTCCAGACTGCAGCGCCTTTAACCGCACGGCCACTTCGGCCGGCGGCTTTGAAATCGATATGTTTACTAGAAAACAATAAATGCAAGTGAATCGGTAAAGCAAAAGAGTTGAAATGAAGGGAGTAAAAAGTATGTATATTTTAGTCCGTGTAGATACTTGCTGTTATACGGAGCGCTGTAGGTCTCGAGAGTATTGCCGTGGAAGACAGGGACGGCTGCGCGGTGCGTGCCGACGTTTTACAGTGGCGATAACTCGCACGAGCGGACTGCGGCCGCGCGCTGTTGTGACAGGACAGCGATGCGATTGTTTTGCTGCGGCCTGCCTGCCAGCAGACGCTCGCCCGCTGTCCGCTGGGGCCATCCGCCGACGTCCGTTTCGAAATCAGTGGGTCGCGAGCTGCGCTTTCAGAAGCGCTACTATTGTAATAGGCCTAAGCTTTTATTCTGGATCTACAGTCAGTTTGTTTTCTGTATGTGGGTGTTTGCTGAGAGAGAAGTGGGGGGGGGGGGGGGGTGTTCGTGGAGGCATGAGTGGGGCGGTTGTGGAATCCATGTACCAGCCCGAGCGCTCTAGCTAATAAGATTGCGGACTAAATTGTATTTGTCGTTTGTTGTAGGCTACCGTGCAGTTCCCGTACTTTCTTCTGGATGCTCTTTAATTTTACTGTTCATTAGCGCTGTACCACGGATCGTATTTTGTGGCGTCAGTGCTGTTCTACACACGTTCGTTGTAGCCGTAGTTGTGCGCTGTAGAGATGGGCAAACTCGTTCATCCTTGGGAACTAGTTCACCGGTGATCGCTCTTTTTTGGGAACCGTTCATTTTTACTCGTTCACCGTTCACCTGTGCTTGGTATATGGTTCTTATGAAAAACTGAAAATTAGTAGCATAGGTGACTGAAGATGGAAGGCGCCAAGAGCACTTGCCTCCCCCCTGGAGTACAGAGTTTTTATTCATAGCAGAATTCTCACACACTTATAAATTTAGTTATTCTGCAAAACTTCTCGTGTTGCCAACTCTAGTGTTATGTAGCTGATCGCAGTGAAATAATATAAGGTGGCGCATGAAAAACCTGCCCCGAGTACAGACAGCTCGCCATTACGCACGATTTGTTGACCGCTACGAGCAGAATGGATAAAATGTAATAATTAGGCAGTGAAGAATAACAAATAAGCTAATGCAAACAACTTCGAAACAATAGATGACGGCCGGTCGAAGTGGCCGTGCGGTTAAAGGCGCTGCAGTCTGGAACCGCAAGACCGCTACGGTCGCAGGTTCGAATCCTGCCTCGGGCATGGATGTTTGTGATGTCTTTAGGTTAGTTAGGTTTAACTAGTTCTAAGTTCTAGGGGACTAATGACCTCAGCAGTTGAGTCCCATAGTGCTCAGAGCCATTTGAACCATTTGAACAATAGATGACGATTGGTGGGCGACAATGAGCAGTCCAGTACTTGGGGCCGATTTTTTGTGCGCCACCCTGTACCACTGAAATAATATTTTAGAAGTTACCGCATTCTCTTTACAAAATGTGACACCAGACACTCGATTACGGAGCGCGGGCTTCATACGATTGTGAAGTAAGTCTGCCTTCCATAACAGTGAACATGCTCTTTTACCTTGAATAAAAAAAAAAAGGCCACTCGTGTGTGCCGTGCCGACTTTTTATCGAAATAGTGAAGTAAGCTGAATATGCTTTTTTGCTACCTGAGAAGGTATATGCATTACGTACCACGTAATTTGCGTAATTATAAAATACATTTTAATTAACGGTCATGGACGCTGAGTAGAATACGAAAAGAACCAGAAGTTCGGAGTCCAAAAGGGTTTGAAACAGATCTAGAATGGGCGTGCGCAGCGAACAAACGAACAACAACTCGATACTGAACTAAACTGCAACTATGAGCAGTGGGCAGTGGAAATGCGAGTGGCCACGCGAAGGCGGACGAGTCCGACCGAGCGAGACCGAGACAGACGGGAACGGGACCGAGGCTGGAACGAGTGTGGCCGACGTGTCTTTGCAGGAACGAGACCGACCGTTTCCCGATACCGGGAACTATAAGTAGAACGCCCGACCGAAGTGAACTATGAAAGACCGTTCCTTAGAATTCTTTCCTCGGTCGTTCCGTTAATTTTGATGAAACGTTCCTTTGGACCCGTTAGTTCGCGAACGACCCAACTCCAGTGCGCTGCAGCTATTGTATAACCGAAGGCTGAAGTCTATAACCAGTCATTATGTTTTTATCCTCTAAATGTTTATTTACTCATCTTCGTGCTTTAAAGTCTGAATAGGCTTATCGGATCATCTCATTTGTATATAATCTTCAGATATGAAAGCTAACAGTACTGGTGAAGATAAATATGTTAATAATCAGTCAAGTGCGGCGTGTTCCCTGAACAGCAGTGGTGAATAAGGTACAAATAATCTTGGTCCCAGGGGAGGAGTAAAGGAAGATGTGCCTCACACTATATGGTCTATAGTAAAATTGCCATCATTTGTGCAAGAGATGTGACGGTAGATTAGATTTAAGTTTAGAGTTGAGGATTGCATGTTCAGTAACACAAGTCTTTTACTGGGTCACAACGTGTTTCCAAGCATGTGGCTTTAGATTAGGTGCACATTTTTTAAATTACATATTTGATACCTGATGAAAACATAAGTTTTATCACTAGTGAGCACAATAACAGCACATCATATTTCATGATTAGATATTACAAATTTACATCTTCCTCACTGTGCTATATAGTACAAACCGTTACTATTCGGTTTTATGTATGCTGCAATGAGGCGAATTTGTGTTTTAGGTGACTGATACCACAGTAGGCGGATATTATTGTGTTGCTGTTTGTTGCATGGTAATGTACACCAAGTGACAACTCGATTGACGGAATAGTTTTTGTTTTGAAAATAGTTGTGCCGTGTTTATTTCATTCAGGTGGGTAAAATAGACTACCGTGCAGCTACAAAATTCGTTACTTCAAACAGTTTATCGACAAAAGAAGTACCAACCAAGTTGCTGAAAACAAAAGAGACGTTTACCTAATCAACTTTAATATTTAAGGAGTAGCGGTTGAATCCAACAAATAAAATATCTATAATGCTCAATAAGGAACTCAACACTGAAGGCTAAATATGTTTGGAACTACTGACGCCATTGGTATACAAGAAAACTGGAGTAAAGTACATTTTAGGCTTAGCATTAACTCAGAATCTTGAAAAAGCAGCGACATTTTCATGCATTGTCTGTCGTTTTCGAAAGAATTTAACAAATAGCATTTTTTTCTATGCAAGAGACGTGGGGCCAACCTCATTACAGAAAGGAAGCAGAAATAAAAGCAGCAAGTGGACGTGGGTGACCCTGCACCTAGCCAGTGTTTTATGGGATGCTAAAGGATTTTTCGTATGTTTTACTATTTGCAAGGTACTGGTAGGAAAGTTGTGCACGCGCTCCGAACTGCATTATGCGTGACAAATTAAAGACAGGTGTGACGGAAGATACATTTCTCAACTTCATTTATCAGCTGCTGTCATGGCTCATCCACTACTGATGGAAGAATAATACGTAGAGGGGTATTAAACTGCATCAACTAGACCAGTTGAACAGGAAGAAAGGATAAAAGGAATGTGAGAAAAAGACTTAGATTCCAAATTAATGAAAAAATCCTCTTCCACGTTCAAATTTCACTTGTCCACACGCATGCTTTAGCAACGGTACCCCTTATGGATTTGGAGTACGATTTATCGTAACAACCACAAGTATTGAATGCAATCTGTACCCATATACCAAGAAATGTGTTGTAATAGACTTATATGGGAGTTGTGTAGACTTACCAGTACTGAATTGCTGAGATGGAATGTATGTTGGGCCAAACGAATTAATTTTATCTTGGGATCTTTCCTTTCTCTGTCGAATAATCCAACGAACTTACATTGTTTTGTTGCTGTGGTTTCAAGTTAATGGGACGTTCATTAGTAGTTGGAGTTTGATGGAAAATGACATTAACAAAGGTGATTCAACAATTAAAACAAAGTAAAATACATTCTCATTCTAGTTTCGTCACCGATGTTAATGGAGAATTAAATGAATGGCGAGTGCAGCAATGGGAAGCCTTTCAATAATGGAGCAGGGATGTTCTTCAAGGAAGAGAGCGCCCCAGTGCTAGCTGTGGTTCGTCTCATTCTTAACAATGCTTGTTTCGTAAAGTGTGCCTTTTCAATCGAGTACAAGCTTTGTTTATACGTATATATTTAATGTCCAAACATTACATGTCATACACTAGTGTACCAAACTTAAGAATGAAAGTAAATTTCACATGATTTGTCTCTGTTGAATAACATAACTCGACGAAACTTCGGACAGTATACAGAACGAATTGCTGCAGTATATTGCGAAAGATAATAGAAACATACAATGATACGAACATAAATGGCCCTTATAAACAAAGACAGTAATTACACTGAAGTCACCGCAATTTATGATGATTTTTCGGACACTAGAAAAGGTGGGACGCGATGTTTAGTTGGGTAGATGATCACTACGGACTGCAATGCATGCTTGGCAACGTGCTTTCCCATGGTGGCAAGAAGATTGGGAAACAGTTCTTGTTTCAGGGCGTTTCACTACTTCACCACCGTGGTTGACAACTGTTGGATGGTGGACGTGCTGCAAAACGTCTTCCCAACGCATCCCACATGTGCCCAATGGGACTTAAGTCGGGGGGGGGGGGGGGGGGGGGAGAGCAGGCTAATCCATTCGCCGACTATCCTCTCGTTCCAAAATGTCCTCCTGCGCTATTCGATGGCATGTCGCACTATCGTCCGAATGCGCTCCTCAAAAGACGCACATGGGGATGAACAGTGTCACAGTACATTGACGGGTGAGCGTAACACGTGGCCACTATAGTGATCGTGTTCGACAATGTTCCTGGCTGCGTGACGTATACCCACCCTTCGCCATACGAGGGTACGCCGACAATCAATACTCATATTGTATGTCTTTCATCTAGCAAGAGCATGCGACCACATTCCTCGTTGGTCCAGTCTCTCTTCTCTTGGCACCATCGCAAGAGCTGCCGCCGATGTCCGGGTGTCAAGGAAACACAACGTCATGGTCGTCGGGCATGAAATCGCCGTGCCCCACTGTGAAGAGTGAGATTGCGTGCCTTGCAGTCCTGTTAAATGTGGTTGCAATTGCACTCGCTGTTTAACGTGGGCCCCTTCTTGTCTGTGGCACTACGTAGCGGTGCTCTGGTGCTGTAGTAGACCGTGGTCCACTACCTCTCCTTCGGACAGCAGTACCTGTGGTTCGGAAAGCTCGCTATGCATGTGAATCAATGCTGTAAGCAATATCAAACTCCGGAGCTACACTTGTCACACTTCGCCCTTCTTCCAGATTCCCGATGATTTTCCCCGTGTGAAATCATCTATATGTTTTCCCCGAACCATGTTGTAATGAAAAACCACAGTGTACCATAACTGCCCGCTGGTCGACCTACACACACAAGTCTTTTCCTGTTCTTTCAACTGCCTCGTGTTGCGGGGCTAGGCCTATTTGGCGCTATAGTTAAGCACGAAAAGACAGGCCGCGGCGCGTACGTCACGAAGATAGGCGCGTACGTCACGAAGATAGGCCTGAACTCGCTCGCTCAGCTCGGAAGACAAAACTCCGTTTCTAAACCTGTTAACTCGCAGCTGGGCGTGTGCGTACTAACGAGAATTACATCTTCGACTGGAATCTGCCATTATAAATTCTTACTGATTAACAGTACTACAACAAAACTTAAGATCAATACTCGATATAAATTGTGTAACGACTTGTTTATAGAATCTAGTCTCTTGTGCTTAAAGTCCTCATTTCATACAAGAAGTGGTGCTTATGCGGCCGATAATGATTTTGACTCTATTTTAATTTTATTGAACCCCAATACAGCCGTAACAAATTATAAGTAGGCCTATGGACTTCCGATCATTGTAGGGCTAATAAATGTAAGACTTCATAATAGCGGATTCCAGTAGAAGATGCAATTCTCCTTTGTACGTACACATCTAGTTACGAGTTAACGGGTGTAGAAACGTAGTTTGGCTGCTGAGTTGAGTGAGCGAGCGAGCGCAGGCCTACCTTCGTGCCGGCCGGTGTGGTCAAGCGGTTCTAGGCGCTTCAGTCTGGAACCGCGCGACCGCTACGGTCGCAGGTTCGAATCCTGCCTCGGGCATGGATGTGTGTGATGTCCTTAGGTTTAAGTAGTTCTAAGTTCTAGGGCACTGATGACCTCAGATGTTAAGTCCCATAGTGCTCAGAGCCATTTGAACCTACCTTCGTGACATAAGCACCGCGGCCTGTCTTTCTCGTAGGCCTCGCCTCACGCAGTATGACGTTCAGCTTACTGTACACGACTGGGAGACCTCAGGCAAAGTGCTCCCGTACTTTCATTCATTTCCACAGAATACTTAACACGTTATCCTACTTCATCGGTCTTGTCGATAAATTTTGCAGATCATTGCACGCAATATTAACATGACTCGGATTAAACAAAAAAAAAGAATAAATGGCTCTGAGCACTATGGGCTTAACATCTGAGGTCATCAGTCCCCGAGAACGTAGAACTACTTAAACCTAACTAACCTAAGGACATCACACCCGAGGCAAGATTCAAGCCTGCGACCGTAGCAGCAGCGCGGTTCCGGACTGAAGCGCCTAGAACCGCTCGACCACCGCGGCCGGCCTCGGATTAAACACCGGCAACAATATGAAACTGATGTTAGGTGATTCACAGTTCTCTTAGAGTACTGAATATGTTACATTACAACATATTAAGTCATGTTTTTAAATAATAAAGTCTTAACTGTTAGCTGTGACAACGGCGAGGTCCAAAAGTTCATTCACACTTCGGTTTCCGTGTTTTTTCTACATCGCTTAATATAGATATGGTGATCCTTCATTTGAATTGGTCAGTGCTAATTTTCTTCTCCATTCTTGGGAACATGTGTTCTGAATGTACACAACGATGTGTCATACTGCAATTTTCTCCTGTCTTTCGGAAGTAAGTTTTACTTCACACATCTAGGTACCTTGATTTGCTGCATTTCCGTAAAGCTATTGTGGCGATTTAAAACACTCGTCTCATCTTATCATTTTTTACAAGCATGAGTTACTCGTAAAAAAGGATTAATATTTGTGATGAGCAGCCCTTCAAGTCAAAGGAGTAGCTCCTTGCGGAAACGTAGATGCTGTTACGGAGGATTCAGTTACGAAATAAATGCCGTATTTCTACGTAACGCTAGGCTTGTATAGAGTCGTACACCCAAGTCCAAAAATGGTTGTTCCTACTTACATCTAATCGAGCGGATTTGTAGTTCACCCTTTCTCCCTGCGGCTGTAGAATACAGAGAGGTCTACTGATTGTGTACTAGTCACAGTTGCATTCAAGTTATCGCGAATTACCAAGCAAGCACCAACAAAAGAATGGCTGTTGTGCATTTTGACCGAGCTAAATTACTGAGAGCTCGTCATTTGCCCACTGTAACGGATTTGAAATAATTCTGCAATATCGTCCTCATCAAAGCCCATTACACGCTGTTCAGTAAACTCAAAGATACTCAACCGTTACGAAAAATAAAATTGTGTTTGATGTTCGAAACACAGCGTTTTATTGCTGTGCTCAAGGGCTTCCGGCAATAAGTTTCCAACACCTTTAGTAAACCTTGTTATTAGTTGTCAGCCCCTACCATATATTTCATTGGCACGACGTAGATTTTGTTTTTGAAGACAGATGCGCGTGTCATTACTCTGGTGGAAAAAAGTACGTAAATATCATCTTATTCTTTCTTTGACTGAGCTCTCTTGGGAGTGTTATATTGCTTGCTATCCTAAATTGACGTTCTGATATTTGTCACTTATTATTATTCATGTTATTAGAATTGATGACACAAATATGTTAAAAGTATTAGAAATTTTGTGCCTTGGTCGAAACAGTTGTCTGCGTTCCGTAAGTCACTACTTTCCGTTAACTCACAACTTCGGGACTAGATTGAGATGATTTTGAATACTCGTATTAGATGATTAAATGAGCACGATGTGTAGAGCGTCGATTCTATAAATCACCACTTTTGTTTGGATCCAATGTCCGGGTATCAACAATAGTTGGAGTACGAAATATGCAAATTGCAAATTACTTTCGAAGAAACTCAACTGTAATTCGCGTAACTTCAAACTGTAATGACTTCCTAAATTAAATCTGCACATGTGCTCGCAGGAGGAACCATGAATATTTTGAGATTAAAGTTCTGATAAACATTTGTCCAATTTTCTGTAATTATGGAGTCAGAACTGCGGTGGATACTTCCCTGCCGAAAAATGTTAGTGGACATTAAGTCCCCTCACCCCCTAGAAACATGTTGTGCATTAAATTATTTTTATTTAATATTCATTATGTAGGAGCTACACACATTATAAGCAACAATACGTACACACCAGTGGTGTCTTCAGCTGTCCACAACAACGGTTTGAATCCTGTCCTTCTCAACATACAAAAGAATTCGGAGCAGATTCTATGTGACTTTTTCGCGGTATAGTATGAGTAATGCGTTGGAACGCTAGCCTCAAGTCATCAATCGCTGCATACCGTTTCTCTTCAACAATGCTCTTGATAAGACCCTAGACCGAATCATGGACAAGACTTGTTGTGAGGCCGGGGCTCTGATGTGGCCAAACAAGTGGAATGTAGGTGATCCACGACCAGTCCAGCGTTCCGGGAAAACCTCATTCAGATATTCCCGCACTGAAATAGCAAAATGGGGACGCGCACCATCTTGCTGAAACCAGTGGTCCAGCCTGATGCCATGGCCTTCTAGCAGGGTTATGAGCCAGGTCCCTAACATCTAAAATATTGGTATCGGTTGACGGTACCATAAACAAGAAATGGACTGCGGATGTCTGTCATCCAAGCCATAACGTAGGGAAGGTTATTCTCTACCTCCTCTTAAAAATACGGGCTCACCTCTGACCAAAGACGATATTTCGTGATCGGGATCTCCGGTAAATGGCACAGTCGCTGCTAAAGATAACTTTACCGCGTTCCCGAATTGTATCACAGACCTGCTGGAGTACGTCACATGAATCCTTCGTTCGTCTTGAATCATATCCGACGATTCCTGAGAGGACATTGGTCGATATGCAAGTAATTTTAAGTTCTCTTCCACAGGCTTATGCATAGTTGACCGGGGGCACACATCGTCCCACAGGGTTTTTCCGTGTCGACTTCGTTGGTGAATTTTCCACAGATCCTGCGACGCCCTGCGTTGTACCCCTTTTGTTGATGGCCAACCAGTTCTCGGTTTATCCTTTACATTACCGGCGGTAAAGAGTTTTTGTTCCCCCTGGAGAAGAGTACACTTTGGCGGTGACTCATGTCCAAAACGCAACTGGAAGTTCGTACGCACTTGTTCCAACAGTTGTCCAGTTTTTGACGTTCCATGGACTTAGGTGCCTGCAATTTGCGCTTTTCAGTGCTGTTGCAACTAATATCCGCTATTGTTCACGTAACTGCGATAGACAACAGTGTGTCGTCAACAAATGGCAAGTTTACTGTGTCGTCCTTTTAGGGGGGGAGAGAGAGAGAGAGAGAGAGAGAGAGAGAGAGAGAGAGAGAGAGAGAGATTTTGTGCCCACTCTGTAGGACAGATGACTTCAATATCGCGGCTTCAATTCGGTGATGCAACTATTTGCAGCGTCGATTGCAAGTTGACGATATATTAAACTACTACCAAATTTCGGATGAAACTACCCCTGTTCACAGTGCTACTACTCAAGTTTGTTGCGGTGTCAGACATAAATCCCGATTGCTCTCTTACGTTTGTATAACACATTTCCCCTGAGCGTATCGCTTTGCGCGGTCCAACGAAATAGGCCTCTTTTAGTAGCTATCTAACGCAAACCGGCAATTCACTTCTATCCATTGTTAATGGAAAAAGTTTCTTTTGTTCCAAGATTGTCTGTCGCCGTGAGGTAACTGCGTAAACTAGTAATGAATGTGGACATAGCTAAAATTTTATATATGCGGGATGACAATCATTGTCTTGCAGCGATACTTTTGTACTGTGATGGAAGGGGAAAAAAGGGTGTAAAGACTGAAAGTACACATAGTACGTGGTTCCCAAAAGACGAACTGCTCAGTTAAATAGAAATTATCCACTACTGTGAAAACTAACTGGTTTGAGAGTTAATGGCGATGGCGGTGTCGTGTGTTAACGCATTTGTATTGGTTTATACTATGGTAGTAAGTTATTTTTATTCTCCTTATTATCGACGTAAGTTTTATGTTATACATTTAATTTTAAAAACTCGGGTACTGGTTGAATATTGGGAACATAATTACCCTTATGAGACCTTCATCAAATATAGGTCTCTCTTTCTCAGCTACCATGAGTAGTAACGATTCATCCATAGGAAGACCGCTGTATTGTCTGTGTGGCGCTTACCTGCGGAAACGAGCGTGCTGATGCAGCGGATTACGCTGTACTGTTTTTAGGGAGGACGACGGTTCAGATCTCCGTGCTGCCATGCAGCTTTGCATGTTCCGTCGTTTCCCAAAATCACATACAGCAAGTACCGGTATGCTTCCTCGTCCTTTCCTAACCCGAGCTGGTAGTCCATCGCTAATGACCAAGACGCCGACGGGGCGTTAAAACTCTTTCTTCCTTCACCGGCGAAGGAAGGACATCAGCGGTATAGAAAGTCACCAAGTCGTCACCTTGTGACTGTTCAGAACATCGAGTTCAAGGGCATGAAAATGCTTAAGGACATCAGCGGTATAGAAAGTCACCAAGTCGTCACCTTGTGACTGTTCAGAACATCGAGTTCAAGGGCATGAAAATGCTTAGCCTAAGTCCGTCATATCATTTAATGGTGTCAGACTACCACTTTTATCTTACCTGTTTTCTGTGCGGTATAAAATATTGTTCCGATGCGTGAGAAGTTCTGCCAGATTCCGAGTAACAGAATTCTACAGCTACCCACGCAACAGGACCCAGAACAGTGTTTTGTTTTGCAAACGCACTTATCTTAACGTTGGTTTGGGATGGCTTCGTCTTTATAGAAGCCAGCATCAACATTCGATGTGTTACCCTGTTCCAAATTACTGTGCTGTTCGTGTGCGTTCAGGAATCTCCCGTGTTTAAGGTACGGCTAATCGAATCCTCTTGCAACGTAAATCTGAGGTTCCTTAATAGCATCCACGAACATGAAACCCTGAACATTTAGCCTCGCATGCTGTTAACAAACAGAAACTGTCTGTTCACAATTGAATGAATCGTACTAAAGTAAATTCGTTACATAATCGCAATGACTTAGGGCGTTGTGTGAGGTTGCCGGAAGTCTGTCTTTTTCTTTTGGTTAATTTGGTTCAAATGGCTCTGAGCGCTATGGGACTTAAATTTTGAGGTCATCAGTCCCCTAGAACTTTGATCTACTTAAACCTAACTAACCTAAGGACATCACACACATCCATGCCCGAGGCAGGATTCGAACCTGCGACCGTAGCGGTCGCGCGGTTCTAGACTGAAACGCCTAGAACCGCTCGGCCACTCCGGCCGGCTTGGTTAATTTCAATTGACAGCTGCTTTCATCTTTTGTTCGCCCTTTTTACAATCACTTGAAATAAATTAGACGGTAAACATTCAGTCGTTATAAATTTAGCTTCTGCATAACAATAATGTTCCGAAACTTTTGCTCCAGTGGTAGCAGACGTTGAGTGATGATGCAGTGTCTTTCCAAACACTTGGAAAACTGGTGTGTGCAAAATAAGACGTACTTCATTTTGTATATTGCAATAATTTGTTTTAGTCTGTACACAAATTTTCGACACCGTCGGTGAGCTTTCAGAGAACTCTTTTAAGATTTTTCCGAATGGCAGTTGTGGGGGTTAAATATCCAGTCTCATAGCAATTATAATAATGAACTTAACCGATCTGTTATGATTAACGTAGCTTGTGACCTGCAACTGATATTAGTAGTAGATTCAGTGCACAAGTATCAAGTAATTGTTTCCAGGTGGATTTTGTATGTACCAGGTAGTATAGCAGTTAGTTTCTTCAGCGATGTTGGGTGACGACGCCGCACTGTGGTTACCAATTCTGTTCATCTACAGTTTTGTCAAACCAAGTCTGAATAATAGTCTGGAGCATTGTCATCTTGTAAGGAGGCTTCCTTCTTACTGAGCGTCTCCTGTGCCATGGTCTGCAGACGTCTGTCTGTGTTGTCCGTAGAACGTTTGGCCGTAATTAGCCATTGAGAAATAATAATAGCACTTGTGAAATCTCGTGAACTTAACAGCTCACATTCTCACAGAGCTACCTACGTGCTTTTAACGATGGACAGTAAGCAGTAGGACGAACGATTTTTTATGGCGTCTGATATTCATAAATTCTATCTGCTGTTGGAAAAAGTGTGAGGGATAGATGTTTGGACGATATTAGGTCTACTCTTCTCACTGGTCGCTTTAGCTCGAAACTAATTACTTCGTATCTACACGTAATTTTTGGTAGTCATATCGGGTGAAGTTGCCGAATTAAGTTCTGACGCTACTGCTGCCTTATTAGCTATATACTATTTAGGAACGAGCACCTTATAAATAGGCTTTCGCCCAGTATTGCATTACGTTCAGAATGTTCTTCCACGAGTTGTTTATGCTGTCTAACTGGACACTTTTCTGTACGTCTGATACAGTGACCGAGTGTCTTGACTGTTATAGTAAACGACAGTGACACTACACGTGTCGGCATCTTTACCATTTTGAAAAGTTTGCTTGGGAATGTAAGAGGTCACACTGTATTAAGTTCTGAAATTTCGATACATTATACCGTAAAAAATGTTATCTCTGTAAGGTTGTCCACGCACTATTTTCAACGATGACGATAGAACATTTAATTAGTGAAACCTTTGTTCCTTTATGACAGTGGTTCCCAACCTTTCTGAGGCTATTACCCCTGAAAGAGATGAAATGTCATCCATTTCCCTATTAAAGTTCGGGGCTTAAACATTAGACGGTAAAAAATTATCAATCCTGTTTTTAGAGAGACAAATGATGTACAATACTTAATGTTCAACTAACTGAATCAAGAAAACCAAAAATGTAATGGTTCAATGGGCTGTTTGGTTCTGCTAATTTCTAGCAGTCATTTTTTATATTTGAATTGCTGTTCGACATTGCCATACCAAGCTCATTCTTGTATTCACTTTTGTATTCATTGCTTTCATAACTGAAGCCTACTTTTAGACATTTAAGACGTGGCGGAAGGGTCGGTATTCTCAAGATTTCTTCCAATAATAATATTTTCTAACGACAGGCCGTTCGCTGAAACACTATCAGTTCTGTTGTATGAAAATTTGTTTATACTGAGTTGCCAATGCGAGGTCCAAGGTCAAATTTCACTACATGAAAATATTCCTTCATCCACTGAAACTGGTCATCGAACGTGGGCCAATTTTCGAAATCTGAAAAAATAGTTACTCTTAGATTTTTATATTGATTGGAATTGATTACTACCACTGGATGGACAGCATAAGCAATAAATAAGAGGAAAACCGTTGTTAAGATGAATGAATTTTGAAAATGAGGCTTTTTATGTGTATGTAACTGACGTTAACAAACAGTCCGTATTAACAGTTGTGCCTGATGACAGGAAGACATGATGTTTTCACCCGATTATGAAATAATGATGAAAAAACAGGTGTGGGCTGAACAGCTGGGTAGCGGATGGTCAAAGAAAGTTCTCTCTGAATTTTAATAAATAAGAAAAGACTCAGAAGAAAAACTTAAGGGAAGGAACAACATAGATTTCTGTGGTTGGAGATAGTAACGCATGGAAATATCTAGAGTGGGAGCCTTTATCAAATGGCTGATGATTATCATGATAATGTGTTATGTAGCAGAGTATAACGAAATTTTTATGATAGAGATTATTTTTAACAAGTGAATTTAGAGTGGTCACGGAATGTTCACCAGACCCTTTTTGTTTTTATGCCTCAGAAATTTCTAATCCAGTCCTCAGGGGGTAATTACCCGCAGGTTGGGAGGTGTGCCCTGTTTCGTTTAATGGCCTTCAGATCTCTGATTTGTAAGTATCCCTAGGAAGACATACGGCACTATTATCGCAATCGAATAGCTTTGCTAGACATGTAAGCAAGCCAAGTAGTAAGTAGGCTCTGCAGTCCATAGTCATTTGCGTAAGCCAAGCGGTAACTAGGCTCCGCAGTTCGGATTGCTGCGCAACCGTCAGGATCCGTGGGGTTTCCGCACGGTACGACTAGGGGAACATGTCCGTTGCTTTCTAATATAGGCAAACAGTTTTCTGAAAGCAGGACAGATAGATGGCGATTGTACTCAAAATGTACTGTGCAGGCGAGCAGCAGCGTAACGCCAAGTCAGAACGAACAATGTGTCCAAGGCTACGCATATTCACATATTGGAAGCCGGTCAGCTGGTGTGGCGCCATCGGGAAGAGGCGCCGAGCTGTTGGCGCTTTCGCCTACAAGAGTTCACTGTTGTGGTTCGCGCGCCCACCACCCAGATATATGGCGGCTGTTAGCAGCGCCCGCCTAAAAAGTTGCCTCCATCTTGTAGTGCTGTCGCCAGCTTTTATTTTTGCGCGCCGTCGGGACTGGTAGCAAGTTTCCAAATGAGCTGCTGGCTCGCCGCTCGCCACATATTGTCATTAGGCCCTCAAATTTGTATGATTTACTGTCGGCAGGGCTGTGTTTAGCGCGCGGATGTCATCTGCAGTCACAGCTCCCCTCGTTGCCGGCGGAGTTGAACCCGGAGCTGCGGTCGGCCGTTTGACTTACG
Source organism: Schistocerca nitens (assembly GCF_023898315.1). Lineage (NCBI taxonomy): Eukaryota > Metazoa > Arthropoda > Insecta > Orthoptera > Acrididae > Schistocerca > Schistocerca nitens. The sequence goes on along the minus strand of NC_064615.1, from coordinate 295,836,780 downwards.
CGGAATGAAGATGCTTTTTGTAGGCGCCATCCTTCTCTCCACCGTTCCCACTCGCCTTCGACATCTGGCCTTTGCCGGTTTCTTCACCCTTCGAGCAGTCTTGTTTCGTGGCTCCCTGAACAGTATACCAGCCTCTGTGACCACTCCGAGAGGTGTTGCAGTCGACCGGTTGTACACATCTATCACAACGGTCGATTTTATTTACTTTTTTTTCTTTTGAAGGAGTGTGAACGCATTTGTAAAACCAAAATTATCGCTAAGGGCAAAGGAAAAAAGTCGATGCGAAAGTCAGCAGAACCAGGGCAGCGACCACAACATCTGCTAAGACAACAAACAGTTTGTCTCTTATCTTAACCTTTGGAGTTTGGTTCCGGGAATGGGCGATATAGACCCTGCTAACGGACAGTCGTGGAATTTCTCGTTTGGGAGTACAACGCACTGTAGCCGGTTTTGATAGTCTTCGTCAGGAATTACCGAACGAGGTGGTTAAGACACTGGTCCTAGTTCAGGAGGACAAATATTCAGATCCCCGTCGGCCACCCACTTATAGGTGTTCGGTAGTTTCCGGAAACTTTTAAGGCAAATGCCAGCCGGGACGGTTACCCCAACATCGTCCGTGTAAGATGCATGTTTATCTTAGATTTTACATGGATCATTTTCACTGTTGAATTAAACCACATGACTATGCCCTAGCATTTTAAGCTGATCGGCTGTATGATTTCCATTGTATCCATAACCTTACAGTTGCTGACTCCCGCGCCGGCCGGAGTGGCCGAGCGGTTCTAGGCGCGAAAGTCAAGAACCGCGCGACCGCTACGGTCGCAGTTTCGAATCCTGCCTCGGGCACGGATGTGTGTGATGTCCTTAGGTTAGTTAGGTGTAAGTAGTTCTAGGGGACTGATGATCTCAGAAATTTAAGTCCCATAGTGCTCAGAGCCATTTGAACCATTTTTTTGCTGACTCCCGCCACGTTCAAGGTTTCGGTTCGTTTAGTTTATAAGTGGTCTTTCACTTCGTTGTTAAGACGACTAACTATTACGATGTGGTACAACTGTGTCCGGTTTTTTTTTTCCCAGCATATTCCTCCTGCACTAAATCCGTTGTTTTATCGCCCTGTCGAAACAGATGTTCAACAAGAAAAATTCGTTTCTCGCTTGAAAGTACCATAATTTGAAAACAGATCGAAAATCTAAACACTACACATCGAATTCAGTAGCTTTCTTCAACTGAACCGTGTCTACGGAAAACGGTTCTGTCAACTTGTTTCGAACTTGCAACGTAATCTGCAACGATACTCTCTAGACCAGTGCACAGCGACGTTCCTAAAGCACTGTATTATATGAAATAAAACATTGCCACAGCGCAAGAGTGCAGATAGGAATACGACAGCCTTTTTCAACTTTACACAGATACACGCGCCCAAATCTCTCTTATCTTATGGCGCCTACACGATATACAATTCAGTAGTAGCAGATTTACGCAGTCTTCCTCGAATACTGGTTCAAATGGCTCTGAGCACTATGGGACTTAACTTCTGAGGTCATCAGTCCCCTAGAACTTAGAACTACTACCGTAGCGGTCGTGCGAAATGGCTCTGAGCACTATGCGACTTAACTTCTGAGGTCATCAGTCGCCTAGCCGGCCGGAGTGGCCGTGCGGTTCTAGGTGCTGCAGTCTGGAGCCGAGCGACCGCTGTACTCAATTACATGTTGGTTATTAGTGTAATTGCTGCCAAACATTTAGACGATGTGAAGTGCTCCAGATGTTCTCCTTTAATCTTGTAATCTGCTGTTACAGTTTTCTTTCACTTTTTGTGAGCTGTGCCAAGCATTTTTCCACACTTAAAAGGTTTTCCCGTTCATTACACCAAATAGGAATTTTTATTCATGTCTTTCTGCATTTCTGTAAGATTGTCCAGCGACGATATTTTGCTGTAGAGAACAGCATCTTTACCGAAGAGAATGTCAATGCTGCCGACTCTTACTATAGACTGACGAAAGTACTGCGTTTGCTGGCCCTGGCCCGGACAAATCATCGGCTCGATCTAGTAGTCACAAACCAATGTAGATGTCGTGAACGAACTGGCGTAGTTGGAACTCTCTAATCAACCCAAAGGTTGTTTCGATACAGCTCTCTACTCTCGGTAGATATCCTGTTTACTTCAGCGTACGTGTTGCGTCCCACAGCATCGACAATTTGCCTTGTGTACTCAGTATTGAGACCTGCCCATGCAATTCTTTCCCTCCAACGCCAGCCTTTGAGCTGTTGTTTTAAACGACTCGTGTTTCGTCGTTTCATGGCATCCTCCATTAGACATTTTGCTCTTTGTCTTGTTGCGTAACGACGTAATTCATTACTCGATCTGTGCGTCAACAGTCACACGTGTCGAGACGCGTGGCACGCAGAGCAGCCGGTCGCGCTTGTGCAGCCCTGGCGGCCCGGCGCGGCGGCAGACACGTACGGCGCGGCGGTGTCCCAGATAGCCGGCAGCCCAGCCCAGCCCAGCCTCCGGAGTCCCTGCTGCCGAATTCCGCCTGCACCATATTTTCATTTTTCCGGCAGCAGTCCCTCTGAGCGGTCGTGACCATTCGTCCAGCTCAGGAATTTACGTGCCAAAGGGCTCTCCGTGCCCCGTGCCTGCCCGTGTAGCGCACAACGATTCCTGTGACTGGATTCTGGGGAAACATTGTACCACTCGGGACATCACGTAGACGAAGACGAGATCGGGCACACACAGAAATCGCCAACGCGGAAGAGGGGTACAAGATATGCGTAAAATGTGTACTGACCGATACTAGGGATGACACGCACAAAATTTCTATTGAACCTATATTCACAACGACTTTTACCGGTATTATTCACTCATACACGTCGTTTCCGTAGAAATCGTGACGGTGAAATGAGCCTGCGCGGAGGGATGTTAGCAGTCGTTGTGTCCCTGCCGAAACATGAATGGAATGCAGATGGAACTTACGTACGCAGTACACTAACAAGGGAACCTCCCCATCGCACCCCCCTCAGATTTAGTTATAAGTTGGCACAGTGGATAGGCCTTGAAAAACTGAACACAGATCAACTGAGAAAACAGGAAGAAGTTGTGTGGAACTGTGAAAAAATAAGCAAAATATACAAACTGAGTAGCTCATGGGAAGATGGGCAACATCAAGGACACTGGGACCGCAGGAGCGCCGTGGTCTCGTGGTAACGTGCGCAGCTGCGGAACGAAAGGTCCTTGGTTCAAATCTTCCATCGGGTGAAAACTTTAATTTTTTATTTTCAGTTTATGTGACAAACTCTTGTTTTCATCACTTTTTTGGGAGTGATTATCACATCCACAAGAAAACCTAAATCGGGCAAGGTAGAAGAATCTTTTTACCCATTCGCCAAATGTACAAGTTAGGTGGGTCGACAACATATTCCTGTCATGTGACGCACATGCCGTCACCAATGTCGTATAGAATATATCAGATGTGTTTTCCTGTGGAGGAATCGGTTGACCTATGACCTTGCGATCAAATGTTTTCGGTTCCGATTGGAGAGGCACGTCCTTTCGTCTACTAATCGCACGGTTTTGCGATGCGGTCGCAAAACACACACACAGACAGAGACGTCAATGAACGAACGGACAGATAATAACTATGCAAAAATAAAGAAAGTAAAATTTTCACTCGTGGGAAGACTTGAACCAAGGACCTCTCCTTTTGCAGCTGCTCACGCTACCACGGGACCACGGCGCTCCTGAGCTCACGTTCTCCTTGATGTTGCCTATGTGGCCCATGGACTACTCAGTTTGTATATTTTGCTTATTTTTTCACAGTTCCACACAACTTCTTCCTTTTTTCTCAATCGATCTGTGTTCAGTTTATCAAGGCCTATCCACTGTGCCAAGTTATAGCTAAATCTGAGGGGGGTGCGATGGGGAGGTTCCCTTGTAAGAAGTATCCCTAGTGTCTGTCTAAAGAAGAAACGGGATACACATTGCCCGACCGTGCACCACATGAACAGCAGATAACCAATTGAGCAGTGACTAGCTTGACTTTGTCTCAAATTCAAGCGCTTTACGTGGCTGTTGCTTGGGAGTGTTACGCGTCATGCGTTACGATTATCATAAAAGCTTTGTTAGCGAAGTGCGCCGAGATTCGATTTTTGATATTGAATATTAAACGACAGTCGACTACGATAGCAGACTATTTTTGTACTGGGCAGGAGAGCTACAGAACGTGAACAGTGATTTTACTACCTCGGGTGCAAATTTTAATTACAAGACGTTGAAAATTCGTGTAGTGGGTTGATCACTTAACACATCGAAGGTATGTGGGAACTCTGATTTGAATAGGCAGTGGCTATGGTATTAAAACCGAATGATGTGTTAAAAATGACTACTTCTTTCGCAGCCAGTTAGGCCGAGTGAGGTGACGCAGTGGTTAGCACACTGGACTCGCATTTGGGAGGATGACGGTTCGGTGGTCTCGCGGTTCTAGGCGCGCAGTCCGGAACCGTGTGACTGCTACGGTCGCAGGTTCGAATCCTGCCTCGGGCATGGATGTGTGTGGTGTCCTTAGGTTAGTTAGGTTTAACTATTTCTAAGTTCTAGGGGACTAATGACCTCAGAAGTTGAGTCCCATAGTGCTCAGAGCCATTTGAACCATTTTTAGGATGACGGTTCAAACACGCGCCCTGCCATTCTGATTGGGTTTTGCGTGATTTTCCTAAATCGCTTCAGATAAATGCTGCGATGGTTTCTTCGAAAGGCGTGGCCGATTTCCTTCTACATTCCTCCCTAATCCAATGGGACCGATTACCTCGTTGTTTGGTCGCCCTTCACCCCCAAATCAACCAACCAGCAGCCAGTTATTGTGTTTAGTCATGTTTCGTGGCCTTTTGCCTTCTAACCAAGGAACATCGAAACAGCTGACGATGTGATGGTTAATATTACATATATTTGATTGTGTGTGTGTGTGTGTGTGTGTGTGTGTGTGTGTGTGTGTGTGTGTGTGAGTCTGAGTCTGAGAGTGGGTGCCTGGGGGCAGGAGCTGGTCGCATTTTTGGCTAACTTTTCCCAATAAACTGCAGTGTCACGAGCGAAAGTGATTAAGTTGCTAACGTTATAAAATCGATTCGTTAATAACATCGTTTGTTTCTGAAAGGTAACGAAAACAGCTGAAAATGTAAACATGGGCCTGATTATCAGGGGAGTATGTAACAATGAAAGTATAATATGTTACAACGCGTTGTGTGGAGTATCGTCCTTGCTGATTGATTCGCATATGGGCCGGTCGCAGTAAGAAGTTTGGTTTGTAGCAACTGTTATTTTTTTTTCTGGTTACACCTTGTCTTTCTAGATTACAACTGACGAGTTTTTAAGAGCGGCTATAGTTCGTGTAAAAATGTATCCGCTAATTACTATCCGGGAGATAAAACGTGCTTAAATATTTGCTGTAATAGAGAGCCATACGCTCCCGAGACGTTTTAAATCAAGCGATAATAAGAAACAGATGTGTGTGGGAGCAGTTAATATTCATGTCGTCAATTATGACGAGATCGCAGTCGAGAGACGTTTTGTATTTGGAGGGACGCGCGATAATGACGCGAGCGGAGTCAGCAGTAAGTGGCCACTGCAGTGCGCTCGCACTATTACCCCAAATTACAGGCCGGGATTAATTTGCTGTAAGCGTAATTTGGAGGAGCGCCGCGTCCAGCGGATGGGCGCTAAGCAGGCGCGACGAATCTGCTGCCTGCCTGCCTGGCCGCCCGCCTGCCTGGCCGGTCGGCGCGGCGCTTTCCAAGTAGGGCGCGCGGCGCGCCGTATTTAGCGGTGCAGGAAGCTCGCGACTGGCTGGGGTCTTGCACCCGGCGCCCGCCGCCCACTGCGCCGCGCCGCCTGGGGCCGCTTCCCGACCAAACCAGAGTGCGAGTTGCCTCTGTCTAGCCCATCAAATCTTGTGAAAAATGGTTCAAATGGCTCTGACAACTACGGGTGGTCATCAGTCCCGTAGAACTTAGAACTACTTAAACCTAACGACATCACACACATCCCTGCCCGAAGCAGGATTCGAACCTGCGACCGTAGCGGTCGCGCGGTTGCGGACTGAAGTGCCTAGAACCGCTCGGCCACCACGGCCGGCCCAAATCTTGTCCACCGCCGTTTTAATGATATATGCGTTTCACAAAATGATATTTCTCTTTATGCTTCCGGGTGTTCTGGAGTGTTGTTGTTTCCATGTCACGCACTTAAAATGGAAAACACAACGCGGTAGAACACCCGGATACACACTATTAACTCATTAATCTATTAATCAGTCTTTCTGCAAGCACGGGGATATGAGCGACTTTTCTTTTCTCCAGTTTGCAACGATATGTAGTCACATGGGATCATATCCAGCGAATAAGCAACGAGGCCGGTTGCTGTTCGACTACACTATCGACAGAGGGGCCTGTAGTGGACTGGCCTCTTGATATTAGACGTAGGAAAACCAAACGCCGGATCGTGATTCATTGCAAGATTCACAACGAAATGCAATTCTTTACTGATTATTGAGTATTGCTCGTGAGTAAGTAGGCGCTACGATTTGGGATTAATATGTTCAAGTATACTCCTCAAGCCACTGAACAGTGCATGACGGAGTGTAAGAGAGAGAGAGAGAGAGAGAGAGAGAGAGAGGAGAAGATCTAATGAAGAGCTGCACGTGTCGCCAGGGGATCGTTCTTTAAGTGTGAGGGCGTTACCAACATGTTCATCATACTCTAGCGTCAGGCTTATGCTCCGGAAAGAGTCCGGAAAACGTATTGCTTCCCTCCCACACAACGCCCAAGAAGTCACCATGACTAGAAAATCATGGCAAGTGGAGCTCAAACCGGGATTTATCTCCAGTCGTTCTTCCTACCCACAATTCGCGCGTGGAACAGGAAAATCGAATAAAAAGGGAGGGGATGATAGCAGTACCACAGGTACCGTCCGTCACACGCCGTAAGTTAGCTTGAGCAGGAAGTAGATGTAAATGTGGACCCGTGGTTCCCGATCTTTTCTGGATACAACTATTCCCCCCGTCCCTATCCATCGAATGTTGTCACTTTAGCGATTAACTAAACTTTAAAATTAAAAAGATTCTTCTTTGAACACTTTTGTTTTTAAAATGACGCAACGTAAAGGACATTTAGTTTTTGGTTCAAATGGCTCTGAGCACTATGCGACTTAACTTCTGAGTTCATCAGTCGCCTAGAACTTAGAACTGATTAAACCTAACTAACCTAAGGACATTACACACATCCATGCCCGAGGCAGGATAAGAACCTGCGACCGTAGCGGCCGCTCGGTTCCAGACTGTAGCGCTTAGAACCGCACGGCCACTTCGGCCGGCTTTAATTTTTGTACGGTTTTATTAAACAACGAACTAACGAGTCGGTGACACAACTGGATCGGCTTATTTCTAGGAATCTGTATTTACAGAATAATGAAGTAGTGCATCGCGAGTGGTGCCTGCATCTCTTTCTCAGAAAAGAAGGCTAACTATCCGTACGCATGGAACACTCTGCACCACTCCTCTCCCTAACGACACTTGCTGCTCTCACACCCTAGACCCCATTTCAATTCAACCAACTTAGAATGTTTGTTCTATGTTTTCTCTATACTTACTATTTCTGAATCACTTGTTTGATGGACTCTTTTCTTCTGACATAGCACAAATTGCAATACTTGGGGCTGCCACTGCTTTGTGTCGGACTACGGGCAGTAATAACTGTAATAATACTGTATAGGCCCTACAGCAGTCTAGTAGCACTACATAGTTGCTGTGCTGTCGTTTACTTCGTTTATGGTTGCGAAGTGAATAATGAAGCAATTTCTGGTCTGCCGCGGGAACTACCGACAGTTAGGAGAAGGCATTTTCGTAAGATATTTAAGCATATGTTCTTATTATCTCAATTTTACTGTCATAGCAGCGTGGTTCAAAGCATGTTTGCAGTGGATGGACTGAGTGAGGTTGTCTGTACACTCGTTTCATAAGCTGTAATCACCAGATTGTGTCACGCGTAAGTGCTACTACTAGAAAAAATTTAATTATTTTTAACTTGTGTAATCATTATTACTGTCGGACGAAATAGAAATGATAATAAGAATAGTAATAATAATAATAATAATAATTGGATGTAGCTGTATTGCATTGATGTACTGGTGGATATTGTGTGGTATGACTCCTGTAGTTGATAGTATAATTGGTATAAACTCGCGATGCACTACTTCATTGCAAACAACAAATAGAAACAGTAGATCACATCACAAGCGGATGTACAATACTAGCAAATACAGAATACCCCAGAAGACATGACAATGTAGCAAAAATAATACATCAACAGCTTGCCTTACAACATAAACTAACAAAACAACACGTTCCCACATACAAGTATGCACCACAAAATGTACTGGAGAATGATGAATACAAATTATACTGGAACAGAACCATTATAACAGATAAAACAACACCACATAACAAACCTGACATCATACTCACCAATAAAAAGAAGAAATTAACACAACTAATCGAAATATCCATACCCAATACAACAAATATACAAAAGAAAACAGGAGAAAAAATTGAGAAATACATCCAACTGGCTGAGGAAGTCAAGGACATGTGGCATCAGGATAAAGTTGACATTATACCAATTATATTATCAACTACAGGAGTCATACCACACAATATCCACCAGTACATCAATGCAATACAGCTACATCCAAACTTATATATACAACTACAGAAATCTGTAATTATTGATACATGTTCAACTACTCGAAAGTTCCTAAATGCAATGTGACATATACCGTACAGTTAAAAGGAAGTCACGCTTGATCAAGGTCCGCGTCACTTTCCATTTTTGACCAGACGTAACGTCTGAGAAAAGAAAGAAATAATAATAATCTCTTTAAAATTATTTGGTTTCGTGACCAAAACACAACCGAACCCTTTGTTTTCATCGCTCAGAAAATTGCGTTTTACCCCTTAGGGGATAGTTACCCCGAGGTTGGGAACCACTGCTCTAAGCGAATCGCAGTCACGTTTTCAGCTTATCGAACGGCATTCGCCTTTCTCCCTGGAACATTCGCACACAGAATCCATATATTGGATTGCCCCATGCATCCAGGTTGAAATAATCGTCCCCATGCCTCGTTAACCGTGACGTAACTCATTAAATATTCAAATTTCGCTCGAACATGGCTAAATGATGATTCCTCCTAAACGATTGTCCCGCCTTTGGTCTGGCGTGATCTGTTGTAGCACACGCAGTTTCTACATGATTAATTCTCAAACTGCCGATCAGTGTGTGATGGAGAGTACGTGTCACTCCTCCACCTCCCCTCTTCTTCTTTCACTCGCAGAGAGAAAAGCTTTCAAAACACGTCACTATAAATCAAGTTTTGTAATTTTATGGTTCTTGTCATTACGGGAAAACCAATTAATGTCTTTCTTCGCTCTGCTCTGGAAGTGCGCTCTCGAAATTATTAAAATAATGGTTTTCGAGATGAATAATTGTTCTCTTAGCGCATCCCAACGGCGTTGGGTGAGAATACGTATAAGGTTCTCGCGTCAACAGAACAGAACCTCAGCGAATCGTGCAGCTTTTTTTTTGAATCGACGTCTCTCTTCCGTTAATCTAATGTAGCAAGACTCCCACTGCTTGCTTAAAATCGCCTCATACCCAATTATCCGTGCTGAATGCTGTAGATCCGTTCATTTGTTCGCACTCAGTATTCGTTATCTCGCAGGATTATATTTTGGCGACCATCTGTTTAACTGTGACATCCTGGCAATTTCGGATGTGTAACGTCACTTCTCTTCGTATGACCAAAAGGAAATCCCGTGGACCAATCATATCAATCGAAAAGGGAGAGTCTCCGTACCTAATAATGAATTAGCCATATATTTCGTATCGATGCCTTCGGTGGTTATTCAACATTGGTAATTCACTTTCCTCTATATCACAGCAGAAACATGCACTTGTCCACCATCCGTCTCTGTCAGAAAAGTTTTACTTAACTGAATAATCAATTTTGTGCGAACACATACAAGAAAGAAGATAAGAAGTCTGAAACGATATTAAATATAGGTGCAGTTAGATTGCGATTCCGTTTAAAGTTCCCTATCTTATGAAACGCGCGTCGTATGTGTCAGGGTTACCCACACACTATAGTAGTATATGGGTACTCTTCCGTCAGTGCCCTTACTTCTGTACCAATGTATTACTAGCACTAGCGGTAAGACACAATCAGTGTCTGCTCTGTGTGATAACAATGAAGATACTATCGACGACAGTGGTGCTAAAGCAGAGTTACTAAACACAGCCTTCTGAAATTCCTTCACCAAAGAAAACGAAGTAAATATTCCTGAATTCGAATCAAGAATAGCTGCCGACACGAGTAACTTAGAAGCATGTGTCATCTAAGTAGTGTAGCACCTTAAATCACGTAGTAAAAGCAAGTCTTGCGGTCAGGATTGCATACCTGTTAGGCCCCTTTCAGAGTATGCTGATGCAATAGCTCTATACTTAAGTCATATACTCGCTCGCTCGACGAAAGATCTGTACCCAAAGACTGAAAAGTTGCACAGGTCACACCAATATTCGAGAAAGGCATTAGATCATTGAATTATAGGCTCATATCATTAATGTCGATTGCACCAGGATCTTGGAACATATCTTATGTTCGAATGTTATGAATTACGTCGAAGAGAACGTTTTATTGGCACGTAATCAACACGGATTTAGAAAACATCGTTCTCGTGAAACACAACTAGCTCTTTACTCAAACGAAGTGTTGAGAGCTACCGACAAGGGGTTTCAAATTGATTTCGTATTTGTAGATTTCCAGAAAGCTTTTGACATCGTACCTCACAAGCGGCTTGTAATGAAACTGGGTGCTTATGAAATATCGTCTCAGTGATGCGACTGCACTCGTGAATTCCTATCAGAGAGGTCACAGTTCGTAGTAACTGATCAACAAAGTACATCGAGAAAGTTCAAAGAAAGGCAACAGTTGTGTATTTTAGAGAAATAGGGGAGAGAGCGACAAGGACATGAGACCGGATTTTGGGTAAAAATAATGAAAAAAAGGCGTTTTTCGTTGCAGCGGGATCTTCTCACAAAATTTCAGTCCTCAACTTTCTCCTCCAAATGCGAAAATATTCTGTTGGCGCCGACGTATATAGGTATAAACGATCATCATAATAAAAGAAGGGAAATCAGATCTCGTAATCAAAGACATAGTTCTTTCTTTCCGCGCGCTGTTCGGAAGTGGAATAACAGAGAATTGGTGTGAAGGTATTTCGATGAACCCTCTGCCAGGCACTTAAGTGTGACTTGCAGAGTAGCCATGTAGATGTATATTATCTCTCAGGATATTAACGTAAGGTTTTGCGCTTCTCCTACTGGATATTTGTGGAGCGTCTTTTTAAAACTCACAATAAAACTAGGTCTTGGTGGATGCAGTAGACGTCTGATTTGTCATGGATTGACTGTCGAAGAGTCTTAATGAACTCATGGACGGGTAACGCCAATTTCACCGCCTACCGGCATATTTGTGGTTTTCAGTTTCGTGATAGCAATACTAAAGGTTAATGGTGAGGAAGGTTGCAGTTGTGTGACTCAGATGTAATGAGGATAAAATGAAGCGAGCCTTAATAACGATATCTAGACGTATTTAAACTTTCCGTCGCTGGTGGAACCGCAGGAACGCGGTCGTACGGAAACTTGAAAGAACATATTTATTCTCGGCTAAAATGGCTGTGTGTGTGAACCGTGACTCTGTGGGATAATTATTTATTTCTGATTTCTGCTACCAGTCACATTTTTATTTTATGTTTAATCTAACATAATACAACGCGTTTAGAACATGTTCTGTTCATCTTCAGGCGTTTATAGATTCACACATACATACAGAAAAATGTTACTTAAACAGTCTTAAACTAGATTAATCTATAACTCTTTGTCCACTGTTTGTTACTGTAGCGGCTGGTGTGGCATTTGCAGGGGAGGAGGAGGGCAGTAGATGGCTAGAAATGGAAATCAGTGATGTCTTCTGCTGGTTTCCTTCCTTGTGGTTGACTATGAATGATACCACAGTCTGTATAGGATGCAGATAGATTTGCATCAGATATGGGTTACGAAAATAGTGTGAAAGGCTTTTATATGACAGTTGATCACTTAGGATTTCAACATCTTGCTGCTTCACTTGCATCACTGGTGTAATGGCGGAGCTGTTAATTAACATTACACTATTGCACATTGTATTTTCGATTCCTAGCCATCCACTGCGCCCCCCCCCCCCCCAAATGCAGTAACAAGGAATGGACAGAGTTCTACACTCATGCTCATAAATTAAGGATAATGCTGATACATGGTGAAACAACGCTCTGGTGGGCGGTTTGCGGGTTTCAATCACCTCGGGGTATGACCATGCGGTGCATTTGACCTGCGGCCGTCACAAGGTAGCGCTGGCAGCAGTCCACACACGCAGAGGTGTGTTAGTGCATATCAGAGTACGGTGCAGCGAGTAAGTCTGCAGACGTTTACAGACGTGCTAATGGTCACTGTATCTTGAAAATGGCTCAAAGAACACATACTGAGGCCGTTGTGAGGGGTGGAATACTAGGGCGACTGGAGGCTGGTCAACACAGCAGATCGTAGCACGAGCCCTCCGTTTGCCACAAAGTGTGATCTCAAGATTATGGCAACGATTCAAGCAGACAGAAAACGTGTCCAGGGGCTACAGTACGAGACGTACACAGTGTACAACACCACAAGAAGACCGATATCTCGCCGTTAGTGCCCGCAGACTGCCACGGAGTATTGCAGGTAGTCTTTGTCGGGACCTTACCGCAGTCACTGGGACAGTTGTCTCCAGACACACAATCTATAAACGACTGAACAGACATGGTTTATTCGCCCGGAGACTTGCAAGGTCCATTCCACTGACCCCTGGCCACAGGAGAGCCCGTAAAGCCTGGTGTCAAGAACACAGTACATGGTCATTGGAACAGTTGGTCCCAGGTTCTGTTCACGGACGAGTCCATGTATAGTCTGAACAGTGATCCTCGCCGGGTTTTCATCTGGCGCGAACCAGGAACCAGATACCAACCCCTTAATGTCGTCTAAAGGGACCTGTATGGAGGTCGTGGTTTGATGGTGTGGGGTGGGATTATGATTGGTGCACGTACACCCCTGCATGTCTTCGGCAGAGGAACTGTAACAGGTCAGGTGTATCGGGACGTTATTTTGCACCATTATGTCCACCTTTTAAGGGGTGCAGTGGGTCTCACCTTCCTCCTGATGGATGATAACGCACGGCCCTACCGAGCTGCCATTGTGGAGGAGTACCTTGAAACAGGAGATATCAGGCGAATGGAGTGGCCTACCTGTTCTCCAGACCTAAACTCCGTCCTGCACGTCTGGGATGCTCTCAGTCGACGTATCGCTGCACGTCTTCAAACCCCTAGCACACTTCAGGAGCTCCGACAGGCACTGGTGCAAGAATGGGGGGCTATACCCCAGCAGCTGCTCTACCACCTGGTCCGGAGTATGCCAACCCGTTGTGCGGCCTGTGTACGTGTGCATGGTGATCATATCCCATATTGATGTCGGGGTACATGCGCAGGAAACAATGGCGTTTTGCAGCACATGTGTTTCGGGACGATTTTCTCAACTTATGACCAATACTGTGGACTTACAGAGCTGTGTCGTGTGTGTTCTCTATGTGCCTTTGGTATTAGTGCCAGTTTTGTATAGTGCCACGTTGTGTGGCACCACTTTCTGCAATTATCCTTAATTTATGAGCATGAGTGTAGATTAATCTAGTTTTAACACTGTTTATTTTTAAGTAACATTTCTGTGTATGTATGTATGTATAAACGTCTGAAGATGAACAGAACATGTTCGAAAACGTTGTATTATGTTAGATTAAACATAAAATGAAAAAGTGACTGGTAGCAGAAATTAGAAATAAATAAAGAACATATTTACCTCAGACTGCCGTTAAATGCGTTTCTATCTTTTGTTGTAACGTCCTTGAATTCGATTATGTTGAAAAGAAAAAGAAATGAAGATAATTTAATTGCAGTCTGAGGTAAATTCATTTTTAGAGCCTGCCTATCTAGACGTATTCCTGCGAAACTAGCTAACGTATTACCCTCCGTTTGCCGGTGTGTACCGGTGCATCGAATTAACAATAGTGGCTTTATTCGGTAGGGTAGGAAACCTAGTGTGAAGAACGGACGACAGCGATGAATGCAGCACAAACCGGTAATGATAGTTATTCCAGCAACTTGAATATTATTAAATAGTATCAGCAAATGGAAGAATTTAATGCTTCCACGCGCAAGACATTGTCCCCGATAAGTACACTGTAATTTGTGTGACAACAGCCATTCTGTTCAATGGAGTCTTTGTTTTATCTAGAGTCTGTCTCCATAGCAGATTGTAAGTCAGTTGAGCACTCTGTCCTTGAAGTTTTAAAATTCACAACCTCACTAACGGAGAAACTTTGATACGTTACTGTGAACAGTTTAGCATTCTGATTTTCCACCACCCTTTGCTTGTATCGTCACCTTAGATATACGGTTATGCCAAGGGATGCAGGGACTAATTTGCAGAAGAGCCAGAATATTTCTACCTGACCATGAAAAGGCATTTAAACTCATTAAGTGTATCTATGTATATATACTGTTAGATGGGGCCCATCGGCTCATGAATGTGAAGCAGGCTGTGGTCTTGGTTCCCGTTTCTACGAGACGCACGAGTTTGACAGATCCAACTCAGCACTGCGTACTGCTTCGTTTGTTCTCATTTGGTAACATTCTTCGACCCTTTTCTAGTTTAATTTCTGTCTAGTTTTTCTGTTTAAACTTTATTTCTGCAAGAAACAGAAAAAAAACATGTAAACATGGCAGTAACCTGGAATCTATGTTCGGATTTTACGAATCGCCATTAGGACTCCATGAAGTAGTGAACCCTTTGATCTCCCTTATCCAATCATCTGCTGCACGTTATTTCTTTGTCTTCTCGCTTTTGTACAACTTCAGAAAGCAACTGACAAAGTTTAATTTTCAGCAGAAGGAATCTGAAAATAGTAACAACCCTGAGAATGGAAAATAAAAGAAGCAGTTTACGAAATTGAAGTAACCTTTAACGCTCACTTGCTGCTTTTCATGTGATTTCGCCGCCGGGGGCGAAGATTTGGTGGCTTGTTGCACAGCTGGAGGAGGAGAAGACGGGGATGCTGCTGTTATACTGGGCGGTTTTATAACTGCACTGATCGAATCTGTGCAGCATTCCATCTCATGAGACAGAATCCGGTTATGTACGTCTGAGTGCTTCAGATTCTTAGCACTGCTTATTCCATACGCAGCTGTCCAGATATTGAACTGGCAGGGTTGTTACAAGCTGGGTAAGGCGCTGCTGACCCCGTTAACGTAGTACTTAGTAATTTGTCAATGATCGTCTACTAAAGGAAGTGGCTTTAAGCAATTCTGATGCAGCAGTCTAATGTACTGCGACAGGAAAAAGAGACAAAGCGTGCAGCGCCATGATCCATCCTATCAAGTTCGATTTTATAGGGTCGTCAGAAACAAAGGCTAAACTTATTTTTAAATAAAAAGGGATTATCGAGTGGGAAGAAAGGTCAATAAATGTACGTCTCATATTCCACCAGGTCTGTTATTAAATTCCTTGATGTGCAATAGCGATATTTGTTATTGTGTCATTTTTCAAGTAATAGCTGACTGAAATGCGTCGATGCGTATCAATACACGTGAAGAGGGCGTCGTCCTCGTGCCAACCGTGTTTACATATTTGACGTCATATGCATGACAAAACAGGATTTCTTGTCGTCTATAGAAAGGGATGTAGCGTATCTCATAGCACTTGTTCATATATTACTTATTATCGATTTAATGTTAACATTGCACTATCATTTATCAGTGTGCGTGCACGATTTCAGCTAGCGTACGTCTTGTTTATTCGTGGTTGATAATGAAATATGTAAATATGGTTGGAAACGGAGACGACTTCATCTTAACAGTAGCTAATATGCGCTTACTGACTTCATAGTGAGACTGACACGAAACCTAATGTGAGCGGTACTGCTTAGGATCCCTTCGTTTAGAAACGTGTCTCGTCCTGTGCTCCGATGGCCTGGAGTAGACAGACATTGCCGCTAATTTCCAGTTAACCCGTTAACTACGTCTTCGGCATTATAGATTCGCGGGTATTTTTTGCATATCGTGTGCCAGAGAATGCATTCAGATCCTTCCACGCCTAAGTACCGCAGCCGCCAGAGCGGCTGGCGCGAGTGACACGGTTCCCACAGAGGCGCGAGCGCTTTGTGCTAACCGCGTGGCGAGGAGCGGCGGAGCCGGTGGCCGCGCCGCCGCCGCCGCCGCCGCCGCCGTCGCTGGCTGTAGGTCGTGCGGCAGGCGGCCCAAGGCCACGCGCTCGCCGCCGGAGGCTGGCCCCAGACGCGCCGCTGCTAACGAGCCAGCCACCCGCCGCAGCCCGAGCCGAGCTGCGATCGCTCCGGAAATCGCAGCCCGGCACGGCGCGCCGGTCGCAGTGCGGGGTGCCACGTGGCTGGGAAGTTTGACTTTACCGAAATCGCAGGGAGTTCTGCGAAACTGTTCGTCGCCGGAAAGAAATATTCCGAGTCATTTTGTTACAAATCGCTCAGAAAGAATGCTTCGGAAGCCATCAGTCGTCGACTCGCGTAACAACAGGTAAAGAATGGCATTGAATTTTTCCGGTGTTTGTTACTCGATAGCAGTTACCTCTGTCGCGCCCCCAGACCTCGAGAATCTTCGTTATTGCCCGTAGGTCCTCGGGCTCCAGATCCGTTTTCCGTTGCGTAATTGTGAAGTGAACGCGTGCGGTAGACTTTGTCAAGCAGCTGTGAATTAGTCGTTAGCACAACGGCAAAGAGGTGTTTTTTAATTGAAGTAGGATAAGTAGGGGCCCATATTTGAACACGTACATTCTGCATATCATCCTTCAATATTAATGTTTCGATTCTTTCAGTGGAAGGCAGTACTTTCGCGCTGTATTTTTTGTGGTAAGTTCCTATGGGACGAAGCGGCTGAGGTCATCGGCCCCTAGGCTTACGCGCTACTTAATCTAACTTACACTAAGTACAAAACACACACACACACACCCATGCGCGAGGGAGGACTCGAACCTCCGACGGGGCAGCCGCCAAACCGTGGCAAGGCGCCTGAGACCGCGCGGCTACTCGCTGTATAATGTTTCAAGTAAACAACAGCCATAGTGTAAAGTGTGTCCGGTTTGAAACACGATACGTCATTATTGTCAAAGTATATTCACATTGCATTCTATTGACAACGTATCGAGCCGGCCGTGCGGTTCTGGCGCTGCTGTCCGGAACCGCGCGACTGCTACGGTCGCAGGTTCGAATCCTGCCTCGGGCATGGATGTGTGTTATGTCCTTAGGTAAGTTAGGTTTAACTAGTTCTAAGTTCTAGGGGACTGATGACCTAAGATGTTAAGTCCCATAGTGCTCAGAGCCATTTGAACCATTTGATTTGACTCAACATCTTAGGTCATAAGTCCCCTACAACTTAGAACTACTTAAACCTAACTAACCTAAGGACACCACACACACCCATGCCCGAGGCAGGATTCGAACCTGCGACCGTAGCAGTCCAGCGGTTCCGGACTGCAGCGCCAGAACCGCACGGCCGGCTCGATACGTTGTCAATAGAATGTAATGTGAATATACTTTGACAATAATGACGTATCGTGTTTCATGCCTCGGGC
The DNA here is from genome assembly GCF_023898315.1 of Schistocerca nitens. Lineage (NCBI taxonomy): Eukaryota > Metazoa > Arthropoda > Insecta > Orthoptera > Acrididae > Schistocerca > Schistocerca nitens. Next base: position 295,818,972 of record NC_064615.1, on the reverse strand, counting down.
ATGGGTGTGTGTGGTGTCCTTAGGTTAGTTAGGTTTAAGTAGTTCTAAGTTGTAGGGGACTTATGACCTAAGATGTTGAGTCAAATCAAATGGTTCAAATGGCTCTGAGCACTATGGGACTTAACATCTTAGGTCATCAGTCCCCTAGAACTTAGAACTAGTTAAACCTAACTTACCTAAGGACATAACACACATCCATGCCCGAGGCAGGATTCGAACCTGCGACCGTAGCAGTCGCGCGGTTCCGGACTGCGCGCCTAGAACCGCGAGACCACCGCGGCCGGCGATGTTGAGTCCCATAGTGCTCACCGAGCGAGGTGGCGCAGTGGTTAGCACACTGGACTCGCATTCGGAATACGACGGTTCAATCCCGTCTCCGGCGATCCTGATTTAGGTTTTCCGTGATTTCCCTAAATCGCTTCAGGCAAATGCCGGGATGGATCCTTTGAAAGGACACGGCCGATTTCCTTCCCCATCCTTCCCTAACCCGAGCTTGCGCTCCGTCTCTAATGACCTCGTTGTCGACGGGACGATAAACACTAAATCTCCCCCTCCCATAGTGCTCAGAGCCATTTGAACCACTTGAACAACGTTCCTGTGACGATTTCTCAAAGCTTGGGCGTCTCACATGATGGTGACGGATGAGAGCGACGAAGGAATCTGCAGAAGCGCAAAGGTCCTATAATTTACAGAACCGTTGATAGCACTGTAAATCCTAGCCGAACCTGGAATAATCACTAAGAAGTGGCGAGGCAACACAATACATTTCCTGCGACTTAGAAAACAGGTGACGTAAATCATGCGCTCACATACAACAAAAACTGATTCAGCTGAAATTTGTAATTTCAGCCTGGAAATTTCAAAATGAAACAAAATCACAATGCACCTATTCGTTCATTCTTCCTCATACTGCTTTCCTTTGTCTTCCTACCCACCGCCCCCCTTCTTATCTCTTTTTTCCTTTGGTTATTTCTTTTCCTCTGTAGGTTATCTCCTTCAAAAAAATGGCTCTGAGCACTATGGGACTTAACATCTGAGGTCATCAGTCCCCTAGACTTAGAACTACTTAAACCTAACTAACCTAAGGACATCATACACATCCATGCCCGAGGCAGGATTCGAACCTGCGACCGTAGCGGTCGCGCGGTTCCAGACTGAAGCGCCTAGAACCGCTCGGCCACACAGGCCGGCTTATCTCCACTCTCGCAGTGTATGGTCTGTGACCAGTAACTATCGGATCAGACGCATCTGACCACTCGGATATTTTGTTTGATGAAGTGCGTTGGAAGTCGATTATAGTATTTCACATGATTATTATTATTTCTTTCTTTTCTCAGACGTTATTATTATTATTATTATTATTATTATTATTATTATTGAGACTGAGTTTCTGTGGTCCGTATCTCCTAGAGATGTGATCTTCTCAGATACTCTTGTAACTCCATATGTAATTGTTGGACTGCTAATCGTCGGAACCGCCTGGATTCTCCAGACGGGGAATACATGACCTTGACCAGCCTCGGTTGTTTATAGCTGTGCTGAATAATTCAGACAATGTCGGAAATGTAGAAAGTTTTATTGACTGGGAAAAAAATAACAAACGAAGTATCACAGGGTTCAGTTTTGGGTAGACTTCTATTCCTTATGTGAATGTACTTCCACTTAGCATTCAACAAGTTGATACTTTTTGCTCACGGTACTAGTATTATAACAAAACCCATTAGAGAGAAAGCAACAGAAGACTTGATAAATGGTATTTTCAAAGAATTATTACGTGTCTCTCTGAAAACAGTCTGTCCATAAATTTTGAAGAAACGCTGTACATTCAGTTCTATGCAACAAATAGAATCGTACTCATGACTGGTGCAAATGATTCAAGTGGCTCTGAGCACTATGGGACTTAACTTCTGAGGTCATCAGTCCCCTAGAACTTAGAACTACTTAAACCTAACTAACCTAAGGACATCACACACATCCATGCCCGAGGCAGGATTCGAACTTACGACCGTAGCGGTCGCGCGGTTCCAGACTGTAGCGCCTAGAACTGCTCGGCCACTCTGGCCGGAGTACTCATGACTGATGTAGCATATGAGCAGAGTCAGTAAGTAGGGCAGAATGCTCCAAATTCATGGGTGCACAATTGACGAAAACTTCAACGAAAAGAAGCATATTACTGAGATTCTCAAACAGTTAAAGTTCAGCTACCTCTGCTCCTTGTGCAATTGCTAATCTGGGAAACAAACGTATCAACCTTCAGAAGTTTTTTCCATTGAAGTAACTTACATATATCTACTAGTGAAATTCGTCATAAATAATCCATCACAATTTGAGAAGAACAGTGACGTCCATATTCACAACACTAGAGGGAAAAATGATCTTCATTACTCATTGTTAAAGCTGTCAGTGGCTCAGAAAGGAGTTAAATAAGCAGAAACAAAAGTTTTTGAGAATTTGCCCGGTAACATAACGTATCTCACAAGCAGAGAAGCAAGTTTTAAATCTAATTTAAAATCATCTCTCCTGGTCACCTTCTTCCATTAACGAATTTCAACGGTAGCAAGTAAAAAAATAAAAAAAGTTTAGCTGTATGGATAGGGCTAAAAATAATAACGAATTAATTAATTTTAACACTAATCATGTATACATATTGTGTAAGCTAACTCGTTCCACATCATTTCGATAAAAGAATCGTTTAGGTGGCCTGTGGAACATGTAACTAACTGGTGAATCCACATGATCACATCATCAAGAGAGGTAAGAAAATTTCATAACGTACCACAGCGGACTTTGTACTTAGAGACCCGCCTGCAGCATTAAACAGTTCTAATACTTATTGTTAATAAGATAGTTTCTAAATGCTTAATTTTCTTTACTGGCCCTTACTGCCTCCACATTGACAGAAACAGTACTTCCGTTTACGTTTAACACAGGGGGAGACGAACATTTTAGACATGTTGTGGACGAATCACTGTTGATACAACTGCTGAGACATCAGAAGGTCATGTCTTTCAGGTAGAGGGTGTAATGGATAAATTGACTTCATAATGCTTAATAGATTTTAGTTATAGAATATTTCGACGTATCGATACAATATCTCGATTAATACCGTTCGCTGAGCATTCGTGTCGCGAAGGCTGAATTTCTGTAGCACGTGTTTCTTCCTGGTGTAATCTGCTTGGTTTAGAGTTGATTACTTACCGATAGAGGGGGACGGATGTACGGTATACCGCTCGTTTGCACCTCACATTTGCGAGACGCTACCAAACTACTAGAGTGTTTCCTGTTCTTAGTAAATGACGGTTATTAGTGCTGTGAAGCTACGTCGTTAAGTTGTAAATGTCGTTGGTAGGAGAACGGATGTGGTGAAACCAGGTGGTACCACATAGCGCACCGTCGGCCGTAAAGAGCTCCAACCACTAGCGAATCACGTCCTTGAGGCACTGCGGAGTGTCTTAGAGCTTTACCGTGAGCATTAGTTCACAGGCATAGCTTCAGCATCTGACTCTGCTTCACTAACTTCATTTATGTATTCACGACCATTTAAAATATCGCTATCTTCTTCGAGTTGGTTTTGGTGCAGTTTGCCTAATAACTTTTCGCCTGTTGTCGCAGTGGTTTTTCTGCGAAAACCCTTTTTCCTACCACGTGGTAAGCTTTCTACTGTGCACTTCTGGTCCTTGTTCACGACAGAGTTAAAATCGTGAATGGACCCTAGGTAATAAATTTCAAATTTTCTGCTGAAGTTTCACAGGACAGGAAGAGGGAAGGAGAAGTGAATTCTGTAGCTGAATTTTACTTGTTGTGGTACTCCAATACGTTTTCATCACTAACTTAGCTCGAATTGCTATTTTTAATCTTCTTGTAGGTTAGTGATGGACGAAGTAACACTTAGGGGCGTTTCATCATAAAGCGACTCTAGTCCAAAAACAATCTACTTTTGAAACCGCTGTCTCTTCTTTTTTTTTCTTATGCGTTACAGCAGGTGAATTATCCCATCCTCATTCCGGTCTCTTCACAGTATGTCTGAACTCATATTTTGTCTGACTCTCAACAACGCTTGACACCGAAATTAACTTAAGATTGGGAAAGTCACTAACGATAAATAAATAATTCTTAGTTAACGTTCAAAGAAAAAAATGGTATTTTTTTGCAAAATTAAAAAGTACTGAGTCAATCAGACGGTTACTTATTTTTATTTCTAACAATCTACTTTAGTTTGTGTCATCAAGGCGCATTTGAAGCTGACTGTACCTTTCGTTTGTTTCTACTGCTACAATAGTTGAGAATCTGTTCTTCATATCTGTACCACAGTCTAATAAATGCAGTCACAACATTCCCTGATGCGAAGGTTGTTACCGTTTGACAGCTGGAGCGATGCTAGTGCTCCTTGGGGTGAGAAAGCAGACACTCAAATGCGTCATAAGGATAATATCTATTTTTTATTATTTTCTACTTAATTATCAGAATAATGGTTAAATTTTTGCGTTCCATGCGTTAGTAAGTTAGCAAGAGACATGAATTATCGTGAAATACATGTAAAAACAGCCGAATCACGCTGATTCAGTGACATAAGCTTCAACTCATTCTGCAGAAATACTGTCGAATATGCCTATAATTGCAGCTTATTGCGCTGAAACCAAGGGAATTTAAACACATTTCATGCATGAGAAGAATATATTTCTGTTTGTATCTGCTGTTATCATCATAGTCTGGAGTCTAATCATTCACCCTTTCGTACACTTCACTCGACTTTCAGTTACCCGAATACTTTTTTTGTAAATGTAATAACTTTTGCTTCAAAAGAGAATGTGTTGAAGATTCTTGCCGTTTATGGCTCGGATTTAGCAACAAGTGTGGTATTAGTTTCTCTTGTGCTGGTTCAAATGGCTCTGAGCACTATGAGACTTAACATCTGAGGTCATCAGTCTCCTAGAACTTAAAACTACTTAAATCTAACCAACCTAAGGACATCACACACATCCATGCCCGAGGCAGGATTCGAACCTGCGACCGTAGCGGTCGCGCGGTTCCAGACTGTAGCGCCTAGAACAGCTCGGTCACACCGGCCGGCTCCTGTGCTGTTGGCAATTTATTATCACGTCTATGTTTTTTCCCCTAAGCTACAATTGAGGTGGCTTGTTTGATACGTTAAATAATGCGGGTGTTACATTCCGTATAAGTTTCCGTTCACTGATATGTCTGAAAGCGTGGCGAACAAATGTCTGCTTTGTTAGATATACGACGTCTTTTTGCAAAAGGTCAGATCTTCTGGTGTTGACTAGCAGTTTTTTTATTAAAAGAAAACGACAGTACTCAGTAAATGTCTTTACGGAACAAGACAATCGTAAATAAACTGTCCTGAAATGTACCGTTTCGTACCTCTCATAGTCATTAGGAAACTAAGAAATAAAGAAATGTGCTGACATTTTTTAGTTGCTGACGTTTTTTATGGCAGTACGTACACTCCCCTTTGTAAAACCTGGTGTTACGAATCAATGTAAACTTTAGTATTCGTACTCATATTCTGAAGTGGCACTAGCTGGCCGCTTGGGGCTTTTGTTAAAAAGAGACGGAGTGTCGCAACTGTTGTGTTGGACTGTGCCTGTACGTTGTGGCGAATGGGATCGATATTCTTAAGAGTTGGTCCGATAATGGTGTACACTAACAACCGGCCTTGAGCTATAATAACAATAGTTCTGCACTGTCAAAATATTTTTGTAGGGTTGTCTTCGCGGAATCCTAGACACCGTTTTTTTGGGTCGAAATCAATTGCATCTGAAAATACCCCCTCAATGACTGAAAATTGATTGGAACTCAAGCATTCATTAATCGATTTTCTTAATCAGGGAAATTAAGTGGAGGTAGATGTGAAAATACATGCTCCACGACGAAAGCAAATTCTTTCCTGGAATCCAAGATGCAAGCGTAAACCGAGACGACCGCATAGCAGGATGCTGTGTAGATAGCATTGAAAAACACGCAGAATCGGTACGTACGTGTAAAGCTGAAGACCGTAATGAATGGAAAAGTGTGACGCCTGTAGCGAGCAGTGGATGTCAGATAAGTGCGATCTACGTCTACATGGATACTCTGCAAATCACATTTAAGTGTCTGACAGAGGATTCATCGAACCACCTTCACAATTCTTTATTATTCCAATCTCGTATAGCGCGCGGAAAGAATCTTTCCGTACGAGCTCTGATTTCCCTTATTTTATCTTTGTGATCGTTCCTCCCTATGTAAGTCGGTGTCAACAAAATATTTTCGCATTCGGAGGAGAAAGTTGGTGATTGGAATTTCGTGAGAAGATTCCGTCGCAACGAAAAACGCCTTTATTTTTTTAATGATGTCCATCCCAAATCCTGTATCATTTCTGTGTCACTCTGTCCCATATTTCACGATAATACAAAACGTGCTGCCTTTCTTTGAATTTTTTCGATGTACTCAGTAAGTCCTATCTGGTAAGGATGCCACACCGCGCAACAGTATTCTAAAAGTGGACGGTCCGCAGCTCGTGGTCGTGCGATAGCGTTCTCGCTTCCCGCGCCTTGGTTCCCGGGTTCGATTCCCGGCGGGGTCAGGGATTTTCTCTGCCTCGTGATGGCTGGGTGTTGTGTGATGTCCTTAGGTTAGTTAGGTTTAAGTAGTTCTAAGTTCTAGGGGACTGATGACCATCGATGTTAAGTCCCATAGTGCTCAGAGCCATTTGAACCATTTTTTAAAAGTGGACGGACAAGCGTAGTGTAGGCGGTCTCCTTAGTAGATCTGTTACATTTTCTAAGTGTCCTGCCAATAAAATAATGTCGTGTGACTGGGGCCTCCCGGGGGGTAGACCGTTCGCCGGGTGCAAGTCTACTTATTTGACGCCACTTCGGCGACTTGCGCGTAGATGGGGATGAAATGATGATGATTAGGACAACACAACACCCAGTCCCTGAGCGGAGAAAATCTCCGACCCAGCTGGGAATCGAACACGGGCCTTTACGATTGACATTCTGTCGCGCTGACCACTCAGCCACCGGGGGCGGACGTCCTGCCAATGAAACGCAGTCTTTGGTTAGCCTTCCCCACAACATTTTCTATGTGTTCCTTCCAATTTGATAGCGGAGAGTATGTTATAAAAATAGATTGATTCCTAATTATTGATTCCTAATGACAGATTTTTTGTTCTAAATGAAAATTTCACTCCCTAAGGGGTAATTTCCCCGAAGTTGAAAGTGACGTCGCATCGAGGTGAAGCCATTACAGACCAGCGCGATCTTTTCAGGACGCCTCTCCGGAATGAGAGTGAGTAAACAGAAGAGCGTCGTCGACGAACGCACCAGCCGCGGCGGCAGCGTGTCGCAAGGGCGGCCTCCGGCGCATAGACGACAATGGCGCAGATGCCACCACGCGGGCTGTGCCCGCGCCGCGTACATACTAATGCCGCCGCTGCGCTGGGAAAACGTGCGGTGCGCCGCGGTGCCACGCCACGCCACGCGCTGCTCCGCCTTTTAGGGACGGCTCGAGGCTGCGAGTGCGCCCCGTCATATTAACAACCAGCGAGGTGTCGCGGCGTCGCACACGACTCCGGTCATCGTGTTTTTTGAAATTGCTCGAAGCGAATGCCCGGTTGGTTACTGCCTGTATCGGACCCGATCTTGTTTCGCCTCAAATGACCCTACACCTACTGTAGAACTTCAGTTAGAAAAAATTGTTTACTTAAGATACGGTCGTCTCACTTTTCGTTATACTCTCTATCGACCTGTAACAATCCTAGTAGCGAAGTTGGATTCTTAGTGTGTCTGCGTCCTCATCTACGTGATAAGGACATCAAAAGCTAGAGTAATTATAATTCTCACTCTAGCGCCTTTTATGAGGTTATCTGCGTCTACATCTGCGTAGCTACTCTGCAAATCAGACTCAAGTGCGTGGCAGAGGCTCCGTCGAACCACCTTCACAAAAATTCTCTGTTACTGTGCTCTCGAACGACGCGCGGAAAAAAACTAGCACCTGTATCTTTCCGTGCGAGCTCTGATTTCTGTTATTTTATTGTGATAATCGTTTCTACCTATGTAGATCGGCATCAAAAAAACATTTTCGCCCTCAGAGTAGAAAGTTGTTGATAGAAATTTCATAAGAAAACCCCGCCGCCGGCCGGGGTGGCCGAGCGGTTCTAGGCGCTACAGTCTGGAACCGCGCGACCGCTACGGTCGCAGGTTCGAATCCTGCCAAGGGCATGGATGTGTGTGATGTCCTTAGGTTAGTTAGGTTTAAGTAGTTCTAAGTTCTAGGGGACTGATGACCTTAGTTAGGTTTAAGTAGTTCTAAGTTCTAGGGGACTGATGACCTTAGAAGTTAAGTCCCATAGTGCTCAGAGCCATTTGAACCATTTGAAGATCCCGCCACAACGAAAAACGCCTGTTGTTGAATTATTTCCACCCCAAATCCTGTATCATGCTCGTGACACTCTCTCCTGTATTTCTCGATAATACAGAACGTGCTGCTCTTCTTCGAACTTTATCGATGTACTCCGTTAATCCTATTTGGTAAGGATCCCTCACCAAGCAGCAGTCGTCCAAATTTGGACGGACAATAGTACTGTAGGCGGTCTCTTTATTATATCTGTTGCATCTTCTAAGTGTTTCGCCAATAAAACGCAGTCTTTGGTTCGCCATTTCTACAGCATTTTCTGTATGTTCTTTCCAATTTAAGTTGTTCGTTACTGTAATTCCCAGGTATGTAGTTGAATTTATGGCCTTCAGATTTGACATGACTTATCGTGTAATCGGAATTTAACGGATTCCTTTTAGCACTCATGTGGATGACCTCACACTTTTCGTTACTTAGGGTCAATAGCACATTTTCGCACCGTACAAATATCTAAATCGTTTTACTAGACGATAAACGACAGCGTCATCTGAAACCAACCGTAGATGGCTGCTCAGAATCTCTCCTAAGTCGTTTATATACACTCCTGGAAATGGAAAAATGAACACATTGACACCGGTGTGTCAGACCCACCATACTTGCTCCGGACACTGCGAGAGGGCTGTACAAGCAATGATCACACGCACGGCACAGCGGACACACCAGGAACCGCGGTGTTGGCCGTCGAATGGCGCTAGCTGCGCAGCATTTGTGCACCGCCGCCGTCAGTGTCAGCCAGTTTGCCGTGGCATACGGAGCTCCATCGCAGTCTTTAACACTGGTAGCATGCCGCGACAGCGTGGACGTGAACCGTATGTGCAGTTGACGGACTTTGAGCGAGGGCGTATAGTGGGCATGCGGGAGGCCGGGTGGACGTACCGCCGAATTGCTCAACACGTGGGGCGTGAGGTCTCCACAGTACATCGATGTTGTCGCCAGTGGTCGGCGGAAGATGCACGTGCCCGTCGACCTGGGACCGGACCGCAGCGACGCACGGATGCACGCCAAGACCGTAGGATCCTACGCAGTGCCGTAGGGGACCGCACCGCCACTTCCCAGCAAATTAGGGACACTGTTGCTCCTGGGGTATCGGCGAGGACCATTCGCAACCGTCTCCATGAAGCTGGGCTACGGTCCCGCACACCGTTAGGCCGTCTTCCGCTCACGCCCCAACATCGTGCAGCCCGCCTCCAGTGGTGTCGCGACAGGCGTGAATGGAGGGACGAATGGAGACGTGTCGTCTTCAGCGATGAGAGTCGCTTCTGCCTTGGTGCCAATTATGGTCGTATGCGTGTTTGGCGCCGTGCAGGTGAGCGCCACAATCAGGACTGCATACGACCGAGGCACAGAGGGCCAACACCCGGCATCATGGTGTGGGGAGCGATCTCCTACACTGGCCGTACACCACTGGTGATCGTCGAGGGGACACTGAATAGTGCACGGTACATCCAAACCCTCATCGAACCCATCGTTCTACCATTCCTAGACCGGCAAGGGAACTTGCTGTTCCAACAGGACAATGCACGTCCGCATGTATCCCGTGCCACCCAACGTGCTCTAGAAGGTGTAAGTCAACTACCCTGGCCAGCAAGATCTCCGGATCTGTCCCCCATTGAGCATGTTTGGGACTGGATGAAGCGTCGTCTCACGCGGTCTGCACGTCCAGCACGAACGCTGGTCCAACTGAGGCGGCAGGTGGAAATGGCATGGCAAGCCGTTCCACAGGACTACATCCAGCATCTCTACGATCGTCTCCATGGGAGAATAGCAGCCTGCATTGCTGCGAAAGGTGGATATACACTGTACTAGTGCCGACATTGTGCATGCTCTGTTGCCTGTGTCTATGTGCCTGTGGTTCTGTCAGTGTGATCATGTGATGTATCTGACCCCAGGAATGTGTCAATAAAGTTTCCCCTTCCTGGGACAATGAATTCACGGTGTTCTTATTTCAATTTCCAGGAGTGTAGATAAGGAAAGGCAAAGGTCCTACAACATTACCTTGGGCAACGCCAGAAATCACTTCTCTTTTACTCTATGACTTTCCGTCAGTTATTACGAACTGTGACCTCCCTGATAGGCAATCACGAATCCAGTCGTACAACTCAGATAATATTTCATAAGCCCGCAATTCGATTACAAGCCAGTAGTGTAGTGTCTTAAACCGGGGACCTAGAAAGAACGGAGAGGCTGCGTCCTGCCGTAGCCCTCAGTGGTTCACAACACCACAACAGGCCACAGCAGTCCACCCCCGCTCCCACCGCCGCCCCACACCGAACCCAGGATTATTATGCGGGTGCCCCCCCCCCCCCCCTGTAACGTATCATACCAGACGAGTTTAATCCCAAATGTTTGAGTGGCAGAATAATTATAGTGTACACGCACGTGAAAACGGTGTTTGCGCAGTAATCGCCGACACAGTGTAACTGAGACGGAATAAGGGGAACCAGCCCCCATTCGCCGAGGTAGATGGGAAACCGCCTTAAAAGCCATCCACAGGCTGGCCGCTCACCCAACCTCGACACTAATCCGCCGGGCGGATTCGTGCCGGGGACACAGCCCTCTCACTACGCTCTGGACCTGTGTGGATCACGTGGCGGGCGTACACGTGGTGTGCACATCACGTCAAATCGTATTCACTCGGCCGGGCTATTTTTATTTGCTCATCGTGTACCTTCTTAGCACCTTCAAAAAATTTTCCAAAAAAATTTGCCCTGCGAACATATTCGCTCCTTTTTTTTTACTCTTTGAGAGAAGGAGACAGTGGGAGTGGCAAAGAAACGAAAAAATAATAAATACCGGAAGATAAAAGACAGTGGTTGTGGTATAGAAAGAGCGAAGGAGAGACAGTGGCAGTGTGAGGGAACGAAAGTAACACGGTGGCAGTGAAACGTAGTAGACAGTGACGAAACAATGCTAGGAAAAGACTGAAGAAGACACTGGCAGTAGGAGAGGAATGAAGAGGAGAAAGTGGAAATGGGTGGCAACCAGTGATAATGAGAGACATAGTTTATGACAGTGACAACGAGGAAGAGAGAGATAGTGAAATGAGAAGAAACAGCAGCTGTTCAAATGGCTCTGAGCACTATGGGACTCAACTGCTGAGGTCGTAAGTCCCCTAGAACTTAGAACTACTTAAACCTAACTAACCTAAGGACAACACACACATCCATGCCCGAGGCAGGATTCGAACCTGCGACCGTAGCGGTCGCGCGGTTCCAGACTGTAGCGCCAGAACCGCTCGGCCACCTGCGGCCGGCAAACAGCAGCTGTATGGGGGTGCCTGATTGTTAGTTCAGTAACGTTTCTTTTAACATTAAAGCGGCTGTGGCTGCATAAATGGTCAGTTGTGTACTCATGTTTCTGTGACCTGATTCAAAGCTGTGTGTACTACAGTGTTGTTGTGGTATGCAATCAGAGGGATGGTTTGACACAGCTCTCCGCGCTACTGTTTCCTCGGGAAGACTCTTCGCCTCCAAATAATTACTGCAATCCATATCCAAATGGAGCTGCAGACTGTATCATATTTTCATCTCCCTCTAGAATTTTTACGGCCCCACACTTCCGTCTGTTAACAAGCCGACGCTTCCTTCAAGCCTCCGGATGTGTCCTATGTTATCTTTAGTCACGTTGTGGCATAAATTTCTTTTTCTGCCAATTCGATTTAGTACCTCGAATTTTCCAATTTATTGGCTTTCTAGCTATGCGCATTCGGCCATCTCAATAGTGGAATGTCAGTGGTGACAATACGAACGTAAGGACAACACAACACCCAGTCCCCGAGCGGAGAAGATCTACCAACCGGGAATCGAACCCGGGCCCCATTCTTTAGTAATCCGCCGTGCTGACCGCGCAACTATCTAGGCGGACGTTTAGTACCTCTTCATTAATTACCCAGTCTACCTATTTAATCCTTATCATTCCTCTGCGACTTCACATTTCAAACGCTTCTATTCTGTTGTTGTCTAAACTGCTTAAATTTGTATTAAATGTTAACAAATTCCTCTTTTTCAAAAATATTTTTCGTGCTATAGGCGGTGTGCATTTTATATCCTCTCTACTTTCGTTATTATCAGTTACTTGTTGCCCAATAACAAACCTCATTTCTTCACGCAATTTCTCCAACACTACCGAATTTAATTTTGTACATTCAGTTGTCTTGTTTTTCTTTTGTTTATGTTCATCTTATAGCCTCTTTTCTAGACGCTGCAATATGCAGACGTTTATACCGTCCTTAAAGCTGCCCTCTATAGACTCGAGATTTATCAGGCAGCTGACACTGGCACAGCGTTCACAAAACCTTTTTTACCGTTACCTGTGTGTGTTTGGGGGGGGGGGGGGGGGGTGCGCGCGCGCACACACTGACATTTTCAGCTCCTCCGTAGGACACGCAGCATTTTCATGAGAAGCCCAGAAAGTTTATCGATGGCTGTTAATCTCACGCTAATACCTGTCTAATCAATGAAACTCTCCTCGGACATGCCGGCCGAAGTGGCCGTGCGGTTAAAGGCGCTGCAGTCTGGAACCGCAAGACCGCTACGGTCGCAGGTTCGAATCCTGCCTCGGGCATGGATGTTTGTGATGTCCTTAGCTTAGTTAGGTTTAACTAGTTCTAAGTTCTAGGGGACTAATGACCTCAGCAGTTGAGTCCCATAGTGCTCAGAGCCATTTGAACCATTTCTCCTCGGAAATATGACGTAACAGTTTAACGTGTTATGGATGCCTGGTTCACTGTTGAAGGACTAAGATGTGACCGTATCTAAGGAACCGTTCCGGCATTCACGTGCAATGAATACGGAAAACTAGGAGAGCAGACAGAGGTTAGAATCCACTCCTCCGGCAAGAGAATCCAGTACATCGTACATGCGCAAACGAATTTTCATTTCGAGGCAGCACATTTGGCCTGTGAGAAGACACTTGAGAAGGGTCCACGTGGATGCAGCCGTAAGGAGTCACCCCTTGGAAAATCCCGGAAATTATGCCCGTGGCGGGCGTGGCGCTCGTGTTTGCGCGCTGCCAATATTTGCGGCCGTGCAGTGGTCTGGTCTTCTAATACCTGGCGCGCCGGCCGACACGCCTCGGCAAACCTCGCGCCGGCTCGGCTCGTGTTACCTGCCTCCTTACCGGCCACCGTGTCTGCCGCAGCACACGGTTAATATTTAGACTGCTTGTGCATTCAGCACTCGCTACAGGAAAGCAGTGCTCCTTTTACCTGCTCTTTCGCTGCCTCTTACAAGGGAACCTCCCCATCGCACCCCCCTCAGATTTAGTTATAAGTTGGCACAGTGGATAGGGCTTGAAAAACCGAACACAGATCAATCGAGAAAACAGGGAGAAGTTGTGTGGAACTATTAAAAAAATTAGTAAAATATACAAACTGAGTAGTCCATGCGCTAGATAATGCAACATCAAGGTGAACGTGGACTCAGGAGCGCCGTGGTCCCGTGGTTAGCGTGAGTAGCTGCGGAGCGAGAGGTCCTTGGTTCAAGTCTTCCCTCGACTGAAAATTTTACTTTCTTTATTTTCGCAAAGTTATGATCTGTCCGTTTGTTCATTGACGTCTCTGTTCACTGTAATGTTTAGTGTCTCTGTTTTGCGACCGCACCGCAAAACCGTGCGATTATTAGACGAAAGGACGTGCCTCTCCAATGGGAACCGAAAACATTTGATCACAAGGTCATAGGTCAACCGATTCCTCCACAGGAAAACACGTCTGATATATTCTATACAACACTGGTGACGGCATGTGTGTCACATGACAGGAATATGTTGTCGACCCACCTAACTTGTACACTTAGCGAATGGGTAAAAAGATTCTTCTACCTTGCCCGATTTAGGTTTTCTTGTGGATGTGATAATCACTCCCAAAAAAGTGATGAAAACATAAGAGTTTGTCACATAAACTGAAAATAAAAAATTAAAATTTTCTCTCGAGGGAAGACTTGAACCTAGGACCTCTCGTTCCGTAGCTGCTCTCGCTAACCAGGAGACCACGGCGCTCCTAGGCTCCCATTGTCCTTGCATAAACTACTCCGTTTGTATATTTTATTAATTTTTTTCATAGTTTCACACAACTTCTTCCTGTTTTCTCGATTGATCTGTGTTCAGTTTTTCAAGGCCTATCCACTGTGCCAACTTATAACTAAATCTGAGGGGGGTGCGATGGGGAGGTTCCCTTGTTAGTACTTGTCACCGCCACCTATCTTCCTGCTGTAACGGAAAGGAGCAAAGAAAAACTTTGAACTTTGTGTTATGCCAGTACGTCTACCAGTGTTATACGAATGTCGTACTGAAAGCCACCAGCAATCGTGATCACAGGATATACGTGCAAAATGAGCGACATCGATGTTTCGTTCGTAAATTCAAAGTCAAAAAGGAAAATATATTGTTGAAATTCATCTCAGACTTGAGCATACAAATGGAATGTGTACTTCGACGTCAACAGTGTTAGGAGAAGGGTGGAACAGTTCAAAGATACGGACACTGGTAACCAAGATAAAACCTCTTGGTGATGGCTCTCAGACTCCCACCACAGTATACAGCGAGAAAATAGATTTCCATTCCAGCAAGGAAGACGAACGGGACGCTGTGAATACAATTGCAACGAAACTTAGAATAGGACAGTGCAGGATGGGATATGATTCAAATGTTGGGCTATGGAAAGGGTTGTTCCCATTGGGTCGTACGTTTATTAATCAAAGACTAGATAATTCAGCGAAGAACCTTTACCAAAGACCTTCTTAAGAGAGATCATTATGGAGGAAATTAAAGCTAGTTCCATTATTATGAGCCTGAAATAAAACTGTAGAGCATGGAATGGGACGATTTGGATTCGGCACCACGAAAGACAGCAAAGACTGACCAGTCTTCTGGGGTGGAGAGGATAGCAATATGGTTGATTTTCTTGAAACTTGCATAGAACCGTAAGTGCTGTCCGCTGCTTGGAAACACTTTAGATGTTCGATCGTGCGTCGCATCGAGTAGTTGTTCCTGCACGCACTCACGCTGCTACGTAAAATAGCAGGGGAAGTCTTCTACATCCTCCCTACAGTAGACTTGACATCCACCAAGTACTGTATTTTCGTTTTTATAATAGAACAGCTGGGAGACTTCAGAGGCCGTGCGGGATTAGCCTAGCGGTCTGAGGGGCTGCAGTCATGGACTGTGCGGCTGGTCTCGGCGGAGGTTCGAGTCCTCCCTCGGGCATGGGTGTGTGTGTTTGTCCTTAGGATAATTTAGGTTAAGTAGTGTGTAAGCTTAGGGACTGATGACCTCAGCAGTTAAGTCCAATAAGATTTCCCACACATTTGAACATTTTGAGACTTCAGAGCACATCGAGTAAGCGGCAGCCGGAACGGACGTCCGCAGCTACGAATTTTTCGTAAATGCAGATTAACTGGAAAAATAAATGCGCATTAATGCAGCGATTATTGAAAAGTGACAGAAAAATGTGTAGATTAGGATAATGCTTATAGTTTGTATAGTATAATTAATATTCTTAACAGGTTGCTCTCGACTTTCAGTACAACCCTCCTAATGGGCGAGAAAGTGAGAATTGTCGCCATAACGATTGTACGCTCGCAAGTCAACAACCTAGCACAGTCGTATAGTGATAAATCAGAATCAGGAAATGTTGATTACAGTTACCGTGGGGAAACCTAAATTTATGGAGCTTATCTGGCTTCTCCAAGAAAAAGAACTGCACCGCCCAAGTTATTGCTTCTCAGTAACAGTACGATGCTCTTATACGGTATCACTAATAAACTGTTTGTCGTAAGGAGCACACACGAGCTACAGTCTTGACAAGATGATGACAATTTGACTTTCAGCCAGTCCGTGTGAGGACCAGCAGTACAGTAGGTGTCGTGGCGCGGACTCCGCTGGCCGCCGCATAGGCCCGGCGCGGCGCGGCGCGGCGCCCATCCTTGGGATGAGCGTGACGTCATGGCGCTTGGCAGGCGGCCGCGCTGCCCGCATCTGCCTCTGCCGCCGCTCCAGTAGCCGAGGCCGCGCTGGCGCGTGCGAGCTAGCGAGCGCGCGCTTCCACTCGTCACGACAAAAAAGTCTTTGTTTGTGTGCGCTGTGGCACTTGCATTCATATTCAAGAGTAATAATTACGCCCTTCTAGTATTTAGTGCGTTTGTTTTACGTAGCGAGATTTGGCCTCCAGGCCCACTCATACATCCAAACAGGCTGCCTTTTAGGAATTCCCTTTAAAGAAAAAAAAATGCGCAATGCGTAGAAATCATTTTTCCAGTTAATATTAAGGGTATAAATGGTCTCAGTCCTGTTAACATTGTTATCAGAATATTTTTCATCCGAACAATTCCAAACATGGAGTAAATTGGCCTGGAAAAGAAAGAAACGAATATGCAAAAATTAACATAATCGATACATAAAGAAATAACAGTGGAGCAGACAGAGAATGAAAGAAAGAAGAGATGGAAAGTAAAGCTGTCAGCTGTGAGGTTGGTTTGAACAGAGCAGTGCTTTACTTCGCATGGACCTATTGTATGTGGGCCATTTCCGACATTTCAACAGGTTTACCTAGCTAGTTACAAAGAGACCTACTGTTTAATGTTTACTTAGATCCTCGGCACAATTTGCCATTTTTCATATTAACAAACCTGTAGGCTTGCTGTCTGAAACCGCTGACGAGATGGAATATGGAAAATCACGGGAGATGCTTGCATGTTAACTGATATTTCAATTTGCTGTCGAATAGGAAGGAGGGGGCGGGAGCGTACCAAGAGTGAAGGTGTGCGAATGACAGCCACAGTAGTTTTAGTGCCTCCAGAATGCCGCGTGGTTTCGGGATGAAGATACACGAGGAGAGTTAGTGAGCAGTCCACGTGGCTTGAGTGGCCATTTGTGTTGCCAGCGTCTCCGCGGTTGTTATACGAGTGTTAAAAGTATTTCAAATCCGTCTCTGCAGCATTAAAAACGTGTGTTTATGTTACCATAGTCATTTAAAACATCGTCAGTTTCCCAGAATGAAACATATTTGCAGTTTTGGTTTGTTTATAGATCCCAAAACATTATTGTTTGGTTAAATATATGTGTTTAGATGCCTTTCATTTACAAGGATATCAATGAATTAGGGCCCGAGTCATTGATTATTCATTAATTTTGCGTTATATTTTCAACTATTTATTTTCTTGTGCAGAACGTATGTATTTTTGCTGCTGGTAAACACAACTCGACAAATTCAGCATGTAAATGACTACTTCCCATGAGCTTGAGTTTCTGAAATGCAAAAAATAAGAACTGATTTATTTGTAGATGAGGAATTTCGTTGATATAGAATAAAATATATTTGAGAATTCCAGTGAAAAGTTTCCATATCGAACTAATGGCTCTGAGCACTATGGGACTCAACTGCTGAGGTCATTAGTCCCCTAGAACTTAGAACTAGTTAAACCTAACTAACCTAAGGACATCACAAACATCCATGCCCGAGGCAGGATTCGAACCTGCGACCGTAGCGGTCTTGCGGTTCCAGACTGCAGCGCCTTTAACCGCACGGCCACTTCGGCCGGCTCGAACTAATACCAAACACACACTGAAGTCCACAGCTCCAACAAAAAGATCCATAATAGCTATTAAAGTGACAAAATTTGCTTTGCCGTGCAATGTTGAACCAAGGAAACGATATTTGTATAAATCACAATATCTATCTAATTCGTAGATGTACGGGTCTGAGTTTGCATCGAAAATAAAAAAAAAGTGGTGTCTCATAAGATTACACGAAGAGTCGACACGTTTGCAGACATATAGAAGTTTAATTCTTCCGGATGCGTGTATTTTACGAGCCTGTTAAAGAAATTCTGATAGACCTTAACAAGGGCGATGGCTTCATGTTTTAATGTCAGGTTGCGTGGGTTATGGTAGTGCCTGCGTTTCGTTCAGTAATGGCAGTAGTAAAATCTGTGATGTTCCTATCTGGCCTACGTAGGTAATTCCTGTTCTCTGAACAGGATTCGTTAAAATACTCAGGTGCTCTTTCAGTTTAGTTAACGAGTGAGTCAAGTATTACGAAGCATTTCGTACTCAACTTTGAAATCGTCTATGTTCCTGTTGTTTATGACCTCATCATAGTCATCGTCGTGCGCTCTTACCTGAGGTCAGAAACAACGCACAAGTAATCTCCCTCTTCGTTTGTCATGAGTCATCCTCGTCTAGTGTTGTGGAACGTGTCCTTTCGTCCTTTTTCCGTCTGAGCAGGCAGATGCAAGTGTTGCGGTACTCACTCATGAAGGACTACAATCCGTAATTGTCACTTTGGGTTCAGGAGACATCTCGTGGAAGTTGACACATCATTCTAGTGGCATGGCCGTCACTACGGAAAAAAAAAAGTTTTGCCTGTGAATATTGACTGGCAAATTACCTGTCTTCACCGCGCCTAAAACGCTGAAAAGTTTACCTACGTATTTGAAGTTGTATTCACGTGACGTTCTGTCAGATTATTCTGTCCCGTATCCCTTCGTTACTGTCTCACTGTCTATTCGTCATTTCTCTAATATTCTTCCAACACTAGCTACTTACCAGAATGAGATTTTCACTCTGCAGCGGAGTGTGCGCTGATATGAAACTTCCTGGCAGATTAAAACTGTGAGACGAGATACTGGCAGAAGTAAAGCTGTGAGTACCGGACGCGAGTCGTGCTTCGGTAGCTCAGATGGTAGAGCACTTGCCCGCGAAAGGCAAAGATCCCGAGTTCGAGTCTCGGTCGGGCACACAGTTTTAATCTGCCAGGAAGTTTCACTAGCTACTTATTTCAGTATTTTCTCTTACCCAATCATTTTCGTAAGTTAGCACTTAACATCTGTGCATATGTTTCGCTTTTAACGCTTACGGTGAATTCTAGGCATTCTTTCTAGAGATTGTGTATTAAGATTTTTCAGTGTCCCGTTGCTTTTCTAATGCCTTCTTCCTTATTTAGGGGCGGGAATAAAAATTAAATGGTATTTTTATACTGTCACTTAAATTTCTTGCTAGTCGAAACGCCCTGCATTTGCCGTCGAAATATTTGATATTCGACGTTGTTACTCTGGTTTGAACATACGGTATGCTGGCAGCAAAATGTGCGAAGAGCTACAGATCTTAGTACTTAATCTGAAGAACAATTCCCGCTGATGCTTTGTATGTGAGAAATAGGAGAAAATGGCGGTTTCTCCTTTCGGTTTATGCCGTAATATATTGAACCTGGTTACATTATAAGTAAGCTGATTCATTAATAAAACCCCTACAAATAATAGGCAACGGAATGGTTTATATCGAAGCATTAATCAGCTTCGATAATTACGCAGAGGTTTTTTGTTACAGATATGTAGGCGTGATCTTCCGTACACGTGAAGACTCTCATATACCTCTCTCTACCAAATGTCCTACAGTCAATCTAACGCTGTGTCGGGTACGACAGTTAATATAATCAAAGTAATACATTATCGTTTTAGGCGTTTCCGTATAGCAAAGTAAACACTAGGGAGATTCGTTGGAAAGGACACAAATAATTGACTTCTTTTTGCCTCAAAACTTGTGGGGACATTTGCTATTTTTAGACTGCGTGCACCTGAACACTTGAGGAAATTACATTTGTCTTTTCCAGTTCGCTCGACGAGGTGGAGCACTGGTTAGCACGCTGGAGTGACATTCCGAAGGGTGGCGGTCAGATCAGCTTCCAATCATCCAGATTTAGGTTTTCAGTTATTTCCCTAAATAGTTACACACAAATGCCCGGATGGTTCCTTTGAAAAGGCACGGCGTATTTCCTTCCCCATCCTTGAAACGATCCGAGCATGTGCTCCGTCGCTAATGACCTCGATGTGGACGGGACGTCAAACCCTGGCCGGCCGGTGTGGCCGTGCGGTTAAAGGCGCTTCAGCCTGGCACCGCGTGACCGCTACGGTCGCAGGTTCGAATCCTGCCTCGGGCATGGATGTGTGTGATGTCCTTAGGTTAGTTAGGTTTAAGTAGTTCTAAGTTCTATGGGACTTATGACCACAGATGTTGAGTCCCATAGTGCTCAGAGCCATTTGAACCATTTAAACCCTGATTTTCTTCCTTTCGGTTCAGTCAAGTAGTTCGATGCAAATCTTTTTGAATGCAAAAGTTTCAAAAAAAGAGATGTGAATAAAACGAGGATGTGTTGGCGGGACTGGGTCTCTGTATTTTTGATATTTTACGCGCGCGCACGCACACACACACACACACACACACACACACACACACACACACACAAAACAAACTTTCCTGACGCATCATTATGGAGATGGCTTAAATCTTGACCTCTGTGCGTCTTTTGGTGTTGTCGGTCATGAGAAACATAAACTGACTGAGTCAGCGACCTTTGTACATAATAGTTTCATTACATTTACTGAAAGTGCCAACGTTATCACTCTGTGAATCACCCGTTCTATATGTCGATTCCACGTCAGATGATAATGTGACGATTGTCTTTGTTTCCTCCTGTCTTTGATACAACATCGTTACATGATTATTTTTTTGCAGTGTAGGAAACATTAAGGACACGAAGGAGACACGTCATGTTGTTTTTAGCTGAGCCTATATAAGGCTCACGTCGGCTTAGTGTTATCCGCAACTGCAGTAAAACACGTCACAGTGAGGTGAGGCTCGTCATACAAGGGGAACAAGCTTTTATAGTTCATTAGTGGATTAACGGTGACTAACAGCGAGCGATGTTTACTAAACATTCCCAGGCGACTCTTATTATTATTATTATTATTATTATTATTATTATTTGTTGTTTGTAGCTTCAAAAAACCATCCGACGCGGAGAGAAGGCCTAGAGTGGTGGATTTCCTAGAACTGTTTCTAGATGCATGGACCCGGTTCAGGCGTTAAGGGATTGTTAACTGACATTCCCAGCAAAGCTACACCATAAACGCTAAAACCGAACCATCGTTCTTTAAATGAAAGGCTGCTGAGTAAGTACGATCAACCATTACTCGAGACGGTAATTCGGTGTGCTGTCATTGTATGTCTCGGTTAGGAGTTACGAAGACCATGCTTAAGACGTCGTAGGCACATGGAGATCTGAAAACGGAAAAAATACTGTTGTATCTGTGATACTGTGTCTGACTGTATAGATTTTTATTGTGGCACATATTTGTCAACTAGCAGATCTATGGGTCAGTTAATACGAGTGTATCCGCTTAATACAGATACTCCAACGAGCGTCCTGGCGCACTGGAACGGAATTCGAATCCCCATCATTTTTGAGTTCGCTACAGTTGCACTATATAAGCCGCGCGGAGTGGCCGCGCGCTTAAAGGCGCCATGTCACGGATTGCGCGGGCCCTCCCGCCGTAAGTTCGAGTTCTCCCTCGGGCATGTGTGTGTGTGTGTGTGTGTGTGTGTGTGTGTTGTGTGTGTGTGTGTGTGTGTGTGTTGTTCTTAGCATAAGTTAGTTTAAGTAGTGTGTAAGTCTAGGGACCGATGATCTCAGCAGTTTGGTCCCTTAGGAATTCACAAACATCTGAACATTTGCACTACATTAATGCCGTAATGATCTTTTTTAACAACTCCGCCATTCTGGTCCAGCTGCCCAAGTGATTCGCCTTGAATGACATCGATGAAGACAGATTATTAAACTTCTTTTTATTTTCCTTAGTACTTTGTTCTAGAAATGTTAACGTGATGCTGATTTTTTTCTCTGAGTCGTGTCGCATACATATAGTACATGTCACTGACTGGAACACGAAGAGCGAAGCGGGCTCTGTGAGAATGGAGTTTACGTAATCGCTTAGTAATACCAAGTGGTTGGTTGCGTACTTTAATCGTACCAGCTGTAGTCATGTATTTCCGTACCCGTTTACTGATGAATTAAGATGTCATTGGGGTTCAGCTCGCTCCTCCCAAGAGACGAGAATGCGCACAGCTTCCTACATTCTTGCGGGGAGCCACGCCCGTTTTGAGCGCTCAGGAACACAGGTAAATCAGCTGTGTCGGCGCTTTGATGTCGCCGGCGACGGACGGGCAATAGACTGCCGGTTATCAGCGGGGTCGCCGCTATCTTATCTGCAGCCGCGGCCGCAGCCTTCCAGCCAGCCTGGCGTGGCGGGGCCCGGGTGCGCTGCGCGCCTCCGCCGCCACTGGGGGTCCTCTCTCCGGCAATAACGTTTAGCCGTTCTTCTGTTTGCTGCTTTCCGCAGTGACAAGTACCCGTTTCGGCGTGTTGCAGCGACATATAGGATTGCTATGACGTGCCCTAGGGACAGAAACTACGATTGTTCTTCCTCCTCATAGGTATAATGCTTGTTTCAAAATGACTATACGACTTTTGACGTTTTGTAGCATTTATTACGTTCAGTTTACAATTATAAATGTCACCGGTCTTGCTGCAGTGGTAAACCGGTTCCCGTCATATCACCGAACGCTGCCAGGCTTCTCTGGCACTTGGATGGGTCACCGTCCGGGTCTGCCGAGCGCTAATGGCAAGCGGGGTGCACTCAGCCCTTGTGACGCCAATTGAGGAGCTACTTGATAGAGAAGTAGTGACACCTGTCACGAAAAGTGACAACGACCGGCAGGTATCCGCAGCCGGTGACGCCAAAGGACCGAGGATGACACGGCGGCCGGGCGGTATTGTTGGGCCTTCAAGGTCTGGTCGGACGGTGTTGTTGTTGTTACAGTTAGAAATTATACATTAAAAGAAAGAGCAACTCAGTTTTTCTTGCAACAGTGCTGTTTCTAAAATTGGGTAGCTCACTGGTGGCGGAGGCACATGCATTTGATCCTTTCTGAACCCTCAAAGGTAAAATTTGCATGGCGTCAGGTCGTGTGAACGTGGAGGTCATGCCAAAGCATACGCGTATTGAGTTACGCCAGTGAAGCGGTGCACCGTCTTGCTGCCAAATAATGTTCTGTGGTTAAGCTTCTTGCAATTGAGGAAAGACCAATAGTTCAAAATGGTTCAAATGGCTCTGAGCACTATGGGACTTAACATCTGAGGTCATCAGTCCCCTAGAACTTAGAACTACTTAAACCTAACTAACCTAAGGACATCACACCAATAGTTCAAACGCATCGAGATAAGCAACACAAGTTACAGCTGCCTCACCAGAAAAAGGAAGCCCAAAAAAACGTTCAGTTTAGGGCAGTCTCGCTACAACTGAACGCTCTCGCGGGGATTTGCTGATCCCCAGATGTGCTTTTATGTGTGTTCACATTTACACTTACATTAAATGTAGATTCATGACTAAAGACGACACGATGCAGAAAATCTTCATCGTCATGCAGCAACATTTGGTTTATAAAGTTTACACGTAAACTGTAGACTCTAGGTTTTAGAACTTGTAACAACTGCAGATGATAAAGACGTAGTTTTCCGTAAAAGTCTCCACACAGACGTCACTGGAATTACTAATGCCGAACTAATTTCTTGGGACTACGATTGATAGACTCTCACTCGTCCAACACGTTCATCAGTCACCCTTTGCACACAGGTATATGGACAAAACTGTTTTGAGTTGCTTCCTCATTTGATGAATTTTTATAATTGTTACTTGAAAGTAATGATGCTACAAAGCCTTAAAACCTGTATCGCACAATTACTTAAATATTACGCAAATAACAGCTCACAGAGACGCGTAGAAGCAGCCGTTCTTCACGCGCCTCTTCTCTGAATGGAGCGGGAAGGAACCTTAGTGCATAGTACTCTTTGCAGTGCGCTTCATAGCATCTTGCACAGTATAGATGCATATGTACATCGGTTAAAAGGAAGTTCGTAACGTCAGCTGCATTAATTGTTAAAGGACTAACAAGGATGCTGTGTATTCCTATTTTCTGTAAGGCTTGACCCATGTTTTAAGCTTGTCTGCCGGATCGAGTCACATTACTACATTCCCCCTATGTGTGGCATTTTCAGCAGGATGATCCTTTACGTACATCGCGTGCTGTGCTCTAGCGAAGGAGGTATACAGGGTGTTACAAAAAGGTACGGCCAAACTTTCAGGATACATTCCTCACACACAAATAAAGAAAAGATGTTATGTGGACATGTGTCCGGAAAGGCTTAATTTCCATGTCAGAGCTCATTTTAGTTTCTTCAGTATGTACTGTACTTCCTCGATTCACCGCCATGATTTCATACGGGATACTCTACCTGTGCTGCTAGAACATGTGCCTTTGCAAGCACGACATAACATGTGGTTCATGCACGATGGAGCTCCTGCACATTTCAGTCGAAGTGTTCCTACGCTTCTCAACAACAGATTCGGTGACCGATGAATTGGTAGAGGCCTCCACGCTCTCCTGACCTCTACCGAATGTAGAGACTCTTCGTGGTCGTATTGTGGACGGCTGTGATACAATACGCCATTCTCCAGGACTGCATCAGCGCATCAGGAATTCCATGCGACGAGGGTGGATGCATGTATCCTCGCTAACAGAGGACATTTTGAACATTTCCTGTAACAAAGTGTTTGAAGTCACGCTGGTACGTTCTATTGCTGTGTGTTTCCATTCCATGATTAATGTGATTTGAAGAGAAGTAATAAAATGAGCTCTAACATGGTTAGTAATCGTTTCCGGACACATGTCCACATAACATATTTTCTTTCTTTGTGTGTGACGAATGTTTCCTGAAAGTTTGGCCGTACCTTTTTATAACACCCTGTATAACGGCACAGGTAAGGTGTTTGCAAGAATTTGTTGGCGTTAATGGTTCAAATGGCTCTGAGCACTATAGGATTTAACATCTGTGGTCATCAGTCCCCTGGAACTTAGAACTACTTAAACCTAACTAACCTAAGGACATCACACACATCCATGCCCGAGGCAGGATTCGAACCTGCGACCGTAGCAGTCGCGCGGCTCCGGACTGAGCGCCTAGAACCGCGAGACCACCGCGGCCGGCTGTTGGCGTTAATAAAATAAACGATTTAAGAGTTGGAGAATTGGCTGACCATCTGATTACGTGCCAACGTGTGCGCTAGCTATAGCGGAACTGCTAGCAAATAAATAAATCTGACGACAGACAATTTCACTAAACCGTTTAGCAAACCCTACTTGTTATCGGAAGTGCCACTTTTTTTTACAACAGTGTAACGACGGAAAGTATGTGACTTTGGTTGTCAGCATAGAAAGTGACTGCTGGTGACTGGTAGCGCTGTCACATGGGATAGGTACCTGCTTCATAGAACGAATGGACGTGAGCGTTCCCAGGGCGAAATGTCGGAGATAAACCACTCTACATTCATCGCTGCAAAAACTCAAGCTAGCAGGAGCACATTTATATGAGGAATATTCGGCCAGTTTCGGTTGATAAAAATGTAGAAGTTGTTGCGGACATTGTGGAATATTTCCGCTTCAGCCCTTATAGTTTCATGAAGTTCCGATAGGTCGCGGCGCTATGCGTTACTTTCCAGATGGCGCCTGTAACAAAGCGTGTTCCAAGCAGACAGCTGTCATTGAGTTCCCTTTGGCGGAAAAGCAGAGCATAGCAGACAATCAGAATGTCTTTGCCTCATGTCTTGTTGTTGTGGTCTTCAGTCCTGAGACTAGTTGATGCAGCCCTCCATGCTACTCTATCCTGTGCAAGCTTCTTCATCTCCCAGTACTTACTGCAACGTACATCATTCTGAATCTGCTTAGTGTATTCATCTCTTGGTCTCCCTCTACGATTTTTACCCTCCACGCTGCCCTCCAACGCTAAATTTGTGATCCCTTGATGACTCAGAACATGTCCTACCAACCGATACCTTCTTCTAATCAAGTTGTGCCACAAACTCCTCTTCTCCCCAATTCTATTCAATACCTCCACATTAGCTATGTGGTCTACCCATCTAATCTTCAGCATTCTTCTGTAGCACTACATTTCGAAAGCTTCTATTCTCTTTTTGTCCAAACTGTTTATCGTCCACGTTTCACTTCCATACGTGGCTACGCTCCATACAAATACTTTCAGAAACGACTTCCTGACACTTAAATCTATACTCGATGTTAACAAATTTCTCTTCTTCAGAAACGCTTTCCTTGCCATTGCCAGTCTACATTTTATATCCTCTCTACTTCGACCATCATCAGTTATTTTGCTCTGTGCGGAATTGCTCGCGCGTTACGAGGCTGATCGTGACCAAGTTTTGTCGAAGATTGTCACATGCGATGAAACATGGACTCATCCCTTCGAACCAGAAACGAAACGGCAATCAGTGGGGTTGTGCCACACCACCGACGAAAAAATTTACAGCAATGGCAACGGTCTGTGAGACTCTGAAGGGATTATTCTGTTTGATGTCGCCCCTCATGGTGCGACGATCAACACTGAGGTGTATTGTGCTGCCCTCAGGAAACAGAAGAAACGCCTTCAGCGTGTACGTCGCCACGTCTCCTTCTAATTGCAACGCAAGGCCTCACACAAGTCTGCGCACCCGAGAGGAGCTCACAAAATTCGTTGGACTGTTCTTCCTTACCCACCCTACACCCCGGATCTCGCATCTACCGACGTCCATCTCTTTGGCCTAATGAAGATGAAAGATGCATTCCGCTGGAAGCAGTAGGTGGATGACGGGGAGGTTATTGATGAAGCAAGACATTGGCGCCGACGTCGACCAGTGGAGTGGTGGTACCATGCGATTATACAGGCCCTCCTAGTAAGACCGCCAAAGGCCGTCGCATTGAACGGAGATGGTGTTGAAACATAAGGTTCTGTAGCCAAAGGAGTGGGGAATAATATGGCATATTAGAATCCTGAATAAAACCAACTTGCTTTCAGAAAAAAATCGTGTTGAATTATATATTGAACGCCACTTGTACTTAGGGAAATGTTTTCATGACATTTTCTAGGACCATTAAACCTTATTGGATGCCCTCTTGGCGAATTCGTGCTCAGAAAGTTTCACCGTAGTTCCGGAGACAGAGATATTTCAGCAAGCGCACTTTATATGCTATAGTTGATTGTATGAATTCACCGCGATGTGCCTTTCAGCACAGGGTGGCCGTTTCCATCTCTTGTAGGCAAGGTGTTTTCTCCAAATGGTGTCTGTTGTACATACTAACGACCGGTTATGGTCATTCTTTACTTGTGTCAGTAGCGCACATTGACACACTAACAACAGAAATGGAAATAACATCTTATAAAGCCCTACTCGTGAATTAGGCGAATATAATGTATTACTCAACGATTCACATTAGAATTTAAAAAACATTGTACACGAGGCAGAAAAGCATGAATGATAGATGTCAGCTGAAAGAATAATAGACGCACTTCTACAGCTCCAAAGTGAAAGATGTGAATCAAATAGAGATAAGATTTGATGTTTTACTTTCAAGTTTCCTTTTCACTACTAGACGGTATTATCAGATATTTGTAACCTCGAAATGGAAAGAATGTAGTCAGTATTATTGGATGATATATTTATCGTGTTATGTGTAGATACCTCGACGTAGTATTGTGTGGAAGCTGAGTCTTGAATTTCACGTCATAATTCCTAGTTAAAATTTGATATGCGTACAATTGAGCAGGCATGCGGCTATGAATTTAGTGATCGTCGAGGAAATTTTACTTGTACATCGTATGGGAGATACTGTCTTGAGATAAGCCATTCCGCGTGCAGATGAGGTGGAGGCAGCTGATGTGATGTGTA
This sequence comes from Schistocerca nitens, assembly GCF_023898315.1. Taxonomy (NCBI): domain Eukaryota; kingdom Metazoa; phylum Arthropoda; class Insecta; order Orthoptera; family Acrididae; genus Schistocerca; species Schistocerca nitens. Next base: position 295,790,959 of record NC_064615.1, on the reverse strand, counting down.
CATTTGCACGTCGCTCGTTGTGATGACGAACATCTCTGTTCTCTGTGAATTCAGGCCTGTTAGAACTCAACACAGTAGAGCAAGCAACGATATTTCTATATTAAAACATACCGTACCTCCTCATCTGTTTAGTAAAGTAATGCCGTTGCTACAAAATTTTATTATTCTTTGGTAACTGTTGCGCATTAACTGATATTTCACGCGTGCAGAACTAGTAACTTAACCTCTGAATTTCATTAATAAATAATTACTATTAAAATTCATTAAAAATGAAAGCCATTGGAGTGCTGTTTGCGAGTGCATGGATAGGAAGAACAACACTCTGAGCTAGGTGTGTTTCGTTTTCATCATGTTTGTTCCCCCGAGCCCGAATGAATATTAATTAATTATAAAATAAATCAGGTTCCATAAATAGCTGTTGCAGACGATTAGCAGTTACCAGTGTCTATCGTTCTACGAATACATAGGCACTGTTAAAACGTCTCCTCTCGTGCTCCCAGTTCTAAGAAAAGGTAATGAGGATCAAATAAACCTACTAAGGAGACTGCCTACACTACGCTTGTCCGTCCTCTTTTAGAATACTGCTGCGCGGTGTGGAATCCTTACCAGATAGGACTGACGGAGTACATCGAAAAAGTTCAAAGAAAAGCAGCACGTTTTGTATTATCGCGAAATATGGGAGAGAGTGTCACAGAAATGATACAGCATTTGGGCTGGACATCATTAAAAGAAAGGCGTTTTTCGTTGCGACGCAGTCTTCTCACGAAACTCCAATCACCAGCTTTCTTCTCCGAATGCAAAAATATGGGGAGGAACGATCACCAGGATGAAGTAAGGGAAATCAGAGCTCGTACGGAAAGATATATGTGTTCGTTCTTTCCCCGCGCTATACGAGATTGGAATAATAGAGAATTGTGAAAGTGGTTCGATGAACCCTCTGCCAGGCACTTAAATGTGATTTGCAGAGTATCCATGTAGATGTAGATGAAAGGGTTCAGTGGGTTTCGTCAAACATACTTTCATGAATCAAACGACGTTGGCTAATTTTCTGGGGCATTGCCGCGAAACTGTACGTTTTCGTGTATTTACCATTTTCATATAGAATTTTCTGAGCGGAAAGTGCTTTGATGAATGTTATAACTGATTCTTTAGTGTTTCTAGGCAGTCTAGTTTTCTCCCCACGTAGGATTAATAATGAAAGAAAAACCAGTGAAGTGCGGTACGTTTTGTCACGGGTTTATTTATTAAGCGCAAGAACGTTTCGGTTATACTCATCAAACCCTAGTGTTAGAAAGCATTCGTTCAAAGAAGAATCGGGTGGAACATTGCATCCTCCCACATAGTTCTCGCGAAATATGACGGAGGAATCAGAAAAGTTGGAGCTCCGACGAAGGTTTACCGACTTTCGTTCTTCTCGAGCAGCTTTCTCGTTTTGAAATGCGTTGTGTAGTGTGCTACAGTGGTGTATCAGAAGTACGCCCAACACACACTTCTCCCTGTCTAAGTGTATGTATAAAAGCTTGTTGAAGAGAAACCGAATCGACGTGAAAATGTGATATGCACTTCGAGAAAACAGCTTACGTTCACGTCAGACTGTTTCTATAGCTTTCACTTTGTCTTGACGGAAGCGGTGCAGTCATTTGGAACTTAGTGCTATACAACAATGACATACCAACAAATTAATAAAAATTGTCAGCACTAGTTTCGTACTAAAATCATAAGTTTAGTCACCATGAGAACACTAAAAATATTCTGTAGTGTGAAGAACAGTCTTCAAGACACACACTCGCAGAAACATCTGCATTCTGTATCCTGATGATCATTAAGAGATCACTACAACCTTGGCTGGACAACTAGAACATGACAAAGCTGCCGTGGGACCACGAAACACCAGTGTTGAGAGCTCGTAAAGAGCCTGTATGTGGCACAGGCGTAGCATGTGCTTGCTCCTTCTAACTTCCCACAGCCCTCTCCCCCTATTTGGTCGACCACGATGGATGATGTGATGTGACACGCGGTCGTAGAACAGCGACTGGAACCTGGAGCGTAATGCGAATCCCTTGCTCAGCTTGTCGCCTTATCAGTGTTTGTCCTTCTGCTCGCACGCGTTTAGTTATTTGCCTCAGTACTCTCATTTATATATTTGCTCAGCGCAGAGTACGCCACATCTCGTTCGTTTACTTTCTGCTCTGTAGATAGAACAACATTGTAAATAGAGCCAATGGCGTTAAAAGTAAAGTATTCGTACTATAGCGATAGTCAGCTGAGCACTATGAGCAATACGACGCAGATTCGCAATAGCGGAGGTAGTCTAGAAAATTGAGCAATTCGATTCTAATTACTATACTGCGTCTTCTCCATCTAAATACCTCGAGTTATACATGTTCTGCTTACGTCGCTCCGTTTTGGTGGTCAGTCGGATAGTGCGTAAATTTAGTGGTTTCAACACTACATTTTATTATTATCCACGGTTGTAAAACAGTTACTGTGCTAGGTACATAAACTGTTATAGAGGACACGTCTTCGTGTTTCTAACCAATGAGAACTAACTTATGGAGGAGCTTACGCTCTAACATGGAATTTTGCTTCAAATGATAAATCTTTGGGGTATCGATCTTAACAGTCAGCCAACTGAATTATCAGAGCTTCTTATACGTTTGAAAAAAGTCTATCCTTAACTGTCACAAAGAATGGAGCGACATACAGTAATTCCAAGAAATACAAAATCTGGCGTGATAAAGAGTACAGATGGGACAAATTGAACGAAAAGAGAAGCGTTCGTAATCGTGTCTAAATAATTGACTAAACGTTTTCGTAATAACAAGTTTTGAGTACGACATTCGTTGTAGATGTCTTACAGGTGCGTGTGATATTGGGTGAGAACATCAGTTTGAACGACATAATACTTTGACTCAAAAGCATGTACTTATCTGGCAAAGTAACTAATTTCTTCGTATGAAAGAATTTGTTGTCCGCCGAATGTGTGCCTGTCGTGCAGAAACAAACATTAGCATCTCGTCGGAATACCGTGGACGCCGTAGCGTAATTGAGAGAGACTATTTTATCGTAGTGTAGAGCATTTGAATCGGCAGAAGTGGCAGATCCATTCCGGTTTTTGCTGATACGCTCATTCCATTAAGCCGGCAACTGACGGTAAATCGCTGGAAACGTAGCCCGAGAGGAATTCCGACACACAGCGCAGCAGAGGATTAGCGTCCACGAGATAAGCTATTCTCGTGAGTCTTCTGGCAGATGCTCAGGTTTATCGCTAAAAGTGCTGTAAAGAAACCTGGGACATTATCTGTTTCTGTCTACAACTCACTTGCCGGAACTTCATGATGAATCACGATTGCAAGCTTGCCTCGGTTGAACCATCAAAAAACTCATTAATTTTGTCGATTACATACTATTTTTTGCTCATAGTAATCTCGCTCTGTTCGTTGAAGAGGTAAGAAGGTGACTGAGCCGTAGTCTGTGGCAGAATCCTCGTAGCATTGAGTCATTTGGACGCAATGTGAACTAAATATTGTATGAAAATTGCAATAGTAGGTCATAATGAGAGATAGGAGACAAGTTGTAAATATTCCCGAAGTTAAGTGAACAAATAATGTACTTTTGGAACACCATATGGTGCCAAGAATCCGTCCACTACTTTCGGCAAGATACTAACAAGGGAGCCCTTGAGTGCGAGATTGCAAAAGGCCAATGATGTTCATTGCCTTCGACGCCCCCACATATCGCCTACAATGCAATCAAAATATTGGCCGCTAGTGGCAACAGGGGGTGGGACTGGAGGTGTCAAATGGTGAGCATATCGTGAGGCTACGGAGCGTAGTTGTACTGCTTACAGTTGTACAGTGGTAGTGATGTTGATACAAAGCAGAGAAATGCCAACGATAAACAAAGGAAACATTGCGTTACATCTACAACAACAGTTTCCTAATTTGACATTTCGTCAAGTAGGAGCGCAAGGAACTTCGCAGGGTGAGAAAGAAGTGGCAGATTAAATATTGGCGTTTCTGCAAGATGAGTCAGTGACTCAACAGTGTACGCTGGACTGTGCGGACGATGAACGTGAGGGGTACAGTGTTGATGATAACGTGCTTAACAAGTGAAGGTGATATTGAAACAGGTGTCGAGCCCTATATTTCATCATTGACGGACAAGGAGCCGCAAATCCCGTCCCCAGTGATACGTGCTAAAGGACAGTCGCTGTCCAAGGAGCGGGTACGAAACATAATTACGAACATGTAAGATCATTTGCAGCATTGTAAAAAACGATTATAAACAGATGATAAATAACTCAATACCATGTAGCGCATAAGAAAAACTACGGATTTTGAAGGGAGGACAACTTGCACGTGACAACAACTGGTGTTTGCGCGTTTCTAGGACGTTATGCACATCAAATTGAGCGTGACATCGATTACAGTGATTTCAAAGGAAGCAGTGGATGGTTGCATAACTTCAAACAGTCCACAGTATTGGAAGACGTAAGATACCGAAATTTCAAACAGAGCGTCAACTTGATGATGCATATCGAACTACGGAATCGGCCCGAAAATTTGTAGACGAGATAAACAAACTTAACCTATCGTTCAGTAAGGAATTTGTTTTCAGCTCCGACGAATCGGGATTTGAAGATGAAATGCATCTGAAATGAACCGTGGGAATTAGAGTTACCAAGACAGTTGTGAGAGTTGTATCAAGATCAACTAACATGAATGCCTATACGCATTCGTATGCAATTATGCCGACTGTTAATCTGGAAGCTGAATTGGTCGGAACTTTATTTATTGTGCTGCGAGAAGTTGGAGGTGCTCTGCCCCCTACGTTTCTTTCTCGTGTGCCTGAGCTTGCAAGGGCAGTAGGGAATATTTACGTCACAGCAAGCAAGGGTGGGAAAATGGGCGAAAGAAAACTGCAACTATGATGTGATCACTGCTTTTAACCAACAGCTGATTAAAATAACTTGCTTTTATTTTACTTGGTTCCTGATTTGCGTATAAAAATTATATCCCTTTAGAGTGAATTATCTGTCCTGAAAAGTTTGTGACATTGAAGTCATACCACCTGGAACCACTGGACAAATTCAGCCTCTGGATGTAGTTTTTTCCTTGCCTGTAAAACACACTATAGCACTGTCTGCAGCTACGCCTGAAAGGATAGCCAGTTTCACGATAAGCTCCACGACAGACTGTTTCACATTCGGTTGCGTATCACATTCCATCAGCTTTCATCTTCCGTTGCACGAATATGATTTTATATGCATTATTTAGGACTGAACATCTAGCTGAACGTCCTGCATGGTTTGTAACCGCCAAGGAATTTGCCTTCGATCTTGATGATGCTAACCTTTGATATCACTGTGGTGCGCAGTTTTTCATACGGTGTTCATGATGCAAGTTAATGGTTTGTTCTAAACATTTCTTGAATGTCGACAATGTCCATTTTTTGTGAAGTATTATACATACAACCCACAGAAGGTTGTTCTCTGCACCTCCCTGACAGTCATTTTCTGTCGCCTCCTGATGCACATGGTGACTCATTAGCAGCTAATATTTTTCCTGTCATAACTGTTACCAAAGCACTTTCAAATGAGTCTTACTAAAGACTGAATTTGCGACCTGGCACTCAAGAGGTTCTTCGCAAGACATGTCCACACTAAATACTAAGAAACTGCAAAATATATTAATTTTAAAAGAACCTTGTGCAATACGAAGCTTCTTATACATTTGTAGCGGCTATTCAAATGCCATATCAGTTCATTTCCTTTTCAACTTAGGTATTTTTCAGTGAGTTGCCCTATAACTGCGTGTGTCACTGTTCTATAATGCCAGAATTTTGGGCTTTTTCATTCATTGAAGAAGTAGGTGTTAGAGGTAACGTAAGAGGGCTAGCGCAAGTTTACAGCAAGGAAAGTAAATTTCAAAGCTACGTAGTCATTTTGCCAAAATAATTTTCTTCACCTGTCACATCGTACTGTCACAGTACTTCCCAGGTACTTCTGAAGTCATACGCAAATAGTCTTGTCAAAAAGTGAATAATGACACGGAACCTGCTGTCAAAGAATGAATAAAGATGTTCCTTTCTGCCAATATTTCCTATTTATGTAACGTACCAGTCGTGTATTCATCCTTGTCTTGAAGTTGCACCGGATTTATGTTAGAGGTAGTCGCATCGATTAGAGGTTTTTTTGCGTACGTATTTTTTAAAATATGTCAGGTTGAGAGAAGTCATGAGATCCTTTTAAGTTTTGATAATAAGGCATTTATGTTTATTTCATGATCAGAACTACACGATACGTCTTATTTTTTACGAGTTTTTATAACCTTTGCTTCTACGGCTAAAGCCAAATACCGTCCGACGAAATCTGGAGATTTCTGAAAAGCAGGCAGTTCTACAATTGCATTTCAGGTGATACAAGAATAATCTGATTTTTTTTTTTTCCATTTTGGGTGTGTTGAGATAACCGTAATCTTGAACTGTTAGAATCAGTTTACAGCGTTTCTGTCATTAACGTAGCTCTGTATGAGCTGTATTTAATTATTTTGCCTGCGTCGCTATGCCTGACATTGAAAATACTCAGCGCCTTATATGCACTTGAAATAGAATTCACACTGCCCTTCAACTATGTGCGGATGAGTATTTGGCCTCATCCGATTGGCGTATTTGTAAAAGAGCCGACCGCTGGAAGGAAAAGCAACAATCTCTCAAAATTAGGAACATTTTTGGTACCAGATCACCAGATGTGTTAGCATTACCCGCGAAGAATTACACGCCCGCAAGCTTAATCTTATATCCGACCTTTCGGATACGCAAGCAGTATTTCCCCACTTAACCAGCACGAAGCCGCCGATGCCAGTGACGACTCTCGCTAGCGACGATCAGCCTCAATAAATACGTGCTGCCTTCTCAAATTCTGATATGTCTCGTTGACTAGTAGCTGCCACAAGAACTGCCTCGTCCGGACCTGGATGTAAATAGATTCGTCATGCAATTTTGCTCTCTAATGGATTGTAATGCATAAACAGGTCCCGACCCTTATTAAACGTCATAAAACAGTGTCACATTTTTGAGTAAAAAGAAAGGGAAAAATAGAAAGGAACATCCGCAGTGTAAAGTAAGGGTGTTATAAAGTTAAATTGCTTGCTTAGCAATTACAGAGGGTGGTGTTCCTTCCTTTTTTTTACGATTTCTTTGGGTGCGTAACCGCGCGCGAGCTGGCGCGCATTCGCTTGCACGCCCGCTGTTCACTCATAAAAAAGTCTTTCATGATAAAACGACAGACGGCGGACGCCGGCGCGGGCTCAGGGCCTGAGGTGCTCTTGCATAATAATTAGTGCGCTGCAGAAGGTCGCGTCCGGCCGCTCCGCTCACTAATTAACGTTCTCGCTCATGAAACATTCGTCGCGGCGCTGGGTGCTGGCGGTGTCTTCTTTTGTAGCGTCCGTGACGGCTGCCGCCGGCGACGCGTGTTCCACGTGTGTTCAGCTCCCCGAAAACGCATCGGCAGTTAAACCCTCTGCTCCCGTTTGTGTACAACACTGGACCTGAACTACTCCCCACTCAAAAGCAGCATTAACGTAAAAAGAAGAGAGGCTGCGTGGGTGAGTCATGTGGGAGGATACTCAAGGCATGGAAGAGAGACAGTGCCGGTGGGATTCGCGATCATTTCAGTCTGTTGCATCATGTGAAGTTCCGTCCAGACATTGTGCAGTGCTCAGAAATGGCATATTAGTACCCTAATTATGCATTGAGCTGATAAAATAATATCTTGCTGGTAGGTGCGTGCCATGCAGACGCAAAGACGTGCTAGTGGACGCAGAGACTTGCTAGTGGTCGCGAAGTACCTTTTGGCGAAGATGAGGTTCGTCGATACTATACCAACATACATCCTGTCTTCCGTTCGGTATAGACCGTATCAGGTTCCTCTAAGTTTCTCAGTGAAGAATTTTGCGATGCGCTACCACTAACAACACACCCCTCATGAAGGAAACACGATCAGACTTGTTCTCCCTTTCTTGGACATAACACATGAAGATAGTGCAAGAATCCTCCAGAGTCACTTCGTAATGTTTTTAATGATACGTAGAAAATTTCTGCCACCTGCAGGATTCGAAGTGGCTACCTCCGAGTCTTACACACTCACGCCGCACACCTTCCCGTTTCCCACCCAACCGTGCCATACGAATTTCCTTTTCATCCTCATGAAAGACTATGTTATTAGCGAACACGGCCATGGAGCTGCATAGTGACTTGTGATGTACCCCGTCCAAAGTTCGACAAACATGTAAATTAATGAGTTTTCGGGGATGAAGCTAGACCATCATTAGTTGCTGATTGTATGACGTCCAGTTAACTTGCAAGGCGAGCTGTAGTCTGACGGGTGGGTGCGATTCGCTGCTTGTTTATTACGGAAAATGTGATAGCTTGTTAGTTGCATGTTCCGTAGATCTTTTCAACTACTTTTATATCGAAATTCTGTGGAACGAGTCAATTTACAGGTTATCTCTACACAATAGTTTCAGAATTAATGAACACATTTTTTTCAGTCCTCATGCAATTGCACTTAAAAACTGGGAATTTTATTTTACAGTCTATTTTTAATAAAAATAGGCCGCATCTGGACAGCGACTTTTTTTTTCGGCCCGTGTGAGAAATTCGTGAGAGAGAGAAAGAGGGAGAGCTAGCACACGTTGAGTATTACGCTGAGGCTAAAAATCATGGGGTAGTGAGTGATATGCACTTACACACATGGCGATATTATCGCTTACACAAGATATAAAAGGACAGTGCGTTGGCGCAGCTGTCATTTGTACTCAGACGATTCATGTGAAAAGTGTCCGACGTGATTATGGACGCACGACGGGACTTAACAGACTTCGAACGCGGAATGGTATTTGGAGCTAGCCGCAAGTGACATTCCATTTTGGAAATCTTAAGGGGAGTTGGAATGCCCTATCTCGCCAATGTTAAATTTGCTAACTTTGTGTACCTTTTTCTTTGGAACTATTATCTTCAGAACTTTGAAATTCTGGCAGAGGTTTTCAGCATATATTGTGAGCCCACTGAACTAGAACCAATGTTTTCTTTTTGTTGGTATAGTATTTATGAATTTTTTACCAGTAAGCCATTTTTTATTGGAAAAAGTATAACATAAACTTCCCTAGTTCAGAGAATAAGCCAGTTCTTGTCATGATTCTAGTTCAGTGGCCTCTTTGAACTGTTTTGCAGCATTTCTGAAAATTTGAATGTTGTTGGTTGAGTGGTTTATGAGATAAAGGTACATGTAACACTAAAAATGTCAAATGCCAGAAAATGCGATTAAAGTAATTTATTATGAAAATTCACAAATACCTTTTATTCTATTATCAAAAGTGTCCAGCAGAGTAATCAGGGTCATCTTCTAGTTCTTCTTCTTCACCTAGAAGCTTTCTTCTCCTTGCTGCCCTTGCTTTTTTTGTATTAAATTCAGCTGCATACTGAGCCTTCCTTACTCGCACGCTGTCCAGAAGCTGAAGACCTCTGATGGTGTTGATACCAGGAGCAATGCCGAGCCTTGCCATGACCTTTAGCCTACCCATATGACCATCATTGAATGAAATAACAGCATCACTGACTCCCCATTTCAATGTTTTTATCCCAACAAATACATTCTTAGGTACACGAGTCCAAATGAGGTTGTTGAACGACTCGTTTTGATTCTGGGTACAACCATGAAGACATTTTCGCAGAAGATCAGGATGCCCCAAGTCTCTATATATTGGTTTAATTACTTCCATAACAGCCAATGGAATATAATTTTTATGGTGATAAGGATCCCCAGTAGCTTGAGATTTTCTATAATTGCACCATGACTGAGGACCATCTGGACAAGCAAAATGTTGAGGATTATCATCAGTTGATGATCGATGTAAATATGTGGCCCATACAGCTTGTCTCATTTCCTGCAAATTATTTGCATTATTTCTTATTGCCATACCATAGTATTGTTGTAATTCATTTATAATTTTATCTGACAGGCGACCTCTAATGGTTTTACCATCTGACAAAATTTTGTCCTTCAGATTCTGTTTCAGTTTCCTTAGACGAGTGCCCATTCGTTTCTGAACATGACCGACACATTCTAGTTTAGTTATTGTCTTATTGACATATGGCATGGATTCTGTAACACTTTTGTATGCCTTGGAGTACCCATCTCCAAGGAATTTTGTGTAAAATACTCCCCGTTCTTTTTCTGATCTGCTAAACATTTTCACAGCAGCGGCAGCCTCCATGCCTCCACTCGTACCTTCATAATTCTTGCTACATATGTGAGCTGCTTCTATCTTACCAGATGCACAATGGTAACAATGTTTAGTGAGCACTTCATAGTCCAAAACTTTACCGCTGTCCACACTAGTAACAGTAGCAACAGCATTTTTGGATGTGTGACCCCTTTTCTGCCAGGTTCCATCAAAAGCAACAGGGATATCTGGGTTTCCTTCATTTATATATTTTGCTTCACTGGCAGCAGCTTTCATTGATAAATCTGCTACAGACTGAACAGCATCTCCTATCACTTCAGTGTAATTGTCAATTTTAGCAGGTGGAGGTGGAAGATTCATTATGGCACAAAATGTTTGAGCAGCAGTATGTCCTTTACCAATTGCTCTCATTGCATACATTAGCCTGATATTACTCTCAAACAAATTGCTACTGCATGTTTTAGAGCTCCAAAAACAGGTCTCATTTTCACAACTGGCACAAACTATAGCAATTTTGCAGGAAAGTCCTATAGATTTTGTTATGTTCATATCAAAAGAACCTCCACAAAGATTACAACACAAACATTTCTTCATAAACTCAGTAAAAACAGGAAAGTCGACTAAAACATATTGTTCATTAGAAGCTTCATCTGTAATTTCACTTGCACAGTTTGATAACTTCTTTTTTGATGCACTGGTGGGCGTGTCTCCTTCACACATCTCAGCTGTACAAACGTCAGAACTTTCACCAGCATCAACAGGTGCTGAAGCAGAATCACTTGAACAAACGTTATTTGTAAATCTATTACCGCGAAACTTTCGCTTTTTAAATAATGATGCACTCCTAGGCATCGTAGAAACTACGCACTCACCACTGAAAGTCAAAACAAGACAGATAACAAACTCCAAATGAGCGACAAACTAAACTCGAGGCTCAAAACAAACACTCACAGATCAAAAACTGAACAATAAACACAGCTAGTCGTAAAAACAATGGTACCTATGGAAGGATCAAAGATTCTACAACTGAAGAGTGAAATCCACAGCCTTCTATATGTAATGTTTTCGGAAATGCGAAGATTTAAATGTGTACAAATCACAAGATGGGTAACTTTGCTGGGCGCACATGTAATTTTGAAAAATTAAATAAAAATACTTCCAATTGGAATTTCTTAACAAATTTTGCACCATTTTAAGCAGAAAATTTCAAATTAAGTTATAAGGTTAAAAACTGAAAATGTGAATTTTTTCCATTTTCCGGCATTCCAACTCCCCTTAAGGAAATTCAACATTCCGAGACAGTATCAAGAGTGTGCCGAGAATGGCACATTTCAGGCACGGATAAACAGTGACCGACGACGGTCTTCAGTTAACGTCCGAGAGCAGCGGCGTTTGCGTAGAGTTGTCAGTGCTAACAAACAAGCAACAGTGCTTGAAATAATCGCAGAAATTAATGTGAAGCGTAAGACGAACTCTATCCGTTAGGACAGTGCGGCGAAATTTGGCGTTAATGGGCTATGGCTGCAGGTGACCGAAGCGAGTGCCTTGGTTAGCAGCACTACATCGCCTGCAGCGCCTCTCCCGGGCTAGTGGCCGTATCAGATTTCGGTTGGAAACAGCTGATGGTAGGGTTCGAGTGTAGCGCAGACCTCACGAAGCCAGGGACCCATCCTGTTAGCAACGCACTGTGCAAGCTGATGGTGACTCCATAATGGAATGGACTGGGTTCTCTGGCCTGTTCGGCTTCTTGAAGACCGTCTGAAGCCATTCATGATGTTCCCAAACAACGATAGAATTTTTATGAACGATAAAGCACCATGTCACCGGGCCACAGTTGTTCTCGATTGCTTTGAAGAACATTGTGGACATACCGATGGAATGTTATGGCCACCCAGATCGTGCGACATGAAAAATCCTGTCGTACATTTGTGGAACATACTCGAAAAATCAGCTGGTGCACAAAATCCTGCACCGGCAACATTTTTGCAGTTAGGGACGGCTACAGAGGCAGCATGGCTCAACAACTTGATGAATCCATGTCACGGCGAGATGCTGCACTACGCCGGGCAAAAGGAGGTCCGACACGATATTCGGAGGTATTCCATGACTTACGTCACCTCGTTATATTGCCAATATGTCGACACAAAGACGGTGTGACGGCGAGTATTATCCTATTGTCAATACTACGAGTGTTGGAACTTAATTAGTGGCAACTATTTATTCACAACCGATACAAAAGAGTTACATGTTTGCACCTGTTACTGTCCTTCAAAGTAGTCACCAGCGTTACCAGCGATGTGGAAGGCGTAGTATACCGTTAGCAGAGACTCTTCTGTTGATGGTGCGAATGGAGCGGTCTACTGCCTGTCAAATCGCTGGAACAGTTTTGAAGCGAATGCCACGAAGTGGTTCCTTCATCTCCGGAATCGAATCAGTCACAAGGACTTAAGTCCGGGGAGTATGGTGGATGGTACAGTACTACCCAGTCCCATCGACCGAACAGAGCAGCCACAGCTTGCCCTGTATGCGCCCGCGAATTGTCGTGCAAAATTCGACTTTCGCGGCGACCCATAATGACGCCATTCGTTGGATTAGCGTTTCAGTTTTGGCTCGTACTATGTGGCCCATATCTCGTCCAGTGCTATGTTACGACGTAAGAAAGCCTCTCCTCCTCGCTCATAGCGCCCCAAGTGCGTCTGAGCAGCGTCGTAACGCATCCATTTTTTGCATTTCCTTCAAGTCATGCGGAACCCATCGTGATACAATTTTTCGCATGCCCAGGCGTTCCTTCCGGATGCGAAGCACAGTCGCATGCGCTAATCCGGTTTCGTGGGCGAGCTCACGGATCGTATGGCGTCGATCACTGTCCACTAACGCGGCAACAGCATGCAGTTTTTCTTCAGAGACGCTAGGACGACCTGCCCGATGCATGACTGCCACAGTTTGCCTATCTTCGTTGAAGGTTTTTACCCAACGTGCCACTGTTCTGTACGGCTATGCAGATTCCCCTCGCGCCTCTTGAAGACCTTCATGACACTGTCGTGCTGCACGACCTCTGGCACATTCAATCTTGATCCAACTCCGTTGTTCCTGTTTCGAAAACATAGCGACACCGTTACGTTAGACCGCTCGCTCACAAGTGACTGTGTTTCCTTCGATTGTGCGCAAGTCGTTGACGTGGGACGGGCGAGTCCATTTCCTCGAAGGTAAGGTAGATATGTCAGCAACGTGTGCTGTCAGCGACAATAGTAGATTCCATTGCATATTGTCTCCACAGCAGTGTTGCCAGTATTTAAGTTCCAACCTACGTAGAAATTCTCTACTGACGAACAGTATAGGTGCCGGGGAAAATATTCTCAGTACTTCCAATTCGTATTGAGCGTGTGAGGGTGAGTATTAATTGTTTGTCAATTTGCCATTCTGTAGTATGCATTTTTTTAGTTTGGCTTCCGAACAGTAAAGCTGCTGCATGCTAAGTTGAAGCGATTTAGACTCATAAACATTTAAAGCCAACAAATGAATGACAGCTTAATTTATTAAGTGCTACAGGAGCAACCCATGCATATGCGATCAATTAACCAAAGTGTTTTTAGGCAAATATTCAAAACCTGCTTTCTAATGGTGTTTGTGGTTATTAACACACCTAATTTCAAACACTTGAATGACATGCCTTTGACGAAAAAATCGCGAAGTTACTCCTAATTGCCTGTCGATTGGGGTTGCCTATCTCACTGCCATACTTGGTTTTCTGTTCTTTCTCGTATTAACATTACTAAATAATTCTTGCTCATTGTTGCCGTATTAGAATATTGCAGCCGTTGAAACTGAAGTAACTTATAATGAACTAGCTGCAACTAGTTGAATTTATAGGTGTTTATTTTTCTATGATGACATTTCAGGACACCTGACAGCCCATAGTCAGATTTCACGTTGTTTCTTTACTTAAGGCATTGCAGAATGTTGCAGCAGTAATTTTAATGAGAGGTATAGTAAAACCTCGCAAGTAAAGAAACAATGTGACAAGTATGTGTAAACACCTGAAGATGAAGGTGGAGTGAACATAAAATAAACGTTGTTCCAGAAAACGAGTGTTTTGTGGCACGATTTTTTCCCGTGGCATCTCGGGAAAGGAGTGACATAGCCCGCAAACATTGCCACGGACGCTACCGGTTTTACTTACGGTCTAGGAGCGCTGCTGTCGCGTCACGTGACGAAGCGGCCTGCGAGCTGAAGTATGTTTGTGGATCAGGCCCACGGTTCACCAAAGCTTGCCCATTCTTGGCTTAAATAATGAGTAATAAAGGTAATTCTTCTTCTAATGTTGTAGGTATGGACATCACTATTCTTCTAAAATTTTGACGGGTAGTTTACGGCGCATTTCATTAGCGATCAGTGATAGTGCAGTTAAAATGCCTAACTCCTTGAAATACTCGTTCCTGCCAAATGAGCCGGCTGCGGTGGCCGAGCGGTTCTAGGCGCTTCAGTCCGGAACCGCGTTGCTGCTACGGTCGCAGGTTCGAATCCTGCCTCGGGCATGGATGTGTGTGATGCCCTTACGTTAGTTAGGTTTAAGTAGTTCTAAGTCTAGGGGACTGATGACCTCAGATGTTAACTCCTACAGTGCTTAGAACCATTTGAACCATTTTTTTCTACAAAATGATCGCGGGTAAACATCACGTATTCTTACTGCTATCTTTTGTGCAGCTAGTATTTTGTTTTTAAGTGATGAGTTACGCCTGGAAATTATCCCATGAGACGTTACTGAGTGGGAAAATATTAGTTGATCCACCTGTTTTCAAGACTAGCAATTATAAAAAGAGCAAAAGCAGCGGAACTTAATTGTTTTAAGAGCTGAGTAATATCAACATGTTTAGAGCATTCTGCTCTCTATATTTGTTGCCATTCCTATGATACATCAATTATCGATGTATTGGTACGGAACTGAATGTAACGTGTTTTCTCCTCTCCCACTAGCCCCTCCCCAATCAATATGTGTGCTCAGGAAATGTTGAAACTGCATTCTAGAAAATCAATCGAATACTCGATCTATTAAATTATCCATCAAATCGAACTAAACCTGTGGTTACGACACTTAACTCATGTTCGGGTGGAGTGGGGTTCGAATCGTAAAATTAACATAATAATTTTGTCAATAACTTACGAATTTGTTGGGTCCTTACCAACACAATACTTTGCTGTCTGCGGAGAAATTCATTAGAATCTCAGTAGTTAAAAGCAAACGATATTCGCACATTCATTCCTCACTGAAAACGTATTCAAGTAATTAGTCTGTGTGCATGCCGTACTACGTATTTACTCGTGGTTGACGCCTGCTGGCTGGGGCTGATACCTGTTAGGTCTCGAGAAGTAATTTGCAAGTACTTCATCAGGTATTGATAAACAGCTCCAGCACGGCTTTTAAAAGATGCGGGTACTTACAAAGACGCCGAGTGAGTGATTTACGCTGTTCTTTATGGTCGCTTGTTTGACGTTTCGCCGCGTCCCTTGCCCCACGGACAGCACAATGCGCAATAAACAGGCGCCACCCACGCCGACGACGCGAGGCCTAGACGCGTCTTGGGCGCAGCCGCCCAGCTTCCGGAAACTACTAGTTGCAGTTGTGTCCGCCATGACTGTACTAACTTTGTGCTTGCTTACTAATAGCACCTGGCGTACAGTGCATCTGTGGTGCTTCTGCTGGCGCATTCTTTATATAGCTGATTTAACAGATTCTTGGGAAGGATTTCCCGGGTTCACTTCTGAGAGAGAGAGAGAGAGAGAGAGACAGAGAGAGAGAGAGACCGACCGCAGAAAATATTGTTTCTTGAAGCCTGCTTTACTTCATTGGTTCAAATGGCTCTGAGCACTATGGGACTTAACATCTCTGGTCATCAGTCCCCTAGAACTTAGAACTACTTAAACCTAACTAACCTAAGGACATCACACACATCCATGCCCGAGGCAGGATTCGGACCTGCGACCGTAGCAGTCGCGCGGTTCCGGACTGAGCGCCTAGAACCACGAGGCCACCGCGGCCGGCTTTTACTTCATTATTCGAACACTGTGCGTGTTAGGGCAATCCACTCGAGGACGAGAGGAATAGTATAGCGTACATCATCATATAGAGATGGGTTTCCTTTCGTGGTATCCACCGGTATCATCACGTTGGCAATAAGAACGTTAAACAAGAAGTGACATAATACCGTAAGAAGTTGGTAATAGTATGTAACAGTAGAGCATTCGTGAATGCCATGGTGTAGTTAAAATTCGTTCAAGACTACACAGAACTCAGAATTCAGCTGATGAAAATTACGAAATTAATGCTGGAGCTCGTAAATAAAACTTCTGCATGCTGTGGAATTGTGGCCCTATGTCTGCTCTCATATGCAGCAGTCAGGTGGCTACTTACCGTTCAGTTGAAAATTTACCACCGGAGGTTACCAACGCCTCGAGCATTAATTATGTGAACGTCAGTGTCTCAACTTGTTGCTACCTATGAGAGCTTTTTATATAAAATTCGAATTTTTCCCATAGAGCTGACGCCGTTTTTGTCACTCTTCTTGTGTTCCCTCCGGGTATAGTTGTACAAAGAGTGTGAGCAGCATCGTTAAAGAGTCGACTGACACAAACGAGGCTGCTTTGTTGCAAATCGTCGCCGAAGAAGGGATTTGCAAGGATCTGTATCGATTGTTTACTTCTTTCTGGGTTACAAAGTAACAGTGACACAGTTTAGTGTGTTGTGTACCAAGAAGTGTAGACATGCTGTAAAGTAATGTTTGGACTGTAGCACGACGACATCGAATGAAATAATAGTTCTTGAACGTACCTACAGATTCATTGTATCTACATAAGTACTCTACAAGCCACCCCATGATAGGGATGGGGAAAATCAAAACCATTAGTTATGAACAACCGGTATCTGTTTGATCTCAGTTAGAACTGTTGCTTTTGTTTTTGTATTTATAATGGAGTTCAAAACCAAAACATCAGTAAGCCATAAAACAGAGCTAATTTTTGTTTTTTTTTTAAATAAGCCTTTTCTAAAGAACGAGCAATTTTTATTCTCAAAGTTGACATTGCTTTAAAATATTTCGTCATTATAGAAAATTGAAAAAGCGATTAGGGTTTTTTAACAAAAATGCCGACAGAACGAGCAAACAAAACAGTTGGCACAAGAATTGGTACAGTATGTTTTTGCTGTGGTCTTCAGCCCGAAGTCCGTTATGACGCAGCTCTCCATGCTACTCTATACTGTGCAAGCCTCTTCATCTCCGAACAACTACTGCAACTTCATCCTTCTGAATCTGCTTACCGTATTCATCTCTTGCTCTCTCCCTCTACCGTTTGTACCATACTTCCCTCCAATACTATGATGTCTCAGAATGTGCCCTGTCAACATATCTCTTCTTCTAGTCAGGTTGTGTCACAAATTTCTTTCCTCCCCAGTACTATTCAGTATCTCCTCATTAGTTACATGATCGATCCGTCGAATCTTCAGTATTCTTGTGTAGCACTGTATTCTAAAAGCTTCTTTACTCTCCTTGTACTAACTGTGTAGCGTACATGTTTCATTGCCATACATGGCTACGCTTCCATACAAATACTTTCAGAAAAGACTTCCTAGTACATTTATTTTGCTGCCCAAATAACCATACAGTGGAGCTGATGCTCTCGGGAAAAATTACGGCTGTAGTTTTCCGTTGCTTTCAGCCGTTCGCAGTTCCAGCACGGGAAGGCCGTTTTGGTTGACGTTAGAAGGCCAGATCATTCAATCATCGCCGGCCGCGGTAGCCGAGCGGTTCTAGGCACTTCAGTCCGGAACCGCGCGACTGCTACGGTCGCAGGTTCGAATCCTGCCTCGGGCATGGATGTGTGTGATGTCCTTAGGTTAGTTAGGTTTAAGTAGTTCTAAGGGACTGATGACCTCAGATGTTAAGTGCCATAGTGCTCAGAGCCATTTTGAACCATTTTGAACATTCAATCATCCAGGCTGTTGCCCTGCAACTACTGAAAAGGCTGCTGCCCGCCCGTCTTCAGGAACCACAAGTTTGTGTGGCCTCGGACAGTACTGCTGGGACAGTAATGTGCCTGTCACCATGTAACGTGGACTATTATATGGTACACGTGTACATGCAATGTGCAAAGTTTGCCCCATCTGGCCTATATGGTATTTTCTCATTGCTGTTGTCGAACATCAGTTGTACTACAGAATGTCACCATTCCGAGTCTGGAAGTATTTTACGAAGTGTAGTATCAGTGAAGTACAATGTCCCATTTGCTTGAGAAAAAAAAAATCATTAAGAACGGGAGGAACCACAGCAAACTTGCCGCATAGCGTAAGGAGAAAACTTAACATTTCGTCCATAGTGTACAATAAAAAGAGAAAGCACGTGATCTCCTGCCTGTGTCTACACAGCATGCCTTTATCTGCTTTTAGCCCTTGTAAACGGACAAATTAACATGAAAAATAGAGTTCTTCAATTTCAGTATTGACCCTTTTTAACTCCGACTGTTCGTAATGTCCCAATAGTGGTATGATGCCCGATTAAAATATGATTTTTGTTCAGAGTTTCACTAAATTAAATCACAAGAAAAATATTTGTTGTTTTTTGTAGCAGTCAGCCACTTAACACTTCTCAAGAGAAGCAACTAACGATAGACGATTCCGCGTATCTTGAAACTGAGGGAGTAAGCATTTTTCAGTCTTTCTTCGATTTATACGTGTATTATAGGAAACAATAGAAATAAAAAAACCCAAAACCGGTTATTTCAGAAATATGTTATTTTTAACGGTTTTAACAATCTGGTTAAAGTGGTCTTGGAAAAAAAAAAAACATTATAACCGAAAACCAGTTCTTACTGCTATACTGCCATCCCTACCGTACGTTGATGGCGAAAAGCATGCGCTCTCAGTGTCATTTTCTCACACTCTGTTCCATTCGCGAATGGTTCGCAAGTAGAACTGTCGAAAGCTTCCCGTATTTGTTTGATTTTACCGTTGTGGTCATTATGCAATGTCTGTGTTGGAAGAAGTAATATGTCTCTTAACAAGTCGGCTGAGGTAGTCCGTCACGGTTCCTGCGTTGTTATTACTTTAGAAAACATAATTGGTGGGGTAAAGTACGAGTCACATATACTATTCTCTAGTGAAGTCCAATTATTCTCCATTGATTCAGATGAGAGGCATCCATATCCACTCCATACGATATGCCGGTTTAGGAAACAGTATTTCCATCTCTAGAGGAGAATGATTTTCGCAATTTTGCTAATTGCTCTTCAGGCGACTCGCCGCAAACGTCAATCGTTGTCGCCAAATAAAGAAAAACATTGCTAGTTCGGATTATATGCTGACATGGAAAAGATTGACTAATATGCATTTTGCGGATCCACTGAGTGTTTGCCGTCATCTGATCCATTTGATTAGTTTATGAGATCGCACACTATTCAGCCCACACCCATAGACGCGATGAGCAGCGAGCAGTCGGATGCCACTCTTACAGGCCTAGACGCTGTCGGGTACCGGTGTCAGCGAGGAATGCCGGTAAGTCATATGGAGCGTGGAATGGAATGCCGGCGAGAAATGAGGAAAGCGATCGGCGGCGCCAGGTTGCGAAACGGAGATAGTGGCCGGTGACGACGTGCTGAGGATGCTTAACGGTGCTGCCAGATACGGTCGCCCGGCCGCTCCAAAGGTTGGAGTTGTGCGTGCGCCAGCCCTGGCGCTTCCACGGTCGGGACGACGTGCCTGTTCCTTAGCCGCTTTCCTCACATCCGTTAACCGGGGCTTTCGAGACCTAATCCTATTTTTCGTCAGCTGGATCCGATACGATAGTTGTCGCCTTTTCGTTCAAGAAGATTTAAATCGAGTTACACGAAGATATCGTTATATTGACGCTCGTCCACAAGCAAAGTGAAATGAGGTAGGTAAACAAGCCCGAGCGGACACTACGGAAGAAGTCAGAGCTCAGGAGGAAATGGTTCTTCATTTTCGCGAATCTAGGAAGTGAGTATTTGAGAAAAAGAAACGTGTAGGCATAGTTTTTAAAACCGAGTCGGATAAGAAATGTGGTCCAGTATTTGTGAGCCGTCTGGGTGGTCTACCTGTTTCTTCACCTCTGGTTTTGACGTTCAGTAGCTTCCGTATCAATTTGAAGACTCGAATGCGAATTATGAAATTTCCGTTTTCAACAGACAATCTTTCCTCATCCCCATTTCCCCTCTCCCCCTCTGTCCCCCTCTCCGCGCCTAGTCTCATCACCTGTGTTTCCATCGTCCAAAACCATAGCTCATTGTCGTGTCCAACTTGAACGACGTATCGTGCCGATGTTGCGAATGAAACGTAAGTTCGTGTAAAATAAGACGTATGGAGGCTTGGTGCATATGAGCAGAAGAGTTTAGACATGCAGGGAAAACGTATAGTTACACGAGAGTTCTCTTTGCAAGATTAGGACCTTGGTGTACAATTAGAGACCTTGGTGTACAATTAAAAAGCAAATAACGATATTCTGGAAAGGCTTTTCTCTAATTCGGCTGTCGTACATACCTCGAGTCTCAAGTTAAAGAAAAGAAAATTTTCTGATTACTGTCGTAATTTTGGACACAAATAAATGAGACCTACAGTCTTCATTCACAGTGATTTAGTTTCTGATGGTAGCTGTCCCGGGAACGAACCAGAGCTTCAAGAAAGCACAGAAGCTGAAACCGTTAAAGGTACCGAAAATTGGCTAAAGCCGAAGATAAATCCGACCAAAGTTCTCACAAAGGACTTAACGACATTTGGGAAAGATAGATTAAATAAAGTTGGTGGCGGCATGTTTGTTGTAAGACCCCTTGAGTTAAAGTGGGTAGAGGCTATACTTGACCCTTGGAATAAATTAATAATCGGTTTGCTTTAGCGCCCCAACCACCACCCCACCCACATCCCTACTCAGATGATCCAGTTGCTGAACAGCTCAAAGAAAACCTGAATATCGTCTTAAATAGGTACCTCACTCCTACAGTTATAGTCGGTGGTGACTTCAATCTACTGTCAATGCGTTGGCAAAAATACATCTTCAAAACAGGTGGTAGGTGTAAAATATCCCGTCAGAAATTGTAGTAAGTACTTTCTCCGAAAGTTATCTTGAGCAAGTCGTTCAGATGCCTATTCTAAACGTAAATGGTTGCGGAAACATACTTGACCTCTTAGCAACAAGTAAATCCTGAACAAGTAGGGATCGTCATGACAGACACAGGGATCAGTGACCACAAGGTCGTAATGTCGAGACTAACCACTGCAACATCCAAACCCACCAGAAGTAAACGCAAAATATAACTATTGAAAAAAGTAGTTAAAATTTGATTGACGCCTTCCTAAGAAACAGTTTTCTCTCCTATCCAACTAACTATGAGAGCATAGGCCAGATGTGGCTTGAATTTACAGAAGTAGTGTCTGGGACAATTGAGAGATTTATATCGAATAAATTAATAAATAATTGTTCTGACTCCCAGGGTACATACATCAGGTCAGAACACTGTTGCAGAAGCAACGAAAAAAGCTTTCGAAATTCAAAAAACTCGATATCTCCAAGTTGACGATGTTTTACTGAATCTCCAAACTTAGTGCGGACTTCAATGCGAGATGCTTTTAAAAGCTTCCACAACTAACTGTCTCGAAATCTGATGGAAAAGCCAAAGAGATTCTGGTCGTCTGTAAAGTGTAAAGTACACCAGCGGTAAGACACAATCAGTACCTCCATTGCGCGATACCAATGGTAAGATTACCTATGTAACGCCAACAAAGCGAGTTATTAAAACACAGTTTTCCGAAATTCCTTCATCAAAGAAGTAAATGTCCCAGAATTCTAATCAAGAACAGCCGGCAACATGAGTACCTTAGAAGTAAATATCCTCTGTGTAGCGAAACAGCTTAAAGCACCTAATAAAGGCAACTCTTCTGGTCCATATTGCATACGATTTAGGTTCCTTCCAGAGTATGCTGACGCCATAGCCCCTACTTAGCAGCCATATGCAACCGCTCGCTTGACGATGGACCCGTACCAAAAGAATGGAAAGTTGCACAGGACACCCCAATATTCAAGAAAGATATTGGGAGTAATCAGTTGAATTACGGACCCATATTACTGACGTCGATTAGCAGTGTGATTTTAGGATGTATACCGTGTTCGAACACTATGAATTACTTCGAAGGTAACGATCTATTGACACACGGCACGGATTCAGGAAGTTTCATTCTCGTCAAACACAACTAGGTCTTTATTCGTACGAACTAATGAGTGCTATCGACAGGGGCTCTCAAATTGATTCCGTATTTTTAGATTTCCAAAAAGCTTTTGACATTGTTCCTCACAAGCGTCTTCTAATCAAATAATGAAATTGAGTGACAGTGTGTGACTGAATTTGTCTTTTCGTATCAGAAAGGTCACAGTACGTAGTAATCGACGGATAATGAGTAAAACAGAAACAAAATCTTGTGTTCCCCAAGGAAGTATTATAGGTTCTCCGCGTTGCTAATATATATATAAACGATTTAGGAGACAATCTGAACAGCCCTCTTGGATTGCTTGCAGATGATGCTGTCATTTACCGTCTAGTAAAGACCAAAATCAATTGCGAAATGACTATACAAAATTTCTGTGTGGTGCGAAAAGTGGCAACTGTATCTGATCAAGAAAGAGTGAGAGGTCAGCCAAAGGATTAGGAAAAGATAGCCGTTAAATTCCGCTTACACGATAAATCGCACGAAGTTATAGGCTGCCAAATCGACTGACTACGAATTACAATTGCGAACAGTTTAAATTGAAACTATCTCATAGATGACATTGTGGGGAAGCATACCAAAGACTGTGTTTTATTGGCAGAACACGTCTAAGACACAACAGGTTCACTAAAGAGACTGCCTGCACTACGCTTCTTGACCCTCTGCTAGAGTATCCTTGTGCGATGCGGGATCCTTACCACATAGGACTGACGGAGACATCGAAAAAGTCCAAAGAAGCGCAACTAGTTCTGTATTATCGCGAAATAGGAGAATGTGTGTCACGGATATGATAAGCGAATTGGGATGGCAGTCATTAAAACAAAAGTGCTTTTCGTTGCGACGAGGTCTTTTGACGGAATTTCTGTAATCAACGTTCTCATATGAATGTGAAAATATTTTATTGTCGCCAACGTACATAGGGAGAAATGATCGTCGTAAGAAAATAAAATAAATCATGGCTCGTAAACAAAAATTTAAGTAATTACTTCTCCCACGCTCTGTTGGAGACGCAAACAGTAGAGAAATAGTCTGAAGTTGGTTCGAAGAACCCTCTGCCAGGCACGTGAATATGAATTGCATAGTCGTCATGTAGATGTAAATGATAACAAAATGCTCTAAACATGGCCTGTAAAAAAGATTTGCTTATCATTTCCTTGTAAGACAGTGGTAATGTTCTTCGTACTGTACTATTAGTTTGTGGTACGATAAATTTTCGAATTATCTTGTTCATAAAAGTTACGGTGTCCTCAACCTGCAGGTTGGGATGACACCACAGCTATTTACTAGGCATGGTCCGTTTAGAGGTTGAATGTTCTTAACTAGAGCTCTGGCTTGAATTATTCAGCTAATTACAAACTCCTATTTATCGTGGACTCCGAACCATGGTGCAACTTGGCATTTTCCATGTTAATAAATCATTGTTAGAGACGAAAGAAGCATTAGGCTACAGAATAGTACTGGAAAAGGTGTAATGCAGTTTGAATGAGATTCAGTCGCCGTGTGCAATTTACAGACACCTACAGCTGAGAATCTAGATGCCACAGTGTTGGCGACAGTCCACGTTTTACCGACGGCGCGAGGAACCGGTGATCGCCAAAGGAGTGTGCCCGTGAATGTGAATTTTATCCGCCTTCTCCCTCGCGCCTCGATGCTCTCTGATTCCTGCGCCGTGTATACCGCAACAGCTCTGCGGCGCTCGTCAAGCCGGATTACAATTTGTTCGCCAACAGATTTTTTTCGCCGTGACAGCGTGGAGGAATTAATTTTGGTTAAAACTTTTGCAGGGAGAGAGGCAATTGGCAAGTCTTCACGTGGCTCATAATTACTCGACCAACTCGTGAAGCAGACTTTTTTTTTTCCTTTCTTCTTCCCCCTTGCACCCCCACTTCCCCACTCTTCTGCGGACTAAACCTTTTTTCCGTCTCTTTTCTGCTCGCCATTGCAGTTTCTGATATCCGTGGAAGTCGGGCTGTTTTATTGCAGTTCGGGGTTCATTTAAACTTTTAGGTCCTGGCCGAATGCGGCGGCTTTTAACGAGATCTGTGGGAAGCGCTCGCGGCTTTTTTATCGGGTCGCGCTGCCACGTGGCGTGTCGTTAGCGCTCGTCCCGGCACAACTTGGCGCTCCCAATCGTCGGGATCCGAGCGCGAGGCGGCCGCGCCGACGGAACGCCCGTGTCTCGTTCTGCGGGGACGCGAGAGGCGCCAGCGCGGTCTGCGGCAGCCGCCCGGGCACGTTGCGATCTGCGTCATGCTAACTTGTTAAAAGGCGCACTCATTGTAGCAGTTTAGTAAAACGATGCTCTCAGAAATAAATAGCACTAATTCCCGCACTTTTAAAAATGAGCAGACTTATGCTGTATTTGTCTATCATTGGAATCTGAGGTTGCAGTGTTAGCGCCTGTACTTACTTTCACACAACCAAACCTACTCCTTTTAGCGGATCGTATTAGCTGCAATCTCAGGCCTTCCGCAGATGATAACAGCTATCTATGAGCAATTTCTTTCCGGTAAAAATATTAGTGGTGTTGAGCTAGACCTCGACGACTAGATCTTAATAGAAAGAAATGCGATGTTGTGTAACTCACGAAACGTAATAACGTGGAATTCTTCGACTACCTGATTAATGGGTCACCAATACGGTCGTGTCATACAAATATTTGGCCGGCCACGGTGGTCTAGCTGTTCTGGCGCTGCAGTCCGGAACCGCGGGACTGCTACGGTCGCAGGTTCGAATCCTGCCTCGGGCATGGGTGTGTGTGATGTCCTTAGGTTAGTTAGGTTTAAGTAGTTCTAAGTTCTAGGGGATTTATGACCTAAGATGTTGAGTCCCATAGTGCTCAGAGCCATTTGAACCATTTTGAACAAATATTTGGGAGCAACTGTGTTGTAGAGGGATGAAGAAGAACCATTAAGGTTCAATTGTTGGTAAGCAGATAGGCTGCGACTCATTGATGTAGGAAACTGTAACTTGGCGTACAAAAGAGATGTACAAAACACTTGCACAACCCATATTTGAGTATCGTCCGAGTGTATGAGACCCACATCAGATCGGACTAAAAGGAAAAAACGAGCTTGTACAAAGGACGATGAGAACGAGAACGGTCTTAGGTTTGTATGCCTGGCGAGAGGGTATAATAAAGGTTTACTTAAGTAACTGTTACACCATGAGTAGCGACACACAGCTGTAGAACAAACTGCAGAAACTTGACGATCCGTCATTCGAGGAAGAAATCAGGGATATTCTTGAGGTTCATACATGTCTATCCAGTAGGGATCGTACAGATATAGTTACACAAATACACTATGTGATCAAAAGTATGCGGACACCTGGCTGAAAAATACTTACAAGTTCGGGGCGCCCTCAATCGGTAATGCTGGAATTCAATATGGTGTTGGCCTTGTTGACAGCTTCCACTCTCGCAGGCATAAGTTCAGTCAGGTGCTCGGATGTTTCTTGGGGAATGGCAGCCCATTCTTCAAGGAGGTCTGCACTGAGGAAATGTATCGATGTCGGTCGGTGAGGCCTGGCACGAAGTCGGCGTTCCAAAATATCCCAAAGGTGTTCTATAGGATTCAGGTCAGGACTCTGTGCAGGCCAGTCCATTACAGGGATGTCGTTGTCGTGCAACCACTCCGCCACAGACCGTGCATTATGAACAGGCGCTAGATCGTGTTGAAAGACGCAGTCGCCATCCCCAAATTGCTCTTCAGCAGTGGGGAACAAGAAGGTGCTTAAAACATCAACGTAGACCTGTTCAGTGATAGTGCCAAGCAAAACAACAAGAGGTGCAAGCCTCCTCCATGAAAAACACGACCACACCATAACACCACCGCCTCCGAATTTTGCTGTTGGCACTACACACGCTGACAGATGACGTTCACTGGGTATTCGCCATACCCACACCTTGCCATCGGATCGTCACATCGTGTACCGTGATTCGTCATTCCATACAACGTTTTTCCACTATTCAATCGTCCAATGTTTACGCTCCTTACGTCAAGCGAGGCGTCGTTTGGCATTTACCGGCTTGATGTGTGGCTTATGAGCAACCGCTCGACAATGAAATCCAAGTTTTCTCACCTCCCGCCTGACTGTCATAGTATTTGCAGTGGATCCTGATGCAGATTGGAATTCCTGTGAGATGGTCTGGATAGATGTCTGCCTATTACATGTTACGATCTTCTTCAACTGTCTGCGGTCTCTGTGAGTCAACAGTCGACGTCGGCCTGTATGCTTTTGTGCTGTACGTGTCCCTTCACGTATCCACTTCACTATCAAATCGGAAACAGTGGACCTAGGGATGTTTAGGAGTGTGGAAATCTCGTGTACAGACGTATGACACAAGTGACAATCACCTGACCACTTTCGAAGTTCATGAGAACCGCTGGGCGCCCCATTCTGCTCTCTCTCACGATGTATAATGACTACTAAGGTCGCTGATACGGAATAGCTGGCAGCACAATGCACCGAATATGAAAAACTTATGTTTTTGGAGGTGTCCGGGTACTTTTGATCACATAGTGTAATAGTTCGCACAGAGACGAACAAGTAGTCATTCTTCCCGTCCGAGAATAGAACGGAAAGAAACTAATATACTCCATATGGTTCATCATCTGCCGCACGCCGCTTTAGTGATTCGAATAGATTTAGATTTCGTAGCCACTATATGGTATGTGGCGGAAAAGACAGTACCATTTTCTCCTTGGCAGTCTGCGACAAGTACACACTGTTCCCTGTATGACCGGGTTTCACCCATTTAACCCTCGTTACGTGAGACAGAGCTGAGGGAACGGCACATGGATTCATCTTTTGAGAAGAAGTTGACGACGATTTTCAGCGACTTTTCTCGGTGCCTGTTCATCTATGGTTCTTAACAGAATTCATGTTAAGAAATGGTAATAACATTTACACATTAACAAGGATATCGAAATTGACAATTCTCTAACTGCGATATGCAGTCATATGTTTGGTGTTGTTGAAGTGAAGTTTCCTCTTCCATTCAGCGTTTCTTTTTATTCTCTCGCTAAGACGTTTTTCACAAAAGTTTGTGTCACAGGATGGAAGCTTGATAATCACACGTTTAATCACGACTGGGAAATAGCGATAACATGCGTCGAAATCGTCAACAAGCTTATGTTCACTGAGATAAAAAATCGCTTAGTGGAAAGCCCGGCACAGATTTATTTTTCATTCTCACTGGCTGCACGGCCTGCGCCAGATATTTATACCCGTCAGATTTAAAGGAATATTATATATAAACACAGATTTGGAATGTATGTTTGTATTTGGAATTAAGATACTTAACAATTTAAATCTTAAATTAAGAGCCTCGTGTGTTAACTATCATTTCAACGCACAAAACTTTGCTCAAACCTAAGTATTGACAGTCAGTGCCGCCAAAATTGTAAATGCTGAGGGATGAAAATGGTAAATTAAATTATATAGTTACCAAATAAATATAATTTCGTGTGCACATCAGTAATAACCAAAAACCCAAATAACATCTTATATAGTAATTTGTGCATTTGTTTATTGTTGACACATGTTTTTTAATTGTCTCATTTTAAGGAAACTCGATAAATTTACCTTATGATCCAATTCTGCGATTACTTCGATGTCATTTTGTTTAAATTAAGTAGAGTAACTGTACTGTGAAAAAGCAAAAGATGCTAACATAAATTGCATGTGTATGACCTGTAATATTTCCTCGGTTTATGTAAGTGGTGGTATGTTTTCACTTTTCCAACCTAGCTGAAATCATCAACTCCTCCAGGAACACGAAAACATAGCGTCAGTAACATGTGTTTAATTTTTTCGCGTACGGCCCTCTGTAAATTAACGTAAGAAAAGACTAATAGCATTTCTACTCTTGGCGCCTCAATAATCGGTGTCGCATTGAGGGAATGTATCTGAACAATATCTAGAATATTTGTCGGCTGAGAGAATTCGGCTAAAGCGTGGCAATCTGTTTGCAGCCCTATGTTGTCCTGTACTTGGATTTAGACTGACGCTGCCGTTTACTTGGTGTTTCAGGGAAGGTGGAGCCGACGCCTCACACGTCGTCCTTCAACATGGGCTACCTCGTCTCTCCGTACCCGTACCCCAACGGAACGGCTGGGCCCATCCCTGTCTCTATGGTGAGTACCCGCAAGTCCGTACCGAGTCCAAATGTGGACTTCGCTGTGAAGCGCTCGTGCCCTCATTAAATACACGAGACCGCGCGCTGAGCCCAAGCTGGTCATACTAGTTTCGTGTGAACATAGTTCGAATGTTATAGCACGTTCCTGAAAATACAAGTATCACGTGGATTATATTTGGATGCAAACACTCTCAAGGCTAAGAAATTAATCAGTTTTGTCTTAAGAAAACGTGGCGATGAACGAAAATGGAGGGGGTCGATGGAAGACAGTACTACGTGAAGATTAGTTAGTGTTTTCAACTCCGCCACTGGTAAAGTGGTTTATTTGTACCGCTAGAAATAACTGTTTACTATATAAATTGTTTCTCTTATTTATGGCTTTGCCTCTTAAAAGTTCACCGAAATATAACATGCAATAACGAAGACTGGCACTCTAATGGGTTAGCACTTTCTTACGCAGAGCCCTATTACGAATTTCTTTGGAACGCACAACTGTCTACGGTCCATTCTAATTCTCTCAGCCATGACCTCATGTAAGCTCAGTCATGTTGGTACCTGTTATAAGATATTCCACTTTACAGAAGGAATATTTTTGAATGGCTGTTCAACGTTTTCCGCAATTCATTCTTTGTACAGTGTCTTTTTAATCTACGAATGCTGATGGTAGGTTAATTCCTAGAGAGAATAAATTTGGTGACAGAATTTTAGTGTCCTCGCCAAAACTTAAAAGTTTTCTTTTATTCCCCGTGAGTGGGGAATAACATGCTACCATACCTTACTCCGTTCTCAAATGCTGCATGCCTTTCATATACTTTGACTTTCAGAACTGCAGTCAGGTTTCTATACAAGTTATACATAGCCTACCATCCTCAGAATTTGAAAGAATATATTCCAGTTTCACATTCTCAGAAGCTTCCGTAAAAAATTGCAATTGCCGTAAATGTAAGTTTGCCTGTCTTCAACCTGTCTTTTAAGAAGGTCGCGTGGTCTGTAATACCTGAAGTGCTCCTGTTTTTTTCCTCCAAGTCGATCTCCCGCCAGGTCAGCTCCTGACAGTTTTTCCACCCTCCTGTAGATAGCTTTTGTTACTATTTTACAATTTTGACTTACTGAACTGCTTGTACAGTAGTAAAATTTCCAGCAGCTGCACTCATCTGTCTAATAAAGAGTGATTATTTGCTAGTAATTATTTTAATATTTCCAGAACGGTATTAGGGGTTAATATTGCGCGCTGAGTAGCAGGAGTTTCTCGTTCCAAATGTGCTGTTGGACCCAGATGTTAAAAGTATATCGTTGTTGATGGATCTAGATTCAGATTGCCAGCAAAGCACGTCAGTAGTCGTACTTGAGCCTAACTTTTGAGGCAGGATGTCGCAAGCGGACCAATGCGCCAGAGAGAAGCAGTCCTAAACGTAACTAGTCCCGAAATAGAGAAAAAGCGCCCACTGCATTACTTTACCATTTACGTGATTACGCTGCGCCGCGCAGTGCCCGTAATCTGCATTAGGGGTGCGGCGGGCGGTGCGGAGTGGCGTCGGCTGGCCGACTTTGTACGTCTGGCGCACGTGCCCCATAGAAGTACAGTCGCGCGTTTTAGTTTCCCGTATCCGTAATTAACGCCGCTGCATAACGCATTAAAATTACGCAGACACTCCTTTACGTCTGCGCGTGCGAAACATCCGCTCGCTCGCAGCTCTAAATGTGGTCTCGCCAGAGACAAAAAGGGAGACGGAAAAAAAGGAAGTAGCTACTCCAAAATGAAAATGTGACACTGGAAATGCAGTGACATCGGTCACCTAGTACAGCAGTTAGCGTTAATTAAAGTTACCGCGGCATAGAAGGTCGCTGTAAATCCTGTTGTATTAACCATTAGTAAATTGGCTTGGCATAGACAGAGCAGCAAAGCTGAGAGCGAGAGAGTCGCGCTAACGAGGCATTAGCACCTGCAGCGAGCCAGCCCGCCAACAACCCACCGCGTGCACTTTTCCCTCAGCCGGTCGCATCTGCTCTGACCGCTCGCTGCCGCCCGACTACCGAACGTCAAACTGGACAACACATCGCACTTCGTCTTCCGATACGTACTCGTGTCAGTGCCCCGTTCCGTAGGCAGCAACCTTCCGGTCCCGATCGGAGTGAAGCTTCATTCCCATAATTTTTTCCCTATTCTGTTCAGCAGCTCTTCAATAGTTACTCCATCTACCTATCTGATCATCAGCATTCTTCTGTAGCACCGCATTTGAAAAGCTTCTATTCTCTCCTTGTCTCAGCTACTAATCGCCAATGTTTCCCTGTCGTACAAGTCTAAACTCGAAACAACTACGTTCAGAAATAACTTCCTAACAGAAGTCGGCCAAAGAAAGGCGTAACCCACAAGAGCGTATTTTGGGTACTGCATGTTATACACTCCTGGAAATTGAAATAAGAACACCGTGAATTCATTGTCCCAGGAAGGGGAAACTTTATTGACACATTCCTGGGGTCAGATACATCACATGATCACACTGACAGAACCACAGGCACATAGACACAGGCAACAGAGCATGCACAATGTCGGCACTAGTACAGTGTATACCCACCTTTCGCAGCAATGCAGGCTGCTATTCTCCCATGGAGACGATCGTAGAGATGCTGGACGTAGTCCTGTGGAACGGCTTGCCACGCCATTTCCACCTGGCGCCTCAGTTGGACCAGCGTTCGTGCTGGACGTGCAGACCGCGTGAGACGACGCTTCATCCAGTCCCAAACATGCTCAATGGGGGACAGATCCGGAGATCTTGCTGGCCAGGGTAGTTGACTTACACATTCTAGAGCACGTTGGGTGGCACGGGATACATGCGGACGTGCATTGTCCTGTTGGAACAGCAAGTTCCCTTGCCGGTCTAGGAATGGTAGAACGATGGGTTCGATGACGGTTTGGATGTACCGTGCACTATTCAGTGTCCCCTCGACGATCACCAGTGGTGTACGGCCAGTGTAGGAGATCGCTCCCCACACCATGATGCCGGGTGTTGGCCCTGTGTGCCTCGGTCGTATGCAGTCCTGATTGTGGCGCTCACCTGCACGGCGCCAAACACGCATACGACCATCATTGGCACCAAGGCAGAAGCGACTCTCATCGCTGAAGACGACACGTCTCCATTCGTCCCTCCATTCACGCCTGTCGCGACACCACTGGAGGCGGGCTGCACGATGTTGGGGCGTGAGCGGAAGACGGCCTAACGGTGTGCGGGACCGTAGCCCAGCTTCATGGAGACGGTTGCGAATGGTCCTCGCCGATACCCCAGGAGCAACAGTGTCCCTAATTTGCTGGGAAGTGGCGGTGCGGTCCCCTACGGCACTGCGTAGGATCCTACGGTCTTGGCGTGCATCCGTGCGTCGCTCCGCCGACCACTGGCGACAACATCGATGTACTGTGGAGACCTCACGCCCCACGTGTTGAGCAATTCGGCGGTACGTCCACCCGGCCTCCCGCATGCCCACTATACGCCCTCGCTCAAAGTCCGTCAACTGCACATACGGTTCACGTCCACGCTGTCGCGGCATGCTACCAGTGTTAAAGACTGCGATGGAGCTCCGTATGCCACGGCAAACTGGCTGACACTGACGGCGGCGGTGCACAAATGCTGCGCAGCTAGCGCCATTCGACGGCCAACACCGCGGTTCCTGGTGTGTCCGCTGTGCCGTGCGTGTGATCGTTGCTTGTACAGCCCTCTCGCAGTGTCCGGAGCAAGTATGGTGGGTCTGACACACCGGTGTCAATGTGCTCTTTTTTCCATTTCCAGGAGTGTATGTTGCGTTAAATTCCCAAGATATGAGAGTAACATTGGCTCTAAAATTCATACCTTAAGAGCTATAAGTACTTGTTCATCTTCGCTACCATGAAACACATCTATAACATTTTAGAGCCCATGTTTACTACACTTTTCTGCTTCGAAGGGTCATTGCTATCATATAACTGAATAATTACCAATCCTCCTCGGACACGTTGGTTAGTACAAAGCAGTTCCTAGCTTATATGGAGTACTACTTGCTACCACTACCAGCATGTGGTGAAACAAGACAGCGTGATCAGACTAATCCTTACTAAATTGAGGATTATCATTTTCTTCCGCCAACCGCTTCAATTTATATTCGATGTTAACGTATGTCTCTTTTTCAGAAACTCGCTATTCCCAATCTGCATTTCATATATCTACTTAATTGAGTGCACCACAGCCAAAAATTTGCTAAATGAATATGGTATTTTTCCACTTAGGCTGTTTTTAAACTTTTTCTTCTTTTCACAACTAGTTTAGACTTGTCACAAATTGTTAGTACATTGCCAGTGTTTCACGTACGGTACTTTCCGTTGATTTACCTTCAGCCATTGAGTTCCCATTTCGTAGTGGTAACGTAAAGTGCCTTTTCAATATAGTTAAACATTGAGTAATGGTTCAAAAAGCTGAAACTAATTGTGAAAAGAAGAAAAAGTTTAAATAAACAACCGTCCAAGTGGAAGAATGCCGCTTTCTTTGAATGCATTTCATACCCTCTTTACTTCCTCCCATGTGTCATTTTGCTGCCCGGATTGCAACACTCGTCCACTACTTTTATGTCTCCTACTTCTCTCCGCAGCACCTGATTTGATTCTAGTGCACACACTTGCGCCTTTTTGCTTGCTTCATGTTCATCTTATAACCCTTAAGAACAGTATCCATTTTGCTCATGGGATTGTCCAAATCCTTTGCCACCCTAGAATAACAGTGTACTCGGCAAACCATAATGTTTCTTATTTCATGTCTGAGAACCTTATTTTTTTTCTCTCTAAATTTCTCTTCACTTTACTTACCACTTACATAAACACACGGGTGCATATGCCATACAGTAGAATAACACGCAGAGCCGGTCTCTTAACTATTCTCACGCTTTCATGTCCTTTAACTAATACAAGTATAAATAACACACTGCAAGGTTCACCAGTACGCTGTAATCTAGAGTGGCGTTTACCAAACTAGCTTCTGTGAAATCTTAACTTTTACAAGGAAGCAAAGCAGGGTGCGAGGAAGGGAGTAGTTTAAATTTTGGCCGCCCACTTACTACAGATGCACCCTACGATCAGGAGGTACGAATGTTTTAGTAATTACTTTTTCGTCTCCTTAAACCATACACACCTAGTTCTTCGCAGTATTAACAGTCTTGACGATTGTTACCCGCTGATAGCTACACTGTGTTACTTAGTCTTATGGTTTACACGTCAGCAATTATTGGGAATTCGGTGGTTTTCCAGTTTCGCGCTTTCTGCTTTTCTTAACAATTGGTGTTTAACACTCGTGTGTTTTTATAGAGTGCCTGCTGTTCAGCACCTTTAGCCTTTTCCACGCCCTTTTTTCCGTGACGTTTACTCGAACCCTGAGTAATTTTTAATCTATCTGCACACCATCATACTTTTTGGAATTTGTAATATAAGAGCAATATAGTTGCAGCAGTACCAGATTCTATACAGGGTGATTCAGAGGTATGTAACATATGACGGAAGAGGGTAAATGTATCAGTAAGGGGCCTTGGTCTGGCACTGACCGAGTGGGAAGTTCTAAGCGAAAATCGTTCTGATGCGTCTGACAGTGGAATACATCTACCAGTACTGTTGGCACCTCTCAATTTCGAGAATAAAGAAATTGTTTCGCTCCGACGTCTTTCCAAATCCTGACAAGTACACCGTATTGAAAATTCAGTGGCCCATAGTGACATATACGATGACGGAGACAGCATCAAATACAGTACGTTAAGCAACGAAGTGTCGGAAATGCTTCTTACGTGAGTACGAAGTATCCAGGAAGTCATTGGGTGTGATAGAGATTAAAACAGCGTTAAATGTGTTTTCGATCAGTCTTACAATAAATGCCCCAAATGAGGACCATTAACTTGAGAGCAGGGCCGGTGTCGACGTAGCTGGACGTCCCGTGTTCGATGGAAAGTGTGTGACGTGTTCTGTACGTGTGTCACCGCTGCAAGAATTCTTGCAAGTAATTCCTCCAAAGGCCTTCACATGATCTCTCGTGTAGCCCCACAGAAAGGAGTCTAGTGTGGTGACGTCTAGGGATCTTCAAAGTCAAACTACAGGTTTGCAGAGCTCCTCTCCTCAAGGACTTTGGTGGGTGCTCCTACAAGAATAGAGTGTACATGGCCACCTAAGTCTAGGAGGCGGCAACATGAAGTGCTCAAGTAGTACGGTTGTCGCCTACGATACTGTCCTGCATGTATACTGAAATTTGTCCTTTATGACTTCACCTAACTGTGGTGTGTGATTTGTCATGCGACCGTAAGTGCGGATAATAATAGTTGTACCGGGTGATCAAGAAGTCAGTATAAATTTGAAAACTGAATAAATCACGGAATAATGTAGATAGAGAGGTACAAATTGACACACAAGCTTGGAATGACATGCGGTTTTATTAGAACCGAAAAAATACAAAAGTTCAGATGGCGCTTCGTTTGATCAGAATCGCAATAATTAGCATAACAAAGTAAGACAAAGCAAACATGATGTTCTTTACAGGAAATGCTCAATATGTCCACCATCATTCCTCAACAATAGCTGCAGTCGAGGAATAATGTTGTGAAGAGCACTGTAAAGCCTGTCCGGAGTTATGGTGAGGCATTGACGTCGGATGTTGTCTTTCAGCATCCCTAGAGATGTCAGTCGATCACGATACACTTGCGACTTCAGGTAACCCCAAAGCCAATAATCGCACGGACTGAGGTCTGGGGACCTGGGAAGCCAAGCATGACAAAGTGGCCGCTGAGCACACGATCATCACCAAACGACGCGCGCAAAAGATCTTTCACGCGTCTAGCTATACTTTGCTTTTTTCCCTAATAAAACCCCATGTCATTCCAAGCACGTGTGTCAATTTTTACGTCTCTATCTACATTATTCCGTGGTGTATTAAGTTTTCAAATTTATACTGATTTTTGATCACCCGGTACATGCCTTCCTCACTAAAGTGGACTTCATCCGTCAACAAAACACCTTGAGGAAACTGAAGGTCTTCGTTAACCTGTTACAGAAACCAACGTACTAAATCAAGCCGAAGGGGATAACGATCCTGGCCCCACGGCCTGTAGTGCGGCAGTAAGGATGAAGCAATAGCTCATACAGCACATTCCGCACCAGACTGCGGTGAACACCGAGTTCAGCGGGAATTGCTCGCTCGATGTGCATTTCCGACAACCGATTGCTTAACGAAATATATTTCTTTGCTTCCCTCATCTTATCTGTCAATCTGAGCGCAGAATTTTTTTTCACCCTGTATAGTGTATTCGGCTACCTGAGAGGGCCCCCCCTCCCCGAGGACGATCCAGTACCACGTCGACGGCGGCGAGCAGTGCACCTTCGTTAGGCGTTGCGCACCCTCGGCGCAGATGACGGGGGGTGTAGTGTCCGCGTGTGTGTGGCTGCGGCGCGGCGCGGCGAGGCGCCTGGCACGGCGCGACGGCGGGGGCCGCGGATTTATGTGTCGCACTGCAGCGCCACCCGCTAATTAGCTTTTACGACGGCTCCGCCCCGAGTCGGAAATCCACTCCCAAGGTCGCCAAGTAGCTGGCGCCCTAGCACTGCTTCTCTGATGGAATTGGGTTCGCCGTGTCGTTCTGCAGTACCACTATCGTTTGGGGTGTTCCAGTGCGTCATAATATTCTGATACACACACACAAACACACATAGACATCTCTAACCGCCTACCACCCAAAAGAGCTTTCGTACGTATGTCATCTTCATCAGGAAGAGCACTGTAATTACAACCGTGATTGACCCGCGATTGGTCGACCTACGTCATCGTGGTTAGGGTGTGAAACAGTTGCTGTAACCAGGACAGCAGCCGTAATCTTAGTAGTGCGTCGAAAAGCTCTGAACGCTGAAAGACTTCAGAGAAAATCGCCGAGTTGTTCCAACAGACGCCCATAGGATGTTGGACGTCGACACGAGTTTTGGCTGCATGTATTTCAGAAGCCTTGGTGACCAATCACGGGCTGATTACACGGCCACCACAGCAGCAATTACGATAGCCAGTTGTTCGCGACGAAGACGATGGAGGTTTTCGTTGAAAACTCCAGAAATCTACTCTGTTTCGACAATCCGAGAAAATCAAAAACATTTTACAAGTACACGTATTAAAATGTCTCTTGTTGAGCACTACTACAATTATTATTACTGGAAAATCATAGTTTAGTCTCTTAGTTGGTTCCAGACGGCTGGATTTCGAATTAAAAGCCATGTGACAGTGTGCAGATTTATGGGCAATAGTCCGTTTTAGACAATTTCAGGGACTTGCGCACCTGGAAGTTCGTGGAAAATCCTATCGGCTACCGCTTCTGAGTGCCGAATAGCGTGTGCTGATGAGGTATTTTGGGTGTCAACAATAAATAGGTCGGCAAATATATTTATATTAATTCTTCAGTAATCTGTCGCAACTGCTAGTTTTGGTAATTACAGTGTCGGCGAAAAGTTATATGCTCCGGCAGATAAGATGTTAGCTAATAAATAACTCTTACACCCTCAGAAGCCAAATAATGGGATAAGGGACAGGTCACACATACCTATAACGGCTTAGTACATATGAAGACAGTAACTATGATTCAACGTTTTCAGATGTAATTACCGGTATCTCGGTTACGAATATAGGATGTCCTCTTTATCTAGAGAGATAGCATAATAATTCCCTCTGGGTGCAAGTGACAATGTGTCCTTAACGTACCCTAGTAATCCTGCGGAGGACTGGGGACCTAGAGTTTGACGTGAAATCCGAACCATGTGTTGTTCCTAGCTAATTTTAATGTCATTGTTAGGCTCCGTTGAAGACAGACTGAAATATTCCGTGGTCCGGCCGGAATTTGATGTCGCGATCTTCCGGTTTTCAGGCACGCGCTTTACCACACCACCAGGCCTGGCATCTAGGGAGATACGAATTACCGAAGCGCAGCGTGGTAACGTACCGTCGCTCGGTCAGGTGGGTCTTCTTTCCTTATTAGGAGGCTGGGCAACCGATCCCGTTCATTGCGCAATTAGTAACAGCGGTGAAAGTAGGCTCTTAGGGAATGTTTATCGCGCTGACACAGTGCGCTTCTTCAGGCAGAGTTAAAGGGAATAGTCGCTAGCGTTGAGGTAGTATGTACTACTCCATCAGTAATCGTCGACGCTGCAGTCTCATGAGCTCTTTCATGCGCTATTTTTATTCATGAAGACACATTTCTCACCCTGACTTCCTGTGGTTCGTGATGTCCACCTACGTCAGAGGTCGGTATTGTATATTAAAAGTGCGGTGCGGGTCTAGGTCGCTGGTTCAGTCTCGACGGTTGAAGTAAGTTTCTTCACCAGGACAGTGTACATATTAAGATTACTAGGTTGAATATGACATTGTTACTAATTAAATACCGCACCGCCCCCCCCCCCCTCCCAATACCCGTAACGGGCAATGGAGTGTTGGCGCGTGGTAGTAATCAGTTGGGAATACTGTATTCGACCCCTCCTTCCTACTATTCTCGAGGTGTAACCTATGTACCGGTACAGCGTTTCAC
Source organism: Schistocerca nitens (assembly GCF_023898315.1). NCBI lineage: Eukaryota > Metazoa > Arthropoda > Insecta > Orthoptera > Acrididae > Schistocerca > Schistocerca nitens. The sequence continues at coordinate 295,752,756 of NC_064615.1, read as the reverse complement.
TCTTCCGTCACCACCACCACACGCGTTAAACACCACACAGATAGTTATGTTTACTATGCGGAATGATTAATGTAATACCCTTGACACAAAGTCGTATTTGTGTGCACCACACGAGTGATATACATCCGTACACATCGTTGTGGTTTCAGGCAATCTCGTACGTTCAGTGAATTTTGACATTGTCAAACTGCAGCACGCTAACTGTTTGAAATGTCTTCTTTTATTACATTTTGTAAATATATTACTGTATATACCTACAAAATGCGATTAAGACATTTGTGAACAAAAGAGTGGGTCTCGTATGGTCTGTCAAGCTAATGCTTACCTGAAACTTCCTGGCAGATTAAAACTGTGTGCCCGACCGAGACTCGAACTCGGGACCTTTGCTTACCTGTTTATCCCTTTTCTGCGTATAGTCAGTGTTCTCGGTCTTCTTGACGCGTGTAAATGCGCGTGTAAATGGAGAATGAACTAGTGCTCCGGAGGATTACTTCCAACTTCTTCATTAGGAGCAACTGACTGCTTCTCAGCTTGAATTTGTAACATATCATTTCCTGCTCACCCATGTGTGTTAGACGTTTTTCACTTTGTAGCCGCCTCAGTCAGTTTCCGTTCTCAGTGCGAAGGGGTTTCTTGTTCGGCTAAATATGATCGGCCGGATGTACCAAACGCTGCAAATGGTGGCGACTGGAGCCTACATGGCGGGCTTGGCGAGAAATTTCTCCATGACGGAGTTGCAGAAAGACTTCTTAATGTCCCGACAGGGGGCAGCATCTGACAAAAACGTTGTTAGCAATAGGAGGAGAATGGCCAATGACACCGCCTACTTTTTCTTCTGTTTTTATGATTGGCTGAAAGGACCATATTTTAAATAATTTCGTGAAGCTGAGGTGAGTTCACGAAATCGCGGCAGTCAGCCGGCGGTCCTCGTGCGTTGGAGAAGTCTTATGCCATCTGGGACAGAGGGGTATTTTCGGACCATATTTTGGAAGTCTGGGTTTCGTGATCCATCGGTTTTAACGAGGGCCTGAATGCCACACGCAAGACAGAGTGCATCCGTAAAATGCGTTCTTGCGCGCGAGCAGAGATTTCTGCTTAGAGATTTGCCGTTGCGCTTCGTGAGTAGTGGTGAGTAATTAGTGTGAAATTGCGCGGTAAAATAAGGGCTCTCTGAAAACGGAGATTTTAGTTAGCTGGAAGTGGTAGTTAGATAAACAGCGACGGATTTGGCATTGGTTATTCGGTACTAACAACCTTCATTTCTATAAGTGGAAATCTGAGAGTAATGTTTTTTTAGTGCTCTTTTCTCTGTTGATATAGAACTGTGTTCCCATTTGGTTGTTGAGTAATTGTGAACGGCAATTATTAATAGCCAGTTGAAAGTAATTAACGGAACTGTTACTAGTGAACCTTCCGATCCAGGGCTCGGATCCTGGAGCACATGGAAGTAGATATAAAGAAGATTTTTTAAGTATTTACCTTGATGTGTGAGAATTTAACCCAGCCTCGCGGGTCAAAGGGAGGCTGGCGATCCTGATTTAATTTGATTGGATGGTGTGCCATAGTAGACAGTTAATAGGGATCCACCAAAAATGTTTCCGATTACAACTGCGGAGCAGTTCGTCGCGACACTGCTCCGGCACACTTCATGGCGCCAAGAGTACGTGGATTCTGGTCGCTGCCGCGAGTGGGCACCACGGAGGCTCTGAGGTCGGACCAAAGGGGTTTTCCATATTTTGTAACCAGTTTTTGACGTGTTACTGGTCGCCCCACGTCACCTTGACTTCGTAATATTAGAGATATTATCGATGTCGGTAATGGAAGGATGCTAGTGGCGCTACTGTTGCTTTTGAGACGTAGACAATTCTTCTATTTTTGTTTATAGTCCCCCAATTGTTTACGTTCCGACAGGAGTAGCGGCTCGGCTAGAGTCCCTCCATGACATACATGGAAACGGTGACAGCATAACGTCACGATGTCGTAAGACTACCAATCACTGGCAATTTATTTCTTGTAAAAGTTTCCACAGCAGCAGTCGTGACACTCAGTTGCTTTCGACAAATATGATGCAGGCAACCCTCGAAAGCTCAAGATTTTACTCTATTTTCTTGCGGCTTGAAGATCGGGAACATTTGGAAAAGCATGTAGTTGCGTAAAACTTGTTTCCTAGTTAAAACATGAAACACACAGGCCAGACTTCACGAGAAATGTTGGTGAATTAATAGTGAACCGCTCCCGCGAGAGGTTAGAGGTAATCAGCGCATGGAATATCGAAAAGTATATTCTGCCAGTGCTGTACATGCACTATGGTTCACAGCGATTTTATCATTGATACCTTAGCGTAGTTACTACAAGGTCTCAGTTCATACGTCGCTACTCTTAACGTGCTCAGCTCGCAGAGTAGCACTTACTAGATTTCGCTTAAATGCCTGAAAGACGATTCTGGGCTGTAGCAGTCAGAACTGTGTGTTGTCGGTTGTGTATGTTAGACCTACTTAGTGCTTGTTCTTACGGGGTGCGACGTGCGACGTGCAGGCGAACTGCAAAATTAAGGAGTCACGATCCACGGCACGCACATCTTTACGAAGCGGTACATTTAGCACCATCAGCTGCAGAAGTGACCGGGAAGCGTGTGGCGAAGCGTCGTATTCCAGCGAGTATAAATTGTAAATTTTTGGCATATTTCACTTTCGAATATAAATTAATATCGGCGTTATTTGCGTACTGTTTCATAAATCGTCGGTTATGCGTTTAATTGTTTTTGCGTGCATTACTTTCACATAATGTCGGGTAAAATTGTGTAAGGCTGTTCTCCTACGATGTGGGGGTTTAAGATAAGAGAACTGCCAGCCTGAAAATTATTTATTACCTGTGCCACGGCTTATTAAAATATGCGTATGTAGTCTGCGGTGTAAAAAGTACTTGAATGGTAGAATATCGGCGACAACTGTACGCAGAAAATGCGCATTAATGTCCAATTCCGGGATGGGTGAGCTGATAAGCCAGATGGAGTGCTACATTAGCGGGCCAGAAGCTAGTGTTAACTGAATTTCGCTCTCAGGTACTCACGCTAAAAGGGTCGCTGGACCATTGTTGAACACAAGAGCACCTTTTTCCCTTTTTTTTGTGCGCGTTATTTGATTTGATGGTCGCTAACAGCACTGCAGCGGAATTAAAACGAGTGGGAAATCCGTAATATGACCCGTTACATACTTGATGAATAAATTTAAAATGCTGTCCAGGAGCAAACCGTTTATGCCGTGTAACAGATTGGAAAATAAAGCGGAAGCCGAGGAATGATTTGGAGTAATAACACATTACTAGAATGCTGCGTACGAGCGCTCCGGTGCTGCGGCAAGGGGGAGGGGTGCGAATGAAAGGGGTTTTATGTATGCAACGAATTTACATTTGCGCTCTGCTCATTAATTCCGCTTTTCCAATGCCGATTCTGCGGCTCGTTCGTCGGCTCCATTGTCTGGCTGTTGTGGTGGCGTGTTACGGGATGTGGCGCTGTCGTCTTCCTCCCGCTGGCTGCCGTCTTTGCTCGATCGCTTAAGGCGGAGATATTTTCTTTTCAGATTACTGCTGTATCATGGCACAGATGTGCATAGTTCCCATATTTCTCACGGAATGTTCAGTGTGTCCCTGAACTCTGTTAGACTGCTGCGTTCACTTCGCTTCGTGGCCGCATTCTCTGATCCTCCGTGATGCAACCGCTTTCGAGCACAAAGTACCAAGTTCGACCTCGGTGTGATGGAAAATATTTTCACAACGGGAATTTATTCGCCAAGGACAGAGAATATAGACTGTTACCGATCAGTATGTTGAGCGTCATTTAAATCCCAAAATTTTCTGTGCTATTCTGTTCAGTGATGAGATCCATGACGCTTTCGATACTTACAGTGATACCTGTGGGAGTTAAGTTACGACGAAATATTTTTATAGTACTTCACTCCGCTGACTTTTTCGTGTTGCACGGTTCACTTTTCACTAAAACTATTTCAACAACGGTCTGCGAAATAATCCTGGAAGGTTGCCCAAGGTTATAAGAGGTGAAGCGATTCGTGGCTGGCCGAGCGTCCACAGTTATTTCTTCTATTATTTCAGCATATGAAAAAGTACGCACTTTTCTCGATCGGCAACGGAGAGAGAACAATATTGACAGACTGTATTAAGAGAGCCCCCCGTTCCAACATACACTGAAGCGCCAAAGAAACTGGTATAGGCATGCATATTCAAATACAGAGATAAGTAAACATGCAGAATACGGCGCTGCGGTCGGCAATGACTGTATAAGACAACAAGTGTCTGGCGCAGTTGTTAGATCGGTTACTCTTGCTACAATGGCATGTTATCAAGATTTAAGTGACTTTGAACTTGGTGTTATAGTCGGTGTACGAGCGATTGGACACAGCATCTCCGAGGTAGCGATGAAGTGGGGATTTTCCGTTACGACCATTTCACGAGTGTGCAGTGAATATCAGGAATCCGGTAAAATATCAAATCTCCGACATCTCTGCGACGACACAAAGCTTTACGCCTTGCCTGGGCCCGTCAATAATGACATTGGACTGTTGATGACTGGAAACGTGTTGCCTGGCCGTCGAGTCTCGTTTCAAATTGTATTGAGCGGGTGGACACGTACGCGTATGGAGACAACTTCACGAATCCACGGACCCTGCATGACAGCAGGGGACTGTTCAAGCCGGTGGAGGCTCTGTAATGGTGTGGGTCGTATGCAGTTGGAGTGATTTGGGACCCTTGATACGTCTAGATACAACTCTGACAGGTGACACATACGTAAGCACCCTGTCTCATTACTTGCATCCATTCATGTCCCTTGTGGATTCCGAAGGACTTGGGCGATTCCAGCAAGACAATGCGACACTTCACACGTCCAGAGCTGCTACAGAGTGGTTCCAGGAACATTCTTTTGAGTTTAAATGCTTCTGCTGGCCACCAAACTCCACAGAGATGAGCATTATTGAGCATACCTAGGATGCCTTACAATGTGCTATTCAGAAAAGATCTCCACCATCTCATAAACTTATGGATTATAGACAGCCCTGCAGGATTCATGGTGTCATTTCCCTCCAGCACTACTTCAGATATTAGTCGACTCCACGCCACTTCGTGTTGCGGCACTTAAGCGTGCCCGCGGGGGCCGTACACGATATTAGGCAGGTGTACCAGTTTTTTTGGCTCTTCAGCGTACATCTCGCCTGATAAGCGTTACAGTGAAGTTAGAAAAATCCATGTTTATCCTGATAGATGTCGACGGTCTTTCTTCCAGCGTACAATCCGGAAGTTGCACAGAAAAGCCCGCAAGTGGCACAGGAGATGGTGTTTCACACAGTATGCAAGTAGCCTCCTCCACACGCGGTGACTTTGACTACAGATGTGTGAATTATAAGGAGATACTGACATATTTCAGTTAGCAGTCGGCCTTATGACGATACAAACAGTAGTCGATGGTATTTCTCCGAATGCGGTTTAGAGAGTAGTGAAGGGGAAGAAGAACCAGTGGCTGGAAGCGGCGGGCGTGCGTTGGCTCTGCGTAGCGTCCGGAATCCGGCCGCGCAGCGTCTTCGCGGGAAGCCGGCGGCAGACCAGACCGCCCACGCCTTTGTTCTGGGCCGGGCAGGTAACCGCCGGCGCGCCGCGGCCGCGGCCGCTCCGCACGAGACCGCTTCCCAGTGTTCCCGCCGCTGTCGTGTCCTGTCCTGTCCTCCCCCTGCTCTCGTGGAACTGAAGCCGTAGCTAGCAAAAGCTATTAAAACTCGATAAACTACTACGAGATATCCTCCGGTGCTGAGCATGTATTTCGTAAAGCAACGACATCCTTTGTCTCGAAGAAAAGCAGAGATGATTATGATGAGACTGGATTATTGAGCGTATTGCATAAAGTGCGGATCACAGTCTGGAAGATAGTGGTTGTCAGTGACGAGGTTTCGCACACTGTCGTGCCACTCATTTTTACACTCGATAAAAGGCAATGTGAAGTACCAGTGTGACGGGGGTGTAGAACGTAAACATTTTGAACCGGAAGGCTAGTAGTTTATTAGGCTTGGCCCTGTTGCAGGTGGTATGCCATTGTGTTACTCGTACTTGTTAATCGTCCTGCTTAGACAATTGTAAAAGAACGTCCAGTATACCGCTGATTCCAGAAATGGGACCGTGTCTGCATGGTTTCGAAAGGAATTGATTTACGTTGGGAGGGGGGGGAGGAGTAGTATGTTGCACTTTGCACACGCGTCTTACGATGTATCCCAGAATTCTGGTTTGAACACATGTTTTCGCTATAGTTCTTTGAAATGAGTATGAAATATTTTGTCCCCAGGTCGCTGCTTCATCGGGTGAGTTTCAGACACCAGGTTCAGTCGTCGATCGTGTGCATTTGCTTGCAGCTCATCTGGCCTAATCCTATTCGTTATTGTAGCCGTCTGGGCCAGTATCCGGCCACAGGAGGGGGGGGGGGGGTTATTCTTCAATCCGGAACTGAGGGGCCAGTGTTTCCTTAATGCTCCTGTAGCCAGATCCGTCAGTGTTTCTGACATCCTTTGTAGAAAAAGTCCTTAAAGTTCTGCTAGAGGGCAGCACCTTACAGAACCCATGAAAGCAGAAGCGGGAATGGCCACCAGCTCGCGAAATTGAGAAGTGTGTGTGTGTGTGTGTGTGTGTGTGTGGTTCAAAATGGCTCTGAGCACTATGGGACTCAACTGCTGAGGTCATTAGTCCCCTAGAACTTAGAACTAGTTAAACCTAACTAACCTAAGGACATCACAAACATCCATGCCCGAGGCAGGATTCGAACCTGCGACCGTAGCGGTCTTGCGGTTCCAGACTGCAGCGCCTTTAACCGCACGGCCACTTCGGCCGGCCCGTGTGTGTGTGTGTGTGAATTCCTAAGGGACCAAACTGCTTAGGTCATCAGTCCTCAGACTTACACACTACTTAAACTAACTTATGCTAAGAACAACATACACTCCCAATTCGAGGGAGGACTCGAACCTCCGGTGGGAGGGACCGCGCAGTCCGTGACACAGCGCCTCAAACCGCGTGGTCACTCCGCGCGGCAAAATTGAGAAGTTCGCCGGCAGCCCTTGTGGGGTATTTAAGTGGTGTGCTCTCTTGGGAGGAACTGGTGTTGCTATTATGTGTATCACGAGTAGGCGATCTACACTCCTGGAAATGGAAAACAGAACACATTGACACCGGTGTGTCAGACCCACCATACTTGCTCCGGACACTGCGAGAGGGCTGTACAAGCAATGATCACACGCACGGCACAGCGGACACACCAGGAACCGCGGTGTTGGCCGTCGAATGGCGCTAGCTGCGCAGCATTTGTGCACCGCCGCCGTCAGTGTCAGCCAGTTTGCCGTGGCATACGGAGCTCCATCGCAGTCTTTAACACTGGTAGCATGCCGCGACAGCGTGGACGTGAACCGTATGTGCAGTTGACGGACTTTGAGCGAGGGCGTATAGTGGGCATGCGGGAGGCCGGGTGGACGTACCGCCGAATTGCTCAACACGTGGGGCGTGAGGTCTCCACAGTACATCGATGTTGTCGCCAGTGGTCGGCGGAAGGTGCACGTGCCCGTCGACCTGGGGCCGGACCGCAGCGACGCACGGATGCACGCCAAGACCGTAGGATCCTACGCAGTGCCGTAGGGGACCGCACCGCCACTTCCCAGCAAATTAGGGACACTATTGCTCCTGGGGAATCGGCGAGGACCATTCGCAACCGTCTCCATGAAGCTGGGCTACGGTCCCGCACACCGTTAGGCCGTCTTCCGCTCACGCCCCAACATCGTGCAGCCCGCCTCCAGTGGTGTCGCGACAGGCGTGAATGGAGGGACGAATGGAGACGTGTCGTCTTCAGCGATGAGAGTCGCTTCTGCCTTGGTGCCAATGATGGTCGTATGCGTGTTTGGCGCCGTGCAGGTGAGCGCCACAATCAGGACTGCATACGACCGAGGCACACAGGGCCAACACCCGGCATCATGGTGTGGGGAGCGATCTCCTACACTGGCCGTACACCACTGGTGATCGTCGAGGGGACACTAAATAGTGCACGGTACATCCAAACCGTCATCGAACCCATCGTTCTACCATTCCTAGACCGGCAAGGGAACTTGCTGTTCCAACAGGACAATGCACGTCCGCATGTATCCCGTGCCACCCAACGTGCTCTAGAAGGTGTAAGTCAACTACCCTGGCCAGCAAGATCTCCGGATCTGTCCCCCATTGAGCATGTTTGGGACTGGATGAAGCGTCGTCTCACGCGGTCTGCACGTCCAGCACGAACGCTGGTCCAACTGAGGCGCCAGGTGGAAATGGCATGGCAAGCCGTTCCACAGGACTACATCCAGCATCTCTACGATCGTCTCCATGGGAGAATAGCAGCCTGCATTGCTGCGAAAGGTGGATATACACTGTACTAGTGCCGACATTGTGCATGCTCTGTTGCCTGTGTCTATGTGCCTGTGGTTCTGTCAGTGTGATCATGTGATGTATCTGACCCCAGGAATGTGTCAATAAAGTTTCCCCTTCCTGGGACAATGAATTCACGGTGTTCTTATTTCAATTTCCAGGAGTGTATTTTGATCAATCTTGTTACTGAGGGCAGTGCCAAGACTGGTAACTAGAAGTGTGTTTTCGGGTGCAGACGTGCTATCTGCCCAGGCACTTTCCTATTTTTCCCTGCCAGTGTTGCGTATTAGTAAGTATGGACTTCTTCGGCAAAAACAGAGACCGCAGAGAAGAGCATCGAGCCCTTAGCTAGGTGAGGATGGATAAAAGTGAGAGGCTTGGCTAGGGTTAGTGCACGCCATTAAATTTTGTTTCCGTACATATGTGAGAATGATTCCCTTGTGCGGCTCTTTCCCTGTTGACTTTGACTGTATTTATATGGGCTCTATTTAGTTCTATCTCGCAGATTACAGCAAAGCTTGCGACCCTTATTTAAACTGTTTTGCTGGTTTGGCGGTGAAATTGGATAGTGTATCAGTGAAGAGAATAATCAGGTGTCGACCATAAACATTTCCCATTAATCTAATGAGCAGGTCTCGCGCGCTGACCTTTCCCGAGAGTACCTGAATTCTGGCCGCGGCTGAGATTTCGTGCGACGTTATGGGAGCACCGGGGCACCGACGGAAGGAACGTTCCACTAACTTTTTTTTCCTGTAATTGTGTCGCGTATTTCACCTTTCGTAATGGTCTTTATACAAGAAAATTCAAAGTTACCCCATCGCTCGGAGTCCACATTTTTAACTGTTTGTCTTGCAGTGATCAGCTGTGCTTCAGTTGCGTGTTACTTTGCCTCCTGTTAACATTGTCTGCCATAGTCTTAACTTTTACATCTTTCAGAATCGCACTTTTAGTTAAGAGCTGACGTCTATTGCAAACGGCTCGCTTCCACTCTGCAACTCGTTGTGAAACTGGGGTGAGTCCGTCATCATTTGACCTTTTTCAGATTCTGAATGAGTCTACCACGGCAGGATATTTTCCACTAGTGCCCAGTCAGCTCTGATAAAAATGTTCTTGTGCTGTAGAATTCGTGTAGCAATAATAAGTTAACCTGAATACTGCGGAGGAAACGAAGTTGTTCCTTCGGCCATGCAGTACTGTAATGGTTTTTTTTTAATTTCTCCCACAAAGTTTATAATTTTGATAACGATTGTCTCGTAGGTTTGACTGACCATTTAGTGTCGGGGGCATTATGGAAGTGACGTAAAGAAGAACCTCGGAACGAGGGCAGCGGCTAAATAGCTGCACACTATGCCCTAGAGTTCCACAGGAAACTTGTTGAGATATACGGCTGAAGTGTGGACTGCCCTTATATACTAGACGTAATTCATGCTCGAGCTTTCCAGGTTCAGGTTCCCGGGCGTTGTCACTCTTGCCGGCGAGAGGCCGGAACTGTGGAATCCCCAGCCCTGGCTCGGTCCACGCGGTTGCACTCCTGTGGGAACCCCTCCACGCGACAGAGACCCGCGCGCCGGCCTGCGTTCATTATCCCGCGGGACAAAGCCGACGGAGGAAGTGCCGGCTTTATTTCACGTGCGCGGTTCTAATTTCCTTGGCCCGGCCTGTCACGGCGCGAGGACGCACGGCTAATTGTGCGACACGCAGAAAGCCATTAAAATGTGCTCCCCATCTTTTCATGCGCAGCGCCGACCAAGGCCGTTTCTTTCTTCTCTGCTATCGGTGGGGCTGCGCGGAACCCCTGAGATTCGAGAAGAAATGAACCTATCTATATGTGATTTCGTATTGCCCTTCAATTTGGTGCATTTCTATTTTTTATATGGCTTTTTCCGTCCCAGCCCATTCAAGTGAACTGGAATTTCGTCCAGAGCGTGTTCATGAAACTGTCAGTTAATGTAACTACCATCGATATGAACGTTTCGGACATAAATAATATACTTCTATAGCGTACACTGTTTTATTACGGACAAGCATAACTATAATAAAATTACAGCCCTCTTAGGCGAAAAGGATGGTTTTTATAGCACAGTGCTGTACTATAGGCTAGTTCTACTAGATATGGTATGTCCCTTCCGTCCTCCGACCATGTGAGAACCGTCTTACGCAGCCTAAAGACCTGCAATTCAAAGTGGAGTCCGAACAGTGGTGCAAGTCGAGTTTTCGTATTGCATTATCACATGTGAACGCCACGTCGACTATACCTCTTTCAGTGATTATTTTACATTTTTACTACACGAGCACTTGTGATATGTTCGGTTTGCAACGAGCACTATTATTAGCAAAATTGTTTTAATACGTGAATCGAGTTAAATCTTTGTCGTTCATTTAAATCATTGTAATCCGAATCGCGAGAATAAATTCAAAACTTTAGGAATTCCTTATCTTTCAGTATTCGAATATCTGCTTGCAGAGGCATTCACTACTCCCAGAACTTTGCACGGCTGTAGCTTTCGATCATATTCCACCATTACAGCTTGATAATCGTCTATATCATCTGGATATCAATAAATAGCTTTTTTTCTGGGAAATCTGGACTCCATCGGCCCGGAGGCATTTAATTATTCCCAAATATACTTTCTAATTTTATCCTATAGTTTTTCATTAGTTGTCTCTTATCACGAGGAGTCCAGCTAAGAAATATCGCAGTTGGTCTTCTGTCAGTTTATTGGACTACAAGCTCTCCCCTTCCATTTCGATATAATAAATGATATCACATCCTTAACTGTAGTTACACCTTTCTCATTTATTCGTCTGCCCCTTTCCATTGCTTGTCTAAAAAACGTTTTTTGATTATTTGTGTGGCGAAGACATTTCAGATGGTTTTCTGCTCTGCACAAACACTCGTTGTGCGTTTTTACATGGTCTTGCTTTCAGAAATGATGTCCCATGTGGCTTCAGTACAAGCCAAATTCATCGCCGTTGAATGTAATCTTGAGTTCTAAATCTCGCATACGTATTCTGAAGACATCTAGTGTGAAATGGCAGTAGTTAAGGATATATTCGATACAGTCTGTGGTCTATAACTGAGGTAGCGGGTATGTGAAGACAATTAATCCTGTGGAGTGAAATCTACGGATCACTGTGTTTTATCAGCTGCCCTGTAAACTTTTAATCGTGATTACTGTAATCAGTGCCGAAGACCCCTGTTTAGCTCTTCGATGACAGTATTAGCAGATCTGAGACAGGGAACGGAACAAATGTACCTCGAGTAGTACAGGCTGCAATAGTGTATGCCTCGGTTATGGAGCTTTGCTTACTGGTTCTATTTCTTACAACATTATTTGTTAAAGACAGAACAGTGCAATGGGAGTGGTGGTGCCATTTCGGTCTGTGGAGAAACTAGCGGCGTGCTAAAGTGTTTGTAAAGATTGAACCTCAGTGCCTATGCCAGCGTTCATTGTCACATCCTGTTATATGGACCACCTACGGGAGTTAATGATGAACGCGAGTAATAGATGATCTTGGTGAGAAATAGCACATTTACCAGCAGTCATTAGGAAATGAGTTTGCGCTTTCGAAATCCTTGAATCGGGTGACTCACTTTCACGTAGAAACCAGAAGAAGTGATTGCGTTTTCATTTCTCCTTTTGATGCTCATTTACATCTGACGCTGAATCCGCAAACTTTAACTTACAAGAGCTGCTTTGTTATTTTGTTTCCTACACAAGGAGTATGGGGGTTATACTTGCCACCGTGACGCGATGTAGGAGAGCGGTGGAGCTCGTCAGTGGTGAGATATGCTAAGGCTCCGGATGTTTTGTTTCCTAATCAGTAGACCTTTCTGACTCCTAATACGATCTCACAACTATCGTGCATAGCACAGGCGTTCGTTTTCCAGAGAGTCGAGTACTGCTGTTCTGTGATCGACAGTAGTTGGGTGAAGTTTTGTGGCCCTACGAGGCCGCAACAGCCGCTCCATAAGACTCTACCAGTTTATGGTCATTGTGTGGCCACGCCTCGTAGGCCGTCCTTTTTTTGTCCCATTTCTCTGGATCCCCGGCAGGCAGGGGCAGCAGCAGCTCCTTTTCTCGTGACGTGTCACTCGCTCGCAGGCGGGGGCCGCGCCGTGGTATTCGGGTTTGTTGTCCTTCACGGCCATTCTTCCGCCCCGTTCCTCCCCCACTTCCAGCTCATTTATTCCGAACCCCCTGTGGCCGCGGCCGGCGGGGGAGGAGCCCCGTTCTGCCGGTGAACAAACACTCGCCCGAGCTGGACGGGGAGAATGCCGCGTGGTCAATAAGACAGGTAGGTAGGCGAGGCGAGGCGAGGAGCGGCGCGCCGCGCTGGCGGCCGGGCGCAGCGCGCTGGGTTTTTGGTAAAGCGGCGCGCGGCGTTGCCAGCCAGGCAGCCTGTGGTCGCCAGCAAGGGTCCCGGCCGCTCTGGGCTGCGCTGCGCTACTCTGGGCTGGGTTGCCGTGCGTGCCGTCCCAGGCCCGGGCCGGCCCGGCCCGTGAACGGACGCAGCCTGCCTGCCCGCCCGATTCAGTTTTTTCTGGGCGCAGCGCCGCTAACAGGTGCGTGCGCGGCCGCCCTCGTGACGTGACGTGCTGCTCTCGTTTGGCGCCCGAGGGACACGCAGCCCCGGCCCCGGTATATAAGGTGCCGAGCGCCTCGTTCACCTCCCACCCGGACATTCCGGCGTCTGAAGGACGCAGCAGCAGGCACGCGCAGGTGGCGGCGCTTCACACGCCCCGCTGCACTCCAACGGCGTAGCCGGCGTCACTCGTCTTCGTTACGGTACACCGAATGTTCAGCTATTTCATGCAGCTCTAGTGAACATCACTGCCTTACGCATGCCGCAAAGGATGCGAGGCAACTCGCAGGAAATTCAGTACGCCACCTGACAGTAGATTGCTCTGTCACGTAAGCATCTACTCACATTAGACATAACATTAATTTCCCAACGGTTCCAGGTACCGAAACAAAAATTTTGACAAAGTATATTACGAAAAGTTACGCACCCAATTTTGTCTTTTAATTAGTGTTATTGACTCTTCTATCAACTGAGATATTAGTAGAACGAGTATGCTTTTCATAACTGGAGTAATATACTGTTTTAACACCATTCGACGGCTTTTGAAAGTCGAGTACGGTGATTTCATTTCGCAAAAATATCAAATAAATTTTGATATGCGTTCTGTTGTTGCGTTGTAAAGCTATCACCAAGGCTCTAACACGAGGATGCGTCGCTACATGCATCGTATTGTAAAGTTGAGGATGTACATGCATTCGGAATACTTTTCCTAGTCCCCTTCTCATACGATAAATGAATAGCGTGTAGTTCAATTTATATGAAATCCAGCATGTTCAGAATTTCTGTCGTATGAAGTTGAGCCTAGTACCCTCGCACTGTGTTCTTGCTGCATATACGACAGAGAGACAAGTGTTCGTCACACTAGAAAAGCATTTGCACACTCCACAGAATACGTATCACGAATACGTAAATGAAAAGGCAGTTACTGTTCATTCAGAATGTTAAGCTTAACTTCCTAGCTCATGCCCATGATAACCTGAATGCGTGGGCTCAGGTCATCGTAGGAACACCACTTCTAAAATATCATCTAGCCTGAGCTAAACCCTCTACACACCGTGAGTAAGACTGAGCTGGGCTGGACTGGGCTGTCGGTGCTGTCGACACCTTCATTTGAAAATAGATAAACGCTTCCAGTCAGCCACTGTCCAATCCCTGTGGTATTTGACCGATTAATGAGATGCACTGACTTTTTGCGATGTATACTATTCCAAAATCATGTTCATTGTATGAAGTTGCGTTCGCGTTGTTCACTGGAAAACTGGTTGAAATGGACTTGTATTTCTGTCAGATTTGAAACCTGGTGATCATGGACTCTACGTGCGTGCCAATCGTTACTGATGTTACCTACAGCGCTCCGTAGCGACTTGTATATTCTTTTAAGGGTGTGACTAACATTTTGTCCAGCGAGCTTGTCACTCTACTCGTGTCATCAACAGCTCTCGATGGCGTTAAAAATTTACTGTTCCATTAAAAAGCGGAAAGCTGAACTTGTCGTAATATCTCGTTTAATTTCCCTTCCCCCCGCCCACGCACACACACACTTTTTGTCTGTGGATGACAGTCTTTCGAATTGGCGTAAAACCGAGCGAGGTGGCGCAGTGGTTAGACACTGGACTCGCATTCTGGGGGACGACGGTTCAATCCTGCGTCCGGCCATCCTGATTTAGGTTTTCCTTGACTTCCCTAAATCGCTCCAGGCAAATGCCGGGATGGTTCCTTTCAAAGGGCACGGCCGACTTCCTTCCCTGTCCTTCTCTAACCCGATGAGACCGATGACCTCGCTATCTGGTCTCCTTCCCCAAAAACTACCAATTGGCGTAAAAATAGTTAGGCACTCCATCTGTTCGCCGTCAGTATGATTTCACAAGTTGTTCTTTTCTAACAATAATATTCGTGAAAACTCCTTGTGTTAGCTAGGTGGATGATGCCACAGGCGCATTTGTTGTAGGACTGAGTTTCGTAGCCTGCCTCTTTAAGAACAGCACGTGGCCTAGTGTTTACGATGTGCCAACTTGGCGCGCCCTGGCCACGGTCTGTAAGTCTACGTTTCAACGGCAACCAGCTCGGTGTGTCGAGCGCCGGAGCTCCCATATAAATTCCTCGCGCCGGTAGCGGAGGCGCGAGAACGCGGCCGGCAAATTACGGGCTGGCACGGCGGCCGCCAGCGATGCGCCGAGCCGCGCAGCGCGCCGCGCGCCGCCTTCCTTTTTTTAGCTGCGCCAACGCTCGCTCGCAGTTTAATCGCGAAGTAAGACGGCGCGCCGGTGGCCGGCGACTCGTTTTTTGCCGCGACGCTCGTTATCACGATCAGCTGCTTGTTTGAGTTCGGCGCTCGGCCGCTCGTTTGCCGGGAATGTGGGTCCGCCGTCAGCTCGCCCACACTCTCCCAGCCGCGGGCAGATCGCCCACGTCGCCACCAGTCTAGCCCCCCTGGTCTTTTCTGTGCCGTTTACACGCTTGCCGCGTTGCTGCTCGACGAGCCTGCTGCCGATTCATTTCGCGACATCGTATTTCGGACACGGCTCGAAATTAGGCAGTCACGTTTCGACTCGTGGCACCCTTAGGTTGGATACACACTCTCGGAAAGTTGCATAGCGTCAACTGGCAGTAAATGGACGTGCCACTAATGCGCACAGGGTAAATGTATCAGTTCACACAGGGCGGAACGCCTGCGTCTGCGGAATTTCGTCGCTCGGCAGCCGCATCGCCTACAGCGGGACGGAAATCTTGCGGCGGCGGCCACGAGAATCAGTGGGTGGTACATACTGGCGGAGCGGCAGGCGTGCGAAGAGGGGTCAGCCGACGGCAGTCAGTGGCCAGCTGACAGCAGGCAGCGTTGCGTTCCCCGGACTGTCTCCACAGGTGTCCACAGCGTGGTCTCTAGATACTGATAAAATTTACACAGAAGTTTCAACAACGGAGGCGGAGAAAAAGTCTTGTATATGGATCATAGAGACCGATGAATACAAAAATAGAACCAAGAAAAGGATAATAATTACATGGGAATTCCGTGACATTTGCTGTCATTATTTCTGCATTTCGTAGAGCATTCAAGTAGAGAGAGATATCTGTTCGTATTTATTTTCACATCTTCATTATTATAACAACACTCTGGGTTGCAGCATCAATCAAAATTATGACAGAATAAGCGATTGAATTTTTCGACATATATCAGGCGTTTTCATTTAGAGATTCGTCAACAGCAATAAATTTTGAGATGCTCCTACATTTCTCATGTTGTTGACATGTTTAGCAAAAAGAGTAATTCAGTTGCAATTATGAATTGATCCAACAGCGAGTCTTTGTTTTTTAATAAAAAAGTGAAACTAAAGACAAGGCAGATCAAATATTTGCTAAAATGACGTGATTTCTGATGCATTCCAGATATTACTGATCGATAATTGGATACAGGGAAACACGTGTAATATACACATTGTTGCGATATAGATAAATATGTAATGTGTTAATTGTTTACAATAAAACATTAGCAACTAATGCGATGAATGATCAACAGGAATATCAAATATTTGTGGCAGCAAAAAGTATAATTTCTCAAAAGTTGTAGCAAGGGAAACTGTTCCCGCGCTCCGTCCGTGAGAATCGCCAATAACGGTATCAGTTCATTGTTTTACATGAATTAAGCGACGTGATCGCCTTGTGACGTACGCCGTTTTTTCAACAATGTGGCGAAGGAATATTCGACGTACCTTCGAGGCTGTGCAAATGTGGTTGGAAATGCCTTTCTCGTGCGACTACATTTTACATCCACGTGGTCGTAATGTGTTCTGAGAGCCCAAACGCTTCGTCGCCAACGAACACATACGCCCTAACTACTTCACTGCCATTTGGTAAGCCAGAAGGCTCAGGTATATACAATGTATTTCGGTTCAGGCGTTTCCGCAGCTTTGAATTTTTTTTTATGTGCTCTGTGTCTCTTCCAAACGAGCCGGTTCAGCAAAAACTAATGGCTAATCTTAGTTGGCCACTGCTAGAACAACAACGGGTTAGAAGTAATTGTAAAACAGCGACCCACTCATCTATGGCTTCACCTAACAAATGTGTTTCCCATCCATTGCCCCTTTACAGTTCGGAAAATTCACACGGGTTTCGAATCCGTTTGTAGTATGCTTTACTCGTGTATCGGCTGACGCAGACACTTGCCACGCAGCCTGTCACACGTCGCGCAGCACTCTGTTCCCACTGTGTCACTGGCTGTTGACTTGTCAGTTCTCTATGTATCGTGCAGATCAGTTACGTAAAAAACACTAGACAAATACCTAAGAAATATTTAAAAGGTTTTATATTTTATGTTGAATTTCAGTTTCGTTCTTCTTTTTTTCTCTTGTAGGCTAGAAAGGTCAACAAAAGTGGCGTAACGTTAGGAACTGTTAGCGGAAAGCCGGCCGAAGTGGCCGTGCGGTTAAAGGCGCTGCAGTCTGGAACCGCAAGACCGCTACGGTCGCAGGTTCGAATCCTGCCTCGGGCATGGATGTTTGTGATGTCCTTAGGTTAGTTAGGTTTAACTAGTTCTAAGTTCTAGGGGACTAATGACCTCAGCAGTTGAGTCCCATGGTGCTCAGAGCCATTTGAACCATTTTTTTGTTAGCGGAAATGTACAAACATAGAAAAAATACCTTGCTGAGAAGCAGTAAAAAGATTGAAATACGTGTATCTACTGGCCAGCTGGGGTTCTTGGTGCCTGTTCTAGAAACAACAGATTCAGTTTCAGGTCTACATGAAGACTGAAAACAGCACGTGGAACAGCCTTTGAAATTATCCCTGGTAGAAGACAACATCGGTAATCGGGTAAAATCAGATGACGGTTTAACACCTGATCAGACTTCAGTAGGCTCATTAAGTCCATAACAGAAAATAAATCAGGAGTGCGAAAACTGACCTGAAGCTAAAAGGCGGAAATTTCTGGATAGTGTAGGCCACCAATTCCTTCTCCGTCCCCACAGACGAAATTAAATCTTTTTCAATTCGTCGTTGCACACTTTGCGTGACTGGAATTCCGTATTGAGATTTTACTCCCACTTTAGTGCATCCGAAACGCAAAATCGCAATCATTTCATGGTTATGCAACTTGTCAGCCACCTATACAACGTACGTTGAGGCTACAAAAGTCATAGGATATCTCCTAATGTATCGAACCTCCTTTTGCCCAGCGAAGTGCAGCAACTCTACGTGGCATGACTCAGCAATTCGTTGAAAGTTCCCTGCAGAAATATTTAGCCATGCTGCCTCTATACCCGTCCATAATTGCGAAAGTGTCGGTCCAGGGTTTTGTGCACGGACTGACAACTCGCTTATGTCCCATAATGTTCGATGCGATTCATGCCGGGCAACCTGGGTTGCCGAATCACTCCCTCGAATTGTCCACAATGTTCTCCAAACTAATCGCGAACAACTGTGACCCGATGACATGGCTTGTTGTCATGGGAAAATGGGGTTCATGTGTGGTGGCAAATGGCCGTACGTCACCATTTCTAGTGAGCGATCGGTTCAATTGAACCAGGGGACCCAGTCCATGCAGTATGCCCAGGACATTTTCAAACGTTATGTAGCCAGAAAATGCTTACTGTCAGGCTGCAACTGCTCATATACGGCACATGCAATCTCAACAGTGTCGTTCGTTGAACTATCGCTTTGGATCCAAAAGACTGTTCATTATGATTCTGAGCTAACTTTATTTTCAGAAATAAGAAGTAAAAAAAGTCAATATCGTTACCTTTTTGTGTGTACGTTCTTTTAAGTTACATCCAACTTACCTGTTAAACTCATTAAATAAAAGAAAATTCAGCTTGTTAGTTTATTGTCTTTAGCACCATATTGTCACCATATTTTTTAAAAAGAGTTATTAAAATACACTCCTGGAAATGGAAAAAAGAACACATTGCCACCGGTGTGTCAGACCCACCATACTTGCTCCGGACACTGCGAGAGGGCTGTACAAGCAATGATCACACGCACGGCACAGCGGACACACCAGGAACCGCGGTGTTGGCCGTCGAATGGCGCTAGCTGCGCAGCATTTGTGCACCGCCGCCGTCAGTGTCAGCCAGTTTGCCGTGGCATACGGAGCTCCATCGCAGTCTTTAACACTGGTAGCATGCCGCGACAGCGTGGACGTGAACCGTATGTGCAGTTGACGGACTTTGAGCGAGGGCGTATAGTGGGCATGCGGGAGGCCGGGTGGACGTACCGCCGAATTGCTCAACACGTGGGGCGTGAGGTCTCCACAGTACATCGATGTTGTCGCCAGTGGTCGGCGGAAGGTGCACGTGCCCGTCGACCTGGGACCGGACCGCAGCGACGCACGGATGCACGCCAAGACCGTAGGATCCTACGCAGTGCCGTAGGGGACCGCACCGCCACTTCCCAGCAAATTAGGGACACTGTTGCTCCTGGGGTATCGGCGAGGACCATTCGCAACCGTCTCCATGAAGCTGGGCTACGGTCCCGCACACCGTTAGGCCGTCTTCCGCTCACGCCCCAACATCGTGCAGCCCGCCTCCAGTGGTGTCGCGACAGGCGTGAATGGAGGGACGAATGGAGACGTGTCGTCTTCAGCGATGAGAGTCGCTTCTGCCTTGGTGCCAATGATGGTCGTATGCGTGTTTGGCGCCGTGCAGGTGAGCGCCACAATCAGGACTGCATACGACCGAGGCACACAGGCCAACACCCGGCATCATGGTGTGAGGAGCGATCTCCTACACTGGCCGTACACCACTGGTGATCGTCGAGGGGACACTGAATAGTGCACGGTACATCCAAACCGTCATCGAACCCATCGTTCTACCATTCCTAGACCGGCAAGGGAACTTGCTGTTCCAACAGGACAATGCACGTCCGCATGTATCCCGTGCCACCCAACGTGCTCTAGAAGGTGTAAGTCAACTACCCTGGCCAGCAAGATCTCCGGATCTGTCCCCCATTGAGCATGTTTGGGACTGGATGAAGCGTCGTCTCACGCGGTCTGCACGTCCAGCACGAACGCTGGTCCAACTGAGGCGCCAGGTGGAAATGGCATGGCAAGCCGTTCCACAGGACTACATCCAGCATCTCTACGATCGTCTCCTTGGGAGAATAGCAGCTTGCATTGCTGCGAAAGGTGGATATACACTGTACTAGTGCCGACATTGTGCATGCTCTGTTGCCTGTGTCTATGTACCTGTGGTTCTGTCAGTGTGATCATGTGATGTATCTGACCCCAGGAATGTGTCAATAAAGTTTCCACTTCCTGGGACAATGAATTCACGGTGTTCTTATTTCAATTTCCAGGAGTGTAGACTGGTCAGCCGGCATGAGAGTGATGGTGGGTAAGAGGGTCTACATCTCAGCTACATCTACACAACGCAGGCCGCTGTGCAGTGAATAGCTGAAGGTACTTGCTACCAAAGTTAGCGATACCGACGCTCCAGTATATTCCGTTTGCGTACTGATCGAGCGGAAAATGCCTCTGTATGTGCCCAAATCCTTACACTCGCGGCCATCCCTATAATTTATTTCATATGTTCGTTCTATTTCATTTCGCTTCTTAATATTATTCCTAAATACATTTTTTTTGTTTCCAATCGTTCACGAACTGTATACAGGATACGATCAAAAATACAGAAACACCAAAAAAACTGAACCTTACCATACCTAATACGGTGTAGGGGTGTAGGGAACCCGTTGGCATTCAAAACTGCTTCCAGTCACTTCGGAATTGATTAATATCGGTCCTGTATGGTTGTTAAGGGAATCACACTTCCAGTTAAATAACCCCAAGTTCAGGTCAAAATGATGGAGGTGGATAGCGATTGTGCACCGCCAGGGGAGATGTGACAATTCATTCTCGTGCTGACAAAAACAGCCCTGGATGATGCGAGTTGTGCGAACAGGGCCCATGTCCCCTTGCAATACAGCATCACCATTGGGGAACAAACCTTGTGCCATGGGATGGACTCGATTACCCAAATAACCATATAAATTTGGCGGTAATGCGACCTTGCGTCGTAACCGTGGGGCCCATGGAACACCACGATATGGCTGCCCAAATCATCACCAAACCTCCATCAGGGCTCACTCTTGGGATGTGAAGTCGGCCAGATGTAGGAAACTATGTGAAACAAGACTCAACTCACCAAA
This sequence comes from Schistocerca nitens, assembly GCF_023898315.1. Classification (NCBI taxonomy): domain Eukaryota; kingdom Metazoa; phylum Arthropoda; class Insecta; order Orthoptera; family Acrididae; genus Schistocerca; species Schistocerca nitens. Next base: position 295,731,600 of record NC_064615.1, on the reverse strand, counting down.
TGACGCGCGACTGCTACGGTCGCAGGTTCGAATCCTGCCTCGGGCATGGATGTGTGTGATGTCCTTCGGTTAGTTAGGTTTAAGTAGTTCTAAGTTCTAGGGGACTGATGACCATAGATGTTAAGTCCCATAGTGCTCAGAGCCATTTGAACCATTTTGACCAAATGACTTTCTTCCAGTGGTCCACGGGCCAGGTTTTATGGCTTCGGAAACATGTTTTCCTGTTAACGGGCATTTGCGTCATTGATAACTTCAACAGGTTGTTTTCGTGTCAGATGGTATCTGTAATACTGAGTAGTTTGGATGAACTGGGGCAACACGGGGCACCTGTTAGGTCACGGCAGCTGATGCTGTGGGCATGTTAACCTATGGTGGTTAATTCAGTTCCACCTGGTGAAACATTTGCGAATCGCTTAGGTGCTTAAAACGTCAAAGATGTATGACCCCAGATTTTAGGCTTTGTGTTTATGACTTAGGTTCTCATTTGAGTGCGTTAGCTACTTTTGACCTACGATATATTGCTGGTAATTATTATATTGATTGTAGCATCGCAGTTATCTTACATTATTTGCTGATTAATGGTTATTTACTGCTGTCATGGAGTAACTCTTGTACTTCTCTCTGATTAAGAGAGGCTGCGATTCATACGTCAAGACGATATTTGCTCCCGAGATGTCTATAATTCCTGTGACATTTTTGCATGCTGTTGATCTGTACGATTTTATCTTTACAACTTCATCATAATTGATATAAAACGAGGAAGTGAGTTAGGTACCTTGAATACACATATCCTGATGCAGTATTGGATTCTTCGCGAGTCGCAGTTAATATATTTATTTTGCTCCAGAAACAAATGACCAGGAAGAAAGATTAGTAAAAGTAGATCCTCAGTAGTTAGATTTTCCGAGGTTCCCGGAGATGGCACTAAGACAGTTGCTTAGGAGCGACTGTGCGTTTGAAGATCGAACGCAGTCACGAGGAGAAAGTTGCTCCTAGATGTTTCCCAAGGAGCTCGCATCCACTTCGCTGCACGTCTCATACTCGTCTAACCTGATCGGGAATCAGAAAGAAGAGATGAGGAACTCTGTTGTGCCTTTCGGACCAATTGAACAGCAAATCAAGCGAATTACTTTGGCTCAGAGTAACTCGTGTCGCGCGCAGAAAAGTTGGGTGCACGTTAAGAGTCCGTTTTGTTTAAACGCGCGACTTTGGGCCGAATCGAGGACTGATTCCTGCATCGACCTGGACTTCCGTGTTTGTACTCTACCTCGTCCACACGCGGCGCCGTATCTGAGCTGTACAAACCAGCCGGCGCTAATGTGATTGCCGTGCCGCAGCGGCTGCGGCCAGTGTTTGCATCACAAGCCGTGACTCACGCCGGCTCTGCCGTCTTCACTTCTTGCCGCTGTGCGCGCGCTGCTCTCATTCAGAATGAGCCAGGTCAGTCTTGAAGGTGTACGCACACGCACACACACACACACACACACACACACACACACACACACACACACACACAAACACACACACACACTGTGGATCCTCGTCAAAGACGGAAAATGCTAAAGCATGAGATTATAACGGTCTTACCGTTGAGGCGTACGCTTTATGACATGATGGTTATTACGCTTACTGTAGGCTGTTTAGAACTAATTGTTCGGAATATCCAGACTCGCAAAACGGAAGGTGCAGTCCGCACTGAAACGATACGACACATTGCAACAAAGGTCGCACGACGCGACGCTTACCGTTTCGGCGCTCCTATTTTCACTGGAATGATGAGATATCCGCCGCGACTCGTCATATGACAGACGAGGAGACAACACGAATCACTTTTGAGTTTCAGGTGCAATCCTGAGCTCTTCTGAAGAGGTCGTTATTGTGGCTCATCATTTTTTAAAGTTCAAGAAACTGAAAAAGGAAAACAAGTGCTGGGTGCGCGTGTACAATGCTATAAATATCAGATATTCACTGGGTGGACAAAAATATGGAAACGACAAGATACAACACATAGCCGTACCTAATTCGGTGTAGGAGACCCGTTGGCATTCTGAATACCTCTAAGACGTCTCGGAGTGTATAAATACACGTCCTGTATGATTTCCACAGGAATCTTGTACCTTCTGCAAATCCAAGTGATCACGCACCTTCCTCCCCAAAGTATACCACAGAGGCTCAGTAATTTTCAGATGGTGACTATACTGATTAGGGGAGATGCGACAACTCATTCTTGTGCTCCTAGACGATGCGAGCTGTGTGGACAGGGGTCATGTTGTCGTGGAACACAGTATAATGGCTCTGAGTACTATGCGACTTAACTTCTGTGGTCATCAGTCGCCGAGAACTCAGAACTAATTAAACCTAACTAACCTAAGAACATCACACACATCCATGCCCGAGGCAGGATTCGAACCTGCGACCGTAGTGGTCGCTCGGCTCCAGAGTGTAGCGCCTAGAACCGCACGGCCACTCCGGCCGGCAACATAGTATAACCGTCGTATGACATGGCCCAAATCATTACCGAAGCCCGCCGTGTTACATTCCAGGGACGTAAATTCGGCGGAAGTTGGAAAAAGTGTCCAACAAGACTCATACGACCAAATAACTTTTCTTCTACTGCTCCACAGACCAGATTGTGTTGCTTCGGCGCCAAGTTTTCCTGTTAAGGGCATTTGCACTACTGAAGTGTGGCTTTGGAATTCCAGCCCGATCTGCAATAATTCCGTGCTTTTGAAACTCCCTTCGTGTTGTTTTGGTGCTGACAGCGTTCGCGGGCGCGACATTCAGTTCTGTCATTATTTTTTGTAGCCGTTGTCCTGTGATTTTTCGTCACAATTCTCTGCAATGGCCGGCCGGAGTGGCCGAGCGGTTAAAGGCGCTACAGTCTGGAACCGCACGATCGCTACGGTCGCAGGTTCGAATCCTGCCTCGGGCATGGATGTGTGTGCTGTCCTTCGGTTAGTTAGGTTTAAGTAGTTCTAAGTTCTAGGGGACTTATGACCACAGCAGTTGAGTCCCATAGTGCTCAGAGCCATTTGAACCATTTGAATCTCTGCAATGGCCGCCCGTCACAGTCACTCAACACACATTTTAGTCCGCATTTTGATTTACCGGATGACGTTTTTTCGCTTAGCCAATGTGCGGCATAAATCTTCGATAAGGTACTTCGTGAAACAAAAAGCCCCGTCTCCCTTGGTTACGGAAGCACCCACCATACTGACACCAACAGTTTGCTCACGTTCAGATTCACGTAGCTCCCAGATACAGCACTGACAGCTTCACAGTATACAGTTATGACCATGACTGGTATTTGAAACGTGTTAAGAACACTACGCAGGTTCCGTTCGCTGTCAAATACAACAAAACTACCTACATGCTTGGCTAGCATCTCAATTTTATGTTCAAGCATGCGTTTCTCGCGGTGTTTCCATATTTTAGACCAACTCCTGTAGTTCAGGGCAGCGGCCTTGCCGCAGTGGATACACCGGTTCCCGTCAGATCACCAAAGTTAAGCGCTGTCGGGCGTGGCCGGCACTTGGATGGGTGACCATCCGGTTCGCCACGCGCTGTTGCAATTTTTTCGGGGTTCACTCTGCCTTGTGATGGGCAATTGAGGAGCTACTCGACCGAATAGCAGCGGCTCCTGTCAAACAAAACCATCATAACGACCGGGAGAGAGTTGTGCTGACCACACGCCCCTACTGTTCACATTCTCATTGAGGATGACAAGGCGGTCGGATGGTCCCGAAGAGCCACTTGTGGACTGAAGAAGGAGTGCTTTGGCTGTAGTTAGGCTATGGTTTCTTGTGAGCTCTCCCAAAGCGAATGCAAACTGCCCGAGTTCTACAGAATGAGTGCAGACACTTTCAACTTTTTGGAAAAAAATGGTATCAGCTGCTCTGACAAAGTAAGGCACAAATTTTCAATTTGCTACTTCTACCCCTGAGATGCTATTCATTACAACAAGTTTATTTTAAGTAAGACAGCCTAGTACGGTATTTCATTCAGTGTGGTAATACATAAATAATGGTTACAAATTGATGAAGCTGGAATAGTATTTCTACAACTCATCGAATGCAAGCATTCACGGCCAATTTGTGTCAATGCTGATATTCGTTTTATGGGCATTAGGCTGTGGTCCAAAGCATAATTCTCTGCCCAATATTTCGTCTTCCAGTGCTGTAAACATCGTTAGAGGCTTTAGAGCAGTTACCAGAGTCGAATAGGCTCAACAGGCCATACTGTTGATATATATCCCACGTGACGGTCGTCGGACTGCTGCCTAAAATCGCAGTTCCGCTGACGTAGGTTGTGGAGTTTGTAGTGGGGAAGAGATAGCTCTATTTGTTTTATTTAGCTTATTTATTTACTTTTTTGTGTAGCAACTAGTCTAATTTCATTCGTTCTCCTTTTCTGTTTGAGTCATTTTTGTGCTCTTGAATTTCTATGGCATCTCTCTACATCCTAGCGCAATAATGATTAGAGCTTGCTAAAACAGAAGTGTTAGATGTGACTGCTACGGTCGCAGGTTCGAATCCTGCCTCGGGCATGGATGTGTGTGATGTCCTTAGGTTAGGTAGGTTTAAGTAGTTCTAAGTTCTAGGGGACTGATGACCACAGCAGTTGAGTCCCATAGTGCTCAGAGCCATTTGAACCATTTTGAAGAAGTGTTAGAGAACAAATATGGTATTTACCTGGTTCAAAAAATGGTTCAAATGGCTCTGAGCACTATGGGACTCAACTGCTGAGGTCATAAGTCCCCTAGAACTTAGAACTACTTAAACCTAACTAACCTAAGGACAACACACACATCCATGTCCGAGGCAGGATTCGAACCTGCGACCGCAGCGGTCGCGCGGTTCCAGACTGTAGCGCCAGAACCGCTCGGCCACCAACGGCCGGCTTACCTGGTTCAAATGGCTCTGAGCACTATGGGACTTAACTTCTAAGGTCATCAGTCCCCTAGAACTTAGAACTACTTAAACCTAACTAACCTAAGGACATCACACACATCCATGCCCGAGGCATGATTCGAACCTGCGACCATAGCGGCAACGCGGTTCCAGACTGTAGCGCCTAAAACCGCACGGCCACCCCGGCCGGCTATTTACCTGGTCCCAGTGCATGGATTACTACTGCTGGTTTATTCGTCTTTCCCAGGCGACGTTCCTCTTCTGTTCCTTAAGGCTGGTGTTAATAATCTTTTTGTATTTCCTATGTAGGCCTACACTACAGCGCAAATGCAAGGGAGGCTATAATTATACTCTAGCTATAGCAAGCGACAGGCATAGGTCCTTTTTAGTGTTCAAATACTTGTGCACCTTACTTGTTGGTTTAAACGCCATCAGTGTCATGTCTTCTATCACAAAGTTTCCTGAAATGTCATAGCATAGACTGAGAAAGAATCCAGTCAGCATCGTTAGCTGATGAGTCCCGGCGTCTTTTATTTTCAGTAAGTTGTTTTCTTTCCAGTTACTGCTTGTATCGGCAGCATACGAAAAAGAGAAACACGAAGCAGCTGCACACTCCTACTCCTCATAGCAGGCGGCCGTACGTCCGCGTTTGGCGCCTAGCTGCCAGCCTCGTCGCAGAAAACCTCAAATATACCTCACGTATTTTATCGAGAATGAAAAGAGGTGAGGCTCTTCTTCTACCGTCGTTAAGAACAATTTCAATACCTTAGCTATATTTCGAGTGCAGCAACATTCCCGTCATAAAATGCACCAAACGAGGAAGACTGCATGGCGGATAACGCACGCGAATCCAGAAACATGAGTTTTTAATTTTCTGTGCGAAAAATAAAAGTTTTGCTGAGAAAATAACTATAGAGCTTTTCGTCATCTATGTAAAACTTTTTTAATCATACGATACGAGTTGCATGGAGCAAGTAGAACTCCATATTGCGCCGGGCGATGCGATAGAGATACGTACCGGCGTTGTATCGCTGTCGTCCCATTGTGAACCAGTTAAGTCGTTTCCACAGCTGTGTGGTACGTTCGCCGCCTGGTTGCCAATTCAGCTGTAAGAGGTAATTTAGAAGCCGCGCCACCTTCTGCGTTACTTCTCATCCGAACAATTGCTTTGGAAGATGCTAATTAAGGTACAGTTTCCGAGGCATGAGAAGCTTTGCTGTTTTTAAGTTTATTGAATGAGCCTGGAATGCTAGTTGTCTATGTTTTGCATGTATATACCGATACCTTCTCGTGACTGCTCAATTAGGCATGACCGAGGAAGACGTCACAGTGGGAAGGCGCTGGATTCGTATGCAGGGGGACGGCCGTTCAGATCGCCGTCCGGCCATCCAGATCAAGGCGAGTGCCGGGACGGTTACTTCGAAAGGGCACGGAAGATTTGCTCCTCCATCCTTCTCTAGCCCGGCTTAGTTTATAACGACCTTGGAGTCGTCGAGTCTTTCTTCCTTCATCTGGAAAGCATGTGGTTACAAACTAATCTCAGATCGTTCATTGGGATAAACGGAGCCTCCGGTTAGCTCCCAAACTGCGCCGAAGAAGCGATTATATTTTTTTTAAAAAAAAGTTCAAATGTGTGTGAAATCTTATGGGGTTAACTGCTAAGGTCATCAGTCGCTAAGCTTACACACTGCTTAACCTAAATTATCCTGACGACAAACACACACACACCCATGCCCGTGGGAGGACTCGAACTTCCGCCGGGACCAGCCGCACAGTCCATGATTGATTATATTTTCAGAGTTTAAAATCATCTACAGCTAAATTTCTGAAGTTCAGAGTGCCTTTGAAGTTTACTGTGCTTTCCGAAGTAGAGAAACAAACCTTGGTTAGTCTCGTCGTAATATTACCAGATTCCTCTTCAAATATGGGTGGGAGAAACTAAGATAAAGTGTTCACAGTTATTTGGCATGACACTTACAACAATTTGTGGCCCGGATCATTGTGCAAATGTGCTAGTGCACCGTTAATAATATCCTCGACGTCGACGAGATGTTGACCTTAGAGAACATTCCACTGCTTTTCATGACTGTCCCTGTCGTTTGGTTCTGAATCTCGCACAGTTGCTCTGTAAAAAGCGTAGAGTTTAGAGTGCATCATAGTACGGATGTGAAACAATTTGGATAAGAAGGCAATGGAGGCCTTTGAAATGTGATGCCACAGTATAATGTTGACTATTATATGGGTATATATCGAATAACTTAACGACGAGGTTCTGAATGGAACTGAGATACCGAATAGAATTGGCGAAAAAAAATAATTACGGCACAATTTGATATGATACACTCCGAGACACAAGGAACAGTGTGCTTGGCTCGGAAGGAAGTTTACGTGAGGAGGTAGGGTGGGAGGGGGGGGGGGTAGGAATTGTAGACGGAGACCAAGGATCGGGTACAACAGGCGCGTTCACTAGGCTGCAGTAGTTAAAGCAGAGATGGAGAGAATTGCATAGGGTGGACTAACGCGGAGAGCTGTATCAGACCAGTCCTCGGACTGAAGACCACAATAACAACAGCAGCAGGCTTCATTATTTCATATTTATTAGGAAGCACCCATTGATTTTCTGATGGGTTGCCCATAAGGAATTTCTTTGTGACTCTTAGTGAAGGTAAAGTGCGCACATTAACTGTTACAACATGGTGACGTAAGAAAGATAAAGGGACTGAGCGCTCTAATGGAAAGCTGTATCAGCGAGGAAGAGTTTTAATATAGCGCGTAGCCGGCGTAATTAATCCCAAGCAGATAAAGGCCTTATCATCCCTGTTGCGTCTGAGATTTATTGGCTCACTCGTTGTATGACTGCATATGGTGTCTATTCGAAGTCTTTCCGCTTCTCATCTTCCGTCAGATTTAATTTTGGAAGGAAAATCATGAATAGCAGCATACTAAATACGAAGTCACACGGGGATTATTTGCTTAAAAGTGTGACGGCGATGACGATGATAAACATAACGCGTCACGGCTGGACCATTTCATTGTCTTCGACAGCTCATATTAGAAGAGCCAGAAAAACAAAGGAAAAATGTAATCTTTTGCTTAAGCGATAGTTGGCTGAATGTTTCAAAGCACATACCCTGTTCATTGTAACATAACAGTAGTGCCTGAGCTAATAAATGCAGGCAGTTTTGGAACTGACATCTATATGCTCTTAATAGCGTTTCAAATGGGACAGAATAACGTTCATATTCTTTTCTGTAGATCTTGTTTGATTTCGTCCGTGGCACATATAAATTAATATTTTTTCTTTTATCAGCCGTATGACGGCAAGAACATGAAAACAGACTGGAAATGTGAAATTCATAATTCAAATGTTATCGTTTTTTGATGCTATGTTGAATGTACAGGGTCAAGGAATTTTTCTGACTCTTACGAGCAGCTTTCATGGAAGAAAAGCGCTCCTCTCTCTCTCTCTCTCTCTCTCTCTCTCTCTGTGTGTGTGTGTGTGTGTGTGTGTGTGTGTGTGTAGGTTGGTAGGTAGGTGGAGTCCATACTTACGCCGGCGGCAGTGTTATGTACGCACGTGGTAACTCCGCTGGTTGTCCTGATTAATGGGGATTTCAGAAGCCCCTAAACAAGGGTGAAGGTTAACCTACCTGTACACGGAAAGTTGACTGAACTCCAGAAATTACGTGGTAGCGTCTCGTTTTTATTTTTTATGCACTGGTTTTCGAAGATACGTAGCTAGCGTGATGGGCAGGTTACAAGAAGCGCGCCTCCTCGCATGCATATTAGCGGGCAAATGTGGCGCCGAGGCCTTTATTAAAGGTGGAGATGTTTGAGTATGATACACCATTTCCGAAACCTAAAACACAGTCTACGTTTAAATGTTGACAGGTGAACTGCGCAGCGGTTATAAATGGTGCCGAAGTCTCGGGCCATAATCACACGGGGAGTCTAATGAGATTAAATTAACGATCTAGTCGCTGAATGCATTCCGATTATTTCGGTACGTAAGGTAGTTCAGGTGCTCCATTATTCGGTAATGTGCTAGTACGTTGAGTGTTAGAACAACGGTACATATTTTCGTCCACAAGAGAACCAGTGTAGTGGTCGATGTGTTACTTTATGACTCGAAACTGACAACGGCTGAGTCTTTACTGCACTGTTCTCGTAGGAATCATTTCTTGAAGTATAGAAGCAGAAGAAAGTGATTATGAGGTATCATAAGTTACCAATACATGAAGATTCTGCAAATTTTGAATGATTGTATTACAGCTATAATTGCAGCTTCTTGCTAGTTTATGACAGTCCGTCTATTAATAAATTAGTTTTACAACGTATGAGCCATGTCTTTCTCAGACGAAAGCCCCCTCCCCCCCCCATCCCCACCCCTGCCCAAAAAAATCGTATGTTCAATTGGGAGTTCACCTACAACGGCCAGTCACTATCTATGTCTGCAGATTGGTAAAACATAAAAAATTGCTGAAGCTGATGACTGCGCTATTTAGCACCCAACTATTTTGGATACATTTAAACATAGTGGAACTGTTGTTATTTGCACGCGGAAGGGCGGCGATTCGTAGCCCTGCCCGGCCCTCCTGATTTAGACAAGGACGAGAGTTCGTGCTCTGTCTGTAATGACCTCGTCGTTGAATTGACGGAAGTTTTCAACCCAGATAGTTTGACCTACCTTCCTTCTCTCTTTTGGTTGGATAAAACTTAAATGTCTCAGATCCTTCGAACTACCCAGCCTTACTGAGAAGTGGAATTTATAAGTTTTGCGGATCACATATCAGCGTAACATTTCAATGATGCTAACGGTAAGAATAATATCTCGCTGCTGTCAGAGTTTCCATAGTATTTATTTATTTTTTTAAATATCGGAACAGATAGGTTTTCATGCTGAGTGTATAGAATGGCATCTAATTAGCCGATGAGAAAGCCTGACATAAAAACTTTACGACAGGTTGACACTGGCGCGGTGCAACCATCGTGCTTACGGTCAGTGCCACTACATAAATAATACTCTTTTGTAGACACACAGAAAAGTATTCAATCTGCATTGTTTGTAAACCTGGAGGCGCATCCCGTAAACGTAATGAAAAGAAAGCATATGGAGGCCAACCTTTCTTTTAATCAAAAGATTTCGCCATTACTTTTCTCCATTTCATTGTTTGGCTTACAGACACTCTTCCAAAGAGATTGCGCTTGCACTGTTTACTCTACTCCGTATACTCTTTCCTTTGGGAACATTCAGCTCACGTCGGTCTTTCGTCGAAATTGCTGTTACTAGTTCTGTACTAGAAAGATGCACTTCGTTTCTATTACGGCTTCTATTGCATGATTGGCCCTAAAAAAAGTAATAAGAGTAGGGGTTAACATTTCGTATATGACGATGACATTAGAGGTGGGTGCACGAGCTCGGACTGGGAGACGATGTCGCAAGAAATAGATGGTATCGTTTTAAAAGGAACCATGCCAACATTGCCCTTAAGCGACTTACGGAAAATCAAATCTGGATGGCTGGTCAGTGAGTTAAACCGCCACCGTCCTAAATGCGAGTTCCGTGTTTTACCGCCGCACCACATCTCTCGGTGGAAAAGAGTGTTGTAGGAATTCGGGAAGACCCTTTTTTCGCAAAGATACTATTGCGAATTACCTTAAAACATTTGCGTGAGGTCTTAATCTAGATCTAGATCTGTACTTCAGAAATTACTTCGTCACTGTGTCGTAGCTCATTAACAATGGTTTTTCAAGAGGTCCCAGTCCTATTTTAATTTGCTTTTACCTTCTTATACACCTGGAATAACTACGCTCTAAACCCAATAAAACAGGATAATCGGTCTTCTGAAGTAGCATTATCTAAGTAAACGTTTATAGTGGTGTAGTGGTCTACAGCCTGTTAGAGAGTTCTCGTTAATTTTATAGCAGCCCGCTCATTCAAAGGTGAGAGTGCGTTTGTGTTGCAGATACGCGGAAAATGTAAGGTTAGTGCGTCACAGGTGGACTGTGCCGGACCAAGTCGGTGCTAGTTTCCGCCTCCATGCTGGTTTTGTTTACACTTTGACCTTTGGCCGCCGCGTTTGGGGAAAACGTCTGCGACCTACGGCAGCAAGGGCACGGGACGCCGCTACCTCACTCCCGTCAGTGTAACAAGTGCCGCAATTTCGCGGCTCCTCTGCTGACTCACGACAGAGCCTGAAACCCATGCAAAACTGTCTTTTGACGTTCATATTCACAGGGCATGTACATTAGTATGTTTTGCTGATTAGCATTTGAACCATGTCGGCTCACGGTTTCAAGGTCAACATCGATATCGTGGCGCAACACCACCTACAAATAAAATGTGCCTGCCGGTCTCGTTGTCGCTACAAACCGAAGGTAATGGATCAGTGTTACTTGAGCAGACGGGCAGGATGCTTCGCAGACGTATGCGCGAACCGTACCTTCAGATCAGTGAGTTTGAAAGAGGGCACATTATTGGATGAGAGAATATGATGCATCCATCCGGGACGAAGTCTTCTGGCAGCGCAACGGCTGTGTTCAGATTGGTTCACGGAAGGCCGTAGAACAAGACGAGATGGATGCCACCCAAACCAGCCCCCGAGAAGATCGACACCCCATCGGAATGGCATTGCAGGACAGATCTGCGCCCTCCTTGGCTCTGGCGCAACAGTGGAACAGTGTAACATTATCTGCACTGCCAGGGGTAGCAGTCGGTCGCCGTATACTACGACATGGGTTACGTGCGCATCACTTTGCCTGCAGAGCCTCGAGAGGTTCAGCAAGAGCGGCGAAGTGTCTTTACCACAATAAAAATGATTCCCCACATACTCGAAAGCCGTATATATGAGAACAAAGTTCTGCTTCAGGAAAACCCTTACTATTATTCAGGCTATTTCTCTTCACTGTAGTAAGAGCTTTCTAAGGTACAGTACCCATCTTTTTATCTATACAGCCGCGCGGTTTGAGGCGCCATGTTACAGATTGTGCGGCCCCTCCCGCCGGAGGTTCGAGTCCTACTTCGGGCTTGGGTGTGTGTGTTGTTCTCAGCGTAAGTTAGTTTAAGCAATGTGTAAGTCTAGGGACCGATGACCTCAGCAGTTTTTTATCTGTACACTTCCTTTACAGGACGTCCATACCTTAGTTGTCGTTTAATACCTGCTCATTGTCGTCCATTTAAGCCGCATTCTTAGTTAAATAACTACATAAACCTATTGACGAAGTAGTTAGATGAAGCGATCATGTTAAATGAGGGGATTGCGTAAACGTGACTGGTGGTGGTGGTGGTTAGTGTGTAACGTCCCGTCGACAACGAGGTCATTAGAGACGGAGCGCTAGCTCGAGTTAGGGAAGGATTGGGAAGGAAATCGGCCGTGCCCTTTCAAAGGAACCATCCCGGCATTCGCCGGAAACGATTTAGGGAAATCACGGAAAACCTAAATCAGGATGGCCGGAGACGGGATTGAACCGTCGTCCTCCCGAATGCGAGTCCAGTGTGCTAACCACTGCGCCTAAACGTGACTGCGCTTACAAACAGTCAAGGTAGTGAATTGTGAATTGCAGAGTAAGCAGTAGATCAAGATGTAGATATAAATAATGAATACTTTTAAGCCAAGGTGTCAAGGTAATGGGAAGGGACGGTAGGGAGTGTAAATTGATTTAGTATGTGTTTTGCAACGTGGTCGTATCGAGTTGATTTTGCGAAATAATGTATTTTGAGCGTCGTGGTTGTTGCTGCTGTAGCTGCTGCTATAGCGAAGATAGTGTGTGGTGGGACTGGCACAGGAAGGGAGATGTGGTGAGTGGGAAATGATGGGCAGGTGGCGCAGTGTGGAGAGATGAACGCGTGGCTCATTGCTGACAGGCTAGTTGTGCGCCTCGCCGGCCGCCGCTTCCTGGAAGCTTGAGCCAGCGCAGCAGCGGCTATCAGCGGCGGTGTGGGCGGGGCCATACGTGGACGTCGCAGGAAGTGCTGGCGGCGCCTCGCGACTGCCACCGGAAAAGTACCCTCTCCTGTCCTGTATTCTACGTCCAGAGAATCGGCCTTATTTCTCTCTGGCCGTGTTCACAGCCACAATGGGTTCGTCCAACATACCGCGACGCTAAATACTGATATCAAACTTTCCAGGAAGAATTTAAGTGGTGAACTCAAGATAACGATCTGCGTACTTTCGACAGAATATAGGATACGTATGGTATGATAGTGCTCAAGTTAATTTATTCTGATTCCTTTCCTGTCTCTACCAAACCAGTTAGCGACGTTGTAGGCTCTTACCCGGGAAAGGCTGCGTCCACGTCCCTGTCTGTGCTCCCTGCTTACAGATTTCTGTAGTTTCGTAGGGAATGTGAGCATCGCTTCTTCAGCATTTCAGATCCTATCTCGGCTGGGGTAGCTATCCTACTGCTCACGAGTTTTGGCGCTGAAATGTAAATACGCAAAAGTGTGCATCGTAGTAGTGTGATAAAACAAAACAAGCTGGTAGCACTTTTCAGGAGAAGTCAGACAACAAATCAAATTACCCCCCCCCCCCCCCCCCGCCGCCATACATCTCGCAGTGACCACGAGGAGAGAATTCGATAGATTATAGCCAATACAGAGGCTTACCGACAATCATTTTTCCCACGCACTATTCGAGAGTGGAACAGGGTTGGAGGGATCAGATAGTGGTGCCGAAAGTACCCTCCGCCACACACCATTAGGTGGCTTTCGGAGTGTGATGTAGATGTAGTACTCTTCACATTTGTTTCACCTATTGCATGTACGTACATAACTGCGTCTAACGCTCGCGACCGGTCTTACCCGTAAACCTAAAAAAAAAAAAAAAAAAAAAAAAAAAAAAATCTTACCGGTCCAATATTTTTTGTGTATGTTTCGGCCAGCTATGGACAACGCTAATTTTTCTCTCAAACTTTAAGACTAGAAAACTATTTTTTTATTTTTTCGGTTATCTAGCCTCCTTTCTTCGGTCATGTTACTCGGCTATTTTTATTAGGTTTTGGCTGTAAACTCCAATCCATCATAAACTGCGTAGTCACGTTTCATGACGATAGCTTGTGAGATGCCCATTTCCTGTATGTCTTTTTTCACTTCCTGGAATCGAGAAAGCATTCTTTTATTCTTTCCTTCCTTCCTCGGAAGATTCGAGGGCCAGTCTCCTGATACAAAACTGACAGTTTCTTGATCCTTCCTATCAACTGATACCTTCTTCTTAGTCAAGTTGTGGTGTACATTTCTTTCTTCCCCATTTTTATTCAGTGCCTCCTCATTAGTTATTCGATCTACCCATCTGTCTAATCTTCAGCATTGTTCTGTAGCACACATTTCAAAAGCTTCTATTCTCTTCTTGTTTGAACTGTTCGCTGTTCACGTTTCACTTCAATACAACGCTAACTTTCAGCAAATACTTCTTAACACTGAATTTATATTCTATATTAACAAATACTTCTTTTTAGAAGTGCTGTCCTTCCTATCCCAGTCTGCATTCTGTAGCCTCTCTACTACGCCTTCGTCATTTATTGTGCTGCCCAACAAGCAAAACGCTTCTAATACTTTCAGTGTCTCAGTTCCTAATATAAGTCACACAATAAAGGCAGTTCTCCAGGTCCACTAGACCGCCTACACTACATTTGTTCGTCCTCTAGAATTAACGGAGAACATCGAGGACATCGAAAAAATCCAAAGAAGGGCAGCCCGTTTTGAGTTACCGCGAAATAGGAGAGAGAGTATCACGCGTATGATTAGCGAGTTGGGTTGGCAATCCATAAAACAAAGGTGTTTTTCGTTGCTGCGAGATCTTTTCGTGAAATTTCAATCACCAGCTTTCTCCACCGAAAGCGAAAATATTTTGTTGACGCCTACCTAAATAGGGAGAAATGATCATCGTAATATAATAAGAGAAGCCAGACCCCGTAAATAACGATTTAAGTGTTCGTTTTTAGTTGGGTGGTTGATTCGAGGAATGGGATCAAATTGCCGTGACGACATCAGTCACATAGAGTTGGGGAACGAAAGCGGCCGAACCCTTTCAGAGGAACCATCCCGACATTTGCCTGAAGCGATTTAGGGAACTCACGGAAAAACTAAATCAGGATGGCCCGATGCGAGTTTGAACCGTCGTCCTCCCGAATGCCACTCCAGTGCACTAACCACTGCGCCACCTCGTTCGGTAAGTTCATTTTTCCATGCGCTGTTAGAGACGTAGAGAGGGTAACAGTAGAGAAATAGTCTGAAGGTGGTTCGAAGAACCATACGCCAAGCACTTACATGTAAATTCCATACTAGTCATGTAGATGTAGAGTTCCACTTTTAATCCGACTACATTCCGTCACTTTCACTCATCGTACAGCCTCTTTTCAAGACACGATCTATTCCTTTCAGCTGTTATTGGGAAATCTCAGAAGTTTTTTTAATGGCTCTGAGCACTATGGGACTTAACATCTATGGTCATCAGTCCCTTAGAACTTAGTTCTCCGAAATCGAAAGTGATCTCTCGAGGTTGGCGTCTACCAGGTGTTTCATTCTTCTGTAGAGAATTCATATGAGTGTTTTGCAACCGTAGTTAATTAAAATGGCAGTTCGCTAATGGGCCCATCTGTCAGCACTTGCTTTCTTTGGAATTATTATATACTGATTGAGTCTGTGGGTATTCCTCCCGTCTCGTACTACTTGCATAACAGATGTAATAGTTTTGTCATCTGTTTGTGTTGCGCAACGCGACTAGCGCAAGCTTTCGAGACAAGTAGGTGAGAGACACATGTAGTTATTATACACTCCGCAACTCACGGTGCAGTGCATGGCGGAGGATGTAATCTATGTGCACAATCAATAGCGAATTGTTTGAGCAGCGGTCCTCAAGGGTGTTTCTTTGTAGGCTAGTATTGGACTGGTTCTTAGTAAACCGCTCTTAATTGCTGTAAGAAACAATGTTTACATGTTTCGCAGTGTTCTTGACATTCACCCCTAAATTGAAACCATATTATGAGATTAGAAAGGTCAGAGCTACGAGTAACACAGATTCATCAAGTGCGGACACTGCAAGCTCACACAGACGTGACGTAACGCAGGAAGCGTGGGAAAATTTGAGAAGCCTTAACTTTCTTAACAATAATAATCAGCTCTGTCTTTGGGTTCTTAGTTAAACCATGTGAACATCGAGCTTCGTTCATAGATCACCCCTTTATGCAATCGTGTTGTTTATGTCATACTGTGTGAGAATTTAGCATGTTATTCGTTTAGGTTTCTGTTTGACCTGTGATTTTGCTACATGTACGTAACAACTGGCATTATGGTTTCACTCATGAGTGAACCGGTATGTTTTTGTCGCTGATCGATAGGTATATGTAGGCCGCGAAACGATTTGTTTGGCGTCCCCGGATGTGTATGTCTGCGAGGTCGTCTACATCTCAGCGCCTGGTGTTGTGGTGAGGACGACATGCAACAGACATGACCGCCATCTCGGGGCAGGCGCTGCGGCAGATTCCACGTTTCACCGAGCAATATGTTTGGTTTTTCTTCTTTTTTACATAAATGGATTTCTCTTGGTTTTTACACCGAGCCCACGGTGAACAAACATTCATCTTCGCGTGGTTCTAGAGGAACTTTTCGCTTCACCACACGGAAAAACAATGAGAAACAGCCCATGTAATAGAGAAATTACTACCTTAAATCAATTTCATAACTTTTATATGAGTTTTACGTCAATGGAATGTGAAGTTCCAAAGGAAATGCTTCCTGGTTTTAAATTTGAAAATCGGCCACTCCAAGATTTTATCTCCACGTTCCACCAGCTTTTGGTTGTCCGTGATTTCTTTAATTCGATTAAACCGAATGCTGCGATAATTTTTATCCGAAAAGTCAACACCCATGTCCTTCACTAACCTTAGACAGTCCGAGCTTGTCATCCGACTCTAATAGCCTTGTCGTCCACGGGACGCTAAAGTTAAATAAAATTAAAGTTATGATCAATCCGATAAATACAAATAAGTTGTCATCAACCCGTTGTTGCTTTGAACACGGTACAAGGCATGGTCTTATTGGAAATGAAATTGCCGACCGTTGAACTAAGTTACAGGGGCACCTCTAGTTTAATGTGGACTCCGGTCCACAGTCCAGTTCGACATTTTTCACATCAACAGACATTGCCGGAGATGGCAGATAAAAATCGTAGGACCGACCTGGGATCGAACACCAGACGTTAGTCCGTCTTCTGGAACTTACTGAGCCAAACTCAAGTGGTTGTTCTTTTAAGATTTTTCCTTTGAACAGACAGGGAAAAAACACTTGCGTTCATGTTTTATAACGGCTGCGTACACAATCATTTTAATTTTTTCCCTTCGTTCCGAAGTTTCTGTTCCATATTGTTGAAGGTGTGATTCGTATAAGGAAACTAAAAGATAAGCTGTTTCAGTTGTCCCATATGCGTTTCTTTTTATTTGTGAAGCATGTTCAGTGGCCTGTAATACACACACACACACACACACACACACACACACACATATATATATATATATATATATATATATATATATATATATATATATATATATTAATTACAGAATTTGGCCGATTAGACATCACCCTCCTACGTTGTGAATTCTGTTGTTGGACAGGAAATTTTGGTGTGCTGAACAATAGCCTGAAACTTTCCGTGTTCTGTATGGTGTCTTCTGTGACGTTAAGGTTTCTCAAAACCGTTCTTGACTATTCCAGCCATCTTGTGGTGATTTTTATTTCGTTTCCAAATAAAAATTTTCTTCATTAGCCAATTGTCATTCATTCTGCAAATATGACCGTAAAACTTTAATCTCCTCTTTCTTGTTGCATCTGTGATTGTTTCTTTGTTTTTGTACAAATCTTCAATTCTCCTCTTCACCAGTCTTAGAAGTGTTTCTATCATTATCTCTTCATCCGCTTTGTCCTTAGAAATTACTGCCATATCATCAGTAAAACAGACATTTAACCTCAAATCTTCCTCTTCCTTGCCCTAAATGGATACCTTCTGTGTTTTACTCTTGTAATTCTTTATCCCATTCTCTCATGGCCTTGTCTGAGACCAGATTGAAGGGAATCAGGGCGAGCCCATCTCCGTGCCGAACACCTGTATTAAATCTGAAGGGTTCAAAAACTTTTAGGAATTTAACTTTTTAATTTGTGTCTGTGAGTGCCTATTCGACTAAATGTCTGGTGGTTTTGTCAAGTACCTGCTTCTTCCTGTGTTTGAATGCTGTCTGTCTGTCTACAGAATCTTACGCATTACAAAATGAAACCAGTGGTTGATCTTGAGAATAGTTTTCAAGTTGCTCTGTGCACGATTAGTGTTTTCTGAACGCTGTTTGGTACTCGCCAATTGTGTGTTCTGCTTGATCTTCTATCTTATTAAGTAGAGCTTTGGATATAATTTTGTAGGTGACTGGAAGCAGAGTTATGCTTCGGTAATGCTTGGTATCTGTCCTGTCACCCTTGTTATCTAGCAGATGGTTTATGGCTTGTTTCCAGTCGTCCGATATTCTTCCTTTCTACCAGCAATCCTTACTAACCTCATATATGGTTTCAGTTGCCCGCTTCTCTGTCAGTTTCCACATCTCAGCTAATATTCCGTCTTCACCTGGCACTTTTTTGTTTTGCTGCTGCCAATGTATACTTCAGTTTGATGCAGTGATGGTGTTTCTGAAGGCGGGTTTTCCATTTGAGGTGAAGTATTTTGCTAGTAACTCATTGTTGTCTTTGTCATTGGTAATCAGTTTGTCTGTTGAATCTTAGAAGTGTTGGCACATCTGCTAGTAACGCCGTATTTCTTCTTGGAAAACTTTGTCGAAGTTACTAGTGTTGTTCTGTCTGAAATTTGTGTTTACTTCCTCTAATCGTTTTTGTCATATTTCTGTTTCCCTGTTCGAATAAATTTTGATGTTTGTATTCTGATCTCAGTGAATGTGTTCCAGTCTCTTTTCTTTTCGCAGGAATTCCATTTTTTCCAAGCAGTTAGTCTGTGCTCTATCGCTTCGTCACATATCTTATTCCATCACCTGCTTCCTTCTTCTTCGTGGTTCTTCTAGTTCTTTCAGCGTTTCTGTCATTACCGCTCTGATTTCATCCCAATTTTCCATCTTCTTTGCGCGAAGCTTTTTAACGAACTCGTTCCTAGGATCTGACAGACATTCTGTGTCACTTCTTTGGACGTAATTTTGGGTTTTTATGTTTATAGTGATTGCGTTATATAATAATTACAGATTTGTTACTACATTGCAGTTTTTCTTATTGTCTTGTTGTTAGGTGGGAAACAACTTTTTGTAGCATACGGTTTGTGGGTAAAATTGCTGTCTGAAACCTTATTGATGTACATTTGCCTTCTTGTAGTTGTGCTTAGGTGATCTGCGTAGCAGGGATGTCCGATTTTCGGCGTTTTACGAACACTTTTCCACTGAACAACTCATTTCCACTGTTCACTGAGTTAGGTGTCGTGTGCTTACTGTTTCGTGTGTTGCCAACGGTCGCTATGTGCTCTTCGTTTGCATTTTATTTGCGACGTGGTGTCTGTATGTAGGTTAATATTTTCTTATTTGTTGCGCGCACGGGTATCTGTTTATTATTGTTTTAGTGGCTAACATGATCAGTGAGTTGATTTAATCATTTAACACTTCTTTTCATTACAAGGGCTCTTTATATCAGAAATTTTTTCTGTGATATTACGAGTTTCTGCTGTGGTCGTTCACCGTGTTTTATGTTACGTGGTTCATGTCCATGCTTTATAGATGTTTATCACAGATAGATATTTCCAGCGTATTACGTGTTTTTGTATCCAATTTTGAAACATGTCTTTTCAAAAATTTCATCATTTCATTCAGTCTAATACAGCTCTCTCACATTTGGATAGATCGCCTTATATTGATGTGATAAAGTCCTTGGAATTATTAGATTTGATTCTGTGGGTAAAAGAACATGGACGTAGAAGTTTTTATTAATGAAACGGTACAGCAAACTGTAAGAAATACTGAAGGAAGAAGAGTAGAAAGCAAGAAGAGCAGCATAACGCGCTTAGATTCGTCTCCAGGGATAATACGTTCAACACTCGACCCAATCACTTACAGCAGTGATACGTACACGTAGCCGATGCGAACCTGTTGATGATATGAACATTTAAGGTTTGAATTTTTTTTCTAGTTATGAGAGCCTCATCCTCCATTCCCTGTTGTTCTTTTCTTTCCGAGTGCTGCTATGGTAATATATATACTTTCGAAAATAACGCCCCTACTTTCGTGGAAGAAGTGAAAAGTGACGTTTGTCTACTTTTGGGAATGTATACTTTGAATGCGTGCCCTTGTACGAAAGTTTCAAGAGGTCCTGCTCATGACTTTATTACTTACTATTTACGTTTGTATTTATAGCCTCTTTCAGAACGGAAGTTCCTCGTTACTCCGCGCTTTTCTGGGAAGGTTGTCTCGACTTTACTACACCATCATCGCTTTTTCGTAGTTACCGACGGTGCAGCTTAGTCAGTGATTTTCTTTCCAGACAAACAAGCGACAGAATAAAGTGTCGGACTGTTCCCTCCATTTTCCATGGACGGAGCAGCAAAAAACTTTCTGCTGCGCTCGTTCATTGTCCGTCAATTCGAAGTGGTTCATTACATTTTTATCGCCCGAGAATGAGGTCCTGCGGGCGACGGCGTGGTAACGAGGCGGCTTGATGACCGGAGTAATACTCGACGCCAGTGCATCGGTCCGCCTCCCGTAATAGCGGCGCACAAAAAGTAACCTTGCATTGTTCTGGCAGGCGCCCGGCCCGCCACCCCGTCGCGGTCTTGTTTTCGGCTGCCTAGTGCACGCACGCTGCTTTCCGCGGCAAAGCTTGTGATAATCCGCGCCCTGTATGGTCGAGGTCCACACTCTCCAGAGAAATTGTAGGATTACGCGCGTAATGGATGTAGACGACGCCACACATTATTTTTTTATCCCTTTCGATCTGTGTATGATGTGAACAGCGTGGCCAAAAGTCACGGAAAGGCTCAGGATGTTTTCGAATATTGCGGCTAGTGGCGCGAGTGTAAACACGATATTCGAGCAGTGTTTCCTCCGCCATACACGACGGGTGACAGAGAGTCAACTGCGAGTCAGATCGCCACCGATTCGAATGTGATAGGCACGAAATCGTACCAGTTCAGTACAGAGAGCTGCAGCAGCCGACAACTTGCCTTCCCAACCGTTTAGGCCACTCAGTATACGTGAGATGTGTAATAGTTACATAATTGCAACACACCTTAAACATAGTTAAATTTCTGGTTGGTGTGATGAATAGCAGCTGTCTCTGAATGTAGAAAAAAATGTAAGTTAGTGCGGACGAGTAGGAAAAACAAACACGTGTTGTAGAATTTTAGAACATGTTTTTTGCTCGAGTATCATGTCGTTTTTGGAAACCCAGAATCTACTATGTAGGAATCAACATGGATTCCGGAAACAGCGATCGTGTGAGACCCAACTCGCGTTATTTGTTCATGAGACCCAGAAAATATTAGATACAGGCTCCCAGGTAGATGCTATTTTTCTTGACTTCCGGAAGGCGTTCGATACAGTTCCGCACTGTTGCCTGATAAACAAAGTAAGAGCCTACGGAATATCAGACCAGCTGTGTGGCTGGATTGAAGAGTTTTTAGCAAACAGAACACAGCATGTTGTTATCAATGGAGAGACATCTACAGACGTTAAAATAACCTCTGGCGTGCCACAGGGGAGTGTTATGGGACAATTGCTTTTCACAATATATATAAATGACCTAGTAGATAGTGTCGGAAGTTCCATGCGGCTTTTCGCGGATGATGCTGTAGTATACAGAGAAGTTGCAGCATTAGAAAATTGTAGCGAAATGCAGGAAGATCTGCAGCGGATAGGCACTTGGTGCAGGGAGTGGCAACTGTCCCTTAACATAGACAAATGTAATGTATTACGAATACATAGAAAGAAGGATCCTTTATTGTATGATTATATGATAGCGGAACAAACACTGGTAGCAGTTACTTCTGTAAAATATCTGGGAGTATGCGTGCGGAACGATTTGAAGTGGAATGATGATATAAAATTAATTGTTGGTAAGGCGGGTGCCAGGTTGAGATTCATTGGGAGAGTGCTTAGAAAATGTAGTCCATCAACAAAGGAGGTGGCTTACAAAACACTCGTTCGACCTATACTTGAGTATTGCTCATCAGTGTGGGATCCGTACCAGATCGGGTTGACGGAGGAGATAGAGAAGATCCAAAGAAGAGCGGCGCGTTTCGTCACAGGGTTATTTGGTAACCGTGATAGCGTTACGGAGATGTTTAGCAAACTCAAGTGGCAGACTCTGGAAGAGAGGCGCTCTGCATCGCGGTGTAGCTTGCTCGCCAGGTTTCGAGAGGGTGCGTTTCTGGATGAGGTATCGAGTATATTGCTTCCCCCTACTTATACCTCCCGAGGAGATCACGAATGTAAAATTAGAGAGATTAGAGCGCGCACGGAGGCTTTCAGACAGTCGTTCTTCCCGCGAACCATACGCGACTGGAACAGGAAAGGGAGGTAATGACAGTGGCACGTAAAGTGCCCTCCGCCACACACCGTTGGGTGGCTTGCGGAATATGAATGTAGATGTAGATGTTTCGGATGCAGCATTGGTAGTGTCCTGCTTGACACAGTTACGGCGTTTAAATACGGCATATGAAATGGAACGAACATGCGAGGATTGTGGTAGGCAAGGCGATTGGTCGTTTCGGTTCATTGAGAGAATTTTGGGAAAGTGTGGTTCATGTGTAAACGACATGGCATTTAGGAAGCTAGTGCGACCTGTTCTTAAGTACTGCTCGGGTGTTTGGGATCCGCACCAGGTCGAATTAAAGGAAGACATCGAAACAATTTAGAGGCGGGCCGCTCGATTTTTTACCGGCAGGTTCGAATAACATACAAGTAGTACGGAGATGCGTCGGGAACTCAAATGGAAATCTCTGGAGGGAAGACGCATTTTTCGAGGTTCACTATTTAGAAAGTATAGAGAACCGGCATTTGAAACTGACTGCATAACGATTCTGTTGCAGTCAAACAGTATTTTGCGTAAGATCCACGAAGGTAAGAAAAAATTTGGGTTCGTACGGAGGTATACACAGTCGTTTCTCCCTCGCTCTATTTGTGAGTGGAACGGGAAATGAAATGACTAGTACAGGGTACCCTCCGCCACGCACCGTACAGTGGTTTGCCGAGATACAGTGATGAGTCAGTCCGGTAGTGCACATGGAATGAAGGAATACCGGTATCGTGGTTCACAGTCTCTCATCTTCGTGTTTATGGAGTAGAAATGGACATAACAATGGCAAAGGAGAGCAAGGGATGTCGAATCGAGCAAAATTCGCCGTGTAACTGTGGGTGGGAATGTATCATAAAATGAGCGACAAATACTTCAAAGTGTGTGTGCATTTTTTCCCTAACTTGCCACGGTTGATATCTGTTAGCCTGAAGTGCCGCAGTTGCTGTCTAAATAGCTCAAGATATTCGTTTCAGATGAACAGTTGCAGTTGAGCATTGTTGTAATCCACCGTTGGTTCCATTAGACGCACGTACCCTGTGTTTATTCTGTGGAGTTGGATTCTTAAAAACAACAATGCTAGAATGTCTGTAACGCCGTAATTTTTTTTTAAATAGCCGCACTATAGAACCAGCACTGCAGTATAGTATCTGAAATGTGGTTCTTAGGGTGCATTGTTTATAATAATGATATCTAAAGACCCGGTGCCTTAATTTTTGTTGATGTGCAGAGAGTGTGAATGCAGTCAAACAATGAGAGTAGTAACTGTGAACTAGGAAACTGGCGAAAAAGAAGATTGTTGTGTAAGACGTACACAACGGTCAGGAGATACGGGCTGCAGAGTGGCATGGCAACTGTTGCAGGAAATCTGGACAGAAGCAGAAATGATTAGTGAACAAGTTAACACAGTAAACGGAAGATTTACTTCACTTGTGTTTCTACAAGTGTACAAAGACTCATTACAAATCATGCAGCAAGAAATAAAGTCCAGATGATCCAGTAGCAACAAAGATGAGATTCTCAGAGCTAAAGAACGAATGCTGGTATTGTAGTGATGAGTCTCCGAGTGCAAGTGACACGAGCGGCTGCTGCCAGCCATCATATCGAGGCGGCAGAGGGCGCTCACGGTACGGAGCCACTGCAGTGCAGGCGTGGCTCAGCGGGCGTGCACCATTGGTTCCGCCAGATCCAGTACGACCGCTGTCGGCGTCTGACGGAAGCTTACAATTCCATTGCCAACTTCAAGACCCCAGTACGTGGTGTCGATACCTGACAACACAAAATCTGAATTAAACTTTTAAAAGGACCTTATTTTCCAAATGACAATGTTTATCGTAAATGCTCGAAATATTTGCCTCCAAAATTGACGTTTTCGGAGAAATGTTTGGCTCGCCTTCTTGAAAATTTCTAATGACTCTAGTGGACTTCAAAAGTTTAGCGAGCAGTCCTTTACGGATTTCCGTGACTGCACCCTCTAGGAACAACACGGCATCGATTGAACTGGAAATATGTGACAAATGAAGATGATTGCTAGAGTGTGTCGTTATTGAATAGAAGTAGAGTGAAGAGCTAATTAGACGAGCAAGCTAGGCCAACAGAAATGTAAACACTTAATAGACAGGTGGAGAGAATGTAGTAGTGTGACGGGCAGGCGCAGCTGGACAGGACGGTTAGGCTGGAGATAAACGGGGCCCCGCGGCGGAGAGGAGGCAGGTTCAAGGCGAGCGGCCTGGCGCATGCATCACGGCGCGTATTACGGCGAGGCGCGCCCTAACAAGACGTGTTAATGAAGCGGCTGGCCGCTACTGCCCGCCCCGCCCCGCCACGCTACGCCGCTTCTTGCCGCATTCCGCACAGCGCGAACGCTATCGCCTCTTATTACTGTCGCAGTGCGTGTTTTCGCGCTTATTCCCGGCCGGCGGGAACGCGCGGTCTTTATGCTGGGCAGACCGCGGCAGACACCTCTCTCCTGCTGTGACGTCACTCGACTGCCTTTGTTTCTGACCGCCCGAACTGTATTTTCCCCCAAAATTTTTAGCTGTTGTTACGTTTATAGTTTGTTCTTATTGTGGTTGTTGTTTCGATTTTCAATTCGAAGACTGGTTTGATTCAGCACTGCATGCTACTCTATCCTGTGCAAGCCTAATCATCTCGTAATAACTACTGCAGCCTACATCCTTCAGAATCTGCTTACTCTTTCATCTCGTAGTCTCCCTCTACGATTTTTACCTCCCACATATCCCTCCAGTACTCAGTTGGTGATCCCTTGATGTCCCATTTCTTTCACTCAAGTTGTGCCACAGATTTCTTTTCTCTCCAGTGTTATTCAGTACCTCCTCATCAGTTACGTAATCTACCCACTTAATCTTAGACAATCTTTTGTAGCACCACATTTCGAAACCTTCTATTCTGTTTCTGTTTAAACTGCTTAGGCCCGCCCTTATGGCCGTGCGGTTCTAGGCGATTCAGTCTGGAACCGTGTGACCGCTACGGTCGCAGGTCCGAATCCTGCCTCGGGCATGGATGTGTGTGATGTCCTTAGGTTAATTAGGTTTAAGTAGTTCTAAGTTCTAGGGGACTGATGATCACAGATGGTAAGTCCCATAGTGCTCAGAGCCATTTGAACAATTTTTTTAAACTGCTTATTGCCATGTTTCACTCTCATGCACGGCTAAACTCCACACAAATACTTTAAGAAAAGAGTTCCTAACACTTCAATCTATAGTCAATGCTAATTTATCTTCTTCCGAAAAACTTTTCTTGCCATTGCCAGTCTACATTATCCTCTTCTCCTTGTTCTGCTTTTATTGATATTCATCATATATCCATCTTTCAAGGCACTGTCCATTCCGTTGAACTGCTCTTCCAAGTCCTTTTCTGTCTCTGACAAAATTACAGAGTCATCCGCAAACTTCAAAATTCTTATTTCTTCTCCCTGAACTTTAATTCCTACTTCAAATTTTTCTGTTGTTTCCTTAACTGCTTGTTAAGTGTTTAGTCTTCAGACTGAATAACATTGGGGACAGGCTGCATCCCTGTCTCATTCCCTTCTCAACCACTCCCCCTTTCATGCCTCTCGACTCTTTATAATTGCCGTCTGGTTTCTCACTATCAGCACCTGCTTTCTTTGGAACTGACATCATTATAATTTCTTGAAGTCTGAGGGTCTTTCACCTGTGTCATACACCTTGCACACCAAACGGAATGACCTGTCCGCCAGGGATCTTGTTTGAACGTACGTCTTTCAGTGCTGCTTAAATTCTTCTCGCAGTATCGTATCTCTCATCTCATCTTCATCTACGTCCTCTTCCATTTCTATAATACTGCCTTCAATTTCATCTTGTACAGACGCTCCACATGCTCCTTCCATCTGTCAGCTTTCCCCTCTTTGCTTAGGACTGCTTTTCCATGTGAGCTCTTGATATTAATGCAGCTGCTTCTCTTTTCTCCGAAAGCCTCTTTAACCCTTCCACCGGCATTTTTTCTAAAGGAAGGAAATTTGTTCTTTATGTAGTGAAGCTCTTAAGTGATTTCTTAAATGATTTTAGATCCAGGATTTATACAAAAGTACGTACGCCGTTTCAAAACATACTTTATACACTTTGCTTCATTTTATAGACTAAAATAAGTAATCACGAATTAGTGTCTTGTAATAAATAGTAAATGATCATTTAATAATTACGATGCAAAATAATAATAACAATATTCAGTTGTACAGTAGAATATAGCGAACCAGCCACATTTGTGTATTTTGGTGGTCACGAGCTACTGCACACTGCAGCGTCTACTTGCATATATTTTCATAGTGATACCCAACCGTTGGCAGCACCTGCGTATGATGAAAAGATAGAACATTCGCAAAAGTGTACATTATGTTTGCATTGGGAAAAAATACTTCTGTTGCAGCGAAGACACAGTAAAATTTAATGTACAAGTTGTAACCAGAGGGCCTGAAAGTGTTAATGTTGCTGTAGGCAGTATCTGCCTTTACTCTTGTGATACCTGCTTTTATATTCTTAAATTTGTCCTCTAGCCATTCCTGTTTAGTTATTTTGCACTTCGTGTCAATCTCATTTTTAGACGTATGTGTTTACTTTCGCCTGCTTCATTTGCCACATTTTTATATCTTCTCCTTTCATCAGTTAAATTCAATATCCCCTGTGTTATTCAAGGATTTCTGTTAGGCCTTTTCATTTTATCAATTTGATCCTCCGCTGCCTTCACTGTTTCATTTCTTAAAGCTAACCAGTTGTCTTCTACTGTATTTCTTTATCCTTTCTAGTCAACTGTTGCCTAATGTTACCTCTGAAACTCCCAATAACTTCTTGTACTTCAAGCTTATCCAGGTCCCACCTCCTTAATTTCCTACCTTTTTCCAGGGTCTTCAGTTTTAATCTGCAGTTCACATCTGCCCCTGAAAAAGTCTTACAATTTAAAATATGATTTCAAAATCTGTCTTACCGTTACATAATCAATCTGAAACCTTCTTGTGCCTCCAGGTCTCTTCCAGGTCTACAGCCTTCCTTTAGTGATTCTTACACCAAGTGTTAGCGATGATTAAAATATGCTCTATGCAAAATTCTACCAGGCGACCTTAATAGCGCACGGCACTGCATGCTCTACAAAGTGCTCCCATGCTGGCCACAAAGTTGATAAGGAGTCCTGGTACAAGTTTCATCGAGTTATGTTACTTGGGAGTACGGCGTCCGTTCATCCACCAGCGTGGTTGAGAGCTACTGGGTAGGTCGTTGGTGCATGTCATCGATGAATTAACTACTGGATATGGGAACTGTTATTGCGTTATCAATACCACGAATCCCTCCTAGTCTGATACTCTCCGAAAATCAGTACGAACTTCAAAATGGTTCAAATGGCTCTGAGCACTATGGGACTTAACTGCTGAGGTCATAAGTCCCCTAGAACTTAGAACTACTTAAAGGACATCACACATATCCATGCCCGAGGCAGGATTCGAACCTGC
This sequence comes from Schistocerca nitens, assembly GCF_023898315.1. Classification (NCBI taxonomy): domain Eukaryota; kingdom Metazoa; phylum Arthropoda; class Insecta; order Orthoptera; family Acrididae; genus Schistocerca; species Schistocerca nitens. The sequence goes on along the minus strand of NC_064615.1, from coordinate 295,703,672 downwards.
GACCGTAGCGGTCGCACGGCTCCAGACTGTAGCGCCTAGAACCGCTCGACCACTTCGGCCGGCATTGTCTAAAATGATTGTATTTGTGGACCAGATGTTACGGTGTGTGGAGGCCTAACGTTGCAAGGAGATACTGATCTCCAAGTCCTTGAAAACTGCACTCCTTCCCCAAGTGCGTCTTTTCAGAGGTGCTTTCGACCAAGACGTCATTGTAATGGATGACGATGTGCGACCGCAGCAAGCACAGATGGAGCAGTCATTGCAACGAGAAGATATTATGCTGATGACCTGACCAGCCCGTTCCCGCGACTTAAATCTCATTTAGTACTTGTGGGATACGTTGGGGAGACGTATTCCAGCACGTTCACATGGCGACAAACAACAGCTCTGTACCAGTCTTGTGGTCAGCAGTGAATGAAAGTCCCAGTTCTGTTCGTCTCGTTGCGTATATCTTTCAGTTATCTTCCTTACAGTACTGTAGCCGTTCTTTCTACATATGTTCAAAGTTTCGTCGAGCTATGTTACTTGACGGTTCAAACAGCAGTGTAGTTGCAAGGGGTATGCGGCACTTGCGCTTTACTCTGCAGGTATCGGGAAACGTTGTAATGTCTGGTGAAAACTTGTCATAGGTACCAGCAGATATATTTTAGAAGCATGAACCACTTTTCGAATTGATTATTTGGTATAATGGCAAATAATTCGTTTCTTGATTCTGCAACCAGTGACAGACTAAAAATCTTTATGAACGAAACAAAACTCTGTGCAATGAAATTGACGTTGTCTTCAAATAATTTCTTCGGTGTAATTTTCAGCTATTTGCTACTTAGTACAAGCGTGTTTAGGCTTTTCATCCTGCGGTAAAGGAGAATACGTAGTGTTTAAGACACTGGACACTTATTTTAAAGGAAGAAGGTCAAGATCGCCGTCCGGCCATCCACGTCTGTGTTTCTCGTGGTTTCGAAAACGGCGTCAGTCGAACACCGCGCGACCCTCGCAGTAAGGAGACAGTCCGTGTCCCCCTTCCGCCCGCGGCTCGAATGTTTCAGTTTTTAAAGTCTCGGAACCCTAAAACTTTGGGCTTATCTTTGTGAGTGTTGTTCCGTAATGAGATCGATGTGTAGACCCTGAGTTCCCCAGGGAAGGCGGTGGCGGAGGCGGAGGCTGCTCGGTAGTGCACGGCCCGACTGCCTGGCGCTGGCGTGTCCGGTTTACCTTGAGGCCGGGCCCGGCCGGGACGCGGCCCCAGACGGCGACAGCGCCAGCCGCGCGGCCTGTCGCAAATATTGACTCTGCCCCCGCACTACCCGGGCCCGCCGGGCGCAGGTGTGAAGATTAAAGACGGCTCTTTGTTCCGTTGCTACCGTTGCGCCTGTTTGCGGCCCGCTGTGTGACTTTCCTCCAGATTCGACCTGACCGCCCGCCGCCTCTCCGTTTGCCCCCGCGACGCGCCCGTTGTTCCGCTAACCGTTTGCTGTGGCCGAGCTGAAATCACGTTGCCATTGTCCCCCGTCAAAATACACGGGCCGGTATTTGTTGCCCTTGTGCAGAGACTTTGCAGGTGCACTTGAAATAGCTGTTTGCGCTGGACTGTCTTTGAGCACAGCCCACAGCTGAAATTGAGCTCTTCCTCTTTGTAGAAGCACTCTTACTTCGCCTGCGCTTACGGTCGACTTGATAGTAGTTCCATAGTGACCAAATCTGTACTCTGCGAACCACTGTGAAATGCGTAGTACAATAGCGGATATGTTTCACTGTACCAAATACAGGATGATTCACGTAAGACATTAACACCCCTTTTATTTCGTTAACGGTTACACATAGAAACGAGGTTTTAGGCAGATGTTAGAGCGTCGAGGGAACTTATTGTCTTTCTTGGTGAATGTTTTTAGCGCTGGTATCAACGTAAATAATGAAGCAAGTAGGTTTTTTTAATTTTAATGGAAAGGTGTACTTTTTGTAACTGCATACGATAGCTGTTGCAAAGACATTTACAGCGATATAACGTTTGTTAATATTCGCATTGAAACCTGTCGCAAAAAAAAGTCGATAAATGTCGTAGAATGTGAAAACACGGTGGCCGGGAACGGCATTTGCGGTGCAACTACCAAACTGGTTACTTGTACACCGTAAGATAGGCCTGCGCTGCGAGAACAAAGCTTTATTTCTCCTTGAACCAACTTACGACTTGATGCAGGTTCACCTTCGAATGTAGTAGCCGGCAGCTGTGGCCTAGCGGTTCTAGGCGCTTCAGTCGGGAATCGCGCTGCTGCAACGGTCGCAGGTTCGAATCCTGCCTCGGGCATGGATATGTGTGATGATGTTCTTAGGTTAGTTAGGTTTAAGGAGTTCTACGTCTAGGGGACTAATGACCTCAGATGTTAAGTCCCATAGTGCGTAGAACCATTGAATGTAGTATACGAAAGTACAACATAGGCTGGAATCTAGCGTATTACAAGGGGCTTAGGAAAACTATTTCACTATCGTGCATCTTCCCAGATTTACGTGAGCTGAAACAGAGAAATCAATTGTTCATTCTGAAAAAAACTAAGAGCTCTTATACGCTGCAAAAAGCAACTGCTGTATTAATTACACGTGGGTGTGTGCTTCTTAGAGTTAAAATACATGCTGTCGGACAACAGTCTCCGCCTATATTGCTCTAAATTATATCATGTGGGATACATTCGTTGATCTAACCATTTTATTAAAAATACTTCAGTGACCACCTGTACACCACAAAGTAAATATTTTTCTTAACGTAACGTCGTTTCATGTTGAACGTAAGCGCGTAATAACAGTGTTACCAGTTATGTGCAATACATGCTGTCGACTTGTTTGACATTGAAATGCAGATTCGTACACATGTAAATGAAATAAACAATTTACTAACAATGATTTGGTAACCACCCAAATCACATAAGTTTTGTCTTACAAAGAAATAACATTATCCTTTGTTTAAGCATGCTTTCAAACTGTCGACCATGGACTGAATGGTACATTTGCAATCGCCATTCGAAAGAACGATGAATAGATGTAATTACAGTGAATGATATGTTATAGCAAGCTCTAGCGATTCGACGAGACATATCGTTTGGCACAGTTGGGGTTTCGTCATAGACTGCATCTTTGAGTGTTCCCCAAAGAAAGAAATCGAGAGGCGTCGAATCGGGGGATCTCGCAGGCCATTAGATAACATAATTTCGTACTACCCAACGTCCCGAAAAGTTCTCACTCACTATTTGCCTTGCGACACGGGTCTATTGAGCTGGACAACCGACGTGTTCCAGCCTCGTGCAGTATTGAATATCCAGTGGCAGAATGTCCGTCGGAAAGTTGTATACGAATGTCTATTTATAACGCGTGAGATGAAGTAAGGTCCCACAGTGCAATTTCTTATGATACCGCACCATACGTTCACGCTCCACGATCGTTGATGTTGCACCTGACGAAGCCAGTGTGGACTTTCTGCTGCCCCGTTGTGCATATTATGCGAATTAACATGAGCGTGGTTAGTAAACGTTGCTTAATCGGTAAAGAGCACGCCTTGGAAAAACGTAGGGTCGTTTCTCAGTTGCTGAAGGGCAAAGTGTCAAAATTCTGTACGACGTTTGAAATCACGATCGTCGAGTGCCTGATGCAGTGACAGATGTCAGGCATGGAAATTCTGTGTATTCAGGATGCGAATGATACTCTTCTGTCTGATTGCACATTCCTTGGCAGTATATCTCGTACTACTGCGCGGATTATTTAGCTTCATAGTCAGAACAACTTCTTCGTGTTCTCTTGTCAGTTGCAGTCTCCTTTCTTGTCGTCTTTCTGACGTTCAAGCACGCTGTCCGCACTGGCGTCTTAATAAAATGGTTCAAGTGGCTCTTGAACATCTGAGGTCATCAGTCCCCTAGACTTAGAACTACTTAAACCTAACTAACCTAAGGACATCACACACATCCATGCCCGAGGCAGGATTCGAACCTGCGACCGTAGCGGTCGCGCGGTTCCAGACTGAAGCGCCTAAAACCGCTCGATCACAGCAGCCGTCAGCGTCTTAATAATTCGTGCAATTGCTTGGTGGGTCGGGCATTGGCTATCCGGATAGATAATCGTATATCGCTCTACTGTTTTTACGGAATTTCTTTTACATTCACCATATAAAAGTAGTATATCCAACTTCTCCTCATTGGTGTATATGCACGCAACGAATGTTGAAGCAGAAATGAGCAGTCTACAGTGCAGACAGGTAAACAGGCAAATTTGTTGACATTCTGACACAGCGTAGCACGAGAGCACTGCTTGGTGGTGCTTGCACAGCTAATTCTGATTCCAGCCACCATGCTCTCAATTTCAGGACAATTCTCGAAATTTTTTATGACAAGTTTCAGCGTCAACATTAACAGACGCTATATCACTGTAACTGTCTTCTCAAAAGCCTTCGAATGCAGTTATTAAAAGGATACGGTACCATTTAAAAGAACGTACATACTTCAGTATCTCCGTTGATACCAGAGCTAAAAACACTACTCAGACAAGGATAATAAATTGCCCTCGATGCTTTAACATTTGCCAAAAAACCGCGTTTCGAAGTGCGTAGCCACGAAATAAAAGGTGTCTTACGTGACTCACCGTGTGTGTATTTTTCATTGTACCATATACTAAGGTCTCTTTCTACTCCATCCACTCATAGAAGTGGACAGAAAGACTGCTTGCATGCTTCTGTGCGATCTTCTATTTGTTTGATTCTATTTGCAGGATCTCTACGGGATAATGCGTAGGAGAGTGTATTCGGAGTTTGCCCTGAACGACCGTTCTTGGAGTTTATTAACCAAGTTCTCGCGCGATGCTCGTCTTTCTTCGAGCTTCTGTCAGTTAAATATTTCGCAACATTTCTGTTACACTCTGTGGCCAGTCGCATATGCCAGTGACAATTCACACCCCCGTTCTTTGTATAGGCTTGATGTTTGCTGTTAGTCTGACCTGATACGGATCCCATACATTGAACACTATACAAGTGTAAGCCAACTGTTCTGTATACAATCTATTTTGTAGACAGAATGTAAAATATCGTACGAATGAATCTTAGGCTGCCACAACTGGCCTCTCTTGTCATTCAGCTTTACGTCGCTACATCTTGTTACTCAAAATACTTGTACGACATGACTAACTCTATTCGTGTCTCGTTAATCATGCTGTCGAAGGGTACCACTCTTAAATGCAGTTAGGCAGCGAAAATACGTGGAAACTAAAACAGGCACTGACGGCAAATTTTTATTCAGTTCAGCAATATTTGATCGAAACAATCATCATGAGATCGATCTGTCTCCTGAAACTTATTAAAAGAAGCAAATAAAATGGATATCCATGGTTGGCATGGTCACATAATACACACTTCAAAAAAATTTTTGTTTTACCCCGGCTCCCAGAACTCCTGAAGATGGACGTTGACTGTGGATATTGTATCACAGTCACAGTCCCTTTGACTGTTCAGAGATAAACCCGCCCAAAGATATAAACAACCATGCATGGGCAGCGTCTGATAGGCGGAGTGGGTCCGAAAGCCGATCAGTTCCAGTCATTCCACCACGAAGGAGGCACACGGCTCTTGTTGTCTGTAGTTCAACCATGCCTGGGCGGTGAATACCGCAGTTAGATCGCGTCCGCATTGTTACTTTGTGCCAGGAAGGGCTCTCAACAAGGGAAGTGTCCAGGCGTCTTGGAGTCAACCAAAGCGATCTTGTTCGGACATGGAGGAGATACAGAGAGACAGGAACTGTCGATGACATGCCTCGCTCAGGCCGCCCAAGGGCTACTACCGCAGTGGATGACCGCTACCTTCGGATTATAGCTCGGAGGCACCCTGACAGTAACGCCACCATGTTGAATAACGCTTTTCGTGCAGCCAAAGAATGTCGTGTTACTACTCAAACTGTGCGCAATAGGCTGCATGATGTACAACTTCAGTCCCGACGTCCATGGCGAGGTCCATCTTTGCAACCAGGACACCATGCAGCACGGTACAGATGGGCCCAGCAACATGCCGAATGGCATCACGTTCTCTTAGTCCGATGAGTGCCGCATATGCCTTCAACCAGACAATCGTCGGAGACGTGTTTGGAGGCGACCCGGTCAGGCTGAACGCTTTAGACACACTGTTCAGCGAGTGCAGCAGTGTGGAGATTCCCCGATGTTTTGGGGTGGCATTATGTAGGGTCGACGTACGCCGCTGGTGGTCATGGAAGGCGTCGTAACGGCTGTACGATACGTGAATGCCATCCTCCGACCGATAATGCAACCGTATCGGCAGCATATTGGCGAGGTATTCGTGTTCATGGACGACAATGCGCGCCCCCATCGTGTACATCTTGTGAATGACTTCCTTCAGGATAACGCTGTATGGTGGTACAACATGCAATGTGTGATTTTCATGAGCAATAAAAATGGAGGTAAAAATGTTTATGTTGGTCTCTAATCCAATTTTCTGTACAGGTTCCAGAACTCTCGGAACCAAGAGTGATGCAGATCTTTTTTTGATGTATCTATAAAAACATGATAAAGCTGTGATGATAAACACTTGAGGTCTGTGCTGTAGAGCAATCGTTTGGCCGCGCGGTGTGAGGCGCATGTCACGGACTGCGCTGCCCCTCCCGCCAGAGGTTCGAGTACTCCCTCGGGCATGGGTGTGTGTGGTGTTCTTAACATAAGTTAGTTTAAGTAGAGTGTAAGTCTAGGGACCGATAACCACAGCAATTTGGTCCCTTAGGAATTCACATACATTTGAACAATTTTGAGCAATCGTTTGCACCCTACGCTTACAGCTGCAGAGCTGCAGTACAAACAGGTGAGGGGGTTTGGCCGCTAGGTGTCGCTGACGGTAAGTACGGTGTCGTTCACTATACGCTCGTTCCGTTATTGACTATTTCTCGTTAATGGGTCAATGGAAGAGAGATTTTAGAAAGGATTCTACAGTGCAGGTGGTCCTTAGCTTGAGAAACGAAGTTGCAAAAACGGGGAACCTCCAGTACATGACGCTGCTTTAAATTCAGAGGAGGTACGTTCAGTCGGAATCATGAAACGGTATTCTAGAAATATATGGACCAACTGCGGCAATGTGCAACCGTAGTTCTTCTGCTGAGTGGTGTAGGAAATTGGAGGAGTGGGATATGATTCTGGTACCTCGTGTACTTTCCGCGACAGATACGATGTAGTGCAGAATACAGCTGTAGATGTACGATATAGATAACCAAGACCTGATAATGAAAGCTCTGCCGCCGATGACCATCTGTGTGGTGTGTGTGCTTTAACATATTTTCGAGTCTTGGAGGTTTCATCCAAATCTGCCGCATTCTTCATTTCAAACATCAAATTTTCAAATGTGTGTGAAATCTTACGGGACTTAACTGCTATGGTCATCAGTCCCTAAGCTTACACACTACTTAACCTAAATTATGCTAAGGACAAACACACACGCCCATGCCCGAGGGAGGACTCGAACCTCCGTCGGAACCAGCCGCACAATCCATGACTGCAGCGAGTTAGACTGCTCGGCTAATCCCGCGCGGCGCATTCTTCATTTCTCGCCGTGTCTATATATTTAGTCTTCAGAGTCCAATAAAATGACCATTTAGTACATGATTCTTCTGGTATAATCACGGTTTAAAAACTGTTAGGTTTTTTTTATCACGTCATGACGTTGACGGAATAGTATAATTTCCAGTTTTTGCACACTTTCATCAAGACCTTGCGTAGACGACATATTTCTGATTTAGTATAGAATGCTGCAATCACAGGTTAACATTTCGACAAATGTTCATCACTTTGTTGACTGTTCCTCTTGGACCGACGATTACACGTTTTCCTGTGGTAGCCGGTCTGGTGTTTATTTCCCCACGACTGTCATATCAGTTCGGTTACTTTGTAAACTTAAATTCTCTCAAAGCAGGTATTAAACAACACTAAAGGTAAGTGGTTTGAAAGCAATAACATCATTTGAGGATGAGCACGCTATTTACACGCCCGGCGGTAGCTGTGTAAACGCTTCTGCAAAATGGAAGAGGAGCGTTGGCTTGTTTCTCAGGTTACGATGCGACAATGTGCCGGAAGCGAAGGCAGTAAAACGAGACCGGGACTTGTAAACAGCTTGTACACACATAGGTCGTGGTTTGGAATAGCCAGTGTTAAACATACAGTAAATAAAAGCTCCCGCTTGCGTTCGCGCATCGAGTATAGTGAACAATTGTTTTTGCTCTGCGTGAGTTCGTGCAGTGGATACTCGTTGCCGTCTGCCGGACATTATTTGTCTCGGTCGTATAGACTTTTATTTTCTGTCGTATTGAATCGATGCTACACACGAGCTCGATAGGTGAGTCTTAAATTTTAATAAATTTTAACCGGTTACTAGCATTTGCTCACATTTCAACGGTATCATATCGTACCTTCTACTGAGTTAGGTGACCTACTTTTTTCTGATGGCTGATGCAAGAATTAAAAGTGACCACAGTGCGAGAAAGTATCTGTAATGTACTTTTTTTTGCCCAGCTTATTGACTAAGCGAACAACGGAGATAAAAATAATACATTTATTTTTAGACGTGTCTGGCTACAAAAAAAAGTTGTCATTTTGAATAGGTGACATAATATATTTAAAGTTTCAGGACACCACTTCTTAACGTCTTTGCTGCATGCGACTAGTGGTGTTACTCATTTCTTATGCCCAGACACTGTGTCACAGGCCTGGCGGTCGCTATGTTAATTTTGATGTGACAGAATGGTTCAGACAAAGGTTGTTTGATTACAAAAGCCGTAGCTAATTGTTCTGCCGAAAGACTCTTGGGTGATATGCATTATGTGATCAAAAGTATCCGGATGCTTATTACTGGGCATTAACACAAGAGGGGTCCAACCTTCGCTTTCATGATGGCTTGGATTCCGCTGGAGACAAATTTCCCTAGACGTGTCTAAACCCGCCCGTAACATACAATCTCACTAGTGGACCACATCACGCCGACAGACATTAATAAGTTAATAACCGACCCTGCACACGGTTGGCATACGAAACACACAAAAGTCCCTAATCACCAAGCACACTTCATTGCGGAAACACTCACCATGGGGCCAAAACATATTTCTGAATACGTGATGCACAACTGACTTCGAGAACACTAACCACACACACTAAACTCGCTGCAGGTACCAGCATGCCGGTACGTACAACAGCAAAGAGCTTACTACTGATAGTAAATATATCTCTCTATCCGATACTCAATCAGTAAGCTAGTTACTAAACAAGTGATCGAATAACTGAGAAAAATCTTCAAATACTTCCGTTACGTCGAAGAATTTTGGAAATAATGCATCTGTACTCGACTGACAGAACCTGTCGCAACGGACACTGCGTATATATAGGGTGAATCATCTAAAACTTGCACCGCAAACATTACGGAAATGGAAAGTGCTATTGATGTGCGGTTTTCACAGCACGGATTGATAGTCAGGGGCTCGTATCGCTAGCCAGTAAACAGATTCTAATTATATTTAGAAAGTGTATTTTTTGTGCAGACATACACTTTTTTAAATGGAACAATGCCTATTGACACCAACGAATTAAAAGTAGGGTAAATTAGAATGACAGTGTTGTTTGTTGCTGGATTGTAGTTCGAGCTGTTTACGAATGTCTAGTTTCTGTTCAAGTAGTTAATAGCCTTTCGCTCCTTGTATTTACCCTTGCTACTTTCTGAATTTCAAACAGAGTATGCCAGTCAACATCGTCTAAAGATTTCTCTAAGTCTACAAATGTTACAGACCGAGTGAGGCGGCGCAGGGGTTAGCACACTACACTCGCATTCGGGATGATGACGGTTCAAAGTCGCGTCCGGCCAACCTGATTTAGATTTTCCGTGATTTCCCTTAATCGCTTCAGGCAAATTTCGGGTCGTTCTTTGAAAGGGCGCGGCAGACATCCTTCCTTCCGTAATCCGATGGGACAGAAGGGGTGATGACATGATGAGCCTGTCCTGGCCGACATGCTGTGTTCGCTGTATACAGCAGATATTCGGACATTAATTTCACTTCCTAACACTGCTTGCAGAGGCAAAAACCGCATTAAACCGCAGTGTTCCTATATCCTCGCCCTCATAGGGAGGTCAGATGCGCACACGACTCTCTGACCTCAAGTCGAGCACGTCTAACAGAGAAATGGCACAGCGGTGAACATTCGCGCTGTTTCGATTCCCAATAGAGGGCTCTTCTATACACGCATACCTACCTGCGATACGAACTTCCACATCATGCTCTTTACATAGTTTCATGTGACTGCCCCTTAAAGGACACTTATCGTATTTTATGAACTTCGCAGGGGCTGTTCTGCATACTTTGGTGGCCTAAAAATGTCGGGATAAAGGACACATCAGAGAATGGCAGCCACAGCCCTCTTGTTTCTGGATGACTTTTCCCACTATATAAACCGTATGTGGAATGCGACTTGCGTTGAACGTTTGATAACGGCATTGCCCCCGAAATATAAGACCCCGATTGAACACTTATCCTACACTTTTGTTCGTGAATTAACCACGGAAAAATCGACAGCAGTAAATGAAAAGCGTACTGTAGAGTAATACTGTAGAACGAAAGCAAACCAGCGCTTTTCATTTATTATAATGTTCTACCAAGAAACGACGTAAGATTCAGTTAACAGGATAAAAGTATGTTGAGCTATTGTTCGTTCGGGAAGCCTCAGTAGAGTATAGAACTGATTGCATACATTCAGATTAATTGTGGGAACAAGTAGTATCACAGTGCATTGTGGGTGCGTGTTTGAAAGACTTCGTAGGCGCTGCAGATACCCACGCCACTTGCCGCCCCCCCCCCCCCCTTTTCTTCAAGATCTGTTTCTTCATAGCGTAGTTCTGATCTGGGGGTTGTGACTTGGGAAGGTGCAGCGCAGCTGTACTCTCCCCTCAGCCACGTACTGGTTACTGGTTACTGGAAGGCACACCTCCCGCCTGAACAGCGTCTGACGGCGGCGGTTGTGCTGGGATAAGGTGGCCGGGCTCGCGAAGGCTCAGCGCCGCGACGCGAGGCGACACCGCGTCGTCTTTGGCGGGCGGTGTGCCGCCACCGCCGTATATTTGTAATTAGCGCAGTTGTAAATGAAACCGAGGAGGAGCCGGAGCGCGCTGTGGGGGGGAGTAATTAGCACGCGCGGCAATTACTGCCGCCATTAGCATTGCCGATAACGAGCGTCCCGGTGCTGCGCCGCGCCACGTCTGACGCCGCTGCAGTCGGGCGAGACTTCCGCGATAGAAAGGCCGCTTCTGTGTCGCGTCGCACGGTCTGCTTCGTACTGCAGCAGGAATAATTTCAGAAATACGCGCTGTCTACTTAGATTAAAATAGTTTTGTGATAGACGTTTCAGCGAGTCGATTGGTAGGGGCCCACGTGCTCGCTGTGTTGGCTGTTTCGTTGGTGCACCGTGCGTGCAGCGCCTTGTCGAGCGTCGCTGTCTGCCCGCAGGCAACACAACAATCTTTCAGCCACAAAGTTATTTAATCGGAGTGTAGCTAGAGTGCGTAGAACTGTTGAGGCAGATCGACGGATACTATATGTCTAGCGGTGAATCTTCACGCGTGTCTCATAACACTTATTACTTGTTTCTAAAAGCACAATAAAATGATTGCCCGTTCCTGTACTTCAATAAACCAGGTTCAGTTTTGAACAGAAAGGACATTTCGCCTCTTTATTAGAGTTCATGGTATGACATACAGCCAGCTTACACTATCTAATCGTTATTGTTGAATTCGGTGTTAATTTGATGTTAGTGTTTCGTACTTCCATGTCTTATTATCGTGTTATGATACAATATTTTCTATTATAACATATTCTACGACGTGTATCGCCGACACAGTGTCAGATTCAATTTATACGTTAATCCTCTACAAAACGAAACGAATGTCAGTATAGTAACCACGGCCAACAGTCGTTATTAGGGTATTTGGGACGATCCAAGTGACATCGTAGGATCCTCACGTTGGATGGTCTGGTCCTGTGAAATCAGATTGCATCTCTGTTTACGAACAGAGACCGTAGTTTGTTAAGAGCCGTGTAACGCTTTGTAAAATCAAACGAAGTCTCTCCACAGACAAAGGATGACAGTTCCGCTTGCTTAATTGTATTCACGACTTCTGAGTCTTGTGAAGTGTAAGTATTCATTAATCAGTGGACTCACTAGTGCAGCTGTCGTTGGTTCTCCGCTCAGTTTCGTGGTATGACTGTGCTAGATATTGTAAGACCTTTCTTCGTCTTGCTTTTGATTTGACTTACTTCCCAACCACTTTAGAGAGGCGGCTAAGATAATTTTGCTGTTGCCGTACTACGTGTTGAATATTACTAGAACTTATTGTACGAGGCGAATAGCATTTTACAATTAATATATACGAGTCAATTTTTATATGGATTTTGGCAGTGTTAGTGGTAGCTGGTGGCCGAATGTCCTTTCTGACGCCTCCACTCCCACGGAGACGGATTTTGTTGTGTATGCATCTGGAGTAAAGCACACGATCACGTGCGAGAACGTTTTCTGAATGTCTGCGTAGCATGCATCTGAGCAGGCGAGACTTGGGTAGCAGCCCAGTATTTACCCGTCGGGATGTGGGAAACAGTCTGAAAATCACATCCGTACTGGCGGGCTCACGAGTCCTCGTCGTTATTCCACGAGGCGGATTCAGTTTGAGGCAGGCTCCTCTCTCCGTCTCCCGATTCATTTCATGCCGGCCAAGTTTCGAACATTTCAGAACATCGCCGTTTCATGGAATATATTTGCTACTAGCAGAAAATCCTCCAAAGTTTATCAAATAATATCAATAATAGCGGTGTATGTAAAGTGGTGAGTAGTCAGTGATGAAGTTATTACGTAATTTTGGCGAAGCCAGTGTTCTCACCGGACGTGCCTCCCACGTTTCTCGGAAATGTGGTACGATTTACGGCCTGACAGTTCCCCTACAGTCGATGGCACAGAGTCGGCGGCCTGCCATCACAGGAAGTGAGGCCGCGGCCCTGACCGCACTTTACACCGTCAGGCCAGGCTGTCCCGCGCCATTCCTTGTTTTCTCGGAATGACGATCCGTATTAGGTCGGCGGCCGATAGTGTGTGCTGCCTGACGCACAAGAGATTCATGGCGAGGTGTTGACGTACAGCGAGTTTATGCGGGACACGTAAGACTGATGTGAAGCGGAAGTTTCGGCCAGAAGGCCCTCCCAAGACCCTCATAGGGTGTACCATGCCGCGTTTTATTGTCCCATCTCAATAGCCGGTTTTCGCACATTTGGAAACGGAATACGGCACGTTGCTGATTATGGGTGCTGTAAATAGTTAAATTCCCATAATCAGACATACTTAAGACATGGCAGCGACATACGTACCTGTTGCTGTTATTGTCATAAGAACAAAGTACGAAACAGATCCCATATTTGCATCTGGCAATACTATATTGCGTCCTCCGCCATATGCTGAATAGATTAGTCTATGCTCAAGAAAAAGAGTTTGATACGCGATGGGAAAGTATCATGCCACTGTCGAACACCTTTTCTCAAAAACCGAACTAATATTAATTTATGCAAATTCTCTAACTAAATATCACCAGGTGTGGAGTATTTAGAACACACGTTACAGCCCAACATGACCTTTCACTGATAAAGACAAGGTAGAGGAAACACTAGGAAGAAAACAAATAATTTGTAATATGACAACCAACTACAGATCCTACAGTTTTTTTCTAGAGAAAAAGTCTTCTCATGTCTAAGATGTATGAGGATATAGTGCGCCGACAAGCTTTTTTGTTTAGTGATTTATATTTAAATTTCTGTGTGGTCATTTTTAGTGTGTTATCCACCGCAGTGGATATATGGACTTGCCTAAAATCATATGTGCTAATTAGTGGTGGCAAGTAGTCGTAGTTCCAGCTCGTCCAGCTTCCGCGCGCGCTTGTGTTTGTCTGTGTGTGTGTGTGTGTGTGTGTGTGTGTGTGTGTGTGTGCGTGTGTGTGTGTGTGTCAGCAGCAGTAATAATAGAAGAAGTATTATATTCTGGAGCACGGGTAACGAACAGTTGGATCTTATATTTTAGAGCTTGGCTAACGAACAGTTGTATCCGTTGCTCTTGTCACATAAGTATGCTATCAATCACGCGAAAGCGTTATGTGGCACTTAGGCACTTCTGCTGAGCCTTTATCTCAATAGCAGCACTCAATGCAGCAGCAACACAACAGCGCTGCCACAGATAGGCAGTCGTATCTCAGTTATCTTGTACCGTCTCTTTTCTCTTATAGCCATCACTCAGTGTTGAAATCCAAGTGAAGATGTTTGACAGCAACATTTTCAGAAATGAAAGTGTCCACTGAATAGCTTCTAATAACTACAGAACTATCTGTAATGCCGTAGCATAGGAAAAGTAATTTCAGGTGTATGGACTGACGGAAGGTTTGTAATATTCCATCACTCTATTAGATCCATCGTTTCATGTTTCGATGATCTATTCCTGCTTGGAATTCTGTATTGAAATACAGTGAACATCCGTGACAAAAAAAGTGTGCCTAACCTTGTCTCGAAAACAGAAGTTGTTCTGAAACACCTCGAGTTCGCTGTTACATCATAACATATAGTCATCGGTTTGTCTCTCTTTTTAGCACCATCCACGTAACTTTTTAGAATTGTAACACAGAATCATAAGCAAGATAAGCAGCATAAGAATACACTTTCGAATCCTCGTTGTAAATTTTTATAAAGAACCCACTTGTCTGTTGTTTGTTAATACTTTTTTAGTGCCATGTGTTCAATTACCTTGATGTAAGTTAACTTCATTTAACGTGGTTAACGAGTCGTACACAAAGTTTATTTGATGGGAGTTGGCAACTGAGTCAGTTTGACTGCTGTAGTGATGGTAATTCTATCGTTCTTTGCTCTTGCGTACGTGCATTGTTCGTCGATGGGTGTAGAGTTTACACTGGCCAGAGGCAAATATGGCTTTCAAGACTTACCCGTGCTGATATCATTTCCACGAAAGCCTTTCCTTACCTAGTTGCCACCCCTTCAGCTGCTCTGTTCACCGTTCGCTGAATTTACGTTTTCAGATCTTTGCTTCCCTCACAAAAAAAAAAACAAAAAAAATGGTTCAAATGGCTCTGAGCACTATGGGACTTAACATCTACATCTACATTCATACTCCGCAAGCCACCCAACGGTGTGTGGCGGAGGGCACTTTACGTGCCACTGTCATTACCTCCCTTTCCTGTTCCAGTCGCGTATGGTTCGCGGGAAGAACGACTGTCTGAAAGCCTCCGTGCGCGCTCTAATCTCTCTAATTTTACATTCGTGATCTCCTCGGGAGGTATAAGTAGGGGGAAGCAATATACTCGATACCTCATCCAGAAACGCATCCTCTCGAAACCTGGCGAGCAAGCTACACCGCGATGCAGAGCGCCTCTCTTGCAGAGTCTGCCGCTTGAGTTTATTAAACATCTCCGTAACGCTATCACGGTTACCAAATAACCCTGTGACGAAACGCGCCGCTCTTCTTTGGATCTTCTCTATCTCCTCCGTCAACCCGATCTGGTACGGATCCCACACTGATGAGCAATACTCAAGTATAGGTCGAACGAGTGTTTTGTAAGCCACCTCCTTTGTTGCTGGACTACATTTTCTAAGCACTCTCCCAATGAATCTCAACCTGGTACCCGCCTTACCAACAATTAATTTTATATGATCATTCCACTTCAAATCGTTCCGCACGCATACTCCCAGATATTTTACAGAAGTAACTGCTACCAGTGTTTGTTCCGCTATCATATAATCATACAATAAAGGATCCTTCTTTCTATGTATTCGCAATACATTACATTTGTCTATGTTAAGGGACAGTTGCCACTCCCTGCACCAAGTGCCTATCCGCTGCAGATCTTCCTGCATTTCGCTACATCTATGGTCATCAGTCCCCTAGAACTTAGAACTACTTAAACCTAACTAACCTAAGGACATCACACAACACCCAGTCATCACGAGGCAGAGAAAATCCCTGACCCCGCCGGGAATCGAACCCGGGAACCCGGGCGTGCTTCCCTCACAATAATTGCTCATAGTTGTTCTTTGCGTTGTCAAAATTAAATAGCTCTGCAAGACCAAGCACAATTTTTACCAACATAGAACATTTTGTCCTAAGAAATTGTGGTTACAATCTATTTCACATCTCTTTTGCTTCGTTTAAAAATTTTTTTGGCGCAATGTTTAAGACTTACTTCATATTTTTCAGTTTGCTTACTCCCCACGCCATGGAGCTTACGTATAGAGCTCCAGAGAAGTTTTCAGTAACGTCTGCCGCATTATCGTAGTTTGTTACTGTGACATTTGTTTTGATAAAGCAGTATTTCCTTTACGGCTTCGAATCTTCGGATTTATTTTGTAATTTTGCTTTCTGGTTGTAAGAATGCCATTATTTTGACTTTTTGGTGGTTGTTTTTATTATGTGAGGTCCCACGTGTATCGATTTAGGTGACTTCAGTTCGCCTAACGACGGTGACTGGTGGTTTTGAGTTGGAGTCTGTTTATGATGTTTTCTGAGGCTGCTGCACGGAGCATCAGTTGTAATGCGAATGCACAAAGCGACGGCAGCCGTTACGATAAGCAGCCGGGCCGCCTGTCTATTGTGAGCAGCTCGTTTGTCCGCGCAGACGCACTGGTTCTGCTCCTGGTTGTGGTGCGGTGCCATTACCTTGCCAACACAATGCTTGCACGCCGCTCCGGATAGCTGCGCGCGTCACCGTTCTGTGGATACGTAAAGCTGCCTTGCTTCTGCCACGTGTTTACCTTTTCAGTTGCTTCCTCTTGTGATCATGATGTAGCCTGTTGCCCACTTCTGACTCGACTGCGAGAGCTGTTTATCCGAGAACATCGACGAACGGAGAAAACGAAATGTGACACGGGTATCTTCTTTCCTCTTTCCCACAAAGCCCGACGCAACGCATCGTTCCGAAGGTCTTTTGGTGCACGTGTAATAGTGAACTGTCATCGCTGGTAACGATTTCACGTTTGTAGTTTGTAAAGTATTGTTTGTCTTCACTTTTTGAATGAAATTTGCGTACATAATGGTCGGTGTCTCGAGGGAGCCTTCGAGCATACTTTCTGAAGTAGCCGTAGGCTCTATCCTCACAAAAATAGTGTTATGTCGGGCACGTATTAGTGATTTTTACTGTGCTTTAGTTCAATGTATCTCCTGCTAGGGTCGTCTAGATGAGACAGAAGTTTAGTAAAAAATAGTTCCGAAATGGAGGCAGTTAGTGATTGCTAACATTTTATACGTTCGTATCATTGAATTATATGTGCGTGTCATTGAATCCTTTGGTCGATATCATGGAAAGAATCTACTTTACAAATCACGAAGTTTACAGTTCTGAAAATTAAAATGTACTCATGGAGACAATTCTTTGTAATGCATTAATTGTTCTGCCGGCGCTAATTTGAATACATAATGGCATGAAATAGCTTAAAAAAGTACAAGATATTTGAAGAAGAAGCCCAGGCGTCCTTTAGGATAAAGTTGTTTAACTATGCTACTGGAAATTTGCGAACGAACTGCAGTGCGATAGTATTTAACTGAGTCATAATTTTGTTTACAGA
The DNA here is from genome assembly GCF_023898315.1 of Schistocerca nitens. NCBI lineage: Eukaryota > Metazoa > Arthropoda > Insecta > Orthoptera > Acrididae > Schistocerca > Schistocerca nitens. The sequence continues at coordinate 295,686,024 of NC_064615.1, read as the reverse complement.
AAATGCCATTCATTCGCGTCTATTGTGTAATACCCATTTCCTAGTAATCAAAGGACAACGGCAAATTCTTATTGCTTTCCGTATGTTTTCTGGGGTGATATTATATTTATGCCAGTATTTTATAAACACTGCCTTGCTAAAATCAGTGCCGAAATCAGACAAAGCGGTATCCATTGCAAATAATAGTTCAGAACGGTACTTACTGCAGCACTAGATAAAGCAGCCAAGTATCTCCTCGCGTATGTAGGGTCGGTGAGGGGCAGTGGAGAGAGTGGTGATGCGTTAAACACGACATCATCTGCTGTGTCCGCAAACAGAACTTCAAAGTTTAATCTTTTTGTCAGTCCTTTGTAAGTGTTGCAGAAGATATGCGCACGTGCCTTTTCTTCCCCGTCGCGTGTGTGTTGCAATTTCAATGAGATACCCGTGTGAGAAAGAGGTTCGTCTGCGAGAATATGCGTGGTGAGTACGCCCGGCGAGCGGGCTCTTGCCAGTCGGGGCAGGCAGACTGGCGCGTGGTTTGATTAATTAGCGGCTGGCAGACACGCGATGCCGCGCAAACAGTGGCCGGCCGCGGCTTCCGGTCTGTGCGCGCCGCGCCGCGCCGCGCCGCACCCCGCGCGCGCTACCCTCGGCAAATACAGGCAGCGGGCGCGAGGCGCGCGCTTCCGGCCGCGCCCAGCCCGGGCAGCAGTCCGCCTACCTTCCTGCCTGCTTGCCGGAGCAGGAAATCCGTCGCCAGAAGAAAACCGGCCTTGCACTTTTCAGACTACCTCGCCATCGTTGGCGTTAACCGATATAATGAAACATCGGACAACCGAAATCTAGGTGGCCGGACAGGATTTTCCCGCTATGAACCGAATATCTTGGCCCTCCACCATCTTGTTCACTTGTATTCGGGAGGAAGAGCGTTCGAACCCCTGTCCAGTCGTTCCGATTTAGGTTTGAGTGGTTCTTTGGCCCGCCTTCCCCACAACATTTCCTGTGCGTTCTTTCCAATTTAAGTTATTCGTAATTGTAATTCCTAGGTATTTAGTTGGAATTTATGGCCTTCAGAGTCCATTGATTTGTAGTGTAACCAAAGTTTCGTGGATTCGTTTCAGCAATCATGTCGATGACCTCACGCTTTTCATTATTTAAGGTCAGTTACACTTTTTGCACCATTCAGTTATCTTTTCTAAATAGTTTTGCAATTTGTTTTGATCTTCTGATGACTTTACAAGACGTCAATGACAGCATTATCTATAAAGAACCGATGACGGCTACTCAGATTGTCTCCTAAATCGCTTATATAGATAAGGAACAATAGAGGCCCTGTAACACTACCGTCGGGAACGCCAGAAATCACTTCTGTTTTACTCGAACACTTCCGTCAGTTACTACGACCTCTCTAACAGGAAATCACGAATCCAGTCGCGTAACTGAGACGATATTCCCAGCACGCAGTTTGATTACAAGACACTTGTGAGGTACAGTGTCAAAAGCCTTCTGAAAATCTATAAATATTGAATCAATTTTAAATCCCTTGTCGATAGCACTCAATACTTCGTGTGAGTGAAGAGCTAGTTGTGTTGCACAAGAAAGATGTTTTCTAAGTGTCTGTTGACGGTGTGTCAATAGACCATTCTCTTCGAGTACTCCTACTGCCTTTCTTGAATTTTGGCGTGACCAGTGCTACTATCCAGTCTTTGGTACGAATCTTTCTTCGAGCGAGCGGTTGTATATGATTGTTAAGTTTGGAGTTAATGCATCAGCATACTCTGAAAGGAACGTAATTGGTGTACAGTATGGAGCGGAAAACTTGGCTTTATTAAGTGTTTTTTTTAATCAAAACTAAAATAAATGATCGATAATTATCAGTGGGCGCCGCCACTGAAACAAAGATGTTGCACTTCACGTAGAAGATTGTGTAGCAACGTCTGGAACTTGATGAGGATCTTAGTGACGATTTCACACTTGCTAAACGAGCCCACGGTGAATCGCACCGCTCTTCTTTGGGTCTTCACTAACTCCTTTATTAGTCATCCCTGACAAGAAAACCCCAAGAATCACTCGATAAAATGTTTTGTAAACCACTTCTTTCGGTGCTGAATTACATTTTCCTCGGATTCTTCCGCCTCAGCCCGGCATCTGCTCTCCCAGCAAACAGTTTTACGAGAATAACTCATCTCAGGTAGCTCCAGACAGATAATCCTAGATATTTGCTGTATCCAGTAATTTATCGCCAATAATCTAATCGGACAGTAACGGCTCTTTCCTCCTACTTACACGAGGGTTGGAACTTTAATAGTGACAACTATTTATTTACAGCTCATACAAAATAGATACGTGTTTCAAAGTTTTACTGATCTTCAAAGTAGTCACCAGCATTTTGTATAACCCGTTGCCAGGCATGTGGAAGTCGTAGGACACTCTTAGCAGTGCCAGTTGTGTTGGCAGTTCTGAAGCGAATGCCCTGAAGTGTTTCCTTCAGTTTAGAAATTGAGTTGAACTTACGATGGTTTAAGTCAGGGGAGTGTAGTAGGTGGTATAGCACGTAGCAGCTCCATCACTCAAACAAATCAGTAACAGCTAGCACTGTACGCCCTTGAACATTGTCCTGCAAACTGATGGTCAGGTTCTGCAGAAAGTGTCATCACTTCTGTGTCTAAGTTGGTCGTAGGTTGTGTTCCAAAGATGAGCAGCATAGAGACAGAAGTGATGACACTTTCTGCAGAACCTGACCATAATTTTGCAGGACAATGCTCAAACACGTACAGTGCAAGCTGTTACTGATTTGTTTGAGTGATGGGGCTACTAAATGCTATACCATTTACTGCACTCCCCTGATTGAAACCCTCGTCAGTTCAACTCCATTTCTAAACTGAAGGAAACACTTCACGGCATTCGCTTCAGAACTGCTACAAATTCGTAGGGCAATAGACCGCGCCGCTCGAACTGTCAACACAACTGGCACTGCTAAGAGTATCCTACGACTTCCACATCGCTGGCAACAGGGTATACAAAATGCCGGTGACTACTTTGAAGGTCAGCAAAACTTTGAAACACGTATCTATTTTGTATGAGCTGTAAATAAATAGTTGCCACTGTTAAAGTTCCAACCCTCATACATGTTGAAGTTCAACAACGAAATTTCGCTATTCGATCGCTGCACAGTGTGAACCGTGGTTTCTTACAGTAAGACACACTTTATGAGGACGAGGTTAGCGACAGACGCCTGTAAAGTTTTTGAACGGTGTTGGCATCGCTCGTGATCAGCAGCGGGTAGCTAATGGAGCGCCTGTTGACATTCAGACACGCCAAACAAACATCGCGGTGGTTGGTGGGGTCTGCTGCCGCCGCCCGGGCGGGTCCATCCAGCGCTCCAGGGTTGTCTTCTCCCCTCCACTCTTCATCTTCTTGCTGCCTGCCGTGTCCCGGTTGTTTGTTGGGCAGGTCAAACAGCGCTACTAATCGAAATACCGGGTGCATAGCGGAGCCATTCATACTGTAATATAATGAGAACACTTGAAAAATTGTACCCATTGGAGCAGTTCGGACTGTAATCTAATGAGTTGTTGTCTTCAAGCCAGAGACTGGTTTGATGCAGCTCTCCATGCTACTCTGTCCTGTGCAATGTTCTTCATCTCCCAGTACCTACTGCAACCTACATCCTTCTGAATCTGTTTAGTGTATTGGCTAAATGGTTCAAATGGCTCTGAGCACTATGGGACTTAACATCTATGGTCATCAGTCCCCTAGATCTTAGAACGACTTAAACCTAACTAACCTAAGGGCCTCACACAACATCCAGTCATCACGAGGCAGAGAAAATCCCTGTCCCCGCCGGGAATCGAACCCGGGGTTTAGTGTATTCATCTCTTGGTCTCCCTCTACGTTTTTTACCCTCCATGCTGCCCTCCAATACTAAATTGGTGATCCCTTGATGCCTCAACAACTGAAAATTTAAACGCGAAGAAATAACCGTTTTCCGTCCACGTTCTTCTCTTTCACTAGGAAGGAATACAAAAGAAAAAAAAGAACCACCTCTCAGAGCATACCTCACTTAAACCACCCCAAAATGCAACGATATTATCCATTCGGATTATTAATATTTGTGGAGTTCGACATCCGATCGGTTTATTGGGTTTTTATTCCGTTAAACTCTACGAGTAACTTTAACAAGAAAAATGTGTCTCTGTGACACTGATAATTAGACGGATCTTGACGTCCTTAAAGGAATTACAGAGACCCTTAAAGTAATTACAAACATCCTACGAAAGACGTATGCTGTGAATAGACTTATAATACCTACGCTCTTTTCTTACTGACTGTGCCGCAACACGATGGTCGTGTTTATGATGAGCATTGTGTTCTTGCTTTGATTGAAGTCGAATGCATGGATTTCGTGTTCGAAACTCGACTGCTAAGTTATTAATTGTTGTATACATGTCATGTCACCCATGTTGGACAGCGGGTTGAAAACTGCGATTATTTGTGACATAAAAAATAAATTGAAACAGTTGTCTGCATCAGTTCATATTTATTCAAATTGGCTGACGCACGTAATTATTTTAATTTATGTTATGTGTGCATGTAATATGGGAGTAGGGTAAAGCACACAAAATAAATAAGAAAAACTATTATTCAAAGAAAAAAAGTGAGATATTTTGAAACTCACGCACAAAAATTGTGAGTACTGATATGCTTTAGTTCCTAAAAGTAAGATTTTGACGCCAAAAGAATACAGCCGGTTTACGTGGTAGGTTTGTGAGTTCAAATTCAGGATGGAGCAGACGTTGTATTTGAATAATGCTTCTTATTTGTAATAAACTCTCAGTAAAGAAGCTGGCAACAACCTGACGAAATTAGTATTATGCGAGGAGCTTATGCAAACATAAAATGTGCGTGCCATTTGCCGTAATACTTCATAAATAATTAAAGCTTTCTCATAATTTCGAAATATGTCTACAAAATAAGGATAACCTTGATGAAGATAGTGTCTGTTAACAGTACTGTATCAAAAACATATGCTTCATAGAATCATAAGGTGTGCACATTTTACTACAGCAGAACGTTAATGGTAAGTAGTAGGCAACTAACAATCAGTAAAAACACACCGTTTAAACTAAGTAATTAATTTTGTTCGATGTACGGTCGCCATCGAACTCTTTTAATTTTATCTTTGTGTCGGGACGTTGTGTACACTAATGAAGTTTCTCTGTTTAAGATCCAGTCATATGCACAGACTGGTTATATAGTGGAAACAGATTGAGTAGATGCATTCTCAACAGTTTTAATACACTTAGTGTAGCCAAGAACAAGGCAGTGTGTCTTTTGAGCACACGTATGAAACGAATGCTTGTTGCCTCATCTACTTGTGTGAGATGTGCATGTTGCCGTTTCGGTGGCTAAGAATTGAGGCACTGGCGACGTGGCCTCTGACCGCTCCCTAATCTGGGGCCTTGCCACAGGGGGCATCCACTTTATCAGCGGTGCCGCAATGCCAGCCTAGCTCAGTCCCCGCTCTTGAGTCAAGGTGGGGCACGCTCTTGTCTGCTGTCACAGTGCCGTTTGTGTTGTCAAGTCAGTAGTTCATTCTTTTTTCCCCACTTGACGTAGGTGTTCACTGCGGCGTACTTCGTCGAATACCGCAACAGACAGCTGTGTGCGTAGAGATGCAGTTAGGAAGAAAATTAAGATAGCAATGGAACAACTAGACATTGGACGTGGGAGGCAGTGTTGGAATATCACATTACTGTCCTGGTCAAAGACTTACATTAAATATATCCTGTTTCCGATTTAAGTTTGTAGCTGTAATAATTGCTAGAGGAGTGCTGTGTTTGTCATTTGATGATTACTGAAAAAACAAAAGGTAGATAGATAGGTAGAGAGAGCGACCGTGTGTGCGCAGAAGCAGCGCCAATGGCGTAGGCAAAGCTAATTGCCTCATCAGGAAGACAGATCTCGATAAGTATCAGGAGCCCGCTTTCTGTGAGGAACGATTGAAAGATTTGGCATTTACCTTATGTCTTCAACGTCTGATCTTCCTAACTGCATAATGTTTTTGAAATTATCTTATACGACCAGGATTTAAGGGGCTACCCGCTCTTCGAAACACCACCTAAGTAGTGAGCGGTGTTACTCGCGGCTGCGGTTGCGGCCCCTAGAAGCCGATATGAAGTCGAAGTAGTGAGTCCAAGTACTCGCAATGACGGCTTGTGGCAATACAAAAACGGAACTACTTGGAAGTGAGGAGGAGCGGCGTTTTTGGGGCCTGCTCGTGTAGCGTGAACTTCCGAACAAATGGCCGGTGGAGGTGCGACGTTTGATGTCTGTATCACGGAACTGCGGCTGGACGTGGACAAAGATGCGGGGTGGCGCGTCAGGCTCGATTTAGCGGCAGGATTGGAGTTAGCGCGCGACGGCCCGCGGCCGCGGCTACAAAGCCGCGTTCGGCTCGGCTGCGCGCGCCTCCTGCGCGGTCACCGCCTCCGCCTCTGGGTCGTCCTTCGGTCGCCGCTTGCCACTCGGCCGAGTCATTTGTCAGCGCGGCCGCCGAACGGGAACGTGCGCTCGTTCTGCTTACGCCCCACAGACGCGCCCGAGCTATTTAAATTTGCGTCTCGCCTAGTCGGCCGCGGCATGCTTCGTGCATCGTCCCAGGAAATTCTTGGCTGTACCGTTCCATTCTAGTTTTCGTCTGAGACAATTTTTGTTGGTTCAGTAGTGCCTTCTTGTTGCATTTGACGTAACATTGGTATTCACTTCTTTCGTCAGGGATATCCAGACATTATTAACGATCGAATGAATATACAGCCAACATCTCTCCACAGTGACGACACTAACACCCTTCTAATGTTACGAACAGTGTTCGTCTCCGCTAATACTCTTTTCCTTGTAGAGTGCAAACCATTTATACGACAAATAAGAGATCGGATTGTTGCCGTTGTGGTCTTCAGACCGGAGATTAAAAGTCCGATTCACGAACGATGGCGGTTCGCGCACGTCGAGGCACGGGCGGGAATGGCGTTGTTGACAGTTCCAAGCGACAGTTGCGGTACTCGCATTCTCTTTCTTTCCGCTCGAAGGAAGCGTATATCCTACTAATTCTGCAGAATTTATCGCTTACCACCACCATCAGCGATGACAACTCGCAACAAATGAAATAGAAATTCACCAAACAACTCGCTACGATGACGTTTAATGCTCGCATTAACTATGGCATTCAGAACAGACGCTCAGAACACTACTGAACGCTCATTGGCTGTCGGAGTATCCGTGGCGTCGGTGCGCAGAACAAGCCTAAACTCGACCGCCATCATTTGTGACTCCAACTATAGTTTCGCGCAGCTCTCCGTGCCAGTCTGTCCTGCTGTCCTGTGTGAACCTACTGTAACCTACATCTCCCTTTAGCCAAGGATGTTAAGTTCTGCCCCCCCCCCCCTTCCCCCCGCCCCCCCCCCCCACACACACACTCTTCACTCCATTAAGAAATTATTTATTTCTGTATGTCTCGTGATACGCCCTATAAAGCTATCATATAAGGTTGTATTCTAGGCAGATAGCTTACTTTTAGAAAGTGTTTCCTGATATATTTATTATTATTATTATTATTCACGTATTGGCCCAATAGGACCACGCGAAGTACAATCCGCCAATGTAGCGATTGATGGTTGGCCTTCTTTTGTGTCCAAATTTGTTTCATCCTTTCAGAATGAAGTCTCATCAGAGCACGGTGATCCAGTCTAATTTCCCTCTGACCAACTTTCCAAGCAAATATTTTTTGTCTGAATGTTTTTCTATCTGTAACGTCTGCCGAGTTATACTGGCTACTTTAAGATCCTTCTTAATGGCAGCGATCCATTTAATTGGCTCAGTTTTGGCCTTGCTTCTGTTTTCGTAGACTTCTACTATTTGTTTTGTCAACCTAGTGGGTGCCATTCTTTTAATGTGCCCATAAAATTTAAGTCTTAGTTTTCTCATGTCACCATGTATATCTGTGTATTCTTTTTTCCGTATTACTTCTCAGCCTGTTTGATGTGATTAAATTTTTCCCTTTTCAGGAATGCTTTTTCGCACTATTGCCAATTTAGACACAATTAATACTGATTTTACTTCCGCTGTCGTCAGTTACTTTGCTTCCCAGATAGTAAAACTTATTTACTACTTTCAACGTCTCATTTTGTAGTCTTAATCGCCTAATTTAAATCGAGTAGTGTGAATTACCCTTGTTTTACTCCCGTTTATGTTCATCATCAAGACACTATCCATTCTGTTCGACTGATCTTTCAAATCCTTTGTCGTCTCTGACACCAAACGTACAGATTCTATAAATCTATGTGTCTCTTTCTTCATACTGTGTTAAAAGGTAAGTCGTAGTGTCACTAGTGTCTCTACGGTCGCAGGTTCGAATCCTGACTCGGACATGGATGTGTGTGATGTCCTTAGGTTAGTTAGGTTTAAGTAGTTCTAAGTTCTAGGGGACTGATGACCTCAGATGTTAAGTCACATAGTGCTCAGAGCCATTCACTAGTGTCTCACGTGGTCCTGCATTTCTGAGGAACCCACATTGACGTCCCTGTAGGTCGATTTGTACCAAATATCGTACTACAGTAATACTATGCAGAAAAAAATTAATAATGTTCTGGTTACATTGGTACCTCTAGTTCCTAGCACAATAACAGAATACTTTAAACCTATAGCTCTTAAAACGCACCACGTTTTCTTTAAGCGCAAGATTGAAATCCCTTGATTTTGTTGCTCCTTTTTTCTTGCACCTGTGCTGTCGGAAACCCATTCCACACACGAACAAGTTCTCCAGTTACTTGCTGCAAACGGCAAACAAATACTTTTAGGAGAGCCGATTGCTTGTAGTAATCTTAGTGGACCAGAATCCTCTGTGGCAGCAAAAAGCTGGAAAACAGCTGCTGCAGAAATCCGGAACGAGGTCAGGAAGGTGGTGGCGGAAGTGACAGGGGAGGTATTCCTGGAGCTTAGCGCAGGTAGCGGCGGGACCTATCTGCGAGCTGCCTCCAGGATGTCCGCACATTCCGGCCGGGTTTTAGCCTGGCTCAGATAACGCGGGAAACAGAACCGCTGTCACGGCCTTGTGGCCTATCGGCTCGGCTGGATCCTGGCGCCACCTGCCAGACGACGCTCAGCCACCGCTTCCATCCAACAACTCTCGTGCTTCCTGCAGCTGTAAAGAACGGCTCACTGCTGTAAATAATTAGTGGTCCACGTCCTTAAAATGCCTCGTTAACTTCTTTCCTGTAGGTTCATTCCGAATTGTAACCAACTGGGAGACATGATGAAAAATATACTGAATGCTTACAGTGAAGATAAAGATATTACGCGTTTCCATTGCCCGCTAAGAAATACGCTCCTTACTTGACCTTAGTTTATTGTCCATCAAATTGTTGCCCACGTTACAGGTAGTCGATGGAACAATTATCGTAAATAGGATCGCGTTCGTACGCCGGCCGGAGTGGCCGAGCGGTTCTAGGCGCTACAGTCTGGAACCGCGCGACTGCTACGGTCGCAGGTTCGAATCCTGCCTCGGGCATGGATGTGTGTGATGTCCTTAGGGTAGTCAGGTTTAAGTAGTTCTCAGTTCTAGGGGACTGATGACCTCAGCAGTTAAGTCCCATAGTGCTCAGAGGAATTTGAACCATTTTGAAGTTCGTACTGATTTTCGGAGAGTATCAGACTAGAGGGATTCGTGGTATTGATAACGCAATAACAGTTCCCATATCCAGTAGTTAATTCATTACATTATTCTTTGACTGATAAACGTACGTCAACCACTTGTGAGCTCTATCGATACCGTTATACGGTACAAAGCCCCGAGCTCGGTCGTAGATCGAGTTTTCTGTTGCTGTCCAATGATTCAAGACAAACTCTTTTAAACTTTAATTGCCAAGGTACATAATCTGCGTTACGAATTTTATCGTAATGACAGCAGCGTTCCATGGCGAACCTAAAAGTGAAATATAAATACATTTTATACAATGCATTGCTTTGCCGTGTGTAATCTTCCTAGATATAAGTGTAAGCAAGCAGTATTCCGTCGAACATCATGAGAAAACAAACATGATCAACAGACGCTTTATATCGAACGTCTAAATCATCAACGCCGCAATGAAGCATTCACAATAAAAAAACTGGGGTCTCAGTTGTTTTAGGTTACCCTTTTTCCTTCTGGAACTATGAACAATGTGATGTTATATAGTGACAAGTACAATGAACTGTTAAAATCGTCATTGGGAAAGCGAGCGACGTATTCGTAGGTGCAGTTCTTGGCGGATGTGGATAAATGGTAATCAGATAGAGCGCTAACACGTGATGCATGCCTCAACACTGTCGTCTTATTTGGGATCCTAGAAAGCCGGAGTGGTGTAAGGGGTCATAAGTTCCAAAGGCATTTTTCTAATGATAATAATGTCAACTCGAGGGGACATTAAACTGTTAACCTCTCTTCTTCAATGGTCAGAATTGCAATTGGGCAACTGGCTGTCTCCAGGTTCCTAATTACATGAAATTTGGGCCACAGGACATTTTTCTGACGAGAGGCTAGATTGTGTATATGATGACAGTTAATTAATGACCACATTGATACTTGTAGTAATTTTATTCGTGTTATACTTTCAGCTATAAAATCGAGGTAATAAGTATTATGACACGTGAAAATACAGGAAAATAACGTACATTGCCTCATATAGTTTTTGAAACTAACACTTCATCCACCACTTTTGAAAGTTTTAAATTTGGTATCAAGCGAATTTCATTTCTCGTGGCTGCTTTCAGATCTTCTGAGTTGTGCGAGTTACTGACGCAGAAATTAGACTTTAAATAAACCCATAAACATCTGGAGCACTTAAATCTGGTTAACTGCATGGCCACTCAGTTTCACCAAACTCGAAATCACTTGATTTTTTGTTTCCATACTTGGGTGGTTTGTTGAATCGTCCTGCTGAAAGAACATATCCGCAAAATTGGGGTTCCGACACAGTTACTCAGGAATAAAGAATTCTCTAAGCATTTGTATGTAATGATTACCTGTAATGATTAAAGGAACACTATTTTCGTTAAAAAATGTGGACCTAGTAGGCATGATCACCATACAATAACTTTTGCACTACGTAAAGAGTGCTCATGAATCTCACATGGATTTTCTCCGGTCCATAGTATCACATTCTGTTTATTCAGATAACCAGGTAAGCGGAAGTTTGCTTCATCAGTCATTATGAGGGAAGTTTATAATGACCGATTAGCTAAGTTAAATCAAATTATAGTATTACGTAGCGCCAGCATGTTTGAACGTGTGGGGTACCTGAAGTTTATAAGGAAACAGATTCGGAACTTTTCTGAGGATGTTGGGCATTGTTTCCGCATTGGGACCAAACAGATTGATTTGGGGTGTTTGTGATTCCAGCTCTCACCGTTTAAGCGGTTTCTTCATTGCATACAGATCTCTATGTCTACCCTACATTTTGGGTCAATTGCACTGTCACTAGTTCAATGGGATTAAACACAGCGGAGAATCGACGTTCTAAAAAGTCGGCAAACGTAGCGTGAAACCTTCTTTGAGCAGAGATATCCGAGTTATTGCTAGCAAATTAAAATTCCGCTATTGATGCTCGCTGTTGTATACTCCACCATTGCCTGTTACATGATTAAATTTCGCAAATGATGATCTTCAGCTTCACCTGAAAAAAATATTAGCTCCTCAAAACATTCAGTGTAAGAACTGTCATTAATTATTTGTCACCCTGTACAACTCTGTAACATATTTGGCACATAATGAAACAGGTAGGAATGTGTGTCGGGTCATTTTGGCCAAACTTTGTAGTTTTCCTATAACAAGTATTTTCAGGACAGAACAGGAAAAGGAATAAATAATATTATTATAGGTAATTTCGAGGTTCATAAATATACGTTGTACTCAGCATGCGATAGATCATCGAGAAGCACTGAGAATATAATTTGGAAAGGCACAATGCATTTATATATTACATGAGAGCGTTCGTTAGAGTAAGAAGAATAAAGCACTGGGAAATACTTTCTTACTATTGCAGAAATCATAAAAAAAAGGGGTACAAATGCACTGCTACTGAAATAGACGAAACAGTGACGTTTTTAATAACCCCGTAATAATAAACGAAGGGGCTACACAAGGCTGCAGCCTGATAGCAATATTGCCTTACATATTGTCTCGAGCATGGAAAGGAGAGTACCTGATTCAGTTAAGCCACCAGAGGACAGATGAACAACGATGACCAAGAACAAGATACATCGACGGGAAAATCTTGAGTCGATCAAAAATCAGTATCTATCATATGACATTAGAACAGTCACACACTTCAGGTGCCGTGTGTGTAATGTTACGTACAAGTGCAGGGTGTCCCACATGAAACCGGTACGCCTCATGTACGATTAATCAGCTGTAGTCGAACTGCTTGTGAAGTAACATTGAGGCCCATAGCCACTACTTCCAACATCTCTTATAAACCAGTAACTACATGCTTCTTTACGTTACTATTACGTATTCTCTTTTAATTAGTTCATTGTTACTTGGATCTTGGACGGGAGGCGTACCATGTATTATTTACAATTGAAGATGAGGTTGGGCGTTTTGCTGAAATGTGTAGTGTAATACAGAGCAGGCAGGGAAAGCACTGTAGGAAAGAAACAGTTTTAAATTTTTGTGAAACCTTGTCTGTCCTAGTTGTCTTGTAAAGGAGCGAGACATTGATAATGAAACGCAGAGATATCTCCCAGATCGAAGCAGCGAGAATGAGATTCCACGTGCAGTTATGGGTTACTCCAAATGAGATTACATAAGAAACGAAGATGTCCAAAAAGAACGGGACTTTTATTTATTCTGTGTGTGCAAAAAATGAATATATATTAAATTGTTGTTAAATTAACCATGGACCAAAATTGCACCAGAATTAATTTTACATTATACCCCTTGGGAAAGACGCAGTGTGGAACGTCCCAGGAAGCAGGCGGACTGTTACGTCGGAGTAGGCCAGATGGCCTAGCCGGTGAAGATTATGATAATGATTTCCAAGCCCTAAACTGAACAGTAGCATGGACCGTTCGGATAGATATTTAATATTGCACATCAGGTCGCACTTAAGATGAACATTTTTATTTCGAAATAATTGAAGCATAAAAAAAAGGAGGAGGTGGAGGAAGGTTTATTCGAGGCAAATGTCAAGCAAAGAACGGCAAGCTGCCCCAGGTAATTACTGAATCCAGCCGAAGGGAACTGTCTCTCTCGGTTCGAAACGCGTCGATGGCCCCCTCCCCCGACGTTAGCAAGCAGTTGACGAGACGTTAAATGCCGAATGCAGCCATCAGACGCCTTAAACGAACCTGAGCTACCGTTTTATGTACGTTAATAATTGTGACGGCCGGCGTCACCCGCAGCGGGGCCGAGTGAAATAACTCGGTGCAAAGTGGTGGGTGCGCTGCCCCCGGGCCCCGATTACAGCGGCGCGCCGCCGTCACGACGCTGCCCGCCGCCGCCGCCGCCCGATGATATCGCCGTGGCAATTAGCGGCTGGCCTGCCTGCCCGCTGGAGATTGGTTTGTTACTCGCGTCAAGGCCACGGCACGCCAGTCTAGCTCGCGCACGCGCTCGCCCATCTAATATCGGTTGCGCAGCCGTTAACTAGGATGCCACTCTGCGAATTTCAGCCCTTCTTTCTCCTCCCACTCGCCTCAGTTATAATGGAGAAAAGGCGAGGACCTTTCTCTGCTGCCTAGAGGATGGGCGAAGCCTTAGTGGAGACGGTTTGCTATTGCTATCACGGGAGTAAACCGTCACCTTGCTGAGGAAACTATCACGAGCAGTCTGCCTTAACCATTAGGCCATACGAGCAAGCCTCCTGGCCTGGCTTAATCTTCTAAATCCGTTCCCCTCTTGTTCTTATTCACACATACACCGTGGGAGAACCTCTGGTTGTAGTGTTGACCTGGGGCCTCAATGGTTAAGGCTCGTAATAAACAGTAGACCGATGTTCGAGTTCCGGTCTGGCAGAGTAAAAAAATTGGTCGGTGCATACTTAAAAAATTAGAATGGCGTGGCGAGGATTCGTGACTCTTCGTTTTCGTTTTATTAGTTCGGTATAGCGGTCTCTATTCCACATCAGGAATCATAAGAAACAATGAAACTTGCACTCGAAGCAACCCATAAAGCACTTGAACTCTGGTATTGCAAATAACAACCCAATCCCTTCCACCCTGTGTGTTCCTCTGGCAGATAATCTGGTAAAAGAAGCAATACGATAGCGTCGGAGATCCTTACAGAGTAAGTGTGTTCAAAATACGTATAAACTCCCTATTTCTTCCGGCGTTTCTTGGCAGAAAAACTTCATAATTATAAATGTATCTGTTCCTAATTTGAATGCGATGAGTAAAATATACTGGCACAGACATTGAACCATTGTTAACCTTGAAAAGAACGCTACAAGTAGGTCGTGTACGAAAGCTGGACTGCTAATAGGGAGACAGAGAAACAGAGTTGATGAGAGAAACGGCCGATAGCAACTCGGATTTATACAGCGTGTCCCACAAGGAATGGTCACTGTGCAGGGATATGACACCAACGATCATTTGAAGCATAAAACTTGATATGGAAATACGCCCTCTTCCGGATGGTTTCGTAGATAGAGCACATTTAATGTAAATTGTTATTTTCTGTAGTATTCAGTACATTGTCATGGGAAATAGTAAAAATTACAACATGTGGTTTACAAAGTATCATTTGAAAAATACGTATTTTCAATACATTCACCTCTAAGCATTACCGTATACGTAAAATTACAGCTGTTGTACAGTTCACAATAATCGTCCGAATATCCCACCGTCAACTCCAATAGATTTGTGCGCTCTTGGGAGAACGTGTTATGTTGCATGTCCGAGTGCTTCTGCAAGTTCCGTAACGGGGGCAGCGTCATACATGATGCGACCAAGCAGTTCATCTCGCGTATTCACCTTTCGTTAGTACGTCTCAGTCTCCGTAATACAGCAAAAACAAAAATCTGATGAAGTAAGGTCTGGCGATCTTGGTGACGACTTAATTCTACTGCCACGACCAAGCCAGCAGTTAGGGTAAGTGCGGTTGAGGTGTTCCCTCACATGTCTGTTAAAATCTGGAGGTGCGCCATCCTGCTGTTAAGTCATCACAGTCCGCGTGGCCAAAGGAATACCCTCAAGGTGCTCAACAAACGAATTTTGCAAGCATGCAAGTAATTCTACACCGTCACTAGCTCTTCTAAAGGGAGTAGACCATCAACATGTTTCCGATCATGCCGCACCAAACATAGATCGAAAAATCAATTTGGAAATTGGTTTCCACTGCAGCGTATGGATTTTCCTGCGACGGATGATTATTTCGTGTGTTGTTGATTCCATTCCGTGTAAACGTGGCTTAGCAGTGAATAGTATTAATGGAAGCAAATGACGACTCTCATTTAACCAGTGACAAAAATTCAAGTCTTTCTGGGTTGTCGACAGTGTGAATTGCGGACACGCTGTATGTGAAACGGATGCAAGTTTTTTGTGTAACGTTCTCCATGCACGTGTTCGTGTAACATTGATATGTACAGCAAGTGGCCTTTTGCTAGTAGTACAGCTGCGGTGCACCACTTGGATGATATGTTACTGTTCCTGTACAGTTTGTTAAGCTACACATTCAGAAGAAAAATGGGAACATGGAAGAATACCTTTTTCACGCAGCGTGCAGGAAACTATGGTAAACGCTGTACGATCGAGGATTCACTGTGTCGGAAAGCACTGATTATATTCTTCGACAGTAGCTGGAGCAGTACCGACGCAGAAGCCATAAACATACACCATATCAACATATTGTTCACTAGATATATGGTATTCTAGCCAGCGCGTGTACGAAGGTAGTTAGCCGAATCTTCTCTCTGATACACTCTCAATCCTCCTCACAACTCCACGCAGGGACATCATGGACAACTGCGCGTTCAGCGGGCTTGTTTAATGGCTGGAAGACATCCCTAGCAAAGAGGCTGAAAGCAACTTTGGTAGGTTGGCCTAAAATAAAACGTCAAATAGGCTGGATGGGTAAGAAACATGTGCGCGCTACTAGTCCAACAATAGACGCCATTTAATGTTTACTGTTCCAAAAAACCATTCGGAGGAAGAGGAGATTAGTTTTTAATGTCCCATCGACAGCGTGGTCATTAGAGGTGGAACACAAGATTGGGTTAGAGAAGGATGAGGAAGAAAATCGGCCGTGCCCTTTCACAGGAACCATCCCAGCATTCGCAAGACATTGGCCCGTGATATGCTGATCCAGAGACTTCACTGTGCAAACCCGTGTCATTTGCAACTGAGGTTCTAGAAGTAGAAACTTGTTACATCGCCAGGGTCCCAAGTGGCCACAGATGCAATTTTCAAAGATAATTTGAGGAACAGTGTACGTCGAATTGTAGGCATTCTTTTACTCAAGATCACGAACTCTCTGTCTCCGAATGTCATTAATTTCTTCAATGGTATTTTTTCAGTTTTATCATGTACCCGTGTATCAGAAGTACCACGCATTTACAAGCGAATAAAATAAAGCCGCTATGCCTTCTGATTTATCCGAACGCGACTGCATGCTCAGGTACTGAAATGAATTTAAGCACAATGAAACTTGTGACCAAATCGAAACGATTTTACGTTAATTCACTTTGATTTTTACGTGGCGACAAATTGCGTGCACTTGCATCAGCTATTTATCAGTTATTACAAGACGCTTTTGGACTAGTTGGCCCTATATATATCTGTTCTACATATGGAAAGTGAGTAATGAGCGTGCAAACTACGGCATTGACTCCCACCATGAAATTAAATGGGCGTGGTCGTAAACAATATGAACCCGTCTCCAAAAGCAGAGTTCAGCACCATCTCACTCGACAACTGGACGCAACCACAGACTGAAAAGAGGTTAAATTGTCAGTTAGTCCATCATCAAGCGTCGCTGCCGGGAAAGCAGAGTGGTACGACACGGTGGCCACGCCTAGGTGACGGGTCGACATGTTTATGCGTTGTGCCGCGGTTCCAGTTTCACTGGCAGCATTCCAGCGGCAGCGCTCCCAGCGACACCTGTTGATTCCGCGGCCATTGTTGCGCCACTTATTATCTCCTGGACACGTCCACAGTTCCCGGCGCCTCTGGACAACCCTCCTCCAGACCACTTTCCTGAATACAGTTCGAAAGGACACATAGGGTGTTCCTATATTTTCCGTAGTTGCAGTCACGTATGTCATTGTCATTATGATCACAACGAAATGGAGGCATACATGGACCTGGTTACAAATTACACTGCCCTGTGCGTCAGATAATATTTCGTGTTTGGATTTAGTTTTGTTACGATTTTTCATCTTGCTTTTATCAATTATTGTCACATTTGTTGTAATCTTGAAAGCTTATCTGCAGTCGGTGACCGATAAGCTATTAAATTTTGGCTGCTGCACCGTGTGAATACGAACCTTGAGATGCAACATTATGTCAAATTGAATTTATGGCTTAAGAGGTGTAACTGCTTAAGAATTCGAATATTTATATTTCGCAATTGTCATTAAGTTATGACGATATCTGAGATTAACGCTGTGCTGCAAATCGACAGATCGCGTGAAAGTGTGGTGAAAAGGCAAAAGCTGTGAATACGAAATCGAAGTGACGAAACCAACGATTTGTTTATCATTGCTGCATAGCTTATTAAGAACTCTTTTGCCGTTTATACGCTTCGTTTTGTGCTGTCTTTCCAAGCATTAGCCTCAGATGGCTTTCTATATTTCAGCTTTATGAGCTAATGTTTTACTACTACATCTACCTGAGTATTCTCCTCATGATTTCTTAATTTTATTTGATAGAGAGAGATTGCCAGATCCGTGACGGTGAATAATGGAATCTGTTATGATGATGTATTTCCGTCGCCACGGCTACCGCACTGCAAACAAACAACACTAATTGTCAGAAGATAGAGTGAAATTAATTGGGAGTGCGAAACTGAATATTCTTAACCCGAGTCCTAGCATACGACCTGTTTCTTCATCCTCTCAGCTTCTTGTCGCCGTTATTGAGTCTCTCTGTTATCGCTCCTCCATATTTCTTAATTTCGTTTCATTTAATTTTTATTTTGTTTTGTAACGATTTGAATCGCAGTCATGCAAGCGCATTTTCTAAACTGCTGTTAAAAGCTTGCATTCGTTTTGGCTGAGAAGCTTTTTATTTTGCTGAATAACTTAGTAAGGACTTACGCTAATAACATCTCTTCAAAGCGACGATAGTCAGTCTCACTGAACGTATTACAGCAAGAACCACTGTCATTACTGAATTACGGGTTCAGTATCATTAGGCAACATTGCTTGCACACTTTGTGATAGGCGTGTGACTGCCGCTCCAATAGCACTTTTCACAATGCATTCTTCGAAATTTGGATTCCATGAGCAAGTTTAGGGGTGCTTCGTGATAATCGTAAGTTTCTGTCCAAGGGGATAAATTTCTTTCCATTAGGATGACACATATTCCGAAACTTGACCATCTACTGTACATCCGTACGTATTTCGGAGACTTTATCATACCTCTTCAGACATTCAGTGCATTATAAATAACGCTCCATCTTCGACAACCACCCATGAACTGTAAATAGTGGTAAACTGCATTGTGGACATATTACGATGGTAAGTAATTATTATCCGCAAAGTAGTTATAAAATTTTATTGTAATCAAATAGGAAACTTACAAGAATTGTGGACATATTACGAGGGTAAGTAATTATTATCCGCAAAGTAGTTATAAAATTTTATTGTAATCAAATAGGAGACTTACAAGAATATCATTTTTCGATATAGTCTCCGTGCGTTTCAACGCACTTGGTCCATCGTTGTACAAGCTTCCTGATGCTCTCATAAAAGAAGGTTCTCGGTTGAGCTGCGAGCCAGGAATGCACCGCTTCTTTCACTGCTTCGTCCGAGGCAAATCGACGGCGCTTTAATACCTGTTTGAGTGGACCAAACAAGTGATAGTCAGAAGGGACAATATCGGGACTATATGGAGGATGATCCAGTACTTCAAATTGGAGTTTCTGGAGCGTTTCAGCAACGTGGGCAGCAGTATGCGGACGGGCATTGTTGTGCAACAACACAACACCTTTTGACAGCAATCCTCGGCGTTTGCTTCGAACTGCAGTCTTTAACCTGGCAGTAAGCATATCACTGTTTATTGTTGTGCCCTTTACCCCATAATGTTCCAGTACTGGACCCTGTGCGTCCCAAAAACCCATAAACATCAGTTTCCCTGCGGGCGGTTGGGTTTGAACTTTTTCTTGCACGCCGAATTTGGATGTTTCCATTCCATACTCTGCCGTTTATTCTCCGGCTCGTAATGATGGATCCATGTTTCGTCACCAGTAATGATCCTGTCTAAGAATTTGTCCCCTTCGTAACCCTAGCCATCAAAATGTTTTTGCGTGTTGGTTTATGCAACTGTGTGAGTTGCTTTGGGATCCCTCTTGCACAAACTTTATAAAACCCAAGTCTGTTGTGGATGATTTCGTAGGCAGAAAGTGCCACATCGTCAGTAGTTAATCGTCTGTCTAAGAGAATCATTTCACGTGAACGCTCAATGGTTTTTTCATTTGTGGCGGTAAACGGTCATCCGGCTCCTTCATCGTGCGTAACACTTGTGCGACCATTTCAGAATTTCTCAATCCATTCGTAGAGACTCCGATGTGGCAAAACACTGTTCCCGTACTGTACTGCTGAAAGTCTTCGACGAATTTCGGCCCCTGATACGCCTTCCACCACAAAAAACGGATCACTAAACCCTGCTCTTCTTTGGTGCAAATCGACAGCGAGCAGCCATGATTAACGGCAACGAAAACGAAACTAACTTAGCAGCTTGAAAATTGTGAAGATGTAACAACAAATAAACAAAGCATGCGTCATCAACGTGAAACGACAGTACTACCAAAATAAACGAAAATATAACTAAATTGCGGATAATAATTGACTTAACCCTTGTAAAAACAACTGTGTATTGTTTTCAAAGGCAGCACCATCAGTGTCAGTGCGGCGGTCAACCGTTTGTTATTAAACATAGGCACGTGTCTCCGACGCATTGCTTATTCAATATTTCGTCATGTCTGAAGTATTCATTTCTGACCATTTGTTCTTTTTCTCAAATTGCTCAGTTTAGGTCGCTGTGCTATCTATATAGCTCAGACGGCCAAAGGTTTGTGACTTCTCATATAAAAAGGGCTTCCCAAAATAATATATACACGCTTTGAAATTGAATCTCTCTTAAATTAGAACAGCTAGAAATAATTCTTTGTGGGTAATAATTCAGAAGTTGGTGTACAGGCAGACGTCGAACCGAACAGACACGCCAGCAGCGGCAGCAGAGCAGCAGTTGTCTAATATACAGCAGTTTAGTTTAGTTCCCGGGTGCGTATCCTTTTGTAAGGCGGCTACCTGGCGCAATTTTCCCGCAGTCAGACCGCAACATCCCGCCACTAAGTCTCGTGTTGGTACACAGTATGTAGTTCCGATCAGTGCATTCTAGTTTGCACCCTTATCTCGTGCAGTAACTTTCGGGTAAGCTGAGTTTCTAGTAACAGGTAACTGTAGATACATCCGCTTCAGCAGAGAATTTTATTTCTGTTTAAGAGCTTGTCGTCTCAGGCGTAGTGAGAAATCTGCAGAGCACTTTTTATTCTCCTCGTTATATTTTGCGTACATTCCAAACTCAGTAGCGCCATTTGAGATCTTATACCTATTTCTACACACTACGATATGGCTAGGAACTGTGTTTGTTGTGAGCGGACACAAGGAGAATTCGCTGCTGTCGTAAACAGCTGGAATCAGCGTTGGCTACCGTCGACATGCTTCTGGCTAGTGCCCGAAGTTGTGGCTCTGGTGACGAGACCTGCGACTCCTTTGTTGCCGTTGGAATCCCCTGGTAACACGGGTGTCGCTGGCTCTTCTGATACGCAACATCTGACGGGTCCGTCCTTACTCGGAGTGGGTGGCAGACAGTGACGGGTTCACGTGTCACTGGGCGGAAGGCGGAAGAGAGAGCAGGTCGCACACGGCTGGCTGGCTGGCTCTTTACGCCTTAGCAACAGGTAAGAGGTGCTACCCAGTGTTGATGATGATTCTGAGCCATCACGGGATGCCTCTCCTGTTGGGCCAGTGCCCAATTCTCCTGCCCAGTCTGGACAGAGGAAGCTCCAGTATTTTGATGGAGTGATGGAGCCCCTCAGGGACATAGGAGGCAAGGCGGGGAAGAATGCCAGTGTGCATTCAGTATGTTTGCCCGGGAGTCTCGTCCGTGATGTGGAAGAGGCCCTGCCGGCGATGTTGAGCTCACTGGGTGCAACCGGCTGCATATAGTGGCACATGTCGACACGAATGACACCTTCTACTTGATTCTGAGGGCATCCTCGGCTCCTTCAGGCGGATGACTGGTTTGGTGAAGGCAACTAGCATCGCATGCGGGGTGCAGGCTAAGCTGTCTATTCGTAGCATCATACCCAGAGTTGATCGCGGTCCTCTGGTTTGGAGCAGAGAGGAAGCTCTAAACCAGAGGCTCAGACGACTCTTGAGACGGTATCGGGTGCGAATTTCTCGACCTCCGCTATCTGGAGCAGAATTGTAGGGTTCCCCTTAACAGGTCAGGCGTGCACTACACGCAGGAAGTATTAGGAACAGAAAGTTGATTGAGACCAGACTTAACGACAACGAAATCCTAAGTTCAAATTGGAATATTTATCCTAAGGATAGGTTAGTTGTCAATGGTGCCGACGTGTTTATTGCAGTAAAGAGTTCGAAAAAATCTAGCGAGGTTATCACGGATTTCGATTGGTGAATTGATCTGGGTGAAGTTAAGTATCAAAGATCAGTCAAAAATATTAATTGGATGCTTTTATAGACTGGGTTAGGAGCTCTGGTGGGCCGGCCGCGGTGGCCGAGAGGTTCTAGGCCCTTCAGTCCGGAACCCCGCCGCTGCTACGGTCGCAGGTTCGAATCCTGCCTCGGGCATGGATGTGTGTAATGTCCGCAGGTTAGTTAGGTTTAAGTAATTCTAAGTCTTAGGGGACTGATGGATGACATCAGATGTTAAGTCCCATAGTGCTTAGAGCCATTTGAAGCTCTGATGGTATAGTGCCTCAGACAGAACTCGCAGAATATCGTTAGTAATGTTCCTGACCAAGCCGTTGCAATAGGGGATGATTTCAGCTTGTCAGATACAGATTGGGTGCTATCAAACTGGTGCCAGAGACAGGGATTCATGTGTTCTGGATATATTATCCGAAAATTACTTTGAGCAGATAGTAAGAGAACCAACTCGTGAGGGTAAAGTCTTACTTAGAGCAAATAGATAGAGAACCAATTCGTGAGGGTAACGTTGGTTGGTTGATTTGGGGGAGGGGACCAAACAGCAAGGTCATCAGTCCCATCGGATTAAGGAAGGGCGGGGAAGGAAATCGGCCGTGCCCTTTCAAAGGGACCATCCCGGCACTTGCCTGGAGCTATGTAGGGAAATGACGGAAAACCTAAATCAGGATGGCCGAACACGTGTTTGAACCGTCGTCCTCCCGAATGAGAGTCCAGTGTGCTAACCATTGCGCCACCTCGCCCGAGGAGGGTAATGTTTTAGACCTCCTGGCATCAAACAGACCTGGACTTACCGTATCAGTGATTATAAGGTTGTGATATCATCTATGACAGATGATCTGACAAAGAACGTTAAGAAATGTAGGAAGATATTTTTGCTTAGCAAGAGTGACAGGATACAAACTTCAGAGTATGCCCTAGACAGTTATTTCCCAGGTAAGGTCATAAGGGATGGGAAGACCCACCATGGTTTAATAGCCCTGTCAGGAATCTGCTGCGTAAACAAAGAGAACTTCATCTCAGGTTGAAGAGAAGTAACAACCTAGCTGACAAACAAAAGCTGAAAGAAGCGAAAATGAGAGTAAGGAGAGATAGAGAAACGTTCAATAACTACGAAAGTAAAACTTTCTCAATCCATCTGAGTAAAAACCCTAAAAGATTCGTCTATTCATTCACTCAGTGACCATACTGGCTCCAAAACGGAATCTAACAGAGAGAGAGAGAGAGAGAGGGTCGAAGTACTGAATTCGGTCTTCCGAAATTGATTCACCACGGAAGATAGTGACAGGGTCCCTCCTTTCAATCGTCGTACGAACATCGAAATGGCAGGTTTGAGATAACAGATCGCGGAATAGAGAAATAACTGCACTCGCTTAGTAGTTGGAAGGCCTCAGGACCAGATGAGATGCCTGTTAGATGCTATAAAGATAAATCGAAAGCACATGGTCCTCTTTTAGCAGTAATTTATCGTAGATCGGTTGAGTAACGAATTGTACCTAGCGACTGGAAGAAAGGACAGATGCACACAATTGTGGATCTACACTCCTGGAAATTGAAATAAGAACACCGTGAATTCATTGTCCCAGGAAGGGGAAACTTTATTGACACATTCCTGGGGTCAGATACATCACATGATCACAATGACAGAACCACAGGCACATAGACACAGGCAACAGAGCATGCACAATGTCGGCACTAGTACAGTGTATATCCACCTTTCGCAGCAATGCAGGCTGCTATTCTCCCATGGAGACGATCGTAGAGATGCTGGATGTAGTCCTGTGGAACGGCTTGCCATGCCATTTCCACCTGGCGCCTCAGTTGGACCAGCGTTCGTGCTGGACGTGCAGACCGCGTGAGACGACGCTTCATCCAGTCCCAAACATGCTCAATGGGGGACAGATCCGGAGATCTTGCTGGCAAGGGTAGTTGACTTAAACCTTCTAGAGCACGTTGGGTGGCACGGGATACATGCGGACGTGCATTGTCCTGTTGGAACAGCAAGTTCCCTTGCCGGTCTAGGAATGGTAGAACGATGGGTTCGATGACGGTTTGGATGTACCGTGCACTATTCAGTGTCCCCTCGACGATCACCAGTGGTGTACGGCCAGTGTAGGAGATCGCTCCCCACACCATGATGCCGGGTGTTGGCCCTGTGTGCCTCGGTCGTATGCAGTCCTGATTGTGGCGCTCACCTGCACGGCGCCAAACACGCATACGACCATCATTGGCACCAAGGCAGAAGCGACTCTCATCGCTGAAGACGACACGTCTCCATTCGTCCCTCCATTCACGCCTGTCGCGACACCACTGGAGGCGGGCTGCACGATGTTGGGCGTGAGCGGAAGACGGCCTAACGGTGTGCGGGACCGTAGTCCAGCTTCATGGAGACGGTTGCGAATGGTCCTCGCCGATACCCCAGGAGCAACAGTGTCCCTAATTTGCTGGGAAGTGGCGGTGCGGTCCCCTACGGCACTGCGTAGGATCCTACGGTCTTGGCGTGCATCCGTGCGTCGCTGCGGTCCGGTCCCAGGTCGACGGGCACGTGCACCTTCCGCCGATCACTGGCGACAACATCGATGTACTGTGGAGACCTCACGCCCCACGTGTTGAGCAATTCGGCGGTACGTCCACCCGGCCTCCCGCATGCCCACTATACGCCCTCGCTCAAAGTCCGTCAACTGCACATACGGTTCACGACCACGCTGTCGCGGCATGCTACCAGTGTTAAAGACTGCGATGGAGCTCCATATGCCACGGCAAACTGGCTGACACTGACGGCGGCGGTGCACAAATGCTGCGCAGCTAGCGCCATTCGACGGCCAACACCGCGGTTCCTGGTGTGTCCGCTGTGCCGTGCGTGTGATCATTGCTTGTACAGCCCTCTCGCAGTGTCCGGAGCAAGTATGGTGGGTCTGACACACCGGTGTCAATGTGTTCTTTTTTCCATTTCCAGGAGTGCATATCGTTGATGTCAATTTATTGTAGAATGATGGAACACGTATTATGCTTAAGAAGTATGACGTTCTTGGAGAAGGAAAATCTCATGTATAAAAATCAACATGAATTCTGCAAAGAGAGATCCTGCGAAACTCAGCTCGCTCTGTTCCTCCGTTGAGGTCCACGGCACCGTAGACAATGGCGCTCTGATTGATACCGTGTTCCTTGAGTGCAGGAAAGCATTGACACCATCCCGCACTGCCGTTTAGTGAAAAAAATATGAACTTCTCGAATATCGGAGCACATTTGCAACTGATTTCAAGACTTCCTTGCAGAGAGAACTCTACACGTCGGTCTCAACGGAACAAAATCGACAGATGTAAAGGTAATTTCCGGAGTACCCCAAGGAAGCGTCGTAGGACAGTTAGTGTTTACAATATATATAAATGATCTAGTAAGAAACATCGGATGTTCTGTAAGGCTGTTCGCAGATGATGTTGTTGTCTATAATTTAGGGCTCAATTAATGGTACAAAATGTACCCTCCGCTACACACTATTACGTAGCTTGCTGAGTATGATGTAGATGAAGGCGGTGAAAAACCTAGAACTCTTCCATTTGTTGCAATATGGGAAGCAAAAATTGTGAAATACTTTGAGAATCGAAATGGATGCATAAGTGTTAGGGGGAAAAAAACCTCAGCATGTGAGTTAGTCGACGCCTTGAATTGAATTTGGATCACCACCACCTTCATGGTTGACAGTTACGAAAATCCGAGACAAGTCTGAAGTCGGTGGAACGGTACACGGTGAGAAGAAGGGATTTAGCGGAAGAAATACATGTTCAGCACACAACAAAAGTGTTGAAGGAATTCAGGCGTACACAGCCTCCTCGAAAAAGTCTTTGCGAGACAGGGTTCAGGAAAGCCAGGGTCCACAGAATTTTGTGGACTCAGATATAGAAGTCTTATATCCTGACACTTCTCCCTGTTCCGAACGAGAATGATGCTTACAGGCGAACTGAATTTTGTGAGTAGTTTATCAACACGTATGAAGACGATGAACGTTTCCAGTATCCAGTTCGTTGGACGGATGAAACTACCTTTGAACCTAATAAAACATTTACCCGGCATATAGCGAGTTCTAGTCTAACAAAAAACGATTTGTAGTTAAAGAATGACATGTTAATCTACCAGGAATTGCAGTTTGATGTGGTCTTTCGTGTATAGGGTCAGTCGAGCCATACTTGTTTGGAGACACAGTCACAAGGTGACTCTTACCTCTAAATGTTGCACATAATAACTCCTTACCTTATCGACGTTTTTGACAATGAAGACTATTACTTTCCCCAAGATGTAGGACCACTTGATGCGAGGGAATTTTGTAATCACATATTCATTAATATAAAGGTCGTTCCGTCCAACACACAGCAGGCAGAATTAGTTGATTTTGTAGATGACAATAGTATCGTAATGAATCCACGCATACATACAGTAAGAGAAGAAATGGCGTACAATCTTAAAAGTATTGTTGATTAGTTTTCTGCGAGTGGTCTCGTGTCAGTTTCAGAAAGGCACAAAATATTCAGTTCTGCACATTTAGAAGTACTAGATACATGATGAGTGTAACACATGCTAATGAAATAATAACTAGGGTGGAAACGTCAAAACTTTTGAAGTAATAACTAGAGTGGAAATGTCAAAACATTTAGGTATCCGTATCGATGTAAATTTAAACTGGAAAAAACACGTTTTGGAACTCGTAAAACAAATCAGTTCGGCCACATTTTTCACTTCTAATCGTAGCAAATCTTGGGGAGAGACAGATAAGTTAGTTGACAAATTCTGCGTATTTTGATTCAGTAACGTCGTATGGACTAATGTACTGCGGTCGCTCAACTTTTAAGAAAGGAACTACTCTAATAAGAATACGTAGTGCTCACCCACGATCTCTTGTAGGCCTGCTTACTCCTTCTCAGTATATTTATAACCTCATGAAATTTGTTTTGAGTAATCCTCTGCGGTTGAAAAGGGATAGTTATGTACGTAATTACAGTATCAGAAGAAAGAAATGACATTCATCACTCTACGTTAAGGTTATCCGTAGCACAAAAAGGGGTGCACAATGCTCCGTCCAAAAATTGTAATTACCTACCTAATGATATGAAATGTCTGACAGATAACAAAGCTAAATTTGAAAACAAAGTGAAAACATCTCTCGTTGATAACTCCTGTAGACTTCTATGGTAGGGGTACCGTCAAGAAGACAGTGTTCGCCGCTAAAACAAAAACACTGAATGATCTAAGAGAGCAAATTGAGAAAGCCTGCTATGCCATTTCATTAGGAACAATACAGCTGGTACGTCGTTTGCAAGTCGGGGACGGCTGTGGACTGCGGCGGAAGGAGATCATTTTGAACATACAACACGTTAAGATACATCTTAATGTAAATGTCACTAAAAAAACTGAATATTTGTGTATTCTTTAATTAAAAATATGGGGTTTTTATAGGGTGTGTTCACTTATTTTAGAACAGTCTGTATAGCTGTTTGCAGGCATGCGTAATACGTTCTCACATCTATTTCGGCCTAAGCATTCGGTTGTGGTTTGTTAATTTCACGCTGTGGCAGACTTGTCGTGAATTTAAATTTTTATAAAATGAGATGCTGCTAATTCTACCGAATTTGGGTTTCCCATACGAGACACACAGCTCGATAAGATAGCCGGAATATCTCGCGTTAGTACAGAGGTAATCACCCCGAAGGATTATTTTAACACAGTCGTGCTCTACTGATGCTGGTCGTCTGCGATATGACATGGTCGTCTTCTCGCGACTCCAGAGGACCTCGTTACGCAGCCAGATGAGGGCACACAGTCACCGTAAACGCCGGACAAAAACCTAACAGCAGCTGATTGTTGAGCTCCGGGCGTTCTGGTCCTCAGCCACGAGGCAAAAAATCATCGCCTAACAAAACTGCATTATTTGCATTAGAACATAGGAAACTTGGTGGGTTAGATTTTGCAGCGAAATGTCGTGTATATGTAAAATTAATCCTTGTCTTGTGCGGGTACCCCCATTCTGTGCCAGAAATACAGTCTTTAATCCATAAATTTATTACACTTGTATAAAAAGACGCACTTCATATCTTCCGCGTCCTATATTTAGATTGTAAGAATAGAACGTACACTGTTCTTTTAGTTGGTGAATTTTCGCGGAGAAAAGCTTTGCGGTGTTTCCGCTTGATAACGATGACAATACTATGAGTTCCTGTTCGTTGTTTTTGCAGTCGTTTCGTGGAGGGGGAGAGAGAGAGGGGGGGGGGCGCTGTGCGAACATCCAGTCAAGCAGCGTTGTTCGCAGTAATTCGGAAATTGCCTGTTTACTGTGTGGCGAGAGACGAATTAACATTTGGTCGCACTGTGTGTCAGGTCGTTTTTGCGATCATTTTGATGGAAATATCTGTTTGAGTTCACACTGATTAATACGTGGCGGTGAAAAGCGTTGATGACATCAAAGACAGAGGAGCGATGCCAATATGTGGCTGGCGAAAACAGACGAGCGGCCATCACACATACTGTCTCTTTGAATACACAGGCAGCGTTGATATTATAGTTTTTTCTTCGGTTGCCGATATTTTACCTGTGTTTCGTATCCTTCTGTCTGTCGAACTGATTTTGTCACAACAGCACCGATCTGCTAGACGGGGCCACCGTTGTAGTCACCCGATACTCCTGCCAGTAGCCGAAGCAGCGGTAGAGCCTGCGGTCCTGCTGCCTCATGCGCTTACCTGTGGCTTCGCTTAATGAGCACCCATTATGTCACCCTTGCGAGAACTCCTTAACAAGTTTACTCACGACTGTTGCAGTCGTCGGATGACCGTTTAGTGTCGCAACACCTCAATAATTATAGTTTTTTGTTAAATTACTCAAAAATATACGCGGGACTGCGCGTTTTTAAAAATAAGTTCGTCTGCTGTGTTCTGCTCTTATCCGCTTGTTATCTGTGCATACTATTCCATAATGATACGGAAATGGAAGAATACTATCGCGAAATGAGCCTGGTCCGCCTCCCTCCCCCCCCCCCCCCCCCCGCCCCCTCTCTCTCTTTCTTTCTGTCTACAGACTGCAGTCTGCTGAACAAAGTATTTTATGAGAATTGTTATGGAATAGAAGCATATTTTCTGGTTGCGAGAACCACCTTGTTACCCCGTTCAATAAAATACATTTACTTCAAAAATATAAGGACGTTGTCTTGTGATTTAAAACAATACTAAGCGTAAAGTTATAAAAAACAATAGCCACATCATATTGCGTCCCTCTTACTGAGTGGTTAGTGTGTAACATAATAAAGCTCTGATATGGAACGAATTCATGAAGCGACCTAAGTTGAACATTTGTTTTACTATTTGTTTTATTGTTTGTCTTAGTTGCGTTCACATTTGAGTTAGTGTTTACTAATTTCGAGTGTATTTACTCGTTCGTTTTCAGAACATTACCAGAGTCGTTCTCATGTCTTTATTGATATAGTATAATATCGGCACATTTTGAGTTGTGCCACTATACTGCAACATTTGGATTTATACCGTGAAAACGACTCTGATAATGGTCAGAAAATGAACTGGTATGTTCGAAACTCGTCACCTTAAACATAAATGTGAACGCGACTAAGGCAGCAGATTAAATAAATAGTGAAACTGAATAAATGAATAAAGTTGTTGGTTATTTTGCCAATGCAGTGACAGAGTTCCATAAATGAATTGAAGTTTTGCGTTTCTCGGGATTGTCTCCTCGGGATATTCGGAGTAAATACTCTTGAAGTAGACTCGAAGTCTACCGTCGTTGTGGTGAATTCGCTCAAATTCCACAAGCGAGCTAACCTGCTTTGGGCTGTCGCGTTGCTTTTTATTTTTCAATTTTTCAAGCGGCTGTCGGAAACAGAAAATCGGTACGGGTGGATGGATCCGCGCGTGCAGCCGCCAGAACCCTTGAAGCTGGTGGCGGTGGTGCTCGACGCTACAAACGCTCCGATTAGCCGCGGAGTCGCTCGCCGGCTCGCGCTGTTACGTACAGACCCACGTACGCCCGCCAGCGTGCTCCTCTCTCCTCCCTTTCGTCTTTCTGCCTCCTGCTTGTCTCACCCCTATCCTCTACTCATCCTCCGTTGCCGAGGACAGCAGCAGCAGCAGCCGCCGCCGCCGCGGGCTTCGACGACGTCGACGGGGCCCCGCAGCACTTTGCAGAAAACTATACGAAAGCACTCGGAAAAGAATGGACTTTGTGGCAGGCGGGCAGGCCGCGAGGGGGCTAGGCAGGGGGGGAGGGGGGGGCAGTGTTTTAGGGGAGCGTGTAATTGCAGCGAGCAAATGTGTGACGTCGCCTCGCCGTCTTCTTCGCGAACAATGGCGGAGAGGTTTGTGGCTGGCGACTCGTCCCCAACCCCCGGGCTGGCCGCGACTTTTAAAGTAATGACGCCGCCGCCGGCCGCCACCGCTGCGCACGATTAAACCGCCTCCAATTGAAAGGGAAACTGACGATAGTGGATTCCATTTTTGTAATTTTCTTTCCAGCGTTTTCATTTGTTGCTGTCACGGACGCTGAAACAACAAATATTTTTTTGTCCTGCTTATTTCGTGGTCTTTTTAGTTTTTTTTCTTTCTTCCCCTCACATCGTCTGCATCAGTACCGAACACAAAGAATTCACACACAGAGTCAACACCTTAAATGCACGTAAACGCTACGGCGAATACAGTCCACATTGTTAAAGAGATAACGTTATGCGCTCTTCTCTTTATTAAAGTCACTTCTTTGCCGAGAAGCCGACGAGATTAAACGAGAGGTAAAAATACAGGATTAGCGTTAATTGCCACCTTAATTACTTTATTGCTAATTCTAAAGATTAAAGCTACGCCGTGTCGCCGCAGCAGGCGAGACGCAGTCGGAATTCGGAAGTGCTGCCGCCGTTTAAACGAGAGGAAAAGTTGTTCGGCCGCGCGCTGTCTCGTACAATGGCGCTCGCGGCGGAAAAAAATTGCGACTAATTATTTAAAAAATTGTGCTACATTAACAACTAGAATATGAAATCGTGTTTCGAACCCGACCGGAAGTGGGACACGTTGGAAATGTGACAGGACGCGTGCTTTTAGAAACGTGTTTGCCTTATTTATGAAGGCACGGAGAGAAATCTTTAATTTTCAAAACGGCTGCGAGCTGAATTATTTATAAACAGCGATTAACGGTCCATTTTAGTGGCGCTAATGAAAGTTTAACCGTAACGCTGCGGCTGTCGGGCCCTCGCGCGGGTCTGATGCACCGCAAATTGCATTACGCTCTGCATTTAGGCATTATATTGAGATTTAGCGGGCAATCAGCGGAAATTGGAGAGTCACGAGCAAAGTATTTCATATTAAAACTGTTAGCATACTGATTGATACTTGGTATTTTGAGGATCACACGTAATCGGCCCTCCCATAAACTAACACCCTCAAACAGTAGGGAAAAATATACCCTGCTCCCGACTAAAAACTGACGGCGGGCACAGCCTGAACTATTTTCAGGCGTGGTTCTCAAGTTGTTCCAAAAGCCTATAGAGAGCATTTCCTGTGCGTTATTTCCTCCTAGCAAAAACAATTTTTTTTTCGTACAAACCGTGAATACAGTACAGTGCAAGACGACTACAAAGATAAACGTTACTACACAAAGTAGTGAGATACATGTGTACACATGTATTAAATAACCTGCAACAGCGTATTAAATGTATCCTCGGTAATGCAATGGAATTCAACACTGAATCGAAGACCTTCTGTTCACAAATCGTTCCACTCCATTGAAAAGCGTGTTCACAATAAGTCTTAACATTGCTGTGTTATTTTGGTATAATATTATAATTAATATGTACACTGTATTACTACAGTGTTTCATAAAGCTGTGTCGTTTCATTCTATCGGAAAATAAAATCTAATGTAGACTTCTTTCCTCGTCCCAGAGCCGTTCTCCGCAGGACACATGGAATATAATTCACATTATCTAATGTAAATTAATGTCTATGGAAAACTTAGATAACCGTATGCGACTATCAAAATTCTGTTCTATTCTTTATGTGTGTCACTCACAGTCGACAAAAGCTGGCCATTTGGAGACTTTGACAACAAGAAGTGCAGCGGTTGTTTTACCATTGATTACATCGTCAGCTTTATTTCCGAGTGGTTCATGTCACTAACAAAATTAAGGATACAGAGTCAGTTGTCTGTTATTTGTGTCATATGTGCATCTGCGTTAACATTTTTTACTTTTGTGCTCTCTAGTTTTTCCCCGTTATGGAGATGTAACACTCTACTTTATGTTAAAAAAATTACATTGGAGAACTAAAGGATGTGAGGTTTTTACATTGTTTATGGTCTCCACTCTAGAATGTTCTTCAGTTCGTCGTGCACACAATAGTTACTTGAATTTACTTCTCGGACAAGCAGTACAACATTATAGCAGCTATCCAGACACTAACTCGGAAACATTGTCGAAAATTTGCTGAGGCAAACATAGTAAAAAAAGCACCCATCACTACTTTCTGTAAGATTGATACACTAAATAACTGGCGGAAACAGGCAATACAGAAAGAGAGTTGCCCACATGAGCTGAAGGCCTTTAAATTAACATCGGGGGTGGTTAATAACAGGTTCTCTGTCTGTTTTATTTTTTTTATTGTTCTATAACTGGTATTTGCCGACCACTGTTACTTGACTACTGTATGTTTTTGTCTCATTATAAACGAAACGATTAAAAAGTGGAAGTTCCCGTAGCAGTCAACAGGATATACGATCTAAATAAAAGTAGCATCTGTAAGGCGCCAGCCGGCCACTGTGGCCGAGCGGTTCTAGGCGCTTCAGTCCGGAAACGCACTGCTGCTACGGTCGCAGGTTCGAATCCTGCCTCTGGCATGGATGTGTGTGCTGTCCTTAGGTTAGGTTGGTTTAAGTAGTTCTAAGTCTAGGGGACTGATGACCTCAGATGTTAAGTCGCACAGTGCTTAGAGCCATTTGAACCGTTTTTGTAAGGCGCCACATATTATCTTTGTTATTGTACTCAGGACCTGTGATCACTTTTTGCGTAGGCCTAGTTCTTCATCACAATGACACTTCGACTGTGACGAGTGGAATAACACATCGTGCAGGAAAAAAAGTCGATAATTCAGCTGGTCAAATTTTGCGCTGTACTGTTGCTCCAGACTGGTTGAAACACGGCACTGCGATGGTCGTCGATCTCCAAGTAGTGAGTTTGACTCCAGGTTGTGAAAGACATTTTCTGTACCAGTTTATGGCCCGCATGGGAAAGAGAGTTCCTAATCACCATTCCGTGCTCTGTTGCCCTGGGAATCTCACCGTTAAGCTCGGCTGCTTCCTGGGCTCTATTCGTTTCATGAGCAACAGTGTTGTACAGGTTGTACAGGTCCTACGCGCCTACGAGTAACGCTCGACGACAAGGCATCTGTCGTGAAAGAATGGTATCGATGTGTGGAAAATCCTTCTTTTTCGTGAGTACGCAGTAACTTCATGAAAATTTGTGCCAAGTGTGGACGCGAACTTGAATTTCCGGCTTTCCGCCAATTGTCGGTTTAACACCTGGAATTACTCAAATTCTGATTGTACCCTCTAGCACAACCATTACCATATGTGGAAACATTTGTTACGATGAAAACATGGGTTAGTCCTGGACATGTGCTCAGATACCCTAGTGCTTCGGGCGCAGCTTACGAAAAATAGGAAATCCTGGATCGAAAAAAATGGTTCAAATGGCTCTGAGCACTATGGGACTCAACTGCTGAGGTCATTAGTCCCCTAGAACTTAGAAGTAGTTAAACCTAACTAACCTAAAGACATCACAAACATCCATGCCCGAGGCAGGATTCGAACCTGCGACCGTAGCGGTCTTGCGGTTCCAGACTGCAGCGCCTTTAACCGCACGGCCACTTCGGCCGCCAATCCTGGATCGAGTCCCAGGGTGGTTCAGATCTTCTGTGGCCACAACATACCCGTTACATTGTGGATTCAACATCTCTCGCGTGTTTTTCTGGTATCGTTTCTAACATAAGTTTTCGAATAAGGTCAGATCGAAAGGTTTACACGAGAGTTTTATTTGTATTGCTTTCGTTTCATGTCATCGGATCTTCGTTGATCACACACCTCATTGAATCTCACCCACCTCACTGAATCTCCGAGCCGTACGAGTGTACCTTATATTCCAGTTTAAGATTTAAGGGAATTTCGGGATTGGCAGTGGCAGTCACCAATATCCAAACACGTGTTAATAAATCGTCTGGTGACGTTATAAAAGGCAGCATAACGCGTGGAGGTGAAGACGGCTGCGTAATTGACTTTTGTAAACATTAAAGGGAGTGAACCGTCATCACGCAGTCTTTCCTTTGCAGCACGCTGTGAAATTTCAGCTTGGCTGGTGATGTGTGGTCATAGATCGCCCATCGTGACCCTCTCTCTCACGGATTTTCGGACCACTGTAAGAGAGACGTGGGCTGCCGTCGCCCGCGGCGCAGCTGAAGGCGGCATCTTCGCGCATGTCGCGGCAATATCGGCTGCGCCGTCCTCGCCTCGGCGAACTGTGTTCACGGGCCTCCTCCCCAGGCCTCGGGCCATGAATAATGCACCGAGTCAACACGCGCCCGTTTCCTCCCCATGTGACGTGTAGCACCGCTCGCAGAATGAAGGTCGTCCTATCCCTTGCTCCCTGTGACAGCTCCCCCTGGCACGGCTCCCAGTGGAATCGTGTAACAGACAGGCTGGATCTTTCTAGACACCGTTTAATTTTTTCGACACATCCTTAAAGTTTAACTAGTCACTCAGTTTACACTCCCCCCCAAATGCACTGACAATGTGTATCTATGCGGTATTCGATTCAGATAGGATTCTTGTCGTACTTAACATTTTTCTCCACGCCCGCTGCCTTTTAGTTTATCAACAGTGTTAATGGTTATACTTTAGTCGGGATGTCGAGTAATAACGTGCAGTTGGTTCTGACGCTTACAGATTACAACGAAGGAAGGAAAGAATATTAGAGTTTAACGTCCTGCCGACAACGAGATCGTTGGAGCCAGAGCACAAGCTCTGCTTAGGAAAGGATGTGGCGGGTGGTGGTAGTGGTGGTGGGGGGTGGGGGAGGGGGGCTAAACCGGCCGTGCCGTTTCAAAGGTGCCATTCTGACATTTTCCTTCGACGGTTTAGGGAAATCACGGAAATTCTGAATCTTTATGGTCGAACGGGGATTAGAACCGCTATCATCCTGAATGCGAATCCATTGTCTCAACCACTCCACTGCCAGCCTCGATTAAATATTACAGTCGTCTACGTACGAAGTTACGCCATAAAGCGGTCGTTGGATGCATTGCTCGCTAATTAGCGGAATAGCCATGCGTCATCCGGTGAAAAGAAACTTGGAATATTCACGCTTCATGTATGTTAGATTAGTAGATACGATAAGAAGCTGTTTTGCCTTTTGATTATACCAAATCCTTCCGAAAGAACAAGTAAAAAATTGAGCAGTGATTTCTTTTTGCCTACCTAACCAACACGTGCTACGTTGTAAACAGGAACGTAAATGAGTAAAATGACTGAGGGTGAAGTAAATTTTTGGAAAAGATGACATTGTTTCATAGAGACAGTGATTCATTTTTTTTTATTTTGAATTAAATGTTTTCTTTGACACAATCACAGAAAATTTTCTATATATTTCCTGTGTATTGACACCAAGGGCAATCATCAGAATGATTGAAAGCGTTATCATATGAGGTTCGTATGAGCAGTTGCCAGCGAGCCCGTGCGCATGCGCAGAGCTGAATTCGCGTATGAGCAGTGCCTTCCTCTCGCTTCTGGCTACTTGGAGCGTGGCTGTTTGGTGTATGAGCAGTAGCAGCACGTAGCCAGAAGCTACCCGGAAAAATTTTCCTGGCGCGCCCAAGCTGACAGATTCGCGCACGCGCAGAGCAAGCCGAGTTATAGTGGGGGGCGGGGTCCTTCCCCACGTGACCCGTGTATATGTTTCGTGTCTTCGTAATAGAGCTGGTCTCATCGTTTACAGCTCCCACGTCAAATGAAAACAAAACAGATTTCTGTGGCCGGGAGCCATCAAGTGAATTAATATACATTCTCATAACCATGAAAGACCAAAATAAGTTAGTAGTTTCAATTCTCTGATTTTATATTATTGCCAGGTTATTAGCAATCAACCATTAATGTCTTAATGAAGCTATTTCTGGCTGTTTTATAGAGAAATTTGCTTCAGTTAATTTTTTTTCCGCTGAGGCAGTTAGCTTATTTGAAACGAAGTGTTTCATTCCGCGCTATTGGCTACTTTCAACCTCGTTCAATTTAAAGTGCAAATTTTCATTTTCTGGGACGAATGACGTTATACCATAATAAAGAACCAAACATGAGAATACAGTACTGGACCTCCAAGAAAACTGGTATCACGAGAACCACATGAAAAGCTGAGTATCAGGTACTTCAGAGTCCATCTGGACATACAAATGTGCAAATAGAGCGGAATGAAGCATTTTAGTATGGTTTATGAAATTCCGATGCTGCTGGAGTAGTCTCTGATGTCCTGTTCCTTGTATGACACTGTAAGATCTCTTAATGCTATATACGTACGAACATACGTAAACACAGACTTGAAGCAAAGTAGGCAAATTTGGTCAGTAGTTTTGAACTAAATATTTTATTTCAAATATAATGACAGCTGTAGCAGAATTTTATAGATCTGCCTTCTGTGAAAGTGTTTTTTCGATCACAAGGCACTTGTCTAGTACTTCCTCTGGGCCTGAAGTTACTTCTTAATTTGTGTTTACGTCTTAAATTTATAGAATGCCATTCTATGCTAAATTTTAGACTGGCAGCATACCATGTTTTATCGTTTTAACTCCCCACATAGCTTCATATTTATTCCTAGAGTAGAATATAAACTGTCAGTTGTACAGTATCTTTGCCTCACGGACAACCATGTTAATTTTTTCATATTTTGAAATAGTCATGAAATTTATTGTCCTTTATTCCGGTGTAAGCTACACAAGAAACTGTCTCTTTTTTTGTTGCAAGTAATTTGTATTCCATCCTAGTAGCTTTTTGCAGTGCTGTGTAGATGTAAACGTGTTGGAAATGCTACATAACAATATTGCAGAGTAAGAATTTAAAAAAAAAATCTGTCAAAGTCACTCCTTAGCAAAATTTTATGGTACTTCGAGCAGTGGAGTCTAAATTTGAAATGACTCAAAAGCCAAGAACTGCTTCCCTATTTGCATCCTTTATCTGTGTGGGATATGATAAAACAATTGCTCTAAGTACAACTCAGTATGTCCTCTCAACAACATGCCGCACGGGCGGCACGGCTACACAGGTCACGTGATGCCCCACCAGAAATACGACGAAAAGCGTATGAGCAGAGCAAGCACCAAGCACGGGCTGCCTACGTCATCGTAGCTGCGCATGCGCAGTACAGCCTGTTGTCTGGCGCTTTCTGGTAACTGCTCAAACGAACCTATGGTCACCAAGTAATGCTTTGTCACACTACGTGACCATCTGACGCTGCTTTCAGTCTTTCTGATGGTGGACATCCTCGTGTTCACAAAACCAGTAAACAGGAGCCGTGTCGTCTTGGAACTGTGCGTCACAGGTGTAGAACAAACATTGTACCACGGGATGGACCTGATCACCCAAAATGGTCACAGAATCGTTGGTAGTGATGCGACCTCGCAGAGTACCTGGAGTCCATGGACTACTACGATGTAGGTGGCCAAATATCACCGAAGCCCCGCCGTATTTCACTATTGTGACGTGAACTCGGCTGAAGCTGGAAAAAGTATGCAAGAATACTCATCCGACCAAATGACTTCCTTCCATTGCTCCGTAGTCTAGGTTTTATGGCTTCGGCACCACGTTGTCCTGTCTATTTAGGCATTTGCGTCACTGATGAGATTCTTTGGAATTCCAGCGCGCCCTGCAATTCCCTGCTTACGGAGCTCCCTTCATGTTGATTTGCTGCTGACAGTGTTCGCTATTGCGGCATTCAGTTCTCCAGTGACGTTTGCACTACTTTTTCGTCACAGTCCTCTTCAGTGACCTTCCGTCGCCGGCCGGTGTGGCCGAGAGGTTCTAGGCGCTTCAGTCTGGAACCGCGCGACCGCTACGGTATCTCCTTTGGGGTGACACCTTCTGCTGTCAAGAATTCAATGACTGCACGTTGCTTAAATCACATTGTCCGACCGTCTGCGCAGGGTAGCATACTTTACACTGTAACAACACAACCGTTCAGTGCCAACTGGAGCTGTAGAGAAGAGGCTACGGAACAAGCCAGTACCTGCCGCATACCAATGCTGCCAACTGTTGAAGAGTTACGAAGGTGGAGGCATTACTTCTCAGTCAACCCTCGTATTTTGTAGATAACGATAAATTGAACACAAATACACGTACCTACACAAGTTTCACCACAGAATGGTAGGAATATAAACCAACAGCTAAATCGCAAGCGACGTTCACTGCAGAGTATCCGAGCACGGACTGAGGCAAACCCAACCCGAACTGTAAATAAAACGTGCTGTAGAGAAGACGGTCGGAACACGCTAGGCGTAGTGTCGGCCAGCTGTCGTTCCCCAAGCTACCACGCATCGCGGGCCGGGGCACCGAACATGTTAATCATACAACACTTAGTAAACGCGGCATCTACAGGAGTATTATTGTATTGCATACGCGCTATTCATGTTTGTGAATTCAAGTGTGTCAATTAAAAAAAAAACTCCCACACTTACGGAATTCAAAACAGTATAGCTGTCAGTTTCGTACAGCGCCATGGATACGCTGTAACTTGTTTCGATAGAATCGATCGCCACTGGTGACGGCGTGCAGCAATTGTCGTCGCGGTCCGTGTTTCGTTAGGTCATCATTGTTAATGGGCCTTCAGTTTTGGCGTGAAAATAAAATAATCCCGAGTGATATCTTAATTTAAAAAATAGTCGCGGGCCGCAAGAAGGCTGTATGTACACTGGGCGTGGCTTGCCTACCGCTGCTCTAGGGGCCATCATTCAGCATTTGTCTTGTGTACACGAGCATGCAGACCAGGATAAAATATATAACTGGAATACTCTTGAGTTGATGGTTTTGGGACAGCAACCAGCCAC
Source organism: Schistocerca nitens (assembly GCF_023898315.1). Classification (NCBI taxonomy): domain Eukaryota; kingdom Metazoa; phylum Arthropoda; class Insecta; order Orthoptera; family Acrididae; genus Schistocerca; species Schistocerca nitens. Next base: position 295,647,009 of record NC_064615.1, on the reverse strand, counting down.
AAATTTACTTTCAGTTCCTTTATTCAAAGGGTACCGTTACCGGTTTCGAATCGTTATGATTCATCTTCAGACGATTTCCATGCTTTCCGTACAACATGTGGTGCTTTTTTTATTTTTTTTTCAGATTGTCCTAAAATGTAAATGATACGCAGCACGCCGCACAGATGGTTGCGTTAGAGATTTTAATTGGATATGACTTACGTGAAATGTCTGTTTGGAGTGTTTGTTTTCATTACATTCATCCAACAGATGTGAATACATTCCCACTGCATTCTTGTCGTTGCACATGTAAATTTTTCCCACTGAACACTTTAGATTTGTCACAGAAAAGATTTCCACCACGCTGTCCCAACACCATCAACATTTGTCTTCAAATAACAGCCACGTTCTCGAACCATGTCATCATATGACAAAATTGCAATACTCTGAGTGTTTTCTTCTCAGGTCTTAAGACATACGATTTACTTCATTATCCACATGTAGGACTGTCTTTTTTTTTTTGTGGATGTGGTGGTGGGAGGGGAGAGGTGGACGAAGTTCCACGGAAAGTAAAAGCACGGTATCTGATATCGGAGACTACGTTTGACCGCTGCGAAACGGAACGTAATCTGCGCAGGCGGTTCTGAAAGATAGAGAGAAGGCCATTGTTACGTCGTCAGATGAAGCCGTGAGGCGCGGTGCGTCGACGTGCAGTGCGCTCTGTGTGGACAGGCGAGTATTCTCGGGCCGGCAGCTTTGTGCGCCGGCGCATCCCGCGGGCTTTATTTCTTACGTTAATGACTCCATATATCTGCGGCCGTGTCACTCGGCGCGTTGCGTCAGCGCGGTGGCCGGCCACCGGCCCTTTGTACAGCGCGTCGCCCTGCGCGAGTCGCGCGGCGTCGCCGGCTCTTGCTCGCTTGCATCAGCGGCCGTCTCCTCTGCGGCCCCGTTTGTGCGCGCAAAGCGCCGCTGTCAACACGGCTTCTGTGACGCGGCCGCGTGCAAGCCTGACGCGCTCGTTCCACGTCAACATTTTTGCAAGAGTTGAATGAATTCAGCGTAGAGACGCTCTTCATCTAAGTCCAGTAGAAGGGTAAGAAGAAAAGACAATTTCTGTCGATTTCACTGTGTGTACACCACGAAACACTATTTTAAACGGTGGTTGATTTTGTAATGTTATTTCATTTGCTGATACTGACCAGCCGTTGGTCCGTTATCAAACAGAGTTTTGCAAAAAATACACAGCGTCCTGCGCAGAGTCCATTTGATAATAGTTTGAAGATTCGTGACTAATAATCGAAGGTACAATCGCGATACTAATTATGAAACACAGTATATAAAATTACAGCGAACAGCTGTAGCAGCAGTACAGAGCAAAAATTTAGAACTGACCCTTACAGTTAGTTGATGGAGTGGGTGGTCCATTCAAAGGACGGTCAGTCGCTTCAGTAGCGTCTTCCTAGAACGCTGCATACGGATATTTTTCACATTTAAGCTGTGTCATAGTGGAACTTACTTAGTCACAGTTCGTATATGTGATAATGAGTTAACAGCCGGAACAAAAATTCAGCGAGCTGTAGCGCAGTGTTTTTTTTTCCCACCTCGTTCTTCACCCCGAAAACTTGTTTGATTCACCTTTCCACGCTAGTATAAGTCACTTCATCTCTGTGGAACAATGTTGTTTTTCAGAAAATGTTATTGGCTGATACCCACACTCAACAAAATTAATTCAAGTAAGAATTACATCTAAACTCTGTAGGAACGGTCAATATTCGTGCACATTTTCGAATAATGTTTACCGAAACATTGAAGCGCATCCGTTGTGATTTGCTAAATGGCGATAAAATGCGGGAAATGATCCGTGATAATGAGCATAAAAGATCGTATGGATATTTGATAAGAGATCCCTTTCGATGAAAGTACACCAACTGGAAGGTGGACATAAAAGTTGTTTGACAGGGTAGATTTCAGTAATTGAAAGTGGGAATATTGCGTCTGTAGTAGGGCTTTATTTGTATAGTGGTAGCGAACCATCAGCATCGGTTCAGCCCCATTGTGGGGGACGGGGGTTCTTGGCGACTACTTCATGGGATGAGTCATCCTCCAACAACGCTTCAAGGGCGATGCATATTTCCACTTCTTGCGGGTGACCTTGCCTCCGCTGCGGAAGACGTGTCTTTGGTGGCAGGATGGGTAATGCGGCTACTGCATGATGATGCTCCGTCTGACTTACGTAATTCCGTGCGGAGGTGTCTCGACGCTTATCCGGACTATACGGAGGCTGGACCAGTATGATAGTTCGTTGCCACCTTACCGCAAAACGCTAGTACAGACAGAACGTTTCAACATGTCTGATGTGTTTTCAAGTGGGCTTTTACTAACTGAAACCTACACAGTCAAAGATCTTATGTTCGCACCTTCAAGTTGGTGTACCTCCCTTGGAATGCATTTCCAGCCAAATGTCCGTATGACCTTTTTTTCCTTGCCCTCTGAGGGATCGTTTCCTGCGGTTTTTTCCCATTTAGCAAAATCTTCAGGAATATAAATTAGATATTAATTTACAGATATATTCTCAAAAACTCTCACCAGAAGCGCCATTTGATGCTATGCAATGTTCGCTTTGCTGTTGACCTTAGAATTTCTCTCGTGGAACTGACAAACCCCACAAAAGATTAAAGAGTGTTTTATTACAAACTGTTCTCTTAAGTTCATAATTTTGCTAAAGTTTTTGGGCCATAGATACGAGAGGATTTGTTGAGTTACAAAGCAGATTAAGAGACTAATTTGTGTAAGTCATAACAGATAAACCTCAACATCTCGCGATATCGAGAAACGAATTAAAGCTTTACCTGCAAAAGTTAGTCCTGCTGTGTGATACGCAGTGGGCTCATCGAATAAAAATAACCATCATTAACAATTACCGAATTTATGTTAACATTTCAACTAAATCTCTCAGTTGAATGAATTTAGTAACGGTTAAAAATATAAGTCTGAAGTCCGTTTCAGAAGTGGTTTTGAATGTTAAGTGAGAAAGAAGGTACAATTTCAGGAATAAAAATGAATTGTAGAGTTTCTGTCCTTACGTTTACAAAACGTTGAGGTTCTTACAAGGAGCCGTTACACATCGGCAGGGTAGTCCTAACAAGAGCTGTTGTCATAGGCATACATAGCGTTTACCTTAGCTTTGCTCACAGTTTTGCAACCACGTCAAATACATTCCAGGCACTGCTGGAATCCATTATTCTGATAACCCTGCCGTCTCGAAATGAGTGAAAGCCTGAAAGAGTGTCTTGTTAAGCATGTTCGATTTGTACCCCGGGATATAAATTCGAGTTCTAATTAACCACTCTGTAGTAACGTGTCCATCTCTATAGCTATGCTGTTAATTTGTCTGCCTGCTGTGCGGAGAATCCTTGGTGCGAGGACTGGAAAGACTTGGATCCATCCTCGAGACACCATTTGGGGAACTTGAGTGAGAAGTAGCGGCTCCAAGTCTGGGAAACAACGGATGGGAGAGTGGTCTGCTTGAGCCCATAACGCCGCCCCCCCCCCCCTCCCCCATAATGCATCCGAATGGAGGATGATACGGCATCCGGTCGCTCGTGAATGGTTCGCCGAGGACAGTACACGCTGCTTCAACTTTAGCTATCATCAGCTTATACAGGGTGTTTCAAAAATGACCGGTAAATTTGAAACGGCAATAAAAACTAAACGAGCAGCGATAGAAATACACCGTTTGTTGCAATATGCTTGGGACAACAGTACATTTTCAGGCAGACAAACTTTCGAAATTACAGTAGTTACAATTTTCAACAACAGATGGCGCTGCGGTCTGGGAAACTCTATAGTACGATATTTTCCACATATCCACCATGCGTAGCAATAATATGGCGTAGTCTCTGAATGAAATTACCCGAAACCTTTGACAACGTGTCTGGCGGAATGGCTTCACATGCAGATGAATTGTACTGCTTCAGCTGTTCAATTGTTTCTGAATTCTGGCGGTACACCTGGTCTTTCAAGTGTCCCCACAGAAAGAAGTCACAGGGGTTCATGTCTGGCGAATAGGGAGGCCAATCCACGCCGCCTCCTGTATGTTTCGGATAGCCCAAAGCAATCACACGATCATCGAAATATTCATTCAGGAAATTAAAGACGTCGGCCGTGCGATGTGGCCGGGCACCATCTTGCATAAACCACGAGGTGTTCGCAGTGTCGTCTAAGGCAGTTTGTACCGCCACAAATTCACGAAGAATGTCCAGATAGCGTGATGCAGTAATCGTTTCGGATCTGAAAAATGGGCCAATGATTCCTTTGGAAGACATGGCGGCCCAGACCAGTACTTTTTGAGGATGCAGGGACGATGGGACTGCAACATGGGGCTTTTCGGTTCCCCATATGCGCCAGTTCTGTTTATTGACGAAGCCGTCCAGGTAAAAATAAGCTTCGTCAGTAAACCAAATGCTGCCCACATGCATATCGCCGTCATCAATCCTGTGCACTATATCGTTAGCGAATGTCTCTCGTGCAGCAATGGTAGCGGCGCTGAGAGGTTGCCGCGTTTGAATTTTGTATGGATAGAGGTGTAAACTCTGGCGCATGAGACGATACGTGGACGTTGGCGTCATTTGGACCGCAGCTGCAACACGGCGAACGGAAACCCGAGGCCGCTGTTGGATCACCTGCTGCACTAGCTGCGCGTTGCCCTCTGTGGTTGCCGTACGCGGTCGCCCTACCTTTCCAACACGTTCATCCGTCACGTTCCCAGTCCGTTGAAATTTTTCAAACAGATCCTTTATTGTATCGCATTTCGGTCCTTTGGTTACATTAAACCTCCGTTGAAAACTTCGTCTTGTTGCAACAACACTGTGTTCTAGCCGTTGGAATTCCAACACCAGAAAAATCCTCTGTTCTAAGGAATAAACCATGTTGTCTACAGCACACTTGCACGTTGTGAACAGCACACGCTTACAGCAGAAAGACGACGTACAGAATGGCGCACCCACAGACTGCGTTGTCTTCTATATCTTTCACATCACTTGCAGCGCCATCTGTTGTTGAAAATTGTAACTACTGTAATTTCGAAAGTTTGTCCGCCTGAAAATGTACTGTTGTCCCAAACATATTGCAACAAACGGTGTATTTCTATCGCTGCTCGTTTAGTTTTTATTGCCGTTTCAAATATACCGGTCATTTTTGAAACACCCTGTATAAGTGACCAGTCTACTACATAACCAGAAATGTAATTTTGGAGCCTGCTCTTGCTGTTTTATCAATTCTCAGTTTCAATCTTCGTGCCGAAGATGATAACCTTGCACAGCTTCCCATCTTTTAGTAATCGATGTTAAAAACAAGTGAATGATCAGGTGACGTAACATGTGTGCTACTATTCGTGATGTATGTACTGTTTTGGGCATTCGAAGTAATACTGGTATACAGTACAGGTCAGATCGTCCTAAATGCTGTCGTTGTCGGAAAAAGAACGGAGTTCCCGTGACTGCCATCCTTGGAACGGCCAGCAGGCAGCGCTGGGCGCTAATGAGTGATCACGGGGCGCGCGCAGCCATCAGCCGCAGCTAACAAATGGCCGCAATTAATTACGCGCAAGCACTGCCGCTGATTTAAATACTGCGGCTCCGGCGCTCGCCGGTCGTCCGTCCCAAATAAAATAACGCCGTTCCGCGTATGTGGCTGTGCGTGTTGCAGAGTGTCGCTCGGTGCAGCGTACGTGACTATGGAACAACTGTAGCACGTAAAGTCTGATGGATACCTAGTAATGAGATTCCAGCAAGATCACGCTGTAAGCTGCTACGCACCATTTCGCATTCAGTATTGAAGACCGTTCCTTCACCCAAGCACATAAGCTGCGTTTATGGTGTCTGAAGCGAGGATTATCATAAATTTTTACCCTGTAGAGAAATGCCTCCTTAAACTTAGTATCCAACACGAAGCAACTGGACAAATTTCTATTGGTGTTGTTTTTGTGACATCCGAAATTTTGTATCTGTAATTTATTTCTTTAGAAATTAGAATTTAAATTAATTAGAAAATAAGGAATAAAAGTCATTTTCTGGGTGTGATTCATCGGTATAAAGTAAGTGCCAAAGTTTTTAAATTTAGTCATGACGATCCATAGTACCATCGCAGATGTAGAATTTCTGGTTTAACGCTGAAACCGAGCACATCGGATATAGCAAAGTATGACAATTATCGGAATTGTTTTACTGTGTTCTGCTATGTTTTGTTAAGCGGCATCAGTGGAAAGCTAGGATCAAACTATGGACTGTTTCAGCTATCGGTTGCAGTCATGTTCATATCTGTATCTTGTGATATTAACTAAGATATAATTCTCGAATAAATGAGAAATAAACAACAAAGAAGAAGTCATATGAAACGCAAAGCACGAACTGTTTTGTGCCACTCAGACCGTGCGTTGTCATAGTAATGTGGCTTATCACAGACACACTTTACCATGTTCCGAGGTAGATGATACATGTGTGCACACGCACCCCTCTCAGAAATGCCCCATGCGCTTCTGCGGAAGACTGACATGTGAAAAGACTGACTGTTCCTCGAACTGCGTGTGTCACAAGACAGTAGTGTCGTCTCAGATTGTAAAAGGGATTTAGGATGGGCTCCTTTGTCAGTACCACGAAATTTTTGTTTGGAACCATTTCAACAAAGGCTGAAAGTATGAGACTTTAGGGTGAATTAAAGCTTTACGGAAGTAGTACCGCTGCTGTCAACGACAGTTGACGCAAAAAATCAGGTCGATACGTGTAGAAAACCTGAAGATTAGAAAGGGTGCACTAATACTTTTTTCCCCATCGAGAACACGTCGAGACCTCACATGCGGGAAAAGAAATGTATATTTTCGTTATTTTTCCATCTTCTGATTTGATGTCCGGTTGCCATCGTACTCGGTTTTCGAAGAAGAAAAAAATGCCTCATGCTGAGAGATACAATACAAGATGGACTGCATACATCAGCTTTTACATTGCTGACTGCTATACTAATATGAGTTATAAAGGCGGAAGTATCAAAGTAGATGTTAAATGTATCCAGCGTTATTACAATGTTGAAAGGATTCACTTTTCCAGTTTTTTCAAACTGCCGGTGGGCAGGAGGAATAGAAATTGGAGTATGGATTTCAGAGAGATTATCGGCTCGATACGCTGTCCGCAAAGTTGACAAATCGAAGAAATGGTTCAGTGATGTCACCTGAAGGCCGTGCGTCGCCAATGTTTCACCTGTTGGAGGCGGCGGGCTCAGATGAATCGTAGAGCCTGGATGAGCTCCTGTGTTGATGTTCGAGACGTGAAAACGCTGTCATCAGGCAGCTGCTGGGCCTGCTTTCTCGCGTGGCGACCGTGGCCGGCAGTCGCGCGGCGCTGGCGGCTGCTGCCGCTGCACGTGGGCGCCTCCGCCACCGCCACAATAGTCCGCTCATAAATATTTAAATGGCTTTGATTCACGAGGTTTTTAGCCGTAATGCGGGCCGCCCCGGTAAGCGCGGGTCGCCCAGAGTTATGGGCGGCCGCTCCCACACGCGCCATCCGTCAGGGCGGCGTCTCTCCCCGGACACGCCGGACAGGAAGCTGGATTCGACTGCCGTTCGTCTGATACGACAGCGAGTCCGTGCCTAGTTTTTAAGAGGCTTTTCACACGTGGGGTGGTTAGGCAGATTCTTCTCTGTTGCCCCTCTCCATCTCACGAACACAACATGTAAAATACTGAGGTCATATTCAAGTGTCGTCTACGTATGACCATACATATGTTATTAGCAGAACGTATTATGAAGCAAAAAACAAAAAAAACAAAAAAAAAACGAAGTATGTTCCAGATATTTCGTTGGTCCTCTGTTTAGTACAGCCAGAGCAGTATGAAGGTGAGTAAAGAATCTATACCACCAAACCTTACTGCTTGAATATATGTGAATAAGTATAGGACATACCACCAGAAAACTGCTCACACTTACTGACGAAGGAATAATACAGCGATTGGTATTGTCTCACACGTTTACAGGATAACGTAGTTTTGTTGTGTAGCTCCGCTTGACAATAGGTGTAATCACAGTTAGCTGATATTACGTCCTGTAATGTGTTTTATATTCATTTGCACCGAAAAGTTATTCGGAACATGCTTTGATATTTTCTGATTACTTTTGATTCCGTGTACGATCTTTTGAACTTCTTAGCCAAATAATATACTGCTCAGTGGAACCCCATACTTATTTTAATCGGTGTTTGAAAGTTGTAGGCCAAGCATAAGGAAAACACAAAAAATTCTAACTGCGATTAACGGACAGGTGGTATACACGAATTTGCTGCCCGTCGGTTTAGGATATGATGCGCCCTCGGAACTGATCACCTGGCCACACTAACGACTATCAAATCCACAAGCAGACCTTGAAAGACTGGGCAAATGAATGGTTATATCTGTAGCTAGGAGGTTTTGTGCAGTTGGATCAGTTCGTCGTATGTTTAAAATACCACAGAAGTCGAATACTTATACTCGCACCCTACTTTCGTAAATTGTATCAAATCCCAGAATATTACTTTGGTCTGGAAGCGATAGCACATTTACTAACATCTTAGTCGAACCCAAAACTGTAAACTGCATTTTTTCACCCAAAAAATTAAGAAGTGGCAGTAGTGATGAGTAAACAGTGCTTGCACTATCTAAGGAATTGACTGAATGATCAGGCGAGCTTCAACAAGGAGAAAGAAGTTGCACAGGAAGATGAAACAGACCGCCTGTTTAATACCTGAGGATGACGCCAGAGGGTGTGTGCAGAGATATATGTAAACGATTTTCAGCAACACGTTGAAGATTATTCGGATTAGATCTTTTGTTTGATGATCACCTGTGATACAGAAAAACATTGATATTCTAAACCGTAGACGTGGGTTCCATAAGAACTTAGCCATTAATCACCCAATGGTTCAAATGGCTCTGAGCACTATGGGACTCAACTGCCGAGGTCATTAGTCCCCTAGAACTTAGAACTAGTTAAACCTAACTAACCTAAGGACATCACAAACATCCATGCCCGAGGCAGGATTCGAACCTGCGAAGGACATCACAAACATCCATGCCCGAGGCAGGATTCGAACCTGCGACCGTAGCGGTCTTGCGGTTCCAGACTGCAGCGCCTTTAACCGCACGGCCACTTCGGCCGGCCATTAATCACATTTTCACTTCTACACTAAAGCGTCAGAATCTGTTGTTAGATTTCTTCTCACCATTAAACAACTGATGCGTTTTAGCCTGTAGTGGCAATTTCTTATTATGCCTACTGGCTACCGCGGTTTTGGTACAGCGTACCATCCCCAGGCCATCTAATGGTCAAAAAATCCCAATTCATACTTAAAATAATAATGTAGGAGACACAAACAAAATATTTTCTTTATACGATACCAGATTGAGTCGTATAGAACGCAACTTGAAAATGCGTAGGTTACCCCTGGCACAAGTCGGCATGTTCGCTTCCCAAATAGGCGGGGGCAAGTACTAAAAATAAAGATAAGCCCAGCTTAACACAGATGCAAACTGCGACCAGCGGTGGTAAGAGTACCCCCCTATGTACAGAGTTTCACTTCTACTTCTTAAAAAAGTCGCTGCGTAGAAGATAGCTAAAAATAAAAATACCTAAAATTAAAAATGATGATATATAATAAAATAAAGAAAAAAAACAGCCCTCACATTGTTAAATACGTGTATATTTTACATTGTGAATCTTTTTGAAGAAGTAGAATTGAAACTCGGTGCATGAGGGGCAATCGTATCACGGCTGGCCACAATTTGTATCTACTTAAAGCTCAGCTTTACTTTAAGTTCTTGACACACATACTTGGGGATCGAGCGTGACGTTGCATGCTAGGGCTAGGGTGCTATCTAATGCATTTTAAAATTTCTTTCAATACCGTATGTTTGCCGTCATAGCGTTGGCGTCAGCAAGTGATCCAAAGGGCAGCGGAGATCAGAAATCAAGCGCCGCTACCTTGTTTGGACGTGGGTTGTCAGAATGAAGCGCCGGTATCCTGCCTGGACGTGGGTGGTGGAGGTGGTGGTGACTTGTAAAACTTCCCTGAATACAATAATCCTTAATTCATGTTAGACACAGAGACGAAATCGCAGCTGGAGAGAAGACGGTGCCTGCCAGGGAGGCAGCACCTGCTATTAGTGATGTCCGCTGGCGTCGACGGGGTTCGAACACGTAGCCCACGACGGAGGGAGGAAGTCACCCAGCAGGTGACCCATTGGTGCGAAAACACCAGTTGTCTGCATAGTTAGTTATTACAGATCAGGCGGACGCATTATTTTAGGAGTAGGCGTTCGCATCTGACAGTTTTTAAAGCAATAGACAACATTTCTATTACTACCAGGGATTTCGTAGGCGTCCAAGTCATCTTGCGTGGTCAGTCGGTGTTCAGGCGGACGACTGCAGCGATCGGAGTCAAAGTTCGTGGATGATGGCTGGCGGTTTCATGTGGCACTGCAGTGGACTTCCTGTCAAAGTTAATGGCTGGTGTGAAATGTGGCGTTCTCCATCCCGTACAAATCTGGATACTGCCGTGTACAAAGGGCTTTGGCGAGCACCTGAGAACACGTCAAAGAGAGGGTTTGATTCGAGTAGTATTTATGTGAGTCTGGTCAACCAGGGTTTTCCACATGGCACCACTTTAGCCCGTAAATCGTAATAAGTTGGAGTGATCGGCCGTAAGTGTCACGCAATGGTGACTTCATGCAGATCCTCCCTCGGGCATGGGTGTGTGTGTTTGTCCTTATGATAATTTAGGTGGAGTAGTGTGTACGCTTAGGGACTGATGACCTTAGCAGTAAAGTCCCATAAGATTTCACACACATGTCAACATTTTTGTGACTTCATTCGGCCAGGTTTCTCGCCCGGTCAGTTTTTCTAGCCGCTGCTGTAGGATATCCCACGTTGGCGTTCAGTGACTGGTTGGCCTATTTCGTAGCATCAGCGGACTGAATGAGTGCTCTTGCGATTTGGGTATGTTTCGTTACTGCACAGTGTCTGGTCATCAGGTTGACGGTACATCCCCCCCCCCCCCCCCCCATGACGACGTAATACTGCATCGACACTAGGCGGACTAGGTCGTGAAGTAACAGGAGAGAAAAGATATTGTGTAAATGTCTCTAACTTAGTTATTTTAGGATCCTTTGGTCATACTATGGCCTGAAGGTGATACGGTATGCCAAAACTGGTAGGCAGTAGGAACAATAAAAATAGCGACTATAAACCACAACACATATATGTTTTCCGATTGTCCATTTTTTCTGATTTTCAATACGTCGAGAATATGTTTCTTACCATTGTTACTTTCAAATTATTGATGTCGTACTAACACGAACGTCAGTAAGAAATTTGGGAGAAAAGTTCGTATCAGTATATAATAATGTATAATTAGTTCGATGGGATAAGCTGTATAAGCCGTTTGAACATTGAGTTCCTTTTATCATGCATCATACGTAATCATCTCAGTTTCACATATAGAACTGGCGTTGGGTGTAGGTGCCACAGAAGATAGCATTGAATATTCAACTTTTAAGATTCCAGCCGTTAGGGAAAAAGAAAGAAGCAGTAGAAAAAACAAAAAAAAGAAGAAATGCTTGCACTGTCCGAATTTAGGAGTTGGGAGGTTATTTCTTCTACGGTCTATAATAAAACGTTCGTCCTGCAGTGCTCCATTTAACATTCTTCACGCTCGTCATTGATTTATATTGTTTGGAAAGTTGCTGAATAGAAATGGGTATTTTGCGAGATTTAGAAATTTTCAGAGACTGCTATTAGTTGCTAAAAAATTTCTAAATGTGTCCTCAAAGAATAGTCGTAGGTTGTAGTCTGTTTCTCCCAGCGATTAGCAGAAGAAATTTCAGATTGTTTGGCTGAAAAAGGGAGACATACTTTTCAGAGAAAAAACAAGCCCTGCGATAAGTGATGAAAGTGAATATGCTGGCGTAGGATTTCTCTCCTGTATATATATATGCTTCACTGTACATAAAGATGTATAGGCCTCGGATTAAAGCAGTTTTTCCACGCCCCTCATGTCTCATGTGCTGGTCAACAAGATATCTATATTTCAATCCTGCATGTGGTCAACGTCACCGTCGCACCGAGGTCCTAATACCGGCAAGGATTGTCTGGAAGGATTGGTACTGGCGATTACGGATTTGCACGGAAGTAGCCGCCACTTGCGTCCGGCAGACGGAGCAGAGCTGAGCGCTGCTCACATACCTGCGACGCGAGGGGCTGCGTATCGACCGGAGGGTGGCGCGCGGTGCGTGCAGTGCGTGGCGCGGCGCGGCGCGGCGCGTCGCGTGCGGCCAGATTGCGCGGCGCGGCGCGCCGGCCGGCGACCCCCGCAGTCATTACCCCGGCCAGCAACAGCTGCGCTGGGCCGCCGCTACTGCGCGAGTACACGATCACGCCTATTAATTACCTGCGAGTATGCGTAGGGAACGCTTCAATGTTGAACGGTCACGCCAGTCATACATTCAGTGCTTAGGAAGTGCAGTCCAACCCCTTCCCCGAAGGAATTAGCGTACAAAACCCTCGTTCCACTAGTACTGAAATATTGCACGTTAGTGTGGGATATGTAACTAACCCGCCAGGTTAGCCGAGAGCGCTAATGCGCTGCTTCCTGGTCTCGGGTAGGCGCTGGCCACGGATCGAATCCGCTCGGCGGATCAACGACAAGGGCCCGTGTGCCGACCAGCCTGGATGTGGTTTTTAGGCGCTTTTCCACATCCCACTAGGTAAATACCGGGCTGGTCCCCACGTTCCGCCTCGGTTACACGACTCGCAGACATTTGAAACACGTTCGCACTATTTCATGATTTGCACTAGATGCAGACAACTGGGGTTCACTGATTTGTCTCTGGGGGTACAGGGTGGCGGTAGGAAGGGCATCCGGCCACCCCTTCAAATTAACCATGCCAAATCCGATTGTAGTCACTCCGACCCTGCCAAATTGCGGGATAAAGGCGCCAGCGAAAGAGAAGGCTCGGATCTGTAACTGATAGATACTCGAGTAGATTCAAAGAAGAGCAGCTGATTGGTTGTACGTTCATTTAGTAAGCGCGAAAGCGTCACTTCCAGTGGCAGCTGCTGCAAGACAGGCGTTCTGCATTATTGTGCGTTTACCGTTAGACTAACATTTCGAGATCAAAAAAAATGGTTCAAATGGCTCTGAGCACTATGCGACTTAACTTCTGCGGTCATGAGTCGCCTAGAACTTAGAACTAATTAAACCTAACTAACCTAAGGACATCACACACATCCATGCCCCAGGCAGGATTCGAACCTGCGACCGTAGCGGCCGCGCGGTTCCAGACTGTAGCACCTTTAACCGCTTGGCCACCACGGCCGGCTTTTCGAGATCCAGACACTTCCAATTATTTAAAATGTTGCTGGCAAGTTTGTGTCTGGCATTTCTGGAAGGAAAACTAAAGCCTTTTGTATGGAAAACTCTGAAGTATTTTAGCATGCGGAGAGAAGTGTGTACCGATTTGTTTCTTTCCTGCTTGTTCTGCGATTAAATTGTCTGTTCTTCACCGAACAAACCTTACAAACTCGTGCCGGATGCTGCTTCTTCATGAGTTTCATCTGCATAACAGACGATATTAAGACAAAACAGAACTAAGTTTTAATTACAGCAGCAGTGTATTAACGACGAGTAATTGTAGCGGACTGGATGTGAATCTATTTCAGACTGTTCCCAGTTAGATATTTCTCTCGCCGATCTAGATTCATTGAATTCTTCCTCTTGAGCAATCGAAATTTCTTGCTCACTCAAGAGACGTCGCGTATTTGTAGCCAAATTACGGCAGACTGCAAAACCTAGTCACTAGACGCACGCTATAATTTCTTTCGAAATAACTCTAGAAACTGAATAAGGCAGCATCTGTGAAGAGACAGGTAGTGAGACATCCGCACATTGTTCTTCTACGAATTGAGTCCCGTTTTCGAGCGGTAGGTGGCTTGCGCGTCGAGAAAATCGCGTCTCAAGAAATTCACGGCCTTTTGAACTTAGCGTTGTGGTTCAAGTTGTCCTCGGGCTTTGTCGCCAAAGTTTTAAAATTTCGAGAGTGTGCGGTATACGGTCCTAGAAGAGTCAGCCAATAGACCGCTTCCTCGTTCATCCACTGACAGAAAAAATATCGCAGCAGCAAAAAAGAAATTAATGTAGAGTAATGAAATTGTGGCAATACATTTGTCTTAGGTAACATATTGAAGTCATAATCATTACAAGATCACGGTTAACGTAAGCGTGAGATAAGCCATTGTAAATGTGAAACGCTGGTACATTACTAAACGGTGTGACCGCCGGAATGTTAAATGCAAGCATGCAAACGTGCATATATTGTGTTGTACAGATGCCGGATGTCATTTTGTGGGATGAAGTTCCATGGCTGCTGTACGTGATCGGTCAGTACAGGGACAGTTAATTCTATTTTTGGATGACGCTGGAGTGCTCGTCCGAGGATGTCCAATGTGTGCTCTGCTGGAGGCGTTTCTGGTGATCGACAGGCCAAGATAACATGTCGGCATTCTGTAGAGCATGTTGGCTTACAACAGCGGTATCCTGTTGGAAAACAGTTCCTGGAATGTTGTTCGTGAATGGCAGCACAACAGGTCGAATCACCAGATTGACGTACAATTTTGCAGTGGGAGTGCTCCTGCTGTCATATGAAATCGCATCCCAGACCATAACTCCAGGTTTAAGTCCAGTGTGTCTAGGACGCAGACAGGTTGGTTGCAGGCCCTCAACTGGCCTCCTCCTAACCAACACACGGCCATCACTGCCATCTCATCAAGACGAGCTTTCATCAGAAAACACAACGGACTTCCACTCTGCCGTCCATGGAGTTCTCACTTGGCACCACTAAAGTTACAAATTGCTGTGATTTGTGTAGTCAGTGGAATGCACGCTACAGGGTGTCTGGTTCTGAACTGTCCCTGAGGTAACCGAATTATAACGGTTGTGTCGCTGTGGTGCCAACTCGTGCTCCAAATGCTGTTGCACACGCTGCACGATGCTCCAGCGCCATACGCGGAACACGGTGGTCTTCCCTCTCGGTAGTGGCACATGGCCGCCGTGAGCCTAGTCTTCTTGCGACCGTATATTTTCGTGGCCACCGCTGTCAGCAGTCAAGTACAGTTTCTACATTCCTGCCGAGTCTTTATGGAATATCGCAGAAGGAAAATCCAACTTCTCGTAGCCCTATTAGACGACCTCGTTCAAACTCCGTGAGGTGTTGATAATCGCATCTTCGTCGCCTTAAAGGCATTCGTCACGAACATCAACTCACCAGGTCGAATCTCTAAGGTAACTAACGCCCACGACCGTTACAGGCAAACCTGAAATGCATCATCCGAGTGGCGCTACCAGCACCACACTTACGCAATTGAAACGCACCTACCAACTTTCATTTATGTTGCACAGCTCCTTCTTTGTGTTGCAATTTTTTTCCCGTCAGTGTATATCTCACGAAAAGACTATGAAGTTAGAGATTCGAGCCTTCCCGCGAACCATTCGTCTGACTGGGACAGGAGAGGAGGGAGTGACAGTAGTTCACAAAATACCCTCCACTGCACACCACACGGTGGCTTGTGGATTGTCGATGTAGATTAGAAGAGCCCACTGAGACCGAACTTCTCTGTCGTCTATAGTTGTGTTATCAGCATCCATCACCTGTACTAGCCGGGCTATTTTCAACTTAACGGTAAGATCAACCTGCTTAAAGTTGATAACTGCAGATCCGAGACCACATGTTTGAGACACCCTACAGTTACTCAAGATGAAGACATGGTGACTTAATTCCTTTACATTCCCTAAATCGTTACATCTAAATGAATTCAAGATCACGGTTTTTCGTATATTTTCGTGGCCACCGCTGTCAGCAGTCAAGTACAGTTTCTACATTCCTGCCGAGTCTTTATGGAATATCGCAGATCGTTGATCAGCTAAAGCTCATGGAACTGTAATAGCATTTT
Organism: Schistocerca nitens; assembly: GCF_023898315.1. Classification (NCBI taxonomy): domain Eukaryota; kingdom Metazoa; phylum Arthropoda; class Insecta; order Orthoptera; family Acrididae; genus Schistocerca; species Schistocerca nitens. Next base: position 295,631,003 of record NC_064615.1, on the reverse strand, counting down.
AGAGGGAGAAAGAGAGAGGGAGGGTCGAAGATTCGGACTGTAGTATGGAAATGAGGGATCTGGATACAAATTGACCTTTGAACTTTGGCTTACCTACGGGCAGAGGCAGTGCCTCTTGACGTTGACTTAATGACGTAATGATGATACACCCCTCCACCACCCCCACCCCTCTACTCCCACTATCTTGAACCAAGCAGACTCCAAGATGGCTGAACTAACTCAGTTGTGCTTTATACCCCAACTAATTCCCCCCACCCCCCATTTTTCATTTTATGTATATAAACCGATATTAAATATTTGTTAAGACAACAGTTCGGTAACAGTAATAGTGTCTGTTAATCAATAGCATATGTAGCATGATTGCCCACTTGCGTGGTTCTGTGTAACAAAGCCCCATTTCTGTTCTAGTTACGGCATACGGTACTTGTTACGAATATTGCAGAAATGAGGAAACATGTTTCTTCTATGTTGGTAATATTTATGGGTACTGTTACTCGGTTGCAGTTGTTTTCTGCTTATCTTTTAAGTTAAGAATAAACATCCTTAGTTTCTAGCGACAGAATTATTTCAGTTGCAAATAATAAGTAGTATCAAAACTCAGTTACTTCAGACGAATGACAGTTTGTGTTATCCATAGAATTAGCAACATTTTCGTCGCTGATTCAGTTTGAATTCTACTGACAGTAAAGAAAGCTGAAATGGACTAGTGGTTTACTTGCACGTAGTTCAGATGTCAGTCAAACCACCAGCACGGCAAGCTATAATTGAGTTTTTTTGCTGCTGGCACTGGACCTGTCTAGGCTTTCTAAGCTCATGGGAAAACCCAGCCACAAAAGCTAAGCCGGCTGTCAGCTGTCGGAAAGGGTGCGGACGATGGAAATCTGCTCTTACCTGAGTTTTCCACCTGACGCGGGACGCAGGTAAATGCCGTGATCCTGTGTCCGACAGCAGGCTGTGTGAGCCACCCTCGCGTCCTTTGCAACCATTAAACGCTAGGAATTACGTGCTGTTTTAAAGCTGTTACTACTGCCGAAAACGCCGGAAGAAGCTTGTAGCGTAACAACCTGTGCGTCGCCCAAAATGGAAATCAAAGGACGTGCGCCAAAGAGTGTGATAATTAGCACTGTAAAGCAAGCGCGTAACTTATTTCTGAACTCGCTCAGTTATGTGGAAATATTTACGTAGAAAACAAGCAATAAAACCTATGACTTTCTCAGTACGCGTGTTTGCAGAACGGGAAACTACATTCAACAAAACTCGACAACGCCCTTCTGGACCTTTCCAGCGTTATGCTGTGGTATTTGAATGCGTATGATTCAAAGTTCAGAGTAGCAAATTGAAAATAATATGACCTTACTCACATATGAATAGCTGTGTGGTTTCTTCGTAATTTGGCCTATCCATAAATAATTGTTATTCCGTTGCACCGTCTAACTTTGTTCGTAATTTCGTCATTCCACATATGTACACTTAATATTCCGCTGGGATTCTGTTGCTACGTTCAGTACGCTAAAATTTGCATTACTTTACTAACGGCATCTTTTCGCAGTAACGGCATCTTTTCGCAGTGCGTATTGCTGTCCCTTTTTGGAAATGAACTAAAATTCTTATGTTTTCATGCGACCTTGCGTGTGACTGTTTCTAGAAACAGAGCTCAAACATTCAGCGCTGAGTCTTAAAAAAGAGAATCGTGTATGAATAAGCGGGTTGCGAAACGCTTTTCAGCAGAAAAGCTAAACATCGGTTGGGACAGTGTCTTTCGTAATAACATATTATTTTTGTTTTTGCATCGGCTCTAAACCCGTTGCACCTGCAAGCCGTCATATCCCATCTCTCGGAGTGATAATGATACTTATTCCCGAACTTTCCAAAATGCGTGTAATTCGGGAAAACGTGAGTTTCATTTGCTGAACGCGTACTGCTTTAGTTCAAAAAAATTCAAATGGCTCTGAGCACTATGGGACTTAACATCTATGGTCATCAGTCCCCTAGAACTTAGAACTACTTAAACCTAACTAACCTAAGGACATCACACAACACCCAGCCATCACGAGGCAGAGAAAATCCCTGACGCCGCCGGGAATCGAACCCGGGCGCGGGAAGCGAGAACCCTACCGCACGACCACGAGCTGCGGGCCTGCTTTAGTTCAGTTCATAGCTTTAATTGTTCGACTACATAATTTATCCTGATAATGTAACACAGTGATAATAATATGAAACTGTACACTCAGTTATACTCGATATTACTGTATTAGACTGTATTTTACAATTTATGACTTTTTACTGGGTTTAAGATTATTGCACACATTGGTATTCCCAATGCACAGGAATAATGATTCTACATGTGCACAACAGAACGGATGAATGTTCTATTTAGATTTAATGATACGGACATGTATGGTGGCTGGAATATCAACAACGACATTAAATGTAGCTGTCGTTGTGCATTTTCGTGTGCAGCCGAATTATCGGCCTTTAATCTCATTTCATTTGTATTACCAAGAATGAGTGCACGAAACAATAAGAAGTATTCCGTGTGAATATCTCGTTGGCGGAGATGTGAACTGCCATATGAATGATAATACAGATATGTCTGCTGCTATAATGCGTATATCGCGTGCCACAGGATAGGTCCCAAAATACCGAATGGGCCTCTAGTGATTACGGCGGACGTCTCGCTGCTCGTGTTGCGGACATACTTTCGGGCGGTCACGACAGACTTAGGGGCCCTTGATGTCTTTGTGTAGGTCTAGCGTAAAAGCGGCCTCGCGGGGCACCTATTCTGGTATTCTCCCGGAATGTCCCGCGGCCGTTCCGGAATTACTGTCGCGCCTATCGATACAGAAGCCTGGAGTCGGTGCACATCTGTGCACCCTCAGGGCGACGTCGTATAATATTGAGTATAAATGCAGACATCGCCAACAGAACCGCAGCCAGCGCCGCCGTAGCCTTAAATTCTCAATTCTAAACTTGCTTCTGGCTACTTAACTCGTTGGAAATTACAGGAAAAGCAGTAGGCGTTAGTCTGATCTGCGCAGAATTTTTGGTGGATATGTCACCCACGTATCGTAATTCATCTAATCTGTATGCTATCATAAAATAATGTCACCACAGAGTCATTTCTTGCCTTCTGTTCGAAAGTACTCGGCCACTGACAACAGTTATTTTGTACACTGTGTAAATAGAGGACAGCTTGTCATACCTGCTTAAGCTGAAATTCTAAACAGCGTTCTATTTATGGAACGGTAGACGTTAGGCAGGAGGGCCTTTTATCTGGTTGGGTTGTCGGTGAAGAGAGATGAATGACGAGTTCACGGTTCGTCATGGGCTTGTCCAGTTAGCACAGATTCACAGAGAGTGGTGGTATTACAACAAGTAGGAGAATCGGCGAGGGAAGGAATGTATAGAAAGCACTGACGAGAAGATTGGACAGGATAGTAAAACACCTGTTTAGACCAGGGAATAAGTTCCAAGGTAATAGGGGGATCTGTAGAGGAAGACAGAGATTGGAATACATCCAGCGTGTATATTGACAGCCGTACTCCGTAAGCCACCAGCAGAGGGTACACAGTGCACCTCATTTCATTTCCACTCACGTGACTTAAGTTTAGGACGTTGGGTGCAGTTGCTACTCCTGATACGAAGAGGGTGGGACAGGAGAGGAATTCGTGGCGGGCCGCATCAAACCAGTCTGAAGACTGCAAAAAAAATTAGAAAGATAGCAGTACTAAAAGTGTATGTTCACGTCGCAGGTTTACCTAGATGAGAGACTGTTTTATATTTACTTCAGAATGATCTGCAATTATGTTACTTCGATATAGAATATAGTTAAATACAATTGTAAACAGAATACTAATTGTCTTGAATCAGAATACTAATTGCCCATACTCGGTGGGGGTGGGGGAGCATGGGGCATCCCAAGCTCTCAGGGAAAGGCAAAAATATAGTGCAGTCAGGTGTTTTTCTTTCAAGAAAATTATGTTAAGATCGCTATTTTGCAGGTTTTCAACAGGGTCGAAACTGGAACATTTTTATGGCTGCTTATAAATCGCCATTTGTCTTCCGAAATTTTCAAAATACACCATACCCCGAGCGGCGGCTCCTGCAGAATTTTACCAGTTGCTACTATGTGGTGGCCTATTGCCTTTTGACTTAATAATGGTAGTAGTCGTAGCTAAATTGAATATATTAATTTTAGGTATCTAACTTGGACTGTTTAAATGTATTTAATAGTTTAACATTGCGAGAACTAAAATAAAATGAAAAAAGTTGGCGTCTGCAGAAATCGAATCCAGGTCCGCGATTTAGCGATCTGAGATTCTTTTCCTTTCTATGATAATTAACTATACATTAGGCAGGCTATAAATAAGGAGGCAAAAATCAAATGTAAATAATCTGATCACTGAGATGTACCATAAGATTAAAAGAAAAAGAAAAGAAACTGAAGAGTCCATCGAGCAAAATCAAAACATTTTCGGCGACTATAGTACAATGAAAAGATCCCCAGCACACAGCTGGTGCGTGGACGACCACGTCTTCTCGGCCAACATATTCGTAGTTCCGTGTTTCATGTGAGGGTCTGTATACTGCCCGTTACGCCCCAAGTGTGATGGACATCCAGGAAAACACTATCCAAATAATTGGCAGAAAGATGAAGGTATCGTGAAAGTTTCATCAAAGAGTCATGTCGTTCCTGTAAGAATGCCCAATAGTCAAACACATCCTTTTTAAAGTCTTGGAAAAAATAGTAAACTTATTACTTCGATTCTCGCCAGTGCGTGGGCCTTCATAGATGGAAAACAGGTGTCTTCCGGGCAGGGTAACATTCGAGGCTCGATCGCTTGTGACGCAGCTCGAAGATAAAACGCGAGGGTCCTCCGTACCAGCATCCACACTTCTGCTGAGGGTCCACATACTAAGCCATGTTCGTCCGTATCGATCATGCGACACTGCGTGCAGCGTGGGGAGTCACCCATATCGATATTATGCTGTCGAATCCGTGTCTTGTGTTTCTCGTTAACGACAAGGTACCAGGAGGAGCGCACCGCCGTACCCAGATAACCTCGGTGGATGTCCCGCCACACCACGGATCATAGAGTCGTGAGACGAAACTCACAGTCACATTCCGGGTGTGGTTCCTCGTCACTAGATGATATATACGTTCCCCGCCGTTGGTTCTCTGGTACTGCGGAAGTCAGCGTAGAGATAGCTATGTTGAAGGACAAGGTCTTGACATGTGAGAGAGATGCGCGACGTCTTCTACGGCAGTTGGCGGAAGGCGGGACACAGGCCTCAGTGTTTCAATCAGAAGACCAGTGGCATTATTGCAGCGATAAGTCTACAGCTTAACCGTTGTGCTGACATACAATGGTGCTACCCTCGCACGAATGTTGACAAGCCTCAACCCTCCGTCGCGTTTTAGGAGGGTGTGAGCGTCTTACCGTACCTTGGGTGTACGTCCAGCGCCGATGAAATAACCGAATGCAGCCGGTGATCCTTGTGCTATCACGGCCGTCGTCGGGATAATATGAACCAGGTGCGGTATTCTGGATACCATGTGGGTGTCGACAAAGGCGACTCGTTGGACTTAGTGCGTCCTGACGCCCGTTCGGACCATCTGTAGAAGGCTTCTATAATTACTTGTCGCCGAGCTGTGGACGTCGCGGCTAAAGAGAATGCCCACGCATTTGAGCATGTCTATCGATTGCTGGGGCCTTACACTGCCTTGCTGGAGACCTTTCATTGCCCCCACACTTATCTATGATCATCCATCTATCCGCCGTCGCATCCTATCGCGCAATCCATTCCAGTGCTGACTTTACCTCATAGCCCGATCGGTCCAGAAACACCCGATCATCCGCAATGAGACGTGTGCCCCTGCAGTGTTATTCCTGATAGACAACGTTTCGATCCGCATATAAATGGTTCAAGTGCAACTGCGCATAAGATCATTGAGAGCGGGCATCCCTGACAGACCGATCGCGAAATTGACAGTGAGCACGCCTCACGTCCATCACCCAGCACTTTCAATAATGCACCACGGAGAAGTCGCAGGATGACACTGAAAAGGTTGGGGGGGGGGGGGGGGGGGAGGTATACCATGCGGGCCATCACAGCTGCAAGGAAGTCAAGGCGCACCCCGTCAAAATCTTGATCAAAGTCCATGTTGATCAGGGCACCTCGAAGGCAACAAGCTGTTGCGAAGGCTTTTCGGTCCCGACAGTCACAAAGCGCCGTCTGCGTTTTTCTTCTGTAGAAATGTCTTGGGGCAAGAAGCTCATAAGGATACAGGGTACTTTTCCGCCTCAATAGCATGTAAAAATCAACACCTATTTCTTTCAAGCACTGTTTGAAATGTGTGTATGTTTTACAGATTTTTTGTTAAAATCAGTAATTCAGCAGACTTTCTAAACAAATTAGCAAATTTGGAATATTTTTGAACATGCTTAGGATTATTAAAAAAATTGCAAAGAAATTGATGTAATTTTTTTTTCCAAAATGCTTCCTCAAATTGAGGTACCATTTAATCCAGTGTTATACATTTGAAGGAGACCAAATTTTTACAGATATGCATGACATGATGGTTGAGGTACTAGACCTGTTTAATTCCACCTGTTATATATATTACAAGGATAAAAAATATAATATCCTACATTTTAATTTTTATAATTTTTTCCTATTAAAATGTTATTTTTCTATAATTTAGTTGATTCTGCTACATAAGTATGGACTATTATAAGTTACAGAAAAAATTAGAGCAGTGCTTTATAAACTTCAGGAAATATTTGTACCTGAATTCTGAAAAATACAACTTGCGGGAAATTGCGAATGAAGAGATGAGTCCAATGAAACTGTACCTCAGAACATTCCTGAAACATAGTCTTCATCCTGCAGCATTTCTTCATGTTCGATCTTCCTCAAGGCATTCCTTTTAGCACTTCTTGTTTCTTTGGCAACTTGAAGAGCGAATCTTTCAGCTTCATGCACCCGTTGTCTGACATAGACAAGCAACAGATCTTCCATATTAGAGACACTTTATGCCTACATTTTTCAGGACTTCAAGCCTTCCTATCATTCCATCATTGAAACATATCACTGCCTCGAGTACACCAACTTCTAATGTATTTAGTCCTACTGAAACATTCTTGGGTAATCTTTCTGATAAGCAATGGTTGAAAGTTGCGTTTGTATTCTGAGTGCCCCCATGAAGACATTTAGTAAGGAAAATAGTGTCACTCAGCTCTCTAAAAATTCGTTTTATTTCATTCATAACACTCAGGAAGAGAATGCTTATGATGGTATATTTGACCACTTTCTTTTGCTTTTTGGTAACCGCACCAAGAATCTGCTCCTTTAGCGCAAAGTCCGTGAGCAGGGTGGTCATCTGTGGACAACTTATGAAAGTAGGTGGCCATACAGCTTTTCTCATTGCTGTAACACCATTCAGAGGTGCAGTTCGTCTAATGGCCACTCTATAATACCTCTGAAGAAGGTCTATCTCAGTTTCTGTCAATCTGCCTCGGCCAGACAGAGATTTTCCATCAGATAGCAACTTTCCTTTCATTACTCTTCGTAACTTCCTTAATCTAGCACCCATCCTCTTTTGCACATCTCCACAACACTCCAGTTTTGTTACCAAGGTATCACCATAATCATTGAACTCATTAATTTTATTGAAAGCTTTAGAGTCCCCATCGTCTAGGTACTTTGTATATTCAACGTTATAAACGGGCACCGACCTCTGAAATATTTTTAGTTCTCCATCACACTCCATACCTCCACTGTAACCATCATAATTCTTAGAACACTGATGTTAAATATGTCCTTCAGTGTTACCATGGCAGGTGTGGCAGTACTTAGATAAGCACTCAACATCAACAACTTTTCCGTTCTCCAGAGAAGTAGCACTTACAACACCATTCAAGGAACGATGTCCTCGACGTTGCATGCCCCATCAAGTGCAACAGCAATGTCCCTGGTTCCACCAATATTTACAGTTTCTTCTACTGCACGTTTCATAGGTGCTTTAGACACAACCGTCAAGGCACCTAAAAGTATTTTTATGTACTTGCTGAACCTAGTGGGAGGTGGAGGAAGGTCCATCAAACCAGAGAACGTTTGAGCAGCCTTTTTTCCTTTTCCTATTGCACGCATTGCATACACTAACTTCAAATTCACATCATATGAATTATGCACAATGCTCGAATTCATTTTCGAGATAGATTTGGCTCTGAGCACTATGGGACTAAACATCTATGGTCATCAGTCCCCTAGAACTTAGAACTACTTAAACCTAACTAACCTAAGGACATCACACAACACCCAGCCATCACGAGGCAGAGAAAATCCCTGACCCCGCCGGGAATCGAACCCGGGAACCCGAGCGTGGGAAGCGAGAACGCTACCGCACGACCACGAGATGCGGGCGAGATAGATTTATTGCAGGACCTACACAGAACAACTTCTTTTGACACTAAACCATTCCTGCTACTTTGTTGTTCAGTTATTTCCAGACAGCCTAAACCATCTCATTGTTTACATTTCGCCACTTCCTTTATCAAAGAAGATAAGATTCCCACGTCAACAACAACAAATCCACTACAAACAGGGTCATTGTTAACACAAAATTTGAATCACTAGGATGCGTGCCATGTGGGAATTTCTTCCCTGAAGAACTGATACATAGGTTACTTTGAACAGCGTGGCTTGCTTTGTTTGTGAACTTGTTACCACGGAATTACCTTTTATTGAATTTCTTGATGCGTGGCATAGTTCGTATTTATTGCACATTAAAGGGTATGTACTTTCACAAATATATGTAGCACTTGGGCAACAAACATTCAGTAACATGTGAACAAACTGCTTCAGCGAAACAAAAGTAAATACTAGGAAAGATAATCATTCACAGACACTAGAAACCTGCACTGTTGCCAACATATAGAATGTATCATACATATAATTGCTGGAAACAGAAATAAAGGGGGCGTGGCGGCACACATGACCGTAGCTTTAAAGTTTGTTATATGTAGGTCATTTTTCATTTGCAACCCTATAATGTATATATCAGTGTAATCACGAAAGGCTGTAGCATAAGTACCCTGTATTAGCTCCGCGCATGGCCGGTTGTTCTGTAGAAAGTACTTGGGGCAAGACGCTTGTACGCGCGTCACCAAGAGCCTTGTGAAGATCTTCAAGTCTGTGTTGAGCAAGGTGAGCGGTCGTCCCCTTGTTGGCTTGGGGATAATCAGGCCTTCAACGAAGCATGGAGGCCATGGGACAGTAGGTGTCATCAGTTCCTGGTACATCTACGTCTCTCTGAGAACTTTCAAATCTTGAAAGACCTGGTAGGACTCCGAGGGAATACCGTTGGAACCAGGGGACGTGGTGCTTGCACTATTGCTATGGCTTCCTCGAGGTCTGCGCGGGTAATTGGCATCATACGAGATTCTGCTGCCTGGCCATCAAGAGTACCCGGTATCGACAGTGACACTAAAGCAAAAGCAGCACCATGATAATGCTCCTCACGTATACCCGTCGGTAGGTCAACAAATGTATTCACAATTTCCTCCTGTGCAGTCAAACGGCAACCATCTGGCATTCGAAAACGTTGATCATAGTTCGCCTCATGCCGTTCGTGAAGAGTGCGGGTCATGGGCGGAGGTTCGCCGCCAACCCGATCTTGACACCGTGCTCGTACCACGACACCTTGAAGACGACAACGCGTGATCTTTGCCATGATGCGACGAATCTCCGCCTGTCGGTCTGGGGACGTTAAGCTTGCCATGAGTTCTCGGAGCACGTAAAGTAATATTCCGTCATTTTACGATACCATATTGCATCGTCGCGCGACATAGTGCCGTTTTGGCGTATTCGAGCCACCATTGCAACATGGACGGATATATCAGCAGTCGATCTTAGCAGGCGGTCCGTGTGTCTGCTATGAGTCGACGCCATTCTGGCTCCTGAGGGTGCGCTACATTCATTTGCCAGCACCCACGACTCCTCTGTACTTTCTGACGCTGGAAGAAGACAGAGCAGATGTATGCGTTATGATTGCAAAAGGCTAACGGTCGTTTTCCTACGTCCATCGTCGCTTCCGCTATATCAGGAGAAACATAAATGCGATCTAGGCGACTCATGGAGTGATTTCTGACACATTTGTATCCTGGGCGGTCGCCATGCACGCTTTCACAAGTGTCTAGAAGACGCAGTTCTTGCAGCAATAGACGCAGTTCAGTACATGTGGAGTAAATGAGATATTGAACTTTCGGATGAAGCACGCTGTTCCACCCATTCCGGATGCAGCTGTCGTATCGTCCCAGGAAGAGAGGCGTGGCCTCCTCCGAATAGAAATGCGACAGGTTGCGTATCTTGTCCGTGCCAGACGGGGCATAGATGTTTACAATCGTGTACGTTGTGTAGTTACCGCTAACCCACTAGCCGACGGCAAACACGTCACCTCGTCAACCTTTATACCATCTCGCTCCAATATGGCCGTACCGCTACCGGCATCAGAAGCAGGCGTAGCGTACGAAACATAACCGCAGAAGTCTGTGAAGGTCTCCAGACGGACGACTTTCATGAGTGCAATGTCCACATCTGTCACTCGTAGCACATCACGCAGCAATTGAAACATCACTTTCGAACAGATGGCGTCAAGATTGATGGAGCCGATGCAGTAGGCCGGCTGCAGGTTTTCAGGCGCAGGGACACTAATTGCATCAGATGGATTATACATCTTTTGTCAGTGTCCATGCGCGAGACTTCCTCCTCTTCACCAGAAATATATTAATCGTGGGCTACCGAGACCTGTGGCGCTGTCACGAATTCAGTCACAAGATCATCATCATCATCATCATCATCATTATCTGCACTTAGAGACGGGTCTGGAAGAAGAATCATCTGCCTGCGACTGTGTCGCGCGGCCATCAGATGGTGTCTTCTGTCTCCTGTTTCGCGTCTTCGGCGATCGTTGTTTACGTGAGTGGGGCTGACGTGCCGGAATATGGCAAAGAGTCCCGACGGTCACGTACGACAGCTGACGTGGTCACTGCAATGGCGTCAAAATTTATGCCTCCATGGGCGTTTTCGTCAACCGTCGATATAGTTTTCGGGGGAGGAGCGGGGTCTGTAATGGGCGTGGAGGTCACTTCCTTCCTCTGTAGTGCCTCAGTCATTTGCGGAGTGCTGCTAGGGCCCGTCAGAGGCGGTAATGTGTCGACGTCGTTCTTGAGCACTGGCACTAACGTCTCAGGTGCAGTTGTGCTATACTCCTCTGCAAACATTCGGACCGGACGTGGCTTTCTTTATCGCAAAAAAAAAAAAAAATGGTTCAAATGGCTCTGAGCACTATGGGACTCAACATCTTAGGTCATAAGTCCCCTAGAATTTAGAACTACTTAAACCTAACTAACCTAAGGACATCACACACACTCATGCCCGAGGCAGGATTTGAACCTGCGACCGTAGCAGTCACGCGGTTCCGGACTGCAGCGCCAGAACCGCACGGCCACCGCGGCCGGCTCTTTATCGCATCCTGAACGCGTCTTCGGCTGTCCGTCGTAATTGATGACGGCTCTGAATCATACAAATCGGATGGGACATTGAGACGTGTTTATTTAAAGTAATGCGGCCCTCGGTCAGGTACACAGTTTTAGTCTGCCAGGAAGTTTCATATCAGCGCACACTCCGCTGCAGAGTGAAAATCTCATTCTGGAAACATCCCCAGGCTGTGGCCAAGCCATGTCTCCGCAATATCCTCTCTTCCAGACGTGCTAGTTCTGCAAGGTTCGCAGAAGAGCTTCTGTGAAGTTTGGAAGGTACGAGACGAGGTACTGGCAGAATTGAAGCTGTGAGGACGGGTCGTGAGTCGTGCTTGGGTAGCTCAGTGGTAGAGCACTTCCCCGCGAAAGGCAAAGGTCCCGAGTTCGAGTCTCGGTCCGGCACACAGTTTTAATCAGCCATGAAGTTTAAAAAATACTGACCTTTTAAATTCATCAATATCTGGCAGACGAATGGCTTCACAGTAAATATTTGTTTAGAACATGATCTGCCCTACCTGAAACTAGCTTGATCCTCACCGAAATTACCCTCCAGCGTCATTTCTACTCTATTTAGTGTAATCTTGGAAAGTATGTTATATGCAACTGTTTGCAAAGCAATTCCCGTTGTTTTTAACATCTTGTTCAAGCCCATCTTCCACCCTACTGGGAGTTTTTCTAATTTCCAAGTTTTCTCAAAACTTAATTTTAAATATTTTTTTTTTGATTTCTGGTAGAGCCCATTCAAAAGTTCTGCTGGAATAGATCCTCCTCAACTAGCTTTAAAGGTTTTTAGTAACTTCAGTTTCTGTTATTGTTGGGAACAGATCTTATTCTAGATTTTCTTGAGTGTTTGAACATTCGAGATTAAGGATTGGTTCTTGACAATTAGGAAGCTGATCAGAATATTTTGCAAGTATTTTGAAATTTTCGGTATTCGGTGAACCTCGTGTCACGCTCCTTTGCTAGATTTACATTTGGAGGACATCTACCTAACTCTTCAAATCTTACTTCCTCCCCTAAAAGTCTACTGGAAAAGTACTTACATACTAAATTTGCTCCTATGCTCGCTTGTTGTACCAACATGTAGCCTATAGCCTTCTGACTCACAAGGGTAGTAATCTTAACTAAATCGAATATATTAATTTTACGTGTATATACTGAGTTGTTATTTTTAAATTTTATAACTGATAGTTTAACAAAAAAAATGGTTCAAATGGCTCTGAGCACTATGGGACTTAACTTCTGAGGTCATCAGTCCCCTAGAACTTAGAACTACTTAAACCTAACTAACCCAAGGACATCACACACATCCATGCCCGAGGCAGGATTCGAACCTACGACCGTAGCGGTCGCGCGGTTCCAGACTGAAGCGGTGCCGGCGGTGCATTATCGTCCTGAAATATGGCATCATTGTTCGGGAACAACATTTGAAACATGGGGTGCACCTGATCACCTAAAATGTTCACATAATCGTTGGCTGTAACACGGCCGTTGATATCAATGATGGAACCAGCAGGATACCATGATATGACTGCTCACACCATCACACTTCTACCTCCATGCTTAACCGTTGGAATCAAGCAATCAGGATCGTCAGCTTCTTTTGGCGTTCTCCAGACGTAAACCCGCACTGACATTGAAAATAACGAAAACGTTCACTTGTCGGACCGTATGACGTGTTTTCACTGATCAGCCGTCCAGGATTTATGCTCTTGACACCATGTTTTACGCAACTTTGCGTTGGTTGTCGTCACTTATGGTTTCAGTATAGCAGCTCGTCTATGAATATTCGCTTTATGGAGTTCTCGGCGGACAGTGTCGATAGATACGGGTCTCGAAGATGGCTATTCAGCTTTGCAGTCACTTTAGCCGCCGTAATTTTGTGTTGTTTTGGCACAATTCGTGTTAGCTTACGACGATCTCTGTCATTTAGATGTGATTTGCGCCCACTGTTAAGTTTACACGATCATGTGTTTCCATGTTTTGTGTAGGCTGTCATGACTGTTGAAACTGTTGGTCTGTCATGGTTACTGATTCTGCAGCTAATCGGCTGCCCCCATCTGCCCTCTTTGGAACTCCGTTAGGTCCTTCTTCGCACGTCGACCTCGGCCTCTGAATGCAAATACGAAGTGTGCACTACTCGTAAGCAATCTGCACTGATGCCTAGTCCGTACACAACACGCACAGTCCAGCGCGACCCATGGCCTACCTGCATTGTTGACCGTCAAACAACCATCTCATTACTACCACTGTTCACATTATTTTGCCTATCGCCTGGACGTCACATCAATTGACACTACAGGTATGACGAGTGCAAGCAGCCGTCTCTGGCGGGGAACGAGTAGCTATTTCAGACGAGTTTAATGCTCTTGATTGTGTGTTTAAATGCTTGCAAGTTCTCTACAGCACACGACAAAACTTAGTCCTGTACTGAGTACGTTTTCAATTACATGCTAATTTACCGTAGGCCCTGCACGGAGCCGAGCATTCGCGAAGTGTGACGGACAAGCCGACTAGTGTGACGTCGCAATTTCGCTGCAGGGTCCGTATATCTCGTTGGTTCCGTGCCAGAAAGATTGCCATCGCAACAGAGCACGCACAATAGAAAACAGGCAGCTGCGTCGCTTCTCTTAGTTGATCGGAGGGCAGCTGACCATCATTTCAGCACTCGTCACTGGTTTGTAGTTATCGCAGAAAGAGCGGTACAGAACATGTTTTCGTCCGTTTTATTTGAATACCAGCACGGCCGGCCGCTGGTGGCCGAGCGGTTCTGGCGCTACAGTCTGGAACCGCGCGACCGCTACGGTCGCAGGTTCGAATCCTGCCTCGGGCATGGATGTTTGTGTTGTCCTTAGGTTAGTTAGGTTTAAGTAGTTCTAAGTTCTAGGGGACTTATGACCTCAGCAGTTGAGTCCCATAGTGCTCAGAACCATTTGAACCAATACCACCACGCGTTCGACGAGAAATGACGTAATTTTAGTACGATTTCCTGTTCGCATTCGAAGCGCAATGACATAATTTTAGTACGATATTTACAGTGTGCTGTAGCATATTAGCACATGATAACCGGCCGCCACTGTCCCCACGTCAACCCCCCCCCTCCCCCCCCCCCCCATAAATTATCGTATGGGTGCTCTTGTTTTGAATCGATAACCTTCTAAGCTCCTCGCCCTACCTCACCACTAAATAACAACTATTACACTAAGTCACCTAAAGTTTCTGTTTCATCTCTTAGTCGAAAGCTGATTGGATCCTACCTAAATGCTTATGTTCCTTTGAAAATTACTTTTCCCTTTCAGTTTAGGCTGTCCATGTACAGAACCTTACTAAAGTCGTCTGTATTACTCTTTCTGTGAGTGAAGCTTTCACAGTGCAGGCAAACAGCTCAGAATACCTGTCGGACATTGAAATTATACACAGTATACATGATTGTATGCAGGCTCGATACGCCTCGCGATGCTGCCTATGGCCACTATTTAAAATCTGTTCAGTCTAGATTGGAAATAGATATGGCTCTGCCTTCATCCCTAAAGTAACTTCCTTATGTTGGCCACATTTCTTAAGCAGCCTAGCCTACCAGACGTAAATTAGCCTGCGACTATATTTTTCAGTGCAAACACGACGAATGCGTTAGGTTAAATTCCAAACATCATATAAATGTGACATTTATGAAAAGATCGCCAATCCATTATTATGTAGCGGTGTGAGGCTGCAAAATGTGAATTTATCGCTATTTTTAACAGATGGCGATCAAAATAGCTCGAGGAAGAACTGTGTTCTATGTGTGCGCGCCGTGGGCACACATACCGTGCAGCGACGTAGTGGAAAACGCACCCGCAGCTGTCGGGCAGCAGCGCGACACCGCCGCGAAAGCGCTGCGGACAGAGCGGCCTCAGTGTCCTATTGGGACGCCAGGTGAGACGAGGTCGAGGTACGATTTTAAACGCTGCGGCGGTCGCGATGCGTCGTTTTTTTCGCCACTGTGGTGTCACGTGCCGCGTTGTGACTTGCAGGGTCACGCAAATTATTTTCTAAACTGGAAAGTAGGGACATGTGTCTCTTCCTAACGTCTTACATTCTCGCCGAGTTTCAAACTTACAATTATTCTTTCTCATGTTTGTATGTAAGTATCTTGCTACAAAGGACAGCTACATTCTGTATTTTTCTTATCGTATTTCGAATTCTGTAGGCGACTATTATAGAAGCGCTTATTGCTTATTGTAGTCTTCAACCCAGTAACTGGTTTTATGCAGCTCTCCATGCTAGTATAACCTATGCAAATAGCCTCATACCTAAATAACTGCTGCGCACAACATGCGCTGAACCTGCTTATTGTATTCAAACTCTGGTCTCTCCCATATTTTTATTCTCCTCGTATGAGCCTATCCCTTCTTTTAGTCGAGTTCTCCTGCAAAGCTCTTTTCTCTCTGTGATGTAGTACCGGTTTGTTATTTGTCCGATTTTCCCATATGATTTTCAGCATTCTCTTGAGGACCACGTTCCAGTTTCTTCTTATCTGGACCGTTCATTGTCCACATATCACTACAACATGGGGTATCATCTAGTACAGGACTGGACACCGTGGTTTTTGTGGAAGGAGAGTGTAAACACTGTACATATCCAAAGGCGATCTTTGCTTTTCTGTGGAGAGTATGCACTGTCCCGAAAAATTCTCTTGCAACACGACGACGCTCATACATTCCAGACAAATACCTTCAGGAAATATTTCGTAACCCATGATAAGGAATTTCTCTTTTTCGTGAAACTCTTTTATTGCTATCTCAGTGTACATTTTGTATCCTCCTTAGTCTTGCCTTCATCAATTAATTTGCTGCCCACACAGGAAAATTCATCTACAACTTCTATTGTTTGAGTTCCTGATCAAATTCCCTCAACATCGACTAATTTAATTCGACTGCACTCCATTACGGTCATTTTACAGTTGTTAGTGTTTATCATTTAACATTTTTTTCAAGAGTACACGTTCTGTTGAGCTGGTCTTACAAGTCCTATGCGTTCTTTGACAGAATTAGAATGTCATGGGCGAAGCTCATTTTGTATATCTCCTCCTTTCGCTCTCAGTATTTTACGATTTCAGAATTTGAGAGAGTAAATTTCAGTCTAACATCGTGAAATGCTTGTTCTCGAAATGCTAGTGCTTTCTATTTCGGTTTTAGTGCGTAGTGGTATGTAATGCGGTGAATTTTAATGCTAGCTGTAGAAAGGGCCTAGGCGGAAGGCGGCAGTTCGTGTGCTCCGTGCATTATTTGCGTTGCCGGCGGCGGGCAGTAGCGCCTTGGCTCCGCCCCCGGTGACTGACAGTGACTGAGTGAGTGAGCCGGCTGGCTGGCGTATCGACCGGCGGGCGCGGTGCCATGCATTACTAACGCCGCGCGGCGCAGCGCTGCGAACCTCTGCCTCTGCCCCTGCCCCTGCCTCTCTCACTGGCCGACCTCGTGATGCTCTGCTGCTACTGTACAGCCGATACCTTGCCTTCCGGCTGTCCAGATGGATAATAAATGGACGTGGCACCGGCTTGTGCGTAGGTCAACCAAAAAGCTAGGTTTGCCTGCTTTGCAATTACGAACCTGTTTCGCTGTACTGACCTAAAGACAGAATTGCTCGCACCGGTAGCATACTACCATTCAGTTATGTCCTACGGTATGTAATCTTCTCAGTTATTACAGCTGAAGTGAAAGAAGTACGAGGGGCGTTCCATATTGAATTACACCTTCTTTTTTCCCATCATTCATGGTGCGCCATTCGACTCATCATTACAAATAGTAGCACTTTAGTCTAGCCGCAGGTGACAGAACAGTCACTAGAAACGTAAACCGTGGGTTACTACAGTCGATTGTTGGCTGTGTGGTGAGAGTGTACTTCGTCCCGAAGAGCGCTTTTGCAACACGACGTTGCTCACACCCAGGCGAGTGGCCCCTCATGATTATCACGTATTCGAGGCTACGAAGAAACTTCTGTCCGACATCGTGTCGCAGACATCCAGGAACGGCGAGCGGTTGGCCTATGTGGGTGCAACAGACTCCAGAAATGTGGTTCGGGGAGGGCTTACAGAAGTTAAAGCGGCCAAGTAAGGGGAATACTGTGGGTGTGACACCGACTGGAACCCCACTACAGCGATAGCAGCCGTGGTTTTGCGTCTGGTATGGGGACTAGAGTAGTTGTGTTGCACGAGCACCTTCCGTGACGTTGCACACACTCCATGTACTGCCAACAGTCGCTGTTAATTTCTCTAGTGTTTACTCCGTTCTTTCACAGAAGCCACGTCGTCCAGCGCCGTCCTTGATGGTCTACGCAATGATGGTCGCGCCACCTACGGTTAGACAGAAGTACCACATTCTTGCAACTGTAATGACGAGTCAAATGGCGCGCTGTGAACGATGGGAAAAATAAAGTGTAAATCAGTGTTGAACGACCCTTGTATTCATTCTACAGAAACATTGAGTCAGAATATTGTGTAATGTTGACGATCTCGCATCTTGCAGAAGCTTGTTCAGGGGTTTAAAACATGTTCGATTTCAGACATTGTTGCTTACCAACTTACAAAAAATGGTTCAAATGGCTCTGAGCACTATGGGACTCAACTGCTGTGGTCATCAGTCCCCTAGAACTTAGAACTACTTAAACCTAACTAACCTAAGGACATCACACACATCCATGCCCGAGGCAGGATTCGAACCTGCGACCGTAGCAGTCGCACGGTTCCGGACTGCGCGCCTAGAACCGCTAGACCACCGCGGCCGGCACCAACTTACAAAAATCGCGTCTTTGCAATTCTTAAAACGAGATTCTACCATAAATTGCCGTAAGATACATGGAATAAGTCTGAACGGGATGCAAGACCAGTAGGTTTTAGCGACACAGCAGGGAGGATGTGCGAACTACTCGCAGGAAGATGCTGTAGTAGCTTTTTAATATCCATCGTCATCCGCTATTGAATCAGATTAGTCAGTCTGTGTGTGAAGAAACGAAATTAACAAGTTCGCTCGAAAGACAGAGCACTTTCACTGACAGGCTGCTCGTTACTACTTTAAATCAGTAAATGAGCATAAAAATGTGCTCGAGTCATCAGCACTGTAGGAATTACAGGCTTACAAAGGTTTTTGGAAAAATTTCGAAACAGGTGAACGTGATTGCGACGCACAAACACCGAAATGCGTCTTGGGGTTATCTATGTTTGCAGGCACTAGATTGGCCGGCCGGAGTGGCCACGGGGGGTTCTAGGCGCTACAGTCTGGAGCCGAGCGACCGCTCCGGTCGCAGGTTCGAATCCGGCCTCGGGCATGGATGTGTGTGACGTCCTTAGGTTAGTTAGGTTTAATTAGTTCTAAGTTCTAGACGATTGATGACCACAGAAGTTAAGTCGCATAGTGCTCAGAGCCATTTGAACCAGGCACGAGATTGAGGCAATACTGATACTTTTTCAAGTAATCCATACACATCTGCGCGCGCGCCTGTTGCGTGGCTAATCTTTGATTACATATTTAAGTCATATAAAACGAACCTACCTTCATGAGGTGAATTCTGAGCTATTCATTTGCTCTCCCTTTGTACCACTACCTTTAAACTGATACAGCGATCGTCCAGAAATCATAGATACAGAGCAAGCGAAACATCTGTTGATGAGGATGTCATCTCTGTTCCTTGTGCTTAGGACAAAACAAACATAGCTATCAAGCCAAATAATTAAGTAATCTTTAACAAGCTGTATTATACTTCCCTTCTAAGAAGAAGCGCAATGAATAAAGACGGTCCGAACATACTGTAACTTACGAGTAATCGTTCTAAAATGCATCAATGTTGTTGCACCCACGTATTTCGCTTGTTCGACTGTATTTAGAACTGGTGTTCTTTATGTGACATTAAATACGTTTATTACAGATGTCCGCATGCAACGTTTAGTTAGCTGCACGAGATGAACATCTGTTAACGAATGCTGTCACGTCGTAATGTGCATCAGATGTTTACTATGTCAAATTCACCAAGACCACAATAAAAAGACGTTAAAAAAGTGGTATAATCTAATTTTGCGTTTGTACTCGATATGGCATGTTGCTTCTTCTCAAACGGTATGTTTATTAGGAAATGTTCTAGTTTAGGGCGTGGAGGCAGAAATTATTGCACGAGAATTAAGAGCCAGTTAAACAAGACCTGTTAGGTACAGCAACCTTCTGGCGAATTGTAATTAAAACAGAGACTGTTTATGCTCTGCCTCGGTCCAAAGAACATCTCGGAATAACTCGTGAAGTCATTTACTCTAGCGGAATTACCGGTCTGCCTGGAGTATACTGGATGTAGATCAAGTGTTAAATCTTGAAGCTAATTTTATATTTCTCTGCGGAGCAAGCGGAATTGAGAACATCTTGCGAGTGTTGTATTTTATACTTTTACTCTGTTTTGTTGACGTTTCTATGGAAAAGTTTGAATTGCCTCAGTGTTAGGCGGTCATTGTTGCGGCAGCCATTTGAATTTCGCGATTCAAATGTGGCAACAGCGCTGCTAGCTGTCACGAATCTTCTCTCGCCGTGTAGACTATACGCTAACATCGCTGTTGGAAAGGGAAGTTTATTGTCCGCTAAAAGCTCTGAAGATTTACAATGTGGCAGAGCAGCTCCTAGCAGAATTTGGCTGCTACGCTGCTGTCGTCGAGTGCAGGTGACGTCGCCGAATCTTCGGTCCGAAACTGCGGTTAGCGCCCGTGTCACGCCAGCGTTAACTGGCGGTGCACACACATTTTCGGCGTTTAGTGTGAGCGACCGCGGACGGAGTCGCCGATGGCCCGCCGCAGTCAAGTGGGTGGTCACGGTGCCCGCACCGCGGCGCGTCCTAATTCCTGATCCGTCAAATTACTCGCCGCCCCGCGCCGGAAGTCCTGCGCAGCCGCCTGTTACCGCCTCTGCTTGCTCGTGAAGGCTGCAGCAGGCTCGTCTGACGCGCGCGCTGCACTGGTCACGCGAGGGATGACTGACCTACTGGCAGGCGGCAGCGGCGCGAACTAGAGCTGTCCTCCCTGCTGGCGAGCTACTCGTCTGTATCGGATGGCGTCCGCGCCATTTCAACGAGGCGCCTCTGTTACTACAGGCGCGGGACCATTTGACGTTAGGTAGTTTAAATGGCTCTGAGCACTACGGGACTTAACCTGCTGAGGTCATCAGTCCCCTAGAACTTAGAACTACTTAAACCTAACTAACCTAAGGACATCACACACATCCATGCCCGAGGCAGGATTCGAACCTGCGACCGTAGCGGTCGCGCGGTTCCAGACTGAAGCGCCTAGAACCGCTCGGCCACACCGTCCGTCCGTCAGGTAGTAGCAGTCATTCTGTCCATGAACAAAAATTTCGCTATAGGCAGTCTCAAATGTTCACGCATAGCCTTACCGTGCACTATCCAAGAGTGCAGTTACAAAACCAATAACAAAAACGTATCTTTTGCTGACGTAATCAGGTTTCGACATTACATCATGTTTAAATACCTTACATAATAATTAAATACGAAATGTGGCATGTATTTTCTCGTTTGCTGTTTCGCATGGGGCACTAAGAGAGAGAGAGAGAGAGAGAGAGATGATATGAATGACCCCTGTATCTTCACAGACCTGCGCGCTGAAGATGTTTTGTTGTAAAGTCGTCCTATGCACGAATAACTGCAAACCCTATATCGGAATAAATACGATGTAGACATTTACATTTGTGCAAATAAAAACGCCAGTGGCAGGAAACTTGCTCGATAAAATAAAGGTGTAATAAAATACATTAGCTTAGTGATCTTACCTCACAAATACGTGCGTATAACGGATTCTGCTGTGGCTTCTCGTACCTGTAATGTAGCACTTACGTATCAGTTGTTGAATGGCAAACGGCGGTTCCAAAGGTCTGGATCCCGACCCAAGGTCAGTCGTAAGAATTTTGTCTGTCAGTTATCAGTTTTCGTCTCTGATACTGATTGATATTGTGAAAAATGAAGAACCGCGATGTTATTCCTTACAACAGGCTGGGAAAGTCATTTCAAAGTTCGGAGGACGACGAGGGCATAGCACCTCCAGTATGACCGTGTCCGGTAAAGCACCCCACTATTCAACCAACCGCTTTTAGTTTTATTAGTACCCGTGGTCGTTTTGTTATCTTTTATGGCGGAAAAACAACTAAGATCATTCACGTCCATGTCAGAACCGTAGAACACTAAGACGAAAAAGGAGTTAAAAGCGACTTCATGTAAATATCTTTACCGTGCTTATTCTGATACCGTGTTCTCAGGAATTGGACACCTGTTGAAACTTTCGTTTAAACACAGACTATTGGGTGCAAAGCGTTAGTCCTACATAGAGAGGCGGACGGTTGCTGCTGTTCCGTACTCTGTTTTTGATCTCTAATATTATTGTGTGCAATATTTCGTATGACCACAATGAATACATTCTGCACCGATGACCTAAATACAACGAAATTTTGGACTTTGTGTTACTGAAAACCTAACTTCCTGTTTCATTCGTTTCAGGTGAGTACCACTGGCAGAAGCAACATGATTGTCGAGAATCAGTCTTGGCTGCTAGTACATAGTAAGTACTAAAGATGTTTATTTATGTGCCATATTTCCGAAACAAGTGAATGTATATGTATCATATCGTTTAACCTTAGTAGTACAAATGCATTTTCCATTACACGCATTACCAGAGGGGGGAGGGGTATTTTATGCCCCCTAAAATTACAAAAAGAAACAAATTCGTTAATTAGTGTAAAATTATGTTAAGAATATTCTTTTTAAAGAGATAGTGATGTGTAACTAGTGTCAAGAACCTGAAAATACCTTTTGGAAGACTCTTTGCAATATTAACCCACTTCCAGTAACATGTACTACCTGCTTTATGAACAACACAAAAAATTTAAAAGCTGCAAATTTCGTGCATTGTTATTGACTTTTTCTCTGAGCATACCTTTTAATGAGATACGGATGTGTAAACTTGCACTTGGAAATATTGAAAAAAACATTCATTGGTCAAGGTGACATCTACTGAGATTTAAATTATTGAGTTAAGTCTAACTGAAAAATTTAAAACATGTATGGAATCCGGTGGAAGAATTTATTAAAAACAATAATTTTCTTTCAAATTTTTAAAATACAAAGTAACAAACTAAATTACATTATTTTCAAAAGGTGAACATAAAGTAACCCCCTCCTTGGTATTACGAGGTTTAAAGAACTGCTGAAAACGCATCGTTGCTGTAAAAACTGTACCATGCGATTTGTTCGCAGAATAGTGGAGCATCTTTGCTGGTAGAGGGGTACCTCGACTTCACTTCGAAACTGAAATGTAAAAATTTCGTGTTACATGTATAAATGCTGAAGATTAGATGGGTAGATCACATAACTAATGAGGAAGTATTGAATAGGATTGGCGAGAAGAGAAGTTTGTGGCACAACTTGACCAGAAGAAGGGATCGGTTGGTAGGACATGTTCTGAGGCATCAAGGGATCACCAATTTAGTATTGGAGGGCAGCGTGGAGGGTAAAAATCGTAGAGGGAGACCAAGAGATGAATACACTAAGCAGATTCAGAAGGATGTAGGTTGCAGTAGGTACTGGGAGATGAAAAAGCTTGCACAGGGTACAGTAGCATGGAGAGCTGCATAAAACCAGTCTCAGGACTGAAGACCACAACAACAACAACGGGTAAAATTTGAAAGTTCCTCAACGCATCTTGTACTGTAGCGACAAGATTCGAACCATAGTAGAATTTTATATTAAATGGGTGTAACTGAAAGTCAAGTTCTTAATATGTAACATTATACTCATTGCGTTTCAACAATCAACGCATGCAGTCCAGTAGCGGTTTCGTTGAACCGAAAACTTATAGATGGAAACGTCGCAGCTACAGGGGAAATCCGGAAACAGCTCGCTGCTGATTCTCGCATTTGTTTTTCGTTGTGCGTATTCTCGCATTTGTCTTTCGTTGTGCGTAGGAAGGGACGTTTCAACGAGGAGAATTTTTCGGAAAGGTCGGCAGAAAGTTGACTGAACATGTGCGCGATCGCCGTGAACTCTGGAAACTTCTTTTGTGTTTGGTTTGGAGGTTCAGTGGAGCTTTCTGTTCAAAGAAAGTCAACAGGTTAGTTCTTTGGTGCGCATTGTTTTCAGCCGCCACTGGGTGAATGGCGCGGTGCCTGGAGGGTAAACGGCGAATGTCACGGTCGCTTTGTGGCGGCAGCGAAAGAAACGGGTGTCGGTGTGGTAGCGGGCGCGGGTCAGTGACCCGTGCCGAGATGGAGCTGTCGAGTCGCTGTGCGGCGTTTTGCCCGCCGGTCCGGTGAAGCACGAGCGAGCGCGCTGGATTCCGTCACACGGCCTTCGCTCCGTGTCACGGACACGTGCCATGTCGAGGCAAGAAGCCCGGACTCGCCGTACCGAGGCCAATTGCATTAAGGCTGCAGTGGACAAAAAGTGTGCCTCCCCGGGCGACTCTTTTCGTCAGGTTGACGGGGCCGCAGTCGTGGCGGTCACTGCGGCTGATCGTATTGCCTCTTAAGAGCTCACGCAGTGGCCTACATTGCGTTGAGATGTATATAACGTGCCTGCCGTCTGGTCAGTTCGTCAGTCAGCTAGGCTAGGCGCGATTGTTAGCCAGCGTTCAGCTCTCCTGAACGGCGAATTATTTCCCTAGTTGCGTCTCAGATAAACAATGACGCTCAATTCAGATACGAAAATACCCAAAACATTTCTGATGTGACTGATCGCAGAGACGTGGACAGCTGAAGACAGCCGGCCGCGTTGGCCGAGCGGTTCTAGGCGCTTCAGTCCGGAACCGCGCGACTGCTACGGTCGCAGGTAAGAATCCTGCCTCGGGCATGGATGTGTGTGATGTCCTAAGGTTAGTTAGGTTTAAGTAGTTCCAAGTTCTAGGGGACTGATGACCTCAGATGTTAAGTCCCATAGTGCTCAGAGTCATTTTTGAGCTGAAGACATGTGCTGGAGAAACGAAGTAACCCTCAATAGCTTGACATTGGTCTCACCCCTAAATGTGACAGCAACAGATGGCAATACTTATCTCGTAAGTCCACGTTTCAGCGCCAGAACCCTGCCGCTGTGGTTTGAGAAGCATTATAGTGAATTCACGTTGATGTCTCGGTCACCAAATTCGCTTGACGTAAATCCTTTGGGAACCCACCTATGTCGCTATCGGTCGCCATCACCGCGTACGCAAATCCGCGGTCCGTCATTTATGCGAATTACAAGACCTGTGCCTAGACATCTAATGCCACATACCTCCATAAACCTACCAACAAACTGTCGGATCGCTGATACACAGAATCAGTGATATATTTCGTTCCAAAGACGGACAAGCAAGGTGTTACGCAGGTGGTTATAATGTTTTAGCTCAAGAGTGTATCAGATAACATGAATGATGGAAGCCTCGTAGCGTGAGAACTTTTTCGCGGGTTCACCAGTGATTGGACAGCCACAGAGGAAACGTGGAATTTGACAGTAACAGAGCATATTGTTCAATTATTTGCAGCCAGATCGATCAGTTGGTGATGCAGCCTCTTTGAACAGCGAATTCTTCAATTTCTGCCGATCTGTCATTCAATACAGCTATCTTTCTTGAGTTTCTGGGTCGCGGCAGAGGTTCGAGTCCTCCCTGGGGCCGGCCGAAGTGGCCGTGCGGTTAAAGGGGCTGCAGTCTGGAACCGCAAGACCGCTACGGTCGCAGGTTCGAATCCTGCCTCGGGCATGGATGTTTGTGATGTCCTTAGGTTAGTTAGGTTTAACTAGTTCTAAGTTCTAGGGGACTAATGACCTCAGCAGTTGAGTCCCATAGTGCTCAGAGCCATTTGAACCATTTTCCTCCCTGGGGCATGTGTGTGTGTGTGTGTGTGTGTGTGTGTGTGTGTGAGAGAGAGAGAGAGAGAGAGAGAGTGTGTGTGTGTCCTTAGGATAATTTAGGTTAAGTAGTGTGTAAGCTTAGGGACTAATGACCTTAGCAGTTCAGTCCCATAAGATTTCACACACATTTTAGTTTCTGTCCGTTCGTCATTCACTTGGTCTTTCGTGGTATATTAGGTTCCAATCTAGCACTTGTTTGGTCCATCTGCCATCTTTTCTTCGAGCAACATGACCATCCCACTGCCGTTTCATGCAATTAATGTCCCACGTTTCACAGCCGTAGTTTATTACTGGCAGTGTACATTGGTCAAACACTATTTCATTCAGCTCAGCCGACATCTTAGTCTTCAAAACTGAAGAGTATGCAGGGTTTTACTAATAAGACTTATCGCATAATGATGTTTTTTTCTGACTGGAAGATATTACCCCGATACAAAACGAATGAGGCTGTGTGTATTACTAAGGAACTATTTTTCGTAGCATATTAGCACGCGATAGTTTGCGGCCGTTTATATTTACGCCGCGACAGATTTTATATAAGTAAAACGATTCAGTGGCATTCGAATAGCATTTCACCACAGAGCTGTTCTTCCTCTCAGCCGAACCGTTAAGCAGAAAAAGCGGAGCTCGTGCACAGCCTCACCATAAATGACAACGCAGAAATGTTTTGAGAGGTGGAAGGAACGAACGCAGAAGACGTTTGCGAACTGAAAGTCTCGTACTTTGAAAAAGACCATCAATCACTAAATGAACGTTTTTGTTAACTATACTGAGTAGCACCGTCCATCTCGTTTCGTTCCACGACATCGTGCGCAATGACCGACGCAGAGCGAAAATCCTGACGCCGAATAAGTTGAAAGTCATCAAGAAGGTTCAAATGGCTCTAAGCACTATGGGACTTAACATATGAGGTCATCAGCCCCCTAGACTTAGAACTAATTAAACCTAATTAACCTAAGGACATCACACACATCGCATGCCCAAGGCAGGATTCGAACCTCCGACCGTAGCAGCAGCGCGGTTCCGGACTGAAGCGCCTAGAACTGCTCGGTCACAACGGCCGGCTGAAATTCATCACAGTATAATATGTAGCTCAAAGTCGAAAAAATCGTGCACTAACACGCTTTAGCACGTGAGCAGTGTGATCTATTCTACAGCGGCAAACAAATGTAGCATCGGGGTTGCTCACCGGCTCATAAAAGTAGACAAACCTGCTTCATATTGTTTATTGCCTTACACTGTCTTTGGGAAATGTCGGGAACAGTAGTTTTGCAGCGAGACCGAGCTGTGGCATGGTGAGCATGAAGAGCGCGGCGCGGTGCTTTACGTGGGGAAGTGCCAGCCAGCCAGGCAAGGAGACCAACGGTGGCCACGAGGCGGCGCGGCGCGGCGCTGCTGTTATTACAAACACTATTTACGAGCCGGCCGATTCCGGGAAGAGATTGCAGCGTGCCCTGAAACACGGCGGGCGCGCTTTTTGTTCCTCTAACGCCGCAACGTGCACCCGCGGACGGGGCGGGATGGACGTGCGAAACAGCCGGAACGTGGGGCTTCACTTGTTTACTCTGTCTGGTGCTGCGGGACCCAGCTGTTGAGGCGCGGCGCCAACAAACGTCTCTGACGGCCCACCTTTTCCGTTGACTGCAAGAATATCGTGGGATCTGCATTTCGGTACTGTCGCAAGAAATACGATGACGATCGTGAAGTGAAGCTTGTTATCGTACTTGCCTCGGAAAACGTCTCACATCTGTTGCCGAGCCTATGTAACTTGCCTCCCACCATACCTCTTCCCCTCCTTAACAACCACCACACTGAAAAATATTCTAACTTCACCTCCTCCATACTTTATTTTATCGCTAATAATGGTAATGCACTGACTTTCACCAAGAAAAAAAAAATTTATGACTTGACATTTCTCAATCTAAAAATTAGTTTTCACCGCGGGAAGAAATTTGTTCGCATTAACTAGACGATTATAGTAAATACAAAGTCAGAAACAGCAGTCTACGTCGACTCGTGATATTATGTTTCACATACTAGATCCACCACTGTTAACTCATTAGTGACGTATTAGTGTGACGGAAGTGAATGAAAGTATGGTTCTACATTAACGCGCGATATGAATGGCTTTGCCATCCGTCAAGTGGAAATTCTCTCTCTCTCTCTCTCTCTCTCTCTCTCTCTCTGTGTGTGTGTGAGTGTGTGTGTGTGTGTGTGTGTGTGTGTGTGTGTGTGTGAGTGTGTGTCGAATTTGTCGTCTGTGATTACCCTGTAGGTGATACTTTCAGTGTCTACGCACCGTATAATCTCGTTTTTCCCCATTTTTCATGTATTAAAATCGCCGAGAAAATGCGTAACTTGTGCGTGTAGCTGAGCAGAGTTCGCTCTGCGCCAACAACGCCGCTCACGTGGTGGCTGCAGTTGGTACACACTAACTCGCTAAGCACCGCCTCTCCCTTTGATGTACACCGCCAGCTGTTGGCTCCTTCTGAGGACACCGGCTGTAATTATCAGTGCGTACATCACAGCCACAAATAGATTATTAGAACTGACGTTGCCTCACATTCCGAATTACGCTTCTGACCCAGTTTTTACGCAGTGAGGTGTTAGTCTAGTCGCCGCGCGGGATTAGCCGAGCGGTCTTAGGCGCTGCAGTCATGGACTGTGCGGCTGGTCCCGGCGGAGGTTCGAGTCCTCCCTCGGGCATGGGTGTGTGTGTTTGTCCTTAGGATAATTTAGGTTAAGTAGTGTGTAAGCTTACGGACTGATGACCTTAGCAGTTAAGTCCCATAAGATTTCCCACACATTTGAACATTTGTTAGTCTAGTCGTGGACTTGAGCAACGTATGTCACAGCTTTAGAGCAGCTGTGAGAAGTCGTATCAGTGCGTGCGTGGTTTTACTCTCTTCCCTGTGTTTCTACAGGTCTCGGTGATAGGCCGTCAATGGTTTAATTACTCGTACGTTTCATTCGCTTGCAGAATGTTGCAAACTCCAGGACTAGCACTTACAGGGGAACCTCCCCATCGCACCCCTCTCAGATTTAGTTATAAGTTGGCACAGTAGATAGGCCTCGAGAAACTGAACACAGATCAATCGAGAAAACAGGAAGAAGTTGTGTGGAACTATGAAAAAAATAAGCAAAATATACAAACTGAGGAGTCCATGTTGCAGATATGCAACATCAAAGAGGGTGTAAGCTGAGCAGCGCCGTGGTCGCGTGGTTAGCGTTAGCAGCTGCGGGACGAGAGGTCCTTGGTTCAAGCCTTCCCTCGAGCGAAAATTTTAATTTTTTGTTTTCAGACAATTATTATCTGTCCGCCAGATGCGAGGTAACACCGCCGTAGTATGGGGACGCTACACCTAAACACATATCGAAACACACGACGTCAGTCGACTACAGCGCAAAAACGTTAAAAACATATGTTTTGACAGAGCACAGGGAAAACTGTGCGACTGTGAAACTGTTGCATTCATTTGTTGCAGTTTATGTGACAAACTCTTATGTTTTCATCACTTTATTGGGAGTGGTTATCACATTCACAAGAAAACCTAAATCGGGCAAGGTAGAAGAATCTTTTTACCCATTCGCCAAGTGTACAAGTTAGGTGGGTCGACAACATATTCCTGTCATGTGACGCACATGCCGTCACGAGTGTCGGACAGAATATATCAGACGTGTTTTCCTGTGGAGGAATCGGTTGACCTATGACCTTGCGATCAAATGTTTTCGGTTCCCATTGGAGAGACACGTCCTTTCGTCAACTAATCGCACGGTTTTGCGGTGCGGTCGCAAAACACAGACACTAAACTAATTACAGTGAACAAGGACGTCAATGAACGAACGGACAGATCATAACTTTGCGAAAATAAAGAAAGTAAACTTCTCACGCAGGGGAAGATTTGAACCGAGGACCTCTCGTTCCGCAGCTGCTCACGCTAACGACGGGACCACGGCGCTCGTGAGCTGACGCTAACCTTTATGTTGCCTATCTTCCGCATGGACTACTCAGTTTGTATATTTTGCTTATTTTTTCATATTTCCACACAACTTCTTCCTGTTTTCTCGATTGATCTGTGTTCAGGTTTGAAGGCCTATCCACTGTGCCAACTTATAACTAAATCTCAGGGGGGTGCGATGGGGAGGTTCCCTTGTTAATTACGCATAGTATTAGTATGGCTACAGAAAACGAATCATCCGATCTACGTACATACTCTGGAAGCCTCCATACTGTGCGTGGCGGTACTTTGTGCCACTCCTAGTCATTTCCTTTTCTGTTCGACTCGCATATGGACAGCGGGAAAAACTACTGTCTATATCCCTCCATACAAAACATAATTTATCTTATGTACCTCGTCCTTAAGCGAAATAGACGGTGGCGGCAGAAGAATCGTTTTGCAATCGGCTGCAGATGTCGGTTCTCTAAATTTTCTCAATAGTGTTTCGCGAAAAGGACGTCATCTTTCCTCATGGATTCTCATTTGAGTTCACGAAGCATTTCCGTAATACTCACGTATTGATCGAACCTAACTGTAAAAAATCTAGCAGCCCACCTCTGATTTGTTTCGATGTCTTCCTGTAATCCGACCTGGAGTGGATCCCAAACGCTCGAGCAGTACTCAAGAGTGGATCGCATATCTGTTCTATGTGCTGCCTTCTTTATTGGTGATGAGCTGCACTTTCCTAAGTTCTCCCAGTAAACTGAAGTTGACCATTCGCTTTCTCTGCTACTGACCTTGTTCAAATGTGTGTGAATTCCTAAGGGACCAAACTGCTTAGGTCATCGGTCCCTAGACTTCAACTACTTAAACGAACTTATGCTAAGAACAACAACAACAACAACAACACACACACACACACACACACACACACACACACACACACACACCGTTAACGTATAGATATTTGATCGGCGTGAATGTGTCATGCATTACACCAGTAATACTGTTTTCGAATATTACAGAAGTATTTTTTCCTGTTCAGCTACACTCCTGGAAATGGAAAAAAGAACACATTGACACCGGTGTGTCAGACCCACCATACTTGCTCCGGACACTGCGAGAGGGCTGTACAAGCAATGATCACACGCACGGCACAGCGGACACACCAGGAACTGCGGTGTTGGCCGTCGAATGGCGCTAGCTGCGCAGCATTTGTGCACCGCCGCCGTCAGTGTCAGCCAGTTTGCCGTGGCATACGGAGCTCCATCGCAGTCTTTAACACTGGTAGCATGCCGCGACAGCGTGGACGTGAACCGTATGTGCAGTTGACGGACTTTGAGCGAGGGCGTATAGTGGGCATGCGGGAGGCCGGGTGGACGTACCGCCGAATTGCTCAACACGTGGGGCGTGAGATCTCCACAGTACATCGATGTTGTCGCCAGTGGTCGGCGGAAGGTGCACGTGCCCGTCGACCTGGGACCGGACCGCAGCGACGCACGGATGCACGCCAAGACCGTAGGATCCTACGCAGTGCCGTAGGGGACCGCACCGCCACTTCCCAGCAAATTAGGGACACTGTTGCTCCTGGGGTATCGGCGAGGACCATTCGCAACCGTCTCCATGAAGCTGGGCTACGGTCCCGCACACCGTTAGGCCGTCTTCCGCTCACGCCCCAACATCGTGCAGCCCGCCTCCAGTGGTGTCGCGACAGGAGTGAATGGAGGGACGAATGGAGACGTGTCGTCTTCAGCGATGAGAGTCGCTTCTGCCTTGGTGCCAATGATGGTCGTATGCGTGTTTGGCGCCGTGCAGGTGAGCGCGACAATCAGGACAGCATACGACCGAGGCACACAGGGCCAACACCCGGCATCATGGTGTGGGGAGCGATCTCCTACACTGGCCGTACACCACTGGTGATCGTCGAGGGGGCACTGAATAGTGCACGGTACATCCAAACCGTCATCGAACCCATCGTTCTACCATTCCTAGACCGGCAAGGGAACTTGCTGTTCCAACAGGACAATGCACGTCCGCATGTATCCCGTGCCACCCAACGTGCTCTAGAAGGTGTAAGTCAACTACCCTGGCCAGCAAGATCTCCGGATCTGTCCCATATTGAGCATGTTTGGGACTGGATGAAGCGTCGTCTCACGCGGTCTGCACGTCCAGCACGAACGCTGGTCCAACTGAGGCGCCAGGTGGAAATGGCATGGCAAGCCGTTCCACAGGACTACATCCAGCATCTCTACGATCGTCTCCATGGGAGAATAGCAGCCTGCATTGCTGCGAAAGGTGGATATACACTGTACTAGTGCCGACATTGTGCATGCTCTGTTGCCTGTGTCTATGTGCCTGTGGTTCTGTCAGTGTGATCATGTGATGTATCTGACCCCAGGAATGTGTCAATAAAGTTTCCCCTTCCTGGGACAATGAATTCACGGTGTTCTTATTTCAATTTCCAGGAGTGTATATTAGCTTACATTTTGCTACATTTAGAGAAAGTTGCGATTCATCGTTCTAAGTACAAATTGTCTAATCCATCCTGTAATCTCCTTCAGTCGCTCAGCGACGACATTTTCCTGTACACGAAAGCGTAAACAACAAACAGTGGCAGATTGCTATTCTTCCTAACAGTCAAATCATTTATATGTACACGGGGTGTCCTATGGGCGTGGTCAGTTTCCAGGGATATGACAGGAACGATCATTCGAGTCTAGGAAGCATGGACTCTAAAATGCATACTTTCAGAGCCATTAGCATTACTTCATCTTCGATACTTTGAAACAAATCTGTTCTACTGCAAGCTTTTTGCTTTCCATATTTAGAGAGGTGGGTGTATGGACCAAAACAAGAAAAAAAAGTCCAGTAAACATGGGCTTTTGAAGTGCACACCTAGCGAGGTATGTGCACTTGTTCATCTTCGCTATTCTAAAACACATCTCTTCTACTCACAGGGTTCCGGCGATGGCGCAGTCGTAAGAGTTACGACTGTGCGCAGTATGACATTATCCGACGAACTTCCTGGACAGAAGCTGTACGCTTCGCCCGTCGATCTTTCTATAGACCCACCGGCCCTCTCTATTCATCTCGTGCCTGTTGAATAATGTGATATATCAGTATAATGTAGTAGGTCAGGTACCTTTCAAATATCAGCAAACTGCTGCATCCTATCTGGCTGTAACTTAAATGAAGTAACGGTCACCGCATTGTGACTAAAGTACTTTTTTGGGAGACTAACTGTGAACATTTTAAATTTGTGAATTGCCGAAATCTTTACACCAGTGACTGTTACTGGCGTAAAGATGATGTCCTTCAAAAAGTTTTGTACGACTGTGAATCCCAGCTACAACAAGGATGTAACACTAGTTGCGATCCTACGAATTAGTGTCGTACGGAGTGGCACAAACATTCGAATGATGACATCCTATTAGCCAACAGGAAGGTGGTGTAGCAAATTTATCTATTTACATCTTGGAGATGATATTGTGTCTCAGACAAGTTGCTGACAAAACACAAGGTGACTAGAAGAAGAGAATTGCCGTATGTGAAATACGAAGGGGAAGGCAGATTAGCGTTTTTCGAGTTTTTGCGTGGAAAAATCGAACATTTGGTCTTGTCAAAAACACTTGGTAACTTAGGATGGCTCATTGCACCGCCCAAAGAGGTGTGGCTTGGATAGGGTACAAATGGAATCTTTTTCTTTCCTATAACGATTTTAGAAGTGATTTACAGTTCCGACAAACGTAACGTTCACATCCAATTGAGAGACAGCGCAGAACGCGTGCAACATTCCAATATCGTAATGATAGTACTGTGTAAGCAGCAAACAGCATCTGCGGACGTACAGATCTTCACGCAATAGGCAAAAGATTTTTGGTGGCATGAAAATTTGAAGATGAGATTATTTTCCGTTTCATTCTACTTACTCTACTGCCATTTGCGGTTATTTCCTTTCTGGGGAAGTCAGTAGCCGTCGTCGAAGAGCTTACTTGTGAAAAATGTGCCATAAGGTGAAGGCATTACAGTAATGCTGTGGCCCCATGCTCCTTAGGTCGTGAATCGTGTTTCAGATGTGTGAGATGCTTTTGGAAGGCGTAATGCAGTTACACCAAATTGCACGGTAGTTCTAGTGAAGGAGATGACTCTATTTAAGAGTGACCAAGTAAGCAGAGAAAGTAATAAATGATTGCAAGCTACTGTGTTAGCAGTTAGAATGACAACATACAACCATAGTAATTATTGTCTATTCACATGTCTGAGCTGTTACACATCTACAGAAACTGTTGTCGAATGCGTATGTGTCATACAGGTCAGATTTACAATGTACTTAAGTCCACTATATCTAATTAAATCTTAAATTATATTCCCTTGTAGGTGATTTCAAAATTAATGAAATCCATTGTGGTTACATAATGTGGGATTTCTCGCCAGATTCCGTAATTGTTTAACAAGTTTACTCTACGAAAGCTACATTGTTATGCACTAGCATTGCTTATCGATAATTTGTACACATAATTCCCTCGTGGATTTACGGCGTTGTGATGTAAATTATGGCTGCCGATGTTTCTCTCTGACGCCTGAGTTCGGTTATTCGTTTTTCTCACTTCGAATACGAAATTAGATCGTCTCTTACGGCTCCATGCGTGTGTGTTCTCGGAAGATGAGGCGGCGTTAATTACCGTGCCTGGGGGAACAGGTAATAGGTTTCGGAAACTTCGTATGCAGTGTGGGGCCTTTCAGGAGAGGTGATTCCGCACCTATCAGAAATACGACGTGCCCTAATAGCTGTCAAGAATTAAAGAAACATGGTCGTTAATTGTCATCCTTCTTTCGTTCCTAGCGGCCGTTTACACGTCGGTCCGTTTTTTTCCAAAACTGCTTCTGCGTATTTCAGTTTTTTTTTTCTTAACGGTTCACATGAATGTTTAATAGGGCGGCACTATTTTTGTGAAAGGCGATAATGAAATAGCGTTTGTAACACCCATTACCTCTGTATCCATCTCTCATGAAGTGTGTGTGTGTGAGTGTGTGTCGAAACTGATGGTAAATTTTCCGTTTCAGAAACATTGGAAAATTAGTTCTAAAAAATTTCTTTGTTTATGAAAAGCACTCCAGAACGCCATTGGTCAGGTGGTTCGGAATAATGTTCAGGCTGTCCGCAGCTATCGTGATGTCTTCGATTACTACCATAGGTCCCATGGAAACCCAGGCAAATGTCTCCCGCAGAATAATAATGCTCCTCCCCCCTCAGCCTGTATCCGTGGCGTTGTGCTTGTTTTCCAGGAGCCGATCAACTGAATGACGGCGTGCGCGGCTACCTGGTGTAACAAGAAATGTGATTTATCCGGCCAGGCGAAACGTTTCCATTGATCAACAGGCCGCCTGTCGTGCATTGCAGAGGCGGCAAGCTTCCGAAAGTCGCGTTCTATGATGGGTCGTGGGCATCCAATATCTGTTCATGTACTCGTAGTTTCATCCCAATTCAACCGCTTTCCATAGCTGCTGAAGATCAGCTTCGCCCTTTCTCCATGCTCTTTCTCAGGCATTGGGCCGTAACAGCCTGTCGTTTGCCAAGCACACTTACATCTATGGACTTGCCCCATTTGGAGCCCGTATTGTCACTAAAATGATACTCCATTCATCTCTGATCTGCTTACATATTTTACAGTACCTTCCTTACGACGTCATGTGCCTGCAACGGTACCAGGCGGCATTCAATCTCACGGTGGACGGCGACCATGATGTTTCCATTCATCAATGTAAATCATTGTGGCTAATTGCTGATGTCAGTTTGTTTTTATCGTACACTTAGTTTTCAAAACCCATGTTATTGTTAACAAAGGTTGCACATTGGACGAAACTAATTGTTACAGTGTCATATTTTATTCATCTCGGACTGAAAACTTAACACTGAGATGGACATGCTGCAGAGACACTTCTCGGCAGAATGGATAATTCGAAACGAGCTGTGTGCTTTAATGTTATAATAAGCTGCAAAATTACCGGCCATAGCCTCACCTTAATATATATATATATATATATATATATATATATATATATATATATATATATATATATATATATATATATATTCCTGGAAATTGAAATAAGAACACCGTGAATTCATTGTCCCAGGAAGGGGAAACTTTATTGACACATTCCTGGGGTCAGATACATCACATGATCACACTGACAGAACCACAGGCACATAGACACAGGCAACAGAGCATGCACAATGTCGGCACTAGTACAGTGTATATCCACCTTTCGCAGCAATGCAGGCTGCTATTCTCCCATGGAGACGATCGTAGAGATGCTGGATGTAGTCCTGTGGAACGGCTTGCCATGCCATTTCCACCTGGCGCCTCAGTTGGACCAGCGTTCGTGCCGGACGTGCAGACCGCGTGAGACGACGCTTCATCCAGTCCCAAACATGCTCAATGGGGGACAGATCCGGAGATCTTGCTGGCCAGGGTAGTTGACTTACACCTTCTAGAGCACGTTGGGTGGCACGGGATACATGCGGACGTGCATTGTCCTGTTGGAACAGCAAGTTCCCTTGCCGGTCTAGGAATTGTAGAACGATGGGTTCGATGACGGTTTGGATGTACCGTGCACTATTCAGTGTCCCCTCGACGATCACCAGTGGTGTACGGCCAGTGTAGGAGATCGCTCCCCACACCATGATGCCGGGTGTTGGCCCTGTGTGCCTCGGTCGTATGCAGTCCTGATTGTGGCGCTCACCTGCACGGCGCCAAACACGCATACGACCATCAATGGCACCAAGGCAGAAGCGACTCTCATCGCTGAAGACGACACGTCTCCATTCGTCCCTCCATTCACGCCTGTCGCGACACCACTGGAGGCGGGCTGCACGATGTTGGGGCGTGAGCGGAAGACGGCCTAACGGTGTGCGGGACCGTAGCCCAGCTTCATGGAGACGGTTGCGAATGGTCCTCGCCCATACCCCAGGAGCAACAGTGTCCCTAATTTGCTGGGAAGTGGCGGTGCGGTCCCCTACGGCACTGCGTAGGATCCTACGGTCTTGGCGTGCATCCGTGCGTCGCTGCGGTCCGGTCCCAGGTCGACGGGCACGTGCACCTTCCGCCGACCACTGGCGACAACATCGATGTACTGTGGAGACCTCACGTCCCACGTGTTGAGCAATTCGGCGGTACGTCCACCCGGCCTCCCGCATGCCCACTATACGCCCTCGCTTAAAGTCCGTCAACTGCACATACGGTTCACGTCCACGCTGTCGCGGCATGCTACCAGTGTTAAAGACTGCGATGGAGCTCCGTATGCCACGGCAAACTGGCTGACACTGACGGCGGCGGTGCACAAATGCTGCGCAGCTAGCGCCATTCGACGGCCAACACCGCGGTTCCTGGTGTGTCCGCTGTGCCGTGCGTGTGATCATTGCTTGTACAGCCCTCTCGCAGTGTCCGGTAGCAAGTATGGTGGGTCTGACACACCGGTGTCAATGTGTTCTTTTTTCCATTTCCAGGAGTATATATATATATATATATATATATATACAGTATATTAGCAGATCTTTCCTCAGTCGTCCAGACGGTACCGTTGCTATGTCAACCATTGCTTACAGAGTTGTGTGTCGGGGATTAAGACCGCAGCGTTACGGCGGTGTGCTGCTGCTGCTGCGCTGTCTGCGGCGGCGCCGCAGAGCGCGTTGAGGTGCGCCGCGTGCGCCACGGTGACTGCTTGCCCAGCCATCCGGCCTGTGCACATCTCCGGCACATCCCAGCCTACACGCCCCGGTAACCGCTCTCGCGTTACTCGTTCCCGCCGTTTATACGCTTCTTATGAGACCACTTTTGCTGCTGATGAGGCCATTGATCAGCGTCCCCGCTTTAGCGCTGCTCGTTTTTCCTGGCGCGCTGCGTCTCACGGTATGCTACCACCAGAAAGTGCCGATTTTACGGCTGCCGTTGTCTTGCAGTCGTGGGTGCCTTTGTGTGCCGTGGAAAATAAAAGCGGCTCGAAGGTGCAACTCCACGTACTGGCTTTGCCGTAGGTCGTGAATAACAGAGCTTTATGTTCTCCGAGGGGCTACCTATACAGCCCGCTTTCGCGATCTCACGATGAGTTGGTACCAAAAACACTCACGTCTGGCGTATTCTTTGTAGCGCCGCGTAGTTAAAAACATCGGTGTTGGAGGTTTCACGTAGCACTACAAGCAGGTTGTCGTACACAATCTGAAAGCTGAACTTAATATCATCTAGACCCCAAACGTTTATTTGCGTGCCTAGGTGAGGCAAAAATTCGTGAATTTTTTGAAGCTGTGTTGTTTATCCAAAATTACTGATAGATATTAGCAGGGTATGTCTTGTATTGTACAAGAATTTGCCCGTTTACCAGGAACACGAAAATCGGTTAGGGGCATACGTAGATTATGTAATGAATTTATTTATCGTAGTCCACTGTATGATTAAATGATGATGGCATCCTCTTGGGTAAAATATTCCGGAGGTAAAATAGTCCCCCATTCGGATCTCCGGGCGGGGACTACTCAAGAGGATGTCGTTATCAGGAGAAAGAAAACTGGCGTTCTACGGATCGGAGCGTGGAATGTCAGGTCCCTTAATCGGGCAGGTAGGTTAGAAAATTTGAAAAGGGAAATGGATAGGTTAAAGTTAGATATAGTGGGAATTAGTGAAGTTCGGTGGCAGGAGGAACAAGACTTCTGGTCAGGTGATTACAGGGTTATAAACACAAAGTCAAATAGGGGTAATGCAGGAGTAGGTTTAATAATGAATAGGAAAATAGGAACGCGGGTAAGCTACTACAAACAGCTTAGTGAACGCATTATTGTGGCCAAGATAGATACGAAGCCCACACCTACTACAGTAGTACAAGTTTATATGCCAACTAGCTCTGCAGATGACGAAGAAATTGAAGAAATGTATGATGAAATAAAAGAAATTATTCAGATAGTGAAGGGAGACGAAAATTTAATAGTCATGGGTGACTGGAATTCGAGTGTAGGGAAAGGGAGAGAAGGAAACGTAGTAGGTGAATATGGATTGGGGCTAAGAAATCAAAGAGGAAGCCGCCTGGTAGAATTTTGCACAGAGCACAACTTAATCATAGCTAATACTTGGTTTAAGAATCATGATAGAAGGTTGTATACATGGAAGAACCCTGGAGATACTAAAAGGTATCAGATAGATTATATAATGGTAAGACAGAGATTTAGGAACCAGGTTTTAAATTGTAAGACATTTCCAGGGGCAGATGTGGACTCTGACCACAATCTATTGGTTATGACCTGTAGATTAAAACTGAAGAAACTGCAAAAAGGTGGGAATTTAAGGAGATGGGACCTGGATAAACTGAAAGAACCAGAGGTTGTACAGAGTTTCAGGGAGAGCATAAGGGAACAATTGACAGGAATGGGGGAAAGAAATACAGTAGAAGAAGAATGGGTAGCTTTGAGGGATGAAGTAGTGAAGGCAGCAGAGGATCAAGTAGGTAAAAAGACGAGGGCTAGTAGAAATCCTTGGGTAACAGAAGAAATATTGAATTTAATTGATGAAAGGAGAAAATATAAAAATGCAGTAAATGAAGCAGGCAAAAAGGAATACAAACGTCTCAAAAATGAGATCGACAGGAAGTGCAAAATGGCTAAGCAGGGATGGCTAGAGGACAAATGTAAGGATGTAGAGGCTTATCTCACTAGGGGTAAGATAGATACTGCCTACAGGAAAATTAAAGAGACCTTTGGAGATAAGAGAACCACTTGTATGAACATCAAGAGCTCAGATGGAAACCCAGTTCTAAGCAAAGAAGGGAAAGCAGAAAGGTGGAAGGAGTATATAGAGGGTCTATACAAGGGCCATGTACTTGAGGACAATATTATGGAAATGGAAGAGGATGTAGATGAAGATGAAATGGGAGATACGATACTGCGTGAAGAATTTGACAGAGCACTGAAAGACCTGAGTCGAAACAAGGCCCCCGGAGTAGACAACATTCCATTGGAACTACTGACGGCTTTGGGAGAGCCAGCCCTGACGAAACTCTACCATCTGGTAAGCAAGATGTATGAAACAGGCGAAATACCCTCAGACTTCAAGAAGAATATAATAATTCCAATTCCAAAGAAAGCAGGTGTTGACAGATGTGAGAATTACCGGACAATCAGTTTAATAAGCCACAGCTGCAAAATACTAACACGAATTCTTTACAGACGAATGGAAAAACTAGTAGAAGCCGACCTCGGGGAAGATCAGTTTGGATTCCGTAGAAATACTGGAACACGTGAGGCAATACTGACCTTACGCCTTATCTTAGAAGAAAGATTAGGGAAAGGCAAACCTACGTTTCTAGCATTTGTAGACTTAGAGAAAGCTTTTGACAATGTTGACTGGAATACTCTCTTTCATATTCTAAAGGTGGCAGGGGTAAAATACAGGGAGCGAAACGCTATTTACAATTTGTACAGAAACCAGATGGCGGTTATAAGAGTCGAGGGGCATGAAAGGGAAGCAGTGGTTGGGAAGGGAGTAAGACAGGGTTGTAGCCTCTCCCCGATGTTATTCAATCTGTATATTGAGCAAGCAGTAAAGGAAACAAAAGAAAAATTCGGAGTAGGTATTAAAATCCATGGAGAAGAAATAAAAACTTTGAGGTTCGCCGATGACATTGTAATTCTGTCAGAGACAGCAAAGGACTTGGAAGAGCAGTTGAACGGAATGGACAGTGTCTTGAAAGGAGGGTATAAGATGAACATCAACAAAAGCAAAACGAGGATAATGGAATGTAGTCGAATTAAGTCGGGTGATGTTGAAGGTATTAGATTAGGAAATGAGACACTTAAAGTAGTAAAGGAGTTTTGCTATTTGGGGAGCAAAGTAACTGATGATGGACGAAGTAGAGAGGATATAAAATGTAGACTGGCAATGGCAAGGAAAACGTTTCTGAAGAAGAGAAATTTGTTAACATCGAGTATAGATTTAAGTGTCAGGAAGTCATTTCTGAAAGTATTTGTATGGAGTTTCTGAAAGTATTTGTATGGAGTGTAGCCATGTATGGAAGTGAAACATGGACGATAAATAGTTTGGACAAGAAGAGAATAGAAGCTTTCGAAATGTGGTGCTACAGAAGAATGCTGAAGATTAGATGGGTAGATCACATAACTAATGAGGAGGTACTGAATAGGATTGGGGAGAAGAGGAGTTTGTGGCACAACTTGACCAGAAGAAGGGATCGGTTGGTAGGACATGTTCTGAGGCATCAAGGGATCACCAATTTAGTATTGGAGGGCAGCGTGGAGGGTAAAAATCGTAGGGGGAGACCAAGAGATGCATACACTAAGCAGATTCAGAAGGATGTAGGTTGCAGTAGGTACTGGGAGATGAAGAAGCTTGCACAGGATAGAGTAGCATGGAGAGCTGCATCAAACCAGTCTCAGGACTGAAGACCACAACAACAACAACAACAACAACAGTCCACTTTCTTGGTTACAACAATGGATCATTACATATAGAATTAAGTGTGCGTGAATTTTCATAGTAATCTACTTATTTTCATATCCCCATTTTTGTTTTTTCTTTTTTTGTTTTGATCATGAAAGTAAGTAAAAAGTCCCACAAGTTCCTTTGCATCTTATTTTTTGTGTGTGTCATATGAAGTAAGAGAAGTGTGGAACTTACGATCACATCGACATCGCGTTCATTAGAGACGAAGGATTATCTCGGTTTGGATAAAAATTAAGAAAAAAAATTGGTCGTGCTTTGCTTAAGAAACCTCTCTGGAGATTTGGGATAACAACGGGAAATCTAAATCTAAAGATGATCAGGCGGTGCTTTAACCTCTCTCTTACATCACTGTTTTCATGAGCCTGGTACCTAACGCCTCCATTACCAGAGTGGTCTCTTCTAGTTCATGGCTGTAATTTGTTTTAAGCGATATCATACGGCGAAGAATTCGGCATCACTATTATTGTCAAAGCTGAACTGCGCATGTACCATCAGTGGCGTTTGATATTCCACATATCTAGATAGTCACGAAATTCCGCTCGACAGACAGAAGTAATTCAGAGATTATTTCGACATATTGATACAGTCCATTGAGACACAACGGTTAATCAATAGAAGGTATCTGTAGACTTCACCTAACAGCGATCAGAAATGCTTCTTCAGGGTCATGTGGCAGCAGAATCCACTCTGGGATCTCGTGTAAGATTTTTCAGATAAGGCTACAACATCTAAATAGATGCTATGAGTTCACTTTTCGCCCACAGTTTGACATTTTAATTGGAGTTGGTGTGCAATTACACAGCACCGCTGCTGAACTAGACGACTCCAGGTTTGAAAGATGGACTTCGGAGACTTATGTCAGGAGAAAGTTGGCGGCTTCCGTTCAAGACTAATTTGTGGGGACAAAATCTGAGTTCTTCACGACGAAGTGGATACAAAGAGATTAAAGTGAAATCTGAAACAGGAGAAGACTGGAACATGACCACCCACTGGAAAGGACAAAGCATAGCCTTGGTACTCCTGAGCATATCTCGAGGGAACATCTCACCAAATTCCAAAAAAGTAACAATTGGTATGCAGTAATAATGTGACTGCATCCTTTCCTAAGTGACTCTGATCATAGAATACTCGTACAATAGCTCCGATCGTCCAGGCTTTTCATTCGAATAGTCTTTTTACGTCATTAAGAGAAGAACATAAAGATACCTTCTGTTATAATGCATATTTCATTTGTAGATATTCTGTGACCTGGAGTTTGGTAAATGTCTATTGAATATTGTGCAATAAAATTAATTGGCAAGCTGTAGACTGTAGTGTGCCACCATTTAAATTCTTTCAATAGGTGGCAGATACCTAATGTTGTGTACGACGCGCAGTTTGAGGCGCCATGTCACGATTGCGCGGTCCCTCCCGCCGGAGGTTCGAGTCCTCCCTCGGCCATGGGTGTGTGTGTTGTTAGCATAAGTTACTTTAAGTTAGTTTAAGTAGTGTGTAAGTCTAGGGACCGATGATCTCAGCAGTTTGGTCCCTTATTAATTCACACACATTTGAACATTTTGTTGTGTATTGGCGGGGATAAACAAGAGAATGTGCTGGTATCTATTTGGCATCCGTTGCCTCGAAACAGAAACAAAAAAAGTATCACGGAATCGTAATAACATGAAATCTGCGAATACTCATTATTTATTGTGCTATATATAAATAGACTCTTAAATTAGCGTGAAACCAGTTTCGGGACCGAAGACGACAACTACGTAGACATCAGGGTCCATCATCTTGTGATCTA
Source organism: Schistocerca nitens (assembly GCF_023898315.1). Taxonomy (NCBI): domain Eukaryota; kingdom Metazoa; phylum Arthropoda; class Insecta; order Orthoptera; family Acrididae; genus Schistocerca; species Schistocerca nitens. The sequence continues at coordinate 295,588,339 of NC_064615.1, read as the reverse complement.
TTGAAAACGTAAATTAAAAGTTACAAAAAAAGACACAAGAAACGTCTAAAAAGTTAAAAAAAATGTGTTGCCCCTTTAAGTTTAATATCCAAGCTTCGTCTCGCCGGGGTACTGCTAAGTAAATAATAAAAAAAAGTAGTCACTACCGGCTATCCTTTTTAGAACAGCATACTTTATTGCTGGGTATAAGCCTCTTCTGTTTAGCATCATCTCTTCCAGGCCTGCGCGCTCCACATCCACACCTAAAAATGGCTAGTGAACTTCTCGTTACTTGCTATATGAAATACGAAAACAAATTCGTCTCTAATTAGCGTAACATCGTTAAAGAATATAGTTACGTATTTATTTTATATCATATTTTTACATAATTACGTACGAACTTGGTTTCAGCCGGCCGCGGTGGTCTCGCGGTTCTAGGCGCGCAGTCCGGAACCGTGCGACTGCTACGGTCGCAGGTTCGAATCCTGCCTCGGGCATGGATGTGTGTGATGTCCTTAGGTTGGTTAGGTTTAAGTAGTTCTAAGTTCTAGGGAACTTATGACCACAGCAGTTGAGTCCCATAGTGCTCAGAGCCATTTGAACCATTTGAACTTGGTTTCATGCAGTAACCTGTCTTACGAGGCCTATGCCCTGCGCTTCATTAAAGCGCGAATCGCGCGGGGCGTGGCCCAAGTGCGGCGACTCGAAGGGGTAGGCGACGCTGACGGTCGTGCCTGTATGCGAATTTTTCGGAGTAAATTAATTAAGACTTAGACTCATCAATTTGACGTTTTTGTTTTGGTATTTACCTCCGTTGCCTAGGTAGCTCAGTTGTATTTAAATTTCATTCTCTACCATTGTTAGATGTATTGTGTTTTTATTTTAATTATTTAGCGGTCCCCTGACGCGACGATGCTTGGATAAAAATATTACTACTTATATTAAATTTAAAGTGACAATACGTATTATTTTTGACTTTTTAGTGATGTTTTTGTGTCTTTTCTAATTTTTAATTTAAGTTTTATTTAATGCTTTACAAACTTCACTCACACAGGTACTACCCGGGACAAAACGACAAATTGCGACGCGAGGTCTTTTTCACGTATGCGATTTACATGTTTTTGTTTATTCATAGATTCATTCGTTTGAACATGTTTTAGTATATATTTAGCTAATTTAGGTAACATAGGCAATGAGCTGTGGCGAAGACCCTAAATCACATCGGAAGAAAGTGGGCTGCCTCTGTGCTCTCTTGCAATACGTTGCCTAAATTGTTTGGGCAAAACCGTTTGATTTAGATGTGAATTGTAGACCTCAAAAAGAACTACAAGAAATGCGAGAGCATATGTTTATCTTCTACAGTTGAGCTACAATCACCCTTTTTCTGCTTTGTAGGTGCTACAACGCGCGATTTCTAAAACCAAAACTTATCATTGTTGGTCATCCGTAAAAGATATGCACATATTCTCTCGGACTTTAAAATGTTTTTGAGCCCTACAATCTGGCATTACCAAAGTTGATGTAGCTCTTATGTGTTACGAAGTGTATACCAAGAGAGTGTCCGGACGAAAACATTTATACTTAATTTAGCTGATGAAAGTTAAACGACAGAACAGACTTTCATGGAACATAACTAAGAACCACCTCTTTGAACCAGCCTTACAACACCCCTCTTTTTCCGTCGGGGTTGAAAACACAAAATTTGGAGGTTGTGGTTGTAACGCACTTACTCTAATACTTACCTAAATTATTAAGTGTTTAAATGGCTCTGAGCACTATGGGACTTAACATCTTAGGTCATCAGTCCCCTAGAACTTAGAACTAGTTAAACCTAACTAACCTAAGCACATCACACACATCCATGCCCGAGGCAGGATTCGAACCTGCGACCGTAGCAGTCGCGCGGTTCCGGACTGCGCGCCTAGAACCGCGAGACCACCGCGGCCGGCTTAAGTGTTTAAAGAAACGAACGAAAACGCCGTACAGACAACACATATTCATATAATTTGATAGGCCTAGCTGGGGGCAATTGATCTACCTTCTTCAGTGCAGTTCCTGTGGGAATCTCGGAAGACCGAATATGGAGGAAATGGACAGGGTGGCGCTCGATAGGAGTTTGGATGGGCCGTGAGGTGTGCCGAGATAGTCCGTGCAGTTGTGATAGCACTGTGTGTTCCGGATGGCGCAGTGGTTACCGCACAGTAAGCATGAGATCCTGGATCCGAATCCCGGTCCGGTACACATTTTCACGCGGCGCCGCCGATTCCTCGTAATGTCGTAAAGCAGCTGACAGCAATGATCCCTCACCTTTCCTTTCCTTTCTGCCCATCTCCGCCTTGAGTTTAATCAATATTATTTTGAAAATTCAATACTGTGTATCCAAATTTTCAATAAGCTGTTCCTCCAAATCCTGGTGGAATATTCCATAACTGTCAGCTACGCTACAAGCTACTCGGGCCTGTTGACACGAGTTGTCGCGCCTTTGTCTGGAACTATTCCTGCGGTGGCCGCCAGCTGTCAGCGGCGCCTCTGCCCATTGTGGCGCACCTGCTGCTAGCCTGCTGCCCGGGTTCGCTAATAACAGCCAGCCCCGCCCAGCGCGCCGATCACACGGCTTTGTTACGGCGCTGCTACCGGAAGCGGCACCTAACGAACCACATTCCAGCGGGCTGCTCGCCCCGCGGCCTGGCCGCGTTAACATTCCCCAGAAATTGGGCGTTCGCCGCCGCTAACATTTCCTCGTCTTGTTGAACTGAACTCATTTACATGTAAGGGGCGCTGCGTTAACTGGCACCCGCCGCGTCCTGTCACTGGTTTTAACCCGTAACCTTGGACTCTGGGGTATACTCTACCCCAGTCTCGCACAGATGCTGCAGCAACTGCTTTATCCGTCATCCAACACTGCAGCGCATCTCACCACCTTTCTATCAGTTGGTCGTTAACTGTTGTGAGTGACAGTTGCAGTCATGGAGGTAAGTAACGGCAAATAGTACTACTTGATTATGGGTTGGAGCAGACTGTATCCCACATCATACATAGGTCGGGCTCCTACTTTCGTAGAGATTGTGGCATTCTGGTCGATGTAGATGGATGAGCCAAAGTTTGTTGGTGATTGAGTATGGGATGCTATAGATGCACAAGAAAGTCAGTTTAGCGACAATGACGACAATTCAGATCTAGATTTGGTATGTGATTTTGATAGTGACACAAAAATTAAAGGTGGTGATAGTGAAGGTCAGATGAGGGGACGTCAAAGAAAATGCGCTTTTCTCTGAATGTAGAGCACTATGCACCAGTAGAAAATGATGAAAATGCTCTTAATTACTGTAAAAAAATAAAAAGGCGTAAGTGGTGAAGAAGGGATTGGTGCAGGGAAAAGACTTACGAAAATATTGCAGAGAAATATGCTTCTGAAGTAATTTTCACAAATTAAGTACTGGCAGAGGTAGAGTTGCATACTAAAAGTAAGTTGCAACAAGTGAGAGACACACTAAAGCAGCTAAATCAGGCTACATACCAATAATTGAATCGGAGGCAACTTGCACAGTCAGCCTGTCAGAATCCATCGTGGTCACATGTTAATTGTGACAGTCATTTGCGAACATTTTATAAAGCATTTTTTTGCATTTTGATGTTTGTTATTTAGATAAGTCACTTTCAATGTATGTGGCGTCTGTAAGCCAGGCTTAAAAATGAATCAACTGCTTCGAAACTAGTAGCCATACGTATGTATTGCAACTGTGACAGTGCATAATAAATGCTTCATGAAAAATTAAAAACGTTGCTGCTCCTGTGGCGACAAAATGTTGAAACTGAAAAAGATTCTTAGTGTTGTTTTGGTTGAAGATTATTCTTTTCCTTCCTGTTTTGCGGTTCTTCAGGATAAACTGTTGGAGATCTTAACCAAGTAGCAATATCCTTTCAGTACAGCGTATATTCGCCCGCAAGCAGTTGTAATCTCAGTGTTCAGTTTTGTCAAAATTTTACTTTTAAATTCATCAAATTGTCAAATACTGTATACAAATTTCTAAAAAGAGCTGTTTTATGGTTGAGTAGCAAATGCCCCACATCCCAGTTTATGTGGCAAAATATAAGAGACAGTGAAATGAAGAAGACACACATGGGAAAAAAGTAAGTCAAAATGAGTGTAGCAACATGTGGGCCCACGGCAGTTACACTTGGGAGCCGTTTACACATCCTCCGTGCAGCTCTGCTCTCCACATGGGGTTTTCATATTTTGGGAGCCTTGAAGAAAAACATTCGTGGCCGTCGATTTGCTTCGGATCAAGAGGTGCACGCTTGAGTACTACCATGGTTCAGTGGGTAACTACAAACATTTTTCCACGAGGTCATTAAACGTCCTGCCCACTGTTGTATAAAGGTATTGACATTTAAGGCGATTACTTTTGAAATAATAAACAGTTTACTTACTGTTTTTTCATCTGTCTCGTTTTCATATGAGTGCCCATTGTGTATTCCACGTTACAGATTAACCATAGCACGTGCAGTCTTAATGCTTCGGTGCATTGCTTTTATCGGGTGTCGCACACGATTATATATTAGAACAAAGTAGTAACTTCATAGGATCTAGGAGAGCGTGCTGAAAAGCAGGTCTCGGAATTTTTTATCTGATAACTCGTAAATCTGTTTAAGCATAACAAACGTTATTAACATTCATTATTCTTCATGCCCGCATGTTTGCAACCGTCTGCCGCTGGAGGGCTCCGAATTGTAGCGTGTAACTTGGCACTGTGGAACGTAACAATGTCGGCCCTTGAGAAGCAGCGCGCCGGAATCGAGTTTCGATTTCGAAGAGCTGGCCCGCGCTTGTTGCACCTTCTCCTTCAGCACGACAGTGACAGACCATACACGAGCACTGCGGAAATGTAACAACCCAACGCCACGTGTTCAGTTATCGACCATCTGCTATACAGTGCCAACTTGGCCCCATGCGATGTCGCTCTATTTCCAAAACTTAAAGAGCACCACGAAGAACTTCACTATGATAGCAGTGAATGGTCCAAGCAGAAATGAGGTTGCGGGTTCGTCAACGAAGTCCAACAGTGTAAAGAGACGGTATCAACAGACTGATCTCCCGTGGGGAGAAATGTGTTCGTCGCCATGATGAATGTGTTTAGAAATAAATATGAAGAATAAAGACGTAGAACGTTAATAGCGTTTCTTTTATGCAAAAAAAGTTTTAAGAGTTTTCACATAAATGCGGAGGCATTTCTTTTCAGCACGCCCTCATAATGTTCCCCGATACGCAACAGCCTATAGATATCTTTGTGTATGAGACATAACTGGCTAGATGTGTGATAGGATCTAAAGAACTGATAGCACGGAATAAAGTAAACAAGTGAAACGCTGAATTACGGGGTTACTGGAAGGCCGGTGCTTGATGGTGCGCAACATTATCACACGAGAAAGTAGAAGTGATGGGCAGTAATCGGATGTTAAATATTTCGACGCTCGAACACGTCTCCCGAAAACACCGCTTTGTTGTCCTTCATCGAACCATTGTGCCTTCTTTCGTCTTTAATCGTTGTTGTTCGTAATTTTCCTTATATGATACAGCATTCGGAAGTTCCTAATTTAGACGGCCTTCATTATTGCCAATACGAGGAATCATTTGCAGTTTTATGATATACACGTATTTCATATTAAGGTGTAGGTGAGTTGTATACAGGAACTGTTACGTGCTGTTACAAGCAGTCGCCGATTTGCCGCTAGAAATGATTTTCGTGGCGCATAACGTTTCGGGTGTCGTTGACAGTGGATGAACACTGTCGTCAGGCGGTGCGCCTCGCTGTCTTCCCACGACGGAATTACCGGCAGCCGTAGGTAGACTGTGGGCGGCTGTTAGGAAGGCAACGAGCTGTGAGCCAGGGCCCAGGCCGAGGTTGCGTGCGGGCAGACGAGCTGTTGATTGTCTCACATGTGGCCGCAGCCGGCCGGCCGCGCGGCGGCGGCGGCGGCGGCGGAGAGCGCGCTCGGGCTCAGGCTGCCTCGTTAGGGCTGACCAACGCCGCACCTCTCCGCGCCACACCGGCCACCGCGGCGCTGACTCAGCGCGCGCGCCGGCAGGCCGGCCAGCCGCTCACCTGGCGAGCGCTCCGTGGCGGCCCTCGCCCGGTCGTGTCACTCTTTCTGACACGGGCGGCTGTCGGCTGTGGTGCACAGCCAAGTGCAGCCCGGCACGAGCTCGCTGTCTTCGGGAATTTGCTCCGTTCACACGCTGCGACAAAACATTCCACATCGCATCCCCATAACTGGCGTTCTCACAGATCGTCAACAGGAGGGAACGAGTCACGGTTGCGACACTGTGCGAAGTTTGAGTAAGAGCTTGATATTTTTCCTGCGAGTGTTCTACAGCCACTCAGCAAACAATTTTGAACTGCACGGCAGAAGGTATTTCTCGTTCTGTCAATTGTCAGTTCAGATTCTTCAGCATCGCCATGGCTCTCTTCTGCGAGTTAAACAAACCAGCGACCATTCGTCCTGACCCGTTAGCCGTAGTTGGTACGAGCCCCACTCGCTTAATAAATATTCTAGATGATGTTGCACAAATGTTATGTATGTAATCTCGTTTGCAGACACTATAGTTTCCCAGTATCTTACCGGGGAGCTCAAGCGTGCCACGTGTGTTTCCGACGTCTGAGCCTATGTGATCATTCCATTTCATATTCTCCCAGTTCGTTGCACCGGTACAATATCGTTCGTCCATTTTTTTTAATGTATTAATTTAATCACTTTTGGGTAGCTCGTATATTGAGAAACACTCTGAGATTTCTTTAAACGAGGCTATTTTCTTTTCCCGGACTAGGATCAGCTAGGCATCGTAATGAATCTTGATATTACGTAATGTTAATATTGCCAGTGCTCATGAGTAAACACAGTAAATTGTGCGAACGCTACATTTGGAACATGAATATTTCGTTACGGAAACCGGTGTACTCCACAGACACGACATGTAATGACTACGTACCTCTGAAAATAGAAGAAAACCAATAGGAACCTGATGATTTGTCGAAAAACTTTTTGAAAAGGGAAGTAGTGTCATAGCATGAAAAAATCTATTTGCACATTTAAAGGGATCATCCTAAATTCATCTTAAACTATGTGAAAAAGATAGGTTGGAAAATCATTGTCTGTAGATGTAACGTGTATAAAGGGTGTCTTTATCCAATTTATTGCGAGTTTACATCTCCTCGACTTCGTTTTCGATAGGCATGTTGAGGTCTTAAATATATTTTGTTTATCATACACTGTAGTTTTGTTACACCCTCCGCTATTATGCTTAGCTTAACCACTAGTTTCTGTAGACTACAGGAAACTTCCAGAACAGTACGAGAGAATTCCAAGAACATATTATATGCCATAGTTTCCGTATCCATAGTAGTCGAGTTGCATGTTTTTAATTTTTGCTATGTTGAGAGGAAAAAATAGGAATGGTTTTTTTCACCGTCCTCGCCGACTAGTGAAAAAACGCGAATCCCAATGAAGAATAAGATGTCAAATCTAAACCTGTTTTCAGACCATGAAAGGTAGCAATCAGCTAGTAACTGTTGTCAGGTGGCTCAGATACTCTGTTGTGTGTGTGTGTGTGTGTGTGTGTGTGTGTGTGTGTTACAAGGCGCTCTTGGTATGAATCCATGCGAGGGCCGAAATGTTTTGTCGCGGGTGCGGATATTTCCGTCTCTACTTGGTATTAATCAGATTTTGGGTTTCACTTCCTTATTGATTTCTCTGCTTGTTGCGTATCTTCATTTACGGTCAGCAGCTAAAACTACAACGCAATTTTGTCTGTTCACTTCTTCTTCTTCTTCTTCTGAGTAGAACAGTACATAAATCCCCTGTATTGCTTTAGCCTTTCCTGACCCAGCAAATCTAAGTGCAAAAGTAATACAGGTTTCGAATCAAGCCCTAATCTGAAGAAGGTAATTGCGGTAATCCCCACAACAATGTGCTTTAAACGAAAGGCAGTGAAAAGTATTTGAAATTTAACTTACTGAAAGAATAACACACAGTTGACAACAAACAAAGGAGAAAATAAATAGATATCTTCAGTATTACGTTTGCACATAATAGAAAGCAACTATCTTACACTTATGAACGATTGGTAATTAATTCATGTTTATTAATTACACAGCAACTGTATTTCGTTATTCAAAGTCCTCCCTGCCCCTTTAATTTTATCATGTTTGAGGAATTCGTTTTTTTTAATTCACTTTTGGGTATTGTTTGTCTCTATCGTATACACCCACTCACGGTCATGAATAAACAAAAGGGACTCTGACGCCCCATAACTCTAGTGAGTTGTCGAGCCATTTCAGTTACCAGAACGGCGTCTCACCGTGCTCTTGCAATATCAGTGCAATATCCGTCCCTCTTTACCTCCAAACCAAGCTGCTTATATAGAGACAAATAGCTAACACGTTGAGCTCATAGGACGCGATGTATAAAATTTCACGCCTGTCCCGAGACTACTGTAAAGCAGAGCTTAGTAGAAAGTTCACACAGTTACTTGGGGTGACCAGTCGTAGAAGACCCAAGGCATTGCTAAACCTCTCAGCGTTGTGTCTCTCGAGGGTGTAACTGCACTTTGTGGCTTACGTGAGTTGTCAGTAGCTCCAACTTTCTCCTAGTTCCCGTACAGTGACGTCACAGCGCATAACTGTCCGCCGGCCTAGCCAAGGCACCGGCGAACGAGTGCAGTCACCTTTTCGTCCACTAGTTTCCAGTCCGTTACAGCAACAAATGAAGGATCTGTAACTTGTTCGTTGTTCGAAAATGAAGATATGTTTTGTTATGTTGGTGGATGTCAATGTCCATTTGACTTATACTTTGGTACTAGCCGAGGTAACGGAATATTTAACAAAATGTACTCATCATGGGGCTGCTCGGAATTCAAATCCCTGTAAGCCCATCCAAATTTAAGTTTTCCGTGGTTTCATTAAGTCTGACAAGTAGAACACAAAAAGGTCACGACTGATTTCCATTTCCGTTAATGTCCTACCCAAGCTAGTTCTCCGTCTATAATGGCTTCATCGTCTACGGAGAGTAAACCCGTTTCTTCGCTCATTCCTTATACTTGGTGATTTTCTTACAGAAGAGTACGTTGTTAATTATCTGCAATGATCCTAATAACTGAGTAGTAAAGTTAGGTTGCGCTGCTATAACGTAACGATTATTAAACTAAGAGATCATCACATTCAAGGTAAAGGGCACTGTTCTCTTGCACTACTAAGCAACACCTCACGCGGCGCACACACTCAAGCTTTGCGTCAACCTTTTCGACGGGAGGTCTGGGAGCATCCGCCGTACAATCCAGATCTTGCACCGTGTGATCGTATCTTCTCGGCGAGCTGAAAGAACGTCTGGGGCGAATGAGCGGTTCCTTCCCGTATGGCTCCGTGACCAAAAAGAGGATTTCTGTCGTGGAGGAATTTAACCATTGGTAGAACGTTCCGAACGTTCGTTTGGAAGTCCTTCATAAACATACTTTAAATTAGAACAAGATTGGACAGTTGCAGAAATAAAACGAGTTTTACTGTCACTTCGTTTCATTGTTAAGTAGTAACAAATTACGTGAACATACACTAGACCCACTCTTTAGATTGATGGAGGATAAAAATGAAACCGTATTTTGATGCTTTGCAAATGACCGTATGATGACAGAAGTGAAGAGGATATAAAATGTAGACGAGCCATGGCGAAAAAAGATTTTCTGTATAATAAAAATTCGTTAGCACCTAATGTAGATAAATTATTTAATTAATTATTATCATGTGCTAATAAGCTCATTAGGACTTCGCAAAGTACTGTGTAGCGCAGTTAAAATTAGCCCGCCTTCCCTTTGAATGCGAATTCAATATTTCGACTTCTGAAATAGAGTGAACAGCTAGAACAGTGGAAAGTTGTATGCAGTGATCCATTGTCAGCGTTCTTTTGTCAGCATTTCAGCTTATTTCATCATTGAAGTCAGACGTTCCTCTCTGAGGTCTGCAATATGACTTTCTCAGTAGAAGAAAGAGCTGAAATTGTGGAAGCATATGTGAATTAACAGACTACATTAAGGAAACTCGCGAATTTTTGAGTCAAGTAGCCGGACAGAGGAACAATACAGTGTCTGTATAAAAATTGACGCACCTACGGATCTGTGCAAAATGTAAAACGACAAGAATTCCTTCAGTTCGCACACCAGAAGTTATTGCAGACATTCGCCAAAGAATTATTCAGCGCCTAAAGAAGTCTACACGTAAACTGGCCCAAAAGAGATATGTAAGTAGGAGGAGTCGCCGGCGGATACTGAAAAGTTTGAATTTGAAGTCATATCGTTTAACTGTTGTGCAGCAGTTATGGGAGAGTGACAGTCAGAAATGTGTATATTATATTGCACGTGGCTTTTGAATAACGTCAACGATAGTTTGTTAGACCCTTTCCATTACGTAATGAGTGATGAAACACGCTTTCATATCTCCGGTCTAGTGAATTCACAGAACACGAGCTACTGGTCTACGGAGAACCCTAACATTGTGTGTCAGCAACCACACCATGATGAAAAAGTGGGCATTTGGTGCGATGTAACAAGAACGCGAATCATTGGACGATATTTTTTTACACTACACTCAACACGGTTACATATACGGAAATTTGAGATGCATTTTGTGCCAAATTCACTGAATATGAGAGAAAATATTGCTTCTTCCAGCAAGATGCGCAACATGCCATACGTCTGAGGTATCCCTGGAACGGGTCCACGTCTTCACTCAGGAACGCACTGCCGGCAAACATTTATGGCCACCACGTTCGCCAGATAGAACAACATGTGTTTTTTTTTTTTCCAGTGGGGGCACTTGAAGAGCAAGTTCTATGAAACAAATCCATACACAATGCAGGAACTGAAAGACATCAGCAGTGAAGTTGCCACCATCGATATCCGAACCTTACGCCGGGTGTATCTGAATATGCTTAGACGTCCACAGCTGTGTGTTGATGTTGCCACTTTCAACATCTTCTATAAATGTATTTTTCATTGTAAATACATGGGCCCGCATCTCGTGGTCGTGCGGTAGCGTTCTCGCTTCCCACGCCCGGGTTCCCGGGTTCGATTCCCGGCGGGGTCAGGGATTTTCTCTGCCTCGTGATGGCTGGGTGTTGTGTGCTGTCCTTAGGTTAGTTAGGTTTAAGTAGTTCTAAGTTCTAGGGGACTTATGACCACAGCAGTTGAGTGCTATAGTGCTCAGAGCCATTTGAACCATTTTTGTAAATAAATGGTAAGTCCATTTCACCTCTTGCTTTAGTTTCACTGCATTTTCTTTATACTTACATAGTGCTTAGAGGCGGGCATTTGTCCCCCTTTGTGCCGTTATTTCTTTTCCATTGGGCTTGCTTTGTATCTGTGTTGTCCTAATCTCCGTCTTCGGTTTTTCCAACTTCCCAGTTTCGAATTTTTTTACCTGAAGATCTCGCGGTTTTGAACATCTTCAGGTAAAAAATCTCGCGGTTTTGAACATCTTCAGGACAAATTCATGCCAGTTTCATATCAGTTTTGATCTCGCCAACTCATTTCATCGAGTCCGTTTTGGCTTTGCCTCTCTTAAAAAAGAAAACACTTTCTTTTGTAAGTCTATCCCTGTTAATTATTTTAATGTATCCATGGACTCTTAACCTGCGTTTTGTAATGTCACCATGAATACTTGTGTATCGTATGGTTTCTTGATAGCTTCTGAATCGGAGTTGATCATCTACAAGTTTTGGGCCCAGAAATCTTATTATGATTTTGCGTCCGTTTTTCTCATTGTTTCTGATGTCTGTTTTCTGCTTCAAAATTAGTGTTTTGATCCATAAAATCATTCTGGTTTTCTTACTATATTGTAAAGTGTTCGTTTTATGTGCTTGGACGTACATTTCATGTTTACATATTTTGGGTAAGTCGGTATGCAGTTTCCATAGTTTCACATTCTATTTCTCTGAATACTTCAGCAATCTATTTAAAGTTGTGGAACTCGTTTAATTTTGCCATGTTTCATTTCCATGATTTTGGTGCTTGTATTTTACCGGATACGTACTGTCTATTCAAAACATAGCTTGAGATTTGCTTTGTCTGCAGTTTCTTTCAAGAGTGCAATCTGATTTTGGCTGATGAAACGTTGCGGGTTAACACTGCTAAATGGTCTGCAAATGCTAGACAATCTATAAGTAATTTGGCTCTACCTGAAGTGACTGGTTGGTCGATTTTGAGGACAAACCTGTTTGCGCCATTTCTGTACTACTTCCTCAAGGATGCAATTGAAAACTTGTAGTACTCCATTTCCGATTTCAGGCGGGTCTGTGACTCCCACCATAAATTTATCCCTGGACTTTCCATCTGCCAGTGTCTGTTTTATGATTGCAAGTGTTTTCAGATCTAGACTTTTTTCTTTTAATATTCGGAAAAGTGACTCGTGGTAAACTCAGTAATAAGCTTTTTTGAAATCACATTAGTCTAAACTTTTGTACAAATTCTCTCATGTTTTAGGATTAGCCTGCCTTGTTCCGACACAGCGTGCTTTTGCACTGCGATGTCTACGCAGAGATTCTGGAAGCGCCAATGAATATCTGCGATGCTCAAGTTTTACGCCAAATGAAACTAACTCAGTGACGGCTCTCTTCGTAAAATGCACCTCCGTTACAGATGCCATATTGAATGCTACGTATAGCGGCAGCCGGTTATCGGAACGTCATTAAACTATAGAGTCTGCAGCGCAAATATTGCACCATGTTCCACAACGAATTCCGCGTTTTTTCAACCGAAATTGGCCGAAAAAATGTGTTGCTTTATTTATATCGCCCCTCACATTTGACTAGGGAAAGATAGATACCCCTTAAGGAAAAGAAAGAGGACTTAATTTGATGCAGCATTGGAAGGCGTAAGTCGAAACAAGGCCTCGGTAGTAGACAACATTCCGTGCTTGGGAGAGCCAACCATGACAGAACTCTTCCATCTGCTGTGTAAGACATACGAGACAGGCGAAATAGCGAAATACCCTCAGAGCAAAATACTAACACGAATTCTTTACGGAAGAATTGAAAAACTGGTAGAAGTCGGCCTCGGGGAAGATCGGTTTGGATTCCGAAGAAATGTAGGAACACACAAGGCGAGTTCTCTTAGATGATAGTTTAAGGAAAGGCGAACTTAGACGTATGAGTCAAAACATTATGACCACCTGCTTAATAGCTTGTTTGTCCGTTTTTGGAACGAAATACATCATTGATTCTGTGTATCAGGGATCCGACACTTTGTTGGTAGGTATGTGGCATTAAATGCCTACGCACAGGTCATGTAATTCGCGTAAATAACGGGTCGCTGATTTGCGTACGCGGTGATGGCGGCCGATAGCAACCAATATGGATTCCATAGGATTTACATCAGGCGAATTTGGTCGTCGGGACATCAACGTGATTTCGCTAAAATGCACCCGAAACGACGTAGCACGTTTCTGGCTCCGAGACAAGGACAATTCTACTGCTGAAACATGACGTCGCCATCAGGGAGGGCATTGAGCATGAAGGGATGCAGGTGGTTCGCAGTTACTAGCGTGTCTTGAATTACTACCACAGGTCGCATGCGAGCTCAGGAGAATGTCTCCCATAGCATAATACTTACTGATCCCACCGGTCCGTGTCCTTGGCGCGCTGCACGTATCGAGCCGCCGTTCAGCTCGATGACGGCGTTTGTGGAGACGACCACCAATCTAGTGTAGCAAAAATCTGATTCACCCGCAGAGCCGACACGTTTCCGTTAAATCCCGATGGTCCCGTGCCCACTGCAATCGTAAGTGATGACGTCATTGGGTCAGCAAGTGATGAAGCAATAGTGGTCTGCTGCGGAGCTCCACGTTCAACAACGTACGATGAACGGTGTGCTCCGCAACACTTGTGCATGCACTACCATTGCAGAGATACCACAGATCACCATCTAGCCTACTTTACAGAGCAGACAGTCCCCAGACCCGACATTCTGTGAAGTGTCGTGGACGTCCATCTATTTAGCGCCTAGTGGTAGTTTCACTGATCTCCCACCTCTTTCCGCAGGTGCTCACGACAGTAGCACGTCAACACTCGACCAGCTTCGCCGTTCTCGAGATATTCGTTCGCAGGCTTTGCGTAGGAATAATCTGTCCATTGTCAAAGTCGTTTTTCTCAATCGATTTCCCCATTTGTTGCACATATTTTCGTTAGGGTGATCCCCCGCCCATGTCTGCTCCGCTCACATACTTTTGTTACCACGTCACGTGCCCGCAACGCCACCAGGTGGCGGTGGGCAGTGGTCATAGTGTTGGCTTATCCGTCTACCTTTATAGCATTTTTAGACTCAGAAATTTTTTTACAATGTTGACTGGAATACTCTCTTTGAAATTCTGAAGGTAGCACGAATAAAATACAAGGAGCGAAAGGCTATTTAAAACTTGTACAGAAAGCAGACGGCAGTCTCAGAGTTGAGGAGCATGAAAGGGAAGCAGTGGTTGAGAAGGAAGGGATTCAAGGTTGCAGCGTATCCCTAATCTTATTAAGTCTACACATTGAGCAAGCAGTCAAGGAAACCAAAGAAAAATTCGGAGAAGGAATTAAAGTTCTGGGAGAAGAAATAAAAACTTCGAGTTTGCCGATGACATTGTAATTCTGTAACACACAACAAAGGGCTAGAAAGAGCAGTTGAACGTTGAACGGAATGGACAGCTTCTTGAAAGGAGGATAAAAAATGAATATAAACAAAAGCAAAACAAGGATGACGGAATGTAAAAAAATTGTAAATTTTGGGTAAGGTTCTAGGGGACCGAACTGCTGAGGTCATCGGCCCCTAGGCTTACACACTAACTAAACTAACTTAAACTAACGACAACACACACACACACCCATGCCCGAGGGAGGACTCGAACCTCCGATGGGGGGAGCCACGCGAAGAAGGAATGTAATACAAACAGCTTTCTCAGGAGTGCAACCACAGCTCAGAGACATTATGATTAACAGTAAAAACACTCAACACTTACTAACCGTTCAGATTACTAAATAGTCATGAATAATGAGGTGTTTCCAAAAGCCTCGTAGCTGTATTAAGGTGCTTCATTCGCAGCTACCGGTTACATGTGAGTATAGAGGTATCTTCAGGTTTATCTGTGACCTTTTTTAAATGGTGGAAATATGGAACCATAATGTTGACATTCAACAAGAAACAATGACGAGTACTCACAATGGTTATATTTCCATAATGTAAGTGGACAGTTACGGAGTCCCAGCGTTCGCCAAGTTATCCATCTTGAAAGTCAAACCACAATGGTGGATTCTGATAACAATATTGAGTACACCCAAAAGATAGCTGTAAAATCTACAAAGCATTACTGTTGAATGAGCGAGGCCTAGAAAAAAGCGGGGAAAAGCTAATGATAAAATGCAACATCAATGTGAACGGGGATACAACGCCTAAAACCAACAAAATTACCCCAAAAATATTAGTGGAGTACGGAACGAAAACGAAAGAGGAATAAATCTGAAAAATAGCTTACTGGATAACAGCCCGAATGATATTTTAGGAAATCCGGTAGACAGCAACTGTATAAAATCAATGAAGTAAAACTTAAAAATCACGTGTAATGTTCGCAGTTTCGTCATATTGATTACCGGCCAATGTGGTGTGAAGCAGCCTATGGAAGGCGGGAGGCCACGTTGACTTTGTAAGAGGCAACCAAACACACGAGCAACTGCAGAGGGGAAATCATAAGTAACAAAACTAACAGATGGCCCTTGACCCGTATTATGTAACTTTAAAAATCCGTAGTTATTGTAGAAAACAATAGGACATGTTTTGGAAAAAATACTTACCATGAAAGCAAGTCCCAGGTTCGACTTTAATAATCAGATTGAGACACTACAGTATCCCATCCAAACTTAATTATTTGAATTGTCGCCAGTCGCTATTAGGATGATTTTCACTGTTATTTAGTAACTGCGTAACACTCAAATACTACTCCTTTGGTAATTTTATAATATTGAGGTACTGATGTAAAGCAGATTTTTTTTTTTTTTTCATTTACACCTACAATACTTCCTGGATCAAAGCAGGCTTTGGACTTACGACCACAACAACAACATTTTCTGAGGTTAGTTTTGAAGTTCATCTAGAAATTTTTAACGTTGTTTCTTTCGATTTCAACTACTTGATCCTTTTCGTGTTTGCTTTTGGTCTTTCTGATTAATTTTACCGTCTCTTTCCTCTGTCAAAAATATTTTTCAGTTGTCTTCTATCTTATTTCAGTTCCAATTGTTGTATGCATTCTGTCAAGAATGAATTGCATACTCACATTCCTCACTCTACCAAGGGTGTAATATAAATTTTAATGTTAGTGAGTCTTTTCTGACGGTATTTGTTTGTACTGTAGTGCGACCGTGCGGATTTAATGGGAATGGGCATTTAGTGTGGATGAGGAAATAAAATACAACCTCTCTCATTAACTCGCCGAAAATCGACGTTCTAAACTTTTCTGAGGCTCTATATCAGGTCAGAGCCCCTACGTGCTACTGCACGAAAAGATTTACCCACACATTACACAGCACAAACATTTCAGTGGGCCCCACAACAGTGGTTGGACGAACTTTGTCTACGTTTCGTCTATCGGCAGCTAACTCACTTTCGTCACTGTGTACCTGACGTTGCACGATATTTAATATAAAAAAGCAGGCAAGATTTACAATGCCAGAATCACGTAGGCACCCACGTATTTTTTAAAGTTTCACAAATTCGAGTTTATTACCAATAAGAACATAGAAAAATCGAAAGTCGCAGTTCACAATAAATTAATTTCAGAACCTGACCGAGTTTCTTAAGATACTAGAGGCGGTTGAATAAGCCGCGATTAACTGCATGAGTGGACTGTAGAAAACCGCTGAACTTACACAGTATCTCAAACGATGAATTCCACATAGCGTGGCTACACTGAAACCTTCTAAGTGCGGCTTGTATCTCATGCATTCCGAAAAATAACAATTCCATTGCAAGCCGAAAAATTTCTGTGTCCGAAAGTAGGAGTTCTGAACAATTCACACACGCCAACTAGTGGCTATTTCACCGCTCACCAGATAAAACTTTCTCGGAACAGACTTAACACAGCCTGACCGCCTCCAACGACGTCAGAACAACGACTGCCCTGCAAAATGCCGTTATTCACCCAGGAAGCCTCGGTCAAGCACCACTGAAATCAGTTAAGTTATTGAACATGAAAATTGTTGAACTTCTGTGTCTTAACCTCTTACACACATGCCATACATTAAATCACACGGAAATTTTCCGAGAAATACTACGCTGTTGTCAGTTTTCTTGTATCTGCCACAGTTTATTTGTAAACCATTATTTTCATGGCTTTTCTCCATTTTCGGATTTCTAAGTGTAAATATTAACAAACCATTTAGATTATACATTAAATAATGCTCTATATATCCTTTGTTCACAGTACTGCCGCTACTTTTAACGTTTCTCTATTTATTTAGCAAGAAAAGCTGTTTTTAATTGCGCGTTATCTACTTTCGGCCTCTTATTTAAATATGTGAACAACTTCAGTAAATGTACTACCACAGTCCGATGTAGTTCTAAGAGACGTATCCGTAGACACCTCGCTTGTTGCAGTCGCATAATGCTTTGCCGAGATACTCACTTTTACAGTTCAGGTATTATATATAACGTTTATCTTACAGTAACTGATAAACTAATGTGAATATCGAAGACGCGACTTCACACTCGTAATCGTCCATCTTTTCCGCTTCAATTGAGCCCACTGGCTCTTCAGTGACACACAAGGTACAATATTTATTAATTTTGGCGTGAGCTTTAATTTTGGACTGGCCGCGAAAAGCGGCCATGAGAAACGAGCAGCCGTTGTGCTGCCCAAGGGAAGGGTTTTCCCAGTGGTGTCATTGTAAGTCCTGTGAGAACCCTGTCTGTGTGGAGCAGTATGAAACTGGCCCTCCACGTGCTCCTGTCAAGCTGATTTCGGCTGTAGCCGTTGCCTATGCGTCCGCGGTTGCGGGTTTGTGACTGAATAAAGTATCTAAGTCGCTGTCGTGTTACAATAGTATTGTACGGAACTGACATGTGGACGATAAGCAGTTCAGACTAGAGCATAGAAGCTTTAAGAATGTGGCACGACGAAAGAATGCTGAAGATGAAGTGGGTGGATCGAATAACTTATATGGAGACACAGAATCGGATTGAGGACAATAGAAATTTGTAACACCTCACTAACAGAGGGGGGGCGACTCGGGAAATCAGAGTGGAATGAGGCTTGGTTGGCTTGTCGTAGTGTGCCTAAAGGGTTTTACGCTGTAACAGTAGTAAAACGCACTGACCAGCGAATACCCAGAAAAAAAAGGTTGCCAAGTTTCACCCGAAATTTATATACTGGCTTAACGAACGCTTGAACTCCTGGAAAAATAGCTCATCGGCAGCACGCGCTATTTGTGACCTGCTGGTCTTGGTTTAATCCCACCTTCCGCCAGTTTGTGACTTCGGTAGTAATTAGAAGAATTCTTAAATAAAATCAGTAAAAGAAACGACCATAAATGATATTATAATGATTTTATTTTATAAGTGAAGCAACTGTGTGAGACCTAATCAAACGAGTTAAAATTAATATTACGTTTTAAAATAGTTAAGTAATATTAAATCCATTTTTAGGGGAGAGGTAAATATTAATAAAGTGCCATTTTTAAACCTGCTATTATATGCGGACGGCTGTAAGTTTTTCTTTACAACCTTTTTTTTAACATGTTTATTCCGTGGGTCCGCAGCTCGTGGTCGTGCGGTAGCGTTCCCTCTTCCCGCGCCCGGGTTCCCGGGTTCGATTCCCGGCGGGGTCAGGGATTTTCTCTGCCTCGTGATGACTGGGTGTTGTGTGATGGCCTTAGTTAGGTTTAAGTAGTTCTAAGTTCTAGGGGACTGATGACCATAGATGTTAAGTCCCATAGTGCTCAGAGCCATTTGAACCATTTTTACTATCCAAAGTATTTGTTTGTTTCCAAGAAGAAGCTGTTAAATTTGGCCCTCGAGTTCAGCGAACGATAGGCGAACATTTTCAAAAATACACAAATGTTGTAATAATGTTGTGAAAATGTGGAAAATGAAAAGGATTGTACGTCGACCTCCTTTTACAGTTGTTTGATGCCTTATGCGGGGAAAATATGTTTGGTATTGACTCTTGGAGTGGCCAGAAGCCTTGATTATATGATGTCTTTCCAGATGTGGAGACGTCACCAACTGGCACGATTATAGTGATTCCCACCGAAGTGTACTCCTCTTATTCAGCATTGTGACTACTACTTTTATCGGCGAGTAAAAAATCTAATAAAGTTAATACAAAATTGTACTTATGCCACTGAAGATGACATAAAAATAAATTCTCGTGAAGACTGTATAAAAAATACAGTCTATCATCAGCTGTCGTTGCCAGTTTTTAATGAAATGACCCGGGATGGTGCCAAACTTCCTGATGAAACAGGAATTTTTATGAATGTCAGTAAAGTGAGTGTTTTGCCCGCCCGGCTAGCCGTGCGGTCTAACGCACTGCTTCCCGAGCGGAAAGGTGTGCCGGTCCCCAGCACGAATCCGCCCGGCGGATGTGTCAAGGTCCGATGTGCTGGCTAGCCTGTGGGTGGTTTTTAAGGCGGTTATCCATCTGCTTCGGCGAATGGGGGCTGGTTCCCTTTATTCCGCCTCAGTCGGCGATTGCTGCGCGAACACTGTCTCCACGTACGAGCACACCATAATCACTCTACCACGCAAACATTGGGGTTACACTCGTCTGGAATGAGACGTTCCTGGGGGTCCACTGGGGGCCGAACCGCGCAGTAACCGTGGGTTCGGTGTGGGGCGGCGGTGGGGTGGGTGGACTGCTGTAGCTTGTTGCGGGGCTGTGCACCACACAGCGCTACGGTGGGGACGAAGCTTCTCCGCCGTTTCTAGGTCCCCAGTTCAACTCATACTACATACATAAAGTGTGTTATCCACTGACCTGTTACAAAAACGTTGTTCATGTAAAATTTCATATTTTATGAACTGTGCCAGATGACGGGATAGTTTTTGTTTTCATTCAAGTTTTTCTCTGCAAAAAAATGTGAAACATATGTAATGTAAAGAAGATATTTTTATTCTACTAGATGATTGTTATAATCGCAAAAGTTTTATTTAGCTGTTTTAAAATACAACATTAACACAAACACAAAAAGTTGCATCATACATAAAATAAAATCATTAGTGATTTCATTTACGGTAGTTTGGTTATTCATTTTATTTAAAAATTCTTCGAGTCAATACTACAGAAAAAATTGACGGAAGCTGGAATAGAACCCGGTTCAGTAAACCTGAAATCAAGCGTGCTGCTATTGAGCTATTTTTACACAAATTCAGACGTTCATTAGACTGCCATGTAAAGTGCGAGGGAAACTTGGAAGTCTTGTTTTGTGGGAATTGGCTGGCCAGTGCGTTTTACTACTGCTAACAGTATAACACCCTTTCGGTAAGCTGCAAGCCAACCAAGCTCATTCCAATATGAATTTCCCAATTCATGCCCTCCCCTTGTAAGAGCAGCATTCGTTTGGTAGGGCACATTCTTATTCGAGATATCATAAATTTAGTATTTGCTGGAAAATGTGGAGGGTCACAATTTGTAGAGGGAGACCAAGATATAAATACAGTAAGCAAGTTCAAATGGATGCAGGTTGCAGTCATTCAGAGAACAAGGTAGACCAGCGTAGAGAGTAGTGTTTGCCGACGAAGAAACCTGCCATAGACACGCGCCGTGCCACGCCGATCGTGTTTCAATTTGCTGTTTTAGGTAGTCGGAGGAGAATTTGAAAGAGTGGAAGATAAAGCAGAAGTGTGATGGGGGAGTGGTGTGGGGGGCGGGACTGGGCGCTGGGCATTCCAGCTGCTGGAAGCGTGCCCGGAGCGACAGTGTCGCCTCCCGCCTAGTTAGCGGCAGATCGCGTGCGGCCAAACAGCCCGGGGCCGCGGCACGCTCCGCGCATGCGCCCACCGCGTACGCCGCCGCTGCGCAGGCGCAGGTGCTTCGTCACGAGGGCAGCGGCCGCCAGCCTAGCCCAAGTCGTCCTCGCAGTTATCTCGCCGGTGCCGGCTGTCGTGAGAATTCGTACCACTGAACTCCTTGCTTCCCTAGCCTCCCTTGAGGCAGGTTCGGTCCAAGTCAGATTCAGTATACGTCTCTTTCGTACTACAGTGCCCTGAATATTATAAATTTACCGATTTTCGATTTACGTTTATTTCTGCTGATAAAATATCTAGTTTAAATTACATTTGTTGGGTAGATATTCCTTCCGAACGCTAATTCACAGCATTTTTATACATATCATATGGTCATATGACTGTACGATACTCTCCATAATGGTGAATGAGACTTTGCCGACTAAATCAGTTAACACTACATGTTGTCCCCTTAGTGTTTGACAATATATACACTTAAGAACGAATGCTTTTAAAGAAATGGAAAATATTTCGATATAAATATTTTACTTGTACTTACGTTGACTCCTTCAGCATGTAAAGATTTAAGGTAATTCTTGGCTAAACTCTTCAGGTTTATGACGCGGTAGTAACTTTACCTCCAATGTTTGCTTCTTCCTAACTGCTTTTTGTGGGATAACATGTTGAAAATAATAATTGTCTTTGTTGAGACAGTAATGACTTAAAGTAATTGTTCAAATGGCTCTGAGCACTATGGGACTTAACATCTATGGTCATCAGTCCCCTAGAACTTAGAACTACTTAAACCTAACTAACCTAAGGACATCACACAACACCCAGTCATCACGAGGCAGAGAAAATCCCTGACCCCGCCGGGAATCGAACCCGGGCGTGGGAAGCGAGAACGCTACCGCACGACCACGAGCTGCGGACTTCTTAAAGTAATTGACCAGTGTCATGACAGTTCAGTGGAGACAGTCTAGATTCAAGCCACAGTGTTAAATATTAATTGAGCTTTCTTCCCACCTGAAAATACATTTTGTTCGTATGTCTATAGGTCTGGAAATGTCGTACTATGTGTTAACAGCACCTCATATTTCGGAATATGTATAGATATCCTTGATGAAGCACCATCAACGACATCGTGCGTCTTCCCGTTATGTATTTCAAACAAAATGTAAGTTCCAACTCCTGTTACCTACTGCGAACTTTTTTTGTTCTGTACCATTTTCGTTCTATGTGGCGCCCGCGCTTCACCTTTTCATTTACATTTCGAGGCACTGAACCATCAGTATTGCGATACACAGAGAGTAACATTCAGGTCCATTTGTTTTCCACTAGCGATCAGTTTTCCCAGGGACAGCTTTATTGTTAGCAGCTGACCTTGGCACTCATTGTGATTCCCGAGATCAGCTTTCTACCTGCGGCGATACCAGAGACTGTTGCCGTAAACATAGCAGGGTTTATATCCATTTGTTTTGAACGTCGCACGCCCATTCACACACAGTGCGGGCGCTGCTATCCGGTAATTGCCGCGATGAGCCGCCTGCAGCGCCCTCGGGCCCGATTTGAATCGCCTGCTGCACTTTTCCGCTAACGATGACTGGCTGCGGCCAACGAGATTTATACCGCTCCAAATTAATTTACACAACCTGTTTCTCTTCACCCGCTCCCACCTAGGCCGGCGCTCGCCTCGCCCGCTCTTCACTCCTCTCCTTGTTTTGGGCGCCTTTCTCGTTAGAAAAAACGAAAGCTGCCCACCCGCCCGCCTGCCCGCCTTGTTTATTATTTCCGCCTGCTACGCTTCTCGTTTTCGGCGTCTCTCTCGCTCCCGTTGCGTCCCGCGTAGCTCTTTCTCGCTCTCCTCCTCATCCCGCTGTTTTCTCGGCCCATTCTGAGGGGCCTTTCGCCTTTTTAGGGTGGGGGAGGAGGTGGTCGGACACGCGGGCAGGGGGGCAGGGGCGGCGTTGCCAAGCGTCGAGGAATGCTGCGCCCGCAGAGACCAGGGGCGGCCAAACCCGGCGTGGCGTGGCTCACGCCGCTGCTGCGCGGCCCTTCGCGTAAGCCGCTATTAGTTCCAGCGTGCGCCGACGTCCATTCGTCGCCGTATTAATTCATCCACTTGACTAATTGGGCGTCTGCCGGAGGAATTTGCTCCGCGTCCAGAGGCCAGCGCGTTGTGTACGCCTTCACACAATAACCGAGGACACGTGCGGAGATCCCGTCTATTGTGTCTAACGTTAGTTTCGATTAGGATTCCTTCCCACCTACACGGATCCATTTCTCAAGTGCGAATGCTACACGAAATATTAGACGTGGATAGCGTTGAGGAAATTCTTTCTTTTCTTTTTCTCTTAAATCGTGTATCCAACTACTTTCGCCACGTAGCAGTGCAAATTGCGAGTACGTTTAAACCACTACCACCAACAACAAAACTGAAAAACTGCCTTGAAATATCAACTGTATTGGAGAAGACTGACAGCAACATGAACAACCCAGTGTGCTGCTAAGTGAAATAAGGGAACACACTGGTGGTCGTGCAATTTCACTAAAATATTGACGGGCGAAGAAATAATCAAAAAATTGTGTTTTTATGACGGCAAACGTTTCAAAACGTGTATATTTACATCGTCTGAGTTGTTTTTGCAAGGATGGGAGAAGAATACGGCTGCAGATAGTGAATAAACCATTCCTGCAATCTGTGCGGATCCATACATTATTTGGAGTGCAATCTTAGGCCCACAGAACGAGGACTCCACGTACAGAATTAAAGGTTTAGGTAAAAGTGTCATATCATATTACTGATCAGGGTTAATCTGTATAACGATTTTACTTGCGCGCGAAAAAGCGAATAGAAATCGGAAGAATTTCTCATTTCAGAATAGAAACTGCGATGGTTTCTCGTTTACATAACGTCACAGATCAAGAAGACAGTAAGGGCTGCTCAAGAACCTTTTGATGGTGGAAATTAAAAAGCTAAAAGTTCGACTAACAATCGTAAATTACCCAACGCACTTATTTGCTAGGTCAGTAATATAATCGTCTCAAATCTATACAGAAAAATGTTATAAATAATATTGAATCGCATTTATCCTGCGATATAACTGTGTCGTGGTTTTTTTCTTCTGTGAGTCAAGAAAATGTTGCAAACATAATTTGATGATGCATAGTAATTACGTGAATTATATATCCCAAATTTGGTAACGAACGGTATTTCTCAAACTGTTGCCTCTAGGCAAATATGCATCTCCAGATTGCCAGCGGAGAAAGAAAGTTTAGCTTGTTTGGTTTCGTGTTTATTCATTGGCGTTCTACTTCGTTGCTGTCGGTCGGCAAATCTGTAACGTGCTGTTCTCCCAGTCGCGCCCCAACTAGCTTGTTGCAATTGCAGCACGACGTATGTAAGCGCTTTCTGTTTTTGAAGTTTGGAAAAGGAAGGGACCTCTTGTTTTTGTGCGAGGCTGTAAGTGTCGCCCACCGCCTCTCCGCAAAGGCCCCGCTTTTCGTAGCGAGGTGCGGTAGTTGTCTTTTCGCGTGTTTACAGCGCGTTTAGATCCGCCGATAGGACGTGGCACGCCGAGATGACCGGCCGCTGCCGCTGCCGCCGTCCCCAGCCCCGAGAAAAATGCTGTTCTCGCCGCCGGCCGGCGCCGCCAACGCAGGCATAAATCCCGCCCCGCGCTTCTGCTATCGCGATTGGGCGGCGGAAACACTCACCTTCAGGGGGAAGCAAACCTGAATCATTGTAGAGCGTGCTTCTCTGTCCCCAGTGTGTTGCAAAATTGACCTTATTCACCTAACTATTTTTTTAAAGGGTGGAGCACGTTGCGCGCAAGTTTCAAAGCGAATATGTTTGAAGGACATACCATTCTTATTTTAGTTACCGACATCGAACTGCCTGTCGGATAGGAGGAATGGCGGAAGGAATAACGTTACACCTAATCAAAAATGAACTTCCTCCAAAATAGGGAATAAGAAACATGAGCGTATGGCATTGTTGGCCAGGTAATAGCGAGCGGGCCGGCCGAAGTGGCCGTGCGGTTAAAGGCGCTGCAGTCTGGAACCGCAAGACCGCTACGTTCACAGGTTCGAATCCTGCCTCGGGCATGGATGTTTGTGATGTCCTTAGGTTAGTTAGGTTTAACTAGTTCTAAGTTCTAGGGGACTAATGACCTCGGCAGTTGAGTCCCATAGTGCTCAGAGCCATTTTTTGATAGCGAGCGGTTGTGCAGCTGTTCAATCGGAAGAGGTCTTGTTCCTCTGCACACTGCTAGAGTTTTCTTGTAAATGCGTACGTTGAGTGTAGATGGCTGTAATGCGTATGTGCATAATGTGTTGTATTTCCTACTGTAGTTGGCGAACGCAAAACGGTGTTCCTGTTTTTAAGTTACATACGCTGTCATCTGCCCGCAATTTCTTGCCCGCTCTCGTTATACCGATGTGAGGAAAAGTTTGATGTTCATTTTAAATAATATCTCACAGCGAATACAAAATTACGAACGATTCATAACAGAAGGAGATTTTGGGCTTGCGGTCTCTGCGCGAGCTAATAGAACCAGTACTTCTTGAAGTTTTCCGGGCGACTCGAATATTCCATCATTTTCCGGGAGTGCACCCCAGATATTATAAACTTTTTTACCGATATTTCGGCTGACAAATTTCAGCTGTTTTCAAGGTGAGTCTCATGCAACATTTTAAAAATACTTTACAATCTGGACCAAACTCGCGTGCGTTAAAGTTAATGCTAACCATAACAAGAGCGACAGTCGTAATTAAAAGTTGACGCCTCTAAGAGAAAAACAAAGCAAGCGCAGAGTCAGCGAATCCAAAGTGCTTACGAAGTATATGGTTGATTATTGTGGATGACATGAGTTGGAATGCCATGCATTGAAGACCTAACACAATATTTCCTTTGAGTGCGCAGACGTGAAAAGAGGGGTTTCTGTGATTTGTCGTTTGATTCCACCTGGAATCCATCCCAGGCCCCAACTGCCCGGCTTTCCAACATATGCCGCCCATAATAACCAAATACTTCGTAACCACTGCAGATTCGCTGACCCTGAACTTACTTGGCTTTTTTCTTAGAAGCGTGAAGTTTTATCTACGGCCGGCCGTTGTTGCCGAGCGGTTCTAGGCGCTACATTCTGGAACCGCGCGACCGCTACGGTCGCTAGTTCGAATCCTGCCTCGGGCATGGGTGTGTGTGATGTCCTTAGGTTAGTTAGGTTTAAGTAGTTCTAGGTTCTAGCAGACTGATGACCTCAGCAGTTGAGTCCCATAGTGCTCAGAGCCATTTGAACCATTTTATCTACAACTCGCACCCTTGTTTACTAGCAGCACTATCTTTGACCCAAGCGCGTTTACTTCACAGTGTAAAGCGTTTTAAAAATCTTGTAACCGACTCAACCTGAGAATGGCTGAAAGTTTGTCGGCCGAAATATCGGTAGAAGGGAGGACTACCAAAAAGTGATGGAATGAATCGATCAGTTGTCGGACGCTAACAGATTACTGAAATGTCTTCATTAGTTGCGACAAACTGACAGTTTCCCTTTTTTCCGCATGTGCTGTTAACCTATGTTCATTAGCCAGTTTCTGCTCCAGATCCAATTCGTTCACAGAAAGCCCCTTGTTTCGCAACTTAACGTTACGTTAAATTTGATTTGCCTACTTGTTAGAGTAACGATACATGATATCGCCAATTGTTGTGTGCTGCGTTTGCGTGTAGAATTATGTAAAAATATTAACAAGGATTGCGAATTGCGATTTCATACACAGGGAACAAGTGCACTGGACACATGAAAGTTAATCGAGTGCTTTTGTCCCCTTTTTTTTATAAGAATCGTGTTTCTCCTCTCTTATGTTTACACCTTGGAGAGCTTTGCTAGCTCTAAAAAATCAATAACATTCCAACTTTTACGCGTTATACAATGACTCTTATGTATTTCTTTCTTTCGCAATACGTGGTATGGTTGGCGTCGCTCTCCATCTCTCTCTCTTTTTCTACTTTATAGACATGACTACTCAGCATTTAAAACATAAGTGCCTGGCAGTGTGTCCACCGAACCACCTTCCGACTATTTTTCCGCTATCGTTCCACTCTCGGGACAGCGTGCGAGAAAAACGAACACGATTTGATATAATCCATTATGGAGTCGAGGTTGCAGTTGTCGTTATACTGGTTATCACTGTTAGCATTCAACCGCGATTCTTATACATATTTTAACAACGCGTTTCAAGAGGCAATGCTCTCATCATCAGGTTGTAAAATCTATGTCATGAAATTAAACGGACTAAAAGACAAAATACCATCACCAATAGTTGGGAAGTCCATAGAGTAAAACAGAATTAAAAGTATATTGGACTGTGGGTCCTCGTCTTACTTTGAAGTTGTTGACACAAGTCAATGGCCGTCCCATAGCTACCAAATATGCTGTCGACTGCGCCGGCTCGGGAGCTGTTGTGGACTGACGTGCCTAGGTGTTGTGGCGTGGTTACCGCCGTGTGCTTGACGGTAACGCTATGCTATTGGGCGCCTCATTTCCTTATTGCATTGGTCTGCCATCGTTAGCCTCTCGCAAGTCCGTCATTGACATGCTACAAGTTTAAAGTCGCATGCCTGCCCTAAAATAATTCTAAAACCCGCTAAAAAATCTCATTTCTTTAAAGTTATCTTGTACATTTAGGATATTGCTTTGTTTCTTTTCATGGATAGCTATCTCGAAATCCCTCTAGTAAATCAAGTTTCCTCCCCTTCTTTTCTACATGCAATATTTCTACGTTGTCTTCTATGCTATTAAGGGGATGGCCTGTTTCATATATATGGTTCGCAACAGCTGATTTGTCATAATTTCCTAACCTGAACGCATCTTTATGTTCTTTATACCGGATCGCGAATGATCTTCCTGTCTGCCCTATATATTTTGCATCACACGTTCTGCACTGAATCTTATAAACTCCCGATCTTTCAAACTTATTTCTCTTCTCGCCAGTATCGTGCTTAAGGCTATACCTCACTAGGTTATTAGTCTGAAAAGCTGTTTTGACATCGTATGGCTTAAAAATATTTGCTATCTTTTGTGAGACTATTTCGTAGTATGGCATCGTGATAATTTTCACTTTCTCTCCATCTGGTTTATTCTTTTTGCGCTTATTACTTTTCCGTAACAGTTTTTTTAACCATATCTATTCTGTAACCGTTATTCATCGCTATTCTCTTAACGGTATTAATTTCAGTCTCCCTATCTTTTTCACTCATAGGTATATTGACTGCCCTATGCACGAGACTACGGAAAGCAGCTTCTTTATAAGCCTGCGGATGGCATGAATCATTGGGGATCACGGCATCAGTCGTAGTTTGTTTTCTATAAACGGAGAACGCATGTTTGTTGCCCTGCTTTCTTATATTCAGGTCCAGGAACTGTAAACAATTGTCAGTTTCATACTCCGCGGTCTCACAAAAGATAGCAAATATTTTTAAGCCATACGATGTCAAAATAGCTTTTCAGACTAATAACCTAGTGAAGTATAGCCTTAAGCACGATACTGGCGAGAAGAGAAATAAGTTTGAAAGATCGGGAGTTTATAAGATTCAGTGCAGAACGTGTGATGCAAAATATATAGGGCAGACAGGAAGATCATTCGCGATCCTGTATAAAGAACATAAAGATGCGTTCAGGTTAGGAAATTATGACAAATCAGCTGTTGCGAACCATATATATGAAACAGGCCATCCCCTTAATAGCATAGAAGACAACGTAGAAATATTGCATGTAGAAAAGAAGGGGAGGAAACTTGATTTACTAGAGGGATTTCGAGATAGCTATCCATGAAAAGAAACAAAGCAATATCCTAAATGTACAAGATAACTTTAAAGAAATGAGATTTTTTTAGCGGGTTTTTAGAATTATTTTAGGGCAGGCATGCGACTTTAAACTTGTAGCATGTCAATGACGGACTTGCGAGAGGCTAACGATGGCAGACCAATGCAATAAGGAAATGAGGCGCCCAATAGCATAGCGTTACCGTCAAGCACACGGCGGTAACCACGCCACAACACCTAGGCACGTCAGTCCACAACAGCTCCCGAGCCGGCGCAGTCGACAGCATATTTGGTAGCTATGGGACGGCCATTGACTTGTGTCAACAACTTCAAAGTAAGACGAGGACCCACAGTCCAATATACTTTTAATTCTGTTTTAAAAAATGGTTCAAATGGCTCTGAGCACTATGGGACTCAACTGCCGAGGTCATTAGTCCCCTAGAACTTAGAACTAGTTAAACCTAACTAACCTAAGGACATCACAAACATCCATGCCCGAGGCAGGATTCGAACCTGCGGCCGTAGCGGTCTTGCGGTTCCAGACTGCAGCGCCTTTAAATTCTGTTTTACTCTATGGACTTCCCAACTATTGGTGATGGTATTTTGTCTTTTAGTCCGTTTAATTTCATGACATAGATTTTACAACCTGATGATGAGAGCATTGCCTCTTGAAACGCGTTGTTAAAATATGTATAAGAATCGCGGTTGAATGCTAACAGTGATAACCAAAACGAACACGTATGTGTTTCAGTGCGAGCTCAATTTTCTTTTATTTTATTACGAAGCCCATTTCTCCCTGTGTATGTGGGCATCTACAAAATACTCTCACATTTGGAGGAGAGAGTGTTATTTTTTATCTGTTTTTTACCCAGTGTACCCAGTTGCCTTCACATATATCTGTGTGCTGCACAGTTTTCTCTCCTTTATTGGTGCATGCAGTGGTACAAGAACAGCTCTTAGGTGTCTTGTAGGACATACAACTAATCTGTTCCTTGTTTTTGATACGATTTTCCTTCCTTCCTTATTAGGTTTGGTACTATTTTCATTTGATATCTGGATACCTGTCCGCCTAATTCTTAACGTATTTTTGTAGGACTGTAAATCCAATGCTAAATTATTTCTCCTTCTGTGGAATTTGCACGGCCCACACTTCATTTCCATTCAATGATGCGCTCCAGACGCCAGTTTCTCAGTTGAGTGACAATGTTCAGGACTAGAAAAAAAAATATTCAATTGAAGATCTACAGCCTGGTCAGACGTTGACCACAGTGTCGTGCCGTGTTCTAGGCACTAAAAGTATTTCACGACATCTTCTCAGTTCTTATATTTAGTTGGTCGGTATTGGTCTCGCTGTTGCAGTGTACGCCTTTCTGTAACCAAAATTAGGGGCTAAGTAGACTTTGTAATCGTTCATTGTTGACTTTTTGGCCTTTAGTGGTAGTTTGTCATTCCGTGGCAAGAAATAACCCAGAACGTCTTACCTTCTCCGTGACAGTCCTTATCGGGCGTTGTCGAGAATGGGAGGACCTGCATAGCGCATGGTTTTTGTTTAGAATGTTCACAGTATCTTCGATCTTGTGATAAGTAGTCTATGGTGATGATAATACAAGGAGAAGAAATACGAATTTTTTGGTGCTTTTCAGGTGATTCATCTCAGGGAAATTGTTCGACTTGCTATATACAACATTGTTCTTAACCTTACGTCAGGAGGCAAACATAACTGATGACTGTGATGTATTAACGTTTTGACTGATAGCACGTAATAATAGAGAATGGCACTGACGGTTAAATAATGGTTACCGGGAGATCCCATACCGACGATGTAATTCATGACGAGCATTGCTATCAGCTTCTATTTTTTGATATGCTGTACACAAATGCCGCAAGATCATCTGGTAGTAAGTAGTTAAAATCCTATTTCCGCTGTTTTGTCGGTAACAGCTTGAGTAGACGTATGTGCCGTAGAAAACTCAAATCCGGTGATCGTGGGCAATAGCCGTTTACTGGCCAATTTCCAAGTTTTCTAATGGCAGTGCCCTCGGAGACAAGCGCGAAATTCCACTCTTGGGAACAGGAGGCTTTGGCGGGCAGCGGCTAGTGTCTTTCATCGTAGACGCCGTCGCGGAAGAGCGATGTTAGAGGGAATGTGTAAACAGTTTTTGCTGAAGCAGTCCTGTTGTCCGGAACAGAGGTGTTGCGCCATCTCCGCAGATATTGTGGGTTTGTTCCACTTGTGTACTGCCAGCGACATCTCCATAGATAGAGAGAACCCGCGAAAATTCCCTGCTGCTGCCCTTCTCATTATGCGCAGACGCCTTTCACGTTGGGAGTTGTTTTCATGTCTGATTTAAATTATTATAATACGACCCCGCGACTGCCTGATGAATGTTTCACTTAGCATGACTCATTCTTTTCGTACGGACGGCCCTCGGATTGGAACAAGGCGAAAATAGAACAAAGCGATTAAATTGAATCCTTGGTTGTGTTTTTGATGACTGTGATTTATACATCCCTCTCAACTACTTCGTAATGCCGTAAGTAAAGTTTCAGATTAGTCACTGTTGACGTCTTAGTCGATGGAACATTGAAACCTTATCTTCTTTGCTTTTCAAGGACTTAATTCAGGTAGGATGGTCTACAACACCCCAAAATTCGTGGGACATTACTAGTGCAAATCATCTCAACACTCGATCGATAAATGCACAAAAGCACTTGTTCAATCTGTGTGACTCAGATTTTTAAAGTTCTTGAGGTAGCTATCGTTTCATCGACATCAGCCATTTGACATCCTACTGGATTAAGGTTTCTTTTCTCTTGGAATTCAACAAAGAACTTCCTCGTTTCGTGAGCCATCCATAAACTGTCTACACTTACCACCCACCTTATTTTTCTGCGAAGTCATAATTGTAAACTTTCAATTTCAGATACAATATCAAAACCACTCCAGTCCATTTTAAGGTTCTGTTTATGTATTTTCCTGCCCATTTAGTCGTCTTCAACCACGCCAAATGCAATAACTCGTCAGCTGCTTACATGGTTCCACTGTTAATTTGTGCTATTTTGTTTGCGATCAGTTAATTTTACACTATTGTTGTAACTGACCTTCAATAACGTAAGGAACCTCAAACCCTGTCTTTGTGGCTGATAACTGTCTCTGTAAACATTTATGTGATCTGCATCGGTGGGGTATCATCGTGCAAATAAAAATATGTAAAGGCTATTTCTTACAGTAGGTATTCAGAGATGAAAATAATAATTAACGGGAGAGAGAAAGGGGTGGAGGGCGGCATCAGTCAATCGTTGTGGGCTGATGGAATAATTAGAAATATTCTGTAAGGTTTGAGCAAATACATGATCAGAGTAACAACACTACTCGATTTAACGAACGGATCAGTCGTTCCTGTAATTTTAACACGCGTGTTGTCTCAGTACAAATTTGTAGATTTAGGTAATTCTCTTCATTATATTAAATATGCTCCACACCCAGACCACATGACGGCCTACCGCTACTCCAAACAGTATTAGTCCGCTAGCGAATGCAATTAGAGAGATGAACAGTGTAGAAAGTGGAACCCTTAAGCCTAATAGACCTGTCTGCATTGTTGGAGTGCAGCAACTTCAGTCTCTATAAAGAAACTTATAAAGGAATAGCGACTGTGCACAACAGAATGTGTAGGTGGAGACACACTAAATGACACGCACACAGTGACAATATGTGAAGCTAGCAACGACTACCGTACCAGAATCTTATCGAAAGAGCTATCTCAAAACTCCAGCAAAATTTGGTTGTATGTTGAGGCTGTCAGTGGTACCAATGCATAGACACTCTTGAATGATACGGGATCCAAGTCGAGGGTAGCAAAGCAAAAGCAGAAATGCTGAACCCCGTTTTCTAATGTTCGTTTCCAAAGGAAGATACAGGAATACAACTCCCGTTTAATTCTCGCGCGCCAGCAAACATGGTTGATACAGATATTAGTAGCGTTGAGAAATTGCCGAAATCGTTAAAATTTTATTTAACTCCAGAGCTCAGTTGAGTCCCTATATCGATTTGAAACGTTCACGTCTCTTGTCCTGTTTGTAATATGTTACCGTCGGCCGGACTCGTTCGCGCAAGCTTCCGGCCACAATTGCGAAACCCATACACAAATGACCAGATAGATTCTCTGCTCACGTAGAATCCAACAAAATCGTGCAGATGTTAAATTGATAATTAGTCAGGCTGCTAAGTGCTAATGCAGCCGGAATTCGATTATCCTCAAAATAAAATTTAATTCACCTCATATAATCACGAAGAACACAGCTAACTTCCCTGATTAAAAGAAAGGAATATGTTTCTCGTAATGGCAACTGTATTTCATAGGAAACAGTCACAGTGAGACTGCAATTCAGTGAGGTAGCGTCCTGTGACGATTTCTAGCTTTAATTGAAAGGGTCGCCTCATCGGAATGTTGTCAGAGGAAGTGATGGTGTGGGAAAAAATTATCTTATTTGCTCTCATTCAATATTGTTCAACTTGAAGTTGGAGTGATTTACAGTCACTTTCATAAAAAAATGTAAATAGCAATATGCATGCATTGTTCAGAGTTTTTTAATCGCCAGCGTGATAATATCCAGATTTACAAACACTTTGTCTGTGCAGAAGGCATCAGAATGCTCCCTGGAAGACTGCAAATTGAGATGCAAATCACTTTCGAAAGCCTGTGCAACTCACAACGCGGACAAGTACTAGATTGCATCGACTTTTGATCCCATTATGATAGGTAACTAACGATAAAGAGCAACCACACATTCCGAAACAGACTCGCAAATTCTTAGCTGTGCAGTGCAACGACAACGCAAACGCTAAACGTGACACTTACTCCAAAACAGTTAAAGGAGCGCCAAGTTGAAGCAGCGACTTTTCCAACGACTAGATACGAACCACCGCCGTGTGCTCGCCCTAAAATCGACTGCTGACTGCATACTCTCACATTCTTGTTAAAATTACCGTAGGAGGGGAGAAAATAGTAAGATTTGCAAGAGTGACAACTGAAAATCTCCCTCTGTCTTCCTACATGAAGGGAAAGCTTGCAGTATTTTCACCTTGAGCACTTTCGCTGTATGTGCTGTCAGTAAACTAAAAGTTGCCAGTGCACTGGCCATCGGCTTATGACTGGCAGGACTACGTCTGGGCGTGCAAGTGCAGCTCGCTTCCCAAGCTGTTGTTGTGCTTCCGTTTATAGGACAACCTGTGCGCTTCTGTTGAATTCTCTCTCGAGCTCACATTGCTCGTACTTGCAAAGTCACCCGTATGTAGGCAAGTTAATGGGCCGCCCTGTATTGCTGCGAGGTGAGATGAAATTGTTGCGCGGCTCAACGCTAGCGAGCTCAGGGCGCGAAGCGGCAGGTCCAGATACAAAGGCGAGCAGGGTCACCGGAAATGGGTAAATCCCAAAGCCGGGAATTTGGACGGCTTTTACTCGCGTGGTCTTTGTCCAGGGGATGCACCAAAAATGGTGGAGTGTCAGACATGCTGAAAGATGGCTTCTTACAGCTCTTTGAGAATATATAATAGTTTTCAGTCAAGAATTAAAGCAAATCTGAATATATTTGCGATCTCAGAAAAATAAGATACATCCAATAAAACGGTAATACATCCAATGTCTTAAAAATTACAGAAATTAATATTTCACAATGACTTGACAATTTCACAATGAACCTCCGAATTAACAACTTTTAAACGCGTCACGCGATTTCAGCAAACGATATCTCGGATGATTGCATTGCATGATAGCTATCATCCCAGAAAATCGCTCATGTGTATCTGTTTTATTTATTGACTTATGACGTCTTTTATATCTTTTTATTACGCAAATGTTTGTCAGAACACAATATTCTCCACAATTACACAACATATGAATGCAGTACGAATGGCTCATATGTCGACATACCTGTGTAGTTATTAAATAAAAACTTTACTGCTTTGCCAGTTGTAAGTACTATTAAAAACTGTGCTAATTTAGCACTGGTCAATCACATGTGTTAGCGGACACCACAGATGATAAGATTGATTCTGGACAGTGAATGGCCACTACCATACTTTAACTTCCGAAGGGTCTTTGTATTTCGAAAGGTCCGAATGCGCATCAGAGTAGCACTCTCAACTTTTTATGATTGTGCTATGCTACGGAACTGAGGATAGACAGTCATCTCGCTTGGATTAATTTGTAAATCGTCATGTTGAACTCTGAAGTGATTACAAAATGATATTAGTTTTCTTGTGTCTTTGTTGACTGTTTAGTTTAGGCTATTGCTGCCATTCTCATAACACTCTCAACGTAACTTTATTGCATTTGATAAGGGAATTTTCTGTCTGTATTTTAACTGAATATCTTAAGACCACTGCCCGTTTATCTGAGATGTAATTCTTGAAGAAACATGACTGAACATATTTTGCTGTCGTCTACATCAGTTGCTGAGGTTAGAATACAACCCTTGTTATTAAATTATTCATGTAAATTTTATTTAAATTTCAGTGTATTTTATTAACCCGCAGTTATTGCCAGTGTATAGGCTATTTGACTGCAGAATCACTGCTTCAGGTTATTATTTGCAGCGAATTAGCTGCGGGGCATGAAAGCAGACTATAGCGGCTCGACCCTGTGGCTATATCCAGCTATTCTTGTTTGAGTCGTTCATAGCCCAAGTACCTAAAGTACGAGTAACCACAGGTAAAGACGCACCTGGCTTACTTGTGTTGGAAGCTTTTCGGATGAACAACTACACAAGCGGTAACCGTTAGGCACCGTCGCGTATTGCTTTGAAAGGCGCTTTTGAAGTACTTTGACATAAGAGACACCCAAATCTGTTTACTCACGCGAAAGCTGCCAATGGGAGTTCAGTGGTGGGGAACCTCCCAGATTTCTACCATTGACTACTCACCACGTAAAACTTGAAGCTGGCACATCTCGCCACATTCCAACAACTGGGAGAAACAAGAGGTAAAGCGGCAGAATTCAGAGACCATGCTCTTCCAGTCAGAAAGTTTATGAGATTACAACAGAATGGTTCTATGTATTGTTACTTAGCGACATATTACAATCCAGTATCGTCGCAGATTATATGCACAATTTGTAGCTGAGTTAGCTTCTCTCTTAACCATGTTATAAAACACATCTGTCTACAAGAAGGGCAACGTAAATGTTTCGCAAAACTACGATTCAGTATTATCAATCTTATCTTAAACATAGTAGGATATCCCTAACCAAATGGATTCCGTAAACGTCGGACATGCGAAACCCTAGGCGATTTTCTCAGTAACATCGTGTCATGGATCAAGGGAATCCGACAGATACAATGTTTCATTTTCGAAAAGCATTTGATAAGTACCAGACCAGCTTTCACGAAGGAATGCACGATGATATGGGATATCAAGCGAGATTTGTGACTAAGTTGAGTATTTTTTGCAATGATAGTCGTCGGCATATCTAGAAGGGACTTCGTTCATGTCCTAGAGCAGTATGTTGGGACTCTCGTTCTTCATATTGTATTATATGCCCTGGTAGAGAACATTAACAGTAATTTCACTCAGTTTTTTCGCAAAAGATAAATGTATCTGTAATAAAGCACTGCCTGAAAAAAAAAAGATCCATTTTTCAGTCAGAACTTGATTTAAATGTCAGGACTATGAAATTACACACTTCTCAAAACGCAAAAACGTAGTGGTCAGTGACTGAAATAGTCGGAAGTGCAGTACGTGGGTATAACTAACAATTTGTCGGCAGGTGAAATGGAGTAATAACATAATCTCAGTCGACGGTGAAGCAGGTGACGACTTGGGTTCATTGGTAGGATACTGGGAAAATGCAGAACAGTGCAAAGGAGATCGCTTACAAAACTCTCGTGCAACCAAACCTAGAATATTGCTCAATAGTGTGAGGTCCACACTAAATAGGACTAACAGAGCAGATTGAAGGTATAGAAATAAACATAGCACAAATGGTTACATTTGTGATTGACTCATGGGAGGGCGTGAAGAAAATATTTAAAAAAATCATACACTGAAGAGCCAAAGAATCGGGTACGCCTGCCTAACATCGTGTAGGGTCCCCGCTAGCGCGCAAAAGTGGCATAGACTCTCCTAATGTCTGAAGTAGTGCTGGAGGGGACTGACTCCTGCTGGGCTGTCCGTAAATCCGTATGAGTACGAGGAGGTGGAGAACTCTTCTGAACAGCACTTTGCAAGACATCCCAGCTATACTCAATAATGTTCATGTCTGGGGAGTTTGGCGGCCAGTGCAAGTGTTTAAACTAAGAAGGGAGTTTCTGGAGCCACTCTGTAGCAATTCTGGACATGTGGGTTGTCGCATTGTCCTGTTGGAATTGCCCAAGTCCGTCGGAATGCACATGAATGGATGCAGGTGATCAGACAGGATGCTTACGTACGTGTCACCAGTCAAGAGTCGTATACAGACGTATCAGGGGTCTCATATCACTCTAACTATACGTCCCATACGATTACAGAGCCTCCACCAGCTTGGACAGCCTCCTGCTGACATGCAGGGTCCATGGATTCATGTGCTTGTCTCCATACGCATGCACGTCCGTCCGCTCGATACAATTTGAAACGAGACTCGTCCGACCAGGCAACATGTTTCTAGTCATAAGCAGTCCATTGTCGGTGTTGACGGACCCAGGCGAGGCGTAAAGCTTTGTGTCGTGCAGTCGTCAAGGGTACACGAGCGGGCATTCGGCTCTGAAAGCCCATATCGATGATGTTTCGTTGAATGGTTCGCACGCTGACATCTGTTGATGGCCCAGCACTAAAATCTGCAGCATTTTGCGGAAGGGTTGCACTTCTGTCACGTTGAACGATTTTCTTCAGTCGTCGTCGGTCCCGTTCTTGCAGGGTTTTCTTCCGGCCGCAGCGATGCCGAAGATTTGATGTTTTACAGGATTGCTGATATTCACGAAACATTCGTGAAATGGTCTTACGCGGAACTCCCCACTTCATCGCCGACTGTAACACCACAATCTAAATCACTCACATCTTGATAACCTACCAGTGTAGTAGCAGCAACCGATCTAACAACTGCGCCAAACACTTGTCTTACAAGGGCGTTGGCGACCGCAGCGCCGTATTCAGACGCAGCGCCGTGTTCTAGGACAGCCGTGTCTTCACGTAGACGGTAAGGGCAATCGTCTGGAAACAGTCATACAGCCGCGGGACTTCCTTGATGTAGTCAAGAGGTGTAGATGGGAAATCTCATTGTAAATGTAGAGCCAAGAGGATTGGGTGATTCTGCAGAGATTGGAGCTTATTTAGGTTTGCTTTCGCTGCCTTCCCCCAAACGACGGCAGCGTATTTGATGAAAGGGCAGAGTAACGTCTTTGTACAAAGTGACACCGAGACGTGGAAGAAAATGTGAAAGTCGGGTTCAGCAAGCTGTAAAACTTGCGTAAACGATTTCAGTTTTTGAACTTTTACGTCCTGGATGTGTGGGCGCCAATTCCGCAGTAGCGCGTCCAGGCGGCGAGGCTGCCGCCGGCGACGGCGGGCGGCAGGTCTGCTGGGATGATGCGACGAAGGACCGTCAGGAACTGTGTCTTCGCGCCTTTGACAGCGTACTCGGCGGAGGGCTGCGGCGTTCTTCCTCCTGCTGCACAATGCTGTATCATCAGTGTAGAGAGTTAGCTGGACGCCATTGATATTTGGCATGTCTGCCATATTAAGCGTGTACAGGATCGGTTCTAAAATCGAGTGCTGTGAGTACGCCTGTTCGGATGTGACGTGTTGTAGATAGTCCAGACTCATCCCTCAGATGGAAGGTCCTGTCGTGGATAGGAGCGTATGAGATGAATGATGGACGCTGGCACTCCGTGCTCGAGTATCTTGAACAGGAGGATGGAAACAGTCATACTGACGGGGGACTTCCTTGATGAAGTCAAGAGCTGTAGATGGGAAATCTTATTGTAAATGCAGAGCCAAGAAGAGAGGTTGATTTTGCAGAGATGGGAGCTTCTTTAGGTTTGCTTTCGCTGCCTTCCCCCAAACGCCGGCAGCGTATTCGATGAAAGGGCAGGAGAGGTCACTCAATCTGTCAAATGCTCGCTAAACATCTAGGAACTCGCAGTACGATACTTAGTATCGTAGGTGTGCAGTATTACGACCTAGAGTCATATTTTATAGTTTTCGGTACAGTGCCTGGTTTTTCATGTATGATGACATTTGGTCAGTTACAGTACAGTGGCAAGCAACTGTGGACTTTTACCCACCCAGGGCTAGTATGGAATAGACCTAGCGAAACATGAACACGAGTGTCAGAAGAAAAGAAGCGAATGGTCGGATTCCTGCTTTATGCTCGTGAAAAATGCCATTTCATTAATATTATTTGAGTGATTCGCTACGTCTGCCTATTTGCAGTCATTTGGGGAGGAACTTGGGGAAAACAGTTAGGATAGTCAGAAACAAGGAGGAAGTTTCCAATTAGTGGCGGATCTCACGATGATAAGTACAGACGCCGATGCCCATCTGCGGGCGACCTCCGTCCGGTAGTATTTACTTGGGGCTCGCAGCTTCCGGCCCCGACTACACGGGTCGGTGGCCAATAACTATGCAAATCAGCAGCGGCGGTCGCGTGATGGATGGCATTCCGCGTGCGCGGGCGCCCATCTGGCGTATCACGGGAGCGGGACGGGGCCCAGCGCTGGCCGCCGGCCGCCGGGCTCCCACAGGCGCAAGACAAAGGCCCGGCCCGGCCCAGGCCAGCGCCGCGAGATTAATTGAGGATCCACTCGATAAACCTGTTCGATGTTCTCCGATTAGACCGTGTCCGGCTGGCCTCTCCCTTCCCCTCGTCTCCCCACCTCACCACCCGCGCGCCTCCCCCCTCCCCCCACCGTCGTCACTATGCCCCCACCATTGCTCCCGCGCCTCTTGTGCTTCCACGGCTCTCCGTTCAATTTTACATTGCCCTCTTTCTCACTGTCTCATTTGGCCTTAATCTCGAGATGCTGGGTCACAGTGCACGGAGAGGAAGCGCTGCTCCTTACTGACGCTTTTTTTTCCCTCGTTGTCTTTTTAAACTATTATTACTCCCACAACCTGGTGCTTAGTAGCGCTTCCCGCGTGGACACAACTCTCTTAATTGCCTTACTGTTTACGGCAAGGGGTTAAAATATGTAGTTGTCGCGTTTTTGTTGTGCACCTTATTGAGGCTACTTAAACTTTTGTTACCTCTAATTTCAGTCCAGTCTAATGTTATCCAAATAATTTTGATTTACTTGGTATACTGTTGTCTTAGTGTAGCTTGTCATTAGCACTTTCGAAATGTACACAGACCATTTTCATTTTCTGTTCCTTCCGTCCTTTCAGTTTCGCCCCAACTCTCTCGTCTAACATTACCATGCCATCTTAGCATTAGGTCTTTTTCGTTTAGATATTCGGCCATGTTTTAGCTGCTCGTATATTATTGTTGTTATCATAAAAATTAAGAGAAAATGACGTTACAATTTTGTCTATGCTCTGTTTCTTTTCCGTTGTCCTTTACCAGTGTTGCAAAAATTTTAATTCTTAGTACACAATTTGATTAATAATTTTATAGAAATGCTTTTCGTTTCATTTGTGAAATTAAGAAACATGTCACATTTAACGTTACTTGTTAATCTTCCCTTTTGTGTACTTGGGAATCTATTCCTGTCTGTCGCTGAAAGCAGAGCTCAAGTTGAAACATTACAAGCAGCTGTCCCCTGTATCGATCTTTGCATATACTAACTGTGATGTGATTTTTGTAAAATCTCTGAAGCTTTTTGCTCTTACGCATTGTTGTAAAAGTCAGGAGCTTCCAATAGAGGAAGACTGGGGCTGTAAAGTGTAGACAGAAAGGACAATTGGAAAGTAATGTTTTTTAAAGTTGCTGTGTAACTTGTATTCTGATAAGTTATTCTGATTTGTTAAGCAAAGTCTTAAGTGACGTCTAATGCTCACTGGAACATGGAATCTTTCCTGAAATATTAAAACATGCAGTTGTTAAACATCTTCATAAGAAACATGGCAGGAGATACTTAAATAATTTTTGTCCAACTTCCTTACTGACATATTTTTTCCAAAAAAATGTACACTGAATAATATTAATAATAATAATAATAATAATAATAATAACAATAATATTAATAATAATGAACCACTAGACAGAAGGAAGGGTTAATACCTACATTCAAATGTGCGTATCAGTTTTTTTCTGCCTGGAAGTGCCAGATCTCTGGTCGCACTTAATGATGATCCAACCTTTTACTAAGCTGTACAGAGTACGAGTGCCGAGCCCATCTTATGACTTGCAAGCGCAGGCGCGGACGATGAGTGGAGCGGATAGGCGGACTGCAGCACTATGGAAATCGGAACAACTGCGTATTATTCTTAATGTTTCTTGGAAGTCGTTAAATGGTCTCATTATGATTCCCAGATAAATATGTTCTGGGTAGTTTGTGCCATATTTTAAACAAAAGTAAAGTTTTTTCACGCATCTCAATGTTTTTGAGATAATATCTCTAAAATATCTCTTACACTATACACCGTGCATTGATTTAATTTTGCATGTGCATTCAGTGCTATATGTCTACGAACTGTGTTGCGAATAGAGTCGGCAATAAAGAAGTAATAAATTAAAACATCATACCTGATGCCGAAGCTTTACTGCAGTAACAGCGAAAATTTAGTGAGCGATAAAGTTTTCCCCTTTCATGATTTTGTGGGTTGTGTCTGCAAGAAAAAGATTCGTAAAGGTTTGAAATTATGTGTAAAGTTTGTTGACAGTCGCTAAACAGTCGCTAAGTGCTTTCATAATCGAGTTGGGCTATCTGCGCACTGTCAGTTGCGCTGCTTCACGACAGACACAGTTTGTGGCTGTAATACTTGTCTCATTGCGTTAAACTTTTAAGATGAAACTATAACTCTGAAAGAGTATATTATGACAGCATTTTGAACTTTTAAGTTTGTTAGTAATTATCTGAATTATTGCAAATCAAATTTTTGTTACATCTGGAGGACGTTACATGGCACGCTGCAACTGGCACAGGGTTCCAGGATAGGTAAGTCAGTTGGTGCTCAGGAATGGGGCAGGGGGTAGCTGCTCACAAATCACTTTGTTACCGTATCCGGCAACACTTTGCTCCCATATTAATGGCTGTTACTTTTCATGCTGCAGTTTTGTACCTTAGAGGACTTTGAACAGACGAAATGTCAGCTCATTGACGAAAACTTGATCTTTTTCGAGCCACGAAAGTGGTGGACAAACAAAAGTCAAACAAAAGCTGCGTTAGGTGCTGGAAGCTTCAGCGCCTTCATTGTTGGATGGGAAGCTGTTTTTCTGTCTGATAGCTGAAAGGTTTCTACAGCTGTTGCCTCCTTCCGCACCCAGAACATCCTTGATGCCAGTGAATGAAGAAAACTCCCGAAAAAGACGATATGTGACGATACAAAAAAAAATCCATAGAATGGAAGCATAAGTGCTTATCTGACTCTTTTTGAAATAAACTGTTTTTCACTATGTCACCTTTCCCAGACTGTTACTAGCAAACAGGACAAATTCGAATAATATTTGCTATTGATCAACTCGTTTCATGGTAACAGTATATTTATTTACAACTTTCATCGCATTCTATAACATAACATTTTGCTCGATTGTCTCGTCACGACCTGGATAATCATACAGGAGACATC
The DNA here is from genome assembly GCF_023898315.1 of Schistocerca nitens. Lineage (NCBI taxonomy): Eukaryota > Metazoa > Arthropoda > Insecta > Orthoptera > Acrididae > Schistocerca > Schistocerca nitens. Next base: position 295,545,832 of record NC_064615.1, on the reverse strand, counting down.
TCTGGTTTGCGCTGATTGGATTCTATCGTTGCATTGCTGACGCGTGTTACTGCATTCTCTGATTGCATGGCTACTCTTATAATGAAAAAAATTACAGTTGCTGGCCCTTAAAACTCATTTTAAATACACCAAATCAGTTGTCGATAAATGCTCTCTGAAGAATGACGGATCGATCTGATTAGAATTTATCGGACGCGCTTACTTGCGTTACCATGTCCCGTCAAGCGTCGCTGAACGATCTCTTGTAGCAAAAACCTTCAGTGATTTGCATTTAAATAAATAGCTCTCGTCTGTAGTTATTTCTCGGGTTCAGATGGTTTGACCGTTCTTTGCCTTTGAGCCTCAATGTTCCTGATTATCAGCAACGACTTGGTCCAACTGTAAAATATACAAAGCAATTTGTACTAATCAATAGCGCCGTTGGCATCCAGTTTCGTTGCTGCTCTGCAGCCATTGAAGTACATCATGAAACTTCAGTTATGTGTTCCTTTCCTACATTTAGTTTGTACATCGTAATCTAGGACATCTTAGAAATTACTTACAGTTCTACGCTAATGGGTGTTCTTGCAGCTCGTCGTTCTTTTCTGGAACGATTGTAGCCGGCAGTTTTATTTTATTTGTTCTGTTCTCGAGCTGAAGCAACTCTACGTAATGACTCCTTTGCGAAACTATTTTTCGGGGAGTATGTGAACGAGTTTGAAAGGACTAGATATTGCATATTGTAAAAGCAGAAAATCTGTTTTATCAATCTGAGGCTGTAGAGAAGTAATATGTTGCTGTCCCAAAGGAGATGGCAAGTTGCGGACATATTACATTGGCACTGGACATCCGAACACGAAGGACTGAATATGAAACATGAATACAACACCCGAGAAACTGTGAAAATATGTGCGACTCAACAATTGTTAGACCGAGCTAAGTGGTGAAGCAGCAAAACTCCTAATTTAAACCCACCAAGAGCGCATTTCAAGTCTGGATGTGTTTCTGTATTTTCCCTGGTCACGTCAGTCAAGTAATTCGGTGGCCGATCTCTTCTGCAGATAGTATCCAGTGATTGCGGAAGAAACAAAGTGGAAGTTACTTTCTTAGTAGACGGGAGCTCCTTATTTTGGTGGACCTTACGTTTGACGGATAACGCACTCGAGCGCTGTGCGTACCACATGTGAAGGGAAGCGTAAGTCGCGGCTAAGCGCACGCGCCTCTCAGCCTTCCAAGGCCGCCTGGGGAGGGTCCTGCGTCGTATTAGCCAGCCTGCGGGTGTCAGCGCCCCCGCGCCGTGCTAACGCCGCAATGAGGAAGGCCATTACAGTCATCGTCAACACGAGTCGTTCAGCCAGTTGACAGCCGTGCACGCGTAGATACAAGCAGCGGTTTGTAGACAAACACATCTGAACAGGGTCTCTTTGAAATGAATTTACGGGTTCGGTGTATTGCGAGGTAGTAACTGAAATAAAATAAATAGCACATAGCCGGCCTAGGTAAGCATGCGGTTTTGAGTTTAAGGGAAAAAGGGAACACACGCCGGCCGTTGAACGATGAACCCTGCGTAGGTTCTGACCTTACGAAGGGAGAGAGAAAGTAAGTACCTTCCGAGGTATGAACATAGAACGTGGGACATATCCTAAGGTGGACAGATTAATAAGGAGACTCTGCAGAGGGAGACCAGCAAATAAAAATTTGTTCAGTGGAATGCCGCAGTGTAGTTGTAAGTGGACTCAACCGCAGTAAGTTAACTATTTAAGGTTGAAAAACAAGCAAACCGCGTTTTTGTTTTACGAATGCCATTGACTCAATAATGAGGAACAGGAGAAGTTAGTAACGTGAAGCCTGGCCAATAACTGGTGCCTGTTGTGGCGTTCTTTCAGTGGGACATCTGCACTTACCAATAGAGCTTCAATGTAATTTTTCACTCGTGTACGAATGCCCTCGACGTTACGGTGGAACTTAACGTAGAAACTAGATTGGTTACTGTTTAAATAATTGCTATCCCGCGACGTGCCGTATTCATTAAAGAGGCCGATGACACGACTACGTCATGCTCGATTCAGAAATTTCGTTTGCAAATGTGATGTGAGCCAATTTTCCAGCATAGTACTGCCTTTGACGCCTGAACGACGTAGGATGTATACATTTCTTGTTCTTTCTTCATGTTGTACCTCAGAACGAACGGCTGCCTGTTAGGAAGACTATATACTGTAATTCCTGCCCCCCCCCCTTGAACCATGACCTTGCCGTTCGTGGGAGGGTGGCATGCCTCCGCGATACAGGTAGCCTTACCGTACGTACAACCACAGCGGAGGGGTATCTGTTGATCTGTTGAGAGGCCAGAAAAACGTGTGGTTCCTAAAGAGGGGCAGAAGCCTTTTCAGTAGTTGCAGGGGCAACAGTCTGAATGATTGGCTGATCTATAACATGAACCAAAACGGCCTTGCTGTGCTGGTACTGCGAACGGCTGAAAGCAAGGAGAAACTACAGCCCTAATTTTTCCCGAGGGCATACAGCTTTAGTGTATGGTTAAATGATGATGGCTTCCACTTGGGTAAACTATTCCGGAGGTAAAATAGTCTCCCATTCGGATCTCCGGGCGGGGACTACTCAGGAGGACGTCGTTATCAGGAGAAACAAAACTGGCGTTCTGCGGATCGGAGAGTGGAATCTTAGATCCGTTAATCGGGAAGGTAGGTTACAAAATATAAAAACGGCAATGGATAGGTTAAAGTTAGATATAGTGGGAATTAGTGATGTTCGTTGGCAGGAGGAACAAGACTTCTGGTCAGGTGAATACAGGGTTATAAATATAAAATCAAATAAGGGTAATGCGGGTTTAGGTTTAATAATGAATAAAAAAATAGAAACGAAGGTAAGCTACTACGGACGGCATAGTGGACGCATTATTGTAGCCAAATAGGACATGAAGCCCACACCTACCACAGTAGTACAAGTTTATACGCCAACTAGCTCCGCAGATAATGAAGAGATTGGTGTGATAAAAGAAATTATTCAGAGACTTGAGGGAGACGAAAATTTAATAGTCATAGGAGACTGGAATTCGGTAGTAGGAAAAAGAAGAGAAGGAAAAGTAGTAGGTGAATATGGACTGGGGGCAAAGAATGAAAGAGGAAGCCGCCTGGCAGAATTTTGCACAGAAAAAGTGAGATCGATAGGAAGTGCAAAATGGCCAAGTAAGGATGGCTAGAGGACAGATGTAAGGATGAAGAGGCATATACCACTAGGGGTAAGATAGATATGGACTACAGCAAAATTAAAGAGACGTTTGGAGAAAAGAGAACCACCTGAATGAATGTTAAGATGAAAAATCAGATGAAAAATCAGTCCTAAGCAAAGAAGGTGGAAGGAGTATATAGAGGGTCTATACAAGGGTTGGTTCAAATGGCTCTGAGCACTATGGGACTCAACTGCTGTGGTCATAAGTCCCCTAGAACTTAGAACTACTTAAACCTAACTAACCTAAGGACAGCACACAACACCCAGCCATCACGAGGCAGAGAAAATCCCTGACCCCGCCGGGAATCGAACCCGGGAACCCGGGCGTGGGAAGCGAGAACGCTACCGCACGACCACGAGATGCGGGCTACAAGGGCGATGTACTTGACGGCAGTATTATGTACATGGAAGAGGACGTAGATGAAGATGAAATGGGAGATACGATACTGCGTGAAGAATTTGACTGAGCACTGAAAGACCTAAGCCGGTAAAAGGCCCCGGGAGTGGACAACATTCCGTTAGAACAACTGATAACCTTGGGAGATCCAGACATGACGAAACTCTACCATCTGGTGAGCAAGATGTATGAGACAGGCGAAATATCCTCAGACTTCAGGAAGAATAAAATAATTCCAAAGAAAGCAGTGTCGAAAGGTGTAAAAATTACCGAACTATCAGTTTAAGAATTGACGGTTGCTAAACGCTAAGACGAATTCCTTACATGCGGATGGAAAAACTGGTAGATCCGACTTAGGGAAGATCATTTTGGATTTCGCAAAAATGTTGGAACACACTAGGCAATACTGTCCCTACAACTTACCTTAGAAGATAGATGAAGGAAAAGCAAATCTACGTTTCTAGCATTTGTAGACTTAGAAGAAGCTTTTACATTGTTGCCTAGAATACTCTTTCAAATTCTGAAGGTGGCAGGGGTAAAATGTAGGGAGCGAGAGGCTATTTACAATTTGTACAGAAACCCGACGGCAGTTAGAAGAGCCGAGGGACACGAAAGGGAAGCAGTGGTTGGGAAGGGAGTGAGACAGGGTTGTAGCCTCTCCCCGATGTTATTCAATCTGTATATTGAGCAAGCAGTAAAGGAAACAAAAGAAAAATTCGGAGTAGGAATTAAAATCCATGGTGAAGAAATAAAAACTTTGAGCTTTGCCGATGACATTGTAATTATGTCAGAGACAGCAAAGGACCTGGAAGAGCAGCTGAACGGAATGGACAGTGTCTTGAAAGGAGGATATAAGATGAACATCAGCAAAAACAAAACGAGGATAATGGAATGTAGTCGAGTTAAATCAGGTGATGCTGAATTAATTAGATTAAGAATTGAGAGACTTAAAGTAGTAGACGAGTTTTACCATTTGGCAAGCAAAATAACTGATGACGGTCGAAGCAGAGAGGATACAAAATGTAGACTGGCTATGACAAGGAAATCGTTTCTGAAGAAGAGAAATTTGTTAACGTCAAGTATAGATTTAAATGTCAGGAAGTCTTTTCTGAAAGTATTTGTATGGAGTGTAGATATGTATGGAAGGGAAACATGAACGATAAATAGTTCAGACAAGAAGAAAATAGAAGCTTTCGAAATGTGGTGCTACAGAAGAATGCTGAAGATCAGATGCGTAGATCACACAACTATTGAGGAAGTACTGAATAGAACTTGGGAGAAGAGGAATTTGTGGGACAACTTAACTAGAAGAAATGATCGGTTGGTACGACACGTTCTGAGTCATCAAGGGATCACCAATTTAGTTTTGGAGGGCAGCGTGGAGGGTAAAAATCTCAGAGCGACACCAAGAGATGAATATTCAGAAGGATGTAGGTTGCAGTAGTTACCCGGAGATGAAGAAGATTGCTCAGGATAGAGTAGCATTGAGAGCTGCATCAAACTAGTCTCTGGGCTGAAGACAACAACAACAACATTCTGTAATTGTAATTACGACTCACTTATGATAATTTCTGTATTTGTTTGTTACGAAAAGGGGAAATAGTTTTTTTGTTGATGGAGTATTTATTTGACAAACTACTACCCATTCTTACCTTAAGCTTCAGAGAATATTTCTTATGATTAAAATCATGATGCAAGCGTCGATAATACTGTCAGTATATGAACAGCTTGGACTTTACAAAAATTACTAATTGAAAAATATTAGAAGTCTTGTTAACAGAAGAATAGGGAATCCATGAAAATAACAGAAACAATTTGACGAACGTTTAGTGAAACAAACTTCATTTCAAGTTGACGCTATTGCATCGTGAAATACAATCTCTGGCTAATATTATAACGACAAAAATAAACGATATTCTGTGGCTGTTATGTCGTCCAAATGCAAATACTACGTGGCTACTAAATTTAAAATATTCCCGAAAAGAACTTGCCTAGAAAGTGCGATATTACTGATATACAACTACACGATTGCACTTTTAAACTGAATATTGTTACTTTGTTCGTGGTGCTCCAGTTCACGGTCGTATAAATTGCGGCGTGTCACATCAATATCATATACTTTCGAAGTACAATATTTCTTTGCCCCTACACCGGTTCTAGGCAGTAGGTTGATGTATTACCACACGAGTGACCACATGATCTTCGTAATAAGCCTTCACCTATCAGTAGTGTCCTTTCCGTCGTGGTTATTGTCGTCATCTTACGATAAACTGGTATCATTGTACGATTGTATACGGCAAAATTTTGTATTGAGTATTGCTTCTAGTTAAGTGCCGATTGGAACGTGTGCTAAACGAAACGATTAATTAGCTTTGCATATTGTTGTTTCAGTGTATGAACTGTCGAATTTACTGTAGGGTCCTTTCTCATCTTGAAAATTTTGTCAGTCTTGAACACAAGAAGTTTGAACCGTTTGACTTCGTAGGTGTTCTTTTCGTACTGGAGCCTTGCGGTGGCGAGTAATGGAACGTGAACACATGTATTAAACTACACGCCTGGTATTTTGTGCGATATAAACACTGAGAAGGGTATGATGATCCTGCCACAGATTTGAGCGCTAGGTTTCGGACGTAATTGTAGAAGATGTGGTGCGTGAAGCGCGTCGTTGATTTGTTGTGCGAGTAGTTCCTTTAACATAGCAACTGTTGAAAGAGGGGTGACGATTAGTTGAAGAGTTCTTTTAGTTAAGATATGCAGACGGAACACGAGAAAAGTGAGAGCGGGAGGTTTGCAGGTGAAGGGGTATCCAGTCGAGGATGTTGTCTGTTATGGACTCCTATAATGTCCCAATGAGCAGCTTTAATAAGGAAATAATTGTAACTAGTTAAACACTGTCAGTTTCACTAGGCGTGGTAATTTATTTACGCGCAGGTAAATCAGCACTGCTGACGCTTATTCAAATTTATCTAACTAACACAGATCGCTTATGTTATTGAAGTCGTGCAATTTGGTGAAAACTTAATGCATGTAGTATTGTGGAAAATCAAAATCTAGTCGTTTCACTTCGACGAACCGGATGTTGAACGAAGTGAAAATTAATCTACATCAGCAGTGCCATGTGACTTATCTGCTCTCGTTCTGCGTCGGTTATTAACGGCCGGCCGCGGTGGTCTCGCGGTTCTAGGCGCGCGGTCCGGAACCGTGGGACTGCTACGATCGCAGGTTCGAATCCTGCCTCGGGCATGGATGTGTGTGATGTCCTTAGGTTAGTTAGGTTTAAGTAGTTCTACGTTCTAGGGGACTGATGACCACAGCAGTTGAGTCCCATAGTGCTCAGAGCCATTTGAACCATTCGGTTATTAACGGGATCTAGGCTTCATACAGCCTTCGTGTACTTAAATCAGTGAGATAATCTCGTCCAGTTTCAACACCTTCAAGTTAAACACACGTTAGGTCGTGGCGAATACAGAGGAAGTGAAGACCGAAATACTAGTGATGAGTCCTGCTCTGGTGTTGCGGCCGCAAATGGAGAGCGTACGGTGCGTCCTGGATTCACTGTGGATTGTGGTGGCTCGTCGCAGCCTAACTAGACGAAACCATCTCCGAACGTGTCTCGTTATTCACCGTCTCGAATTTATCGGGCTTACGCCAGCCTGGGATTGCTGCGGCGTCGGCGGCCAGTGATAAACTGTCGGCGCAATTGTTGCTGCGGAACATTTTTATTTGTCGCCGGTAATTGATTACACGGGCCGCGGGGAAGCCCGGCCCACGCGAGTGTTAATTTGCGTTGCGTGTGCGCCGCGCCGCGCCGCGCTCACTGCAGCCGATACTGGTGCGCTCGCGGTCTTGCCCGCCAGTTAATGAACAGCCGGCTGGGCGAGCTCTTTCCTATACATTTTCGTTCGGCGGTCTGTTAGGTGTTAAGTCAACCTGGTCGATCATTATAGGGCTACTACGCTAGACTTTTTAGGCGTCCAGTGATATACCAGTCCCGCACAGTGGCCTGCGGAATAATACACGGATGTAAAAACACTTACGGGCACACAGTATAATAAGTGTATTACGTACGTACACGTGACACTGAAAATGTCGGGGGTAACGTGCGTTGCTTTTGAGGTAACAAGAGACAGCGACTGTATCTTATTTCTTGCGCACATGAACTGGCTCCTCGCATTTGTGTTTAGTAACAAATTTTGCATAGCATAGTGTCTTTGTGCTGTCTGCCATGGGGTTGACGAAGATCACACGCTGTTCTTTCATTTTTGGTGCACAATGCACGGAAAAGAAAATTTGTTTATTGTGGGTGATTATGCTAGAGCACGAACGCATGCATTGTCGTCGTATTACAGCTTTAATGGACGACATTGTTAAGTTGATTAGTATTGTCCGTAGTTGTATTCAGTTTCCTACCGCTGTCTTTAGGCTTCGCCTTTGTTAGTTTTATTTCAGCTGTTGACAGTTTTACGTCGGTAAAAGGAGTACTCCTGAAAGACGTCGTCTTACTTCGTTTTGATAGAACAACATGGGGTGAGTGTAACTGCTGAAGAGAAGTGAAGCGACGTTTTCGTTTGAACAGGAGAGGTCCGCCGCAGGACCTGTGTGAAACCTGTAAGTAGTGAGCAATATACACTGAACGGAATCACGTCTGTACTGTGTGCAGTAAATGTTTCATGCTTGTGCTCAGCTTGGCAGCCGAAACAACGGATCTCCGAAGCTGGGTGCCCTTGTACGCTAAAGCCTCTAATGTGCTTCCGGAAGTGAGTTAGAATACGCCACATGCGGCATGCGAGATGAAAAATGTATGCACGGTATGACGTCACCAGTCTGTCACTCTTTTCGTACTACTACTACTACTACTACTACTACTATTGCTGCATGTGAATGCTGCTTGACCGTTCATCACGGGCACCTTTTTATGGCGAAGTTAAAAAGACATAGTTTACATAGTTAAAAACCTTGTGTAATCAGATCGTTAGCAGCGTAAAACTTAAAGCTGCAGAAGCATTAAAGAAACAGCTTTCAAATTATATAACTAATCGCCTCGCTTTCCGTTCGGTGAGTTCATCCTTCATCCATATGTACTGGCACACTGATGAAGTTTGAAGTTTATGTAGTGAGATTCCCATTTTTATCTCTGCAACGGTGTCATTTTGACGTAGCCATCATTATTTAGATAGATAATCCTTTATAATATGACTTTCACTGCTGATATTGGAGATAGCTGAAAATGAACGCCAAATCTGAAATGAAATTAAGTAAAAAATAAATAAGTTAATGTTTGATCGCTGCGAGGCACGGAACATAACAGACGATGTGGATGGTTTTGCGACTAGCCGCTAGCGGTTGCATCGTTAAGCGCACTGATCGGAGTTGCATTACGGTTTGTGGCCGTGGGAGGCGTGTAGGCCGCGTGGCCAGCATGGTAGTCCGGCGTGGCACGCGCAATGTGTGCCGACAGAGGTCTACAGCGATCCGCCGTTTTGCGGTCAAACAAGCTAGCGCAGAACGACGCGACTTGCTCTTAAAATCCCAGTTGGAACACAGTCTGCTAGAAAATTCTCCTTTGGATGTTACTGTCACTTCATTATCACGAGAATATAATTAATTCTTGATTTCGAGGGTTCTGGCTAATACAATCAATTCTCTGTTTGTACTTGCCGCAGGCCGATTGTTGGCCGTGCATCGCCAGTCATAAGTAAGCTGTCAACCTTATAAATTAAAAAATCAGTGTTTGCAGGGAATAATTTCGGTTTTTTTTTTTTTTTTCCAATCGTGCGTTGTAAGTTGCGTGTATGGTGTCCGTGAAATTCCTCTTAACAGTAGGCATGGCCTCCACTAGTGCAAGAATGTTCGAAATTGTCAACCTCTAAGACCAAGTTGCATTGCAAGGACTTTCAGATTTCTTTTTAGTGACTTATTTTCATCTTTGCTTTTCGGCGGAAGTGCTGTGATAACGAATTAGCATTTTGTGATGAGAAGCGAGTGCTTCGACCAGATCCCGTTACAGCGGAGCAATTCCGAATGTATTGTCGCGTGCTAGCGTTATTTGCGACCGATTGTGAGTCTTTGCAAGAGTGACGTAATGACCCTGGGCAGCCCCGAATCCGACAGCCGGCAGGTGGCTGCTCACGCACGCCTCGACCGCTGGTAACCGGAGCGCTCTGGGTCGTCGTCGCGACACACAGGGGTAGACCGAAAAGCGGTGCTGCTAATGTCAAGACCTGTGCATTCTACGTAACGGATACGTCGCATCACGTCCAGGTCACCCGAGTGTTGACGGGAGACGAAAGCTCACCTTTATTCAAAGGGCGTTCAAAAAGTTTTGCACAGTCGTCTCTAATTGTTTTATTTTTTTGCAGGAGCAGAATGAAATTTTTTTGTGAAGATACTTGGAACATTTAGCTATAAATTGGTATATAAATGTATTTTCTTTTATTCTCAGGTGTGCCATAATGGACCGTGAATTAGATGTCAGGTTGGGACAACGGTCGGTGATAGAGTTCCTCTTCCAGACTGGCAATGTCTCTGCCACATCGATTCACACAGGAAGTTGCTCCCTGTTTACGGGGAGAACACAGTGGATCGCAGCAGTATCGAGCGGTGGTTGCAGAGGTTTAAAGAAGGTGATTCCTCTCTACTGGACAATTCACAATGCGGGAGACCATCGACGGCAGTGAGTGATGTGAATAAAAAGACTATTCATCAAATCATCCAAAATGGCAGATGTGTGACGACACGACAGCTTGCTGAAATGGCTCGATTGTCATTGGGTAGTGTGGTATCACTGCTACAGTCACTAGGGTACAGAAAAGTCTGTGCACGTTGGGTGCCTAGATTACTGACAAGAGAAATGAAAACGACGAGGAAGAACGTGCGCAAGTCTCTCATGAAAACTCATTACTGAAGAGTGGAAACAGTGTTTTGACGGCGTCATGACCCAGGATGAAACATGGTTGTTTTTGTCCGAACCTGAGAGCAAAACCCAATCTATGGAGTGGCGTCATCCAGGTTCCCCTCGGAAGAAGAAACCAAGACTTTCACGAACAGCAGGCCGAAAGATGATGGCCTTCTGGGATCAGTGTGGTGTCATTTTCATTGACTTTTTGGAACCTGGTTACTGTTTGTCATTGGATAAACTGCGACGTGCCATCAAGACCCACAGGCCACAGATTCAGGGTCAGCTTATCGGGCTACACAATGACTATGTCAGACCCCATACAGCCCTTATGACGCAGGAGAAAATCAGGAAAATGGGTTGGAAAACTGTTCCACATCCTCCCTACAGTCCGGACTTGGCTCCGTCTGATTTTTACTTCTTTGGTCATCTGAAGGCCCACCTGCGCTGTAAAACATTTGATAATGAGAAAGACCTTATTTCTTGTGTCAAGCGATAGTGTAAAAGTCAATCCCCGGAATTTTACCAAAGTACATTTACATCATGGAAAGAACGGTGGGCCAGATACGTCACGGCTGTTGGATGCTACATTGAGTAGATTCAATATATAGGTAAATGTTCCAAGTATGTTCACAAAAAATTTTCCTGTAAAAAATAAAAAAAAATTAGAGACTACTGTGCAAAACTTTTTGAACGCCCTGTCTATAATGCATAGCTCTATCTGAAAAGATGAACCTGAAAATGTCTGTGTATGCGAACGAAAGAAATCAGTGCCGAACAGTAATACGAAGCGGAACTGAAAACTTACTGGGGGACCTTAGATGGAAGGCAATTCAGTGACATGTACAGCTCTACTTATCTGTGGGTAACACTAGTTTGGTAAACATTGCTGAAATTGAACCTGCACTGCTAAAGCGTCACATATGGTGAATGAACAATCAGTCTTGTTGGAAACAGGAAAGACTGGAGATTACGGCCCGACGGAACATATCCATGCTTACTCCTGACAGAAGGTCGATGGCCGAAATGAAACCGCAACTTGACGCTGTTGGTGATCGTGAGATACTTGATTGTTTTATACACTTAAAATCAATTTTTCAATGCTGTTACGAGGGCACGTTAATTTTAAGACTCACTTTTTTCCCCATGTGATTGTTTTCAGATTTGTGACCATCATAAAGTATCATCTTTTGTAGTAGTAATACTGTGACGGATCAGTTTGTGGTGACCACAGGTCTGATGCTTGTACATGCCGAAAACGTTGTTCTTTCTTTTATCAACCCTAAGGTTTGTCCGATGCAGTTCTTCATTCTTTTCCCTTGCCAGATGTCCTGTACACTTAAACATTTTACGTATTAATTAATATTTTTATAGTCATAACGAAGTCAGACAACTACACCAAGCAGAGCAAAAATGCCGCATGTTCTTTGCGCAGAATTCATTCGGAAAATACGAGAAAAAATTCTAAGTAAAGGAAGCGAATAACCAGACAAAATTATTAGCTCAGGCAAATTCGTATTCCTGTGGAAACGGTTGCCAGGCACCTGTAAAATCGATGGGTATTTTGATGTTTCTCGTAGCGTAGCTTAGAACAGGCTAACAGGCCGGGGCGTGTAATTGCTGGCTGGCCACGGGCGTGGTAAGGCGCATTCACGCAAGCAAACACCTGGGCGACTCATTACACAGGTGAGCTGCTAGGGACGGAGGAACCAGCCTAGCCTCTGCCTGGATATCACCCACCTCCCTGCGAACGTAGCGGTGTTCTGGTTCACGTTGAAAAGCTATGGCCAATATCATCTCCGCTGTTCTGTTTCAATTCTCACGTATTTTTAATGCGAAGTGTAGGCAGTCTCTTTAGCAGATCTGTTGCATCTTCTAAGTGTTCTGCTAATAAAACGCAATCGTTGGTTTGCCATCCCCACAACATTATCTGTGTGATAGTTCCAACTAAAAATGTTTGTAATTGTAACTGCTAGGTATTTTCTTGAATTGTGACAGTCTTTAAATTTGTGTGATTTATCGTCTACCCGAAATTTAACGTATGTCTTTTCGTACTCATTTGGATGACCTCACACTCTTTCTTGTTCAGATACAGTTGCCACATTTCAGACCATAGAGATATCGTGTCTAAGTCATTTTGAAATTAGTTTTGATCATCTTATGACCTCACTAAATGACAGCGTCATGTGCAAACAATCTAAGAGGAGTGCACAGATTGCCTCCTGAATCTTTATTGTAGGTTACGAGCAGCAGAGGGATTACAACACTTCCTTGGGGAACGCCGGATACCACTTCTGTTTTACTGGATGATTTTCCCAAGATTGCTACGTGATGTGGTTCTGTAATTCAGCGTATTACTCCAGTTTCGTTTCTTACGTATTGCTGTGACCTGTGATGGGAAATCTCGAACCCAGTCGCAATGGCATAGACACTCAGTTTGATTAGACGTCTCGTGAGGAACGGTATCAAAAGCTTTCTGGAAACCTAAAAATAAGGAATCAGTTTGAGATCGTCTGTCAATAGTATTCATTACTTCGTGCGAATAAATAGCTAGTTGTGTTTCACAACAATGACATTTTATGAATCCGTGCCGACTGTGTGAATAGACCGTTACCTTCGAGGTAATTCATAGTGTCGCACGCAGTATATGTTCCAAAATCGTGCATAAAACTGACTTCAGTGATGTGGTTCTGTAATTCAGCGGATTACTCCAATTTCCTTTCTTACATATTGGTGTGACCTGTGCAACTTTTCAGTCTTTTGGTAAGTACGAGACTATTGCATCAGCATACAATGAAAAGAATCTAATCGGTATGCAGTCTGGACCAGAAAACTTGTCTTTATTAGGTTCTTTGCTGCTTCGCTACACCAAGATGTCTACTTCTAAATTAACTCCTGTTGGCAGTTGTTGTGGATTCGAATTCTGGAATATTTATTTCGTCTTCTGTAGGGGAGGAATTTCGGTATAACTCCGCTTTAGTTGCGCTACATTGATAATATTACCATTGGTATCGCGCTGTGAAAGTATTGATTATGTGTTGCTGCTGGTCTGTTTTACATACGACCAGAATCTCTTTGCATTTTCTGTCATTTCGAGACAGTTTCGTTGTAGAAGCTATTAAAAACATTTTGCATTGAAGTCCACGTAATGTTTCGAGCTTCACTAAAACATCACCAACTTGGAGATGTTACATTTTTTTAAAAATTTCGTATTCTTTTTTCGTTGCTTCTGCAACAGTTTTCTGAGCTGTGGGATCATTACAGTGTTTTATTAATTTATTCAGTATGACTCAATTGTCTAAGATACTGTTTCTCTGAAGTCAAGCCACATCTAGTCTACGATTCCATAGTTAGCTGGAAAGGAGAGGAGACTGTCTCTTAGGAATGCGTCAAGCGATTTTTTTCTGCTTTCTTAAGTAGTTAAATTTTGCAGTTTTAAACGTGGCTGTCTCTCAGCAACCGTATATAAGTTTCAACGGAAAAATAACTCAGCCAACCGGTTGCAAATAATTTTTAATACATTGGCTTAGGTTTCGACACCTCGAGGGATGTCTTCATCAGAATGAATTTTTAACAACCGCCAAAGTTACATTGCGAGCAGGCAATAGTCAAAATTATGAAGAGACATGCTGAAGTCAAAAATTACAAATGATCCAGCGTTCGGTACGTATACCTTGTATTGAACAACATGTAATACAGTTCCTAACGTTTTCTGCCTACGACCGGTTTTGAACATGTACTTGTTAACATACTGAGGGTAGATTGAAGTCACCGCCAATTAAATTGAATGAATGTGGTAACTCAAAAATGCCTCTGAGCACTATGGGACTTAACATCTGAGAGTCATCAGTCCCCTAGAACTTAGAACTACTTAAACCTAACTAACCTAAGAACATCACGCACATCCATGCCCGAGGCAGGATTCGAACCTGCTACCGTAGCAGTCGCGCGGTTCCAGACTGAAGCGCCTTTAACCGCACGGCCGCCGCGGCCGACCGCGAGGTAACTATTTGCGATGATCCTCAAGTTTTCTTTGAACTGTTCAGCATCTGAATCATGTGAAGGGAACTAATTATTAGTTTATTCTGGTTGTGAGTAACCTCTATCCATACTCACAGGAACTCTCTGCTCCAATTTCGCTACTTCTAACGGTAACAAACACGCCGCTACCATCTGTATTTAATCTATCCTTTACCGTTAGGTCGTTTATGAAAATTTCATCTTAACTGATCTCCGGCTTTAGCCAGTTTTCGGTACCCCTAACGATTTGAGCTTCGGTGCTTTCTATTGGCGTTCGGAGCTGTGGTTCTTTTCAAGCACAGCTAAGACAGTTTACAACTACAATACTGATTGTTACTATGTCTACCATGTTATTGTGTTTGTCCTGCGCTCTTTGAAACTGAAGACTTTTCTACCCTACCAACCTATGGCGCAGGGTGAGAAATTTGCAATTTACACGGTTGCAGAACCGGATGAACGTCTGATTCAGATCCTATACTCGGCTTTGTGCCATAGGTCCTCCTCAGTCGGTCCTGTCGACGATGCTACAGGTAGTGAGTTCTGCATTCATCTCGAAGGCAAGAGCGGCCGTCTTTACCACTTCAGCTAGCCTCCAGTAAGAAGAGCGAACGTCTTGTGATACAAAGCGACACACACCGTTAGTACCAACGTGAGGCATTACACGCAGTGTGCTGCACCCTGTGTTCGTCACGGCATCTAAAGCACTCGTTTACATACGTCGTTTATTATTATTATTATATCCTTGTGTTTATATCCATGTGTTCTGATAAAAGTATGTAACCCTTTGAATACGAATGTGTCAACTCGAAACTGTTAACGCTGTAATAAAATAAACCAAATTACGGCCGGTTGCAGCCGGCCGGGGCGGCCGAGCGATTCTAGGCGCTACGGTCTGGAACCTCGCGACCGCTACGGTCGTAGGTTCGAATCCTCCCTCGGGCATGGGTGTGTGTGATGTCCTTAGGTTAGTTAGGTTTAAGTAGTTCTAAGTTCTAGGGGACTGATGACCTCAGAAGTCCTTAGGTTAGTTAGGTTTAAGTAGTTCTAAGTTCTAGGGGACTGATGACCTCAGAAGTTAAGTCTCATAGTACTCAGACCCATTTTTGAACGGCCGGTTGCTGTTGTGTATCATCAACATTGTTTTTCTACTTTTATTTTTTTATTATCGTCGTTTATTTACTGATCTACGGAATCTATATATAGAGCTTAGTAGCTCATGTGGTTAAATCTTACGGTGGAAATCGAAGGGCTTTATTTTCTATCCCTCGTATAACAGTTTTATACATTAGTCTATTTTTATCTTAACGCCATGTTGTTGACTGCTTTTGCTGACATTCAGTTCAGTTAAGTGCATGACTTGTGTTCCATGTGCCCATGTAATGACACCAGGTGCAGCAGTTGTATATTCATTACACACATGTCAGTATGTACACTTCGGTGGCCTCCTGAACTAGTTGCTCAAAATATTGTATAAAACTTCACGCTAAAACTAAAATAAATATTATAGCTTTTGTATATTGATGTTAATACCGACCACGAATAAATAAGAAATAAAGCTTGTCGATTCAGCTAAGTGCCTAGGGATTAAACTGGAATCATACAAAGAAAATTTTATTAGGAAGGCTAACCAAAGACGGCGTTTTATTGGCAGAACAATTGGAAGACGCAACGGATCTAACAAAGAGGCTGCCTGAATTAGGCTTGTGAGTAGGCTTGTGTAGTCCTACTGCGGAGTATTGGATCCTAGCCAGATAGTATCGACGAAGAACATCAAAAAATGTTCAAATGTGTGTGAAATCGTGTGGGACTTACGGGATATTTCGTTGACTTCCACCGACTTAGGTAGAAATAACCATCGTAAGAAAATACAAAAAAATGAGATATTTCACGGAAAGATTTAAAATTTCGTTCCTTCCTCGTGCTATTAGAGTTAAAAGACATCGTCTAGAAGTGGTGAGATGGATCTCCCTCCAGGCACGTAAATGTGAACTACAGAGTAATCCTGCAGATGTCGATGTAGATTAGGATGATCAGATTTCCAAAATCAAAATACGGGACCCAATTTAGAAGTTAAAATGAATCGACATTTTATGGAAACTTTTGTTAATACTGTATCGATATGGCAGATTTTCGTTGAATTACTTAATTTATGCTACAACTGCATAGATCCATGGTACCGTTTTGTTAAAACTCCCATTACCAAAAACCAAAATAACTTGCGTTACTAATCGAGTAAATACTTTATTGTTTTGTTGCTGTCACACGCAAACACAGTAATCACATTAAAATAAAGAGATTTTTAAATGGGATAGAAAACTCTTATTATTTGCCTAGGTTACTCATTTCTCACTCCCAGTTGTTCTGGAAGTTTCGGTGCGGGACGTCTGGTCAACCTTGATGTAGGCGTGTCATAAAATGAAGATGAAACGTAAAACTAAATTAGCACCAGCATATACTTAACTTAAGCCTAAATGGACAAAGACCAGGTAGACCTAATGTACTGACGGACAGGGATAATAGAACATTGTGGAGGGCGACTGCAAAAAAAAAAAAAAAAAAAAAAAATCATGAAACCAGCAGAAGGAATCACTCGTGAGTTCAAATGTTCTACCATCAGTACAGTATATCTCGAAGATTTTAACAATCACTGCAAAGATAAAGGAACTTGTGCATCAGCAGCATGGAGACAGAAGTGTAAGACCGACCTACGCTTGTAACTAACGCTAATGCGAATTACCCACCTCATCAAAGTTCCCACACAGCCAAAACCGTCCAATCTTGTTTCAAATTGAGACAAGTATCCCTTTTGGATCTGTCTTTCGACGACCTAGATGGAATTAAAAAAAAAGCAAAATGGAATGTACTTGCAAAAAATCTGGAGTAATATCTTGGTTCGATTCCTCCAAAAGCAAATAACTATGAGAAGCTTGTTGGAGCTATTGTTGGAGCTATTATTAAGTGCAGCAAAGAAGGCAATCCGGAATGGCTACCGCAAATAATGTACTCCAGGTTGGAAGTAAACTAGCGAGAAACACTGTGGTGAATTTCTAATAAGTGGTGACCCGGAAACGGCGGATAATCTTCTTCGGAAGCTCGATACAGCCAGACGTACTATAGTTTGATTAATATTACTTGATAGCTGACACTTCACGCTTACAGCTGGTTTGCATTTGATGAGCTTCGCACAACATTGCATAAAGCAGAGTTTTTGAAGGCTGTAATTCATCGTTACGACTGAGGGACCACGGTCAAAAATATAACAACTTGACTCAGTATTGTACTATAGCTCAGTGGTTAGCGAGGAAGGTCGTAGGTTCGAATATCGTGAAATGTCGCTTTTTTTAAATTTCTAAATCCAGTCAAAAGATTTGTCATTTTCATCATCGTATTAACTTTCTTATTTGCTCTTTTTTTCTATCTATCATTCTTTCTTCGTCTGAAAGTTGCCTGTGTCGCGTGTAATCTCCAACCAAGTGCCAACGAGGACTGCTCATCGCTTCGTAACGCGGCAGCCTGTGTAACCATTGAGAGGATGGTGTCAAGTAACCAATGAAAGCGAGAAATTACAGTTTGCTTCTAGCGCTGACACTGAACTTGTTTTGTCTTGAGTTTGCTCGTTGAAGTGAGCTTTCATAGCTGTGAACAAAGCGATCGTGATTTTAGTTCTGCCGCAGATTGTTCTCGGATACAGTGCACACCACGAGGTTGCTGCTAGCTTAGGACATGAGTTTAAATTCAGGGCCGCGAACCGCGTCTTCTGACACTTGATAACTTAAAATCGGCTGTCGACAGGGCATCTCACATTTCCCACACATTCGCGGCGCTCACGTACTACACAGTTCCGTATTACACATTAACAGCATTTGTGAAGTGACGTGCCATGTTTGTGTGTTACATAGAACGGTAGCCGGCGGCCAGTGTTGCAACACCGTAGCGGCAAGTGACAGACGTCAACTGTCAAGTAATTTTAAATGGACTAGAGACTGTTGCATGATTCAGGTTTCAAAAATCAAGTGGAGAAGCATGGTCATTACGAAGGAAGCTGAGTGGAAACAAAGGTAAGAGATAGCATTCTTAGTTCAGCCAAGAGGATTGCGTCACCTTTATTGTCTACATCCAGAACACCAAAGAATAAAACTCGTATAAGGTCCATCAGATCAAACTTATATTGCTCAAAAGAACACTAATGAACAATCTGAGCTCTCAATAACTTTCTCTTTATGTGAAATTTATGCTGCTCTTGAGACTCTAAAACACGGAAAGATACCAGGAAGTGAGAGAATCGATACCGAATTTTTTTGCTTACCGTAACAATGCAAAAAGATGGATGGCGGATTTCCTGAGCGAAATATCTCCCATTTGACTATTGAGCACTATTTATAAGTTCGATAAAGTAACTCTGTAGAAATAATTCTGTACAGATGGATTTGTCCAGTGACGTTTCGGAGCCTTCCTGTTGAGGAAGCTGGATTCCGATCATGACGGAGCTGCGCTGATCAATCAAGTCTTACCATTTACTGAAGCTGGACACCACATGAAGCAACTTTCGTTTATCTACGTCCAGCATATGTTATGATTTATAGTAATGCGTTGCACATCAAACCTAATCGATAGCAAAAAAATGGTTCAAATGGCTCTGAGCACTATGGGACTTAACATCTGTGGTCATCAGTCCCCTAGAACTTAGAACTACTTAAACCTAACTAACCTAATGACATCACACACATCCATGTCCGAGGCAGGATTCGAACCTGCTACCGTAGAAGTCGCGCGGTTCCGGACTGCGCGCCTAGAACCGCTAGACCACCGCGGGCGGCTAATCGATAACATATTTGCTGGAAGGACATTTACTGTAATTACAAGAGGAAGCACTATCTGTCCAAAAGTATCGTATAATGACTTGCCTCAGGGAACCGTTCTCGCTACTCTGTTGTCTAACATCTTAGGTCACAACTTGCGTAAATGGCGGTCACCACATAACCCAAATAAAAGAGAAGTTTCGTGTCTTCATGTGTGCAGTATATTGGCACACACAGCCTTTGTTGTATATTTTGGGGGAGACAAACTGCGTCATTACATGCATCCAAAATACCTTGGGATCGTATTAGGTAGGGCGCTACTTTTTTCAGAAGCACTTGACGCGAACATCTATTAAGCTCGAAAGTAGAAATAAGTTTTCCTAAGCTCTGTGGTACTAGTTGGTGATCATCAGCAGGCACTCTTAGTGTGTCGCATTGGAATTGGTATACACAGCAGCAGAGTATTGTGCGTCTGTCTGGTTTAACAGTCCGTATGTGAAAAAGATAGCTGTACAACTTAATGAACCATTGTGCATTGTTAATGGAGCAATACGATCTACTCGCACATACTAGTTACTTATCTTAAGTCACATTCCGTCTCCTGATACGAGACCAAAGTATGCGCTTCTACGTGAATACCAGAATGCTGTTAACTTCCCCGACTTTCCAGCATGGAATGCTGGAGCGAAAAACATTAAGATCAAGCTATCCCACTCTTATTCTTACTGCTAATTACTTACTGATAATAATTCAGTGTTATCGATGAATGGAAACGCTGTTGGCAAGAAAACTGTCCTCCACATTGCATGAAACTGAAACTGCCCGGCATCTAGGAGAAGCGCCATGGATTTGACCAGCGGTGGGCAATTTGGACTACTCCGCATCGCACCCGAATGGGCCACGGAAGGTGTGCAAACAGTGCAGTCCACAACTGAGGCTAATCTTCATCACCATCTTGTGACGGTTGTTCCACGTGACAGGCAGTTAGTCGCGCATGTTGTATCAATAGGTCCCGCACGTGTGACTACAAGGGTCCTTCCGAAGATATCCTGACAGCCAGCTGAGCGGTACGATGATCGACATAAAAGACCGTGATATTTGCCGATAGCCATTGTCATTAGTGCTGGAGAGCTGTGTTGATACGAAGTAGTTTATTAATTTAATGTGTAGCTATTACTGTGATTCAAAAACTCCTGAGGTATAAAACCATACGATAAATAAATAAATAATTGTGCTTACGGAAGTGAAAAGAAAGGGGTACAATGGTTGAGCAGCTAGTTATAAGCCACATATTTCTGTACTCAATGCTAAACGACGAATTAAGCGTTGTAAAGACCGACGCCACTAGACAGTGGATAACTGGAAAGGAGTGATTTAGATTTGAATTTTAGTTCTGACTCACCCTATACTCTGTGACAGATTCATTGTAGAGTTTGAGTTTGGCAAATGCATGGGGAAGTTAACTCTGATGACTTGCAGTGCCAACAGTGAAGTACGGAGAAAGTGATGTTCCACTGTGCAGGTGTTTTCGTGGTTAGGATGTGGTCCTCTTACTGCTCTTAAGAAAACGCTAAATGTGGAGGGATATGAACACATTTTACAGCACAGTGCACTCGGTACAGTAGAGGGAGAGTTCGCAGACGATGATTGTATGCCGGCCGAAGTCGCCATGCGGTTCTAGGCGCTGCAGTCTGGAACCGCGAGACCGCTACGGTCGCAGGTTCGAATCCTGCCTCGGGCTTGGATGTGTGTGATGTCCTTAGGTTAGTTAGGTTTAACTAGTTCTAAGTTCTAGGGGACTAATGACCTCAGAAGTTGAGTCGCATAGTGCTCAGAGCCATTTGAACCATTTGATGATTGTATGAGCCGGCCGCGGTGGTCTCGCGGTTCTAGGCGCGCAGTCCGGAACCGTGCGACTGCTACGGTCGCAGGTTCGAATCCTGCCTCGGGCATGGATGTGTGTGATGTCCTTAGGTTAGTTAGGTTTAAGTAGTTCTAAGTTCTAGGGGACTAATGACCACAGCAGTTGAGTCCCATTGTGCTCAGAGCCATGTTTTTTTAATTGTATCAGCATAAGAATGCACCCTGTTATAAAGCAGTATCTCGACGACGGCGTTCCTTAGATGGACCAGGCCGCCTAGTGTCCCGGTTCAAATGGCTCTGAGCACGATGGGACTCAACTGCCGTGGTTATCAGTCCCCTAGAACTTACAACTACTTAAACCTAACTAACCTAAGGACATCACACACATCCATGCCCGAGGCAGGATTCGAACCTGCGACCGTAGCAGTCGCACGGTTCCGGACTGCGCGCCTAGAACCGCTAGTGTCTCGGCTTGAACCTCAGTTATGTCGTCAACTTTGCTCTAGGCCCCAACGTCCAAAATCACTACCTTCTCTGCTTTCGGCTGTAGAACAAGAATGTGCTGTCATTCCTCCACAGACTTTGACACCTCACCGAAAGCGTAGCAGAGTTCAAGCAGTAATGACGGTGAAAGGTAGACACACCCTTTATATAGGTGTCCGGACTCTTTTGACCAGATAGTGTAAGAGTCTTAGCAGCTTGGCTGGTGTCACTGTGGTCACCCCGTAGAAGAGGGATCAAAGAGGAGCGAACTTTTAAATTATTTATAGGAAGTTTCTGTTGACTCTCTCGCTTTGGGAAACGTTCAAAGTATGCAGTGCGGCTACGACGTTCGAATATCGAGTTAATTGCTGTGAAAGAGAAGCTTTTGATATTGTTTGGCAACACCAGGTGCAATTCTTTGGAAAGAAGCAATGGATCTGAGGGTACGAATTATTTTAATTTTGCTTACCAAGTTATTTCTTTTATGTAGAAATAGAATTTTTTCTTCGTTTTTATTCTGCAAGGGGAGCTACTATAAATATTTTCTCACGAAATAGGAACGTCTACAGGGATTCCCAAAGCAAACTAATACTGTTTGGACGCTCCCTGAAAAAAAAAACGAAATTTACAAAAATAAATAGTACGGCGTGCCTTAGTTGTTGCGGGGAATGAACGCAGGAAGATGAGATTGTCCACGTTGGCGAGTTGTAAGGTCGCTGGCGTACTGTGCCTTGGCGGGATGCGATATCTGCTTCCGCCCCGCGCCTATCGCTGGCCGGACGACCGCAACGTGCGCCCGTCCGCAGATGCCTCCGCTGCGGTTCGCTTTTGGCTCTAGCGACTTCATCATCTGCTGGCGACTGTCTACACATACCACCGTTTACACTGATTTTGAGAAACAACAAATAATCCGAATCTGGAGTGACGGGAACCTTAACACAAGACAAGCGGAAGAGCAAAACAATACGGCTGTATCGGATCGTTTAGCGAGGTACTTCGCAGCTTTGTGTGAGGCGAGGGTATTCGTTTTTTACTCCTAAAACTTAAAGTGAAAACCGCACTCGAGGCAGAGAAACACGCGTTTGGTTGTGCAGTTTGTGCCTGCTTTGCTGTTCTCTAAAATTACGTTACGCAAGCCCTAACGAGGAGAGATGAGGTTAATTGGGCGGGGGACCGTTGTGACATGACAAAACGCAGCACGGCTCGCCTTCGGCGGCTTCGTCTGTACTCGTCTGTCTTTTAAGCACAGGTCTCTCCCTCGGCCAACGATTACGCTAACCACAGTCGCGACAGTTATCATGTGGCAGATATAACGGTGCTAGTGCTCCGAGCGGCAAGAAAGCCAACCGTAGGATTATTTGTTTTCAATTGGTCTTCTATATAATTGACGAAATAATTATTATATTTTTGCGTTCCAAGCATTCTTAAATGATCAGGAGACACGAATGATAGTGAAATAAATGTAGTAACAGTCGAATCACACTGATGCAGTAGCATAAACTGCAACCTATTCGTTGAGAAGTACTTTCTAATATGCGTCTAACTGCAGGTTTCCCCGCTCTGAAAACAAGATAATATTGACATATATTCCATGTGTTTCTTTTGTTGTCCGTCCTTATTACTATAGCCACTTTCCTTAACACACGATTTTGTATGGATATAATCATTCGTACATTCTGACACTACATTCGATTAACTAAAACATTAATGTTTTTGTAAATGTAATTACTTTTGCTTCAAAAGCGAATGTGTTGGATTATTTCCGTTTGCGGCTCAGATAGAGCATCAGTTGTGAAATTGGTTTCTTCTTTGTTGAGAAAGACTTCTGTAGCTATCGACGCTTTATTATCACGTCTGTGTGGTTTTCCCTTCAGCTACAGCTGTGATGGCTTACTTGGTACGTTAAATAATGTAGGTATTGCATTCCATACGGGTTCCCCACCTTCCACATTCGCTGATTTGACTGGACCTGTAGCGAAGAAAACTGTGTATTGTCGAGCCATATGCGATGTCTTTATGCAGAAGATAAGGTGTTCTGCTGTTTACTAGCCATTTTTTGATCGTGAAAGAAAACTATAGTCTATATCTGTAGGTTACAAGGAAATATAAACAATATAAACAAACTGCTCTGTTATGCACCGTTCCGTACCTCTCCGGATCGTAGAAAACTAAAGAAAGATAAATATGGTGTAATGTGTTGTTATTAACGATTTTCAGGGCACTATTATAAAAACTATTCGCACTCATCGGATATCGTATTCAGAAGTGCAGTTTTCTATCCGTTTGGAGCACTTCTGTCGCAGTGTATAACAAAAATGAGCAGGAGTATCGTGACGCTTCCTCACCACAAGCAGTCTTTATGCTGGCAGTGCTTCTGTGGTTCGTAATAGCAAAACGAGGATAATGGAATGTAGTCAAATTAAGTCGGGTGATGCTGAGGGAATTAGATTAGGAAATGAGACACTTAAAGTAGTAAAGGAGTTTTGCTATTTAGGGAGTAAAATAACTGATGATGGTCGAAGTAGAGAGGATATAAAATGTAGACTGGCAATGGCAAAGAAAGCGTTTCTCAAGAAGAGAAATTTGTTAACATCGAGTATAGATTTAAGTGTCAGGAAGTCGTTTCTGAAAGTATTTGTATGGAGTGTAGCCATGTATGGAAGTGAAACATGGACGATAACTAGTTTGGACAAGAAGAGAATAGAAGCTTTCGAAATGTGGTGCTACAGAAGAATGCTGAAGATAAGGTGGGTAGATCACGTAACTAATGAGGAGGTATTGAATAGGATTGGGGAGAAGATAAGTTTGTCGCACAACTTGACTAGAAGAAGGGATCGGTTGGTAGGACATGTTTTGAGGCATCAAGGGATCACAAATTTAGCATTGGAGGGCACCGTGGAGGGTAAAAATCGTAGAGGGAGATCAAGAGATGAATACTCTAAGCAGATTCAGAAGGATGTAGGTTGCAGTAGGTACTGGGAGATGAAGAAGCTTGCACAGGATAGAGTAGCATGGAGAGCTGCATCAAACCAGTCTCAGGACTGAAGACCACAACAAACAACAACTGAAAACTTCATGTCGCTCTGTCCGAATTTGCTTGAGGGCGTCTTAATTTCTTGAACTTGGTTTGTATCTTTATGCTGATCTATAGTGGAACATTAGTGTGAACATGACATATAAAATCAGCTTACGCGAGGTACCTGATAAAATTTTCCGGTGGAGCAAGAAACCGCGAAGAAAACATTTATTACGAGGGCCATTCTATAAATGTAATAAATAATTTTACAGCTTTTAATGTATATACGAAAACGTCCTTTTGGTTGCTTCTAATTTGAGGTTTCTTCTGCATGTGTAAGAAGTTACGAATAAATTCGATTGGTGGCAGAGCAGTTTGCGCAAGACACTCGTTGCAAACAGCTCTTGGTTGAGAAAGGAGGAAACCTTGATGAACATACATAAACGTTTGTGTGCAGTGTAAGGAAATTACGCAGGTGGTAAGAGTACTGTTGAGCGATGGGTAGAAAGCCACTGCTTACGACAAGGTGAACCGCCCGGATGCCATTATTCTCGACAGTTGTCTGTACAGATATCGGTGGGCACTGGGGGTGCGTGTGCAGTGATTCAGACGCTTGGATATTCAAAGGTGTGTTCATGACCGGACTCACGAATTCTCACAACACACTACAAGATTCAAAGAAGACATTTGAACTGCTGGAGGAATTTGATGCCTTTTTGTGTCACGGATCGTTAGAGTCGACGAAACCTGGCTCCATCATTTTGCGCTGGAAACAAAAAGTCGGCAGTGGAAATTAGTTCTGATATCTAGGGAGACCACATGCAAATACTGTATCTTAAAATTTGCAGAAGTCTACGTATACGCAATAAAAGCTGTAGCACTTCACACCTTCCATTCAATGTCGATAGATATTTAGGATGTAACAGCAAGATTGTGTTCACTGGAGTTAAAAGTGAAAGAGTTCTTAGAAAACTTGCGTGTTCGTTTCGATGTCCGCCTCAATTTTAGAATCATATTCAACATCTAGTACCCAATATCTGACAGCGAAATTTACTTATTGGCTAGCAGCGTGTTAATTTAACATTCTGCGGGAAATGCTTAACAGTAATTTCAGCTGTTGGACATAAAACTATTTACGTGTATAAATGTTAAAAGTGCAATGATATCTTAAAATATATTTTTATGCGAGCACTTTCCATTACTTAATTAAGGATAGACGTTTTAGAAGAGTAGCTGTAGACAAGTTCGCGAGAGGCGTGAATAGAAGCACATTAAAACCTTTGCTGGAGTCTTTATAATATCGCGGCACGAGGGTGGATAAGAAATACAGATATGCAGCGGAAAGGAGGTGACACTGGGACGTACAACTGATGCTGTGAGGGGCCGCCACAACTAAAGTTACCTAAGGCGATTTGAGATTAAATGGTGGTGCAGTGTGTAGCTCCGGAAAAAGAAAGAGGGAATTTTAAGGGAACGCTAAAAGAGTGCAAACATAGGAGTAGAAGCTGATTGATTAGGATTCCTCCAATTTGCTGCTGCTCGTAGATGTGGTACGAGCGACGTTGTCGTGTGCAGTGGGCTGATGAATGTTTGTTGCGGTGAGGGGAGGGGGGCGTTGTGTTTAGAAGAGGGAACACGTGGTGCGACTGTCGGAAATGGAACCACAAGAACAAGGTAGCGCTGTCAGGACGGTATTATTCGGTGGAGGTGGCGCTGGAGGGCGTCGCGGTTCAATTAAGGGTAGTGACACGCCTGGAAGCAGCCGTGACCCGCGCATGCATATTGAAGAGGCCGCGCGCTCCGCTCCGCTTCCTCTGTTGACCGCGCCCTGCTTGCCTAGCGGTCGACATCTATCGGCTCATTACTGTTTGACGCCGGCTGTCTCGGCTTGTCACCGATGACGACAGCGGAAAGCAAACATCGCTCCCCGTCATCGACCAGAGCCCCATCCTGCCGCACTTTCCGTTAGTGTTTCCAGTCATTTTCCGTAAAATTCCACTCCTCGCTGGTATTCAAGCATTTTATTCTGTATCACTACAGTTAAGCTGCGAAGAAGAGAATAGTTAGATCTCTTACTGAACCGTTATTCCGCCGGGAATGACCCCGATAGTGAGGATTCATTACGTACAACCAAGCGTAAGGAGTCATAGTAAGCAAAGCTATTGGTAACACGAGTTGCCTTGGGGTTTTAAATTGACTTTGGCAACCAGTTATACGGGATCTCCGCTTTAACGCGGTCCGAATCACGACAAAGACTTTGCCAGAGGCGGGTCACTACGAAACTATTAGATTCACTCTTCCTTTTTCTTCCAGCCTCGGGTCATACAGATTGTATCAACACTGGTTTCAATTTTTTAGTTCATCATCAGGTGTTCGTCATTACCTTTTACATACTAATTGTGCAACCTCTTGGCATGTTCGGTTCACATACAAAACACCTAATGCTGACGTACAAAGAGCCCGAATCTCGTGGTCGTGCGGTAGCGTTCTCGCTTCCCACGCCCGGGTTCCCGGGTTCGATTCCCGGCGGGGTCAGGGATTTTCTCTGCCTCGTGATGGCTGGGTGTTGTGTGATGTCCTTAGGTTAGTTAGGTTTAAGTAGTTCTAAGTTCTAGGGGACTGATGACCATAGATGTTAAGTCCCATAGTGCTCAGAGCCATTTTTGACGTACAAAGAAGCCGAAAAAAAGAGACTGAAGGGGGAAAAAAATCTTAGCATGTCGGTGGCAGTATTCCCCCAGAAAGCAAGCTAGTCTACGAAACTATTAAAGTTTTTCGATACGTTTTTCAGTTTTTTTTATCAACTCAGAAAACAACTTTTCCTTCGATTTAAGTACGTGTTAGTAACTTTAAGGTTACACGGATTTGTGTCGCTTCATCCCCAGCTCATCATAATTCACGCATTTCGAAGACGTAGAGCTTTGACTAAATGTAAGAAACTTACGTCTTTATTTTAGGAAGACTCTAAGTCAGCAAGCCCGCATCTCGTGGTCGTGCGGTAGCGTTCTCGCTTCCCACGCCCGGGTTCCCGGGTTCGATTCCCGGCGGGGTCAGGGATTTTCTCTGCCTCGTGATGGCTGGGTGTTGTGTGCTGTCCTTAGGTTAGTTAGGTTTAAGTAGTTCTAAGTTCTAGCGACTTATGACCACAGCAGTTGAGTCCCATAGTGCTCAGAGCCATTTGAACCATTTTTTTAAGTCAGCAAAGACTCGCAGCCAGCACCACACTGTCACATACGGAGTTTCGGTATTGGTTATATCGGTGATGCAGCACCGAGAAGTACACGGGGACAAAAGTAGCGAACGCAGTCCTGACGCTGTCACCGAAACAGCGCGAAGTAGCCCGTAGAAAAACCACAACAAATCTTGGCCGAAGAGGGGGAACAAAAGAAAAGATATCAGCTGTTGCTCGAGTGCCTCGCGTCTATTAGCCAAGTGCCGGGACGACAGCGAGAGCCGCTGCGTGACAGTGTGGGAGAGCGGGGCGAGATAAGGTGGCCGCCGTGGCACGCCGCCAGTCGGCTGTGTATATCGGGACTTCCGGCCGGCGCCCGCCGCGCCGCGCCGCGACCCTATCCCGACAGGAATAGAGCGCGGCCCGGCGCGGCGCGGCACGCTGCTCCCCTCGCTCCAGGCAGCCGCCATTGTGCGCTGCGCTGACCTACATCCCTACCTGTGTCCACGGCGCGACAAAGCGCACCCTCCTACTTTTCCCACGAGCTCGCATTTGATCATTTCGATCGCAGGAAGCGCCTAACAACGGCCACGCGACCTCCAGCGGAAGCCTCGTGCTCCTTTGGCATGGGCGCTCTCTTGTGCCTGCGAGGCGGACGTTTGTGTTAGACAGTTTCGTATCGTTAAGACATTTTCCGCGCCTGCCAGCAGCACGTGACGTTGCCATGCTACGACTTATTTCGGAAGTGTCAAGACCAAGTTCTTGATGTAGAGAAGTTCATATCTGTACACTTCAAGAAGCGTAGAAGTGTGCTTTCATTTGGCTAGAGAATTAATGAATCACTACTAGAATCTGTTATGTCATATAAAATTTTGAGAGGAACATTGTGTAGCTATATAAAGTGAACGAACAGATAGGCTTGACTCTAGCGTAAACGAATGGAGGGCTAAGGATTCATTGGTAGTAAACTTGGAAATCACAATTTGTCTAAAACAGAGATCGCATACGAAATAACGTACAGCTCATACTGGAATACAACTCAAGTGTATGGGACCCATATGAGATCGGACTCAAGCATTGAACTTGCACGAGGAATGGCGATGCCGAAGGACGCTGTCTTCTTTGACTGGCGAGAGAATGTAACAGAAATGTTGATAAGCCCTAAACGACAAACACTCCAAGAAAGACGCCGCACGTAACTCGAGAACTTCTTTAAAAGCTTTAAAGCCCATCTTTCCCAGCAGAAACTACGAATATTAGGAACTTGTTACGTATCTAGCCCGTAGAGATGTACAGACACAATTAGACCAATAACGGTTCGTGCAGTCGCCTGTAAGCATTCTTTGTTCTCACGCTGCCGTTGTGACTGGAACAGGAAGAAACCATTGTATAGGGTACTATAAAAGTACCCTGTGCCACACACTTCACTGTGATCGCAGAGTACAAACGTAAATGTTGATATCTTGGGCCTGGGAGGTTAAACATTTGCAAACAGCAACCAATCTGACTATAGGCCGAGACGGTGTTCTTATTGGATGACACGAATTCTTGAGCGTGTCAAGTTATATATGCCCATTTAACAACGGTATACAGTATCTCTTACTTATACCTGAGATTAACAGTTCGTGGAACTATGAACGGAACTGTAAGCAGAGAATCTTGAGTGATATAAACTGTAGACATTTCTTTGTTTGTAGGATATTCGCAGTTTCAGTTTTTGTACGAAAGAAACTGGTCGCTAATCATTTGTATACTAAGAACTAAATTGTACGGGATGTCTATCAGGTTGAAGTAACATAGGAATTTCTAGTATATGCAAAGGAGGACAGCGTGAATTGTCACAGGCTTGCAAAGAAAGACAGCGTGAAATATCTCGAGACTTCTTTGCCCCATGAGAGGATGTGTATCGGAAATGCTGAAATATGTCAACTGGCAGACACACGAAAAAATACATGTGCATCTCGCGTGACAAACCATATATTACGTTGGTCTGAAGCAGCACTGCACGGCTTTCACTCGGTCAAGTAGCGGCGCTTACAGCGTTCACTTCAAGTGACGGAACTGGGAGAGCAGGAGGTGCCTTTATCTTGACGGCGGTACACACTTAGAGCGTAACGATGAAGACACTTAGTTACAGTGAGATGCTTACGTTACGTGCGACAATCAAACGATACGTTTCAGTGAATATTCCCTTTAGCATAATTCAACCAGAGAACTAACAAATAGCTGACGCGCGCGAGTGCACTAACAAATTTTAATTCGGCGTGAGGTCCCAAAGATAACATATGTTGTTCATCTGGGCTGTAATGTTCGCTTGTTTGATACAGCTCCCCTTTAAAATATTAGAGGCACTTACTAGCCCTTTGGCCATGTGTCGGAGATAAACAGTGTACAGAAAGTGCAGCACTTACTGTCTGTATAATGTACGCTCCGAAGATAACTTGCGGGGGACAGTTTCATCGCATGTTGTCGGGGTTATCTCAATCGGCTGTTTATTACTGCCAATTACCGAGGTACTGCAGCCCATGTTACGAGTAACAAGGCTGTGGCAGAATGTGCTGTAAAAATTTGTGAGTAACCGACACCGTTCCTCTTCTGCCACTATTTACACAGTTATGGGAGGCTTTGTTTGTTTTCACTTTGTAATAAGTAGGAGACATTGTACACTGTCGATAAAATGTAACTAATAACACGAGTTTTAACGCCATTTATGTGTTACGGCTTGCATTGGACGTAGGACATTGCACGTAATTATGCTCTCGCACCGAAATCAGCTGACAGCATATGTGAATGATGGAACAAAGAAAAATTCGTTTAAAAAACTTGAACTGTCGAAGATGGCAATATGGTCTAACACTTAAAAATAATCATCAGTGTTAAACGCGAATGCAACCGAGTACTGCTTGCTTTCTCCAGTGATGTACTAGATGAGGAGCGTAGCAGTAGAGTCAGCCTTACTACTTCACCTGAAATACGGGGATTTTGGTTCCCGCACGAAGTCCGAGACAGCGTTGTACGGAGACACGCCGTGCAATGGTCAGTTGTGAGAGTTCACCTCCTGTTTTTCTTTTACAGATCTTTATACATGTTGCCCCCAGGGTGATGCTCTATTCTAAGTTCTTTCCCCGATCCCTGTATTGTCATACATTGCGTTTGCTGGTGAGAATACCACAAAAACACTTTTGCTTGTAATAACGATACGCGTGTGTTGCAGCGTGAAATTTACGCCAAGTTCTCTGTTTTATTTCATTTTGGGATATTTGTCCTTTACTGATTCAGTTTCCAAGTATATTTTACACTAAGACGGTTCATGCAAATAAATATTAATATCTATATTTATCCTCGTATTCTAAGTAAAGCCTTCCTTATTAAAGAAAAACTTGACGATACATTGAAAAAGCAGTACTGTCGGTTAAATTTTACCCATTCTGTGGCTATCGTATATCGTATCGAATCTGGTATTTAACATCCCTAGCCATACCACCTATAAGAAGTGCTGCATGTCTTAAATACATTGTCGTCTCTTCCAACTGATTCTCGTAGGCTTCTTCGTTTAGTCATTCTGTCGGATACATCTTATTTACATTAGTTTCCTGTTCAGTAAATGTCTATTTTTGTTCTGCAATATAACGTTTAAATTGTATCAAGTTAACTGTTTTTACTTTTTGTCACGTATTCTAAAACAGTGATGTATCATTTTATACACTTGGGCGCCAGTTCAAGGCAAATTCTGCACCGTTTATCACATATATGAGGTCACTCGCGGAAGGTCAGTGATATCTCGTCTGCTGCTGTAATTGTTTATGACATGTGCCCTCGCAGGTGTGTTGAGAAATCGGTGTTTTTCCTTTTGTTTCAGGTGAGTACGCGCAGCCGAGGCGGCGCCGGCGCCGACGACGCCGTGCGACGCTGGGACTGCGTGAGTGTCGGCAGCGGCCATTAACATGCTGGCGACGGTGACTGCGCACCTCAGGGGCGCCCACCACTCCTCGGCCCCTCCCCCTGCCGTCTTATTTCGGCCGATTTATCCCGACCGTTTCGCGCCAATGGCCGCCTAACTTATCTCGGGCGCGGATGTGCCTGCCCATCTTATAATTAAGTTTGCTGTAAATTCAGGCGTAAATTGCCCCGCGTCCGCGTTTCTTTTCCTTTTACGGCTACCCACTGTTCATGTATTAGCGGGGAGATAAACGCTGTGGTGGCATTAAGGACTCGGCATTTGCATTAATCCGTCGTCTGGCTTAAATCAACTGTTGTTTCTGCCAGACTGTAAATACGAGCTACGTTCGGAGGGAAATCACAAACACGGGAGATAATGCGACGGGTGGTCTTCGCGTAGCTTCTTAATGTGGGCGGCCAAGTTTTGTAGCGTATAAAAGCGATTTATGTTCGGGACAATTCCGGCTAGAGAGAGTCCCAGCGTTCGTTGATCTTGGAACGTAGGAAAGGGAAACGAATACAGCGAGCTTTCTTCGATCTATCTGTGGAAAGAGAACGATGTTCCTAAGTTGTCACTGTAAAGCGTTTTCAATATAAAATGGTACAGTGAAACGGCGTAATTTATATGAAATTGCTTTTGTTGCCTGACAACAATAGCGGCTATCTGCTGAGAATGTTTAGACGTGATCTTTCTTGCATTCTCCTTGTTCACTTAAACGTCACGTAGAATTACTTCACGTTCCAAAATCGTGTACAATCAATGCACCTTCGATACAATTACGCTAGGAACCCAATTAATGCAACTTAATCCCTTTTCGTACATGCTGAAGGAACTGAAGTACCTACAGAGAACATCATTGACTTGGACACGTCGTTTGTTTCTAATAAAATTGGTAGTTGCTTTAGTCACCTTATTCATTTCCCTCACAAACTATGTGCCGTGTTGACTATACGTCACCACGACGATAAAAAAGGCCCACCCAATAGAAATATCAATAAGTTTCTTTTTTAGTGCTTTTCTGGTCCAAAGATTGTATTAATCTCCTTTACAACCTGCACAGCTCTTACGTTAGGCATTTCAGTTTTGATAGAGCTTGAAGCTTTCTGGCAGATTAATACTGTGTGCCAGACCGAGACTCGAACTCGGGACCTTTGCATTTCGCGGGCAAGTGCTCTACCATCTGATCTATCCAAGCACGACTCACGCCCCGTCCTAACAGCTTTACTTCCGCCAGTACCTCGTCTCCTACCTTTCCGACTTCACAGTACACATTTTTCTCCCTAAAACGAAATGCATGTAGTCTGCTGCTTTGAAATATTCAAATACACCATTTAGTAGTACCAACCAAATATTGCTTACACTCATTATTCAAATACACCATTTAGTACTACCAACCAAATGTTACTTACACGCATCAGTCATAAAAGTGACACATTTCGCGACGAGTAGGTAAGCACTTGTTTCTAACTGGTGACCTTCCGATGTTCACATATCACGAAAGAGTGTGAACAGCCTTTGTACGTACATTCCTGTAGCGCCTTTCCCCCCTAAATTAGTTCTCCGTTGCTGCTTGCAAGTGGAGGAACGTGGACATGTGACATAGATTCCAATTGAAGATCCCATTCTTTCTATTTTCCGTTTATTAAAGATCCACCGACTCTCTCGTAACACTAGTTGCTGCAAAATTTTCTAGAAACGGTTATATGAGAATGAAGTAACAGCTACTTATGGTCAGGACTACAAATTCGAGGAAGATACGCTTTTTATCCTTTTTTCAGTATCTTCTACTGGATTACGGGACACGTATTTCATATTTATTTTATTGCTGTTGTAACTTCTGGAGGATCAGTTTTACGTTGAGCTAGCTCCTTTTTACTTTTGTTTATTCTGGGGAGAGGGGTTTGTGAACTGTCTACCAAAATGTATCAGAAGCGGCCAGACTTACGGTTCTTCACAATAACACAGTGTGTACCTTTTCCTTATTAGTGTGTCAACGTGGATGAGGGACGCTAAAACACTAATTGTTTGGTGTATCGTTTTGAGCTAGGGCATTGCTGCTACTAGCATATAAACTTGTTAAAGAAATAACTTGAAGTGTAATAGCACTGTACCTAATTCTTTACTCAGATGTTTGACGCATGCTTACGGCAAGCAGTCTATAACATCCAATACGAGCCTCTGTTGTGTAGAAGTATTGGGATAATTTGTAGTCGCAGATGTTACTTTTGAGTAAAAGTAGAAGTGTATAGTGTAGGTTGGTTATTGTTTATTTATTGATTTGTCCTGCTAAGATTAAAGCCGTACCCCTCAATGCGCGACGAGATCACTGATAACTGAAAGGGAAAAGGAGAGTCTCTCCGTGCCAGTCGCTCAGGCTAATGTCTTTTGTCTTTACTCACTTTTGTGTAATACGTAGAAATGGGCCATCCTACCTTCCCTTACGAGTCGGTTGCACTCTCACTGAAAGAAAATGAAAAAATTTATTTGCACAACTTCGGAAATAATTATTTGTAGACGGTTGAACGGGAATCCAAACCACGTGCCTCCAGTATGCGAGCCTCAATACCTACACCACGCTTCTGTTCACTGAACACTTGTAGTACCGCCTGTGGTGTTGTATTGGGCGAGATGAAAAAGTTGCGGGGGGAGAGGGGGTGCCAGGGCTCTGCTCGCGAGATAGCCGTGGCGGCCGCCGGAAGCCGCGTGTTGATAGCGCCGTGACTGACACCTCCCTCCTGCCGTTTGTCTACTTTCCTGGCATTGTTTTGAGTGGACTCGGCAGCTGCACGGAGTAACGAAAACGGCGGATGCAAATATGCCATCAACTGGAGTAAACTGAACGCAACAACGGTAACAAACCCCCGTCAGTCACAATGATAGCCCAAAGTGATACCAACACTTGCTGTTTGGCGTTGCTTCAACGCCGCGGACGCTGCACACTACTCACAAGTATCACGCACGGGCACCACGACAGCATCTGGCTCCATCGCTTCTGTGAGACTCGCACCCACCGCCAGTTCTTCTTCACCCCATTTTTCTTCATTGACAGCAGTATTTTTAAATATGGTTATCAGAAATTAAATTGCAATCTCTAAACGCTGTACACCATTCGTAACGGTGGCCGTATGAGAAAATACACGGGTACATATAACCTAATGCAACGTTTACTGTTTGAGAGATAATTGAACAAAGTTTTGCACATTTAGTTATTATATTATTGGCTATAACGTTGATTTTTAATTTTTTTGTGAAATGGTATGATTAGGACGTTGCTGGAGGCTTTTAGAACACATGCTATCACACGAGGAACATTTTCCTTAAAGGTTATTTATCACTTTTAAAATGTGGTATATTATTCTCAGTAATTAAGTAAAACAAGTTGGTGTACTACTTTTGTAATATGAGTCTAAGAAACCGTTGTTTTAAATTTCTGTATATCAAGCATAGCAGATTTTGTTTCACAAAGATTTAACTAAATTTGACAGTAATGCACTTGGAAAAATTTTGATTCATAGGAAATTTTACATCATTTGTAGTACGAATTACACTCTTGAAAATTGAAAACAGTATTTCTGACATGCCGCACACCTATCTGGTAGAAAAAAAGTCAACGTTTAGACAAATTTTACATATATCCCCACAAATGAATTCTTGCCTGACCTTGGAGTGGATTCGATACACAACTATAAACCATGTGTAGGAGACCTTTATTTTGTTGTGACCTAATATTTGTACGCAGACAATTTTTTTTGTCGCATATGTAAAAAGCTACGACAATGAAGTGGTTGTGATTAACGACTTCAAAATGGTTGAGCTCTGACCTTCTTGAACGACTCTCCTAAAAGTCACGTGTGTAACCTAGCGCGACATTCACTGGACTTTTTTGATCCTGGACGCTGTTGAACACGAATGTGCTGTGTCATTAGCACATTATCAAGCCCGATCAGTATTTGGTCGTCCACACTCAACGCAACACTTTAAATTCTCAGTTTCTTAGAAAAACGTCATGTTTGCACTCCTTTGCTAACTTCATTAGTAGAGTATATGCTGGCAGGCAGACAGGGTGAATCATCTAAAACTTGAGCCGCAAATATTGCGGAAATGGAAAGTGGTAGTGTTGTTAGCTAATAAACAGAATGTAGTAATACTTAGAAAGTGTATTCTTGTGCAGACATACACTTTATAAACGCAACAATGCCTGTTGACATGAACAAACTAAAAGCAGGTTAAATTAGATGTCTGGTGTTTGTTGCAGGATTCTAGTGCGAATCGTAGTTTGAAAAGTTCCCACACCCACACTTGCACAGTACCTGTGCTAGCACACACTATAGAACAACACAAGTGCATACACTAGTTATGTAGACCTTGGCCAGTAACGAGACAACTGACCATCTCAGATTGTGTTCTAACCGACCTCCGACAGCGGTAATAAACGCTCCCAGTCTGGTATGGAACGACTGCTGCACACGTGCTAGCATTTCAG
Source organism: Schistocerca nitens (assembly GCF_023898315.1). Taxonomy (NCBI): domain Eukaryota; kingdom Metazoa; phylum Arthropoda; class Insecta; order Orthoptera; family Acrididae; genus Schistocerca; species Schistocerca nitens. The sequence goes on along the minus strand of NC_064615.1, from coordinate 295,509,539 downwards.
CAGAGATTGCCGATCAAATTGCAGTAATACGTCGTCGCATATCATCGGATGTAGTTGATATGAACTTGTAAACAATGTCTTTCACCTTTCCCCACAGAAGAAAAGTCTACAGGCATTAAATACGGGGAACGGGCCGGCCAAGTTACAGACCCTCTGCGTCCAATCCAACGATTGGGAAACAGTTCGTGAAGACATGCTGTAGTTCTTCGTCCACTATGGGCTGGACAGCCATCATGTTGGTACCATAGGTTCCTCCTAGTCTGCAGAGGAATGTCTTCTAGCATCCGTGGAAGTTGGTCAGTTAGAAGGCTGCGATACTCGTGCGCGTTCGGTATTCCGTTTGTGAAAAACGGGCCTACGGGCTCACGGTTCACCATCACACGCCACACTTTTTCACTCCATGGACGCTGACGTTCCACATAATGAAGCCAACAAGGATTATCGACAGACCAATGGCACACATTTCGGCGATGTACCTGGTCATGAATGGTAAATGTGGCGTCATCACAACAAGATACGTGATACATCTGGAGTATCTGGTCTTAATACCTATGTACAAAAGTACGTCCACGGAGAATGGGTAGGACAGCTGCCTGACTCGTGCTGCCACACCGTCTTGCCATTGCGCGGTAGCTAACGTGGGGATCAACTGCAACAGCAGCGAGAACATTAATTTCCCCGACTTCTGTTGTCACTTGTTTCATTTTGTTACGTTGTCTAAGTGATGCAGTACCACTTTCATGTAAGTGGTTGAAGAGGTTGATAAATAATGGCTTAGATGGTTGACGTCTATTGGGATACCTTACCGCATACACCGTACAAGAACGAACTGCATTATTCCTACACTCTCCGTACACTACGAGCATGTCCGTTTTTTTCTGCGTTGATAAATTCCACCGTCCACTCACGACCTACAGCTAGGACTGTCACACACTAACTGACTAGCAAGTCGCAGCGCACTTAAGGAACACACGAGCACACCGTAAGCAAACATAACTACATTGTATCTAGCAGCTACTCAGCTTGAATGACACAAACAACTATCGGTGTGGGAACTCTTCAAAATACGATACCTCGTAAACGACTCGCACTAGAATCCTGCAACAAACACCACTGACTTTCTAATTCTCCCTACTTTTAGTTCTTTAATGTCAATAGACATTGTTCCATTTACGAAATGTGTACGTCTGCACAAAAAATACGTTTTCTAAGTATTATTACAATCTGCGTATTGGCTTTCAATACGAGCCCCTGCTGTCAATCCATTCTGTGAAAACTGTAAATCAGTAGCACTTTCCATTTCCACAGTATTTGCGGTGCAAGTTTTAGGCAATTCACCCTGGTTATACCTCCAATGTCCTTATTTCTTGTAAAATTACAGATAATTCTGTCAATTTCTCGGCTGTGAGTATGACAAGAACATTATAAAAATGAAATAGGTTAAACGATCGGTACTCCCTTTCTGGATAGCACAGGGAAACTTCTGATTGCACCGTACCAGCTCAAGTTACTTCAGTATAGCAGGATCTCTGTAGCACGGCATGTACAATCAGTCAAACCGACGAAAAGGTAAAAAGATAGTTCCCAAGTGCCCTAGTTTTTCAGAAGTGTAATGTCCTGCTGATCTTCGGCGTATTCCATGAAAAACATAGTAATTCCGTAAGTTCTTAGAATCCCTTAGTTGAATATAAATGGTCGTTCAGTAGAGAAGGCGCACCTGATTTATACTTCGGACGTACCACGTTCCATTGTTCCATTGGTCGGCACGGTTGAATATTTGCTTTAATTGTTGGATAATTACTCGGGTTGCTCGGGAACCTGTCACGTTTTGATACCTGTTAACTGATGTTTGATTTAGTACTTGGTTGCGGCGGCTGCATGCGGCTGTTGCAAATAAGGTAACACTAATTGTAAGTCAGTTTTTTGCGTATCTGAGTGCCGTCAAGAAAACTACAAATGTCGCTCTTGCTCTTTGTATGTGAAGCATGTTTGTCCTGGTCATTACCATCCTACTTACAGGGCTCCTCGTCGAAGAAGTGTCATAGCTATTTCGTCGTGAAGATGAGTAGTCAGCGTATCGACTGTGATACCTGCGTTTGGATACTTTACACTTACAAATTAAAACCTTTCTTTGCAGCAGTATATCCTCTTGTAACGATTTAATTAGCTACTTCTCTCATTTGTTTTCTATTTCTTCTCCGTGTGCAGAAATGTGTGTGGTAAGTGCATAACTTTCAGTAACTTGTGTTAGAGAGCCGGCCGAAGTGGCCGTGCGGTTAAAGGCGCTGCAGTCTGGAACCGCAAGACCGCTACGGTCGCAGGTTCGAATCCTGCCTCGGGCATGGATGTTTGTGATGTCCTTAGGTAGGTTTAACTAGTTCTAAGTTCTAGGGGACTAATGACCTCAGCAGTTGAGTCCCATAGTGCTCAGAGCCATTTGAACCATTTTTTGTGTTAGAGAACCAACTGTACATCTTTTTATTTATTTGTTCTTACTCCGTTTCTCTTTCCGAAAAGCCGGTCATAATTTGTAAGTCATTAGCGACAATAGTAGTAGCAATTTTTGCAGGGTTCGTCACTTGACCGACGTTCGTCTTTCGGCAGTGTTTCGTGAAATAATCAGTCATTTTATGGTTAACGTAATCTTCGTAGGGAACTGTTGGTGAAACCCATAGGGCTGCAGTTGTCTAAATCAAAAAGGCTGTTATTATTCGCACCCGTTCAGCACATTTGCGAAACGAATCGAACCTTATGTATGACTGATGATAGTGAATTAACTGCCAGTAAAATCTTGATAGGAGTTGGAATTGCTAGTACTTACAGGCTTGGTTAACAGTTGTTTTACTTCATTCCTTGTAACACGGGACGCGATGGAAGTCAGGTACTCTGAAGGTCACCGAAGCACGTCGTCGTTGGCCCCTGCTGTGATGCCGCAGCGCTCACAATGCATGTAATACCTTGCCTTGGGGGTCGGGACGCCTCATATTAAATGCCCTCCCGCGATTGATAGGCGCAGCGGCTGACAAGACCACCCACTACCTCGTCATTATCCCTTAGGGTGCCAGTTGTGAGTGTGAGAGAAGCTGTCTGTCACGGCATTATTGCTGTCAATTTGTATTTGTCGACCATTTTCGCTAGGGCTGTACGCATGACAAAGAGTGCAGTTAGTTAACAAAGAGACCTAGACATGCGGCCGCCGACCCAATAGCGGTGGTTTCTGTAAATTGTGTGTCGCTTTTCGTCATATAGTTGATTCGCAAATAGTAAAAGCCAGCACTGAAACGGCACTTTTCCGTTGATGGTATTAATTTGAGGCTACTGATTTCAATTTTATCATTCCAGCGTGTGTCTAAGTTTTCGTACCAGTTAACTTAGCCACACTTTTGAAATTGCTCTCATATTGGTTCTTAATAAATAGTCACACCGTGTACTTAAAATTTTTTTTGTGTGTTTTTGTCAAGAATGTGCTTGCTTGTAATCCGAGAATGCACATCACATCAGTTTGGGTCCCGCAGCCATTAATCAGAGTTGGTTCTCGTTGGCGAGTAATCGAAAAAGAAAGAGGACCTACCTTGATAAACGCTAGAGCCTTAAAAAGAACATTGAGTTTCTGAACGGCGCCGTAGCGTAACGGTTAAGTCATTTGGGGGTATCATGAAACTTGTGGGATCTGGTGCAGTTAATTCTTTACTTCTTTATCGAAATGATTCTGATCATTATTTTTATTCGGTTAATTGGTTGAAAACATCATTTTTTCATTTCTAATCCTGTGCCGTTTCACTTTAACTATCATATTAATTTTCAAAGTGAAAAATAATAAAAAGGGGAAAGAATGAGATCAAATAAAGAGGGTAATACGGTGATTAAAATAGCGCAGCAATGGATTGGAAATGAAAACAATTATATTCAAACAATTAATTGGATAAGAAGAATCGTCAGTATAATTTATATAGTTATGTAAAGAAATTTAGGTAGCACCCAGCAGTTCTTGAAGTCGAAACCTTCAGCATATCAGCCTAATCACTAAAATTCTATGTTACAACACCGTTCTGAAAATTCATAATACTGACGTTAAGGCTCAGGAATCTAGTGGATCGCAATAAATTCTGAAATTCGTTTTGTCGTTTGCTCTCAAACGAGGGTAAATGGTTACACTAATATGTCGAACCAACCCCTGGTGACCTTTCGGTATATTTTAAAAATGCCGAATTCATGTCATGTCATTGTTCACAAACCGGAAAGAAAGAAAAGCCTTTTCAAGTGTTTCTTCTTTATCCGGCGGGTTACTGCTGGTATACATCAGTGCATATAGTAAACGGTTGTGAAAACGCACTTTACCTCTTAGCAACAAATAATCCTGAGCTAAAAACGAGCATCAAAGTGATATAGGGATTAATGAACATCGAGTTGTCGTAGCGAGATTGAATATTGTAATCCCCAAATCATCCAAAACTAAACGAAAAGTATACCTATTCAAAAAAGCAAACTGACAGTGTAAGTGTAGACCAGATGCAATTGAGAGATTTATACCAAATAAATTAACAAACGACGGAGCCGATACTCCTTGGTACACAAAACGGGTCAGATCACTGTTGCAGAAACAACGGATAAAACATACCAAAGTTAAAGTAATGCAAAATCTACGAGATTTGATATCCTTTACGGATAAAGCATGCCAAATTTAAAGGAATGCAAAATCTACAAGGTTGGATATCCTTTACGGAAGCTCTAAATTCAGCGCGGACTTGAATGCGAGATGCTTATAATAGTTTCCACAACGAAACTTCGGTCTCGGAACCTGCCAGAAAACCCAGAGAGATTCTGGTCGTATGTAAACTATGCTAGCGGCCAAGACGCAGTCAATGCCTTCTCCGCGCGATAGCACTGGAAGTACTATCGAGGTCAGTGCTGCGAAAGCAGAATTACTAGACACAACCTTTCGAAATTCATTGACCAATAAAGTATTAGTAAATATTCCATAATTCGAATCAAGAAAATCTGCCAACATTAGTAACTTAGGACTAGATATCCTCGGAGTAGTAAAGCAACTTAATAAAAACATGTCTTCCAGTCCAGACATGCCTTCCGGTCCAGTCTTCCTTTCAGAGTACGCTGACGAAATAGCTCCGTACTTAGCAATCATATACAACCGCTCGCTCGACTAAAGATCCGTACCCAAAGACTGGAAAGTTGCACAGGTCACGCTAATTAATAGGAGTCATCCATTACACTACAGGTCCATATCATTAATTACGATATGCAGCAGGTTTTTGGAACATATATTGTGTTTGAACATTATGAATTACCTCGAAGAGAACGGTTTATTTACACACAGTCAACATGGATTTAGAAAACATCGTTCTTTTGAAACACAGTTAGTTCTTTACACGCACGAGTTGTTGTGTGCTGTTGACAAGGGATTTCAAATTGATCTCGTTTTCCAAAAGGACCTCACAAGCGACTTAAAGTGAAGTTGCATGCTTATGGAATATCGCCACAGTTATGTGACTGGATTCGTGATTTCCTGTCAGAGAGGTCACAGTTGCTGGTAATTGACGGAAAGTCATCGAGTTAAAGAGAAGTGAATTCTGGCGTTCTCCAAGGTAGTGTTATAGGCCCTTTGCTGTTCCTTGTGGAGACGATCTGAGCAGCCGTCTTAGGTTATTTGCAGATGATGTTGTCATTTATCATCAAGTAAACTCACCACAAGATCAAAACAAATTGCAAAACTATGTAGCAAAGATATCTGAATGGTGCAAAAATTGACAATTGACCCTAAATAATAAAAAGTGTGAGGTCGTCCATGTGAGTGCTAAAACAAATCTGTTGAACATCGGTTACACGATAAACCAGTCCAATCCAAAGGCCGTAAGTTCAACTAAATACCTAGGAATTACAGTTACGGGCGATTTAAATTAGAAAGAACACATAGAAAATGTTGTGGGGAAGGCATCTACATCTACATGGATACTCTGAAAATCACATTTAAGTGCCTGGCAGAGGGTTCATCGAACCACCTTCACAATTCTCTATTATTCCAGTTTCGTATAGCGGGCGGAAAGAGCTCTGATTTGCCTTATTTTATCGTGGTGATCTTTCCGCCCGTTGTAGGTCGGTGTCAACAAAATATTTTCTCATTCGAAGGAGGAAGTCGGTGATTGGAATTTAGTGAGAAGATTCCGTCGCATCGAAAAACGCCTTTCTTTTAATGATGTCCAGTCCAAATCTTGTATCGTTTCTGTGCCACTCTCTCCCATATTTCGCGATAATACAAAACGTGCTGCCCTTCTCTGAACTTTTTCGATGGACTTCGTCAGTCATATCTGCTAAGGATCCCACACCGCGCAGCACTATTCTAAAAGAGGACGGACAAGCGTAGTATAGGCAGTCTCCTTAGTAGATCTGTTACATTTTTCAAGTGTCCTGCGAATGAAACGCAGTCTTTGGTTAGCCTTCCCCACAGCATTTTCTGTGTGTTCCTTCCAATTTAAGTTGTTCGTAATTGTAATACCTAGGTATTTAATTGAATTTACGTGTTTTAGATTAGACTGATTTGTCGTGTTACCGAAGTTCCTTTTAGCACTCATGTGGATGACCTCACACTTTTCGTTGTTTAGGGTCAACTGCCATTTTCGCACCATTCAGATATCTTTTCTAAACCGTTTTGCAATATGTTTTGACCTTCTGATGACTTTATTAGTCGATAAACGGCAGCATCACCTGCAAACAACCTAAGTCGGCTGCTCAGATTCTCTCCCAAATCGTTTGTATAGATAAGGAACAGCAAGGGGCCTATAACACTACCTTGTGGAACGCCAGAAATCACTTCTGTTTTACTCGATGACTTTCCGTCAGTTAACTCTCTGACAGGAAATCACAAATCCAGTCACATAACCGAGACGACACTCCATAAGCACGCAATTTCACTATAAGCCGCTTGTGTGGTACAGTATCAAAAGCCTTCCGGAAATCCAGAAATACGGAATCGATCTGAAATTCCTTGTCAATAGCACTCAACACTTCATGCGAATAAAGAGCTAGTTGTGTTTCACAAGAACGATTTTTTCTAAACTCATGTTGACTGTGTGTGAATAGACAGTTTTCTTCGAGGTAATTCATAATGTTTGAACACAATATATGTTCAAAATTCCTGCTGCATATCGATGTTAACGATGTACACCTGTAATTTAGTGGATTACTGCTACTACCTTTTTTTAGTATTGTGCAACTTTCCAGTCTTTGGGTACTGATCTTTCGTCGAGCGAACGGTTGTATATGGTTGTTAAGTATGGAGGTAATGCATCAGCATACTCTGAAAGAAATCTAGTTGGTATACAGTCTGGACCAGAAGACTTGCTTTCATTAAGTGATTTAAGTTGCTTCACAACTCCGAGGATATTTACTTCTGCGTTACGTTGGTAGCTGTTCTCGATTCGAATTCTGGAATATTTACTTTGTCTTCTTTTGTGAAGGCATTTCGGAAGGCTGTGTTCAGTAACTTTGCTTTGGCAGTACTGTCTTCGATAGTATCTCCATTGCTATCGCGCAGAGAAGGCATTGATTGTTTCTTGCCGCTAACATACTTCACATACGACCAGAATCGCTTTGGATTTTCTGCCAGGTTTCGAGACAAAGTTTCGTTGTGGAAACTGTTATAAGCGTCTCGCATTGAAGTCCGCGCTGAATTTCGAGTTTCTGTAAAAGATCGCCAATCTTGGGGATTTTGCGTCTGTTTAAATTTGGCATGTTTGTTTCGTTGTTTCTGCAACAGTGTTCCAACCCGTTTTGTGTACCAGGGAGGATCAGCTCCGTCGTTTGTTAATTTATATGGTATAAGTCTCTCAATTGCTGCCGATACTATTTCTTTGAATTCAAACCACATCTGGTTTACACGTATATTATTAATTTGAGAGGAGTGGATATTGTCTCTCAGGAAGGCGTCAAGTGAATTTTTATCTGCTTTTTTTGAGTAGGTATATTCTTCACTTATTTTTGGAGGATTTGGGGATTACAGTATCCAGTCTCGTTATGACAACCGTGTGTTCACTAATCCCTGTATCGGTTTTGATACTCGTTATTAACTCAGTATTATCTGTTGCTAAGAGGTCAAGTGTGTTTTCATAACCGTTTACTATTCGCGTGGGCTCATTAACTAACTGCTCGAAATAATTTTCAGAGAATGCGTATAGCACAATTTCGGATGAAACCAAAGGCTGCGTTTCTTTGGCAGAACACTTAGAAAATGTAAGAGATCTACTAAAGCGATTGCCTACACTACGCTTGTCCGTCCGGATTTGGAGATCTGCTTCGCGGTGTGGGGTTCTTACCAAATAGGATTAACGGAGTATATCGAGAAAGTTCAGAGAAGAAGAGCACGTTGTGTATTATCGTGAAATAGGGGAGAGAGTGTCATTGAAATGATACAGGATTTGGGGTGGACATTATTAAAAGAAAGGCGTTTTCCGTTGCGACGGAATCTTCTTACGAAAGTTCAATGACCAACTTTCTCCTCCGAATGCGAAAATATTTTGTTGACGCCGATCTATGTAGAGAGAAACGATCGTCACAATAAAGTACGGGAAATTAGAGCTCGCACGGAAAGATATAGGTGTTGGTTTTTTCCGCGCTCTGTTAGAGAGTAGAGTAGTGAAAAATCATTTTGGAGTGTCAGGTATTTAAGTGTGATTTGCATTTACATGTGGATGTAGATATAATTACACTAGAGGACATTAGCGCATCTGCTAAGAGAATTTCATTGGGCTCCTGTTACGTCACTAATGACTCAAATTTAGTGTTTGCCTGGTCAACTAAATATCTAGGGATTACAGTTAGGAGTAACTTAAATTGAAACAATCATCCAAGCAATTGATAGAGCATTTAGAAGACTGAACAAACCCACTGTAGTATCTGTTTGCACTACTCTTGCCCGTCGTTTTGCAATATTACTGCACAGTGACGGATCCTAATAGAGAAGTCTCACAGAAGTTCAGTAAGTTGAAAGAAATGCGACTCGTTTTGTAAAATGATGTTTCACGGATTAACTTTTAAAATTATGGTTACAGACGAATGTCGTTAGAAAGAAATGATGCAGAGTGATTACAGACTTGTCCGTACCAGTGGAGAGATGTTGGACACTTGTCGGTGGACATTCTTCGCCTTCACTGCCTGTTACTCTTCTCCTGCTCACCGTGTTACACATAGCACCTAATGTACCAGGCACCTGGTCACGAACCGGCGACCCCTGCTGTCGGAGGAGAACGCTAACGAGTAAGCGGGCACTGCACCGCTCCCCTCCTGCTCCGCGCATGCTCACTGCGGGTCCCAGCTATTACCTCGCCAGCAATCACCGTCATTATAAAACTACAAACAGAACAAAAACACTCGCCAACCTTGGGCCGCATTATATTACCTTCAAAACGGGGAGACAACTTTGTAATTCCCTATTAACGAGCCAATTTTCCAGTAGCCCCTCCGCGGCAACCGCCCCCACCCTCGGCCCGGCGCGCGTTTTCTACCTGCCCGTCATGTGCTCAATCACATAAGTGTCCATTCACATATTCATAAAGCCCATCGCTCGCCTGGCGCACCTGTTTGGAGCACGGCGAGGCGACGGCGCAGACGCGGGGCGGGGCGGGGCCAGACAACTTTATGGCGGCCGCCCCATAATTTAGTGGCTAGTTAATTATCACACCGGCACCCCTCCTGACACCACTCCGGCTCCAGGGGGGTGCCTAGCCCTGCCACCGCTGCCCTTTCCCGGGGAAGCAAACGTGTGCACGGAGCACACCACCTTGAGTACAACTTCGAAACGCGATTGTGTTAATTAAAGCAACCGGTAAAATAATTTTTGAATGCTACGAAGGTTCTTGCCATTTTCGTAGTAGTCTTTCTCTTTCATCATTCTTGCTTCTTTTCACATGATAGCAAAAAATTGTGGTATAGTCGTAGCACTTGGAACCACTGCTTAGATTATACAGAATTTGCAACCACACGACGCATTTGAAACGAAACGACTGACAGTAGAATTAGCCTTACCTGTTCATAGAATGTGGTAATGCTTATTGTGATGTAGTATCAATCGTGCGTTAAATAATCCATATACATTATGTGTGATGAAAAATATTAATTTGAATAATGAATAGGCCATGAATGTTTCATTAAAACAGCCCTCCACGAACAGTTCTTCTTCAACAACAAACACTTTATACGGATATCTGCAGCCACCATCTTTTTAAATGTATCAGTACACATCAAGCAAACCCCTTTGTTAGGTGTTTCTCAATGGCCAACGTGTTAAAAGTCAATTTTTGCTTCGTATCGTTCATATTTATTACTTCAATATTTAACTGCAAGTTAGGAAATGCTGCGATTGAGTGCTATGCCTGTTGTGTACTGACATTAACGGGTAGTATAATAGATGTTTTATTCTAGCAATGATGTTAATATTGGGATAATTTACACACTCAGAAGATATTACTGAGGTCAACGTTTCGTGGTATTCACCAGCTGTGGGGCAAGGACCTCATGTGTTGGTTTGCGGCTGCATGTATTCACGTTACTGGTGTCGTTACTCATCCTGAGCGGTTGTTTTATTCAGACTGACCCTGAGGTTCGATGGGCAAATGACATGCTACAAATCCAATCCTTTGGGCTTCAAGTCTCAGCCGTCTCTTTTTTTTTTTTTTTTTTTTTTTTTACACTTATCTCCTCTTCCATCTCTGCAAATGATTTTTATACGTGTGCAGTGCAATACTTCATTGTAGTTCAGAGATCATATTAAACAGTAAGTCACGATATAATTGTTTGGGTATTTCAGTTCAAAGGTCGCCATTCCTATCCTAGGTGTGTACGTGCTGTGTGACAAAAATTGCCTAATTTTTCTTAATGTCTTTAAAAGTTGGTTATTTATTGTTTGAGAATGGGACAAATGATTTTTCATTGCCTGAGGTGCGTGGTACGAGCAACGCACCTGTCGTACGCGTAAACCAGGGCGGGAATTGCGCTGCCTATGCCCTGGCTGTGCTGCTTTCCAGCGCAGAGTGCAAGTGGCGAAATTCAATCAAATTACTGGCCAACGGCTGGTCACGGAGGTAACAATGTTCCGTGGCTCTTACATTAGCTCCGCGCCGCACACAAAGGGACTAGTCAGTGGCTATTTCGTTGTCGCTGTCTCCTCCGTTTACAAGTGTGGGTCGGACGATGTCAGTGCCGGAGGTTCAGCATACGACCCTACAAAAGCAACATCCCTTCGCATTCACATATAAACTAGCATACATTGTCTTACGGCCCAATCATCGAGGACTGATATAAACCTCTGAATGACCATTTAGCAAACTTACGAGGTTCATAAGATCGGCTGTCATACTAGTAGAACCGTTGTCAGGCAGAGAAAAATATTGCAGTTGTCGTTACTTGCCGTTTTTTAATGCCGCGGAAAATTGATCGACATGTTTGATTCACTTACATGATCGAAACAAATTTAGTGTCGAAGAAGGTTTCCGCCCGATATTTATATTTCTTTTGTTTGTGGAGTGCATTCTCATTAATGGGACGGCATCTGTAGGTTGTAGCGCTGACGTTGTGTGAAAAACACTAGGCAAAGCACATCTATTAAGTCCACTGTGCACGAATAACGAGCCTACGTTCTGTGACGCTGCACTTCCGTTGAGCATCAAAAAATTCAGTTCTCAGTTGGCGATCTCCGTTGCGAAAAGCTACGGCCGAACGTAGACAAGGATCCTATCAGACTCGTTGGTGGATTACCTTTTTTATTGATACGTGTTCGCGACAGCGCAATCCACCTGGCTAAACTTCTAAGTAATAATGTTTTAAAACGACTGGATCGTAGCAGCTACATATCAGAAGGATTACGTGCTTTCAGAAAACATTCTGAGAGCACTGATTTTTTGAACCCTCCTGTAAAAGCAATTTCAGTTGCTTGTTGATGTTGGCAGCAATGACGCCTTACATAGCAGACAGATGCCAAATTACACAAATGAAACAGTGCAATTAAAACTTGGTGTTTCTTAAGTGAATTTACTTTTCGTACCTCAGCCTGTATATTTCTTTATACTATGACGTTAACAACGCCACATCTGAAGATACAACCTGATGTATTAAAATGAATATATACTAACGGGGGAAAAATGCGACACCCTCAAAGGCGTCATTTGGTTGACAGGTGAAGTGACAGGTAGTTCATCATTGCACAAATCTGTGTTAGCAAATACAAATCAAGTTAAACACACGACACAATAAAGAAAGCGCAAACAGTCGTTTCAGTACACAGTGTACCTCCCTCTGGCGGCTATCCAGACGTTTATTCTCGCATGCAAACGATCATAAAGGTGGCGAATAGCATCCTGCGCCCTTTTCATCACGTGCCATACGTGTTAAATTGCGAGAGATCCAGTAATCTAGAGGGCCAGGAAAGATGTTTCACAGTACCAAGAGCACACTGCGCCCTAGCAGCCGCACTGTCCCGCAGGGAAAGGACATCACCTTCCTGTAAGTTGTCCTCGACGCGAGTATTCATCAGATACAAGGGTATCGTCAGGAGTGTCCAAAGAAGTGTGACACGTCCGCTGTTATTTACTACATACATAAATGACTTGGCCGACAGGTTGAGTTATTAGCTGATGATGGTGACGAAGTTGAGCGATTGAAGGAGCATACAAGCTGACTTGTAAATTTGTGGTAACATGTTATGGGACCAAACTGATTAGGTCATTGCCGGCCGAAGTGGCCGCGTGGTTCTGGCGCTGCAGTCTGGAACCGCGAGACCACTACGGTCACAGGTTCGAATCCTGCCTCGGGCATGGATGTGTGTGATGTCCTGAAGTTAGTTAGGTTTAACTAGTTCTAAGTTCTAGGGGACTAATGACCTCAGCAGTTGAGTCCCATAGTGCTCAGAGCCATTTGAACCATTTTTTGATTAGGTCATTGGTCTCTAAGCATACACACTTCTTAATCTTAGTGAAACTGACTTATGCTATGGACAACAAACACACACACACACACACACACACACACACACACACACACACACACACACACACACACACACACACACACACACACACACACGCCTGAGGGAGGACTCGAACCTCCGACGGGGGGAGCCGTACGGACCGTGACAAGACGCCTCAGACCGCGTGACTCAAGATGACTTAGACAAAATTTCCAGTTGATGTGATGAATGGCAGCTAGCCCTATTGCGGAAAGATGTACGTTAATGCGATAAGTAGGAAGACCAAACCTCTGATGTCAAGATACAGTATTAGCAATGTCCTGCTTGAGTCAGTCAAGTCGTTTAAATGTCTGGGCGTAACGTCGCAGAGCGATATGAGATGGAACGAGCCGGCCGCGGTGGCCGAGCGGTTCTAGACGCTACAGTCTGGAACCGCACGACCGCGACGGTCGCAGGTTCGAATCCTGCCTCGGGCATGGATGTGTGTGATGTCCTTAGGTTAGTTAGGTTTAAGTAGTTCTACGTTCTAGGGGACTGATTGCCTCAGCAGTTAAGTCCCATAGTGCTCAGAGCCATTTAGATGGAACGAGTATGTGAGAACTGTGATGGTCGACTTTGGTTTGTTGGGAAAATTATGGGAAAATTTGGTTCATCTATAAAGGAGACTCCATGTAGGACGCTAGTGCAGCCTATTCTAGAGTACTGCTCGAGTCTTTTTGGACCCGTTCCATGTCGGATCTCAGCGCACACTCCGCTGCAGAGTGAAAATCTCATTCTGGAAACATCCTCCCAGGCTGTGGCTAAGCCATGTCTCCGCAATATCCTTTCTTTCAGGAGTGCTAGTTCTGCAGGTTCGCAGGAGAGCTTCTGTAAAGTTTGGAAGGTAGGAGACGAGGTACTGGCAGAAGTAAAGCTGTGAGTACCGGGCGTGAGTCGTGCTTCGGTAGCTCAGTTGGTAGAGCACTTGCCCGCGAAAGGCAAAGGTCCCGAGTTCGAGTCTCGGTCGGGCGCACAGTTTTAATCTGCCAGGAAGTTTCAATGTTTTAATTGGTTCGTGTTGATGAGAAAAAGCGTTTCAATTGTTGCATGGACATTATCAGCATTAATAAACAAATTATACAACAACAGGCTACACAAATGAAGAAAATAGTCGGTATTATTGCGAAAGTAGGAATATCCTAAAAGAGTGTTATGATTAGATATATTTAATTTGTTGAAATGTGCTGCTGACAAAGGCAGATCTACTTTCATGGCAATGTTTTTCGAACTCCATCTCACAAGGCACACATGGCTAGCTTGTGCATTCCTGTCGCGCGCATTATCCTTCGCTGCTGACAATACACTGACCATTGTGTTGTGCGACAGACCAATTGTTTATTTTTCTCAATAACAACTATTTTATTCGCGATCACGCGTCAGTTTGGCAAGCCCTAGGTGAGTAAACAGTATCTGGCATGTGCCTATCATTCCGCCTGAAGGAACGTTCGTCATTATTTTAATACTGCTCAGATCAAGAGAAGGAATAAAATCGTTTGGTAAATTTCCATTCCAGTCGCTCAGTGTTAAAAATACGATGCGTTACGGGGATTCCACCAAAATTCCAACAGAATTGCCAATCTGTTTTTGTGTGAGTTGTTAACCTTTTCGCATTCGAAGAAGCATCACCATTTATGAGTAAAGGCCACATTTCTCTTGGTGACTGGTTTAATTGTACTTCCTTTGTCACAATGTAATTTGCCAAACTCATCTCACAGCAGCTATTAAGACAGAACTCCGAAACGCAGGGCCTCATTAAACAAGTAATTGGCAATCACAGAGTTCAATAGCTTACGAAAAACCTCATAGTATCGGTTTGCAGTAACATACAAGAAGAAATTTCATGTTTATTTTCGTACTAGGAAGCTCTTGTTTCGCTAGCTGTCGACAACTCTTAAAAAATTACAGTCACTGGAGTGAAATAAATCAAAAGGGAAGTATAAGTACTGATTATCACCATAGATAAGAAAGTTCCGTGTGTTTAAGAATTGGCAAAACACTCTCCTCCTTGTGTGGTATCTTTCGCCAAACTTTCGTTTCGATGTTCAAAATGGTTCAAATGGCTCTAAGCACTATGGGACTATTTTCAGAGAATAGTTTCTGTAAAATCGTTTGAGAAAGATAAGTGGTTGCGCGCGCTTCGGTTCAGTCAGCGCAGAGCGTCGCCAGTCGGCGTGTGCGAAGTATGGTGTACGCGTCGCAATATGCGCTGGACCCGTGCGGCACGTGCGTGTCGCGCTGTATTGTCGTGTCACGTCACACGCACTATACGCTTCTCAATTTGCGCGTAGCCTAAAGGACATCAAAGGAGTCAGAGGCGCGCTAGATTTCTTGCTGGTGGGTTCGAACAACACGGAAGTATTACGGAGATCTTTCGGGAGCTCAAATGGGAATCACTGGAGGGAAGGCGAGGTTCTTTTCAAGGGACACTTGATAAAAAATAGAGAATCGGTATTTGAAGCTGACTGCAGAACGATACTAGTGCCGCCCACATTCATTTCGGTTAAGGACCACGAACATAAGAAGTGCTCGTACGGAGGGATATAGACAGTCGTTTTCCGTCGCTCTACTTGCGAGTGGAACAGGAAAGGGAATGACTAATAATGGTTCAAGGGTAACCCCCGCCACCCAGCGTACGGTGGCTTGCGGAATATATATGTAGAACAACCTGCGCAACGTAGTGGGAAACACCAAATGGAATCACGACTTACAACTGATGCCCCCCACAGCATAAACTGGCCGAATACAGTCCGAAATAGGCAGTTTACTCTCTATGCCTTAGACGCGAACGTTCATCACTTGTATAGAGAGAGAAACTACTCTTTATCACTGAAGACAACAGAGCGCCATTTCACTCTAGTCAACTGTTGCACGACGCCAGAATACCCATGGTAGGCGATGTTGTGCTACGTGGACATACAGAACTGGTCTGCTGGTGTGGGAATATCCCACAGACCACTGTTAAAGAGCAGCGACACACACCGACAGATTGTCCCAGCATGTGCAGCAATCCATCGATACGTACATCCAGCTTCTGACAGGTCACAATCCATCCCCGTTCACATGGCTGAAGATATTCAGCAGGAGTACGTACTCGCCCGTGGGGCATGATCGTAGTCTGGAGTGAAAGTTGCAAACACTGTTCGTATCTAAACTCAACATAGTACTGACTGCAGAGTTAAAACAAGGAATGCACAGATAGGCTTCCTGAGAGCCATCTGATCGCCAATGACTGACAAATCAATCGCTAACAACCCCTCACTATTCAAATATTATACCCCGGTACCACTGAAAACAGTCCTTGACGGTTTTGCATGTGTTTCCGGTAGTGTATTCAACGTGCTGGTAGAATGACTTGACCCCGATTAAGAGGCGCGCTTATTTGTTCTGCGTGTTGATCCTGATAACTGGGAACATGCGATATGGGGAGCTGTTTCATGTTGATAAATAGCAAACAGCTTTGTAGATCAGGCACATGACTTATTAAGAAACGCGCATATATTTTTGTTTATTTATAATGTCCAAAACTGCTAATCAGATTTCTTCATTTCAGACATACTGCCTGATGGTTATACATTTTTAAAAAGGAATACAGTTGTTGACTCAAGCAAGACAAAAAAATTGTATACTATTGCGCAGCATTTATGCGGCCAACGGTAGAGACACGGTTACATGCAATTCATGATCGCCTAACTTAGCTTCTGTATCTAGGTTTAAATCTCGACGTCTCCACAATGTGTCATAGATAAGAAGAAAGGAGATTATGGTTACACGTTCCATGGATACTCACAACACAACCTCAGGTTAGAGAAGAAAATCGGACGTGACCTTTCAAAAGGAACTAACGCAGCATGTGCTGTAAGCGCTTTAGGGAAATTACGGAAAACCTGTACCTGTATCGGAATTTGAATCGTCGTCCTCCCGAATGCGAGTCCAATATTTTACCACTGCGGCCCCTCGCTAGGCCTCTAATAGAGCGAGAACAGGCGGTTCGTCTGTCGAATGGTACGTAGAAGCTAGCGGGCTCCCTTGGCGCTGAGAGTAGTGGGCTTATGTGCCGGCACCATGGTTTCCACTTCGCTGTTATTCCTTTAAATACTCATCCATACTAATCAAAACACAAGCATGATTTCTGATTTAATTTCGTAGTTTTGAGCAACGTTGTACAACTAACATTTATGACTAACTCATATGCGCTTTTGGCAGTGACAGCTACGATGAAGTTTACAATAAAACAATAAAGACATTCTGTAGCTTAAGGAAAAGCTATAATGGAGGCATCATGAATAATTAAGTAAAGATGGGTTGAGTGCTTTACCAAGCATGTCCCGTATGCGTGAGGAATGTGTTTTTCCATCCTGTAATTCCTGAACCTAACCACCAGCTAGTTTTAGCTGAGCCTACAAATTGAAACACTGTGCACGTTCAAAAATCGCTAGCATTGAGAAAAATAGAAGCACTAATAACATATAAACTTACAGGCATCTGAATCGAACGTTTACGCTTGAAATACTGTGATAAATCGCGTATCTTCAGAGGGTGAAAACAGATCTCCTGAATAACGAAAATGGAAAGAACTAAAATAGGTATATAATTGCAAAATAACATTTGGGCTCATCCTCATACGGTGCAAAAGTGCTAATCTGACACGTTTCGATGGAACATGGCTTCACCATCGGAAATACCCGCGTACAAGAATCCTCATTGCGCGAACTATCGTATTGCTTCGGAGCGTCGCAGGAGAGATGTTAAGAGTTTTGACAGCGAATCTGTGTTAGTAAAAGTTGGCTGCTACACATACGTGCACACGCTCGTGCTTTCGCACTTGAGTAGCCACCCTGCCTTAGCCAGCTGCGGATTGGTGCCAGATCGCATTTGCTGACGTCGCAGCAGGGTCGTTCCCGTCGTAATTTGATTTCAGTCTGGCGGCGCGCGCGCAGATTTCACGATATTAGTTGTAGGCCCGTTGTCAATTCACTGCATTGCATTTAGACCAGTTTCAGTTGGCGACCGACGTGTGCGACCAGACAACCTTTACAGGGCTTGTAGCCAGTGGATGGTCTGGCCTACCACCTGGACCTGGCGATGAAATACGTCTGTCAGTTAATTCGATGGATTTCTGCTTAACTTTTCTTTCATCTGTATTTATTTTCGATTCTTTTGCTGTGTGTCTGTATTTATAAGACGTCATCGTCCGTTTCATTATCATCATTTCATTAATTGTTGTGAAGACAATTATTTCAGATATTCCGTCATAGGACGCCAACGGTTACCGATGCCTAGACGACATTAATTTTCCTTATATGCACTCAGGAGAAAAGTAATTACTACATGATCACTGCATCTCTTCAAAGAAACTCTTGAGCTAGGAAATGAAGCGAGTATGAAGTGGGCAGATGTAGTTTAGTTTTTTTTCCGTACACCGCAGACCAGCTAAAGATGAATGGTAGAGGTTCCCGTGTGTGCCACTATCATAGTTTTATACCCACCCTCGTTTTCTGAATCCGAATTGTACGCAGGTAGAACGACTGTTGTGAAGCTCGCATTTCTCTAATTTTACCACCAGTGTCATTTCGGGAGAGATTTTCGAGAGGCAGTAAGAAGTTTCTTGACTTTTCCTCTACCTTGCATCCTGGGATTTTAACTTGTGCTGCAAAGAACAACGCCTCCACCTTAGAGTTACAGACTGACGAGTGAGATTCAAGAGCAGGGCGAATGAAATATAGTTACTGGTCCAAATTGCGAATTCTTCTAAGAGTAGTAAGAAGAAATGTGTAAATATGTGCCTTACGCACACGTCCGATACACAAATCCGAAATGGATGATAAGGGTTTACCGGTACGTAAACAAGGCAACACAGAAGCTGGCGTTGTAAAGGATGTGGTAAGAAATCAGTAGCGTTCTTTTGACAGAAGGATTCTGGCATTTGCTTAAAATTGTTTAAGGAAACCACAGAAAATCTAAATCTGAATGACAAAACGGGGATTCGAACCTTGCTTTTCTTGAATATGAGTTCAATGATTTGACAGATTGAAATTGGGTCAAATTAGAGTCGAAAAATATTCTAATAAATGTTAACCGCAAATTTATTTTTCCCTCGTCGTCAGAGAGAGAGGGGGGAGGGAGTTATTTCGTTTTCGTTTAATGAGTCCAGTTTCCACCCTTGTAAGGCATTATGTTTCGTCGATTTTTGTTGTTAATGTCGCTTGCACAAAGTTGTTTCAAAACAAATTTTGCATCTGAAATAACGTCAACAGTCGCGGCTCTCGTCGCATTGCCGTTTAAGAAATAGAAATAGCTTCAACTGGGCAGACAGCTACACAGTATTATACTTTCAATGGTACTTCAACATTTTTTAAAATTAATATTGTTGGTTATATCTTCCTATAATTTGTAAGTAATGTCGATGTATTGAGTGTAGCGTTGCACGTAATATGGCTGCGACCAGAGCCCTCGTCGCTGAAGCTTCGAGGAGACACAGGTGTAATTGGTGCCCACTCCTCTTCCGCCCCGCGAGCCGCGTGAGAAGCACCGGCTGCGGCACCAGCCCTTGCGCCAGGCACGCCGTTGCTCCCGCCCACTTTGTCCACCTCTACATCCAATAGAAACTACGTAAAACACCGTACGGTGCGTGGCGGGGGGTACTTTATACCACTACTACTCAGCTCCTTTCCTGTTCCATTCGCAAATAGAACGAGGGAAAAACGACTATCTATATGCCTTCGTAGAGCCTGATTTCTCGTATCTAATGTTCGTGGTCCTTAACCGAAAAGTATTTTGGCGGTAGTAGAATCGTTCTGCAGTCAACTTAAAATGTCCGTTCTCTAATTTTCTCATTGGTACTCCTGTAGTGGTAAGAAATCTAGCAGCTCGCTCTGAATTGGTTTGATATTTTCATTTACTCCGGCCTGGTGCGATTCCCAAACACTCCAAAAATACTCAAGAATAGGTCGCACTAGCGCTCTATATGCAATCTTCTTAACAGGTGAACCACACTTCTTCCAAGAAACTGAAGTCGACCAGTCGCCTTCCCTATCACAATCCTCACATGCTCGTTGCATTTCATATTGCTTTACACATTACGCCTAGATATTTAATCGACGTGACTGTCAGGTAGGGCACAATTTCAGCTGTTTCCGTACATTACTGGTTTGCTTTTCGTACTCATCTGCATTAAGTTACATTTTTCTACATTTAGAGCCAGTTGCCATTCATCACACCATCTAGAAATTTTGTGTAGGCCATGTTGTATCCTGCTACAGTCACTCAACACCACCTTCCCGTACACTACATCATCACAAGATCTTTTATGTATATAGTGAATAATAGCGGTCATGTTACATTTCCTTGGGGTACTACTGAGGATACCCTTGTCTCTGATGAACACACGCAGTCGACCAACTTACTGTGTTCTGTTTCCTAAAAAAACCTTCGAGCCACTCACATGTCCGGGAACCTGTTCCTGTCGATAGCTCGACACACGCCCCCGGTGCCGATTGCAATCGATGTCATCATAGTCGAACCACTCATATCTTCCCCCATCTCAGTATTTTTTCGGCTTGTTTCCATCGCAACATTATCATTGCTGTTCGTGCTCATATAACACTGCGAGCTGTTGCTCTTAGTTTGTGATAACCGTGGTCTCTTGTGTTATTGAGGATATTTCTCAATATTTAATAGACGGTATGGTCACTGAGAATATGACATTGACGAAGCATATGTGGATGAAACACGGGATCCATCTAAAGCATAGATAATGAAAATGTTTTCCCAAATAGTGATAAGGATTAGAATCGTTGATAACGATTAGAATCTTCCGTAAAAGCATTTATGAAGTACCTCAGTGTTGAGCCACGCTGTGAAACAGCCTACGCAGTAGGTAGACGAGCTGGAATGACTCAGGCAGTGGCTAATGACAGGCTTGGCTTGTGCTCGTATCACAATTGCAGACAGGTGGAGTATATAACAGTGCGCACTATCTTTCTTGAAAGAAGTTATTCATTTGCGTCTGGTTGTTTCCTATTTGAAAGGAACCGTTTATTTCTTTGGCGATTTGCTGCTTTCGCCGCATTCGTAATTATCGAATAACAGTGCACCGAAAGTGCCTAAACGCTTTCGTTTGTCGGCATGTCATTAACCACGTTACAGTGAAGAATCAACGTCCCCCCGAGTGGAAAAAAAAGAGTTATTTGGTTACTTGTATAGGGCAAGTATGTGCAGTTTCGGTTGGTTGGCGAGGGGAATCCCTTCGGTTTAGCGTTTCCCACGACGTCCTCGTGCGAACACATGAGTCTGCAGGTCGCCGCACCCAACTGTAGGCGCCGCGGTATACGGCGAGCGGCCAAACAGCGGCCGCATTTCATTAATTGTCAGCGCCGTTTGCGTGTCGGCGCCGGCCTGAGTGGCCCATTGAGATAGTAATGGCCGGCCGGCTATTTTCGTCGGAAAGGCGCCCGCCAGCTCGTCGCGGCGACGGCTGCACCGAAAAACGCTTCTGGCGGGTAACGAACTGGCAGCTATCGCAACAGAAATTTAAATAGTTGGCTAATACCGTCAGACAGGGCTGTTGTTGGACGTGAAGTTGCTGAGATAACTTCACAAGGCAACAAAGTGTAGTTAAACCTCCATCGAGACCAACTTAATGTGGTTAACAGAAAGTTGAGAGATGACGTGTTTCGATTGACATGACATAAGAAATAGAATAACGAAGTCGGAATAAGTAGCACGGAGATAAACGCCTCGACCGCAGAGAAACCTAAGGATAGCACCAGGAAGGCGTGTCCGTCATTTTCCCGGTAAATGGAACAGGCGCCGGGCTTCAGCGAAAGAACAGCGCCCTCCATTACGGCGGCCAATTAGGGAGGCGGCCACGCACGCCGTGACTCAACTTGGCGTGCGCCGCGCCCCGCGCACGACGCGCAAATTGATTAATTGTCGGCGCCGAATCAAAAGGGGCCCCGCCCCGCAGGGCGCGATAGGCAAATACGCCTCGTGCTGCGCGCCAGTAAATATTTCTCCTTATTCCCCCTTCCTTAGCGCGCCTGTAGGTGTCCGCCTCGTTAAGTCGCGCCAGGTGGCTAACGTGGCAGGCATGCGACGAATATGCACGGTTCAGGAGAGATGGAAATATTAACAAAGGAACGTCCTACAACGCGCGTACGTCTTCAGACACTTTGTTGTTCCTTAAGCCGTTGGCACTCGGACGGTGCTGTCGAACGGCAACGTTGACTGTGGCAAGTTCAGCGTGCTACTGAACGCTCGGAGCTGACGGTATACGCGATCGCAGCGCTCTCCAGCGGCAGGTGACTATCTGGCTCGCACATCACACTGTTAGGAAATGGACGGGCTTTGCTCCTTTGTCTATTTGCTCGCTATGTTCTGTCTGTAGTATACATAAATAATAACTTCAGTATCCATGGACATGTTAAAGGCAAAAAGAAAAGTACAATGCCCAGTCAGTAACGACACCGGCTTATAAAAGTTACATTACAAATAGTGCGACACAAATTCTTACTTAATCACTGTTCCTATTCAGCAGCAAAACCTTTACAACATGTGAAATAAAGAAACTTTCATACCATCGTATATTTTAGAATACACTTTCGTTAAACTTATAACTAAGAATCCTGAACCAGTTACAAAACGCGAAGGCTAGTAATAAAAATATTTGATCGTAGTGAGGCGCGAACCAGCAACACGTGAACCATTATTTTACCATTCTGCGACGCTACTCTTTACATTATGCCGACTGTGGCTGATGAAAGATCATACTTTGCATTTAAATCGTTGGTATATCATTAACTGATAATTATAACAAATCTATCAAGAACATTGCATTATCTCGCGAGTCTGTACTGAAGAGAGATGGCGTGCATGTGACGTAGGTGACGTTCTGCCGTCTCATTGGTCAACGTTCAATCACACGTTCAGAATGTCTGTCACGTTAGATATTGCTCTCCACGTTCGGGAAAACTCCCAAACGTGCTTTTTCCTCGCTATGACGTCATGGACCCACAAGCTCAACGTTTGAATGCACGGTCCGTGTGCCGACGGCTTTACGAGGGTGGTGGAAAACATCGAGATTCGAGCAGTGATGAAGTACTTCGTAAAGAAAGGTGTAAAAGCAAAGGACATTGAAGCCGATTTCCAGAATACCCTGGGGGGACTCTGCTCCTTCATATTCAATTGTCGCCAAGTGGAAAAATGAATTTAAATTTGGTCGCGAGAGTTTAGATGACGATCCGCGCAATGGTCAGCCAAGATGTGTCACTACTCCAGAAATCATTGCAAAAGTGCACAAAATGGTCGTGGAGGACCGCCGATTGAAAGTGCGTGAAATTGCTCACTCTTGCCAGATGACATCTGAAAGGGCATATCACATTTTAACTGAAGAATTAGAAATGAAAAAAATATCTGCAAGATGGGTGCGACGACTCTTCAGCTGCAATCAAAAACTCATGAGAATGGACATATCGGAGCAATGTTTGGCCCGTTTTAGGAGAAACGAACAAGATTTTTTGCGCCAGTTTGTGACCACAGATGAAACTTGGTGCACTACTATACCCCAGAGACAAAACAACAGTCGAAGCAGTGGAAACATGCCGATTCTCCGCCACCAAAGAAAGCAAAGACTATTTCTTCGGCGGCAAAGGTCATGGCATCAGTGTTCTGGGATGTGAAGGGGATTATGTTTGTAGATTATCTCCCCACTGTAAAAAATTACTGGGGAATACTGTGCTAACCTCCTGGACAAATTGCAACAGAAGATACGCGAATAAAGGCTAGGTTTAGCAAAGAAGAAAGTCATCTTCCATCAAGACATTGCGTACCCGCACACATGTGCCGTCGCCATGGCAAAATTACACGAAGTAAGGTATGAATTGTTGCCACACCCGTCATATTCAGCTGATATGGCTCCGTCAGACTTCCATCTCTCCCCAAAACTGAAAACTGTTCTTGGTGGACGAAGATTCAGTTCAAACGAAGAATTGATAGCCGAAGTTGACAAGTATTTTGCAGGGCTGGAGGAAACTCATTTTCGAGATGGGATCAAGGCACTGGAACGTCGCTGGACAAAGTGCGTTAATCTACAAGGAGAATACATTGAGAAATTTTAAAAAAAAATTCATTGATGTAAGTACTTTTTTTTGTATTCCGTTCCGAGAACTTTTCAAACCACCCTCGTACAATATGTAGACGGCATGGTCGTAACTAGCACGCGCAGCCCAGTGCTGTCTCAGGTTGACCGTACTGATTGTTTAATCCTGTGGATGTGGTCATCTCTGCCATTGACGCCTTTCCGACCGCCGTGGCACCACTCACTGATAGTTACGATGCTCTCGAACATTAAATGCTCAGTTACACGCTTCTGAAGAGTTGCCGTTTCCGCTTAAATAAGCATTGTGTAACGGTGCCGCGTAGTCGTTCACCAAACAACTTTCGGGCGGAACTGAATCTGAATATTTCGAACTTCTGGTGACAGTAAGGAGTGTGTCCTTGGACCAGCCGAACGTGTGACGTTGGCCGTGTGGTTGCGCTAAAGGTTGTTGGAGAGAGAGAGAGAGAGAGAGCGGGGTTGTGCGCCGCGGCGAACTGTACGGACGCTGGGCGTCGCGGCTGGCTCGCGTAATTAATGACGCTATTGATTGAGCGGAAATACGCAAATAATGAATGAGCCCGTGTGTCGACATGTAATAATGGGCGAAGAGGAAAAAAGTACTCTGCTTGCTGCGTAGCTGGGGTGCCGGCGGCTGGGAATTACTGTGGTGACGGCCGTGTGCACCGAGGCCGGCTCTCACCACGAATGACTGACTAGCCTCACCTGTGGAATAACGCCCTGCTGCTTGCTAAAATAGGACTAAATGGTCGAGAAATGAGTTATCGAACTAAATTTGTTGAAGGCGCATATTTGCCTTTTTATTACGGGCGTAGGGGTTTCGTTTTACTCTCATTGTGTCGTTGGAAATACTAGTTAGGAATAGAAAGTCTACTTTACAAACTTAACGATAGTGTTATTGTTACCTTCTGTCCGAAGCCTGGTTTGATGCAGTTCTCTGTGCAAGTCTCATCATCTCAGCGTGAGTGCTGTAACTTACATATTCAATTCCAGTTGTGTGCTAAGTATACGTGCGAAACGGAGAAACCCTCTAATAAGATAGAAATTATCGTTTTATGAAAGTGTTGCAATGAAGGAGGTAGCTTTGCAGTGATTGTACATTCTTCAAGGCAGATTTGTGGGTTATAACTAAGTAAGCGGCACAAGACACTTTAAGTAGTTCAGAGTCTCTCGGAGAGCTAATATTAATTTGCGGCTAGAAGGAAACGTGTTTCGCAGAGAGAGGTATCCGAAAGATAATTTTAAAAAAGAAACCAAAAAACGTGTTTTCAGTTGCGCCGATGCACACCTACTTTATCCAGATAGAACAAACTGGAGGACAGGGTTTACGTCCCTGTGACGATGAGGTCATTAGAGACAGAGCACAAAGCTTAGACATTGACGAAGGAAGCGTCTCTGCGTTCGTCTCAGTTTTCAAAATAACCGACTAATTCACGTGTTTTTCTTACTTTCTTGTTATCATTTTGCAGTGATCAACGAACTATGCACATTCGCTTCAGCTCTGTAGAGTTTACTCCTTCGCAGTTGTCCTTTGCTCCGCACATGCGACACGACTTGGGTGTAGAGCCGCCCAGGTGTGGATGAGCGCCCGGCTGCCAGGCGGTAGCGGCGCGCTCCGCCCCCCCCCCCCCTTCCGCCCCCCCCGTCTGGCCCTTTTCCCAGAGTCCGTGGCCGTCTTCTCGAGAATAATACGTCCGTCCTCCGTCCCCTCCCCCCCCGTATAAAACAAGGGCCGGGCGTCTCTCTTTCCACGTCTTAAAAGCTGTTGTTCGGAATTTCATTCACGTAACGGGAACTCACCCTCCCGCCGCCTCCATTAGGCGGCCCGACATTCAGATCTTATCTCCCTCATCCGTTCTCAGATCAAAAACCCATTAATTTTTCCCCATCCTCCAATCGGTCGGTTTCCGCAGATATTAATCTCACTTTTCATAAGCCCATTTGACTGCTGATGCTTCGTAACAATTATTGTCGTATGATCGTGAAGATATTTCCTTTTAGCGGAGAACTGTAAAGCGCTCTTACAGTTTTTGAGCTATTATTCCCATTGTTAATACTTTTATATTGACCATTTAACTATAGGAATTCATCGCTTATGCAGTTACAAAATTCAGATAAAATATGGTTCAGTGTCACTCGAAAATATGTATTACGAATTAACTATTGCCTCGTTCTGTAGATGAGATCTGATTGTCCTGTAGAGGCTTTAAAACATATTGCGTTAAAGGCTTTTTCGCTTTTCCCGTAGTACTATAACTTTTACACCTCTGGCCGTAGAGTTTTCTTTGTGGAACTACATCAGTAAGCTTAGCTAGTCTGAAGAGTGCTGATTATTCACAGTATCTTCGTCAAAGTGTATCAGACTTAAACTTGTGCAATGATCATGGTCATCAGCAGTTTTTATAGTTGAATTCCTGAAACGCATACTATCTCTGTACGGCGGTAGACGTTTTTATGTTAAACTTAAATCAGTTTCCTTAACAACATCTAGAAGTATCTAAAAGGAACTGAATTACTTGTCGTATACTCAGAAAGGTATATCATTTGCAGTACGATGTATTCACGATAACGGTGCTTGAGCTCTGTGGCTGCGGCGTAATTAATTTAAAAAATGTAGCAATCAACCACTTTTTTATACTTCATGTATGCCGACACGCGTTTCGGGTTTC
The DNA here is from genome assembly GCF_023898315.1 of Schistocerca nitens. Classification (NCBI taxonomy): domain Eukaryota; kingdom Metazoa; phylum Arthropoda; class Insecta; order Orthoptera; family Acrididae; genus Schistocerca; species Schistocerca nitens. Next base: position 295,482,748 of record NC_064615.1, on the reverse strand, counting down.
CATACGGCGTGATGATGAATGTATAACTACATCCTGACACAAATGAAATTCGTAAAACGTCTGGTTGCCGTATTTTTTCAAGTAGTTACCAACAGTAGAATCACCCAGTGAAGGAATAGAACAGGCTGCCTGTCGTTACTTTGATTATTCCAGAATCGGTAGTTGAGCTGTCATTTGGCTCTCAGGTGTTGCAAGAGGTTTCGTATCATTTGCGGTGCGAAATTGTTAGGTGAGCATCTCAGGAGATAAACGCGAAGTCGTTCTAGATGATATTTCCATCTGATAAAAATTTGAAACGGTCTCCGGGAATAGTGAAAGCGGGATATCGGTGTTGAGTGACTACCCACTAAACCAGCCCTTTGCGCTGTTTTCAGAGGAATGACCGTGTGTTAAGTTAACCGTAACCTTACACGCAATGGTATATACTTAATGGCACAGTGCTCAAAGTACACAGTAGCTCTCTTTAAATCGATGAAAAGCAGCGTTATGGCCGTGGTCGGAATTTCAAAGCGATCGTCAATACATCATTAATTTACAAGACGCCAGTGCAGAATGCCTAGCTACGGTTAGAACTACAGTGGGGCAGGCACTTGCGTGATAAATTCCGTGATAAAATAAGCTTATAATGAAATAAAATAAGCTTAAATAAGCTTAAATAAATAAAATAAGCTTAAATAAAATAAGCTTATAAAATAAGCTTATAAAAATTTTCCTCGACATAAATTTCCACGACTGCACAAGTTTGCAGCTACGGCTATGTCAGTGTTTTTATCTACATACTCGTGCGATCAACTTTTTTCAGCAGTGAAGAGAACGAAATCTGCACTCAGAGAAACAAAGCAGAAAGCTAGTTTTTGAATCAGCAGTGCTCAGAAAGTGGTGCCAGGCAATGATGCTTTAGTGAAAACGAAAATAGGAAGAATTCTTTGGGATCCAGTGTTTTTGTGTTTAACCTGCGAATAAAACAGTCATGAAGTATAAGTTAATGTTAATTTAAACTTCATCCGAAAACAGCATTCATCATAAGGCTACAACAGTGGCAAGAAATATGTTTGGCACTTAGATGCTCCCTGTTCTTCACCCCATCAACTAACATAAGCTGCCGTAGAGTAGGCGCATTGGTAATAATTTCCAGATTGGGGCTGCCTCGTTCCCACTCCTCCCTCCCCTTCAGCCCTACGATTTCTCGCCGTGAGCCGTCCGGTTGGTCACTGCACAGATATGTGCCCGAGCAAGCTCGCAGGAGCAAGTCAGTGAACAGCCCTGCACTAGGCGGTTGAGAACGTATCTACGAAAAGCACTAATTGTCATAGTTATCGGTGCTAAACTCTGTCCCATTTATGGCGTCAATTTTTCACTGTACAAGACATTCTCGTAATTCCTCCGCTATTTCTAACGAAGAACTGATCGTGCAAGAAACTAGTGCCGTGTCGTGCACACTTGAAAATATTTCCGAAATAGTGCAAGCAAAGGTGTCGGGCGGTCACTTGAGAACACTGATTCCCCCTTCGCGTGGGAGCAGGGGTAGTTGAGTCAGCAGCGGCAGCGCGTACGCATGCCGTGCGTGACGGATGGCGTCGGCGCACAAAAGCGCCCATTGAGGCGACGTGGCCGGCCGTGGGCTGGGGTTTGGGGACGTTATCTTGGCGCGGCCTATCTAATCGCCGCCATCCTCCGGTAGCCGTGTGTGTACTTCGCTGCCAGTACCGCGTCTCAGTCCGATGTTGAGGACTCTTGTGTTTGCCCACCATATCACCCTTCCAGAGACTTTCGATCGCATGGCTCCTATCAGTGGGCGTCCCCCTATTTGGACGGTGTGTTACAGGGATACTGTACTTCTCATTCACAGGCGAGCTGTTGCTTTTCCGAGATATCTAGTTTCTCAGCTGAATGTACCAGATCATTGCCCTTTCAGTATCTCCTGGCTATCAGTAAATCGCGTCCTTCCGGTGCGTACTAACTACAAATATCTGCCTCCGTACAGTAATGACAGTCGTCCATGCCTTGGTCTGAAATGTGAAAGAGATGTGTTTCATGCTGCAACTCGATTTAGTAAAGAAAAAGGACGGGACGGAGAGACCGAACACTCCGCTCAAATACATTAACGACACTGTGCTTTGGGCATGCAACTATGTGCGTTTCAGTACTTTCACACGTAATTGTTTCTGTTTTCCAAGCAATTGTATTTCATTGTCGTTAAAACTTGCCGTGTGTGACGCTATTCTGATGGCAATAACGTTTTACCTCAACGGCGACTGTCTACTGGCTTCATTTTTCGTCCCCTTAGGACGAAGCCCGAACAAAACGTGTGGCGGGCGTTCAGATTCTTTACGCTGCTAAATGTAGGTAGCGTAAATGTTCTTAGCCATACAACGGTATTGTCAGACTTCGGAAGAACTTAATTGGGATGACCTGTAGTATTCCTAGGCACGTGTCCATATTAGCGATTACGAGGCAGTCTGTCAATCCATCCGTTATGCAACTTTTTTTATAATGAGGCCAATCGGGTACAAGGTTACTTGAGTTACTTTCTCACAGAGAAAAATATGTATTTTGATTTTTGGTAGAAACGAATTCGAAGTGGAATTATTATTATTATTATTATTATTTTAAGAACTTGAAAAGAAATTCTGAGTCATGTTTCAGCTAAGAAGTGCTGTGGAGGAGTGCAATCAATAGTCTTGTTTTCCGTCTAATTAGGCAGCTCAAATTCATTTAGTATAATAAGTATACCAGAATATTTTGGTAATTCTAAATATAATCACAGCATTTTCGTTTTTCGTGGTACTGTAAAATATTGCAATTTTAATCAGCGCAAAGAATTTAAAACATAATTATTTGCAATATTTTCGTCCGTAGCTCGTGGTCTAGTGACGTCGGCACGGTAGCTCAGCGTGTTCGGTCAGAGGGATAGCTGTCCTTTGTAATAAAGAGACTTGAGTGAATGGATCCACTATAAACTTGAACAAGCGTCAAGGGACGTCCGCTGCTAACAAATACAACGACCAGTAACGAACAAAAAGAAATTTAAAAGAAAGTGGCTACTGTCTTTGCCTGTAGATCGCGGGGTTCCGAGTTCGATTCACGGACGGGTCGGAAATTTTCTTCGTTCGGGAACTGCGTGTCTGTGTTTTTCGCATCATTTCTTCATATCTTCATCGCCGCGCAAGTCGACGATGTTATGTCAAGTAGAAAGACTTGCACCAAGCGACCGAACAGCCTCAGACAGGGACTCCCGGCCAGTAATGTCATCATTTGATTAACTTATCTACACTAAATTATTAAAGCCATGAATGTGAAGCGTCTGAAGCTCAAAAAATTTATTTGATAAATGTTTTTCAAGATGTATCGTGAGCATTTGTTTTTGTTCTTTCTCCTGTTCGTTGTTCAAAACCTACATCACTACTCACACTTAAGTACCAGGCAGAGAGTGCATCGACCCACTCTCTACCATTCCACTCTTGAACAATTTATTTGCCCATTCCCAGTTTATACTGGCGGAAAGAGACTCAACGAAAGGACCCAGATGTTGTTCATTAAGCGAATGTAAAGATATATGAGATTTCACCACTGTTAGGTTAGGGATTAATTAATAATCTCTAACATAGAAGCTACAGTCACGAAGAGCCCACGACTTGATGCCCTTCAATTAACCACTGTTGCTTACAGTTGGCCGTGATAGTAGCAACCGGAGAGTTACCGTATATGCGTTTGGTTTTGTAGAAACGTGTTACCTCGTGGAACTGATACTGGCAAAAGTGCAGTATTTTTGTGCTATAGCATCAGGGAGTTGCCTGTAAATCAACATAGATTAAATATTTGCGAGTGGCAAGAAACTGCGACGATCTTCTCTCTTAATTATTGTCAGTACAAGTCACAGTACTTGAGAATTGGGAAAGAACTGAAGGGCAGCTGCGAAATTTTTAATTGGCTTACGTATGAATGTAATTGCTCCCTTAAGGACATTTAATAATTTCAAGATTCAACAGAGTGAGTTAGTTTTCGAAAATATTCCACCTGCCGTTCGTGAAGTGGCGATACGCCTGGGCATTGAGTCAAACAGAGCTTGGATGGCGTGTACAGGTACAGCTACCCATGCAACTTCAACACGATACCACAGTTCATCAAGAGTAGTGACTGGTATATTGTGACGAGCCAGTTGCTCGGCCACCATTAACCAGACGTTTTCAGTTGGTGAGAGATCTGGAGAATGTGCTGGCCAGGGCAGCAGTCGAACATTTTCTGTATCCAGAAAGGCCCATACAGGACCTGCAACATGCGGTAGTGCATTATCCTGCTGAAATGTAGGGTTTTGCAGGGATCGAATGAAGGGTAGAGCCACGGGTCGTAACACATCTGAAATGTAACGTCCACTGTTCAAAGTGCCGTCAATGCGAACAAGGGGTGACCGAGACGTGTAAACTATGGCACCCATACCATCACGCCGGGTGATAAGCCAGTATGGCGATGACGAATACACGCTTCCAATGTGTGTTCACTGCGATGTCCACAAACACGGATGCGACCATCATGATGCTGTAAACAGAACCTGGATTCTTCCAAAAAAAATGACGTTTTGCCATTCGTGCACCCAGGTTGGTCGTTGAGCACACCATTACAGGCGCTCCTGTCTGTGATGCAGCGTCAAGGGTAACCGCAGCCATGGTCTCCGAGCTGATAGTCCAAGCTGCTGCAAACGTCGTCGAACTGTTCGTGTAGATGGTTGTGGTCTTGCAAACGTCCCCTTCTGTTGACTTAGGGATCGAGACGTGGCTGCACGATCCGTTACAGCCATGCGGATAAGATGCCTGTCATTTCGACTGCTAGTGATACGAGGCCGTTGGGATCCAGCTCGGCGTTCCGTATTACCCTCCTGAATCCACCGATTCCATATTCTAACAATCATTGGATCTCGACCAACGAGAGCAGCAATGTCGCGATACGATAAACCGCAATCGCGATAGGCTACAATCCGACATTTATCAAAGTCGGAAACGTGAAGGTACACATTTCTCCTCCTTAGCCGGCCGGTGTGGCCGAGCGGTTCTAGGCACTTCAGCCTGGAACCGCGCGACTGCTACGGTCGCAGGTTCGAATCCTGCCTCGGGCATGGATGTGTGTGATGTCCTTAGGTTAGTTAGGTTTAAGTAGTTCTAAGTTCTAGGGGACTGATGACCTCAGATGTTAAGTCCCATAGTGCTCAGAACCATTTGAACCATTTTTCTCCTCCTTACACGAGGCATCACAACAACGTTTCACCAGGCAACGCCGTCAACTGCTGTTTGTGTATGAGAAATTGGTTGGAAACTTCCCACATGTCAGAACGTTGTAGGTGTCGCCACCGGCGCCAACCTTGTGTGAATGCTCTGAAAAGCTAATGATTTGCATATCATAGCATCTTCTTCCTGTGCGTTAAATTTCGCGTCTGTAGCACGTCATCTTCGTGGTGTAGCAGTTTTAGTGGCTAGTAGTGAAGATACTGTTGTGGACCGAGTTGTTATCAACGTAGTAGATGACAGTTCCAGAACAGGAATGTATTTCTCGGATTCCGATAAGGATGTGAGACACTCAAATCTGTACCGAACGTTGTATGTCGATAGAATATCAACTAAAACACAGATTTAACTTGTGCTACGTGCTGTCGTCCAATAGAACAGGCGTGAACAATAATTAAAAGTAACACCACAACTATGGATCACTGGAAATGCGTATCAGCTAGTGATCTCGCGTGGGTGAGTCGGTAGCGCCTGAGACCGTCGTACCAAAGGTCCCACGTTCAATCCCTGCTGATGACTGTTTTAACTGTTTACGCGTGGAACTGTTATATGGGAGAACATTTTCCGGACATGTAAAAGGACCTTTTGGAGTTTGCAGCAGTGTTCTTTTGGCAGTCTTCTTTCGCTTCTTACGTTGGAAGTTGGTTGGTTGGTTGATTTGGTTGAGGGGACCAAACAGCGAGGTCGTCGGTCCCATCGGCTTAGGGGAGGATGGGGAAGGAAGCGGGCAGTGTCTTTTCAAAGGAACCATCCCGGCATTTGCCAGAAGCGATTTAGGGAAATCACGGAAAACCTAAATCAAGATGACCGGACGAGGGTTTGAACCTTCGAGTTGAAAGTAGCAAACTTATTTGTATAGATGCACTATGTGAGCAAATGTTTCCGGACATCTGGCTGAAAATGACTTAAAAGTTCGTGGCGCACTCCATCGGTAATGCTGGAATTCAATATGGTGATGAACCACCCTTGATGACAGATTCCACTCTCGCAGGCATACCATCAGTCACGTGCTGAAAGGTTTCTTAGGGAATGGCAGCCCGTTCTTCACGGAGTGCTGCATTGAGGAGAGGTATCGATGTCGGCCGGTGAGGCCTGGCACGAAGTCGGCGTTCCAAAACATCCCATAGATGTTTTATAAAATTCACGTCAGGACTCGATGCAGGCTAGTCAATTACAGGGATGTTACAGTCGTGTAACCACTCCGCCACAGGCCGTACATTATGAACAGGTTCTCGATCGTGTCGAAAGATGCAATCACCATCCCCGAATTGCTCTTCAACAGTGGGAAGCAAGAATGTGCTTAAAACACCAGTGTAGGCCTGTGTTGTGATAGTTCAAGCCCCTTCCATGAAAAACACGACCACACCATAACACCACCGCCTCCTAATTTTCCTGTTGCCGCTACACACGCTGACAGATGACTTTCACCGGGCATTCGTAATACCCACACGCTGCCATCGGATCGCCCCATTGTGTACCCTGATTCGTCACTCCACACAACGTTTTTCCACTGTTCAGTCGTCCAGTGTTTACACTCTTTACACCAAGCGAGGCGTCGTTTCGCATTTGCCGGCGTGATGTCTGGCTTATGAGCAACCGCTCGACCATGAAATCCAAGTTTTCTCACCTCCCGTCTAACTGTCATAGTACTTGCAGTGGATCCTGATGCAGATTGGAATTCCTGTGTGATGGTCTGGATAGACGTCTGCCTATTACACGTTACGACCTTCTTCAGCTTTCCGCCATCTCTGTCAGTCAACAGACGACGTCGGCCTGTACGCTTTTGTGCTGTACGTGTCCCTTCACGTTTCCAGTTCAGTATCAAATCGGAAACAGTGGACCTAGGGATGTTTAGGAGTGTGGAAATCTCGCTTACAGACGTATGACACAAGTAATCAGCTGACCACGTTCGAAGTTCGTGAGTTCCGCGGAGGGCCCCATTCTGCTCTCTCGCTATGTCTAATGACTACTGAGGTCGCTGATATGGAGTAGGTGACAGATACTTTCGATCACGTAGTGTAGGTTTGGTGTTCTGTCGGGCATGATGGACAAAACAGGCATCACTGACGATGAAGCAGCTTGTGGAGGAGGAGGAGATTATTGTTTAACGTCCCGTCGACAACGAGGTCATTACAGACGGAGCGCATGCTCGGATGAGGGAGGGATGGGGAAGGAAATCGGCCGTGCCCTTTCAAAGGAACCATCCCGGCATTTGCCTGAAGCGATTTAGGGAAATCACGGAAAACCTAAATCAGGATGGCCGGAGACGGGATTGAACCGCCGTCCTCCCGAATGCGAGTCCAGTGTGCTAACCACTGCGCCACCTCGCTTGGTCGCAGCTTGTGCATTTGTAGTTTCGCAGCATAAATAGTCGGAACAGTGGAATAAAGAAACAATTGCATCACACGTGCGGAAGTGTTAATAGTCCCATATAACATATAAACTTGTCATCGTTGGGGTTTGAACCCATGATCCTTTGCAGGACGATCTAACCCTCTATAAATATCCCTAAGGAAGCTACACATATTATTCACAGTTACGCTTTTTCTGCACTAAGTAGTTGTGGTGTTGTTTTTAATTAAGATTTACGCTCGCTCCCCTGGACGACAGTACATAGTACGAACTAAATGGGACTTTTCGTTGACACGGTATGAGAGCGTTGACAACCGGAGGCCTGGATATAAGAGATTACCAGACCACTGACTAATAAATACCTGCAGTGGTTTCACTATTCAACAGTACGGTGAACTCCCTGCAGTATACTTTTCTACGCACATAGCTCGCTCAGAAAAAATACCTTATGTTTAAGCTAGGAATTTTCGTCACTCTTTTTTGTGATTAGAATACTATGTTAGGTGAGAAGAAGAGCGTTTTATTCTTTCCGTCAGGTCACCTAAGAAGCGTGCAATAGTGCTGGAGTTTTGCCGAATACTGCTTCATTCTCTTTAGAAATTAAATGATATTCGAAGCTATATTATTTCTCTGCTCGCATCACTACAGGTTAGTTGGACCAGCTGGCTGGCCAGTGCTGTCAAAGTTAAATGCGCTATGGTCATACTTGACTGTACTGGACTCAGGTTGGCTTCCCGCTCCACATGAAACGAAATCCAGTGGGATTCAAGCAAATGCGTAAGTGTACATGGTGTAATGTTGGCATCTGGTTTATTCTTATGATAAACACAGTAAAGTTCCGAACTTACCATTTCTCGCCGTTGTTGTTTTTGTCGGACGAAAATGTTACTGAATGGACTGAAGCGATCCGGAATAAGTTGTCTATAAATGGATTGTGCAGTTCTATCATTACGTACCGTACCGTGAAGCGGGAGATATGAAAATAGTAACTTATTTCATATTCAGACGATATATTTCCGGATATTGGTTTCATATATTCCATATCAAAACCAAGTCTCCTTAGCAACCACTAGAAAACTGTAATACGCCGGCCGCTGTGGCCGAGCGATTGTAGGCGCTTCAGTCCGGAACCGCGCTGCTGCTACGGTCGCAGGTTCGAATCCTGCCTCGGGCATGGACGTGTGTGATGTCCTTAGGTTAATTAGGTTTAAGTAGTTATAAGTCTCGGGGGCTGATGACCTCAGATGCTAAGTCCCATAGTGCTTAGAGCCATTTGAAAACTGTAACGTTATTGGTGGTACGTCCTTTGAATATCTGTGTGTATCCTAAATTCTTGTTCCTTTGGATCTCCACTTCTTTGCCGTTCATGTCGATAGAACTTTCTGTGTCTACAAATTGCAGTATCTGCGTTTACAGAACATGGAACAAGGTATCAAACGGCCCCTGCATGTGTGCGTAAGACGGTATTGTTTTCAGTCCACAGCTTGTTAGGAATTGGTAAAGTGCATCCTTTCTCAGTGACCTGTGAATTCCGGAAGGTTTGTGAGGTTTGCTGTGTACAGATACAGCGTGAGCGTGCCGCTCATGAGGAGCGACGGCAGCATTGCCAGCTCACGTGCAGCCGCGGCTTTGTGCAGATGTGTGTAGCGACCGACCTCCGACCTGTGACGTCACGCTCTGCCAGATACAACTGCATCTGCGCCTAGTCGCAGTAGTTGCTCGCGTCGCTCTGCGGGCGGATAGCGGACTGCTTAGATACTGCCCCGCTGGGACTCGTGCGCTCTACTTCCCTAACTGTTATCTTCATTTTTCACACCTCCACGTGATGCAGGTGTTCTTGCACATAAGGTATATGTGAGCAGTGCCGCATATGAGTTGCTCAATACTCAACGATTTCAGTTTCGGGAAACAGGCCATAAATTTCCACTCTTTCTCAATAAACCACTATTCCATGTAGTTACGATTTTTTTGGCACACTCTGATCGCAATATGTGGTCAGTATTATGTTGCTACACAAAAAATATTTATGTTCAGTTGAAAAGAATTATGTTAAGCCTATGTAAATTAATAAATTATGTAACACACACATAAGGTAACGTATTATTTTATTAGGTTTGGAGATAAACCGCGGATGACGCTGACAGGTTGTGAATGCCCATAATGAATCTTTGTCTCTGCATCGGACTGAGCGTTTTTCTGAAATTTCTTGGCAGATTAAAACGGTGTGGCGGACCGCGACTGTAACCCGGAACTCTGCCTTTCCCAACTGATCCCTCCGGACGCGCCTTGCAAAAGTAGGAGAGAAGTACAGCAAGAAGGAAGGCTATGAGTCGTGTCTGGATACCTCAGTCGTCATTAGAGCATTCATTACCTGTGAAATGAATTTAATCGTCCGAGAAGTTTCAGATCGTGAGTTGATTGGATTGAAGAAGATTACGAGGAAGAAAAAAGGATTAAGAAAATAATCTTGTTCACAGGCTTCCAACATTTCTGTTATGTAATAACCGATCTTTACACTGGACATCAAAATGTTGTACCAGTTTCATGCATTTTGTCCATTGTGCTCCATTGGCTATCACGTCAAGTATGGGAAATGCTTGCTGTTGTAACTGTCGGTCGCGCGCTGATTGGCAGCATAATCGTAGAAAAATGTTTGCTTTTGGTGTGGTCTGTGTATTGTACGTTCAACCAATGCTACGAAAATGGTAACGGCAATTCAGTGTATCACTGTTTATTTCGAGAAAACTTGCCGTCGCCTCTAGTTGTTTTACTGCAGGACGTCTATTTGACTTTAACACAAGTGCTTCGTCATTCCATATTGGAGATGGGATATGCAGTCTGGAACCGCAAGACCGCTACGGTCGCAGGTTCGAATCCTGCCTCGGGCATGGTTGTTTGTGATGTCCTTAGGTTAGTTAGGTTTAACTAGTTCTAAGTTCTAGGGGACTAATGACCTCAGCAGTTGAGTCCCATAGTGCTCAGAGCCATTTGAACCATTTTTAGATGGGATGGTTAATCTTACTCTCCACTCCAAATATAAGAAGATTTCTTTCTTATTGGCTAATGAAAACTACTACACGGAAATGTTTGGCAAGAAGATAGATTTATCTGGCCCTCAGTCCTCCTGAACTGTGAAACGAAGTCCTGAAGTGCAGTAGTTACGATGTACGGCTTTACGGGCGCCAACATATTGTTCAGTAGTTTTACACAGCGCGGCTAATTTGCCGAGTTTTAAGCAGCTCATTAGGCGGAGGCAGTGTTCACGCCGGGGATGAGCCATCTGTACGGCGTCGTGACGCCGCTTAATTACCGCGCGTTGACAGTGCGTAGCGCACCCACCTACGCAGATTTCATACCGCCAAGTGCGGCGCTGAATACGATGCTCATTCTGTAATAAGAATTAACGTCTTACACGGTGTTAGCCACATGATGGCGCTGTGCTAAACCCGTTGAATGGGAATGTAGCGTTCTGTCTAATTATCACAAAATGTTACACAGGGATAAAGTACTGCTGAATTGCAGGCACCTTGACATGTAGGTAATATCTTCCTAACGAAGTGTGCTAGACACGTTGAGTATCAGCGTACTTTTACTTGTGTAAAAGTTTTAAGTAATTGATTGTTGATGTAGTACGGTATCCGTGAAATATTTTTTGCAACAATGTACCAATATGCGTATTAGTATCATTTTATGTATACTGTTTAGTATTAACAGTAATATTATATGAACGGCTCCCTTCGGATTTTCACTTTTAGTTAGACGTTTCAGACAGAATAACACCATAATAATGAACTTACGGATGACATGAAAAAACAGTGAGCTCTGCTGTGTAGGGGAAGTTGTAGCTCGATTAAAATAACTGTGTGTTACAGTGATTGGGGGGGGGGGGGGCATGTTGTGTGCATCCAGTCACGCTTGACAAGGCGCTGAGAGTACTGTACCTGCAAGATGCGATACGACAGCCACGTGGAGCTCGAGAAATAACTACAACTGGCTGTCCTACCTTAAGAATTGCTGAATCGTCTAAACTCTACCACTAAGTTTTTATAACCACGGTTTAGTCTCTGAGAATACACGAACACGCGTGTTGACTAACAAAATACAAGCGACGTGGTCGTGTGTCTCCCTGTGTTCAAAGACACTTAGCTAGATATTACCGATTTTGTTTTGTGTGAAATTAGATTCACAAGAGGTGTGGCATGCGGTTCACTTAACGATATTTATTTACAACTCACGTGTTTCCTCCTTAACCTGTTACCAGTATCACTGTTCAACTTCTCCATTTTAGTATTGTGGAGAAGCTTGGCTGATTGTACAATGTGCACTTAACGTCCACGTGAACGGCGTTCCAGAGTTAGCGGTAGCGCTCCATCAGAGTTAATCCAGAGTATGCGACCCGTAGTGATGTGGTGTGTCGTTGCGGTGATGGGTAACCAGCGGAACTGGAGCCACGGGAGACGCTCGATAGGCGGTGTAACGTGAGAAAGCGACTGTGTTGCAAACAGATGCGGCTGGCTGGCGGCGGCGGCCGGCTCGCGCGTTGTGTGTGTGTAATCGCCACTGCAAGTGGAGCCGGCTCCCCTCACCGGCCGCGGATTAGCGCGGGGTGCCGGCCCGCCAGTAATAACAAGGGATATTAATGACGTGACGTGCACGCAGGCGTCGGCCGCAGCGAGATGCGCGAACACAAACGTGCGCCCCGGCGCGAGAAGGCACTCTGCGGACTCGGCCGGCGGTTCACTTGCGGCTGACAGCTTTCTTGTAAGAGATTTGCAACTTCGCGTATGCTCAGCCCTGTAAATTTTTCATCGCAAACCGAACGAGGTGGCGAAGTGGGTCTAGCGTCCTATAGGACGGCGGTTCAAACGCCAATCGGGGCATCCAGAATACGTTTTTCGTGGTTTCCTTAGTCGATTAAGGCAAATGTCCTCTTAGTTTCTTTGGAAAGGACATGTCCGATTTCGTTCTCTATTAGTTTTCCAATACGAGTTTGTACTCCATCTCTAACGACCTCGTCGTCGAAGGGACGTAAAACCCTACTTTCGCTTCCGCCCCAATTATAAAATCTATGGGGCGTGTTTTTGGCTACCCGAAGTGAATGGTGGAGATTGAGAAGACTAGGACCCATATTTTGGAGGGGAGACCATCAAACCTCGCTGACGGCGTTTTATTTTTATATACAGGTTGATTTTTATCACCGTTTAAAAACCGCCAAAGTGACGTAGATGACTCTGAGACAAGTAATTTAGTATAAGACAAATGGGGCCGCAAATGTCAGGAAATACCCCGAAAGTGGACCTCAAGTGTTGAACATGTGACGTCACCAGCTGATGGTACCTCACCGCACGTGTAGCGAATGGGCTTGTCGATCCTACGTTTGGTGGTAGGTTACACGTCGCTCCGCTGGGTTACTTGCTTTGGAACGGCTTTTGTAAATGTGATCTGTTGTAGGCGTAGAAGTTGTAAATTATTGTCCTCACTTTAACAAAGCGAAAGCTGTTCTTATTTTGTGTTTCTTTCGTTTTGTCCCTTTTTCTTATATTTAAAGACTTTATTTAGTGAAAAACACGTAGGTCATTTGCTGGTAGCGGTGCAATTCGGAAGCTCATACTGTCTCCTAGTGATTTAACGTCGCAGGTTTTTGTTTTACTGTACTTCGCAGTTACCAACGGAGCCCGCGAGACCGGTAAATGAAATCACGAATATTACCTCAGTTTACTATGCACACACACAAAAAAAGATACTGCCTGCCAGACACAAGACTCGAATCCTGAGCCCCTCGCGCTGATGTCGAGCAGTTAGACCCGAAACCACACCGACGTTACAAGTCTGAGGCTGTTGACTACACCATATTGCAGCCACTATTGTTTACCTCCCGTTTCATAACTGAGATAGTGTCCTGTATCGACGCCGAATATCCGAGCGGCCCCGAAACTAAGTAGTAAAAATTGTTCCATGAAACAGTTTTTCAATTCCTTTCCCACTCCCTGTAAATTAATTCATGACGCGAATCGAAACGAACTGCGTTTCGTTCGCTGCGACTATTTTACAAGGATGATGATACAGTAATAATAATAATAATAATAATAATAATGCCAGCATCTACTTTTGAGGAGGTGCAGTAAAGCCGGTGTGTTCCATTTCTGAAACACACACAGCAAAAAGAAACAAAATAAAAAATGTTCTTTGCAGTTTACTATGTAACTGAAACTTGAAATCCTACGCTTGTTGTAATAGTTGTGTAGTTCTCCCCCCCCCCCCTTTCTCTCTCTCTCTCTCTCTCTCTCTCTCTCTCTCTCTCTCACACACACACACACACACAGACACACACAAGCTTATATTGCTACAACTCCAGACTGTAGCAGGTTTACGTGCGTCTTCACTACCCTTATACTGAGAGCTTGCAAATGCGATAGGAGTGAGGTCGGCTGCCGCCAGTGTTTTTAGCAATCGGCTGCCCAGTCTTGCGTTGACGCGCGGATACTAAGAAGGTACGGGTTGCTAATATTGTTTGCTTGCGTCAGTAAGTACAGTAGTTGTTTGACAGGTGAGAAAGGTGTTTGTTCGCTGCCGGTTACTACACAAACGCCTATTCTCGCCAGTGCCACAGTATCAGTACGATAATCCTTCGGAGAGATTAGCGGTGGTAAAGATCGTGCAGAGATCTTGATAAGCTTTCCATAGGAAAACTAAATATATATCGCTTGAAGGAGAACAGTTTTCTGGCCAAATTTTTGAGTTCGAAGACCCATGTATGATTTTTCTCTCTTTTTGTAGCAAAGTATACTTTGACACGGTCGAAAAGTCAGTAATCTCATTTTGCGTATCATTTCTCACATACTGACGAAAACCACGGTAAGAAGGCGTAGACTATGAAAGATCCTGTGGAATGAATAGAGGTCTGTGACAGCAGAATGTCTTCCAGACTACGCAGTCAAGGAAGAAGTGCAAGTCAATAACTTTCTTACAAATAGCAGCTGAGTTCCGGTTTGTATCTGACGTTTAAATTGAGGAAAAGTCACAGATTTCTTTGTTGCAGAGCTAGAATCTTGCTCACGCGACCTACTTCAACCACCATAGTTGCATGGTTCCCTCTATTATGTGCAGCGAGACACGTTTGTTCTCTGAGGAGAAGCTCGCAGCTACACCTGCTGCTGCAGAAGAACCCGAGAAATAATATCCGAGCACAACGAGTAATTTATTCTCCATGTTTATGCTACGTTGCAGTTTTGAGTGACTTAGGTGTCGGTCAATCGCTGTGTAGCGGTGTGAAATAAATGGAAAGGAAGAGAATAATATATAACTGCGTCTTTGCTTTAGCGTAAGGTTACATCGTTAATGATCAGAGTCCTTTTAAAATATACGAACTGTTTTTCTAAAGCCACAACCTAATAAAACAACTGATTTATTATCTGTATTAAAAGTCTGCGAAAGATTGAAATTTGGAATGCTGAGTCCGCTTTACCTTGTTTCCAGTTAGTTATTGGAGCTAACGAAAAAATGTAAAGTGCCGTTAATTATCTGACCCGCCTTTCTATAGTCCTTCGGAAAAATTCGGTGAGTAGAACAGAACAGAGAAAACTGCCAGAAGAGTTTATACTTTCATTGATGAAAAGTTACAAAATTAGCAGCTCCAAAAGTAAAGTGAAATAGTTGCCGTCGATACAGGAACAGCTCACTAATGGTTTCAGTGAATACGTACACGAGTTGCATATCGGCCAACTCTTCATCGGTTTAACTATCGATTATACTAGTAATCAGTTAGCGTATAACCAACACTGTCGGAAAAACAAACTCGAGACAGAACTGAGCAGTATTGAATGCAAGCTCTGAGGTCGAAGATTGAAGTGGGCATTACTGTTGTCAACAGCAGCTACCGCGAGTGAATGGAACAAATTTGTTTCCAAACAGCATACGCAGCACTTACCGCGGAAATTTGCTCTGTTGCGCAGCTAATTTCAGTACAGTACACGTAGAAAGATAAATAGACCTAATAAATCGAAGGACATATGAATTATCCTCTAACGAGCCACCTTACTTAGAAATTATCCGTAAAGAGCACCCGAAATGTTATCTATGGAGTTCCAGCTTCTCTATGTATACTGTCATCAAGAGTGACGTGACGGGATGCACAAATTTATCCTTTTATTTTGTTTCTAGCACACCCTCCTCACGAATCCTGCTCTATTTGATGTTACTCTTACTCCCCGCTACGTGACAGTGAGATGCTAGACCCATAATTCGTTCCATCAAGAGTCCATCTATCTGTCATGGAGATAAATGGTAAAGAGTTCTGGATATTTATAGAAAACTTAGAGTCCTTTACGAACAATTCCATTCTCAGTAGAAAATGCCTAAGGAAAACTCGTCAATATCACGACAGATGGAACTTTGCCTCGGACGCGTGCTTGGCCCCTGTCTGGGAAGCAATATGTCGTTTATGTGCCCCGGCTGCGACGAGAGCTGGAGGACGCAGCACAAAGCCCTTTGCACTGATCCTCGGCCGAATCGTACCCTGGCAGGGGGTCCAGCTGGTGGAATAGTGTACTATAGCAAGTTGAAAAGAGTGTCTACACGATTATCCCTGTGGAGGGCGTGCGGTTGCTTCATCCCCCACGGGCAGTATCCGACACCCTGTTACAAGTCTAATCCCCTAACCACCGCTGTTTCGCCACGGGTCTATTCAAGTACCGGTTTATGATTATTGAAATCATAACCTATTCTTCTCCAGCGTAGTGAGGGTTAGGGGATGCGGCAGCCGATGCTCTTTCCGACCGAAACCCACCCTTAGAGGGAAGGGTCTCCACTCAGCGGTTGCCGAGTGGCGTGTGTGTGTGCGCGCGCGCGCCCCGCAAAGCATGAAAATGATAAACTAGTGGCTAGGGGTGTCGGGAGGGCCTGGCGAATCGAGGTCAGCGTGCCGGCTATTCATATGCTAAAATATCGTTATTAATATGTCTGGGGCGGCGGGGCTAAGCGGCGCATTGTGCTCGCGTTTCACACCTCGCGCGCGCAACCTGCTGAGCCCGCAACCAGCAACCCCTCTGCAAATATTGCTGTCGGCCCCGCGCCGCCCCTTTGTGGTCCGCAGCCTCCGTAGGCGCACCTGCTCGGCCTGTCCTCGCACGCCCGACTCAGCCTACGCTACGTTCCAGCGACAATAGCGGAGTACTACGTTGCAACTACTAATGTGGCCATGGCCGTTAGTAGCTTCAGTCCGTGGTTTATTGTCGTGTCTAGTTCCGACCATAATTTTTACTGTCCACCGTCAGGAGATCCAGTGCTAGAATTGTAGAACTGTACGCATTTCATGAACTTTGTTTGGAATCTGGCTTCTTTAATAACAGAAGCCACGGTAATCATCTGGCTGAGGTTGGAGGCACTTCCTGTGGTTTCTCTTAACGTTTGCGAATTAAATTTATGTTTCTAAAAACTCTGCTTTCAGCACAACACAATGTTTTGTTCTTGAAAAGAAAGAAAGTCGCGAGTTTTGCAGGAGTTTTTAAAAACCAAAGAAGCCCTGATATTGTGCCGTAGGATTAGCTCTTTTCATACTTTTATTCGAGAAAAAGATCATTAACTGTAACACTGCTATCGTGAATTGCTCGGGTAATATGTTTTCTGAGGTAATCATTCACCATCTGATGTCAGTAGTCACTTTCTGCAGATCCTGTTTATTTGTCCGGACTGAGCTTTGTCTTCAGATGAAGGGCGCAGTCTGCTAAGTGTATTCCGTACAAGTCCCAAATCATCCAGTAGATGAGAAAACATGATGCCTAAAACTGATGTCTGTATTTTTTTTTATATTATTGCATTACAACGAAACAAAGTTCCTTGATCGAAATTGGCATCCATGAAGTTTCTCAGGTATTCTACCATTATCCTAACTGAACTGAAATGCATAAATGCAGTCTACGAAATCTGAGCAGTGCACTCACTATGGCTAATGTACTCGTACAATCTCTTTAAGTACCACTAACACGTACAATAGCATTGATATAACTGGTTGAACCTAGTCTTTTATTTCGTATTTTCAGTCCAAGCCGCTTGCTGACATCATCCTTCAGTTTTCCCCGTGCAGCGGTTGGCGATTGTAGGGAAGGTCGTTTCATCAGTTTCTTTGTTACCTCTGTCACAAACCTGAACTCGCTGCCATTTGGACATTAAAATTTCACTTCAATCGAAGACTTACGAAGGGGGTACCCAAAAAAAGCTATATATTTTCAGATTGTTTACATAACAACCTTATCCCCTTCGAAATACTCTCCATTGCAACTAATACATTTTTCCCACCGGTCCTTCTACTTTGGGAACATTTTTTGTAGTCATCTTTAGAAATGACTGACATCTCCTTCCTGTTTTTTTTTTTTTTACTTCTGCAGTGTTGTCAAATTGGTGTCTTTTCATGCGTGGAAATAAGAAGTCGCGCGGGGCCAGCTGAGACGAATAAGGTACGTGGGGCAGCGGAACCGTGTCATTTTAGACAAAAACTGTCTTAACAGTGATGGCTGTGTGTGCAGGTGCGTTCTCATGGTGGAAGAACCAGTCTCCTGTCTACCACAGATATGGTCTTTATGGCGAGCACTCTTGCGCAATCTTCTTAAAACTTCCAAATAAAAGGTTTGATTTATGGTCTAAGCTGGGGGAACAAAATTCGAATGATCTATACCCTTGACATCAAAAAAGCAAATCATCGTTTTATTTTGATGTTTGACTGGACGACATTTTTTTAAATTTTTTTTCTAGGTTGACAATGACGTCTTCTATTGTCTCGACTGATGTTTTGTTTCTAGGTCGTAACCATAGCACCATGACTCATTCATGACCGGTAGTGACCTTTCACAGGAAATATGGATCAGTTTCAAGCGCGACATGTTTCAACTCGACGTTCCTTTTGATTGTCAGTCATAACTCAAGAACCAAACTTGGCAGCAACCCTTTTCATTCCCAACGTTAAAGTTCTCTGTACCGAGTTCCAAAATAGCCCACTGATCTCTGACAGTTGATCAACTGTCTGACGACGGTCTTTCAATATTTTCGTCGACTCGAGCAGTTGATGGACGTCCGGAATGAGGCTTGTCGTCAATCGACAAGTCGCCAAGTTTAAATCGAGCAAACCACTCACACACTTAGAGTTTTTCACGTAGCGTCATTTTGGTAAGCTGTTTTCAACATTGGAACGTTTCCAGCAGCATTTTTACCGACTAGAAAACAATATTTCACAGCTGCGCAATCATCTCGCACAATTCCTTGCAGAATGATTGCACGGTTGACGGTTGACCTATCTTTTCAAATAACAGCGTTTGCCTGCTGTTATTTTCAGCACTTCGTTTCACACAGCTGCTGTGTTTAGCGGTATTACAGTGTTGTTGCACATTAAAGCGCTTTTCTGCACTATAACTTCACACAGTTTACAAAATAATATTTTCCCATCAGTATTAAAGAACTTCTCTCCAAATTCTCGGACATATCCTCGCAGCTTCACACTGTCGGAGAACTTTGCTTTAGACATGTTGAACAAGGCAAAGGCTTTATACAAACTGGTTACTGGGAACACCTGTGCGACTACGATGATTATTACGGCAGAAGCCGCCTTTGTTGGCTCTGAGAGCATATTGTCGACTCTCCGCAACAATGTTTTATGTTCGCGAAACGACTGTTGTGGTTCACCGATTTTCTGCTACAGTCCTGAGAAATAAAGCTGTGTACTAATTTATCTGTTTATCTTTCATAATAGCACGTTAAATATTGTCTCGTGAGCAACATATTCATTTTCTTATTCGTTTGTCCCGTAAGATAAGAGAAAAACGTTATACGCATTTTTGGCAAAAGTTGACGGAAATATGGCCTACTACATTAAAAGTTAGCCGCAATATGACCTATTACTAAAATTTGTTGAAATACGACTTTATATACGCAATCGAAATACATTTTTCGACACTAAAAGGCCTAGATTTGTGTATAAATTGTTCTACAAATCACCCTATAGTTCAGAAAAAATGACTCGTCATTAAAATCCAGGCCCTAATGATCACATATACTTCCTGGAAAATCCTGTCCGACGCTCAAGATAGTAGTGCAGTGCTACCCTTATTGGTAGCCTTTGGGGCAACTTTAATTGCGGTCCACTTCGAATGTTTTTTGACAAATATATGTGATTGCGTACCGGGATAATTATGGGATTAATTTCGATTACTTTCTCCTTCTCTGATATGTTTGAGAAATGTTAAGTCTCTGAAAGACACATCCGTCATCAGTACTTTAAGATTACCTGAAAAATTCTTGTATTTAGGTTTGCTCTGCTTACTGGAATTCCGGTAAATGAGACAATCAAAATGTGCTATAAAGCTATGCCGAAAATTAAGCGTACTAGTTAGCAATAAGGTAAGAAAAAGAACGTGGCGAACAGAAAACAGAAGCAGGGGCAGGATGATAGGACATTGTACTAGAGGGGAACCGTAGACGGCAAAAGCCGCGAGGGAAAGTGATTGGAAAATATCCAGTAAATAATTTTGGCATAGGGAAAATACTTGTGGCTGGCCAAAGCAACCCAGCCAGAAAACCGGACTGACGACACTAAAACAAGAAGAGCGCTTAAAGTGGACTATATATAGCAACGACCCTTTATTTCACGAATAACGCGATTTAGCGTTTCGTCAAACCGTCTACCAATTTTATTCAAAGCAGATGCATCACTCTTCAGAAAAGAGAGACTTAAGAGACAGAAGCCGCAGCGTGAACCGGGAATCTTTTTGCAGATGATCCCACGTAGTCTATCTGTTCGATTCACATCTCATTTGAGTTTTCTTCTTTACTTTCAGCACCAAAAGCGACAGATGAGGCTCGGAGTAAAGATCTGCGTGCGCGTGGCAGCCCAGTAGGGTCAGTAAAGAACACGCGGTGGCCGCAGCGCTTTAACCGGAAGCACGGATCGCACCTGCCAAATTCCCGGAGCCGTCCGAGTAGGGCGTGATCTCGCGTAATCCGCCGGGTCCAGTCCTATGTGCCGCGCGCTGCTAAGCCATGCAGACTCTCGCCACCTGTCCACCCCGGCTCGCAACTTCCTCAATAGCACCGGCACCGGCGGCGGCGGCGGCGGCGGCAGAGGATTTAACGCTCCTGTAAATAGGAGCTGCCGGCCCCTGGTCCGGAGCCACGTTTGAAGTTTACCCTGCTCGCCCACCGGATGATGTCCACAGTCCGCAAGCACACGCGTTTCAGTAAGCCTCCCTCTCCAATCTGAGGAACTGGCAAAGAAAACGCCCTACTGGACCGAACGCTTTGGAGACAGCAGGTGTTAGATAGGGAAATCTGAGCAAGAATACGAATTGCTCCTCGTCCTACCTTCTTCGAATGAATCATCCTTAATCTTCAGTTATTCTTGTGCGTTAAGGAACAGGGGAGATTTATCAGTTATTGTGCCTTTTGCACAATATCGTATCAGAAATAATAATGAAAAAGATTGTATTTCTCCAGGACACTGCGAACATACGGAAAACTTTTATTTTACTACAAGGACCTGAATATTTTATTTTAATGCCACATGGATTACATGAGCGTAAGCTTATGTTGTTGCACCCCAATGATAGGCGCTGAGGTGGAGTGGGAGATGGAATAGCATTATCGTGGCAAAGTTTGCTCGGTTTCTACACGTGACTGCAGGCAGAATTCACATCATCCCTGCTTAGAAACACTCTTCGTCATGTACTTTTCGCGTAGTATAGATGTAGTCGTGCATATCACGATGTTGTTGTTGTTGTTGTGGTCTTCAGTCCTGAGACTGGTTTGATGCAGCTCTCCATGCTACTCTATCCTGTGCAAGCTTCTTCATCTCCCAGTACCTACTGCAACCTACATCCTTCTGAATCTGCTTAGTGTATTGATCTCTTGGTCTCCCTCTACGATTTTTACCCACCACGCTGCCCCCAATGCTAAATTTGTGATCCCTTGATGCTTCAAAACATGTCCTACCAACCGATCCCTTCTTCTAGTCAAGTTGTGCCACAAACTTCTCTTCTCCCCAATCCTATTCAATACCTCCTCATTAGTTACGTGATCTACCCACCTATCTTCAGCATTCTTCTGTAGCACCACATTTCGAAAGCTTCTATTTTCTTCTTGTCCAAACTGGTTATCGTCCATGTTTCACTTCCATACATGGCTACACTCCATACAAATACTTTCAGAAACGACTTCCTGACACAAATCTATACTCGATCTTAACAAATTTCTCTTCTTCAGAAACGATTTCCTTGCCATTGCCAGTCTACATTTTATATCCTCTCTACTTCGAGCATCATCAGTTATTTTACTCCCTAAATAGCAAAACTCCTTTACTACTTTAAGTGTCTCATTTCCTAATCTAATCCCCTCAGCATCACCCGATTTAATTTGACTACATTCCATTATCCTCGTTTTGCTTTTGTTGATGTTCATCTTATATCCTCCTTTCAAGACACTGTCCATTCCGTTCAACTGCTCTTCCAAGTCCTTTGCTGTCTCTATTCCGGAGGTAAAATAGTCCCCCCCATTCTGATCTCCGGGCGGGGACTACTCAAGAGGACGTCGTTATCAGGAGAAAGAAAACTGGCATTCTACGGATCGGAGCGTGGAATGTCAGATCCCTTAATCGGGCAGGTAGGTTAGAAAATTTAAAAAGGGAAATGGATAGGTTAAAGTTAGATATAGTGGGAATTAGTGAAGTTCGGTGGCAGGAGGAACAAGACTTTTGGTCAGGTGATTACAGGGTTATAAATACAAGATCAAATAGGGGTAATGCAGGAGTAGGTTTAATAATGAATAAAAAAAATAGGAGTGCGGGTTAGCTACTACAAACATCATAGTGAACACATTATTGTGGCCAAGATAGACACAAAGCCCATGCCTACTACAGTAGTACAAGTTTATATGCCAACTAGCTCTGCAGATGATGAAGAAATTGATGAAATGCATGACGAGATAAAAGAAATTATTCAGATAGTGAAGGGAGACGAAAATTTAATAGTCATGGGTGACTGGAATTCGTCAGTAGGAAAAGGGAGAGAAGGAAACATAGTAGGTGAATATGGATTGGGGGGAAGAAATGAAGAGGAAGCCGCCTCGTAGAACATATCACGATGTAGCTCAATTTCTAGTGCCCTCTTTAAATACAACCTCTGTAAGACTGCTCAAGAGGAAACGATTCTTGCGACGTTTGAATATAACATTAATGTTTTTAGTTTTTGGTACCATCTCGGTGTACTATCAGAATTTCCCTGATTTAGGACGGTATTTCCTGCGTTTAACGCCGGCCGCGGTGGTCTAGCGGTTCTGGCGCTGCAGTCCGGAACCGCAGGACTGCTACGGTCGCAGGTTCGAATCCTGCCTCGGGCATGGGTGTGTGTGATGTCCTTAGGTTAGTTAGGTTTAAGTAGTTATAAGTCTCGGGGGCTGATGACCTCAGATGCTAAGTCCCATAGTGCTCAGAGCCATTTGAACCATTTGAACCTGCGTTTAACGCCGTAGATGTTGATGATTGGCTATTGAATGGTATTACGATAATTGGTAGGAGCGTTCACAGCCGTTCTACTTGCTGAAGGGCGGGGGGGGGGGGGGGGTGATCGGCGCCTTGTCCGGTCGCAGAAGTGTGCAGAAATGAAGCGGTACCAGTACTTTGTAACTTTCAGCATCATATAAGCGGCCACAAAGGTATACGATTTTATATCCGAGTAAGTTATTTTGCCCATTCACAAAGAATGCTAAGAGTTTGAATTTCCAGTGCTATAGTGTCAAACTTATAAGTTTTTTTTATATAGTCTTACCTTCTATAAGCGGATCTTCTTTAAGACACAGGTTAAAACAGACCCCAACCTCGTCGTCGATGGAAAGTTAAATCCCAGCCTCGCTTTGTATAACAGAACAATCCAATCTAAAAGACAGTGTTATCGCAGTTGGGCAGTCTTTGCTACCTAACTCTCGCCGAAATGGCTCTTCTCTCTTTAGTCCACTGCGGTTTGTGTAAAATGATTGTCTTGTTTTGGACAATTGCTGTGAGTGAGTGCTTGGAAAGTATGATGTCGTGTACCGTTGTACTCATTGTCTACTTCTCTGCGATAGCAAAATCGTAAACCACCGGAGCATCACCACAACGGTGCTGTTATGCCCCCGCTCTATGTGACGTTCCGGGAAGGTTTAAATTTTAAGCCAGGACGTTGAAGTCCTATCGCTCCTCTAAACCTTGCCATTTGTTTATTGCAGGTATGAAACGAAATGGTGTTGATCTGGCAAAATCATGCCACCGTAGTGAGTCTACTATGTGTGTCAAATGAAAGCGACTTTGCAGTGGGGGAGGCAGGAAAACGGAAGTGGGAGCTGAGAGACGAGACGAATTTTCAAGTTTCGCGGTACAGTCACCCGCAAATTTTTTACTTCCATTCTAGCCATTTTCGGAATGTTCGGAAGCGATTTGGACACTTTACCCTTTCGTTTACTGAGCTCGATCGTGGTGACTGGGGAAATGCGGTAAAATTTAATTCGATGTGAAAGGCGCACGTAAAAAAAAAAAAAAAAAAAAAAAAAAAACCGTCGGCGGTGTGCCGCACAGAAACGGTGTTGAGAGGCGCGTCCGGCCGGCGCTAGGTGACAGAGCGGGATCGGGTGACGGCCGCATTGTGCGGCGGGGAAATCCGCCGCGACCGCGCCTCGGGCGCCCGTCTGCCGCGCCGCGCCGCGCCGTGTCGTGTCGCTTTACGCACTGGTCGGTCTTCGCTGGCGCTTAATCTCGCACATCCGCCGGCGCGCCGCGCCCACGCGCTGCCTGCGCTCCGCAGCGCCACAGCGCCTCTTGCGAAGGCCCAGGAAACTGCACACCGCGAGCAGCTGATGTCTCTTGCGTGCTGCCTCAGCACTGGAAAAAACGAGTGCCAGTACAGTCCTTTGTCACTTAAGGCAATTGCTGAACCGATTCACCGCTAAAAACGAACTGTCTGTCTCAGAAATCAGATAGAATAAAGTACTTTTTACAGACGAATTCCGCAAGTTCAACCGCAGTATACGCCAAAGTAACGTAATTCGCCTTGGAATCCAACCTCAGCCGCCAGTATCAAAGTAAAATACACAGGAAAATTCGTAGGCTGCGCAGCAAAAACTGGGCTTGGTGAGCTTGTTAATGGTTCCTGTGAAAAAAAAAGGACAACCATTTGCCCCGACATAATTAACTCTGCTTGAGATAAGTAGTATTGCAGCGGTGTACCGTGTGTCTAGTGCGTAGTGCCATTGGCTATCGTAGCAGAGCCCGATGCGACGTAGTATGTTTTCACCGTGCAATGGTCTGAAACGGGATTCAGTTGCCTCATGGTGCCTACCGAGGATCTGCCTGAGAAATTAAGCTTGTTATCTTGACGCACAAGGAGCAGTCATCGTACTGGGGCACGTTTTTATGCACCGTCGCTCTCCCTTGCACTGGAGGAGACGGTCTCTCAAGACAGTGCGCTGCCCTCCAGCTCGACTGCCTGCACTGACCGCCGTGACTTATGGCACCGGGCCAGCTTGCGCGCCCCACGTCTGATTGTAATGCAACACCCGCTCAGATTTACGGCCACTCGCAAAATAAACCGGTCCACCAGAATAAATTTTAAAAAGAAATGGGAACACGCACAATGTGCTCCTACATTCCAGGTGTATACTGCTGCCAGGTCCTGTGTGGGCTTCCATTAATACAGCAAGAGTACCACCTCCCTTCGTGTTTCACATGTACGTGTAAACTCCATAGACACTGTGCAGTGCGAGGCGGAGAGTACTTCGTACCAACATTAAAACTGAGAAGTACTATTCCACTCGAGTATCATTTTTTACGTATGGGCCATAATCTTTCCATTTTACTCTCATCGTCCTTTCGTGATATACGACGGTTGTAGCAGGATCGTCGTAAAGTCTACCTCGAATGTTGGAGCTCCAATTTTACTGAACGGGGTTTCGCGAGAACAACGTCGTCTTGATACTAAGATGTTCATTAAGTCCATTAAGCACCTAAGTTACACTTTCATAAAGCCTAGTTTAAGATTTAGGCTGCATCCTAACACATGGTTTCGCTCTTCCCCTTTCACATCCCTCATGTCATCATCAACAAACATAGCGCACATCGCCTTCACCAATACAGAAAACCTCAGGCATAAATAGTGATACTACACTAAGAGAAGTCTGCGATGCTTACTTTCTCCAGCAATTCCATACGACTTACCTTATACTTCATTTCAATAGCGAGGTAATAAGTACAAACAGTACAGCGTCGCCAGTACAAATTCTGCGATCTACTGATTTCTTCACCTTCCTTTACAGGGAACCGAACCGCCTTTAGTTAGTTTATAGCAACAATACGTATTTTTTTTTTAATCAAGTCCTACAAGAGTTATACGGATTTGCAGATAAATGTCTTCAGCCATGCAGCTCAGGTGTCGTACTATTTAAGATGACTTATGTCTGGATTCCTTCCCGATAAATAACGTTCTTACGAAATCTTTGTTTTATGCCTGTGTAATGACTGTAGATAAATCTAAATGAAAAACACAATGTTGTGTATGTTCTACAGTATCAATTTATTTCATTAACGGACTACCCCGCGGGGTAGCCGGCGGTCTGAGGCATCTTGACACGGTTCGCGCGGCTCCCCCCGTCGGAGGTTTGAGTCCTCCTTCAGGCATGGGTCTGTGTGTTGTCCTTGGCGTAAGTTAGTTTAAGTAGTGTGTAAGCCTAGGGACCAATGACCTCAGCAGTTTGGTCCCATAGGAACTCAGCACTTCCACCACCATTAACCGACTTTAACTGACTATCGTTATCAAAGACGGTACAACCAGCGGAAAAATGACCCTATCGGAGCACCCAAAAAAAAAAAAAAAATTCGAGTAAGTTCCTGTTTATTTAAAAGACTCTGACTGAAAAATGGGACACCAGCTGCTTCACTCTACTTTTCCTATTAACTTTAAAAAGTTGGCCAAAAATTTCGGCATGCGAACATATTGACGCACTTATTAACATACAGCTCACCTCAAACTGCCACAATCCCCCCTAACTGTAACTCACTCACACCCACTAATCCATCGCTCTGAGTCGCTCATACCCATCCACTTCCCGTTGCCCTTTCTCACTCACTCATTCAGCCCAACTCATTGCCGTTATCTCTTCGTGTCTCTCTGTCATTGTCTCCTGTGTCAGTGCCACAATTTCCTTCGTTCTGTGCTACTAGCACAGTCTCCATTCTCTGACTCTTTCTCCCTCTTGCTCTCTCTTACTGCTAATACCTCATTCCTTCGATCCTACTGCTTCTGTCTCGTTTCACGGTCACTATCTCTTCCTCATTGTCATGGTTATATACTCTCTTTCTGTTACTGATTATCACTGACTCTCACCAACTTCCCCTTTGTCTTTCTCTTTATTCCCCCCCAAATGCCCACTTGACACTGTCTCCTTCACTCTTTTCCTAGCACTGTTCTGTCACTGTCTGCTATGTTCCACTGCCACTGTGTCCGTCTCTTTCTCTCAGGGGTGCCATTGTCTTCTCTGCTCTTTCTAAAACACAACCACTGTCAACTATCTTCCAGTATTTATTACTTTTCCATCCCCTTGCCACTTCCATTGTCATCTTCTCTGTCAGCATAAAAAAGCGGGAATATTTAGTATGCCAACATTTTTGAGAAATTTTTTAAAGGTGCAGAGGAAGATAGAATGGGGTATCTCGTATCCCACTTTACACTCAGTCTTTTAATAAACAGGAGCATATTAGGCTTCTTGTGCTGCGATAGGAGCATTTTTCCGCTGGTTCCCTTCTTTTCCATGCTACAGCATAACGTGTTACTCATGAGAAAAGAAATGAATTGGAAAGTAACATTTAGATGTTTACTTAGTGAAATTGAAATAACGCAAAACTAATTTTACACATCAGAGCGGATTTTACATCCAAAAAAAATTAGCATGTGAAGTTCCCAAATGATAACGGAGACGCTTTGCAACATATTTCTCCGTGCTGTGTCACTTTTAGAGACTACATTTTCGCCTCACAGCAGATTTTACGTGTCCAAGAAGGGTAACCTTGAACCTCTGTATCCCGGAAATGGATAAAGATATGAAGAAAAATTTCTAATTTGTTCGAACCGGGATCTTAGGAACATACAGCAAGAATTACAGCCATCTGCTGTGCTTAACGATCTCAGAATCCGCGGCTTGGTTTTCGTACCCAAAAAGTAAGTTTATGTGGTGTTACTCGATAACGGATGAAGATTTTTGAAAACAGAGATGGCTCTTTTAGAT
Organism: Schistocerca nitens; assembly: GCF_023898315.1. NCBI lineage: Eukaryota > Metazoa > Arthropoda > Insecta > Orthoptera > Acrididae > Schistocerca > Schistocerca nitens. The sequence continues at coordinate 295,454,840 of NC_064615.1, read as the reverse complement.
AAGTGCCTAGATAATATACCGTTAAAATGTGAGCAATTTGCTGCGGTTATTCATTATTTAAATGTTGCCTTATACCGAATTTTATGTGTATACCAGATTTTACGTGTACAAGTTGGGTAATTTTGAACCTCCGTATCTTGGAAACGGTTTAAGATATCAAGAAAATTTTGAAGGTTGCTCTAGAGCTGGATCTTACGAATACATCGTAACAATTTCAGCCATTGGTGTGCATAGCGTCTTCGAATTTTCGGCTGGATTTTGATCCGCTGGTAACTATTATAGTATAATAATTAAAAAAAAAACATTTTTGTGGGGTTTTCCAAGGAATCGCCCATGAATGGTGCCTCTATAAGTCATATCAAGCCCACCATAGATCACGTCAATTGTAAAAAGAAGCACCCGATTTGCTCCATTTGCCTAAGCAGTAGGAAATGTGTAATATTCATACTTTGATCCTGTCCAGTGGGGTAGTGACGCCAGGACGATCCTTCTGCTGGGTATGCAAGTGGTCCTTAGCCCAAGAGCTATCCAAAACTCTTGACCCTACCTTTTTATCGCCAATAGAACCGGAAAATTCCGTTTTTATTCACGGCATTTTGGAACATAGTAGACACGCATACTGTCACATGCGTATCGATAATGGTAAACGACACTGAAATGGATTTTACACATCGAGGTTGAGGTACAAACATAGAATAAATGCCACCATGACAGTGCTGTCGTTAAGTAATTCAAAATGTCAAGCACTCAATAAATGTAAAGGATACAAGCTAGAAGAGAAACTGTGTGTGTGTGTGTGTGTGTGTGTGTGTGTGTGTGTGTGTGTGTGTGTGTCTGTGTGTATTTGTTTGTTTGTTTGTGTATGTCCAAAGTCGAAGTGGACGGGAGGGCAACATTAGCAAAGCATTACATTCAGTAGACTAGAGGGTGTACGCATGGTAAAATAATCTAATATCCTATCTAATAATTTAAATCAAATTAACAACCACAATAAGCTAACATTAATACAAGACGATAGTGCTGAAGAATAGCATGAAGAGGTAATACATATCAAAGGTGATATAGAAAAAGAGATATAATGAACAGGAAATAACCTGAGCTAAATTATGTACCTATAGTATGAAAAATTTCTTTTACTGTTGGGAAGCCGTACGTAGGTTTTTTTTTCACACTCGTCAGTCAGGCAGAGATACAGCAAATAGGTTGCGAACAGGAACAAAGCTGGAGATTGAAGTTCTCCGGTTTTTCCTGTATTAATTTAGTTTACTGTAATTGTATATGTACAGTATGTGTTCTGTTGTTTTATTATATGTACATCTTTCCTCTAGTAAGATAATTTTTTCATACTACCACTGATACATAACGTATTTCACGCTAAAATTCTCAATTCGATCTTCTGACGTTTTTGTGTATCACCTGCTATATGTAATACACTATCTCTTCATGCTATTCTTCACTACTCATGCCCCTATTAATGTTATTTTAGTGTAATTCTTAATTGTATTTAAATGGTTACATAGGCTATTACGTTGTCTTACCATATTTACATCTTCTTTTGAATGCAATTCCTTGCTAATTTTGTCGACCTCCCGTCTAACTCCTCTCTGCATGCACACACAGCTTTTCGATATATAGTGTCAATGTGAATGTTTTTTTTCTGGTGTTCGCTTTGTATTTCGCTTGCTGTCTAACTACAATATTTTCAATTACGAGGGCTATCCACAAAGTACATTACGTTTTGGAATTAAAAATAAAAAAGTATTGGAATTTTTTTTTATTGTATACAGATGAAAGCCACACTTAAATACTACTTGTCTACATAGTTGCCATTTAAATTAAGGCACTTATCGTAGCGATGGACGAGCTTGGAAATTCCTTTGTCGTAAAATTCAGCCACCTGCGCCTTCAACCCCGTGGTTACCTCTTCTTTTGGGACAGAAAAGGTGTGATTTTTGTGGATTTCCTGGAAAGGGGCACTACAATAAACTCTCAAAGGTATTGCCAAACTCTGCACAACCTCAGAAGAGCAATACAAAACAAGCGCAGGGGTAAGTTGGGCTCAAAAGTTGGGCTCAAAGATCTTGCTGATTCACGACAACGCCCGGGCCCACACGGCAAATGCCACTCGTGAAGTTCTCGAATCTTTTAAGTGGGAGTTGTTTCCTCATCCGGCGTACAGTCCCGACCTGGCACCGAGCGACTTCCACTTATTCCCAGCAATGAAGAAGTGGTTGGCTATGCAGCGTTTTGATGACGACGCACAGCTTCAAGAAGAGGTAACCACGTGGTTGAAGGCGCAGGTGGCCGAATTTTACGACGAAGGAATTTTCAAGCTCGTCCGTCGCTACGATAAGTGCCTTAATTTAAATAGCAACTATGTAGAAAAGTAGTATTTAAGTGTGGCTTTCATCTGTATATAATAAAAAAAAAATTCCAATACTTTATTTATTTTTTATTCCAAAACGTAATGTACTTTGTGGATAGCCCTCGTAATTTAGCACTGCACTGGCAGTGATGACATTTCCTCTGTGTTTGTACCTCGCTTTCGATTTATAACATCTTTTTCAATGTTGTTCACCGGTATTGTACCGACTTTGACGGCAATAGTCAGTTAAAGTCTGATGATGGCCTTGTAATCCCGTATACCGGTTAACGGAATGAATTAATATTATATAGCATGCGCAACATAGTGCTTTTCATTTATAATTATGAAGCTATTTTAGCAAGAAGCGACGTAAGAATCATTAATTGTAGATATAGCCAGTGTTTGGTTCTCAAGGTCCTTGCGTTTTAAAATTTAAATGTTTGTTGATAGCAATTTTCTATATCCAAAATTAGCATCCGTGTATATTGGTTACCTGCTTGTAACAATAATTCCCTAGACTTCTAATGAACTAGTTTTAAAAAGCAACGAATTTGTCACATACCTGACATAATTGTGCGAAACTAAAATGTTTATAATTCACTGAAGTAATGGTTTGCGTCTGTCATGTCAGGACGCAGGATTAACACTGGCCGGCCGCGGTGGCCGTGCGGTTCTAGGCGCTCCAGTCCGGAGCCGCGCTGCTGCTACGGTCGCAGGTTCGAATCCTGCCTCGGGCATCGGTGTGTGTGATGTCCTTAGGTTAGTTAGGTTTAAGTAGTTCTAAGTCCTAGGGGACTGATGACCTCAGCAGTTGAGTCCCATAGTGCTCAGAGCCATTTGAACCATTTGATTAACACTGCATATGAGAAAAAACGTAGTTGATATACACTATGTGATCAAAAGTATCCGGACACCTGGCTGAAAATGACTTAAAAGTTCGTGGCGCCCTCCATCGGTAATGCTGGAATTCAATTGGTGTTGGCCTTGATGATAGCTTCCATTCTAGCAGTCAGGTGCTGAAAGGTTTCTTGGGGAATGGCAGCCCATTCTTTGCGGAGTGCTGCACTGAGGAGAGGTATCGATGGCACGAATTTGACGTTCCAAAACATCCTAAAGGTGTTCTATAGGATTCAGGTCAGTACTCTGTATAGGCCAGTTCATTACAGGGATGTTACTGTCGTGTAACCCCGGACCGCCACAGGCCGTGCATTATGAGCAGGTTCTAAATCGTGTTGAAAGATGCAATCGTCATCCCCGAATTGTTCTTCAACAGTGGGAAGCAAGAAGGTGCTTAAAACATCAATGTAGGCCTGTGCTGTGATGGTGCCACGCAAAACAACAAGGGGTGCAAGTTCCCTCCATGAAAAACACGATCGCATCATAACACCACCGCCACCGAATTTTACTGTTGGCGCTACGCACGCTGGCAGGTGACGTTCGCCGGGTATTCGCAGTACCCACAACCTGCCACCGGATCTCCACATTGTGTGCCGTGATTCGTCACTCCACACAACGGTCTTCCACAACAGTCATCCAATGTTTACGCTCCTTACATCAAGCGAGGCATCGTTTGGCTTTTACCGGCGTGATGTATGGCTTATGAGCAGCCGCTCGACCATGAAATCCAAGTTTTCTCACCTCCCGCCTAAATGTCATTGTACTTGCAGTGGATCCTGATGCAATTTGTAGTCCCTTTGTGATGGTCTGGATAGATGTCTGCCTATTACACATTATGACCCTCTTCAACCGTCGGCGGTCTCTGTCAGTCAACAGACGAGGTCAGCCTGTACGCTTTTGTGCTGTACGTGTCCCTTCACGTTTCCACTTCACTGCCACATCGGAAACAGTGGACCTAGGGATGTTTAGGAGTATGAAAATGTTGTTTACAGACGTATGACACAAGTGACACTCAATCAGCTGACCACGTTCGAAGTTAGTGTGTTTCGCGGAGCGCCCCATTCTGCTCTTTCACGATGTCTAATGACTACTTAGGTCGCTGATATGGAGTTCATGGCAGTAGGTGGCAGCACAATGCACCTAATATGAGAAACGTATGTTTCTGGGGGTGTCCGGATACTTTTGATCGCATTGTGTATATTTCTGGTTGGGAAATTTGACACTGTACGTTATGCTCGACATTTTCAAATCTCAGAATTGGTAGCTGTGTCTTAAGATCGTACGGTACTCCATTGCCCTTGAAGCTCTGTTATATATTTTTGTTGCTTCAAATTGAATGAAATACTTCGTAATCGAAGCTTCTATTAAAAACAAGATACCTGTTAAAACGAACTCTGAGCCATTACGATTTCTGGACGCAGAAATACCAAGCTATATACAAGATACTGATTCGTCTGGCTACAGAATCACAATCTTTTTGCAAGAATCTGCTAAATTTCCTTCATCTACAGACACTAAACATTTTGCCGCGTAGGCTTGATTACTAATCCATGTAATTCGATCCTTTAAGAGAATTGTCTTCCAATGTATTTTCTTGTAATGCGTGTTATGTTATACCCAAATTAGTGTACCCTTCCGTAAGCATTTGTTTTCCCGGCGCGTAAGAGAGATTAAAGCAACACACTTCCTCGTTTGATGCCAGAACAGGTAATTTTCAAATTCCTTTCTGAACAAGAAGAGAAAAAGCTAGGACGTCTACCACGTAATCGTGTGGTATTCAGAGATCGCTGCCAGAACGGAAATTAATTGTGGCGCCGAGACGCGCGCCTCCGCTTCCCATTGATTCGGCCGGGAGCTGCCTACCACTGGTTCGGCACCTGCCCCGTCCTTTGTTGGTAGGTACACCTCGCGCCACGGCTGTTCATTCGCTGCACGGAAGTATGTATGGACACATCGTTCTGTAGAAAACCTTCGTAACTCTACAGTCCCAGGGCTGTCCCATCATGTCCTGTAAGTACGTTCGGTGCTGCTGCGCTAGTTGTATGCTGCAAATTGCGTATAAGTATGCAACTATTATCGGTGTACAGGTAGCTAGCTACTAAAAGTTTTAATACTGTTTTCAGTAATTTGTGTAGTTGGAACTAAGATCATAGTGGTAGCTAATAATGACGGCAGATCCTTTTATACTGGATTCTGTTAGTTGATGCATATCTTAGACTGTTTTATGATGAACAAGCACGGGACAATAGCAGGACATTCAGATTTCTAAATATTATGTAGAGTACCTCAAGGCTGCTCCGCGTGTAGGGCCAGTGATGACACTGCGCTAGATTTCACGGAGAGCTGAGCAATGTAAAGGGTCTGTGAAATAAAAACCTCGTTGTTGCAGTTAGGCAATTAGGGGTTTAAATACACTCTTCGTAGCTTCTTGTACAACGTTGCGGATGAGGATCATCGCGTTGGAAGAAAATACGGTGCTGTTGACGGCGATCCGTCGAGGGCAAGACCTTTGATTATTCCGATGCTCTATGAATATCTGGACTTGACTTTACAGAGTGTTCGGAAATTCCCGTTACAAACTTACAGGACCTGTAGAGGGCAGTGAGTACGTAATAATCTGAATAGGAACCCAAGTCCGGAAACTTACCGTATCTGTTCTACGACGGTTTCGCTTCAGATGTTTTACTCGTCCACTTCTGCTTGAGGAACTGGGTGAGGCGTGACGCAGTACAATTGTTCAGTTATTAGGAATAATTTGAAAGGAAACGTAACGCAGCATTCATCACTTAAGCAATTTGTTTGTATTAACGCTTCAGCACTAATTGTTTACATTATTGCAGAACAAAAAAGAATAAAAAGTATACTATACCAATCCAGTAAACGTGTGCTTTGCAACAGCGGCTCAATGTGGCGACCACATTGTACCTACAAAGCATGTTACGGTACCCACTGTCCATCCCACCAGGTGTCTCCCCAATTCCTAGTGCAGCGGCGAGAACTCGTTCTAGCAGATGTTCTCTATCTCTACCGATATTCCGCAAATTAAACTTTGAATACGACCCCAGAAGAAGTAGTCCATACAGGTGACCGTTTGATGAAGTACATGTCATCCTATCTACCCTATTTCATACTGGGACAAGCAACTTTGAGACTTTGTCTTTGCGTCAGACGTGGAAGCGATACACAGCTGATTGAAATCATCGTGGAACGGAACCGAAACGTTTCCGGACGGGGGTTCCTATTCAAAATATTACGTACTCACTCCCCTCTGCAAGTTCCAGAAGTTTGTGTAACGGGAATTTTCGAACACCCTATACACTTCCACCTTGATGTACGGGTAGCCTGGCCACAGTCGTCCGCACCTTGTAGTGCTCTTCTATAAACAGAACGGCCAGAAATTGCAGGAATGATTGTCCCACATGAACCTGTTCCGTGTACGACGTCCAAATCTTGTGGCAAGAGCGGCTTATGTTGCAGCTGTAGGTACGATGCCTGTGCAGTATGGTGTCTGTCGAACGTAGCAGCACGTCGCAAGTTAACCGACTTTCAACGTTGAGTGATAACCGGTGCAAGACGCTTAGGTCATAACTTATCAGACATTACACAACAGTTCGGATTTTCTAAGTCAGAAGTGTCTAGGACGGATCTTCAATATCGGAGAGACATTGTTTCTACACGCATAGCACGCCACAAAGGACAAGCACGAGTGTTTGACGAAAGTACGTCATGGCCGCCTTCGGAGAGCCGTACACGACAATAGACGGTCCAGTGTTGAGTCAGATCACCGCCGATTCGAATGTATGTCGTCGGGAACTCTCTTTGCACCATAACCTTACGGCGTCAAATGCATTGCATAGGCTTCACCAGCCGACCACCGTCGTGAAATCGAGTACTTTGCCTTGTCTTTTTTCGCTCATTGTATTTAAGACGGTCGAACGAAGGTAGTACCATACATCTGAAAATGACTTGCTCGAGACAGCAACTGTATGTTCTTCTGTCGTCGTTACCATCAGTATTGTATAGAGGATTTTATATGCGGGATTTGTCCCCGCCCCAACTGTTTTGAAATTGTGCATCGTGTCGGTAACAGTTGGGGCATCACCCTGTAAAAGATTTTTCGCTGCGTAAGGGGTGTAGATCATTAGGCTGTTCATCGCATTATTCCTACTTCGCACATTTATCGTTTCCATTTTGCCAGTTTATGGGAATAATCGTGTGCGTGATGTAACAAAGTATTCTACATTCTCGTAAACGTTGCTACGATGAAGGAAGACGCAAGAAGAAATATAGGTAAAAGTAGAAAAATATGTGCTGACGGTATGTATAGATTTGATAGAAAGTGGGAGTCGGTGATAGGAGATGGTGACTAAACAGCTGCGCAGCGGTGCAGCGGCGGTGAATTATAAACCCCGCGGGGCTGAGTAGTCGAACGCCTGGGACCGGCAAGCGGCGCTAACTGGGTAAACGACGAGAGGCGGCGGCGAGTAGCGCGTTTGTGGATTCCAGGCGCGAGGGAGAGCGCTGTGGATGGCGGGGGCGGTCGTTAGCCGTGACGGGCGCCGGCGACGTGTTGTCACGGCGCTGAATGGGCGGCCGCGCCGCGCCGCGAGGTGCCGCGAAATGAGCGCGCGTTGATCAAAAAACCATAATTACTGCGGGCTGCAGGCTGCGGGACGACGATCGCAGGCAGGCGTCTTTTGTGGCTGGCGAGCAGTTAGTTCCCGGCGACAGATTACTCCGGCGCCAGCCGCGGGCGCCTCCACAGTGGCGGGTGGGCGGCGCGGCGCGGAGCGGGCGCCGGCGCCGGCGCGGGACGCGCGCCCCGGGCCCGGCAGGCGCAGCGCGTGCCCGCGGGCGCTACCTGCTGACAGCAACAAGTATTAACGCGTACGATTTCCAGTTGAGCGTTCTCAACTACGCCTAATGCCCAGCGTGGAACTCTGCTTGTTTAAATTATTTCTTCTACCTACTTGTGAAGCCAGCTAGAGAGGCCATTGAAAGTTGGATAATAGAAGCAGTAGAAGTAGTAGTACTAGTAGTAGCAGTAAAAAATAAGTGTCCCGAGGCAGAATAAACCATTCTGCAAAAAATCCTTGACAGAAGTCGTGTGCTAGGTCATCCAAGACTGTTGATGTGGCAATGGAAAACTTCATTGAGGGGAAGGTTATGATTCTGACTGTAGAGGATGACAAACATGGGGGCATCTAGCCCAGCTATTCCCGGAGTTTTATGTATCAGATCTGGAGTGACGACGATACTGGTCAAACATTAAAAAGCACGAAGGAAAACTTATGGCGAGAAGAAAGATAGAATTGAAGAGTAGAAAAAGAGAAAGATATACAACAGCCAGTAGCAAAAGATTTTACCTCTTTAGACGAGCTGTGACGATGGTGACTGGCTATTTCACTAATTTCACTATCAGTAGGCAGACTGAGAGCATTCTGGCCCGGAAGCATTAGCAGCGTCTCGTCATCATTTTCTCTCCTACCAACGTTCACAATCAGAACTCTCTCACCATATGAGTCGGCAACTTTGTTCTGTCGTAGAAAAGTCGTAATTACTCATTAGATGAAAATCTGGATCATTGCGTTATTAATCTTGGCGTAAGAGCAGTTACATTATCTGGCGGCGGCGGTCTTATACCTGTATACTCGTCCACATCCACATCCACTTACACTCATGTGAAATGTTACATTTTCTCTGTGTGCACCGTAATAGGTTTCCGAGGTGGTTAGTCTCGCACATTAGGGCTTTGTGTTATTGCTGACTTTCTTCAGTTGTACAGATTCAAAACACACACACACACACACACACACACACATTGATCCTTGCTTAGCGTGATATCAAATGAACCCTTCATAGGGAGTTGAAGTCGTTTAAGTAAATAGGTAAGTCTGTTGGAATCAGGTGTACGAGGGAGGCCTCTCCAGCTGCTGGATGTGTAAGGATAGTGGCGTTAATGACGATATTTTATCTGCGAGGAAGTAGGATTACAAAGTTAGCCACACATACATCTTTCCTGTATTCTGTTAAAACCTACTGTGAGGAAGAGAAAAATTTTTTGTGTATACAGTGTTTGTGCAGATAATTTTGCACAAAAATAGTGTACACAGGAATATATAAGAAGAAAAAATACATGCAGGAGAAGCGATTTGCGCAATTATTTAAGTGTCCTGCTATTGTAATTAAAACTTATTTCGAGAAAGAAAACGAAATTGCACATTTTCACAGCACAGCGTAGCATTCTCTTTCTCACTGTCGGTTCTAATTGAAAACCTGTACACAGCTCTGTAAAAAACGATCAGGGCGAATCTATGTATGAACGTTTGTTATTGTGTAACAATTTCAAGTAAATCGATCAGAAACTTCTCGAGATTTTTGGAAACAACGTCAAACAACGACTTTCTTACATGTGTTTAAAAATACGTAGTTACATCCATACGAAGCACACAGTACCGTGTAAAAATTTGAACTAAACCAGTCAAGAACTTTTCGAGATTTTTGGTAACAGCGTTAAACGACGAATTATCTTCATGAAGTATGTCCAACTTAGTTACTATGACGTAGAAATTGATGTTACTCGTGCTACATGCGTCTTAAGAAAAGAAAAATGGAAGATCAGGGTCGTTAGAGACGATTCACGGATTGATCGAGGACGTGGAAAGAAACCATCCGTGACGATTTCCAAGGAAGGATCTGAACATAATACCTCAGTCGGTTTAAGGTAGCCACGGAACACTTAAATGAGGATGCCCGCGCCGGACGCCGCTCCTGTTCCCTGCAAAGCTGTTGCTTGAACAGCTTCGTCAACACAGTGGTTCTCTTTTCAGAGTTTTGCGGGTCGCAAAACGTACAAGGTTCGTTGTCATCCGTCACGCTGGTACAAAAACCATTGTAATTGAATAGACATCGTATCTGTAAGACCGCAGCCCGCCGTTTTGACTAATACCGGGCGTCAGATTTCTGCTCACAACAGTTTGACAGTTCGTTGCTCAAAAAATGGCTCTGAGCACTATGCGACTTAACTTCTGAGGTCATCAGTCGCCTAGAACTTAGAACTAATTAAACCTAACTAACCTGAGGACATCACACACATCCATGCCCGGGGCAGGATTCGAACCTGCGACCGTAGCGGTCGCTCGGCTCCAGACTGTAGCGCCTAGAACCGCACGGCCACTCCGGCCGGCAGTTCGTTGCTGATACTGAATTAAACATACGTGGCCGTGTATTAGACTTTGGCACGAAACACTATTCGGAACGTGGAACAGTTCGGTGATTGTCGCTAGTGTTAGGCGTTGCGAGGTGCAGGGGCAGTTGGTTAACTGTGCGGTTGCGGTCGGGCAGCTTCAGAGAATGCGGTGGCGGTGACTGCGTTTCGGGGAAACCGTGGGGAATTATATCCTGTCGACCCACCGGATTCGCAAACTATTCTTGGTAGTGTGTGCACAGCGCCAGGAAGTTGTAGACCAGTCAGACTTTTCCATTATTACAGGCAAGTACGAGGGCAGTTCAATAAGTAATGCAACACATTTTTTTTCTCGGCCAATTTTGGTTGAAAAAACCGGAAATTTCTTGTGGAATATTTTCAAACATTCCCGCTTCGTCTCGTATAGTTTCATTGACTTCCGACAGTGGTAGCGCTGTACGGAGCTGTTAAAATGGCGTCTGTAGCGGATATGCGTTGCAAATAACGGGCAGTGATCGAGTTTCTTTTGGCGGAAAACCAGGGCATCTCAGATATTCATAGGCGCTTGCAGAATGTCTACGGTGATCTGGCAGTGGACAAAAGCACGGTGAGTCGTTCGGCAAAGCGTGTGTCATCATCGCCGCAAGGTCAAGCAAGACTGTCTGATCTCCCGCGTGCGGGCCGGCCGTGCACAGCTGTGACTCCTGCAATGGCGGAGCGTACGAACACACTCGTTCGAGATGATCGACGGATCACCATCAAACAACTCAGTGCTCAACTTGATATCTCTGTTGGTAGTGCTGTCACAATTGTTCACCAGTTGGGATATTCAAAGCTTTGTTCCCGCTGGGTCCCTCGTTGTCTAACCGAACACCATAAAGAGCAAAGGAGAACCATCTGTGCGGAATTGCTTGCTCGTCATGTGGCTGAGGGTGACAATTTCTTGTCAAAGATTGTTACAGGCGATGAAACATGGGTTCATCACTTCGAACCTGAAACAAAACGGCAATCAATGGAGTGGCGCCACACCCACTCCCCTACCAAGAAAAGGTTTAAAGCCATACCCTCAGCCGGTAAAGTCATGGTTACAGTCTTCTGGGACGCTGAAGGGGTTATTCTGTTCGATGTCCTTCCCCATGGTCAAACGATCAACTCTGAAGTGTATTGTGCTACTCTTCAGAAATTGAAGAAACGACTTCAGCGTGTTCGTAGGCACAAAAATCAGAACGAACTTCTCCTTCTTCATGACAACGCAAGACCTCACACAAGTCTTCGCACCCGAGAGGAGCTCACAAAACTTCAGTGGACTGTTCTTCCTCATGCACCCTACAGCCCCGATCTCGCACCGTCGGATTTCCATATGTTTGGCCCAATGAAGGACGCAATCCGTGGGACGCACTACGCGGATGATGAAGAAGTTATTGATGCAGTACGACATTCGCTCCGACATCGACCAGTGGAATGGTACCGTGCAGGCATACAGGCCCTCATTTCGAGGTGGCGTAAGGCCGTAGCATTGAATGGAGATTACGTTGAAAAATAGTGTTGTGTAACTAAAACATTGGGGAATAACCTGGTGTATTTCAATGCTGAATAAAACAACCCCTGTTTCAGAAAAAAAATGTGTTGCATTACTTATTGAACTGCCCTCGTAAATACAGAACGAAACTTCAAAACGTTCACGGTCCTCTGGCGAAAGTCTTAAAACTATTGCGCGTCTGGAAAGGCAAACAAGTCGTTTGAACGATAAGTTCCAAGGGTCGGTCTGACGGGAGCAGGAAGTAATCCAGCGATAGAGTTGCATTTAGTGATGCGGAGAGGCGTTTGACCTCGATAACGTTATGTATCGCGCACGCTACGTATCGAGATTGTTGTGGCCTCACTGTACGTGGTTCTCACATTGATCTCAACGCGTCCCGTTCTCAGTTTTATGACGGAGGCGAAGTTGAAATTAATTCAAGGTGGGGTAGTAATGTGTAATTAACTTCGTTTGTATATTATTATTTTTTACCTGAGATGGTATTGAGGTCCACAAACAGGAATCAAAATAGGTACTGAGATATTTCTGAACGATAATGAGACAACTGTGACTGCAAATCCTGTTACTAAACTTCCGATGTATGTGAGTGATCGGTTTCCTTTCCCCGTGACCTGCTCATACTCGTAAAACTAAATTATTTCCGCTATTCCAACGAAAAGATAGTGTTCCAAGACTACTCCTACAACACTGGAATTCATCTTACTGTTCGTTTATTTCTCCGTAGTCAGCTGTTTTCGGAACCGACGATGCGACGTTTGGATATGCGTTCACCAATAGGTTGACACAAAAAGCATAGACAAAAAAATGGCTCTGAGCACTATGGGACTTAACATCAGTGGTCATCAGTTCCCTAGAACTTAGAACTACTTAAACCTAACTAACCTAAGGACATCACACACATCCATGCCCGAGGCAGGATTCGAGCATGCGACCGTAGCAGCCGCGCGGTTCCGGACTGAGCGCCTTGAACCGCTAGACCACCGCGGCCGGCAAAGCATAGACATTTTAAGAAAACTAGCCCAGAAAGCTTTGTTGCGAACACTGTCCACGTTTGTGTTTCTAGCTGCTAGCAAAGCATACTGTGTTTTTTTCGTGTTTGATTTAATTCGTGCCCGGTGGTCCTGCGGCTACCGAATTGGACTCGCATTCGGATGGAGCCATTTCCAAAGCCTCCTTCGCCCATCCTGATTTCCGTAGTTTCCATAAATCGCTTCGGTCGAATAGCGGGATATTTCCTTTGAAAGGGACGCGATCGTTTACCTTCCTCTTCTGAAATAGTCCTCGATTTCCAACAACCTCGTTGTCGACTTTAAACACTAATCTTTTTTGCTTTTGACTCGGTAATTATTCGCAGTTATTCCAACGACAAAATGAGAACTGATAAAACGGACAGCCGTCATGACGGATTGTTTCGTCTTCTTTCGATGCTGTGAAGTCTTCATCCCTTACTACATTCGCTTGTAACAGACATTTTAACAATTGTTTGTTTGTTTGTTATGAACGATGTTCTGTTTTCGAGTGTAAATGACTGACTCTAAGGCTGTTTCTTGTTTACATGTCTGATGACTGCATAAACAGCACTTGAAAGAGACTTAATCGTTATGTCTGTCTTCAGTTGTAGTGCCCTACTGCTTCGGACAGACTTGTGGGGAGAAAAGAAGAGTATTAAAGAGGGAAAAAAAACATTGTTTGGGAGATTTTCATTAGCGCGAAGACTTCCTGGTGGCCGCTAACCAGGTGCGAGAGGACAATGGCGGCGGCCGCCCCTTGGCCCTGCGCCGCGCAGCAGCGCCGGAGACAAAAGCGCGCGGCCAGAGATTTCTTCAGGGAGCCGGCGCGGCGCGCCATTTGTGTAATGGGCTGCCTATTACTCGTTTAGCCGAGCCGCAGCTGCTGGCGGCGCCTCGCCTCGCCTCGCCTCGCCTCGCCTCGCCGCCGCCTTTGTCACGGCGCGGCACCCGGCGTCGCGGCGTCCCGCGTCGCCGTATGTAGCGTTAATGGCGCCGCCGCCGGAATCTGCGCGCCGAATTTCTGATCCTCTTCTTCGGTTCCTGCTCTTTCATTTGTGTAATGGCTCTGTGTTCTCCAGAGCGTTGCGGGTAAGGCAGGCATCCGTTCGATGTGTGTGTGCGTGTGGCGTGAAAAGCTGTTGAGGTATTGTCAGTGAAAGATTAGTGTCCACATTTGCAAAAATCATTTCTCGGGCAGTATCGACGCTGTGTTGTACGTTTGTTGTTTTGCGCTAGAGACAAGATTCTGGCTGTATCCTGTAAACGGAGAAGTTCAGCAGATTCGGATAGTACTGTGTACATCACAGAACTGCTACGTTCGAGTGTTGTGGGTCAGTCGCTACTGTAGTTTCTTTTTATTCTGTAACATAAAAACATGAACTGCGCCATCGAGGAGGCAGTGGGTTGATTTTGAATCATCACTATGGCGATACTAACACATTAATATCAAGTTCGGTGAAGTATGCTTCGCAGATAGATGCATTTAAGAGCTATTTTGTATTTGTTTGTACGCCGCGTGGGTATTGTCCGTAGAAAGATCATCGCAGTAAGTAATAAGTTTATAGCAGAATAATGTATGTTAAAATGATTTTAACACTATCATTTATTGTTAGATATGTATCTTGATTATTGGGAAAAGCTGCGGCCATTGATTGCTCAGGATAGAATTTAAATTAAACTTTAAACCCACTTGGGGCGTGTGCCATTGGCGTTTATAACATTTTCTCCACGAACTTACGTACAATGATGACTAGGATTTTTGTGTGTGTATTATCTGTAACTCTGAACAACAAAGTAAATGGCATATAGCATGCTAGCGTACAGTTTGTGATTTGTAGTCAGCATTTGTCTCAGGAACAACATCCGTACTGGCTCTGAAACTTCTAGTGATTTCTTGATTACACGTATGTTCCACTTCGTGCACTATGAATAAAATTCAAATGACTCTGAGCACTATGGGACTTAACATCTGTGGTCATCAGTCCCCTAGAACTTAGAACTACTTAAACCTAACTAACCTAAGGACATCACAAATATCCATGCCCTAGGCAGGATTCGAACCTGCGACCGTAGCAGTCGCGCGGTTCCGGACCGAGCGCCTAGAACCGCTAGACCACCGCGGCCGGCCCACTATGAATATCATGACAATGTACAAGCCGAGGCGAAGCTGTATGCCAATGGCTGCGTAGTATAGAAACGTGTAGTACGCAATTTTTGTGGTAAAGGAGACGAGTAGCCGTTTAAAAAGCAGGATAACAGTTAAAGTATCCATTTAATCAGAAAACTGACATTACAAATACGTCCGTAGAGAAACTTACGTCCTCGGCAAAGCCACGGTAGGCCTTGGCCGCTGTTTGCCTAGCAGAAGCAGAAATGTGCAGACCAACACCTCGGGTTAGCGCCAGCGGGACCCTGATTAGACAGTTACTGACTGGCTGAAGTGGAGAGCAAAATTAGAGAACTTCAAGCTCACTCGGACACTTACCACCGATCAGTCAATCTGTCAAACAATTTGCGACAGGAACAGGAAAAGTGGGAAGTGACAGCGGTACACGAAATACCCTCCGTCACACACCGTTAGATGTAGAGATAGGCAGCTAGTAATGTTAGTGACGTCCTCACTTTGCCTGTATCATTGACGTCGATACTAAACTTAGGAAATTCCTTTATCACCCGTGCATAACCTAGTGACTAGAGTGATGAACCATTTCACTGAGCAGCCACGGCTGTGTCTTTCGGGGATTGCGTTGCAGTGCTGAGTGTGCCTGTCATGGTGTAGTTGCTGAAAGGGACCTTCTTCTTATGAAATACCTCTAAAATATCACCATTTGTTTGAATTTGCAACAACCATACCAGAAGGTTTTTAGCGTATTCGATAGATATATGTATTTTTACTGTATTCGGAGTGTGTTACCATTATCATAGATGAAATACACTGGATCAGAACTTTTAAAGGAATTTCATAACGTAGCTCATACAAATCCTGACAGTTAACTAAGATTCATGCCCTAATAGTCCCGTAGCAACCACGGGCATGCACTTTCGTAAGAAGTGTGTAATGAATTACAAAATGTTGCAGTTTTTATTATCCGATATTGTTTTCGCCATCACGACCGTTGCTGATTCGGATTGGCTAAATGTATTTTATACGGCCTTAATGTCGACTGTAACAGTACAACGCCTTGCAATAATGCACGTGTTTCTCGAACTGGAGGGGTGGAGGGGAAGGAGAAAAAGAGGGACAGGGTTTAGATGAGCCCCCTTTAATTGGAAAGTGAGTATTTCGCAGTAATAGATCCGATGGGTCGTAAATTCCGTTTAGTATAGACTTGTTTTCGGTATCACCCAAAGAGGTTTTTCAGATGTGTCCTGGAAATATTCGAATAAACGTAAATTCATAGTTGCACTGATCAGAAGTTTTTTTTTTCTCTCAAGATTGCAAGGAAAAAAAGAAAAACGAAGAGTTACCAATGTTAGAGGAATTGTCCCTACTAGTGAATTATACCAAAAATTGACAGACGAAGACCAAATCGTAGGTATGCAGCTACTTTCTTACATTGTCAATACCATCTGCATTACGCTGTTACCGTCTGGCAGGAACTACGGAGTCGGAGTGAAATGCGACTGTGAAAGTCCTGCGCGATAACTATAACCTCTCAAGAATTATTTACAATTGTGAACTATTTCCCCCACTTTTTGTCTTATTATTGTTGTCTGCACTTCGTGTGGTTCACGGTATTAGTACAGTTCTAACATTTTCGAACCTCCTGCTGGTTGCCTTTTCTCAGTGATGCACTCTTGTCGATAATTTGTGACCTCCGTAATGGTCAGAATTCAGGAAATACGTGAAAATTGTTTTATTCAAAGCTACGGTTGAAGATGATGACAAAACAGCTCTACACTGTAAACCGTTAGAATACATTGCTTTTGTACCTAGTAAGACGATAAGCCCACGTGGACAAGTGTTGATGAGCTGTGAAGAGGTACACGGTGACATCTTGTAACTTACCTTCTCGTTTAACAGAGTGTGTTTCAAAATATTAAGAAGTCTTTATTGGTTTTCTGTTTCGGATAATGGAAGTGATGACTGGAAAGCAAATAACGATTTAGAAACGTCGATGAGTAGTAATAATACGTCCCTACAATAGTATGAGGCCCCCCATACTGAAAGATGGAGATGAAAGAATGGCACACATTAACAAACAAAATACTGAAATCACGGGAAAAGCTATTAATAAACTTTTGAATTGTGAAGAATCCAAAGAACTCGTACAAAT
This sequence comes from Schistocerca nitens, assembly GCF_023898315.1. NCBI lineage: Eukaryota > Metazoa > Arthropoda > Insecta > Orthoptera > Acrididae > Schistocerca > Schistocerca nitens. Next base: position 295,437,565 of record NC_064615.1, on the reverse strand, counting down.
CGACGTAAATACGCCAATTAAAACCGAACCTAACGAATTAGACCCCCTCCTAAATAAGGTTAAAAAAGCTACAATAATTAAAAAATAAATAAAGAAAATTTAAAATAAATATAAATAAAGCATAAAGTATCAATAATACTTGAGAAAAATTTATAAGGTGTGTGGAGATCAGATTTTTGTTGAAATGTGAAAATATTCAAGTGACACAATCAAGACCTTACACAGGGGTCTAACAAAAATTTGGATAAATTACCTGAATATAGGATCTCGGCCGTCATCCACCCGCTACAGAAGAAGGGGGATAAGAGTAATCCAGACAACTACCGAGGAATCTCTCTCGTAGATGCACATATAAGATTTTATCCAAGATCCTATATGGAAGAATCAAGGAACAACTAGAACAGGAGTTAGGGGAATACCAGGGAGATTTCAGCCCACGAAGAAGCTGTGCAGAACAAATCATTAGCTTAAAACTGATTCTGGCGCACTACATTAACGGAACAAACTTTCGCAATAACATTTGTAGATTTTAAGACGGCATGTGACTGTCTCCAAAGACCTTCAGTACCAAAAATTTTAAGGACTCTGGGACTCCATCCGAACCTAATTAAATTAATAGGACACTGTCTATCACCATTACTGTTTAACTGAGCCCTGGAATACATAATGAGAAAATGGTGAAAGGGTAACCCAAAGATCAGAAGAATTGGAAGTGCTAATAATAATAATATGAGTTTGAACTGCTTGGGATTTGCTGATGATCTTGCTTTCCTAGCCAACAATGTTCAGGAAACGAGACAAGAAATTAAATCACTACAAGAAAGAGCACAGAAAATTGGCCTCAGAATATCATTTGAAAAAAGCAGAGATTCTGCGAAGTGAGCCACCACTTGCAAATAAAATTACAGTAGGGGAACAAGAAATCAGAATTGTTGACAAATTTAAATGTTTAGGCGAAATAGTGACTTACGCTCTAAATGAGAAACCATCATGACAAAATAGAATTAAAAATTGGACTAGGGCAATTACGTTACCAAAAACACATGCAACAATAAAAGTCTATCCATAGATACAAAATTAAAACATTGTGAAAGTTACACCACCAGAAATAACTTACGCAGCTGAAACCATCTTCGAAACAAGTAATACAGCAGAAATTGACAAACGACTAAAGATTCAAAAAAAAAATAATGAGGACATGCATTAATAAACAATATTAGATAAATGGGCATTGGAGAATAACTTCAGATGAAAATAGAAAGAAAATATCTGAAAGAATGAAGTATTGGGCAGACTGAAGAACAAAATATCCTTCATATAATAATAAATTATAATAATTCCTGTATAACAAGTGCACTATTGAATTGTCTTATTGAATTATTATTGAACTGTATTGCACCACTGAATAACAACAACGTGTACAAACTTTTGTATAACTGACTAGAGTAGTCCAACGAAAGACATAAAATATAGATAATAATAATACGTCCCTAGAGCGCGTAACTTATGACGGCTGTGAGCCCACTGTTGATGTCTGAACCGAAGGCCGTAACCACCAACGTCGGGACAGCGCCGCTGCTCCAGCGTACTCCACCCCAGCGAGCGCCCCGCCTGACGTTTGGTACTCGCGCACCTGTCGGGCGGGCCGGTTATTTGGACCGGGCTGTCCGTCAGTGCGCCGTCATCCCGCCAGGATTAGGCGCTTAATTGGTGGGCGCCTAAACCACAGTCGCTCCGAGGGATGCTTAGATAACGCACGCGCTCCTAAGTGGGGTTGCCGTGTTCCAGCGGCGCTCCGGCGTGTCCCTCACACCCACAGTGCCACCAAAAAGGGACAAAAACGAACAAGATTTGCTCACACGAGAATTCCTACAGGTAGTCGGGCCGAGTCGTGGGGCCGGCGCCGTTGCCACATCGCCCGCGCAGCCACAAAAAACGCCGGGGTAGGCGTAGCGAAACTGTTGGAAAATAAACACGAGCCGGGACCCTTCCATTTGGAGGGCCCAGCCCCTGGGCGGCCTTAATTTGCGTGGACCCGGCTTTTTCTTGTTAAACGACCCAATTGACAAGAGGCCAGATGAGGCCCATCGCTTGTTGCCTGTTTGTACTGTTATTTCTGTATCTGCCCCTGCATTCCGTGATCAGAACCTTGGTCCCTTCCGCCAGTGCGTGTCCTGTCCGTTGAGCCGTTGGCGCACGGACCGTGCTGTCGAACGTCAACGTTGAGCGTGCTGGCCAGTAAAAGATGATAATAACATGCATGAAACTGAGGAGCGGTATTAAAACGGCTGAGAAAAAGGCATCGACACTATTTACATTCCTGTCGCCATCGATCGTCGTCGTAAGTTTTCGAGGTAGAGATACTGACGTTAATCAGTGTGCAGCACTCGTAAATAGAATTCGAGGATCTAGAAATGGTTGTCGTTTCGTTTGTTGGGCACTCTTCCGCAGTCGCAGTTTACCAAGTAATAGGGCATACATATTAAATGTTAAAATAGGTAATCCTGTAGTTTCTTTTAAACAGGATTCTAGAATGTAAAACTTTTTTGTTTGGATGTAACATGCAAAAACGGATAAATTTCAGTCAAAAAACCAAAAAGCAGGCTTCACAGCATCGTACCGCATTAGCTGCAGCGCAACCGATTAATGAATAAGTTTGATTGCTCAAGAGCTTCAGCATGAACCATTAGGATGGATGGGAAAAATTGTCGAAGCTATAAGACGGCACAAAGAAATGTTTGGCATGACACGGAGTGCATTGTCGTGTTCATATAAGGTGTCCCAGGAGAAATGCTCAATATTCAGAGAGCCGGCCGCGGTGGCCGAGCGGTTCTAGGCCCTTCAGTCTGGAACCGCGCGACTGCTACGGTCGCAGATTCGAATCCTGCCTCGGGCATGGATGTGTGTGATGTCCTTAGTTTAGTTAGGTTTAAGTACTAAGTTCTAGGGGACTGATGACCTCAGATGTTAAGTCCTATAGTGCTCAGAGCTACGAGGTGCGGCTAGAAAAAAACCGGACTGATGCTGGAAAAAACATTTATTTACAATTATTTACAGTTTCATGTTATCTCCTTCAATGTACTCTCCTCCTCGGTCTCTACACCGCTCCATACGGATTTTCCACTGTTCATAGCAATGCTGCAGATCATTTTCGGTAAGTCCATACATTACTTCCGTCGCTTTTTCTTTTACTGCTTCAACAGTCTCAAATCTAGTTCCTTTCAAAGCTGACTTGACTTTAGGGAAAAGAAAAAAGTCACAGGGGGCCAAATCAGGTGAGTAGGGTGGATGATCTAAGATGGGAATGTTGTGTTTTGCCAAAAACGTCTTCACTGACAACGCACTGTGAGCTGGGGCATTGTCTTGGTGAAGGATCCATGACTTTTTTCTCCACAAATCGTTCCGTTTTCTCCGTACTCGCTCACGTAGGGTAGCCAGGACGCTAATGTAGTAATGCTGATTCACTGTTTGTCCCTCTGGTACCCAACCAATGTGCACAATCCCTTTGATGTCAAAAAAAAAACAATCATCATTGCCTTGAATTTCGATTTTGACATTCGTGCTTTTTTTTGTCGTGGAGAACCGGGAGTTTTCCAATGCATCGATTGGCGTTTAGTTTCGGGGTCGTAAGTAAAAATCCACGATTCATGCAAGTAATAACATTTTGTAAGAAGGTGGGATCACTTTCAATGTTTTCCAGGATGTCAGAACAAATCATTCTTCAGCGTTCCTTCTGTTCAATTGTGAGACACTTTGGAACGATTTTTGAACACACTTTGTTCATGTTGAAACTTTCATGAAGAATCTGCCTAACACTTTCCTTGTCAACTCCTGTTAACTCAGACACTGCTCTGATTGTTAAACGGCGATCTTGTCGAACCAGTTTACCGATTTTTTCAATGTTTGCATCAGTTTTTGCTGACAATGGTCTGCCAGTGCGAGTGTCATCACTGGTGTCTTCGCGGCCATCTTTAAATCGTTTAAACCACTCAAACACTTGTGTTCGCGGCGATAAACAATCATCGCCGTACACTTGTTGTAACATTACAAACGTTTCACTTGCAGATTTTCCTAGTTTGAAACAAAATTTGATGTTAACACGCTGTTCTTTCTGTACACTCAACATTTTCCGACGCACAGACAAAACGTCAACTACTTGAAACAGACGCCACGGGCAGACTGAGTGCAGGAGGCAGATGAAACTCGAGCAGTAGGCGGAGCGAGAGTCACGTGACAGGCCATGCGACTTTCAGCCTTATTGCATTCGTTTTATTGTTTCACCAGTACTAGTCCGGTTTTTTTCTAGCCACACCTCGTATTTGCCATTTTTCAGTATTCAGAGATGTGGCAGGAACGATGATTGGAATCAAAAAAGTTCAGTGAACACGGGATCTAAAATGCACAGGCCTATCTTAAGAGTTATGGGCACTCAAGGTGTTATTGGTACGACCTAGAATCCAAGCAACAGTCCAGCCAGCGGAAGACTCCATCATCAAGAAGGCCCAAGAAAGTAAATCAGGTGAGGTCCCATGTGAAGACAGTATTGGTATGTTTTTATCGATATCAAGGTGATCGTCCACCATGAATTAGTTCCCCTGGGTACCACAGTTAACCAACATTACGATCTCGAAGTGAAGTGCTACAACTATTACGTGGAACACGGAGAAAAAAAAACCTACATAGTGGCCAACAGGAGACTGGATTTTGCATCACGACAACGTCCCTGCGCGCGTACAGCATTGATTCTCAGGCAGTTTTGGATCCAAAACCGAATAACAATCGTTTCTCACACACCCTACTCACCGGGCCTGGCCCCTTGTGACGTTTTTTTATTTCCAAGAATCAAAAGAAGCTGGAAAGGAAAGCGTTTCGAAGGCGCAGACGGAACCGCATTCACTCCATTTCTCTAACGTTTCGCTCTAGAACAGCCCTCGAAAAACGAACAGGTAAATCTTCCAATGCGAGCTCTGATTTCTCGTATTTTATTGCAACGATTATTTATCACTATGTAGGTGGCTGTCAACAAAGTAGCATTAGACGAGAACGTCGTAGATTGAAATTTCGTGCAAAGGTCTCGTCGCAAAAAAAAAAAAAAAACTCTGTTTTAATGATTGCCACCCCAACTAGCTTATCATACGTGTGACACTGTCTCCCCTATTAGCGCTAATACAAAACATGCTGCCCTTCTTTGAAATTTTTCGATGTCGTTCGTGAATCCTATCTGATAAGTATCCGTTGCCGCACAGCAGTGGACGGACAAGTCTAGTGTCAGCAGTCTCTTTAGTTCGCCTGTTGCATCTTCTAATTGTTCTGCAAATAAAGCACAATCTTCGGTTTACCTTCCCCGTAGTATCCTTAAAATCTTTCAAATTTAAGTCTAATTCCCGGCTATTTAGTTGAAATGACAGCCTTTGATTGGTGTGTCTTATCGTGTAACCGAAATTTAACGAAATACTTTTAGTACTGTTATGGATGTCCTCGCGCGTTCCATTGTTTATGGTCAATTACCACTTTTCGCACCTTACAGTTATCTTGTCGAAATCATTTTGCCGTTTGATTTATTCATCTGATGACTTCATAAGAACGTAAGTGACATCATCTCTAAACAATCTAAGAGGGCTGCTGAGATTGTCACCTAAATCGTTTACGTATATCAGCAACAGTAGAGGGCATACAACACTTCCTTGGGGAACGCCGCATATTACATCTGTTTAACTCGATGACTTTCCATCTATTAGGCCTACTACGAACTGTGACGTTTCCGACAAGAAATCACGAATCCAGTCGCACTACTGAGACTATACTCCTTTGGCAAGCCTAACTTCGGGCGACTTCAAACAGTGCTTCCGCCAATAGAAAAAAAAAAAGTTTACACCAGTGTATTGTCTGACGGACACTGCTTTGAAGGTGCCTAAGATCTTAAAATATTCCGTCAAATACACAATTTTTTGTAAAACAATTCTCTTTATTTTTGGTTCCCTGTCGGGGTGTACTAAGATTCTTGCAGTACGAGTAGAAGCCTTTTGGGAATGTTGACTCCAGGCACGTTTTGACGCCACTATGGACTAAATGAGCTATTAGTAAATATTAGTCTATTCAACAATGTATATCCATTAATCAGTATATGTGAGAATTGACTGAAATAAGCTTCTTATTATTTTTGATTAGTGAGCCGTACACTGAATTTATTATTGTGGACTGCAGTAATGCGTTTGGGATGGAGGGGACCAAGCAGAGGAGGGTTAGCGATTGTCAACACAGTTGGTGGACAGATATTCAAGAATGACAACTTCACTTTTGAATTAGTGCTGCCGTAAACGTCATTGCTTGACACCTGCAGACCAGCGTAATGAAACAACTGGAAAAGTGAACACCTCGTAGCTTCCTCGGCAACATTTTGACTAGAAATGTGTACAGGTCAGTACTACGACGTTTGGTTCGAAATATCGAAATGGCTGGCCGGTGGCGGAGAGTGTGTTGCGCGGGGCAGTAGTGTTCTCGGAAGCGCTTTACATATAATGCGCCGGCGGTCCCTCGCCTTGGCCGGGCCGAACAATGGGCCGTCCCCCTCGCCGCTCACATTTTACTCTCCCTCTCCCCCTACCCCTTTCATCGTCATTTTATGTCCTGTGTGCTGCCACCTCGTAGTCTCGTGTTATCAGCCGCACCGCTGTATGTCGATGTGCCTTCCATGTGTCTTACCAAATACCAAATTACCATGTACCTGATGTCTAATGCAGTCACCTGGAAGTATGTTGGCTCCGTAGGGAAGTCGCACACCTGTGCTATGTGGAAATTGTGTCAGCGAAGAACCCAAATCTCCCGAGTACAAGTGGATCATTATAATCGTGCACCACCCATTTGCCTTTTATGACTTGACAGCCCTGCTTACTATGTACTTATCGACTCTACACTCGAAGTAATGCCTCACTTCGTTGTTTCTTTTTTTTTTCAGTTGATACTGTAAATCATCCGCTTCATCAGTAGAAAGCTCCTGGTAGTATTAACTGTACTATCTGATTTTGTGGACACTGTGAGCGGATCGTGTAACAGCCCCTTTTGTGGCTTACCATCGTCCCTGCATTGAGTGAGGTTTCCCGCTGGATGATGTGGACACCTCGACACGATATCTTGACTCGCAACCCCCAGCATCATCAGCATCAGTGATTGTCAACGCAAATAGCCTGCAAGATATGGACGACATTCGACTGCACTCCCCAAACCTCAACGAATATTTGTTACTCGACAGCCCTCAAGAATCGAGCGTTCTGCCCTGTATTTTAAGTAACGTTCAAACGAATGTGGTTCGAGTTTTTAAGTTTTGTGAATCGTCCAATATTTTTGCCAAGATTTTAGGGGAGTGGTATACTATGTTCACAAGATGACTGGCTCACTTAAGTTTTTTGTAAGTGGTCAGTCAGTCACATTTTCCTGTGCCATTCTCGTAACTCGGCTGCCTTCTTACTTGTGTTTTAGTCTCCTGTATACCACATTTTATTATTTTCTCATTCTCTTAGCGCGTTCGTTAATATTTTCGCTATTTTATCCGCATTCGTTTATTTTAATGTTTGTAAAGGGCGCTGATAACCTCGCCGTTGAGCGCACGTAAGTTCCAAACACACACGCAACAATCAAATGATTCTGTTATTGATACAAGAATTTTATAAACATTATCATCCAGATGTTTTCGCTGTGTCTTAACGAGTAGCCATACATGACAGAAATGTTAGTATTTGTGACCAAATGCAAATGCTGTGTTCTAGCAGCTTTTCCAGCGTCAGAAAGTCAAATGTAGGACTCCGGGCTCTTTTTCTCGTTACTTCGTCAGTATAGGTAGAAATACAGCATATAGCACTCCGTCTTCAGGCCACAGGTGGCCCATCGGGACCATCCGACCGCCGTGTCATCCTCAGGTGAGGCTGCGGTTAGGAGGGGCGTGTGGTCAGCACACCGCTCTCCCGGTCGTTATGATGATTTTATTTGACCGGAGCCGCTACTATTCGGTCGAGTAGCTCCTCAATTGGCATCACGAGGCTGAGTGCACCCCGAAAAATGACAACAGCGCATGGCGGCTGGATGGTCACCCATCCAAGCGCCGGCCACGCCCGACAATGCTTAACTTCGGTGATCTCACGGGAACCGGTGTATCCACTGCGGCAACGCCGTTGCTTATAGGTAGAAATACGACATACAATTTATTGGAGTCCGAATTTCATTGCCGGCCGCGGTGGTCTAGCGGTTCTGGCGCTGCAGTCCGGAACCGCGGGACTGCTACGGTCGCAGGTTCGAATCCTGCCTCGGGCATGGGTGTGTGTGGTGTCCTTAGGTTAGTTAGGTTTAAGTAGTTCTAACAAGGGAACCTCCCCATCGCACCCCCCTCAGATTTAGTTATAAGTTGGCACAGTGGATAGGCCTTGATAAACTGAACACAGATCGATTGAGAAAACAGGAAGAAGTTGTGTGGAACTGTGAAAAAATAAGCAAAATATACAAACTGAGTAGTCCATGGGCCACATAGGCAACATCATGGACAACGTGAGCTCAGGAGCGCCGTGGTCCCGTGGTAGCGTGAGCAGCTGCAGAACGAGAGGTCCTTGGTTCAAGTCTTCCCTCGAGTGAAAAGTTTACTTTCTTTATTTTTGCATAGTTATTATCTGTCCGTTCGTTCATTGACGTCTCTGTTCACTGTAATAAGTTTAGTGTCTGTGTTTTGCGACCGCATCGCAAAACCGTGCGATTAGTAGAAGAAAGGACGTGCCTCTCCAATGGGAACCGAAAACATTTGATCGCAAGGTCATAGGTCAACCGATTCCTCCACAGGAAAACACATCTGATATATTCTATACGACACTGGTGACGGCATGTGCGTCACATGACAGGAATATGTTGTCGACCCACCTAACTTGTACACTTGGCGAATGGGTAAAAAGATTCTTCTACCTTGCCCGATTTTGGTTTTCTTGTGGATGTGATAATCACTCTCAAAAAAGTGATGAAAACATAAGAGTTTGTCACGTAAACTGAAAATAAAAAATTAAACTTTTCACTCGATGGAAGATTTGAACCAAGGACTTTTCGTTCCGCAGCTACTCACGTTACCACGAGACCACAGCGCTCCCGCGTTCCCAGTCTCCTTGATGTTGTATATCTTCCCATGAACTACTCAGTTTGTATATTTTGCTTATTTTTTCACAGTTCCACACAACTTCTTCCTGTTTTCTCAATTGATCTGTGTTCAGTTTATCAAGGCCTATCCACTGTGCCAACTTATAACTAAATCTGAGGGGGGTGCGATGGGGAGGTTCCCTTGTAAGTTCTAGGGGACTTATGACCTAAGATGTTGAGTCCCATAGTGCTCAGAGCCATTTGAACCATTTGATTTCAACCGAAATTCATTGGTAAACAAAGATTGGAAGTCGTCATGCAACAGTTATCTTAAATGTTTTGCTGAACTAACTACGGAAGTTCTTCTAAAGAAGTTCTGGATCTTTGTGAACTTCACTGAGCAATACCTGAGCGATGTGTACGCGAGGTCGTTTCTGGTCGAAATTCAACAGTTTCACGCCCAAAGCACCCGAAAAAAATTCCTTGGCGTGAGCCAGAGGATATGCCAACATCAAAATTATCATCAGCATCAACGTCTCATGGTGATCTGGCAATTTCCCAGGACAATTTTCTTTACGTCTTTCACATCGCAGTCAGTAATTACTGTGCTACTGCGTAGAGAACGGCCGTCGTCTCCAACGTCTTCTCGAGCCTCTTTGAAACGTTTATACCACTCGTAAACTCTTGTCTTACTCATAACAGATTCACCGAAAGCCACAGTCAACATTTCGAATGCAGTACTGCACTTTATTCCATTTTTGAAGCAAAATTTAAAGCAAATTCTTTAATCAATCTTTTTCGAAAGTAAAAAGTCGCCGAGCACTCGGAAACACATGTAACCTTTTCGACTGTCAGCAATAAACTAAAATGAAAACATACATCATAAACATGTATACCAACAAGATAAAAAATTTAAAATCTGATTATAAAGCCCGCGAAATTAAAAAATTCCTGTCACTGTTTGATCACACCTCACAGTTGAAAACAAGTTTTACTTTACTGGTTTTCACGGACACAAATGATTTTTTGCAGTGTTCCCACGCAACACCACTTATCTGTCATTGATAAACAATTTAAAGTTTATAACAATTCTGAAACTTGTAATGACTTTCTGCCATTGGACATTTTGTTCTCTACCGTCATCCCTCATCATTTCGCGTCTCTGTTCGATAGTCTTTAAGTATGAGAAATCCTCACAGAAACATGTTCCCAACTGTTGTCACTCGAATCTAATATTCACAGACTGATACCAGCGGCACATGTTTCAAACTGGATGCCTCTTCACACGACGGTCGTTGTCGTCTCGAAGCAGGAATCTGGGACAACAAGTCGCCAAAGTACTACTTTGGACTGAAATTATTTTAAAAAAACGAAGCCTGAATATTTTATGCTTATCTTTGAAACATGCGTATTCAAATATTCAATCCTATTTATATTTCTTATAAAATTAAAGACAAACGCCTTTCAGTTTGTGCTAATGACGAATATATAGGTACGAAACAATACTCACGCACTCGATACTCACTGTCGAACTGCCAGGCAATGGGAACGGACCTGAGCCCGAGAATCCATCGGCAATAACAGAAATTCCCGAGGTCGGCGAGGGAGCAGGAGGTGCCTACAAACACTGCGACAATCCAGTGCAGTTCTTCACCTTTCCACAATCGATTCGTTCCGAAGCAGGAGCGATTTGTAATAAGTCATTCAGAACAGTTTAACTCAACGAAAGTCTCTCCGAATTCCCAGAATCGCTTATAATTCCCTGAGGTTTCATTGACTTTTCTAGCAAATTCAGTATCCATGAGAATGAACGATTTTCCAAGTTTTCCAAATAATTCACCACAATGATTTACGTTAATCCATAGAAGATTGGCTCAAAGAAGTACAGAGAAAGGAGAATAATTTTCAACATTTACAAGGCCAAAATGGGAGTAATAAAGGGGAAGGTCAAGAATGACAAGACGGAGCGAGGTGTCGCACACTTTACGATGCTGGACTCGCATTCGGGAGGAGTGCGGTTCAAATCCACCTTTTACGTCTTCCGGGGTTCCGCTAAATCGCTCAAACCAAGTGCCGGGATCTTTTCTTAGAAAAAGGCACAGCTGACTTCCTTCCCAATACGTTCTTTTATTTTCTCTCGTATGACAACATTAGCCTAGGCGGGATTCAGATTGACAGTAAGTGACTGTTGCCTGTCGGGAGCAAACAGGAAGCAGCTGCACGGGGAATGCAGAGAACTGGTCGTGGTAGCTTACTAAAGGTATGAAGACATGTCAGGAAATAATCATAAACAGCGTTCTCTCCTGCGGTCTGCTGCATCACTTCAGGACACCACGGCGCGCACAGGCGGCTCGTCTACCGAGTGCGGACGCGCAGCTCGGTTTTATAACGTATAACTTGCAAGTCCTCTGCACTGCTCAATCCTACGCACATTATGGGTTCATTCTTTTTACTGCCTCATAAATATGTACAATACCGTTACTGCTCTTTCCATCGTAACACAAAGGAACTTTGTAATCACACCGTTGTGAAAGCCGTCCTTTACGTTAGGAAATCAAAAGGAATATTTCAAAACTTGTCAGCTGCTTCAAAATCCTTTTCAGTACTTCTCACATAAAATAACATAACTGACGTATCACGGATATAATGGTACGGCGTCGAAACCAAGGCCCCACGGTAGCATACCGTTCACGTCGCAGTACTTGCTCATGATCATTTGACAAAAAACAAAACCGCTATGTTGCCCTAGCCCTCCGTGTTCGTCGGACATATCCCCTGCAACTTGTTTCTACAGAGTGCGGCGCATAAATCCAGACAAATTTCAATTTGAATTTCTCGCCACGTCGTAGTTCTGCGGGAGGTCGCGATTGGCGCTCTTGAAAGTCATAGGCTTCCAGTAAAAAGTCAGGACATCAAAATGGCCGAGATGTTACGTACAAGTGCGGAGTACAACCGAAGAGCTGCGATTATCGAAAGTCTTCGCCCACTGAAAGAGATCGATTCTTCGGGAACCCGAGATCAACTGCTTACGATGTTGTGGTCAAGTATGATGCTTCGGAGAAGTGTGGGGTTCACGACCATGTGTCGCGTCCAGTGAGGACGATATCATGCCGCCATATTCCTTTGAAAAGGGACAAACCGTCATAAAAGAAGTTTATCTGCAAGTTTTGACGAATGTCGTGAAACTGTGGATGGTAACTGTGGCCTCGGAGAGACTATGTCTTTCAGCAGGACGGTGCACCGGCTCATACGAGCCACTTAGTCCAAAACTGGCTCTCGAATAACATTGACTTGTTCTGGTCAGAGGCGTGCTGGCCCCGGAATAACTGGGATTTTTGAATCCTCTCGATGACTATGTTTGGAGCGTAGACAAAAGAGTTACCACTAAGACGAGGCACCCCAATGTCGCATTTCTACGATCGAAGAAGCATTCGCGAATTGGACAGCGCTGTTTTAAAGAGTGCGTGCGATTCGCTTCAGGAAAAGATTGGAGGCGGTCATTGTGGCTGAAGGGGGTTACTTCGAGTAATGCTACTCTTGAAAGGGTCATAGTTGTTGTTGATAAATAAAGAAAGATTCGTTCAAAAATACCAGCAATGGAGGGTAAAGTTTTGACAACGCCAGCCACTCGTGCTGGCGAAACTTCAGGAAAATCTTTTGGTGGAACAGAGTCGCCACCCTGAAGAACACCTTATTTCGACTGACATTCTAGAATACATTTGTCTGACTCCACAAATGGTATCCTGATGCTTTATCGATGTTTATTCTTTTGCTTAAGGCAGAGTCGCTTTGGAGAGCGGAAATCAGGATAATTTTGTGCACATGTGAAAGGTGTGTGCTGTCTAGGCTGCGATGGTGACGGATGGTGACAGGAACTGGAATTTCTCCAGTTGTTAGAGCAGCTTGGATTATTATGTGTTTTGGCGGATATCGTTACGTTCAAATCAAATGGATCCAAGCACTACGGGACTTAACATCTGAGGACTGATGACCTCAGATGTTAAGTCCCATGGGGCTCAGGGCGATTTCATTTCGACTTAACATCTGAGGTCATCAGTCCCCTAGACTTAGAACTACTTAAACCTAACTAGCCTAAGGACATTACACACATCCATGCCCGAGGCAGGATTCGAACCTGCGACCGTAGTAGCAGCGCGGTTCCGGACTGAAGGGCCTAGAAACGCGGCCGGCTCTTTACGTTCAATTAACGTCTTAAATCGAACCCAGTTCATATATAGCGAACTGTCTGTCGAAAGCAAAAGGTAAGAAGAAAAGTAGTAAAAAGAGGTACAGGCCAGCTGAGGGCAAGCAGAAAACGCTGAGCGTGCGTCCGGAGGGCGGCGTGCCGCACCCGGGGAATGGAAATCTGGTAACCGGAGCCGGGCCGGGCCGCGGCGGGCCATACAGGCTGGCGAGTCTCGAAATTCCGGCGCGGCGCCCAGAGCTGGAGCGGCCGGGGGGCTATGTGGGCGCGACGGGCGCGGCTTCCGTAAATCGCGCGTGCGCATTAACGCGGCGTAAATCTGCTTCCTGTTGCGAGGGCACGCCTAGTTTCTCCAGCGTGACGCGTCGATTTGTCCTCGGCCGCTTGCTGACATGCCCGGGGAAGAAGCGAAGCCGTTTGGAGCTCATTACTGTTACCTACCGTGGGGCTCATGACTGCAATCTACCGCTCTGCTCGATACGCGAGTCGCCTGCAGTCCAGTCGCTGTTCCTCAGTGCGGTGACACCCAGTGTTTGGCTTTCTGTGTAGTTTGTGTTGTTGCAGATTGCGAACGTTTTTCCAAAGGTGTCTAGCGTTTCTTCCAGCGTTCTCCAGATGCACTGCCTCCGGCACCAGTGCTGACTGCTTGCTAACCGCGGACTCCAGCGAGCAAGTTGTGCACGCACTTTGCAACATTTGGATCTATAGCCTGCTCCTCCACCTCGTTGCGCGGATGAACATTCATTTCTGGCGCTTGTCTCTGAATGTATTTTTCTGTGCACTACTAGCCTCCGCCCCTTATTCCTCCGGAAATCTTCATTGATTTGCTAAGTATCAGTCTGTCATTTCAGACATTCCTCAAACACAGTATAAAATTTGCAAATCATAAAAAACCTCGTCTGCTAATTTTAGGAAGATCACCTTAAAAATTTTTAGTGATGTGTGTCTATTAGTAGGGCGTTGGGGCTTGGATTTTGTTCCACTTGGTAGTTAGTTTCTGTCATTTATGATGATCACGGAACCATTAAGTAACGATTACGGAACCATTACGTCGCGATTACTTTTTTACGTAGTTCAAAAATGGTTCAAATGGCTCTGAGCACTATGGGACTTAACATCTGAGGTCATCAGTCCCCTAGACTTATAACTACTTAAACATAACTTAAGGACATCACACACATCCATGCCGGAGGCAGGATTCGAACCTGCGACCGTAGCAGCAGCGCGGTTCCGGACTGAAGCGCCTAGAACCGCTCTGTCACAGCGGCCGGCTTTTAAGTTGTGGATAACATACTGTCACAAGAGATTTCGCAACTGTTCAAATTTTTTGTTATAACGGTCTCAGCTGCAAACACTCTTACTTCAATTGTGAAGAAAGGGAGATCTGGCTATCGTCCCCTAACGGAAAAATTAGCAAAAAGATGACAAAGGGGTGCCCACAGGGCTCTGTCCTGGGTTCACTCTTTTGGGACATTAATATGGAACCCCTTTTGGACAATCTAAAGAGCAGTAACGATGTGCTAGAGGTCATATCCTAAGCAGACGACCTCCTCCTGCTGGTTGGCGGTCGTAGCCGCGAGGACCTAGAACCGAAGGTCGATAGGGCAATATCTATTTTGAGTACATGGTGCCATAAAGCCAAAATGACAGTAGCGCCAAGCAAGTCTACATATCTGTCATTAAAGGGACAACTTGTAAGAAATCCAACTGTCAGAATTCACGACTCCCCAGTTCATCGGCACCGTTAGCCCCGTTATTGTAAGTGTAGTCGTCGAGATGGGAGGTGCAACTATGCATCGCACATTGATATTGTAACACAAAGATTTTTGAAAACGCTAAGTAACCTAATTGGGATTGGTCATAAACGTTTCCATCTCCCACCCGACCTTCTTAAATTATACCACAAAAGTATCTTAACATCAGTTGTAAGATACGAGTCAGCGGTCTGGGCACAGAGCCTCTCGAGGGTCATGCCTGCCATGGCCGTAAGAAGGGTGCAGCGAAACATGCTCCTGCGGTCGGTAGGAGCGTATAGAACAAGTCCTGGTGGGGGGGGGGGGCATTGCTAGTACTAATGGGACTTTGTCCCTTTGACATAAAAATCAGAGAACAGGCAGCCTGGTACTGGGTGAAGAAAGGAAGGAGGGGAAAAAATAGTGGAAATAATGGGGGTTTATGTCGGGGATAAGTCTGGAATTAAAAGAAGGGGGGAAGAATTATGGCAAGAGCAGTGGGACAGTGATGAAACAGGGCGAAGGACAAATGAGTTGTTGCCGAACATTAAGGAGCGCTTAAGGCTTACATACTTTAAACCAACGAGGGGACTGCTGCACTTTCTTACTGGACATGGCTCCTACCCGGCATATCTATGCCGGTTTGGGAAGCGGGCTACACCAACGTGTGACTGTGGTGCTGTGCAGGGCATTCCAGACCTTGTGATGTATGAGTGCCTCCCCTTCGACGATGCTGCAGGTCAGCTCAGGCAACAACTTCCCAATCATAATACGCACCACTTGCTCAGGCAAGAGGGCACTTTTCACATTTTAAACAAACTCACATGAAATATCTAATGAAGTTCTGAAAGAATTCCTAAGGCACAACTGACAATGATCATTACCTGGATTAGACTCCGTGCACCTGCCCTGTTCCGCTGGGGCGTGGACTTGGCCAGCCGCTTCACGGCTAGGATCCGCCATGTCTCGGATTAAGGGGAAGGGTGTACATTTGTCACCGATCGTGACACGCACCGATAACGACAGTATATATAAGAGATAGGTTAGTTGTAGGATAAGATAGGACAATTTACTGGGATAGCAGTGCAGCGATTATAACGTGTTGGGCCAGCCCAGTGCCACGGGCGTGCCCACTGGGGTTAGCTCGGTGGGCAAGGCAAACAGCATAGGTTTGTAACATGCTGGCACACCTGTGTAGATTAGCTTAAGTATAGACAAAGTGTCATATACATCATACAAATAACAGCTGCAGAGAACTAGTCATAATCAACTAACAAACAAGAAACAAGTAGAGCTGTGGAGTACAGCTGTAGAGAACTAGTCACAGTCAACTAACAACCAAGAAACACGTAGCATAGAGTAATAGTAAATCAGAAATGCCTGTAGTGGTAAAATAATAAAAGTACTAACATACCTATAGTGTTAGTGAATTAAGCTGCAGTAATTGTAACACGCCTATAAAATTAAGACCCACTAATGTAGTTAGGTAGTGGGTTGATATGCATCACTGTAGTTATCTTTTAACAAAGATTTTTTTAAAAAAAAAACACTCTTACTTGACAATTAGTTTCGATCACATTTAAATGATCAGTTTCAGATCTAAAAATAAAATGAAATATTTCTTAGTTAACATTGAGATTACTTAAACTTTAAAAATTCTTAAAATTTTACCAAAATAAGCACTTAATATGCACTGGTAAAGTTTAAAATCCAAGATCGTTAAATTTGCACCCGAATAATCGCAAGTTGTGAGAAGGACAAGTTCTTTATAAAAGTATGTAGTCATAAGCTGTTACATTAAAGAAACAGTTGTCTTATATATTATAGACGGTACCAGTGTTACATTTAAAACTGCAGACTATCAGCACTTTTGCTTCCCCCCCCCCCCTCCCACTTTCCTCCCTCCTCTACCCGTCATCCATGATGGGTGGATCTGTATCGTGCAAAGTGGGTTTCGTGAAATGCTTGATGCCACAGAACGTTGTCACAAATGTACTGTAGTGCTGTTCTATAGTAATTTTTTTTTTTAAATTTGTAGCTTACTGTTCCTATTTGAGTTTACATATTGTCATTTAGAGATAGCAAACGCAGCTGTGGACTCTAGAAAATGGAGTGCCCAGTGGAGAAATCGGAACTTTCCTGACTTATTCTTTTGTTTCAGTTCAGTAGAGAGGTGCTGCAGCCGGATGCAGCCAGAGGCATTTGCGCCGTGTATGTCAGTAATCCCAAGAAGCGGTTTTCTCATTTTAAGGAGGATCGTTTTGACATTAGTGAGTCTCAACATTCGGGAAGACCCACGGGGTTTAATCAAAATCGTTTAAACACATTAATCTACAATGGTCCACGTCAGTGTATTCGAGAACTTGAAAATATGATGAACTGTGATGATTTCACCATCGTGTGAAATTTGCATGCAATTGAGGAAGCTCAAAAAGCTCGTAAGCCAAAACCACAAAAATCAGCGGGTGGTTGTCAACGGGTGAGACGTCTTGCAGACGCAATCCAAGTGATGCTACTCCACGATAACGCCCGCCCGCATTCTGGTACACTGACAAAAACAGTATACAGGGGTTGGGTTGGGAAGTCAGTCCACAGCCACCTTATTCATCGGATCTTGCGCCCTCAGGTTTTCACCTTTTCCACTCTCTGTCGAACAGCTTTCGAGGAATTTCTTTTCCGGATGAATAGGCGCTCCGAACATGGCTCCACGAGTTATTCGGCTCAAAACCACGTGAACTCTACAGCCAAGGAATCGAAAAGCTACACCAGCGTTTGCAGACTGTTGTAAATAGTGAATGATAATGTATTATTTATTGCTAAATTCTTTGTTGCATACATCTGTTGTATTTATCAACCATATGGAAAAACACTATGAATTTACGCACCAACTCAGTAGTCATCAAGTGTGGTTGTTTGCTATAGAGACAGTTATAAATCTTTTAAAAACACTTTTTTAATAGTTTCAGTGTGGATTCGAGTGTGAATCCGTTGGTATTTCATTTTGACAGAATGGTAGGACACTCGTTATCTTTCACGCGTCCTGATGGCAAATAAGTTTGAAGAAATAGGTTTGAAGGAATTAGGATTAATGTTATACGAAATAATATGTGTAACTACATTGCCAAAGGCAATTCTTCCTCTATTTACAAAGTATGTGTTTTGTTATGAGTCATGTAAATTCACTAGAAAAATATTTCAGTAATCAATGTTGAAAGTGCTTTAGATTGCCCTCAGGTCCTACACACAACACATTGCTGCATTATTAATTCACGTAAATCCAATTATGGAACTTTAAACCCTGAAACGAGTAGTGGAAATAAATTGTTTATTGTAGACCTAAACTTGTAGTCGCAGCTGGTATTTCCCAATAAGTTACAGTAATTAGAAAACACCGGAGCAAGCGTCAGAAACATAGATTGCTCTAAATAGGCGAACTAGTGGCAAGCATAAAAGTGACGGCAAACGGCAAGATTGCATGCTACTGCGTTGAGGAACGGATGGTTAAATAACTGCTCCATTCTCGAAACTAACGTTGTAACATAAGCTGAAGTTCATATAGTGCACAAGCTGGGGAGACTGAATTAAACGAGAAAATAGCAGCGGTTCCAACATTAAAGGAACCGACTGTCGTTGCTGCAGCAATACGTAGCGGAGGAGGCAGGAGACTGGGAAATAGACAGCGGCACAACAGTGCAACACAAGGGCCGTCGCGAATGGCGTGGCTGTCCCGGCTTGCCAGACACGGCCGTTCCGACCCGCCTTTCCCTTTTCGGCTCCCCTGCCTAACTGGAAGAGCCTTCTCTCTCCACACCTGCGGCTCGTTGGGTGGGCTGCCACATTACTAACTCCAGCCGCGACGTTCCATCCAGTGTGTTAATGGACCGATCGAAGAATGCATTTCGTTTCAAGTAATAAGCGCCGATTGGTATCCTGTAATACAATTGACATAATGATTTCGAAATGAAACATTTAATTATAACCACAAACATGAATGTGAGTTGAAAATACAGAATAATATCAAGTAACAGGTTACTAATACAATGTACAGTCACATTAATGTATCCACCTGTCAAAAGCCAGAATATGGTACCCAAGGATAGATGCATACAGGGTTATTACAAATGATTGAAGCGATTTCACAGCTCTACAATAGCTTTATTATTTGAGATATTTTCACAATGCTTTGCACACGCATAGAAAAACTCAAAAAGTTTTTTTAGGCATTCACAAATGTTCGATATGTGCCCCTTTAGTGATTCGGCAGACATCAAGCCGATAATCAAGTTCCTCCCACACTCGGCGCAGCATGTCCCCATCAATGAGTTCGAAAGCATCGTTGATGCGAGCTCGCAGTTCTGGCACGTTTCTTGGTAGAGGAGGTTTAAACACTGAATCTTTCACATAACCCCACAGAAAGAAATCGCATGGGGCTAAGTCGGGAGAGCGTGGAGGCCACGACATGAATTGCTGATCATGATCTCCACCACGACCGATCCATCGGTTTTCCAATCTCCTGTTTAAGAAATGCCGAACATCATGATGGAAGTGCGGTGAAGCACCATCCTGTTGAAAGATGAAGTCGGTGCTGTCGGTCTCCAGTTGTGGCGTGAGCCAATTTTCCAGCATGTCCAGATACACATGTCCTGTAACGTTTTTTACGCAGAAGAAAAAGGCGCCGTAAACTTTAAACCGTGAGATTGCACAAAACACGCTAACTTTTGATGAATTGCGAATTTGCTGCACGAATGCGTGAGGATTCTCTACCGCCCAGATTCGCACATTGTGGCTGTTCACTTCACCATTAATAAAAAAATGTTGCTTCATCACTGAAAACAAGTTTCGCACTGAACGCATCCTCTTCCATGAGCTGTTGCAACCGCGCCGAAAATTCAAAGCGTTTGACTTTGTCATCGGGAGTCAGGGCTTGTAGCAATTGTAAACGGTAAGGCTTCTGCTTTAGCCTTTTCCGTAAGATTTTCCAAACCGTCGGCTGTGGTACGTTTAGCTCCCTGCTTGCTTTATTCGTCGACTTCCGCGGGCTACGCGTGAAACTTGCCCGCACGCGTTCAACCGTTTCTTAGCTCACTGCAGGCCGACCCGTTGATCTCCCCTTACGGAGGCATCCAGAAGCTTTAAACTGCGCATACCATCGCCGAATGTCGTTAGCAGTTGGTGGATCTTTGTTGAACTTCGTCCTGAAGTGTCGTTGCACTGTTATGACTGGCTGATGTGAGTGCATTTCAAGCACGACATACGCTTTCTCGGGTCCTGTCTCCATTTTGTCTCACTGGGCTCTCGAGCGCTCTGGCGAACAAAACTTTATGAGTTGTTCTACGTATCTGTAGTGTGTCGTGACCATATGTCAATGAATGGAGCTACAGTGAATTTATGAAACCGCTTCAATCATTTGTAATAGCCCTGTACTTGTGTTGATCCATTGTGCGTCACAGAATGACG
This sequence comes from Schistocerca nitens, assembly GCF_023898315.1. Taxonomy (NCBI): domain Eukaryota; kingdom Metazoa; phylum Arthropoda; class Insecta; order Orthoptera; family Acrididae; genus Schistocerca; species Schistocerca nitens. Next base: position 295,417,066 of record NC_064615.1, on the reverse strand, counting down.
AAATCACCTACGGAAGGGCCATACACACCAACGTTTGCTGGACGGCCGTTGAGAACACAGTGTCGGTAGCCCCTTGGTTCATTGGGCGGTCAGGTGCTCAAGGGTTGCACGTCTATTCGCCCGTGCATATCTCTGCAGCCGTCGTTCGGCCCAGTTATCTGTGGCCCGTGGCGCACCTCAGTTGCCTCGGTGCCGGTTTTGGATAGCGCCATTTTGCATGCACGATATACTTTAACCAAGGCGGCACGCAAAATGTTTACAAACTTAACCGTTTCGGAAATGCTGCCACCTTTGGCCAGAGAGCTAATGATTAAGCTCTTTTGAAGGTCAGATAAATCGCTCCGTGTACGGAGTAAGACAACGGCAGGACTGTTCACCAGTCCCCCCGACGCACTTTAAATACTCTCCAGTGCTAGTGTTGCCACCTGCCATCTGTGAATGATTATTGCACTTTGACGTCGGAAACAGGCAATGGTCACATTAAAGTGGCTGGACCGTGTACATTGCAGCGTAATTGTTGAAATTGGTACATCTCATTCGCCTGATTGATTGGAAAGCAAGAAGAGCTACTGCGATGATGGTACAACCGAGGAACTGAAAAAGCAATGTAGGTCCTACTGACCACAGCTCAATACGTGTCTTCATCACTTTTGATACTGCAAGACAACTTACTGTAGACAAGTACGAAAAATTTTCTGAGATTCTGTATGTATTCGGATGTTAGTAGAACGTACAATACATCGTTTCTACTCCCTAAACATCCGTCGTACCAAACTTCGAGGATGCAGCCATGTAAATGTGTTGTTACAATGAGCACGTTTGTTAAGGTGGGTCTGATTCAAAACTTCTTTCAGAAAAATGAATGCTAAACTCAGTAGCTACTCTATTAATATCAATTTTTAGTTCCATGACTTCAAAGTCAGGCAGTGTTGCATTGATTTGTAGAAATTCGCGGCTGAAAAGTATAGATTTGTAAAGGTCCGTCTTGACGACAGAAACTTTTCACTATAACCGGTTTTGGCTAGTGCCATCATAAAATGAAGGTATCAACGTCAAAATTATACATTTAGGTACATAATAAGTGCCACAGTATGATCGCGGACTCATTTCTAGACTTTATGTCTTCAGTTAATGAGAACTATCGAGTATCACGTAAGATACATTATCTCTGTAGCCTATATTAAAAAGTCTATGTATGTATGTCTCTTCGAACATATCACTGGAACGCCTAGAGTAACTTCAACGGAACTTGATACGCCTACGACTTGGTACCAGAAGAAAATTGCTGTGTTGGAGAAGACGCCCTTAGCAACAACGCCCCTAGCAACACTGTTAAAGTGCGCGTCATTTATGTTGGCGTCCGAGTTTAGGTTCGTTCTGCGCATCTGACATCACAAAACACAGTCAGCCAATGAACAGAGAACGACGTTGCCAGATCTCGACTGCAGTGCAGAGCATGGACGAGTGTCTTCAGTTTTAGAAACGTTCAGTCATAAATTAAGTAGTAGAATAAAAGCAATGTCTTGATAGCAGACTTTCTTTTGTAGAAAGTTTGGAAAAAGCATTCTTTATACAAATTGCTTCATATTCTATTAATTAATTAAACCAAACAAGCAATAAGACTCCTAATTCAGGCGATAGCAAGGAAAGGTGTTTGTATCAATCTCACGGACCGCTTTTTCGCACGGACCGCTTTTTCGCAATAAAGAACAGCAGTAATTGTTTATTTGCTATTGTACTTCGACGAAGCGTGAGTAATTGATAGTCATACCAACAGTGTTTGTCAGTATTTTGCGTGACGTGTTACAGTCCTCCTGGCGTTCCATAGTCAAACGAGCTGCGTTTGTGTAACGGTTAAGGTGTTGGGTTTCTGTGCGAAAGGTTATGAGTTCAAACCTTAGGCGGTGCTCAATATTTTTATTATTTAAAAACAATATTGAAGTGTCAAATAACTTCCGGGAATTCAGCCAGGTAACACTTTCAGCGACCGCCGATATTTCGGCGGGAGAACACCCCGTCATTTTCAAGGCAGTTTGCCTTGAAAATGGCGGGGTGTTCTCCCGCCGAAATATCGGCGGTCGCTGAAAGTGTTACCTGGCTGAATTCCCGGAAGTTATTTGAAAGTTGTATACGCCAGGAGAAACTCAGGTCTCACAATATTGAAGTGCCTTACTTCACGAATTATATTCGTTTGAATGCAATTTTTTGAATTTTCTAGTGCTTTGTCTCTTCATTATAGTAGAGGTAGGGATGGAGCATAAGTATGGTACGCCATACACGATCGTAATTTATTTTTTTCTCAGAATATCGTAAACTTTTATCTGCTATTTCACGAGAGGCTAGTTTCACGTAAGTGGCGTAACTTTGCCAACCCTTAAATGTTATAGTAGCGTAGGCTATGCACTACAAAAGAATAATTAATCCATACTTCGACACTTTGGAGAATTGCTGTTGCTGAAACTAATCTTAAATAAGAATTAATAATGTGTAAAACCCATTCGACTACTGCAAAGGCTATCGTTATTAGCGGAGCGTTGTAGTGGGGGTCTTTCTACAACTAAACACTTATTTTATGCACTTCACTGTTTAGCTTAGTTACTCATGAAATATCTCAATATTTTCCATTAAAACACGATGCCAGTTTTTGCAGCTGGATCAGAAACTAGTAGAAACTTACCATGAATGTCTCCTCCTGAAAATGAATGACAGTGTCGATAGAAATCGGTTGCCAGCCCTGAAGTTCTTCTGCTTTAACTTCAAATCTTAAGTGAAATTTTCCTTGAAAGAAAGAAACTTCACTATTGAAACAAGACTCAAACTAGCAAGATATTTAGCGCCAAGTCACTTTTGCAGAGAACGCGGCGAAGCTTTTTAAATAGAAATGAAGTTACTCGTCTAGGCTTACTAAGTAAGTCCAACTTAATGGCACATTAATGCTGTGTTCCGGACGAGTTGTCGAACCTGTGATCTGTGCCTTTCGCTGGCAAGTGCTCTACAGTCTCAGCTAAGCACGCCTCATGCCCTGTCCTCACAACCTCACGTCCTCTGTGCCTCTTTTCTTACCTTCCAAACAATCAGGTACTGGCAGAAGTAAGGCTCAGTGGAACACATGACGACACTAAAACCAAACTTAGTATGCACATCTCTTAGCACTCACTTTTTTTTTTTTTTTTTTGTTGGGAGTGACAAATACATAAATTCGCAATGTCGTCTAATCAGCTAGTGGACGTGTAAAAACGGTCCACTGATGACTACGTAACTGGCCGAAACGCGAGCAATGGCACACTGTATTTTCTTGCAAAAAGCCCCTCCCTCTCCTCCCCCGCTGATTTGAATTCATCAAGCAGCGGGATTGAAGAGCCAGATGTGCACGGCAGTGAGAGAGAGCGGCTGACACCTGACTCCAGTTTAAGGTTTAAGAGAGCGACGCGGGTAGCTCTGCTGCAGCGGCGGTAAGATCTGAGGCCGATCCACTTGCAGGATGGAGATCGCCGCCGCGCCGCATCGCGGGGGTGTTTGTGCGTCGTCGCTAATTCGGAAGCGCTTGACTGCTGGCGCTGGGCGCGCGCCTTGTAATCACGCGCTGCCCCACTCGCGTATCCGCGGGCGCGCGCCCTCCTCCCCGTCCCTCATCTTTAATAAGGGATGGGTTGATTAAAAAGTAAATCGGCTGTCGAGTTTTCCTTTGCCGGAGAAGAGAGCGGGCCTCCTTCTTCTCCTTGGCGTCCCCTGCCTCCTCCTTAACCCCCCATCCCCCCACCCCCTTGCTCTCCCTGATTACACCCAATTCATAACGCTTGCCTTAATATCCCCCTTTACAGTGCCTTTGCCCACAAAGAGACCCCTGAGCTAATATCTCGGCAGCGCCAGCGCCGCGGCGGCTCTCGACGAGACGAGACGAGACGAGGAAGGCGAGGCGAGGCGGGGCGGAGCGGGTCCGCCTGCGCGTGTGCGCGCGGCCTGCGCACCGGGGCAAAAATGCTCCTCGTGCGTCCGCCTAACTTAATAAGCATCGACATAATTGATAGTCCTCGAGTGCGCGCGGCTAAAACTTGCCGCTGCGGGTTAAGTCGCGGGGGGAGCGGGTGCACGCGAAAAGAAGTGCTTCCACCGCAGGCTGCCGCGCCCGGGCTGACTCACGCCAGCCGACCCCGCTCTTGCTTAACTGCCGGTTTCCGCAGCTCGCGCTTGTCGCAGCCGAAGGCGGGGCAACGACGCACGGGGTGAAAACGAACTCTGACCACTCGTAATAGCTGCAGTTGTTAAATTTCTTAGGCAAAGCGTGTCAGACGCTGTCAGTAACAACAGATTAATTTGCTTTTATCAGTACAGGAATCTTGTACACAAAATATTTCTTTTCGTGTGATAATGTGATATAGTTTAATATCCCCCCATGAACCATGGACCTTGCCGTTGGTGGGGAGGCTTGCGTGTCTCAGCGATACAGATAGCCGTACCGTAGGTGCAACCACAACGGAGGGGTATCTGTTGAGAGGCCAGACAAACGTGTGGTTCCTGAAGAGGGGCAGCAGCCTTTTCAGTAGTTGCAAGGGCAACAGTCCGGATGATTGACTGATCTGGCCTTGTAACAATAACCAAAACGGCCTTGCTGTGCTGGTACTGCGAACGGCTGAAAGCAAGAGGAAACTACGGCCGTAATTTTTCCCGAGGGCATGCAGCTTTACTGTATGATCAAATGATGATGGCGTCCTCTTGGGTAAAATATTCCGGAGGTAAAATAGTCCCCCATTCGGATCTCCGGGCGGGGACTACTCAAGAGGATGTCGTTATCAGGAGAAAGAAAACTGGCGTTCTACGGATCGGAGCGTGGAATGTCAGATCACTTAATCGGGCAGGTAGGTTAGAAAATTTAAAAAGGGAAATGGATAGGTTAAAGTTAGATATAGTGGTAATTAGTGAAGTTCGGTGGCAGGAGGAACAAGACTTTTGGTCAGGTGATTACAGGATTATAAATACAAAATCAAATAGGGGTAATGCAGGAGTAGGTTTAATAATGAATAAAAAAATAGGAGTGCGGGTTAGCTACTACAAACAGCATAGTGAACGCATTATTGTGGCCAAGATAGATACGAAGCCCACACCTACTACAGTAGTACAAGTTTATATGCCAACTAGCTCTGCAGATGGCGAAGAAATTGAAGAAATGTATGATGAAATAAAAGAAATTATTCAGATAGTGAAGGGTGATGAAAATTTCATAGTCATGGGTGACTGGAATTCGGTAGTAGGAAAAGGGAGAGAAGGAAACGTAGTAGGTGAATATGGATTGGGGCTAAGAAATCAAAGAGGAAGCCGCCTGGTAGAATTTTGCACAGAGCACAACTTAATCATAGCTAACACTTGGTTTAAGAATCATGAAGGAAGGTTGTATACATGCAAGAACCCTGGAGATATTACAAGGTATCAGATAGATTATATAATGGTAAGACAGAGATTTACGAACCAGGTTTTACATTGTAAGGCATTTCCAGGGGCAGATGTGGACTCGGACCACAATCTATTGGTTATGACCTGTAGATTAAAACTGAAGAAACTGCAAAAAGGTGGGAACTTAAGGAGATGGGACCTGGATAAACTGAAAGAACCAGAGGTTGTAGCGAGTTTCAGGGAGAGCGTAAGGGAACAATTGACAGGAATGGGGGAAAGAAATACAGTAGAAGAAGAATGGGTAGCTTTGAGGGATGAAATAGTGAAAGCAGCAGAGGATCAAGTAGGTAAAAAGACGAGGGCTAGTAGAAATCCTTGGGTAACAGAAGAAATATTGAATTTAAATGATGAAAGGAGAAAATATAAAAATGCAGTAAATGAAGCAGGCAAAAAGGAATACAAACGTCTCAAAAATGAGATCGACAGGAAATGCAAAATGGCTAAGCAGGGCTGGCTAGAGGACAAATGTAAAGATGTAGAGGCTTATCTCACTAGGGGTAAGATAGATACTGCCTACAGGAAAATTAAAGAGACCTTTGGAGATAGGAGAACCACTTGTATGAACATCAAGAGCTCAGATGGCAACCCAGTTCTAAGCAAAGAAGAGAAAGCAGAAAGGTGGAAGAAGTATATAGAGGGTCTATACAAGGGCGATGTACTTGAGGACAATATTATGGAAATGGAAGAGGATGTAGATGAAGATGAAATGGGAGATACGATACTGCGTGAAGAGTTTGACAGAGCACTGAAAGACCTGAGTCGAAACAAGGCCCCCGGAGTAGACAACATTCCATTGGAACTACTGATGGCCTTGGGAGAGCCAGTCCTGACAAAAATGTACCATCTGGTGAGCAAGATGTATGAAACAGGCGAAATACCCTCAGACTTCAAGAAGAATATAATAATTCCAATCCCAAAGAAAACAGGTGTTGACAAATGTGAAAATTACCGAACAATCAGTTTAATAAGCCACAGCTGCAAAATACTAACACGAATTCTTTACAGACGAATGGAAAAACTGGTAGAAGCCGACCTCGGGGAAAATCAGTTTGGATTCCGTAGAAATACTGGAACACGTGAGGCAATACTGACCTTACGACTTATATTAGAAGAAAGATTAAGGAAAGGCAAACCTACGTTTCTAGCATATGTAGACTTAGAGAAAGCTTTTGACAATGTTGACTGGAAAACTCTCTTTCAAATTCTAAAGGTGGCAGGGGTAAAATACAGGGAGCGAAAGGCTATTTACAATTTGTACAGAAACCAGATGGCAGTTATAAGAGTCGAGGGGCATGAAAGGGAAGCAGTTGTTGGGAAGGGAGTAAGACAGGGTTGTAGCCTCTCCCCGATGTTATTCAATCTGTATATTGAGCAAGCAGTAAAGGAAACAAAAGAAAAATTCGGAGTAGGTGTTAAAATCCATGGAGAAGAAATAAAAACTTTGAGGTTCGCCGATGACATTGTAATTCTGTCAGAGGCAACAAAAGGACTTGGAAGAGCAGTTGAATGGAATGGATAGCGTCTTGAAAGGAGGATGTAAGATGAACATCAACAAAAGCAAAACGAGGATAATGGAATGTAGTCGAATTAAGTCGGGTGATGCTGAGGGAATTAGATTAGGAAATGACACACTTAAAGTAGTAAAGGAGTTTTGCTATTTAGGGAGTAAAATAACTGATGATGGTCGAAGTAGAGAGGATATAAAATGTAGACTGGCAATGGCAAGGAAATCGTTTCTGAAGAAGAGAAATTTGTTAACATCGAGTATAGATTTAAGTGTCAGGAAGTCATTTCTGAAAGTATTTGTATGGAGTTTCTGAAAGTATTTGTATGGAGTGTAGCCACGTATGGAAGTGAAACATGGACGATAAATAGTTTGGACAAGAAGAGAATAGAAGCTTTCGAAATGTGGTGCTACAGAAGAATGCTGAAGATTAGATGGGTAGATCACATAACTAATCAGGAAGTATTGAATAGGATTGGGGAGAAGAGAAGTTTGTGGCACAGCTTGACCAGAAGAAGGGATAGGTTGGTAGGACATGTTCTGAGGCATCAAGGGATCTCAAATTTAGTATTGGAGGGCAGTGTGGAGGGTAAAAATCGTAGAGGGAGACCAAGAGATGAATAGACTAAGCAGATTCAGAAGGATGTAGGTTGCAGTAGGTACTGGGAGATGAAGAAGCTTGCACAGGATAGAGTAGCATGGAGAGCTGCATCAAACCAGTCTCAGGACTGAAGACCACAACAACAACAACAACAACAGTTTAATATCGTTACAAGGCATTACTACTACGTAAAAGAGGAGCTTATTCAGCGATATACTCAGTTTTATAGTTCTTGCTTTTTAATTGTTTTGTGTTTATTTGTGTTTGTAGCGATATCTTTGTAGGTACACTGCATCATTTACCTTTTACCAGACTTTGTTATTGCTTGATTTGCATTCGAAAAGGCGCCACAACAGCACAGAGTAAAGCTGGGTATAACGGGGTGCCGGCCGAAGTGGCCGTGCGGTTAACGGCGCTGCAGTCTGGAACCGCAAGACCGCTACCCTCGCAGGTTCGAATCCTGCCTCGGGCATGGATGTTTGTGCTGTCCTTAGGTTAGTTAGGTTTACGTAGTTCTAAGTTCTAGGGGACTAATGACCTCAGCAGTTGAGTCCCATAGTGCTCAGAGCCATTTGAACCATTTTTTTTATAACGGGGTATCGAGTGATGACCGTGGAAGCCTTACTACTACTTGTATACGCAATACTAAACAAACGTCTCCGTCATTGCCCATGAAACGTTATCTTTTTAGTGCACCGTCAATAGGGTATAATGGCATAGTTTGACACCACCGTGAGTCAAATAAGGGAACGGCGCTTGACGAGAGAATAACACTTTGGAAAAGAAACACGGAAGGTTAGGGGAATCCGGTTACGCACCACTGTTAAATTTCGTGAGAAACGGAAAAATTAGCTACAGGCAAAGTCCAGAAACTCTCTCCTCAGCCCCTTCAGCAGTGATGGTTGTTGAATGTGGCGACGACGATGATGCCTCTCTTGCGGGAGGCTACCGTTTCATCTGAAGTTCGCAGATAGGGCTAGTGTTAGCGTTTCGCATATCCAGTTACAATTTCTAACTACAGTTTCTTCACTTTCTATCACCGGAAATAATACATTCACAGTCGTCGTGTCTTGCAGGGTGATTACCCCTGTTTTGGTGTCTCTTTAAATGAAACTTTGAAACGTTGCTGACTACTCCTCAAGTCGTGTCGAAATGCTTCCGGGTAATGTATTGAATAAAACAGTGACTTCGTGACTGGTCGTAAGGGTCGTGGAGAATGGTTAGTCGTAGCAAGTACACCAAGGGTGCGAGCGCTACGTGTAGCTGTCGATGTGTGACATAGAAAAAACTTGTTGCAAGACCTTTTCAGCGAGGAAGGAGGTTAGGAGAACTACTTTTAGTGTTTCAGATCGCCGAGAGTTGAAAAGGTCGCTCACAAAATATACTACAACTAATGAGAAATAGGTGAAGGCTTAAGTCAGTCAGCACATATAAAATGAACTGTAGGCGCGAGCTGCACAAATTGAGTATCCATGGCCGAGTCTTATTCACCACTGTGATCCCGTTACCACGCGCGTATTGTACCGAAGCGATACGACGTATATCAAGAACAAATTAGGTCCAAGATTTATGAGCGTATCCTATTGTACGGGCACTGTTGGAGACAATGGACGCAATCTTTCAAGATGGCAAATGTTGTCGTTATCACCACGAACTATGCATAACCACTCGAATACTATCGGGTATTTATGGGTCGGAATAAAGATAGAAAATCCTGCAAAGATTACCTTAAACACAGTTAACGAAACTGATTGATACTCAGTGTAGTTAGTAGCACAAAAGTCATCTTCGAACAATTCAGTCTCTACCATGCCTTATAAACTTTATGGCTCTGATAAACATCTGTTCATTCAGACAAGCGTCACTAAAGATACTTCGAATGTAATCTTGGTTATAAACGACTCAGTTATTCATGTAATTACTTTGATTTAACACACACAAATGAGACAAAATTCGGTGTATGGTGTAAAAAGTGTTCTGGATGTGTGAATAGAGCTGGAGAAAAGGTCGTCGTATAGGTGTTAGAATATTATTGACGTACGTAAATGCTTTGCTGGCCGGTTTTTCGTGTCAGTGTTCTTTGAACGGTATATGAATGTTACATAGCATGGAGCATGTTGACTACAGTGAAGCGAAATTAGTCAACGCAAAGAAATCTATCGTCGCTACACAATTGAATCTTTTTCCCATAACTTTAGTCGTTTCCCGTAATTCGGCAAACAAAATGCGGCCCACTTTGGGGAGATGCTGATTGTGCTGTAGTACATTAGCCACTGTAGTTCCATGTCGACTGGTTTGTTAAGTTCAGCTGACTGCAGCTGATGACGATGACGTGCCTTGGCGTTTGGAATCGCGGTTTCCATGGGTCTTTGGCCTTGCACTCGCTTTGTTCGCAGGAAATACGTCACGGTTACGCGGAATTGTAATTTCCTCGTTCCACTCCGCATTACTGTTAGCAGGTGGCTAAATTCTGATCAAAGCCCTGGGCTGGAAAGGCTGCGGTAGGCATATCAAATATCAGAGTAACATTTCAGAGTAGCAGCGATCAAAATCCACCTTTTAAGGTGGCACATATCGTAAGTACAGTTCTTAATGTGCACGTTCCGGTCCACTACAATTTATCTGACTCAAATATACGATTCAGAAGCGTGAATTACAGTGAGTCATGTTATCAGAATCATATTCGTATCGATAGAGGATCGGTGACAATCTGAGCACGAGGCCAGCAGGACGGGGGAAAATTTCGTACCGAAGCATACGGTATCAGTCATCCGCCCAACGAGGACTGATTGGCCGACCAACGCGGATTTGGTTTTTAGACGCACTAGGTGAATACCGGGCTGGTACCCTAATCCCGCCTCAGTTACAGGGTTCGCAAATATTTAGAAACCTTTCGCTAACTTTGACGTGAGTACCACTCCACGCAGACATTTGGGTGCACACATTCCGTTCCGGGGGTAAAGGGGTGGCGCCAGGAAGGGCTTCCGGCCACACCTCGATTTAACCATGCCAAAATCGTTAATCATCACGCCGATCCTGCCTCGATGGGGAACAAAATCACAAGAAAAAGAAGCAGAACACGGCGTCTTGCGTTGATGATGGCGATTATTATTATCTGTTGGATACTTTTAGGAATTTGTTGAGCTGGTTTCGCAGCTAAGGCTGGTTCGGTTGATACTGGACACATTGTTGTTTCTTACCTTCTCGCATATGGTGTCTGTTCACCATGTTTCGCTCCTAGCTCGTGATTCATCCCAGTACTAGGCCAGCTTGCCACATATAAACGAGCTCTCTTTACTATTGAAACCCTAATTTATACGTGCATCGAACGTATAAAGAAGTTGGGGCATGGAAGTATACTACAAGCAGTAGAAATAAACTACTGAGAATGAACTTGCTGTCTTTACGCAAAGAGTGCAGTTACATTTAACGTACTAACGGCTGATGACATTTTAAATGGAGTTAACTAATTAAGAGTGCCAATAGGAAACATAAAATGCTTTTCCAAAACTAATACCGGCCGCGAGGAGTGAGGGCCATCGTTGGATAGTTTGTTCGTAAGAAGCATTCGATCAGAATTAAGAATGGCGCAAAGATTGGTGAAGTTTTTGCCATAGAAACGAAGTTCGGACTTGGGGTCTCCGGTGGCTCGTCCCGGAGAAGTTGCATTTCGTTTGATTTCTTACCCCCCGTTTATCTTTGTATTGCAGTGAAAATATCCGCATAGCACTGCAAATGTCGGCGGTGTTCACTGTGTGTCTTGTTTGGAAAACTTATGCCATTCGCTCATGGTACTTGTTGTGGATAAAGCCCCACTTTACTCTTCGATCTCAAGATCGTTTGCGCCTGGGTTCTATGTGGTGTTTTCGGTTTAGTTAGATGTTCGTCAACAGTAATACACAGCAGTACGGACAGGTTTACTGATGTAGAGTTTGGTGAATTGCACCTTGTGGTCGCGTTCACTGAACGCTACGGAAGAGCGGCGCAGAAACGCTATGCTTGAAATGTTCTGCCATCGATGGTCATCCCATCTTGCATGTGTTTGAGGGCTGTTGCATTGCTCTGTTTCGTATTGTAATAATTCAGACTTTTTCATTGGTGTGAAGGTATTGTCCGGTAGTTAAAAAAAAAGTAAGTGGGATGACAAACCAAATAAATCGTAATTACATCATTACTGTGTAACTGGTCGCGGGAGACAATGGGTGCCTTACACCAAATTACTCAGAAAATATTCATGAAGACCCTCAGAAATTTTGTCGGTGGCGTTTGAGTTCACCCTGTATGTATAAACGTGATTTTAAGTCAACGCTTTATTTACTCACACAAAGTTAAGTTCCTTTTTACCATTATTTAACCCTATTGACAGTTTAGTTGTAGAAGGTAAGGCAAGCTGGTAAGACTGCACAATAGTTTTTATTACGAACACTTTCCACAGTTCCCCGATTTTAAATAGTTGTTGATGTATGTGCAGCGTTTCCTTCTCTTTCTAATTCCAAAATATCTGCAAGTCCACACCATATCCCTAATATTGTACCAGTTCAAAGTTAATTGTGTAGGATAAGTTTCATATTATTAACTCAAGCCGATGTCCGCACCAACTGATTGTAGTGATGGGCACTGAAAAAATGCGAAATGTTATTGATGAATACTGCTTGTTATCTGTTGTTAACTAAGTGATGATCCGAGGCTCTCCAGCGGTAAATGTTGCCGTATTTGAGTATATTACGATGCAGTGGCAGTCGACGCTACGTCCCATAACAAAATTTTCGGGAGCACGTCTCAAGTTTTATTTCTTTCGCCCATCGAGTACTTTGGCATTAAATCAAACCAGCCAATAAAATATAACTGATACTTGATTAGTACTGTTCGCCTTTACTTTCGTACTTGGTTGTAGTTGTATTTGCAAAGGAGAACACGGAATTAGAACGAAATGGCTAGATTCTCTCTTCGTCGTGGTCATTACGATTCTGTGCGCTGGTGCGCTTCCGCTAGTGGCAGCGCACGGAAGAGCGGCTACAAGGAACGGCGGTTTTCGTGGCCGCCGTTTGGCGTTTTCCGGAGTGGCGACGACGAGCCACGAACGGAGGTTCCGCGGCGGTTCGCGGGGACGCGCGTGCGGCCAGGCGGCGGGCCGGCGGTTGACCCCCGCGGTGGCGCCGGCGCCAGCGCGACCGGCTCCGCCTCATTTACATTTCACGTTTCAGTGACTGTCGCAAAAAAAAAAGTCGTACACGAAAAATCACGCGTGCATTCATCATGCTCTAGCGTACCGTTACTCGCCGCCACACGCTGTTTGAAGAGGCACGCACCTTGCTTTGTCTAGTGTACGAACACCGTTAACGTGCACAAAACTGACGAATTGCTGTAGGCCTGCCCCAGTGACACCCGTACGTTGTTATATTCACAATAATGTCGAGGTCTAATGGCACAACCGAGACCTTCTGACAGTTCTGTCTAACCAACACGGTATTGGTGGTGTTGATTTTATGAGCTGCCTTCCTCGGAATTCCGAAAGTCTGTCTACAGCGAGACTCGTAGAAGAAATCGCTTGCCACGAAGGATATGGGCTCAGTTACGAAATATCGTAATTAGAGAAGCCAGTGAACACGCAGTTCGAATAAGTAATTAATTTGGGGCGTTACGGTCATGAAGTTAGACGGAAGGAGAGGGAGAGACTAAACAGTGGCAAATAACTATGTGAATGCAAAGGGGATATTTCGACAGCTGCACAGCATGTCATCCCGAGACACAAATGCAGCAAGGAAGCACTGTGCAGGGGAATGTAAAACCTCGGTATGCAGAGCGTGTTTTTCGACCCCCTTCTAAGATTAAGGTCCTTTCAGTATCCGTAATGGATGATTTTGGTTTGCGTAAGAGGGGCCGCTATTATTGTGGCGTGCCATGTATTGGCCGTACTGTCATGATCGCAGAGGACCTGTGAATTGAGAATAAGCGTGACACACTTTTACGACAGGCGAGCAAATCTTCTATTGCAGAACATTGTCTTGGCAACGGTCATCCTATGGAATACAACAACACGGTCATTCTGGCCAGCACTCACAGCTATTGGGATATTATTATGAAGGAAGTACTTGAAATTAAATTAGCAAGTGACCTTATAAATACAGATGGACGTTTTTTTCTTAAATTCTGCTTGGAATCCCATCCTCTACCTTGTAAAAGAAAAGCAGAGAGAAGAGACAGTTAATGCTACCTCACTGGGTTACTAATTACAGTGTGTGTGTGTGTTATCTTCCCGGAAATGATGTGCATATCGAGGTGTTTAATTCCCTTGCACAGCGCTTCCTTGCTGCACTTGTACCTTGAAAATGAGAGGGTATGTACCACTCGAAATATCGGCGGTTGTCGAAGGCGGCACCCGGCTGCATACCCGTAAGTTATTTAAACATTGTATACTCCGGGAGAAACTCGTGTTTCACATACAGGGGGAGTTTTAAGTGTTTAGTGTCCGTCTATAAATAGCTAGTGTCTTCTGGAGTGTGAGTCTAGGTGCAGATACCACGTTGGTAGCGATATTGACGACCTGTCTTATGACACGAGTATAGTGTTGGCCAGCGTTTGTTGGGTAATCACCACCACTTAGGCTGCAGCAGATCCAGTCTCTGTACAGTTTTTCTCAGCATCAGGATTCAGAATATTCGTATCGTTATAATTTTTGCAGCATTAAACGGCGTACTATAATTACAAGTCTGTGGCTAAGTACTTTTTCCAAGTTCCTTACTTGCTGTCTGTACTTTATTGCTGATTAGCCGTACTAAACACTTTACTTAAATTATGCTTGAAGTGGTATCGCCCCTTTCCCCATTCCTCAAAATATTCTCAAACGTAAATCGTCCATCCTTTGGATCCTACTGTAATTTCGATCCGTGAAATATATAGTACTACGTGACTGTTTCGTTAGCTATCTGCACGATACACAGATTATTTTTGCGTTGTAGTGTGATGATAGTAGATATTTGTATCTTTAACATACCGTACGGAGGTGGTCGAAACTTCAGTGGTGAATAATGGGGTTCTTTCGCTTGTGCCTTTATCCCTAGGTTCGCAGGGTGGGCATGGTTAGGTACGGATTTGGCAAGGTTAATGTTAAAGGGTGGCCGGATGCCTTTCCTGCCGCCACCCCGTCCTGCCGCCACCCCGTACACCCCACCCCCCGGGACGGAATTAGTGTACCCAAACTTTCTGTCTCTAGTGTAATCCGTGGAATAGCGTGAACGTGTTCAAATGTCTGCGAGTCGTGTAATTGAGGCGGGACTTGAGGACCAGCCCGGTATTCACCTCGGGGGACGTGGAAAACTGCCTAAAAACCACATCCACTCTGGCCGGCACACCGGCCCTCGTCGTTAATCCGTCGGGCCGATTCGATCCGGGGCCGGCGCGACTACCCAAGTCGGCTAACCTGGCGAGTGGTGAATAACGGGGTTGTGATCTTTTTATCAGTTTCTCATTATCCACAATTCTAAAATATTGTGGATGAAACACGTTAAGTGGTTCGTTGTATTCTGAGATTGCAGCTAGTACGAAGTATATGTATATCTAAAAATGGAAGACGTTTACCACGGATGTACAACGTTGAAGAAGGACAATATTCCAGATAAGTTATTTTTGTGGTACTTTCATAGCAAAATTGAGTAGTCATAAAATGATCACCAGTTACGAGAAGCATATATTGTAGGTTCAAATCACCGTAAATTGCTATCAGTAGAAACATCCAAATGTTTGAAAATTATTTTTTATTGCCGTTCCTCCATTCTTTACTGTTACTTACATAGCTACGTCCAATCTCGTACAGAACTACCATTTTTCCAAAGTTCACGGATCGTCCATTTATATCAAACTAGTTAGTTGTTTCAACGAAAACTTAAGTCGGCACTCCATCTGTCGTCTCATTTCTGTTGGACTTGATTTTAATGCATATCTTGCCACCAAAGAGCATTATTTCTGCTCTATCAATACAAGATGAGTCATTTATGTAAAACAACAAGAGGAGTGGGCCCGTTATCGAACTCTGTGGTAAGAGCGTAGAGATTTCTCTTAAGTCAAAAGATGATCGCTTTTGCATTCTTGTCTTACGAAAACTGTTTCCTACTTCACTGTCAGAAAGACTGTCATTTAAACAGACAAACATGTTCTATAAATTGCAAAACATTTGAGTGAAATTTTGTAATTACGTAAAAAAAAGCCACTGATTTTAATGTCTCTCAAACGTCATTTTTTCACAAGGCTATCCCGATGTTTTCGCGACTGATACAGCAGCAACAAGTAGCATTTTCTGTTAGAAGTGTTGTATGATTCTGCAGTCTCCCCATTGAGATTCCCTTTTGTTTCGATTTAATCGGTAATATGGTACTCTCCATAATATCGACTTTGAGCGATTCATTTTAACCCCGAGCGAGCACTCTGTTTGCAGCTAGTACCTTTTCCAGAAAAGACAGTTTTTGAAGGAAATTTTTTAAAAAAAGTCCGCGAAACCAGTAGTCAGAGCGAGATCTAGCTCTCTTATAAATAAACGTTACGTACCCGTGATTCCATTTAAAGGCAGATCAAGTATGCGCAAGTGTTACAGCCGCCAACAACTTGCGCAAGGGTCGATCCGCTGGGAGGGATATACCGTACACTCGCAGCAGTCGTGGCGTAACTAGTGCGTGGGAGCGAACTGCGCTAAGGGAGCGCGGCGGCGCGTTCACGGAGATCTGCTGCAGATCTCTGGCTATTCAGGACGCGAGTAGCCCGCTGCTATTGTGCTTGCTCTTTGTGGAAGAAATCTGCGCCAGGGCGGATGTACGTCGGCTTGCGTATTCTTCGGCCAAATTCTTTGTATATCCACAGTAGCGGTGTTCCATTCCAAACGCAAAAGATTGCTTCCTAGTAGGAGAATAAATTTTCATCACACTGACTACTTGAACTCATCCCCAAGACATGATAGGAAAACGATTGTGCAAGTTACTGTTTCACTGTGTTTAATTTTGTTAGCACGCTTTGTACGTGGCATCGATCAGCCATGATTAGTGAAATACTGAATCTAATTATTTACTTAATCGTGTCCGAAAACATACACCATATAATCAAAAACAGTACATAGGTAATTGCAAGCTGGTACTATAAGCGTTAGCAGTTTTCTGCAAACAAACGTTACATAATAACACACGTTTTGAATGCTATGTGACTAATATTTAGCCACCTCACAAGCTTCACGGGAAGCTGCCGTCAGTTCTTTTAGGGAATACATAATTAGATACTGCTTGCAAATCAGTGGATGATACATTGTTTGCTCTTCTCCGCATTCAAACAGCGTGGAGTAATCCCCACCTCTTCAGGTTGGCGGTGCACATACCTCCAAATCTTACAGATGTCATCTAGGCCCACCACTTTGCCATTTTCGCTTTTGTTAAGTTCTCTGTTAAACCATTCATGCTATTGTTATCTTCATTAAATGTTTCAATTTAAGCTAATAAGAGAGATCCGATACTTAACCACTAATCGTCGTTGTTGGATGTCCGTAAGTAAGTGAAAATTTTCCCTTTGCAGCTCTCTTTTAAATGTGGATTTTGCAAGATGAAGTCTACACCGAAGAGAGAGAACCTGGTAGTAGCTGATTACGAGGTTAGTTGTGAACACTTGGAGCACCTCGCATTGTATAAATATTTAAG
This sequence comes from Schistocerca nitens, assembly GCF_023898315.1. Classification (NCBI taxonomy): domain Eukaryota; kingdom Metazoa; phylum Arthropoda; class Insecta; order Orthoptera; family Acrididae; genus Schistocerca; species Schistocerca nitens. Next base: position 295,399,842 of record NC_064615.1, on the reverse strand, counting down.
AGCCCTATAGAGATTCTCGATTGGGCCCTTTAGAGATTCTCTATTGGGCTTAAATGTGGTGAATTTGGTGGCCAGGGGAGTGCTGTAAACTAATCCTGGTGCTCTTCGAACCATGCACGTACGCTGCGAGCTGTATGACGCGTTGCATTGTCCAGTTGGTAAGTGCCCTGGAGCCGAGGGAAAACAAACTCCATGTAAAAATGGGTGCTATCCCCAAGGACAGATGGATACCTGTGTTGATGCAAGGTCACCCAAGAAATGCCATCCGCGATGGAGCCGACCGTCGACTTTATTTGCTTTGATACGCTTCAAGCCGCACAAACCTACGGCCGTCTGTCGGATGGAGCATAAAACGTGATTCATGTGAAAAGGCCACCTGTTGGCACCCAGTGGACGTCTAGTTCAGTATTGGCGTGCAAATTCCGGCGTTCATCGCCAACGAACAGCAGTCAGCAAGGGAGCATGAGTCAGGTGCCTGTTGCCGAGGCCTACACGCAGCAAGGCTCACTGAACGGTCGTTGAGGGGACACTGCTGGTAGCCCCTTGGTTCATCCGGGAAGTCGGCTGCTGAACGGTTGCATGTCTACTCGCCCGTACACATCTCTGCAGCCGTCGTTCGCCCCATTTATCTGTGGCCCGTGATGCATCATAGTTGCCCCTGTGCCGGTTTTGGATGCGTCATTTTGCCATGCACGGTATACTTTAACCACGGTGGCACGCTAACAGTGTACAGGCTTAGCCGTTGCGGAAACGCTTCCGCCTTTGACCCGAGAGCATGGACATAAGATAAATCACTCCGTTTCCACATTCTCTCGAATCGCTTTGCGTTTTGCAATTGAAAGATGTGGTACTGACGGGTTAGTTGCAGACGAATCGCTTCAAAGGTACAGAAGTATGTCTCAGTTAATACCGATTGACGCGAGAACCCGAGGGATCGTCAAGATTCACGGAATTTGTATTCTCTTGGCAACACATGTGATAAAAATGTGTGTCATTCTGTACACGGTGGGAAAAATGACACTGCTCCAGAAAATTTTTCACGAACTCATTATTAATCATATATGTAACGCAACACAGAGGAAACGAGAAGCATTTTAAATGTGGTGCTAAAGAAAAACTCAGATAGTGAGATTGGTAGATCGAGTAACAAATTCAGAGTTACTTATATGAATCGAGAAGAAAAGAAATTCATTGGACAAATTGACAAAAAGAATGGATAAGTTGGTAGGAAACCGCATGAGGTTAATTTGGTAATGGAGGGAAATGTGTGTGGTGTGGGATGGGGGGGGGGGCTTGTGAGGGGGATAAATGAAGAGGTGAGAGCGAGGCTTGACTGCAGTGAGGAGGGTCGAGTAGCTGTACGTTGCACTAGTTATGAAGAGTCTTGCACTGAATGCACTAGCGTGGAGAGCAGCATAAAACCAGTCTTTAGAGGAAGATCGGAGCAACGACTAGTAACATGCCCTCTGGAATGGTCAGCTATGATCTTTCAGTTTATTAGCTATCGAGTCTCGCGCCATTCGCACAACGGACGAAAAATAAACTGTACGAAGTGCAAGGATTGATAGGACTCATGAATATATAATCGGACGATGGGATACCCAGTAGCAAGAGACTTCTTAACGGTCTGTTTTGCTAATAGATAGTCATTCCCTCGGTTTCGTTGTTTTTATAAAGAGGTGAGGGCGAGCGGTGGCCGCTGCAGCGGTATTACGAAACAGGCGTGGCGTGGCGTGGCGTGTCGAAGTGGCGGCGCTGGCGTGGTGCTTTGTGAATGGCGGCGAGCGCCGCGGCGTCCTGCAGGCGTCGGGACGCCTGTCGCGTGACGTTGCCTTCTTAATTTAGCCCGGCCAGAATGTCTCGAGCACGCCTGCCAACTGCAGGCCGCACGCGTTTAAGACGCGCGGACATGGCCCTCAATTAGTGCGCGCGCGACGGTGGCAGCGTACCGAGCGGTCGCCGCCGCCGCCACCGCGTGCAGAAATAAACGGACAGAGCCCCGCGGCAGGGGCGATGCGTGAGTACCGCTGAGAGAGAGGGAGGGCCGTACTAAGAAATGTTCGCCGAGACAGTCACTCAAACGACTCTGATAACAAGAGAAAAAGGCAGTCAGTCCGCTGCATATATGAAACTGAAAACATGGCGTCAGTGAGTCGATACCTATAACGACGTCTTACGTTCCATCAAGCGGGCGAGGACATTCCACATCGTTTACGTTTAAGTATTAACGCTCCATCGACCGCGACGTCATTAGGGATATCCTTCCAACAACTTGACTGTAGTTATATGTAGATAGTCGTCGTGTGAGCAGTCGCTAAGTTTTCTTAGAGGGGTTTAAGGAAAATGCAGGAAACGTCGTATGGTCAGAATGTGGAATAGATAATGACCGTACTTATTGAGTATATAATTTTGTTTTTTTTTCTTTGTCGGTAGCTTAATTTGTAACAACAACTTATGGCTGGCTATTCGAACGAAGTGACTGCTTCCACTGTTACGTTATTCGTTACTCGTTCTGTTTCCAGGAATTGTTACCAAAGTAGCTTTATGTACGGTAGCAACTACGAGGTAAAGTAGCGGATTTGGCTCTTACCGACAACTGATTTTCGCGGTAGTGTTAACGTAATCCTGGAACGGCAATGGATCCACGTAGACGGTAGCGTCAACGAACAGCCAAGAAGGTAAAGATTCGGAGCCTAAGCTTCTGCGTCGCGTAGACTCGCCTGTCGATGTAGCTTTGGCCTCGTCCGTTCCTTCGCAGCAGCTAAGCACTCCGTGGTATCGTTCTCCCAGAAGGATTGTTTGATTCTTTCTTCGTCATGAACCCACCATTTTGGCTTTAGCTGGCGGTTTTTCTATATTTTCTACTGTAGCTTATGAAATCCTACTTACTTTAAGTGTATTTTACTACAATTATTATTGTTGCTTTCTTGTGATTCGATGTTTTATTACTTTTACTGTAGCAGAATGATCCTATTATGGGAATACGTGTGACACTTGGAAGAATGAAAACTGTTTACAAATATAACGCGTTCAGAATAAATGAGACTGTCGTAAGTGAAATGATTTTCATGTATAATGTGCGTTATATGTGTTGTTACGTTGCAGTTGCTGGTACTAATGCATCACAGTAATCACCGGCACGGCGGGATTAAAATACTACTTATGTTTTCTTTCCCTAGCACATGAATCTATGTATCACGGGCTTCTTCCAGTTTAGAGGACCATGATCTCGCCAATCAGAAAATATTACCGGCATCGCAAATTTTAGCGGATGGAGCACGGAAATACAAGCGCCATTGAATACGACGTGGTAATACGTGACACGTTGCAAACGATAAAGTACGAGCCTACACGTAGAGACACGAACGCAGCGAATTATGTTTTAATTGTGGTCGCGATGGCTGCTTTCTATAAAACAACAATTAGCGACGGTTCTCGTCTCAGACCGCAGATGTTCATAAGCACCGCGAAATGAGTTTAGTCGTAATGTTCTACGTTTGAATCGTCCCCGTTGTTTTCAGATCAAACGGTAACAAACGAGTGCATAATTTGTTTGTTGCCCACTTCAAACCGCTGCTGCCGAGCGCACTCTTCGAGAGACCTCCCGTTTGCTCACAAGACTAAGTTCACACCCGGGGGAAACACACTGTCGAGGACATTTTGCGTCGCTGATGCTGACTTTTATTTTAGACAGGGGTGCTGTGATCAGTTCTAGCCCCACGTCGGGGGCTACACGTCGTTTGTAAAAGAGAAGAACGACGCGCGTGCCGGCTAATGCGGCGAGTCGCCAGTCGGCTCCTGAAGAAGGCTAGTGCAGCAGAGCGGCGGGTAGCGGGCGTGGCGCTGCGCTGGCCGGGTGCCCGCGGTCGTCGCCACCGCCGGTGCCCTGCACGCAGCAGCCGCCGCGGCTAAAATAGACGCCTCCCAGGCAGGCCCGCCCCGCTGACCGTGAACACTGCCGCCTGTCCGCCGCCGACGCCCACCTATTCCTTTTGTGCATTTGCTTTTCTACGCGGGGAGAACTGCGCTTTGCAGTACGTATGACGTGTTTTCCGGCTCTTTTCCGCAAACCGGCAGTAAATATTTAAAATTTTCTGCTTCGGAAACATCTCGTCGCCTTTCAGCCTCACATTCCAGCGAAACGTCACAAACGTACAAGCAATTCAGCATCTGCGTTGTCGCTACTGTAGGTGTTAAAGTGCCTCGATGTGTAGTTACGAGATTATTTTTATACCAGTCCCAGTCCGATCGGAATCTTGTCCTTTTTGTCGCCTGAAGCTTACCTCGTCCCTATGATACAGACACTGAACGCAGAAGCATACCACGTTCTACAGTAGTAGACGTTTTCCCATTGCAGCAAAGCAAGCTGTTTCGTTTTATTTGCCCCCATTAAATGATTATTTTTTTTGCTTTCTTAATTATTATTAGTGTCAGTGAGAGATGTACGATAAGATAAAGCTGTCATTCTGTAACTCCGAGTATAACAGGAGGTCCAATTTTGCCACACACATCAAAAAAAGTTTTGCATCACCTCGGGTCCGAGAGTTCCAGAACCTGTACAGAAAATTGCAATAGAGATCAACATCATTTGCGCCCTTTTTATTGCTCATGAAAACCACACTTGCATGTTGTACCACCGTAAAGCCAGACCTTCAGAGGTGGTGGCCCAGATTGGTGTACACACCGGTACCTCTCATACCCATTAGCACGTCCTCTCGCATTGATGCATACCTGTATTCGCCGTGGCATACTATCCTCAAGTTCATCAAGGCACTGTTCGTCCAGATTGTCCCACTCCTCAAAGGCGGCGATTCGGCGTAGATCCCTCTGAGTGGCTGGTGAGTCACGTCGTCCATAAACAGCCCTTTTCATCTGTCCCACGCATGTTCGATATGGGGTCATGTCTGCTGTTCGATATCGGTCATGTCTGGAGGACATGCTGGCCACTCTAGTCGAGCGATGTCGTTATCCTGAAAGAAGTCATTCATAAGATGTGCACGCTGGGGGCGCGAATTGTCGTCCATGAAGACGAACGCCTCGCCAATGTGCTGCCGATATGGTTGCACTGTCGGTCGGAGGATGGCATTCACGTATCGTACAGCCGTTACGGCGCCTTCCATGACGCCAGCGGCGTACGTTGGCCCCTTATAATGCCACCCCAAAATAGCAGGGAACCTCCACCTTGTTTCACTCGCTGGATAGTGTGTCCAAGGCGTTCAGCCTGACCCGGTTGCCACCAAACACGTCTCCGACGATTATCTGGTTGAAGGCAAATCCGACACTTATCGGTTAAGAGAAAGTGATGCAAATCCTGAGTGGTCCACTCGGCATGTTGTTGGGCCCCATCTGCACTGCGCTGCACGGTGTCGTGGTTGCAAAGATGGACCTCGCCATGGACGTCGGGAGTGAAGTTGCGGATCACTCAGTCTATTGCGCACAGTTTGAGTCGTAACACGACGTCCTGTGCCTGCACGAAAAGCATTACTCAACATGGTAGCGTTGCTGTCAGGCTTCCTCCGAGCCATAATCCGTAGGTAGCGGTTATCCACTGCAGTAGTAGCCGTTGGGCGGGCTGAGCGAGGCATGTCATTGACAGTTCCTGCCTCTCTGTACCTCCTCTTTTGTATCTCGCTTGGATAGGCGGTGGGTGGGTCTGCTTCTGTGAACTGCTTCTGTAATATAGGCCGAGAGTGAAGGAAGCGAGTAGAAGCAGGAGAGGTGAAGCACTTCGGTACTGCATGTAACTTCATCACTTTTAGAGTCAAAAACACAAGTAAATATCAAAATTCATACATAACTTTGGCTAGGATGAGCACGTAGGCGTGAAGCCGTAGTCCATGTCTAAACCTGTGAAGTTAGGATGACTGTTCTGTATAATCTCAAAACTAACAAAATACTCGTTGTTGTCCAAACTTTAACTGAACGTAACTAATACAAAATCTCAATAGAAAGCTAGCCCACTCGGTAGTAGAAGCTCTTGATGAAATGGCAGAAATCAAGACGGCACTCGCTGAGCTCCACAGCGTCGGCCAGTGGGCGCTGTGATCGACGCCACATCCTCCATGTCCGAACAACATCGCTTTGGTTCACTCCCAGACGCCTGGACACTTCCCTTGTTGAGAGCCCTTCCTGCCACAAAGTAACAATGCGGACTCCACCGAACCGCGGTATTGGTCGTCTAGGCATGGTTGAACTACAGACAACCCGAGCCGTGTACCTCCTTCCTGGTGGAATGACAGAAACTGATCGGCTGACAGACCCTCTCCGTGTAATAGGCGCTGCTCATGCATGGTTGTTTACATCTTTGGGCGGGTTTAGTGACATCACTGAACAGTCAGTGGGGCTGTGTGTGCAAGTAACTAGTTTTGCTAAAGCTCAGTTCACTTAACTAATAGTAATTATTTCCTATTGCAATCACATTGTTGATATGTAAACAGATGTAATCACTATATTATTGATAATTAGGAAAATAAGCTACAGAAATCCTTTAAGTATTCATATAATTAATTTCCAAAACATGGTACGAACATCAGCACTTAATTAGTTTCTGGCTAATTAACACTTTTATGTATGGCACAGTTTATTTAGCTGTTTCGCAGTTTTCGTGATCAAGAAGACTTATTTCAGTCGAAACTCCTATTTTAACATAAAGTTCAGAGCAAAACCAATATTTCTGCCCTATTTCAATAATGTGAGATGTAAAATTGTAACTGCAGAGTATCGAAATTACGTATTTAACAGTGTGAAACTTTAGTAGCCGTTTTTGCAAAGCTATAGAAGCACTGGGCCTGAAGCCATTTTTTAAGTCAGTCTGTTCTGAGACTGGAACCCATTTCAGTCACAACCGTAATAATATAACGATGCAATGATGTGTTATTGTGCATAAGAATATGGGCGTGAAGTAGGACGGTTAAAAATGGTTACTGATTAACGGTTATATAAAAGTGCAACACGTATCGCACATTCGGCGAGTGTGACTTGTTGGCTGGTTAGATTATACTGCACAGTGACTGTTATCGTACAATTAGAAGGTGCAGTATATGCATACCTAGTAGATGAGACTTAACTACATAATTAAGACACGAACTGGCCGTAACTAATTCCGTGTGACCGAGCGAGGTGGCGCAGTGTTTAGCACACTGGACTCGCATTCGGGAGGATGACGGTTCAATCCCGTCTCCGGCCATCCTGATTTAGGTTTTCCGTGATTTCCCTAAATCGTTTCAGGCAAATTCCGGGATGGTTCCTTTGAAAGGGCACGGCCGATTTCCTTCCCAATCCTTCCCTAACCCGAGCTTGCGCTCCGTCTCTAATGACCTCGTTGTCGACGGGACGTTAAACACTAACCACCAACCAACCAACCAACTAATTCCGTGTGGGGGTCTGACGTTTGTGGAACTAAAACTTGTGAAACCAAATGTGTGTGTGTGTGTCGAGCACTTTATTGGATGTAGATAGTGCTGTACCCACCCACATTTACAGCCAGTTTTTCGTCGTGATCGCCGCCACCTAGGAATTACAAGCTGATTTATGGCCACGTTTATCACACAGTGTCGCAGTATTATGCTTGGCAGTGCCTGCAATGTTTTGGGTCACTGCTAGAATTTAATGACTAATAAGCCTTTCAGCTGTGCACTAACCTGCTAATGTTAAACGAGCACATGTTGGAGAACATACCCATTCCGATAACATGCTTTGAAATGTCAGTTTTTTTTTCGCGGTAGCGTTTTCTACTCTATTCATATCGTAGTAACTGCAAGATTTCGCCCCCGGCTATAGCTCTCGCAGAATACGGTGGCCGATGCGCAGTGATCAGTTTTCGTTCAGAGCGCTGGGCGAGTTCATTCGTATATTCGGAACGGGAGGCCGACAACTGTTTTTCATCGAGGCGCACGCCCTGCAGTCTTTCTCAAATAATTTTACAGAAACTAGTCTGTGAAAAAGCTTCATTTTTGCTTTGCTTATGTTTTTATATGTTAGGTTCGTGATGATGTGCCCATCATTTCGTTAATGGTCATAGTTTTTGTGATATATGTGTGGAAGCAAGACACTGCACGAAATTCGGAAAAGTTTGCTACGATTTTGCGTTTAGTGCATTTTACGTAATATGTTGTTGCGTATGAAATTCAGTTAACCTATTGAACTTTTTTTTAGTCTTGGGTGTAGGTATGTACCCATCGCCAGTATAGAGAAAATTGATCTGACATAACACGCTCATTTGGGATCGCGCCATATCAGCAATAAAGCCAAAGTGAAATATCCATAACATTCCTCGTATTTCACAAACTGTTTGAGATATTGAAAAAAAAAATCAAATGGCTCTGAGCACTGTGGGACTTAACATCTGAGGTCATCAGTCCCCTAGATCTTAGAACTACTTAAACATAACTAACCTAAGCACATCACACACATCCAAGCCCGCGACAGGATTCGAACCTGCGACCGTAGCGGTCGCGCGGTTCCCGACTGAAGCGCCTAGAACCGCTCGTCCACACCGGCCGGCTGGATATTGAAAAGATATTTTGACAAATGACGGCACGCAAAGAGGAGAGTACTTTGCCATATCGTTATTATGAAAAGCTGTGTTATCTACATCTAATGGCCATGGCGTTTTGCGCGCACTGTACGGGTGTTCAGACTCTTGGGAGTGTTCCATAGCGAAGGCTAAGGAAGGCTTTCCTTGCTGTGGGGGCAACTTCTCTGACTCGTGACGTATAAGGTTAGGAAATGGATTGGCAATGTGCCATTAATGCTTCTACCCTTTTAATGCTCGTAAAAGTAAACTGATAAGCAAGTACGTAAAATGTGAGATGAACGTGTATAAAAGATGACTGTCACAACACCGTGCTTTCAAGCTTAAGAAAAGCATGCTAAGAGGCAATAACTAGAGACGTTTTGGTAACAAATTTAAATCGTGATGCTTGCGAAACACAGTAGGCCTTCACTCCGACGTTGCGCCTCACTCGATCACAGAAAGTGGTAGCTAGTGTTGACACATGCTGTATAGACAGCTGAAAAGTGCCGGTTATGACGTGTCGGTATTCCAGTGGCGACCCACGCCAGGTTCGTGAGAGACCCGGTTTCCGGAGTGTGGAACAAATTGTTTGATCCTGTCTGTGTCGAGATGGTAGCGGCGTCACCCTAGCCGACAGCGAACAGCGAGCAGCAGGCAGTGAGCCGCGGCGCCGCCGCCCACGCGCCCGGTGACAAGTGGCCGGGCCGGCCATTGTGTGCGCGGACACGCCCCGCTCTGGCACGGGGCACCACGCTTTTTGCATACATTGTGCGGGCCGGCCGACGGTAAAGTTCAGCCGTCTGCGCTGTCCGCGGAGGGCACCGCCTCGTAAGTCGCGTGTGTTGCGTATGCGGGCACTCCTATGTCGCACACGTTCACCTGTCGTATCCGCATCGGAATACTCTAACTAAATCCTTGACTGTCAGAGCGATTTCCTTGACTTTAACCGAGATGACGAATTCTCGTAGGGAGAGCCACATCACGTCAAGTTCCAAGAAATTGCTCACCATAATGTTTGAGCGGACATGCGTGTGTAACACCTATATTCTATACCTGCGATACAAGGTTGGCAACACTTTACATGACACCCTCGTATAGTTTATTGTTTTCTTAATTTTGGAAGTTTTCACATTTGTATATTTTTACAGAATGTTACTATAAAACCTAGGTTCTTCTTATATTAAATGAATGAAAATACTGTGTAATACGCGCAATGTTTTTACAATTGTGACAGGAAAACGTGGAGGGAAGTGAAAAGTGGTTTGTAAAGTATGTCGAGAGCGGTACCAGTTCAAGGGCCTCATTCACTCATGTTACGGGTATTAACCAAGTTTGTATTCAATGAACTATTACAAAACAGTGGGTTTATAATTTGCATGTCGTTCCATAGCAAAAGTGCCTACGAAAGAGCGTCGATAATCACTTAAATATAATTATAGCTTGGTTACATTCTACGTGTTTCTATATGATAAAAGCAGGGTCTGCTGGTCATTATCAACTGATGCCCATTAAATAACATAAAGGTTACTTAGTTTGACAGCTATAATAGTACACGTTAGTCTGACAGTTTATTGCTTTATTATTGTTCATTGATAGACGAATTCAAAGTGAGGGTAAATGATTGAGCCCGCTAGCATGTTCTCGTCAGAATTGTTTTATTCTGAAAGCAGAGAGAATTAAGAACCTACTTTCCATTCTTGAAGCGTAAAAATCAGTAATATTTGTTTCAGAATTATTTGTTCGTTTTGCGCTGGCGACCGTCAGTGTTCGTCTTGCCACTTACAGTTATTACAGTCTGGGGCAAATTGGTTTGTATCCTAAAAAATGGTTCAAATGGCTCTGAGCTCTATGGGACTCAACTGCTGAGGTCATTAGTCCCCTAGAACTTAGAACTAGTTAAACCTAACTAACCTAAGGACATCAAACACATCCATGCCCGAGGCAGGATTCGAACCTGCGACCGTAGCGGTCTCGCGGTTCCAGACTGCAGCGCCAGAACCGCGCGGCCACTTCGGCCGGCTGGTTTGTATTCTAAACAGCTTCAGTTCATACCTCTTACTATGAGGCTAAATTAGAAAAGAGTTTCATAGTCCGATAGCTTATTGCATTAGACGCACGATCACTGTCAGCTAAAATCCTGTAGAAACGTTAACCGTTAACTGAATTTACGAAATCATAAGACTCGTTAGTGTTATATTTGTCGTTACCTTTACAGGACTGTGTTGTATGTCCTGTTACTGTGACGGAAGCCCTACTACGACAATATCAGTTTAATTTTATATGTAGTTAAGCAACTCCTCATGGTAGGCAATCATTATACACTTACCTCTTATCGTGACTGATCACCGAGCGAGGTGGCGCAATGGCTAGCACATTAGACTCACATTCGGGAGGACGACGGTTCAAACCCGCTTCCGGCCATCCTGATTTAGGTTTTCCGTGATTTCCCTAAATCACTTCAGGCAAATGCCGGGATGGTTCCCTTGAAAGGGCACGGCCGTCTTGTGTTCTCTAATCCGATGGCACCGATGACCTCGCTGTTTGCACACTTCCCCCAGATCAATCAACCAGTCAATCTCTTGACTGACTGATCAATGCCTGCAGAAAAGTAATAAAGATTATACGAACTTCCTTTATTTATTCTTGCGGAACTGTTTCGAATATAGCACGCTATCAAACGTAGGTTTGTAACTAATTAGAGTAAAACTGTTTGCAGCAATCCCATATTGACTAATGGGGATCTTTCGGGTATTCAACTAAGTTGTTGTTTCCTTGTTTCCATTTCAACTGGATACCCGGAAGACCACCATTAATTAGTTAGTCGAGAAAACCGGAGATATAAAATCCCGTATTATCCTTTTATAGCGATTCAAGTAAGCTTTTATTCCACTGATGGCCATAGAGTATATAGGGTAATACAGGCGGAGTGGCCAGTATTCAGGGAGAAGCAAAAAACTCAAGTAAACATGCATTTTAAAATGCACACCTTAAGAGCTGTGAGCACTTCGTCATTGTCGATACTGTGAAACAAGTCTATCCATATTTTGATAGCTGGTAGGATGGCCAAAACAAGAAAAAAAGTGTCCGGTAAACTTGGGCTCTAAAGCGCATTCCCTTGATACCCACGAGCACTTGTTCATCTTCAGTACTGTGGCATCTCTTGTACTGAACGAGTGGTCATAGCTATTAAGATATGCGTATTAGAGCCCATGTTTACGAGGCTTTGTTTCGAATGATCGCTTCTGTCATTTACCTAAATACTGAACATTTCGTCTGGAGCACCATTTAAAATTGTGCATACAAACTGTCCGTTGTTACTTTGAAGGGATTGCGAATTACACTTTTTGATTAAGTATGAGAGTTTTACTGTATCCAATCAAAATTTTGGTTTTGTTGAACCAACAGCAGAGAATATGGCTGTGAAAAAACCGACAAATTGTAGAGCAACGACATACTCCGATTATTGGTCTTCAAGAAGCCCGCATATCGGGGGACGGTAATAGTTTTATTTTCCTTTGTTCCATCTCTTACACGTTTTAACGACGTGTCCTGATACTGACTTGCATACTGAGAACATATCAATATTTCAGACGTGTCTAATCAGTAAAAGCTATAAGTGCTCCTGATGTACTGCTGATATGATACTCTTTACATTGTCGACATAAGGGTAGTAACACATTTGTTGGTCATTGTTTGCATAATTATGACATCAGAAAGTATTTGAAATTTTAAATGTTTTAATTCAATTAAGCCTCGTGCGGTATTTTAACATTTTTCCCATTTTGTGTTTCAGGTGAGTCTGCCAATGTTCGTTGGTCTATGAGCGCCCTCGCACTTTGGTAAGAATCCTGAAAGCATATTTCTGGACTTTTATGAATCGAGAAATATTTTAGAGATGTGGCTATTACTTTGTTGTGTTTTCGTTTTATTTAGAGCTGTGAAGTCATTTGAACAAATGTCTGTTAGATGTATCCCTAGAATTATGAATTAAGACTATCACACTCTTGTCCTAATGGAACTTAAAGCTTTGTACCCGTGCTTACAGAAAATAATAATGAATTCAAGAAGGTCAGCCTTCTTCCAAGTGCAAGATATTTTTTTTGTTTCCCGCAGCTGTTGCGTCTTCAATTCTGATTTTTTTTTCTTTTTTTAGTAAAAGATGTGTGCACTGTGGCTCCAACAAAAATCAACCGCAAGTCTATATTAATTAATACAACATGCCGTGACCGCTATACTTCATTTGACCTAACCTGTACTTTGTCGTTATTTGCCAGCACTATTGTTGTTTTGTGTTTAAAATGAAGTTTTCTTGTGCACGGTGGTGAATTAAGGGTGTTAATGTGCTACTGTGGCTTACAAGCACTTTTCATGGCCAAAAATTATTTTGTAGGCCACTGGATCCCCATAGCTCTCTCGTCTGTACATATGCTATGGTTTGTATGGGCGACTGGGGCACAAGCTACAGAGCACAACTAATTGTGGATCGAGTAAAATACTCTCCTGGAAATGGAAAAAAGAACACATTGACACCGGTGTGTCAGACCCACCATACTTGCTCCGGACACTGCGAGAGGGCTGTACAAGCAATGATCACACGCACGGCACAGCGGACACACCAGGAACCGCGGTGTTGGCCGTCGAATGGCGCTAGCTGCGCAGCATTTGTGCACCGCCGCCGTCAGTGTCAGCCAGTTTGCCGTGGCATACGGAGCTCCATCGCAGTCTTTAACACTGGTAGCATGCCGCGACAGCGTGGACGTGAACCGTATGTGCAGTTGACGGACTTTGAGCGAGGGCGTATAGTGGGCATGCGGGAGGCCGGGTGGACGTACCGCCGAATTGCTCAACACGTGGGGCGTGAGGTCTCCACAGTACATCGATGTTGTCGCCAGTGGTCGGCGGAAGGTGCACGTGCCCGTCGACCTGGGACCGGACCGCAGCGACGCACGGATGCACGCCAAGACCGTAGGATCCAACGCAGTGCCGTAGGGGACCGCACCGCCACTTCCCAGCAAATTAGGGACACTGTTGCTCCTGGGGTATCGGCGAGGACCATTCGCAACCGTCTCCATGAAGCTGGGCTACGGTCCCGCACACCGTTAGGCCGTCTTCCGCTCACGCCCCAACATCGTGCAGCCCGCCTCCAGTGGTGTCGCGACAGGCGTGAATGGAGGGACGAATGGAGACGTGTCGTCTTCAGCGATGAGAGTCGCTTCTGCCTTGGTGCCAATGATGGTCGTATGCGTGTTTGGCGCCGTGCAGGTGAGCGCCACAATCAGGACTGCATACGACCGAGGCACACAGGGCCAACACCCGGCATCATGGTGTGGGGAGCGATCTCCTACACTGGCCGTACACCACTGGTGATCGTCGAGGGGACACTGAATAGTGCACGGTACATCCAAACCGTCATCGAACCCATCGTTCTACCATTCCTAGACCGGCAAGGGAACTTGCTGTTCCAACAGGACAATGCACGTCCGCATGTATCCCGTGCCACCCAACGTGCTCTAGAAGGTGTAAGTCAACTACCCTGGCCAGCAAGATCTCCGGATCTGTCCCCCATTGAGCATGTTTGGGACTGGATGAAGCGTCGTCTCACGCGGTCTGCACGTCCAGCACGAACGCTGGTCCAACTGAGGCGCCAGGTGGAAATGGCATGGCAAGCCGTTCCACAGGACTACATCTAGCATCTCTACGATCGTCTCCATGGGAGAATAGCAGCCTGCATTGCTGCGAAAGGTGGATATACACTGTACTAGTGGCGACATTGTGCATGCTCTGTTGCCTGTGTCTATGTGCCTGTGGTTCTGTCAGTGTGATCATGTGATGTATCTGACCCCAGGAATGTGTCAATAAAGTTTCCCCTTCCTGGGACAATGAATTCACGGTGTTCTTATTTCAATTTCCAGGAGTGTAATTGCCCCCTTTGCCATCACTAAGATTTATCCATCTCTGAACAGTTATCAGTCCTTAAGTTACTGAAAGAGTTGTCATGCAGTGACGTCGACGGAGGCTATTGCACTGTCTTCCGGTTCCTATTCCTGCCTCTTATTGTTCGCAAAGAATTTCTTCAGCAACAAATCATTAATACAGTATAACATCACTAAACATGCACAATGAAGCAACAAAACAATATAAACATCCATGGTATCAGAATTCAGTTCTGTATTTCGGTTTTCTCATAAAGCAGTACACAACAACCAGTTTCTCCAAATTTTCTTCGCTTAAGCTCGTTCGTTTAACTGGTGGAACGTTTTTATACGTAGAAAATTAGTTTTTTTTTCGTAGCAAGAAATGACAGCTTCATATTTTCGTGAAGAAATTTCGCAGAAAGTCGGGAGCCGTAACTAAACTTTATAATCGACACAAATAAGAGGTACCCGCTTTCATTATGTTCTGGGCGGTACAAAATTCAGGCACTTTCCTTTGTTAGCGACAATGAAAAGTGTTGCATTGTCGACCGACTTCGTAATATGAACTTGGAAAGATAATCGTTTAGTGACGTGGTGTTGTATTTTATAGACAATTCTAAAGCAACATTCTGCTCACAATGCTTAAAGTTTTCGCTGCAATAATTAGTATATAGTCCGTAAATTTCGTATTGACGATTGCAGTGCGGATCGAACTATCTTCTGCAATCCTGGCAACTTACTTCCCGTGCAACACAGTTTACGTATAACAATTCTTACGATAGCAAGGATTGGCAGCAGTGAGAGACGGCACGAAGTAATTTGACATTACCGGCGTCTACCGGGACGAACTAGGGCGCTTGAGATCATTAACAAAAATCGCGAAATTTCTCATAAACAAATATGAGTAAAACGTGCTTATGATGCAAGTCATTGTAATATATCGACTGAAGCCAGAAAAATGGTACACCATGCCTTTTAAATGTCTGAATTCAAACTGTTATATCGAAAAATAATTTCGAAACACAAATTTACTCTCCAAATAGCCAAAACATGAAAACATGCGTGTGTTACTACCAGTTAATTACTAGGAAAAAATAAAAAAAGTAGTCGATACTCCTTTGACTGTCGGGTTTTCCCAAACTATTTTCCGCGGAACACTGGTGTTCCACGCGAAGTAAGTGCTCCGCGAAAAACCATTGACAGCATGGAGTTTTCTCGACCTTTTGAAGATACTTATAACTTTTTAAAAATATTTGTGGTGTTTTTTTGGTGTTCGTTTGGATTTAAAGTTGTAGTAATCACTGAATGAAACATGTTTCTTCTCATCTTTTAAAATTTTGTTAATCTTCCAAATAAACAAGGTACGGTATTCATCAAAGTAACAGGGTTCTCAAAGTGTTCCGTCAGAAGAAAAATTTGGGAACCAGTGCTGCAAACAGATGTTTCGCCTGCATGATTAATAACAGTGGCACAGCATTACTGACGATTGCACATGATGTGTATTCGGATTGTTTCGTATTCTGGTAGCAGAAACGTCGGAGTAATAGGACAGGAAGAGGCGAGTAGCAAATGAGACGTGGGGCAGAACGTCGCGTGTCGAGAGAGGTAACGAGGATGTTGGCTCTCGCTATTAATAAAACGTGCGATGGCAGCGGCTCTGCCGAAAGAGTCTATTAATCCGAGCGTCCCCGAGACTGTTGCGCCACTGCGCGGGTAATTGCGGCCAATAACAGCCGTGGGGTCCTGAGAATCGCCACATGGCGCTGTCGAAACGTGCCGCTCGCGTGCGCCGCACATCATCTAATTGTATTGCAATCTCGACACTTTCTTCCCGGTCCCGTCGGTAATATGTCTGACCGCGCCCGTTCTGAATAATACACTCACTGTCCGGTGGTGACAGCGAGCGACAAATGGCAGCTCTGCGGGATTATTTAGCGGCGCTGCGCTTGTTCATCCCGTAACGATCTCCCGGCAGTTAACGCCTCAGGAATCGGGCGCCGACGTTAATTACCGTGCTCCTGCCCTGCTGAGGTGGCGTACGAGGCGAGGCGCGTTCAGGTGAATGATGAATGCGGCGCCTGGAGCCGACTGGCTTTATAAGTCGCGCGGATACTTCTTGGCACTCAGCACAGTCTCGTCTCGGGCGGTTGAGGCGGTCGCTATATGAATCTTGGGAAATCTTGTCTGCTGACGAGCTGGGCGCGTGAGCTTTCCAGGGGCACCGTTGGCGTGTGCACAGCCGTGCGGGCAATAGAGCGTCATCCGTGGAACATTTAGACTTTTCTTTCTGTCAGGGTGTAATGTCTCTTGCAGCGGTCTCTCTGCGATATTTTTAGAAATTTTATAAATTATATAACTCAGTACATATCTCGAAATATCTCTTCTTATCTTACCGATTATCAATGCAAAGTAGTTTCAAGCCCAATTATTCCTTGGAGCGTCCATTTACTCCATGGAATAGCTTCTCTGCTATCTATGTTTTCTCTTATGAAAAGAATAGGGACTTCTTGCCGATTAGTCGTGAAAGAAGGATGTATATGTATGTGTTGTTGAGCTAGTCGCCATCTTGATGAGATTCTGTATGAGAAGGAATTTAATACATGAAATAAACTAAAGTAAGTGTATTCGCGTATTATTTAACTGATTATTATTGACAGTGTCTGCTTACTACGCTGTGTTGCACGGGATCGGTGGGGAACGTCTGATTTACACTGGACGAACCTGCCGTTTTGTATGCTGAAGATATCCAGTTACTTCAAATAAATAGGCTAACACGGTCTTACCAGCAGATCTCCGGTCTTCCCCATGTGATCACCGAAAGTTAATAATTATTACAAAAGTTTCCAGGAGATCGACTGAAACTTTCGTCGCACCGAGACTTCGAAATGGCTTCACTGCCTTATGGAATTTAAGTTAAGCTCAATTTAATCAGGATAGAACAGCATTGAACTGTGTGAATGTGATAAGCCTGCTTTGAGAATGAAAATTCCCTTAACATACGCATGTTTTTACTATCCTGATCAGTGAAGCTAAATCAGGCCGGTGTGAGAGAGGTTTTTTAAATTTTAGAAATATTAAAAGGGGTGCAGAAAATGTTATGCAATGTGAGGTTCAACTGGAGTCAGATTACAACCTCTTATGTCCACCGACGCCCAGTAACCAAAATACTAACTCCTTGTCTAAGAAAGTCATTTCCGAGCATATTGAAAGAAGGGTGCAGATGAGCAGTTAGCCGATTCGGATTTTATTTTCGAGGCGGTGGGAGTGGGGTTGGGAAAGGTGTTACCATAAGTGTATTTCAGTGTTAAGCAGTAGATGTCAACCACTTGGAAATATGATTTTATCTGCTAGCGACGCGAGAACTAGCGAACAATGGAGCTTCCAGGAACCCAAGGGGGTATTGGTTTGGCTTGGTCTCTCAGCGTGGAGCCTATGTGTTGCTCATCCGTAACTTGCGTGAAATACATTACACGAGAGATATGCCGTGCACGCTTGGTGGTATTGTTCAGAGCCTAGCAAGTAGGTTGGAGACTTTCTCCCACGGTCGTGCTGCTAGCGAGAGAAACGGATAACCACTCAGACTGTCCGCATTTGAAGGGTAAGTCAGTGATTCTCTATGTCTGACCTGAGTGGCTGAAAAATCCGAATGTGATGCAACTTGTCGAGCTGCTTGGAGCTCGCGGAAATCGAGCAATCGGCCGGCAACCTTCCAGGAGCTGTTCAGTGGTGCCACTAGTTTCTGGTCTCGAAACATAGTCGTTGACAAACTTATTCGTGCAGTTCGGGTGGCTCACAATAATGTGCAAGTGCATCCCCGTGCACAGCCCGTTAGGATTATAACCACTTTTTCCCTTTGTGTCGGCCAGTTTGCGTTGCAGTGTTTGCTAGGCAGAGACTTCTTATTACGTTGTAGAGCTGTTAGTTTGGTGGTTATTACATTGTAGAGTTATTAGCTTGGTGGAGGTGGCTTTTAATGGAAGAGATGAGCTCTGCGACTTTCATTTAACGTCGATAAACTGTATTTATATCTGGGGAAACACGAGGTATTTTGATTTTGGTGAGGCTCTCGACATACATAGCTTTGAACGGGTATCCAGTTTCGTGTTTGTGGAGTTTTCTGCATAACCTGCAAGAATTCAGTTGAAAGCGATATATTGAATCATGACTATGTACATTGTACAGCTCTTTAATCGTATATTGGAATCTTCATCTGTGTAGTTAGGTAGCTACAGGATCCGGTCACACTGGCGACTCTTATTTGGACTTTTACACGAACATAGCAGTACCGAGAATTAATGCGGGTGTACCGATAAACGTTTCCTGTTGTGACTCTCGAAGTTTTCGCGGCACAGAGACTATTCAGCGAAGTTCCGGGATTGCAGCAGGATGACGTCGTCATCGTGCCACGATATTTCTTGAGGTGAAGATAGCTGAGTGATTGTCAGCCAAAGTACCGTGACTAGATGTCGACGTTATCCGGCTGCAATCCCGAAACTTGACTGAATAAACGTTTACTTGTTTCCCACGGGTGGAATAGTCGCGTAACTGAAATTGAGATGCCACGTTATCCCCGAAGTCGATACGGAGGAGCCTGTCTCTTCACCGCAGTTCTACTGCCAAGTAAAGAAACAGTACCAGGACGACATTTGGTTCTGTGTCAACGCTTTATTGGTCTCGAAGTCTTTGTTCCAAGTTTGTAGAAATGTCAAGCGGGCTGCGTGAATGTGTGAGGAATGTAGTCATCATCCTTATTTATTTTTATTTGTTTATCAAAAGTCGGCTTCCGTCTTGTGACGAATATTTGCTCTTATTTTACGAGAGATGACCGTTTTATCTGGAAATGGGATCTGAAGCTTAACAAATAATGATCAGCGGATGGTTAAATGACGTACGATAGTTAAAAATATTCTCATTTTATCAAACATTTTTCATTGATGCAGTTTCACACATAATAGCTTTGTACGAACATATCACGTCCTCTCAACAGTAATGGCCATTAGGTTCCCCCTCGTCTAATAGAAAACAAGAAGTAAGTTAAATCAGAGAGAACACGGGCAGCGATGACTATTCCATTACACTGTCGCTGATGACAGTAATTCAGTATTCAAATTGAAAATCACTTGTGGCTAGCACGGAAGAATTGCTGCCTTCCAAGCCGATGGAGTAAAATTATATCAGGCGAGACAACCTGCTTTCTTTCCTTTTCTACGTATAAAGCCTATTAATTGCATGACACATTGGCAAAATGCTGTTTATTGATCGAATACGAGACCAGGTGTCCAATATTGGCAGTTCCGGTGGTTCTCTACATGTTTTGTGTCATATACAGGACTCACAATCGTTATAATGGGAGCTTGGAGAACAGAGAATGTGTTCATGTCGCGAATGCTTAGATCCTGAGCCTAGGAAGTCTCATTTTAATTCACATTATTCTAGGGTATCTGCTTCGGAAGAATATTCGTTCGAGCGGTAGTTAATGCTCTGGAGCCATCGCCGATAGGTGTTAGACTTGACGCGTGTAGCGTGTAGTTTCAGCGCTGGTGTTAAGCGTTTCCGTTTGTGCACGAGCCAGGACGGAGGCGAGTGGGCACGCACCGGAAGTACCGTCAGCGACCTACTCGCTCGCTCGTGGAACAGGTAGACCCGCGCGTTCTCTTTTTGTTTCGTCAGTTCATGTTCCTTCTCTTTTCCGGTTTTAGGGCACGATAAATTCTGCAGCCAGTCGAATGA
This sequence comes from Schistocerca nitens, assembly GCF_023898315.1. NCBI lineage: Eukaryota > Metazoa > Arthropoda > Insecta > Orthoptera > Acrididae > Schistocerca > Schistocerca nitens. Next base: position 295,379,682 of record NC_064615.1, on the reverse strand, counting down.
TCTATTCGGTAAAGGTCAGTTCTTGTTCAGGGTGCCCATCTCCGTCGTCAATGATTCGTGTCGCTTAACGCTTCGTCAACGCGCCTGACGTCTCTTCAAGCTGTCCGCCTGCTTTAGTCTGCAGTAACCTTTTCCATTGTCTGTCTGCAGTTCTAACGGAGATTACAAACTCAACGTGCCGTGCAAAGTATAGCATTGGTGAAGATACCCGACTCCATTTGGGAAAAACGGGTGTCGAAAGTCATCGGAATTCGTTTCGTTTGTGTTCCCTAAGTCTCCTCAGTGCTTTTCGCTTGCCTCCTTCACATGGGCTGTTTTCCCGTCTCTTATAATCTCGAATTCGACGACGTAACAACCGAATTCTCTTTCCCCCCACCATTATTAGTTCAGTCACGTAATAGTGCTTCATCCAGTGACACTGTGATTCGGTGACAGCTGCACCGGAATTGAACAATTTCTTATATTTAAGACAGCATAGAATTAACGGTTCACCTTTAACTATATCTCAGAAAAGACTCCGACATGCGGCGTAATAAAAACTGATATCGTGATTTTCGCGGATTAGTTTCAGAACTTTGCAGAAGTGTGGCACGTAAAGGAGGAGAAGGGGACTTCAAATGGTGAGCGGAAAGCTGTGTAACTTTAGGGTTCAAATGGTTCTGAGCACTATGGGACTTAACATCTGTGGTCATCAGTTCCCTAGAACTTAGAACTAATTAAACCTAACTAACCTAAGGACATCACACACATCCATGCCCGAGGCAGGATTCGAACCTGCGACCGTAGCAGTCGCGCGGTTCCGGACTGCGCGCCTAGAACCGCTAGACCACCGCGGCCGGCAACTTTAGGGCGTTAGAAGTTTGAGAAGAAGTAGCGTGTAATACTTGTCTCTCTTACATGTATGTGTACAAATCGTTAGAAACTGTCACGTGTTAAAATTATGGCAAAAAGTCATTAAGTTTGTTAATAAAAGTGCGAACATTGTCGAGATAAAGCACTCCCGTTTTTATGTTGAGCTTAATTTTGGAATTGAGACTTAAGATCTCGAAAATAATTCATGTTATTTCTGGGACAGGCGATTAAAAATATCTTAAACAGCAGTGCCAAAGTTGAGGAATACTACTCATAGACCCACTATAACTTATTATTGAAGACTGTGTGTGTGTGTGTGTGTGTGTGTGTGTGTGTGTCAGAGAGAGAGGTGGCAAATGGCTCTGAGCACTGTGGGACTTAACTTCTGAGGTCATCAGTCCCCTAGAACTTAGAACTACTTAAACCGAACTAAACTAAGGACATCACACACACCCATGCCCGAGGCAGGATTCGAACCTGCGACCGTAGCGGTCGCGCGGTTCCAGACTGTAGCGCCAAGAACTTCTCGGCCACCCCGGCCGGCAGAGAGAGAGAGAGAGAGAGAGAGAGAGAGAGAGAGAGAGAGAGAGAGAGTCTCGAAAAATAATGACTTTGCACGCGGTATGCTAACACTGTAAAATCAGTCAACCTGGGCAGTAAGGCACAAATTACTAATCTCTACTTCAGACCAGTGTTTCTGTCACAGTTCTTGATGCGTGAACTGTGACGTCGATTACGCTTACGGAGGTTTAAATGGCGTTTTAATACAACAGGATGGAGCAATTATGGTGCAAGCCGGGCCCTGTCCCGTGGATAAGCGTCGTTTCGATTAAATCCGGTTCATCTGGCCGTGAGTCAGCACAAGAAGCTGCGGCCCGGCCGCCCACATGAGTTTGATTATTAATCCCGCCGTCTCCGCGCATCAGCTTGGCCCGGCCCGGCCCGGCCCCGACGTCGTCTTTACGTTGTTTTGTTTTTTGCTGGTGTCGCCCCACTTGATGTGCGAACGGATGACGTGTGTAAAAGGCGCCTAGTGGCCGCTGCTAAAGCACAGAAATGATGAGCAGGCCATCAGCTAGTTAATTAAAAATCTCTCAGAAATGACCGCCAGGTACAACGCTGCTACAGGGCTGGAAAGGTAGCGAGAATTGGAGCCACTGACGCCTCGCCGTGGGTGAGACTGTCTTGTATGAAACGACTAAAGATATATCGATGCGCCATCATCCCTTTGGAGACACGCCTCGCCGCGTAGTTTTACTTTGCTCACTTATTTACACCTGCTACGTCAGACCTGCAGAAGTTAGTGATCTCAAGTTCCGCGAGACAGATATTATTTACTTTTCATTAAGATGGGTTCTTCGGAATATTCCAGTTGAGTGACGGCGGATGCAGAGGTGAAAATGGTAAAATCCTATAGCTGTTGGTCGGCTGATGAGCTGTTAAATAAAAATTGCAAGAAGTTGTTCAAATGTGTGTGAAATCTTATGGGACTTAAACTGCTAAGGTCATCAGTCCCTAAGCTTACATACTACTTAATCTAAATTATCCTAAGGACAAACACACACACTCATGCCCGAGGGAGGACTCGAACCTTCGCTGGGACCAGCCGCACAGTCCAGACCGCCTTAGACCGTTCAGCTAATGCCGCGCTGCTTGCAAGAAGTAAACTCTTAGAATATATCAACCCTAAACTACAGTGAAATAAATTGACTTATATGTTACTTTGCAAGTCTGACAATCAGATTCTGTATACTGACATTACTAGCAGCCCGAACAGCCGTTCTCATTTTGGCGTAATGTACCATCCAGAGTGTAGTTGAAGTACTCTACAAAACCTTTAATATAAGAAGCGTAAGTTTCTGTTTTTATGCACAAATGTAACGAATTGTTCATATACTGTAGCAATTGTTTGGAATTTTTGTCTAATACTTGGCGCTAAAGAAAAAAGTGTGTGTGTGTGTGTGTGTGTGTGTGTGTGTGTGTGTGTGTGTGTGTGTGTGTGCGCGCGCGTGTACTTACGTGCTAGAGCTGCTACCCATCTAATCAAAATGGCAAGCAGAGAGGGCCGACCTTAAGCAACCGCGTCATTCGATGCTTTTTATTCTTCTGCAAACGGGTTTTCTTGGAAATTCATGTTTAGAATCTCGCTCAATTATTGGCACTACGACATTTAGTACCTCTGTCTAGCTTAAAAAAACAATATGGGAACGTTTCAGTGCCATCGTCCGGTCGTTAACTTGGCGCCTGTAACGGAAATTGGTTCTTCTGTGTGAAGCGATAAGCAAGTGTACGATAATCAAGTACACAAAATTCACTTCCCGAAAGCTCTAAATTCCCGCTTTCTTCTGTCTCAGCATGTTAGCACCCGCGCGTTGCCGTTGCCAGAATCAATGCTGTAAGTCTGTTGCAGACGGTCTCGTAAGCAGGGCGAGAAGAGCCTAGCCGTTTCGCCCAACGACTGGAACTCCCCCTGCAGTCTTGAACCGTCATGTACGAGATTTTCCCCCAGAATCATTTCGCGCTGCTTTAACTTGAAGGGCGCGGACCGTAACGAGGGATCTGCGAAATATTTTAAAGATTATAGGAAGTAATTATCGGGTCGCCGCGGGGCGCGGCGCGCTTGCATACTGCGGCCCTGTGGGAACAAGGGCAGCACGAGGCTCTCCCCCTGCCCGTGTGTGTCACTTTGTGTTAATTAGTTAAGGTCGTTGGTCGCGCCCAAATTACACCTCCGGAGGAACTCAAAGGAAGCAATTATAAGCCCTGCGACGAGTTACAGCCCTTGGCCCAATCCCGGCTATGCCCTGCGCGGCTTGCCACTGCGTTTATCTCGCCGCGGAGGTAGCAGAGTACCAGATCGCGAGTAGATGCTACTGCAGGCAATGCTAATTAATACTGGCCGCATTTTGTTTGGCTTGAGTTTTATGTATTATGAATGAAAATTACAGCCTCTTGAAACTGCAAACAAACAGTGAAAAACTACCTAAAAGAGAACGTGACTAATTTTACCAGTCCCCTAGCGCTTGTTACTCGATCTAGGCGATGATAGTATTAATTACGTTTATCGCAGTGCACTATGATTCTATCCAGTCTTATTTCATATTACTGTTACATCGTTAAAGGTCGCATCTATCGAAACAGAAACTGCCAAGATTGATAACGTCAAGTGCTGTGATCTGCTTTCATTTTGCTTGTAAGCAAAGTTTGTTTTGCAGTTAGCAGTGAAAACTGAAGTTGACAACACTGTTATGTGACAACGTAATGTATTCATTTGCGTGATTCGTCAAAAATCAAAGTTCTTCCATACTGAACGGGAAACTAACGCGATGTCTGCATATTATCTCAGAAGGTAGTGCTGCAGGTTATCGAACGCGTTTAAATGTTATGTTGTTTCTACTACGATTTTTGGAACGTAAATGTAATATTTCATGTCATGTCACTAAGGATAACTTCTTTCGTCTGTAGTTAAATACAGCTGTTATTTCTGTTATTAGTTTCTCCATTTATAGTGGGTGCTGTTATCCTGCAGCTGTATATTCATTCCGTTAATGAAAGGCCGCTCCATTTGTTGATACGTGCTATATGTTAGTCCACGATAGGTTTCGGCCTTCACATCCAGGCCGTCTTCAAGTGGATCCGACAAATTGTCACGGTTTATGCGTAATGTAGTGTATACACGAATGGGCGAAGGCATCGCGACCACCTACTTAACAGCTTGTTTGTCCGTCTTCGGAACGAAATACATCACTGATTCTGTGTAATAGGCATCTGACAGTTTGTTGGTAGGTTTGTGGAGATCTGTGGCATTAGATGTCTACGCACAGGTCATGTAATTCGCGTAAATAACAGGCTACTGTTTCGCGTACGCGGTGATGACGCCCGATGGCGACCAAGATGGGTTCTATAGGATTTACATCAGTCGGATTTGGTCGCTGAGACATCACCGTGAGTTCAGTCTGATGCTCCTCAAATCACTACAGTACGTTCGTGTCTCCGAGGCACGGACACTTTTACAGTAAAACATGACATCGCCGTCGGGGGAGACATCAAGCATGAAGCGATGCAGGTGGTTCGCAGCAGTCAACGTGTCTTAGATTACTACCACAGACCCCATGAAAGCGTAGGAGAATGTCTGTCATAGCATAATGCTGCTCCCACCAGCCTGTCCGTGGCGCGCTGCACGTTTGGACCTGTCGTTCAGCTACATGATGGCGTTTATGGAGATGATCATCGACCTAGCTTAGCAAAAATGTGATTCACCCGAAGAGCCGACACGTTTCCATTGATGACCGTCGAATACTGATGGTCCCGTGCCCACTGCAATCGTAATTGACGATGTCGTTGGGTCATCGTGTGAACACGTTGGGGAGATCTGGTGCCGAGCTCCGTGTACAAGAGTGTGCGATGAACAATGTGTTCTGAAACACTTGTGCATCACCATCTATCCTACTTCACGGAGCAGACAAGCCTCCGAACCACATGTTCTGTGAAGAATTGTGGACGACCTACCACTTAGCACCTACTGGTAGTTTCACTGTCCTACATCATTCCTTAGATGTCCACAAAAGTACCAGGTGAACATTCGACCAGCTTCGCCGTTTTTGAAATACTCTTTCACAGGTTCTGCGTTGTAATAATCTGCCCTTTGTCAGAGTCGCTTATCTCAATGGATTTCCCCATTTTCAGCCCATATCTTCGCTAGAGTTACGGTCCGTGCCTTCTCCGCCACCAGGCGGCATCCATCATGGCGGTGGACAGTGGTCATAATGTTTTGGCTAATCAGATAAATATTTTACATAATAGGAAATGAGAAACTAAGCTTAAATATGTACAGTGTAAGTTCAGGAACGTCAGATGATAAAGAAATTAATAGTCGATTGAATTTAAGGGGCTCCGGAACGCCCTATACTTGCAATGTTAAAATAACGCTTATAAATTACATCTTTCCTCACAAAGTATTTGAGGTAGGAAGTTGAACTTTTTACAGATTATTTATTGGAATATGGGCTACAACTTAACACAGGGATTTTACAAAATTTTAGTTCAGTTATTAAAGATGTTTTTTTTTTCGATTGTTTTGCAATTTTTTATTTATATATTCAAAAATAAACAGTTTTTTGGAAAAAGGCTGTGTTAAATTATGCAGAAAGTACTGTGTAACATTTACTGAAAGTTTGAAACAAATATGTTTGGAAGATCCTTAAAAACATGTAATTAGTATGAGAAAATAAAAGTTTTGGGAATCGAGCGACAAAGATTGGATTAACTTTTTAGTGCATTCCAGGTCCATAGGATGGATTATCTTCATCCTCTGCAAACTCCTCCTCCAGCTTCCTCTTGTTCCTCCTCCTGTTTACTCTTGCTTGTATTTCTAGACTCTTTACAGCCCTGTCTGCAGCCCGAAGGCGTTCCTTGTCTAAAGCAAGCATCGCTCGTACCATGTTAGAACCTATCTTCATTCCCATATTTCTAAATACCTTGCACATTACAATGTTGCCATCATTGAAAGTCGCAACAGCATCATACACACCAAAGTGAAGTGTTTCTATTCCAACAAATACTGTCTTGGGGATTCTCGACCATATAACACTATTTACACTTTCATTGGGGTTTTGAGTTTTTCCGTGAATACACTTTTTCAACAGTTCAGGTGCTGCTAAGTCTCTGAAAATAGGTTTTATCACCTCCATTATTGCATGAGGCAGACTATGCTTATGAGTGTACACTTCACCAGTTAGCAATCCTTTGTTATTTTTACACCAACTGTCTTCTTCTTTGGGACACAAGCTATGTTGGGGATTTTCATCGGTTGAAGAAGTATGAAAAAAAAGAGCCCAAACAGCCTTCTTCATTTCGTCGACACTTTGTGTATTTTGCCTAATAGCCATTCCATAATAGTTCTGTATTTTGTCAATTACACTGTCAGTTAACCTTCCCTTCCCATCCAACCCTTTACCATCACTGAGTTTTTGTTTTTTGTACGAAGCTTTCAGTCGCCGAAGTCTTGTTCCCATTCGCTTCTGTACGTGTCCAATATACTCAAATTTCTGCACTACAACATCATCCATAGGGCTTCAGTCCTTGAACATGTTTGAAACTTTTAGAATCACCGTCACCAAGGTAATTAACATATCGCACTTTATCACACGCCTCAGAACGCTGGAATATACTGGCAACACCAGCCACTTCCATTCCTCCACTACTGCCACTATAGTTAGCTTTGCAATTATTTTCATGTGTACCTTTATATTTTTGTGGACATCTACAATACTTTGATATTACTGCTACATCTAAAACTTTCCCTGTATACATACTGGTGGCAGATACTACACCATGAAGAGATGTGTGTCCCCGTTTATGCCAGGTACCATCGAACGCTGCAGTCAAATCTCTGTTACCATTATTTTCCATTTGACAGCAGTTTAACAGCGCCACAATGGGTCACGCCCATGTAGAACACATTTAAAAAAAATTTAAAAATAGTTGTAGTCTTCGGAATTGAATAAATTATATATCTATTAAAAGGTAATAGTCTGCAGATTCAGAAAACGCAAAAAAGTAAAAATTGAACTTTTCATGATTTTTGAGCCTTTCCGGAGCCCCTTAAGAGCTATGTGGCCAAGGATATCGCTAGAAAAATGAACGTGTCTTAATTATAAAAGCTATACTATTCGATTGATTTTAAGTATTGCCATGCCTTAGCTTTGAAAGGAATTGTGTTCTGACTTATTACAATCTTATATTGAATGCTATACCAATTAAAAGCGGCAAGTAATTTTTAGATTTAGTTTATTTCTAAAATAGTGTCAGTGGACGGTGGGCCGAGGACGAGTGTAAAGTTACGTCCTCTGGCCTGCACCGGCAACATTTGAAATAAAATGTTCAAATGTGTGTGAATTCCTAAGGGACCAAACTACTGAGTTTATGTGATTTCAGTCTTTCTCGGCGTATTCCACTGATTAATTCTTCTCGGGTTTTCAGCCGAGTGGTGGAGTCGTCTTGTCGCAACCACTCGGCTGATAACCCGAGAAGAATTCATCAAACTGCTGAGGTCATCGGTCCCTAGACTTACACATTACTTAAACTAACTTATGTTCAGAACGACACACACACTCATGCCCGAGGGAGGACTCGAACCTCCGGCGGGAGGGGCCGCGCAATCCGTGACATAGCGCCCAAACCACGCGTCCAATCCGCGCGGCGATTCAAGAAGAAAGATCAGATTTCAGCTGTTCTTCACAAACTATAACTGATAGAAACACATTGCTCATGCCACTGAATAGAAGTTGCAAAGTTTCGACACGGATGCAGTGTTGTTTGTTGGTAGCAACATGGCTACTACACCACAAGAGAAATCATTTTGTGTGTTGGAATTTGCGCGAACTCAATCCGTTGTCCAAGTGCAACGTGCATTCCGCCGTCGATTCAACAAGAAGCCGCTTCTGCACAAACATATTTAATACTTTTTCCGAACTACTTATCTTTGCGGAGGAATCCATGTTTCATCTGTCGGGCAAAGTAAACTGCTGTAATGTAAGGATTTGGCGGTCACAGAATCCTGGCATCGCCGTCGAACATGAACGAGATCCGCCGAACTGGAAGTGTTTTGTGCATTTTCTGTTCAGTAAGTTTATAGATCTTTGTTTTGACGGAGGCAACTGTGACAGGAATGTCCTAGCTGAACATGCTGCAACATTGGTTGTTTCCTCAGTTTCACGAAGATTCCAGTGACTTCCTTTTTGTACATGACTGCGCCCCACCTCACTTTCAGCTTGAGGTGTGGCGTTATCACAACAACAAAACTCCTCAGCGTTGCATTGGAAGAGGTGGACAGCAAGATTAATTGCTTTTGGCCTCTCTGGTCACCAGACCTCACACTTCGCGATTTTTCCCGTGGGGGTACAGAAAAGACAGAGTCTTTGTCCCCATCTATGGCAGCCACTCTCCAAGAGCTAAGAAATCGAACTTTTGGAGCCGTCGATTCAGTAAACAGGGACGTGTTGATTTGTATGTGGAGTGAAATGGAGTACCTTTTCGATATTTCTCGACAACGCGTGGTGCTCATGTTGAGTGTATGGTATAGTGTTTTTGCGAACGTGAAACTTTGAACATTCCTCTGTCCAGTGACATGCGCAGTGTGCTTCTATCTTTTATAGTTTGTCTGTAAAACAACTAAAAACTGTTCTTTCTTGTAGAATGACTCTGTCCATACCAGCGAGTGGAGCAGCCTTATATTGATTTTATTTTTATGTTATATCTTACGTCAGTAGCTTGCTTTTTACTGTCTTTACTGCATACAGTTTTGCTTTAGTTTTAACGCGGCAGTGTACGCCATAACCTCTGAGATTGTTTTACTGTGTTACCTTCTCCTCTACTGTAAAACAGATTTGCGTTGACAGCCCCCTAGCAGGTTAAGTTAAATTTCCCACGGCCTAAGTCTTAGTTCTCCATTTTGGCTCGCCCATGATGCGCAACGTCTTTGTAATGGAACTGGCATTCGGAAACATGGCACAATTTGATATAGAAATGTCTTGATGGCATAGTCATTAATAAGCGTTACGCGTTTCAGAATTTCACTATCAGACTGAGGCTGGGGAATAAAGTGCACAAAAAATTAACGATGATAAATGTGCACGTACTAAGATAAGTGTTTATCTTAGTGATCCATTTACAAAATTTTCATTTAGTATCGTACTTACATTTCAATCAAACTTAGGTTAAAAAATCACTAAAGTGAGCACTGAGACTGAATATAGTTCAGATTTCATCCCATATAGGCATATTTAACAATGCCGAAGAGAACCGGTGCCTGACTTGGCTGTGGCTTTTGAGCTATGTAAGAATTAAACGAAGGCCGGTAGGTGACGTTTCTATGGTCATTGACCATAGAAACTAAGTCAAAGAGTAACTTTACAAAGAACTATACATTGCGATGCTACATGTCAGAACATCTTTCATAACCTGACAAAGATACATTTATTCTACTTTTATAGAGGAGAAAGTCATATATTGACAGTGGATAAAATGTACGTAGAATGAAATACGCGTCGTTAGGCAGAATCGTGAACAATAAAAGAGAGATAGTCGTTAGTCAGTAATCAGAAGAGAAGACATGTTCGCAACCATTAACTGGTGTAGTACAAAGTAAACACAAAACCGATAAAGATCAGAAATAAAATAAAGTTCTGAAACAATAAGTTCACAACCATCACAAAATAAAATTTTACGCAAGCACCACCAAGTGTAGTAGTCATATTACAATTGTCGTACATACAATAAATGGCTTACAGTTGAATCATTTAGGTGAGCCTAGTTTAGTGGCAATAACTTAAATGTATCTTTGTTAGGTTGTTTATGACGTTCTGACATATTATTCATTGCAGTGTATAGTGCTTTGTGAAGATACTCTTCGACTGCATTTCTATGGTCAGTACTAGCAGCGCTTTCGTTTACTTCTTACATAGCTTAATCCCCACCCTCAAACTTTTTTTCCCCTGGGGGTACATAAAAGTCAGAGACTGTCAAATATACCTATATGAAATGAGATCTGTATTGTATTCTGTCTATGTGCTCACTTCCGTGATTTTAACTAACCTTTCCTTTAAATGTAAGTACAAGATTAATTGAAAATTCTGTACATGGATCACTAAGCTGCCATACTTGTGATAGTACGTGCATACGTATTTGCTGTCGTTAACTTTGTGCCACAACTTCAGTACGATGAAATTTTGAAACGCGTAACACTTAATAAATTGTGTGACAAAGACCTTTCTATGTTTCAAAGTTGTTGCAAATCTCAATGGTCACCTGCCTCTACCACGGATGTATTTCTCCATCAAGTAATAGGATTCGGAAACTTGGCAGTGTCTATAGAATTCATCGCGATATGAAAGAGGCGTAGGAAAACAGTGTCAACGATATTGTTCTTTTTCTGTTGCCTACTTTGGATAGGCGCAGAAATTTGAAACTGCTCGTCGTTAGTTCGTTCGTTACTTTTCTGATAATTCATAATTTGTATGGAGATCCAAATAGTTCTACAGCGAAAACGCCTGCTTGCATTAATTTGAAATTCGCTATTAAGCCGTGAAGAAGTGTGGCGGTGCCGGTCGAATGGTCGCAACTGTGTCGCACTCAGCCCGTGTTCAGCCGTTTGCCCGGAGGGAGGGGAGAGAATAGCATGGCTGTCCGAGCACGCACTTTAGTCAGCGGCCGCCGTTGTTTTGATGGGGCCGAAGTGTGGCGTCGCGGGCCGATATTAACGGGGCGCATTCGTTTACGCTGACCTAGGAGGGAGACGTCTGGCGCTCTTGGCACGTGCAACGCATCAGGCCGCACGCCGCACGGACCCGTGTAGGTGGTTGAAGATCACCGAAACAAATGCGGTTTCGTGGAACCGCTTCACGACTGTTAGACTGCTGCACAGCTTCCTAGCAGTCTACTTGCGTCGCATTAGTCTGTCCACACATACAACGCGCGTCATGCAGTTGTCGCTTTTGGTAGTAACTTATGCATTCACTTTCAATTCACTACACGTGTAAAGTATCATAAATCTTGGATACAACACCACCATCAAAATGCTGTGTTTTTCAAGTGGTTAAAATGGCTCTGAACACTATGGGACTTAACATCTGAGGTCATCGGTCCCCTAGAACTTACAAATACGTGCTTAAACCTAACTAACCTAAGGACATCACACACATCCATGCCCGAGGCAGGATTCGAACCTGCGACCGTAGCGGTCGCGCGGTTCCAGACTGAAGTGCCTAGAACCGCTCGGCCACACCGGCCGGCGTTTCACTTCTATAAACGGCTACACGCAGACGAGTTCCTCCGCGGCCGGCTGTGTTTTTCACATCCGACATATGTCCGGCACGTTCGTTCATATACTCGAGAATATATCTACATATGTACTCCGGATACTACTGTGTATTGCTTCGTGTTGCGACTTAGTCATATTTTTCGTTAGGCACCATATTATTTCCCACTCTACCCAGTCATCGTGGATTCTACAAGAACAGAATTGTTGCACATTCTCTGGAGCACCAGTTCTTTAACCAGTCGATTTTTTATGACGGCGAATTCGCCTTCTTTCGAAAGTTAGTTTCCCATTTAAGATCCCAGAGCATCTCCATTGCACTTCCGCCCGGGATTTGGTCAGTGTCACGGTGCTGAGAAGGGAAATTCCCCATCGTCCCCCTCCCCCCGTTCAGATTTAATGACAAAATGACTCAGTGGGTAGCCTGACAAAGACTGAGTGCAGATGAAACATGAAAATAGGAAGAAGGTATACTGAAATGTGAGAAAAGGGGGAAATGGAAACAATGAACGGTCCAAGCTCAAGATGTACAACATCGAGAGAATTTTGAATAACTATGGCGTCGTGGTTGTGTGGTCACGACGTTGGACTGCAAAGTAGGAGATCCTTGTTCAAATCTCCCTCGTGTCCATTTTTTTTTTTTCTCATGAAATTATGAACTTTCCGTCCTGTCGTTGACGTGTCTCTTCTCCTTCTGTAGTTTTGGCGGTTTAAATAATACCAGTCATGGGGTAATAATATGTTGCCATCGCAAGTAAATGTGATGAATAGTGAGAGCAGGCAAGATGCCACATAGGCCTCTTACAGAAATGAAAACTACAAATAAAAGGGTGTGAACTATGTTTCGACAAATGAGTTCAAGAGTCAAAACTTCCAAAGCGGAACGCAAGTCACAACATGTGGTATTTGTGTAGAACAAATAGGTGCTGTACGCTGGAGGTCCCTTCGTTACACCTCGCTGTTGCGAACGGACGTTACACCACGACACACACAGACTTGAATACAGCGAACAGATACCTCATTGACCTGACGAACAGTTCATAATTGTGTGAAAAAAATTGGGCACGAGGGATATTTAAACACGAATATACCCTTTCACAGCTCAACCCCGTGACCAAATAACACGGCTCCATGTTTACTGCAAATCTCTCGATGTTCCACATATTGATCTTGGACCGTTACCGTTCACTGTTTCTATTTTACTTCTTTTTTCACATTTCTGTATACCTTCTCCACATTTTCATGCTTGATCTATGTCCCGTTTTTGACGGGCTGTCCTCTGGGCCATCTTACCACTAAATCTGAGGAGGGTGCGATGGGGAGTTTCCCTTGAAAGCAGTGTGTCTCCGAAATACTTGAGCCGGCCGGTGTGGCCGTGCGGTTAAAGGCACTTCAGTCTGGAACCGCGTGACCGCTACGGTCGCAGGTTCGAATCCTGCCTCGGGCATGGATGTGTGTGATGTCCTTAGGTTAGTTAGGTTTAATTAGTTCTAAGTTCTAGGCGACTGATGACCTCAGAAGTTGAGTCGCATAGTGCTCAGAGCCATTTGAACCATCCGAAATACTTGTGTCTGCTGTCACGGCGTTGCAGCCGTGCATTACAGTCTAATTTGGAGACATCGTCTTAGAACTAGCTTATCACCATGTCGGCAAGCTCTCGACTGGAATACGGAACCGTTGTGTACACCGCTGTATCACATCCACTACGAGGTAAGTCACTGAGAGAAGCGAATAAGACACAACATTATCAATTACTATGGCAGGAGAGGGAGCTAGAGCATGATGTATGAGCAACAGTAGCACCCTCTAGAAGGAAACCATGCACGCTGTAACTGTGGCTGTATGGTACAGCGGTGTTAGACCGCAGTCTCGGTAACAGTGTGTGACTGAATCTCTCATCGATCAGTCCCGAGAGTTTGTATACACTGGAAAAAGTCAGCCTATATATGTTTTCGGTGGTTTAAGATTCTGAACAAACACACATTTAAGTGTGTATTTCCCTTCATAAATATTCATTTATGATACAGGGTGTAACAAGTATAAGGGCAGATATTTTATATGTAGTACGTTACTATGTACGCCAGGCGAACGGTCTACCCAACGCGGAGGTCCTAGCGACACGACGTTTCATTTCATGTACGCCAGCAATGTTTTGTTTATCTTTTGTATGCATGGAACAGTCTTCCCACAAACTTTACTACCTGATGTTTTCTGCATGATCATAACTGCAGTACTAATGGTTGCGAGCACCAAACTAGTATAAATTACCCTTGTAGTAACTCTTACTTCTTCAGTCTGGACTACTTGAGTAAATTATTTCCAAAGTAATATACGCTATTAGTAAGTGATGGAGAGTTCAATTTCTGTTTACCTCTTTAGTTGAAACTGAAGTTACAACGCCTTTTGACCAGAGAAGTTAGCTATTTCTCCACACTGCTGACAAGTGCAAATTCATTTCCTCTCACAAAATACTGATTATCAGCAAACTGTTGCATCACCTTTTGACAACAATATCGTGTTAGCGTAATTAATGCTAGGATTATTAAAATTCAAAGAAGCTAAATGCTATTGTATTAATGGTCTGTCTATTATGAAAAATAAACGTGCTAATGATCGACGACTCTATTGTTCAATCCTTAACTCGCCTGTCTACAGCTAGCACGGTCCATTATTGGTGGGTGACACGTGTTAATTTAAGCGACGCAGTATACAGTAGTGTTAAAGCGTGAGATACGAGCAAACAGCAGCATAGATATAGCCAAGGACAGTTTAAATGTTAAGACATATTAAAAAAAAGTACCATAAAGTGAGACAGGGCGGTTTGCTGAAATAATGAAGAAGTACATAACTACTATTGAATGTAGAGTGCATGATCTCAACTTGCTAAAGAGGAAAAAGGATGCTTAGGGAAACAGACACTTCGAACACAACGCAGAAGTTGTTACACAAAGATCACAAGAGCAACTTACAGTAATTCGGAAGAACTTGAAAGCTAAATTTATAAGAGGACAATTCCAAACTATCAGTGGAGTGGCTGAGACGAAGTTACGCGATATAAGGCAAATGGTTGTTGATATGATTCCACATGTTTTGGAGGGGATAACTGGAGTGGACCGACAACGATAAAACTGAAAACATGTGGTCCTTTCAAGCAAGATCGATGTATGTCTATTTTGTGAAGGGACTTTTTCATAGGACACAAAAGGTGAACCTTGAGTCCAGTGTATAGCCTGTGAGATGTGGGCTCAAAACGAATGCGCTGGATGCGAAAAAGATGCTTATGTGTGTGACTATTGTAAATAGGCTAGGCGTAGGCTGTGAAAATCATCCCACCAGTAGACTAATTAACAATGTTCAGAGTGAATCTTTCTTTCATCATACAGAAAAATTAAATAAAATTATATTTTTCAAATTTTTATTTCTTTTTATTTCAAACTACCTTGGGGCCCATATTACCAGCACAAATTCTTGACGCAACAAAATGCAGAGTATCAAGAAAAAATAAAATTTTGTGTTTTAAATATCAAAAAGTTGGACCAAAACATGTCGTAACTATTGCAGGACATACTAGAGAAATGTTTTATGTTAATTTCAGGTGATTATACTAAAAATAAAACGTGTTATATAAAAAAAACAGAGTGGGGGCCCATTTATCCACTTTTACCTCTATACTTAGGGAATAAATGAAAAATTTACTCCTGCGGTAATTTACTCCTTTACTTCAGTACTGGCCGGCCGTTGTGGCCGAGCGGATCTAGGCGCTTCAGTCTGGAACTACGCGACAGCTACGGTCGCAGGTTCGAATCCTGCCTCAGGCATGGATGTGTGTGATTTCCTTAGGTTAGTTGGGTTTAAGTAGTTCTAAGTTCTAGGGGACTGATGACCTCAGATGTTAAGTCCCATAGTGCTCAGAGCCATTTGAACTTAAGTATTCTCTACTGGAAGTCACCGATTTCCTTCTCTCTTAGTAACTTACTACTTCAGTCTCTCTCACTTTTGGGTGGTGCTCGCCACCCGAAGTGGGATGCGCCTGTCGGGATAAGACTAACCGTTTTGCATTAACACGTCCACACATCAATACTTGATTTGCTGCCCAGGGAAAAATAAGCATTAATGGCTCATGTCACACATACATGGACGTAGTAACCAACCTAAAAACATACGACTTGTAATCGTTATAATCATTGGTCTGCAAATAACGTAAATGCTGATGTGTTGTTCAGTACACCGTTCCCAGTAACCGATACAAATATTTGCACTTATAGCCGGTACACCCCATACATGGCACTCCAGTATATCTATAAAAACACGTGCGTATTCGAATGCAACGTTGTGTGAAAATTCCAAAGCAATAGGTGCAGAACTTGTGAAGATTTACGATTTTCTACACACGAACATTTGCATTTTTATTTATATACACGATAGATAGGGTGGGGGGGGGGATAATAGTTGCTGCGACGTATTAACTTGCATCATTTAAAATGGAGGATACGTGATAGTGTGAGTGACTAAATACTGATTTCTAACGATGTAAAACTATCCAACTTAAGGTACAGCATTCGCTGATGTATAGCACTTTCCGACTTAACCTTACTTATTTGTTTGGAGGAATTGTCGTCCCAAAGGGAGTCTAAACTTAATTCGATTATTGTTTGTTACTCAGGTGGTTTTTGTCAAAGTGATTTCGCACTTAACTATATTTTCGGATTTGACCGACTGCTAGTGGCTGTCGTGCAACCATTCCGAAGTGTCGTTGACCAAATGTTTTGAGATGAAGTGGGACGTTAGGAAAACACAAAACACTTTTAACTGGAAGTTGTCACAATTTGAAGCTACGTGTATCATCATTTTTAGTCATCGTTGACAACTATTAATGTGATGACAAAAATAGAAATGAGACGGTTTCTATACATACTTGATGTGATCCTCGCTCGACGTATAAGGGCATCTCTGGTGATCTGTACACGCCTCCCTTCCAGAGAGGTACCCTCCGCCCTGCACCGCTGGGTGGCTTGCAGAGTGTGTATGTAGATGTAGATGTGAAAGCCGAATGGTCCATTTGGTTGTGCAGAGCCCGGCAGGCATCTTCTGGGACGGCTGTGGATCCAGTTTTCTGTGGCCAATAGCTGTCCGGTCGTTAAGGATGCGGCTCCTCCGCGGGGGAGATGCCTGCTGGCAAACGACCCGTAATGGACAGCCAGTCCCCCGTTGGGCGCACCATTCGTTCCGTGTTAAAGCCCAACTCCGTCACGTTAGGGCACGATTTATTGCGGCGTGATTAGAAAAGGAAATAAGCCGACTGGCTGGGTAACGACGCCGCGACACTATCGCCCGCTGCAGCGACTACTCCGGCGGCAGCCTCGGGTGCCGCTGAAGCGTCGCAGCTGCGGGTAGCCGAGAGCCGGCCGCGAAGAGGTCACACGCGGCTGGCGGAAATGGCGGCTGTAGCATTGTCGAGTGCTACATCCTGCCCCTGCTGCAGCACACCGAAGCACACTGTTCCGTTTGTGACTTGGCACAGCTTCTAACAAGAAGCGAATAATTTTCTTATGTGCTCGTAAGTCTAAAACTTGATTTTGTATATAGTTGAGGACTTCACAGAGCAGATTTTAGTGATTGTTTATTCTCCTCGTTTATGTACTGTTCAGTTCCCTTAATGTGACCACCTGTTAAAAGCCTACGCGCAGCGTGAGACTTGCAGGAGGAGCGTCAGTAAGGTTCTGGAAGGTTCCGATAGGGATGTGCAGCCACGCCGTCTGCAGTGCCGTGGGCAGCCGCACTAGGTTTCTCGGATCATGATCCATGGTGCGAACAGCCCGATCGAGGTGGCCCCACAAATTCTCGATTGGACCCTTTACTTCCAGATATTACAAGCCGTACACACCAACGGTCGTCTGTCCAACGGAGCAGAAAACGTGATTAATCTGAAAATTACGACTTCTAGTTGCGGTATTGGCGTACAAATTCCAGCCCTCGCCGCCGATGAACAACAGTCAGCACGGGTGCGTGAACCAGGTGCTCTTGCTGCGAAGGCCCATACAGAGTAACGTTCGCTGGACGGTCGTTGAGAAGACACTGTTGGCAGCCACGTGGTTCATCTGGCCTGTCAGCAGCTCAGCGTTGCGTCTATTCTTCCGTACACTTCTCCGCAGTCGTCGCTCACCCCTGTCATCTATGGCTTGTGGTACACCAAATCAGCCTCGGCGCCGGGTTTGGATAGCGCCCTTTTGCCATGCACGGTATACTTCAACCGTGGCGGCACGCGAACAGTTTACAGACTTAGCCGTTTCGGAAATGCTCCCACCCTTGTCCCCAAAGCCAGTAATTACGCCCTTTTGGAAGTCTGCATTACGACGACGACAATGACGACGACTCCACTGTTCACTGCTTCCCCTCGAGTAGCAGTGTGTACCCACTGCTGGTGCTGCCACTGCCGTCTGTAAGTGGTTATTGCACGTTGACGTTGAACATAGGCGATTTTCGCATTAATGTTACTGGGCTAAATCTCCAACCTCAGTAGCACCACAGCTGAGTAATTTTCACTTTTGCGGGTGTCTGTTTGCGCTTTGTCAGTCACTCTAGAAAGCTTTGTTTGCATTTTATTCAGATTTTTACACAGTATTATGTGTCCAGGCATTGTGCTTCCTGTGAGCGGGCACAAGAATTAGCTGCTGGAAGCTGCATTGGGCACGGTCGACAGCCTTCTGGCTACTGCTCAAATCTGCAGCGACATCGGGGCGCCGTGACGAGACCTGCAACTCCTTTGGCGTCGCTGGAATCCTCTGGTGACCGGGATTTCGCTGCGTCTTCCGATACCCAAAATACCACTGGGTGTACCCGGCTACAGATAGTGGCGCATGTCGACAGGAATGACGCCTGCCACTTGGGTTCTGTGACCCTGACTTCAGCAGCATATATAAACTAAGCCCACCCACCGTTTCAGAAAAGTGATGAACGCCATAGCAGCTGTAGGACTCAGAAATTTTTTTCTCTCCCCTGTTAAGAGTAACGGAGACATTTATTTCGACTTCCAAGTATCGTCGTTTTGGCGTGTAAAATCGTATATTGCAGCTGATAGTTTCAGGACCTATTTCCCACAAAAGCGTGTGATGTGTCTCAGGGATGAAGACTGGGAGGTTTCACAAGTGAGCCACGATCATTTTACATTCTGTGTTAATTGTGGCGGTATACATCGCAAAACTGAATCAAACTACTGTGCAGCGATCTGTTTGAAGGTTTATGTTAGAGATATATGCAGATGGATTTAATAACTCCTAAAGCAGCCTGTCCTAGAAAGACAAGGGAAGGCCATGGTATTTCCCGCAAAGCATTCAAAGTGTCTCGGGGAGGTTTCACAATTGTGCTACGATTTTTTTAGAGACAGTCCTCAAGTGTGGTGGTGGTAATAAAACGTGTAATTACATCGCAAATTGTTTAAATATTCTTGCGTCATGTGCAAAGGCATATGCGCAGTGGTACTTTTAGTTCCTGTGACATGTTCAAGATGTTTATGTGACAATATTCCGCAAATTGCTTACACACCAGATGTAATAACTCCTGAAGCAGTTCGTGTTCAACGTCAAGGGGCATCTTTGAACCAAGGGTGTGGGTATTTCCAGCGCAACAGGATATGCTTAGCGCGCGGCCGCCCTGTGACTACCGCATGCCCGGCGCATGGCTTCTCCAGTGACTGGCACGGACACCAGCGGTTACAAGTCCAGGCAGCCTGCGAGGGTGACGAGACGCGAGAAAGTTTTCCAGATACGTGTAAGCGATCTGTGACAGTGTAACTACTTGGTTCCTTGGAATGAAAATGCGTCGTAATTGTTTAACGTCGTCTAAATTGTTTAAAACACCAGCGTCAAACTCGAGGTGTATTGCGATTTGGGAAATAAATAAACAATATTGTTAAACAGATCGTTTCAACACTGCCTTGTGGACGCTGTATTAGCCTACCATCGTGAGATCCTCCCAGTCCAGCAGCTAGACACAGAGTGACCGAATTTCCCGCTGTTTTTTTCCTCGGACCGCTATCTTGGATTATGTCATGGGAGGGGATGGGGTAGGGCCAACAGCACCCTCTGGTGGTGGTGTTGTGAACTAGGTCAGTTGGACTCCAGGCCTGAAGGGGAACACACTGGATGGGATTACTGTCTATGACAACTCAAATTGTGTAATTAAACAATATACCACAGTGCATTCAAAATAAAGGCATATGTCCATCCTGTCCAGCTGCCATGCATAGACTGAGTCGTTTTTCCGACAATTTCCATTTCGCTGACGTATTTTCCCGCCCAAAATTTGAACTTCCTGCCATGACGTCAGTGTTATGTTACAACATCTTTGACCGCCATCTTGGATCCGCGATCTTGAATAAATTTGGCAATAGTGCGGAGGGGGGCCACACCGGCTTTGTCTTACTATTGACGCAATTGTCTTGACTAGGGACGACCAAAAAGTTACACATGCAACCACACCTCTTCCGCTAACATATGTGACGCCACTTGGGGACACGCAGACACTGACGCCAAAGCCTTCTATCGATCCGCCAACTCAGTAAGTGGATGTAATGGCAATGCATACGGTCGAGGAGACATCGATAACAACTACGCGCGACACGATACTGCCAGTGCCAGCAGCGACTGGAGCAGAATGTGCCTGCAGACACGCGTGACGTGAGACGCGACGATGTGCAGGATGCACATCAGGATTAACCCCTCACTAAGGACGTAGACATACGTCCGTGTAACCAGCGTGCACTGAAACGACTCAAACCAGGCGGTGCGCATTCCTGCCATCTGAGATCTGTTTTTATTACAGCATCTTGAAGCATCCGTCACAAGAACTCCCACACATTCTTCCAGATGCTAACAGGATGTGGCAGAGACGTCGCGTACATCAACCGCCAACACGGATCAGGGAGGAGTTGTGGCTCCTGACAGCCTCGGCTGATGCGACCGGGATGTCTGGGACGCGTAGTCGTGCCCACTCACTCAGCTAGCTGATGATCGTGAAGTTAGAACTCTGTCACGATACGTTTTACGCGTCTGGCGCAGATGTTACGCGTTTCCAGAGGTATCTGGTTATTTCACACACAAATCACTTTATTCGATCAATTACAGTGGGACAGCGATCTTCATATGGGGAGTGATACCAGCAACGGACCGTTCTTTTCTGCCATCTGCATGTGATCTGGCGGTTACAATTCATGGCACACTCAACACACATGGTCCCTCTTGATGTGTTTCCGTACTTCTATGTATTAATATTGTCGAAAATGTAATTTTTTTGTTTTACAATCACACTTCTGTGCTGATAATTAAAAAAATGCAAGGATGAAATTTAAAATAAATGCTGGAAACAAATTATTAATAGTTCTCATAAAATGAAAACAGAGAACCGTTGAACTATGTCTTGTGAATGTACCTACAAAACCTAGCATGTGAAAATTGCGGTGTGAGTACCAGAAGTTGGTGTTCAAGAATACCATTAAAATCATATTGAAAACTCGAAAAACAATGAAGTTACGGACTTCAGAACTTTAATATTGCTACATCTTTACATAATAGACACGACTTTAAAATTTCCTTGCTATCGGCAAAGTGGAAGAAAAGTTAAATTTTTGGGTGGAGTCTGCCCTTAAGCACTCCTCCGTAAATACTGTATGTTCGTATCCACGACTACGCTGAACCTATACTCTGTTCATCATAAGAATAAACCTGGTGTAGACATTACGTCCTGTATTCTTCCGCGTTTGCTTGAATCTCATTGCATTTTGTTTCACGTGGAGCAGAAGCCAAGCTGTGACCAGTACAGTCAAGCACGATCATAAAGATACGTTTTATGTTGCGTTACATGCACATAGACTGAGCGGTAATGCGGGACAACAGCTTTACCAGCGCATTAAACTTTTGGACAGCACTGCCCAGCCAGCGGTCCAACTAACGTGTAATGACGTGAGCAGTTGCAGTTCAGACGTACGAAGAGACGAGCAAAGAAGCAATATGGCTTCGAATGTCATTTAGTTTTTAGAGAGAATGAAATAATATTCGGCAAAACTCCAGCACTACCACGTGCTTCTTAGGTGACCAGACGGAAAGCATAAAATGCTCTCTTCTCACCTGACATAGTATTCTAATGACAAACAAAAGTGATGAAAATTCCTAAATTACACACAGGATAATTTTTCTGAGCGAGCTATGTGTGATGCAAAAGCAGGGCATTCACCGCATTGTTGAATACTGAAACCAGTGAAGGTATTAATTACAGTCGGCTGGTAATCGTTCAGCTCCTTCAGTTCTGGAACTGTCACCTGCTACGTTGATAACGAGTCGATCAACAGAATCTACGTAGGCAACCAGGCGTCTCATTTTCTCCTTTTATTACGAGCCGTTCTATATCCCGCCATCGTTCAGCAGTGACACTTGGCGTGCGTTCCAGTACACCTGGCAGCTTAATAGTCATGTTACATGTCGGGCCAAATCCCGCAGCTTGGCTCCAGATCAGTTCTGTTGGGTTCATATTGTACTTATACAGTAACAAATGTAAAAATTCAGCATTTGTATGATGTGCTCGATGCTGTGAAAATGATTGTTCTTCATGTTTCTACGACACTTATCTACATCTGTGGTATAAAACGATGGACATTGTCCATACAAAGCGTATTTGGTTTTTCATTTTTGCCTTAAAATTTAAATTGTTATGTTTCCTTAATTGAAGCAAGTTTTATTAACAGTCTTTCATAAAATATCGATAGTTAATAATTTGTGTTTGAAATGAAAACAGGAATTGCGCGTACAGTATGTAATTAGAAACCAGAAGATGTGCATTATTCACAAAAAATGGTGATGAATTTTACAAATACGAGATGTAGGTATTTCAAATTGAACGAGAAAAAATAATAACTCAGAGAAGATTTGAACCCCCGAACCATGAATTGTAGTAGATTTTCAGTCAATTTTCCTCTACATGTCCTGTTTGTATTTGTCTCTCAACTGAATGTAATAAAGTCCGCCGGAAAACTTCTAAGTCAACTGTCTGTGTAGATTTATGAAAAACATTAAGAACAACCTATTTCTCGGCAATTTTTAACCGTGTTCCACTACGGAACAGGAAGCAGCCTCAACCATTTTCACACTGCACATCAACAGCGCGAGAATCAGAGTACAACAGTGCAGAGGCTGTACTGTACACAATTTTTGAAATAAAAACTACAGCGTGATTAAGAAAAACGTTGATGGTTGGTAATACATTAGAATATCTTGAAGTTTTATCTAACGTAGTTTAGTAATAAGATATCTAATACATAAGTAGAACAACTTCCAAGAGCGTAACACCACCAGTGTACGTGTGCTACGGCTTCTGACCAATCATCCCGTTGTGTTTGTTTACATCAGGTTTATTCTTACGATAAAAGGAGTGCAATTATGATCGTTCCTCTGAAGCCAGCACATTTGTTTGCACGTGCCCTGCACTATCAGTCGGCTGTGCTGCGCTGGGTAAAAACGTCTGACCGTCACATTTTACCTCGAGCGCTCACATTACAGGCAGCGAACGAGCGTGAGCGCTCTTGCTCGCCTGCACGCATCATCAGCAGGCCTGCAGTAGTCTAGGGCATGCGTTACTACAAATTAGTTTTAGTATAATGTTGAAAGGTTGCAAAACTACGACCTGTCACTTGTGTATGATCATTTATTTTGTCTTTTCCATTTTCATGCCGCTTTGCTGATCCAACGGAAGGAGAAAGTATGGATTTAATTGCGTGTTATTTGTCTGCGTTTACGCTGAAAAGATATTTTATTCAGTGTCCGCCCATACAGATTTTGATTCTAAGAGCTTCTCAAGACGAATGCTACGATTATTCCCTAGAAAAGGCTTAGCCTTTAAGACAGTTTTGTCACTCTTCATTAGTGAATATTTTACAAATTTCAAGAGACATTTAGCCGACTTCGTTCCGTTTCCAGGGAATAGCACAAAGAGGTGGGCTCTTTCAGTCCTTCATTAAATTTATTTACAATATTTACAAGACTGAAAATGATTACATTAAACTACTTTTCAAAATTGACAAATTTTTCAGTGAATCTGACGTTCCTTTCGAAATGATTGAGTTTCCATGAGTTTGGAGCTCCTTTAAAGCCTTTGCAACCGTTCCGTCAGTCTTCGTTATTGACTTTTTTTTTCCTCTCTCTCTTCCCATCACAGTTTAAAATTAGTCAGCCAAACTGGTGACCTTGGTACTCTGCGTCTTCCCGAAGATTTTTCACTAATGAGTAAAGATTTGGATGAACTTTTGATGATTCAAATGGTTCAAATGGCTCTGAGCACTATGGGACTCAACTTCTCAGGTCATTAGTCCCCTAGAACTTAGAAGTACTTAAACCTAACTAACCTAAGGACATCACACACATCCATGCCCGAGGCAGGATTAGAACCTGCGACCGCAGCGGTCTCGCGGTTCCAGACTGCAGCGCCTAGAACCGCACGGCCACTTCGATCGGCTGTACTTTTGATATTAATGTGTTTATTGTTCGGTTCCATCGTTCTGAGACATAAAGTGCGACGGCGCCTTCCACTGCAATTCACCTATCTCTTGGCGTATGTTTGTTATCGAGCCACTGGTCCAGAAAGTACTCATGAAAGTTCTGAACCTTTTGGTTTTCAGGCGTTCCCTATTCGTCAGTAAATTACTTTCTTGGAAGGATATTCCTCCAGAATCGCTGGGATCATGCGTAGTTCCGACATATTTTCGCCTAATTCAATGTAACTATTGTGTCGCAATTCTGTGTGATGGTAATGATGTTATTAAGTCGTAGCCTCGATTGAAGAGCTGCCCTACTTCTTCAACGTAAACTGATGAAACTGTAGCGTCTGTTCCTCTGCCCGCTTCTTTGCGCTGACAAAATATCTTTTTTCCTGCTTCATCTGGAATAGAAAACGTGACTACCTTTTTTGTGGATAGTGTTCCTTCGCAATTATTCTTTTCAAATCTTAAACAATGCCATTATGTTACTTGTTGTTTATTTGTGCAGTCCACTATATGCTGATGTCGGTTGTAAATCATTAAAGACTTCCCTTTGATGGTCTCGGTGAACTCGGTTGTCTCAGCCCTAAAACACGGAACACTACTTGACAGTAAGAGGTCAACTGCATTACTTAACTCTGGGGGAAAGCTGCGCACACTACGAACTGGT
The DNA here is from genome assembly GCF_023898315.1 of Schistocerca nitens. Taxonomy (NCBI): domain Eukaryota; kingdom Metazoa; phylum Arthropoda; class Insecta; order Orthoptera; family Acrididae; genus Schistocerca; species Schistocerca nitens. Next base: position 295,354,824 of record NC_064615.1, on the reverse strand, counting down.
GCGGGGACAGAGAACTTTGTGCAGGAAATGTTCTGTGGCCTTCTCCAGAATACGTTGCAGGTAGCGGCGGACAGGGCGATGTATCCTACTTTTTGAACACCCTGTCCACTACCTACAGTGTCCGGGGCTCCGCGCAAATATCAACAAATTCCCTCCCCGCACGAGCGTCACTCCGTGCAAGTGTCAAAAATTCGCAACAACCTAGGATGATGACGAAACATGTGTTGCTTGGCGACCTGTTACTTGCTGTTATGTGTCGTTTTATTTCAGATAGATTATCTTCTTGCGGATAGAGACCCTGTTGCATAAGAAGCCGTCTCTGTAATCGGTAATTGTGAAGACCCAACAGTTTGCATTTGATGGAGATTGCCGTTGTCTGCGGAGCGGTTGTGGGTATAGGAAGGTGTGTTCAGAAAGAGGCTGTGGGCGCGAGCGAGCAGCGGTTGGGGAGGCCGAGGATGCGGGCGGGCGAGCGTGGGTGTGCCGGCGTAATTGTCTGCTGGTGGTGGTGGCTCCTTTGTGTCGCAGCATTAGCCAGCGTGACTACACACTCCCGGACCTGCCGCTGCCTTGCCGCGGCTACCTGCCGCTACCGCCGCATCTGCCTGCTACCGGCGTTCCCACAGATGTGTGAGTTCTGTCAACAGACAACAGTCCTTGTCTTGAGTCGGAATAAGAACGGGAATCGGCGGCGGCTACTTAAGAGAATGTGCGTGCCGCTCTTTTTAAGTCCGAATCTACTGCCTTAACCACTCCGCCAACCCGATCATTTATCCTGCTGACGGCCTTCAGTCTTCGCTACATTTCTTCTGATGAGCTATATAATCGAAGCAATTCCGATAGCAGATTTCTAAATTATGTGTATTCCCTGGGTGACAATTTACGTTGTAGGATCACCACAAACGGTCATTGTAACACAGCGAAGCAGTGATACATTAAAATGGAATCAGTAGAGGATACATACGCCAAGGGCCTCTTAAACAATACAGGCAACGAGCTGAAACATATTACCTATCATAGTGTGACGTATTTTGGCGGTAGAAGACGTACGTGTTAATGTCCAGCAGTGCCTGCGAACCCATTTTTATGGATAATATTTTGTAGATTACCTTCGTCTTCGAATTATTGGGAGGGTGAGAGGGGGGGGGGGATGATCACGTGAGATAGAACCGTAAGTGAATCATGCAAGAGAAACGTCGATAGTTGTTTTGGCAGTGTCCGGAGAAAGCCTGCTCACATTGTAAACACTGAAGCTCGTGTTGTAAACTGCTAGTAGCCTACTGAAATTGAGCTATGATCAGGCCAGCTGCAATGACGTACACACATTGCGAACACGCAAATGTTTAGGTGATGGAATAATACAGTACCATGCAATGTAAAAGACGCAGTCCTATAAAAGGGAGAGAAAAAAATACGAGCTTCTAAATTACAGTGATAATTTAATTAGTAGCTTCTCCTTCGAAATAAGTAAACAAGAAAAAGAGTAAAAGAGAAAAGAATTTGCGGCAGAAGTAGTTCGAATAACTAGGTGTCTGGGTAGTATACAATGAACATTTTACGTAGTTTTTGAAACGACGATGTTTTCATAATGGCCTTCACTTCCACATTACCACTGTGCAGCGGTTAAAGGCGCTGCAGTCTCGAACCGCAGGACCGCTACGGTCGCAGGTTCGAATCCTGCCTCGGGCAGCCCGCATCTCGTGGTCGTGCGGTAGCGTTCTCGCTTCCCACGCCCGGGTTCCCGGGTTCGATTCCCGGCGGGGTCAGGGATTTTCTCTGTCTCGTGATGGCTGGGTGTTGTGTGCTGTCCTTAGGTTAGTTAGGTTTAAGTAGTTCTAAGTTCTAGGGGACTTATGACCACAGCAGTTGAGTCCCATAGTGCTCAGAGCCATTTGAACCATTTGCCTCGGGCATGGATGTTTGTGATGTCCTTAGGTTAGTTAGGTTTAACTAGTTCTAAGTTCTAGGGGACTAATGACCTCAGCAGCTGAGTCCCATAGTGCTCAGAGCCATTTGAACCATTTTGAACCACTGTGCACGATATTGTTCTGCTCCAGTAGTGTATCGTATTCAGTATTATCGTAACAATCGTTTGTCGATGAAAGAGATTTAACAGAATATCTGAAATATTCATTCGTGTGTATCAGTGACAGTAGCATACTCTTCCATGTGTATGAGTTTGCACACTGCCTACGTAAAATTTTGTTTGAGGTGTGGTGTTATACTCTTCGGTATTGCGTTGGCAACAGTCGACGGAAAGCGACAGTGCAAGAGAATTTACATGACGACTCGGTTACAGGCTGAAATACTGAGTTCTCGAACGAGAGGAACATGGCACGAATGTCTGAATAAAATAGCATTTTCCCTCTTGAAACACTCCTGGTAAATGTCACGATTAGTTGCTACAGTAGCCGACTCCCTTTTAAATTGTTTGGTATCGTTGATACTGATCGTTGCTTTGAACAGAAATATATGCATTTGATTTCGGTTATGTACTTGTATTTAATAATAGCACAAGTAATAATAATTATGATAATAACAGTAATAACAGCATCAGTTTATAATATTCCATGGGAGGTCAGCAGTTAGAAGATTCGTTTGTTTAGAGCCCTGGTGTAAGAGTGCTGCAGAAGCGAAATACGGAGGTGGCAGTTGGGGGTCACGGCGCTGCGACCTCAGCGCGCATGCAGCAGGCTGTGCCAGTCAGGCGTGTGAGACTTCCGTGCGCGGCTGCCTTCGCCGGCAGGTCGTAAAAGAAGTGTCGTGCGGGCGAGAGTGGCGTCTGCGGCGGCCCGGCCCGATAAATCACGGCCAGATGTGTCGCGGCGATACCAGCGCAGCGGCCGGGCGTCGCGACGTCGCTGGCGGCGCGGCGCCTAACCCAGCTCCTAGCGCCGCCTGGCACTCCGGAGCCGCACCGCCACCGCTGTCGCGCTAATTTATGGGGGCACCGAGACGGCGGCCGCCGGCACAGGGCCGGTGCTGGCTGCGACATTCTGTTGGGTCTTTTTAGGAAAATGAATAGTTCAAGAGCCAACAGGTGATGAGAAACAGTGACGAATACATTCCCCACCGATCGGCTGTGCACACCCAGCACAGCCCCTTAACGAACTTACAGAATGGTGCCATCTTTGAACATTGTGCATGATCGTGATTGTAACCTTCGTCTGGTCTTGTTTCGTCCCACTGAATGATGCCTCTTGTGCTCTGAACACATGCAGTTACCTATGATTCGTAAGCAATAGAACAAATGTATACTTTACACGGGTGTTTCTTCATACCTCTGTCAAAAAAGGGAGTATATTGGTGGCTATTTTTAGTAGTCTCGTTGCGTCGTTTGAGTGTGTGGTATTATTTCGCGCGGGTATACATTGAAACAGACAGAAGCACCCCGACTGCATTACGTGTAGATCCGTGTAGTGTAGCGACTTCTGCTGCGCCCGCGGCTTATTACTGTTATTTAATTTATTAGTTACTAATTAATGAACTGTATAGGTTTCAAAAATTCCAGTCTTATCAGAATCTTTTAGCCGTTCACGGTAGGAGGCATGACTGGAAACAGCGCCACTGAACGAGAGTGATTAAAAATAAAACGCTTCGGAAATAGTGTGTCACAAATAGTACTACAGTGGAAGCTTCACGGCCGATATTTGCTTCCGTTAAATCTTTCGGGCTGAGAGACCATGGTCAGCGCTCAAAACTATTTACTAACGAGAATGAAATTATCACTCTGTAGTGGAGTGTGCGCTGATATGAAATTTCCTGGGAGATTAAAACTGTGTGCCGGACCGAGATTCGAACTCGGGACCTTTGCTTTTCGCGGGCGTATGCGCTACCATCTGAGCTACCCAAGCACGACTCACGCCCCATCCTCACAGCTTCCAGGAGTGCTCGTTCTGCATGGTTCGCAGAAGAGCTTCTGTGAAGTTTGGAAAGTAAGAGACGAGGTACTGGCAGAAGTGAAGCCGTGAGGATGGGGCGTGAGTCGTGCTTGGGTATCTCAAATGGTAGAGAAGTTGCCCGTGAAAGACAAGAGGTCCCGAGTTCGAGTGTCGGTCCAAAAATGGTTCAAATGGCTCTGAGCACTATGGGACTCAACTGCTGTGGTTATCAGTCCCCTAGAACTTAGCACTACTTAAACCTAACTAACCTAAGGACATCACACACATCCATGCCCGAGGCAGGATTCGAACCTGCGACCGTAGCAGAGTGTCGGTCCGGCACACAGTTTTAATCTGCTCGGAAGTTTCATATTTACTAACGCTTTGTCTCCGGCTGCTGAGGACGCCTATAGAGATGCAGTGCTAACCGTGAAGATGATTACCGCGGAAGGAGACTAAATCTTAGTGAATAGTTTTTGTTTCGACCACTGTCTCTGGCCACGAAAGTTTCAATACACGATCTGATCAAAAGTATCCGGATGTCTATAAGCGGACAGTAGTGTAGGGGTTTGTCCCCCATTCACTTTAATGTCGTCTTCAACTCTGCTGGGGAAATTTTCAGTGATGAGCAGGACTGACAGACCAGTCTTCCCTAACAGCCGAACGCAGAAAAGTTAATGATGTTGTACGCTGAGGTTTTATCATTCACCGCCTGAGAACTCCTCCTCTACTATACGCGGTACGGAATGTTGTGTCCGTGTTTATATCCTTCCACATTCGGCTTTCTCTTAAACACAATAATGGGACCACAATGTAACCACGAAAAACACCCCCATACCGCAACACAGTCCACCCCTCTGTGCTTCAATGTTGGCACTAGACGTGATTGCAGATAATGTTTCCAGGCATTCGGCAAACTCAGACCCTCCTATCAAATTGCCACAGGAAATAGCGTGACATATCACTGTTTCCAATCATCCACTCTCCAGCGGCCTTGCTCTTCACACCACCTCAAACATCGACTAGTATCAGCTACTAAAATGTGTGGGTCGTGAGGAGCTGCTCGCCCGTTGTACCCCATGTTTTTTAACTCTCTGCAGTCAGTCGTTGTGCGATCTGGACAGCTGATATCACTTTGGGACTCACGAGCGATTCCTTACTCTGATTTCATGCGTGGATACATATACACTCCTGGAAATTGAAATGAGAACACCGCGAATTCATTGTCCCAGGAAGGGGAAACTTTATTGACACATTCCTGGGGTCAGATACATCACATGATCACACTGACAGAACCACAGGCACATTGACACAGGCAACAGAGCATGCACAATGTCGGCACTAGTACAGTGTATATCCACCTTTCGCAGCAATGCAGGCTGCTATTCTCCCATGAGGACGATCGTAGAGATGCTGGATGTAGTCCTGTGGAACGGCTTGCCATGCCATTTCCACCTGGCGCCTCAGTTGGACCAGCGTTCGTGCTGGACGTGCAGACCGCGTGAGACGACGCTTCATCCAGTCCCAAACATGCTCAATGGGGGACAGATCCGGAGATCTTGCTGGCCAGGGTAGTTGACTTACACCTTCTAGAGCACGTTGGGTGGCACGGGATACATGCGGACGTGCATTGTCCTGTTGGAAGAGCAAGTTCCCTTGCCGGTCTAGGAATGGTAGAACGATGGGTTCGATGACGGTTTGGATGTACCGTGCACTATTCAGTGTCCCCTCGACGATCACCAGTGGTGTACGGCCAGTGCAGGAGATCGCTCCCCACACCATGATGCCGGGTGTTGGCCCTGTGTGCCTCGGTCGTATGCAGTCCTGATTGTGGCGCTCACCTGCACGGCGCCAAACACGCATACGACCATCATTGGCACCAAGGCAGAAGCGACTCTCATCGCTGAAGACGACACGTCTCCATTCGTCCCTCCATTCACGCCTGTCGCGACACCACTGGAGGCGGGCTGCACGATGTTGGGGCGTGAGCGGAAGACGGCCTACCGGTGTGCGGGACCGTAGCCCAGCTTCATGGAGACGGTTGCGAATGGTCCTCGCCGATACCCCAGGAGCAACAGTGTCCCTAATTTGCTGGGAAGTGGCGGTGCGGTCCCCTACGGCACTGCGTAGGATCCTACGGTCTTGGCGTGCATCCGTGCGTCGCTGCGGTCCGGTCCCAGGTCGACGGGCACGTGCACCTTCCGCCGACCACTGGCGACAACATCGATGTACTGTGGAGACCTCACGCCCCACGTGTTGAGCAATTCGGCGGTACGTCCACCCGGCCTCCCGCATGCCCACTGTACGCCCTCGCTCAAAGTCCGTCAACTGCACATACGGTTCACGTCCACGCTGTCGCGGCATGCTACCAGTGTTAAAGACTGCGATGGAGCTCCGTATGCCACGGCAAACTGGCTGACACTGACGGCGGCGGTGCACAAATGCTGCGCAGCTAGCGCCATTCGACGGCCAACACCGCGGTTCCTGGTGTGTCCGCTGTGCCGTGCGTGTGATCATTGCTTGTAAAGCCCTCTCGCAGTGTCCGGAGCAAGTATGGTGGGTCTGACACACCGGTGTCAATGTGTTCTTTTTTCCATTTCCAGGAGTGTATTTTACAACCATCCTCCGCAATGCTGTAAGGTCCCTGTCCGTCAGTAAATGAAGTCTTGCCCGGTCGTTGTTTAGCTATGGGTGTTTCTTCGTTCTTCCACTTCATATCGTCATCAGTCGATTTGGGCAGCTGTAGAATGAATGGTTGAAATGTCGCTGATGGAATTGTCGCGCTGGCGAAATGCAATGACTAGTCCACATTCGAAGTCACTGAGCTCTACTGACCGATCCATTATGCTGTTTCTGCTTATTTTCTGACAACACAGTACTCCACGCCTCCTTTTAAACTGGCGGTTTCGCCCCTCGGGCATTTCGACGGCCAATTCCGAATTACATATGGGTGACGGGATTCTTGTAGATGAAGACAACTTGTTGGAAGTGGTAAACGACAACTTGGGCTCAATCGAGTTGGCCATTCAGGCGTGGCGAATCTCGTACCAGCCATACCCACTGAAGGAAGCGATGCTCACGGCAAGTAATAGGACATTTTCCATTGACACACAGTTTTCTTTCCGGGAGGAGGGGGGGGGGGGGGGGACTGATCCACCAAGATGTGAAGCCTGTGGAGTACATTCGATACATGGTATTTTAACAACGTATGTTTCGTATGCAACCCATTGCTTGGCTGGAGATCTGTCTTTCATACTAGTTGACAACAGCAACTGCATAGTACGCATCTTAAAATCCTGTGAAGGTTTCCTGCTGAAAGTGTTATGGAGAGGAAGTCAGTAAGCTCGGAATGGATGGCTCAGGGCCTGTTTTTCGTGTCAGTGATAAGCCGTCTTTATAACATGCAGTGTATCGTTAAGATGTTTTTTAAAACGATTGGAGGATTTTAATATGTACAAATAACATTTTTATGTTAACATAGCTAGACATTCTCAAGAAATCTACTAATGGTTGTTCCTGGCGAATCTTCGCAGGAATTTCGCTTGTGAGGTAAGACGTCGTTCAAACCGCAATACGTGTATGTTGATATCCAGAAAGGGTACTGATGACCATGGTGTTGAGCGCCCTAAATCTGTCGTCATCGTCGTCATCATCATCATCATCATCATCAAAACGTCTGGTTGCACACTGCTGTTTCGGAAGGATTAAGAAACGGAGCAGTGGCGCCGTTGCCCCCTGCAGCACAGTTGCGACTGTGGTGCAGCGCTGTCATCGCAGCGCGGCCCCGTATCGCGGCCATCCGTCTCTTTTACTGCGCGGGCCGCCGCTATTGCAGTCTTCCGTGCGGCCCGTCGCCCGTCGCGTGACGGTCGGCGACGGATCTCGGCTCACGTGTGTGTTGTCGCGCCGCCTCGCCGTAAAACGCCTGTTCTATCACTCTTTTGTAGCGATTTACGCCGAAAGGGCGCCACGGCCCGAAATAGACGAGGAGCACCCGCGATCCTCGCGTGATTTGTCACACACGAGCGAGAAAGCGTAGGCTGTCGGCGCTGTGCTACGCTGTGTAAGGCGCCGCTTGTACTCACGTGTCTGGCACCTCGAAATTGAGTGCGTGCAAGTCTGCGGAAAGTCGTCGATGTATTGGCGCACTCTACGCAGACAAGATGGTCGCCTTTGTCTTCAGTGCTCTCTTGATGCAAAAAATTGACAAGTTGCACCGTTGTTCGGAATCCACCTTAAAATGGATACCTCCTACTACTATCTGGATAAGTCAATTCAAAGGTCGGAGGACGCAAGGGCATGCCTGTATGAAGATGTTTAATAAAGCACTGTGATATCTAGACCAGCCTTTGAGTTCAGGACTGCTTTACTTTCTGACCGTATTTTGATGGCGACTGGGTTCTACAGTGTGTGTGTGTGTGTGTGTGTGTGTGTGTGTGTGTGTGTGTGTGTGTGTTTGGGTGCGCGGAACTAGTTGCGTCTTTACCTGCGGTTACTCGTACTTTAGGTACTAGGACTATGTATTGTTTAAAAAGAATAGCTCGATGTAGCCATACGGTCGAGCCGCATAGTCTACTTTCACGCCCCACATCTACTTCGCTGCAAATAATAACCTGTGGCTGTGATCCTTCAGTCAAGTGGTCTATGCATTGGCTAGAATTGCGAGTTAATAAAATACACAGAAATATAAAATAAAAGATAAATGAATGATCTAATAACAAGCGTTCTGTTCTAACGACAGTAATTGATGTAGACGACACAGAATTGCGTTGAATGATGTTTATTCACGAATGAACATCTCAAATAATGGGGAAGTGGTCCCACTATATTCAGTTAAAATCCAGCCAGAAAATAACCGTAAAGTTCCATTGAGACCGTTATGAGAATGGTGGCGAAATCCCCGAAGTAAATTGTATTCAAAAGTACATGAAAACTAAGTCAATTTCGTATACACAGCACACGAAATATTCACCAGCACACAACAGTTCCGAGTTCAACGTGATGATTCGCTAATTAACGCACGTGATGTAGAGAATAGTAACTCGTTCTGTGTCTGTCCTCAGTTTCGTAAATCAAGCGGCAAAAGCTAGAGTCCTACTCTGGAGCACATTCAAACCTTCAAATCCATTCAAACCTGCACGATCGAATACCACTCGGTACCACAGGTAGGTCTCCCTCCTTCAAGCACAAACGTAGAAAGTTTCTTCATTCGAAAAGTTCAGGTCTGCACCTGACTCCCGTAGTGCTCCGCTAATGCCTGCTTTTCCATTGGCTGAAGGCCGTCAGACCTGCCGCAGTGTGCCCTGAGCCATTGGGCCCTCTAGTGTTCAGCAGTACAACAAATTCATGTTACCTCGTACTAGTACTGGGCGACCGATTAGCTCGCCTAAATACACATAACGTTACAGTGTGTGTGTTTGTATTTATTTTTAATTTTTTTTTCGACTACTAGCTAGTTTGCCAGTAGAATGATAGCCGATAATGATCTTTTTTTCCTTTCTCTGTTTATTGCTGACAGCGAGGCGTCTTCATTTTTCCATGCCTTCCCACAGACCATGAATGCCAAACAGTAAGAAACGTACCAACATACATCAGCACCCAAGTGTCAGGCTGTACAGAGCGCAACGCAAACTTGTACTGCATGTAACAAGTTTTAATTGCGTGGCCATCATCAACAGCAAGCACAGAAATATTTTTTAAAAGTAGAACTGTCTTTACTTGCTGCAGCTGTCATTTATTTCTCCCAGACGCGTTTCGCCTGTTTTTAATGTAAAGCATCTTCTGTGTGATCAAAAACGATACAGTTTTGTTTTGATATGTGTTATTTTTAGATTAGCAAACAGTTCACATCACATTTTTTATGGAAATAAGCAGTTACAGTATGTTGGCATTTGCGTTTCCTCTCACCTGGTCTGGAGGCTGCTCTACCACTTCATTTCCAAAACTTAAGCACATTTTTATATTCCGAACATTTTCTTCCACACTGTTCACCATGTTTATCCTTATTTTTGTGGTGGAGTGTTATTCTGTTATTTTCTTTATTTATCTACAGATAAGAAAATAGAATAACACTACCCACCAGGGTAGGCGCGCCGGCCCTGGATCGAATCCGCCCGGCGGATTAACGACGAGAGCGGGTATGCCGGCCAGCATGAATGTGGTTTTTAGGCGGTTTTCCACATCCCGCTAGGCGAATACCGGGCTGGGCCCCACTTTCCGCCTCAATTACACGACTCTCAGACATTTGAAACACGTTCGCACTATACGATGACTTACACTAGACGCAGACAGCTGGAGTACACTAATTCCGTCCCAGGGGGTTAAGGGTGGCGGCAGGAAGGGCGTCCGGACATTTGCCACGCCGGACATTTGCCACGATTTTACCTGCTCCGAAGGGGCGGGTCCCTTGCCGCCTCCCCCTCCTCCTCCTCCACCTCCTCCACACCCACCGCCCAACCCCTGGAATGCCCATGGATGGTCACCGAACCCGCACACTGGTCGCAACAAAAGTCCTTACACTCAGTTTGCTTTCGAAGTTCCTAACGTGTCCATCAGTATGTAAGTTATTACAACGAACAAAGGCACGCCTTCTGCTCATTACAATGGTTACGCGTATCTTAAACAGAGGGAATCTAAAGAAGGTGTTGTTACGTGGATGTGCTTACGCCGAAAAGCGGATCATTGCAAGGGAAAGCTGATTTCGAAGAACGGAGAAGTATTGAACGTATCAGAACATCTCTGTGGACAACCTGACGATGTGGCTCTGGAAATGAGAAAGCAAGTGGAAAGGGCGAAGAGAAGGTCTCAAGAAGAAACTACACAGTTATCGGAGATTTACGAGGATGAAATGGGAAATCTTCATAATAAAGGTTATGAGTTTGTTACAGTGATACCGAATTCAGAATCTATGAAGAGAACCATGCGTCGTCGACGGAGTCAAGCGCGGGGGAGCCAACAACAGCCTACGAACTCTTATGAAATTGATCTTCATGAAGATCTATTAAAAGTGGGAGATGGCACTGGTTTTCTTCTAGAAGACGATAGATTAGAGGAGAGAATAATGATTTTCAGTGGAAGCAATGGAAAAGAAAGTTTAAAAATATGTTCCCATTTTTTTATGGATGGAACATTTAAGAGCTGCAGCAAGCAGTTCGCACAAATCTACACCATACACGTAGACTTAGGAGGCCCGATTAAAGAAACAAACATTCTTCCTGTTGCATTTGCACTGCTCCCAAATAAGAAGAAAGACACATACGTTCGTCTGATAAAACTGCCAATCCCTGAGTGGTGTCCTAAAGAAGTGAATGTCGATTTTGAGGCAGCTGCGATATCGGCCATTCGTCAAGTTTTTCCCACAATTCAAATAAATTGATGCTATTTCCACATGTAGAAGAGTTTATGGAAGAGAATTCAAGTTCTCGGTCTAACTGAGGAGTACCGCCAGAACGAGGATTTAAGACTTCACGTCAGGATGTGTGCAGCGCTGGCATTTGTAAAACCGGAGGACGTAAGCAATGGATGGATTGAGATTCATGCAGAAGCTCCTGATAACGGAATGCTCAATTTTTTGACTACTTTGTGGACAACTGGCTAGACAATGAAGATATCCCAATAGAAATGTGGAACTGCTATGGAAAAAGGCACCGAACGACGAATGCTGTTGAAGGGTGGCACAACAAAATAAATAGTATTTATTGGAAACCCTCACCCTAGAATCACCTATTTGGTGGAGTGCTTGAAAAAGGAAGCAGAGCTCACAAACTGCATGTACATGAAATTGGAAATGAATTTTGAAGGTAAGAAGAGGAAGAAGAAGTACTTGAAGCTGGACGACAGGATAGAGAGAATCGTAAAGAATTATGAAGAGACTGGCAACATTAGGCCATTGCCCATATTCAGAAACTGGACTAAAATACGTTAAAAATAATGCATTAAAACTATGAATACCACTGAGACCTCGCAGATTACTGAGTTGAAATTACTAAAATATTGAAGTAGCATTATCGGCGCTAATGTTAAGTTGTAATTGTAAATAGAGTGTACATTAGTTCAGCCTGTTTAGGCTGATTTTAAACACGCCAAAATGGTAAATGGTCATTTATCATTTTGACAGTCCAAAGCTTGTGCAAAGTGTAATGGGAATCAGCCTTTATTGTAAAAATTAAAGTGTGTTTCAAGCCTCACAAAAGTATCCCTAAATAGCTTAACGATGTAACTAGCTGGTCCCAGCTAGGTTTACTAGCGCGTAATCAAGAAGCAGTGAATTAACGAAGCCAACATTAAACATCACTCAAATGATCCTCCTGTAACCAGAATTTACAGTTACATCTAATTTTTTTCAATAGCAATTTCCTTTTTAAGTAAGAGCTCCTATTGTTGTCACGTTAAGATAACTTTTTTCTACCTTCTAATATTATGGCCATACTATTAAATAATTTTGAGTTCTAAAATTATTTTCTTAAGCTTCAGAGTCGCAACTATCACCTAAAATATCATGCTTCGTTAAACTGATAGTATAAGGTTTGTAAAAGAAAATGTAAACTGAACCTTTGAATTGAACCTAAAATTGACATCCCAAAACTGATCTGATCCTAAGGTTGACAATTTTGGCATCTCAAATATTTTTTTATTTAAGTTTAGCTGCAAACATTTATAGTAGATGTAAATCTATTTAAGTACATTTAGATATAGTCCTTTAAAAATTAAAATTCCTTACTAAATTGTTGATTATCTTTAAACAGGCCAGTAAAAGCAACTGAAACTAGGCAAGGAGCTACTACTGAAAATTAATTGTTATTAAAGAACATCAGAAACGTATTAGACCTACTTTTCGTATACATTAGGGATTTTTTGAAAAGATACTTGATGATTTCCTCTGTCACTGACAGTTCAGGCACCTCTGCAACATCAGTTATTTGATAGTGTAATTTTGTTTCGCAACACCAGGCATATCTACTTCTATATTATGTTTGCAGCTGTTCTCATTTCGAATTCTGGAATATTTACTTCGTCTTCTTCGGTGAAGGAATTTCGGAAAAGTGCATTTCGTAACTCCACTTCATGAGTAACATTACCGTCGCGCAGTGAAGGTACTTACTGAGCCTTTCCGCTGGTTTACTTAACATAGGACCAGAATCTCTTTGGATTTTCCGCCGCATTTCTAGATAGACTTTCGTTGTGGAAACTATTAAATGCATCTCGCATTGAAATGCCCACCAAATTTCGAGCCTCGGTAAAACTTCGCAAATATTGGAGATTTTGCGTTCGTCTAAATTATACGTGCCTTTTTCGTTGCTACTGCAGCAGCTTTCTGTCGTTTTGTGTACCATGGGGGATCAGTTCCGTCTCTTATTAATTTATTCGGTATGAATCTCTCGAGTGCTGTTGATACCATTTCTTTGAACTTAAGCAACATATGGTCTTCACTTACATAGTTTGGAAGGATTGGAGACTGTCTCTTAGAAAGAAGTCAACCGAATTTTTAGCTGCTTTTATAAATAGGTATATTTCGCGTTTAGTTGTGGTGAATTTCTTTGTTACGGAGTTGAGCCTCTTTACGACTATGTACACTAATCCCTGTATCCGTCCTGATGCTCAGGATTATTTGTGGCTAAGAGGTCAAGTGTGTTTCGTAACCATTTACAATTTGAATGGCCTCGTGAACTAATTGTTCAATTTAAAAAAAAAGTATTTAGAACAATTACAGAAGTTGTTTTCTATGTACAATAGGGTCTGATAATGTATTTTTGTCAACATACGGAAGGTAGATTGAAGTCACTGCCAACTATAATTGTAGAATAGGGTTCCTATTTGTGTTGAGACTCAAGTTTTCTTTGATCTGTTTAGCAGCTGTTTCATCTGAGACTGGGGGGTCAGTAAAGGGAGCCAGTTATTAATTTATTCCGGTTGTCGAATGTAACCTCCGCCCGTACTAAGTCACAGGAACTATCTGCTTCAATGTGGCTTATGAGCTGGAATACTCATTACATTATTTTTCCTTAAGTTGTGCTTCTTGTTTCTGTTGTAGTGCAGATCATGACAATTAGGGCTTTTCGCTCCAAAAACTAGGATGCTTTCTCTGTGACCCTCTAAATACCAGAGCTAAACAATGTAGAACAACAACGTACTTTACAAGCATAGCACTCTGTATTACTTCATTTGCTTATTTCTTACATTTTAAATTGTAAGTCGACTTTGGATGACATGTCAATCATAGATGTTCTTATTTCTATTTAGTGAACGTATGAGTATTTTCAGTCATGTTTTGAACATTGTCCAGCTACACTTTATTAACTAATGTTTCACCACAAGGGATATCGCATTTTAGAGAGTAAATTAATATAGAGTATGTCGTTCTTCTTTTCAAACATTCACATACACATTTCTTCTTTCCTTGTTGTGTTTTGGGCATGCAGTTTTAGTAATTAAAAATGGTTCAAATGGCTCTGAGCACTATGGGACTTAACTTCTAAGGTCATCAGTCCCCTAGAACTTAGAACTTCTTAAACCTAACTAACCTAAGGACATCACACACATCCATGCCCGAGGCAGGATTCGAACCTGCGACCGTAGCGGCCGCGCGGTTCCAGACTGTAGCGCCTTTAACCGCTTGGCCACCACGGCCGGCCTGTAGTAATTAAAGTAGGCACAAATGCAGTGATCAAAAAGAAATGATTACCGTACATTCGCATTCTCTTTACGTCGTTCCTTTCTTGTTCCTCCCATGGCGATGGACTGTTCCTATCGCAATCAGTAAGCGTGAAAGGAAGCTACCGTACAGACTGAGGAATCTATATTTATACTGACATAATCGTCGGTATTGCTTTCGTTTCCCAAAAGTTATAAATATTTCGATTTCGGAAAAGAAGCTCTGTATTTCGCCAAGATGTCGAAGAAGAAGGTCCCTTACGTACTGGTTGTATCGAGTAAGGTGTGGAGACGGTGGTTTGAAAGCGGACAGAAGTAGTACGAGGAAGGGCGTCCCTTACCTGAGGGATCGCTACCTGGCTTAGGGGCCAAGTGTGTGGCAAATGTCCGGCATTCGGCAGGAAGGGCATCCGGCCACCCTCTGCAACTAACACTGCCAAATCAATAGTAACACGGCCGACCTCGCGTGAAGTGGGACCAAGTGCCCAAGCAAGAAGGAAAGAAAAAGATAATGTAATAATACCACCCAACACCTTTTCACTCACTTGTCCATGGACACCCCCACAGAACATTCAAACGAAAACTCAAATCAGCTGATCACCAAAGCTTTCAACCACTCTCTAACAGCTGCTACATTCACATTCAACACTCTACAACTCAAACCACCAACATTTCCCCCCCCCCCCCAACCGCGCGCGTACACACACACACACACACACACACACACAGTCATGAATAGATATTAGCTTTCGAAATGGATTTCGTTATAATGTTGGCAACATGTAGGTAAACAAACCAAACAAGAGGAAACACATAATGAACTCACAATGTTTACATCTTTAAAAGCACAGTTTTCGCTAAATATCTATAACTGGTGGCAAATTAGAAATAGCGCACCACATAAACAATGATAAACATGGTGAACAGTGTGAAAGAGAAAGATCGGGAAATAAAAATGTGCGTAAGTTTCGGAAATGAAGTGGTAGTGCGACCTCCAGGCCAGATGAGAGAAAACGCAGATGCCAACAAAGTGTAAGTAATTACTTATTTACATAAAAAATGCGACGTGGTCGGTTTGATAATCTAAAAATAACACACATCAAAACAAAACTGTATCATTCTAAATCCAATTGCAGATGCCTTAGAGTAAAAATAGGCGAAACTCGTCTGGGAGAAGCAAATGACAGTTGCAGTAAGTAAAGGCGGTTTTATTTACAAAAGAGTTGTTGCAAATATCTCATGAAATGCTAGTGTGGATTGATATATATGTTTGTGGTTCTCACCCTCTGTTACTTCTGGCCTGCAATAGTTCGTGTATTTTCACTCGTTTTTGTTATTTTACCACAGATTTGGTGATTGCGTTATCGGAAACGCTTTTATAACCTCTTAACTTTTATTTCGTCATCCGAATCCGCCTCTCGTCCTAACTTTGCTTTCATGTTGAAGTAACTTCAAGATAATATGATATCCGCACAGACGGTACAATTACGTTTAGGCCTCTCTGTTGTGGTGTGATAAATACAGTTCAAACCAAAGAAGCAGAAAAGCCTTACGAAATGCATGTAAATTATAACTAATATAATCTCAGATTTAAACGTTTGAAATAAAGGAACCGTTTTGGGTTAACGTGACTATAATACTCGGTACTATACATGGTTGCATTCGTGCTGCCAAAGAATATCGGTTAGGACTTTTTCGTCTTGAAGTGGATTTTAATGGTTTTACCTCCTTATGTGTGTTGTCACGGACAGTATAAACCATTTTCGTAAACAAAGGAGTGAAAAAAGAAGCTAATCACTACACAAATACCCACTTCCTTTTTCTTGCCTGTCGTAACACAATACTGGCGCCCTAGAGTGATAATCACGTCGAGATGCATAGTCAAAAACTGCGAGAGAGTGTTTGTTGCTGTACGAGAGATACGCACTATGCACCTGTTTACATTGGACGTCGTCACGAGCAGAGCGGTGTCTTTGGGACACGTGCGGCAGGCAGCATGTGTGCGCGCCCAGGCTCATGTGCGCAGCGTTTGCGCAATCCGGGGCCGGCCGCTTTGAGAGATCAGCGCAGAATTACTGCAATGTTGCGAGAATTAAATATTTAAATTACAACGCTCTGTGTACCCGGCTTTAACAACTTTGTAATTCTTACAACTAAACACACGTGCGCCTGCGCCGCGCAATTTGTCGTAACTGCCTTTAGGCAAACACGGCAGTCAGCAGACGGCCATGTGTTTGCCATGTGTTGATGAGCATTGCTGTGCAACTGTTTACTCTAGTAGAGGTATGGCAGCCGAACGCCGCTAGCCTGCGATACGCGGCTGCCGCTATTGTCCTGCGTGTCTCTTGTCTGCCGTAGTTTTCCTCTTCTTTTTGCGGCGGGTAGGACTGTTACGTGCTGATTATGTTCCTGTTTTCCATTTTTTAAATATATTTTTATTGCAGGAAACGATCGGTCAACCACACAACCACACGTTTGTGGTTTTAGTTTCCCTAGAGGGAACGCGTTTACAAAATCGTTCGTCGACACAACAGTGTGGTGCAACTTCGTCATTTTGAAGATACTGCTAGCGATTCGAATTTTTGAACTAAGAGACTACCCGCCAGTATTCTTAGCGAGATCCCCCCAGATTCTCAGTATATTATCAGAGCAAGGCACTGTTGCACGAAAGTTCGCCATTGGATTGAGAGTAAAATGTGGCGACGAAATGTTGCTACATGTGCACTTTTTAAAAGCACTTCTGTTGCTGTTTTGCTGATATTTTTCAGTCAGCTAATAAAATTGCGTGTATATACTTTTTTTTTGAAAAATATTGAATTTTTGAACTACTTGCTGTACAAAGCACCCACGTGTTCCTCATGGGCGACCGTTCGATGTCGTGCGTGACTTAAACGTGACGTCACTTAACGAATACATGGTGTTTATAAATTAGTTATACAACAGTAACCTTCATTTGTGAAAAGAGTAAATCACTTAGAGAAATGTTTGATACAGCACTGAATGCAGTATATCTTCAAGTTTTATTCCCGTCTAACACTGTTACCAACCTTTCCGCTAAGTGGCATGCCTGAATGACTTATTGCAACGGTTATCATGGAGTCGTATAACGGTGCAGATCGTGCGTTACGTTGTTTATTGTTTTATGAATCCAAATCCGCTACTACAGTTGAGAGACAATTCAGGGCTAAATATCACAAGCCACCACCTCAAAGACAAACTGTTATTAACTGGTACAGTCGTTTTAGGACGGCTGGTCAGGGCGGCCAGCACTCTGAAACAGCAATTGCACAATTTCGACAGTCTCACATTCGTAGTCCTGATAAATCAACGAGGCGTGCCAGCGTAGATATAATATTCCTAGTTTTACAGTGTGGAAGGCATTGCGGAAACGCCTGTCATTCAATCCCTACAAATTGGAGCGCAAGCTTTAAGAGAAAGTGATAAATAAAGAAAAAGAAAGAGCCGAGTATTGTGTAGAAATGTTGAACAAAAGACAGATTGAAGTGATTTTCTTAATAAAATGGTGTTCAGTGACGAAGGCCCCTTCGATGCCACCGCGCGACTGCTACGGTCGCAGGTTCGAATCCTTCCTCGGGCATGGATGTGTGTGATGTCCTTAGGTTAGTTGGGTTTAAGTAGTTCTAAGTTCTAGGGGACTGATGACCACAGATGTTTAGTCCCATAGTGCTCAGAGCCAGCCCTTCGATGCCAATGGTCAAGTGAATCGACACAATGTTCGGATATTTGTTGTTGTTGTGGTCTTCAGTTCTGAGACTGGTTTGATGCAGCTCTCCATGCTACTGTATCCTGTGCAAGCTTCTTCATCTCCTAGTACCTACTGCAACCTACATCCTTCTGAATCTGCTTAGTGTATTGATCTCTTGGTCTCCCTCTACGATTTTTACCCTCCACGCTGCCCTCCAATGCTAAATTTGTGATCCCTTGATGCCTTAAAACATGTCCTACCAACCGATCCCTTCTTCTAGTCAAGTTGTGCCACAAACTTCTCTTCTTCCCAATCCTATTCAATACCTCCTCATTAGTTACGTGATCTACCCACCTTATCTTCAGCATTCTTCTGTAGCACCACATTTCGAAAGCTTCTATTCTCTTCTTGTCCAAACTGGTTATCGTCCATGTTTCACTTCCATACATGGCTACACTCCATACAAATACTTTCAGAAATGACTTCCTGACACTTAAATCTATACTCGATGTTAACAAATTTCTCTTCTTCAGAAACGCTTTCCTTGCCATTGCCAGTCTACATTTTATATCCTCTCTACTTCGACCATCGTCAGTTATTTTGCTTCCCAAATAGAAAAACTCCTTTACTACTTTAAGTGTCTCATTTCCTAATCTAATTTCCTCAGCATCACCCGACTTAATTCGACTACATTCCATTATCTTAGTTTTGCTTTTGTTGATGTTCATCTTATACCCTCCTTTCAATACACTGTCCATTCCGTTCAGCTGCTCTTTTAAGTCCTTTGCTGTCTCTGGCATAATTACAATGTCATCGGCGAACCTCAACGGTTTTATTTCTTCTCCATGGATTTTAATACCTACTCCGAATTTTTCTTTTATTTCCTTTACTGCTTGCTCAATATACAGCTTGAATAAATGGCTCTGAGCACTATGGGACTCAACTTCTCAGGTCATTAGTCCCCTAGAACTTAGAACTACTTAAACCTAACTAACCTAAGGACATCACACACATCCATGCCCGAGGCAGGATTCGAACCTGCGACCGTAGCAGCCTCACGGTTCCGGACTGTGCGCCTAGAACCGCGAGACCACCGCGGCCGGCACAGATTGAATAACATCGGGGATAGGCTACAACCCTGTCTCACTCCCTTCCCAACCACTGCTTCCCTTTCATGCCCCTCGATTCTTATAACTGCCTTCTGGTTTCTGTTGAAATTGTAAATAGCCTTTCGCTCCCTGTATTTTACCCCTGCCACTTTCAGAATTTGAAAGAGAGTATTCCAGTCAACATTGTCAAAAGCTTTCTCTAAGTCTACACATGCTAGAAACGTAGGTTTGTCCTTCCTTAATCTAGCTTGTAAGATGAGTCGTAGGGTCAGTATTGCCTCACGTGTTCCAACATTTCCACGGAATCCAAACTGATCTTCCCCGAGGTCGGCTTCTACCAGTTTTTCCATTCTTCTGTAAAGAATTCGCGTTAGTATTTTGCAGCTGTGACTTATTAAACTAATAGTTCGGGAATTTTCACATCTGTCAACACCTGCTTTCTTTGGGATTGGAATTATTATATTCTTCTTGAAGTCTGAGGGTATTTCGCCTGTTTCAGACATCTTGCTCATCAGATGGTAGAGTTTTGTCCTGACTGGCTCTCCCAAGGCCGTCAGTAGTTCCAATGGAATGTTGTCTACTCTGGGGGCCTTGTTTTGACTCAGGTCTTTCAGTGCTCTGTCAAACTCTTCACGCAGTATCGTATCTCCCATTTCATATTCATCTACATCCTCTTCCATTTCCATAATATTGTCCTCAAGTACATCGCCCTTGTATAGAGCTTCTGTATACTCCTTCCTCCCGAGGAAGGAGGCCAAACTTGTGTGAAACATGATCCTGCTTTGACAAGGGCCACGCTGCGATGACGAAGTGGTGGCAGAGCTCTGACCTGACACTGGCTGCGCCCACCTGCAGTCGGGGAAACCAGCGAGCTGGAGACGCCGGCAATTTACTGCTGCTGGCGTCGCCGCCTTCTGCCGGACGCTAGCGATGCTATCTCCGCCGCCCAGATACGCAGCCTTTAATTGGCGCTTGTAAACCTCGCGTCCACTGCTACAGTAAACGTTGACCCAGCAGGCTGTCGGATAAACGTTGGCTCTGCAGTTTCTTAATGCAGGAGTTTTACGAGCGGTTTCTGCGTCGGCTCTCGTTATGAAGCCATCCTGCGACCTTATACAACGATGTTTATAGGTCGCAGTCACTGTTCCTCTTCCTTGCACTGCTTGATAATGAGTTCTTGTACAGCTACCTCTGTGGACGATTAAATCCAAATTAGAGAAATGTTGAGTGCAGTAGTTCTCATTCAATTTCGTATTACCTTTCACAACCAGAAGTAACATATACAACCACAGATACAGCTATCACGTAGATATAGAACTGTCAGATGAGAAAGAGGCATAATGCCGATAAAACAGTTAAAAAATAAAAATAACGCTGACAGATCATATCACTTGTATTCAGTGCAAAAGAAAAGCACTCATGAATCCCAAGGTTCTTTTGAACACCATATGTTGCACTAAACAGGGTCCTATTGGAGGTGATAAGCTGTCGCCTTTCTCCGACCTTTGAGCTGACTCATCCAGCCAGTTACACGGGACCTACACTTTTAACGTGAGGTGAAAGAAGTGATCAGAGGCAAATAAAACTCCTAGGAGTGAGTGGCGATCGAACCCGAGACGTGAGGATTTGTGATGTAGCACTTCACTGCAGAGCCACCAAGCCAGAAAATGGGTAAGCTCTGTTCCACTGTCCTTCTCTATGTTAAGAATAAACAGTAAAATTGACCTCAGCAGTCAACCTGGCTTCCTGATGCCACAGGGGCGGCTGAGAACTCGGCACACGAGGAGCAGTGCTGTCTTTGTCGTGTCCGAAGCCCTCTCGCGTGGCTGCATACCCCCGCCGCCACGCCATCGTGTATGAGCATGAGGGAAGGCAACAGAGGGAAACTGCGAAAGCACAGTATTCAATTGGCAGTGCATTGGCATGGATACGACTTGACTTCACATTTCTTGTCAACATATTTTAAATGGGAATCACAATACAGATCAATCAGTTCTATCTTTACATGCATAGCGATGCTTTCAACTGAAACGGCAAAGGTGTCCACAACAGGAGTAAGACTAGCAGTGTCCTCAAAGCATTTAGAATATCATTCTTGTAATTCTTTCAAGGCCATAATGAATTCTCCAAACCTCGCGATTTCTTTTACGCCAGTGAGCTTAGGGAAATCGACTGTGTTTTCAGAATTTGCTCCTTCCACAATGCGATTTTATTTTTAAATGGATCCCCATCAAATCAGAAATTAGATATTTCTCACCTTGTAGTGTCTTACCGTAGGCAATGTCGTCAGGTCCACTGAACACGCGAGGTCTGCAATCCATTCCCGATGTTCTAACTTTCGTTCTGGCTTTCTTGTTTTTTCATAAATTCAACAAAGGCGGGTCTTAAATCGAAAAATCCTTCCAGACATGTTCCTCGACTTAACCATCGTGCTTTTTAGAAATATGTCAAGTGTCCATAATCTTCGTTCTGTTCCTCCGAAAATTGTTGGAACTGACAGTTAAATAATACCGGTGACTTCAGAAAATTTACTTTTCGTACCACCAATTTCATCACGTCGTCCATACCTGCAAATTTAGCACAGAGTGCTTTTTGATGTACAAAACAATGAATCCCTTTCTTCATTTGTTGTAATTTTTTCGTCTTTTGTCGTCAGCTAAATCTTTAAATTCCTTCTGCCTGGTGTTGTAATGTCGTACCACAGCAAGTTTGCTGTACCCGTCGATTATTCGGGTGTATGTCGCTTAATAGATACTGAGAATTCTTATTCTTCTCTTCTGTCATTCCCATTCATTCTCGAAAGTTTGTGACGATGTACGGCTAGACTGTCTGTTTTTGTGCGAACAGCCAATGGACGTGTGAAATTCTTTCATACCACGAACAAATAGCGCTGAGACAACGATTCTGCCGAACTGAAGAAAGTTGTGTCGACCGAAAAATACCTCACCGTAGTTATAAAGGAAATGCCACGTCGCACCGAGTACCTCAAAGGAGTACCGAGCGAAGCCGGGACAGGCCGAGTCTCAGCCCGCACATCGTGTTCGCGTGCTGTTTGGCACGCCGTCGCCGACCCTGTCACAGGATCTCTCTCTCTCTCTCTCTCTCTCTCTCTCTCTCTCTCTCTCTCTCTCTCTCTCACACACACACACACACACACACACACACACTTCAGCGCACATATATTTATATTCGGATTCTATAGCTTCCATAGTTTACTTGTTCAAGAAAAAATAGCATATACGTGTACATTTATGTCTGACAGCATGTTTCTGTATATGATCGACGCGACGTTACTACTATTGGACGATAGGAGATCAGCGATAGACACTGTACTATAACACAAAGTGGTACAAAGTTTACCGATAGAATTCGAGGATCAGTCACAAACCTTACTGTGCGTCTGCGAAAAGTTCTTTCCAAGGTCCGGTGGGGTATCCAAAGAATGCTTTTCTTGCGTAGTTTAACAATCAAACTCGATATGAATGTGAAACTGCAACCTCTTCAGTTATGCCGTCTTTGCACTAATGTATGAGAGAAGACGGTAAGAAACAGTGGAAGTAGTAAAAGCTTGCGTCGCTTCTCCTACCGCGTTGAAAATTATCGATGCCCGTTGGCGGTTTTGGTCTGTTCTGGACAACTGCTGTCACTTTACACTCATATAGAATGTCTCATTTTCAGTAAAGCTACGACAGCATTTGAGGCACAAATGATTCAAACGTCTTTGATATGTTTAAGTGTGAACCACTTGGAATAATTTGCCTTCGCAGTGTATTCCATTGGACATGGGACTTTTTATATGGTGATTGCGAGTACCGACGAATATGCTGTAGCGGTACCGGTCAGTAAAGTCTTTTACACATCGCTGCATCATGCCAGACAAGTTGGGAATGCTTTCGAGAGGTCTTCCTTACGTTGTTACGAAGAAAAATTAGTCTTTACGTGTGTCTCTAATCTCACTAGTTTCTCTTTCGTCGCTGATTGCACGCGTCGAGCAGCTGCTTCATTAATAACGTAGCAAAGTCTGTCCGGTCTGAAACGATTATTAATTGATTAATTAAACCATCAGCTGCTTATCTGCTGGTGTGCAGCGAGTGCCTCTGCAGGTGGCTTGAGATAATTAATGTGACCAGTGTCGTTGATGTTGCTGACTACTTCTAAGTCTGTGGAGTTTCTCTTTATCGACGGTTAATCAGCTTGACGAAGATGTGGTCAGTAATAGATACGTCGGCTGCAGAGCTGTGGCCATCGTCTGCCGTCACTTAATTTAAATTCGCAGAACACTCACTCAAACACACATCCTCCCTTCATACATTTACCGCCGACATTAGGATTTTCATCTCTCGCTCCTCAAGTAATGCACTCCTATCTTCCTTGAATTTGAGAGCCGGCCGAAGTGGCCGTGCGGTTAAAGGCGCTGCAGTCTGGAACCGCAAGACCGCTACGGTCGCAGGTTCGAATCCTGCCTCGGGCATGGATGTTTGTGATGTCCTTAGGTTAGTTAGGTTTCACTAGTTCTAAGTTCTAGGGGACTAATGACCTCAGCAGTTGAGTCCCATAGTGCTCAGAGCCATTTGAACCATTTTTTTGAATTTGAGTAAAAAGATTCCTTTCATGCGTCAGGATACACGCGTTTAGGCCTTCTTCCCTTAGCTAAAGGCACATTTATCTCGAGAATGTTGCCAGGGTACTTTCTAGTGTCTTTGGTAATTAACTCTGCTGCTTTCTCCTCTCTTCTTTATTTTTCGATTTGTACACAAACTGCAGCTCAGTATTCTGATTTGCGTTTGTCTGCCTACAAGGTCACAAGTTGTAATCTAAAATAAATCAGAAAGAATAAGCTCCATGATGACTATTTCATTCGTAATCCGCAGTGGATTTGTCATATTTTACATAGAATGTTTTTGTCTGCTCCATACGTCCAATAGTCCACCCCTGTAGTACATAGTGCTGCCAAAGCAGTAGTTCGTACTAAAACATGAAAATGTACTGAAATTTCAATTTAACGCAAGAATAAATATTTACAGTATGTCGTATTCTATACTATTGCACAAGGGGAACATAGAAACAAGTCAATTTAGCAACACCGACAGAAGGGGAAAAAAAAAAAAAAAAGCCTGCCGCTGTGACCTAGCGGTTCTAGGCGCTTCAGTCCGGAACCGCACTGCTGCTACTGTCGCAGGTTCCAATCCTGCCTCGGGCGTGGATGTGTGTGATGTCCTTAGGTTAGATAGGTTTAAGCAGTTCTAAGTCTAGGGGACTGATGACCTCGGCTGTTAAGTCCCATAGTGCTTAGAGCCATTTGAGCCATCAAAAACAAAACACTTTATGTGGTAGAAATGGAAACTTGAAACTTATCCTTATTGCCCTCCACTGCCGCGACTGGAGTAAGCACACATGGAGCAGTATATAAAATACACGGTGAACTACATGAAAACAAACGTAAATTAGTTACAAATATCGTGGGTGCACACACTTTTTTCAACATGTCATCATCACTACAGATATTGGGATTTAGGTTATGACATGTTCGATATGAGTGCCACCATTGGCGGTGATGTGGCGCAGAGGAACTGAAATTCCGCATGACCCGCTGAAGTGTCGGAACATCGATGCTGTCGATGACCTCCTGAATGACAGTGTTTTCAGATCAGCAGTGGTTTTGGGTCTATTGCTGTAAACCTTGTCTTTAATATACGAGGGCAGTTCAATAAGTAATGCAACACATTTTTTTTCTCGGCCAATTTTAGTTGAAAAAACCGGAAATTTCTTGTGGAATATTTTCAAACATTCCAGCTTCGTCTCGTATAGTTTCATTGACTTCCGACAGGTGGCAGCGCTGTACGGAGCTGTTAAAATGGCGTCTGTAACGGATGTGCGTTGCAAACAACGGGCAGTGATCGAGTTTCTTTTGGCGGAAAACCAGGGCATCTCAGATATTCATATGCGCTTGCAGAATGTCTACGGTGATCTGGCAGTGGACAAAAGCACGGTGAGTCGTTGGGCAAAGCGTGTGTCATCATCGCCGCAAGGTCAAGCAAGATTGTCTGATCTCCCGCGTACGGGCCGGCCGTGCACAGCTGTGACTCCTGCAATTTCGGAGCGTGCGAACACACTCGTTCGAGATGATCGACGGATCACCATCAAACAACTCAGTGCTCAACTTGACATCTCTGTTGGTAGTGCTGTCACAATTGTTCACCAGTTGGGATATTCAAAGGTTTGTTCCCGCTGGGTCCCTCGTTGTCTAACCGAACACCATAAAGAGCAAAGGAGAACCATCTGTGCGGAATTGCTTGCTCGTCATGTGGCTGAGGGTGACAATTTCTTGTCAAAGATTGTTACAGGCGATGAAACATGGGTTCATCACTTCGAACCTGAAACAAAACGGCAATCAATGGAGTGGCGCCACACCCACTCCCCTACCAAGAAAAAGTTTAAAGCCATACCCTCAGACGGTAAAGTCATGGTTACAGTCTTCTGGGACGCTGAAGGGGTTATTCTGTTCGATGTCCTTCCCCATGGTCAAACGATCAACTCTGAAGTGTATTGTGCTACTCTTCAGAAATTGAAGAAACGACTTCAGCGTGTTCGTAGGCACAAAAATCAGAACGAACTTCTCCTTCTTCATGACAACGCAAGACCTCACACAAGTCTTCGCACCCGAGAAGAGCTCACAAAACTTCAGTGGACTGTTCTTCCTCATGCACCCGATCTCGCACCGTCGGCTTTCCATATGTTTGGCCCAATGAAGGACGCAATCCGTGGGACGCACTACGCGGATGATGAAGAAGTTATTGATGCAGTACGACGTTGGCTCCGACATCGACCAGTGGAATGGTACCGTGCAGGCATACAGGCCCTCATTTCAAGGTGGCGTAAGGCAGTAGCATTGAATGGAGATTACGTTGAAAAATAGTGTTGTGTAGCTAAAAGATTGGGGAATAACCTGGTGTATTTCAATGCTGAATAAAACAACCCCTGTTTCAGAAAAAAAAATGTGTTGCATTACTTATTGAACTGCCCTCGTAGTTCCAAAAAAAGGGCTCTTTTGTGTTCCGATACGGAGAATATGGCGACCAGTCGAGGCCCACGCCAGTGGCGATCCCCAAAGTGCTCCAGGATATCACTATCTTGCTTCGATGGAGTCGAGCTCCGTCTTGTATGAAACACATCTTGTCGAAATCAGGGTCACTTTGTATAATGCGGACGAAAACATAGTCCAAAACCTTCACGTACCGTTCGGTAGTCACCGTGCCATGAAGGAATATCGCACCGATATTCTGTGACTGGATATTGCACATCACACAGTCAATCGTTGAGGGTTAAGCGATTTCTCGATCGCGAACTGCCGATTCTCAGTCCCCCAAACGTGCCAATTTGGGTTACTGACGAACCTATCCAGATGAAAGTGGGCTTCGTCGCTAAACCAAACCGCAGCGCGTACTAATCCCCGTTATGGTTCAAATCAAATGGCTCTGAGCACTATGGGACTTAACATCTCAGGTCATCAGTCCCCTAGAACTTAGAACTACTTAAACCTAACTAACCTAAGGACATCACACACATCCATGCCCAAGGCAGGATTCGAACCTGCGACCGTAGCAGTCGCGCGGTTCCAGACTGTAGCGCCTAGAACCGCTCGGCCACCACGGCCGGCAATCCCCGTTATGCCCCGCAGCCAACAGTGCAGTTTGAACTTCATAACGCAAACCGTTCAGAAGTAATGACGATTTTATTTCGTATAATTCAATAATTGTCACCCTGTACAACTCTTGATAGCCAAGAAACATTTGTAGGCAAAGAGCTGCGAAAAATGACCAGTCTGAGTGTCTGAATACAGTTACAACACCACTTGTCCGTAGGACAGAAGTTAACACACTCTCTAAACCCAAGTCTGTCAATGGGTCGGCAAAACAATGAAACGACTACTGTGGAGGCGGGAACATAACACTCACTGGAGAAGTCGGCCAAGTCGGGACTCGCACAGAACTCTCTCTCTTGGCGTTTGAGGCCACATTTTGTGTTAGATGCGATGCGGTAGCGCTTGGCAACTCCGGGAGGACTGGTGCCGTCGGTGTGCTGCTCGGACTAGAAGCATCTTTATGGTGGTCGACCTCGGTGTGACATTACCGATTATCGACGACACCGCGCTAAAAACGAACCAGCCAAAGTGAACATGAGGCAAACCGAAGCTTGGGGCAGTAACGAGGCTAGATGCTACTTAGAAGACGATATCTTGCCCACATCCCTGTTATCCGAGTCAAGTATGCCTCAGAGGAAAAATATATGGGCCCATGAAAAGTGTTAAAAGAGGGTTTAAAAGTAGTAATATAATTAACAGTAGAAAGCACTTTAACCGATAGACTATGACTAATGTATGGCTTTTGTTGATATTCTCCATATGTAACATAGTAATTGACTCTTTGACTCGTATGCTACCATTACTTTGTTTGGCACGTTGAGGAAAAGACTTTGCTCCTAAACGGACGAGTTACTTCGTAATTTTGTAAGCTGTATACTAAAGCACTTTGGTAGGATATTGTACCCAAAATCTCCATATTTTTTACATAACTGTGATGGCGGATATTTAGCGATCTGTAACAAGTAATGTTTGAAAAACCTTTTTTGTGATTTCAGATTGCTGAATAAAAAACTGCTGTTTTCCCGTAAATAATTTGAACATTCGACACGCTAGGAGAAGTTGAAGTTTCACATTATAATCGACCTCTTGTCATGTAAGGTAATTTTGCTAGCATAGTATGTAAGCTCGGTGCCATTATCGCCGTAAGATAAGACTATTGGGTGCTCTAACTGCCAGTGGATATCTAATTGCTACAATATTCCAATACTGGTCTGAATAAAATACGAAAACTGGACATACCATTCAGTTCTACTGTTAACAACATTTTGGCGCGAAATATGGACGGACGAGGCAACTCTAGAGTTGCCTAGTCGAGGATTTGCTGTGAAACGTCTCGTCTGTACACAAGTCCCAGAAACGGTTCGCGAAGTGCGGCAAGTTTAGTAACGGACAGGGCGTGGACGCAAGGCGTCTCGGAAATAAAAACAGGGCGCCGCTTTATTAATTACGGCGCGAAGTGTTTGTGACAGCGGCGGGCGGTGACTAATTGCCGCGGGATTGTTCTTGCGGGCGCGCCCGCCGCCGCCGGCTCGATACACTGGCTCGGCTCGCGTCGCGTCGCCGTTAATACTGCACCAGTGTTTACGGCGCCTGCGGCTTTACACCGGCCGGGCGCATCCGTGAAACTTGAATGAGTCCGGCCGGAGCGCGCATTACCTCTTCCCATTTATTCAATAAATAATCGCTCGCTGATGTCCGGTCACGGAAGACGTTATCCGGTAATGCGCTTCTACGCCCTATGTAACCTCGTGCCTTTACTACCAGCTACTTAAGGTTTTAAATTCGGGAATAGAAAGTACTTAGGGCTTACGAGTAAGTATGCAGATAGCGCTGTTTTCAACTGCATATGCGCACGCTCCGATGTACGGCAGCCTGTTTCTAAGTCACGTCTGAAGCTCAAACTGTGCTCGTCTTGTTTCTCTTGTCGTGTACTTCGACACGGTCGATACGGGGCATTTCATTAATCCGTACTTTTCTGGTGGGTTATTTCAGTTGTATCCAGCGGATCGTTGTGCCGATAACTATTCTGAACAATCAAGAATGAACTCTTATGTCTTGTGATGCGTAGCACGGAGAAGGCAGTAATAGTTGCTAGGCAGTTCGTCGTTGATATTGTGCACTGCTAACGGAGTGAGTGTTAACAGACGTGGGCCCTCAAACTCAGCAGAAAGAAACGCGCGGGACCTGATTAGTACACCATCGGTTCTGCTAGGCCTCAACTTCTTCATGTGCAGTTACAACGTAAAACGAAAGGCACGTTTCAGAAATAGCTGAAAGCTTGCGTCCATTGGTAATAATAAGTATTGCGTGCGTGTTGCTTTTAGCAGTTTTTTTCACATTCATTGCACGCTGAACCTGCCCAGTCGTCTCTGCGCAAATGATGACCCAGAAACTCTTGTAGATGTCGATTGGCAGGCTGGTACCCATTCAGACCTTGAAGACTCTAAAACGTTACCTTCTATTGGGCTTGCGATGTGAAACGATGTAAGACTAGACGACGCGGGACAAATCCCGTTATTGTTCCACGCTTGGTAAAGTGAGGGCACGCAACTTTTTGATGGCGATGGCCTGGTATTAACGTGAGCATCATATTACGGTTCGTAAGGGCAGAAATACTGCTGACAATATCAGATCTCTTGCAATGGACTTTGAAAAACCTTCGTGACGAATGGGTAGAGGTCTGCGCAAGGTCCTAATCCGCAACCGCATCCGCAGCAATTAATCCGCATCCGCATATATTTAAGATCTGAATGAGTAATTAATAGTAATAGACAGTAGTACTTAGAATTATGGTATGTAGTGACATTGTTAGGGTGCCATTTCTGCGACAACTTAACTACTTTTGACTTCTTAAATCTCAGGAAATGCTCTAAACCTACTCTAGAGCAGACCATTCCAAACAGGAAAGCATTGGCGCTCCGGAGCACACACAGTAGCGGCTCGGGTGTCGTGAGATTGGAAACGCTATTTAAAAAAATAAAATTCAATCTAATAGTATTAAAAGGTGAAAATACGTGTATAGAAACAATTATATTTCGCTGCTCTTGCGCCAAGGCAGCTGAAAATGACGATGGTTTTAAACTGTTACTAGCACATTGCATCATTTACCGACAGTTTTTTTTTGTACTCACTGCTTGGATGTGTCAAATTTTGAAGCCATTCATGTCAGCTGACGATTATATTATAGCTTAAGCGTTCAGTCCTCTTCATTTCCAGGTGAAAATATTTACAGTATTAGGCCTTCACTGCAAAACGGTGGCGCACCTGTGAAAAAGCTAAACTGTCAGCAATAATTGACGTTGTCAGGAAGAAATAATTCGCCCTCCGAAGAGTGACAACAAAATCAGTGGTTATAGAAATTAGGAGTGGTTGGATGAGGTAGCAGTTCCTTAGCACTCACTGCACCGTACTTGGCCCCCACATCAATAACAAACTGCCGTCTCGAGAAACCCAGATCCACACGCAACTTCGAATGGTAAAATGCCTTTGCTGACAAGATTGATAAGTTTTTCTGTCGCGGCTGTCTTCAAATTTCGCGAAACTTCAGGAACTTTCACGACTCTCTTGGTATTTAAATAAGTAATTATGCTACTTTGTCGAGCCTCACACGAATGTTTTAGCAAATTTGAAGTTCCACTTTTGTGTCCAGTGTAGGAATATGCTTTTTTACATGCAAAACAAGCCACTATATCTTTTATCTTTTCGTTGCCATCAAATACGTACGCGAATTTTTTCCAAATTGGCGATTTCAATTTGTTTTCCTTCACTAATGTAAAATCACCTTTTTTCACCTTACACGAAATTGTATCCATCGATATGGTGTTCATTTGAAGAAAGAACTCTCACTGATATTTGCTACGATGCACGTTGTCTCTCGGTCACTACAAAGCGCTAACTGAAGGCAGCGGAAAATTGCAACGGGCACCTGTCTGGTAGACAGTGGGCAGGTTTGCCACACAGAGGGCACTTCACAGGCCACACGAGAGACACGCTCGCGAAAACGGATTAGGCGCAGGTCTCCTGGGTACAGCTACGTCGGTCGTAGCCAGGGGCTAAGGACAACAGATACCCGCTCTACCCGGGCCCTGCAATATTCCAAGAATGTCAAAAGACTTGAAGATTTGAACTAACATTGCAACATACGTACTGGGCAGATGCCTTGCTCATTATCCGCAGATGACCCGCGGATATCCGCGCCGGTCGCGATTTTATCCGCCAAGTAACAAATACCGCGGATATTTCAACGAGACAACGAGTTATGCGGGCCTTGCGTAGTGACCTGTGGCCTTCTACAGGGTGCTATATTGAGTCCCTTACTATACACACTGGAGAAGCTGTTTAGCCTAAACGTCAAAGTCGCGAGAAGATTGTGGCTTAACGACGCAAGTGACAAGCTGCACTCGAAAAATCATCGCTAGTGATATTCACGAGAAAACGACGCAATTACTTCTCATCTGATCTTCAGTCACATGCTAAGCTACTTGGTGTCTACTTTAGCTGCAAACTGACGTGGACACGTCATATTGCGTATCTCATATACAAGGTTGAACACACTGAAAATAATGCGGATGCTTGCTAGAGTTTGGTGGGGAATGTAACTTTATAGGCCGGCCGCTGGTGGCCGAGCGGTTCTAGGCGCTTCAGTTTGGAACCGTGCGACCGCTACGGTCGCAGGTTCGAATCCTGCCTCGGGCATGGGTGTGTGTGATGTCCTTAGGTTAGTTAGGTTTAAGTAGTTCTAGGTTTAAGTAGTTCTAAGTTCTGGGGGACTGATGACCTGAGGTGTTAAGTCCCATAGTGCTCAGAGCCATTTGAACCATTTGTAACTTTATAGCTTCTCGATCCGCTGTGTCTTCGATCATGGCAGCTGGAGTTACTGCCCATCGGGGAAGCTATTTATTATGGCATGCAGATTTTCCGGCTCATATTGGTCCTCACGGATTCCCGAAGTGTTTTGCAGAAACTACATCATCTGGCGTTTGATAAACAGACTAATAGATATGTCTTGGAGGCCACAATAGACGGGCGGACATTGGGTATCGACGTCCGTTTACTTCGGATCAAAAGGCGTCAAGGCATTTTCCATAACGAAACTTTTGGCCGCCTAGCTACGTTTAATATAACTGAAAGACAGTTATGCCCGACACCGATCCCTTATACTGATTTCAACTCGACGGTCAAGAAAGCTGCTTATCACAACTGGAATTTTGAATTGCACTTACCCGAGCACCACAACGGCGGCCACCTGACGGCCATACAACCGAACGTCTCTTCTAGGCCATGGTTCACATCGCTGAAGCTTAGTAGACGTCATGTGACCTCTCTTATCCATATAAATAAAAATATATAAATAATCCTCATCAAGCTGGGACACGGGTTCTACCCCGCCTACCTATACCTGTTAAAAATAATCCCTTCTGGACACTGATTAGGACATGACGGCGTCGGCAGATCTGAACCACGTCATATTGGCGTGTACCAAGCACTGGGCCGCACAGACGGTCTTGTACAAAAAAATGGGTGCGAGGGGCTACCCCCTCTCCCCAAAGTTCAACTGGTTTACTTCACCGGTTCGATATACGTAGGTATTATTTGCTCGCAAACTATGTCAAAGACGCCGGTATCCAGCTTTAACCTATAAGTTGTGTGGCTCTTGCTCTCTTATGGAACCAGCCCCTTCAAAAACTGGATCCTGTGTGTTTTTACGGCTTTAAAAATTTATCTGTGTAAACGACACCGTTGTCAAGCTTTCAATTAAAAGTTGCTGTGGATATCATACTCATCTGGAACCAGGCTGGTTCGAATCCTGGGTCGTAATTTTGTGCTTTCTTTAAAATTTATATAACGAACTTATCTTTGTACTTCGTACTATTATAATTTCGTTGGTACATCCAACTTTTTTTTTACTATGGAAACTGCAGTTATGTTAACACGGTACTTTTGCAACTTGATCTGTTGTTCGCTGTATGGTTTTTGCTGCTCAAAACCTAAAATAAATAAATAAAATAATGTGAGAAGCGGCTCCTGTGCTTTCTATCGGCTTTGTAGGCCGCGACTAGGTGCAATCTTCTCATCTACTGCACTCCAAACCTCAAGTCCTGCACAAGGAATACGGCAGTAGGCGCCGATGGCACCGACACATACATACACAGCATTAAGTACTGGACGTCTTATACAACTCATGCTATAGCTGTACTAACCGCAGATGTAAAAGTTCGAATGCCCTTTTTTTTCGGTCAATTTTCTTACCGACTTGGTGGTTTTTCTTTTTTTCCTTTAAATGTTGTGGTATCGTTGTTTCTGGCCCTCCTCTAAATAAAGCAACTGAATATGCCACTGTTCAGCTTTTAATGTGCTTAAAGCGTTGTCGTTGTTAAGCCCTTTCTCTTCCGTTGCAGTCTCAGTCCGAACTGCAGCAAAGCTGTACCTGCTTGCTGACGGTGACTTCACTGCGGTTGTCCTTCGCGGCTCCGCTTGTGGCGCACCCGCGCATGCGGATCACGTCAATACCTCTGTGCGATCACACGTACATACGGATCTCATTACAGGATTCTCATGCGTGAAGGCGTTTACCCTTTGCTTTGTTTAGGTAAAAAGTTAACACAAAACGTTTGTCGGCAAATGCAGGCCATGTGCAAAGCGTGTGTTTCGTGCTAGTAACGGTGTAATTATACTTTGTTGAGGTGAGGAGGCACATGTTGTAAATTTATGTCTAAGCACTGTAATAAAACGTGGTGCCTTTCAACTACGGAATTCGCTTTTTTGCTTTTGTATTACACTATTGAGGGGCACAGTGGACGTGAAAGAAAACTTACTGTGCTGTATCACCAAATATCCTGTTACATTCTTTCCATAACTCTTTTTCTGTACAGGTAATATCAAGAGAGTGAAATCAAAAAGCTCCCTTTGATATTGTGAGGGTGTTGTAAAACATGTAATCGAAACAACGAACGAAAAATGGGGTAACTGTGAAGGATGTGTAGCTTTCGTTTTCAGGCATCTCGAACTATGATCTCATTTGTATGATTAATAATTGAGGTGAATCACATGCTGACTGGCAATTTGTGATTGATGATAATGTGTTTTAGAAATAATTTTGGCTTCCTAGTTTTTTATAAACTGAAGCACTTCCGTCTTATTAGTAGCAGTCGATATGAAGTGAAGACATTCGTGACTGGAGGAATAGATTCGGACACTCGCTCATCCCCCACTCGCTCATCCCCCGCTCCCCCTCAACAAACTGTAACAGCATTCGACTACAATGAATTTTCGAAAGACCAGGAAACTACTCATGATAAATGGACGTCAATCTAGATCCCGATACGGAAGATGTGTCCCGGCCCAAGTTTGTTACTACTGTGACCATCTACAAAATTGCCGACTAATGAATTTAGATAATGCTGTCTGTACTTAAGTCGGTTTCGTTTTCATTCAGTAGATCACACCGTAAATACAACATGGTAAAATCGTCGTCTTGTTGCGAAAAAACGTGTGATACAAGATCGGATGACACTAAGTGAGAGTGAGAGATTACTGGCACGACGGAATGGCCTACTCTTTCAATATCTGCATCTAATACGTACATTACGGGGTGGGATGGCAGTGATTGTAGGGCCGTAGGAAACGATTTGTGTGACCTGATGTTCTCTGAAGCAAAGTGTGAAAAAAACTTCTGAAATGAAGGGTACTGGCAGAGCAGAAGGACCTGGTTTTTCACTACCTATATTAAATAAGAACATAATTGGGCAGGGTGACGTGGGCTGCTCTCTTAATAGGAAGCAATATATGTTCGCAAAATACGAAACGTTTTTTTGTCAGTGGATCTATTTACCGCGATTGAAAATACAATAAAGGAAAAAAAAACTTGATCTTTCTGTAATATTTTTGTAGGTAAGTACTAATGAAATGTTGTCTCATGTCTGAAGTGTATTGTCACCGCTTGTTTGATATGCATTTGGCGGACATAGCAGCGCCTCTGTGCGGAAGAGATTTTACAAAACTGGTTCAATGGCTCTTAGCACTATGGGACTTAACATCAGAGGTCATCAGTCCCCTAGAACTTAGAAATACTTAAACCTAACTAACCTAAAGACATCACACACATCCATGCCCGAAGCAGGATTCGAACCTGCGACCGTAGCAGTCGCGCGGTTCCGGACTGCGCGCCTAGGACCGCTAGACCACCGCGGCCGGCTTTTTCACTGTGAAAAACACTCTCGTAAAAATATGGTAAGACGAATAACAACGAGTCATGGCTGGGAGGTTTCTTGGCTTGTTGTTGTCAGATTGATTTGAGTCGCCGTTTGACAACTTATTTAATACGCAACCGTCAGAATGCTTCATACCTTTTTATGTTATCTTTTTCTGTAATTCACTGAACGAAAATTAGATATTATTTTTTGATTTCTTGGAATGCGCTATTCCAGAAGCAACTTCGCAGATGTCGTGCTTTAAATAGTGTAGGTACCACGATGTGTGCATAGCTAGATCATTAAAAAAGCGGATGTAGAACTACAACATAATTAACTTTTCAAAATGTGAGGTTCTGAGACAACACCAGACTATATGCGGTGGTTGCGATGTGCTAAAAGAGGAACCTAGCGACTTACAAGGACGTACTATTCCGTAACATAATAACCTTGTGCTATTTTGTTCGTTGCCAAGTAAAATTTCAATATAAACGTTAACACCTGTTTACGTTTACAGTGTCAAAAAAGGAAAGAGAGATTGCTGTACCTCAGTTGGCGGGAAACAAAGAAATGATGTTTGGACTGGTACGTACTGTGCAGCGTGCACTGGCGCTTCCGCTATATGACACATTGGACGTCTAGCACCCTGCGAACTGATTTTGCAATACTATTTATTACAAATTTTTGGGAACCACTCGGCAATAGTGGCAGTTGGGTTGTGTGTGTGTGCGTGTGTGTGTGTGTGTGTGTGTGTGTGTGCCAAAGAGAGGGAGAAATTGGAAAACATGTAATAGATTTGACGTTTTCGTCGATAGTGGATGTTCGAACATTTGCGAAAGCAGTGGACGCCCCGGAAATGGATTTACCATGCTAGGTAAATTAGATCGTATGCGGAAACACGGAATAGTAAATATCGCGATTTTGAGTTTGCGTGTGGAATAGTAAGGCGAGCCGGCAGCATTAGTGGCAAGAAGTCGTCGGTCACGAAGTGAGCAGCGGCCTGCGGAGTACTGGTGTGATGTGATGTGCATGCAGAGTGGAGCTGTGACGGGCGGGAGCGAGCGGTCGGCAGGCAGACCGAAGGCTGCCCCAGGCCGCGTTACGCAAGCGGGTTAGCGCTGGCGCTGGCGGGCATGCGCGCGCACGCCGCCTAATTGGATAACGACCTCGAGGACGGCCGCCTATGGATGTGCGTGCGCGCCGCGGCGACACCTCGCCATTGGCCATCCTTCCGGCCACCCTCGTTCTTCCCTTCCGTGGTCGCTTTTTTTATACCTCGCGCAGTGAAATAGCTGGGATTACTTTGTTACACTTAAGGCTACGTCAGAAATTATCATGTCCCATAGAACATATGAAAATACAGAAATACCAACTACACTGCCGGACTTCGTAACTGAGGAATATTTCGCTCTACACAGGGTCACAAGAAAAAGGAAGAGAAATTATGGTCGCGTGTGAAATGGGGGAGCCGATTTCAGATCGTTACACTGACATTTCGGCCAGTATTTTACATCATTCCCTTCGATGTTCCCTGCGGAAGAACTTTTTTCTATCCTGTATTTGTTGCTTAAAATTAACTTGCCTTTGACGTAACATCGAGCCATACTGAAACTCTCAAAAGTAAGAATTATACATACAGCTCACTAGAATTAAAACGCGAACAAAACACATGGCTTCTTGTGGCGTACAAATAGTGGGTAAAAATCAACCGCATAAAATAAAACTTGCACCGATCAGACGATGACGTGGCAGCGGCGGCGATGGTGCTTGTTGTTGTTTTCAGTCCGAGGACAGAATTTGATGGAGCTCTCCGTGTTACTCTATGCAGTGCAAACTTCATTTCAGAATAATCACTGCAACCTATATCTGCTTACTGTATTCATCCTTGGTCTCCCTCTAAAATTTTTACCCCCCCTCCCCCCGGTACTTCCCTCCAATACTAAACTGGTAATTCTTTGATGTCTAACAATGTGTCCTATCAGCCGATCCATTCTTCTAGTCAGTCTGTGCTACAGACCTCTTTCCTCCTCAGTTCTATTGAGAACTCCTCATTAGTTATGTGATCTACCCATCCAATCTTAAGTATTCTTCTGTAGTACCACATTTCAAACACCTCTGTTCTCTTCTTGTCCAAACTGTTTATCGCCCATGGTTCACTTCCATACATGGCTACACTCCATACAAATACTTTGCGAAAAGAAAAATATTCAAATGTGTGTGTATTTCTAAGGGACCAAACTGCTGAGATCATCGGTCCCTAGACTTACACACTACTTCAACTAACTTACGCTAAGGACAACACTCACACCCATGCGCGAGGGAGGACTCGAACCTCCGGCGGGAGGAGCCGCGCAATCCGTGATAGGACGCCTCAAACCACTCAGCCACAACGCGCGGCTGCGAAAAGACTTCTGACACTGAAATCCGTACTCGACGTTGCCAAATTTGTCTTGTTAAGAAAGACTATTATTGCCATTGCCAGCCCACTTTTCATATCCTCCCTACTTCGTCCATCAAGAGTTACGTTCCTGCCCAAATAACAAAACTCGTCTACTACTTTAAGTGTCACGTTTCCTAGCCTAATCTCTCAGCATCACTTGGGTTAATTGGACCACATTCTATTATACTTGTTCTTGTTTTGTTGATGTTCATCTTATATCCTACTTTCAAGATACTGTACCACGTGGGGTAGCCGGATCTGCGGTGCCTTGTCACGGTCCGCGCGACTCCCCCCCCGTCGGAGGTTAGAGTCCTCCCTCGGGCACGAGTGTGTGGCTTTAGAGTAAGTTAGTTTAAGTTATATTAAGTAGTGCGTAAGCTTACGGACCGATGACCTCAGCAGTTTGGTTCCGTAAGACCTTACCACAAATTTCCAAATTTCAAGATGCTGTGTATTACGTTCAGCTGCCCTTCCAAATCCTTTGCTGTTTCGGACAGAATTACGGCGTCATCGGCAAACCTCAAAGTTTTTATTTCTTCTTCCGAAACTTTAATTCCTACTCCAAATTTTTGTTTCCCTTTCTTATTATTCAGCGCACAGATCGAATAACATCGGCGATAGGCTGCAGCTATCACACTCCTTTCGCAACGACTGCTTCTCTTTCGTGTCCCTTAACTGTTAAAAGTGTCGTTTGGTTTATGTACAAGTTGTACGTTGATGGTAATATAACAAATAAAATATGTATTAGGTCTATGAGATATGGGTTTCGTGGCACACTGTGTGAAAATTAATCTGGATGGAAAGGATTGCGCGCAATTAATGCAGTTAATGGTAAGTAAATTATGCAAATAATAGTCGTAAGATTGGGCGGTTAATCTTGCCTTTTCGGTATAGCGCTACTCCGGCGATAAACGTTCTGTTTAGTCGCCGGCCTTAGTGGCCGAGCGGTTCTAGGCGCAACAGTCTGGAACCGCGCGACCGCGGGCATGGATGTGTGTGATGTCCTTAGGTTAGTTAGGTGTAAGTAGTTCTAAGTTCTAGGGGACTGATGACCAGAGATGTTAAGTCCCATAGTGCTCAGAGCCGTACCATTTTCTGTTTAGTCCATGGAAGCACCTTCAGGACAGGAAGGTCTATTAAGCTATACGATGAAAATTTAGGAACTAGTTTAGCGGGAATTGGGTTCGTCTCTCCACCTGTCACGCACGCTTATGGTTGCAAAGAATGAAACGACATCTTTCGGTGTTGGAAGATACGTTGACCATGCAGTCATTGTTGGGACCAACTACGCAGCAGTCAACGTAATAATCGGTAGCTGGGTGGACACAGTTACCTCAGTTGTCACCTACGAAATCTACAACAGAGACGCGAGGTTAGTGGACCGAAATGTTCGCGAGTTTTAGGATTAAAAATAATTTTATTTTAACGACTGCAGACTAGAGAAGAAGGATAGTGACACATTGCATTGCAGGCATGTTGGGAAGGAGATCTGAAGCAGAAGATCAGCCTTTCGCTACCATTGCGACACCGTCATAGGTGTTCGATTCGCGTCACCTGCCGATACGTGCTGCTTTTTCCAGACTACGCAGACGGTTTGCGAATAACCTCTAGTCTTCGCTTTTTGGTGAGGCAAGTCGTAACACCTCGTTACCAGAGCGAACCTCTTAAAATGGCACTGATCTTATCTCCGAGGAGTGTGTAAACACAAAAGGTGGTGTATGCATATAATTTGTAATGCGTCAATTGCCGCACGCCCGACGACTGACCATTGCGATAATCAACATTCGGCTAATTTGCATCTGTTTGAAATTTTGCATTTGGTTTGAAATGTAACGTGGCGACACGCCTGCGTGTCTGAAGCTCAGCTGCAAATGCTTGTCGAGAACGAGTTGAGGCTGAAGCTGTGGGCCCGCAGCGCTGGGCGCAGCGACCTCGGCGCGGCGTCGCATTCTGTGGCCGCCGCCGCCGGCGCCGCCACCGCAGACCGCAGCCGCTCATGTGCCACCTGTCTTACAGCGCGCGCCTCGCTTTACTGCCTGCCTGTAGGCCGCCCGCAACTGTCGTCACCTCCACCGGGGTGCACGAGGCCACGGCTTTTCTCCAAGAATGTGTACCGCGTCACAGACAGATAATACACCGGTCAGCCCAAAAACTGGACACAAGTCCACACGTGGAAAGGTCGTCGTTCCCCAAGTTTAGCAAGTCCTTGTGTAACGTATCACTTCCGCACGTGCGCAACCGAGAGTTCTGAGAAACGATTATCGAGTTCCGATTCTGCTAGTCGTTACAATAAGTGGTGAGTGTTAAGACTTTCCCCAAGTTGTCTTTCGAGCACCGTCCACTTTGAAATAAGCTTCTGAGAGATCCCGGCATAAGGCAGCAGTTTCCAGAGGTGTGTTGCTGGCGGGAGGAGGGTTCGCCGGTGAGTATGCACTCCGTATGGTCCTCAGTCACGACTGACTAAAATACCAGAATGGTTAAATGATGGAAGGAATGTCTAGGCGGTTGCAAAAGCATGGAGCGACTGGCAATCCATCTGGATAAGGGAAGAAATTCGCGGCTGCTCTGGAGCGTAGGTGCAGCTCCAAAATTTTCAGAATTCTTCCAGTCGGCTGCTAGTGAGCCACAGTGGGCAGTAGTACTACTGGCAATGGAGGAAGATGAAGCAGTTCTCGAGTGCGTTTTCCGTGCGCACCCGTGGCCGACTTATCAGCTTTTCGGCCTTCTTACCAGCTTTTCCAGTTTCTATACGCGAGTGTCACGCGTTAATGAATGTACTCCTACATGTTGTTGCTACTCTGAAGCCTCATATTACATAATTTAGCAGTTAGTAGCTGGGGATACATTCCTTGATGGAAGTGAAGGACTGGGCTAGGGTAAATTGAAGCTAATAAACGGCATGTCTTTCCGGTTTCGATTGTGGCGTGAATCTCAAACTACGGAATTGTTTTGACATTGAGGACATTTCTGCGGAATTCGCGAGGGACCAATTAGGGGCTGAATGTCGCTTGTTTTGCAGTTTGATAGTGTTAGTAACAATTTTGACTTAGTTTGCCTGACGGTAGGCTAGCGCCCTTATTAAGAGCCTTTTAAATGACTGTTGGTGCTCTGACATTGACCCAGGCCCGCCGATAATCGTTTACTGGTAAATCAGTGTTGCTACAAGACGCGTAATTTCTCTCGATCGCTGGCTGCTACTTGAACTCTTGGATTCCGGCGGCGTTTGTACGTGGAACTTTGCACGTCACGGCACCGACGAAGACAACGAGACAATAGAACATTTCACTCGAGTGAAA
Source organism: Schistocerca nitens (assembly GCF_023898315.1). Taxonomy (NCBI): domain Eukaryota; kingdom Metazoa; phylum Arthropoda; class Insecta; order Orthoptera; family Acrididae; genus Schistocerca; species Schistocerca nitens. Next base: position 295,313,911 of record NC_064615.1, on the reverse strand, counting down.
CATATAGTCAGATGACGTCGCCACCACGATATATGGTGGTGAAAATTATGCGAATTTGAATTATCATCTTTGTTCCACCTTTCATTGAAATCCTAGATTTGTTCACTAGAGCTGATGTGCTATGAAATCAGACTAGTGGAAACAGATAAAATTTCTCACGCTCCTGAAGTACCTAAAACATGATTCGGTATTGTGGCATGGAAAACATGAACTGTGCAGGACCTCTGTAATACTGGCGTTGTCCACAGCTATCACTGTGTCTTCTGTTCAAAATGGCTCTGAGCACTATGGGACTTAACATCTATGGTCATCAGTCCCCTAGAGCTTAGAACTACTTAAAGCTAACTAACCTAAGGACATCACACAACACCCAGCCATCACGAGGCAGAGAAAATCCCTGACCCCGCCGGGAATCGAACCCGGGAACCCGGGCGTGGGAAGCGAGAACGCTACCGCACGACCACGAGATGCGGGCTGTGTCTTCTGTGTCGACCGCAGGTCCAAGGGAAGCGAAGCGAAGGTAAATGTCCTCGACAGCGTAATAGCGCTTCCAGCAAGCAAAATGCGTGCTTTGACGCGGGTCTAGACGTGGTTGAACTGGAAGCGGAAGTAATCTTGCGTTCATTTGTATCCATGGCGCAATGAATTTCACCTGACTTTATAGAACTAACACGGAAACACGCTGGGATCGTATACCGGAAACATTCTTTTTTCTTCCGTCAGTGCACTCACCTTCATAGAACAGGAAAAGGTTAGACTGCGACGTTATTGATGGAGGTATGGACATCCAACGTCTTTCCTATGAGCGAGTTTTAATATCACTAACCGGCCACCACTAGCCCTCTTTCGAATATGCTAATGACGACGGCTTCCGAACACACCACCAACTTCAGCGTTTCTCTGATACTCGCAAAACCATAAAAATGGGCTTTCCTCAAAGTCGTTTAAATCAGGAGCATTCCCCATCCGCCGCATAATAAGTGGAACTGACGATGTCCCTGTATTTCTGGTAGCTCTCGTGCCGTGTCAAGTGCTCTCCTAAGACGTAAAATTGATCAGTGTGAGATGATGTCCATGTTTCGTGTGAGGATTATAGCTTCGTGTGTAAATTATGGATGTATTTGTGATAGTTATGATGAAAGGGTAAAATAATGTTTTATCCCTTTTTTAGTTTCGTGTTCATTGTTTCGAGGTAGGCGCTACATTAACAAACACGTAGCGCTTTCGCAGTAACGGATATCATTGACAAATGATTTCAAACTGTCGATTACCGTATTTAGGATGATTGCAGTTGTTCTGGGAATTAGTGTAGGTTCAAAAATGGTTCAAATGGCTCTGAGCACTATGGGACTTAACATCTATGGCCGGCCGCGGTGGTCTAGCGGTTCTAGGCGCTCAGTCAGGAACCGCGCGACCGCTACGGTCGCAGGTTCGAATCCTGCCTCGGGCATGGATGTGTGTGATGTCCTTAGGTTAGTTAGGTTTAAGTAGTTCTAAGTTCTAGGGGACTGATGACCATAGATGTTGAGTCCCATAGTGCTCAGAGCCATTTGAACCATTTGAACATCTATGGTCATCAGTCCCCTAGAACTTAGAACTACTTAAACCTAGAATGAGATTTTCACTCTGCAGCGGAGTGTGCGCTGATATGAAACTTCCTGGCAGATTAAAACTGTGTGCCCGACCGAGACTCGAACTCGGGACCTTTGCCTTTCGCGGGCAAGTGCTCTACCAACTGAGCTACCGAAGCACGACTCACGCCCGGTACTCACAGCTTTACTTCTGCCAGTACCTCGTCTCCTACATTCCAAACTTTACAGAAGCTCTCCTGCGAACCTAGCAGAACTAGCACTCCTGAAAGAAAGGATATTGCGGAGACATGGCTTAGCCACAGCCTGGGGGATGTTTCCAGAATGAGATTTTCACTCTGCAGCGGAGTGTGCGCTGATATGAAACTTCCTGGCAGATTAAAACTGTGTGCCCGACCGAGACTCGAACTCGGGACCTTTGCCTTTCGCGGGCAAGTGCTCTACCAACTGAGCTACCGAAGCACGACTCACGCCCGGTACTCACAGCTTTACTTCTGCCAGTACCTCGTCTCCTACATTCCAAACTTTACAGAAGCTCTCCTGCGAACCTTGCAGAACTAGCACTCCTGAAAGAAAGGATATTGCGGAGACATGGCTTAGCCACAGCCTGGGGGATGTTTCCAGAATGAGATTTTCACTCTGCAGCGGAGTGTGCGCTGATATGAAACTTCCTGGCAGATTAAAACTGTGTGCCCGACCGAGACTCGAACTCGGGACCTTTGCCTTTCGCGGGCAAGTGCTCTACCAACTGAGCTACCGAAGCACGACTCACGCCCGGTACTCACAGCTTTACTTCTGCCAGTACCTCGTCTCCTACATTCCAAACTTCGCAGGAGAGCTTCTGTAAAGTTTGGAATGTAGGAGACGAGGTACTGGCAGAAGTAAAGCTGTGAGTACCGGGCGTGAGTCGTGCTTCGGTAGCTCAGTTGGTAGAGCACTTGCCCGCGAAAGGCAAAGGTCCCGAGTTCGAGTCTCGGTCGGGCACACAGTTTTAATCTACTTAAACCTAACTTGCCTAAGGACATCACACAACACCCAGCCATCAAGAGGCAGAGAAAATCCCTGACCCCGCCGGGAATCGAACTCGGGAACCCGGGCGCGGGAAGCGAGAACGCTACCGCACGACCACGAGCTGCGGGCGAATTAGTGTAGGTACATGGCCGCCAGTTCTGGAACTGTGTCGAATGCTGGTAATCTCGGTTTGGTTTGGCAGAGCGTTGTAGAGTGTCAGGCAGCGCCACCTGTCGCCACGGATGCGGCCAGTCGTGGTCGGCGCCTGTCGTCACCGTGGCGCCGCTCGGTTGCACATCGGCACACACTATCTCTCCATCTTTTAATTAACAAATTTCAATCTGCTGATTTTAATTAGTCACCTTTTGTATTTGATCTGCCGGTAATTAAAAGTTATGGACAGGGTGTGGGGTGACGCTGCACGGCGCAGCATATTACACCCTCGATTGAACATTCACGAGAACGCTGCCAAATTTTCGTTCCGGAGATGAAGCGGCGTGGAGTAACTCCTGTTACGAGATTTTGATCAAAGCGAGAATTGCTTATAGCGGCTCCAGTTGCCCCTGGAACAAGATGGACGCCTTGAGAGCGTAACGAACTTAGTGCCGCGTTGTCGACAGCTGCAAATAATGACACCTGCCTGTAAAACGTTTTAGTAATTATTTGAATCGTGAGCGATGGATGTTTGTGGTTCTACATAGGTGAGAGATCGCTATCAACCCTCGAAAGAAATTCGTGAATGTGACTTAGATGGTCGGTGTATCTGACGTTACCGCTTAACTTACAAAACTTAGCTAAATAGCGGTTGGCTCAACTGCCTTCTGTTACAGATATTGACAGACAGCTGCATTTGATTTCCTGTGGAATCCGTACCGGATGCTAGAGAAGAATGTGAATGTACAAAATATGACTCAGTGGAACTGTATTGTAAATATTGCTCTGTGGCGTTGGTTTTAAATAATTTCTAACAAGCCTCATTCGTGATAGGTAAACCACTGAACACAAGCCTCCCCCACGGAATTGCAGAAACACTTAGCCATTAATGATTATGTTATTGCTTTCGATATAAATCAAGTTAACAATAGGGGCAAATTTCTGGATGCAGGTCATACAAGTCATAAGATCGCTGTAGAGAAAGCATGACTGTCATTTAATGAATATCGTTGCAACTTCTGTTCAGAGCAACAGAAACACGTTGACAATTTCTTTACTTTAAGTAACATCGGAATATTTTGTTTAGGAGAATGTAAACTTCTGAAAGGAAACTAACAAATTTGATGACAGTTGTTCCATACGTTTATAAGTAATTTGAGATATTTTGCTCTAGAGACTGTAAACTGTTCAAAGGAAAAACTTACAGGTTAGATGATAGTTTGGAATACGCACGTATCGTATATAAATGAGGCAAGGTGGTAGTTATTGTCTGTTGCTAGTGTTGTCGACTAGCTAATTTCGTGTGTTATATACTCTGTGTTCACGGAAATGCGTATTGTAATATGTTTTTAGCAATCTGTCAATCTTTAGTTGGGAAGACATAATAAATGGAGCCACTTGACTACGCATTTTCCAAATTTTCTTTTATTCATTTGCGGGACACACGATCTTTAGATAATTGTCAGCGAATTTCTATAGTATATTATTCTGTACGCTAAAAATCAAACTCGGATTAGTCATTTGTCATTGTGTAGGGAGTTACTACACACAGTCCGCTACCCAATTTCGTAAGTTCACTGCTGAATCTGAGGAACGATCCCCACGTCCATTAGTGGCGAGTGAATGGAGCGCTGCCGAAAGGTTCCAGCCAGAGCTTCGGTGGCGAGCAGCCTGCGGACGTGGACACGTCGGTGAGAGCGCGCGCGCCGCCCTCCGTCTAATCCGCGGCGCTCTTAAAAACCGTTCCCGGCGCGCCGAATAATGAATGCCGCGGCGGCCGGCGGCCGTCTTGCGCGCCGTCTCGATGCATGTTTTATGGCGCCGAGAAATGGCTGCGATCCGGCCGCGCCAGCCCGGCCCGGACCGGCGCGCCCAAACGGAATCGTTAATGCGGCGCCGTGTTTACTATGCGTCGCGGCAAATCCGTTTTGGTGCCGAGGGCGGGCCGGCTGTGTGAGCTGCGCTGACCCAAACAGCGCCGGCGGAGCCCTCGTCAGCTGGCTGGGCCTCGCGCTGCGATAACGCATGTTTCTCATCGTCGTATTTCCTCAATCCCACCACGACGCTGCAAACATTTCTTCCGTAATTACGTTGGCTGAGTTCTCTCCTTGCTGACAATGTCCAATGGTTGAGGCTGGTTTGCGGAAAACCGGAAGTTTTCTCGGGATTGCATTTCTCTTTCGGATAATAATAAGCCACATAAATTGTTCTGCACGCGAGTCTATTGCTGCGTTACATTATCGTTCCGTAACAAGATTCACCCTTCTTACGTGATTGAAAGTTTTCTGTAAGAGGAACAGAAGGCATTGAGCCGCAGTTTAGGTGATCTTAGATCAGTCATTCTATTTACTTCAGAAAAAGACGCCAAATCGCTCATCTTTAAAAATTTCCGCACTTAAATGTTCCACAAAATCCCACCACGTATTTTTGTAATTGGCTTGAATGGAACGAGAAACGCTCACAACCTACATCACTGTAGAAGGAAGTACAAAACAAGAGTTTGAGGAGTTACAGTTAGTACATCCTATATGAAAAACTTCAAGAGAAAGAATGCACCCTAAAGCTGCCGGCGACTGTATTGTAGAAAATGTAACGAGAGTTTGCAGAGTTGTAATTTTCCACGTATTTTTCCTCGAACCGAAAATACATGTGCCTCACTGAGGGAATTAAATATTAGCATTAAGGCGTAAGTAAAGAATGTACCCTCTATGGAATTCACACTGCTATTTGAACACCATTGAATTAGCACTTGGCCGGCCGCGGTGGTCTAGCGGTTCTGGCGCTGCAGTCCGGAACCGCGGGACTGCTACGGTCGCAGGTTCGAATCCTGCCTCGGGCATGGGTGTGTGTGATGTCCTTAGGTTAGTTAGGTTTAAGTAGTTCTAGGGGACTTATGACCTAAGATGTTGAGTCCCATAGTGCTCAGAGCCAATTAGCACTTGCCTCTCTCGTAAGCCACTAACAGCACTCCTCTTGGATTGCAAAGCACAGCTTTACCACTCTGCAGGTAAATTTAAAGTAGTTCATCTTTATCTAAGGCAATGAAATTACTAAGGAGCTGCATATAATATAGTCTTCGGTGTGTGATTTTTTTCTTCTTTTTAATTTTATTTTTGCCAATTCAGCAACGTCTGTTCGATGTCAGAAATGCGGAACCATTCGTAGTTTCACTTCACCCGATCGGAATCATGCTCGACGCTTTTCATCATCATTTAAAAAAGGGTTGGGGGGAGGGGGGGAGTTAGAGGTTACGTGTGGTATTTGTAATGGTTCGCAAAAGATAACTTCCCGTTGATAAAAAATGCTAACAACAAACGCGCTTTCCGATGTTTTGCAGATAAAGTGATCGCTGGAAAGGTGAACAGGCAAACCTGTTCCATGAAGGATAGTAGCGTGTACTATCGTCAAGATGTGCGAAACAACAGAGGCAGCAAGTAGTAGGTCCAGTGACTGACACACATAACGCGTGTGAGAAGTCTGACAGATGGATCGAAGAGATTCGCACCATTCGCGAAAAGATGAAAGATGCGATAAAAGTGGGAACAAATGTCGAAGAGCAGAATTCACACACATCAATGACGCTGGACTCAATCTTCGTCGCAGTCTTGCGCGGGCCTTAGCCATAGGAGGACAGTAATTATCGTTCAGTATTTGTAATTCCAAAGCTCAGAGATGTCACGCACTCGTACACAGTTCCCGGCCAAAGGTCAACGTTTTTCATTGTGTACTTCAGCAGTCGTGGACAGTCCCAGTTAGTGCCGTAAGGTGCTGATCGCGCCACGGGCTCGCATGTGAGGAACTACCGGCTAAACAGGCGATACCCGAAAGACGGTCGCCCACTCGGGAGTTTCCCTGGCTGCCTGCGCGCGGCGCCGCATCATGCAAATTTGTATGCGGGCTCCCGCGCATCCGGCCCGGGCGCCACCGACGTGCCGCACTTCACAAAGCACCTCGCGCCCGCTCGCCGCCGCTGACTTCACCTCCTGCCGCCACAGCCACATTTTTACTATTTGTAACTTGCGGGTAAATGTGAAAACCATTGGACTACTACTCTTACGTAGTAGGCTGCTGACCAGAATAATATACACAAGAACTGGACGAACACCAGTTTGGTTCCAGGAAGGTGAAAGATGTGAGACAAGCATTTCTGACGCTACATCGATGATAAATCAGAATACCTTTCTTGTATTGCTCCTAGAGAAAGTCTTTGACGATGTAAGGTAGCACATAAGCCATTCACAGTCATCAGAAGATTGGGCCTGAAATGTAGACAGTCTACAATTCCTACAAAACCAAAACGGTAGCAATATAAATCGAAGGTCAAGGAAGCCAAGTTCGCGTTTCGAAGACTGCCACGCAGGATTGCAACTTGTCACCACCGTCACTCAATTTGTACGTCGAAGAAGCAGTGAGAGGAACGAAAGAAAACTTGGCCATGACAACTGAAGTCCAAGGGGAACAACATTAGTGCTAACGTTTGATGATGAGGTGGCCTGTCTAGCCGGATATAAGGGACAGGATACGTAGTACAAATGTGCCGTAAGGGTAAATAAAAAAAGACAACTTCATAAAGAGTATACAAAAAAGAACAACTACTTAACACCGTAGTAAAGGAAACGGCGCAGTAGTGCAAGAAGTAAAAGTATTTTCCTATTTGGGAACCAAGAGAGAGGAAAGCTGCTTTCAGACTAGAATTAGCAAAGCATATTATAGATGATGCGCTGCTGCTTGTAGTAGTTTCGTGAAGCTCTGGAGAGTAACAAAATATAAAGACTGGATGACGACATAAAACTAGTCGAGAATGATGACTTAAAACCGATGTGGCTATCAGTAAGTGACATCAAGCAGCAGCTGAGGGTTGACGTCATGATTGGCCAAGGCTCTTCATGTTGTTGTTGTTGTTGTTGTTGTTCGTGTTGATGTGGTATTCAGCCCCAAGATGCAGTTATCCATGGAGTTCTATCATGTGCAGGCCTCTTCACCTTCGATTAACTACTACAACTGACCTCCTTCTGAATCTGCTCTCTGCGTCAGTCTCTTGGTCTCACTCTACGATTTTTAACCCCCCCCCCCCCAATACTTCCCTCCAGTACTTAATTGATGATCACCCTTGATGTCTCAGAACGTATTCTATCATTCGATTCCTTCTTTTTATCAAGTGGTACCAGTAATTTCCTTTCTCCCCAATCTGTTCATAAAATGCACTGTGATGCATAATAGCGCTGTGTTATACACTAAAGGCAGAAAAGAATGGAGGATTAAAGTGTAAAATGTGTCATATTAAATATAACAAATCGAAATATGCATGAATTTACTTTCTGTAAGTTAAAATATGCGAACATGCACGGAAAAACTACGGTTGTTTGGTAGTATCAGGCCATGAAATGAATAATACCAGAGTTTGAGATGCGTAACAAACATATAAAAGCATGAATGTGCATGGAGATCCTGGCTATAATACTAACTATAACCAAAATGAGTTTCATTGCACTATAAATGCGTTATTCTTTTAAATGTATCTGCAGTCATCTATAATTCATGATTTTAAGTACTATTTCTGCAATTCAAATAAGTAAACAAGAAAATCAACAGTTGACTTGACGCCGAAAAATACGGGAGAAAAGAATGATTTCGCAAAATATTTGAAAAATCATGACCCATAGCTGAAGAAGTGTTTGAAGCTGTTATCGAGGTAGCCGGCCGAAGTGGCCGTGCGGTTACAGGCGCTGCAGTCTGGAACCGCAAGACCGCTACGGTCGCAGGTTCGAATCCTGCCTCGGGCATGGATGTTTGTGATGTTCTTAGGTTAGTTAGGTTTAACTAGTTCTAAGTTCTAGGGGACTAATGACCTCAGCAGTTGAGTCCCATAGTGCTCAGAGCCATTTGAACCATTTTTTTTGTTATCGAGGTACGTAGCCAGATAAAGAAACAAACTGAAAGAGAGAATCATGCACACGACCTCTTCTGAACTGTGTAATAAAAGAGCAGTGCTTTTGCCGGCAATAGATGGACTCATTGAAAATCTGGAGAAGAAATTTCTTCGAAACAAGGACTTCTTACCTTCAGTCGAAAGAATGTTACACGTTAAGTGACATCGCGAGAATTTAAATAATGTGTCCGAACTGTAAGTTTACTTTGAGAACAGGGTGCCGTAAACCGAAATTTAAGCAGAGTACACCGTATGGCGTGAGAAATGGTGTTATCAAGAAAAGTCCCTCCTCCGTACAAAACATGTTGGTTTGTGTTGCTTGTGACAAGACCTTTGTCCAGACATCCGATATATTTTGTGTATACTTGCGTCCCTTCCAATATCAGTGTGCGAAGCTGAGAACTCATTTTCGACAGTGGAACGAGTGAAGACTTCCTTGAGGAACACAATGGGCAATGAAAGGTTGACTGGACTAGTGTTAATGTCAGTGGACTATCCTCTTCCTTTTACAGGATGTCATGGAAAGAGAAGTGACACCAAGGCTTTTACTACTGTTACCAAATCAAATTCTATGGTATTTATACGCGCATAAAAACAAATTTAAAGTTATTTAAGAAAATTGGTGACAACTGTCAATTATAGAAAAATATTTTTAGATAATAAATTATCTGAGAAATGTGTCTTTCATGTAAAACAAAAGGTTATTTGGTTGATAGACCTATCTGATCTTTAATGAATACTCTTATTTTATTAACTTCTATAATACAAGGAAATAATATTTTATTTCGTTATACAACTCTAAAGTATTTTCAGTTAAATTAATCAACTCAGTTTATATTTTTCCTCTTGCTGTCGTGTATACATAATTGACATAAATATTCACATAAAGATTTTTTCTACTCAACTACGTATTAAATACTGTTTTAATCTATTTAAAATTATTCGAAATAATTATTTTTACTTATATTCTTTTATTTAGTAGTATTTTCACGTTTTACTGCAAGATTATGTTCTACGACGAAATGTCTTTTTAATATCGTTGGAACAGTGAGTCCAACCATCACAGCTCTAATACATTTGTAAATAAATCTGATATAAACGACAATATATGTTGTACATCGTCGAGTTGCTTATTAGCGTCGAAGACTGTATTTTAATTCATTTGGCTATAGAGTGAAGTTATCGTATTGCCAAGTAAAGAAATATTTAATTGTGTGTGCATTTGGTTATTAATGAAAAACATGCGTCTTTAAGGTCCTCTTTAACAAATCGGTGTCCTCCTCCCTCGCCCATGTCAAAATCGTGGTTACGTCCTCGAGTAGGCAGGTTGAAACGGGTGCAATAAACAGAAATGCAGTTTGCTAGGAGTGTGACATGTTTCGAAGTGACGTGAGCAGCTGCGGCCTTATTACGCGCGCTACGGCACGGAGCATCTTGAGAAGCGCGCGCCTGGCCGCGACGGTGTGAGGGGCCGCGCGCGTCGCTGCGGCCGGCGATTTGCGCAGCGAGGCGAGGGGTGTCCGCTGGCGCGTGAGCGCCGTCGCTGCGGCTGCTCACCCCGTTGTTCCGGGAAACAACGCGCCCAAGACAGGCGCGCCCGCATCGCCGGCCGCGCACAATTAAAATATACATGTTATCATTAAATTCTTCCGGCAGGCGTGGCACGCCAACAATGGCGCGCTCGTTAGCCCCTCCCGCCCCTTACCTGCCGCGGCCGCACAATGCCCGCAACCGGCCGCCATTACGCACCGCGCGGCGACGCTCGGATTACGAGTGATTCCCGCCCCGCGCCGCGCGTCATATATTAATGATATCGTAATCCGCTTATTTAACGGGAGGTTTGCCGGCCGCCGCTGCCGCACAGTGGGCAGATCGCCGAACGGCGCTCCTTGCGCCACGAGCATGTCGTTATACGGCTTAACGAGAGCCGCGTCTCGCCTTTGTGGTCCTCCACTGCCACCTGCTTCTCCTCCTCACGGGGGATTATCACTCGTTCGCTGCTGTGTGCTGCCCGCTTGTTGCTTTTTGCGCCGGATTAAATTTTGTCTGCGGAAATTGCTCCTTTCGCGTACAGCGTTTACTACTTTCTCTCTGTTTGTGATACCGCGTTTTGAAAGCTCTTTCTCCGGATTTTCGATCTAGGCTGGAAATAAATAGGTGCTGTATTTACCACCCAAAAGACAGATTAAAGCCGGCTTTTCTTGTGAAATTCAAAAAAATGGTTCAAATGGCTCTGACCACCATGGCACTTAACATCTGTGGTCATCAGTCCCCTAGAACTTAGAACTACTTAAACCTAACTAACCTAAGGACATCACACACATCCATGCCCGAGGCAGGATTCGAACCTGCGACCGTAGCAGTCGCGCGGTTCCGGACTGAGCGCCTAGAACCGCGAGACCACCGCGGCCGGCCTTGTGAAATTCCTTAAAGAGGTGTGCGTCCGCGTGAACTCACCAGTTCCGGCATAATTGAATTCTCAGCCGTTTCCCTTGTGACTAAGGAGTCAAATAGCGTGTTATCTTAGTAAATGGAGGAATAGGGTGCAGCACTGTAAGACAGAAACTGTACAGTCGTGCTGCCCTCTGTCGCCCTGTCTTTACTCAACTTTTCATAACTGCACCATCGCGACAAAGAAGTTAACCTACTTCACAGTTTTCGTGTTAAGTATTACTCTGACATTCAGTTACTTAACATAATTATAAAATTAGGCGTGAGAAATTGGTGAGAGTATCAATAACTACCCAACTGGCGACTGTTGCTATTGTTCGACGAAAAATATTGATAGATATTGCTGTCGCAGTTCCCCGATAAAAAATTGTCGTGAATATTTGCGGATACAAAACAAAGTAGTACTGTTGAAAAAAATGTAGTACTTGCTCATTTTAACAAAAATTTTGAACTAAATTAGTCATGCTGTTGTTACATTCATCAGTCCGAAGATGCAGTTCTCCATGCTACTCTATCCTGTGCGAGCCTCTTCATCTCTGAATAGTCCTCCTGAATCTGCTTACTGTCTTCATCTCTGTGTCTCCCTCTACGATTTTTACCTCCCGTGAACCCTCCAGCAATGGATTGCTGATCCATTGATGCTTCAGAACATGTCCTATAAACCACATGTAGTATAAACCGATACCGTATTTTACTCAACTTGTACCACAAATTTCTTTTCTCCCCAATTCCATCCAGTAGCTCGTTAGATACGCGATATACCCCTCTAATATTCAGCATTCTTCTGTAGCACCACATTCCGAAAGCTTTTTGCTCTCTCCATGTCCATCCTATTTGTTGTCCGTGTTTCACTTCTATAAACGGCTACACGCATACTAGTTCCTCCATATAAGGCTTCGTAAATCGTAAATATCTATTTGATGTTAACAGGTCTCTCATTAGTGAGAGTGTCATTGAAACTCCTCCATCTCAGCGTACGCCACAACAAATTTAGTTAATTCTTATAAAACATCCATAACATTCTGTTTGTGCAATTTGGACCATTGTTTATGGTGTTACGAGGTGGAAATTTTCCTTCATCATATCCACTGCCGCTGTGGCATCTTCCAGGTCGTAGAAAGTTGATGCTTCGAAAGCATCGGCTTGTGCTACTGAGTTAAGTCCAGCGTTCATTCGCAGGTGAGAGGGAGTCATTTAGGCTGTTCAGATTCCTTAGGGCAATATATGCCGTCAAGTATCTTCACTGTACAAAGTAATGTTTCGACACATGTAGGAAGTAAATAGCCTAATCGGGGCTCAGCACGCAGCGTTCCTATAGTTTTGAAAAGATACATGCTAATTATGCGGGTAATCAGAATTATCGTTACGATGTTTTGCTGTGAGAAGACCCGTGGCGTGAAATTCAAGTGGTGCAAATAAATTACTGCCAAATCTAGTAGATGCAAATTACCGCCAGAGAAGAGGATGTCATTTTTTAGGAACTGTACATAAGTAAAGAGTACTTTGTTTTCTTATATTCTGTGCAGAAGTAGTGAGACGCTTCACTTGTAGTTTTATCCGCGCCCACATCAAGTAACTTCTGAAGCAAGCAAATTTCTAGCTTTTTTTCTGAGATGAATTTCCGTTCTACTGCTTTCAATTAGTGATTGACCAGTCGCTCTTCATGAAAAGTTTCAACTTGAAAGTGTTGTGTAACAATAAAGAAGATATCGAATTTTGAGATGTTTAGTAGGTTCGATGGGAAGTGCGCCGAAGTAGTTGCTGGCAGCGTTGCTTTTGTGGTGGGGCTGTTCGCTGACTCTCGATGTCGGCCGGTGGGACGATTTGCGTCACGGCGGCGACTCCGCGTCGTATCTCGTCGGCCGGAGCGCTCGACTTGCTCTTAAAGTAATGAGCCCCTCTTGTCACCTAAATGCGTTCTTAAGCGATCCACGCCGTAAAATAGCCGACGCGCTGGTTTTCTCGGATTCCAGCGGCGGGAAGGTTTTTCTGTACCTGGCCTTTATTTATCTTTCACCAGGACACCGTAAAGTACACCACAACACAGACTTCATTGCATCTGTGAAGAATCTGGCGCTTAAATATTGCTACAAGGACGGCGCGCGCCGAGAGTAAAACACACCGTGCAGCGGACACTATTTTATCTTTATCACTCGCCGTACGTGTTGGAAATACCTCGTGCTTGTTTACTGGGCGACGGCGGCAGGAATCTCCGATGCAGTTGTCAGATAGCAGCTCTTTTACTTTATGTGATGCCACCCATTAATGAAGTGATTGTCAGTGTCACACATGGTCGACCCGATTAAATTATCTTCGTTTTAAGCGCGATTAGTATCATGACAGGATATAGTTGTGTTGTCGTATGAGTACCCAAAGTAATTCAAATAAGATATTTTTTTGAAAGACTCAAGCTAACCGTATCTTCTTTCGAAGCTCACAAATGGAACACAAGTTACCCTGCGTGAATCTCTCTGTGCTACTGCTTGTCTTTTTAAGTAAAACGATTATAGTTTCGGCGTTATTGCGAAAACACGGGCTGTTATCAATTAATTTCTATTAACCGAAGCTTTGGCTGCAATTCAGCCCTACGTGTCTGGCTGCAATTCAGCCCTACGTGTCGTCAGTCACACGTACTGGAATCTGTTTCTTCAAACATAAAAGCACCGTCCGAACAAGCCTCGTTAGGCCCAACGGTATCGACCGACCGCCGTCTCACCCTCAGATCATAGGCCTCACCGTATGCGGATACTGAGGGGCATTTGATCAGCACGCCACTCGCCTGGCCGTTGTCAGCTTTCGTGACCAGCGCCGCTTCTTCTCAGTCAAGTAGCTCCTCAGTTGGCCTTAGAAGGGCTGAGTGCACCCCGCTTGGCAACAGCACTCAGCAGACCCGGACGATGATCCATCCAGATTCTATCCAGGCCCGACAGCGCGTAACTTCGGTGACCTGACGGGAATCGGTGTTACCACTGCGGCGTGGCCGTTGGCATCAGTCACACTAGCCTGGTAATATCATGAACAGAGTTACATAACTTTCTTTTATGGATGTGTGAAAAGTAAAAATTTTTGCGGCTCATCTAATAAAAAAGTGGCATTGTCAAACGGTACGACTTACCCATGAAAAAAGTTACGAAGGTAATTACGTAAGTCATTATATGTTTTAAATGAACATCGTAAGTCACTAACAATTCCAAAAGAGAAACTAATTAAAAGTATCAGATATAGTCACACGTACAAAAATAAGAACTACAATTAATTTCGACAGAAATTTTGAAAAGCGTGACTAATTCTCGCACTCTGAAGTACATAAACGGGCATATAAACTGTATAAAATGAAATGTATCACATTAAGTCAGGCTATATGCTGTTCATTATCAGTCACGAAATTCTCAACCCCCCACCCCCCGCCGCATGTGCTTGTCTTGCTTCTAAGGCGAGAAAATATCGAGCTAGGTAGGAAGAAGGTAAAATCAGTTTAATGACTGCTACCTGCTTTGTGTAACAGTAATGGGTGGCAAGAACTCTGCAAATGGCTCTGAGCACTATGGGACTTAACATCTGAGGTCATCAGTCCCCTAGACTTAGAACTACTTAAACCTAACTAACCTAAGGACATCACACACATCCATGCCCGAGGCAGGATTCGAACCTGCGAGCGTAGCGGTCGCGCAGTTCCGGACTGAAGCGCCTAGAACCGCTCGGCCACCGCGGTCGGCGAACTCTGCAAATTTTATATTTTGTTATGATGACTTCCGGGCCGTTAGTTTTCGATGTACGAGTATTAGCATACAGCAAGGCAAAGATCCTGCGTTATGCTATTAAAAGCGTTATGTATTACGTTTGCCATAAGCTCAATATTATAATAGCATATTGCGTCATTCCTTAAATGCTGGAACAGCGTTGCGTTCTTCGTGCCTGTGTCGACGTCAAGCACAGTTCGCACAGTGATGCTACGATTGGAACCAACATTCACTGCCATGAACTTCTTCATAATTCTTAACGTTAATGCTCTTATGTCTATTGCAAGATACCAGAACATAAAGTTAACCTAAAGTTAACTGCTTAACGCAGTAAGTGTGTATCTGGTTGTTAGGAAGACTTTTTGTAAAGGTACAAATCTATGTGGTTGACACGAGTTAGCGAAATAAAATCGAGTCGGTACATGCCCGTCCGTAAGAGTGAACCTTTCCATTAAGCTGCCTATACGTAGAATCCTTATTGTCAGTGCACAGTGTACCTCTGGTCCAGAACTGCACCACATTTTCCTCTTACCCGTGATCCGTATCCAGTAGGAGACTCCATAATTGACCCTGGAGGCTCACCTAGACACGACACGATGACAATATTGAGATGGTAGTCGTCATCGGGCAGAGGTTTCTGAAAGACGCTGTGGCGGCGGCAGGTGGCGGTGCCAGGCGGCGAGCGCTTGGTATTCACGCTGCCGGCGCCAGCAGGAAACAATATTTCGAAGGCGTCCTTGGGGGTGCATCCTGGACCTGGACCAGCCGGGAATTCTTGGCCACGCCGCGCGACGCGCTTCCCGCACCCAGTATCTGACGCCGTCTTTGTCACTTTTAATTCACTGTCGTGGCCGCATCCTCTGATGACATAACCCGTCACGATCGTTTTCCGAAAAGCTGCAATGTACACTGCGTAAGACTCTGCAGCATATGTCTGATGATACTCTAAATTTTACCGTAGCACTCGTTACGTGATTAGGCACGTGAAGAGTTCCTGGCATCCTTACAATGTTGCAAATATACACGTGTCAGGGAAAACAGAACACCTTGAACGACTATGAGACAGGACGTTCGTATTCATTACTATGTTGTGCAGAAATCATTAGCATTTGGACCATGTCGGCCAGCAGGTTCAAGATCATCACCATATCGCGGGGCAACACCACCTACGGGTGAAATGTGCCCTGTGCCTCTCGTTGTCGCTATAAACCGAATGTAATGATCAGTACGATTTGGGCTGACGCACAGCATGCCTCGCTGACGTATGCGCTAATCGCACCGTCAAATCTGTCAGTTTGAAAGAAGGCGCATTATTGGCACGAGAGAATGTGATGCATCAATCCGGTAAATCGTTGCTCATGTTCAAAAATGGCTCTGAGCACTATGGGACTCAACTGCTGTGGTCATAAGTCCCCTAGAACTTAGAACTACTTAAACCTAACTAACCTAAGGACAGCACACAACACCCAGCCATCACGAGGCAGAGAAAATCCCTGACCCCGCCGGGAATCGAACCCGGGAACCCGGGCGTGGGAAGCGAGAACGCTACCGCACGACCACGAGATGCGGGCTGTTGCTCATGTGGGACGACGTTTTTCGGCAGTGCAACGGTTGTATGCAGAATGGTTCACGGAAGGCTGTAGAAGACGACGAGGTGGGTCAGGTCGCGCCACCGAGACCAACTCCCGAGAAGATCGACACCTCATCTGAATGGCATTGCAGGGCAGATCTGCATCTTGCTGGGCTCTGGTGCATCATTGGAACAGTGTAACACATTGCACACTATCAGGGGTGATAGGCCGTCACCGTTTATTACGGTATGGGTTATGTGGGCGTCGTTCACTTCTCCGCCCACCTTTGACGAATGTGCGGATACATGCTAGACGGCAGTGGTGTACGGAACGATGTCACTGGGGACAGGAATGGCATCAAATAGTGGTTTAGGATGAATATAGGACCTGTTAGTTTGAAAATGATGGCGGCATTTTGGTTCGCTGCAGACAGTGGGCGCGGCATCAGAGTGACTGCATTCGCACAAGAAATACAGCGCAAACTCAAGGCCTTATGGTGGAGGGTGGTATTGGGTACAACCACAAGTCAACTTGGTGCGCGTCCAGGGCACTGTGACCAGTGTAACGTACGTGAATGACATCCTGCGACCCGTAGCCATACCCTTTAGGCACAACACCCCATACACCATTTTTCAGGAAGGCAATGCGCGACCACATGTTGCTGCACGAGCAGGTGCCGTTTTGGTGTCACAGGATATCAGCGTTTCGCCGTGGGCCCCCAGATCGCCAGAGTTGTCGCCAATTGAAAATGTCTGGGATATAGTGAAACGACGGGTGTAGGGTTACGACCCAATGGCAACCACCACAGATGTACTTTGGAACCGTGTGAATGCAGCATGGGTGGTTATACCACAGGACGCCACTTGCGCCTTATACGCGTCGATGCCGTCACGCATAGAATAATTTCAATTTATCAGAGCCCAAGGCGGACCCTGTGCCTACTAGGCAACAGGACACATGCTGGACCGAAGTGACTGAAATGCTGATCATTTCTGCAGAACATGGACGTCCTACCTCTAGTCGTTCAAGGTGTTCTGTTTTTGTGAACCTGAGTGTATGTCATAATTTCAATTATTAATAAAAATTCCGATAAAACACCAAACGTCGGTATTTTTATTTTGTCGAGAATGATGGGTTGTAATTTAAAAAATTTCTCAACGCCTGGGAAATGAGTGACACCTAACTAGCGTTCTGGATGTTCAAAGATGCATGCTATGCCTAGTTCATCGGAGAAACGCAAAAGTCTTTCAAGATATTAAATGAAATACTGTAAGAGCAGTGAAATTATTTTGCCTATTTAACAAAAAAAGTTGTCTGTGATGAATTCCTTTTGTTATGGAGCTCTGTACGCAGTTCAGTTGCAGGCCTCTGGTCCTCTGTTGGTACGTTTACGTTTTGAGTGTATAGTGCAAGAGCAATCACTCCCCTTCCCTTATTTCAACTCCAGAGTGATTAAACGGAACACATCTTGCACATAAAAACACCATAAATTCCGTGAATACCTTGCAAGGTGCTATCATGCATTACTTCAGAAAGTACACAAGGTGCCAGCGAGCTGATCGATACACAAAGTATGATCGCTGCAGAGTCCCCACGCTGCCTGGCGCATTGGCTCTCAGCGGCCACTCTGCAGTGCCTGCGTGCACAAAGAACCTGGAAAGTCCGGTTACATTTCTCGACAGGGAGCAGATTATATTGGACAGACTGACTTGCCCAGTTTCTTAGATGGCACTTGGAGTGGCAGAGTGGAACTCGACCACCTAATAAAAACTTGATGGAGAAAGTTGTTTAGAAAATATTGAAATTTGTATTGTGCCACCTGTATGTGAGATACTCTAAGAACGACAGAGCGTGCATATTCACTCAGTGCCAGCCAAGAAACTTTTGTTCCATGATCGGAGCACTTCAGAAAATATTGCTTTTGAAATACTTAGATATTCTTCATTTTTCTACAAATCATCCTACGTACTGAACTTCTGTGACAAAATATTTAGGCAACTGCAATAGAATGAGCACAATTCCAGTATGACGTTAAATCAAACACTTCTAGGCTATGTGCAAGGCGTTCCTATTTCAGTGTAGCTCTTACCGAAGCACAATGTAGAAAGATCTTACTGAACAAATGGAAAATCAACCGCAAGCTAGCGAGTCGTGTTGGCTGACGTGCCGGTAGCGGTCACGGCAAAATGGCGAAGCGGGAGGAAGGAAGGAACTGAGGCGCGCAACCTCGTGCTGTCTAATATCGCGACTGCGTCGATAGTGAGTGAGGAAAAGTTGGAGATCGTTTCCGTATTGAAACTCGGTGGGACAGTTGACGTCTCCCTGTGGCTGAGGCTGCCGGCGGTCCCCCTCGGACGAGGCACCTGCACCCCCGCGGCCTCGGGCCGCGTCCCCGAGGCGTGGCCGCTTCCCACGGCCGCTGTGCTGCTGGGCCGTTTTTTGCGGCGGTCGCGCGCTGGCGCGGGCCGCAGCAGACGCTGCCGGCATCTGGCGGAGACCACACGCGCCGAGCTGCCGCCAAAGCCGCGACTACCGCCTTTTTGCCATTCCGCACACTTGCTGCTGTCACGGGGTGGCTGCAACACAGCATTGTACCGCTTCTCTGCAACCTGGTCCCTACCGCATTAACGTGGAACCGATGGGCGATTAGAAAATTTTACAACTAACAGACATAAAAAATTGGCTGTAGGTAAAAAAGGCTAACTAACCGTGCTCTACGGGATTGGAACAACAAGTAGCTAAGCGATTGAACTGAAATGCTGGATTGTGTATTCTATATGAGTTCGTTTACTTCCCATTTCTTTAGAGTAAATAAGGTTTTTTTATTGTTTTGTAATAAGATTGGCTTACGGGATGTGCCCATATTTCCATCCCAACAGTGGAAAAAACGATACTATTCTGTGTTGTGAAAATTCAGAGGAGTCTTATGAAAATGCAGAGGAGTGTTATGAAAATTCAGAAGACACATTAGAGTACTATGGGACTTAACATCTGTGGTCATCAGTCCCCTAGAACGTAGAACTACTTAAACCTAAATAACCTAAGGACATCACACACATCCATGCCCGAGGCAGGATTCGAACCTGCGACCGTAGCGGTCACGCGGTTCCAGACTGAAGCGCCTAGAACCGCACGGCCACACCGGCCGGCTAGTCAAGCCATACCCGGTACGAAGTTAGATAGGAATGTTATGCCATGCAGGCGATTTTTGTGGCACTTATGACGATACGAAGATGGGGGCAAGCGGAGAAAATCGCCGACCCGGGCGGGAATCTAACCCCAGCCCCTTCCGTTAGCAAAGTGTCTCACTGATCCCGCAGCTACGGAGGCGAACAGAGTAAACAAGTTCTTAATTGTTTATGTCTGGCAACGCCTCAATGAACACTTTTCAGATGTTACGATAGAGGAGAGGCGATATTAACCCAGCTGCTATTTATATGTCTGTTGGTAGATTTTTGTATGGTACAGAAGATTAAGGGGGTAATCTTCGTTGAACGCATGAGAAATAGGTGAGTTTCGCGATATTTTCAAGTAAAACGAAACGAAACACACATGCTGGATTTAAACAGACGCATAATCCCCAAATTGGCGATCTTTTACAGAAGCTCGAATTTCGCGCGGACTTCAATGCGAGTTGCTTATAATAGTTTCTACATCGAAACTTTGTCTCGAAACCTGGCAGAAAATCCAAAGAGATTCTGGTCGTATGTGAAGTATGATAGCGGCAAGAAATAGTCAGTACCTTCTCTGCGAGATACTATCGATGACAGCGCTGCCAAAGCAGAGTTGCTAAACACAGCCTTCCGAAATACCTTCAAAAAAGAAGACGAAGTAAATATTCCAGAATTCAATCAAGAACAGCTGCCAACATGAGTAACGTAGAAGTAAATATCCTCGGCGTAGTGAAGCAACTTAAATCACTTAATAAAAGCAAGTCTTCTGGTCCAGACTGTATACCAATTAGGTTCCTTTCAGAGAATGCTGATGCATTAGCTCCATACTTAGCAGTCGTATACAGCCGTTCGCTCGACGTAAGATCCGTACCCAAAGACTGGAAAGTTGCACAGGTCACACCAATATTCAAGAAAGGTAGTACGAGTAATCCACATAATTACACACCCATTTCATTAACGTCGATATGCAGCAGGGTTTTGGAACATACATTGTGTTCAAACATTATGAGCCGGCCGGAGTGGCCGTGCGGTTCTAGGCGCTACAGTCTGGAGCCGAGCGACCGCTACGGTCGCAGGTTCGAATCCTGCCTCGGGCATGGATGTGTGTGATGTCCTTAGGTTAGTTAGGTTTAATTAGTTCTAAGTCTAGGCGACTGATGACCTCAGAAGTTAAGTCGCGTAGTGCTCAGAGCCAACCAAACATTATGAATTACCTCGAAGTAAACGGTCTATTGACACACAGTCAACATGAGTTTACAACACATCGTTTTTGTGAAACACAACTAGCTCTTTATTCGCATGAATTGTTGAGTGCTATTGACAAGGAATTTCAGATCGATTACCTATTTCTGGCTTTCCAGAAGGCTTTTAACACTGTACCACACGACTGGATTTGTGATTTCCTGTCAGAGAGGTCACAGTTCGTAGTAATTGATGGAAAGTCATCGAGTAAAACAGAAGTGATTTCTGGCGTTCCCCAAGGTAGTGTTATAGGCCCTCTGCTGTTCCTTATGTATATAAACGATTTGGGAGACCATCTGAGCAGCCGTCTTCGGTTATTTGAAGATGACGCTGTCGTTTATCGACTAATATTGTCATTAGCAGATCAAAACAAATTGCAAAACGATTTGGAAAAGATATCTGAATGCTGCGAAATTTGGCAGTTGACGTTAAATAACGGAAAGTGTGAGGTCATCCGCACGAGTGCTAAAAGGAATTCGTTAAACTTCGGTTACACGATGAATCAGTCAAATCTAAAGGCCGTAAATTCAACTAAATACCTAGGATTTAGAATTACGAACAACTCAAATTGGAAAGAACACACAGAAAATGCTGCGGGGAAGGCTAACCAAAGACTGCGTTTCATTGGCAGGACACTTGGAAAATGTAACAGATCTACTAAGGAGACTGCCTATACTACGCTTGTCCGTCCTCTTTTAGAATAGTGCTGCGCGGTGTGGGATCCTTAGCAGATATGACTGACGGAGTACATCTAAAAAGTTCAGAAAAGGGCAGCACGTTTTGTATTATCGCGAAATAGGGGAGAGACCGTCACTGAAATGATACAGGATTTGGGCTGGGCATCATTAAAAGAAAGACGTGTTTCGTTGCGACGCAATCTTCTCACGAATTTCCTATCACCAACTTTCTCCTCCGAATGCGAAAATATTTTGTTGACACCGACCTATATAGGGAGGAACGATCACCACCATAAAATAAGGGAAATCAGAGATCTTACGAAAAGATATAGGTGTTCTCTCTTTCCGCGCGCTATAGGAGATTGGAGTAATAGAGAATTGTGAAGGTGGTTCGATGACCCCTCTGTCATGCATGTAAATATGATTTGCAGAGTATCCATGTAGATGTAGATGTAAAATAAAGAGTAATGGGAAATCTGATGACAGAGTTTTATTCCTTCCATTTGTGCCTTTAAGAAATCATTTTTGTGTCCGCATCGGACGCTCCCTGAAACTGCTGCATCAGGCAGAAAGCCCCTTGCAGACGGCATATTGGTCATCAGCGAGAACTGTCGGATTCCTCTTATCAGACCTGCGATAGGCTGCTTTTCTATAAGTCGTTTTCAATATATTTTCTACGAACATACATGAGATACTTAGAAAAGATCACGTTCTAACAAAATGGTGACTTGTCCAAATATCATGTTTATCGCCCAAAACATTGAGACAGAGGCATGCATTAATAATTGACGTTTTGAGATGTGGCAAAACGGCTACGTACGCCGATGGAAAATTCAATTTATAATGGCAGCATCAAATCCCGATCAAAAACGAATGTACCATTCTCTAGTAATGCTTCCTGCCAATTTGAAATGTACGATTTCGAGAAAAACGACTTTAAAGTTTTGGCTAACATTTTTTGTAGTTACACATACAGCTAGTCTGCGATCCTGGACGAAACAGCAATCCTTCCATATCCAAAAGTGTCGCCTCCATCTTCCTCGCAGCCACGGTGGTCCTGCGGGCCTCTTCGGCAGCTTCTGTGATCAGCTGCTCTGCTCGCCTGGTGCGCGTTTCGTCCGCTTCTGTGCAAAATTGGCAACAGGCTGGTGCGATCCCTAGTTCTAGCACGTCCATAATTTCCATAATGCCTCTTAGGCCGTCGTTGAAATTAATTGTTGACAATTTTTTCCCGCTGTGAATGGTTTTCGGAGACACCTTTTCTCAAATCGCCTCGTAAATCGATAACGGAGTTATACAAGTGCGACGTTTTCTGCTATTGTTTCATCATAATTTTTACAATTGTGTGCAAAAGTTAGAATCTTTTTCACTCCTATAACGAGCAAACATACTGGCGTTAACACACTTAACACTTTTACGAAAATTGGTCGTACGAATTAACAGTGACGTGAACAGCTCCAGAAGATGGAATATCACGGCAACATAATATTAATGATTCCGCTTCAAAAATTTATGTACCAAAACTCATAAGGAGGTCAAAACTACTAAACCGTTTGAAGGCGCAAGGTGAGAGGGGCAAAAATATGACAAATATTGTCTTTCTTATTGAAACATTACATCTTCGTTGGAAAAAGAACTATTTATAGTGTCTAATGTAACCGTATTAAGCGGTACTTCCCCTCCCTCCCTTCTCCCCACCATCCTTGATGCCCACACGCTAAGGTTGTAGTTTCCAACCATGTCACGCACCGCCCCTCAGTTCTAGGAAGGTCGCACACGCTTGACCTAGTGGTTTTACGGGCAACCGAGAAAGTTGCAGGTGCAACTGTGTGCCCCATACGTTTGTCGTGACTTTTTTTTCTTTAGCCCCTCGCTAGAAACATTTATGCTTCAGTAGCCGCTGTCGCAGCATTAGTCGGCAAAACGTGCCACGAAACTTTTATTTAATGGGTTCGCCCTATTCTTGGAATTGGTAATCTGTTCTGCAGGTTCAGAAGTAAAAAAATCACGAGGACAGATGTATTCTATAACACATTTTAATAGCACGTCGTAACACTTTTCGTGGAGAGTGAAGCTGCTATATTTTACGAGAGTGTCGTCTGTACGGGCAACGAAGGAAACTTGCATATTTTCAACGCAGATGACACAGCATTTACACAGTTTTGAATTATTTCTCAATTGCATTGTATTCGACTGGGTTTCCTTTGCCAGTTTGTTGATTGCTATGCGTATCATAGTTGTTACGTAACTGATGTCATACTCTGTTGCAAGGAACCTGAAAAATAAAAAAAAGGTAAACATATATAACAGAAAAAAACGTAGGATGGGCTGCAGATCATTTCTGTACTTTTGGATTTGTTGTCTGGAACCCGTGTAGTCCACGAGCCGTGACGTAAGCAGAGAGACATAAGCAATTTCAGCATGTTGCAAATAACGAAAATACTGGAATGATGTAGTTGGAATCATCTGCTGTATAAATCATTTAGTCAACGTGTTGAATTAGTTAGCAACTTTCATCAGCTTAACTTTAGTTGTTTTAACTTCTGTAGTTTAAGTGACTATTTAGACCAGTAGTTCCCAACCTGGGGGTAATTACCCCCGCGAGGGGTAAAATGAAATTTTCTAAGCGGTAAAAAAAAAAAAAAAAAGTTCACGACTATTATGGTCTCGGAACAGAACTCTTTTCAAAACGTCGTTGTTATTATCATCACTGTTTTGGAAAACTGTAATACTGATTACATAAGTTACCGATAATTACATTTATTGTTTCAAATATTAGTATTAACGCGTGAGACAATGTGGTGCAGTTTACGGCTTGTGAAACAGACGTACGAACAACATTTTCCTTGTTCCTCACATATTCCTACTGCACTGTCACAGGACAGTGAAATTGATAAGTATATGCTTAAATATCTGACGAAAACGCCTTCTCCGTGTTGTATATAGTTCCCACAGTGGACCAGAAACAGCTTCTTTATTCATTTCGCTACAATAAACTATCTAATTGAGGTCACAGCCAACGGCCTTGCGGCAGTGGTAACGCTGGTTCCTGTCAGATCACCGATATTAAGCGCTGTCGGGCTGGGCTAGTACTTGGATGGGTGACCATCCGGTCTGCCGAGCGCTGTTGGCAAGCGGGGTGCACTCAGCTCTTGTGAGGCAAATGATGAGCTACTTGATTGACAAGTAGTGGCTCCGGTCTCGTAAACTGACATACGGCCGGGAGAGCAGTATGTTGATCACTTGCCCTCCGTATCCGCATCCAGTGACGCCTGTGGGCCGCGGATGACACGGCGGCCGGTCGATCCCGTTGGACGTTCATGGCCTGTTCGGGCGGAGTTTTAGTAATTGAGATCAGTGATGAGACGCAAAGCAGTGGCAGCCCTAACTTCCGCTTTCTACTATTTCGGGGGCAAGAGTTCAGGAATCTAGTGGTACATTAGCAGTAGATATAGTGCACACCCTTTGACTTGGTTGATTTTAAAATGGTGTTGCTGGGTGTGAGTGAAGCAGGTGTCACTAGGGAGAGGGCTGGTGCAGAGGTAGCACGTTTTGTAATAAGTATCTACCATCGATGTGGGTAGCTAGCCTTCTTTTCTGAGGAGGAGTTGTAGGTAACACTCGCAATGCACTGTGAATTACTTCATCTTTGTGTAAATATAAGTAAAATGTTGTTAGAATTAAGCGGTATCACTTGTCTCATTGACTCATTGTTTTAGGGTGCAATAAGACACCTAGGAAAACTAATAAATGTCATTTAAAAAATAAAAGCGTTCAAAGAAAGTTCTTTTTCATTCTAAAGTTTTGTTAGGTGCTAATGTCATTGATGGAGGGGGGGGGGGCGGGGGGTGGATACTAGCAAATATCTGATTGCACTCAGGGGTAATAGTCTCTGAAATGTTGGGAAACATTGATTTAGACTTTATTAACCTGTGTGTATTACAACAAAAAGTCTTTCTTTAGGTTATAACGTGCGATTTGATGGGCGTTCAAAAAACCATAAAGCACTTGCAGTAAAATACTTATCCGACTACCGAAGGCCCGCATCTCGTGGTCGTGCGGTAGCGTTCTCGCTTCCCACGCCCGGGTTCCCGGGTTCGATTCCCGGCGGGGTCAGTGATTTTCTCTGCCTCGTGATGGCTGGGTGTTGTGTGCTGTCCTTAGGTTAGTTAGGTTTAAGTAGTTCTAAGTTCTAGGGGACTTATGACCACAGCAGTTGAGTCCCATAGTGCTCAGAGCCATTTGAACCATTTTTGACTACCGAAGTGGCATGTTCTTACTGGGAATATTTGGTACTCCGCCTGGCTTCGACAGGAGAAATCTGGTGTCGATGTAGTCTGTTTCACGTACGCTTATCAGGACTGGTGACTGTCCAATTTGAGTGTATTTGGGGAGCCTGGAGATGTGCTGAAGTGATTGGAGCCAGGACACGAAATGCATCATTTGCCATTTGACGTCCACCACTTGGTAACGATCTCCTGCAGGCCTCTCAAAGCGTAACGGACGTAACTGCACTCATCTGTTTGCTTCTACGTGATGTGTAGTCACAGATACTCACCCCTTGATGCGTGTGGCAGTTTTCGAATGATTGAGACAGTTTCTAGTTTGTTACAGAATCGCACACGATTTACGGAGCTGTCAAACATCATAACGTATTCAAATTGCTGTACATACCATGCCACGTACGTACTCGCGGTTCTAGGCGCGCAGTCCGGAACCGTGCGACTGCTACGGTCGCAGGTTCGAACCCTGCCTCGGGCATGGATGTGTGTGATGTCCTTAGGTTAGTTAGGTTTAAGTAGTTCTAAGTTCTAGGGGACTGATAACCACAGCAGTTGAGTCCCATAGTGCTCAGAGCCATTTGAACCATTTTGAACTATGCCACGTACGCTAGTATCCTTGAATTGTTCCAGAAATGCCATACACTTCCGTAATATCGTTTTCAGCTGGAATATTGTGGCACACTGTTGAGTTATACGTTAGCACGTTGTGTAGATGATTGTACGGTAAGGGGAAAAAAACCTTACCTGGAATGATAGTCAGATTTATGCATTCTTTTGTTAAATGTTAAATATTAACATGCACTTTGTCTGTAGCGTCAGCTATTAGACTGAAACATCTTATGCGTACACACGAATAGCATTACTCGTTATGTGTTTAAGCGGTTTTGGGGATTCAATGTGCAACGTGCGGCACACACAAACGTCTTCCTGATTCCAGGCTCTGACGCAAATCTTACAGTCTTACCACTTTTTTAAATAAATCATGGTTTCATTTCTAAAAATATAGAAGAAGTGGTATGTAGACATTATTTTCTCTGAGGGAGCCATTCCTCCCCTAGACCTACCCCAAGTTACATGTCTGGTAAGAGGTGTAAGAAGAAATTAACACAAATTTATCTTCTTCTAGACAGTGGGATGCATCTACAATAGGAAGTATCAGAGAGTGGGGGTGCATCTATAAACGGAAATATCCCAGAATTGGGACGCGTGCACCCTAAACTTCAACGACACGTGTCGTCATATTGTACGACATGACAAACTCCATGCTGGATGACATGGTGGCATGTATCATCTTACTTTACTCGATGCTTGTAATTAAATGACGTGGGTACTAACACTAACAAGTAGAAAGACATTACGTATTATTTTTCATTACTTGACACGATGCATTATATTACATGATGTGGGTAATAATGTTAACAAGGAAATAAGCGGGACTAAGTCAAGATGTTTTAATTTAAATGTCTTTGTAGCTGCCACAAAGTTGAAAAACTAGTTTTCTTCTTTTACAACCCAGACTCTGCACAGGACATCATCTCCTTTTTGTGCTATGACAGGAGCATTTTTCATTCTGGTTAAACAAATATGAAGGCGACTGTGGCGTGTTTACTGTAGTTTTGTGAGTGTTACGTGTGCCGTAACCGTCATTCTCGTGACAGAACGAAGGTACGGAAGACTCTGTCAGCTATGGAGTGTGATCGCTCGTTTTTTGCACGTGTATCTTGCGTTTTAGGAACAACTCGGCCGCAGGTTTTCCGGTGGTGGGTACGCTACGGCAGCAGGTAGGGCAGGACCGGGACCACGCCGGCCGCGGAGCGGCGCACTCCACATTCCGGACCCGCCGGTGACAATGAGCGGCGTTCCTGCCACTCACTGCGCGCTCCGGCTAACGGAACTCGCCCCAGCCCGACCGCCGGGTCATGTTTAGTCTGCCCGCTGTGACCTCGCTCTGCGCTAAACTTGGTAGTGGCTAGGTGCCAGCACCGCCAACTTGTGGCATAATCCCTATATTCCCATGATGCACCTGAAAGCTATTGCAGCACCTTGTATTTCCTTGCTTTGCAACGACCAACTGAAGTAGCGTGACTCACATTCTTATTTCTGCAGTCGAGATAGTTGAAGACCGGAAATGTGCCCTGTACTTTCAGGTTACAAAATGTTATCGCTGAGGCGCATTGCTACTGCAGTACATTGAAAATAATATGATCGTTGTTAAACTGGCCTGTCTTTTGGAAGCTGAAAATATTTTAAGCATTTATAAAAGGCCTACTTCCATTATTTAGGTGTACTACAGTCTCTCTCTTTCCAAGCATTAATCCAGACTGGCGGGGTCTGCTGTTACGGTTAAACGGACGTGGCATGCTAATTTTAAGGGGTGGCCAGACGTCCTTGCTGTCGCCACCCCGTACCCCCCGGGACGGAATCAGTATACCCCAGCTGTCTGTGTCTTGCGTAAGCAATGGAATAGTGCGAACGTGTTTCAAATGTCTGAGAGTCGTGTAATTGGGGATCAGCCTGGTATTCACCTAGTGGGATGTAGAAAACCACCTAAAAACCACATCCAGGCTGGCCGGCACACCGGCCCTCGTTAGTCTGCCGGG
This sequence comes from Schistocerca nitens, assembly GCF_023898315.1. Taxonomy (NCBI): domain Eukaryota; kingdom Metazoa; phylum Arthropoda; class Insecta; order Orthoptera; family Acrididae; genus Schistocerca; species Schistocerca nitens. The sequence continues at coordinate 295,285,492 of NC_064615.1, read as the reverse complement.
CGGATTCGATTCGGGCCCGACGCGCCTTCCCGAGTGCAGGAAGCAGCGCGTTAGTACTCTCGGCTACCCTGGCGGGTCATTTAGGTATACCACAATATTCTGTAGCAATTCATCGCCAACCTTTAGCTTGTCCAGCAGGCTTCCTCTTGCACGAAAGGTATAACCCAGGACAAAAGTGTAATTAAAGAAATATTCTTGTGCTGTATTCAGCACATTTGCCCCCATAAACGTTAGAAAACAAACAACTTGTTTGTAGGGATTATTTGGAATTTGAAAATTTGTGGTAGGTCTTATGGGACCAAACTGCTGAGGGCATCGGTCCCTAAGCTTACACACTACTTCATCTAACTTACACACACCCGTGCGCCCGAGGGAGGACTTGAACGTCCGACGGGGGGGAGCCGCGCGGACCGTGACGCTAGTTCGGTCTCACGATACTTGCGACACTAGCCCCCTCTTACGAGACTTGCTCTGATACTGCTGGAATTCTGGCGCCAGTTGTTAGTAGATAGTGTAAGCAGTACTGATTAGTGTTGAGGAGATTGGAGGCTACACCCACTCCTCTCTCTCTCTCTCTCTCTCTCTCTCTCTCCCTACATTCCTCTCCCTCTCCCTCTCAACCGCGCGAGGTGGCGTAGTGGTTAGCAGACTTGACTCGCATTTGGGAGGACGACGGATCAAACCCGCGTCCGGCCATCCTGATTTAGGTTTTCCGTGATTTCCCTAAATCGGTACTGGCAAATACCGGGATCGTTCAGTTTAAACGGCACCGCCGACTTCCTTTCCCCCCTTTCCCTAATCCGATGGGACGGATAACCTCGCTTGTGATGAAACCCTTCCGTGGTTTCCTACGATTAAAGCAAATACTAGTTTCTGTAACTTTACAGCTTACGCTCCGTTTCTAATAATCACGTCGTCCACTTAGTATTAAACCCTAATGTTCCTTCAGGGATTTACTCTTTGGCACGTCGTAAGCTTAGCTGTCCTGAAGTGCAGCCGCTATAGTGTTCATAAGATGTTCTTCTGTGCACAAGTTGTAGTTGTAATCTTAATTCCTAAGGTTGGTTTGAGGCAGCTCTCCACGCTACTCTATCATCTGCCAGCCTCTTCATCTGCGAATAATTACTGCAACCTACATCCATTTGAAGCTGCCTGCTGCAGTCATTCCTTCAATTTTTGTGCACCACGTTCCCTCCATTACCAAACTGACTATTCGTTCATGCCTCCATGCCTCAGCGTGTGCCCTGTGAACCGACCCATTCTTTTAGTCAAGTTGTCCCATTAGTTTCTTTTTTCAACTGTTCTATTCAGTACTTCTTCTACCCATCTAGTCTTAAGCACTCTTGTATAATACCACATTTTAAAGGCTTCTATTGTGTTGTCTAAACTGCTTATCGTAGGAGTTTCACTTCCCTACAAGACTACACTCCAGACAAATAGGCGATCATGTTGTTTTACTGCCCAAATAGTAAATATCACCTACTAAGGTGTCTCGTTTCGTAATGTAATTCCCTCAGCATTTCCTGAATTGATTCGGCATCTTACCTTTTCTCTTTATATGGATCTTTATAGCCTCTGGTCAAGACACTCATCTTTCCATTCAGCTGTTCTTCCAAGCCATTATGCTGTCCTTGACAGAATTACAATGTCATCCCAAACCTCAAAGTTTCTGTATCTTCTCCAAATTTGTCTTGGTCTCATCCATTGTTTCTTAACGCAGAATCGGGGATAGAGGGTATACCCTGTCTCATTCTCTTCTCAGCCATATCTTCCGTTTCAGGTCCTTTGACTCCTATAACGACAGTATGGTTTTTGTACAAGTTGTAAATACTCTTTCGTTCTCTGTAATTTATCCCTCATTCCTTCAGAATTTCAAAGAGTGTAGTGTAGTCCAGTTAACATTGCCAAAAGATTTTTCTTAATCTACAAATACTGTACACGTAGGTTCTTCAACAAAATTTATAGGGTACGTCGTAGGGTGTTCCTATGTTCCTGTGGAACCCAAACTGATCTTCCCCGAGGTCGACTTCTACCAGGTTTTTTGTATTCTCCTGTAAATAAATCGGTTCAGTATTTTGCAACCATGACTCATTAAACTGATAGTTCAGTAATATTCATACTAGTATCATATTCCCTTAGTCATCTTCATTTAATTCTTATTCTCTTTCTATAGCACTGTTTTCAAGTTTGGTTCACTCGCACAGCCCTTCTAATTCCACGTTGCAGCATTTCCTTATTTCCACAGTATAGGAGTACCACTCGAGCTCTTGATATTCATACAGCGCTTTGCTTCCTTGCAAAGGTTTCTTTAATTTTCTGTAGGGGGCATCTACCTTTCCCCGAGTTACGCATGCTTCTATTTCCTTGTATTTATCTCTAACCATTGTTGCTTTGCTATTATGTACTTCGTGTCAGTCTCATTTTTAGACGTCTGTATTCCGTTTTTTTTTTCTGCTTCATTTTGTTTATAAACTTTGTGAAGTACTATATAACGATTAACAGAGCCTGAGAAAGACAGATGTTAAGTTTTTGAATGTAACCTCCACCATAACAGAATATTAATCTAGACATTGGAGACGTATTCAGGAGATTAGGGTACAAAAATCTGTTGGTTCACTTTGAGAGAAGTTGTCATTGTTCTGCATATGCCACCCCACATAGTACTGGGCGAGTTCCGGCTTACAAGAAATCATTTGAACCTATTCTTGTGAAGCTGGGTATGTGCTGTGTGTGTGTGTGTGTGTGTGTGTTGACTTGGATGATGGGGTGCCAAGACCGAAGAAGTGAAGTAAACAGACGTAGAACTGTCAGCTTCGAGCTGGCGCATTCTCTGGCGGCGCCTCTTATCAAGAGAGGTGCCGGCCGGCGGATATAGCACGAAATCAATTAGCAGCGCGTGGCGCGGCCTGGCCCGGGGCACCTTATCGCAACCTCCGCGGCCCGTCCGTGCTGCCGTATTAGGAGTGCTAACCGAGATCCGTCCGCTGCCGCCTGCGTAACGCGGTTCAAGGGCAAACTGTCCCCGCCTGCTGGGTGCGCCACTTCACCATCTCCCAAGCACTAGCGCCGTACTGTGTGTTAGTACAGCAGCAATAAATATCCTGTGTACGAATGTGCTACGTTTTCATCTGTGTCGAAAAGACATGCTTGGCAACCTTATCCGTCAATGCTGCTATTGTTAGTTTTAAGACAAAGTGAACTAATCGCAAAGAACTGTTTCCGACGGAGCTGTTGAAAGTGAGAGACAGAATTTCAACGTTGTCCACTGATATGTGACCATTGGCGAGGTGAACTGGGGATCGAATACACAGAACGCTTACAAAATGAAAACCTTGTCAACATGTTGGGGTTGTCGGGTACAAATGCTACGCAGAGATGAAGAGCTTGGCACAGGGGAATAATTCGTGGCGGCTGCATCATACCAGTCAGAAGACTGATAGTAAAAAAAAAAAAAAATAAACTGCCCAAGCTCACCGCAGTATGAAGATGTTGACGAATCATCTACTTCAAGCCGTGAGCCTCAGGCCACTGTCGACTTCTGGTCCAGCATACATACTGTAAGTTCAGTGCTGTAGATAGCCTCTTCTCTCATTTTTGTGGTAATTGATTGGCTTATGGAATAAACTACTGTTGGGTATTGAAATTGTAGTTACGACTTAAGTAGTTATATGTAATAAAAAAATATAACTGGAAGCACTGTTCTGACAACTGGTAAATCCGCGATGTAAAGAGAGTCGTGCTATTCTTGTTTGTTAATAGCCCACACGCAGTTTAGAAATTGTACATTTTTTTGCGTCTTTGCCCTACAGGAAATCGGAAGATAGCCGCAGTGATGGCTTTAAAATGAGTTGTTCCATTTTTTTTAACAACGTGTTATTTGTGTGAATTGAACATTGGCGGGAAATCCTCTGCGATAAGTGAAGAGTTATATACCATTTGTGTTATGCGTCTGTCCGTGTGCGTAGGGAAGTTGCGACTGACTCGGTTGGGAGACGGTCGTCTCCCTTAAAAGCAGCGTGTCAGTTATTTACGCTGCAGTACTGCGCCACTCTCACCAGAAGAGGTAGGAACGCCGGAGGCGCCACAGATCATTACTGATACATCGGCTGCTGCCGATAGCGCGCTAATGGCGCGCGAGAAGTCACTTCGCCGGCCCTGCAACTTTTATGACGCCCCGCCCTTGGACCGCGCTAAGCCTAATCTGGAGAGAGCGACTGCCCTGCCTCCTACCCCACAGACCGACTCTAGCTGCAGTGCCGAATCGATAAAAGTAGGAACAGGCGGCCTACCGGGAAATAAGAGGAGCCAGAGGCGTTGTCTCCGACTACGCCTGTCGGGCGGTAGGCTTGCCTTCTAACCAATGATGTGGCTTCCTACATTTCATCTTTTTAGCATCGTTGTCGGCCGTTATCGCCGCGACTTCATACAGTTTCATCGTGAAGTCAAGCGATTATTTTTTGTTCCTGAAATTCCATGAGGAGATGATAACATTCGGTTTTTTGTAGTCTCAATGTTTGGTTTGTTCTGAGATAGGCTACACTTGCATTAAAGCATCAGTAAATATAAAACTGTCTTTCTCAATGTTTGGTTTGTTCTGAGATAGGCTACTCTTGCATTAAAGCATCAGTAAATATAAAACTGTCTTTCTCAATGTTTGGTTTGTTCTGAGATAGGCTACACTTGCATTGAAGCATCAGTAAATATAAAACTGTCTTTCTCAATGTTTGGTTTGTTCTGAGATAGGCTACACTTGCATTGAAGCATCAGTAAATATAAAACTGTCTTATTTCCGAGCACATGAAAAAAGGCAGTTATCTGCACGTTTTTGCGTTGGAAACGACGGGGTAAAGATTAATTACATAGTACACAGTAGATGAAAGAACGGTATGAATATTCACAGTTCGTCTGGAAGGAGGCAGTTATCCGTTTAAATGGCGTGTTCTGTAAGAAATGACCATTACACAACCTCTAGCATAAAAATAAATAAATAAATAAAATAAAAAAATTTAAAAAATCTAGGCGGCCGATATGGCCGAGCGGTTCTAGGCACTTCAGTCCGGAACCGCACGACTGCAGGTTCGAATCCTGCCTCGGGCATGGGTGTGTGTGATGTCTTTGGGTTAGTTAGGTTTACGTAGTTCTAAGTTCTAGGGGACTGATGATCTCAGATGTTAAGTCCCATAGTGCTCAGAGCCATTTGCGCCATTTGAACCAAAAAAACTACCTTCTACTACCTTCTGCTCACAATAAGAACCTACACCACAAATCAAAAACGCGTATACCATGTTTCGGAATGACATTTTTTTCCATTGCGAATGTGGCTGCAGTAATGAGTGTTATGAGGATGTGGCTATTAGTTTCTGCGCATGGGCGGAATTACAGCAGTAAAAAGAGTGCATACTGCCCTTTGTGGATGTCTCAGTAACGAATAGAACGGCTACTTGTGACGGATACGATTTTTTAGGTGGCATTCTGCTTCACGGCGTGGCGCCGCGATCTCCGTCTTGGTAGCCGTTAGATTACTGTGAATTTAATAACAGCAGCCTGGGAGTGACGTTCTTTATTGTGCGACTAGCTTCGGCGACTCTTATTGCCAGCTCATTCGTAGTATGAGTTGAAAATAACCGTGAAGTTTTATTGTCTGTGATTTCAGTGAACACTATGATGCTCACATAATTACTGCATGGACAGGAGGCAGGAAATACCGTTTTGCAGTGGGTACGCCGCAGACGCGGTTCTTGCGGACCGGACCACGGGCTTGAGTTCATCATCGACAGTAGCATGGCAGCCAACCGCGAATGTACGTGCAGACGCCGTCTTAGAGCATTGGATGTACCGTGGTGTCTACTCTGGCTCTATAACGTAGGTCATTTTGGTTTTACAACTGTAAATGATGGCTGTCAAGTGTCGTATTGCCATATCGAAACACTTGCCTATGATCTTGAACAAGAAACCCTCGCGTGTTGTGTTGTTCCAGTCTAACGTTTCAGTTTCTTGCGGTTTACGCAAGCCTTTGACGGACCGTTTAATTCGTACGAGGAGATGCACTCTTGAGTACATTAAGGATAGGGATGCTGAGATCTGTTGCAGCTCTTTAAGGAACTCTTTTCTTTACTTTGAGTACAGGATCTTAGAAAAGATTACAGTGCTCTTAAAAAGTTGAGTGCGAGTCCTCCGTTGATACCAGCTCTGTTCCTTTCTTTTTTTAGTTCTTTTTGTTAACGTTTGCGTTTCCCAGGTTTTGTTGAAAAGCAAGAAAAGAACAAAAATTGGAAGTGAAATACTGTTTCCATGTAAAAATTACTCAGCCGTCAGATCCCTGTAATTGAAAATTGGGAAGTAAGATCATCATGCCGCTCAAAAAACTGAAAAATATTTTTTTCGTGTCACCTGCTTAGCATGCGATACATTTCTAAGCTCAGAATGGGATATGATAGTGATGATAACAATCGAAAGTTTCAGTTAGTTGAGAAACAGAACTGAAAATGTTTCCAACAATATTCCCTCAATGATCAGTACCTGTCTGAGCGAGTTAGAATCTATATATTTAGTTGCTTATCAATTTTTTCTAGCAAAAACAGTAACCTAAGCATTGTCGACAGGTAGCAACATTCATAGCATGGAGAACGATATGATTAATGATGTACTTCCGGGTTTAGGGCCGAGTTGTTATTTCAGTTTTTTTTGCACAGATGGAAGGAAAATCTCACCTGTGTATCTGGAAGCACGCCGTTAATCATTCACGGCAAGAAAATCTGAGCGTCACAACCATACGAGTTTTAATTTATAGGAATTTATTTTTTTCTCCAATTGGATGTATCTGTCATGAATTGTTCGCTTCAATACTGTAATGATAATGTGCTTAAAACTTTAATTTTCCTGAGTTAAATGTTCTGTTTTTTCTTCTGTGCAATGCCTACCTTAATCTGAATCTTGTTTTCTTGTTTCAGGTAAGTGGGCACATGTGTCTTATCTGCTGAGCCAGCTGTCCCTTTATTTTACTTGCATATGTAAGTACATCTCATTCAAAATTAGCAGTTTTACAGAATTATTGCGAAATACTGCAAAATATAGTTTTTGAATAAATGGAAACCAGCAAGTAACTGAATGCACAAGGAGGGCCTGATATGTGTGAGAGGAAAACGAATTAGTGTGTTGCACTGATACTTAAGGTAAACATGGTCGCAAATAAAGCATCACGAGGTATCCGACTGTGTGACATGGAATTAAATAATGACGAAGTAAAAACAATAAAATGTCATAGAATAATGTTACAGCAATTATAATGTACGTATATTACCAAAATTGAGAGAGATTGCCTTTTCCTATTCGAGGATTATAATTATTCTGTACATCATATATGCAACGTTTCTAAATATTTTTGTTTGTAGTTACTAAGCCGTTGTGGCAGCGAATTATGTTTTTTTATAATAACTGATTTTTCGCTTGATGGTTTTCATTAATCGATGTTAGTTGCACTATGTATTCTAGCTTAAAAATTTTTTTCAAACACCGCTGCCAGTCACAAAATTAGTTAATAGCTAAATTATTTATTTAGCGCCAGGTTTCGAGGTGGTACCTCATCATCAGGCAATATTAGCATTACAAAAATATTTAACACGTGTTTATACAGATATTGATGCTCCTTCATATGACTGCTTTTAATATCTGTATAAACGTGTGTTAAATGTTTTTGTAATGCCAATATAGCTTGATGACGAGGTATCATCTCGAAACATGTCGCCAAATAAATAATTTAGTTGTCAACAAATTTCTGAAAACATTTCATGTTTGTGAAACAATCACGGTCGCTTAATAGCCAATACGGCTTCAAATTATGCTAACTTTATTGTTCGAACCTTTGTAAATTCTGCTGCGTTCGCACTACCGAAATCCATGCTCCCTTATCGCCACATGAAATACTAAGATTAGCGAGGTAAAGTTTATTCGCGAAAACGGATGAATTTATATACTGCTATACCTGCGAAGTACGCATTATTAATTAGAGATGCCACACTCATGTAGATTTGCGAGACAGTGTTATACTTGACAGTACTACAAAATTTGCGCTGCAACTACCTGACTGTATTTAAGAAGTGAATAGGTAAAGATTCACAGAAGAAGACCACGCTTTCCACGGAAAATGAATATAATTTATGAGCTTCAGTTAGTGATTGTCATGACCTTCTCTTTCATTAATTACGCGTCCATCCATCTGATAGCCCGACGATCTCGTATAAGGGCTCTGTTCTTCCGAGCCCTTGCACACTCACTACGCGGCTACACTCGGAACGTAGCTGATCAGAAATACACGCCCGCCCTTCAGAATGTAATTTAGAATTTTTGTAGCGTTTCCATATTAGAAAAATAAGTTTGTTGATCACTGAGCAGTACGAAGTCCCAATTTCAGAAATGATAGACGCAGATGCGAGTATCTCCAGTGGTCATTTCGTGCTTTCACTAATAGCACTCCTTCAGAAAGAGCTGCTTCCTGCCAGGGCCAGGGCTTTCTGGACATTTACTTCCATCAGATGCTGGAAAGCACCTGTCCTGATGCTAAAGCCCCTGGCCCTTAAACTGTCTTCGGTGGTTATTACACGACGATACTGTTCTAGCACGACAGCCATTTAGCGGTAGAGCGGGTGAAATTACGAAAATTAGCAGACACATATAGCGAGTATCATATTGTATCATAATAAGGTACGTCGGCAGTCGTTTCTTTCTGAGTCAATATGCATATAACGTTACACGGTGATTTTCGATTTGTGTCGTAATGTCTTACTTGCGAAAGTTCATGTTTGATTTGATTGCATCTCTTGCGTTATTGCAGCATGGCAGAAAAGAGAAACTGGCAGTGATAGGGGAGAAAGTCAGCAGGAAACGTAATGTTATAACCAGCCTGCAACATAACAGGGCTTTTGCCGGTATTTCATTCGTGATCTGGGCTGATATGATCACAAAACGTATAATCATATGATGCAATTCTTACTTTCGAGAATGTGAGACAGCCTCCCTCATGACTGTGTCATACTTGTTACTCCCATCTTCTGTCATAGACAGCAGCTTCTCGAAACAGGCCATGTCCATCCTCACGAAATTTCGAAATTCTTACAGATCTTCGAGCCTCAGTTCCCTCACGAAATTTCGAAATTCTTACGGATCTTCGAGCCTCAGTTTTTTCATAAGCAGTGAATATAATCCCCTCCCATCGACCTTTTTTTTCAGCCAGGGTCAAATTCAACAAGGCTTTTCGTTTTCGTGGTCGTTCTGCCCTAATCTGAAGATTTACTGTCACTGCCAGGGCAATGCCTCCAAAAAGAAGTGGGTCCTCCATGTGCAAAATGCTCTATACCTTTGTAACCATGTGTCGTAATATAAAACTAACAGTTGAATCTATTTCAGAACAGTAGTGACCTACACAAGAGAATAACAGTTTCTTATAACACATGAACCTTGAGCTCACATAAATAATTTGAACGAATTACGTCCCAATATGTCACACATTCCCCCTTGTGTTTCGCGCGGTAGAACGAACGACTTTGCAAGAGATAGACGGTTCTGTGTGTGTTTCGCACGTCATTACCGTCAACTGCGCATGTGTGCCGGGTATATCCCGCGTGGATGGTGTAATAGGTCTACGTGAACCAGCTTGTAGTTACAGATACACACGCTTGGGGCGATAGTGCATAGGTGTACTGTTTAGGCGCATCGTGTAATAGGGGCTTTACTGAGCTGTGAACGCAAACCACTTTACACAGATTAATAATAGACCAATCTATCACTTACTGGTTGGAAAAGCACAAATCCTCAGATTGTTGCCTGTTACATCCCTGAAAACCAAGAGGACGAGCCCTTGACGCGGTGAATTATGTGTTACAAGCTGACTGCTTTTCCGATTGACGGTTCACCTTTCGTACGATAACGAGTAACTTTTGAGCACTTTTACGTTCTTGAATTGTTGACAGATATTACTTCTGATACTTCATATCATTTCTCCTTTCCCTGTTCCATTGACGCATGGTGTGTGGGTAGAAAGGTTGTGGGCAAACCTCTGTATGATATTCGATCTCTCTAATTTTTTTTCTCTTGGTCATTTCGCGGGACATGCGTGAGAAGAAGTAATATGACAATCTCGGAATTTCTACAGTAAACCTCTCCAACGTACACGAAGTCTCTCTTGCAGCATATGCCACTTAAGTCTCTGTTTCCGTAAGGCTGTTACACCGACTGAATGATCCCGTGACGAAACGCGCCGATCTTGTCTATCTCTTCCGTCATAAATCCAGTAGGGTGAACGGCCTAGATTACCACAAAATTAAAGTATAGCCGAAGGAGCTGGAGAGAGAATTTCAGTATAATTCGGGGGCTTGCTGTGTTGCACGGGTTTAAAGAAACAAATGCGCGGCGTCGATGTGTGCACAAAGAGGTGCAGTGTTGGTCAGCGTGTGGTGCAACTAGGTGTTCACACACTGCAGCCAAAATCTTTCTGTCTTCGGTCAAAACCCTTCAGAACATATCGCACACGACGGTGCCGCTTTCGGGGTTGTACTGATTCGTAAGAAAATAGGGAACATTATGAAATCCTTTGAAAGCTGTCGTTAGGCGGCCTGCTTTTGGCCCGGCACACCGCAGAACGCCTTCTAGCAGGCTCTAGCCTGGAGAGCTGCGCCATTTGGCCGCGACCCTCCCGCCGTCCTTATTGAATCGCCGACTAATCTAATTCCGGCGTCGTTAGGAAATCGATTCAGTTAACTCTTCAAGGCGTGCCCCGGCCGCTCTGCGCGCCACGCGTTTTTTCCCTCCCGCCGGCTCTCTCCGCCCCGCCACCTAATCGTGTTGTCCAAGGCAGTTAAACACACCATTACGAATCGCCGCGAGGGAGAATGGCTGTTTAGCAGGAAAATAGGTTCTCGAAGAAGGCGAAAGAATTCTCCTTCTGGAGGGAGTCGCTGTTGGAGAAAGCAATTCTCCGCCACGAGGAAAATCAGAGTATCGGGGTCTGCTGTATAAATCGTTTTTGCAACGGTAACCACTGTGTTCAAATTTCATTGTACTACTATAGATAATGATAATCTGTCAGTCATCTTCCATTGCGTCAGTTCTCCTGTGCATGTGTAAGTATCATTGATGGGCGTTTGCGTTGTAGGTCTACATCTATATTTCAAACAAGAGATTACTTGGATGGAACAGTTTTGCTTAAATACACTCGACATGACAGAGAAGTACGAGTCTGCGATTGGTTTCTACCGACGCTCTGGATGTATGAAATATAGAGAGAATAGCAGAGAAATTTGGAGAGAGAGTAGTTTGTCCCAGTGTATCACATGCGTGTCGCAACATTGTTTTCCTTCAGAGGATTGCTAGATATGAAACGTATTTCACCTTCTCATGTTTCTGGATACACCGGTATTTCGCGAAGGAACAGACACAATGCAGAACTTCACGAACTTCACATAATCCTATGGAATGAACTCCTTTTAGAATTCTCTAAAGAAAGGCTCATTGAGATTTGAATTTACAGCCACGCAAATGCAGAAAATGACGGAAGAAGGAAGAAGTAGCTGTGGACGATGTATTAATGGCCAGAAGCGAAGACTTCAATAATCAAATGAGAAATGCTCTGGTGTTAACGCTGTGTGCTTGTTGCTAGCTCAATAGCTTGTAGCTTGGATTTTCAGAATTTGTATGTCTCCAAATGCTCTACATTGGTTTCTTTTCCATAGTTATCATCTCGAGTTCACTACAAATAATTGAATTGAAGGATACGACAGAACTATAAAGTACCATGGAAATACAAACATAAACTTTTGGTTGAATGATGACAGGCAGTGTCACTAAAAGCCCTCGAATCAAACGTGCCGGAAGACTTGATGGTAAGCTCGAACGTTATTTTGGCGTGGAAGGCGAGGCTGTTAGCAAGAGCTGGGAGTCACTTCACCTACCGCAGTGACAGACCTTTCTGCGGTGTCGGTCGTATGCGGGTGCTGGCGAGGCACAATTTGCTGGGGGACAGGCAGCGGCGCTTGTCGGTAGAGACGTATTGCGGCGTCGCAGATCGTCGACCCGTGACAGTGGCTTCGTAAACAAATGGCGAGCGCGCACATTCCCAGATAAGTTGTGGAAATCTTAATACTGATTTATCCGCAATGTATTTGTCAGAGTGCTGGCAGGGCGCGCGGACGCCGGCAAATTTACGGCGCCATTGTTGGAGTGCGCTGCTGGCGGCTGGCTCGCCGCCAAGGGGCGCGCGGGATGGCGTGTGCAGTGTGCGGCCCGTCACCGCCGGTGAAAGTTTGTCCATATGAGCAGTGTTCGACGAGTAAATAATGAAATATGGAAAAATCAACAACTGCATCTGACATGTTGACCTTATTATAACTGGGGAAAAATCAATCTTTAGAAGAGTGTGTTATTGTCCTCGTGAAGAGTTTCCGTGCGAAGTAGCATTGACGTCAGGGAAAAGACGGTGCTGGTATTTGTGAGGAATCGAGGCAAATAAAAACCAGAAGACGAAAATGTTGAGAGGTAGGCTAACAAAAGTTTCCCTGGGAGAGTGAAAGTATCGATACAGGATGCTTGCTTACAGCTGCTTATAGCGTAGAAGATTTAATACCAGCTCCGCCTGCTCGACCCCGACTGACCACTCAGTAACAACCGGCGGGCGTGTTATCGTGTGCCAGTGACGTCATGCAGATGCGGTATGGAGGGACATGCAGTCAGCTCCCCACTGTCCCGGACGTTGTCAGCTCCTCAGCTGGCATCATGAGGCGGAATGGATTATTTCCAGTCCTTCCACTAAGAAAAAATAGTTGCCACTATCGGGAATTGAACTCGGGTCCTCCGCCTAGCAGTCACACACGCAAATCAATTAGCTACGATGTTGAAGAATTGATTTGATACCAATAGACATCACAGAACAATCGCATTTAAAGAAACACCCCGTGCATGGCAATTTCAAGTGTACATAGTTCTCACTGTGCGGCTTAAACAGTAACCTTGAGCTTATTTAACCAGTTACTGCGCTCTTTTGTATCACAAGTATTATTTGAAACAATTTAGTTAAAACGCTCACATTTTCACGAGCTCGTCACTGGCTGGCGTTTTAAGTCGCTTTATTCAAGAGCCCTACCTTGCCCCGACCGTACACTTGTTATTTTTGTTTATTTTTTACCCTGCATATATGCGAATATTCAGAAAACGCTGATCCTCTCTCATATTGTAAAACTAACAGTATAGATGCAAACGTGTAATAAACTATTCGCGAGCTGAACCATCTGTGAGATTTGGTCATAATCGATGATTTTGTAGCTTACACGAGTGCAGATTTAACTTGGAGCGGTGTAGTGTGAAGATACGAGGGCGAGAATGATATCTTCGTTTTGGGAGGGGGCGCCGGCGACGGTGAGACAGCGAATGCGGCTTCCGTGTCTCGCGGCGTGGTCCAGGCGTCGGGCGCGTCGTTCCCACGGCGCCTGGGCTGGCGGGGCGCCACTCCGTGACCCGCATCCGCATCCTCAATCTCGTCCTCCTCCTCAGCAGCCGGCTTCGAACCCCGCGTAGTAGAAGTGTGTTCAAGTCAAACGTTGATATGAACTGCAAAGTACGTAGATAGGCATGGTATGTCGGCCCCTGTCCTGCACCGACCAGTGAACGGACCTACCCAGCTAGTTATAGGAGGGAGGGGGACTACACACGAGAGTGCACTCAAAACTGCAGTGGACTTTCGTATTAACAACGACTGACAGACTAACTAGGAATCGAAGACGATGAAGATTTTGTGGATCATGTTGTCTTCAGTGATGAATCGACCTTTCACCTTAGTGGACATGTTAACACTCACAATGTGCGCATCTGGAGCTCAGAAAATCCTCACGAGGTGGTACAAATGCAACGAGATTCCCCTAAAGTGACTGTTTTTTTGTGCCGCATCCCTGCGGAAACTATATGGCCTTTATTTTTTGGTCAGCCTACTGTAACTAGCACTTCTTACCTTGATGCACTAGAGCAATGGCTCTTCCCTTAATTGGAAGATGAGCCAGAGAACTTCATTTTCCAGCAAGATGGTGCGCCACCTCACTGGCATAGTGATTGCTTGAAATTCACTGTATCCAAGCTCTGGCTAGGCCGCAAGCGGTCCAATGACAGGGCTTGCTTTGGATGGCCTCCACGTTCACCCGACCTAACGCCATGCGATTTTTTTTCCATTGGGGCTTCATCAAGGATCGTGTGTAGGTGCCTCCACTACCAGAAGACCTCCCCGAATTAAGAAACCGGATTGAAGCAGCTGTTGCTACAATCACTGAAGACACACTTATCAACGTTTGGGAAGAACTCGGCTATAGACTTGATGTGTGAAGTGTGACAAATGGTGCTCACATTGAACATTTATAAGGTTCTTGGTAAAACGGTTTGAGTTGCTCTTTCATTTGACATATCATTTATAACTGTAAGTTTAATATAATGAATATTAGAAAGCGTTAAAACCCCGATATTCATTTATAAACAACCTGTATATGCTATCGTTTCTGACCCCAAAATATACTTTTCCGATGTCATAATTTTAGCACTAATTTTTCGATAGAAATAATATTGAGCATACATGAGTTGCAGGTGGCGCACACACCCGTGTCTAAAATAGGTGGGCAGTCCCAGAAAAAACAAATGTTATTTGGAGATAAGATAGACACACGTAAACACGATATAATCCCAGTGCCCAGTTGTTCCAAATACGCAAAACAAATTAATTTTAGTCATTTATATTTTCAGAGGAAGTACGAGAGCATGCTGAAAAGTAATGCCTCCGAATTTATGTGAAAACTCTTGAAGCTTTTGAAATAAGACAAACATTATTAACGTTCTACACGGTTATTCTTTATGTCTACATATTTATTTTTCAACATACTCACTTAGCGACGAACACATTTCTACTAGCGAGAGTCCAGGTAGTTAATCCCGTCACTGTTGTATATTTTGACTTGGTTGACTGGAGCCACAACCTCATCTCTACTTGCACTGCTTCGTCGCTATCAAAGTGAATTCCTCGAAGCTGTTCTTTAAGTTGTCAGGTGTGTATGGAGGATGATCGGTAACTGAACCCAAGGCGTCGGATTGTTGGAGAGTCGCAGCGCCCGCATCTCGTGGTCGTGCGGTAGCGTTCTCGCTTCCCACGCCCGGGTTCCCGGGTTCGATTCCCGGCGGGGTCAGGGATTTTCTCTGCCTCGTGATGGCTGGGTGTTGTGTGCTGTCCTTAGGTTAGTTAGGTTTAAGTAGTTCTAAGTTCTAGGGGACTGATGACCATAGATGTTAAGTCCCATAGTGCTCAGAGCCATTTGAGAGTCGCAGCGCTCGTGTCTGGTCTGGCATTGTCCTGCTGAAGGAAAGGATGCTCGATGCGTGGACAAACTCTTCCAGTTTGAAAATCGATTGCAGCACGCTTTTCTCGCCCAGCGACATACTTAGGCTATGGAGTTCCGAATTCAAGCGTGTAACATGGCGTTGTATATTTATATGAAGAATACACGTGTGGAATGTTAAGAATCTTTGTTCTACTTAAAAAGACTAAAGAGCTTTCACATAAAAAAAATTCGGAGGTATCATTATTCAGCACGTCATCGTAAATGAACGCCAACTGTGATGATGCCACTGCTGAAATGAAGCTGTTCAAGCAAATGCAAACGTATAATCTGTGTGTTGCTAGAAGGCTTATAGGCATCTTGATTAGTCGTATTGCATATTATTTTACATTGTCGAAAAAAAAGTAGCACACTCTTTTAGAAGTAACCGATTCACTCAAGATTTATTGTTGCAACAGTGAGTATGGAGTACATGAAACGATTACATTCACAGATTGACAGCACAATCGGTTCTGAAGTAACAGGTAACTCACTCATGCTGAAACACTCATATTAGTACGTGGTGTAGCCTCCACGAGCGGTAATGTAGACACTGACTCTGGCATCCAGCTGATCGTACAGATGGCGAATACTGTCCTGGGATACGTTATGCCACGCCTGCTCGAGCTGTTCACGTTGTTCGGTAAGAATTGTTGGTTGACGAGTCGCACGAGTCACGTGTCGTCTCGTCGTGGAGGACGGGCTAGAGGCGTGCGTGCTCGAAGTCCCACTGCTAATAACCGGTTCGCAACAGTTCGTGTTGACATGTCGGGGCTCACAAGCCCTCTTACCTGTGCTGTGGTAGCTGTACGACCTGCCACTGCTGCCTTTATAATACGCCGTCTTTGCTGCGTGGACGTCCAGAACCTCGCCTGCAGCTGTGAGAATGAGAATGTTCACGTGATCACTGACGTCAGCATCATTGCATAGCTGACGCAGCAAGTCCAATCAGTGATTTAGTTCTCCGAAAGAACCACCATGTCACTCGGAAGGCCACAATTTGACCCCTTTCAAACACGCTCAGTTGTCTGTCTCCATGGCGTGGTTGGCTGCGTGCTTCACACGTTTGCCCCACAGTGAGTCTTGTGGCTGTGAGCATGTCGTATTGAAGGGTAGACACAGATGGCGCTATGATGACCTATGCCACTACGCTATCTGTTGAGGGACGACGTTGAAACCATTATCAGTACATCTACTTAGCCCCAAGTAGCATATGCCGTCATGGGATCAAAAGCGACGTCGTCTTTCCATGTGTACAATTTTTTTTTTTCCCGTCAGTGTGTATAGGCGATCTGTGGGTGTCAGAAGCAGTTGTAACGTAATAGGTGAATTTCATGGTCATGGTTTTTACTTAACATTTGAGATATCTGTAGTCTGGATTCGACAGCGTTACATAAGTTGATCGAATGCCGTATAGCCACTTATTTGTGTGGTCCAACTTTTAATGACGTTATTCATTAGATTTCGTTGTCTTTGTGGCATTAATTCATTGAAAATATCACGTTATCTGATCAAAAACATTTGAAGCAAAGTCTTTCCTCGGTTATCAAACATTGCGTGTCCTGTGTGCTTACGAATCTAGGTTACCCTCTTGTGGTAAAACAGAAGTGTGTGTGAGAACCACGTCGAAGTCGCGAGCTGTCAGCCGAGGAAGGACGCGACGATTGCGATGACATTTTACGGAACTCTGTGGTGACATGTTGTGGCAAAGGTTAAACATTTGCTAACTTGCATTTCGTTTCGTTCTGTGTTGTTTGATTTTAGAACAGAAGAGATTGGGAGCTTCTTAAGTAACGTTTTCACTCTGTAAACTCTGTTCCATAACTATTTGACCAAGCAGCAACAAAAGGTTCTCTTTGGCTCACGATACAAATTAGAGATAATTATTAGCCTTTCTTTGACTATTTTCTGAGGACAACAGGCCGTAAACAAAAAAGAATTTATTCGTTCAACATTTACTGCGAGCGCAATTTATTAGAGTCGTGTAATGTCGAGACAGTTTACTTTCGGCGTGCCTTTGAAGGGCTTTTGTGAAAAGTATAGACCATTCAATTCGTATAACATGATGCAATATTTTTGAGGCATTTACTGTCAAACCAAATGTTACTGTACTGATCAACAGGAGCTCTAGTCTGAATTAGATGTATGGATTACTGTTTTGGCGCAAAGTAAAATCCCTTTTCAATGTGGAATTTCGGACATCTAGAAAGATTATGACGTGTGTCACCCGACGTGCAAAAAAATTGTAACGGAAACGCATTAATTGGGTTAGATAGAGCAGCAATCATTCGTCCAATTAAGTTGCTTTAATATGACATTTATAGTCACAACGCAGATCAGATTTGGACCTGTGTCAGGTCATATTAAAGCAACTTAATTCTACCACTGATTGCTGCTCTATCTAACCCAATATAACAACAGTCGTTGCGTGCACCCACCCCATGGAGGGCAACCTGATGAAGAAACGCATTAAGTATTGAAATTCATGTGTAACTATAGAATCTGAATTTTGATGGACTGAGGGACAAAAAACATCTTACGCGTTTTGAGGGTTCCCGTTACCGATTCATTCTACTGTTCTGAAAAAAGTGCAAGGCCTTCTTTTATTTCACTGCGGACCAGACGGTAAATAGAACAAATAAATGTTCGTGCCTTATGCATTATTTTTCATGAGAGCCTGCCTCGATGCCTCGCTGTCACAATCCATCTTAATAAAGTGTTAGCTCTCATTCTCGCTGTCAAACAGGTGGTTAAAACAATGATTTACCCATAAACGTTTAGATTTTATTAATTTCTTTTCGTCTTAGGCGTATGTATAGCAGCTTCTGCGGAAGGTGGCCATGCAAAAGAAAGTATTATAGATTTTTTCTGTTAATTTCTTGGTATGAAACTTGTATTGAAAAATGTGATCTAATATTACCTGAAATATCTTTATAAATTCTGTAGTTAATTGATTTTGATAGAATTTAAAGGGAAACTACAGGAAAACTGGTGAATAATACCTAACGAAACAGTGGTCTGCTTGTCTTACACTGGCCTTGAGTCGGCAACAAAGCGCAATGATACAATCAGAAACATTGGCAGGGGACATCGCGTTGTCCGCAGAGGCGAGAGCTGTTTCCCATAGTAACGTGGGTGGTCCGCCCGTCCAGAGGAAAAACGACGGACCCCCCTGGCAGAAGGGAATGGCGTACAGCCAGTGACAGCGCGCCACGCGCGTTGCCATCTTTCCCTCCAAAAGCCTCGTATCACTCTCGTTAGCCGCCGTAGGTTGGCGATTAATGTGCAGTTTTTTAGTTGGCCTCTGCTGAAGGGACTCGCGCTTCGCCGGACTGGTACTCCACACTATTCACGATTTACTCGTGATTTTATTTCGTGCGGAAGCAACATACGAAGTGAAATAGTTCGGTGACAAAACACAACTCTGTCTCAGTTACATTCCCTGCAGTGATACTGGCGTCAATACTGAGAGGTAAAATATATAATTATAATTTGAAAATTAATGAAACATAGTATTACATCTGAGACGTTTCTTCCTGAGAGATTGTTCTTGCTGTCACACAACTATACATAGTGAGATCCAACAGTACTTAGGCCTCTGCAAGAGATGTCCGCTCATTACTTATATATGTGGCTTTAGCTCACATGACCTGACAATTATTGCCTTGCGATTCTCTCTCATCCATTGTGTCTCAGTTCGTTCATTGCGAAAATTGTGTTCTTTAATCCTTTCATTTCGCTTGAAATTTTATATATCAAATAGTACGCGATTCAGATTTCTTGTCGCTAGAATAGGTTTGATTACAGAGCTACTCAGACACCATAAAGATATCGTACAGATTATTGCGGTCCGCTTCGGTCCGTCGTGGAACAGAGGCATTACAGACTACCTACGATTTGAATAAGATTTGTAATCCAACACAAAATATATTTCACGAGACGGTCTTTTATTGACTACCAGCGGCGCGGGGTGGTCGCGCGGTCTATGGTGCCTTGTCACGGTCCGTGCGTCTCCCCACGTCGGAGGTTCGAGTCCTCCCTCGGGCCTGGGTGTGTGTGTTGTCCATAGCTTAAGTTAGTTTAAGTTAGAGTAAGTAGTATGTAGGCTTAGGAACCGATGACCTCAGCAGTTTGGTCCCACAAGACCTTACCACAAATTTCCAAAACAGACTACCAACAAGTTGGGATTGCTCATATCTTCCTTTGCTAAATGAACACGGTCAGAGTAGTGTGATTCCATGGCAAAAGTAGTAGAGGTATCCTCGAGTAATATTCTTCGCGGATTTTAACTTTGTGAGAGTGCGGAAGTGTCTAGCCACATATAGTACTTTATTTTCTACAGGGAGTGCTGCGCAACTCTTAAATTATTCTGGAAAGACCGATTGAAACCGTCAAAAGCCGTTACTTTCGTAATTTTGTATTATGTGCGACTAGATTAGATTTTAAATTATCAGATCTCCCTCAACGTCATTCGTTGTAGGTTGGCTTGATGATGATTTAATATTGGAGAAGGTAGTAGAAACTAATAAAAATTGTTAGTGAAACAACTTTGGCGGTTTTTAGATGTGTTCTGAATTAAAGTCTTGGTACATATATATTTTTACTTATTTTCCGTATATCTCTTGGTTTTTGGAGTCGCTCATGGAGTGAGTTGGCGTAGACGTATGACATTCGATTCTCATCACAGAGGATGGTGGTTAATTTTTGTGTTAGGCTATAAATCTTAAAAATGTTATCAACATGAGAATATCTCGCAGGCTATAAATCTTAATATTATGGTCAGCATTGTGAGATGAGAATATCTTTTCGACGGTATGCTCAGTTTGCTGTCAACGGGTTTGGTCATCAGGAGGATCAAAGTTCTTTGACTTTAATGTTTCCGTGGGGGCTGATCTGAATTGTAGGTGCAGACACCGCCACTGTCGCCAGTACTTGTCAGACGAAGCACTGCTCGACTGTCAGCCTGGAGTAACTTCGCGGCTCAAAACTCTATCCGTGAAGAAGTTAACTGACTAGTATCTGCTTCGAAACTGTAAGGAGTCCGAGCTCTCGGCTGCACTTCCTGCTCGGCCCGGTCCACTAACAGCCCCGCAACGCACAGTTCCTTTTTGCTATCCACGCACTCTCATTTGTGTTTCTGAAGAGAGAAGGAGTAGTAACGCAGTAGTGAGCTGAGCTGAGATTGCAGCAGGTGACTTTGCCATTGAGTAAGCCGGGAGTGGCGTCAGTCGTGGCCTGTACACCGTCGGGCAGAGTGCGCGCCCAAAAGTTTGGCACGGCGAGGCGGGCCGGCGGCTAGTCGTAGCACGTGCGCTGCCGCAACGCTCTGCCGACCGCGCCACCTCCTCGCAATTAGAATGAGCTCGCTGGGAAACTCCCCTCTGCGAGCTGTTGCTTCACCGCTTCTTATTTATAGTGTCCCACTGCTTAAAACGCTCCGTGGGGAAGCCACGTAGCCACGCACGAATTGGTCGCCCGTCTAATGTGAAAGAAAACACTTTTGTGTGCCGTAGCTTCATGTCGTTCTGACGTAGAGAATTGATTCATTTCTCTCCGGGCTATCTATGCCGTTTGGGCATTGCGTAAAGTCTCATTAGGCAGCGTTTTACGAAATTGTAAGAAAGTTTGGGCAACACTGCTGTAGATTGTAAAGACAGCGTTGAAAGTGTGCTCCCTACGTACCAGTAGGGTATTTAACTGTTTTGGAAATCCTCTTTACGTGGTTAATTATTGTAATTCACAATCGTGACATTTTTCCTCTCGTGACTTACAGTATTTTTTAAAAAAGGAAATGACATATAAATAACTTAAAGCCCGCTAAAACGCTCCATTTGAGTCATTTGATTCCTGTGACGTCACTCGCTAGCACGCTGTTCCTACTGTCGTAACCTCATTCTCAGTTAAATCTTATTTTGGAATTTACGTTTTGGAACATGGGTTACAGCCGGCCGCGGTGGTCTCGCGGTTCTAGGCGCGCAGTCCGGAACCGTGCGACTGCTACGGTCGCAGGTTCCACTCCTGCCTCGGGCATGGACGTGTGTGATGTCCTTAGGTTAGTTAGGTTTAATTAGTTCTAAGTTCTAGGGGACTGATGACCACAGCAGTTGAGTCCCATAGTGCTCAGAGCCATTTGAACCATTTTTGAACATAGGTTACAAATGGTGTGTAGTTCCACATTGTACAAATAGATCTATAAAAACTCCTGAGACATTGTTTTTGAATGTTTCAAAGAACGAGAAGTTTCGTAAAATTTGGTGCATCTCGCTCGTAGAGATTCAGATGAGATAGTGGACACTACGTGTGTTTATTTCCGTTAGGATCATTTTGATGGACACGTTGTCGCTATATATATATATATAATATTCACTTCCTGTTGTCGTCTCCTACTACTACTGTATTCTGAAGTTTATTGTTAATATAGTTAAGTTATAACTTTAAATTCTGTATCATATTACATTTTAATATCTACTTTCATTTACTAGCTTCATTTTACACCTAATCAGTTAGAGATGAATCACAAGGATGGTTTTGAGAAAATATATTTCACGCCTGATATAACTCTTATTCTGAAGAATCTGAGAAATCATTTAACGTTTTTAGACCATATTATTCTTCGAGATAATAATTTGCCACTTCCAACTGTCTCCATTGAGCCTGTTGCGAAGCTGTACGATTTTGACAAAGAGAGAAATAGCTTTTAACTTACGAGAAAATGTAATAAGACCAGGGATTTACTTAAAAGTAAATGCGTTTTCCGTAACTAAATAAGTAACCTGTTTGAAGAAAAAGTGCAGGTTCAAAATGGTTCAAATGGCTCTGAGCACTATGGGACTCAACTGCTGTGGTCATAAGTCCCCTAGAACTTAGAACTACTTAAACCTAACTAACCTACGGACAGCACAAACATCCATGCCCGAGGCAGGATTCGAACCTGCGATCGTAGCGGTCGTGCGGTTCCAGACTGTAGCGCAAAAAAAAGTGCAGGAAAATGCTAACTTCTCTAGCTAACATTCCTATAACAGACGTATAGCGTCGTCTTGCTCCTAGTTTCTGACGACACCCTTGTTTCAGCCAATAACAGAGCATTTTCGATCACGCGACCAGTTCTTGAAATTTAATGATTTTAAGCCTGAATTACATAAAAATAACAGATATTTTGTAAGAATATTGACCGACAATCTATTTGAGTATAATCATTCAGAATAACAACTATCGAAGCCAAATTTTTCACACTAATGCCGGAGAGGAGGAAATTCTGACGGCATTTACAGGGTATGCACCTCCTCCAGAACGCACCAGAGGCGGGGTGTATGCACACTAAAAATACCTACATGCTCTCGAACTCTAGTGTGTGACACTGCTAAATTTATTGCTCATCCAAATTTTAGCCCTACAAATTGATTGATATGCGGCTGATCACGTGCGCAAAACGCTACCGTATACGCCGAACAGACACACAGTCCGTTCAGTCAGAGAACGTTGCTGTGGTTAACAGCCGAAACATGCTGGGGACGGCTACCACGACCAGTCGTGTAATGAGATTTTCTTTACATTTCCGTGACGACGCCTCAGAGTGCCGCAGTTCCGGACAACTTCGGCCTTCAGTGCTGCTGCAACCTTTTGCATTTCGCATTGAAAGTTGGCAACAGCGCTGCTAGCTTCCTCTCTGGCTCAACAGCTTTCTTTGCAAAGATATCGAGAAGGGATTTGGCAAACTAGGAACGAGGGATGGCAAGCGACTCATTCGGCGTAGGCTAGGCGACGGAGCGGACTTTTTTTTTTTTCTCCCCTCCCGGGCTGACTCGCGATAAGACGGCCGCGTGCTGACGGCGGGTAAGGGGAGCGCCTGCTGACCGCTCACAAGCGGAAGCGGCCAGTGCAGGCGGGCGGCGGCGCGGGTCGCGGCCCCCCGGAGCTGCGTCCTCGTCCATCTGCAAGCATGGCAAAGACGTAGTTGTATTTAATCCGAGAGCTAGTCGAGGAAACGGGGATTACGCACCCCTCTTGTGTTTCAGTTCGTAGTAGGAACCACTTCACTCTTCTGGATCATCTCAGGTCGTGAGTAGTCAACACCAGATAACAGGACGAAGTCTGTAATTTATATTTCAGTATACCGTACTGTAAACCAATCATTAATTCACTAAAGCTTTGCCAAGTTTCTCTCTTTTTATTGGGTGGTCATTTTACTTTCTCTTATACCGACACTGCCGGCCATGGGTCCACCTGACAGGGCTAGTAGGAGAAAAATCTAACTTTTTAAGGGAAATTTTGAAGTTGCTGAACTCGTGCATTTTGTACCCTCTCCTTTCACCTCAAGTGTAAGTGTTGTAACTCCTTTGAAAAATAATCAGCTGTTGCCAAAATATTCCTGGGTTGCAGTAAACTTCAAAATTGAGTTCCAGCAAACACTAATCATTGCGCGGCCTCCTGTACCTGTAAGTTGCTAGTCAATCTAGTGTAAATGAGCTCTTGTCTTGATTGCAGCAAGCTGTTCCTCTCCGTCCTTTAGTTTCCGAATCAGACTTGTGGGGAGTTTCTGATAGTTTGTTTGCCAATATTCCCACACATTGTGAACGACGAAATACGGGGTATCTACCACAGATTTACTTGCAGAGGATGCTTACAGAATTGGACAGTGGGTCATAATGTTCCGTTTTGAGTTATCAACAACTGATTCAAACGATCACCTTATTGGCAGATGCTAGAAATTACACGCGTCGGCTTATTTTTTTACAGGAAAATGATGACATATGTTTACTGTTCCCGTACATATAAAATTACATTTACACTGCCTGACAAAAAAAAAAAAAAGAGGGTTAGGAGGAAAGGAAATGAAACATTACAGCGAGTACAGACGTTATCTAAGTGATAACAAAAGATGTAATATTTACAAAAAAAACTCGACTTTATGAGCCCATTCGTCAGTATGACATTGCATACCCTCTGGCCTGGATGCATGCATTGTGTTTCTCCTGAGGCAAACTTGCCCACAACTGTTGTGAATGTTCTTGATACCCCTCCTACCGGCCCTAGCGCAGAGTGGACGTTCGAGACGGTCCCACACACGCTCAAACGGGGAGAGGTCTTGGGGCCCTGCTAGCCAAGGGCGTATCTCACCGTCACGCAGACAATTCGTAGACACACCTGCCATGTGTGTTCGAGCATAGCCCTGTTGCAAAATGGTACCGTGACAGTGTCGCGTGAGAGGTAACGTATCAAGACGTGACGGGACTGGAGCACTTGGACGGAGTGATACTTGCACGGAGCCCGGGGCTATTGCCGGGCTAACCGCCTTTTCACAGGCACAGCCACACTGAGAAGTCCAGCAGTTCAGCACAGCTGCTCGTGCGAGCTGGCTTAACGCTCACAACACCGCATGTCAGCAACCGTGCATCGCTTCAGGGTGGCTCATGGACGCATTTCGTAGCGAATTTATTTTTAAGGCTGTTATGTTAATGAGAAATGGACAGTGAAGTTCAACATAACGAGAACTGATATTGAAATTCAACATCTCCTTTAATATTTTGACGATGCAGAGAACGAGGCCAGCCAAGCAAGAAACATGGTATTTCTTACAACTGTTGCAGCTTTGTGATGACTACCATTTTAGGATGAAATTTAAATTGACAAATTTACATTTCGTTACCATTTTTCTGAAACTTTAAACATAAAGACACGGAATGTCAATGAATATTACTTTTTTTGTTTTCACTAAAAGATCAACGTTTGGTACCACTTTTCGAGTAACGCTCATTCGAAGACAAGTTCTTAAACTGAAGTCTGTCAGTGAGCTTATGTGTGTGGATTTCATTCTCTTCATGGGGTAAAAAAGTGGCACTTACGTGGAAGGCTAAAGATGGATATAATGGTAGCTGCAGACTTACAAAGTCGTGAAAACTTACATTGAGCAAACAGAAGTCTACGAGGCTAATTTTCCTATGGAACTAATCACGCAAACGTCAAACTGTTCTAGGTGTTCTAGGTGTAGTCGAGTTCCCACACTGTCATCATAACCCGAGAATCACTGAATTTAATTGTGCAACCCTTTGCAAGCTGAAAAGCAGTGTGATAACTTGATTTAACTGCAGATTCATGCCGGCCGCGGTGGTCTAGCGGTTCTAGGCGCTCAGTCCGGAACCGCGCGACTGCTACGGTCGCAGGTTCGAATCCTGCCTAGGGCATGGATGTTTGTGATGTCCTTAGGTTAGTTAGGTTTAAGTAATTCTAAGTTCTAGGGGACTGATGACCACAGATGTTAAGTGCCATGGTGGTCAGAGCCATTTTTTTTTGCAGATTCATTCGATGAGTGCTACTCCTGAAAACAAAAATTTAATAGTGAAACTGTGGGGAAAATTGTTGAGACGTTTATTTCTCTGCTCCCATATCATGTAAGATGAATATTCTATTTAGCCATATCGCTACACATATGGACCAGGCATCCTGCAGTGATACGTTGATATTGATGTGTCTGGGCGCTTTGAAGTTGCTAATCCGACCATCATGGTAGTTTTCATCCCTTTAAAAACAGCTACTCTCCATTTCAGGGAGAGATTCCACCCTAAAAACCCTAATAGGGTTTTGTAGACAAAAGAGTGGGGAATAATATGGTGTATTGGAATCGTGAATAAAATAACTTGCTTTCGGAAATATTACTTTTTGAACGCCCATCTTCGCCGTTCATCCACCGCTGACCAGAAAAGCAACATGAGAGTCGAACAAATACGTACGCCTGCTTGAAAAGACCCAAATTTATGAAACGTTTGCTCATTCTGGCACCTTTCTAATTATGGTAATTCATACAAGCGTTATCTTCAGGCCTGAAATATTTTACTTACTTCCAGAGAAAGATAGTTCGCTTGTCGAGTAGTCGGTGTATTGCTATACATAATTTGTTTGAAGCTACACACGTCCTTCAATGTGATCTGTACGGCTCGACTGCGGGAGAGCGCAAATATCTGCAGCGGTGTACACACACCGCAAAAATAAACCCGCGCCGACTTGCGTCCGGCACGAACGTTCGCAAAGAGGAGAAGCCTCGTTTTGTGTGTGCACAGTAGTGGTGGCGGGTGCCCGCGCGGTAGCCGAGAGCACGTCTCGCGGAGTAGGCGGTATTTACCTGTCGCCGGGGGCCCGAGGCGTCTTGCGCCAGCCGAGTGCCTTTCCGTGTAGCGCAGCGCCGCGGACAGAGTGGTCCCACGTGGCCGTGTTGGCATACCGCCGGTATGCGGGCTCTTCACATTCTGCCGATCCGCCTCTCCCGTCCACAAGGAATTGACCCATTATTAATCGCGTGTCGGCTTCTCTCCCCTAGCACGATCTTTTGCCCTTTGGTTTTCTCTTCGGTGGCGGATTGATTCCTGTCAACCTCCTGTTGAAAATAAAATAAAAATTGACGTACAGTTTGTCAGTGAATGCTCTTATAGTTGAAAAGTACTTCGATAAATAAATCAGTAGGAAGCGCCAGTGCTGAAGAGTGATCTATTTGTTGCTGATTTTTAGTGTGCAAATATTAATGGAGGATCGTTTAAACCTTTTTCACTTTAGCGTAGTTCTTGAAAATTGTGTGTTGCGTATAGGCTGGTAACGATTTTTTATATGGTAATCTTGTATACGAGTTCTGTGGTCTCATGGTGGATCGCTCTCAGCAGCGCGCGGTTCCAGACTGTAGCGACTATAACCGCTCGGCCACACGGGCCGGCGGACGTCCATTCATTCCATCTCCAACCTAAAGATGTTAGCCACTCTGTATTGTAATTCCTAAAAGAAAAAAAAAACGTTTGGACGATTAATTGTAGATTGTATGCGCCACCGTTGTTGGCTACCTTTGTGGGACTGTGACTGCTGACCGATGCACTGTAATACTTTACAACAGACGTGTGGCATGAGGTCTGTCGCAAATTTAACTGTCTATCTTTTCCAGCTGAAGAAATACCTGTTACATTATTGTGAATAACGACTGAGAACTTGAGGAGATACAACGGATGTGGCTGCATTGTGCAGTGGCCTTACAAGACGAAAAGAAATTTGTTAAATTCTGAAGGTGTGCATTTTTTTTTTTTTTTTTGCGTATGTCATGTGTAAAAAATGGTTCAAATGGCTCTGAGCACTATGGGACTTAACATCTGAGGTCGTAAGTCCCCTAGAACTACTTAAACCTAACTAACGTAGGGACATCAGACACATCCATGCCCGAGGAAGGATTCGAATTGCGACCGTAGCGGTCGCGCGGTTCCAGACTGAAACGCCTAGAACCGAAGTTCTCGCCGGCTCGAAGTTCACGGGGCGTTAAATTTTAATCTTCCTTCTTGTCAACTGTTTATCGGAGGAAACTCATAAGTTTTGTTGTCAGAAGGGGGTCG
The DNA here is from genome assembly GCF_023898315.1 of Schistocerca nitens. Taxonomy (NCBI): domain Eukaryota; kingdom Metazoa; phylum Arthropoda; class Insecta; order Orthoptera; family Acrididae; genus Schistocerca; species Schistocerca nitens. The sequence goes on along the minus strand of NC_064615.1, from coordinate 295,257,741 downwards.
TGGATTCTCAAGATACCTGATTGTTTTCACCGGAGAACAGCTGAGACACGTGAAGTTTCCTGTGATCCGACGCGCTTACCATGTGAAGTAGTCTAGTCTCCGCAGGTCCGGTGTTTCTCTCGGCGCCTGGCTACAGGTGAGCGGCGATGCCTGACTCCTGGGAGGCGGGCCCGTTTAATTAGCGGTTCGCGTGCCTCCTAACGACTCGTCGTGCGGCCGCTACCGTCAGATGCTATCAGCGGCGCCCACGCCTTCGGCCGCCCCTTACAAACTTATATAGCCCTAATCTTCCGCGTACGATTAAAGTACCGCCGATCCCGAGCGAAAATGTGGAAGCTTAAAATGATGTACCATATCCACGGGCCTGTTCGGAACGTAACTTGTCGTGTACCGTTCACGTCGATATGAACGGAAGGTGAGCGAACGAAAAAAATTGCTATCTCTCTGTAATCAATCAACGAATATGAAGGATAGTGGCAATGAGATACTCGCTCGTTTTTATATCCAGAGAAGAAACCGCTGGTTCCGTGACGAGGTGCTCGGCTGAGGGGGTACAGTTGTGATAGCTGTTGACATTGGGCTGCATTTATCATGATGTTCCGCTCCGGCAAAAATTTCTATCGCAGCTCAGAACAATTCAGGAAACATTTGATTCGGATCTCTTATAGTTAGCTACAGCTGCCCGTATCTGCCAGCGAGCTGGTTTCGTCTCCAGTCATATCAGCGAGTGGCCATCGCTGGCTTTTCTACAACTTGCAGGATATCCTCAGTTTCTCGTGCAGTCTGTGCTGGGACTAGCACAGACAACCCGAAAAGTTCCGTGTCTTTATATCCTTTTGCGCTCTGATAACCAAAATGCAATTCGTGGTACATGGTATTTTCATCATACCAATTACTGCAACTTACTGGTCCATTCGTCAAGGAAGTTTCTGGATAATATGTCATCCAATTAATGTGCGCGTTGTGTTATGTGTTGTTTCGCCCTGCCGATCTGTACGTACATAGTGTACAGGCAGTTTATCTTGTTGTACATTCTCTCGCATCCGTCCACCATTACCTGTAAATTCTGTCTGATTTCGTGTTTAAATGTTAGCAGAAAATGTCGGATACATCCTCAGATTAATGTACAGTAATCAAAAGTCTGCTGTACCACTGGAAGCAATTGTAGTATTCTTGTGGTTATAAGCGTTGATGTATGTCTGACCTTTACCGTCTTCATTTTTTTCTTCTGTTATGTGTCATCAGTCTCGAGGAAATCGCAAATACTTTTTATTAGATGAAAATTAAAGCAAAAAGGGGCGTCTGTAAAGAGAAGCGTGAATCGGTCAACAGACACAAAGCTTGACTGCGTGATGCAAACAGCTTTTATTATTGTAAGTACCGTGTGATATGACCAGTCAGGGAGCGACTAAATTGGAATGCAGGGCTTTTGCATGAAGACTCCGTGACCAGTTCTTACCTTACCTGTCGTCGAGATATATCATGGATCTGAAGAAAAATTTTCATGGTATTTTAGTGACAAGAGAATGATTCAGAAATCAATTGTATCTGATTTCATAGTTTGTATTTTTTCCTCTCTCTGACACTTCCGCTTTTAATGTGCACCGTATAACATAAAATAATCACTCAGTATCATTTTCAGACCTGATTAGCTTTACTGAAAACTCAGTGCAGTGTTTCATTGGATTCTGTCCAAGTAAATTAATTGGAGGCGAATTGTGTAACTTTGCCAAATCCAGGATTTACTATTCTCTTGCAGTATGTTTTTCACTAGCAGACAGTGTTTTTCTTTGTAGCTGTTACTATAGTTTTCGTAGAATTTATAGCAAAATTATTAAAATGACTGTGCGAAATGGTGAAAAGTCTCAGGTGCATGTTGCCCTAAGAGCCTCAGGGCAGTTGTATGTCCAGCGGAGATATTATCCTACATGTTGAGAAGTTGCAGGAGCAGAGCCAGCTGAATGAGGCGTAGGGTGTGTGACCTGACCTTTTCGGGAGGTGAAAACTAATGAATGAAGGCGGATGTTCCCTCAAGGGCGCCGTCGCCACGAAGAATGCACAGTCGCAAAAAATGACAGCAGTGTGACTGTTTTTAACCATAACATGCTGTTCATAACGATTAGCTACAGCTCAAAGAAATGGCCAAATATCGCTTCGACCCATAAATAGATATGGCACAAATGGTTTTGTTATTATTTATCGAAATGAAGTGCCAATATGATGTGTGAAAGTATGACTTGCTTAAGGTTTTTTCTCAATATTTGTGATGTGGAATGAAAGGGAGTGGACCCTGGCAGTTGATATTCTCTGAGCGCAATTTGGCAGTCGCACAGCGGGAACGACGTGTGCAGCCTTTCCACCGCCGCTGCCTCTTCAGAATTGGCAGACGCTCACTCTCCAGGCAGATCAGAGGCTGACAACGACTCTCAGGTGGTGCCTCGGTTCTCCCTTCACGGAATTTTCAATCACTCACAAGTTCGTGCAGAGACTGTGGCGCTAGCAGACATGTCCGTATTGTCCCGGACGGTAGCAGGTTTCATACAGAATACAGTGGCTAAAGTATAAAAGCAGTGATCGTCAAGGACGTGATTCTCAAGGTAGTATTAAAAAAAAGGACGGCTATAGTGTTACCATATTTCCTGGACCATGACTCCTGAGAAGCCTGTGTTCCACTTTACCACTGGTTAACCATCCTGCCTTTTTTACCATGTGAAGTCCTTCCACGCTGATTAACCCGTGATATAGGTACGTTTTCTTGTTTCCCCGACCTTGTAGTAGGTACATTCTTTTCCGAGAGACTTAACCTGTATGTAGAGACATGTTTTTCCACTTAGGCAGTATCACTCATAGGATCCTATTACATTTGAATAGTTCGAAAGCTGTCGTGCTTCAAGTAGAAACATTGCTGTGTTACAAACGCTGCCAGACGTAGAACTTGCATTTTGAGACACGTTAGTGGATTTTTTTCGCAAGAGAGATTTTCTCTGAGACATCACGCACTAAATTATGGATGGTTGGTTGATTTGGGGGAGGGGACCAAACAGCAAGATCATCGGTGCCACCGGAGTAGGGAAGGAAGGGGCACGAAGTGGGTCTGCCGTTTCAAAGGAACTGTCCCGGCATTTGCCTGAAGCAGTCCAGAGAAATCACGGAAAACCTAAATCAAGATGGCCGGACGCGGGTTTGAACCGTGGTCCTTTCAAATGAGAGTTATGTGTGCCAACAACTGCGCCACCTCGCTCGGTCTAAATTATGGGGAAGGTAAACGGTTACTGAATATCTTATGATTGTTAGCCACGTATTGAAAATCTTAGACGATACATCAAGTAACGTTGTAATATTGCAGAAACTACGTTTTTACGCCCCGTTTTACAACGTGATTTGTTACCGTGTTACTGTTCAAGAAAACGCAGTCTCTGTATTGAGGACTTCGCTACGAGAAATTACGGAAAAATGTTTTCCTGTCAGCGTATATATGCGATAAACAGAGAAAACCCAGAAATAATGTGACCGAGTGAAGTGGCTCAGTGGTTAGCACACTGGACTCGCATTCTGGAGGACGGGGGTTCAAAGCCGCGTCCAGATATCTTGATTTAGGTTTTCCGTGATTTCCCTAAATCGCTTCAGGCAAATGCCGAGCTGGTTTCTTTGAAACGGCACGGTCGATTTCCTTCTTCATCCTTCCCTAATCCGAGCTTGTGCTCCGTCTCCAATGACCTCACTTTCGACGGGACGTTAAACACTAATTTCCTCCTCCAGAAATAATGTGTAAGCTATTTTATTGACATGTGGCCATCGATTTACAGCCATACATGGCAGTTACGTAGTTTCATTTTGTCTGTTGCACTATACATGTCATAAATTAGACCAGTTCATTTTGACGAGAATGCGAGAATAAATCGACCTTTCGTTGAACAAAAGAACTATACATTCGTCAGAAGTGATTCTGGAAAACCTCTGCATATTTTAATCTGTAATGCTTGGTCGTTTTGAATCGCGTCGTTCTACTCATACGTGTGAATAACAATGCGCAAATAACTATACCTGTAAGATAATGTGCCGAGAGGAATGGTAGATATACACAACTGATGCGAAGTGACTCTGGGAGAAGAGTTGCATTTGTTATGCGACGACCAAATACTAATCCGCACAGTGTGATAACCACAGCACGGGGATAACCTCCGTCTACGGCAGTCGGTGGCGGAGGGTACGTCATGCCAATAGTAGTGATTTCTTGTCTTATGTCATTCACGTATTGAGTGAGGAAAAATGACTTGCCACAAGGCCTCGGTACGCGCCCTAATCTCTCTTCTCGTATCATTAGCATCTGTACGTGAGATATAACATAGTATCAGTAGCATTTTCTCATAGTTACCTTCCAGTACTGGTTCTCTAAATATAGAGCGCGTCTCTGATTTCTTTCGATGTCTACTGTATGCTTACTTAACAATGCTCCAGACGCTGAAGCAGTCTTGTAACATAATAGATGCTGTGACGTCTTGTATTGGAGTTCCTTTATGTGGCTTCCAGAATGGGCCAAACGGTCCTTACAGCTTTGCCACTGCGTCGTCTTGACGCTGGGCCATTGTAAGAAACACGGTCTTCACAATGTTGACAGTTGCGACTCTGTAGGGGAGTGACATGTTGGCACTCGTGCTTTTGCAACGGGTATCATTGCCCAGAAATCAATGCACTGGACTCGTAAACGCCATTGCTGGCGTACTGAGTGGTAAAACGTAATGTATTTAGATATGTGCTGCTTCAGCCTGAACGAAAGCGAGGCTCGAATACGTATTAGAAGCTACTGTGGTGACCTTAATGTGGCAGACTGCATTATTGAGATACATACGCAAAAAATCCATGTGTAACGGTTAGCGACGCCATTGAGTACAACATGCGATCTCTACTTCTGCAAATTAAAGGACAATTTGAACATCAAAGATGTTTTTAGAGCCCGAGGTATGGCTCTTTTTCCAGGCTCCTTCAGTCGACCTATTTTAGCACTACTGTGCTCGAGCAATAGTGGTCAAGCCTGGGTCGCAGAAAGTCAGAGCACCACTGCTTCGCCAGCTTTCAATTCTCCTGGCGTGTCGCTGCCCGGTGAAAAATGTTCGGAGTTTATCAACTTCTCCTCGTCAATCCCTCGTTGGTTGTTGGTACTTTGTAATGCCGTGATCTTCCACAATGCTGAATTCTCGACGTCAAAGTGGAGATCGTGTATGGAATTTTTCACGCGGCGAGGCGGTGATGTGGTTAAGATACTGGACTACGAAAAAAGCGATCGGCCGATTTATTAACCCACTGTTCTCTACCAAGTCAGGTGGTGCAGTGGTAAATCACTGCTCCCATATGCACAACGAAGTCGCTTCAAAACGTCGTCCCGACATCCAGATTCATGTTTTCCTTGGTATACCTAAATCGATTTAGGCAAATGCCAGGATGGTTTCTCTGAAAAGAACTCGGCCGACTTCCTTTCGTGTTGTTCCCCAATCTGATTGTACTCTGTGTCTTGCGATCTTATAACTTACGGTATACTCGGTGTCAAAGAGTAAGTCCTACAGAAATGGATGGATCACCCAGTTCCATGGTTGGAAGGAGGCAACGGATCGCCACTACCGACAGAAACGTACCTATTTATATTTTTACTAACCTATTAATTTTTGCTTGTCAGCTGTGTTCGTATCTACGTTTGTGAGGTGAGGGCTGTTAGTGGGAGTAAAATAAAGAAATAGCTATTTATAACTGTCGGAGAACTGACTCGGTGTTTAGTGGTATTTTCTGCCGCACCCTTAAGCTCGTGCGATAAACACAGCGTGGTGTGTACGTAGGTGCGCGAGTCGATGCGGCCTCCGGTGGAGGCGGAAGATTGGCGCGCCGCCAGCACGCGCCTCATAACGGCGACGGCGACCTGCGCGCGCGGTAATTACTGGCAGTCATCAGCCGGCGGCTTTGCCCGATATTAGCCGCCTCCGCCAGCCTGCGCGGCAATATCGCCGCGTCGCGTGCCGCAGCCGCCACCGCCGCCGCTGTACGGGTCGCCCTTTACGAGAGCACGCCGTCCGCTTTTAAACGTCCGGCCGCTGTCCATCTTACCAGGCCGGGCAGGGGGCGGGGGCGGCTGGGGCGGTGGCGGTGGCGTTTTCAAGCGGCACTCATATCGCCGCAGACGTGGAGCGCAGCGCAGCCGCGTGTCGGAATCCACCGACACAGGCGCCGTGTGTGGCAAAGCAGCGCGCGTTATTGGCTTTCCGTCTTGAGAGGGCCGCGCACTCTCGCGGTACAGGCGAACGACAGCTGCAGTCTGTGTCTGCGGCACCCACGCCCGCTTTGCAAGCTGGCAGCCAGTCGCGATTAATTGTTCAAAGCAGGCGCGCCCGTCACGTCATTCGATGCGCGTTCGCCGGGCTTGGCTGGAGATGTACACAGCTTTGCGCGTCACCGAGCGAGGTAGAACCGTGGTGCTGCTGATGGCCAGATGGTAGTTCCGATTTCCCGTCGTGCTATTGTACATCTCTGGAAACGTGCGCCGTTAATATTCACGATTTTGTAGTTTTCAAGGTAACCTCTGTATGAAGTATGGAAGCTATAGTTTGAAAGCGGAGCGCGTTAGAAGTTCTATTCTGTTGTAAATGTACGGAAGCGCTCCTTAATTACACGATGGAAAATTCTTTCCGATAACACAGTAGCTTCACCCTAACTTCTCAATTACAAAACGAAAGAGCCGATTTCGAATTAGTTGGCGCGACCTCACTGGAGCAATAATGCTGCACTTTGTTCTGCGCGGTTACTGGGTATGTTTATTTCACAATCTCCCATTCGGCGTCTGTGCCATTCTCAAGTGATAACGCATTGTCCTCGTGTCGAACCATAGTTACATATTTCACTTCGTCTGTGTAAGAATAAAAACAGTTCACTTGGGATTGGTTCATAAGCAGAAGTTGCGAATGTGAAATAAATAAGTTGAATGACAAAAATGGCTCTGAGCACTATGGGACTCAACTGCTGTGGTCATAAGTCCCCTAGAACTTAGAACTACTTAAACCTAACTAACCTAAGGACAGCACACAACACCCAGCCATCACGAGGCAGAGAAAATCCCTGACCCCGCCGGGAATCGAACCCGGGAACCCGGGCGTGGGAAGCGAGAACGCTACCGCACGACCACGAGATGCGGGCAAGTTGAATGACATCCAGGCGAAACATGTCGTATGCGACCATAATATTCGTAGTAGTTTGTATGGCAATTCTTGTTGTCTTAGTATGATATATCCCATTTTATTTTTGCTGCCTTTTTGGACGTTAGGTTAGTTGTCCTTGAGAAGCAACTCAACACGAGGAGTCAGTAACTTGATGTAGGTGCGTCAGCGTACGATTTTCTGGTGTTCTTGTAGTCGCCAAATAAAAGTGTTAAAGTAGAAAATTTGCTCAGTCAAGATGTACTCAAGGTGTACTGCTTGCCATTTCACGAAATCTCATAAAGTCGTGATCAGATATTCGGCGCAATGGTTATGATCAGTTACCGCTTTTTTTATTGTCTGTTTATCGTTAAGCCATTAAAGAAGCTGCGCAGTCGCCTCATTAGGGAAATCCGCTGGTGTGTGTGTGTGTGTGTGTGTGTGAGAGAGAGAGAGAGAATTTTTGCCATGCTCTGTGTAACTGTTTGCTACAGAAAGGTGAATAATGAATTAAAAACAGGCAAGGATGATAAGGACGAAAGAGAGGAGTAAAGAAATAAAGTAACTAGAAAAGGAAGGATGATATGAAATGTATAGATTAGCTGCTAACCTAGTCTTTGAAGCAGAGAAAAGCAGAACAAGCGTAGGAATAGAAAGAAGTAATATTAGGGTGGTACATACATCGGAGGAAGTGTTCGGAAGGTGGCAAGGATATGCAGAGGGCCTATATGAGGCGAATCAGAAACCAAACAGTGATGAATTAGAAGAGGAGACGCGAGGTATAGAAGAGGACAAATGATGCTGCATCTTGGAAGGAGAAGAAGAAAGGGCTTTAAAAGAGAAGAAGAATCACAAAGCAAGTGAAATTAATGGATTGTCAGCAGAGTTATTTAAGAGCTTTGGGAGTGGTCTTACACAAAAGCAAGACAACGAATGACGACACTATGAAAGAAAAGAAAATATTCGCCAGTATCCCATACATGAGCCCCATATCACAAAAAACAGCTATCCTTTTAAAAAAATGCAACAGTTTCATTCTCAATTAATAATAAATTAGGAAACTTACTCATCCATAACATACACTACTGGCCATTAAAATTGCTGCACCACGATGATGACGTGCTACAGACGTGAAATTTAAACGACTGGAAGAAGATGCTGTGATATGCAAATGATTAGCTTTTCAGAGCATTCACAAAAGGTTGGGGCCTGTGTGCGACACCTTCAACGTCCTGACATGAGGAAAGTTTCCAACCGATTTCTCATACACATACAGCAGTTGACCGGCGTTGCCTGGTGAAACGTTGTTGTGATGACTCGTGTAAGGGGGAGAAATGCGTATCATCACGTTTCCGACTTTGATAAAGGTCGGATTGTAACCTATCGCGATTGCGGTTTATCGTATCGCGACATTGCTACTCTCGTTGCTCGAGATCCAATGACTGTTAGCAGAATATGGAAACGGTGGGTTCATGAGGGTAATACGGAACGCCGTGCTGGATCCCAACGGCCTCGTATCAGTAGCAGTCGAGATGACAGGCATCTTATCCGCATGACTGTAACGGATCGTGCAGCCACGTCTCGATCCCTGAGTCAACAGTTGGGGACGTTTGCAAGACTACAACCATCTGCGCGAACAGTTCGACGACGTTTGCAGCAGCATGGACTATCAGCTCGGAGACCGTGGCTGCGGTTACCCTTGACGCTGCATCACAGACAGGAGCGCCTGCGATGGTGTACTCAACGACGAACCTGGGTGCACGAATGGCGAAACGTCATTTTTTCGGATGAATCCAGGTTCTGTTTACAGCATCATGATGGTCGCATTCGTGTTTGACGACATCGCGGTAAACGCACTTTGGAAGCGTGTATTCGTCATCGCCATATTGGCGTATCACCGGGCGTGATGGTATGGGGTGCCATTGGTTACACGTTTCGGTCACCTCTTGTTCGCATTGACCGCACTTTGAACAGTGGACGTTACATTTCAGATGTGTTACGACCCGTGGCTCTACCCTTAATTCGATCCCTGCGAAACCCTATATTTCAGTGGGATAATGCACGACCCCATGTTGCAGGTCCTGTACGGGCCTTTCTGGATACAGAAAATGTTTGACTGCTGCCGTGGCCAGCACATTGTTCAGATCTCTCAGCAATTGAAAACGTCTGGTCAGTGGTGGCCGAGCAACTGGCTCGTCACAATACGCCAGTCACTACTCTTGATGAGCTGTGGTATCTGCATGGGCAGCTGTACGTGTACACGCCATCCAAGCTCTGTTTGACTCAATGCCCAGGTGTATCGAGGCCGTTATTACGGCCAGAGGTGGTTGTTCTGTGTACTGATTTCTCAGGATCTGTGCACCCAAATTGCGTGAAAATGTAATCACATGTCAGTTCTAGTATAATATATTTGTCCAATTTGTGATATGTTTGAAAACGATGGAGGAAAAAACTTATGCTGTTGCTAAAACGTTAACAACGCTTTTCTTGGATTATTTGGTAAGTTTACACTATTCATCTTTTCCACTGGTTCGCACGTATTTTCCGCGTCTGACTTACGAAATTCGTAACCGAACATAAAACCGTTTCGTGACAGGAATATGCATTTAATCACACTGAAGAGCACAAATAAAGCATGTATTAAGACGAATTACACCTGAAGATGGACCCACAGGGTCCGAAATGCATCTTGTACTGAATAAAACACGAAAAATTGTGACTGAATTCGTTTTTTTTAGTTCATATCTCGAGTACAGTCACGTTTGAATCTACAAAATATGGATAAAATTAGAATGAAGTGTATACTGTTTTCGTTGACTCGGGGAAAGCGTATGATAGAGCACAGTGGAATAAAGTAATGGATTCTGCAAGGAAGAGTGGATTGTATACCTACAACGGAAAACGCGAGTACAGATTGGGACTGAGATGTCAGAGGAAAGCACATTTGGAGGGGAAGTGAGGCAGGGGTGCTGTTTAATATGTATTTGGAGCATATTATTCCGCAGTGTTTGAAACGAAAAAGAGGAGTGCGGGCTGGTGATAAGAGGATATAATATGTTCGATTTTCAGATGGTATGTTATTGGAAGAGAGCGAAAGAACTATGATTAGAATGTTAAAAGATTTAAATAAGATCTGTGAGGAGAAATGAGGACATGAAAACGTAGAATAAGTAAGTGCTTTCAAATATCTGGGAAGCATTATTACGGAAGACATATGAGATGAAATAAAGAGGAGAAAATGCGTGTAGCAATTACGAAGGAGACGTTTAATAAGGACGCTTCTATATGGGTGCATGGACAGGGACCTGAGGAAGAGATTGGCGAAGTGGTTTTGTATGGAGCGTGACACAATGCGTAGCTGAGTCGTGGACACTGAGGAAATTGGAAGAAAAAAGAACAGAAGAATTTGAGATGCGGATTTGGAGAAGGATGGAAGGGATAAAACGCCTAGACAAAGCGAGAAAGGAGTAAGTGTTGGGAAGACAGAGAAATTTTAAAGGTAATCAGAAAGAGGAAACACAGACATGGATGAGAAGTGATTGTTTACTGATGGATACTATGGAAGGAACGGTTAAATGGTTCAAATGGCTCTGAGCACTATGGGACTTAACATCTGTGGTCATCAGTCCCCTAGAACTTAGAACTACTTAAACCTAACTAACCTAAGGACATCACACACATCCATGCCCGAGCCAGGATTCGAACCTGCGACCGTAGCAGTCCCGCGGTTCCGGACTGAGCGCCTAGAGGAACGGTTAGTGACAAAGGAAGTAGAAGGGATAAAAAACAATTATGAGAATACGAAGAGGGTAGCAAATGACAGGAGTATATGAAGAGCTGCTTGTGAAGACCTGTGCTAGGCGCAACACATAATGATGAGAAGTGGCTCTTTTTTCTGAAGTGCAACGTTCCTCTTCCACTAGATATGAGCCCCAATTCGTGGTCGCTGTCGGGTAACAATGGACGAAAGACTCCAGTGTGGCGTGCTGTGGACTTTTTCTGCTGAATATGCTTAACGGATCAGAAACGAAATTCGTAAGTAATACGCACGACATCTGCTGGTTTTAGGCTGGTTGGAACATCTCAAAGGATTTTTCTAGGTAATGGCTACAGTTATTGTTAAAGAACTCTTTGGTCATCATCGGGTCTCGTCCCCTACAGGAAACCAGTAGTTCTGAGGCGAAATGAAGGTTTTTCTGCTCTTCTTTTGTAGCACTGACCACTTTGTACTTTCCTAAATCACTTCTGTATGTATTTCACAACGATTTGTAGACCTGAATTTAGCATCACACACTTTTGTCGTATATTTCCGTAGTACCTGCTGCGTCTTTTGATACTTGTCCTATATGTGTCCCAAGATAGAACTGACGCATTTTTAATGTAGAGCACTCATTTCTTCTGTTGTGGAGCTGCTGTATTTAGCGATTAACGATAGCGTTGACTCCTTTGTCGCGAGGACTTTCCGCTAGCTGCCCGTGCGGCGGAGTGCAGGTGAGGGTGCTGGCGACGCACGCGGCGGCACGTGTCCGGTGGTCCGGCGTCCGGGCACGCGCAGCTGACGCCGCCAGATAAGATACGGCGCCGGCGCAGATGGCCGCTCCGCGCCGCTCCTTGCCGCGCTGCTTTTCCGACCCGAACCCGTAGCCAGCGGAGGCGCTGATGTCTTCTATCTGGTTTCGTGCAACCCACCACGACGATTTAGTATTCTGTGCCAACTTCTTCACCTCGACATAGCACCTGAATTGAGCGTTTTCGATTATTTGCTGTTTATATGTCGATCTCTGTCTTCCCTTGCAGATTTGCCATCTACGGTTCCCTCTAGAACCGTGAGTGTTATTTCTTGATGTCTTCCCGTCATTCTTGCAGTTAGTGAGTCTCATTAATCATGCGGAGAATCTCTTTATTTCATGTCAGTCCACTTAGTTTTTAGGAGTCTTCTGTAACACCACATATCAAAGGATTCCCTCCTCTCCCCATTTTCTCAAAGTTCGTGATGTACTTACGTACAATACTGTCCTCCACACGTAACTTTCAGAGATTTTTTCCCGTAGATTGAGTCCTTTGTTTGAGAGTTATTTTACTTCCTAGGTAAGTGAATGGGGTAAGTATGGCGCCTTGTCTGACGTCACTTCTGTAGCGACAGTGCGTAGAGACGAAGAGTGATCTGTCTTATCACTGTTTCCTTATCATCCAGGAAGTTGCACATACCTGGTGTGCTTCTGAACCATGGAGACATGGATCGTGTTCACTACTGCGAGTGTTTCATCACCAAAATTTATGTTGTAATAAAGCAAAAGGAGACTGCGAAAGCTACGTATTATAAATCGTCAGTAATTGTAATTAACTCTAATTCTATGGAGAAATAAGATGTAAATGTTAGGTCGTCGTGTCACACCGTTTTATCGAGAGCTGCTTAACCGAAAAGAATTCAAGAAAAGAGAAGCTGTTAGCCACCAGTTCCGAAATACGATCACAAAGGGGAGGGCAGTACGACGAAGCTTTCCGAATTTGCTGTAAGTGGAATGGCAGTAACGCATGCTCGCCGTGGAAATAACGTGGTTGACTAGTAACAACCGACGTAGCGTCTGCATGTGCCCTGTTGCTGAAGGTGCTACTCAGACGGAACTGCGTTCGTACATGGTTACTCCCAAGGTAATGGAAGGCAATGATCGTATATCGAAATGGCGGAACCTTCCGCATTACACATTTTGCTGTGTAAAGACTGAAAATGTGCAGGATTATCTCGGGCGCCACACCATAGTGTGCATCCATAGGCATAAAAGCGTGTCCGTAGCTAACGCCCCAGGTACATTAAATGTTTTCGCAATTGCTAGTATCGACAGCCATAAGCTGTATAATAGAATGACGACAGTCAAAATATGAGCTGAACCGGGTGTGGAAAGCGGATTTCCCACTTATCGCGAGCGGTCGCATCACCATTTGGCTTTCCGAGAACGACTAACGGGCAGACCCAAACGTCCAAATGTTGTCAACCGCAGTGCTTCTTCCTTCGGATATGCATGTTTGTGCGAAGGCTGGGCTGGCTCTGAGCACTATGGGACTTAACATCTGAGGTCATCAGTCCCCTAGAACTTAGAACTACTTAAACCTAACTAACCTGAGGACATCACACACATCCGTCCCCGACGCAGGATTCGAACCTGCGACCGTAGCGATCGCGCGGTTCCGGACTGAAGCGCCTAGAACCGCTTGGTCACCGCGGCCGGCTTGTGCGAAGGGACATTGCATCGTAATTCTGAACAACACAGGCACTGCAATGCCGTATTTATGCGACTTTCAGTTAATGTCTCTCCTGTACGGGAAAATACATAAGGAATATAGGAGCGCAATTGTATACACGTGGGTGACGGCATACGGAGTTTGGGTCTGGCCGTGAGTCGTGCTCGTATAGCCTAATGGTAAGGAGCGATAAACGGGAAATCCGGGTTTGAGTCCCGGTCCGACATTAATTTTCAATGTCGTCATTCCAGTATATAGCGTTTGGATGACCATATTCGTAACTGCGAATACATTTCATAACGGCTGTAGTCGCCGCAGTGCCTGTTCCATGTATGTCCGAAGGAACGTTGCATCGTATTTCTGATCATCAACACAGGCACTGCAGTATCGTAACACGACAGGTGGTTGGTGTGGAATAGATGGTGATGCCTCAAGCGGGTTGGGCAGCACAGCGTCTCGGTGCACAGGTTTGGAGACTTATCTTGGCGCCAAATCTCAGAATGTGGGAGGAATTAGTGCCCCTCAGTGTCGGCATGAACCTAATTTAAATTCGAACGCAACGGGCCTGAATTTTATGGATTTTCGCCATCTTACGTATTTTCTACATTGTAGTAGGCTCTCGCGAAATAGGGGAGGGAGCACCTCGGATATGATTGGGGTGGCAATCATTAAATCGTTGCGGCAGAATCTTCTCCCGAAATATCAATCACCAGCTTCCTCCTCAGACTGCGAAAATATTTTGTTGGCGCCCCCCTACATAGGAAGGAATGATGATCATAATAAAATAAGACAGCTCGGAGCTCGCAGAGACGGATTTAAGTATTCGTTTTTCCTGCGCGCTGTTAGAGTTTGGAACGGTGGAGAACTAGCTTGAAGGTGTTTCGATGAACCCTTAGCAAGGCATTTCTGAACTGCAGAGTAATCATGTAAATGTAGAGAAAATGTACGTCTCCATCACCACTCGATGATTTTCCATGCCAGCAATCCATGGGTGGTGCCTGCACACGAAAGTTTGCGAGCAAATCGAATCTGTGATAGAAATTACTTTTATGTTGCTCTCATCCGTTATGATGGTGACTGGACTGGACAGCCGTTGTGGCTGTGCCACATGTGTTGTGTGCCTTCGAATAATATCTTCATTCCCACTACCGTGTCGTCCAGTTTGGGATATTAAATTTATCGCTTATCTCCTTTCTGTTGATGCTTAGTACACCCGTCTTTCTTTGGTTTTATGGCGATGTGCTAGCGGCAGTTCAGTGCTACAAAATTAAATATCCATGGTCAGATACTTCCTGGCGAGCAAATCAAACATTGAAGCAACTTTTGGTTATTTTTAATGGGAGTGCTTAATCCTTCACCTCTTACTCGACGTTGCGTTTCCTTCGAACGAAATAAAAACTCAGAGATGCTCTGCAGAAACTATAGCGTGAAAGCACAAGTTTGGATCAGTCGTTATTCATCCTGCTACAGACCTATTGTTGCTCGCGACTCTCAGGGAAGGTATGCCCTACGGGAACAGAATAAAGACCGTTTGTGAAGAATGTGGCGTGAGCTTCATCTGAGCGGCATGTCTCGCCAATATCGATCCTGTAACCGTCTTCCCAGAACATCGCTAGGACGTAAGATTGTCATCAACCTTCGTACTGGAGAGGAACGGGAAAGAACATTTTTGCTGTAAAGCTGTACATTTCGCAAGTTGACGCCCACACGACGACTGAAATTATTTTGACTTCTATCCACACGTCGCCCCCCTTTGCGCGAACCTCGGTTTTGGCGTCACGTTAAAATTCTGCACGCATTTACACGCTTTTTCCACTTTCACTCGACTATTGTTTCTGCGTTAAATATTGGTGAGTAAAGTACTTCAAATAGTTCAAATGGCTCTGAGCACTATGGGACTTAACATCTATGGTCATCAGTCCCCTAGAACTTAGAACTACTTAAACCTAACTAACCTAAGGACAGCACACAACACCCAGCCATCACGAGGCAGAGAAAATCCCTGACCCCGCCGGGATCGAACCCGGGCGTGGGAAGCGAGAACGCTACCGCACGACCACGAGATGCGGGCTGTAAAGTACTACGTTTTCTTTTGTAGTTCTGCCGAAGTGCAACATTGAAGAGATTATAACTGGAAAGAAGCGCAGTGACAGACGGAAGCCAACTACTGTAGTTCAGAGAGAGAATATTAAAAATTAGTTGTCTGGAGGAATACTTCTCGAGAAAGTCATTTTTTTTCGGATAAGCGTCCCGATTCGGCGCATACTTCTTGCCGGTCCTCAATGTTTACTGTAAAATAGTTTCCCAAGCAAGCTCTAACGAAATATGGAACACAGATTCAAATGAATTACGCAGTCCCGCTACGACAGAGTGTACTCTCGGCCACTCATCACACTGGCTGCTCAGAGTGACTGAGTGCGTCATTGTTGTGTAGCTTAGGGAATAAATCTGCATACGTGAGACGTATCACACGCTCCCGTTCCTCCTGCCAACGATTCCGTTCGTTGAGATTCCGTCCCGGTCCGACACATTAGCAGTGTGATGGAAACTGCCTGTGCATTTGGTGAAGCCTGACGTGACTCTAAAAGACGGCGTCAGTTGCTGCTGTTCAATGCGGGATGAACGTCACGTTTCTTAATTATTAGGAAAGGAGAATTATGCTGGAATTATTCTGGAACAACGTTAATAAAGCCCCAGGGCCGTGAAGGCGCACACATTTAGCATTGCGAAAAGACGTCTAGGGCTAATAATCAGGAATGTAGAGCTCAAGGAAATATGTGAGTGGTTTGTTAATAATCTTATGTTAAACATTTGATGACGTGAAACAGGAAAATAGTATTTATGTTAAGATAACGCAGCATACACCTACCTTTAGGTTGTCTGTGACAATACCTAAGTGGGAGCCGAATTTAATTTCGAAAGTTGCTTGCGGCGGATACAGCTGCCAGCATTTAAAAAATAGTTAAAATGCTTGTCTCTGAAGTCACAAACTTAATCATGAAAAGTGTGTCAGTATGGAGGCATCAGTAAATATCTTCGAAGGAGGAATACAAAATAAAATTTATAGTGAGAAATGGATTGGTGGTCGAATATCTGGATGGATGGTGAGGAAGAACAACTTGGGGAATGACTTGCAAACGTTTCGAGAAACGTCAAATTCCCAAGACTATAGTTAAGACAGACGGTATTAGAATTCTTCTTCTTCTTTAGATCAAGAATTTTTGTATCACGCTGTTATTTGCTGTTCCCAATCCTTTTGGTTCATAACACCTAGAATAAACTGGCGGCAAGTCGCAGGAGCCTCGGTACTGCTTAGATTTTTAATACTAATCACTACATTCAGTTCACATCGTGGATATCTGATTTCTTAGGACCATATTTACCGATTTCTTCCCTTTTTCCATCTTTTAATGGAATGGAAAAACCCGTAATGTAGTACAATTAAAAGTTCCTTCTTCAGGCAGTGCACAGTGATTCGTAGATGATAGCTGTAGATGTAGAATTTTTATAAATAGTTTCAGTTATATAATTATTTTCCACGTGTAATCGCAATTTTTGATTACCTCCGTAGCCGTATGGTTAGCGGCGCTGCCTTCGATGCAGAAGGGCCCGGGTTTGACTCCCCGTACCTTCTCAGATTTTCTCTGAGATAGGGAAGTGTGGTGCGGGGTTTCGTCAGCTGCTTGGATAAGGAAACAATGGCAGCAGTAGATCCCTCCTACTGGCAATAACGGCTGAAGGGACGGGCAACATTTTCATGGCACATCTCACGATCGTAGATCTCTCCTCGTATTGCTTGCAGGCAGCAGCCAAGGCTTAATCCCTGAGTGGTGCTTTATCATCGTTTATACGATTCAAAGGTTCAGTTTAACAGTGTTTCAGAAGCGCTATCGTATTCTTTAAACTATCTGTTCATCATCTTGAAGAGAAGCAGAAGAGATCTAGAAGTTCAACAGATAGTACACTATGTGATCAAAAGTATCCGGACCCCCCCCCCCAAAAAAAAAAATACGTTTTTCATATTAGGTGCTTGTGCTGCCAGCTACTGCCCGGTACTCCATATCAGCGACCTCAGTAGTCATTAGACATCGTGAGAGAGCAGAATGGGGTGCTCCATGGAACTCACGGACTTCGAACGTGGTCAGGTGACTGGGTGTCACTTGTATCATAGCCCTGTACGAGAGATTTCCACACTTCTAAACATCACTAGGCTACTGTGTCCGATGTGATAGTGAAGTGGAAACGTGAAGGGACACGTACAGCTCAAAGCGTGCTGGCCGACCTCGTCTGTTGACTGACAGACCGCCGACAGTTGGAGAGGGTAGTAATGTGTAATAGGCAGACATCTATCCAGACCATCACACAGAAATTCCAAACTGCATCAGGATCCACTGCAAGTACTATGACAGTTACGCGGGAGGTGAGAAAACTTGGATTTCATGATCGAGCGGCTGCTCATAAGCCACACACTACCTCGGTAAATGCCAAACGGCGCGTCGCTTGGTCTAAAGAGCGTAAACATTGGACGATTGAACAATGGAAAAACGTAGTGTGGAGTGAAGAATCACGGTACACAGTGTGGCGATCCGATGGCAGGGTATGGGTATGGCGAATACCCGGTTAAAGTCATCTGACAGCGTGTGTTGTGCCAACAATAAAATTTGGAGGCGGTGGTGGTATGGTGTGGTAGTGTTTTTCATGGAGGGAGCTTGTACCCGTTGTTGTTTTGCGTGGCACTATTACAGCACAGGCTTACACTGGCGTTTTAAGCACCTTGTTGCTTGCTACTGTTGAAGAGCAATTCGTGGATGGCGATTGCATCTTTCAACACGATCGAACACCTGTTCATAATGAACGGCCTGTGGAGAGTGGTTACACGACAATAACAATCCCGTAGTGGACTGGCATGAATGGAATCCTGACCTGGATTCTGTAGAACATTGGGATGTTTTGGAACGCCGACTTCGGGCCAGGCCTCACCGACCGATATCGATACCTCTCCTCAGTGCAGCACTACGTGAAGAATGAAACCTTCGAGCACTTGATTGAAGCTGTTATCAAGGCTAAGGGTGGGTCTACACCATATTGAATCTTTACTTGTGTGTCAATTCCAATGGTGCCAGGTTTTTAATTGTTCTTAAAATTTATACATATATATATAACTAAAAAGGCTGTTGAATATGTTGCGTTAATGCAGTTGCTGAAAATGTAAAGCAAATGCCTAATTACGGATCAGTGTCAAGCTAGTGAAGTAAACGTGAAGTACATCTGTGTAAAAAAGCAGTTAAAAAATCACTTGACGCTTTCCTGAGAGACGGCCTCCACTCCTTCCGATCTGGCTATGTAAGCTTAGACCAGAAGTGGTTTTGAATTCAAAAGAAATATATACATCAAATAGATTAATAAGAGATGGTAGTGATCCCCCCCATGGTACACAAAACATGTCAAAACGCCATTCCAGAAGCAACGTAAAAAGCATTACAATTTCAAAGAACGCAAAAGGAGCTCGAAATGTAGCGTGAACTTCAGTACGAGGAGCTTTTAATAGCTTCCTCAACGAATCTTGTCTCGAAATCAGGCAGAAAACTCAAAGAGATTGTGGTTATATGTAAAGTACACGAACGGCAAGACGCAGTCAGTACCTACACTGTGCGATAAAAACAGTGATGTCACTGATGACAGTGCCTCTAAAACAGAGTTACTAAACAAAGTTTTCCGGAACTCCCTCACGAAGGAAGACGAAGTAAATATTCCAGAAATCCAGTCCAGAACAACTGTCAACATGAATAACTCAGAAATAGATATCCTCGGCGTAGAGAAACAGCTCAGATCACTTAATAAAGGCAAGGCCGACTTCCTTCCCCATCTTTCCCTAATCCGATGGGACCGATGACCACGCTGTTTGGTCCCCACCCCCGAATCAACCAACCAATCATTTTTCTGTTCCGATTGCGAGAAATATTCTGTTGGCGGCCACTTACATAGGGAGAAATGATCGTCACGGTCAAATAAGAAAAATCGCAGCTTGCACAGGAAGATGTAGCGTTTGCCTTTGCCCCTCCCCGTTCGAGAATGGAGCGGTAAAGAAACAGCTTGAAGGTGGTTTGACGAACCCTCTGCCAGGCATTTAACTGTGAATTGTGTTAAACTGACGCTCGTTTCTTAAGTGCCAAGTGTGTTCACCTCCCAAGTCCAATGAAACAGATGGTTGTTTAAAAAAACTTCACAGCGATACCGCTTTAACTTTTTCCCCTACGTTCCTTCCGTTTTCCCTTCCCCCTAAAATCTTTTATTTAGGGATCCTCGCCACCGCAGTAGTGTCTACAAATGTAGAGAGGGCTGCATCCGCGGCAACCTTACGATTGGGCTGGCGGATCACGTGGAGTTTTGCTCGTAGGCTGCCTTGCGGCCGTCCATAATTTAAGCGACCACCCATCCCCGCCCCTGGGATGACTCCTCGACATGAATAACACAGCGCTAAGTGATTTTGTGGCAGGGCTGGTGTGCCGAGCTGCGGATAATATTTAGGGAGGCGGCGGGGCTGGTGTTTATTTCATAAGCGGCCGCGTCAGGTGTGTGGCAGCGGCGTCACGCACGGCCTCCTGTACTGTGCTTCCCGCCGTCTACCTCGAATCCTCAATGAATGGAGCATCGCGCCGCCACTCACTTCCGGACGCGCGTCTGTGCTGTGTTGCCTTGTGAATCACTTTCCTGCGGCAGACTGTGGCCGCAGGCGAGCACAAGAATGGAGGAACACAGGCGGAGCACCCCCTCTCTTACGTCCTTGAATCTGGAGCATAGATGTAAGGGGATTGGAACACTTGCACGGAACCTGGGGCTCATATCGGGCCAACCGGTAGAGATGATACACAAAACAGATCTGTGCAAACAAAACACACTTCGAGGAAATGCGGGAACAGTTTTCCAAAACTTAGCCTTCGCAAAAAAAGACAGTTAGAGTTATCTTCTAGGAAAAGCGCGGCAGGCAGTTCAGCACAGCTGGCTCGCGCTCACACCTCAGCATCGAGCAACAATGTGGCTCATTAACGCGTTTCGTAGCGAATTTATTTTTAAGACTTATGTTAATGAGAGATAATTAGAACTGCAGTGAAATTTAACATCTCTTTTAATATTTTGACGATGCAAAGAACGGAGGGCAGCTAAGTAAGGAACATAGTATTTCTTACGACTGTTGCAGCCTTTTGATGACTGTCGTTAAGGGATGAAATATAAATTTGCAAGTTTATATTTCATTACCATTTTACTGATACGTTAAATGTAAAGACACAGAATGTCAATGAATATTTCTTATTTTGTTATTCATTAGAAGATCGTTGTCTGGCAACACTTTCGGAGTAACTCTGATTCGAAGACAAGCTCTGAATCTTAACACTGCCAGTGAGCTTCTCAGCGTGGGTTTCTTTCTCTTCGTGGCATAAAAAAGCAGCATGACATGTAAGTCTAAAGATCGACATAATAGTAAATGCAGACTTGTAAAGTCGTGAAAATTTACTTTGAGGAAACTGAAGTCCACGAGACTAATATTTCTGTGGATCTCATCTAACAGACGTCAGACTATCCACACTATCAACGAATCCTTGTCCTTGTAAAAAGAGATCTACGGATGAATAAAGCTACTACTACATAACCCGAGAATCAGTGAAACTGCACAACCCATTGCAGACTGAAAATCTGTATGATAACTTGATATGACTGCACATTCATTCGTAGAGTGTTCCTCCTGAAAACAAAAATGTATTTTCAGAGTGAAAGTGTGGGGAGAATTACGGAGACGTTTATTCCTCTGCTTCCATATGATGAATACTCTCTTCAGTCGTATCGCTTAAAAGATTTTTTTCTTCCTCATTGGCTTCTCGCCAGTCGCCTTCCAAGTGTCCAAAATCGTTTGCGTGGAATTGATTGTAATGTTCTAAACTGAATTTTTTCGTTGTGTTCAGATGTTTTAAGCACATTAATAGACCACAAAGCGTATCAAGACACCATCCCATTCAATACACAGACTAGGCATCCTGCAGTGATACGGTGATGTTCGTCTCTTTTTAAGTTCCTAATCCGACCATCGTACTAGTTTTCATCCCTATTCTTAGGTTCCAAAACGATTTGGACGTATTCGAATTACAAGTACATCTAAGAAATTTTTGAAATACGGACTGGATAAGGGGCTGTGGCACACTCAAAGATGCAAAGACAATTTTCTATTTCTATCACCTCCACATAGGACCATCTTGACTCCGAATTTGGCATAAACTCAAACAGGGATAAACAAATAGCAAGATTTCCAGGAAAACTGAAGCGAAACAATTGGCAGCCAGTCGTTGGAAATCAATTACTTTGCCTGATGACTGTGTAAATATAAATTTAGGAGATATACTGAAGTCCTGTTCAGTACAATCAACAAGTTCTAAAGAAACAGGCATTGGCCTACAACCAGATATCCCTATCGATGCACCTCCACAAGAAGACTGGAGCAGATCTTTATTCACAAAATTCAAGAGAAAGGCTATCGTGATCCTGAAATTATAAGAAGAAGCCTCACAGAAGCAGGATGGGAGAACTTTATGGTGCCGGTGAATTTTAATGGGTATGTGTCTTACTGTAATAGTCATCTTTTGATAAAAATGTTAAAATCAGTTTGACCATAAGTTTGTTTTTCTAAGCTCAGTGCCAACCTTTTTATCATAAATATTAACCAATCTGAATGAAATTTTTGCAGGAAGTAGTCTTGATGTGCAGTGCATACTTCTATGCATTAATGTTATCGAAAATGTAATTTATTTATTTTGCCGTCACATTTATGTACCGATAATCAAAGAAAATTTAAGGCCAAATATGAAATAAACACTGGAAACAAATTATTAATATTTCTTATAAAATGAATGCACAGAGCCGTCAACTATGTCTGGTGAATGTACCTACAAAATCTGGCACGTAAAAATTCTGGTGTGAATACGAAAAATTGGTTTTTACGCAATAGATATGATTTTAAAATTTGGTTGCTATCGGCAAAGTGGAAGGAAAGTTAAATTTTGGGGGGTAGACTCCCCTTAGGCACTGTATGTTCGTGTCTAAGGCTGCACGGGACTTAACTGTGGTCGTTCCTCTGAAGGCAGCACATTGTTTGCCTCATCTTCTAACGGAATGAGAAAGTATGGATGTAATTCCATGACATTTACATGGATTTCTGCTGCAATGATTTTGTATTCGGTGTCGGCCCACATATTTTGGTTGTTGGAACTCTCAAGTCGAATGCTGTGATGATTATCTAGAAAAAGACTTGGCCTTTGAGATAGTCTTAGGAACACCACGTAAGATAGTCTCTTTTCGTCTCCCATTAAATTTATTTATAATATTTACAAGATTTCAACGATTACATTAAACTACTGTTCAGTATTTACAAATTTTTCAGTGATTCTGACGTTTCCTTCGTCATTGTAACTTCTGCGCGTAGGCCACACAAGTCAGAAATTATTTTTAGTTCCCATCAGTTTCGAATGTCTTTAAAGCCTTTGCAATTGTTTCGTCAGTCTTCAATGCTGACCTTTTTCTTATTTTCCCACGAAAGTTTAAAAGTACTTGGTCGAACTGCATATTCTCGAAGATTTTTGACGAATGAGTAAAGATTGTGATGAACTTTTGATATTAATGTATTTATTCTTGGGTACCATCCTTCTGAGAAGTTATTAGTGCGATGGCACCTTCCACTGCAATTCCACATCTCTCTTGGCATCTGTTCGTTATCAAGGCACTGGGCCACAAAATAGTCATAAAAGTCCTGCAACTTCCGGTTTTCAGCCGTGCTCTGCCGAATACACAACCAATCATCATCCAACATTTCCAGTAGAAGATGTGCTAGAGCCAAGACATTCTTATGTGACAGCGTATTTCCTCGTTTTCGGTAAAAGCTGGAAAGAGGTCGCAAACACTGAACTTGTTTCCACAAACATTGATGAAAAGTACAATTGAACCTAGTTACCTTCCTTCCAAGAGAAAAACTTTTAGCTGCTTGGACGGTGGCACTTTCGCAGTACATCATCAGAGATA
Source organism: Schistocerca nitens (assembly GCF_023898315.1). Taxonomy (NCBI): domain Eukaryota; kingdom Metazoa; phylum Arthropoda; class Insecta; order Orthoptera; family Acrididae; genus Schistocerca; species Schistocerca nitens. The sequence continues at coordinate 295,234,264 of NC_064615.1, read as the reverse complement.
CAGGCTTCCATCCAGGCTTCTCAGCTTTTAATAGCTTTAAAAAAACGTGTAAATCAGTGAAGGTTTGCCGGCCGAGGTGGTCTCGCGGTTCTAGGCGCGCTGTCCGGAACTGTGCGACTGCTACGGTCGCAGGTTCGAATCCTGCCTCTGGCATGGATGTTTGTGATGTCCTTAGGTTAGTTAGGTTTAAGTAGTTCTAAGTTCTAGGGGACTAATGACCACAGCAGTTGAGTCCCATAGTGCTCAGAGCCATTTGAACCATCAGTGAAGGTTTCCCTTTGGTGGTTTCGGTGAATTCCATTATCTCAGTACTAAAACACGGAACACTACTTGTCAGTCACAGGTCAAATGCAGCACTGAACTCTGTGAGAAAGCCTCCCACATTACGAACTGGTGTGGGGACAGGGAACTTTGTGCAGGAAATATGCTTTGGTCTTCCACAGAATACGTCGCAGGTAGCGGAGACAGGTTGGTGTATCCTGCATCTGTAACACCCTGCCCACTACCTGTTGTATCCTGGACTCCGTGCAGATGTCAACACATTCCCTGTCCATACAAATGTCACTCTGGGTAAGTTTCACACACTCAGATATAAGAGTGTAGGCTTTCGCGGCCAGGATTCATTCAATAAAATTCTTCTCGTGTGTGACATTAGTAGTATACTAACGATTCGGCTGCTGTTGCAGTCAACCTACTAAATCGCAGGTGTACCTAATTCTGGCTTTAAGTTTCTAAGTGCGATGGGGAACACTACAGTTTTAGATCGCCAGGTTGCCTCAGAAGGATTGCTGATAAACCACCGAGTCCGCACAGCATCTTTTATTTATTACAAGAGCGCTAAAGTCGGTTTTGATTTCCTTATTCCTTTTGAAGGCAAAGCACTCATCAAATGTCAGAAATAAATACTTAACGACAGAACCTTACTGTTCTCAGAAATTATCAGAGTGGTCGTTACTTGGCGAACCTAATTATCCGAGATAGAACTGTGTATAGTTCCCGTCGGGTGTAGGATCTTATGTTAAAGGTGGCAATGAGACAAGCATTACAGTTAGAAACTGTGTGTCTTGGGGCAGTACAACTGACGGCACGCGAATGCCCAGACGATTTTCATCCAGTATTTGATAATGACAGCAGTTACCTACTCCCAGCAGACCCCACACACAATTTCAAATTTTTACGAAACTTTTTGTCGCTGAGACCGCCACAAAATGATGAATGGAAAAAAAAAAGTTTATCGCTAACTACATTTTCGCTGTTCATGCAAACTTCAGCATCAAGCGTGACATTTTAATTTATTACTTCTTAACTGCCGACACTATTCGCAATACAGTTTGCAGACAGTATCCACATAGGGGTCTGTTCAGAAAATTTTGGAACATTCGTAATTTCGCGCCAGTCGTGTGTCGAATCGAAATGCGGTTGGTGTCCCTGCACATACCTGTGTTTAATGTTGAACTGCCGGTAGTTTCATTTGTTATATGTCAGTTATTGCTCAGTACTATGTTAAGTAGAACGTTGTGTCGCACAGTTTGCGAATTTCGATATGGCAGAGTAGGAGGAGCAACACGTCTGCATTAAATTGTGCGTGAAACTAGAGAAAAGCTTTACAGAGACACATGAAGTGATGCAGGAAATCTACGGCGATGAGTGCTTAAGCCGTACTCGCTAACGATTGACCCGGTTTATAAATTGCCGGACGGAAGTTAAAGATGACCGTCGTTCAGGACGCCCTTCGACGTCTACCGACGACGCTGATGTCAGGAACGTCAGCAAAATAGTGCGTGCCGATCGACGACTGACTGTCAGAGAGATTGCAGAAAAATGTAACATTTCAGTTGCATCATGCCATGAAATCCTGACTCAGGATCTTGGAATGCATCGTGTTGTCGCCAAGTTCGTACCACTGCTCATTAGTGAAGACCGGAAAGACCTTCACCTCGCAATTTGTGAAGAGATTTTGGATCGCGCAAATGAGAACGAGATGTTCCTTAAGAGAATCATAACTGGTAATGAGACGTGAGTGTACGGTTATGATGTTGAGACCAAGGTTCAGTCTACACAACGGGTCGGGAAAGGTTCTCTAAGACCAAAAACAGCTCGTCAGGTCAGGTCAAACTTAAGAGTCATGCTGATAGTTTTCTTTGACTTCCGTCATGAATTCGATGTCGGGGGAGATGTTGCGACGCCTGCGAGAAAATGTGAACACAATATGGCCTGAAATAGTGAGACAATTCACGGCTCTTGCATCACGATAATGCCCCCGCACATTCGTCCCAGTTGGTGTGTGACTATTGCACAAAAAACGAAACCACCGTGCTGCCTCATCCTCCGTACTCTCCAGATCTGGCCGCTGCTGACATTTTTGTATTTCCAAAGTTGGAAACCCCGCTGAAAGGACGAGGATTTGTAACGACAGACGAGATATCAACCAACAGGCGTAACAAGACTGCTTCTGGAAGTGGAAACGGCTGTGTATGAATTGTGGGTGACATTATTTCGAAGGAGACCACGCACAAAAAGGAAAAGGCAAGCGTAGAAAAATTTTGTGGAAAAAGTTAGGCAATTTTTTGAAGAGACCCCATCTAGCACTGAATGTACTCGATAATTTATATCTTTGTACCACAAATAGTTCAGGAGAGGTTACGTCGCAAACACTGAAGAGCGTGAAAACCGTGCTTTTGCTTAAATTTGAGCTCCGATTACACAGGCTATATTCATACAGTGTTTCATAATGAGACCATTTGGCGCCTTCCAACAAACTTTTAGCAAAATTTCATACTCTTCCTAAATTTCATCTCGCTTACTTGCTCCTCAGTGATGAACTCTTTGCAATGGTCAAACGAGGGTTAATGGTTTCTTAAATGGGAGTTTTAAAAACTAAGGTTTCCTTTTGCTGTCCTGTATTGCCGCACAAGAATGGTCAGTGAGTGATTGGATAGAAACATTCGGCCTGCTAGGCGATTTCACGTGGGACCAGAATTCTAGGCAATAATTTTTGCTATCGTATGACGGTAGTAGTTGTATACTTCGCACATCGATCGTTATACTGACACCTGAATTTATGCTAAATTTTGCCTGTCCTTTTTTTGAACCACGAGTGGAACAGTCTCTGTTTCGTCAGCATTTTTTGAATTTGTCATGAATCTTTTCCGTCGTTGATCCACTTACTCGGCACATACTTCTTCAGAGGGCGATTTACAATCCGTTTAAACTTTGCCCGTAGTTCCTCGTCTTTCACCGTATTCAACTAAAATACGGGCAGTCATTGCATGAGTGAGATGCTAACAACTGCTTACATGCTCTTTATAAAAAGAAAAAAAAATACTTTACTAGCCATTCTTAATGGTTTCATTAACTTTGGTAACCGTCGACGCTATGATAACATGGTCATTAATCCCTTCTCTATACTGACATCGCGCTAAGGTGAGGCCTGTTTTCAGCTACAAGGTCGGGAATATTCCCATTGCGTTTGGACTGTCGCGCTAGCTGCTCAAAATAGTTTAAATGGCTCCAACCACTATGGGACTTAACATCTAAGGTCATTAGTCCCCTAGACTTAAAGAACTACTTAAACCTAACTGATCTAAGGACATCACGCACATCCATGCCCGAGGCAAGATTCGAACCTGCGACCGTAGAAGCAGCGCGGTTCTAGACAGAAGCGCCTAGAACCGCTCGGCCACAACGGCTGGCACTAGCTGCTCATGACTGTTTCCGGAAAATGCCTGCAAAAATACTTCGCGAGACTGCCTGAACGAGTCACCTACAATGATTCTTTACGCATTCGAGTCTATACTCGGTAGGTTAAGTCGCCTGCAGATAATGTTGCATGATCTGGGTATTTCCGTGCTACTGAGCGTAGACTTTCTTTGAATGATCGTAAAACTGTTACGGCGGAATAGGGTGGCCGGTAAAAACAACCGATAACATAACTTGAGTTCACATAGACCTTTTACTCGCATTCAGATAACTTCAAAGGCACATTGACTTTCGACCTCAATGGGCACAATGTTTCTGTTGACTGCGATGAATTCCCTCCCCACTCTCTACCCCACCCCCGTCCTGCGGTGTCTAATTTGTCTTTCCGAGATACATTCCAAACCGCGCTAAATTTTTCAGTATATCCTCCTTCGGGTTTCAGCCAGCTCTAGATCCCGAGAATAATTTGAGCATCTCAGGTTATCTGGAGGGCCGCATAATGAAGGACTTTGTTTCGAATACGTACTTCGACAGTTTACTGTGAAAATTTTGACAGTCAAATGTCTTTGCTTTGTGCGGGGTCTGATTTCGCTCTCTGCGTATCGACTGGCGACAGTTGATCAGAGGACCTCGAAATAGCACCTAGTTTATAAAACCCCAATGTGCACTCCACATCCGCTACTCGAGTACCTGCTTCCATTATGTACTTCACTCCGGACCTATCAAGGAGAATCATACAATTCTTCACATGGGCGCGTATGACCATAGTCGTTTTTGCGCCCTATAACAAAACAAAATCTACAATTCTCCACTCCATATCACAGATCCAGAAATTTGCAGCCAAGGCCGTCACAGAATCGATAGAGCCTTAAGTTCAGACCCTCCACTCGTCTCCAAACCAAGTGACCCCGACCAGTTGTGGGAAGGGTGCTGCAAATTGTGATCTCTGCTTGCATCCCGCGAGACCAGCAGTCTTCACCAACTCCGCCAGCTGCCCGTATGAACTGAAGAAGGCCTCAGAACCCAGGCGACAGACGTCATTGGTGCCGATGTGAGCTACAACTTGAAGACGCGACTACACGCTCCGAACTCGATAGCAGCGGGCAAGGCATCCACCACATATTGGACGAGGCACACATATCAACTGCACATTGTATCTTTTTGTACCCTGGACACTGTTTCCCATAACGCGCCTTACATTGGAGCTCCCGATAACTAGCAAACTTTCTCTGCCTCGTGATGACTGGGTGTTGTGTGCTGTCCTTATGTTAGTTAGGTTTAAGTAGTTTAAGTTCTGGGGGACTGATGACCGTAGATGTTGAGTCCCATAGTGCTCAGAGCCATTTGAACCATTTGAACTAGCAAACCCCAGCCTCCTTATGTTTATAAGATCCCGCTGAAGGAGCGAGGACTCCTGTCCAGTGACAGAGTGAAGGAGCGAGGCCAGCGTCACCATCGCCATTCACCTGTCAGAAGTAATGTAGGGAAACCACGGAAAACCTAAATCACGATGGCTGGATGAAGACTAGAGCTTCCACCCTCCAGAATAGAAGGCCAGGCCGTACTTAAGTAGTACTACGTCATTCAGTTTATCCCTGCTGTACGATACTGTTTTACAAACAAGTTATTCTATAATATAAATGGCTAGTGCTACACTGTTCATTTATTTCTGACTCCCAGTTATTACGGACAGTATACACTACACTACTTCGTACAGCATACGTTTCCAGAGATATTCGAATAATGTTCCACAAAAATTGCATAACACGTAATATGATTATTAATGATATTTTTATGAACTTGTCAATTTGCGAAGTAGTGTTGTGTCCGTGATAATGGAGTACACCTGTGTTGTTGCTTGCCGTGATGGTTTAGCTTGTATAGTGGCGAACACCATACTGCCTGTATTTTAGTGGTCGTTTGAACCTCCGTTTTATTAGCTTGGGTACTTTGAGTCATACACTTTAGTCCCATATTTTTCAGTTCTCATTACCAGAAAGAAACACTAACAGAATAACGGAATTGAGAGAACACTATCCGAGCGGATAATGACATACACGTTGCCGTACCAAAGAGCTGAGCACCATTGGTAGTAAGGCACAGAAATTCCCGATTATCTTACCTGAAGAGCCCTTCTTTTGGTGAACGAACGTAATGGGGCTTCTGTGAGCGAATCGCGGAATATCTCATGTAAATAAGTGTCTGTTGAGGTCAGAGGTAATAGTAGAGTTGTTTTGAAATCTAATCAACCTATGTTCTTTTTGTCAGCAATGATGAGCTTGTTGAAATAATAGTATAGTATGCTGCTGCAGTGTGCTTCAGCTATATGAGATATCACGGGTCATAAAGATACTTTGATGTCTTATTTAACAACATACTAATAAGCGTATTTGTTTCAACGCTTGAAAGACGTTCTGCTGGTGGCATATCGTGTAGAAACCAATTTGTTCTTAAGGATAGCGACGCCGAAAACGAGTTACAGTGTGTGTAACAAAAGAATAAGATAGTAAAGAAATTTGTCATGCTACGTACTGCGGAAGGTACTCTGTGTAGGGCTTCCGTGGTGACATAACCTAAATATTTTTTGAGAGTTCCGGAATTTCAGCGTCGTATGGCAGGAGCCACGGCACTGACTGACCGGTCGCGGGGGGGGGGGGAGGGGGGGCAGGAGGTGGTAGTGTGCGCGGCCGGCCGTGAAGCACCCGGCAGCTCAGCTCGTGTGCGGGCGGGGCGCGTGGGCGCATTCTTTTGTGCCGGACAGCCCTTCTCGCGTCATCGGATCCGCATCCGCGCCCCGACCGATGCGCGTTGTTTTCGCGCCAGCTTCAAAGGCGGCCGCTGCGCCGTATTTCCTGAGCTTCGCCTCGCCTCGCAGCGCACCCCGTCACGTCCAGCTCCTGTCTCCACTTGCATTTGCAGGTTACCAGTGGTGTTGGCTGCAACCGTAAAGTCTCGTCAGTTACCACGAATTTGCTCCTCCTTGGTTTGTAGTTTTTTTAATATATAGAAAGACAACGTTTATCAGAGTTTTTTCAGTTAAATGAGGTGCTTCGGCGCGACACACGATTGACTGGAGAAGATTCTAAATTTCTTCGTTTCCCAACGAACCCAGGCAGCCCGTGTCTGTAAGTGAAGGACGTCTTCCAAGACTTAAGCGAAGAGTTTTCTCCAAAGAACTTCATCACCTCCCGCTCGCCGAACAGAACAGTAGCAGTAGTAGCCGATCGAGACAGACGCAGCAACAGGGAAGTAACCGCTTTTGTGAAATTTACGAGTTTTTAACCAGGAGCGAATTTTATTATATCATCTGTGTTCTTTAATAGTTTAGTTTCTTGAGTTTCTGAGTGTAAATGTAATATCTAATAGCCACACTTCTCGCGTTTTCGTTTCCGTCGGAAAGTAAACCGATTTTGTGACATATTACAAGTTCTTAACCAGGGGCGAATTGCCGGCCGTGGTGCTCTAGCGGTTCTAGGCGCTCAGTCCGGAACCGCGCGACTGCTGCGGTCGCAGGTTCGCATCCTGCCTTGGGCATGGATGTGTGTGATGTCCTTAGGTTAGTTAGGTTTAAGTAGTTCTAAGTTCTAGGGGACTGATGACCACAGCTGTTAAGTCCCATAGTGCTCAGAGCCATTTTTTGAACCAGGGGCGAATTATTTAGTTTCACCTGAGTGCTTCGGAAGTTAGGTTTTTGAATATATGCGTATTATTAGACACAGCTCCTGCGCTTTCGTCATGATCTACAGTAGAATGGCGCAGCACGTGCCGATAGTCCGTTTGTCAGCATAGTTTAGTTCAAATGGCGCTAAGCACTATGGGACTTAACATCTGAGGTCATCAGACCTCTAGAGTTAGAGTTACTTAAACCTAACTAACCTAAGACACTACACACATCCATGCCCGAAGCAGGATTCGAACCTGCGACCGCAGCAGCAGCGCGGTTCCGGACTGAAGCGCCTAGAACCGTTCGGTAACAGCGGCCGGCCATAGTTTTGTTTTCCACGGTCTTTAGTATCTCTATGGACTACGATTGTTGTGTGCGGATGCGAGCCGAGTTGGTGACACTTGGCTCTCAGCTTCAAGCTGTGATTGCTTCGGTTACACAGCTTGAGGCTGCAGTGGATGGGCACCACTGTTGCAGGCCGGCCGAGGGGATCCAACGGACGTCCAGCTCGTCAGAGTCCTCAGATCGGTCCTCACCGGTGGCCAACCAAGTTACTGCTCGCACTGAGGTTGACCCTTCATCTGTGTTCGAGAGGGAGGTCGCCCCGGGGCGAAACAGGCGGCGAAAGACTTCCCAGGCGGCCGCACGTAAGGCCTCTTCGGTTTGTCTGACAAACGGGTTCCAGGTGCTGTCTGTGGCTGACACTGTCGCTGAGCCAGATGCTGTCGTCGTCGTGTTTCAGAGGAAACCACTCAGCCTGCAAGATCCGGGCAATTACAGAGGGTGGGATTATTGGTAGTTGGGAGCTCCAACGTTAGGCGGGTTATAGGGCCCCTTAGAGACTTGGCTGACTATAAGGGAAAGAAAACCAATGTGCACTCCGTGTGTATACCGGGTGGAGTCATTCCAGATGCACAAAAGGGCTTCAGTCACAAAGGGTGCAGGCTCAACACAGGAAGATCGTAGATACAGGAACCATTGGTATAACAGTTGTAAACTGTCGTAGCTATGTTGGAAAAGTACCAGAGCTCCAAGCGGTAATAGAAAGCAGTGATGCTCATATCGTTATAGACACTGAAAGCTGGCTATAAGCTCAGCCGTAATTTTTGCGAAGGACCTAACGGTGTTGTTCCGAAAAGATAGGCTAAACACAGTTGGCGGCGGCGTGTTTGTTGCTGTTAGAAGTAGTTTAACTTGTCGCGAAATTGAAGTAGATACTTCCTGTGAGTTAGTATGGGCAGGGGTCATTGCTGGCAACCGGAATAAAATAATAATAGGATCCTTTTACCGACCTCCCAATTCAGATGATACAGTTGCTGAAAGGTTCAAAGAAAACTTGAGTTTTATTTCAAACACCTACCCGACTCATAAGATAATAGTTGGTGGTGACTTTAATTAACCCTCGATATGTTGGCGAAAATACACCTTTAATTCCGGAGGTACGCATAAAAAATCATCCGAAATTGTGCTAGACGCATTCTCTGAAAATTATTTCGAGCTGTTAGTTCATGCGCCCACGCGAATAGTAAACGGTTGTGAAAACACACTTGACCTCTTAGCAGCAAATAATCCTGAGTTAACAACGAGCATCAAAACTGATACAGGGGTTAGTGAACACAGGGCGTTGTAGCGAGATTGAATATTGTAATCCCCAAGTCCTCCGAAAATAAGGGAAAAATATACCTATTCAAAAAAGCAGATAACATTCACTTGACGCCTTCCTGAGAGACAATGTCCACTCATTCCAAATTAATAATATAAGTGTAGACCAGATGTGGCTTGAATTCAAAGAAGTAGTATCGGCAGCAATTGAGAGATTTATTCAATATAAATTAACAAACGACGGAGCTGATCCTCCTTGGTACGCAAAACAGGTTAGAACACTGTTGCAGAGACAACGAAACAAACATGCCAAATTTAAACAGCTGCAAAATCTCCAAGATTGGCGATCTTTTACAGAAGCTCGATATTTAGCGCGGTCTTCAATGCGAGATGCTTATAACAGTTTCCACAACGAAACTTTGTCTCGAAACCTGTCAGAAAATCCAAAGAGATTCTGGTCGTATGTGAAGTATGTTAGCGGCAAGAAACAATCAATGCCTCCTCAGCGCGATAACAGTGAAGATACTATCGAAGACAGTGCTGCCAAAGCAAAGTTACTAGACACAGCCTTCCGAAATGCCTTCACAAAAGAAGACGAAGTAAAAATTCCAGAATTCAATCAAGAACAGCTGCCAACGTGAGTAACGTAGAAGTAAATATCCTCGGCGTAGTGAAGCAACTTAAATCACTTAATAAAAGCAAGTCTTCTGGTCCAGACTGTATACCAATTAGGTTCCTTTCAGAGTATGCTGATGCATTAGCTCCATACTTAAGTCATATACAGCCGTTCGGTCGACGAAAGATCCGTACCCAAACTCTGGAAAGTTGCACAGGTCACACCAATATTCAAGAAAGGTAGTACGAGTAATCCACTAAACTACAGGCCCATATCGTTAACGTCGGTATACAACAGGATTTTGGAACATATATTGTGTTCAAACATGCATTACCTCGAAGTAAACGGTCTATTGACACACAGTCAACATGGGTTTAGAAAACATCGTTCTTGTGAAACACAACTAGCTCTTTATTCGCATGAAGTGTTGAGTGCTATTGCCAAGGGATTTCAGGTCGATTCTGTATTTCTGGATTTCCGGAAGGCTTTTGATATTGTACCACACAAGCGGCTTATAGTGAAATTGCGTGCTTATGGAGTATCGTCTCGGTTATGTGACTGGATTTGTGATTTCCTGTCAGAGAGGCCACAGTTCGTAGTAACTGACTGAAAGTCATCGAGTAAAACAGAAGTGATTTCCTTATGTATATAAACGATTTGGGAGACCATCTGAGCAGCCGTCTTCGGTTATTTGAAGATGACGCTGTCGTTTATCGACTAATATTGTCATCAGCAGATCAAAACAAATTGCAAAACGATTTAGAAAAAAAATCTGAATGGTGCGAAAATTGGCAGTGCGCTAAAAGGAATTCGTTAAACTTCGGTTACACGATGAATCAGTCAAATCTAAAGGCCGTAAATTCAACTAAATACCTATGAATTACAATTACGAACAACTTAAATTGGAAAGAACACATATAAAATTGTGTGGGGAAGGCTAACCAAAGACTGCGTTTTATTGGCAGGACGGTTAGAAAATGTAACAGATCTACTAAGGAGACTGCCTACACTACGCTTGTCCGTCCTCTTTTAGAATATTGCTGCGCGGTGTGGGATCCTTACCAGATAGGATTGACGGAGTATATCGAAAAAGTTCAAAGAAGGGCAGCACATTTTGTATTATCGTGAAATAGGGGAGAGACCGTCACTGAAATGATACAGGATTAGGGCTGGAAATTATTAAAAGAAAGGCGTTTTTTGTTGCGACTGTATCTTCTCACGAAATTCCCACCAACTTCCTCCTTCGAATGCGAAAATATTTTGTTGACACCGACCTACATAGAGAGAAAAGATCACCAGTATAAAATAAGGGAAATCAGAGCTCGTACGGAAGGATATAGGTGTTCATTCTTTCCGAGCGCTATACGAGATTGGAATAATAGAGAATTGTGAAGGTGCCAGGCAGAGTACCCATGTGGAGGTAGAAAAGTAGAGAAAAAAGACAGGCACAGAAAAAATCGAAAACCTAAAGAAAAAGCCTGTTACTGATTTCCAACTACTTATTTGAGGCGGAAGGCTGAACAGAATTCGAAGTGGACTGACGCTGTGCAAGCAGAGATTGAAGCGTGGAGATGCTTTACTGAAGATACAACCTGTGAATATGGAAAGCATGTAGATGCAGATCACCTCTCTGTCTGACTGCAGATACGTGTAATCTATACGCCAGATGACCAAGTCTCAGAAAATGTCCTATGAAATAAAATTACCAAATTCTCTTTCGAAAAGCCATATGATTGCCTTAAATACTTTGTATATATCATTGGAAAATTGGAAATTAGTTTACTGTAATATCTTAGATATGAATGTAATAACTCTTCGGTGGGAATTTGTAATAAGATGCGGTGTACCGTGTTTTACACCTATCAGTGAATGTCTTTGAATCAGCAAGCATCGAAAGCTTCCGTAACCACGCTTTCGGAGGCATCGGTTTGTGGTATTAAGTAGTTTCGGCACTTAAAATGAAATGTAACCGTTGCAGAGTGGTACTAAAAATTAGTCCAGTGTTCTGGATTATTGCGGATACAGCAAGCGAAAAAGTAACGACGACGGGAAAAAAGGCTTGTCCCATCCGCGTCTGGATGACCTTTGGCCATTCTCTCCCGCCCCCGGCAATTCATTTCAAGCAATGCCGATGCTGTCTGCGACTTCCCGAGGGGAGGAAATGTAATGATTACCTGCTTGCACGAGGTCGGGCGGGAATATGGATGATAGACAGCCGTACAGGGATGAACTATACGGACAACACTTCATGCCGACGTTAAGTCGGATGGCCGTATCAGTAGTCATTGTGCTTTTAAGCCCTACACACTCTTGCCCGACAATTTAGCCGCGAAAAGCGTTAATATCCCGTTAACATCCTGAGCCAGTATTCGCTTAATATAAAATATATATTAAGGTGATGTACAGGGTTATTACAAATGATTGAAGCGATTTCACAGCTCTACAACAACTTTATTATTTGAGATATTTTCACAATGCTTTGCACACACATACAAAAACTCAAAAAGTTTTTTTTAGGCATTCACAAATGTTCGATATGTGCCCCTTTAGTGATTCGGCAGACATCAAGCCGATAATCAAGTTCCTCCCACTCTCGGCGCAGCATGTCCCCATCAATGGGTTCGAAAGCATCGTTGATGCGAGCTCGCAGTTCTGGCACGTTTCTTGGTAGAGGAGGTTTAAACACTGAATCTTTCACATAACCCCACACATTCGGGAGGACGACGGTTCAATCCTGTCTCCGGCCATCCTGATTTAGGTTTTCCGTGATTTCCCTAAATGTCAGGCAAATGCCGGGACGGTTCCTTTGAAAGGGTACGGCCGATTTCCTTCCCAATCCTTCCCTAACCCGAGCTTGCGCTCCGTCTCTAATGACCTCGTTGTCTACGGGACGTTAAACACTAACCACCACCACCACCACCACCACCATAACCCCACAGAAAGAAATCGCATGGGGTTAAGTCGGGAGAGCGTGGAGGCCATGACATGAATTGCTGATCATGATCTCCACCACGACCGATCCATCGGTTTTCCAGTCTCCTGTTTAAGAAATGCCTAACATCATGATGGAAGTGCGGTGGAGCACCATCCTGTTGAAAGATGAAGTCGCCGGCCGAAGTGACCGTGCGGTTAAAGGCGCTGCAGTCTGGAACCGCAAGACCGCTACGGTCGCAGGTTCGAATCCTGCCTCGGGCATGGATGTTTGTGATGTCTTTAGGTTAGTTAGGTTTAACTAGTTCTAAGTTCTAGGGGACTAATGACCTCAGCAGTTGAGTCCCATAGTGCTCAGAGCCATTTGAACCATTTTTGAAAAGATGAAGTCGGCGCTGTCGGTCTCCAGTTGTGGCATGAGCCAATTTTCCAGCATGTCCAGATACACGTGTCCTGTAACGCTTTTTTCGCAGAAGAAAAGGGGGCCGTAAACTTTAAACCGTGAGATTGCACAAAACACGTTAACTTTTGGTGAATTGCGAATTTGCTGCACGAATGCGTGAGGATTCTCTACCGCCCAGATTCGCACATTCTGTCTGTTCACTTCACCATTAAGAAAAAAATGTTGCTTCATCACTAAAAACGAGTTTCGCACTGAACGCATCCTCTTCCATGAGCTGTTGCAACCGCGCCGAAAATCCAAAGCGTTTGACTTTGTCATCGGGTGTCAGGGCTTGTAGCAATTGTAAACGGTAAGGCTTCTGCTTTAGCCTTTCCCGTAAGATTTTCCAAACCGTCGGCTGTGGTACGTTTAGCTCCCTGCTTGCTTTATTCGTCGACTTCCGCGGGCTACGCGTGAAACTTGCCCGAACCCGTTCAACCGTTTCTTCGCTCACTGCAGGCCGACCCGTTGATTTCCCCTTACAGAGGCATCCAGAAGCTTTAAACTGCGCATACCATCGCCGAATGGAGTTAGCAGTTGGTGGATCTTTGTTGAACTTCGTCCTGAAGTGTCGTTGCACTGTTATGACTGACTCATGTGAGTGCATTTCCTGTCGCCATTTTGTCTCACTGCGCTCTCGAGCGCTCTGGCGGCAGAAACCTGAAGTGCGGCTTCAGCCGAACAAAACTGAGTTTTTCAACGTATCTGTAGTGTGTCGTGACCATATGTCAATGAATGGAGCTACAGTGAATTTATGAAATCGCTTCAATCATTTGTAATAGCCCTGTATATTAGATTAATTTAATTAAGCTAACTCATTGCCATCTAACAAATCAGAGCTATACGAATTAAAGTTTCATAGTCTTCACAAGGTTAACAAAGTTTCTCCGACGGATTCAGTTTCCTTCTACTTGTGACTAACTTTTTACAAGTATCTAAAAGGCACCAAGAGAATTACTGGTTGGCGCAAAGTACCTCTCGCCCGTCAGAGTAAGCGTGTTTTACCGTCCGCACAATCGGTGAAAACCGAGTTAAGTAGTATCCTCGGAAGAGGCGGGAAAAATAACGCGTCTTGGAAAAGCTGCCGCGAGTCCACCCGGGAGCTAAATGCCATTCCATTAAGTTTGCGAGCATCGCGACCGTTTAAACCAAAACGTTAATTACGACGGGCGTCACAGTCGCGGGCGGCTTGTTAGCGCTCACGCAAACGCGAGCACGAGCACAAGCGCGAACGCACACGCGGCTGCACGGGCCTCCAACAAACGGCGCCTCACAAAACCCTTTCTGCGTAGCGCACGGCCCTCCCCCACACCAGCCGCCCGGTCCGTCCTGACAATTTCGCAGCGAGGCGCGGAGCCGCATTTCTGAGAACTGCACTTTAAAATAATGCCGCTCCATCATCTATCCAGCGCGCGGCGCCGTCTCCCGCCTCTGTCGCCCAGTACTCAGCCGCGTTCCGCTTTGCCTCGAAAAAGAGGGCGGCCAGCGTTGCGGGGGAGGGACGGTTCCGATGATGAATTTTTCGCCAGGTTTGCAGGGTATTACTCGGAAAAGAGCCGGCCTGCGAGCGCAGAGGGAGCGAGCTACGCTGGCGCCGCAGAACAATGGGCGCCGACATGGGGACGCGACAATAAAAATTGACAATGGCAGGCGCAGCGCGCTATCGAACGGCCGACGCTGGCCGGGCCGGCGTCGCCTCGTCTTGGCGGCGTCGTGCCTGGCACCATTGTGGCGCCGCCGCCGCAAGTAGCAATTAATCAGACCGTGCTCTGGCCCCTGAGTACCCAGCAGGCAGTAACACGAAGCGATATGAAACCGAACGAACGCGTGACATCAGCAATAGGACGAGTGGTAAATGTAGGGATGCCTAGGGAACTTATTATTAGACCAGGTGAAGAAAGGCGACGTTATTCTCTCGTAAACGTGTATTCCAGAGAGAACTGCAACACATCTGCTGCGTCCGTAATACGTCTCTCGCGGGGTTCATGGGAACAAGACAATCAGAGATTAGGTCGAAATCAGACACATATCAACAGTAATCTTTCCCTTGCTTCGTAAGTGATTGGGATAGGACGAAATACCCTCTTCTGTGCACAAATGTATGTGAAATTCCTGAGGGACCAAAATGCTGATCTCATCGGCCCCTAGACTTACACACTAGTTAAATTAACTTATGCGAAGAACAAAACACACACACACACACACACACACATGCCCGAGGGACGACTCGAACCTCCAGCGGGATGGTCCGCGCAATTCGTGACATGGCGCCTCAAACCGCGCGGCCACTCCGCGCGGCTTCTATGCATAGTACTACCGCCTGCGTTGCATATGTGTAGATTTAAATAGAGATAAAGGTCCAACTCGAGGGCTGTTCATCTGATTCTGTTCCCGCCACATACTCGCCTTGGAATTCCACGCAAATCGCGTAGCAACGGCCTCAAACTGCAGATCATCGGGGTTTCTTTTCTTCAGGAAATAACCATAAATCTGCGCTCGCACTCTTTGTGTGATTCAGCCCAGCATGATCCAAAGATAGTATTATGCGGCTGTGGAGGCTAGAAGATTGTATAGGACTAGCAGACAAGAGGTAACACTGTTCAGGGCTCCATGTCCAATGATCAACTAGACGCGCCCCTTATTTTAAATTTGTGAACTCGAGGCACTATAAACCGCCGTTCTAACAATCACAGCTTTGAAAATTTTTGCCCACCTTTTCCCGATAGAAATCGCGAGGTCATTATTGTTAGAATATAGGAAATAATATATTCGTGAGATTTTTTATCAGAGTCCGTCTGTCGATAAATTATAGTATTCGTTCTTTGAGAATCATCTGTATTGAACTATTGCTGTCGTTTTGAGGAATGACTTGGTTTAAACGGTCGCGATGCTCGCAAACTTAATGGAATGGCATTTAGCTCCCGGGTGGACTCGCGGCAGCTTTTCCAAGACGCGTTATTTTTCCCGCCTCTTCCGAGGATACTGCTTAACTCGGTTTTCACCGATTGTGCGGACGGTAAAACACGCTTACTCTGACGGGCGAGAGGTACTTTGCGCCAACCAGTAATTCTCTTGGTGCCTTTTAGATACTTGTAAAAAGTTAGTCACAAGTAGAAGGAAACTGAATCCGTCGGAGAAACTTTGTTAACCTTGTGAAGACTATGAAACTTTAATTCGTATAGCTCTGATTTGTTAGATGGCAATGAGTTAGCTTAATTAAATTAATCTAATATACAGGGCTATTACAAATGATTGAAGCGATTTCATAAATTCACTGTAGCTCCATTCATTGACATATGGTCACGACACACTACAGATACGTTGAAAAACTCAGTTTTGTTCGGCTGAAGCCGCACTTCAGGTTTCTGCCGCCAGAGCGCTCGAGAGCGCAGTGAGACAAAATGGCGACAGGAAATGCACTCACATGAGTCAGTCATAACAGTGCAACGACACTTCAGGACGAAGTTCAACAAAGATCCACCAACTGCTAACTCCATTCGGCGATGGTATGCGCAGTTTAAAGCTTCTGGATGCCTCTGTAAGGGGAAATCAACGGGTCGGCCTGCAGTGAGCGAAGAAACGGTTGAACGGGTGCGGGCAAGTTTCGCGCGTAGCCCGCGGAAGTCGACGAATAAAGCAAGCAGGGAGCTAAACGTACCACAGCCGACGGTTTGGAAAATCTTACGGGAAAGGCTAAAGCAGAAGCCTTACCGTTTACAATTGCTACAAGCCCTGACACCCGATGACAAAGTCAAACGCTGGTTGCGTATCTGATAGTTGTTTACTTTGATGACTTTTAAAGACAGTCATTAATGGAGACTGAATCCATGAAACTTGCATCACATACGACAGCCAGCGTAGCGATGTGGGCAGCGTGGCGCAGAGCGGTGTGGGCCAGAGGACGGGCGTGTTTACAAACAGCGGCAGACTGCCGCGACACCAGGTCCGCCGCTGGCCTTGACGGCGAGCAACCGCACAAAAAGCGGAGCGGGCCGCAGGTGAGCGCCCGCCTGCAGCCGGCGTGGCTATGAATGGCCGGACCGGCCTCATTCCACACATTGCACGCGTTCTACTGCCCGGCGTGCGCCCTGGCAGAGCTCCGAGGGAGTCTACAGATCCGGTAGAGTGTACCTGGTATGGTGCTTTTGCTCGATTCTCTTAATAAATTGTACTTAAAAATGAACATAAACAGTCTCGACCGCAAGAAAACTTTATTCATTGGCTACCGGTTTCAGTCAGTTTTTGACCTCCTTCAGACCTCGTACCATGATGGTAGGTGGTAAACGGAATACGTGTTACGACTCCACGAACGTCGGCTGCAAGTATTAAATTTGCAACTGCGATGTTTAAAGTTCCTTCATCAGTGTACATTGCTGAGCTAAAGTATTACGGTCACTTGCTTAATATCTTGTTTGTCCATCTTCGGAACGAAACACATAACTGATTCTGCGTATCAAAGATCCGACAGTTTGTTGATAGGCTTGTGGAGGTATGTGACCTTAGATTTCTACGGACGGGTCATGTAAATCGCGTAAATAAAGGCAGCTGATTTGCGTAGGCGGGGATAGCGTCCGATAGCGACCCACATGGATTCCGTAGGATTTACATCAGGCGAATTTGGTCGCTGAGACATCAACGTGAGATTACTCTAATGCTCCTCAAACCACTGCAGCACGGTTCTGGCCCCGACACACGGACAGTTATACTGCTGAAAGATGACATCGCAGTTGGGGAAGACATCAAGCATCAAGACATGCAGGTGGTTCGCAGCAGTCAGCGTGTCTCCGATTGCTACTGCAGGTCCCTCGTAAGCTCAGGAGAATGTCTCCTACACAATAATACTGCGCTCGCCAGCCTGTGTTCGTGGCGTGCTGCACGTTTTGAGCCGCCGTTCACCTCGATGAGGGCGTTTCTGGAAACGAACATCGAACTAATGTAGCAAAAATGTGGTTCAAATGGTTCAAATGGCTCTGAGCACTATGCGACTTAACTTCTGAGGTCATCAGTCGCCTAGAACTTAGAACTAATTAAACCTAACTAACCTAAGGACATCACACACATCCATGCCCGAGGCAGGATTCGAACCTGCGACCGTAGCGGTCACGCGGTTCCAGACTGAAGCGCCTTTAACCGCACGGCCACACCGGCCGGCTAGCAAAAATGTGATTCGCCCGGAAATCCGACACGTTTCCACTGATCGACGGTCGTATCCCGGTGGTTCCGTGCCCACTGCAATCGTAATTGACGATGTCGTTGGGTCAACATGCGCAACGTAGGGGTGGTCTGCTGCGGAGCTCCATTTTCAACCAATGTACGACGAACGGTGTGCTATGAAACACTTGTGCGTGTACCAGCACTGTGCTCTTTCGACAGAGGTGCTACAGATCACCATCTACCCTAGTTTACAGAGCAGAAAAGCCTCCACACCCCACGTTCTGTCGAGAGTCGCGGACGTCGAACCATTTAGCGGCTAGTGGTAGTTTCACACTACTCCTACCTCTTTCCGTAGAATCTCGCGACAGTAGCATGTGAACATTCGACCAGCTGCGCCGTTTTCGAGATACTCATTCATAGGCTTTGCGTAATTAAAAAAGTCGCTTATCTCTGCGTTTTTGTTGATCTCATTTTTGTTCGGTATTATTCATTTCGTTTGTTCGGGGCGGACGTCCCATGACGATTGCTCAGGTTCATCAGTGACCCATTAACTCAGTTTTTTTTGTTACAGAGAGCAGCGAGCCCTCTGACCGAACACGCTGAGCTACCGTGCCGGCATACCCTAGTTTACAGAGCAGTGGTCATAATATTTTGGCTTATCATTGTATGATTACTGTGTCATTATCGTTACCTTGTTTGACGATGCGTTCCCATTGTTTAGTTTTGTGGACCTCAGGTATTCAAAGTTTAAGAAGTCAGAACTATTACGTTCCCTGGGTTACTTTGCGAACCTGGGCGTGTCCGCACGTTGACGTTACGAAACATGCGCGTGGTGGCACCTCGTGAATCATAGACATGCAGATAGCCAAGGCCGCGGGCGCGGGTGAGTCAGCCGCTCCTACGCGTGTCCGAGTCATGTGTACACACAGTGGAGCACTTTCTTTACATATTTTTCGAACACACCAACATCTACAGCTCTACATTGCACGAATTAATTGCTAATGCAAGACTCACATTTCCTCAAGTGTGCAGGGATAAAGTTAAGGAATTGAGAAAGAGCTTGAAGTTAGTTTATATTGTGACGGCCATTAATATTCGATCGTGCATGTTTCATATTATATCCTATGGTGTTATTGTTATCAGCACCGATATAGAAACGTAAGTTTGGCATAAACAAGATCCTTTGTGGGACATACAATTTTTAAAAATAAATCGCCTCATTGTTTGAAAAATTAGAAAACTCTTTTTTATGATGTGCGAACACTGAATATCACACGTTTTAACAGTAAATATTTCTAAATAAAAATATAATCTTTCTTAAAAATAAAACAAACAGTCAACGTTAATTTGATAACTCATCCTTTTCGTCGCATTTCAATTGTATAACTGTGTTTCGTATACACTTAGGCTGAGTGTGACCGTATTTCTTCTTTATTCGACTGTCCAGTACACATTAGGAATTGAAAATGTTTTCCCTATTTAACTCCGCCCAAAGATTTACAATGTATTTGAGGTGATGGCTCTCAGGATCTTTTCGGACAGCTGTAAATTTAGCAAAAAAGGAATGCTTTGTGCCGAGTGTTGTTATCGTAGTAAATATTAAGTGCATCCTTGATGCCACCTATTTCTTACTGTTTTATACTATACCTCTTACAGTGTAAGATCGTCTTTCTTTCTTGTACCGCAGTCAAACATCATTTCTCAGACACGACCGGATGACGACAGCCGTCTTATCATGAAGATGCCTGCAACCACTGTGTTCCCTTATTGTCTTCCCATTTGAGTCGCAGTGTTTGAACTTGGACTGATTCGCAGAAATCACTTATCCCTACAACAGGGAGCCTCTCATTTCTACCTACCTCATTTATCATCGGCTTCCGTTTGGCTGCTCTGCTGTTGCTGTTGCTACATTTGTAGTCCACAAGCCATACTGCGGTGTGTGGCAGAGGGTACGTGTTGTACCAATATTATATTCCTCGCAACTTGCTTTATTCGTGGTTGACATGTGGAAACAAAGCATTGTTTCAGAATGCATCTACCGCAATAACAGTTCTGTCATCTAGATCAAGAACACTAAGTTTTCGGTTTCGTCTTTAATTTCGCAGCGTAGCCTCTTCCCCACGTTCAGTCAGGTTCTTCAAACAACCTGTTTGTGGTAGTAACTCCAGTTTGTCTTACAAAGCTCTGCCAACGACTTTTCTTCGTATTTTTAGAATAATTTTGCGACTGTCGGACTCGAGTAGAGAGATTTACGTAGAGATGACACTCCGTTACGAAATTAACTTAACCATGTGCCTAATCAGTACGTGTTTCGTATACTTTTCAGGCATTAAAATTATTCTGAAGAAAAATGGAAAATGTCACTTCAAATAACAACAGTACAAATTACGTCGTTTTATCGTCCCTTTAGCAAGTAACACACTTCCATAACAGTGCTTAAGCTCATCTAGTCTCGTGTTAACCGTGATGTTTGTTTCATAGTTGCACTGAAGTAACTATGTTTACGTCGCGTTTCCACAATAATTAAATAGGTAATCACTAACCATGGAAGCCTTTTCATTTACGCTGAGACGACAAAAGTCATTGGATACCTCCTAATATCCTGTCGGACCCCTTTTTGACCTGCGTACTGCAGCAGCTCAACGTGGCATGTATCCACAATTCCTTGGAAGTCCCCTGCAGAAATACTGTGTCATACTACCTCTATAGCCGTCCCTAACTGCGGAAGTGTGCAGGACTATGTGCTCGAACTGAGCTTTCAGTTATGTCCCATAAATGTTCGAGCGGATCTTTGTTGGCCTGTCGTGAGTGGCCCGACCATTCAGTCTGATTGTCCTGACTGTTCTTGAAACAATCGCAAAAAGTTGTGGCCCAGGGACATGGAGCATTGACATCCATAAAAATTCCATCGTTGTTTGGGAACTTTCAATCCACGAATGGCTTTAGATTCTCTCCAAGTAGCGGACCATAACCATTCCCGGTCAATGATCGGTTCATTTGGACCAGACGACTCAGTCCATTCCATGTAAATACAGTCCACACCGTTTTGGAGCCGCCACCAGCTTGTACAGTGCCTTGTTGACAGTTTGGGTCCATGGCTTAGTAGGGTCTGGGCCACACTCGAATCCTACCATCAGCTCTTATCAACTGAAATCGGAACTCATCTGACCAGACCACAGTTTTCCAGTCGTCTGCGGTCCAACTGGTGTGGTCACGAGTCCAGGAGAGGCGCTGCAGGCGATGTCCTGCTGTTAGCAAGGGCACTCACGTCGATCGCCTGCTTCCATAGCCTGTTAACGCCACATTTCGCGGCTCTGTCCTAGCGGTTACGTTCGTTGTACGTCCCACATTGTTTTTTTGACGCAGCGTTGCTTGTCTCTTAGCACCGGCAACTCTACGCAAACGCCGCTGCACTCCGTCGTTAAGTGACGGTCGTTGGCCACTGCGTTGTCTCTGGTGAGAGGTAACACCTGAAACGTCGGTACGGACTGGAGATCAGAAACGGATGGGGTAAGAATCCAGTGTCGAGGGTTGCATGCGATAGAAGGCGCCGCTGTTACGTCAGTGCTACACCGCTGCTTCCTGCCCATCCCGCTGCAGTTGTGCGAGTATGGCGAGTGTGATGACCGTTGCGTCGCCGTCGCTTACTGCTCGTCGACTCGTTCCCCTCCTCAAGTGTACACGAGTATGTCATCAGTGGTGAGTTTCGAGTAACATGTACACTGCTCTTCTCGTCGTGTTGAAATTTGCCTCTCTTGCCTAAGCTCAGGACAGTTCCCAAGGATTCATGTCACAAACATGATAATACAGTCATAATTGCAACGGAATTCAGCAGCAGTGTTTTATCAAACAAGCAACAGAGGTAATTACATGTCAGTAACTCGTGAAAAACCCCATTCTCCATGTAAAAATAAACGTCTAATTTTTAGACACCTTGCCGCATCTCGTGGTCGTGCGGTAGCGTTCTCGCTTCCCACGCCCGGGTTCCCGGGTTCGATTCCCGGCGGGGTCAGGGATTTTCTCTGCCTCGTGATGGCTGGGTGTTGTGTGCTGTCCTTAGGTTAGTTAGGTTTAAGTATTTCTAAGTTCTAGGGGACTTATGACCACAGCAGTTGAGTCCCATAGTGCTCAGAGCCATTCGAACCTTGCCGCAAACTCACAGTGATGACTATTTCATCAACTATCGATGGCGCTTAAAAATTTACATTATTTATGTGAAAAATATTATGTATTTACTTGGATATCGGAGTACATAACGAAGTTTCGCATATTAAGCCATGCAGCTAGGAACAGCCTTTTAAAGCAGCTTGTAGGGTTGCACAAGGTGGAGTGCTATGTAGAACAACAATGCAACGTTGCTACTGATGTATACTAATCACTGAGGTGCCACAGTTTGTGTGTTCTTTTTGTCATGGTAACTTCAGTTTATAGGCTGTTAGCGAGTTGTGTAGCGTATGATTCATTTACATTAATTTTTCGAGGACTGTTGTAAATTTATTTTAATATTTAGTCACTTGCAGAGAACATAAATTAAAATAAATTTACAGCACTCTTCAAAAAGTTTTGTTCACACACACACTATATATATATATATATATATATATATATATATATATATATATATATATATATATATATATCACGTAAATAGAAAGTGATATTGATGTGTGGTTTTCACGGAATGGATTGGTAGTCAGGGTCTCGCATTGTTAGGCAATCAACAGATTGTAACAATACTTCTAAAGAGTGTTCATTTTTGTGCAAACATACACTTGTTGAAATGGAACAGTGCCTATTGACATTAACAGACTAAGAGTAATGTGAATTAGATTGTCAGTGATGTTTGTTGCAGGAATCTAGTGCGAGCCGTTTATGAGATACCGTAATGCGATTTTCTAGTCAGTCAGGGTGTGATAGTACAAGCAGTAGGCCGTGAGTGGACGATAGTATTTACCAAGCCAAAATACGACGACATGCTCATGGTGTACGGAGAGTGCAGGAAGAATGCAGTTCGCTGTGGAGGCCCATCGTTAGGAGTTTTTGGTGGACTGTATGTTCAGGCACACTTGCACTGTGCCAAGCATTAAAGTGTGATAGTTCCGCCACATTTGGCCGCCTACCCTGTTTTACCAGTTTGCCCAGCCTACGACGTCCGACACCTATAATGAGGGTGGACGTCCAACCCCAAGACGTGTGGACGTGGTTTCGCCACGTGTTGAAAACACGCACGACAGCACTGCTCTAACACCCGACAAGTTGTACAGTTTCCGGAATGGCCGTACTATCACAATGTTGCCCTCGGTCAAATTGAGAGGGATCTCGCGCCTTCTCCATTCGACATGCGGAGAGCGCGCTCTCTGATACTACATGCACCGTGGGTGTGTCTGACTAAGTCATTCCTCGCCGGGTGACGCTGCTATCGCCCGGACGGATGTTTAACGATAGTAAGTGGGTGGCATAACGTTGGGACTGATGAGTGTGTTCTATATACTAATAACAAATCTGTAGAACTGTCGTATCTATCTGTTTGAACATGCTGTTGTCTTTCATGCGATTTTCACAGAAACTTGAGCATAGCTTGGGGCACCGTGTAGGCTTTGTTTCATCAAAATCTTTGTCGTTTTTCACGTACAGTTAACGTATCAGGTAATACGGCTCTGATGATGTTTGTACTTGCTGTCTGTCGTGGATGTCCGATGGTCATCCCTTATCAGTACAGTGATGTATGGCGAAGAATTTACCGAGCGTGTTTGCACAGTAGTTAGGCATTGGACTCGCACTCAAGAGGACGGCTGTTGAAATACTCTTCCGATGAACTGAAGTGTTCTCTGGTTTCCCTGAACCGCGTAAGGCGAATGCGCGGATGATTCCATTGAAAAACTCTCAGCTGATTTCCATTCGTTTCGATGAATTCACATGTCGATGAAACACGACGGCCTCTCATTATATCACTTGGTAATAATAAAAATATTGAAGAAAGTGTCGTTTTACCAGAAAAGAAGGAGGGATGGGTACGCAGAGCACTTGCCTGTCGACCGGGACTGTTCATGATGAAGTATTGCCATGTTTTGTTCCTCTGTTTACAATAAGCAATAGCGACGTCAATTTAAAAAGGGAAAAAAGTATCTTCAGTGGTAGCACTGGAGGCGGGTCATTATATCGATAGAATTTCCCAGTTAAGTAAGGTAGTCACGAATGTTGTTTGTTCTCAATTCATAAAGGCGGCGGATTAATCCCTCTGCTCAATAATGGAACGACTCGTTACCAGATTTTCTGCCGTTCGATGAAATCACCAGCCTTTCATCTCTTCATGAACAAGATATAAGCTGCGACTCGTCAGCGGAATATAAATGAGGGCGCACAAAGGGAATGTATACGAAGCCCGTAATCGTTTCCCTAGAAAGCAGAAACGTGTTAGCTAACATGCCCCAGCTTATCATATTGATTTTGTCTGTTTTCTCTTCGTATTCTTTCCGGTTAAAAACTCCACTTATTTTTTAGAAAATTTGTGCAATAGTATAGGATCTGTTATAGCAGTATGCTTTGGGTCTGGGTGCCGACAGTCGCATTTAGCTTGTGTCTTGCGGCTAAATGTCTCTAGGGCGAACTTACTGCATACAGTATGCTAGCCTTGCTCCCAATCGTGTGACTGTTCTTCATCTGGAACATAAATTCAGCAGATTCATGCCTTCTTCTTCGTAATTGAAATATGTTTGTGTACATACCCGCTCCTTTCGACGATACATATCAGTGAAAAATACAGTTCGCATCTTCGTTCGAATTAAGAAAGAAAACAGATTTACTTACATGGACATGTCCGAAAGAACACACACGGGTCATACCGGCCATGACCTCCTCCTCCTGTGCGGATGCACACATATTCCCCGAACTTGTTAAGAAAGTCTTCCACGAGTCATGAGTGTGTTAGGGTAGAACACTGCGAATGTAGTGTGTGGACATACAAGGTCAGAAGTTACGCTGAAATAAAACATGCAATTTTGAGTTGCACGTAAATTAGTAACGGTGTTCTTGTGGCCAGCGGTGTACTTAGGTATTGGTTCTTCAGTGAGTATGTTGTGAGTTACACTTAGCAACGATGGTACTGTGGCCAACATTGTGCAGAGATAGAGTCTGTAGAATGGTATCAAGTCTATTACATAAATTTAAGAAAGCGATCACATAGCTGTATCTTCGCCACCTGAGGAGGTGTAGTTATAAAGAAATTACATTCTCTTGGCTTTTCTTTTAATGTCGCTTGCCAGCATCGTGTTTGCCCTGTGTCACACTAATATTATTTGTAGTTCTGTTAGCGTCGCAGTTGTTGGTGAAACAGAGCCACATTCAAGTACTGTTTTGGCCATCCTTAGATTTCCCACATGAATGCGACGATAATTTCATCAAACAGGTATTAACCCCAACTGGTTTTCTTTGGCAATATTTTCCTTGCTCCGTATTGCAATTAATTTATGCGAGTTAACATCTCAGATGTTTACATAGTCAATTTCTAATGTTCATAATTCCCCAAAAGCTTTGGAAGACGCAATGTGAATGTCAGTATTGTTGACATATTTGAGTCTTTCAGCGCATAAATAAGACTAGTTTTTCTATTGCTAACGTTTCACTTGTTGACGTGCTTGTTTTCAGTATGCCGTATTCTAAAATTCAAATGTAGGGTAGTAACATGAAAATTCGCTTATGCCTTGTGTATTTGAATCGAATGAATGCAGTTTCTCTCGAGGAAATTTGTGTTCGTAAAATTTATGCTGTCACGAGCGAGTACATGCGTAGATGCACTGGTTACAGACTTTCGTATAAAGCACATTGAGAATTTACTTCACGATAAGGCATCCAGTTATGAACTCTAGCACTGTTTACCTTCGTCTTCAGGTATTCGAGTGTCGATCCGCTTGTTTTTCTTGGTTTACCTAAGTATATTTAGGGGAACTTTGTGGTCGTTCCACGTGACATCTCTCCGGAGAGAAACTCATGGACACCTGAAGGTTCCAGTAATTGAGCACCGATCGTGTAATCAAACTACATCGAATCCATTCGTCTATTTACATATGTATGTATGTATCTATGTATTGTAATGTTGTTGCTTTAATTTCTTCTGAAAGCGGTGCTGATGGACAATAAAAGCGGGTTAAAAGCTGTTAGCTGTCTGGGGAAGTTAACCTTGCATTACTGAGCAACTGTTTCACCAGGTATCCAGTCTATATATATATATATATAAGAGAATTTAAATAAAAAGAAATAAATCAGTTTATATTTGGAAATTTATTTTAACATTGATCATTGAAATTTCAGCATATTAAACTTGATTCATAACTAAACTGGTGCCTTATTTAGGACTGTGAAAATGTGAGTTTGTAATCTTACAGAACACATCAAATATGGAGCCAAGATTGGGAGACTGCATTCATAAAATAACACACGAAGAACGTTGAAACATATGCAAGAGGAAATTAACCACTACCAACCGATTCAATTTTCACACAAATAAGTTACGTTCGTAGCGCAATCCTGTCCGTCATGTAATTACCACACACTGGTATACTAAATTCATAGTAACTCTCTGTGAAATCTTCCCGAGAAGAATAGCTGAGGGCTACTTTGATGATTACACCACATGCTTCACGTGGTCAACTTGGTTTACACAAAGAGTGTAACTCCACAATAATTTTGATAATTAAAATAAATTAGATCGAAAAGCAATTTACAAAAGAAAAACCTCGAACTGGTTACTAACGTCTTACTATTAACCTGATGGGTCAAACAATTGTATAAGCACGTGGTACTGGTCTCACAAAGTACACCCCACGTGGGTTGAACATAAAGTAAAGTTGCTATATTGAAAAATATTGTCAAGACGAGACGTTATAATCTCACGCACATTCGCATTTAAGATTGATGATCTTAGTTAGAGTTACTGATCAACACGTGGTTCCACTTTACTCACAAAGTAGTGACAAAGCAACTACTGGAAGATATTCTGAACTCTACACTCGAATCACACTGCGTTGCAATTTAAGATAACATTAGATATTTTAGAGCTAAACCTGAAATAAAGGTGATTAAATTTTCAGTTAGGCTGAACTTAAGAAATCCATTGACCTACGGACTTAGCAGACACGCGCTTAGCTGGAGATCTTACCGCTTAAGACGCTCGCCGCGGACGGACTGCCGTGGGTCCCTCCTGAGGGGTAAATCACAAATACAAACGGAAGTGACCAGAGAGGCAGCTTCCTATGCCAACATGACAAGGGACGGACAGGACCGTACTAAGAATAGAAACCTCTTTGCTTCTAGAAAGCGTAGCTACCTGTTCCGACATTGGTCCTACTGTTCTCTAGCAGACAGGCTTGTCTGCTACCATCGAGCATGCAACTAGAAATACATTTGCTCATTCATTCTTTCATACAGAAGGGAAGGGGGATGACAGTATCTTATCATATACAGTATGTAAAAGAAAGCGGATGAAGGTTCCGTATGAGACTGTGTGACATGAATTACATATAAACTGTGTTTTAAAGTGTAGTAGTGTGACAGATCGTTCTTGTTTATGTGTAAAAGTAACACGTTTCATTGCTCAGTCTCCTCCCAGATAGTCAGAAACACCACAGTAAATTTAGAAGAGGAATTTATGCCGTAAATGACAACAGATTTAAGAAATTAACATGAAAGGAATCCAACAGAGACCTTTCAGTGTGTATGTGCATGTGTATGTATTAAACCGGGGACCTAGAAACGGTGGCCTAGCGGTTCTAGGCCCTTCAGCCCGGAACCGCGCTGCTGATACGGTCGCAGGTTCGAATACTGCCTCGGGCATGGATGTGTGTGATGTCCTTAGGTCAGTTACGTTTAAGTAGTTCTACGTCTACGGGTCTGATGACCTCAGATGTTAAGTCCCATAGTGCTCAGAGCCGTTTGAACCATCTGAACCTAGAAACGACGGAGAGGCTTCGTCCGCCGTAGCCCTCAGTGGTTCACAACCCCACAACAGGCCACAGCAGTCCACCCACCCCACCGCCGCCCCACACCGAATCCAGGGTTATTATGCGGTTCCCCCTCCCCCCCGAGTGGACTCCCCCTCCCGCCCCCAGGAACGTCTCATACCAGACGAGTGTAACCCTAAATGTTTGCGTGGTAGAATAATTTTGGTGTACGCGTCCGTGGAAACGGTGTTTGCGTAGCAATCGCCTACACAGACTCTATTTACATAACTTCCTGTTTATTTATGTTACGTGTCTGCATGTCTTTGCACCAAGCATGTGTCTACTGATGTCGCCTCCTGTACAGGTTACCGCCAACTACGAAGAGCCTCGTAATGCTAGGGACTTGTTAGGGCGGTCATTTATGTATAGTGAACAGCAGCGCCATATCACGGCGCCCATAGGTAGCCCGGATGCCACCTTCGTTTTTTTCCATGCCGTGTGATAAGCCTATTTCTGCCTTCAATCTGGACACGTATCCGTTCAGATATTCTGTAGGCATGTATTTAGTTTACTAGGCGACAACTGAAAATGTATCGAAGTCTTTCTGGAAGTCAATAAACACAGTTCAAAAAATGGTTCAAATGGCTCTGAGCACCATGGGACTTAACATCTGGGGTCATCATTTCCCAAGAACTTAGAACTACTTAAACCTAAGGACATCAAACACATCCATGCCCGAGGCAGGATTCGAACCTGCGACCGTAGCGGTCGCGCGGTTCCAGACTGAAGCGCCTAAACACAGTTTCCACCTGAACTCCGCTGTCTGCTGCTATCTGTTCTTACAGATTTAAACTGATGAGCTGGTAAGTTTGCTACGACTGCATAATGCACGAGCGCTTATGGTGCTGCGTAGTGTATTTCGTGCAGAGAAAGATTCAGCGATTTTACAAAGTTGCGAGGAGAGAGCAAGAAGACTAAGCACGTGTTGTCGCAGCCGATAACACGTTGACGGGTTGCCCTGGGGAGTGCGGCAGCGGGAGCGACAGGAATTGGATCTGCAAGGCGGCGGCGCGCGCGGCACGGCCAGTATTTTGAGCAGGCTCGCCTCGCCACCGCTGCCCCCGGTTTTTAATTTCACAGTGAAGCGAACTGGAGCCGGCGCGGGCGCCGAGCGGCCGACCCGCCCAGACCGAGTGCAGCGGCCCACTGAGCGAGCAAATCTGAAACCCGCGATTTCGGTGCGACTGTGCGCACCACTTGCTACCAGGTCAGCACAAGGCTTTGTTTGGGACACGCGCCGCCCAAGTCCGCCTGCCCGTGTGTGCGTGTGCAACGCGCCGCGCCGAGCCGTGGGCAGCGAAAAAAGTATTTTAAAAAAATACCGTACCGCTCTCTTAGGCGCTCCGGTACGGCGAAAATAATCGTTGGCCGGACGCCGAGTTTCGATGTTTGAAACATCTGACGGGCCGGGTACAGCGTAGTTGCTCTTCGACAGCGATTCAGATCCTGTTCGGCGAGAATGACTTGTGTTTTTGCGGGCCGCTTATTGGAGTGGCCGGCGGCTGGGCCTCCGCTTTGATCGCGTCAGGAGCCGTTTGGCGGCTTTCAGGCAAATCGATGCCATTGGAGCGCGTTTTGAGATGAAAAGGCGGCAGGTGAATGCGCGGCTGGAATGCTCCGCGCTTAACTGCTGCGTGCGGATATTTTCCTCTCCGCGCTGTTTCCCCTCTCCCTTTCTCTTTGGTTCTTCCGTACATTTAGGAGACAAATCTCGGTGGCCGGAGTGGCTTCGGAGTCGACAGCGTTGGCGGCAGTGGCTCTCTCCGTGTGCACGGCCTCGTAGTAGCAGGGGGCATGTCGGCCGTGCTTAACTTGACGTCGGAAAATATAAAATCTGGTTATAAATGAATCTGTGAACTGCGGAATTTTTCGTGTGGCTATGAAAGGGCGACAGTTACTTCAGTTTTTTTTTAAGGAGGGTCGCTATAACTTTCATGTGACTTTTTTTAATTATTTTGGAGCACCATTGAGATTCGTGTATGAATATCTTTGAAAGCAAGACGGGTCCTCTGTAGGAATCAAAATACTGCATTCCGAAAGTAATGATTGTGTTGCACACGGTTCTGTCCGTTCATTCTTCGCGTTACTGTGGACTGTAGCCAACTCACTGTGTCCTATTCTGCATATCGGAAAATGTTCGACACTGCTGCTCTACGCGTTAGGGTGGGCGAAAGATGTTCATGCGGATCATGAGACAGTAAGCGACCTGCGCCGGAGATTTGAGTTATAGTGTTCATAGAAATTTGTTGCGGAATCCACTAACTTCCATCGTGGATAGGTGTTTGGTGTAGAGACTGGACACTGGATCTTCGTAGAAACAAACACAAGGAAATTTTCGCAAATGTAGCATGCAGGTATAAATCATTGTCAGTTCTAAAATATTTAGGAATTAATAAAATAGCAACAAGAATTTGTTTGGGAATGGGGGGGGGGGGGAGATAGATACGGCGAACAAACACAACTGCGATATTGTGGAAACGTGTCACTCATCTCCGAAGGGCTTTGCTCAGAAAGCTTTGAAGGGACGTTTACTATTGTTTCCTCCGTTGTGTTAACGCCGAGAACATGACAATTTGTTACTGGAGAAATGAGTTGTATTTTGTGCAATGGAATTTGTATTTTTGTGGTAACGGATGGACGATAAAGTGGCGAGAAAAGTACTGAAGAAATATCGTTATGTGAAAGTGAAGAGTTGAAAGTGGGAATTCGGAGTGATAGGTGCACATTTTAATCAGAGGCGCGTTAGCCGGAGTTTGGGTCCGCCAATTTCGGGGAAAATAAGTTTATAACAAGCCAGATTTGCACAGTAACGAACATAGTGAAGCCAGATACGGGGGACGATGTAAAGGAGGGATTCAAGTAAAGTAGTTCACAAAAAAAAATGGTTCAAGTGGCTCTGAGCACTATGCGACTTCTGAGGTCATCAGTCGCCTAGAACTTAGAACTAATTAAATCTAACTAACCTAAGGACACCACACACATCCATGCCCGAGGCAGGATTCTAACCTGCGACCGTAGCAGTAACGCGGTTCCAGACTGAAGCACCTAGAACCGCACGGCCACACCGGCCGGCTAAAGTAGTTCACAGATCAGTCTGAGAGCAGTGAATAATTTGTCGGAGACGCAGGGTGGCTTCATTGTTCGATGTGTATTTGTTTCTTAAAGAAGAGTGATACGAATACAAACTTTTGAAAACGTGGAGAGACCTAATATTAAAAGAATCGACGCAGAAGCTCATCAAGAACGAAGAAATCAAGGCTCTGGAGGTACAAGAATTGTACAGGTTTTGCCAAAGAAGTTTGAATGTACGTAACAATAGTAGCGGCAGAGTATGAAGAATGCAACATATGTTTACTGATCGGAGAAATAGAAGAACTGGTGGACTCTTGCGAAACAGAGATAGAAAGTGATTGTTACGCGACATTTTGTGCTAGCAAGACGAATCGGAACTGTGCAACGATTATCGAGGTCATGTATTGAGATAGCCACGTACTGATTAACCATGGAAGTGAAATTACTCAGCCGGCCGCGGTGGTCTCGCGGTTCTAGGCGCGCAGTCCGGAACCGCGCGACTGCTACGGTCGCAGGTTCGAATCCTGCCTCGGGCATGGATGTGTGTGATGTCCTTAGGTTAGTTAGGTTTAAGTAGTTCTAAGTTGTAGGGGACTGATGACCACGGCTGTTAAGTCCCATAGTGCTCAGAGCCATTTGAACCATTTTTTTGAAACTACTCAATAAACAGGCGCCGCGCTTCGTGGATAAATTAATGCATGGACGTCCATTGTTGTAATTCAGATTCATTTAACGCCTTCTTCACACTCCATCTGAAGTGATTTAAAGTAATTTTAGATACCAGACTTCGTGACAGAGACAAAGTTTGAGGCATTATATATTTTTCAGGTAATTTATTTATACACGGGACGACTCATAGTACAGCGAAAGCCGTGTTGTTTGCATTATTGTATAAACTGAAGTAGGAATATTGAATTTTCTCATTATGAGAGTACTAAAGGGCAGTCTGTTTCAGTTGTTAAAAACCATTCAAAAGCCAAGATCGCACAAAATATTTTTTATTCAGGACAAACGGTTTTCAAAAACCAAGATCGCACAAAATATTTTTCATTTCAAGACAACTGTGCATGACGTTCAGCGTAAAAAGAGCGTGTTTCACTAAAAAGTTGTTTTTAAGACTTGAAGATAGCTAAGACTGTTGAAACCGAATGTCTTGAACGAAAAATGTTCCATGCGGTCTTGGCCTTTGAATGGTTTTTAATAAGTAGGAAATTTATGTTTTCTTGAAAGAGAAATATTAAATCATCCGGGATCCAGTTCAGTTTCTTTAAGGCATGACTTCATTTAGGGTTTGGTCGATAGTGGCACTTCGTTGATACGTTAATAAAGGACAACACTTAACGTGTAAGGATTTTGGACGTAAGAGTATTCTCGCTGTTTCAGTCCAGATACGATTCATTACGCGCAGATTGTTTTGCAAAGTTTCAGTAGATTCGTAACTGGTAAACTTTGCATTTGCTACATCCATTCTTGTGGGCATTGCGCGAGTTAAAACACCCTCCATTTCAGCTATTTGAGCACTCAGTATTTTTTTTAATATTTGTAATTGTTTCTGTAGATTCAGATGTATGATATGGATGGATCAGTGCGTGTGAAAACTGGCGTTTACTTTCATTTGCAGTCGGACGGGGTGGCCGGGCGGTTCTAGGCGCTACAGTCTGGAACCGTGCGACCGCAACGGTCGCAGGTTCGAAACCTGCCTCGGGCATGGATGTGTGTGGTGTCCTTAGGTTAGTTAGGTTTAAGTAGTTCTAAGTTGTGGGGGACTGATGACCTCAGATGTTAAGTCCCATAGTGCTGAGAGCCATTTCGTTTACTAGTAAGGACGTGGCTATAAATAATTTCCTATTTGTTCCGATAAAACAGTAGCTCGTTCGAGTAATAGTTAAGGAATTACAGTGTAACAGTTACGAACAGTTCATTTATAATAATAGTTTTAATAAGCACCATCCCGAAGCCACGAAATTGTGGGTAATTTTGTCCTTAGAGAATAAAATTGCTGCCAGAATATGGATTCACTCAAGTTCAGATAGCGTCGCTGTTAACAGACACAGTGTAGAACGATATTGCAAGATTACACCGTTATGAAGAAACAATAGATTGTGATAGAATTGACTAGAGGATTCATAGATTGCCTTCAGGTACATACTTTCCTCATTTACTCTTGACTTACTTTCTTTTCTGTTAGTTCAAACTGTGTGTGTGTTTGTGTGTCTGGTTGTGTTTGTTGGAGACGGGTGGGGGGTGGGGGGGGGGTGCAGATAGAGTGAGTAATTATGCTCGTTCCCTTGCCCAGATAGTGAAAAACAAATAAAAGAGAGTCCGGCAGGCGTAAATTTAATGTAGTCAGAAATTTGTGTGTTTCCGTTATCACTTCAACCGTTCGGGTCGTGAGTGTAAGAGGGTCTTAGTCTGTAGAACGGGAAAGCGTGTGGCTTAGTTTGTCAGTATACAATGCGGAACTGCAAAACGAGCTGTGTTGACGACCAGCGGGAAAGGCGATATCCTAAACGTCGCTGGAATAGGAAATAGTGACTTAATAAACTAACAAACGGATAGAGAATAATTTTCCGTTCTTTCGTGAGGAACAGTATTTTATAAGAATGAAAAGAGATGGACATCTTTTTATAGTTTTTTATTCTCTTGGTCCAATAGACGAAAATAAAGCAAACTCTTGAGGAGTTGGTTGTCTCATTGAAAAAATGTGATAAAGGAAATATTAACGACAATCATTATAGTACATTGTCTCAAAACTGTTGCAAGAAAAGCTCCCGAAGTGACTTAGATAGGAAGTGTATTTAGCGGAACCCAACTATAGTGAAGGTTAACGTTGACTTTTCTTGTAAAAATTGGCTGTGAGAAAAACATTTGGAAGCGATTATCCGCGTCCCGCTGCCGACGGCAGAAGGCTGCGTGCTTCCGGAGGTGCCAGCGCGGGCTGCCATTTCCGAACACGTCGAACGAAGGTGGTGGCGTGAACCATTCGGGGAAAAATTTTATATCCCGTTTTCCGTGAGGCGACTGCGAAGCAGAATCAAGGCGCCGGCGTTATTACTCCCGCTGTTTACAGCCCATAACGTTGCGTTACGGGCGGCGATAGCCTGTCGACAGAATCCGCAACAAGCCGCGCCAAAGAACTGTCCGCCGCTACAACGCCCGGCTTTCTCAACATACCGTGCTTTCGTTCATGTCGAGCACAATTCCGATACATGCGTGCAAATGGTATGGAGCCTGGCAAATTATGCCGTGCATGTAATTCGTATGTAAAAGAGAGTACTAGGCATGACAGCCAAGTGCAGAAAGCTGTTTGATGCTTGGACAGGAAAAGCACGTGAACATCATGTGTTATAGAACCTATGCTTCCAATCTCGATTTCTTCCTTGCCAGTCTCTGTAATTTAGTATTAATCGAGAGGCTTTCGTGGTTGTCGTCAATGAAGAAAGAAATACTTTCCTGTATTAATAAGCGACGTCTGTTTCCTTCTTTACTATTTCTACAGGATTGAAGTTTCGAGCTCTTTGTCGACATAACGACGGCCTACCAAGGAGAGCCGTATGAATATTATCCAATAATTTCTCGTCTTCAGAAATAAAACCCAAAATAACGTCTATTTAAATGTCAACGCGACACTAGCTTTCAGTAGTATTCAATCAAAAGAGAACACTAGTTTTTCTAAACTTATCAGATGAAATGCCGGAACAGCATATTTGTAGTAGTTGAAGAGGAAAACGATGCGACCTTATCACGGAGAAGTGTTATTTACGTTGTAATTTGTTCACAGATGTGCTCTTTTTAATATGTTCACCTTCACAACTGATGCAAATTGGAAATTTGTGTAAGTCCCATGGGACCAAACTGCTGAGGTCATCGGTCCCTAAGCTTACACACTACTTGATCTAACTAACTTAAAACTAACTCACGCTAAGGACAACACACACACACACACCCATGCCCGAAGGAGGACTCTAACCTCTGACGGGGTGGGGGGGTGGGGGGGGAGCCGCGCGGACCGTGACAAGACGCATGCCTCAGACCGCGAGTCCCCCAACTTATGGTAATAGTCTGTGTCGAAGGCAAGATTAATTTCGATCTTTGTCACAATAGTACGCATGATTCGAAGGAGGCTACAATTAAAATTACCTATTTTCCAGAACATCAAATTAAATTTATGGACTGCTTCAAATGAATGTGGAATCCCAGTTGCATCGCTTCATAGTATCCTGAATGTCGGGCACTTAATAAAGGTAAACATAGTGAAAAGGTTGTAAGGGTGTTGCTGGGTACGTTGTGCAGAGAAATAATTGTTAGGACAATATTCAACATGTTGCGCCGTTTCCGAGTTACTTAGCACTGAAGGTAGCCAGGAAGGCCTTTGCGCGCGCCAATTCAATCGGCTCACCGGATACGGTGTGACCAAATGTGTTCGTCCTTTCGTTTCCTAAAACCGATCAAGGGAATGATGAAAAAATTGGACAGGGGACGGAAGGAAGGATCGAACCCGTGCCAAAGACTGAGCACTCTCGTGCGCTATCATCTACGCCATGTGAACAGCTGACAATAATAGACAATTTTCCTGTGTTAAAACTATGGCTCCGACTGTTCTTATTCTGATTGATTATAACATTGAAATAGTATTTATGGTCAGTTTTCTCTCAGAATATTTGTAATTTTTGTCTACTTAAAGCTAAAAAAAAACAGTAAATATCAAGATTTGGTCACGTGATCGAAAACTCTGTTATTTGCTGATGTCACAGGCTAGGAGTAGGTCGAATATGTGCTTGTGTCGTAGGAGTGTTAGCTATGTTGCGAGGTTTATACGTACATTTTCTGCACACAGTTTAGCTGTTTAGTGATGGAAAACGCAATTACAATTTTTAAGTAACAGTAGAAAGGGATTCAGTGAACGCTGATAGTTGAAACCTTGCGAAAGTTGATTCGTTTATGCCCCATCCATTTAGAGCGCCGTGCAACGACACTCTTTTCCTTGCTCCCTGCAACATCATTAAACTCGCTCAAAACTAAGGAAATGTAAAACTTTTGCAAATGGGTCATTATATTTTAACTAGATTGTCGAGTATCAGTCATGAGCTGCGACCCAAATTCTATTATTCTCGACAAATCTTGGCGCTGATTTCCTACATAGAAGACGCTCAGCAGAGATACCGATCCGACGAGGCGTTCGGTGGCGAATGACGTTATTCAGTTATATAGTAAGTCACTATGTGCCAGACCACATGGGTTATGTACAGTTACTCGTCGGATGTACTCTTGACACGATACGTTGCAGGATGATGTTTGTCACACAGACATGGAAAACATAAATTGCAACGGCATCCACTGCATCGAATGAACTAATGAATGCAGTTTTCCCGCATTTACAGAGAACGTCCAGATTTCCTAAGGGAAACACATTTTGAAAAATTTCTCTTTCTTATGACAGTATAGATTAAAAATTAAGTTTGAGCGGTAGTCGAACAGTCACCTAATAGACGTTCCTCTTACGCAGCTCGAACGCTAACCACTTTTGTAAATCCCATTTTGAAAAAAAAAAATAATAAATAAAAAAAACGTGGCGTAACGGATAACGCATCTGACAGCGGATGATTGTCCCTTGTTCAAATCCTGTGAGGTTCATACATTTTTAAAAGTTTTAGACGAAATACGAAAATGTCGTTAGCAAGAACAGATTATAGCAGTTGTTACGATGGTGGGATGTTTTATATAGAGCTTCAAATTAATCTTAGTCCGAGAAATGGACAACAGAGGATAAATTCATTTACTTTGCGAACAAACAGTTCACCTTTTTGGAAAGCAGTGCTTGTAGTGAAGAATCACCATACGCCCACAGTACGATGAGGTGTAGGACGATGAAGGCTTCTATACGAAGAGTTACAAACAAAGCATGTGCAACATGCAGGTCACACAAACGTAAGGTCTGTGGTGTTTGTAAGTCCAAACTTACGCCACCGTCTGAAGCAGACTTAATTAATCTTCATGTAAGATGATGAAACTTAAAAAGTTTAAACAATAAGGATCCTACCTGGACAGTACGAAGATAAAAAAAATTGTTTCGAATAAAGTAAAAAGTGTGTGGTCACATTAACTAGAAAATAGTTTTTTCACCGTGACGTGTGTGAACAGCGATTGCAAATGTAAGCGCATGTTAACGACAAGGAAAACAA
The DNA here is from genome assembly GCF_023898315.1 of Schistocerca nitens. Lineage (NCBI taxonomy): Eukaryota > Metazoa > Arthropoda > Insecta > Orthoptera > Acrididae > Schistocerca > Schistocerca nitens. The sequence goes on along the minus strand of NC_064615.1, from coordinate 295,196,907 downwards.
AGAAAATATTCTATCCTGATTTGTGTGGTGAAGTTTGTAATTGTGATTTGGTTTTCATATAAGAGGACTGTCGGCTCGTTTTACAAGTAGGTCAAAATATTTCGGATTGGATTGGAACCAGCGATCCGTGGACATCGTCTGACAAAATTCGACTGTCTACGACTCTAGCAACCGAGCTACCGAATAATTTATGTGAAGTAGGATAAAACGACAATTTTCGCTAGGAGTAATTTCGTTGAATGACGCTATCCTTCCGTTTTAACAGTGGGAAAGTATATCTCGGACGTAAATTAATGTCAGTTTCACAGTGCAACACATTTTTAACTTGTTGTCGACGTGGCGGCAATTTGCCGCAACAGTGCAACCACATTTTACGCATCTTCTCATTCTCTGGAACTCTCAAAAAAAATTTTTTTTCGGGATTTTGTCAAGTATGGTACTAAACACAATTTGTAACCCATTTTCCGAAACGTAAATTCCAAACCAAGACATCACCGTGAATTAGCATTATGACAGTAATAGCAGCAGCGAGCTAGCCATTGACGTCACAGGTATCACATGTCTGGAATGGAGCGTTGTAAACCGCGCGGTCTAAAGGGCTGCAGTCATGGACTGTGCGGCTGGTCCCGGCGGAGGTTCGAGACCTCCCTCGGGCATGGGTGTGTGTGTTTGTCCTTAGAATAATTTAGGTTAAGTAGTGTGTCAGCTTAGGGACTTATGATGACCTTAGCAGTTAAGTCCCATAAGATTTCACATACATTTGAACAATTTTTGGAGCGTTGCAGCGGTCTTTCACACAATATGAAGGTGATTTCCGTTTTTATACACGTAAAAGAATACTGAAATTCAAGAAGAAAACCGGCCGCGGTGGTCTAGCGGTTCTAGGCGCTCAGTCCGGAACCGCGCGACTGCTACGGTCGCAGGTTCGAATCCTGCCTCGGGCATGGATGTGTGTGATCCAAGAAGAAAAAAAGCATGTTAGGAGCATAAAATGACATAATTAATCATTTAAGAGACCTTAGAGAAAAGTCAAATACCCTTTTGTATTTAGCGGGCCGCTAGAATTTGCGCGCGCAACGGCCTGATTGGCTAATTTAAGTGCTAATTAACTCGGACACGGCGCAACATGGAAATTTTTCCCCACATGTTTCCCAGCACTAGCACTACAAGAGTTTTGTGCACCCAGTATTACAGTTTAGAGCACTACAGTGGACGAGGTTCAAATGGCTCTGAGCACTATGGGACTTAACATCTTAGGTCATCAGTCCCCTAGAACTTAGAACTAGTTAAACCTAACTAACCTAAGGACATCACAAACATCCATGCCCGAGGCAGGATTCGAACCTGCGACCGTAGCGGTCACGCGGTTCCAGACTGCAGCGCCTTTAACCGCACGGCCACTTCGGCCGGCAAATAACAGTACTGTTGCAGGTGTCAAACCTTATATACATAAAAAAATCAACAAAGAAATCTGATAATATCGATACTTTTGGGATCTTACTGTTGGCGAAGAAACAAATCGGAAGAAAGAAATGAGCAGCTAAATCTAGGGTATTAAGCGGAGACAGGAATACCGCAGGGTATTAAGCGCACAGAGAGACCGCAGATTGTTTAATGGCGACAGCTCGTCGAAGTGTCTACGGGCGTCGACCCCGCGGCACCGGGTGCCCCCCGGACCGGTTTGCACTGCCGGTGGACGTTATTTACATCGTTAGGGACACGGGCAAGCAATGTCACTGACAGTCGCCGCAGGGCGCTGCCACTGCAATGAACGGTGCAGCCCATCCAGTTAAGGAAAAACGCGCAGTGTATATTTCCTTGTTACTTCCGACCCATGTTGATTGGAACCTCAGATTTCTTACACCACAATTTTTACTATACATCTAAATCAAACGTAAGTACATAAACACATCTTCAAAAAGCGAAATAAGTAGTACCTGTCGAAGTGTAGTAACATGAAACTTCCTGGCAGTTCGAGTCTCGGTCCGGCACACAGTTTTAATCTGCCAGGAAGTTTCATATCAGCGCACACTCCGCTGCAGAGTGAAACTCTCATTCTGTAGTAAGATTGTCTTCGTCTTTCTACGTCGGTGCTGCTGAAGGTGAAAACCTTGGCGTCAGAGAATAATTAGTAACTACCGCATCTGGCTTTTTCAAGTGTTGTTTTATGGCTTTAGCGATTTCGGTTTGTTTTCCACAATTTATTTTAATGTTCAGTCGACTTAAAGACTATATTTTAGTCTCACCATAAGGTACCAAATGTGCCTTAAAAAACGAGAGCCATAAGTACGTCTGTTGGATATTTTGGAAGACTACATTCTTTTTGGCACATTTTTCGAACTGCAGGCTCTTTTTCGCGCTGCAGTCGTTCAGTTATACAGCTCTAACATTCTTAACATTAATATGCTTCATTTTTCAAATCATTGTAGTGTGCATATTCTTTCTGCAGGAGGATCAGAGAGCGTAGGATTGATGACATGTCTACAGTAATTCATTTTTTGTTCCAACGAACAGACGCTTGTAAATTATCAATACACCGTAGTATTACGCGCAACTGAGGAGGACAGGACCACAAAAGTTGAAGACGCTTTCAGTTTTAATCATACGATCAATATCCTACATTATACACATTTCTCCAGATACATAGTACCAACGTTATCGTTTATTTCAAGTTAAGTGTTGTGGAAGGGGGGCGGGTTTAGTCTGTTAAAGCACAAGATGTTTACTGAGATCAGTATCGCAAAATATCTGCAGGTGAACTGTCATAAACTGTTTCAACGTTTCGAATTGGTAATTGAAAAAAGAATCACAAGCCGAGATCGCTAAAAAAAAGCATTTTATTGGATGTTCGGCTTCGACAGAGCTATGCTGTCGTCATCGGATCGTATGACAGCATAGTTCTGTCTAAATCGGTCATCCAATAAAACTTTTGGCGAGCGATCTCGGCTTCCGATGATGACTGCATAGCTCTGTAGAAACCCGTCGTCCAATAAAATGCTTTTTTAGCAACCTTGGCTTGTGAAGTTTTCTTCACTTATCATAGATTGCAGATCGCGTCCAGACTGACCACGTCAGGAATATATAATTCAGAATTGGAACACTATGGTGGTAGTTAAGAGAGGTTGTATCGCGTTGAAATGTGGGCAGCAACAATTGCAAAATATTTTTTATTAATTACATAAAATCACAAGTGAAAAATTGGAATCAAGAGACCCCTATCAGTTAATCATACACAGCTTAAAGTGACCTGAAGACACGGAGTTGAAAGAAAATACAGAACAGAATTACTTATTCAGAAATCTATCAGACTGGATTCTCTAATTAGCCTGTTGCTAATGCTACAACTAAAATGCACTAAAAATCTCAATTATTGCGCCATATACATTTGCCTTTTAAAAACAATCACATAATGTGCATGAAACACAGTATAGTCAGAATAGGGTCACCCTAAAAACTCTCAATATATTATGAATAAAGATGACTACCAATTATCACAGAAAAAACACAGGTACTGGCATTCAGTCGGCAACGTAAAGTAACATGGAACGGTCATAATTCCAGTAATGAATAGAAAACATTTGAACAAATAAAGAACACAATCAGCTTTAAAGTTATCGATAGTGAAGTTAATTAGTGTTCATAGCAGATCGGTGACTTTTTTTTTTCTCGCTTAACCTTGAAACATTCTTCAATGTCATTAGCCATTACCGAGATCCAGGGGTTCAAAGTCGCCGTACTTACATACACAGTATACGATCTGAGGCGTAAATGTAGAAACCACATGGCAAATGTTAGAGGGCCATCGCTAGGGTACTAAGGCAATCTTATGATTTTACTCAGCATTTCTCACCAATAGAACTTTACGAGGCGCTATCTGTGCATAATGGGAAACTACACTGCTATACAACTATGCCCAAAGCGATAGTGCAGTGAGAAAAAATGGGCTAAAAATGGTATTAACATGCCTGCCAAAAATTATGTATAACTTGAAAGACTGATAATTCAGTGAAATATTGCTTATAACATATTGAGTTATGTTCCATAAATGTTCGATGGGATTCATGTCAGCCGATCACATGATGTCCATGAATGGGTGCAAATGGTCTCCAAGTATCCAAACGTAACCATTTCCGGTCAGTGATCGGTTCATTTGGACCAGAGGACCCAGTGCATTCCATGTAAACACAGTCTACACCACTATGGAGCCACAACTAGCTTGCACAGTGCCTTATTGACAACCTGAATCCATGGCTTTGCGCCACACCTGAACCTTGACACCGTGGGTCTTGGAATAACAAATTTCCCAACGATTTCCGAAATGGAATGCCCCATGCGTCTAGCTCCAACTACCATTCCGAGTTCGTATCTGTTAATTCCTGTCGTGCGGGTATGATTTTGTCGGATACCGTTTCACATGAATCACCTGTGTACAAATGACAGCATTGCCCTTTCTTACCTTAGTGTACACGATACTCCCGCCATCTGCATATCCGCATACCGCTATCCAATGACTTTTGTCACCTAGGTGTATGTTATGCCAACTTAATTTGTTGTTTGTGGGTTAAAGTATACAGATATGTCGAAACATACAAATAAATTGTCAAAATTTTACTGGCCTATAGAATTTGTGACCTATAGAATTCGTTTTATGTAAGAAAGACCACCCTGCTGTAGCAGGGAAAAGAAGGAAACCAGCGGAAAAAGCACAAAAAGGCGAATACGTTCCTCGTAAAAAAAAAAAAAAAAAAAAAAAACTCTGACAGAAAAGTGGGGAACCAGTTGCCTCAGTCGTCATTCCGTCTTTCCTCACCAAAAATGTTGGCAGGCGATCATACTCGCGCTTTTTTGTGTTGAAAGAGAGTAGCAGAGAGACAGTGTTCGTGGAAGAGAGAGGAGTTAGTCCCATTGGAAGACAGAGGGCGAGGAGACATTGATGGTGGGAGAGAAAAGTGGCAGTGATAGAGGAGAGATGGGTAGAGATAGCAGCAGTGGTAGCAAAAGAGAGACAAGACAGTGGAAATGCGAAATGCAGATGTGTGGAGACCATACAAAGTCATGGAGGGGTGTGGACCCTCGCAGACCGACGAACTTTAATACGTAGGTACCGGGGGAGAGGCGGGGAGGCATTTTGGTCCGAAGTTTTAAACAGATGGGTATAGGAAAAAAATAGTTGGCCACCATAGAACTTTTGAGCTGCCGAAGTATGGTGGAGACAGTGGCAGAGGGAAAGAAAATCAAAAGGAGACGGCGCAAGTGAGAGATGAGACCGCTGCAGTGGCATATACTGTAAATCAACGGGAAAAAAAGGAGGAGACAGTAGGAGAGAGAGAATATAGACAGTGACAATGAGAGGGAGATGCTGTGATGGCTAACTGTACTGTGTTCATCATAAGAATAAACCTGATGTCAACATTACACAGTGTATTCTTCCGCGTTTTCTGGAATCTGGACTTCGTTTCCCGTGGAGCGGAAGCAAGCTGTCACGAGTACAGTCAAGTACGATAATAAGGATACATGTTATGTTGTGCGTTACACGCACATCGACTTAGCGATAATATGAAACAACTACTTTACCGACACAGTTCTCTTGGACAGCACTGGCCAGCCAGCTGGTCGGACTATCCTCCAGTGATGATGTCTAACAGTTGCAGTTGAGACGTAAAAAGAGATGAGCAGAGAAACAATGTAGCTTCGATTGTCATTTAAATTCGTAAACAAATGAAGTAATATTCGGCAAAACTCAAGCAATTCAGCAAAACTCAAGCAATTCAGCACAGTTCTTAGGGGACCCGGCGGAAAGCATAACATGCTTTCGTTCATAGCTAACATAGCATTGTTATTGGAAAAAAAAGTGATGCAACTTAAGTACGGGGTAATTTGTCTGCGAGAGTTATGTTTAACTCAAATTTGTATTGCAGGAATTTCATAGTATAGTTATATATAGAAGCCGTTGAAGATATTACTTACAGTCTGCCATCTGGTAATCTCTGAACTACTTCCACATCCCAATCCAAGAAATACATTTCAGTACTGGAAGTGTCATCTGCTACGGCGATAATCGATCAACAACAGAATCCACGAAGTGAACCAAGCGCCTTCTGTATCACGCCAACGTCCGGCAGTGATGTATGACAAAACTTCGTGTATTAGTTCCAGTACGTGTGGCAGCTTAATTTCTTGTTATTTCTCGCGACAAATTCCGTAACATGGCTCCAGATCAGCTCTGTTGGGTTCGAATTGCTGCGGTTCGGTGGCAAGTGTAAAAATGCACTAATTGTATGATGTGCTCGATGCCTTGAAAATTATTGTTTTCTATGTTTCTACGATGCTTACCACTGTGCCCCTTGTGAGACCACAATCTGTGACGTAAAACAGTGGATGCAGTCAAAATAAAGAGAGAAAAGATTTAACAGTGGGAAGGAAGAATGTGTTTAAAACATCAATGTAGGCCTGTTCTGTGATAGTGCCTCGCAAAACAACAAATACGACCACAGCATAACACCAACGCCTCCGAATTTAACGGTTGGCAGTACGCACGCCGGGAAAGATGACATTCACCGGACATTCGCCATACCCACACCGTGCCATCGGATCGCCACATTGTGTACCGTGATTCATCACTCCACACAACGTTTTTCCACTGTTCAATCGTCCAATGTTTACGCTCCTTACACCAAGCGAGGCGTCGTTTGGCATTTACCGGCGTGGTGTGTGGCTTATGAGCAGCCGCTCGATCGTGAAATTCAAGTTTTCTCACTTCCCGCCTAACTGTCACAGTACTTGCAGTGGATTCTGATGCAGTTTGGAATTCCTGTGTGATGGTCTGGATAGATGTCTGCCTATTACACATTACGACCCCTACAACTATCAGCGGTCTGTCAGTCAACAGACGAGTCGGCCTGTACGCTCTTGTGCAGTACGTGCCCCTTCACGTTTCTGCTTCACTATCACATCGGAAACAGTGGACGTAGGGATGTTTAGGAGTGTGGAAATCTCGTGTACGGACGTATGACACAAGTGACACCCAATCACCTGACGCCGTTTAAAGTCCGTGGGTTCCGCGGAGCGCCCCATTCTGCTCTCTCACGATGTCTAATGACTACAGAGGTCGCTGATATGGAGTACCTGGCAGTGGGTGTCAGCACAATGCACCTAATATGAAAGACGTATGTTTTTGGGGCTGTCCGGGTACATTTGATCACATAGGGTATCTTTGGTGCAAGGTGGCAAACCTGCATCTTGGAATTTATAGGCTAAAGACCCTGATCTGTGCCCAAAATCCAGGGGATTGTCCAGACATAGTAAACAATACATAATGTCGTAACGGCCGAAGAGCTTACATGTAATAGCCAAAAAAAATTTCCCGCGGCCTGGGGTGGGTTTGGTTTCTGGGTGGAGGATACTTTCCTCCCCTAGACCTACTCCATGTTCCATGTCTGATTGGGGGGGGGGGGGTGTAAGAAGAAATGAATACACCTATATGTGCTTCTGGAGGGTGGGATACATCTACAGTTGACATGTGTCATGTTATACGACATGACGTCATGAATCATGTTGCTTTATACTTGACACGATGCATTATATCACATGACAAGGGTACTAATACTAACAAATAAAAATCGCAGAGTATGTCAAGATATTTTGATTCAAATGTCTCTGAAGGTACCAGATAAGTGGAAAAGCTAGTTGGGTTCTTTTACATCCCTAACTCTGCCCAGGACAATTCGCCTTTTTTGTGTGTTACGAGAGGAACATTTTTCATTCGTGTCATATAGTTATTCATGTTCAAACACTCTCGTTATGCTATATATTTTTCAGTTGACACAAAAGAAGAGTTCAGCTTACTACTATTGTGCTATAGCAGTCGTAAATCGTGAGAAGTCGACACAGAGGGTACTGACATGTAGGGAACTAATTCCTCGGGTTTTTTCTCTCCTAAATTATTTCTTAATTTTGACGAAACAAGTATGGAGATGGAGAAGATCCTGAAAGGGCAAGAAATGAGGCACTAATACAATATCTGTAAGAATGGGTTGAATAAATTAATCACAGGAATTTAAATTGAACTATTTAAATATCAGGAAAAAATCTCAAAAAACCAGTAAATCCCATAAAAACTCATTTTACCAACTCGCTGAATTTTTGAAACCTCTTTAACAAATCATTCGTGGTTTTGGTGTAGTGTGAACTGGACTTAGTACGTCCAAAGGATTAAGGACGTTTACTGCATTCTGTATTAGACAACGTGTAGGGAAGAGACATACACAGTAAGGAACAAATCCTCTCTGTCTGTCATTGAGAGAGGATGAAGAATTACGTTGTATTGGCGCAAGTATGAGTCGCGCGGAACTCTCGACGAAAGATATATTAAACTGGACTTAATGACGCAGTAATTTGGCAGGTTATTTTGTTCCTGTATAACATTAAATTATATTTGCACTTATTATAATGTGCTAATTATTACAACGGTAAATTAAGGGTAAATTTCACGGTTTGCGCAAACAAGAACTCGAGTAAATAGTGCGGGGCTTTTACCGGTGCTCCAGCGAACCACTCGTAATTCACGAGCGCTGTAAATTGAAAGTTGTAAAACGTATTAACGTTCCGTCTATCCATAAATATTTAGTCAGCCGGCGGGGCGGGTGGGGCCGCAGCTTTTGATGTGTTGCCGGGAATTCCATCGGCGGTCGGCGGCGGCAGAAGCGGCGGCGGTGGCGGCGGCGGCGATGGTGTGTGGTGGCTGCGGCGCGTTCGCTGCGGCCGTTCATTAGCCGATAGCAATTAGAAAACTCGATATCTATCATCGATTTTATTCGATAGCACTGTTATAATCAATATGCCGGCATACCGCGGAGTTGAGCGGCCGGCCGAAAGCGAGGCCCGACCGCGGCGCGTTTGAAACAGTAGACGGCGCGGTGCCACACGGCCGGAGGTCGATGAGGCCGCGGGCCGCGGTTCGACGCCCGCCGGCGGCACAGGCGCCGCACCGCACCACAAAGCACTTTTCGCTCTCCAAGACGCGTTAAAAATCCCCGAGCCCGCACCGTGGTGCGGCGCGCCGTGCGCGATATAGGGATTCACAAAGGGCGCATCGCATCGCATCGCATCGTGTGGCGTGGCGCCGTACGGTAGTGTTCTGCGGCGCTCACAGGTCGGCGCGGACCTCGCCGCGCCGCGCCGCCGCCTATGTGCGCGCGAACGCATTGCAAATATGCGGCTCGGCTCGGCTCGCGCTGGCACGCCGCGGCTGCGGCACTCCCCGGCGCTTTTCCTCCCCCTCCTCCCTCACGTGAGCGTCCGATTGTTTCCACCGCGTGTGTGCGCGCGCCTGTTCCTGTGTGTTTGGCCAAAAGCGAACCGCGCTGAGGTGACCCGGTAGCCCACCCCCCCTCCCTCCCCTACCGCGATCCGCGAAAATAGCGGGAAACTTTTTTTTTCCGGAACGTTTTTATCGCTTTGTAAATCCTTTTTCCATTTCATTTCTATTTCTTCCTGTAATAATTTTTCAGCGGTGGCTTTGCGTTACACTGCACAGCGGCAGCGGCGTGAGGTGACCTTTTTATTCGTGAAATACGTGTGTTGGTCCGTGAAAGTAAACCAGGTTCTCGCGAATGAAATTTCCTGGACAACATAGGTGACAGTACGATAAGGACGCTTCCTTTCCCGCGCCTTTCTTTTCTCGTTTGCCTAACGAGATGGCACCGAGGTAAGGATGACAGTTTAGATCCCCGTTTGGCCGTCGAGGAACGGTTGTCCATTATTTTCCCTGAAATGGTCAAGACAAATGTAGACACACAGTTCATTAGTGTTCAGCAGTTTGATTTCCTGTCTCAACCTCTTTTCAAGAAAAAGTGATTGCGAAATGACTACGCACACACCGAAAGTTTCACTGCTCTTACGAGCCACCTAATCTTATCCTGAATGTAGCATTAACATTAACATTTCTTACTCAGCGCTCAGAGTGGACTCCCGAGCTATTTAATAAATAAAGATAAAATTAGGTTTCCAGCTATTTAGAGTACGAAAAAGACGCAAGGATTTAACACCCAGGTAAATTTTTTTACCACGGTATACAAACAACAGTGCATACATAAATGGACCTATCTGTTTTCAACATAATTCGAGAGATCCTCAAAAGGTACGTAAACTTTGTTAATGACTACGGCGACAGTCGCCGAGAAATGTGTTAAATGTCAGGTGGAAGACTGACTGCGCCGGAGGTGAAAAAGGCGCTGAGACTGAAATCTTTTCCTTCGAATTTAGAGCATGTGTCGTCTGTTTTGGTAAATGTGTAACTATGAACAAAAGGAAGCTTCATAATGTTGTGTTCCAACTTCTCAAATAATTTTTGACTAAAACATGTTGGAACATTGACTATCGGCAGTCCGCATGAATTTCAAGGAAGACTTTTATGCAGGAAAGTAGGAGGTGTTCCTCTTATTAAGATGTTTCTGAAATTTTCTGAATGCTGTAGGGAAAAAAAAAGTCAACAACCAGTACAGCGTCTGATTCGTTGCTATGTTGTGGAAGCCGGGAATTAATTTTTTAAATACAGTGACCTCGGTAGTCTCGTCAGATTTAGAGTCCCGCAGAAAGTTTGCGACAGACTTTGGGATCGTTGATGTACTGGAAAGTAGCACGTTCCCTTTGCTCGTGCCACCTCCCCAACCCCCCACACCCTACCCACGACCCTGCAACGATTTTCAGTACATTGCTGTTGAGATTATGTGAGTGGTGCAGAACTGAAGTGGTGCAATTCCAAAAACATGTTGAGATAGTGTGGCTTTTGGGAGAGTGATATATTAAAACTCTATTTAAGGTGAAGAGAAATTTTAACGAAATTTCCACATACACAATGAACCAATTGTTGGAAAGAAATTATTGCACTAGCATGTACACATGATTTTATGAACTAAAAAATGTTAAATGAACAGATGAAAGCTTTGGGCTACAAGCTGAAATAAACAAGCTAAAATGCAACCAGCATAACAAGTTCCATATCATACACTGGTTCCCACCATAATGCTGGACTATTTGTTATTCTACATTTACGATGTCCACATATTTCTTTCTCCCTGATAGTGTACTGGCAATGACAGGCAAGTGTTCACAGGAAGCATGTCGGCGGGGAAATGAAGCCAATCAAGACAGCATATCATTCTTGTTCGTAACTGATGCTGGTTTTGTGTTGGTATACAGTTTGTCCTGGTCAATAAAGGCAAGAAAACTCAACTGACGACCTGCCTTTTCTTTGGATCTACCGAGTAGAATTCAGTGTCACATCTATTTGTCTCTTTTGTCCCAGCTCTCAATTCATAGACATTTAATTTTGTATCAGTTCACATCTTCCCATAGACAGTGCTTTCTCCTTTCCTTACACAATTTTCGAAGACTTTTTTTTCAGTCAACAAGAAATCTGTGTTTGCATCACACTCAGTGAGAATGGTTCCCTTTTACACACTGTTTACTCGATTCTCAGAGGAATGAATTTCACGTTGAAGGTGCGCTTTCTTGTAGATTAAATCAGAATTCGAATTCCCAGATACTAGAAATTTCTGATCAATGCCGTTTGCTTTGTTTTGAAGACCGTTAATGTACTTCAAGATGATTTGAGTCATTTTTATGTTTCTGTTCTGTCCTTCACAGCAATCAGAATACAGAGTAATTCTTTTATGGGCCTTTGCATGGGTTCCACTACACATGTAGCCAATGCTTGAGCACCTGTGCCTCCTTTCTCCCACATAAACTTACGCCCGATAATAGTGTTGAGCCGGCCGTGCTGGCAGTGCGGTTCTAGGCGCTCGGTCCGGAACCGCGTGACTGCTACGGTCGCAGGTTCGAATCCTACCTCGGGCATGGATGTGTGTGATGTCCTTAGGTTAGTTAGGTTTAAGTAGTTCTAAGTTCTAGGGGGCTGATGACCTCCGATGTTAAGTCCCATAGTGCTCAGAGCCATTTGAACCATTTTTGAATAATGTTGAACGAGTGATATCTAAAATTGTATACGTACATATTTCTCTTATAATATCAAATAGATGTCGTTAATTTTAGAAATGGAAAGGTTTTTTCCAGATTAAATGTCGTCACATAACATGTCCCATCAGGTAATTGTTTTTCTTGCTTTCACCTGACTCTTGCTCTCTCTGCCATTCGCAAGTGCAATTCCTTCTATACTGTGTACAGTATCCCTTTCTTTTCACAGGATCTGTTTACAGGTCAGAAACCTTTCTCACACCTTTGGCAGATATCACAATACGGATGTTGAAAATGAGGTTAAATTTTCTACATCTACGTAGATACTGCGCAAGCCACCGTGTGGTGCATGGCGGAGAGTACACTGCACCTTTACTAGTCATTTCCTTTCATTTCCACTCACAAACAGAGTACGGGAAAAACTACTATCCGTATGCGTGCGTATGAGCCCTAATTTCTCGTATCTTATCTTCGTGGTCGTTAAGCGCAATGTATGTCGTCGTCAGTAGAATCGTTCAGCAGTCAGCTTCAAATGCCGGTTATCCACATTTTGCCAGTACTGTTTATTGAAAAGAACGCCGCCTTCCCTCCAGGGATTCCTATTTGACTTCCCGAGGTATCTCCATAACACTTACGTATTATTCGAACCTACCGATAACAAATGTAGCAGCCCGCCTCTGAATTGCTTCGACGTCTTCCTTCAACACGACCTGGTACGAATCCCAAACACTCGAGCAGTACTCAAGAATAGGTCGTACCAGCGTCCTATATGGGGTTTCCTTTACAGGTGAACCACTCTTTCCTAAAATTCTCCCAATAAACCGAAGTCGACCATTCGCCTTCCCAGTCACAGTTCGCACATACTTTTTCCATTTGATATCGCTTTGCAACGTTACGCCCAGATATTTAAAGGACTTGACTGTGTCAAGCAGGACACTAGTAATACAGTAATCGAACATTACAGGTTTGATATTCCTACTCATTCTCATTAACTTTCATTTTTCCACATTTAGAGCTAGCTGCCATTCGTGACACGAACTGGAAATTTTGTCTCAGTCGTCTTGCATCTTTCTACAGTCACCGAGCGAGGTGGCGCAGTGGTTAGCACACTGGACTCGCATTCGGAAGGACGTCGGTTCAATCCCGCGTCCGACCATCCTGATTTAGTTTTTCCGTGATTTCCCTAAATCGCTCCAGGCAAATGCCGGGATGGTTCCTTTGAAAGGGCACGGCCGACTTCCTTCCCCATCCTTCCCTAACCCTATGAGACCGATAACCTCGCTGTTTGGTCTCTTCCCCCAAACAACCAACCAACCTTTCTACAGTTACTCAACTTTGACAATATACCGTGCAACACAGCATCGTCAGCAGACAACCGCACAGTGCTGTCCACCGTGTCGGCCAAATCGTTCGTGTGTACAGAGAACAATAGCAGTCTTAACACACCTCCATGGAGCGTGCCTGACGATACCCTTGACTCTAATGAACATTCGCCGTCGAGGAGAACATACTGGTTTCTATTATTTGAGAAGTCTGAAAGCCACTCACATATCTGTGAACTTATTCCATATGCTAGTACCTTCGTTAACAGCCTGCAATGGGGCACCGTGTCAAATTCTTTCCGGAAATCTAGAAATGTGGAATCTGCCTGTTGCCCTTCATCCATCGTTCGCAGTGTATCTTGTGAGAAAATTTTTCCCACGAGCGATGCTTTCTAAAACCATGCTGAGTCATGGACAAAAGCTTCTCAGTCTCAACGAAGCTGAATATATTCGAACTGAGAATATGTGCAAAGATTCTGCAGCAAACCGAAGTTAGGGATATTGGTCTGTAATTTTGCGAGTCCGTTCTTTTACACTTCTGGTATACTGGAGTCATATGTGCGTTTTCTTCCACTCGCTTGGGACCTTGGTTGGGCGAGAGATTCACGATAAATGCAAGCTAGGCAAGGTGCCAGTGCCGTAGAGAACTCTTTGTTAAACCGGAGTGGGATTCCATCCGGACCTCGTGTTTTATTTGCTTTCAAATCTTTCAGTTTCTTACACCAAGGGTCCTTATTAGTCTGTCGTCCATGCGGGAGTCTGTCCGATGGTCAAATGACGCTATGTTTGTACGTTTCTCATGGTTGTGAGATTTATTGAACGTGAAATTTAAAACTTTGGTTTTCACTTTGCTGTCTTCTCCTGCCATACCAGAATGGTCAACAAGGAATTGAATGGAAGCCTTAGACCCGCTTAGCGATGTTACGTACGCCCAGAATTTTCTCGGGGCCTCTGTTAGATCTTTTGCTAAGATATGATGGTATTAGGTGTTGTATGCTTCGCGCATAGATCTTTCCACAGTTCAACGAATCTCAACTAACTTTTGGTTGCCGTCATTTGTGCGTTCTCTTTTGAACTGTTAGTGCAACCAGCGTCTGCTTCCTGAGCATCCTCCGAATTTCGTTATTAAACAATGCAGGGTCTTTTCCATCCTTTATCCATTTACTAGGCACGTAACTCTCCAGACCACGATATGCTATCTGCCTAAACTTTGCCCATAATTCTCTACATCCATCTTACTGGAACTAAGTTCCGTCAGTTCACTGTCTAAGCAAGACGCTAACAACTGCTGAACTGCTGTATGTAGCAGAAACACTCTCATAGCCTTCTTGACTAATTTATTAACTTTCGTAACCACAGTTGCTATAATCACATCTTGATCGCCGATCACCCTTTTGTACGAACATTGTCGGTAAGGTCCAGCCTATTTGTAGCCACATGGTCTTAAGATATTTCCATTGCTTGTGGGCTACCGAGCTAGTTGCTCAAGACAGTTTTCAGAAACTGTGTCCAAAAGTATTTTGCATGTGTGTGTGTGTGTGTGTGTGTGTGTGTGTGTGTGTGTGTCGCAGTGAATCCATAGACATCCCAATCCCAGACTATACTAGGTAGATTAAAGTCGCCTCCAGCTAGTATGGCATGATCTTGGTATTTCCGCACTGCTGACCATAAATTTGCTTTGGATGACTGGAAGTCTCACAGCGGAGTCTGGTGGCGGGTAAAAACATCCAACAATTAAGTTGGTTTCACCTACACTTGTTATACGTGATCAGATAACATCAGCATCCCACTCAACTTCAATATCTCAAGAGAGACAGTATTTTTGTCAACTGCAATGACCCCCCCCCCCCTTATCGTCCCCTAGAACTTAGAACTACTTAAACCTAACTAACCTAAGGACATCACACACATCCATGCCCGAGGCAGGATTCGAACCTGCGACCGTAGCGGTCGCACGGTTCCAGACTGAAGTGCCTAGAACCGCTCGGCCACAGCGGCCGGCAGTTGTAAATGTGTTCGCAGCTAGTTTGACATAACGCTTAAGTCTACACTGGCAGTCTAAATTTGCAAATTTTTTTATCGACAGTTGAGTTCCCTTTTGAGTAGTGTAAGGTCTGCCAGAATTGCGGCTTATTTTCCTAACATTTATTCCTACTTGATTTGCGCCCACGTGTGTTATTAGTAGCAGATTGTCCCATAAATCCCATAATAAATAAATAAGCAAGTGAGATACTTCAGCAGTAAGTGCCTTAAATATAATACTAAGTATTATTGATAACTAATAGACATGTGATTAGAGAAACAGAAGTTTTGGTATTCTCCGTAATTGCAGCGAATATAGTTTAAATGAATTTACCTTCATTTTCTTCATGCTTGGAGGATGAATCATGAAAAGCTTGATACATATGTAGAATTCTCTAAACAGTGATTGTTACTGCTATCACTGCTTAGAGTCATAATTCGACACGGAACTATACACAACAGCAAGCATGGACTTACTTCGCTACTTCTCTGGGGAAAAAAATTAAAAATAAATTAAAAAAAAAAACGCACAGCAGCAAGACACTGTTGTTGCAGCCTGCGAAGTGAGTTCAATACGGAAAAGAACACGTAATGTTGTGCATCAGTTTGGACTATCAATTTTGGACTTGCACCACTTCTGCTCTGCACCCCCTCATATATCGCGAAAGATCTTTATAAGCCCGGTTCGGAAAACGGTGTTCTCGTAGCGTCGTCGTCGTCGTCGTCGTGTGAGGGGAATTATAATAGCCAGACGCGATGCAGAAGGGCGTTGATAATGATCCAAATTAGTAATCGCGGCGGATTTAAGTATAAAGGTGCATTAGTGGCGTTTAAATCAATAAACAACTTGTGTGTCGCGCGCTTTAGTTTCTCTATTACAGCCGAGATTAAATTAAATGTTTGTTAATTGTATTAACACGCGTTTTAATAGAGGCTTTTGATTTTCATGCAAATTCAGAGAGCCTCGGGCTAACGGCCGTAACTCGCCGCACCATTCGGTCGCTAAATCACATTTCGCCTTAATGACGGTCACAGCCCCGCGCGCCGCGCCAACAAGTCAGCCGGCTGTGTCGCGCCAGCACAAAGCGCGGCCGTCTTGTCGCGCAAAACCTCGAGCACGAGAGTACGTTGCAATACGTCGTGTTCCAGTAACTGCTTCCGGCCACACATTTAGTATACCTACAGCAACGTTGGCCTGTTTTGCTACTCTTTAGATGACAGCATATTTTACGGATATATTTATTTCGACGACACCGGCATTTTTCGTGCTTAAGAAGTGTAAATCTTGTCTTCGTGAGTTAAGAATGACTCGTAGCTAGACTCTTGTAGGTTCAAACAGTGGCACAGTTATGGTCCGGTAGTGATTTTTGTATCTAGCACGGCAGCGCAACCAACCCAATTATTTCTCCTGCTTTCGATGTGTACAGCACAGTGTGTCAGTGGATTGTCTTTCAACTCTGCATGTCTTCAAAGAGAGAGGCATACGGTGTACTTACGTAGGTTACAAAATTCGAGAGAGTAAGGAAAATTATTTGTGGTATATTTATCTTCTCGCGTCATTTCATTTTCTTTCGGAGTTCAACTTTACTAAAGAGAATAAAACAAAGTACTTTAGTTATTTGATGCGATGTTTTGGGTGCGGATTTCTGCTGACGCCTGGAATGTAGATGGTAGTGGTGCCTGCATCAAGTGAAGTCAAGTTCGGCGGACGTCCACTGACCGTGCAGTACTGCTGTTGATAACTTTTTAGTTGCTGCGTTGTCACAGTTGCATTGATTTATGCATACTTAACTTTCTTTACGTACCCCGTACCTTTACACCCCAAAAGAGAGTTTATCGCTGTCATATGTCAGTTGCTACCACTCTGTGACGGCGTTAACACATATCGGGTTAATTCCGGGGAAACATCGCAAATTTGTTACATCAGCTAATTCTCGATGGCTGGTACTACTGACTAATGATTACAAAACCTGAGAATGCATTAAAATTCTCGGCGGCAATTTTCCGGCGTTTTGACAAATATGATAATAGCATAAATACCTGTGTATGAAAAAGTGAATTTATTGATTAATTTTACTTTAAAATAATAGATATTTTTCTGGATCTTGTTTGCGCGCGTTTTCGCCTGTTTAACATTCGAGACAGCTTACATATTGCTGAACATTTCAGTAATAATTATTCTTATAAAGGGGCGCATTTTCATCCGTAGCCCCCATCTGTGCTGGAGGCGAGGGCTGCTAGCATGGTACAACGATGTTGGACTGGGGACAGTTGTACATCAGAAACCGGCTGTATAATAAATATTGGGCGAGATGCCAGTGATTCCAGGTATTGCTATTGTGAATTCGTTATGTGGCAAATATCGTTCCAATCACATCACCACTCTCGGCTCTTTAAGACTAGGGGTTGCCGAGAACTTTCGCTTTCGGAAAAATTGCAATTTCTTCCATTGGCTATCAGGAAATTGTCTAAAATTCCGAACACGTTGAAATTAGCACGGGAAGTTTAACACTATGCCGGAGTGGGGCTTGAATCCGGAACTTGCCTTTTCACAGATAGCAGTAAAGTATTATGTTGATACTTCTCACGTTACGTCCGCCTAATGTTTTAGATGCTACGCTACATATGTTCTTGTTTTGGTTTTAGAGCTGTTCTTTCGCTTTGCGTCTTTGAATTTTCAGTAGCATAGCACTAAGAATATGAACACCCGTGTACTTTATTTTGCTTTTTGAACGTTGTTGCCAACTTCAATAATAAAGGAAATTGGGCTTACATTGCGCACTTAAGGTTTACTTGGCAATGTATTGAAAGAAACTAACATATTACAATAACTATATTTTTATAATTTAAATAGCAGCGAAGCTCTTGCATGGATTAAAAAGGTTTATATAAATCAAGCCACTTATTTGTTATTTCGCGTGATCGTGTAGCAGGGCGCGAGAGATACCTAAATTTTAAATTGTAATGAGCATGAAAAAACGTGCAAGATTACCCGGTCGTGGTTAAAAGCGCCTTTCTAGTGGATTACATATTCGCTTTGTTATTAAAATAATATAAATACATATGTCGTTCATTTCTTCTTCATTTCATTTTGAGTAAGCATTTGCGCATTCTTCCTCAGTCCCTACTCTTAAAATACTTGTCTCTCGTTGGTACATGGTAAGTACTTCTCAGTCTCGCTTTCCAGTCTATTTCTCTCCAGCATGGTGCTCCTGAGACAAATTAGTTCGTTAAGGTTGGCGTGGCCAAAGAACAGGTTGACTTTGTATCCGACAACCAACGTTGTTATGTGTTGCGGCGCGGGTTGCATTACAAAAACCGCGTATCCCGAGCTGCGGGTAATTGTGGCAGCAAGCGGCCAGCGCCGAAGAGTCGACAAATTAACCGTCGGCGAGCCGCGCGGCTCTTCTGCTCGCAAGAATCATCTACCATAGCGTTCGCAAAATGTCGCTTTTAGACGGCTACAAGTCAGGTGCCTGGCTTTCTTCGTCTTTTGTTGTTGTTATTGTAAAACATAATCATAATATAAACCTTTTAAACGCTTGTTTTCCCTTTTTATCGAATCCAATTTTGCTATATGATCATTCTCTTACTAGTCAGACAGCTTCAAAAAAAAGATGAATTTACTTTCCTTGTAACAGCTGTTTTATTTACTCTTTTTTATTTTCAGTTACACCTGTACAAATCGTCAACACCTTTCGCAGCATACTGCTCGTCGTTCGGCCTTATTTTCACACTGCCAACGCAGAATCACACGTGTGTCATGACTGTAGTTTTCTCAAGCTGAACGTGTCCTTGGTTAAAGTTCTGGCGCAGAGGTAGGATAGTGAGAGGAAAGGAAAATTAGCAGAAACACTCCTGTTCACTTTGGCGAACCAGTGACATAGACATGTATGATAATGAAATAAAACGCTACACATCATTGTTTTATGAAAACCCCTTTCTTAATTCTATTCACGACCGGTTTTGGATGTCCATAATTTTCTTAAGGTTGCTGAATGTCTGTTTTACTTCATACTTGGCGTATTGCGTGGCGCAGCAGACGACACGTTCCACATTCAACTACGAAACACGCGAATTTAGTTTACTTAAGGGAGTAGCTGCCCGAAATCGGTCAGGATTTAAACAAAGAAACGGAATTCAGTTACACAGTGACTATTGGCGGCCCATTTCGTCATCAAACATAATAGAAGTATGAGATTATTGGTCGACCTCGGAACTGAAGTACCGATGACATGGGAGAACTCTGCACAACATTCTGAGAAATGTGCCGATGTTGCCAGTGGTACCCTTGCTTCAGGGCTGCTACGTCCAGTCTGTGGGCGGGAGGCAAGTGGGTGCCCGCAGTAGGCTACACAACCTGTCGACAAGTCGTGTCGAATTACGAGTTAACACGTTCTCCGGCAGGTATGTAATTTGAGGTAATTATGTTAGCACGATAATGATTAGCATTAGCGGCGGGTGGCTTGGTTCTGGGTTTTTACGAGTGTGTGGCCGGCGGAACGCCCGTGAAATGTGGAGACAATGGCGCCGCCGCCTTTAATTGAACGCGGCGCGCTCACTGCGGCTAAGCAGCTCTGTCTGGCACCTAGTACGCGGCACCACTCGTACCTCACACTGTTGAACCGTCTCACATCTTCTGAAAATTCAGAGTCGTAGTGACGCCAGTAAAGAGAATTTAAAAAGAAGTGCCGAGAGCATCAGTTTAAATAACATAATACTTAAAGGGAGTACGTTGTGTCTTCGACGAAACGTCCCGCATTATTATAGCATGGAAAAAAAATGACATTAATTTCTGTCCTAGAGGTTTGAACAAGTGGAGCATTGCTCAGGTACTAGAGATCCAAGAGTAGTTGATGCTCGTCCAGTGTGTCCGACGCGACTAAAGGCGGCGCAGCGTGTAAACCACGGGTTTCCAAATTCTTCTCCGACGAAGCACTTTAAGAGTCATGGTATGTTGATGGAAAACCTTGTTTCTTTTGAAGGTTAAAAACAATTTAAAAAAGGAGAAAAACTTGTTTTATTCGCCGATTATTTCAGTTTTAAATCATGACTAAAAACACAGAAATCGTAATAAAACTAAAAAAAATTAGTATCATCAAAATGTCGAAAAAACTGCCCTCTTACTGGTAGTTTTTGGCGAAGCATTTACTCACCTCTCGTGGAACACTAATGTTCCGCGAAACACTGTTTCCAATTCTGGTCTAAACAATTCTCGATCAATTTACATTACGGTGACCACCGCTTTATTTTCGGCGTTAGCGTACAATAACAACTTCCAGATGGCAGGCGGCACTGATAGCAGTGGAGGGTAAATGAAGCAGAAGCACAAGATCGTTTGCTTTCGTGCCAAAGGCCGGCCGAAGTGGCCGCGCGGTTCTGGCGCTGCAGTCTGGAACCGCGAGACCGCTACGGTCGCAGGTTCGAATCCTGCCTCGGGCATGGATGTGTGTGCTGTCCTTAGGTTAGTTAGGTTTAACTAGTTCTAAGTTCTAGGGGACTAATGACCTCAGCAGTTGAGTCCCATAGTGCTCAGAGCCATTTGAACCATTTTTTCGTGCCAAGGGTAGAAGCATTTCCGAAATTGCTGAGTTTATAAACTGTTCGTGTGCCGTCGTGGTTGACGCATGCCGTGCATGACAAAGTGGTGTCATCCAGAACCGGCGCCGACGCAGCTGCGGTGCACCATTGCACATAGACGACTTGAGCGAACGACGGAGGCGGAGATGAATTCGGGCGAATAGAAGTGCAACTGGTCAGCCAACTGACCGCCCAAATAAACCAGGAGGCTACCAAAATTGTCTCATGACCGACCGTTCTGCGAACGTTGCTATGTACAGACCTTCGCAGCAGATGACTGGTTCATACACCCATGCTCACTGTTGTTCATCGGCGACGAAAGCTTGAATTTTCACGCCAATACCGCTACTGGACGTCCACCGAGTTGTGACAGGTGGCCTTTTCAAATGAATCGCGTTGTATTCTCCTTCGGACAGATGGCGTTTGGCGCGCACGGCCCAGGAGCGGCCGTCGAGGCAGAAGGAGGGGGCGTTATGGTCTGTGGAGTGATTTCGTGGCATTCCTTGGATGATCTCGTCATTCTGGAAGGCACAGTGGATCAACACAAGCGTCTATCCTTGGGGACCATATCCAGCCCTACATGCTGTCGGTTTCTCCTCGACGCTATGGCATATACCAGGAGGACAATGCAACGTGTCGCACAGCTCGCTGTCTACCTACGTGGTTTGAAAGCACCAGGATGAGTTTACCGAATCTGTGGGACCACCTCGATCGGAGTGCTTGCGGCATGGATCCTCAGCCGGGAAACCCAGCGCAGCTGGTCATTTCACTGGCTTCGGGATGGTTCCATATCCCAGTCGGTACCTTCGACAACCGTACTGACTCGCGTCCTGCACGTCTCACGCTGCAAAAGGTGATTATTCAGGCTTTTGACAGGTGGTCAAATTAATGTAACTCGAAAGTGTGTAATCAGCCGGAGTGGTATGGCATCACGTGATGAGTGATTGATAGGATTACCCTTGTAAGGCGAAGAGAGACATTGTACATGACATTCAAGTGTGCGATTATTGTTCGCTTTCGGACGACGTATGGTAGTCGATCAATTTCGAGACAAGATCGCCCACTAGAAACTTTTGTAAGATATCATTGTTGCCTCTTGCTCACAGCCCGTAGGAATACACAGCATAACGCAGGTACAGCAATTCTTGCAAACGGTAGGCTGACGCGCGAGATCAATCCTAATTGAGCAACAGTATAGGTGAGGGTGGCCTGTACACTTATAGATCGATGGTGATGTAGCATTAACAGCAGGCCACCGTAAAGCCCGAAAACACTTGCCGGAGTAAGAAAGCCGGTTTTTTATCTGATGAATTGCTGTACAGTCTCTAGACCGACAGCTGATGTTATTGGATACAGACCCACAGATGATGACGAGATGCACCATTACCACCAGAACGCTGAGCTGAGGTGTGCAGGAGGTGGCACCTTACCTCATCCGGAAAGATCCTCTAACAGCTCTGTTTCTTTCATGCCACCTTCAGGTACTGACTGCGGTTTATTTTATTTTATAAACGACAGTGATGGTCGCCACAGACGCTAGCTATTCGATATCAAATATCTCGCTGTTTCAGAAATGGACGTAATTACAGATAAGCTTTCCGTGGGTCGTGTTCTAACGGCCTACAGAAACTTTCATTTAGTCCGTGTCACGCATTTTTACCATTTGAGGTGACCGCTCACGTTGATGGGTCATAGATGATTCAGCTGATTTTTAGCTCCGCCCGAGGGGGGCGATTCAACTGATCCTGACCTATTCTAGCGGGAAAAGCTGTCGTCACGCATGGAGTCTTAGAGACAACAATTAAATAACACCTAATCACACTGGCGTTTAAGCACGAAACGCGTATTTCAAGTGTATTCCATGTTGGGAGTTGTCTGACTCTTCGATGTCCTACATCATGTCACTCGAGAGAGGACGTTAAACGCATGTGTGGCACTCGGCCATGTGGCATGAGCTTCCGTCCAAAACACGATGACAGAATTATCATCTTGGTGCATTGTTTATGCTTGCGATTGGGTTGATGCATTGAACAACACAAATGCTTTTAAAGTATTCCAAGTCAACTAAGTACGGGAAAAAAGATACCGACAGGTCGTTGTCGAACATTTTTACATGTCACACCTTCTCATCACCACCTTCACCACTAGCGGTAGTAAGGATATATTAGGTTGAAATGGTACCACACGTTCCTGGCTTACGTTACTGTGGCACCCTGTAGATATGCGTAACACAATTTACTGAAAGTGGGTACCCTAAGCGGAGCGAGATGTGGAAATTATTACAAGGAAGTTCTGTGTGAGAGTTGATTCTGTGCAGCCGCTTTACTCCACCAAGGTAAATAAACACGTGGAATGTATTCAGGGTCTGGCAGTGTCTGTAATAAAATAGTGATAACATCAAAGGAGCCAGTAAACATCAATAAACCAAAACGTATTACACATGTTGTTAAAGCGAATTTATAGATAGAAACTGATAAATAGTCACTTCCGGTTGTTAATATGTGGCAGATTGCTCGCATACACTCCATATTATTAAGCCCAAATGATACATATTAAGTGTCAAGTCCTCGCATTTAAAATTCATCACAAAACAACTTCCCTGGACCACCACACGCAGAGTGTCACAACACTGAAACGTACCGAAATAAGGGTTACTTGGATGACCCTATTACTCAAACACCTTTTAATTTTTATTCCTAGAAATAGGTTACGGTAAGAAAAATGGTTCAAATGGCTCTGAGCACTATGGGACTTAACATCTATGGTCATCAGTCCCCTAGAACTTAGAACTACTTAAACCTAACTAACCTAAGGACATCACACACATCCATGCCCGAGGCAGGATTCGAACCTGCGACCGTAGCGATCCTGCGGTTCCAGACTGTAGCGCCTAGAACCGCACGGCCGCCCCGGCCGGCGGTTACGGTAAGAGGCGTGAAATGTGTTTAGTCCGCCAGGTCCTTTAAAGCGAAACGTCAGTTCTCCCTTGACATGCTTGCCGTGCCCTTGGTTTTGAGCGTTGGTTAGCAGCTTTAAAGTGTAAACTTTAAAAGGGTCGGGGACCGACAGAAACAGGTTTAAGTTCCAGATTCTTTTTTTCGTGTTACCTTTTCCACTTAACATGATCAGTGTTTGGTCAGAGCACGCTTTTAAAAAATTTCTGAGCAAACTTGTAGTCCTTTTTGTGGAGTCATTAGTAAGAGCGTAAATCATACGCTGCTGGACGTATTTTGTTAGCTGGCTTAAAGAATTGCATTTCTTGAATTTATGAGGTAAGACAACGTTTTGTTTGGCGTGTCATTAGTAACGCTATAAAGCGTAGAACTGGTAAACTTACTGGAGGGCTGTATCACCCGCTTTACTCTGCCTATTAATTTTATGCATTCTAATCCTTGTAAAAATCTTAAGTGCTTTGACTTTTTTCTCTCTGTGCGGCGACTACACAGGTTTTATTAAGGTTAAATCAGACATGCCTGCAGTAATGAACCTTCTAGAAACATACAGTAAAGGTAACAGTTACGTGTTAGCTCTGACTACCGTGTATCACATGTAACAGTTGGATGTCCCAGACTAGTACATTCCTAAAATTTCATATTTGTATGCGGCTTTGAATAATTCTCAGACAGACTGGATGAAAGTTTTACTCAGATGGATTGCGAGGAGGATTTGGTATTCGTTAACTTCATCTCAACAGTGAACGTGGATGTAATAAAAATGTGACTGGAACATTTATTTTCTCTGACGTTCGTGTACCGTTTCTACTGAACTTCAAAATGGATATCACTAATTGACCGAAATGTACTTCGTGGCGGGCTTTTTTATGAAAATATGACTCGTATTTTATTATAATCATTAAGACTGAAGAAACTTGAAACTGTAAATTATGTTTCTCATATTATTGTTTCTTCTTTCTTTTTTAGGTAAGCGAAGTCCTTGCTTTGCAGAATGGGTGAGTTGTAATATTTGAGCATCAGGGTATCCTGTATCTTGAGCTCGAAGAATTCTCTCTCTCTCTTTGGAAAGGCAGCTATTTTTAGACATTAATTAGTTGTTAATTACGAGACTATTTCACCTGTGTAATTATTTTGTTCAGTTTTGAAGCTTCAGAAGTAATTCTTTTTTCGATTACACATTACACGTCTGTTCTCTGTTGCGCGGTATTGTGGTTCACTGAGGGTGTATAGGGTACGTAGATACTGTATTGTTTCACAAATCTTCTTTGCTGTTAAGAAATTTTGGAGGATTCTATTTGTAGAGATACACGTTGTCAAAATTCGTCGATTCGACTCGGGGGCGCATTCGTCAAGGATGTGTAAATTGCTACGCAGATCTCACTGCAGAACATCCTAACAATTATAGTCTATACTTTATAAACGAATTACAAATACGTCGTTGATACTTGAAAAATGTCATTCATTCTCAAAACAAATTGGCGGGCGACGATGCTGTCAGTGTCAGTACGGTATCATACACCCAAAAACGTCACTAAGTATTTGATTTTCAGTTGTGTAAACAAAACTACCTCCTGTCCTACATCCAAGAGGGAATGGAACATTTTGGTGTAATTTTCTCCCTTGCGCATCTTACAGCCTGGCCCGTGCTTATTAGATCCTCACAAGGGAACCTCCCCATCGCACCTCCCTCAGATTTAATTCTAAGTTGGCACAGTGGATAGGCCTTGAAAAACTGAACACAGAACAATCGAGAAAACAGGAAGAAGTTGTGTAGAACTATGAAAAAATAAGCAAAAATATACAAACTGAGTAGTCCATGCGAGAGATAGGCAACATCAAGGATGATGTAAGCACAGGTGCGCCGTGGACTCGTGGTTAGCGTGAGCAGCTGCGGAACGAAAGATCCTTGGTTCAAGTCTTCCCTCGAGTGATAATTTTACTTTTTTCATTTTCGTAAAGTTATGATCTGTCCGTTCGTTCATTGACGTCTCTGTTGACTGTAATAAGTTTAGTGTCTGTGTTTTGCGACCGCACCACAAAACGGTGCGATTAGTCGACGAAAGGACGTGCCTCTCGAATGGGAACCGAAAACATTAGATCGCAAGGTCATAGGTCAACCGATTCCTCCACAGGAAAACACGTCTGATATATTCTATACGGAACTGGTGACGGCATGTGCGTCACATGACAGGAATATGTTGTCGACCCACCTAACTTGTACACTTGGCGAATGGGTAAAAAGATTCTTCTACCTTTCCCGATTTAGGTTTTCTTGTGGATGTGATAATCACTCCCAAAAAAGTGGTGAAAACATAAGAGTTTGTGACATAAACTGGAAACAAAAAATTAAAATTTCCACTCAAGGGAAGAGTTGAACCAAGGACCTTTCGTTCAGTAGTTGCTCACGCTAACCGCAGGACCACGGCGCTCCTAAGCTCACATTGTCTTTGATGTTGCTTATGTTCCACGTGGACTACTCAGTTTGTATATTTTGCTTATTTTTTCATAGTTACACACAACTTCTTCCTGTTTTCTCGATTGATCTGTGTTCAGTTTTTCAAGGTCTATCCACTGTGTCAACTTAGAATTAAATCTGAGGGGGGTGCGTTGGGGAGGTTCCCTTGTCAGGAGCGTGTACTCGCCGACAAATATAAAGCAGAATTTAAAATGCAGATAAGGACAAGATAACATTCAATTCGTATTGAAAACGAGTAAGTTGTTTCACTGAGACAGAGAAACGGGAAGTAGTACCCGAAGAAAGAATACAACCAAAAAAAAGGCTAGATGAGACGATAGAGATGATTAAAGAGTTGGAGCAGCATCGAGAGGGAAGCGAGGTTCTGACATTAGCGTTCATTGATTGTACGGAAACGAAGGAGAAAGTTTAACACGGCTGTCCGAAAGCCAGTTTACACGCCGCTCCTGACGCATAAAAGTGCAGTGTCTCCAACACTACACAGTAGCATGCGTGTAAAAACGTTGGTGGAACGAAAGCCAGTTGAAGGTTGGCCCACAGAATCGAAGGAGGCATTAAATTATTGGATTTTAGAAGAAACCGGTTGCAACAATGTACTGTGCATAAAATTTGAGTAGAGAGGAGTTCTGCGCTATTTTATGGAGTACCCCTTGTGCACAAACTGTTAGAACTTCAGTTGTAAGGTAAAGCTATCATCAGCCTGAAATTTTATTGCAGAGTTCATGGTAGTATTGGAATTGGTGTGCCTTGCCTACCTTTGGAATTGGTATGCGCTTGACAACCAGTCAATTACACACCAAAAAACTCATAGGATACATCCTAATATCGTGTCGGACCTCCTTTTGCCCAGGTAGTGGAGCAACTCGACGTTGCATGGACTCTAATGTCGTTGGAAGACCCATGAGGAAATAATGTGCCATGCTGCCTCTACAGCTGTCTATAATTCCGAAAGTGTTGCCGGTGCAGGATTTTACGCACCAGCTGACCTATCGATTATGTTCTATAAATGTTCGATGGGATTCATGTCGCGCTATCTGTATTGCCATATAATTCCCCCGAATTGTCCAGAATTCCTCTGACCAATCGCGAACAATTGGTCACGAGCCCAGGAAAGGCGCAGCAGGCGATGTCGTGCCGTTAACAAAGGCACTCGCGTCGGTCGTCTGCTGCCGTAGCTCGTTCACGGCAAATTCCGCCGCACTGCCGTAACGGATATGTTCACCGTAGGTCCCACTTTGATTCCTGCGGTTATTCCGCGCGGAGTCGCTTGTCTGTTAGGTCTGTCGGCTCTACACAAACGACGCCGCTCTCGGTCGTTAAGTGAAGACCATCGACGACTGCGTTGTCGGTGGTGAAAGGTAGCGCCCGAAATTTGGTATTCTCGGCTCACTCTTGACACTGTGAGTCTCTGAATATTGAATTCCGTAAAGATTTCCGAAACTGGATGTCTCACTCGTCCAGCTACTACCGTTCCGCGCTCAAAGTCTGCTAATTACCGTTCTGCGGCCATTATCCCGCCGGACACCGTTTCACGTGAATCACCTGAGTAGAAATGACAGCTTTGTCAATATAATGCTTTTTTATACCTTGGGTTCGCGATGCTGCGCGTATCTGATTCGTGGATACGCTATCCCATGACTTTTGTCACCTCACTATATAGGGGGACCTCTTGCTTATCGTGAAGTTGAACCCACTGTGCAGCTTGGCATTTTTCTACAGAGACAAATTATTGCCGTTGGTGAAAAAAATAAATTCAAGGAAATACTGAGGATTCAAACCTAGCTTTTTGTTTTGCAGTTTTCCGCCGACGGTCTTGGTTAGTGTTAATTGAACTTTATCCTTTCGAAAAATTAGCGTAATCATCTTCAGAAATGCCACAGAATATATGTTCGTGATTTTCTGTATGCTGATCATGAATTTATTTTCGCTTTATTGACACCAATGATTGAATACAGGAAACCAAACTCACGGTAATAACGGTGTCAGTGTATGCTTATATTCTGGTAGACCAGTGCTACCCAGAAAAGAAGATAAGTAAGAGAAAATATGACTAGACATCCACATGGTGATATTGTGATATTGCATAACGTAAATTATGAAATATTTCCGTTTATCAGATTTCAATAAAGTTCTCGGTCAGTGGTACACTCCGATAATCAAGTAATGCAGTCTGCATATCATCGGAATCGCGCTTCTGAATTAGAGCGCTTTTGATATGACGTACGTGTAATGCTAGGTGTTAATGTGTTTCCGATGCTTCCTCGGGTGATGAACCGCGTACCGCAGCGGCGAGTACCAGGTAGAGGCAGGGCGCTGGAGCTGCCCGTGCACGCCAGGTTTATTTGCGGTGGCGGCCCGCTGCTGCTGCTGCTGCTGCTGCTGCTCTGGCGCCTTGGCGGTCGCGGTCGCTTTGTGCCGCGCTATGTACACTGGCGACTTGAAAGCCGGCCATTGACGGGCCGTTAATGTTTCAGCGCAGCCCGCCCCGACCTCGCAATTACACTCGCTAAATCATCAGCCGCGGTCCCCGGTCCAGTAGCTGGCGAGGGCGCGGGCCGGATCTTTCAGGCGCGTCACGTGGAGGAGGAACGAGGTACTGCCGGAATTGCAATAGTGGCCTCGATTTCCAAAAAAAGATTTAGTCCATCGTCTCAGACAGTGTCTAAAAAAATTTTGTTCATCATCTCAGACAATCTAGTTTCAGAAGGAAAGTGACACAAAACGGGAAAATACCAACTACAGAACTAGAGTGATGTGATTGCTCGAAACACTGTTGCCACAGTGCGTCCTCAGTCTGCCCGAGTTCCTGACACGAACCGTGCCGGCGATGATACTGGATGTGAGCAAGCCGAGAAGCGCGGTCAGCTTCTTCCTGACCCTCGAAACTCCCTGTAGAAGTGAGAAAGTAGCACGAAGCTAAAGTACTACACGGAAATTGGCGCTCAATCGCTTGGCGGCTTGAGAGGTCTCAGTAACGAGAAAATGAGGACTACCACATTTTGCAAATTTTGAGTCGCCTGATCGTTGGGTAGTTGTGTCAGGAAAAATAGTTTCAGTGGTTGCCAGGTAAGTTCAACGTTTCGTTCGCGGCAGACACTAGTGCCTATCATGAACTTAGTCGTCAGTTCTGCTCTTTACATTTAAAGTTAAGTTAGCTTGCTAAAGCAGTAGAGTGAGTAGGATTGTAGCTCTGGATTGTCGTTGGTGAACGGCTTTCCAATAATTAAACTGACAGAATAAACAAGCTATGTAACTCGAAGTTTCTCTCAAATCACTACATGTTTTCATTTGCTGTCAGCAGCGACGACTACCCTTACCATTTCATATCCCCCCTCTTCTCTCTTCCCGCCCCACCCCCCACCCCCCCACCCCCCGTCCTATCCTTTCTGAAACTGGTCGAGTGCTCAGTCACTGCCCGCATCTCGTGGTCGTGCGGTAGCGTTCTCGCTTCCCACGCCCGGGTTCCCGGGTTCGATTCCCGGCGGGGTCAGGGATTTTCTCTGCCTCGTGATGGCAGGGTGTTGTGTGCTGTCCTTAGGTTAGTTAGGTTTAAGTAGTTCTAAGTTCTAGGGGACTGATGACCACAGCAGTTGTGTCCCATAGTGCTCAGAGCCATTTGAACCATTTTGTTGTGTGCTGTCCTTAGGTTAGTTAGGTTTAAGTAGTTCTAAGTTCTAGGGGACTGATGACCATAGATGTTAAGTCCCATAGTGCTCAGAGCCATTTGAATTTTGCTCAGTCACTGGAAGAATTTGCGTCTGTAAACAAAACAAAGATGTTCGTCCGGGTCACCATTTTCAATGTTTGATTCTTACGAGCATAATGAACTTTCGTTTGTAGGAAACAGCACAGCGATATTATTGTTTCAGTCATGTAATAAAAACTTTTAACTTATTTAAGAAATATTTCTCTCCTGTATTCTTTACTCTTTATGGTTCTTAATCCCGTTGCCCATATTGAGAATCGCGCTTTAAAGAAACGTACGTAAACACGAGCTACGAAACATGTCGAGATTACCGGGACATAAAGGCGAGCAGGAGGGGAGAAACGTTTTGTGTTTGAAACGTGTCCCCCGTAGGGGCAACGATGAAGAAAGCACACGAGATAAGAGTAATTTCACATTGCACGAGGAGATTTCCGGCGGCTCGGATCGTTACAGCGCTTGCGTACACAGATGAAGACCGCGGCATTTTCCGCGTGCTGGCGTAGTGTTTTAGTGTTTTTCATCTCCCATTGGAGGTTGAAATTAGCGCGCGCTTCGCTGCCGTGTGCGAAACATTTCATTCATCTCCACCGTTATTTTCTGTTGTCTCCTTCACGGCTATTATTCTTTCTAAAGACAGTTTCATTGCAGTTAAGCTGTAATTTTTTACAAGTACAATAGCGTACTTGCGAAATAAACGTGTGTGCTGTTATGCTGTATATACGGTATTGTGATAATGAAAACTGCTGCGCAGTTGTTATGGAACCTGCTTTAAATAAACACAATGTGTTTGTTATACTGCACACTCGAGAAATATGAACGCGAGTTGTTTCTGCCATCGTGCAGCACAGTTTGCGCACAAAATAGTAGAATGCCTCACGTAATCCCCACTGTGATGAACGTCCATCAGATACGAGCAGTGTCTTTAAAAATGCTGGCCTTTGTGAGTTAATTTTTGTAATTTTAGAAGGAAAAATTATGTTTTTAAATATAAAAAAAGAACTACGCTAACGATTCGTCCCTTAAGCGAAGAGAGAAAGTTAATTTTATGTTAAAGAATCAAAACTGTTGTAATAAGTGCTGCACTAACGACAGAGCTTTTACTTAAAAACACAATGACATCTGTTAGATAATTAATTCAATGCGTTTCACTGCTATTCCTCAACTGACGCGTCTCGTTCGGCATTACAGCGAATGCAGTTTTCAATTGCTGAACTGATACGCAAATAATGCCTACTTTCTTACGTCAAATTTACTCCTCCTCTTGAAATGTGAAATGTACATATGTACTTTCTCTAACGACAATATCTTTTGTTTTTTCCCCAGCAATGGTCTGTACGTATATAATGTTTTAGGGAAGGCAAAACAAAGACGGCGTTTTATTGGCGGCAGAACACTTGGGAGGATGCAACAGGTCTACTAAAAAAGACTGCCTAAACTGCTCTTGCCCATCCTTCGATAGCGTATTACTGTGCGGTTGGAAATCCTTGCCGTATAGGACTGACGGAGGACATCTGAAAACTCCAAAGAGGGGCTGCTGGGGTGGGGGGATGGGAGTGTCACGGATATGATAATTGAGGGTGGGGTTGCAATCATTAAAACAAAGGCGTTTGTCGTTGCGGCGAGATCTTTTCACGAAATGTCAATCACCAACTTTCTCCTCTGAATGCCGAAATATTTTACTGTCGCCAACCTACATAGGGAGATTTATGGTCATCGTAATAAAATAAGAGAACTCAGAGCTCGTACGAGAAATTTAAGTATTCATTTTTCCCAAGTGCTGTTAGAGAGTAGAACTGTAGAGAAATAGCCTGAAGGTTGTTCGATGAACCCTGTGCCAGGTGTTAATGGTAAATGTAGACATTGAGGTAAGTTGCTGGTTTTTCATTTCATTTTGAGATCTGACGTTGCATATTCAAGGCGATTCTTCGATATACGAAAAAACTTTGATCGTTAAAACGCTGCTCTGTCGCATGTTGTGTGATGTAGAATGTGTTACACTTAACCCACGAACGTGTTCTCACTGAACTGAGTGATACACGGGGAGTGTTGCACTGGAATGGAGTCAATCGTTTGTACAAGTTGACCCAGAAAGACCAAGCTGTCTTGAAAACTTGAAATCAATTACAATAACAGGAAAGACGTCAATTTGAATTCTTGTCAGTTTTGAATTGAACAGTTATGAAAGACTTGCATCGTAGCAGTTCGGAAGGCCGTTCAGTCTCCGCCTCCGCTCATGGGCACAACTGTTCAAATGGGTAGATACAGTTCGATAATACAACTTTATAAGTGCAGCCGAGTAACGTCTCCAGCATGCTTAACTTATTTCCAAAATGTGCCCCAGTCATCAACAGCGCCAACATGCTGCAGATTGTAAATGACGTCAAATCGCTGCACACAGAGCCGGGTACAGTCGGTGCTGACCGCAACTTGCTTCGCTTCACGAGATCTCTCTCGTAACACACCTGTCACCAGGTGATGCCGAATACGCAGATCTGTGGTGTAGTTAGAACAGATTAACACTCTGAAGTCCGCAGAACTTGACCACCCCATCTGACACACTTGCAGCGGTTTATATCAAAATCGTTACTTGTAGACATTTACCTTGTGATACAAGGATACATGATACCGACGGCTAGATTTTCTCACGACGGTAAGTTGCTGCAATTTTTTCTTTATTTAGTAGAAAAAAGTTCTAAAGCTTCAACTGATATTTTTCACAGCCATCCATACGTTACATTTTTAAAAGTTAACCAGTGTCCTGTGTATAATCTGGATCCACTACACAACTATTCCCTAATGAGTAACTTCGTTAACTGTACTCAGTTCTATTAATGCTGGTTGTCCAGGACTTACTTCCTTAGGGCCACTTAAAGAGGACGCTACAATTTCGAACAATGCTGAAAACTGACGTGTATGAAATACAGCAAACGTTGCCAGAGGGTGAAACTCTGCTCGTTCTGTTCATCATTGAGATCCAGAGCGCCGTAAACAACTCCGCCCAGGTCGATGGTGTGTTCCTTGACTCCCTGAAGGCCATTAAGAGAAGTCTGCTCTGTCACTTAGTAAACAAAGTACGAGCTTATCGATAATCACAGGAGCTTTGTTGGCTGTATTAAAGGTTTGCTATGGAACTCAACTTAAACACGTCGTTGTTAACTGGCTGAATCTTTAGGTGAAAAAGTAGCTTCGTGAGTATCAGAAGGGAATTTACAAGGCCTTTGCCGTTCAGAGTGTGTATAATATATAAAATTCGACGCTTCGTCAGCCCGTGTGCGGACGCTGTTGTCTGTAGAAAATTTGCTTCGCCAGAAAACTAGTGAAAGACTTGCAGATGATCGATAATTGGTGCAGGGCCTAGCAGTTGAATCGGAGGGTAAATTAATATAAGGTACTGGGAATGAGTAGGCGGCAATCCCCATTACTTTATACTGTCGGCATTAAATCACTGGAAGCATATGCTACCGCAAAATATCCGTATAAAAAAAGTTCAGAGAAATCAAATGATGGTATAAGATTCAGTGCAAGTATACTGAGGAAATATAGTTGTTCCAAGAAAGTAATGGCTTATAAAACATTGCTTCTACTAATCACTGAGCACCACTTGTCAGACAGGGACCCTTAAAAGATAGGGCAGGTAGAGGAGAAAAACGGCGCGTTTCGTCACGAGTCGGCTTGGTATGTGCGAAAGCGTTACGGAGATGCTCATCAAGGTTCAGCAGCAGACGCTGCAAGAGCGGTGTTCTGCATCACGTAGTTTAATGATAAACTTCCGACAGAGTACGTTCCAAGACGGGCACGCTAATGCGTTACTTCCTCTCAGATCTGGGGAAAAGACCGTAACCGAAATTTAATAACGAGCCCATACGGAAGCATTTCGTACTTTTCACGTACACCATTCGCTAACGGTAGAGGACAGGGTCGGGGAGATGATTGTTGTATAGAAGCTGTACACTTGAAAGTGGCGTATAGATGTAGATACTAGACAGGTTCGTGTTCCAAAATTCCTAGGTCCAATAAAATTTCTTTCCAAAGCTCGAAGAAGGTCCAACGGATAAAGACGTTAATGTTTAACACGTAAATGCTTCGAATACCGAAAAATTACAGGTTGCGATATTGTAGTATCAGGAGGCAGGGGAGGGTAGTAGAATGGTGTGCCTCTGGTCTGGTGAGCCCGCGACGTCGGTGTGGGTGTGGGACGCCGGCGCGCCTCCGCTGGCTTTGAGCGCCGCCGGATGGCTGCGCCGTCGCAGCTGTCACTCCACACGGACGTGCGCGCCGGCTCCGTCCGCCAATCAGGGCCGACCATTACAGTAATCCCCTGCAGCGCACCCGCCGACGTCGTTACGGCTAATTGCAATTCCCCGAAGTAGTCGGCCACAGCGCGCCGGGCCAAATGGCGGTATTTTGTTTAGGAGTCTTTGTGGCCAGATTAGGCCTATTAAGGTAAGATGCTGTCGCCGGCTGCAGCGGGAGCGAGGGGGGAGCAAGACGCGGTGCAGACGAATCAGGCCGTGCCCCACGGGGACGCGGATGGGGATCGCTGCGCGGCGCGGCGCGCTCCGGAAGCGGATTAGGGCCGGGGGCGCCGCCGGATTGCCGAAGCCGCTCCGTGCGGGACTCGCTGGCCCGGCAAACGTCGCGAATTTTCTGTGGCTAGCGGCTGTGGCGCTGACTCTTGTCTCACAAGAATAGATCGAGCGAGACAGACGGACATCTACGTCATTTGTAGGCAAAGACAAAGCTTTCGACAAAATTCAGAATTCCTGTGTTATTGGGGATAAAACGCAGGAAGTAAAAGGGTGCCAACAACTTGTACCTAAACCACACTGCACTTTGAAGAACGGAAAACATCGAGGGAGCTAGTAAACGAGTCAGGATTGTAGCCTGTCGCTGTGTTACTTAATCTGTACATTGAGCAAGCAAGAAAAGAAAGCTAGGAAAAATCTGGAAAAAGGGATTAGTTTAGGCAGAAGAAATATAAACTGTAATTCTGTAAAAGCCGATGAAGAATTTGGAAAATCAGTTGAACAATATGAATAGTGGAAAGAGGTTATACGATGAACATCAATCAAGAGTGAAAGGTGAGTCAGCTGATGCTCTGAATTAAGGAATGAGACACTAAAAATAGAACTGCAGATGTGATCCCGGCATGTCAGAAAGTAAAATTGTGTCGCAATATAGAGCGCCTTTCTGGCTTGCTTCAGGAGAAAATGAAACTGCCGTGTGTTAGTTTACAGGTCGTCCAGTTCTGTTATCGTGTATTCTGTCACAAATTTTCCGACGGTAACCGTTCTACACGAAGAAGGCATTGGCTGAGTAAATGTTCGTGATGTTTCAGGTGTTTGGTGACAGCGACCCATCGGAAATGAAATCTATAAGTTTGAGATTCTGAGACTACTGCACAGTTGTGATCTGAAAAAACCACAGAAATAATGCTTCAACAAGGATTAAATTGGTGGAGAGTC
Source organism: Schistocerca nitens (assembly GCF_023898315.1). Taxonomy (NCBI): domain Eukaryota; kingdom Metazoa; phylum Arthropoda; class Insecta; order Orthoptera; family Acrididae; genus Schistocerca; species Schistocerca nitens. The sequence goes on along the minus strand of NC_064615.1, from coordinate 295,161,409 downwards.
TACGTCTTTTTCGTCGCACACGAGGCACCACTTCTCAGGCCTGCTGTTGAATTTGAGACAAGACAATAACAATTAAATTTTCGATTATAACAGCATAAAGACGGGCTTCGGCTGTCGCTAAGCCGCGGTCGAGCAGCTCGCCTTGAAGACGGCGCAACAGGCATGCGCGCGCCGCGCCGCCTTTGTTGAGACGGCCGGGCCGCGTGCAAAACTTGTCACCGCTCTCATTAGGCGGCCGTTTGTGTGCTCCCTTTCATGTGCTCCCCGCAGAGTATCAGCCAGCCAGCCGCACGCCTTATTAGTTAACGCGCCGAGCCACTCGGAGCCGTTCTCTTAGGTCGCGGCCAGGCTCGCAGATTAGTGCGGTTTCGCGCCCACATTTTGACAGGAGGGCCGCCGTCTGTTATTTACTCGTTGTTCAACGGATCTCTCTTATCGCCAAGCTGTTAATAAGGGAACGGCCTCTAAGTACAAAGGGGAAATAGTCCCGTACCCTCCATACCTCGTGCAGTAATTTGTTGTTAGCCATGTACCGTCTCTGAATCGTGCCATTTAATATTCTCTTCTGTAATTTGTTTAAATTTACCTCTGTCGCCGTATGCGCACATTTTGGAGGCCATTGTGTGTAAGGAAGTTTTTTTTCAGTCTAAGTATCACTGATTTGCCGAAATGATAAAGTCTGCGTGTGCTATCTAATGGGATCATTGAAAGTTGCTACAGCAGGTAGTTTACTGGACCGCACCTCAGGATTTTACATCACTTTATCTCCCTGCTGCATTCCCACGGAAGACGCTAAAATTCTGAAGTATTTGGAATCGCTGTTTAGTAATGTAGAGTGTGGTGTGCTAATGTGAGGTGAGGCGACTGACAGTTTAGAGACTTATCAAAATACTTCAAGAATATAGCTAAGGATTTCCGTTCAAGGGTATATACTGTGCGCATAGCCCGCAGCACGATCAGAAATGTTGTCACAAGATAATTTTTCAGAGCTCATGAGGGGCGAAGACAGTTTTCCCGTTTTGGTACCCTATAGAAAAGCAGACTGCTAGTGAAGGTTAGTCACGTTGTAATTTCATCTCCATGTTAACAGTCAAACCGTTTCAATAAGCCAGTGGGGAAGCTGGGAGTATCGAATTGTACGTATACCGAGTCTAATGGAAACGCACTTTGAGTAGTCAGTTACTGTCTTTGAGTCATGATTTTGAAAGAGCCACATACGGAAGTAGATTGGTGAATCAGGACCGCACAAACAGCTGTGAAGCCTGAATTCAGGATGAAGTGATAATGATTGACAGATCTAGGCGAGGGTATGTCTGAAGGATTCCACTGGGGAAACTAACAATTGGAACTTTGATTAGGGTGTCCACAAGTTAAGTAACAGCCCTGCCCGTAGCAGTTGGCTCGCGCGGAGCTCTCAGGGAAGAGAGAATTTGCTTGCGCCGTACATTTTTATGCTACAATGGAATTGTCAGGTACCGAAGAATATGTAGGGATTCGTAGATTTGTGCTTGACTGTTCAGAGATACGGGAGAGACGTGATCTCGCCATTCCTATGGTACTGCCTTCCGCTACGGCCCTGTGTAAAAGAACGGTGGAGCTTGGCATAAAATCAAGGTACTGTTTGGCTAGGTGTACGGTAGAGGGTTGCTGTAACAGAGAAGGGGAACATGTGCATCTGTACCCTGCGAGTCACCGTGAAGTGTGTGGGAGATGCCGCTTTTTATTGAATATGCACAAAGGCTTTATTCTGTTCCATTCACGGATGGAGCATAAGAAGAATGACAACTTGTAGGCATATCTGCGAGCTGCTTTTTAACTATTTTATCTGCACGGTGTAGGTTTCTAGCGTTGAGGGTAGTTCTTTAAGTTTTCTAAGCAGGAACTAGCGAGTTGCATATCTTCTTTCTTCGAATGTCTGCCAGTTAAAATCTCTGAACATTTTTCGCCAGTCTGACTATTCTGTGACCGTCCGCATCACCCTGCTTCGTAAACGCTCATGTTTCCTGTAGGAAAACTGCAGTTTCCCATCAGCTTACCAGTGAATCTTAGCTTGTCGTTTGTTTTAGCTACAACCGATGCTACGTGATTATTTCACTTCATCTCTTTGTCCACTCCCAAATGTCGGGTATATCTGATTATATGTGACACACTGATATGTTAATCAAAGTATTCCACGCTTTTACTTTTCTCGAGGCGCACAACATTTCATTTCTTTGCATTAAGAGCAAGTTCCCAGTCTCTGAAACGGCCTTGCACAGTGGTAGATAATCACCGGATAGAATTTCTGCTTAATTAACTGCAACATCTACCAACAGCCTCATACTGGAACTGCTAGAACATATTAATGTGTGACACGAACAGTACAGGTCCTAGTGCGTTCATCTGAAGCACACCGGGCATTACTTCAGTGCCCGTAGGTAGCTCTCCGCACAGGATAACGTGCTGCATCCCGCACCCCGGAAGCCTGGGACTGGTCAGTGAACTGTGGGACTGATCCGCCAGCCGGCGCAGAGGCCAGTGCGTGTAGGCAACACGTGCGGGACCTGTTGATCCCGACGGGCAGTGGTCAAGAAGCCGCACTGATTCCCTCTCAAACAGACGGCGGCCGTCGCCCGCTCTTCCTTTCTTCGGTCCCCCAACATCCGGACGGAGCTCCCTCCCGCGGCAGCAGCTGGGGCGCGCCCCTCGCCTCCGTGTCAAGGTACACACGCCCTCGACGGCCTTACCAACGCCGTCACGAGCGCCCCCTCCCCTAGCAGTCTGCTGCGTCAACACGTGTGTCGCATCTGCCTCTGTACTTGGGTCGTGACGATCACACGTTGACATCTGTGCGGTTGACGTCTGTGCACTCTGCGATTCTCAGTTGAGCCCTTGTTTTCGATTCCGTTTTCGTGTGCACTCCCTAAAAATAACACATAATCAGCCGAAACAGAAGTTTTCTCTTTTATACGGTAGCGAGAATTAATAGCTGCTCTCAAGAAAAACGTTGGGTCTCACAGTATTTTACTGTTCGTTGTATTTCAAAAGCAAATTGCAGTATAGGGCAAACTCTAAGAATTACCTACCCGTCGACGTTTTTAGATCTAGTTACAGATGCAGCACTAACCAAGATGAGTAATAAAGCGACCTTGATTAGCTTATGGCGTTCGTCTAAAATATAAGGAAAATAAGAACAGTGGGAAACATAAATGAGGGTGGCTGCGCAGTTTTGACCTCGGTACTACAACTTGAGCGAAAAAGTCTGAGGTTGGATGAAACGATCTCATCTCCCGAGCGAAGCTCACGCCAGACCATATGGAAGTGTCGAGGGCACGTGGCATAGTTTAAATGATATAAAAGTCTTTCAGTCCGCAGCTCGTGGTCGTGCGGTAGCGTTCTCGCTTCCCGCGGCCGGGTTCCCGGGTTCGATTCCCGGCGGGGTCAGGGATTTTCTCTGCCTCGTGATGACTGGGTGTTGTGTGATGTCCTTAGGTTAGTTAGGTTTAAGTTGTTCTAAGTTCTAGGGGACTGATGACCATAGATGTTAAGTCCCATAGTGCTCAGAGCCATTTGAGCCATAAAAGCCTTTCGTCCTTGTGACAGCCTTGAGGACTTACAATGCCGCCAGTGATAATCAGATAACAAAGAATCTCATCAATTGGCTCAGTGTTTTAGCTTCTAACATTGTCCGTGGGGGGCGTGAGAATGCTGCTCATTTGTCACCCAACTTACGTGACAGAACACTGTTGCACTGTTTTTGCTGTAATGACGTAAACATCCGGAGAATTCTATTGTGCATCCCTTCTATTAATATGGTATGCCGCTCTGCCGGAGCTGGAATACGGACGCTAAAGAAATAGTACATTCCAGAAGTCATTAGACGTGAATTAACGTAGCTCTGTCGTGTCTTTCGCGAAACAGCATTCCCATAAGTAGCAAAAGTATGCGCGTCATGAGAGCGCAGATTCGTTAAATGCAGCGGTACGCGTAGCCACGTTTACCGTAATAACTGTTTCACTACGAAGAAATATGCTTGGGTCGGCATTATTTTCATAGATTTTGCCTCTTCCGGAAATATTTTATACACAGAATTTTCTGTCCTAACATATTTTCCAACCCTTATTTGTAAAGTGTAGAGGCCATCGATTGGTTAATTCATAATTTTTCTGCTTTGGTAGGACATTTTCCATCTGGAACTGAAATAACTTATTAAGCTGAGCACGGTCTTTTCTCTTGAATCTCTTTCGGTGTTCTTCGGCAGCCATCGCCACAGTTAATTCACTATAAAGCGTGTTCTTCCTCAAGTCGGGAGATGAAACTAAGCAGTTCATGAAACAAGTATCAGCGTAACAGCGGTTAACATTTTTTGCGTTGAAAAGATTAAGGTTGAGTTCAGAGTTAATATGCCATTTCTGCTTTACAAGTGTCCAACTTTTCTTTGAAACAGAGCCTTATTGCTTGAGAATACAGTTCGATAAAAACGGAGATGTAGGCATGAAATCCTTCGACTACTGTCACTCGTCGAAGACGTCCAGACATCTAGAATAGCTGATACAACGCTCAGTGTCTACACTACTTGGAACAGCTTATGTAATGTCTTTCGTATGTCTCCTTGTCAGCAAACAAATTGTTAACACAGTTAAAATAAGAGAAGACACGCCTTCAAAAGGGCGAAGTCCGTGCATACACTTTAATTGTAGAGCTGACCTCGCTATATGTGGGACGAAGAAGAAATTCTTCTGCTGGGAATGGTCACGTGTAAGAAGATTCAGGTTGCTGTATCGTCCCCATGGGAGAGCAGTCGCTGCCCAGTTGCGAAAGCCGTCGGCGGCGTGCCACGGTAGCGGGCCGGGTTGGTTCGGCGCGTGCGCTGGTGCGGCGCACATGTCGCGCGAGCGCGGTCAGCGGATACCCTTGATAGCGCCCGCCGGCCGGACAAATATTTACCGCGCATCCTCCAGATGCATTCTCATCCAGCCCCCGCCACCGAAATAAACCCTGCCGCGTTCACAGGCGCGCCGCTGGTAATTGTTTGCGCTGTCGGAGCCTCCAAATAAATCCCGTTCCGTTTGAAATCGGTGACATCATTGCTGTTTCCTTGTTCCCTGTGTCAGGGCGCCGGCGATTAACGGCAGCCGCTGCTCGAACGCAGGTTCCTCGGGTGACAGAACTGCTCTGCTTGTTGGTGCACTGCGCTTTTACAGCTCGAGAGGACGGCTGCGTGACCTTGCAGGAATTTGCAAAGTAGCTACACTGAAAAGTGCAAAGTGGTTCGGTCTGCGCAGACTGACGTTTCTTCGCCCAACCTGTAATGAAAATGTCATGGGCGACTTCGCGTCTTGTTCTGCACCTTTGTGTGTGTGTGTCCTTTTAGAATAAACGAAGTACTGCTAACCGCGTTGGTAATAGGATAAGCAGCAGGGCACAACATAGTTAACAATAAATTTCCTATAATAATATTGAGCTGAGAAGCGTCAAATGAAAATAGAAAGAAAAACAGTGAAGAATTATATACATTTCGACTTAACTTATTTGGACAATAGTTCTGTCCTAAACCTATTGTATTGTATTGTAACCGGGGACCTAGAAACGACGGAGAGGCTCCGTTCCCGTCCACAACCCCACGACGACTACCGCAGTCCACTTCACCCCTCCGCCGCCCTACACCGAACCCTTCGTTATTGTGCGGTTCGGCCCCCGGTGGACACCCGCACCCTCCATGGAACGTCTCACACCAGACGAGTGTAACCCCTATGTTTGCGTGGTAGAGTAATGGTGGTGTAAGCGTACGTGGAGACCTTGTTTCCGCACCAATCGCCGACATAGTGTAACTGAGGCGGAATAAAGGGAACCAGCCCGCATTCGCCGAGGCAGATGGAAAACCGCCTAAAAACCATCCACAGACTGGCCGGTTCACCGGACCTCGACACCGGAAAGCCGTGCGTTAGACCGCACGGCCAACCGGGCGGCCGTCCTAAACCTAACCTACAAATGAGTGCCAATCTTACCAAGTTCTATATACTCTACACATGGTAGTACACTGATTCTCAGATTTAAAAAGCTACTCTTTATCATCTATATTGTGTGTGTGTGTGTGTGTGTGTGTGTGTGTGTGTGTGTGTGTGTGTGTGTGTGTGTGTGTGTGTGCGTGCGCGTGCGTAGTAGTAGGCAATTTTTATTGGACTCTTGCGGATTATTCGTCGTACGTGGATTCTGAGAAGCAAGTTGCCCTGTCATTATAGCCAGACACCAACGACTAAATTAGTTACTCTGTACTCATTGACATTTTATTCCGCAAGTGTTCATCGACAGTGTGTAGAAACTTCATCCATCGTTACCTCCTGCTATTTAAAAACTGCAAAAAAAAAAGTTTTCTTTTTATCTAAAAGATATGACTTCTCGTCAATAATCGTTTCCTTGTGTTATATGTTTCGTTTATCGATCTATATGCCCTCCTCTGCTCCATTCCCGTAACATCTGGGAGTTTCAATATTGTTTATGAACAGACTATTCAGAATAAAAAATGGTTCAAATGGCTCTGAGCACTATGGGACTTAACATCTCAGGTCATCAGTCCCCTAGAACTTAGAACTACTTAAACCTAACTAACCTAAGGACATCACACACATCCATGCCCGAGGCAGGATTCGAACCTGCGACCGTAGCAGTCCCACGGTTCCGGACAGCAGTATTCAGAATAAATTTAGTTTATTAATATTACGTCTCGCTTTAAAGTGTTCATGTAATTACAATATCTGGCGAGTCGCTTTTGTGTTTCTGAAAAATACGTTACTTTCACCGAAAGTCTTTTCGAGGTTTTTATCTTTTTTTAATGTTATTTGTTCGTCTTTGGGTACACCAGTACAGTTAGTTCCATCTTATAGTGCTGCCTTTCCTTTGAAGGCATCAGTCCAAACTGTCTAGTCACATTAATGTGATCACCTGCCAAAAGCCAGAATAACCGTATTTTGCAGCGCGGACCGCCGCGAAATGTGCAGGAAGAGACTCTGTGAAGTTCTGGAAGGTACCGACAGGGATGTCCAGCAATGCTGACTCCAGTGCCGCGGTGAACTGCGCTATGTTTCTCGATTGAGGATCCATACCGCGAACAGCCAGATCGAGGTGGTCCCACAGATACGGTAAACTCACCCTGGTGCTCTTCGAATCACGCACGTACACAGCGGGCTGTGTTACACGTTGCATACCGAGCGGGGTGGCGCAGTGGTTAGACACTGGACTCGCATTCGGGAGGACGACGGTTCAATCCCGCGTCTGGCCATCCTGCTTTAGGTTTTCCGTGATTTCCCTAAATCACTCCAGGCAAATGCCGGGATGGTTCCTCCGAAAGGGCACGGCCGCCTTCCTTCCAAATCCTTCCCTAATCCGATGAGACCGATGACCACGCTGTCTGGTCTCCTTCCCCAAACCAACCAACCAACCAACACGTTGCATTGTCCTGCTGGTAGATGCCATCGTGCCGAGGAAAAGCGGACTGCATGTAGGGGTGGGCATGGTCCCCAAGGATAGATGCGTACTTGTGTTGATCCATTGTGTCTTCCAGAATGACGAGATAACCCAGGGAATGGCACGAAATCATTTCTCAGACCATAACACTCCCTCCTTCGGCCTGGACGATTGTTCCAGGGCCGTACACGCCAGTGGCCATCTATCCGATGAAGCATAAAACGTGATTCATCTGAAAAGGCCACCTGTTACCACTCAGAGAACGTCCAGTAGCGGTATTGGCGTGCAGACTCCAGCCTTCGTCGCCGATGAACAACAGTCAGCAAGGGTGCACGAACTACGCGCCTGCTGCGAAGGTCCATACACTGCAGTATTCGCTGAACAGTCGTTGGGGAGACTCTGTGTTAGCCCCTTGGTTCCTTTGGGCAGTCAGTTGCTCAGCAGTTGCACATCTATTCGCCCGAACTTCTCACGCTACCCGTCGTTCACCCCTGTTATCTAAGGCCCTTGCTGCACCCAGTTGCCTCGGTGCCGATTTGGATAGTGCCATTTTGCCATGCACGGTATGCTTTCATTTCGTAAATGCTTCAATCTTTGACCCGAAAACCAGTGATCATGGCCGTATAGGATGTCAGATAAATTGCTTCGTTTGATAAATCGCTCCGTTTCCGCAATGCGACAACGACTGCTCTTTTTTCCTCGTGCTTTACGTACTCTGCAATGCTCGTACTGCGGTCTGTGAATGGTGCAAGTGTCGTTATTGCACGTTGCCGTCGAACATAGGGGGTGGTCACAGTAATGTGGCTGGACATCTGCCACATCTGAGGAAGTTAAAACATATTTCAGCGACACGGTGAGTAACGCACAGATAAATACTTGGGCCTCGCAGGTTAACAAGCAGGTGTCTAAAAATCGAAAACACACACACGCGCGCGCGCGCGCGGAATGTAATCCATAATTTTAACTCGCAATACCAACAGTGGTTTGTGAACGTCTATTTTCTTTGTGATCAAGAATGTTAGCAGACGTAAAGGAAGCTCTTGAGTCACGTGGACCCGCTCCGTAAGTAGCCATTATGATTCTCTTCCGTACTGCTGGCAGCCCAAGTATAGAGGGTCCTCTTGCTGGATCTGGATGTGGAGTGTTGTCGGTACAGACAAAAACATTGATGAACTCCAGTAATATTATGGAATGGCAATAAGGAACAACACACATGACCTACAAGGAATGAAAAGAGCAGTGTGAACTACATTCTTCCACAAATCATCCACTGATCATACACCTATACATGGTCTTTGCCCACCTGGTGCTGATTCATGGTGCAAGTACCGCAAAGCTCAGGCAGCGGGTACAGAGGAACAATTTAGGCACAGAAATAGCATACCATCTGCAGTGATTTAGGTAATTAAACCAATATATAGAGAGTTAGCTCATCCTGGACGTTTTTCCAAATGACTCCATGGTCGAACGCAAAACCCGAATGGGTCTTTTAATAATTTCATTTGGGCCCGCATACCAAAAAATGTCTGTGTAGGCATGAAAATTCTATGCTTGGGTGTTTTTAATGCTGTGACAATGTTTAATGATGGCGGTAAGGTAAGAATTAGGGTACTAGAGGAACTTGGTGTCACTCCAGGAGCCAACACACTCCAAGCCTTCCAGCGAATGAATTGACTCAGGATTATGAAAGCTTAGCGTGCAGCAGAGGAAATGGACTAAACAGGCAAGAGGCAGGAAAAGAAGGAAGCTTCTAGGTTTGCAGGATGATCAAGTACACGATCCAGATAATGCTGATTATGGGCCTGGCTGTTTCTAGGAGCTGGTATGGCTCCATATGTGAGTTAATATCGAATAAAATGTTTCAATTTGACTTCCCGGAAATGTCATTTTTTGAAATATTTGACCCATTATCTCAGGAATGTCACAGATACATATGTCTTATTTTACTCTATGTTACCTTGTAATATACTGCACCTGCTGAACCACCAAAAAATCTCTACTTGTAACGGTTTTTACTTAGAGAAGGAACAGTGGACTTTTTTTAAAAAAAATTGTACATAATTTTTGAAAAATCATAACTTACTAATTATATGTCTGTATATTCGGATTCTGGTTCAGTGCTCAGAAAACGAGAGAAAGTATACTTACTAAAAATTTCAGATCTCTTATCTCTTAATGGTTCTGAGATAATTGGTCATCAATATTGCAAATTTAATACTATAGGTATAGGACGTATGTACTCCTCTTACGTGCACTTGCGATTATTGTACTTATAGAACACGTTTGTAATGACGTCCATTGTCATTTCAACAACCAGTCAGCAGAGTCTAGAAGTCACGCTAAGAAACACACAAGAAAATACATTTTATCATTGGACACGTTTCGATTTTCTGTCCCTATGCTAGAACGTAATCATTATGGACGTGTAATTTCGGTAAAATAGTAAAATACTATTCCGTTATGTGCCACGTTCTCAATTAAATTTCAGTATGTGCAGATGGTTGCATCTAAATGTATACTAAGCCAATGTGTGCCGGAGAGACGTTACGCCACTTCAGAAACAACTATCTTTTTACCTAGCCTGCTCCATTGTGCTGCACTGACAATTATGGTGTAGTACATATATTTTCAGATTTTGATGAAAATCCCCGTTACTATCACGGAAACGTGTTCGTGGGTGCTAGTCGCTTACGCTAAAAAAAAAGGGGGGGGGGAGCAAATTCATAATGTGATAGTTATGCATTATTTACGTTTCCGGGTATTTAATAATATTTTTGCAGTCGTTGAAAACGGAGGCGGGCAGATCGTGGACGCTTAGTGTAGTCGAAGACGTGTCTGCCCGCTTCCGCTTCCGTGTATTGCGGAGACGACACGAATGAAGGAGAAGAGCGGCAGAGTTAAATCTTAGGGCGAGGAGGTGGGCGACCGCTTAAGCCGGCGCGTTGACGTCACGGGCGCGGGCAATTCTCGTGATTTATTCAGCAGCGGCGGAAAGACACGGCGGTGACGAGCGTCCATAATGCATGCGGCCTGGAGGGTAGGGTGCAGGGTTGGGGCGGCTTACGTGGCGCCCAGGGACGGCGGCGGCCTCGCTCTCTGCCTCGCACACACGTCCGTCCTAAAAGTATTAACAGCAAGCCGCTGCTCGCCACTACCGTACGTCTTAGCTGAAGCTCCACTGCAAACGCAGCCGTGTTTACTATCTGGATTCTGAGCTACCCGTGGTGGATTTCAGATGGCGATTCTCAGGTAGATCGTCTGTACTGGAGACAGAACAGAAAAGTACCCCGATGATGAAGCAGAGCGTCGAGATGACTGTACCGGTAATTGTAACACCTCCGATTTTATCCCGACCTGATCTGATCGAATAGCAGCCCAATATTTATTATTAACATGACCGTGAACCTAATGAGGCTGGTAATCGGAATTGACTGCTACGGAAGTTGTTACTTTCCAGTTCGTTCTGTTCAATACTGTAATACTGAATGTCTGGTAATAAGGAACACCAACACAGTTTTACTAATTACGAACTTGTATTCTTCTCAAAACACAAAAAGGAGACAGCCACTGCCTTCGTCATACATATCTAATTACGGCTAATCTCAGCACAGGCTTTCTTCGTTTTCCTTTATCGTCACACGCTAATCCATCACTGCATCCAACACCGCAGTCCAAGGTTAGGCCGGCGCGGTAGACGCGAAACCAAATATCGGCACTAGTAACGTCACCGATCACTTTCATAATGATACTCCATCACTTCCCGGTATTAATTTATTATTTAGATGTCTAACCACGGCGATGGTGACACCCTTCTCGGTTAAAGACGCTGTATTTCAACAATGGCCTCAACACACACACCATTCCCGCCAACCATTGGCGCAACAACCCACTCGCTCTCTCAACACGTCACAGTCGATTGTTCGCCCTATCGACCTGTGCCGAGTGCAAAGTTATAGTAAGGGCCTACGGACCCCTTACATAATCTCAGTATTCTGACCTGGCAAGTGAAACAAATTTTATTTAGCCTCGATAGCTAAGATAAGCTGACCGTAGTCCTTACAAAACGAAAGTGATCCAGTAACTGCTGCCTGGTGAATTATTATTTTAAAAAAGAAAGGTTTCACTATTATGTGTGGCACTCTGTATTGGTAATTGAAAAATAAATTTTGGTAAGAGGAAATTAACTGGAGTGCCGTTAATTAAAAGAAGCAGCCAAGTAAAAAAAATAATGTTTAAATTATCAGACAGCACAAATAAATTTACCACTAAGAGAGAGAAAATTAATAATTCAAGATTTTCTGTTCTAACCTGCTTTGGTACCGCTGGAGTGGACTGAGCGCGCACTTCGTTTGTTGGCGTATGCCTGTCATTAATATTACGCGTTACGCCCGGAAGTGCTGACCGGAAACTGCGTTTACAGAACGGCTTAACAGATAACAGGGACGCACGAGTGGCTGCTACAGTTTCGAACATCAGTTATGTTCGGCAGCGACCAGCAAACGATATGTCGGCAGTCTTGCAAGTCTCCTAGCTGAAACATAAAAAAGTTGGCAGTCAAGGTTAATGTTGATGAAATGAAACGTTGGTAAACAAAAACAATTACTCGTATATTTACGATACTTTTACGCACATAAATACTTCACACACCTTGAAAATATCTATCAAGTACAGCGATCGTTAAGAGAGGAGACATCAGTAGAGAGCGGGCCTCATGGGTGTGAGAGAGAGGGGGGGGGGGGGGGAGGCAACTGAAGGCAACTTTACTGTTATTTTTCCTCAGTCTCTTCCTGTTCTGGAAGCCTCTTGCGTGGAAAAATGTTCGAGTGACTTCGCTGGGCTCCTTTCCGACGTGGCTGATGGCATAAAATTTGATTGTTGACGCCGCTTGCGCTGCGTCTGATGTATTATTTGCCAATTAAAAAATAACAGTTGCTCTCTTTCACTAATTTTAACTTCTCTATGCTCTCTCACATTACAGAATTAATTACAGTTTCACATTATATTTATTTTATTTATTTATTTATTTAAAGACAATAAACGGAGTTAATAAAAAATACAGCGTTTCTTTAGTAGGTTTTATAAATTATTTTAGCTTTAGGCTTAAATTTATTTACAGATAAAAAAAACGTTTCACTGGCTTGAGAGGACATCACTGACGATGCTAAATGACAAATCGGTGGGACTATTAGCTTCAGATAAAGTTGCGGGTTTGACGTTCTCACAGTTCGCCACCAGTAGATGAGATTTTATCCTCCAGCAGCAAAATGTGAACTGTACATCGACTAGTTTTGTACATAATTAAGAAATTAATATTACATTGTAAATTTCGAGATAATGATTTCGAAAGCGGGGAAAAAGAGTCAGTTATGTCACCTTGCTTGTTTTGAGTAGTGGCTTTCTTGTAAATTACCAAGCAAGGTGGCGCAGTAGTTACCACACTGGACTCAGATTCGGGAGCAAGACGGTTCAAATGCACGTCCGGCTATCCAGATTTTGATTTTCCATGATAACGTATGTATGTCGGTGCGTGAGAAACAGTGTGCTGTAATCGAGATTCATGAATTCTGAGAGCACGTCCATTCATGGAGCATAACAAACCAGACAACACACGAACGCTGCGACCTCCGCAACAATCCGATGCCTCGGTTCCACTGTCATGGATCATTCTCCATACAGTCCCGATATGGCCCTATCTGATTTTCGTCTGTTTCCAAAAGATAAAGAACACATTCGAGGACTTCACTTTGACAGTAGTGAAGCGGTGCAAGCAGAATGAGGTTGTGGCTCCGTCAGCGAAGTCAAACATTCTCTCATTGGGAGAAGTGTGTTCGTCGCCAGGGTTACTATGTTTAGAAATCAATATGTAGGCATGAAGAATAAAGATTTAGGATATCAGTAAAGCTTGTTTTACTTAAAAAGTTTTCACATAAATTCGGAGGCATTACTTTCCAGCACGCCCTGGTATTCCGGGTGGACTCAGGTTCTTCCTAAGGCTGCTTCGTGGAATATCGGTTCGATGCATCGTTCGGCTTTATCATAAAAAAAATGTGTACAGGGTGAGCCGAAATTCGCGCGTTCGGAAGCCAAAGCAGAAAGTCCTTGCGTACTAACAGTACAACAGTCTCTTTTAAAAGTCTCGTGCGGTATATTTTCGGTAGCATATGGACGTCAATGAAAGCCAGTTTGGCAACAGTGTAAGTACGAGGGCAGATCAGGAAGTCCATGCCCCCCCCTTTTTTTTTAGCAAAATTAGGCGAAGTCAACATATCCATTCCCAGCTTTGGAACTTTCCTGGTTCGTGCCGTTCTTATCGGCCGGTAACTCCGCCTCATGGCGCTGCTGTCAGTTGTTAAAGATGGCAGTTGTGCTTCACTCGCCCACAGCGTTAGAGCAACGAAGTGTGATTCGTTTTCTATGGAGCAAGGGACGAACGCCCATCGAGATCTACAGGGAAATGCAGCCCACATGTTGGGAAAAGAGCCTCGCTTTGAGGACTGTGAGGTGGTGGTGTTGTGAGTCGATAAAAGCCGTGAAGTCTTACATGACAATGAACATGACAATGAGCGATTAGGGAGACCGCTTTCGTCGCTGGCTCATGGCAACATTTCTCGCGTGGCTGTAACGGTGAAAGCAGATAGGTATGTGCACATCACGTCTGAGGGTAGCCATCAGGCGAAGTCGTCTAGGGATTCTCCATGTGGACAACGTGATTATGCTCCACGACAGAACTGCCGAAAAGCTCCGGGCGTTTCTGTGGGAGATTCTGGACCACCCACCATACAGTCCAGACCTCGCCTCTAGTGATTTCCACATTTTCGAACTGCTTAAGAAGTTCCTGGCAGGACAGCGATTCACAAGTAACGATGAAGCCAAGATGGCAGTCCGACGATGGTTCCGTAGTCAGTCGGATGAAGTCTATAGCAGGGGCATCTCTAATGTTGCGATGGGATAATTGCGTGAACCGTTGTGGGAAGTATATGGAAAATTAGTGTAAGGTACGTAGAATAGGATGTATATTTGTCATTACCTGTATGTATCTTACTTTGGCTAATAAAAAATTGGGACAAAAACTTAATGATTTACCGTCGTGTGCGACACGTATCTTCATTCAGTAACGTCTAGCTGTGCTGCTCAGTTCGCGCAGCAGCTAGAGTTTTGCGTTTTAAAGCTCGGGTACGCGAATTCAGTTCCTGTTACAGGTGTATTTCTTTATTTCGTAATTTGGGTCTGCCCAATAATGCGGTAAGATACACTGTTTCTTAGAGGATGCGTAACTTAAAACTACAGGTTGTTCTCATGTTTTTACTTCGGGAATTTTGAGAACACTGTGGAACTGCTTTTGAAGAAGCAGAATGATTATCCATAAATAATGGTTCGCAGGAGAGCTCATATGGCGTATTATATTTTCTGACATGATTTGAACCAGTAGTGTGTGTGCGATTCACGACTTGTAGTAAAACAGTTATTGTTCTGCGTCACTATAACTAGTGAAAGGCGTAAGATGCCCTAGCGGTAAGGAACGAAATTTATTATTATTATTATTAATGATAATAGACTGAAAGCAGAAATACACGCCAAGTCGTTAGTTACGATGATAACAGAAATGGTAACAGAGTTCGGTAATTACCAGTGAAGCAGGTTGCTCGCCCTAAAGAAACGCAATGTTCATGAAAGTATGGTAATTTGTAATAATCATTAGAGTCAGAAATCGAGGCTATACGGGAATCAGGATTCGAATGTAGTTGATGAAGTAGTGCGAAACGTATTTCGACGATGTGGCTATGTGATTTGCATGGTTGCAGTGGAACTACCTATGGTTAAAGATGCAAGGCTAGACCACAAAGGAGCGCGGGGTACTTCTTTTTATGGTGGGAGGAGGGGGGTGGCTACAGCTGAAGAATGCTGAATGCTGGCAATGGACGTGAAACACGGAGCGCTGTGGTGCGTGGAAGAAATCAGAGTAATGAAGGTCAAAATACGTCTTTAAAAGTGGAATGATGAAAACTAGTGTACTCTCGTTTCTGTGTTAGTACTAAATAGTTGCTAGGGGTTTGTACAGGCCAGCTATAAATATGTGTAACGGTTAATAAGCCAGATACCACACCTAAATACCACCTAAAATATGAAATTAGAAAATTTACGCATAGACCTGGAATCGAACGCGCGATCTCGAATATTCCAACGCAGAACTTTTATCTACTGCACTGAGAAACGTGTCAGCTCAATACTGAATGAAAATATTTGTCGCACACGTTGTTGTCAAGTCGTCTTCTTTTGTCGTGCTTATCCTACCGAGAATAATTTTTGTGAGACGTGTTTGTACTGCCAGTACAAGGAAATCGCGCTGTGGCGTCGGAGTGCGCTAATGTTGGTTCACTCGGAGAATTCACGTTAGCGAAAACAATGTGCGCTGCTAATAGCCGGTCTAAAACAGAGGGACTTAACTGCTTCTCCTTCGTACTACTGGTTCAAATGGCTCTGAGCACTATAGGACTTAACTTCCGAGGTCATCAGTCCCTAGAACTTAGAACTACTTAAACTTAAACGTAACTAACCTAAGGACATCACACATATCCATGCCCGAGGCAGGATTCGAAACTGCGACCGTAGCGGTCGCGCGGTTTGTAGCGCCTAGGACCGCTCCGCCACTCCGGCCGGCTCGTACTACAGAATGCCATTCTCGAGCATACTACTACTACTACTACTACTACTACTAGTGACTTTCATTATAGAACCATGTTGGTCAGTGAAAGAAATGCTGTTAGTTACTTGACTAGCCGTTTCAAATAGCCTCATGAAATGTTTGAGGATTAGGAATTTATGATCGATGGTAGAAGCAGGCGCCGCAAAAGCTACTACTGAATTCAGAGAACTAATTCTTCATAAGAAATTTAACATTACTTTGCAAAGAAGTGCTCCTGAGGATTGTTATATTTACACGTCAAAAAATACTACTCACAACTCGACATTCTAGTCCTTAAACGGATGTACAATATACTTTCATGTAGAAACATAAGGTTATAGGTGTGCACTACACTACTACAATACACTGTAAATGTTACTTGCGCAGTGGCGAAACCGTATGGATAACACATTGAATAAACCGAACCGTGTGGTTACTTCGTGTTAATGCTACTGCTCTGACCAAACAGCTTGCTGGAAGTTAGACCACCACGTAAATAATAGCGACTGGTTGCGCAGCGGTTCTCTTTAACAGTGTCAAATGTATTCTCGGACAGACTAGCCCACAAATATGATATTTCCGTATTTCTCGTGACGATTCTCCGGCAAGTTTTCGTGCAGCCGCTCTTCCCTTTGCGTTCCCGCTTTACGCGCCCACTGACACTTCCAGTTTTAGACTCCCTAGATGCACGAGCGGAGCAGCTCGGCGTGGCTGCCGCAAGGAGCGGGCGGGGCGCACCTGCGTGACGTAATGAAGCGCGTTACGCAATTAGCAGCCGAGCCGCCCGCTTCGCCTCACCTGCTGCCCGCCGCCGCCTGCGTAGCCAGCCGTTCCGTCCCTGGCTGGGGGTGAGCGTGGGCGTCACCCGCATTCCTATCAGTTCGCTGCTGGTGCGCGACGCCTCTTACGTGCCCTAGTTCACTGTCGGCGTGCAGATTGCGAAATTTTGCGACTACGTACCTACATCCGACATATGATTCGTGACGATAGGTGTACGTGCTGTTACGAGCTGACGACGTCGACACAGCTCAAGAAGACTGATGGCAACAAAAAGACGTATTTTCCCCGAATGAAATGAGGAATATTAAGACTTAAACGTGCCGTCGCCGACGATGTACTTAATGGTAGAAAGCAGGTTCAAATGCACTATGGGACTCAACTGCTGAGGTCATAAGTCCCCTAGAACTCAGAACTACTTAAACCAGGGGCGGGCAAACGTTGCACGCGGCTCATGAGCACACAGCGCTGCACGTGTGCTGCTCGCGTGCAATCGTCGACCGGGGCTGTGGCGACAGCCAGCAGGTTGCGGCAGTGTAGTGGCAGGCTAAGATGCGGACGTTGAAGCGAAGCGACCACTACATAGTGAACGTCGTATTTCAATAACCGTAAAATGCAGAGTGAATCAAGGAAACTGAGAATTGGAGATTTGCTATCTTTTAAAAAGGAATGGGAGAATCATTTTTTTCTCTGTGCAAAAACGTGAAAACTGGAAATGTATAATATGTGACAGTATTTTGGCTGGTCAGCGAAAGTTTAATATTGAACGCCATTATAATAAATTTCAGTATGTTGCCGTTCTTAGTGCAATAAAAGAGGAATTTCTCAAGCGATTTGGGGATATATCTTACTTATCCCAAGGTTTTGAATAGTTCTCGAGACAATCTGCTGTTTCTATAGATGATAATCATCCCAGTTTGCTCGTCTGAGAGACAAGTTCCTTTTGGCAAGACGTGTAATAGATTTTTATCACGACTTTCCACAGCAAGAGTTTCCTCGTCTCCATCGTGAAGCCATGAAGATAATGTCAATGTTTGGTTCGACATACGTTTGTGAGAGATTTTTTTCTGTTATGAAAGTCTCGGTTAAGAGCAAACATCAGTAATGAAAATTTACGTAACTGTTTGCGTTTGTCTGTATGTAGAAATTTTGTTGCAGACATTAAACGTATTGTAAACTCCACCTGTGATAATTAAATAAAACGTATCGTATGTAATAGGTACTCTTTCAAACCACGATTACTTTCAAGCACTCCTACTAACCTTATTCCTCCATTCAATAAAGCAGGCCAGGAAACTAGACGCATTACAAAGGAAGAAGCCGCGAGACTATATGGCGGGGAGGGGAGAGAAGCGGGTGGCCAGCTTGCCCCTGTGTGCGCGCAGAACACCTGTTAACTGCACACGTGCATGTGCACCGCACACGTGCAGAATTCCTGCCCGCCCCTGACTTAAACCTAACTAACCTACGGACAACACACACATCCATGCCCGAGGCAGGATTCGAACCTGCGACCGTAGCGGTCGCGCGGTTCCAGACTGTAGCGCCAGAACCGCTCGGCCACCACCGGCCGGCAAAGCAGGTTCGTATTCTGAAGTATGGGGGAATAAATCGACCTTATCCTCCATTTCCCTTAAGCGGTTTAAGGAAACGAAAACCTAAATCTGGATGGCCAGAAGGGGATTTGAAGCACCGTTCTCGGTGTCTTGCCACTGCGTACCTTGTTTGATAAATTTCCGTGTTTGACTATGGTTTTGTTTTAGCGTTTCGCACTCCAGGTTTTCAGCATAAAAATCAGATTGCTCCAAGCACTATGGGACTTAACATCTGAGGTCATCAGTCCCCTAGACTTAGAACTACTTAAACCTAACTAACCTAAGGACATCACACACATCCATGCCCGAAACGGGATTCGAACCTGCGACCGTAGCAGCGGCGCGGTTCCGGACGAAAGCGCCTAGAACCGCTCGGCCACAGCGGCCGGTTTTTAAGTATATTACTGCTATATAGACACTCAAACAAATGTTGTTAGAGCTGCTTTCTGTTGCGGTAATGACTTCAGCTAGGATTGTACACCGAGGGACTGTGCACAGCAATGGGCAGCAGTCGATCCATCTGACTACTGCGAACGGAAACTCGAGAACATTTAAGTGAGAGTGCACCGGTTTCTTCGATTTAGCTAAAAATGAAACTCAGTTATTCAATAAACTGGAAACTGATATCAGTACCAAACTGAAAAGGAATTTATTTATATATTGTAAGTACAGTCGGCGAAGCTGACCGTTAGTTCTTACATCATCAATAATAAGGGGGAAACTCAAGAAACGGCAGTACACTGGATTAAAAAATTAAAATAAGAAGGTCGCATTATAAAAGGACCCGTCGCTGAGATTAATATCGAGAGATGCGCGTTCTTATAGCTCAGCGGCGGAAAGTTACACTTTGCCCTGACATAACTGGTCCAAACGTAGCCGGCCGAGCGGTTCTACGTGCTACAGTCTGGAGCCGCGTGACCGCTACGGTCGCAGGTTCGAATCCTGCCTCGGGCATGGATGTGTGTGATGTCCTTAGGTTAGTTAGGTTTAAGTAGTTCTAAGTTCTCGGAGACTGATGACCTCAGAAGTTAAGTCCCATAGTGCTCAGAGCCATTTGAACCATTTTGAACTCTTTACTGCCGAACAGCGTCTGTAACTCGCAGGCGCGTACCGCCACGGTGAAGCATATAAGGCCGCGCTTGGCATTGTAAAACCATGTATCTTTTCGTTATTTGTCTTCAGAAGATGAAATCGTGAAAGAACGAAACTCTACACCAACCATGCCTATTAATAAATCTTACGGAAAATTTGAGAGACGTTTCCAAACATAGTGGTACAGTTTGAAACAGTGGTTAACTGGCAGCGCTTTAAGGAACAAGCCTTTTTGTCTTTCACTATGCGCCGTTTCGAAAGCGTAATGACGGTTTTGAATGGTGCAAATGGAGGTAGGCGAAGAGAATCTTCAAAATTTCCTTTCGAAGGCTAAAAAGCGTGAATTCACATATCATAGCAACTTTTAAATACAGTCAGTGAGGTACAGTAGGAATTGCCCATGCACTTTCAGGAGCAAGTGCATGACAGCCTTGAAATATAACGAGAAGTTTGATCGAAACAGAAACATAATGAAGAGACTTAATTCGACTATCTGTTTTGTGCACGGCAAGAAGTAGCGCTTCGAGGTGATGACGAATCCGAAGTGAAGTGCCACTAAATAAACGAAATTATTTGGATTTCATGGCAGAAGGAGAACTACACAAAAATCGTTTAGCTTGCAATGTAGTATTTAAAGGCACTTCCACCGAACAAAATGAAGTAATATCTTTTATTATGGATCTTGTTAAAGAACAAATTTCAAGTTAAACTGAAGCCTTTTGTATCAGTAACAATGAATGTGTCAATTAGAAGTCATATTAATTTTTTGTTATGCAAATTATGAATCAGGAGAAATACAAAAGAGATTCGTTGAGTTTCATGATGTATCCAAAGACTGGAATGCACAAGGCATAGCCACCGTTTTGATGCATGTACTAAGCAATCGGAATATTGATAAAACCAAATTAGTATCGCAAACATACGACGACTGCAGTGCAATGGCGGGAAAAAATTCTGGTGTCCATTCAGTTGTGAAAAAAGCATATCTTCATGCTCTCTTTATCCACTGCTGCAAACAGCAGTTAACCTAGTACTCCTCTATGCTTGTAAAAAATTACGCAAGTAAAGATTTTTGTGGCAGATCTGTAAGGATTTCAAGCATTTTTAGTCGGTCCAGTAAAAGATGTGAACTGAGGTACCCCAAGCCCTTGGGAAACAAGATAAAATTTTCATTAACGCGCAGTACAAACCTTATTCTACCCTATAAAACCATGAAAGCCGCTTCTGTTGATGTGATAAACAGAGGTGGGTACGACGATTACATCAAGCCATTGGATTAAATAATATACCGAATGATAAAACTTGTGATGAAATTATTCTGAAATGCATAGTTTAATCTAAGAGCATTATAAATTCAGCAGGAGTATCTGAAATTAATTTTAACGGAACAGAAACAAGTATTCATAAATTAAGAATGCTAGCATTCGAAATAATTGACACAATAATAGTAAACATGGAGAGAAGTTGCAATAAATAAAGCCGGCCGAAGTGGCCGTGCGGTTAAAGGCGCTGCAGTCTGGAACCGCAAGACCGCTACGGTCGCAGGTTCGAATCCTGCCTCGGGCATGGATGTTTGTGATGTCCTTAGGTTAGTTAGGTTTAACTAGTTCTAAGTTCTAGGGGACTAATGACCTCAGCAGTTGAGTCCCATAGTGCTCAGAGCCATTTGAACAGCGCCATTCGCTTGACTTACGAGGTGCAGTCTCAGCGACGAGTGTCGAGATTCGACTACCTAAAAAATTCTGTTCTTTGCTGTGGTGATCTCGATGACTGGTAAAACGGGTTCTGATCTGTACCGCAGGGGAAGTACTCTCGACCAAAACTGACATCATTGAAGAAGACTGGAATGGTGTGTGTGTGTGTGTGTGTGTGTGTGTGTGTGTGTGTGTGTGTGTGTGTGTGTGTGTGTTTGTGATCAGACGTTCGCATCCCTATGAATGGTTTTTTCTGTAGTCCGATTCATGGACGTTGGCAGTTTGCGCGGGTCGAGGCAAGGTCCGGTGTTCATATTGATGCCGGTTCCAGGCGGCAGTTGCAGGGCGCGCATACACGTGCTCTGCATTTTAGGAAAGCGTGTATCCTGCAGATTATGTCTCCCGCTTGTTTATGTAGAATTTGTCACCTTTCACCGCCATCAGCGATGACAGCTCGCAACATATGGAATAAAAATTCGCAAAACAACGCTACGACCACGTTTAATGCCCGCCTTGGCTACAACATTTTTTAAAACTGTTTTTGGACTATTTTAATACATTCAAAACTAGATACGATTTTTACGTCCTTTGAGATTAGGTACTACTTCTTCTTATAGTGTTGGCACTGCACTCCACACTAATTTCTTCCTG
Organism: Schistocerca nitens; assembly: GCF_023898315.1. NCBI lineage: Eukaryota > Metazoa > Arthropoda > Insecta > Orthoptera > Acrididae > Schistocerca > Schistocerca nitens. The sequence goes on along the minus strand of NC_064615.1, from coordinate 295,139,474 downwards.
CTTGCGTTCATGAACTGGCATGCCTCAAAATGGAAAGCACAAATCCTAATATTCTTCTACAGATACTGCGTATCCTTCTTCATAAGGTCCACCCTCCTCATATTTATAAACCACTTCTTGCTCCTGCGGAGTGAAAATAAACGAGTACTAGATGGAAGATAAACACAGTGCTTGCAGATTAGACCACAAAACAGTTTTGCACTACCCTTAGAATATTATAATTCTCTCTTCGTTTACACCCACATAGTGTAGGCTCATACAATCCGGAACGTTTCCTTGCTTTCATGAACTTCTTATGACACGCTAATTCTAACAATTTGTTGGATATTTGTACAGGACCATAGAGTAATTACTTGCAGCTAGGCGTTTTCTTACTCACTATAATAGATAACCGCAAAAATATATCGGTAAGCAGGCCTATACTTTTTTGTGAAATTGAAGCATGAAACTAGGTAGGCCCTATTGAAAGAGTTGTCGATCGCATATCTACAATCGGGAAACTTGCAGACATTTTTATACAGTAGTAACATCATAAAACCATGGTTAAGATTTTGGGGATTATCGTAACAGACGAATTTCCTCACATGCCCAAAATTATAACTAGTCAACCTGAAATGAGCATTTGTTATTCGTAACATTATTAACTTCGTCAGCATCCTTTAAAAATCGAAAAAGGAAAATTTCCAGATTATATTTTTGATTGGTGCTAAAATTTATAGCGTCACAATAAGTTCCGAAATACCGCATTTTGGAAGTGCTTCTCCCCTCCCTATACGCATAGACAATCGTCTCGCAGTATGTTATGTTTATACAGGCCAGCCGCTTGGCACGCTGCAGCAGTGAAATTCCAGAAAATCTCTCGGAGTTTTCCTGACTCGTATGTTAGATTGTAGAACCACAATCTAATGTTACGACTCTGAACGCTCATTAACCGTTAGAGAATGCGTGACGTAGGTGCGCAGAACAAGCCTAAACTCTCCTGTCGTTCGTGATTCCAGCTATGGACGCGGAGGACTTACGAAGCGTCAGGTGTAGAAGGTCTCACAATCTCACAAGTCAGCACTACGAGTGAAGTTCATGTGCAGCGGCGCACGGTGTTCTCTTACGTCCGGAGGTGGTAAGCGGTAAAATGTGTAGGAACCGCGAGGTCGGCGGGGGAGGTGGTAGGTGGTAGCCAGCAGGGCCATCTACCGGAGAAGCGGCCAGACCTAAGGAATGCGCGCCATCTGTTATTTAACATGGCCCTTGACCTGCCCGCAAAGGGCAGCTTTCTCTCTCTCTCTCATACACACACACACACACACACACACACACAGTGTCTGCGCGCGGCTGGAATTTCCTCCATTCTGTAATGGCGGCGGCTGCCTTGCCCCCAGCTCTTCGTTGCAGTCCGGGCGGACCGTCCATTCAAATTTGAATCGAATGAAAATTCCAGGCGCCTGCCCCACCGGCCCTGGCGCGCTACGCACGGCTGCAGACATGTGGACGCGGCGTCCGCGATTCGCGTGGCCCACGTGCGGACACGGCCGCAGCAGCGCTAATTGCCGCCGCTCATTAGGCATGGCTGCGCCGCGGAATGCAGCCCCGGTACTGTCTTGCGCCGCGCCGGCCAAGGCCCCATTTGATTTTTAAATCAGCCTCCGCGGCTAACAATGAGCGCTCCTTTGTATTGTCTCCTTTCGGAGGTCTTCGCGGTAGTGTCACATCCGCAAGGCGCTTGCTGGACTTAGGGCGTTGGTCCCACCACTACATCGACTTTGCGTGTAGAGATCCTCCGTTCATCACAAGGCGCCGATCTGTCAGTGGCACGCTATGCCGCGAGACCTCTATCGTTGCTGGTGCCTGTTGGGCAAAAGTTCGTTCCGGGGTTACACACATCTACGTTTGCTTCCAAGTACTACAGTAAAGAAGCATCGTTTGCTACAGCGGTATAACGGCAGTGATACTCGTACAAGGTGAACGGTAAAATTCAGGAAAAATGTGCAATGAACGAGTGCAACCCGTCTCTTTAGTATTTAGTGCAATCCGCCTCTTCAGTAGTTATTACTGTCGGATGCGAAAGGCGCAACGTTGGACCGGACGAAGAAGATGGGTTGTAGGAATACAGCTCAACATTCTTTTCATAACGACGGTAATCTGCTTAAAACAAAATATAAGACAGCACAAGGTAGTGTCGAACTCATGATAATTTCTTATCGCATCAAGGATGGCCTTCAACACATCAAGAGAGCATGGCTGCTAAGACATGGTACGACTTTCTGCGCTTGTTGTAGAAACCCAACACGACGGATATCTCTCTCTCTCTCTCCCTCCCTCCCTCCCTCCCCCTCCCTCCCTCCCTTCTCTTTTGAAGGTCGTACCATGTTAGAGCTTATTTTCTTCTTCATAATCAATTTAATTATGGGAAACGCAAAGAAACAGAACGTACAAGCATGACATGAAACGTATTCTTACATGATATTTTCAATATACTCACTTGGTTATGCACTTTGCACGAGGAGTCGGACAACATGTTACTTCCCCCCGCATATATCTCACGTATTGACCACGAGGAGAAAATTCGAAAAATTAGAGCCAGTGCAGAGGCTTACCGACGCACTATTCGCGAGTGGAACAGGGTTGGAGCGATCAGATAGTTGTGCCGAAAGTACTCTCCGCCATACACCATTAGGTGACTTGAGGAGTATGATGTAGATGTACAGCAAGTTGTAATTCTTAGATTCACCGTCAATGTTTGTTACTCCAATTGAACGAAGGTAATGTTGACATGTGATTCACTTCATTGCTTAACTTAACATGCCACTAACTTAATTGCTCTGCCAGCATCAAGCAAGTAGCATCAACCGTTCACAGACTGTGCAAACTCGTAGCATGAACCGTTTAATATTCATCAGGGACTTGTTATCCGGTACAGTGCAGTAGAAGTGTACTTAAATGCGGAAATGGCAAATGCCAGTTTATTGTACGAATTAGCAGATGGTAATGGCCGTGGCACAAAATGTTTGTATCGAGAGAGATTTCCAAAAGGACGGTGCCCCGACAGCAGGACGTTTGAAGCAAGTGATCGCCTTAAGGAGCATGGAACGTTTAAGCCTACTAACAGACCTCGAAGGACGACGACACTAGCTCAACTGGAGGAAGAACATTTTCGTGTAATTAACGGCAACCCTACCATCTACGTGAAACAACTAACTTCAAGAAGTTATGTTGACCACATGACTGACTGGAGAGTATTGCACGAGAACCTGCCGTATCCGCGCCATGTACAGCTTGTCGGTTGTCTTGCATGTGTACATTTCAACGAATGATTCAGTTAACGTTTGGGCCGTCATTGTTGGTGATAGTTAGTGCCTTATGTTCCGAAACTAGGTGTACCATAGTATAATCTTAACTTACATTGTCTTGTAACAAAAGTTGGTCACGTCCATTGCGTTTAGATTAGCTTGGTATAGATTTCTCGCGGCGCAGGAGGATGGGCGCAGGTGACAGAGCGAGAGATGCTAGGTCATTTACCTAGACTAAAACGTGCAAGTGATATATCACTGGAACTGATGTGAAGACACTATTTTCACGTACATCAGCTGGTCTACTGAAGCATGTTCAGCCAGTTATACATTTGTTTCTGCTAAAGTTTCATCCGGTGCAATATTCGCTTACTGGAACGAAAACCACAAAAAGAAAGTTTCAGAGACCCGATTTCGAAATATCCATCAAAATCGAGTGCTACCTTCTACGGAGATTTAGAACGAACGTGATCGCAAGTCTTTAGCGTGGCAGCATAACTTTGTGACACGTGTGTAATATATTAGAGTTGTTAATCGCGGTCCTGATATTTACTATAATGCTAGCGCTAATAACTGAGTGATACGGCGCGGCCGGCGGCCTTATACGGAGCTTGTGGCATTAGCGAGGTACTTACGGGAGACCGCTCCGCATACGGGCCGGCCGGTGTCGGGCGACTTTTCGCACATATTTTCAACCGACAGGTGGCAGTCGGTTTTTTACAAGCGGGGCGTCCTGGGAGAGGCTCGTCGCGCTGCAGCCGGAAGCTGGAACCGAAAGACAGCGCCGCGCTTCCGGGATTACCTGTCCCCACAGCTGGCCCATTTTCTTCCCGTCTAAGCAGGAGACGCATTTACCTTCCACTTTACCCATCTCGTGAGCAGGTTTGCCGTATGCTAACAACGGGTCTCAGTTGCTTGCACGTATATGTGGTACGCACACCCGATAACGTTTTGGTCAGTGAAACGTTCGCTTTATGATACTTCTACGTATTCTATTTGTATTTGGCTTCAAAATTGGTTCAAATGGCTCTGAGCACTATGGGACTTAACATCTGAGGTCATCAGCCCCATAGAACTTAGAACTACTTAAACCTAACTAACCTAAGGACATCACACACATCGATGCCCGTAGCGGTCGCGTGCCGGCCGCGGTGGTCTCGCGGTTAAGGCGCTCAGTCCGGAACCGCGCGACTCCTACGGTTGCAGGTTCGAATCCTGCCTCGGGCATCGATGTGTGTGATGTGCTCAGGTTAGTCAGGTTTAAGTAGTTCTAAGTTCTAGGGGACTGATGACCACAGATGTTAAGTCCCATAGTGCTCAGAGCCATTTGTAGCGGTCGCGCAGTTCCAGACTGAAGCGCGTTCGTTTTAGTTTCTGTTCACCGGGGATCGAAGAACTAGGTTCCTGTCTGCCTAAATGCTTTAGTATTTTCTCCCTTGAATGGGGAAAGGAAATTCTAAAACTGTGAGATTTTCGCCACCATCCTTCGTGGTTTTGTCACTGTGTGTTGCCTTATTAGACCAATTATTTGTGCATATACGCACTGAGCGCGCCAGGATTTTTCTTTCACCTAGATTAATGCTTTCTTTCTACGTTGTTGTTGCGCCGAAGAAATAGTTTGGGAAAAAATAAAAGCCTGATTATCGCACTGTGAAGGCTTCTAGGGAGTCATGCAGTCGGAAAATTATGTTTACGACCCAAATCGTGTGTCCAGTGGGTGAACAATTTCTGCACGAACGTTGTTTGGTGACGAGTGCGAAATAGGGTTTCTGTTTGGGAGAACTGTAGATATTCTGAACCGCAAATCTCCTTGTTTACTTTTGTTTCCGGAGATGAGACAGCATCTACCGAGATAGTTTGCGTGGTTGGCAGTGTCAATATGATGTACTGCGCAGCCTATAGTGAACTGGTAGATGCTGAGGAATGCCAGAGAATCGTGCTGCGCCATGTACAGCGGAGGAAAAGCTTCCTCGAAAATGACAGGGGAGGTCTTAGCAGCTGTGGTCTTCCCTTGCGGTTTCTCCACCAACCACGGCGAGCCAGTGTCGAGAAGCCTTGTTCCATGCTTCGTGGGACGCTCTGTCTTCAGCTCTCTGAAGAACGCAGAAATTACAACTGTGAATACAACCATGTTGAAGGAGGAAAAACAGTTGTTCAGTTATGTCTGTGACATTGCCTCTCTAATTTTATGAGAGTGATAGTCTTGAGTGCAGTAATATGTTCTTAGATTCACTTAATGAAAAATATGACTCTTATATTCTCCATAACACTTGTGTTTTAGAGGACTGTCGCTTTGCGAAGGGATAATGTTTAAATAAACGTCCAGCCAACCTGGTTTAAGTTTTTCGTGGTTTCTTTAAATGACATCATAAGAATAGCGCGATGACATTATTCACAACGGGGCTTACGCTTGTAATAGCCTTAATGTTTTCTGTTGTATCTCCTCCAACTGTAATTTGTTAAGGTGACCTGCATGACGTTGTTGCGGCGGTGTATCGACAATAGAGCGAACTGCTTTGTCGAAACCTTTGTTTCACACGCTTTAATACATACAGTGTTTGCAAGGAACCGATGGATTGCCTTGAACTTGTGTGACGGTTTTCAGAGTCGCCCTCTTCTTTTCGTCGTCAGCTGTACTGAATGCGGCTACGGTAGAAATAACTGAAATAATTGAGCGCTGTGTGTTGTACGAAGCCCAAAGACACTATTACAGAAATACCGCAGTCTTACAAGATTGAAATGATCTGAGTGTAATGTACTCGTAAAAAAATTCTATTGCAGACTGCATCTGGACCCTATCCAACAGGCAGTGGAGGAAAACCATTTTTCCTTATGTTACATGGTACACGGAGACACTTGACCGTACAACAAATCTTTCCCGTCCACCTTCCATTCATGCATTGTGTTAAAGAATCATAAGTACTCAAAGTTGGCGCTTCAGGGTGTGGGAGTGTAAAGATTTGTGTGACTATGAAATGTTCTGAAAATGTTTGTACTTCTACTGACAGAAAATGTGATTTCTCGTTGTAGCTAAAATGCATCGGAGGGCAGTTAACTGGAACTGTTTCGAAATAGACTCGTACCAACGCGTATACACTCATAAATCATCCGTGATTCGGTAAATGATGCGCAGCTCATTTTTAGTAATGATCATGATCCGTTTGATAATCATGCAGTTAATTTGCTCGACGTGTCGGAAGTCCACATTGACCGAGATGAAAATAGAAAAACTACGACTCCTGGAGTTGGCTTTGAGTACCCAACGTAAACTTTTTCAGGAAACACCAGTAAACTGAAGATAATTTAAGGAATTCCTTCCGTTATAAAACAGTTCCAAATGTCGGATTAATTTGCCAATTTGTTAATGTTAAATGTTTGACGTTGAGCACGCAAGCGAGAAAAAAATTTCGTAAAGTCTTGACATTATGTGTAAAGTTTGTTGGAAATCGCCAAGTGCTCATATTGTCGAAAACTGGATGAATAAAGTCCTGGTATCTGCGCGCCGTCAGTTGCACTGCCCCAGGACACACAGTTCCTAATTGTAACTCTTGTCTTATTGTGTTAAACCTTTAACATAAGATTATACTTCTTAGTGAGCAGATTATAACAGCATGTTAAAATTTTAAATTTGATGAATAATAACGCGATATATTGAAAAATTAAATTTTTGTTTCCTCTGGATGCTGTTAGGTAGGCAACCTGGAAGTGGTACCTATTTTCGGGATAGTCGCTTAGTAACTACGATGTCTCCGGCGTGCGTGTGAGCAGGATGCCGTCAGCATATCTGTGGCTATTGCGAATGAAATGAGTTGACTGCATTGAATGTTATAGTAATGTGCGAACATTAAGACGACCAACGTTAAAACATTTAAATGCGCTGAGTGCATAACCTACGAGGTAAAAACAGTTCTTCACTTTATAAAGAAAAATAAGGATGAAATTGCAGCCGATGATAAATATGTCAACAGATTTCGAAGATGTGGTGGAATGTAGTAATTTTAATTTGTGAAGCTACCTACCATATCTGTTCTGTACGTAAGGGAAATGATACATTGCCTCGAAAGTTTGGATTGACATCAACAGCAAACAAAGGACGCCTGCTCGATGGTGTGATAAAGACAATGTATACTCGTTCCAACTCTACAAAATTAGGTCTCGCATAGTCAGTCCCAGAACCATTCTCTGTCCCGTCCCATTGCATTCTCTTCATTACATCGACCGAGTATGTATTTGTTTAATTCTCATCAATGTTTATGTGTGAGGTGCCCTCATGAAGAGCCGCGAACTCGTGGGCAACAAATGAGGAGGCTGTATAAATGGTGGTAAGGGGGGGGGGGGGGGGGCTGGGATTCGCTTTGACTCCTGTCTGAAGCAAAGGCCGCCGACGAGATTGTGGCCCTCGGCCTGTTTTGTTTGACGCGCCGCTGTGCCGTTGTGTGCTTTTGTTTTCGTGCGCTGCGCCAATGTTTGTACGCTTTTCTTTCGCGCTTTAGAAAACTTTTCGAAAGCGTCTGTGTTTCACATCGTTTGCCACAACCTACACGCTCTTCGCTCTGAGAAGCATTCAGAAACACTCCCTTGGGAACATTTAACATCTTTTTCATCCACTTTCTACTTTGCGGTAAATAATTAAAGGCAGTTTTTCACATTTCTCTCGGCTCGCTGTTAGCAGTACTGTCCCGGTTGACTTAAAGAAAGCACATGTCAACGACAACAATCGAGGCTCCCATTCGAGACAGCAAGCTGCGGAATGCTCTGCAAATTAAGGAGCAGTCCAGTAAGCGTTATATTGGTAATATAAAGCCTAGAAAAGCGCCTAGAACCGCTCGGCCACTCTGGCCGGCCTTAGAAAAGCAAGTGGTATCGTGTCCTAAGGGAATAGAAGTTGCTAAGAAGATACTCTTATGACCATGTTTTCCCCGTTTATCCGTTCTTGTAAATCTGATGAACATAAATTAGTGAAAGATACTTCTATAGTTCACATCCAGCTGATACTATGCCTACTCAACCACCGAAAGTGCAAAATGGTTCATAAATATCAGTATGATACCGAGCGGCCCTGAAAAGCCGATGCTGTGTTCAAATAACTGTGACACAGGACCAGAGCTTGGCGTTGCTTCAGACAGTCGTAGCTCCTTCGTGAACCATGCTGTCACATACGTATTCGAGGCCCCGAAACTTCTGAATACGCAAATATCTACTACACTAATTTAAAGAGGAGGTTTAGTCTGTATTGAAAACTATGAAATAAAGGTAGATGATGCATTTAAATGTTGCACCGAGTCTGGGACTCTTTGCAGCGAGAGGTTACCGGGAATGTCGCTATAATTCTTGGGAACATTCTTAGGAGTACCGTCTCAGAGTCACCCGAAATTATCTTCCGGTGATGGAAACCGGCTTTTGCGGAAAGCGCTGTCGTCTGCTGTCTTCAAATGCGCTGGAGAAACTGATGAAGACGGTGAGAAGAAGAACGATTGGTGTTTAAGGATACAGGGTACTTATAAACGGTGGAAAAATCGAAATTTTTTTATGACTTTATTAAATTCAATAGTCTTTCCTGATTACACTGATATATATATTATAGGGTTTCAAATGAAAAATGACCTATATATACCAAATTTTAAAGTTACGGCCATGTATGCCGCCACGCCCTCTTTATTTCTGGTACAGAAACCAGTGTTTTTTCAAAAAGAACTGTGAACTTTCTGTTCCCAGCAATTATACGTATGATACATTGTATTTGTTGGTAACAGTGCAGGTTTCTAGTGTCTGTGAATGACTATCTTTGCTAGTAAAAATGGCTCTGAGCACTACGGGACTTATCTGAGGTCATCAGTCCCCTAGAACTTAGAACTACTTAAACCTAACTAACCTAAGGACATCACACACATCCATGCCCGAGGTAGGATTCGAACCTGCGACCGTAGCGGTCGCTCAGTTCCAGACAGAAGCGCCTAGAACCGCTCGGCCACACCGGCTGGCCTTTGCTAGTATTTACTTTTGTTTCGCTGAAGCAGTTTGTTCACGTGTTATTGAGTGTTTGTTGCCCAAGTGCTACATGTATATGTTGAAGTACATATCCTTTAATGTGCAATAAATACGAACTATGCCACGCGTCAAGAAATTCAATAAAAGGAAATTCCGTGGTGACCAGTTCACAAACAAAACAAGCCACACTGTTGAAAGTTACCTATTTATCTGTTCTTCAGCGAAGAAACTCCCACATGGCACGCCTTCTGGTGATACAAATTTTTGTGTTAACAATGACGCTGTTTGTAGTGGATTTGTTGTTGATGTGGGCATCTTATCTTCTTTGATAAAGGAAGTCGCGAAATGTAAATAATGTGATGGTGTAGGCTGCCTGAAAATAACAACAACAAAGTAGCAGGAAGGGTTTAGTGTAAAAATTAGTTGTTCTGTGTAGATCCTCCAATAAATGTACCTCGAAAATGACTTCGAGCATTGTGCATAGTTCATATGATGTGAATTTGAAGTTAGTGTATGCAATGCGTGCAATAGGAAAAGGAAAAAAGGCTGCTCAAACGTTCTGTGGTTTGATGGACCTTCCTCCACCTCCCACTAGGTTCAGCAAGTACATAAAACTACTTTTAGGTGCCTTGACGGTTGTGTCTAAAGCACCTATGAAACGTGCAGTAGAAGAAACTGTAAATATTGGTGGAACCAGGGACATTGCTGTTGCACTTGATGGGGCATGCAACGTCGAGGACATCGTTCCTTGAATGGTGTTGTAAGTGCTACTTCTCTGGAGAACGGAAAAGTTGTTGATGTTGAGTGCTTATCTAAGTACTGCCACACCTGCCATGGTAACACTGAAGGACACATTGAACATCAGTGTTCTAAGAATTATGATGGTTACAGTGGAGGTATGGAGTGTGATGGAGAACTAAAAATATTTCAGAGGTCGGTGCCCGTTTATAACGTTGAATATACAAAGTACCTAGGCGATGGGGACTCTAAAGCTTTCATTAAAATTAATGAGTTCAATGATTATGGTGATACCTTGGTAACAAAACTGGAGTGTTGTGGACATGTGCAAAAGAGGATGGGTGCTAGATTAAGGAAGTTACGAAGAGTAATGAAAGGAAAGTTGCTATCTGATGGAAAATCTCTGTCTGGCCGAGGCAGATTGACAGAAACTGAAATAGACTTCTTCAGAGGTATTATGGACTGGCCATTAGACGAACTGTACCTGTGAATGATGTTACAGCAATGAGAAAAGCTGTATGGCCACCTACTTTCATAAGTTGTCCACAGATGAGCACCCTGTTCACGGACTTTGCGCTAAAGGAGCAGATTCTTGGTGCGGTTACCAAAAAGCAAAAGAAAGTGGTCAAATATACCATCATAAGCATTCTCTTCCTGAGTGTTATGAATGAAATAAAACCAATTTTTAGAGACCTGAGTGACCCTGTTTTGCTTAGTAAATGTCTTGATGGGGGCAGTCAGAATACAAATGAAAGTTTCAGCCATTTCGTATGGGAAAGATTACCGAAGAATGTTTTTATATGACTAAATACATTAATAAAAGTTGGTGTACTAGATGCAGTGATAATGTTTCAATGATGGAGTGATGGGAAAGTTGGAAGTCCTGAGAAATTTTGGCATAAAATGTGGCTCTAATATGGAAGATCAGTTGCTTGCGCGTGTCAAACAATGGGTGCATGAAGCTGAGAGATTCGCTCTTCAAGTTACTAAAGAAGCAAGAAGCGCTGAAAGGAATGCCAAGAGGAAGCTTGAAGATAAAGAAATGCTGCAGGATGAAGACTATGCTTCAGGAATGGTTTGAGGCACAGTTTAATTGGACTCATACCTTCATTCGCAATTTCCGCAAGTTATATTTTTCAGAATTCAGGTACAAATACTTCCTACAGTTTATAAAGCATTGCTGTAATTTTTTCTCTGTAACTTGCAATAGTCCCCACTTATGTAGTAGACCTAAGCTTTATCGCAGAATATAACATTATTATTAGGAAAAAGTTACAAAAATTAAAATGTAAGATGTGATATTTTTATCTCTGTAATATACATAATAAGTCGAAGTAAATAGATCTGGTACCTTAGCCATCATTTCATGCACATCTGGTAAAAATGTGGTCACCTTCAAATGCATAACACTGGATTAAATGGTACCTCAATTTGGGGAAGTATGTCCTTTCAGTGAAAATTTGAAAACATAATTGGCTACGCACTTTCTATTATTATTATATATACATCATCATGCGTGGAGCTGAATGAATAGCGTACAAGTATACTATAGCCGTTAACCGAAGTCCAAATAGCTTAACACATAGAGATGAAAGATAATGTAACATTATCCACGACGGTGGTAGTGCGGATGCTGTATTCGGCTTTGAGTGTAGTGGTCAGTGTAGGACACAATGTTCAACTGGAGAAATTCGCCGTTTCCTTCCTCTAACGTAATTGGTGCCCGAAGTGATAGTTCTTGTCTTGTCGAAGGGATTACGCGAACAATAACGTAAGTACGTGTACATAGATTGGGACTTACCCAAATTAAGAAAAACGGTGGGGGAAGGGGAGCCAGTGAAAATCTGAGCAGAAGAGCAGCATTGTACACTGGCGTATTTGAAGTGCTGGTTGGGAACTTTGCCGGACTGTAGCAGGGAGCCGAGAAGGTCGGTGAGAGGGTAGCGCGGCTTAAGCGGAGTAACAGCGGCGAACGGCGGCGCCCGCGGCCGGAACAGGCGGTGTGTCTGCGCGGACGGCCACTGCGAGTGACGGCGGGTAAACAGCAGCAGGCGAGCAAACAGTTGGCCGGCCTTCTTCCCGCGGCCGCCTCAGCGCCGCGCCGCGCCGGGCTGCCTCGCCTCGCCTCGCCTCGCCTCGCCTCGCTCCGCTCCCCTTTCCCGGTCCACCGAGCAGAAATTGATAGGATAAATTCCGCGCTCTGAATTGGCTCCGGCCAACCGGAAAACTCCGGCGAGCCGCCCGCCAGCGCTGCGCCAAGTTCTCCGCCGAGCTCACCCCCGCTCTAACCCCGTCACCCCTCACCCCCTCATCGCCGCCGCTGACGTCCGGCACTGCTGCCCCTGGCAGCCAGCCCCCGCCCGGTACTTGTAACAATGTATTTTGGCTAAGTCTGCAGCCCCCTACTGTGGACTTATCCCCCTCATCATCATCGTGTCTGCTTTTTCCTCGCACCCTTTCCCCGTCATTGTTCTGCTTTAGGGAGATATAATCTAGTGCAAGTAATCTATTGGTTCATTGTATTGTGAAATTCGATAGCGTTTGGGGTCGGACGGGGGTGGGGGAGTTGCTGTGGTACAGGCTACTAAAGTAGTCAGGAGGGCTGCCGTCCTGAGGTCCTCGATTGCGGCAACACTTTCTTCATTTACTGTCTCAGTAAAAATTTATCACGCATCCTCAAACAAGGATCTCTTAGCTTGTTTGAATTATACTTCATCGCTGCAAGTGCAGTGTCTTACACTGAATTCGTACTTGACCTCGTGAAATGGTACGAAAAAGAGAAGTAGTATGACTGTTTAATGCAAAACTTGATATCAGTTTCACTAACCTTAAAATGTTAACTGAAACTCTCTTTACTTTATTAGAAAAAAATTCGATTTATATCCGCTGCCGACGATGACAGAGCATCATACCGTTTTCGCACCTTTACCGGTACCCCAAACTAACATAAGACTTCATAGTGTGCAGTTCTTCTGGTCTTCACCCCACCTTTCCACAAGATGACACCATGTTCTGCTTCGATCTACTTTTCTGTCTTAAATCCTTGTTCCTTAGTGTAGTTTCTGTCCTATTGATTTATCAAAGTAAACGAAAAGGCACGTTCCTCCTGCGAAATTCTTTCTGAACAAAATTTCCTTAAGAGAGCCTTTCATTCTTTAAATATCGTAGCTCTAACTTATTCGTGCGTAGTTCCATCCATATCTCTGTGTGTATTACTTAAATTTTCAATGACGCATTTTAATTTCGTTGAGCAACGCTCAGTTTGACGATGTGGTTGAATCAATTCTTCAATATTGTTCTTATAGAAAATTTCAATTTTACTCTACAAAAATTCATTTGTTTCTATGATGAAGGGGCACTATTTGCGTACTTTGCCAAGTTTCCTTCGTCGTATTGAGATGAATTACTTCCTTTCTTACTGCACCTGTTCAACAGTAATAAAAGCCAGTTTGTTAAATCTGTCTCTGACTTGATGGTGCCCATTTCTAGATTGGTAAGTTCGTTTTCTAATCTATACGCATGCTCACTTCTATCCATTGACAATCTACAAGTTACGAATTAACTCCCGATATACAGGCTATTCTAGCAACTAACGTTTCGTTTTTAACTTAGTGGCTCATCGCTTTCAGTTTTGCCGTTAGTGAATGATACGTTTTCCCCCTTCTGATTCTCAGAGTGCCGATTCACAAGAGGACAGTACGCTACGGGAGGTCGGCAACACATTAACGAAGTTTTTGAATAGACGTCTTCGTCATCCTTGCATTCCGTGTAATATCTGTACTGAGCGTCGGTCCTTCCTCAGACCACCACAGCCACCAACCACGCACACTGGTAGGTGGTCTGATTTGATTTTCTACACGGGTGAAGGGCATTGAAGTGGAGGAGCAGCAGCAGCACGAGCTAACAGGTGCTTATTCAATATCTGTGCGTGCAGGAAGAGGGTGCTTCATAGTCCTTAGTCCATCACCCGTAGAAATATCTCCAGTCACGGAAACAATTTCCATGGACATTCGTCCGCCTCATAAAATCGCCATTAAATTGTTCCGTGACTGGATAACATTTTCATAAGCATTTTGTGCCGCGCGCCGTACCGGATTGACGGTCCCTGAGAGAATATTTTTGTGACGGATTATTGTAATTTGCGTGACGTCACGCGAGGCGACCCATACGCGACCTATGTCTGAGGGACGCAGTCGTACTGCCTGATTTGTTCGCCCTATATTCCTTTTGCTGTTTGCGTCAGTGCTTTCGACGTCCGAGTTTGAAATAAATTTGAAAACATCCTGTTTTGAATATAACACAAGTAGTTTCGATGGCCGACTGCTGTTAGTAGAAATCTCGAAGTAAGTACGGTAATGTCAAATGCTGTGGAGAAAAGGTGCAGAGCAGGGGTGATTTCAGAAGTACAGTCCTTCGTTACCAGACTTTCACTGATTCTGTTCCAGCGTATGTGATCTCAGAGAGGGCACTGGTTATCGTTCTGCCGTGTTTACTAGCAGTAACGAACAGTCACATAGCCGTTGTGGGTAATCTGCATTCTTAGATGAGAAACACTTAATTCATTACACTTCATAAATTAACTTTCTCTCTTGCGAGTTCAAGTTTTTTATTTACAACTGTCGAGATTATCAGTGAAATATTTCAAGCAGCGGGCAGATAAGCAAGTTAGGTTAGATAGAAACACTTTCTAGAACAAACAGCACTTAGCACGAGAGTTATAAAAATAACTGTAGCTTTCGTACCGTAGTTTGTAACAAGGATTTTTGGAGTAAGGCACGCAGCAATTGAAGCGCGGAGCAGAAATACCGCTTCAACCCAGCATTTTTTTTCTTTTTGAGAGATGATTTGCGAGGGATTGACTTTAGAAGTTCCGTATGTGACGCAAAATAACGAATTCGAGAAGTTGGTGGGCTTGACCGTTGCCCTCCCATGCCCCGCGATCTTACAAAGGTCCGGGAATCCCCGTTTAAACGAGCTCATTACACACATTTGGACGTGTCTTTCTTGCTGTCCACCACGCGTGCTGCGTCCTTCCCACACACTCCCTAAGACCTTTTTTTTCCTGCCACCCCTTTCTCCCCTTTTTTCGCCATTTTCTCGCTGCACAGAAGAATAGGAAGGGTCAGAAAAGGGACACTGGTAAAAAAAGGATTCTCTTTTTTCGTGCGAGAGTATTATAGACGACGGGAAGGGTTGTCCGAGGGTGGGAGGGAGATTGCTTACTTAAACAAGCGGGCCGTGAGCGCAGGGCAGGGCAGGGCAGGGCAGATGCGCCCAGATGCCTCTCCTCCCCGTCCGCGGGCTGAGTGATGTCACTGACAGAACTGCCTTTGATGTCCAGCCTAAGGGGCGAGGGGTGGCTCCGCTGGGGAGGGGGATGTTTAAATAGGAAAGGCGGGCGGGGAGTTTAGCAGCGCTGATGGAACAATATTCAAACAGAGCGCTGGCCGGCCGCGGCGGGCCCCGGTTAGCCGGCCTGGCTGCACTTGATCACAAAGAAACTTGCCTCACTTACACACTGCAGCACGGCCGCATTAATTAATTTTATATACACTCTGCCCGCGCGCCGGCCGAGCCGCCCTCACAGCGCGTCGTTTATTGAATTTCTTGTTCTGTCGATTTTTTAGCGCAAGAAGGAACGGCAGAGCTGAGAAAGAACAGGAGAGAGGGAATAGTAGGATGAATGGTCGAAGAACAAAGGAGGAGACGGAGAACGCTGGCAATAAGACGCGCTCATCACAAACACAAATATTGGTCGGCGTCCGCGAGCGGCGGTGTAATAACACGTAATGACGGGCGGGCTGTCATTACGGGAGGACGGCCAGGTCTGCAAACAGCGGCCGGGCCGGCAGCAGTCGTGGGTGCTCGCGTATCAGGCGCCGAACACGCGGGCAGTCGAAGTCTGCCGACTCGAATGTGTTGACATCGAGCGTACACGAAGAAGAAGGGAGGTGCAAATGGTCGGAGACTAGTTTGAGCGGCGAGAGAGTATTACAGGAATTTTGTAAAAGACGTACTGTCAGTGATTAGGAGAAAGAGGCCTACATCTCGCAAGAACTTGGTTAGATAAATAGTTGGACCATCTTTCAAAGTAGAAACTGCAAGTATTCTTCACGTTCCTGCGTATCTTCGCCGTAGAGATTGTGGAGATAAAATCAGCAAATAATAGCTCGCGCAGGAACGTTACAACGATAACTCTTGCTACGCTCCTTCAATGAGTAGAATAATATATGGCACAAAAAATTACTTGTGCCACACCAGAGGTTCGAGGGATATATTTATAGAGGGCAGCCGCTGGCAGGCTTTTGGGTTGTGAATTCGAGCCTCTCTGGGACAGTACGCTAATGATTTTACTCCAGTTGATTTTCCACGTTGGAAGTAGCTACCTCTTCCAACACATCTGACGTGCAATTCACTATAGGTGTGTATCGTCGCGTATGCAGCAGTCTACAGCCCAGTAAAAGTGAATTTTGTGTGTTTGTGTATACTGACGTCGTCGCCGTGGCTTTAGCTTCTTGCTTTTCCGAGTTCGCCTAACACGGTTTGCATGATAGTACATTATATAGGTAGAGATTGGAGCACCAGTAGTTGATTACTACTGTTGTCCACAAGACATGGCTACCAGGAGAAAAAGGTTAGACTATGTTACTAACGAATGATAATTGTCATCCCATCTAATTACAAGGATAATTTTGGGATGCATTTGTAAAATGGTCGTTTCTTTTCTGACGTCCTTCAGCGCCGTGGTTCTTCAAAAGATTACGAAAACTCAGAAGACGTCGGATGTGATAGTCGAATCCATTTTTTATTTTTTGTAGTGATGTTGAGTGACACCGATTTGACTGACTCCCTCAAGACTACAGCCACTAAACAATTGTCTGAAAGTCCTTCATACGCTGCCGTGTTCTTTGTCTGCTAATATCCGAGGCGATTCAGCTGCCCCTACCGATGTCGCTTCATGTAACTCGCAATGTTATATCTGGCCTTCAAAAACCACTCACGACGTTTTCGTATTCTTTCGTTCGCTGTGCAAACCAGTAGTTCAACAGGGCCTTTTTGAGGGAATTTAATGTAGTTAAATTTTATACTGGGATACGTTTTCGGTAGAGGCCGTATTTTTCGAATTATTCAAGAAAAACGTACAAAAGTGATCTCTAGACGCACCGCCACTCCCACACACAGCCCCCATGGGTCAGGATTTCTAGTATGTTGTTAATGGCACTCCCTCCTACCACTGTACAAAAATTTGCGACTTCACAAAACTACTTTCCTCATTCGACCTTTTTTTGTCTTCATTGAGTGGCCTTATTACGCCACCGGCTTAGTCGAGAACTTACAAATTGTAAAATTGACGTTTGCGTAAATTTTACATGACAATTTTGTGAAGATTAACATCATAAAGTAAACAATTACATCATTGTATTCATCAGGCCTTCTGGCTACGAAACTGCAGTGCTTGTAAGGGTTAAGTTTGGATCGAATTGTCAATGTAATTAAATTTAGCGTAACGTTTACAAAAGTCCTTTCTCTTTATTACCCACACGGGCACGTTCAAATCAATAATATTACTGAAATAGTCGACTATGTTGGTGATTTAAAAGCCCAAACAAGAGAGACCAAAACAGATGGAATAGCCCAAACAAGAGAGACCAAAACAGATGGAATATCGGGATTACTTGAGTTGCTTTTGATGGTCACTTTTGTACATTTTTATTGAATAATTCGGAATCCGTGTCCTCCAGCGAAAATGAATTTTAACTACATTAAATTTCATACAAAAAGATCTTATTCATTTTGTTCTGTAGGACTAATAGCTGGCGCGTAGCGAGCGTGAGAATATGAAAATCTCGCGCATGGTTTTTGAGGGCCAGATATAACATTGCAGGTTGCATAAAACGTGTAAGCATTTCAAGAAAATAACAAAAGAATAAATTTCGGTATCAAAATTATATCATTGTCGTCGTCGTGCAGACGTTTGAGATCCACTGCTGGATAAAGGGGTGGCAGGCGGTGGTACGCAAGGACATTTCAGGTAGTACGCGTACAGGTGAACAAAACACGCATTGATATGAGGAAATTGTTTTTTGAAAGAAGCATCTGTATATTGCTAAAGAAAATAAACTTACCGCAGAATGTTTGTAGACGTTCTTTCATCACAATCTAAATTTGAAAACCGACTTACTGATTGTGAGTTCTTATTTAACGTCAAACTTTCATTTGATTATGATTTGTTTCGCTTTTTGGACTCTAATTTACTAATCTCCATGTTCAGTTTATTACTCTCGTGCACAACTCGTTTATATTTACTTCAAAAATGGTTCAAATGGCTCTGAGCACTATGGGACTCAACCGCTGAGGTCATTAGTCCCCTAGAACTTAGAACTAGTTAAACCTAACTAACCTAAGGACATCACAAACATCCATGCCCGAGGCAGGATTCGAACCTGCGACCGTAGCGGTCTTACGGTTCCAGACTGCAGCGCCTTTAACCGCACGGCCACTTCGGCCGGCTGTAAAACTTACTCATTGAATATTTGTATCAGAATCGGCTTACTTTAATTTTATATTATTTGCTACATGTAAGGTGGAAGAGATCAGTGTTTAACGTCCTGTCGACAAGAGGTCACTAGAGACGGAGCATAAGCTCTGATTAAGGAAGAATAGGGAAGGAAATCGGCCGTGTCCTCGTTAAAGGAACTATCCCGGCGTTTGCTTTCTGCAATTTAGTGAAATCACGGAAAACCTAAATCAGGATGGCCAGCCCGTCGTCCTCCCAAATGCGAGTGCTGTTTGCTAACCACAGCACTACCACAATCGGTTTGCTACATGTAAGTATCATATGAGAACCTGAACGACTCTGTAAAAAAGTGCTTCCATGAAACCGTATTGCTTGTGAGTGTCACATTTCTTCCATACATAGAAGGTGATCGGCAGGACGCAAAAACCGTATGTTTGTGTGTGTGTTTTCAGCAGAGAGCAAGTTGACGAAAATTGTCCCCCCCCCCCCCCCCCCCCGGCCCTGTTCCACACTCCTGCGGCAGTGGTCGCTCAACCTTCCGAGTCCCTCTCCCCCATTCTTCACTGCCTTCTGGGTTCGCTAAGAATTGAATAAGCTGTAGTGGTATGCCCAAATTTCTAAAAATGTGAAGTGGTACGCATTGACAAAAGGTCTGGGAACATCAGCTCTAGACTGATCTTTTCTTCAGCAATATGCATACATGTCGCTCTTGCATGTTATCTAATGTCGTCTACCCATCTTCCATGAGGTGATCTCTCGATTTATATATTTGAATCTAGCAAAGAATATCATTGTTCGCTGCCATCTCTTTCTCTGGCTACATGTTTCGCCTACCCTCGTATCATTCTCCTTATGTACTTCTTTCTGCTTCTAGAGTCATTTTATTCTTGTTAACTGTTCTGAACATGCCTCTCTCCCCTGCTCTGTAGTTTTTGAATGGCTTGACCATTAAAACCCTCAGTAATTTAGTAGTTTAGGAGATTATCGATTCTTTAACCCTCTAATATACTAACGTGCTAGTGTATCAATTTTCCACTCTCTGTGAGGAAAAATCCTAGATAGCGATGACATGAGGTGCTAGGAACGCAAATTCTTCGTTTCATCGAACCCTCAGTACCTCAGGCGCTCTTACGATTCCACCTGCTAGTTCCACTTATACTGGACTGCGTAATTACGCGAAAGACGTTCAGCATTATGGGCACTTTGTTCTGGGTGATTTAGAAAACTACAATAGACCCTAGGAGGTGATCTAGAAAACTACAGTAGACCCTGGGACCCTATTCAGAACGATAACTGTACACACTCTTCTCAAATGGTTCAAATGGCTCTGAGCACTATGGGACTCAACTGCGGAGGTTATTAGTCCCCTAGAACTTAGAACTAGTTAAACCTAACTAACCTAAGGACATCACAAACATCCATGCCCGAGGCAGGATTCGAACCTGCGACCGTAGCGGTCTTGCGGGTCCAGACTGCAGCGCCTTTAACCGCACGGCCACTTCGGCCGGCCACACTCTTCTCATTTCCAGTATTTTCTCTCTAGGGTACGTATTTTGGTATCAGTTTCGTTAATTTACTAACAAAAACAAATATCCTTTAAGTTGTTTTGCACAGCTTCGAAAAAGCGTTTTGTGTGGCATGGCGTAATCCGACTGCTGGATGTCTTGGCACGCACCAGATCCCTTACTTCCTCAGTATTAACTACATATTTAAGAGGCCTTTTAGTTATGGACACTTAGTTTGTACTGTTTTGATTTGTGAATTGCACTACAGGAGCAGCATATGGTGGTATATATAAAAGACACCAAATATGTAGCGTAATGTAACGGAAATCGGAAAAATTAGCCTTGCCGTATTCAGCTGTCGTGTTTGTATACTCTTTACACATATGAAGTTTGTAGTGTTAATGCGCAGTGGGACAGCTTTTGTCCTACACACATTATAAACGTGTGTCCAGCTAACTGTACGTTTGTTGCTGCTAGTAATTCTTCATAAAATTAATTTGACAGTCACACGCAAAGACAGAACAGATCGTGAGAATGACGTATAGATACTGAAGGGAAAAAAGAGGCTAGTGTCTGACGGGATCACGTAATGAGTCCTCGACCTTCGTAATAGTGATGCTAACACTAAACCGAAGCCGATGAAGTTGAAATTGCAGTTCCTTAAGAATACATGGACGAGCAATTTCTTCACGTTTCAGTGTAGTCTATGCTGTAGTTTCGCCTCTTTCATGCGGCTGTGTAACTGGATGGGAGGCGGTTTAAGTTAATGAGTGAGGTTTTTATCACTCGGACAGCCTCCTATTACAGCGGGTGATCGCATTAGGAAACGGTCTGCGCGCGAGTCCTCGGCGTTTCGAACCCGTCACGGCCGTTTCCGATTCTTCACGGGCCGGGCGAGCGCAGCTGGCAATTTTGCGGTTATGGCCAGAGAGGGCGAGGGAGAGAGGGGGCGGTTATTTCTGCGAAAAATTCGCAAACAAGCCGAGCCGGGCCGTAGTGAGGAGTGCGCCTTGCAGACGGCCGCTGCCCACACAAAGGTCCGGCCGAGGCGAGGCAGCGCCGGCCAACGGGCCCGCGGAAAGGGACGAAAAAATCGCGTCGGTAATCCATTTTCTTTGATGTCAGTTAGACTGTCTGGCATTTGCATTATAATGCGTGTAGTATATAGGTTTTTTAATTGAGTTTGCTCTCCCGCGCCTCAAGTCAACCTGCCAGAGCCGCTTTTGTCGGACCAAAAAAGACAAAGAGGGGGAGAGAACAATCTCTCCCATTTTATGTTTTCCGCGAAAAGCCCGTGTGCGTGGCGAAAAAATCTGGCGGCGCTCACACTTGAGTTTTCTGTGCGAGTAAATACAGTAATTACCTGTATGGATTTTTGTTTCATCCCCCGCTTTTTTTCTCCCCCGAGAATTTGTTTTGGGCGTACGTTGTTCGGAGACGCGAGTTTTAATAATGGTGTATCGACCGGGACCGATACAAACGCACGGTCCGTTGGCGCCTGGGGCTGAAAGGTATTAGGAGTGGGGTGGGGGCATAACCGGGTGGCCAGCGTGCTGTGCATAGGCGTGGGCGGCTCGGAACAGGTAGATAGGTTCGCCGCGTGTCTGGGTGTTCCGAGGTTCATTCAGCAAGGACATCCCAAGTCAGAAAATCCTCTACATAGAAATGCAGGGAAAATGCATTCCTTTGTAACCATCGCCGTGAAAAAAATTCACTACTGTCAGGCGCGTACAAAATAATAGTGGAAGCTTTGGGTTGCACTCAAGGACGATTCACAGGACTGGGCCGTGACAGTTGCCGGTTGAGAAATGCTTAGAGTCGTCCTCACGGTATGCTTGTAGCACAAGTTGATACACTCCTTAATAGATAGAAGAATGATGAAAGTCGGAATAGGTTGGTTGAAACCAAAATTATCTTTTCGTCGTCTTGATGATGCTGAATTGTAGTACTGCAATTGTAGTAGAAAAATTTGTGAGTTATTATGTGAGAGAGACTACACGATTAGTACGCGGGAACTACCCAGTTATTGAACAAAGTCCATGTCCACTCAAAGCGAGTGTTTTTTTTTTTCTCGCGTGGGATTAGCCAAGTGCTCTAAGGCGCTGCAGTCATGGACTGTGCGGCTGGTCCCGGTGGAGGTTCGAGTCCTCCCGCGGGCATGGGTGGGTGTGTTTGTCCTTAGGATAATTTAGGCTAAGTAGTGTGTAAGCTTAGGGACTGATGACCTTAACAGTTAAGTCCCATAAGATTTCACACACATTTGGACTTATTTTTTTAAGTAAATGTTTTGTTTATGCGTGAATGGTTGGTTTTGCGGATATGTGCCGAACGGCTGCTATGAACGTGTGAAACCATTAGTGATGATTGCGAATGGAAGATTTAGATTTGTCTTGGAGAAAAGCAATGTATTCGTAATTAGAGTAACACTGGAGACCCTAGTGCAAGCAGTTCTAGAGTATTGCACCAGCATTGGGAATCATAAAAGTAGGCATTACAGCAGACATCGAATGAATTCGGAGACTAGCTCCTAACTGTTCGTTAACAAAAATGATGTTAAGGAGTCAAATGGGGATCTTTGGAAGAAAACCCGACGTCATCTGCAAAACTGTTGGGCAATTTAGAGAATCGACATCCGAAGAAAAGCGTGCGACAGTCTTCTGTCATTATTGTATGTCCCACGTAGAATCGTGAGGATAAAAACAATCGGAATTGCTGCCAGATGACGTCGACATCTTTCCAAAATATTTTGGCTGACAACCAAAGTTTCGTGGCATGTCGATGTCATCCAGCTGCAATCCCGAAACTTAATGAAATTCTTATCACGCCGGTAAACATTCAAGAATCACAGAATAACTAGAAATTGAGCACACGCACTGGCATCTGAAGTCAGTTTTTCCCTTGCTTCAACCGTGAATGAGATACGTAAGAAAATCGCTACTATTGTCAGTGTACAGTGGCTCTCATAGAAATATAATTGGCTGTACCTATTCATACCAGCCGGCCGGTGTGGCCGAGCGGTTCTAGGCCCTTTAGTCTGGAACCGCGTGGCCGCTACGGTCGCAGGTTCGAATCCTGCCTCGGGCGTGGATGTGTGTGATGTCCTTGGGTTAGTTAGGTTTAAGTAGTTCTAAGTTCTAGGGGACTGATGACCTCACATGTTAATTCCCATAGTGTTCATAGCCATTTGAACCATTTTATTCATACCAAATTAAGAAATTTATCCGACAAATGAAAATAAAGATTCCGATGTCTTAATAGTTGAAACTATCTACAACAACTTCAACTCTCGCTTTACTTGTTGGATATAGATTCTCTATCGCTTAGATATGAGTATGTCTTACTGGCGTGGAAACGGTCCGCGTACCCGTGCTGTGTTGCAGGTATGACAGCACTGGAGGACACTAATCGACTGGTAGTGTCGGCAGGCGGAGGGACTAGCCAGATTGAGGGAGAGAGAAGTGCGCGGCTGCCCTAATAAGCGGCGGCTGCGGCTGCGGCTGCCACGCTGTCATTACCGCCGCCACTTGAGGGTGTAGCCAGTAATATTTGATGAGCGCCCTATACAAACGTAATCCGCGGGCCGAGGGTTGTGCGAGCGCGCTTTGTGTATCGGTTCGGCCGTAATGGCCGGCCCGGCATGTTTGATACGTGCTCTCTCGTCTCAAGTGCGGCGCGCCGTCTGGAGCCGAGGGGGCGTGCAGCTGCTGAGCAGCTCCGCGTCTGTAGGGGCCGGCAACTCCGCGCCAAGAGCACTAAATCAGCGCGTACGTGTATACTCTGCAATAGCTGTACAGTACATGACAGAGGCTACATCGCACCAGTATTGACATTTTTCTTTACTATTCCATTAGCGTACCGATCGAGGGAAATATGACTGTCAGCATGCCTCTGTGTGTACTTTGATCTCTGTTATCTTATTCTCTTGATCTCTAAGCGAGATACACGATAGTGCCAGCGTAATGGTCGCACTTTGTGGGAATACATCATCTATAAATATACCCACCAGTTTCGCGAGAGCTACGTCGTCGCTCTTTCAAGCACTCTCACGTACGCTTTCCGAGCAGTTCTGTTATACTTCCGTATGGGCTGCACCGACCTGTCAACTATCCTAGCGGCGCTTCTCTGAGTTCATTGGTTGTCTGTTACCACACTGGGAACAGTGCTCTAGAACGAATCGCTATTCGCAAAGATACATACACTAAACTCTCTCGCTTCCGATACGGGAACAAGAAATTCAAGTTCTGAAGTTGGCAGAATACTGCTCGAAGTTGTACAGAATATTAAGAGGCTTTGACTGAAGAACAGTGACTTTACAAGAGATGTGGAGTGTGTATTCGGGGTGAGGGTGATCTGTGGTCAAATTCAAAACGTAAACTCAGGCTGTCATATATTTTCATTAGTATTTTATAAAATGCAATGAGAAAATTTGACAGTGCCAACTACGCAGAAGCTGGAACGTACGTGAACGAAGGGTTCATAATTTACATGCATGAAAATCTTGATATAACTCGTGGAATGTTCGAGAAGGATTACAGTTCGTTGTTATAAGCAAACAATTTCTGAAACAGTGCCTGGTAATGTAGAGGGAGAGAGTTGATATGATTTAGGGTATATACAAACGACTTGTGGCTGATTCCGAGTTTGGTTTTTTCTTACGAAGAACAGACTCATACATTTTTAAGTGGACACACCGCTACTTCATTGTATTGTTGTTTATTTAATTACGACCCAGGTTTCGCCCCCCCCCCCCCCCAATCCATGTCCCCTACGTATACCCACCTCTCCAGCAACCGTTTACCCAGAGATAATTGTTTATAGTCTGAAGATATTTAACGTTAATAGTCATATATCTTTGTCATTTTAGTATTCAGTTGGTCTTTAACGTCATTTTATTATTCAGTTGTTCTGTTACCCATACTCTCTGATTTCAGAATCATTACGACTCAAGAACATGTGTTCATCCATCTTTTATATACCAAAATAAACTTGTTTTTATTGAACATGACGTGCTCCCAATATTATTTATTGACCGTTTTACAAGATGATGATTTTTACATCTGGCATTTCGTGGGGAACAAATATTTTTCTTAATTTATGCTCAATTTAGAGCTTGGTGTCCTACAATATGCGTTAATGACATAAACTGTAAGAACGTATTTTGTAGAGGTAAAGGTGGGTAAATGGGCCCCCACTTTGTTTTTCTTATATAACACCTTTTATTTTTAGTATAATCACCTGAAATTAACATAAAGCATTTCTCTAGTATGTCCTGCAAATAGTTACATGTTTTGACTCAACTTTTTAATAGTTAAAACAAAATTTTATTTTTCCTGATAGTCTGCATTTTGTTGCGTGAAGAATTTGTGCTGGTAATATGGGCCCCAAGGTAGTTTGAAATAAAAAGAAACGATTTTAAAAATAATATTATTTAATTTTTGTGCATAATGAAAGAAAGATTCACTCTGAACATTGTTAATTAGTCTACTGGTGGGATGATTTTCACAGCCTACGCCTAGTCTATTCACAATAGTCACACACATAAGCATCTTTTTACACGTTACAAGTGATCCTCTTTCAGCTGCAGATAATGCACCAACTTGCCTTTTTCCCCTCAGGCCGATGACACGAGAAATTTTTCTTTGAACGACACTAAGACCTGACTCGTCTACCGGCTGGGGTGGTCGAGCGGTTCTAGGCGCTACAGTCTGGAACCGCGCGACCGCTACGGTCGCAGGTTCGAATCCTGCCTTGGGCATGGATGTGTGTGATGTCCTTAGGTTAGTTAGGTTTAAGTAGTTCTAAGTTCTAGGGGACTGGTGACCTCAGCAGTTAAGTCCCATATTGCTCAGAGCCATTTTTTGATTCGTCTACATTAAAAACTCTGTCTGCAGGATATTTGTAGTTGCTGAACGCAGCTTCAAGTAAACTGAAGAAATTGTCGACAGCTTGTTTATTAAACTCATTAGCACGTGAAATCGAACTTGCGGATGGCTTCAAAATAGACAGAATATTTTTGTGCCGTGACATAAAATGGTCAAACCAAGTTCGACCAGAAACTTCGCCCTTTACAAATGGATGAGGGATTTTATTTCTTGTGCAAAGCTGGTAGGCCATGCATCTGACGTCATTTCTGGTAAGGCTGTAGAATTTGGATTCCATAATGAGAGGATATTTAATCAGTTCGTCCTAAAGTCCCTGTGGTAAAACCGGTGGACGACCCAGTTTAATATTAACTATTTCTTCTACCGGTTTATCGACTCGTGAAAGCCTTTGGAGCGTAGAACGAGGGTTAGTGTACACTTTAACCGCTTTTTTCAACCCCATTTTTTTCTCTTTAATAGCTACAATAGCATTTGACATATTTGCTTTGTCCCACGATTGCCGTTTCGATTTTTTTGGTGGTACAAGATGTCTTCGAGGCATCTGAAACATAAAGAGTAGCAATATTTGTAAATGGTCCCATAAAATCTGATTGATTTTACGGGGCCCATAATACCAGCAGCAAAAGGGGCCCATATAACCACCCTCGACATCTTGGGAAAAACGATTTTGCCTACGGTTAGTTTGGTTCGCAACCGACGTAAATTAATATAAAACGGCATCCCAACAACAAGCCAAATACGTACCTTACTTTAGTTTTAGTAATAACATGTTAGAAATTTGAGTTTTATTCAAATAAACACTAACCTTTTAAACTGTTGATGACAGCGAAAAAATTCACAGCACAACTACTCACAAACCTCGACAGCTACTACGTCTGCACACTCTACAGTGAAGTTTGGCAACTGGTTCTAGTATCTCAAGTGCTCTCCGCTAGAATTCATGGCCTGTACTTCCAAATATGTAGGGGGCCCATAATACCAGCAGGGGCCCATTTTTCCACCTTTGCCTCTAATTATACACTAATTTACACTCATTGTTTAAGACATTTTACATCTTTCGAAATTTTCCGTGCTCTTACCGTATGCAATTCTTGCTTTTAGCAGTCACCTGAAAATGGCATAAAAGTCCGAAACCTGAGTCGTAATTAAATAAACAACAATACAGGCAAATAGCGGTGCGTTATTATATGACTGTTGCTCAGCAACATCAAAAACTGTTTACACACTCACACATGATGGATAGAATATTGGTGAGCGGTAGTGGTTCACTGCCTTCGGCAGGGTGCTGCAGATGAGAGATTAGTGCAAGCGACGACAACGTGGAGTGCATGTGAGGGCGTACCCGCGGTGTGGCGCGTCGGCGCCACCCCTGCCCCCACCCCCGTGCAATGCATTATGCATGGCCGGGTCACGTGCCCCTCGGCACACACGCCGCGCCGCGGCCCAGGTGCGCCGATCAGACGCGCGCCTCTTCTGTCGCGAGTAGCTGACGCCAGAATTCAGGTCGCCGAATACATTTTCCCCCTTCTGAAGAAGTATGTCGTACCTGCCTGCTTCTGCGTCGTCAGCGCAGAATAAACTAAGCTTTCACCTTACAGTGCCGTTTCATGTGCACTGTATATCTAGAAAGAGCAGTTTTCGTGGCACTAATTCATAAGCGTACAATGCAATCGTGCCAGGATGCTGAATACAAGTAGAAGTTACAGCTTGCATTAAGTCGTATACACACTTCATGTCAAAACGGGGGTGTGTCATAATGCTAAAACTTGACTTGCTTTTTAGAAACCATTTAGACAATCCAAATGTAGGTTGTCGAAAGTTTCGCAACATCACCCATTCGGCGAATACGGAATTGGTGCTTTCGGTAAAGCGAAAACTGAATTTATCTGCTTATACTCGACCAAATTGGCTAGATAGCAGTCTTAGCGACTGTAATTCTACGGGATCAAAGAGTGTAGCGAAGAATTTTCGATCAGCTCACGTAGTATCTGTTGTACTCCAGACAAAAACATTTTTTCAAGCTTAGTAATAACTAGAGATACTTAACACTCATGTCTCTCTATGTATAAAAGGCAATGTCGTGACTGGCTAACTGACTGACTGCTGTCTGATCATCGCCCAGCCCAAATCGCTAAGGATAAAAATCTGAAATGTGGAGGAGGTGTGGATAGTATACTGTACGTGTCGATTAAGAAGGGATTTATTCGAAATTCCATCCTTAAGGGGGTGAAATAGGGGATGAAGATCTTTTTTGAATGATGTCGCTATTAATGCAATTTTTAGCTAGACCTTCGAAAATTGGTATTTGGTTTCTCAGTCAGAAAGAAGTACGTGTTTCAGAATTTTTGGAAATTTAACCCTATGGGGATCAAATAGTGGGTGAAAGCTCTCTTTTGAAAGTGCATCATTATCAAAGAACTAATAAAGTATTTTTAAAGCTGAATCTATAAACATTGGTATTTGACTTCTCGGTTACAGACAAAAAATACGTGTTTCATTGTTTTTGGATATTGAACCTCTAAGCTGCTGAAATAGGGGATGAGACTTTTTATGAAAATATTTTATTATAAAAACATTTTTAAAGCTAAATCTATGAACATATAATTTTTGCGTTTTAGTTAGAAATAAAAAACTATACCTTTATGGCGGTGAAATGGGGGATGAAAATTTTTAAGGAAATATTTCATTGTGCTAACATAAGCTAAATCTATGAAAATTTCTATTTGGCTTCTCTGTTAGAAATAAAACATGCACTTGTCATTCTTTTCGGAAATTCAGTCATTAAGAGGTAAAATAGTGGGTGAACGTTTTTCTTAAGTAAATAATTGCTAAAGACTAAAAACAATTTTTATGGCTACATCTATGACAGTTGTTATTTGACTACTCGGTTAGAAATTAAAAAATGCGTGTTTCAATGTTTCTGGAAACTGTTCGTAAGAGAGTGCAATAGGGGATGAAAATTTTTTTAGAAAATATTTCCTTACGTTAAAAAAATTTAAAGCTAAATTTATGAAAATTTGTATTTCATTTCTCGGTTACATATAAAGAAATATTTGTTAGGGGATGAAAGTTAATGTGAAAATATCTCCACAAGAACCCAAAAGCCGCGTAACAAAAACTTGATACAGCATTTTGGTCAGAAGTACATTTGAAAAAGACAATGCTAACATGGCTTTAATTCGCGTGAAATCCCGTCTAGTACGGCACCCGCTTTTTCAAGATTTGGCAAATTTTTATTTTATAGTTTATCAGTTTGAGCAGATGCCCTTTCTGACGAAATTTTCGTCAACGTAACCTTAGAGAAGGGTGCGTTATCTGTCGGTGAACAATGTAAACTTTTTTGTGTACGTCACCGTGTTTCAACTCTTGCGTCTTCTATTCTCAGAGGTGAAAGCTGGGGACAGCTTAGAATTTGCATAAACCGAACATTGGAAACCGCCTAAAAACCACAAGCAGGTTGACAGGCACTGTCTTTAATCCGCCGCGCGCCTTCGCTACGAGTCTGGCCCATCTCCGTCTTGCAAGTTAGCGCGCTGTGCGTTACGCTATACGATATGTGCAGCCAGTAACATACATTTACTAACTGCTCATCAAATCGTATGCAATACACGAAAAGTGGAAACACCTTTGACTAATATTGTTCGGGGAAAAAAATATCAGCTCTTACGGAGGGTTTGTTGGCACTGAGAAACTACTTCTCAATGAGTTAACGAAACTGGTGTAATATCACTCATTGAAACTATGCAGTTAACATTAAATTTAATCTGCAGTTAAAGTCCTTCCTTCAAAAGCGGTATCTTGATCATTTCCGTGGCCGAAAAGATTATTTTGTATTGCTTCCTTCACATACGCGTGCTAATGAGGAATGATGCGAAAGGAAGACAGCTAGCGATAGTAAAAGAAAATGTGTTCAGGTAGACTCTGTAAAACAACGGTGCGGTTTCCGTACTTCTGTGTGTCTTTCCATTTTTTTGTACAGCGTTACTGTTTGCGCACATTGACTTGCATTATACAGGGTGATTCAAAAAGAATACCACAACTTTAAAAATGTGTATTTAATTAAAGAAACATAATATAACCTTCTGTTGTACATCATTACAAAGAGTATTTAAAAAGGTTTTTTTTCACTCAAAAACAAGTTCAGAGATGTTCAATATGGCCCCCTCCAGACACAGGAGCAATATCAACCCGATACTCCAACTCGTTCCACACTCTCTGTAGCATATCAGGCGTAACAGTTTGGATAGCTGCTGTTATTTCTCGTTTCAAATCATCAATGGTGGCTGGGAGAGGTGGCCGAAACACCATATCCTTAACATACCCCCATAAGAAAAAATCGCAGGGGGTAAGATCAGGGCTTCTTGGAGGCCAGTGATGAAGTGCTCTGTCACGGGCTGCCTGGCGGCCGATCCATCGCCTCGGGTAGTTGACGTTCAGCTTTCATAACTAACCTTTTTCGTAGGACTCTCCATACAGTTGATTGTGGAATTTGCAGCTCTCTGCTAGCTCTGCGAGTCGATTTTCCTGGGCTGCGAACAAATGCTTGCTGGATGCGTGCTACATTTTCATCACTCGTTCTCGGCCGTCCAGAATTTTTCCCTTTGCACAGATACCCATTCTCTGTAAACTGTTTATACCAACGTTTAATACACCACCTATCAGGAGGTTTAACACCATACTTCGTTCGAAATGCACGCTGAACAACTGTCGTCGATTCACTTCTGCCGTACTCAATAACACAAAAAGCTTTCTGTTGAGCGGTCGCCATCTTAGCATCAACTGACGCTGACGCCTAGTCAACAGCGCCTCAAGCGAACAAATGTACAACTAAATGAAACTTTATAGCTCCCTTAATTCGCCGACAGATAGTGCTTAGCTCTGCCTTTTGTCGTTGCAGAGTTTTAAATTCCTAAAGTTGTGGTATTCTTTTTGAATCACCCTGTATGTCGGACTGCTGGAAAGCAACCTATTGCGTTCTGTCGAAACCGCTAACGGTCTGGTATAAATCTGGCAGACTGCCGGTTTTTTGCACACACTCCTCTCTTTTGCTCGCGCTGTGTACCGGCTTATCGCAGCCACGGCGTGTACCGCCGGGTAATTTTGTGTCTGTGTGTGTGGAGGGGGGGGGGGCGGGGGGGGGAGTCGGTCTGCTGTCGTCTGCCGCAGAATTGACGTCCTCAGGAACATGACGCTCTCGGGCACCTGGTGACTGACTGACTGTTGACTGTTGCTGATCAGTTGTTGAGCAAGCCGCGAAACTAATGGACAGTTGGGGATTGTGAATGCATTTCATGAATCTAGTATCTTGCATGGCGGTGAGGCGGGCTGACTAATGTGTTGACGGACTGTCTGGTGCGGTGCTGTGGAATTAATCCCTGCTTGCTTTTGCGTTTTCATCAGATTGATTCGTAGGTAATATACAGTGGCCGCTGACAGTAATAAAAATACAACGGCGGCCTTCTTGAGTAATTCATCACCCAGAGAAATGGGTGTTCACGGCATGCTCTAGAGGTGCTCGGTTACTGGTTCATATGTTGCTGTTACTGTTATTATTAGACAAGCTTGGACGTTACTGATCATGCAAAGCTTCATGAATTAACTGGGTTTCCATGCAGCCTTCATTTTATTATTATTATCATTATTAATATCTTACCAGAAATATACATTTTGGGCTCAGCTCTATATTGTTTAAAACCGAAACGTGGTCACTCCATGAAACTTTTCTTCAGCCTTATGAAAGCATTCCCTGTGCAGCAGGACACAGTTGCACTTATTATATTGTTTAGAACCGAGAATTGGCCACTCCATGAAATTTATCTTCAGCCTCATGAAGGCGTTTCCTGTGCAGAAGGCTGGAACCAGTCGACACTTGAAGTGTTTATTTGGACAGTCTGTTCTTCAGAATTACACTGAATGTTAATTTCTTCATTGTAGCCCCCATCTTGCACTATCTGTGTATGACCTGCCCACTGCTATTTCAGCCTTTTCAAGGATTTCCAGTAGGGCAGCCATCATAATGGTCAGTAGGTACCATTTCATATACTGTCATCCTTTCAGGGGAAGGGTGCTCCTATTGTCAGACATCCTTACTAGTTTTTCCTCTGTACATTCAAAAGAAAAACATCGAATGGAACCTTGTGAGAAAGGATTTAAAGTTATTCTAAAGAGAAATGCCATTCGTCAGC
The DNA here is from genome assembly GCF_023898315.1 of Schistocerca nitens. Lineage (NCBI taxonomy): Eukaryota > Metazoa > Arthropoda > Insecta > Orthoptera > Acrididae > Schistocerca > Schistocerca nitens. The sequence goes on along the minus strand of NC_064615.1, from coordinate 295,107,374 downwards.
TTAGAGTTAAAAGAAAGAAATTCTTTCTAGATTCAGACATGAATTGGGGTTACGAGTTTCAATGAAGCTTCGTGTATGCCCTACAGGAGACTTTCTCAGCCATAGTTTTGGCATTCCGGTCGTAATTTATTCGTAATAATAAAGCTGTATGATTGGTATGTGGGCTGGAATATATTTACTGTACCTCATCGTAACTAGTTGCGTGGCGATGGTCTCTCTTTAGGATTGGTTTTTAAAGTTGTTACTAACTTCAGGTTTTCACTGACAGGTGAATAACTTTTGCCTACTATCATGCTGTATTTATGTACATAAGGCAAAAATTTAAACATCTCTGATGTTAATAAACATGTCATGTAAAACACTCAGGCACTTTTTTGAGGTTTCTCGCTATTTCAATGGGGATCGCTGAGGATTCCTTTTGCTTTCTTTTTATCGTCTTGGTTGTTACACTCTGAAGTTAATTCTAAATAATGTAACTGTTGGTCATATGTTTATAAAATTGTTGAACGTTTGAATAACGTCTCTCTGGTACATGAGAAAGACAATGTCGGGGCGTATGTTGATGATTACTAGTGTGGATCATACGAATATTTTCTTAGATCTTTGTTTACGCTATGTAAGTTACTGATTTTTAGTGTCGTCTGTTAGGTGAATAGGTCACTTTCTTTTCTCTTAGAAGATGTGTTAACAGTAATTTTTTGTTTAACTGATACATTTGTTTTGTGGGAAGGAGATGGGAAAGGAGAATCGAAAGTCGTCCTTTAGCCATGTCTGTATCTAATGGTGATCGTTAAAAGAGTTGTAGTCAGTTTTCGAGCGTAACTGATGTGATCAGTAACTATTTGTTCAGAATTACATATTTGTGAGCACCTTGTCAATTAAGAGCCTTACGATCGCTGTCGATCCTTTCTTCGTGAAGTCAATCGGTTTAGAGACCTACAGAAGCCTTAACAGCGACAGGTAAGCGGTTTAAATGCCAGACGTTTTTGCAGTTAAAGCGCCGCCTTTGTGCGAGGCGCCGCGCCTCGGAGCACCTTTCCCCTCGCCGGGATTGCTTAAAACGTCTGCTTGTCTCGCTGCCCCCTTGTTTTATCTTTAAGGCGACTCCCCCACCGTGCCGCACTGCGCCGCGTCTGGGACGGCGCGGCCGCCACCGCCGCCGCGGCGCCGGCCCACCTAGGCCATTCCACGCACGTGTGCCAGTAATTGCAACGGTCGACTGCTCTGAACTTTCTCACACTCTTCGCCTTAGAGGACGGGCGTACGATGGAGTGTTAACCATTATCTGCAGTCATGTTTAATTTGCGTATTGAACAGCCGATGCACGAACTAAAGAACCGTCCCGATATGAGAATTGTTTGGCGCCGGCGGAAAATTAGGATGACGCAGTTCGCCGACGACAGTAGTAATCTTCGAAAGTGAGCAGGAATTGAGTCGCTTGCTTGATGAATTACCTAATGGCTATAATGTGGATACAAAGAAACTAAATGTAAGGTAAGGGTGTGCGCAGCAGGTTAAACTGGATAGACACTCCTGATATAGTGGCCGCAATTTGCTATCTCGGAAGTAGAATAAACAAGGAAGATACAAGAAATGATTAGTAAAAAAAGGATCCAACTGGGCAAAAGGGCTTTCTGTAGAATGAAACAGCTACCAACGTCCAATAATACACTCCTGGAAATTGAAATAAGAACACCGTGAATTCATTGTCCCAGGAAGGGGAGACTTTATTGACACATTCCTGGGGTCAGATACATCACATGATCACACTGACAGAACCACAGGCACATAGACACAGGCAACAGAGCATGCACAATGTCGGCACTAGTACAGTGTATATCCACCTTTCGCAGCAATGCAGGCTGCTATTCTCCCATGGAGACGATCGTAGAGATGCTGGATGTAGTCCTGTGGAACGGCTTGCCATGCCATTTCCACCTGGCGCCTCAGTTGGACCAGCGTTCGTGCTGGACGTGCAGACCGCGTGAGACGACGCTTCATCCAGTCCCAAACATGCTCAATGGGGGACAGATCCGGAGATCTTGCTGGCCAGGGTAGTTGACTTACACCTTCTAGAGAACGTTGGGAGGCACGGGATACATGCGGACGTGCACTGTCCTGTTGGAACAGCAAGTTCCCTTGCCGGTCTAGGAATGGTAGAAGGATGGGTTCGATGACGGTTTGGATGTACCGTGCACTATTCAGTGTCCCCTCGACGATCACCAGTGGTGTACGGCCAGTGTAGGAGATCGCTCCCCACACCATGATGCCGGGTGTTGGCCCTGTGTGCCTCGGTCGTATGCAGTCCTGATTGTGGCGCTCACCTGCACGGCGCCAAACACGCATACGACCATCATTGGCACCAAGGCAGAAGCGACTCTCATCGCTGAAGACGACACGTCTCCATTCGTCCCTCCATTCACGCCTGTCGCGACACCACTGGAGGCGGGCTGCACGATGTTGGGGCGTGCGCGGAAGACGGCCTAACGGTGTGCGGGACCGTAGCGCAGCTTCATGGAGACGGTTGCGAATGGTCCTCGCCGATACCCCAGGAGCAACAGTGTCCCTAATTTGCTGGGAAGTGGCGGTGCGGTCCCCTACGGCACTGCGTAGGATCCTACGGTCTTGGCGTGCATCCGTGCGTCGCTGCGGTCCGGTCCCAGGTCGACGGGCACGTGCACCTTCCGCCGACCCCTGGCGACAACATCGATGTACTGTGGAGACCTCACGCCCCACGTTTTGAGCAATTCGGCGGTACGTCCACCCGGCCCCCGCATGCCCACTATACGCCCTCGCTCAAAGTCCGTCAACTGCACATACGGTTCACGTCCACGCTGTCGCGGCATGCTACCAGTGTTAAAGACTGCGATGGAGCTCCGTATGCCACGGCAAACTGGCTGACACTGACGGCGGCGGTGCACAAATGCTGCGCAGCTAGCGCCATTCGACGGCCAACACCGCGGTTCCTGGTGTGTCCGCTGTGCCGTGCGTGTGATCATCGCTTGTACAGCCCTCTCGCAGTGTCCGGAGCAAGTATGGTGGGTCTGACACACCGGTGTCAATGTGTTCTTTTTTCCATTTCCAGGAGTGTATAAACCTCGAGTCCCAATAGAGACTCATGGAAAACCGTACTTACAGCGCAGAGAGAAGTGGGTGGCATGCAGATGAATAGATGAGTAGCCTTTGAAATGTACGTAGCTGTTGAAAAGCAGAGGCAGTGATAGAGTATAGAAACAAGGCGATCTGCAACGAGTCGACGAGAAGAAAACGCGTGATACAGAACAGCGAGAAAAAAGGTGGTAGAATGGTTAGGCGCATATTACGACAATGGTCGTTGCTTAAAACTGTAGTTGAAGGACTGGTGTAAGGAAAGAATCGCAAAAGCGTGACCAGATATGAGTGTACGACGCAGATTCGTCGATGGATCAGGTACGCTGAAATGAAGATTAACAGGAGTGCAGAGTTGCGTCAAAGTAACTCCCGTTTGATTTCCTTCAGTATATACTCGTACGTTGGCCTTCACGTAATTATTTTAAGTAGAGAACCTAGCAAGTTTATACGAATACGTCATTTCTGCACATTGAAAGGAGCAGAAGACATCACTTCAGCACATCGTGGGATACTAAATCGTAGAAAAGAAGCAACGTACGGGTTTAGCCTTCCGTTGATGACGGAAGTTTTCAGGGAGGAGTTGCTCTAATTGGGAAAATAAATCGGATGTGTCTGTTTCAAAGTAATTACTTCGGCATTTTAGGGAAAATCATGATGCTAGACTGAGGATTTGCACCGCCTTCCTCCAGCATGTGAGTTTAGTTCCTTACCATTACACCACCTGGCTAGATCCAAACTTATTGCGTTGTTACTAGTCGCGAGCGTTCTCAGCTTTAACGTTGTTGGGGACTGATTTCTGATGGACTATTGAACACTGCTGCCGGCCGCGGTGGTCTCGCGGTTCTAGGCGTTCAGTCCTGGGCTGCGCGACTGCTACGGTCGCAGGTTCGAATCCTGCCTCGGGCATGGATGTGTGTGATGTCCCTAGGTTAGTTAGGTTTAAGTAGTTCTAAGTTCTAGAGGACTGATGACCACTGATGTTAAGTCCCATAGTGCTCAGAGCCATTTTTTTATTGAACACTGCGTTCGATGAGGTCACGCTAGTAACGGTAGATGCCTCATTTACTGCGCATTTCTGATGTGGCGCAGTGGGTTGGACTAGCGCTTAGGTGGACTGGGCTGAAATCCTCCTTTCAGCAATCGCGATTTTGGTTCCCCATGGTTTCTCTAAGTGCGTTACGGCGAATACTGAGATGGTTGCTTTGAAAAAGAAATAGCTGATATCTTTGTACGATCCGAGCTGACGCGCCGTCCCTAATAAACTGCTTTCTCATTACTTACCGACGACCTGCTGAATTATGCGCAGCTTCCCATATTACGAAAAAGGTCATTGTTCACATTATCAATCTCTACAGTAAGGAAAAAAAATTATGTTACAAACGTAAAACTAAATTATGTGAACTCGTGGGCATAAAATATAAAATACCAAAAGCGGCGATTCACACTCCACCTGTTTGAAACTCTTTTCTTGGGCTTCTTTAGGGTTCTATTCTAAGCTTGTTGTGCTCTCGAATCCGTACTCACGTATACATACTCTGTAACATATTTTGCGCTGATACTAAAAAATATTCAATTGGTAACAGAGAGAACCTATTGAGCCATAACGTGAGTTTTTGGGAGGTGGGGGAGTCGCCCCTGACACACTTCCACATTGCAGATGCCAGTACTAGATTTCGGTAAGACGTATGTACCGGTACCGTACGAACGCACGCACCAGTAACGTTACCTATGTACACTACATTTTTTGACTCGACGCATGAGACTCATTGCGGGCACAGCAGGGCGCAGTAAATATAAATTCGATGAATATGTGGTCTAGCCCCCCATGAACCATGGACCTTGCCGTTGGTGGGGAGGCTTGCGTGCCTCATCGATACAGATAGCCGTACCGTAGGTACAACCACAACGGAGGGGTATCTGTTGAGAGGCCAGACAAACGTGTGGTTCCTGAAGAGGGGCAGCAGCCTTTTCAGTAGTTGCAAGGGCAACAGTCTGGATGATTGACTGATCTGGCCTTGTAACGATAACCAAAACAGCCTTGCTGTGCTGGTACTGCGAACGGCTGAAAGCAAGGGGAAACTTCGGCCGTAATTTTTCCCGAGGGCATGCAGCTTTACTGTATGATTAAATGATGATGGCGTCCTCTTGGGTAAAATATTCCGGAGGTAAAATAGTCCCCCATTCGGATCTCCGGGCGGGGACTACTCAGGAGGATGTCGTTATCAGGAGAAAGAAAACTGGCGTTCTACGGATCGGAGCGTGGAATGTCAGGTCCCTTAATCGGGCAGGTAGGTTAGAAAATTTGAAAAGGGAAATGGATAGGTTAAAGTTAGATATAGTGGGAATTAGTGAAGTTCGGTGGCAGGAGGAACAAGACTTCTGGTCAGGTGACTACAGGGTTATAAACACAAAGTCAAATAGGGGTAATGCAGGAGTAGGTTTAATAATGAATAGGAAAATAGGAACGCGGGTAAGCTACTACAAACAGCTTAGTGAACGCATTATTGTGGCCAAGATAGATACGAAGCCCACACCTACTACAGTAGTACAAGTTTATATGCCAACTAGCTCTGCAGATGACGAAGAAATTGAAGAAATGTATGATGAAATAAAAGAAATTATTCAGATTGTGAAGGGAGACGAAAATTTAATAGTTATGGGTGACTGGAATTCGAGTGTAGGAAAAGGGAGAGAAGGAAACGTAGTAGGTGAATATGGATTGGGGCTAAGAAATGAAAGAGGAAGCCGCCTGGTAGAATTTTGCACAGAGCACAATTTAATCATAGCTAACACTTGGTTTAAGAATCATGATAGAAGGTTGTATACATGGAAGAACCCTGGAGATACTAAAAGGTATCAGATTGATTATATAATGGTAAGACAGAGATTTAGGAACCAGGTTTTAAATTGTAAGACATTTCCAGGGGCAGATGTGGACTCTGACCACAATCTATTGGTTATGACCTGTAGATTAAAACTGAAGAAACTGCAAAAAGGTGGGAATTTAAGGAGATGGGACCTGGATAAACTGACTAAACCAGAGGTTGTACAGAGTTTCAGGGAGAGCATAAGGGAACAATTGACAGGAATGGGGGAAAGAAATACAGTAGAAGAAGAATGGGTAGCTTTGAGGGATGAAGTAGTGAAGGCAGCAGAGGATCAAGTAGGTAAAAAGACGAGGGCTAATAGAAATCCTTGGGTAACAGAAGAAATATTGAATTTAATTGATGAAAGGAGAAAATATAAAAATGCAGTAAATGAAGCAGGCAAAAAGGAATACAAACGTCTCAAAAATGAGATCGACAGAAAGTGCAAAATGGCTAAGCAGGGATGGCTAGAGGACAAATGTAAGGATGTAGAGGCTTATCTTACTAGGGGTAAGATAGATACTGCCTACAGGAAAATTAAAGAGACCTTTGGAGATAAGAGAACCACTTGTATGAACATCAAGAGCTCAGATGGAAACCCAGTTCTAAGCAAAGAAGAGAAAGCAGAAAGGTGGAAGGAGTATATAGAGGGTCTATACAAGGGCGATGTACTTGAGGACAATATTATGGAAATGGAAGAGGATGTAGATGAAGATGAAATGGGAGATACGATACTGCGTGAAGAGTTTGACAGAGCACTGAAAGACCTGAGTCGAAACAAGGCCCCGGGAGTAGACAACATTCCAGTAGAACTACTGACGGCCTTGGGAGAGCCAGTCCTGACAAAACTCTACCATCTGGTGAGCAAGACGTATGAAACAGGCGAAATACCCTCAGACTTCAAGAAGAATATAATAATTCCAATCCCAAAGAAAGCAGGTGTTGACAGATGTGAGAATTACCGAACAATCAGTTTAATAAGCCACAGCTGCAAAATACTAACACGAATTCTTTACAGACGAATGGAAAAACTAGTAGAAGCCGACCTCGGGGAAGATCAGTTTGGATTCCGTAGAAATACTGGGACACGTGAGGCAATACTGACCTTACGACTTATCTTAGAAGAAAGATTAAGGAAAGGCAAACCTACGTTTCTAGCATTTGTAGACTTAGAGAAAGCTTTTGACAATGTTGACTGGAATACTCTCTTTCAAATTCTAAAGGTGGCGGGGGTAAAATACAGGGAGCGAAAGGCTATTTACAATTTGTACAGAAACCAGATGGCAGTCATAAGAGTCGAGGGACATGAAAGGGAAGCAGTGGTTGGGAAGGGAGTAAGACAGGGTTGTAGCCTCTCCCCGATGTTATTCAATCTGTATATTGAGCAAGCAGTAAAGGAAACAAAAGAAAAATTCGGAGTAGGTATTAAAATTCATGGAGAAGAAGTAAAAACTTTGAGGTTCGCCGATGACATTGTAATTCTGTCAGAGACAGCAAAGGACTTGGAAGAGCAGTTGAACGGAATGGATGGTGTCTTGAAGGGAGGATATAAGATGAACGTCAACAAAAGCAAAACGAGGATAATGGAATGTAGTCGAATTAAGTCGGGTGATGTTGAGGGTATTAGATTAGGAAATGAGACACTTAAAGTAGTAAAGGAGTTTTGCTATTTGGGGAGCAAAATAACTGATGATGGTCGAAGTAGAGAGGATATAAAATGTAGAGTGGCAATGGCAAGGAAAGCGTTTCTGAAGAAGAGAAATTTGTTAACATCGAGTATAGATTTAAGTGTCAGGAAGTCTTTTCTGAAAGTATTTGTATGGAGTGTAGCCATGTATGGAAGTGAAACATGGACGATAAATAGTTTGGACAAGAAGAGAATAGAAGCTTTCGAAATGTGGTGCTACAGAAGAATGCTGAAGATTAGATGGGTAGATCACATAACTAATGAGGAGGTACTGAACAGGATTGGGGAGAAGAGGAGTTTGTGGCACAACTTGACCAGAAGAAGGGATAGGTTGGTAGGACATGTTCTGAGGCATCAAGGGATCACCAATTTAGTATTGGAGGGCAGTGTGGAGGGTAAAAATCGTAGGGGGAGACCAAGAGATGCATACACTAAGCAGATTCAGAAGGATGTAGGTTGCAGTAGGTACTGGGAGGTGAAGAAGCTTGCACAGGATAGAGTAGCATGGAGAGCTGCATCAAACCAGTCTCAGGACTGAAGACCACAACAACAACAACATGTGGTCTAGATGTAGTTTTGGCCAGCTTGTTGATATTGTGCCATTGGCAGGATCTTGAGAATACTCGCCGATAGAAATTGATAGTTACTTGATTGACGCGTGGGGAGTTCGCCACCAGCTGTGCCACGAGAGCAGCTTTTAGGCGGCGAGCAGCGAGCGGGCGGCTGGGAGCGCGCAGGCGCAACACCAGAAACCAGTTCCCGGCTCGGCTTTGTTTAATAAGCGGCGAGGCGCGGGTCCCCGCTGATTTACAGCTGCTTATTTGTGGGCCGCCGGGCAATCCGAGAAACACGAACGGCAGATATTTCACTTTGTCTCCCCGAGGTTTGGGCAGGATTTTTTGACGCCGTTGTTTTTACTGCTCCGTAAACCAAACAAAAGTCAGTGTCGGATCCAGTAAAAATAAATCACGGGATAAGTGGGGAGGGAGAGATAAATAGCACAGGGTGCCTCGCAGGACGTGTTACTCGGCGCACTCGTGTCACTGCCGGTGCCGTCCTCTGCCTCTGCAGCAGCTGTCGCTCAAGATGCATGGCGAACACGTCTGCTGCCTCATTCAGCGTACGGACCGTAGTTACCGGTGCCGCGAGGTAGTGTTCAGACGGTACTGGGTACTCGTTGTCACTATGGGAAACGATTTTTTACATCTCTCATTTTCCACTTCTGAGAGTTGGGCGTGCTGTTGTAGAACGAACTTCGTTGTTCTCAATCAAATATCCCAGTAGGCGGAGAGTGGTGTAGACAAGCTCCCAGTTGGAATTGTTTTAGAGAGGAATTCCAGCCCCGGCATTCGCATGATAACCTGCCGAAAACCGTGGTCGGAACCAGGGGATTGGAACTATTTTTTCTGGATCATTGCTGACATTGTCCCAGCCAAAAATTAAAAATGTGTGTGTGTGTGTGTGTCAATTTATCAGTGATACGGCTTGTACTGCTGGAAAAGTCGATTTATGCTCGTATTATCAATTGCAGATCACGAAGGCAAGAATTCCTCGTTTGCCGCTGCTTGAACAGGTTAGTTATAGTTGTAGTGTACCTAAATGAAACACGTTACTCTATGACGGCTTGCGTTTGTGTAAATAAAGCTATGGTCCTGCCGGTGGCGTGTTCCAGCAACATAATACATCATTAGACATGGTCCTGTTGGAGGCTGTATTTCCTCCGACGTTCGAAGTGATTTACCTAACTAGTCTTATACGATTTGTCTTGAATACGAGTCAGTATCAGGAGTCAAAGAAGCACGAAGAGACAGAAAAAAATCGTAAGACTAATTGTGAACCGAGTGCCAAACCTTTGGATTGTAGAATCACACGTTCAGCCTCCGAGCCGAAGATTTGTGTCGGAGGTTTGAGTCCAAAACTAAATTTTGATCTCCCTTAGAGAAAAAGATAAAAAAAACTAGAATCACAACCAGTCACAGTAACAGCTTCTCCTTATCTGGTGCGTGATACATTGACAGGAGTATAAAAAGGTATAAAAAGGGCAGTACATCGTTTCTAGTTACAGTTGATTCTGAGTCTGTTCGCGGTAAAGCTGTGTTTGGTCTGTCTTTATTAACAGACGTTACTTAGTATTGTGTGTGTGAAGAGAGATTCGCTGCAGGTGAGAAACTGATATACACTCCTGGAAATGGAAAAAAGAACACATTGACACCGGTGTGTCAGACCCACCATACTTGCTCCGGACACTGCGAGAGGGCTGTACAAGCAATGATCACACGCACGGCACAGCGGACACACCAGGAACCGCGGTGTTGGCCGTCGAATGGCGCTAGCTGCGCAGCATTTGTGCACCGCCGCCGTCAGTGTCAGCCAGTTTGCCGTGGCATACGGAGCTCCATCGCAGTCTTTAACACTGGTAGCATGCCGCGACAGCGTGGACGTGAACCGTATGTGCAGTTGACGGACTTTGAGCGAGGGCGTATAGAGGGCATGCGGGAGGCCGGGTGGACGTACCGCCGAATTGCTCAACACGTGGGGCGTGAGGTCTCCACAGTACATCGATGTTGTCGCCAGTGGTCGGCGGAAGGTGCACGTGCCCGTCGACCTGGGACCGGACCGCAGCGACGCACGGATGCACGCCAAGACCGTAGGATCCTACGCAGTGCCGTAGGGGACCGCACCGCCACTTCCCAGCAAATTAGGGACACTGTTGCTCCTGGGGTATCGGCGAGGACCATTCGCAACCGTCTCCATGAAGCTGGGCTACGGTCCCGCACACCGTTAGGCCGTCTTCCGCTCACGCCCCAACATCGTGCAGCCCGCCTCCAGTGGTGTCGCGACAGGCGTGAATGGAGGGACGAATGGAGACGTGTCGTCTTCAGCGATGAGAGTCGCTTCTGCCTTGGTGCCAATGATGGTCGTATGCGTGTTTGGCGCCGTGCAGGTGAGCGCCACAATCAGGACTGCATACGACCGAGGCACACAGGGCCAACACCCGGCATCATGGTGTGGGGAGCGATCTCCTACACTGGCCGTACACCACTGGTGATCGTCGAGGGGACACTGAATAGTGCACGGTACATCCAAACCGTCATCGAACCCATCCTTCTACCATTCCTAGACCGGCAAGGGAACTTGCTGTTCCAACAGGACAATGCACGTCCGCATGTATCCCGTGCCACCCAACGTGCTCTAGAAGGTGTAAGTCAACTACCCTGGCCAGCAAGATCTCCGGATCTGTCCCCCATTGAGCATGTTTGGGACTGGATGAAGCGTCGTCTCACGCGTTCTGCACGTCCAGCACGAACGCTGGTGCAACTGAGGCGCCAGATGGAAATGGCATGGCAAGCCGTTCCACAGGACTACATCCAGCATATCTACGATCGTCTCCATGGGAGAATAGCAGCCTGCATTGCTGCGAAAGGTGGATATACACTGTACTAGTGCCGACATTGTGCATGCTCTGTTGCCTGTGTCTATGTGCCTGTGGTTCTGTCAGTGTGATCATGTGATGTATCTGACCCCAGGAATGTGTCAATAAAGTTTCCCCTTCCTGGGACAATGAATTCACGGTGTTCTTATTTCAATTTCCAGGAGTGTACATGCCTGCTTTAAGACGTCTAATACATATTTGTTGTCCGATATGAAGACCAAGTTGGAGTGGATGTTTGGTCTTATTGTAGGTGTATTTGATGTTCAGTCTTGTAGGAGTAGGAAATCTGCTTTAATATAAATAAAAAAGTATGATCCAGAACCATTTACGAATTGCAGTGAGTCAGCTATGTCTTTCAATGTTCGATTACGTAGGTGGGCTAAGCGGACGAACAAGTTCGATTACACTGATCCATTCCTCGTCAGTCATTGGTCGCGTGCGAAATTTATTGATGGGAAATTTGATACTTATGCCTGGATCTGTGATTGTAAAGTGTGTTCGTTAAGAAGAAATCAATCACTCGGATTCATGCATTTTTCTGTTGACCACATTGTTTAGTGGAGGCAGTTAATACTTTTCTAGCGAGAGCTAAAGAATAGCACGTTCATCTATATAAAAAAATTTGAGGTACACAGATTTGCTGAGGAAAGTTGACGAGTGATAAGTGAAACCTGATCGTATTTGTTAAGTGCTTCAACGACATCTTTTCAGATCAGCTCCAGTACTAGCTCATATCTGACATAGAACCGCTTCGAACGCAGAAAGTACAATGTTACTTTTACAAAGAAAGTGAGATGCCTTATTAATAATATATCATTTTTGGAAGAGCTAAGCGTTATTGATTAACGTCTGGTATAAGGAATAAGTTGTTTTCACACGTGAATCAATTCTAAGTGGCACCGTAAATGTATTTCTGCTCACTAATTTTCACGGAATGGGAGGCATACTAAGGAAAACCTTCTTCGTTGGAAAATTATGTGACTCTGACTTGATTTCCGTTTCGGCTTTGCATTGCATTATTTTTCAGGAGATGATTTCACCGCAACAACTTCAAGTTATTAAAAACACGGTTTTAGCAGCCTCTAATGTTTTGTTTCTCTGAGATTGTGGGAACAAACTGATGTTTCAAACATGCTCCTATTGGGCTCCGAATATTTCCCGAGCAGATTTCAGAGTGTGTGCTGTCCACGCAGCACTAGTAGATGTGAGTGTGTGTGAACGGCGGTATGATTTTGTTTACAAGGTCGTGTTAGCACTGCCGCGGTAATTGAGCGGTGACCCGCAGCTCGCGGGCAGCTCCTTATTTTCGATTTGCCGGTGCTTTTTCCCATCGCCGCCTGTGCGAAGAGATCTCTCGAATCGATCGGCCACGGGCCCCGCGGCGGGACGAGACGAGAGTGGCCCCCGAGAACGGCCGCGCCACACTTCGCTCAGTTATTTCCCCGCAAATTGCTGTGTGGGTTAGCGCGTCCAGCTATTAGGCGAACGAGATGCTTTCATGCAGTGCATATTTTCTGACTCGAGTTCAGCCTCGGAGGAATTACGAAACAAGTGGTAACAGCGACTGTGCGTGCTTTCAATTCGGCAGCACCCGAAAAATATGAAGAATCTACTAGAAGAATTAGACCAAGGAGTAAAACATGCAGAGGGCTTCAGATGTTTGGCCCCTGGGCTAACTATGTCGGATAACTCCATCCTTTTCTTATACAGGTCGAACTCCGACTCCAACCTCAGGATTCCGGAGGCTTTCAGGGACATTTTCCGAATTTCGTGATGTAAGGGATACGTTACCTACAGTGCCTCTTTACAGAGTAATAACGTAATAATGATTTATTCGCTTTATTACCCCAGTTATCTTCAGTTACGTGAAGATACCATCACGACAGTGAAGAAAGCTGTAATGTGCAGTCACCAAAACTTACAGAGTTACAGCCAACACTGCCGTAAAAACAAATTCGATACGGACGAGGCAGTTCTGAATTAAATCTCGAGGCCGAACGGTAAAGTGGGTATTTCTGTTGTCAAAAGCAAGTGTAGTGAGTGAATGGAACAAGTTTGTTTCCAAACAAGACACACAGCGCGTGCCGTCGACAGCGCACTGTTGTGGTGCGATAGAGACACTAAGATAAAAAGGGGTTAGAAATCAAACGAAAAGCAATTACTCTGGAACGAGTCAGCGGAGAACAGGGATCCCTTATACCAGAACATTCAGAAAATACTCACTAAGTAAACAAAAAGTACGAACAAATGAGTACAATTTCAGAAGACATTGGATGATTTACTCAAGAGAAAAAGCTTCACAAATTGAGCAAGTCAATAACGCGTTGCTCCACCTCTGGTCCTTATGAGGGAAGTTATTCGGCTTGGCATTGGTTGATACAATTCTTAGATGTCCTCCTGAGGAATATCGTGCCGAATTCTGTCCAATTGCCTCGTCAGATCGTAAAAAGCCCGAGATGGTCGGAGTTCCATACGTTGTCAGTTGGCGAGAGATCCGGTGACCTTTCTGGCCAGGGTAGGGTTTGGCAAGCACATACACAAGCAGTGGCAGCTCTCAAGGTGTGGCCGGGCGTTATCTTGCTGAAATATAAGCCTACGGTGGCTTGCCATGAAGAGCAACAAAACGGGGCGTAGAATATGGTCGACCTACAATTTTGCTGTAAGGGTACGGCAAATGACAACTAAAGAGGGTCCTGCTGTAAAAACAAGTGTCAGCCCATACCATCAATCCCGGTTGTCGGGCCATATGGCGGGCGACAGTCAGGGTGGTATTCCACGGCTGGCCCGGACGTCTCCAGACCCCTCTTCGCCACTCATCGTGGCTCTTTGATTTCACAGAATAGCAGCGCGTTATTGACTTGGTCAATTTGTGAAGCTCTTTCTCTTGAATAAATCATTCAATTTTTCTGAAACTGTAATCATTTGTACATGTACATCATATCTACCGATTTCCGTTCAATTCGGATAATTCCTTCGCGGTGCGTCGTTTTTCCTTACTCTGTCTCTCAACAACGCCTGAAATATTGTATCGGAGTTCAGGTAGCCCCGTATACGCACATTTACTCATGTTCGTCAGCTGTTGTGTTACAAGGTACATTTGAAAATTGAATTTGAGCTTACGTGGTGAATACAGCTTCGTATTAAAGCAATGTACGGCATCAGCAGAACAATGACTTTTTTCAGTCGATGTTTGAAGGCTGTGAACCCGAAGATAAGAAAGAGCTACATACTTTTCCTTAAAACGTTTACTTTCAGCTCAACTTTGGGGATCAGTGCGTTTCTCATATTCTACATCAGTTCCTCTTCTTGGCACATCAGTTCGTTGTGTGTCCTTCCCCAAGAATATCTTCTGTAAAATATTCCGTATTTATAAGTAGCCGTGCTGTTATCGTAATATGCTGTTACGTAATAGAACTGTTGTTTTTCTTCTTTTTGTTCTTTGGCGCCACCAGCATAATATATGTCCGATAATGACATGATTGTTAGAAAGATGCACTGCAGTAGCTGCTAATAATAACTAATTTGTTTCGCCTTTATAATAATTTATAGAAGTACTTTAACGTTTTATGCTAAAAACTCAGTGGGTGGAAACATGTGGCTCTTCAAAATGGTTCAAATGGCTCTGAGCACTATGGGACTCAACTTCTGAGGTCATCAGTTCCCTAGAACTTAGAACTACTTAAACCTAACTAACCTAGAGACATCACACACATCCACGCCCGAGGCAGGATTCGAACCTGCGACCGCAGCGGTCTCGCGGTTCCAGACTGTAGCGCCTAGAACCGCTCGGCCACTCCGGCCGGCTGTGGCTCTTCTCTGGGATTTTTATAGCGCCGGCCGGAGTGGCCGTGCGGTTCTAGGCGCTACAGTCTGGAGCCGAGCGACCGCTACGATCGCAGGTTCGAATCCTGCTTCGGGCATGGATGTGTGTGATGTCCTTAGATTAGTTAGGTTTAATTAGTTCTAAGTTCTAGGTGACTGATGACCTCAGAAGTTAAGTCGCATAGTGCTCAGAGCCATTTGAACCATTTTTATAGCAATTAGTGTATATAAAAACGCGTACAAATATAGATCTCGGGGAAGGGACGTGAGGAACAAAAAAGGTCGCGCGGGATTAGCCGAGCGGTCTAGAGCGCTGCAGTCATGGACTGTGCGGCTGGTCCCGGCGGAGGTTCGAGTCCTCCCTCGGGCATGGGTGTGTGTTTGTCCTTAGGATAATTTTGGTTAAGTAGTGTGTAAGCTTAGGGACTGATGACCTTAACAGTTAAGTCCCATAAGATTTCACACACATTTGAACTTTGAACAAAAAGGTCATTTTCCGTATATATTCGCGAGGCAACACGAACCAAAAACAAATGAGACTGTTGTTACGTTTCGATCAATGACCCATTTTTATCTCGGAGAGTCATTAGATGTAATTTTCCACACTTGAGAAGTCACGTAAATGTTGGTCTACAGGGAGAGTTTCGATTTCATTATGGAACGAAGTTGGAGCCGTCGGCTCGGCCAATCCCGCGCGGCAATGAGTTACAACGACCTTTCAACTTAATTTCAAACATGTACGATACTTTCTCTTGCTGACACTCCCCAGAAAATGATGAGAGGAAAAATAGTTTATCGCATAGTACATTTTCGATGTTCGCGCAGTAAAACTTGTGCATCAGGCATGACCTTTTAATTTATTACCTCTTTACTACTCACTCAGTTTGCAACACGCTTTGGATACTGTTTTCACATGTATCACTGAATGTACTTGCAAAAATTTATCATTTTACGGCACATAGTTCAGGCGATATGACGACATAAATACTGAAGTGCGTGGAAACGAAACTGCAGAGCGAAATTCGCCAGAATTACAGGCGAAATACAGCGTGATCCAAAAAGAAAGAACAGATTTCAATGTTAATTACGAACTACAAAAAAAAAAGGTCGTACCACATTGCGCAGGGCTCTGGATAGCGGAAGGTTCATAGTTTGATGTTGGCACAGACCCTATACCGCACACTCAACATGAGCCCCAATACGTTGCTCGAAAAACATCGAAATGGTGGTCCATTTCATTCCGCACCTAATCAGATCCCTCTTTATTGAATTGACAGCTTCAACAATTCGTTTTCTAAGCTCTTGAAGAGTAGGTGCCATGGACAGGACTGCATTTTGGGCTATCTTAACAATTCCAAAAAGAGAGAGAGTAATGGCTTTCTTCATTTTACATGCGTCACTGGTCGTATCTACCGTGCTTCGATTTCATTATGGAACGAAGTTGGAGCCGTCGGCAGACAGTTACCTATTCAGTCTTGTCTACAGTCGATGCTAGGTCACCGTCTTTGAGGTGACAAGCTGTAGAATTTATGTGCTCGGGGAGTGGGTGTTGTGTTGTCCTCATTATTTCATCGTCGTCGACGCGAAAGGCGCCGAAGTGGCGTCAAATGAATTAGATTAGACAGTCGATCAATCCCAGGAGGGATCTCCCGGCCAAAAATACAATACACTGAACGTGTGCAATAAATCGGAATTAGTTTGATTTTCCTCCATAAAATCGTCGTGCAAGTATAGAAACGAGAAGAGACTGATGGCGACGTGGAAAAGTAGCGTGTCGGGCTGTAGCGCGAGGGCCGGCCGGCGGCGGCTGGGCACGCGTGGCGTCCGCGGTGACGTCAGAGTGCGAGGCGCGAGGGCGTGGCGGCGCCGAGTGGGCGGCTTCCTGGCGCTGGCTCTGCGCTCAGGGCTATCCCTTACCGCCGCTCTAATGGACGTCATTAGCGATCGCGCCGCACTCTCCAGTGGCCGCGCCGCGCGCGGAAGCAGCCTTTTAACGGCGCTAATACCTCTGCCGCCCGCCCGGGCCGGCTCCTGCTCTTTGGCTGTTGTTCCTCGACAGGTAAACTTGGCCACCGCGGGGCTAGTCCTCGCTCTCGGCTCTCCAACCATTACAGTGATTAGTTCTCCTAACAGCTGTAGACCAGAGCCGTACAACCTGTCGTGCACCGGAGCAAATGAGTCCTCATTGTAATTAATGTTGTTTGGTTTCTAAATAAAACCAAAAACGGTTTTCTTCTAGGGTGTTATCCACGTTAAAACAATATTTCATTAGATGCTTACCTACTATCATGAACTAAACGTTGAGGATGATGTGCGCTAAGGAAATCGCTAACTAATGACCTAATGTTGATTTCTTCTTCTCGTTTACCGTGTGTCATAAGTGCTACCTGAAATGCTGACCGGACCTCCTGTAAGATCGTTATTTATTGTGGACTACCCCTGCACCAGAGGAACTGCAGGCGATCGCGAGGTCATACTAAATAGTAGATAAAGAGACAGTCGAGGCGCGTAGCTAAATTTTTAAATACAGTCATCTCTTCTCATGATACCAGAGTGTTCGGCGACATCAGCTGTCATTTTGTTCGTTATATTGTATGATTACAGGAATCCTCGTAATGAACACGAACTAATACATCTATTGTTGTCGTTGTTGTTGTGATCTTCAGTCATAAGATATGTTTGGCGCAGCTTTCCGAGGTAGTTCTATTGCGTGCAAACCTCTTCATTACTACTGCAACCTACATAAATTTGCAGTCGCTTGCTGTATTCAGCCTTGGTCTCTCTCGACAGTTCTTAACCCACGAACTGAAATCTCCAGCTAAGGCTAACTTCGTAGTAAACAGCGAAGTATCCGTATACATATTATAAAAGTGAAGGAATGTATGCATGTATCTACCTTCAAAGGTGTAGCTTACGATTTGAAGGTAGTCACTCTATATTCATTCAGTATTTGTGAAAGAGAGCTCTTAATGAGTTACAAAAAAAAAAAAAAAATGTGTGTGACATCTTATGGGACTTAACTGCTAAGGTCATCAGTCCCTAAGCTTACACACTACTTAACCTAAATTATCCTAAGGACAAACACACACTCATGCCCGAGGGAGGACTCGGAATCTCCGACGGGACCAGCCGCGCAGTCCGTGACTGCAGCGCCTCAGTCCGCTCGGCTAATCCCGCGCGGCAATGAGTTACAACGACCTTTCAACTTAATTTCAAACATGTACGATACTTTCTCTTGCTGACACTCCCCAGAAAATGATGAGAGGAAAAATAGTTTATCGCATAGTACATTTTCGATGTTCGCGCAGTAAAACTTGTGCATCAGGCATGACCTTTTAATTTATTACCTCTTTACTACTCACTCAGTTTGCAACACGCTTTGGACACTGTTTTCACATGTATCACTGAATGTACTCGCAAAAATATATCATTTTACGGCACATAGTTCAGGCGATATGACGGCATAAATACTGAAGTGCGTGGAAACGAAACTGCAGAGCGAAATTTGCCAGAATTACAGGCGAAATACAGCGTGATCCAAAAAGAAAGAACAGATTTCAATGTTAATTACGAACTACAAAAAAATAAAAAAAAGGTCGTACCACATTGCGCAGGGCTCTGGATAGCGGAAGGTTCATAGTTTGATGTTGGCACAGACCCTATACCGCACACTCAACATGAGCCCCAATACGTTGCTCGGAAAACATCGCAATGGTGGTCCATTTCATTCCGCACCTAATCAGATCCCTCTTTATTGAATTGACAGCTTCAACAATTCGTTTTCTAAGCTCTTGAAGAGTAGGTGCCATGGACAGGACAAAGACTCGGTCTTTTATATACCCCCACAGAAAAAAATCACAAGGTGTGAGGTCTGGTCTGGTGACCTGGGAGGCCAAAAGCAATGAACAAGTTCTTGTTGATCTGTCTCTTCCAATCGAACGTTGTGGGATCATGCTTAAAAGATAACGCGGCACCTCAAGGTGAAAGTCTACCAAGTTCTGCATTTTGGGCTATCTTAACAATTCCAAAAAGAGAGAGAGTAATGGCTTTCTTCATTTTACATGCGTCACTGGTCGTATCTACCGTGCTTTGGTTAGTATCTGCGCTAGGTTTGCATAACAAATGAGACGCAATCAGTGGACGATTTTAGCGTTATTCTTCTATACGGAGATTTTTATGACAGGGTCTGACCTGACCTGTAAAATCACAGAATATTCCAGTAACTAATATTTTAAACTTATTCTATTGTGGACGTGTAAAAAACAATACATTATATGTTACGAGTTGTCTTGTCAATACAGTTCACTGCTGTAACACGTGTGTGTGTGTGTGTGTGTGTGTGTGTGTGTGTGTGTGTGTGTGTGTTGGCTACAATGTGTTTTACATAAACTAATTTGTTTGTAAAGACGACTTGGAAGCGAGATTGAGGAATTAAGAGCCTATTATGAGGACAATTTCTTTCTTGTTTGTTCGCAGGTAAGTGTTAACTGCACCGCGGCCTGAAGCTACGCTCATTACCCGCGTGCGCTGCCGACAGGTGCGGGTCTTTGGAGCCAGAGGACGGTAGGATGTACATGTATCTTCAGCTGGACCTCTCTCTCACAGACGCTCCTGTAAAGGTGTGGACAATTTGCCTTAGCTTGGTAGTCCTCAGACCTCAAATGTGGGAATCGGGCTTTCTGAATGGTGGTAACGCTCACTTGCAAGGCCTACTCCTTGAGGTCTTGGAGTTCAAAATAAATTTCTTCGTGCCTTCCGGCATACGGGTATGCAATGAAAATTTCGGAATATCCAATACTGCTAGACGATATGCACCGTAGTTATCGTAATTACAAAGACAGTAATCAGAAATGACATTATTTCTTTTGTGTGCCAATATGTACCGAATTTCGCTTGCACGAGAATTCAGCGCATATCAGAAATGTAACACTCGTAATCTGTTGTGCTTGATGTTCAGTGTGAGAGGAAAGACTTCCGGTTGAAGTACTATGTATGGTCTTCATTTTGCAGTGTGTCTACTACAGGGTTGCATGTGTAACAATATCTTAACACTTTGTAAACACCGTTAAAAAGAATCACGTTTTTTGAATGCAGCTTCGTAATAGCGTAAAAAATTTCTAACGTGTACAGGGAAGTAATGTTATGTAGCCATTGTCTTCTACATGTTATTCCCTAACTGGTTCTTGTGTGGAACTTCACCCATCTGATAACACTCTTACGGCTTGGAGCCGAGAGATAGCGCAGTTGTTCGCCCAATGGACTCCCATTCGGGAGGTGCAGGGTTCAAATCTCCATCCTCCCATACGGACTAAGGTTTTCTGTGGTTTTCCATGATCGATTGCTGGAATGGTTACGTTGAAATTTTCACCATCGATTTTCTTCCTTTATACCCTTGTCGCACCCGCCATATGCACCGACACGAAGGATTTTATGGTCGATGGGATTATGCCCTACTTTATATTATTATTGACGTGGAGGCACGTACGTCAAAATCTTAGTTCTCAATTTTTGTTCACAATGTCGGGTGGGAGGAACCTCCAGAAAACAGTAGTAGTATGGTCTTTCAGAGAACGTTCGCTCTCGTAACTTTCAGAATATTATTAGCGGTTACTAACTGTGTGTGATTTTGGTGTGTTCACGTATAAATTTTCAAAACATCACTCAGAAATCACCAATTGAATGGGTTGCTGGTGGCTTTTATTTATGACCGAATTTAGTGTGTGCGCTACATTTGAGAATGACTATGCGTCAGCTATGGGAATTTTGCTATTCTTCGAAATTCCGTTATACACCACGACACCTTCTTTTCAGCGATTTGCGTTTGCCTGTTTACAGTAACAAATTATATATGCCTTGATTTATTAAAAAAATACTTATTCTTTGGTGAACACGTAAGCTAGAAATAAGTAGAAACTTATGTGGTGTATCAAGAGTGAACAGTAGTGTTATTCAACCAAATTAATAAATTTTCTGAAAAAAAAAAACAGTAAGTTTGAAAGAGCGTGGTGTATAAAGAATCGGCAAGCAAGTAGTTATAATTAAAGGTTTCCATATGTGACTGGTAGTGTACCTGTGTACCTGTTCTGATCAATGTCCGGCTGGAAACCCTTTATCAGTCCAACCATTGTAAGAAAAAATTGTTTTACCGCAACTCCAAACAGTCGAATTATTCACTGGCAAAATTCCACAAATGGTCAGCATTTACCTCAGGTTCATAAAACAATAATATTGTTAAAATTGACCGCTACGGTCGCAGGTTCGAATCCTGCCTCGGGCATGGATGTGTGTGATGTCCTTAGGTTAGTTAGGTTTAATTATTTCTAAATTCTAGGGGACTGATGACCTCAGAAGTTAAGTCCCATAGTGCTCAGAGCCATTTTTTTGTTAAAATTAAAAGAGAAATTCAAATTGAACTCGGAGTAATGTGCGACGTAGATCGGAAGAAGGCGATGCTTTAAGAAAGATCGAAAGAATGGGCGATAGAGGCAACGAGTCGTCGTGACTGTAGCGTCGGACCCGCCGGGACAAGGCGTCAGCGTGTGTTAGCAGCTCACACACGCACATGCAGCAAAAAATAACAACAATAAACAAAACCTCGAAAAACCGGAGAAACCCATCACCGTGGGCAAGTAAGCGGAAATGACGCATTAACGAGCTGGAATTTTCTCCCTTCTGCCAGCGTCATTATGTTGCTGAAGGATATCAATTACCTGGCGGCGCGGTGTTGCCAACCGCACGGAACCAATTTCCCCTCCCCGGGGCCCCTCGTCCCACAAGAAAAGTCTTGCTTTTAGGCTGGTGTGGCGCTTCTTTTGTACCTCCTGTCACATAATGAGGCCACTGCTAACAAGGCGCATTTCTCGTAGGTGCGGTCGGCTTTTAACAATGACCGTCATTCGGGCGCGGCTTGGCGAATCCCAGACAGGCTGTTACCTTTCGTAGCCAACACTGCGCGTGCAGTTAACTTCCTGTTGCTTTAGCCTAGCGGTACGTTATTGCAAATTACTGTTCCCTTCACCACTTCAAAACATTTCTGTTTGATGTTTTTTAGTTGTTATTGCACTTTGATCTACTCTCGCGTATTGTACACTGGTGTACAGAACTTTCGGGTGAAAGGAACATTCGCACTATGAGTGAATGCGAAGCAACAAAGCTCAATGAAACTTGGACCACACGTAGAAAAAAACTGCAGTAGTATAGTGCAGTACTGAAGGTTATTGAAAGAAATACGCAATAGGACGAACAGAAATAACACTACTATTCAACAGTAATTAAACTGAAGTCACCGTGATTTATGGTTGTCCCTTGGACACTACAGACGGCGGGGCACGGTTCTTAATAGGGTATGTAATCACCACGGATGGCAGTGCACGCTCTGCAACGTGCTGCCATGTTGGTAAGGACAACTGCTAGGTGGTCGTTGGTGCGTGTGGACGTGCTTCAATACGTCTCCCGTATGTTCACGTGTCCCTGGGTGCATTACGTGTTCCAACCTCCCACCATATCAGGGTACATCCAGCACTGTCGAGCATGATCGTTTTGGTGGCCAGATGTCATGGAATGGGGAGGCGTAATATTGCAAGGGCGTACTGACCTCCAAATCTTTGAACACGCTACATCCAAGGTGAACGCTTTGGTAACACTGTACTCTTTGCGATGGGCGCCTTTTCTTGGGTGCTTTCGGCCCTGACTTTCTTTTTATGGATGATAATACGGGACTGCATTCGAATAGCGCAGGTGGAGGAGCTCTTGCGAAGAGAGGATATTCGAAGAATGGACTGACCCACCCGTTCCCCAGACTTACAACCCCTCGAGCACTTGTGGGATGCGTTTGGTAGACGCTTTGCAGAACACTCTCCTGCATCAGCCACGTTCCAGCAGTTGTCAACGGCTTCTCCGGAGGAATGGAGCGTCTTACCGTAATTACTCCTTACCAACCTTGTGGTCAACATGGGCCCCTATTGCTGAGCATGCATTGTCGTCCGTGGTGATAACACACCCTATTAAGAACCCTGTCCTGCCATTTGTAATGTCCAGGGGACTATAATAAATCGTGGTGACTTCAGTGTAATTATTCTCTTTGTATAAAATTGTCATTACTGTTCGTCTTATTGCGTATTTCCTTCCGCTGCCGTCAGTACTATACTGTAGCAGTTCTTTCTATGTATAGTCCAAGTCACATCGAGCTATATTACTCGGCAGTGGCACATCACGAGAAAGTTACTTTCCTGCCTAAGTTTTGCAATAAAGGATTAACTCTGGTTAACTACACGTAGCGTTACTTCGTAAACTACGGCCCGATAACTAGCTAGTATGCAGTCCATTTACCTGTTGTCGTAGCCCAAATTTTGGTATAGTGTTTCGTGTGGACTGTTGTCTGTAATTTACTGTAACGGAGGCAAACAGTATTAAAAATTTCACATGCAATGTAAATATAGCTGGATTGTCAGTAACATAAATAGTCTATTTGGCGTCTCCTGTAGTTCTTTGACATGAACGCGTGCAACATTTTCGATTTTCCAGTGCTAGCTTCACTGTGAATACGCGGTGTTTCTTAACTGAGGAAATAATTTTGCAATGGTGAACTCACTTTCTGCTTTAGATTTCGACAAAAAGGATACCGAACACTATGTATAGTCGTATATTATTTCAGATTACGGCGGCTCAAATTCTCCGGCCAACCAGACTCAATTTTCCGTGGCTTCCTTGAATCAGTGAAAACGAGGGCAAGGTACGTTTGGAAAGGACACGCTGATTTCAGTCCTATTTAGTGCTCCGTCTTCGTTGACGGCGGAACGTTAAACCCTAGTTTTCCTTCGTTATTCTTTGTACTACAAAACTATACATCATTAAACTTTTTTTTTTTTGCGAGTAAGAATGACAGTTCGATGTTTTTAGTTACGTGGAATGTTATTTTTTAGCTTCCCTCCTATTTAGCGGCGTTGCACATTCTAAATATTTATGCTTGAGGTGGTATGACAAGTTTGTGTGCTGTCTCTAAGTTCTGAAAATATGAATTAACTCAACGGATAGAGCAATAAACCAGTTTATATCTATAAATTGGAGGGTTTGGAAAAACTTAGAGTACGTTGCAGTCTGAATACTTGACCACGTTACTATTCAAGAGATCCCTCATGTGGACACATCCTGCATGTGTTGACAATTGCAGTGTGGAGGTTCAAAATTAACCTCAAGTATTAGCTACTATTCCTTGAACAAGGTGGAACGTATTTTGTTCGCTGTTGGTCAGTTACATGTTCCATAGATCATTCGAACTATTCTGTTATTGAAATAAAGTGGAACGAGTCAGTTTACAGGGTATGTATACATGATTAGTGTTTACGTTATGCCCGCAGCTCGTGGTCGTGCGGTAGCGTTCTCGCTTCCCACGCCCGGGTTCCCGGGTTCGATTCCCGGCGGGGTCAGGGATTTTCTCTGCCTCGTGATGGCTGGGTGTTGTGTGCTGTCCTTAGGTTAGTTAGGTTTAAGTAGTTCTAAGTTCTAGGGGACTTATGACCATAGCAGTTGAGTCCCATAGTGCTCAGAGCCATTTGAACCATTTGTGTACGTTAATGGACACTTTACGTTTAGTCCTACTCATGCAGCTACACTCTTTTTACTGGCTACCAATTTTTAAGTAGAAATTCAGCATTGTAATGGGAGTTGTCCAGGAGAAATGATTTTAAATTAGGTATAAAACTTGCTTCGCTACCTGTCAGACACTTTATGTTACTGGGCAAATGATCTAAACTTTTTGTTGCTGCATATTGACTTCCTTTCTGAACCATTGATGGCTTTAATAATGGGTAATAAAGGTCAGTTTTTTCCTCTAGTGTTGAAGGTATGTAAATCACTGTTCTCAAATTGTGATGGATTATTTATGCCGAATTTCACTAGCGCCTGTATGTATTATGAATGCTAGCTCCTTGAAGAGACACCTGCATGACGTCCGTTGGTGACCACCATATATCTCATACATTCTTACATCTCGCTTTTGCGCAACCGATGCTTTATAAGTGAAGAATTACCTCAGAAAATTATTCCATAAGACATTACTGAGTGGAAACTGCAAAGTGTGTCAGGAGATTGATACGTTTGCTTCCCAGATTAGCAATTGTACGAAGAGCAAAAGTAGCTGAACTTCATTCTTTGAGAATCTCGGAAATATTCTTCTTCCAATTCACGTTTTCATCAGTATGTACACCCACAAATTTGGAGCATTCTACACTATTTGCTGGCACATGCTCATGTGCTACATCAGTTGTTTATGTGAATCTATTAATTTTGTTATACAGAACTGAACGAACTGTGGTTTTCAAAATTTATGGAGAGTTTATTTTCAGAGAACCACATTACAATCCTTTGAGAATATCATTTTCCAACTCTTC
This sequence comes from Schistocerca nitens, assembly GCF_023898315.1. Lineage (NCBI taxonomy): Eukaryota > Metazoa > Arthropoda > Insecta > Orthoptera > Acrididae > Schistocerca > Schistocerca nitens. The sequence continues at coordinate 295,082,066 of NC_064615.1, read as the reverse complement.
TGTTACTTCCTCTCTAGTGGGGTCTATTATAACACTAACATCGTCTGCAAAAAGTATTAATTTTGCGTGTTAAATGTTAAATGGAAGGTCATCACATATATAAGGAATAGGACTGAACCTAAAATTGAATCCTGTGAGACTCCCTTTGTGGTTTTTCCCCGGTCATTAAAATTTTTTGTCCTTCTGTCGTAGTCTGAATTATTCAGCACAGCCTTTTACATTTTGTTTGTCAGGTATGATTCAGAATTTTATAGATGAGAAAACTCCTAGTATATATGATTACCTATCCTCATTTAAAGTAAAATGCCACACTGTAATCTATGAAGTACAATAATGTACATATCTAAGTACTGTCACAACTGGTGATATATTTAGTTGTCACAGCATCAAAAATGCAAATTGACGCAAAATCCAACGGCAGACAACACATTAAGCTACAAACGGCTGGAAAGAGCACGCGAAGAATACTCACAAATACCTTTCTAGCATACTTTATATACAGCAAAAAGATATGACATGATGTCCTTTATACCACTTAACAGACGGGCACCACCACGGTGAAACAAACAAGGATCTCAAATCCAACTTAACTAGTCTGCAGCTCGTGGTCTCGCGGTCGCGTTCTCGCTTCCCGAGCACGGGGTTCCGGGATCGATTCCCGGCGGGCTCAGGGATTTTCACCTGACTCGAGATGACTGGGTGTTTGTGTTGTCCTCATCATTTCATCATCATTCAAGAAAGTGGCGAGATTGGGCTAAGCAAAGGTTGGGAATTAGTATCAGCGCTGATAACCGCGCAGTTGAGCGCCCCACAAACCAAAAATCATCATCATCATCACCAACTTAACTAAGGGGAGTCTTCCAGATTCTCCCGATAACGTCATACTGTTTCCCTGGCATCACCTTAACGACCTCTCTATAAAATGAGGAACCCGTCTAAATAGGAATTGACACATAGCAAGTTGTATCGCGATGCCGGAGTGACCGTGCGGTTCTAGGCGCTACAGTCTGGAACCGAGCGACCGCGACGGTCGCAGGTTCGAATCCTGCCTCGGGCATGGATGTGTGTGATGTCCTTAGGTTAGTTAGGTTTAATTAGTTCTAAATTCTAGGCGACTGATGACCTCAGAAGTTAAGTCGCATAGGGCTCAGAGCCACTTTTTTTGTACAGCGATAGGTAACGCGGATATGGATAAAGCTAAAATATAGGTGAGTGTGCGAAGACCAATACAATACTAACGTTTAAGCCCACTAATTAAGTAACAAACTTGCGCCGAAGATGTTCTTTCATCACTTTGGGCTCCTCCGTTACTTGCCATGTTTTGAGTGGTATTGTTCACTCCATGTGTACTTTATAATATGATTCCAGTTAATAAATTCTTTTTGCGCACACTCCTTGCTCCACTTCCGTGCGTCGGTCATGGGCGGAAGTGGCCGTAATGTTCGAGTCGTTTGGAATGTGACGGGAGCGATGCCTGTACCCGAGTATTTACGAGCTACAAAGCGTACAGAGCCGCGGCCCTACCGTTAAACTTATTTCCTCCGCGGAAGGTCTTCATTATTGCAGGAAATAACTGTGTGTAGCGCCGACGGAAATAACTTAATTGTGGAATGCCGGTGATGAACAGGTGGTGCTAATTGCTTCATATTGCCTTGTATCCTATTCCACTGGGAACTGTCCTCTTTCTTTAGCTTTCGCGTCTCTGTCTTTCCCACCTCATCAGCCGGTCCGCTCTCGGCGTAGCGCCACCCGGCGGTTTAAATGAAAGTAAAACAAGCGCGAAGCGGCGTCGGCATTTTGTAACAGGATGTTGTGTTTACCTTAATTTCTTTTGTTTGCCGAGCGAGCGAGATAATACAGACGCGGAAGACGCGGCCCGGTTGGCGAATTGCGCTCCGGTTTTGGCGTCGCCTTTTTCTTTATTTCTTTTTTCGTGCAGGAACGAGATTAGCCGGGTGCGGGAGCTGAAGGCGCGTCTTGAGACCGGCCTTTAACTCGTTTAGCGGGCGCGCACGTGAGCCGACTCTGGGCGCCGATCACGTTCGCTGCCGCCCGTCGTTACTTGCGCGGGTGGCCGCAACGGCGCCGCGCCGCACAGGCGCCCAGCCGTATCTGGGCACTGGCAGAGTGGCGCGCGCGCCTCTCATCACGAAAGACCCATTGCACACGTGGCTCAAGTGCGTATTGCCTGGCCTCAGAATATCGTTGTGAAATAGCCCTCGCGAAAATTGTAGACATTCCTGTGGTTCAGCCGACAGGTAACCGTCACCAGCATCGGCAAGTACTTGATGAAAACGAGGAGTTTGACCCGTTTTTATGCCGGCAGTGGTGAACTTTCTTAAACAGCGACAGAAAAATAAGGAGAAACAGCGTCTACTAACACGGTTCAAATGGCTCTGAGCACTATGGGACTTAACATCTGAGGTCATCAGTCTCCTAGAACTTAGAACTACTTAAACCTAACTAACCTAAGGACATCACACACATCCATGCCCGAGGCAGGATTCCAACCTGCGACCGTAGCGGTCGCGCGGCTCCAGACTGAAGCGCCTAGAACCGCTGGGCCACTCCGGCCGGCCTACTAACACGTCAAACATGTATACTTACCTTGTCGTAAGGAGACTCAATCTAGTTAGTGTCGACAGCCTTAGATCGTTGCCAAGCTAATCACAAACACTGCCACTCTAGAACCAAACAAGTGCCAAATCGATAGTCATAGTGAAATAGAAGTTTCTCGTTGATCTTTTAGAACCGTTTAGTAAATAACCTCTGCCAACATCAGTAGTCTGCCGTTACTCACATAGTCACAACTGTGCACGTAACCATCCGAGATGACTGTGTAAATATCACGGATCCGCCAATAAGCTTCATTATGCAAGGTCACAATCGACTGTTGCCAAATATAGTGGCATCCCTAATAATACGCAGGGTATTCCAAAAGTAACACGACGTTATGGAAAAGTGAATGAATTAGAAATGTCTTCCAAAGTTATTGAAGAGTTGCAGCAGAACATCGTTCAAATTCTTTCAGAGGTTCGGGAATACTGTGAGATGAGTTTTGTAAGCAACGTTCTGAACATAATTCCACAAAGATAGATGTGGGATGAATGAAGAAATTAGGGGCTCTCATTCCATTAGAAACCACTTGTTCACGAAAACAGTGATCCAAGAAGCTGGAAGTGCTGTCTGTGTGAGTTGTAACACTGTTCTGCTGAAACCACGTTTACTGTAACTGCTCTTAAAGTGCAATGTTTCCAAAATGATGCATCACTAGTATGTAACGCCCACATTTCACTGTACCTCGAGATAATTGCCGGCCGCGGTGGTCTCGCGGTTCTAGGCGCGCAGTCCGGAACCGTGTGACTGCTACGGTCGCAGGTTCGAATCCTGCCTCGGGCTTGGATGTTTGTGCTGTCCTTAGGTTAGTTAGGTTTAAATAGTTCTAAGTTCTAGGGGACTAATGACCACAGCAGTTGAGTCCCATAGTGCTCAGAGCCATTTAAGCCGAGATAATTTAATGAGATTCGACTTCGTCAGATTGGACAGAAAATAGCGACTTTCTGTTCGTGTATTGGAGGCCGAGGGGCTGAAAAATGCGTAGATTCTCTTCATTTACGTATCCACCAAGGCGAAACGAAGCCTCGTCAGGCCACAACCGAGCATCGAGTTTTTCTCCATCTAATGTTACCTGAACCGCTGAGAGAAAGCGACGCTAGAAACTCACGAACAGGTATTTTGTTCACATCATACTACGTCACTTACACACTGCTTTGTTGGCACTACCAAGAGAGAGCACGTTGGCTAGATATGCGTAGCACAAACCTCGTAGGAGTCAAAGAATTTACAGTGTGGATGTCGACCAACATTTCTGGTGTCGAGTCTTTCGGTAGAGCACCTTGGGCTACATCTGATACATTTTCTGTATATTGGAACATTTCTTACAGCCATACTTTCTTTTAAGGCATTCTGAGTGGGCGATAATGAATACACTCTGCTATACTAATACATAGCCCATTTCTTCGTTAGCTAAGCAAGGATCGTATCTGAAACAGAGAAGATCATTGTTCCAAATCGCTGGAGATTCTGGTAGACCGATTAGCAACAATAAGAACTTAGCTCATATAGTCGTTGGGAAGCATAGTCTGTAAAGCAGATGGTGGGTGCAACACAGTGATGTGTGGCGCTGGGCCGGACAACTCGGCTCGCGTGACGGGCCGCCCCTTCCCACCGTGAAGCTCGCGTGGCGTGAGCCTCCGCTGGTGTCCGCAACACAAGTTGGCCGGCCCGCCCACTGTTGCTCGGCGTTTACTCTGCCGCCCGTCCCCCTCCCCCCCCCCCCCCCCACACACATACACACTCTGACTGCCACCCACACGCATACTGCTCCATGATTTCTGTTCCCGAACTTCTTAATTCATCTGTCCTCCTATAGTTACTTTGTCGTTACCCCGTGACCAAACGGTAACATCGTGTCCTTAAAATATGGAAAGATAATCGCGTGCATATGAAGTCTGTCAGTTATAATATACGACGCTGCTGTGTTTGTCACCGCACTCGTAAAATTCAGTTATTCGTAAAACTGTCCTCAACTCGAAGGTCGATTTCAAAACACAGCGCTCGCTAGATATGGTCTTACTGCAAGTGGGATGACCTTGTCTTCTGCCGACTTCTGAAATGGCTTACCCAACTAATTATAAGGATCCTACAGTTAATGTGGCGAGTGAAACACGGTAGTAGGCTAAGGAATAGAAAAAAGAGCTGTGGGAAAATATGGGCTTGGTAGTAAGATAGAAAGAGGAGAAAGACTAATTGAGCTCTGCAGTAAAATTCAGGCAGTAGTACCTTATACACTTTCAAAAATCGAAAGAGGATATATAATTGGAAAAAACTGGAGATACCAGAAGATTGCAGCTGGATTACATCATTGTCAGACAGACATTCGTAAATAAGATGACGAATTGTAAAGTGCACCCAAGAGCAGATAGAGCAGATACAGACTTCGATCGCAATTCAGTAATGATGAAGAGAAGCCTGAAGTTTTTATCAGTCGATAGCCTACACGCAGTAGCGAAATCGGACAGTGTTCAGAGTAAGGACACTTCGATTATCAAAATTTTATCAGTAAATTGTCGAAGAATTGGTAACCAAGTTCCCCTACTTACTGTCCTCCAGGAAATTTGACATAGACTGTGAAGTTATGTGAACGTGTACAGCAAGTCTAGACGAAATCAAGTTAATTGTTGTAAGTGCTTAGAGGCCACCCAGTTCCACCGTGGTAGTTTGAGTCATGTAAAGAAAGTCTACGCTCAGTAGAGCGGAAATATCTATATCATGAAGTATTAGTTCAGATGACTTTAACCTGCCGAGTATAGACTTGGACGTCTATGGATTCATTGCGGTGGTACAGACAGTCAGTCTTGTGAAGTACTTTTGAACATATTTTCCGAAAACTGTCTTGAACAGTGTGTTACACTTCCCACACGCATTGGAAATATTTTAGACCTTGCTTCATTGGTTCATGGGTATCGCCTTTCCGTATGAAGGATATAGTAATAGGCGTCCGTGGCGTAAAGAGGCAACTGAAAGCGTTTAAAAATAGTCGCCAGGTCCGGATGGAATCCCATTTCGATTTTACAAAAAGTACTTCACAGCATTAGCCCCTTACTCAGCTTGTATTTTATCGCGAATCTCTCGCCCAGCACAAAGTCCCAAGCGACTGGAAAAAAGCGTAGGTGTCTCCTGCATGTAAGAAGGGTAAGAGAATGGACCCGCAAAATTTCAGATCAGTTTCCTTAACATCGGTTTGCTGCAGAATTCTTGAGCGTATTCTCATTTCCAATATAATAAGTTCCCTTGAGACTGAAAACTTTTTGTCCTCAAATCAGTACGGATTTGGAACTTATCACTCGTGTGAAACTCAACTTGCTCTTTTCTCACATGATCTCCTGCGAACCACGAATGAAGGTCAACAGGCAGATTCCGTATTTATAGATTTACGAAAATCATTTGACACGGTGCCCACTGCAGACTGTGAACGAAGGTACTTTCCCACCTACATGAGTGGCTCGGAGAGTTCTTAAGTAATGGAACCCAGTACGTTCTCCTTTCGGCGAGTGTTTTATCAGAGAGGAGGGTATCCTCAGGAGTGCCCCGGGGAAATGTGATAGTGCAGTTGCTTTTATCTGTATACATAAATGATCTGACGGACAGGATGAGCAGCAATTTGCGGTAGTTTGCTGATGATGCTGTGGAGTATGGAAGGATGTTGAAGAAGAGTCGCTGTAGGATGATACAAGATGACTTAAACAAAATTTCTAGCTGATTTGATGAATGGCAGCCGCCTTTCGATGTAGAAAATGTAAGATAATGCGGATGAGTAGAAGAAAAAACCCGTAATTTTCGGGTACAGCATTAAGAGAGTTCTGCTTGACACAGTGACGTCTTTTAAATATCCAGGTGTAACGTTGCAAAGTGATATGAAATGAAACGAACATGTAGTTCCAATGTAGTAGAGAAGGCGAATGGTCGGTTACGTTTTATTAGGAGAGGTTTAGCAAAGGAAAGGGGACCGCATATAGGATGCTAGCGCGACCTGGTCTTGTACTACTCGAGTGTTTGGGATCCCCACCAGCTCGGATTGAAGGTAGACATCGAAGCGTTTCAGAGGCGGACTGCTATATTTGCTACCGGAATTTTTCTGGGAGTTCAAATGAGAATCTTTGGAGGGAAGGCGACGTTTTTTTCGCGGAACACTGTTGGGAAAATTAAAGGACCGGGGTTTCAAGCTGACTGTAGAATTATTCCACTGCTGCCAATGTTCATTTCGCGTAAGGTAGACAAAGATAAGATAAGAGAAGAGAAATAAGGGCTCGTGTGGCGGCACATGACAGTGGTTTTTCCCTCGATCTATTTGCGAGTTGAACTGGGAAGGATACGAGCAACAGTTGTACAAGGTACCGTCCGCCACGCACCGTACTCTGACTTGCGGGGTATGTTTGTTGATGTGGATGTAGAAGAGACTCGTCCGGAAGAATCAATGTGCAAAGAAGCGGGATAATGGGGTTCTTAAGAATGATGTGATACGTTTGAAGTTCTCTGAGGCTGTAGATACTGCGATGATGGCCACCACGCAGGCAGTTCAATTGAAGAGGACTGGACGTCTCTGTAAAGGATACTTACAGAAGCTGAACAGAGAAACATAGGTGAAGGAACGTAACTGCGAAGAAACGTAGATAACAGAAGAAATACTTCAATTATTCGACGATAGAAGGAAGTACAAAAATGTTCAAGGAAACGCAGGATACAGAAATACACTGTGATTCCGTGATGGTGTTACAAACTTTCAGGGATGATGGAGAGGGGTAAATGCATCAATTTGAGGCCAGAGACCGTGGTCCGCAAACGACCGAGCCGTAAGTTATAAGCGAAAATCGTTCTGATAGCTTTGACACTGTAATGCATGTACCGGTATTATTGTTAGTTTTAATTGTAGGGTACACAGGTTCCTGGAACACTTGTTATTCGTTGTCGCTTGTTGTTCCAACATGATATGGCCCCACTTCGCTCTGGACTGGGGATTCGTGAAAAGCTGGATCTGACATTGCAGAGGAGCTCCTGTTTAGCGGCCAATGCGTTCTTCTGATCTCGCCCCCCCACTATATTCTTCCTGTGGGGCCATGTTAAAAGCCTTGTGTGCGGGACGCATCGAGACTGAAGAGGATCTGTTCAAACGACACCGCAAATATTAGAACGGCTGCGACTGAACTTTGTGTGCGCTGCCATGCCTGCATTGATGCTGGGGGACTCCATTTTGAGCAACTGTTGTAAATAGACACTAATACTACGTATGATTATTCATAACTTACAGTGCCGGTTAGAACATAGCAGTTAGAACATACACTCCTGGAAATTGAAATAAGAACACCGTGAATTCATTGTCCCAGGAAGGGGAAACTTTAGTGACACATTCCTGGGGTCAGATACATCACATGATCACACTGACAGAACCACAGGCACATAGACACAGGCAACAGAGCATGCACAATGTCGGCACTAGTACAGTGTATATCCACCTTTCGCAGCAATGCAGGCTGCTATTCTCCCATGGAGACGATCGTAGAGATGCTGGATGTAGTCCTGTGGAACGGCTTGCCATGCCATTTCCACCTGGCGCCTCAGTTGGACCAGCGTTCGTGCTGGACGTGCAGACCGCGTGAGACGACGCTTCATCCAGTCCCAAACATGCTCGATGGGGGACAGATCCGGAGATCTTGCTGGCCAGGGTAGTTGACTTACACCTTCTAGAGCACGTTGGGTGGCACGGGATACATGCGGACGTGCATTGTCCTGTTGGAACAGCAAGTTTCCTTGCCGGTCTAGGAATGGTAGAACGATGGGTTCGATGACGGTTTGGATGTACCGTGCACTATTCAGTGTCCCCTCGACGATCACCAGTGGTGTACGGCCAGTGTAGGAGATCGCTCCCCACGCCATGATGCCGGGTGTTGGCCCTGTGTGCCTCGGTCGTATGCAGTCCTGATTGTGGCGCTCACCTGCACGGTGCCAAACACGCATACGACCATCATTGGCACCAAGGCAGAAGCGACTCTCATCGCTGAAGACGACACGTCTCCATTCGTCCCTCGATTCACGCCTGTCGCGACACCACTGGAGGCGGGCTGCACGATGTTGGGGCGTGAGCGGAAGACGGCCTAACGGTGTGCGGGACCGTAGCCCAGCTTCATGGAGACGGTTGCGAATGGTCCTCGCCGATACCCCAGGAGCAACAGTGTCCCTAATTTGCTGGGAAGTTGCGGTGCGGTCCCCTACGGCACTGCGTAGGATCCTACGGTCTTGGCGTGCATCCGTGCGTCGCTGCGGTCCGGTCCCAGGTCGACGGGCACGTGCACCTTCCGCCGACCACTGGCGACAACATCTATGTACTGTGGAGACCTCACGCCCCACGTGTTGAGCAATTCGGCGGTACGTCCACCCGGCCTCCCGCATGCCCACTATACGCCCTCGCTCAAAGTCCGTCAATGGACGGCCGCTGGTGGCCGAGCGGTTCTGGCGCTACAGTCTGGAACCGCGCGACCGCTACGGTCGCAGGTTCGAATCCTGCCTCGGGCATGGATGTGTGTGTTGTCCTTAGGTTAGTTAGGCTTAAGTAGTTCTAAGTTCTAGGGGACTTATGACCTCAGCAGTTGAGTCCCATAGTGCTCAGAGCCATTTGAACCATTTGAACCAAAGTCCGTCAACTGCACATACGGTTCACGTCCACGCTGTCGCGGCATGCTACCAGTGTTAAAGACTGCGATGGAGCTCCGTATGCCACGGCAAACTGGCTGACAATGATGGCGGCGGTGCACAAATGCTGCGCAGCTAGCGCCATTCGACGGCCAACACCACGGTTCCTCGTGTGTCCGCTGTGCCGTGCGTGTGATCATTGCTTGTACAGCCCTCTCGCAGTGTCCGGAGCAAGTATGGTGGGTCTGACACACCGGTGTGAATGTGTTCTTTTTTCCATTTCCAGGAGTGTAGCATAAAACTGTCTTCAACCCAAAGTTGGACATCGTCCTATTCCAGATTATATGCCTTTGCAAACAAGACGTACTGTTTAACGCTGACTACAGCCTGTGCTATTACTTGTCATTTTTCACATCTAAAAATCATTGCCAGCTTTGTGAAAAGCGGTAAGTGGCGGAACCGACTGTAGATTGAATCACGAATCTTTGGTTCTTTAGTCTGACGCCTGTTAAGCCGTCGAATCACAGTTTTCGAACGTACCATGTAAAAGTTTTGTCATTAATAAAAATGTAATCAATTGTGAAATATTCTCAGAACATAATTTTAATTGCAGTGTTCATATCAGGGCTATTCGGGAAGTAAGGAACGATAGGTCGCGAAATGGAAACCACAGTGAAAATCAAAACTGTTTTATTTGCAACAGTTAGCTACAACTTCCAGCTACTTATCTCTATAGTCGCCGATCCTACTTAGAACGTTTGTCGTAGTGTTGTACCAAGTTTTCCAGTGCCCTCGTTGTAAAAGGCAGCCGCTAGTTCTCTCCGCCAACTCTCTACGCTGGTCTACAGCTCGTTGTCTGTGCCAAAATGTTGTCTTCATAGTCAGCAGTTCATGTGAGCAGAGATGAGACTCAGAGGGAGACAATTACGGGCTGTACTGTGGGTAATCAAACATTTCCAATTGAAAACGATGCAGGAGCATCTTCATTGCCCCTGCAGAATGCGGCTGAGAATTGTCTTGAAGAAGAAAGCACACGGGCGAAATTTCTCACCGGGCCCTCGTACTTGGCGGGAGACACTGCTGTTCCAGGTATCTTTGTGTGCTCACTGTGCGCTCAGAACTAAAAAGAACGACGTAACGCGATCGACGGGCATACTAGAGACCCTGCCCAACACACCTGTGCAAAACGTCATCGGATTTTCACTGTGGTTTCCATTCCGCGGCCGATCGTTCCTTACTTCCCGAATAAACTTCGTAATAACAGTAAGTAGTCGATGTACTGTACTGAAAATAGGTACTCGTACGAACCGTACTCACGTTTCGGCTGAAGTAACTATCACGAGCCTTATTAAGAAATTCTTCTCGTCGATTACGCTCTGTGAGTGGGTAGCTGAAAGTGGTAGTGCAGACGGTCTTTTCAGAAGCCCCGGTATTTTCCTGCCGTTCTGTTTGTGGTTATCGGGTTACACATAAACTGGATACTATACTACGTAACTGTAGCGCTATCGGCTGTCAAAAACGCATGTTCGTTGATATTTGACAGTGAAGTACGCGATAAGGTAATGGGGAGTGGGAGGTGGGGGCAGAAACGACACACATTCTTTCGAAACCGGAGCACAGAAAACTCTGACGATGAATTGGTATCTTGATACTGTTCTCTGTGGCGTGCGCGTTGCAGCTAGATGGTACCTCTTGGCACAGCTCCAAATATTCGTTCCCACCTACACCTGGTGCTTCTCATTCAGCCGAAGCCGTACTGTGGGTCGTTGACAAGTAACAGGCGTCCGCCGCAACGCGCTGCACCGCTTTTACGCGTCGCGGTAGCAGTTTCTTGGTTCTCTTCTGAAATCCAGATTGTAGTCACCTGATCTTGCGGAGCTGCCATTTTGTAACCAAATAATTACGAATACACTGTACTGGATCTGGAAACGAAGTGATCGTTACAAGACAGCTCCCACAACGACGACTCAGGACATATGCGTTGTCGTGTCCCCGTTCTAGCTCAGGCAGTGGTTACACAGCAAGCTGTGGCCGGTAAAGTAATTTACTGTGATTCCTTTTGTTTATACTTAGCTTCTCTGGGACGCGTGTTTACGCAGCAGGGCATCTGGAGTAGCTGCGAGAGTGTGTAGAAAGGGGCATATCTTTTAAAGTGAACTCAGCATTTCACGTTATTAATAGGGAGTTTGTGAATTTGCCCTATAAGGAAGCGCATTGCTGCTGCTGCTGTGTTGGCATAGCCAGACTGCACGTCAAGTGTAGCGGCGAACCGACGACGTGGCTCCTTCCTGTGCTCAGCTCTGCGAGACCCTCACCATAACCACAACAGTAACGGAGGCTTCTGTGAAACAGAAAATGTCCCAGAGTCTGTCCCACAGTCTGTGACAGCTCATTGTGCGTAGTGTTGTGTGCAGGTGCTGCCCTCATAGCTTATTACTTTTTGGAGCAAAGGCCATACTTCAGAACCGCCAAGAGCTGCACTTGAAATAATTCTTTATTAAATACCATTTTCGATAATATAATCATCTTCAGGCATCAAAATGAAAGTCTTTCTACGTCACAGCGATCAGTAATAAAATAGATTTTACAGTAAGAACGTTGCTATATAGGCTCCTGTAAATAATTGTATGATACCTGAAGATGATCAAATGATCGACACAGGTAGTTCACAAGAATTATTTAATCAGACACTCTTAGCGATTGTGAAATGAAACTCTTTTCTGAGGATGCAATATCATGGAAAAACAGTTGTATCCAGAAGGCTGCAAGGAAACGTGACATCTATTAATGCAGATGAGTTTGGAAGTTACGAAATTGGAAAACCATGCGGGACACACAAAGACATCGAGTAAATGATCATATGGGTGGCATAAACTAGATTTCTTAACCAGAGAAAATAAATGTTACGCGCCTACTACAGAAATTTTAGGACATTAAATACAGTGGAGACTCTATTAAACTAATTGTTGTAAGTCATTCGGATAATCGAAAATCCGGATAACCGACTGTATGAAGAAAAGATCTACGTCGCCCGCATATGGTTGCCTTCTAAGTATGCTGTCATAATATTATCTTTCTGGGGTTAATAAATAATGTTCGGTGTTTATTCGAAACAACATAAACAAATAAGCGTTTGCGCGAACTAATATTGTTGCTCGCTCTTTATTAGTTTTATATCCAGGCATTGCACTCTCGCCGAAAAGCTACAGACTTTCACGATAATGATTTCCAATTTAATCCGGTTTCATTAGCGTTGAAGGAGGAGTGCAAGTCATAGTCCTTTTCGTCCAATAGTTTCTCACCATTGTTAAAGGAATTTGCTGCACCTACATCAGCTGACATTTTTTTCATTTTGTATTTCCAATTTGCGAATTCCGTTACGAGATTTAAATCTGTACAGTCGTCCGTCAGTTGGCCAAACGATTCATCTTCACCTGTTTTTGTACTTAACTGTAAAGGATCAGGCATCGGTTGCCCAGTTGGTCGTTTTTGTAAAAACCGACAAAACGAAGTTCCTTCCAGGACATCGTTTTTCTGTTTCTTTATCATTTTTCTATATTTACTCCCGTCTTCACAGTCAAGTTTGCAGGTGTACTTCAAAACTGAATCAGTATTCTGTACTTCAAAACTGAATCAGTATTCTTCTTATGTCGCATATCCTAGAAGTACCCACACCAGACTTATCGGGTAACATATGACCAGTTCCTCCTCTTTGGTCTGCCTCTGTGACAGAGCGGTTCTAGGCGCTTCAGCCCGGAACCGCGCTGCTGCTACGATCGCAGGTTCGAATCCTGCCTCGGGCATGGATGTGTGTGATGTCGTTAGGTTAGTTAAGTTAGTAGTTCTAAGTGTAGGGGACTGATGACCTCAGATGTTAAGTCCCATAGTGCTCAGAGCCATTTGAACCTCCTTTTTGACACCACTGTTACGCTTTGGAATTTTTTAGCACAGACGTGACATGGCGCAAAGGCATAGGGATTGGCAACTGACTAACTCAGTAAAGAAACACGCGGGGCAGAGATCGCACGGGGCGTGGGTGGTTAGTACCATCGCGACATCTCCGTGCACGCATGAATTAGGTTACATAGACATTTTTGCTCGTGGTTGACAATCCGGATGATCGCGAATCCGTATGACTGAGGTCCAGATAATCGATTCTCCACTGTACCTAAAAAATAAAAAAAAAGAAGTCAACGGCAGAAATTCAGGAGCTATGGATGTCATCTGTATGTATGCTGATGAGAGTCCAGCGTGCACTGATGGACATATAGGGGGAAGCAGCAGTAGTTTATCAATAGAACTGTCAGCTTTAGCTGTGCGCGTGAGTTCTGTCCGTTGCTCAGGCTAGCCAAGCCGAGCTACGACCCATCGTGAATGTCTGCCTCCCGCCAGGCGGGTCTGCGCCGTGGGCTGCCTGCAGTAACTGTGGCAGGCGCAGCAGCGAATACACCCGAGTTTTCCTCCAGTCTTCAGTTGTCGGGGAAACGATTACGTTTCCTCTCGTGTTTGTAGGTTACTTCATGAAAGAGACAATGTCGACAGAGGATGCAGCACGTTGAAGATGTTGTCCAGCGAAGTGATCATTTCGAGATAATTTGTAAGGCCGTTTGACAATTCTTTACTCCTGACAGCGATATATTAAGTTCCTACCTGGTTGTACCTACATTTAGGCATGTCGTCGTCTTTCAGAAAATCTGTTTACTTTTCCCCCTTTTAGACGAGTTGCTTACTAGGAGACAATTCAAAAGAAACGACAGTTGTTGCTTACTTGCCAAGACGTGTGCGATTGCGCTGAGATCCGTAGCTGGGGTAGACATTGTGGCTACCCGGTGTCTGCCAGCCCGCCAGCGCCACCCTCTCTCGGTCTCTCTAATTAGCCATCGCATTCACGGTCTGTCACAAAAGCCCACTCCGACTCCACTTGTCGAGGGATCTGTGTAACAACTGTCGTATAGAAGGTGGCCGACGGAATAAAAGAGGCGTTCTGCGATACTTCATCTTCCCGCAACTTCCTTCTGTCTACACGTACACAGTTACTTTGTATCCATTTTAGTCTTTTTAACGCTTTGCTTTTTACCTCTGTTCTCCGCTCTGTTTTGTGTAGTTTTCTTTTCGCTTAATTTTCACAGCCCTTCTTATATTGAAATTCTTGTTGCTGATCACTTAAGTCGAGCGGTGATTAGGATATAAACCTTAATTATTTTGTTAACTGGGAGAATGGGAGAATAAGGTGAACTACGGCGGGAGAGAATCGCCGGCTTCATCTTACAGAGTCATGAATGAATAGTTCATGGAACGGAATTTTCTGGATTCCGCTTGCCTTGATGTTTTTCAAATGAAACTGTGAACCGTCAGGTGGTCGATTGGAATTATAACTGCCCCACTGGTGCTGTAGTCACGCGTCTTTGTTTGACCACCAAACAGTATCTACAGTTCGAAAAATAGTTGAAGGTTACGTTTAATACCCGGATTCCTACAAATATTATTATTATTTTATTTATTCAGATGGCTCTGAGCACTATGGGACTTAACATCTGAGGTCATCAGTCCCCTCGAACTTAGAACTACGTAAACCTAACTAACCGAAGGACATCCCACACATCCACGCCCAAGGCAGGTTTCGAACCTGCGACCGTAGCGGTCGCGCGGTTCCAGACTGAAGCGCCTAGAACCGCTCGGCCACACCAGCCGGCTTTTATTTATTGGTTTAGCCTACTGAAGATCACATGAAATTACTTGTTCTCTTTCTTTTGTCCTTTCTTTCTGTACAGCAGTTTCTTTCTTTTCCTGTATTTTTCTATTCTTTCTTCTGTCAATATTGCGCCTGTCTCTTTCTTTGTTACCTCACGAAGCCCTTGAACCCTTTTACTTGCGCTCTGAATTTCTCTTTCTCTTATTTCTTCCTCCGCTATTTTCATTTCCCTCGTGTGTGCTTTAATTTGTTTCGTCAACGTCACTGATGTTTCTTTTCCATTGTCGTATTTTGGTCCCATGATTTTGTTGATTATTTTCCTTTCCTTCTTTTTTATTTCATGAAAGTGTTTGACTGTGTTTGATGAAAGGTATTCTGAACAATAAGGGAATTTTACCCTAATGCCGGTGTTGTAGCGTCAGAGTTTCGCATTTATATTTATGGAAATAGAGTTCGTGTTATACAAGTGTTTTGTTAATTGAAAGGCCACCTCCACTTCCCTTGCCCTTGCTAAGTTGGCTTCTTTGTCCAAAGCATTTGGTTGTATTAGTTCACAAATATATTTAAATTTGTAGTTTCTTTTTATTCTTTCATATTAAGCAATTGTTCAGATGTGTTTGAACTGCTAAGGGACCAAACTGCTGAGGTCATCGGTCGCTAGACTTACACACTGCTTAAACTAACTTATGCTAAGAACAACACACACACCCCTGCCCGAGGGAGGACGCGGAGGGAGGACGCGAACCTCCGGCGGGAGGGGCCGCGCAATCCGTGACATGACGCCTCAAACCACACGGCCACTCCGCGCGGCCAGGTGCCTCCTTCACATCTGTCATACACTGTTTTTTCAAAAGACATACAAAGGCCTGGTTTTGAAACCTGTTTTTGAAACGGTCTCGTGTAGGAGATTTACCACCATTGTTGCATCTTCCATAGATTCAACTAAGATGACAAGATCGTTTGCAAAAACGAAACAATCATTGCTCAAATTACCCTCTTTTCTCCCAATTGTGATTTTTTTAAAAATCCTTCTTCTGTTGTTCTCCTCCATTAACTTTACTAGTACACAGCTGAACAGCAATGGGCACGGTTCATCTCCTTGTCTTACACTAGTGTCGATCTCAAAAGCCTTGGAGGTTTCACCTAAAAATTTAATTTTGCTTTTTTTATTTGTTAGTGTCTCTATCATGATTGCCGCTGAGACAATGTCAGGTCAAACTCTTAAGGTGTTGCTTAATATTTCTCTGTCAGTCTAATCGTATTATCATTATTGTTGTTAAAATTATTATTATTATTATTAATATTATTATTTCCGCCCCCGGTAGCTGAGTGGTCAGCGCGACAGAATGTCAATCCCAAGGGCCCGGGTTCGGTTCCCGGCTGGGTCGGAGATTTTCTCCGCTCAGGGACTGGGTGTTGTGTTGTCCTAATCATCATTTCATCCCCATCGACGCCCAAGTTGACGAAGTGGCGTCAAATTGAAAGACTTGCACCCGGCGAACGGTCTATCCGACGGGAGGCCCTAGTCACAAGACAATAGATATATTATTATTATTATCATCATTATTACTGTCGTACTGATTTCGCTTTCACTTTTTGTCAGTTTTGTAGTTGTTTGGTGAAACAATGCCGTAAAGATCAGCCTGATTGCTTACTCATTGTCTGTTCTTGCTCGTGGTCGTGCGGTAGCGTTCTCGCTTCCCACGCCCGGGTTCGATTCCCGGCGGGGTCAGGGATTTTCTCTGCCTCGTGATGACTGGGTGTTGTGTGGTGTCCTTAGGTTAGTTAGGTTTAAGTAGTTCTAAGTTCTAGGGGACTGATGACCATAGATGTTAAGTCCCATAGTGCTCAGAGCCGTCTGTTCTTATGAAGAATGAAAAGATTCGTTTTGTGGGACAGCAAGGCTCCTGTTCGTGTAAACACGACACCTTCCAAGAGCGGCGCAGTGCTAGGAGGTGACGAGAAAAGCAGTCCATCTTACCCGGCACTTTTGTCATCCGCCTGAACACCACGTCGACCTTTGGGAGACTGTGTGACATTGCCCCCCACCCCTCACACTGGATCTGTCTGTCTGAGTCTCGCACCCCAAAATGGATCCGGAACTGAGGCGAAAATCGAAATGCCAACTGGAAATCGATTCGAGGTATCATAATTACCAACTACGCCACAAGTGTGTGTTTCTTACCAATTCTGCGAAAATTTCCTATGCTCGGTTTTCGTTGCGTGCTAGGAATTCATTGCGTAATAAAGGCAGGACTGACTGAGCGATCGCGGTACTAGCTAGCGGGCAAACGTTTCGCGCGCAGCGGCGTCTTTACGTTAAATTATAAATGCAAACTTGTTCGTTGCACCTGTAGTGAAGTTGTTCTACGGACAGGGTTTCTGTAGTTGAACCGTGAGGCCCACAAGTGTGGGTAGTGCACAACCAAATGAAGGCTAGGGCATTTGGTCAGCCGCAACGTTCGCCCCTGCCGCGAGGAAAACTTTGGCGCCGCCTTTTCACCAACAAGTGGATGTTTATACTGGCCGCCCTCCTAGTTCTCGAGCACCGTCCACAGATCCCCTCCGCAAAACGAACAGAATTCTTTTGTGTGCAGATTCGGTCTGGTTTTTTGGCAAAAGTTTGTTCTGAAAACTGTAGGTTTTCCTCCTTTTTACGCGGCCAGACTCTCCACATTCCGCGTGCAGCGGAGGGGAGCGGAACCGAGAGGGAGCAAACTTGTGGAGAGTTCTTGGCCGGGGCGCTCGTTTCCCTTTCCGGGCGGCTGGTCAATGGCGCCTCGCCTCTCGCTCTGGAATCGAAGGGCATTGAAAGCCGACGCCTCCGGCCGCGCTGCCGCGGCCTCCAGCCAATAAACGCCACCTTCGGCCTGAGCGTATTTCTCTGCGAGCAGGTCAGCGGCTTCCGGCGCGCTTCATGAAATCCAACGAAATGTGATAATTGAGACAGGTTGTCGGCTACCGCTGTGTAGTATCGTGGTATCTAGTTGCTTATCTGTGTGATAATGATTCCTTCATTTCGTCATCGTTGGCGAACTGTTTGGTGCCTGCATAGCAAATGAGTGAATAAATAAAATAATTATCTTAAAGAAAAAAAATCATTTGCAAATATAAACGTTGATTTGAAACAGATTAAAGGCTGGGGCGTAAACTTTTTTCAAACAATACGATTTTGAACGAATATTTGGAAACCATTTTGTGATGTCGTACCTATCATTAACTGATAGTTCTGAATTGATATGAATACGTAGTAGAAAGGGAACGATTAGATCGCTTCTGCTTGTAATTTTACCGCGGGTTTAGTGCCACGTGAAGTCACTCAGATTTCGAACGTGCGCATCATATTCACAGCTGTGCATGCCCAAACAACGGAACTGGCGCAGTAAATGAAATGATGATAATTATGAACTATGCACTAGGTATAACTAAGCTGAACACCTTCCGATTTCTTGATAGGCATGCGGGGGAGAGGGAAACTGACCGTACGATATTTTCTGATTCCTTTCCATTTGCATTACACAGAACCACCCTTTATTTAATTCAAGATATATCACAGAGCAAGATTCATGCTTGTGATTTGGGCACTCATATAGCACGGATTTGGGAAGTGATATTTATTATGTGGTCCGATGAATTACCTGGAAACTCTTGATACACAAAATGAGTTTATTCATCAATTGTGGATCGCCACATAAGCACGAAAGTGATAACGTGATACAGTCCCACACTATGCAGACACAATAAAAATTACTGTTCTGCTATGATTCCGTAATGAACGCCTGTTTATGAAATAATTAAAAATACCGCAGTGAACAAGATCAAGCAGATCCTGATGTTCAAGGATGAGAGAACACTATGGGAGACAAGGGCGAAGAACGTTCGACATACTCGTGTAGTGATGCATACAGGGTCCCGACAACTTCAGTTCTACAGTACACCTGCATGCTGAGACTCAGGAGAACAGGTGGGGGCGGCGGTGGAACGCGTATAGTCCGGCGACGCGTACCATTGACCATCTCACGAGTATATGCAAGTCGAAAACTAAAAGAAATTTCCCACTTATATAGGTAGCCATCGTATTCACAATTAATCGATCACAAACACTCGTTGAATTGGTCGTCGGTGGTGATCAAGTTCAATGCATGTGTTTGGCTGAGAGACAAAATTTAGACTGCATCGAGTAAATTAAAAAACAACAAACGAATAAAAAAAATCAATACATATATGGGTACTCATTACGCTCGGGGATTTGAGTTCTATCATTTAAGCAGTGCAATTTATTAGTGACTTCAAAGTAAGCGGTACGTGATCAGCTGAGGGCTGGAATTTGGACTGTCACAAAGAAAACTCCATCAAAACCCGCGAAAATACACTGCTTAGAACACAGCACGTGAATAACAGAAAGATAGAATCGTGCTGCCAATAGAGTCACTCGTGATACTTTAATATTATAGCCAGGAGAGCCCAGAGTTAACGGCTTCCCTAACAACACGAAGCGGATCTCGTCAGTGTTACATTCAACACGCGAATTTGCGCTAGAAAAGTTATGAATAAAAGATACGTTGCGTCCACCCCGCGCATAGGGCTCAGAGCCATTTTTTTTTGGTACAGCGATAGATAATGCGGATATGGATAAAGCTAAAAGATAGGTGAGTGTGCGAAGACCAATACAATACTAACGTTTAAGCCCACTAATTAAGTAACAAACTTGCGCCGAAGATGTCCTTTCATCACCTTGGGCTCCTCCGTTACTTGCTATGTTTTGAGTGGTATTGTTCACTCCATGTGTACTTTATAATATGATTCCAGTTAATAAATTCTTTTTGCTCACAGTCCTTGCTCCACTTCCGTGCGTCGGTCATGGGAGGAAGTGGCCGTAATGTTCGACTCGCGATTCCCAGAGTACTTTCATTTTGTATGCACCCCCCATCTTCAGATTTTTCCATTTATTTAAGCGCCGTGAACATTATTTGTTTATTTACGACGGTTGCAGTGTTCTAAGGGGTCTAATGGGTCCACAACGGATAACAAAATATATTTATTAATGTTAATACGAGGAAGAATAGTACGCAAGGACATTTCAGGTAGTACGCGTACAGGTGAACAAAACACGCATAGATGAGGTGGGAAAGACAGAGACGGGAAAGCTAAAGAAAGAGAACAGTTCCCAGTGGAATAGGATATAAGGCAATATGAAGCAATTAGCACCACCTGTTCATCACCGGCATTCCACAATTAAGTTATTTCCGCTCGGCCACTCCAGCCGGTTGAAAATATTTTGCTCGGCATAGTACTGTTCGTCAATAGTTCTGGCATTGACTGTACGTTAATCGTCCTCAGACGGTCATTGTATTGATTTATTGACAATAATATTGAGCGTCTGAAGCCCCCTTAGCTTCCGTGTGACATTTATACTAAGTTAGCAGATGTTGTTAGCAGTGTGTGAAATTTCCGAAAGTGCTCAAACCCGTGACATCAGAGCTCACTGAACTTCTACAGACGGCGCGGTCAATAAGAAAGCAGTACGCACGTAACGAGGCGGGCGTCGGCGGAAATATCTCTCACCCTGCGCCAGTGTGCGATTTGCAGGGGGGGATGGGGGGGATTTCCCCCCCCCCCCCTCTGCATCAAACCATCCCCTCCTCTGGTTTTAGTTTATGCATCCCAACCTGGGATGTTTATTTCCCACGCACTGGAGTGTTATGTAGTAGTTAAGCATTTCAAAACGTTTAGAACTAAATCATCATTCTCATGTTGTCATTGTTGCTTTCGCCTAAGGTGCGGCATCCGTTTACGTGCGAGCTTGCGAGGGAAGTAGTGTGGCAGTCGTACCGCAGAGTTGGATGAGCTGGGGGCTGAAATTCCCACCCCGGGCCCTGACACAGGGTGGTGACTGGCCCGGTACCTGTGCGAACATTTATCGTTAGGCCACCTTTAGGCAACGGTATGGCGCGGACTAACGCGCCTGGGACGAAAGCACAAAGTAGTGCGAAGTGAGCAACGGTACCTACCAGACGGGATCGGACAGCCTGACTTCGCTAACCGGGAACCACGTGGGTGGAGCTTAACACAGGCTCCCCAGCATCGCGTACTCCAAATTAATTCGTGCCGTTCGTTCGTTGCCTCGCGCCTGCCAAACACACGGCGATCTTCACACGTTCCCGCTTTAGTAGCTTCATTAGTGAGTTGAGTGCGTCCGTGCCTGTAAGAACTACGGAATTTCAGGATGTCATTCAAACAAAGCAAAATTTCTGATTTCCTTAAGAGCAGTGCATCACCTGATACGTGTACAAACTCTGACAGTCAGGATTCTAACAGTGGTGCTAAAAGAGTTAAAATAGACAGTGAATATAAAAAAGAAAACGGTAATGATGGTGCTAATACAGGGGAAGAGACTGAATCTCCGGTGACTGAAAACTGTGACACATCTCAAGGTAGGAATGGAGGTAACAGTACTTTTGATATTATAGTAGGAAATTATGTTGCCTTATCACGTTTTCAAAACTGGCAAAAGACTAAGCCGTGGCTATCCGTAAATGACAAAAACTTAGTAATATGCACAGTGTGTTCACAAGTTCGTGAACTTAAGGTGGAAAGCAGTGAACGTGTGCGTATCGATAACGCGTTTTTAGCTGGTGTTCCTGCTAAGAACGCCAAAAAACTAAATGATAAAATCGGGGATCATGCAAAGTGCAAATCACACATGAAGTGCGTAGAAATGATCAGTATAAAAGAAAAGTTTAGAAAAATGCGTGAGTGAAAGTGAAAAGTTGTGGGGAAAGCAGCATCAAGAAAAAGTAATCGCAACTGCTTCGTTGTTCAGATCTGCATATTTAATAGCTAAACAGAAATTATCATTCAAATCGTATCCTGCAGTAATCGAACTACAAAAGCTTAATGGTTTATCAGTCGGTAATATGCTTCATTCTGACGATGCATGCCGAAATATCATTATGTTTGTAGGAGAAGAAATGAAAAAGAATCGCTCACTTCCGTGTAGGATCGGGTACAAACTTTAGTATCATGATGGACGAAAGTACAACGGTTTCCAATAAAACTTGTTTAAGAATATATTTACGTTTGTCCTTTGAGGGAGTTGCTTGCAATTATTTTTTTGACATTGTTGAATTAGAAAATGGGACCTGAGAATGCATTTTCAGCTCACTGTTAGCAGCTCTTGAAAAGTATGCCATTACAAATGATTTACTAAAAAATCACCTGGTAGGTATCGCAACAGATGGTGCCTCAACAATGCTTGCACCTTACAAAGGCGTAGCCGCTCTACTGCGTAGTCATTTACATAAGGATTTGACTGTCGTTCATTGTATGAACCACAAAATGGAATTGGCTGTCCACGATGTTATGAATGATGTAGCAGATGTATACCATATACAGGTTTTTTTTAGATTCCTTATATTCTGTGTTTTCTCGAAGTTCCCAAAATCAGAGACTACTACAAAGTGTTTCACAAGAATTATCCTCGCAACTATTAAAACTAGGCCGTATTTTTCACGTACGTTGGGTTGCTTCCTCATTTAATGCTGTTCGAGCTCTTCTTGAAAGTCACAATTCTCTTGCCCATCTTTTTGAAAAACTGAGACATGATGGTTCCAGATCAACTCAGGAGAGATCTAAATTTGAAGGTTTACTAAAACATCTCACAAAGTGGTTGCTTGTAATGGAATTAGTTATGCTTTATGAGGCCCTACAAGTTCTGCAAGTATTATCATTCTTTATGCAGAACAGAAGCTCTTCAGTCCTTAAAGCAAAACAGGAAATTGACGTGACTATAAGAACTCCTGAAACACTGACAACAAATGACTCGCCACGAATTAGTATGATAGTGAAAGAGTTGGAGAAAAATCGTACATTCAAAGGGGTATTAATTAAAGAACCGTGTTGTGATGAATATAACAGATTTCAGACATTTCGGAAGAAATGTTTTCAGTCTGTGGTAGACAATATAAAAAACCGCTTTGAGGACCTGGATTTCTTTTCGGATGTAGCCGTATTAAATTCAGATACACGGCCTTCAGATGATAATGAACGTCTGTTTTATGGTGACACGTCAATTTCTCGCTTGTGTAATAAGGTAGATTTTAAATTACGTGAAAGCACGTGTGCATCACTTGTTAAAGATTTTCGAATCTATAAAGAAAATCCTCAACACATGCCCAATTCTGTGAAAGAACTTGTGAAAGCAGTCGAAGTTATACCTATATCTACGGCTGAATGTGAATGCGGATTTAGTGCCATGAATTTAACACTGACTGATCAGAGAAATCACTTACAAATTCCGACGCTTTCAAATCTACTTTTCATTTCAATAAATGGACCTCCACTGCATTGCTTCGATGCAGAAAAATTTGCAGCAAGGTGGATCAAGTCTCAGCACCATAGCGCCCTTGACAAACCAACAGGCAAACCCTCGAATCTTCAGGAGCAGTCTCATTCATCTCGTCTCTTCAACTAAACTCTGTTAAGTTAAAATGGCAATTATATACTGTAGTACTAGCTGAACCGGCCACACTTTACTTTGGCTTTGTCATAATACGATGATTTAACAAATTAACATTCACTTATAATTTCAGAGTGTTAAAATTAAGCACAAAACAACACAAAAATTGTAATTCTTCATTTCATTCAGCTCATATTTTAGTATAGTTTGAGTATCGTATATTACATGAATCATTTACAACATATGAAGATTTATTAATTTTATAAATGAGGTACGGCATTACCCGGATGTCTCTACCTTCCCCTTATGTCCCTCTCCTTCTTTTGCCACTCCCCATCTTCTTCTGCCCTTCTCTCTGTCCATCTGCTTTTCTCCTCTATCACCTCCGACCCCCTCCGTCACTCTCCCCTTCACTAAGGTCAATTTCTCTCCGCCTCTAAGTCAATCTCCTCCTCCCCTCTCTTTCTGTCCCTGTGACATCCAACATTTAAATATTGAAAACAGAAATTTGCGTCTACAATTGCCATAAGGACAATGCTGAATGTTTTTTTGTAGTCGATGTATTCACTTCCAGTATTCGGAGGACACATAATTTGCACATGTTTGCCATATATGGCTCCTGTGCAGTGATGGAAATTTCACTTCACTTCGAAATTTCTCGCCGCCTTCTGCCATTCTTCAGTATCATTTGGAATCTGAAAAGTAAAACATACTCATTACTTTCCCTATTTTTTCAGACTGATGACACAGAGGACACAGTATCAAAAGATGACGGCGATATAGCTCTTGAAGAACATGTACCTCCCACATATGTCAAGCACATATTTTCAAATGTTCTTTTTAAAGCGGCCTTGGGGTAGTATGAACAGCAAACTCCGAGCATCGAAACATTGGTTGCAAAACCTAGCTGTGAAATTGTATATGTGGACAATAATAATTGTGACGAATTTGTTCAAACAGAAACAGAAGAGCTCGAATTAATTCGATTTTAGAAATAAGTATTTTTTAACAGTTCTTTAATATCCACTTTTATTTGTTTAAAAATGCCAATAAAACATTACTTAAATGAAATAAGTATTGAATGTTGCGTGCTTACCTTTATGTAATTCTTCAACACCAATGAAATAGCTTCACATACTTCTGGCACTTTGAGGGAAATAGCAGAACATAATACTGTAAATAAGTACATTAGTGTCTTGTATGAATCGCCAATGGCTAAAAATCGTAATGTGATGGCCCATCGAATTCTTGGTGAAATACTGTCTTGGCAGTTGTTATTTTTCTTTAGAATAAGAGGTGTAGTTAACTGCAGTAAGTAATTAAAGTCTTCAGTCGACTTTCTCGTAAAATTACTAAATAACGCACCATCGTCTGCTTCTAGTTCCTAGGATACTATTTCGTGGACCTTCTTTAAATACTCTTGTCTTTCACCATCGTTTTCCTTTGGTTTTCATTTCCGTTGTTAGCTGCATGTGCAAGTACCAAGTAAGTCGCCGCTTCGATCACTTTTATCATCCATTATACTGCAAGACCGACCCAAGTGTGGCACAAATTCTGTTGCTTTGGTATAAATTAACCTGCCGCTTGCAACATACGCCGCAAGATGTTGCTGTTGTAGATGGCTACAAGACGACGCACGCCATATTTCCGTTGCATGCCACAATGTTGAAAGACGCCGCCCCAGCGTAAACGAGGCTTTAGAGCCAGGTCTGTATTGTATGGTGGATGTGATGTGTTGCGTACGAAACAAACCTGCAATCAGATCCAAACGTCGTGGAAAATTGTGAAGAGGTGTCATCCTGCAGCAAGATAACGCTCGCCCACATTCTGCCAAACGGACAGCCGACGCAATAAAGGAGTTGAGATTCGAGGTGCTGGAACATCCACCATACAGTCCAGACCTGGCTCCAAGCGATATTCACATGTTTGGACCCTTAACGGAAGCACTACAGGGAAGAAGATTTGAAAGTGACGAAGACGTCATTGCTGCGGTGTAGAATTGATTACAGATGCAACCGAAAAACGTATTTTCTGATGAAATAAAGAAAAACTCGTAAAACGTCGGGAAAATTGCATTTAAGTCCAGGGAAGTTACGTAGAAAAATAACGCATGTTTCATTCTATCAACAGAATACGTACAGCTTTTCACAAATGTGCCTTTACTTTTTGAATTCCCCTCGTATACCTGTATGTAGATGATTTTGTAAATAAGCTTTACCTATAATGTACTTTTAAAGATATAACAAGGGATGGCTTTTCCGATAGTGCATACGCGTGAATAGTGAGTTTCGCCACGGTCCAAGCTAGTAACATATACAATTATACTAACCCCCTAAGACTTCCCCCCCCCCCCCCCCCCCACTGGTAAAAACACAAATCGCACACTGCCCTGCGCTTGGCGAGTGTTTTTCCTGGTACAGTAATACGAGGGCAGTTCAATAAGTAATGCAACACATTTTTTTTCTCGGCCAATTTTGGTTGAAAAAACCGGAAATTTCTTGTGGAATATTTTCAAACATTCCCGCTTCGTCTCGTATAGTTTCATTGACTTCCGACAGGTGACAGCGCTGTACGAAGCTGTTAAAATGGCGTCTGTAACGGATGTGCGTTGGAAACAACGAGCAGTGATCGAGTTTCTTTTGGCGGAAAACCAGGGCATCTCAGATATTCATAGGCGCTTGCAGAATGTCTACGGTGATCTGGCAGTGGACAAAAGCACGGTGAGTCGTTGGGCAAAGCGTGTGTCATCATCGCCGCAAGGTCAAGCAAGACTGTCTGATCTCCCGCGTGCGGGCCGGCCGTGCACAGCTGTGACTCCTGCAATGGCGGAGCGTACGAACACACTCGTTCGAGATGATCGACGGATCACCATCAGACAACTCAGTGCTCAACTTGACATCTCTGTTGGTAGTGGTGTCACAATTGTTCACCAGTTGGGATATTCAAAGGTTTGTTCCCGCTGGGTCCCTCGTTGTCTAACCGAACACCATAAAGAGCAAAGGAGAACCATCTGTGCGGAATTGCTTGCTCGTCATGTGGCTGAGGGTGACAATTTCTTGTCAAAGATTGTTACAGGCGATGAAACATGGTTTCATCACTTCGAACCTGAAACAAAACGGCAATCAATGGAGTGGCGCCACACCCACTCCCCTACCAAGAAAAAGTTTAAAGCCGTACCCTCAGCCGGTAAAGTCATGGTTACAGTCTTCTGGGACGCTGAAGGGGTTATTCTGTTCGATGTCCTTCCCCATGGTCAAACGATCAACTCTGAAGTGTATTGTGCTACTCTTCAGAAATTGAAGAAACGACTTCAGCGTGTTCGTAGGCACAAAAATCAGAACGAACTTCTCCTTCTTCATGACAACGCAAGACCTCACACAAGCCTTCGCACCCGAGAGGAGCTCACAAAACTTCAGTGGACTGTTCTTCCTCATGCACCCTACAGCCCCGATCTCGCACCGTCGGATTTCCATATGTTTGGCCCAATGAAGGACGCAATCCGTGGGAGGCACTACGGGGATGATGAAGAAGTTATTGATGCAGTACGACGTTGGCTCCGACATCGACCAGTGGAATGATACCGTGCAGGCATACAGGCCCTCATTTCGAGGTGGCGTAAGGCCGTAGCATTGAATGGAGATTACGTTGAAAAATAGTGTTGTGTAGCTAAAAGATTGGGGAATAACCTGGTGTATTTCAATGCTGAATAAAACAACCCCTGTTTCAGAAAAAAAATGTGTTGCATTACTTATTGAACTGCCCTCGTAAGGTCAACCTTGTAACAAGCGTCCCGTAAATTCGACAAACACGGGGTGGAGTTGTTCCTTCGAGCAGTCAGGCAGTCGAGCTGCAGAGTGGGACGCACTGGTAATACAAACTCCGGCAACTAGCGAGGACGATCGATGTGGGTGTGTTTGCGGTCGCGACGCAAGACGGCAAGCGGCCGCCCAAGAAGCCGCACGAAGGTCAAGTGGTGCGGGCTGGCTTCCCTCCTCACCGCTAAGCGGGATTACGGCCAATATTGTGAGGACCCCTGAACCCCGGCGGTGCCGGGGCTTCGCCGCCCGTGATTTCTACGTGTTCCTCCATCCGTCGCCACAAGCTGCCGCCGCTCTTACACCACTGTCTGCTTGTCGCTGTCTGTAAAGGCAGTAATAATGTGGCTCTTTACTGGTAGCAAATGGAGGGACGTACTAGGCGAAAATGTGTGTGCACGTTTCCGCGGCGGAAGCGAGAGAGTGATCTTGTCATTTCGACCACTATTCAGGGCACCCCTCTTTGAGAATGCCTATTTATACCCACATAACGCGATCACATGGAAGAATATAGTCAAAATAAAAAAAACGCACTTTTTCTGTTGCATTCTAACCGTAACGTAATTTCAAGATAACGACATTAGCGACAACATGATAAACGCTTCAGGCTCTAGACTATTCAGAGTTTTGTATAAAATTAAATCACTTATTTTTGCCCAGTTAACGCTACGTTGCTAAAACTGTGGTGTCGTACCGTTTTGGAGTTGGAACTAGCGAACTTTCTCAGAATAGGGTGTACGTATGTCTCAGGTTCACTTTCCCTCTCCATTTCCACACGCAACCTCTGCTGGACTAAATATCTTTACCGCGGAATCTTCGTTTATGTACTGCTAAGTCACTGAGTATTTCTACTTAAAACGCATAATTTTCCGCATGTGGAAATGTTTCTGACCATATTCTGAGCTCCTGCGGGTGCTTGAATGTGTAGTCAAAATTCAAAGTCTGAAAACTTCAACTGCGACCTGCACGGTGCTTTGTAGTAACAAGTTTTAAGTAAAATTAAAACTTAAAAGTGCTAATCTCAGTACTCGTCGAACTGATATACTACTGTGGCCGTATAAAGTTACTTCACTGTTTTACGTTTGGTGAGATCCTGAGTCTTCATGTACGTTCCTGTGGTTTCCAGAAATTTACTAGTGTGTTGAAGAGAGGAGAAAGGGAAGAAGCAAGCTTTCGCAAGCTGTTCTCTGATGGCTTCCGCTGCACGACCTTCCCTTTAAAGCCAACAGTCCAGAGAAGAAATAAAATTTCAGCGGCCGATCGTTACCGACTCACGTGAAATATTCGCACGCCGCGTAAAAGGTTCGTTTTTGTCGTAATGGGTCGCTTACCATCAGTTTTTGCAACGGAATTACGAACGCTTTAATGACAGCGCAATGGAATGGTACTGCATAAAAGTGCGTCGCAATTATGTAAATGTTTTACACATCCGTCCCCAATCACAGAAATTTAAACTCGAATTTCATTTCATTAATGCATCCGGATTAAGTTAAACCGTATCCATGTGTATTATTTGTAATTGCTTGCGTTATCGCAAATATGATTTTTATTCGTTTTGTGAAAGTGTATTCTCTGGTGTTGAGAACTCAATTAAAATGCCCTTTTTATGTTTGGAAACTATTAAAATGCTCGATTTGTGTGATAATGGGTCTCATATGCGAAACGTGCTTCGTCGGCTATTTTGTTGCGAGCTAAAACGCGGTAGGGGGACGGGGGATAGCTTTAAACGACCGTTAGGAACAGATTTCCGTATGTTATATCCTGAGGGCAAAAGCTGCTGATACGATGGTTCACTTCCGCCGAGTTTCACCGTCACGCTCAAAAATGGACCCCTGTCATCCAATGCGACTGCGATAAAGGATATGAGAACTCTCCGTCCATCATCATAAACGGGTCACGTCTCTATTTCCTGAGCGTAACAGGCGTTTGGTTTGATGTTCAGGCGACAACATCAAGAAAATATTTAGAAAGTATCTGATTATAAAAATTATAATCTCGATCTGATATTCGCACACTGTAAAAGAAAAAAAAGGGCTTCTGTTTTTACATCTACATCTACATGGATACTCTGCAAATCACATTTAAGTGCCTGGCAGAGGGTTCATTGAACCACCTTCACAACTCTCTATTATTCCAATCTCGTATAGCGCGCGGAAAGAACGAACACTTATATCTTTCCGTACGAGCTCTGATTTCCCTTTTTTATCATGTGAATCGTTTCTTCCTATGTAGGCCGGCGTCAACAAAATATTTTTGCATTCGGAAGCGAAAGTTGGTGATCCGAAATTCGTGAGAAGGTTCCTTCTCAACGAAAAACGCCTTTGTTTTAATGATGTCCATCCCAAATCCTGTATCATTTCAATGACTCTCCCTCCCCTATTTCGCGATAATACAAAACGTGCTGCCCTTCTTTGATCTTTTTCCATGTGCTGCGTCAATCCTATCTGGTAAGGATTCCACACCGCGCAGCAATATTCCAAAAGAGGACGGACAAGCGTCGTGTAGACTGTCTCCTTAGTAGATCTGTTACATTTCCTAAGTGTCCTGCCAATAAAAGCAGTCTTTGGTTAGCCTTCCCCACAACCTTTTCTATGTGCTCCTTCCAGTTTCATTGTAGTTGCAATTCCTAGGTGTTTAGTTGAATTTACGGAATTTAGATTTGACTGATTTATCTTGTAACCGAAGTATAACGGATTACTTTTAGCACTCATGTGGAGGACCTCACACTTTTCGTTAATGAGGGTCAGTTGCCAATTTTCGCACCATGCATATATCTTTTCTAAATCGTTTTGCAATTTGTTTTGATCTTCTGATGACTTTACTGGTCGATAAACGACATCTTCATCTGCAAGTAGCGTCAGTGTTTTTTGATAGGATGATGGAGCTCATCATAGTATCATCGTCTGTGAGTGTTTCTAAAGCACTTCAATTATTTGTAAAGCCGACAGCAACGTACGTTTTCTCCCTGTAATCACGCTTACAAAATACACTCCTGGTAATGGAAAACAGAACACATTGACACCGGTGTGTCAGACCCACCATACTTGCTCCGGACACTACGAGAGGGCCGTACAAGCAATGATCACACGCACGGCACAGCGGACACACCAGGAACCGCGGTGTTGGCCGTCGATTGGCGCTAGCTGCGCAGCATTTGTGCACCGCCGCCGTCAGTGTCAGCCAGTTTGCCGTGGCATACGGAGCTCCATCGCAGTCTTTAACACTGGTAGCATGCCGCGACAGCGTGGACGTGAACCGTATGTGCAGTTGACGGACTTTGAGCGAGGGCGTATAGTGGGCATGCGGGAGGCCGGGTGGACGTACCGCCGAATTGCTCAACACGTGGGGCGTGAGGTCTCCACAGTACATCGATGTTGTTGCCAGTGGTCGGCGGAAGGTGCACGTGCCCGTCGACCTGGGACCGGACCGCAGCGACGCACGGATGCACGCCAAGACCGTAGGATCCTACGCAGTGCCGTAGGGGACCGCACCGCCACTTCCCAGCAAATTAGGGACACTGTTGCTCCTGGGGTATCGGCGAGGACCATTCGCAACCGTCTCCATGAAGCTGGGCTACGGTCCCGCACACCGTTAGGCCGTCTTCCGCTCACGCCCCAACATCGTGCAGCCAGCCTCCAGTGGTGTCGCGACAGGCGTGAATGGAGGGACGAATGGAGACGTGTCGTCTTCAGCGATGAGAGTCGCTTCTGCCTTGGTGCCAATGATGGTCGTATGCGTGTTTGGCGCCGTGCAGGTGAGCGCCACAATCAGGACTGCATACGACCGAGGCACACAGGGCCAACACCCGGCATCATGGTGTGGGGAGCGATCTCCTACACTGGCCGTACACCACTGGTGATCGTCGAGGGGACACTGAATAGTGCACGGTACATCCAAACCGTCATCGAACCCATCGTTCTACCATTCCTAGACCGGCAAGGGAACTTGCTGTTCCAACAGGACAATGCACGTCCGCATGTATCCCGTACCACCCAACGTGCTCTAGAAGGTGTAAGTCAACTACCCTGGCCAGCAAGATCTCCGGATCTGTCCCCGATTGAGCATGTTTGGGACTGGATGAAGCGTCGTCTCACGCGGTCTGCACGTCCAGCACGAACGCTGGTCCAACGGAGGCGCCAGGTGGAAATGGCATGGCAAGCCGTTCCACAGGACTACATCCAGCATCTCTACGCTCGTCTCCATGGGAGAATAGCAGCCTGCATTGCTGCGAAAGGTGGATATACACTGTACTAGTGCCGAAATTGTGCATGCTCTGTTGCCTGTGTCTATGTGCCTGTGGTTCTGTCAGTGTGATCATGTGATGTATCTGACCCCAGGAATGTGTCAATAAAGTTTCCCCTTCCTGGGACAATGAATTCACGGTGTTCTTATTTCAATTTCCAGGAGTGTAATTCACAGCGAATAAATTTCGTTAGTTAGATTTTATAGTCTGATTTAAATTAGTTATTTGACTTTAAGCTCCAAAATTGCAACGTTGTCACCGTCTGCAGGCAGTTGCCACAGGGCATCGATTTGCGTGGCGATAAAAAAATTACTTTAAAGCCTCTTATCAAGTAAAAAATTTATAATTTACATACGATGTAGACCTCTATAGTGTCAATCAGCATGTCAAAATTAAGGAAAGAGTCACGTTAATTTGTTAGAAACAGATTACATTTTTCCGTTCGTAAACAGTTTCAAACTTATGACGTCATATTTCAAAAACTAATACTCTCACAGCAACAGTTTTTTTTGTTTATTACTAAAATATCTCGCTCTGCAACGAATATTTTAAAATTTTCGTACAATGGGTTACGTTCCCTATATATATGCTTCTGAAAACGGCGTTATTGTGCAATTTTATCGGTACTTATCTCGTTACAAGTATGAAGTTGTCTCTAAGGACGTCAAAAATCTTTTCTTAATTTTGATTCGGACCTTAGTTACATTGGTCATTAAAATTGGAGAAATTTTCGCGTCCGGAAAAGTTTCTTCCTTGTCGTTGCAGATACCGAAAACTATTACAAGCATGAAATATTGTCTACGCAAAAAGGCATAACATTTAAAATGGATTGTAAGTTACCATAAGGAGATGATGGGAGATGGCTGAATGGTATTCCTTAGTCTCACAGCAGGATCAGGTCTGTTGCGTCGAAGTGGCAGTGGTAGAGAGGCAGTCTGGCCACTTTAAGACAGTAATCTTTTGCTATTTCATCCACAATGTAAACTGGGTTCTTGGCTTGTGTCGCGAAACCTAATAATTCTGCCCTTGTCACATTACTGTCAAACCGTATCTTAAGTTTCCCTAGCCAGCAAACAATGTCGTTTTTTATTCGTTGCCTTTGTGGGCTCCTTGTATAACCGCATTGATATGACCATTGTAGTCTTTCGTTAAGTTTTGAAGCATAGTGCCTTCAAACCATCTGACAAAAGTATTGTGGTTTATCTCTTCGCGGTAGTCGAAGGTCTTAATTGAACTGAATAACTGCAGACAATTAGAAATAAACCGTTCTGAATTCCCAGAATATGCTTTAATTGTTGTTTTCCTCTCTGTATCGGAGTTGCCATAATACCGCTGACGCTATCATCTGTCCAGCCCTTTTTTTTTTCTTTTTTTAACTGTGTCCCGCATTAACCCATGTTACATCAAGCCAAAAGTTTGCCCTTACTAATTCTTTAAGAAAGCGGCATCGCCAGAACGGAATATCTATTGATAAATTGCGGCCGGAAATGGATTTATAGCTTAATCCTAACTTTTTCATGATTTGTAAAAAGGGCGATTTACTACCCTGAAATATGTTCGCTGCTACAAGGGTAGCATGCAGCTCTCTCTCTCTCTCTCTCTCTCTCTCTCTCTCTCTCTCTCTCCCTATTAAAATACTCCATTGTGGGACACCGGAATTCGCGTGACTGACCGCGTATAATCACGCCATGTCCGACAGTTTTTGAAAGTTTCCTAGGAGTGTGCAGCCTCGGTCTCCTCCTCTTTCGACAGCTTTCATCACACATCATAAGGCTCGCGAAGCTCAAGGTCATCCAAAATCTCTCTCGGAGAACTGGCTGGCACAACACCTCAGGCAGGGTAGCGCAGCGGTGGAAGCCGACAGTGTCGGGCTCGCATTGGAGTACATGTGGCGGGAGTGACAACTAGTTTATATCAGACTGTAGCTTTATATGGTAAGGATTTCAGTCGAGCGCCGGTGGTTTATAATTCTGAAGATGGCTGAAGTACCTGGTGAATCGATTTCTAATGCACTCTTTCTCCCGCCTTACCGTGAGAAGAGTGGAAATTACCGCGTTGTCGGCTGATGCGCAACCAACTGTGCTGGTCAGTTTGGTTGCTGCTCGTAGCTCGTAAGTTCCCGTTCCTGCTTGCCCGCCGGCTCACCTTCCGACTGGCCCCGCCAGTGTGTCGGCCGGCTCGGTCTCCGCGTGGCGCGACCATTAGCAGAATTGGAGACCACTGCGGCTCCAGCAAGTGTGCTGATTGGATAGCGTCCTCTGGCGCATTTTATTTAACCGGAGCAATCAGCGGCGCGGGCTCCCGTCACACGGCCTGTCCGCTCTCCTCTCATCTTTATATTTCGCAGACAATGCCCCTTCTTATTGTTATTGTACTTCTCCTCCTCGACTCCTGCCTGGGTGCTCCCATTGTTACCGATGAAAGCTCTTCTTTCGACATCAGAACCAGCAACTGTAATTTTTAGCTGTCGTGCTTTCCCCTCGTTCATCCTTTTTCGTCCCCTTTCTTCGTCAGAGCAAAAAGGTAAGATATGAAGAGAGATGAGCACCTGGAAACGGCTAGCTTCGCGCAGCAGATGTTGCCTTAGCAGACATTGTCGTTGTTTTCGAAGAGTAACTGATGTTCCAAACGTACTCCCGTCTTTGAAAAAACTTGGAACCCACCTCAAACAGAATAATATCGCCTTCTACACATAGGCCAACGCCGGGCGATCTCGCCGACGTTGTGAGCTAGTAGTAATACTAGTAACACTTTTCCCGTGTGGTGCTTCATCCATCGAGAATGAAAAAGTCGGTTGCTGAGATAAGGCATTTATTTTGTCTGTTTTTGCTGTTTACAAAAAATTTAGAACAAATGTTTGAGGAGTGGGGAGTGCAGGCACTCCGTTAAAATTTATTAATTAAATGAAACAACCGCAAGACTTACCGCGTTACACATGTACAGTATGGACGAATTTTATCCTTAATTTCTCTTGCTTAGCTGATTATATTCAACTATTGAAACGCACTTTTCAGGTACGGATTTTAACGGGGCGTATGTGAGTAAAATACTTCCTCAGACATCAGTAAGCGAACCTTGCCTGCGTCTTGACGTTTATCTAGTAAGACATTCCACCCGAAGATTCCTGCGTAATGTGGCATAGAACTCTCTCTCTCTCTCTCTCTGTGTGTGTGTGTGTGTGTGTGTGTGTGTGTGTGTGTGTGAAAGAGAGGAAGAAAGTAAAAAAAAATATTTAGTAGCTTTCCCGTTTTCGTCGATGGTGGACTTTCGAACATTTGCGAAAGCAGTGGACACCTTGGAGATGGATTTACCGTGTTGGATAAATTAGATCGTATGCGGAAACACGGAATAGTAAATATCGCGACTTTCCGTTTGCGTCTGTCCCAAGCACTGCCAGTTTCACTGTTTTCGTGCCATCCTATTGAAACTTCCTTATTTATAAATAGCACAGTGAAAATCTTGAATTGGCTTCTTACTTTGCTGCCCCGGAGTTTCCCAAATTGGCATCAGCACCTGTTTCCGCAGAGCAGCAGCAAAACAAAAACTTACCGTAAGTCAAACAACTTACCAGACAACATAATTATTGAGCAGCAGATACTACTTTGTCCAGACTTTCAGCTTACACTCAGCTTGCCTGATTTTCAGATGTTCGTATGGTACGTGTACAACTTTTTATTTTCGTCACTTATATGAACAAAATTTAATCGTGTTGTTTTGCCCAGCAGTTCATATCGGAGGGTGACAATAATTCGACAGTGATTTACAAATAAATGATTCGCGATCTTCGTGCGATAGTTCTGCTTTCTTGAAGAGTGATGTAGATAAGGTAATAAGGTTTAGGAGTCCTGGCCAAGGCCTCGAAACTAACTCAACTGTTTACCAATCAATGCTGCCCTGCACCTTGTGTTGGTAACTACTTCACACTTTTCAGAAGTCACGTTAGCGATGAACACTTCCGCATAGTATTTTTGTTAAGTTCTGCCATTTGCTAGATTTTCATTAACACGCTCTTCGTGCCATTAAAGTAGAAAATCGTATTGTAGAGGACACGTGTCAGTAGTAGCACACGAAGAGTGGTCACATTCCGGGACGGTAAGTTAGTTTGTGTTAGTAATACAGATTTTGAATGACGCTACTCTGCAGTGGGAAAGTGCAAAATCTGCAGAAACACCCTTAGAAAATATCTTGTAGCGGTATTGACCTACGATGATTTAAAAACCGCTTACTTTGCCGTGGTCACTGGTACAATAACATTCTGCCCAAAGCTAATCTTATGGAATTATGATCGCGGAAGAAATTTTTATCAACCCCATTTTGGCAAGTTAGGAGAGGGGAGCAGAAACTGCTTTGAATAGTTTCTTACCACTTTGCCCGTGAATGTCCTTCGTTAATTTGTAGACCTCTACCGTGTAACATACAGAGTGAGGGCGTGGGACACTTGCGGCGACCACACTGCATGAAATAAAACGTGCCAGTGCCATCTTTGACTGTATCAACTCTGTCCCAAATCGTCAACTCCCCCATACACACAGATGCGCATGCGTACACTGACGAGACAGAGCATCATGAGGAACGTTCACCGCGAGGTTCAGTTCCTTCTGGAGGCGTTGCGTGCACATGACGCGACGACGCGGTGAGGAAAAAATGTAAGCGGAGCAGAGACGAGTGGAAAATCATAGAAGCGAGTGGGGAAATGCGGTGGCGAAACTTACTTTCACAAAGGACATTTTATTGTGGCTCGGCGCCTGGATACGAGCATCTCTAAAACGGCGAACCTGGACCTCTGTTTGCTTACTACTGCCGTGAGAGTGAAAAATGGTTGGAGAAAGGTGAAGCCATGAATGAACGACAAGGTGTTGGACGTTCACACCTCATCACAGAACGTCGAGGTTGTATTCTTCCCACACACGAAAGTACGATAGGCGGCGATCTGTGATATATTTGATGAGGGGGTACAGTGCTGGTGCAGGCACACTTGTCTCGGAGCACACCATTAGCGAACATTGTTCAACATGGCGCTCAGCAGCAGACGATCCCTACTTTTGACGATGCTGAACTAGCGACATCGTCAGTTGTGATTGCAGTGGGCATCAAACTATCGACATTGAACCGTGGGTCAATGTTCGGGTAAATAACGTTCCTTGTTACCCGAGGTCGGTGGTCATGTCTGACTACGCTATCATGGGCGACCGGCTGTTCGAAACACTCAGCGCGCCAAGGACCCAGGCTGACCGGCAAGGCAAAGTTTTGTGCTAGTGGGTCATTCGCCTGGCAGTCCCAGGTATCCTGTTGGTTATCGGAAGTACCATGATAGCTATGGACTACGTGATTATTTGCGGACCACCTGCGTCCCTTATGCTCGATGCACCAGCTCCGTGTCCCCAAACCATCCTCCGTAATATACGGGAACTGCGTGACTTGTATGTAGAAATCATGTACTACATACCTCTGGGAATCTACCATGGACTTGCGCAATCCATGCCACGCAGAATCGATTCTGTATTGCTTTAAAAGGGGCAAACTTTCAGCTGTGAGTACATCAAATAGACGGCTGCAAAAGAACTTCACTCGAGGCTGAAAGGCCTGTGAACAGAGCAGCCGTTTCTTTTTGTACTGCCAGCGCCATACGATGCAGTGAAAATTCGAGGAATAGTCGTTTCGTATTTGTCGAGTATCGATACTGTGTAACCTGGTGTGACTAGAAAACCTGGAGCATAGTCTAAAGTTTGTCAAGGGAATGTATGAGATGACAGCTAGTCGCCCATCCGTAGGGACGGGATAGCTGCTTCTCTTCGAATGTTAAGAATGACGTACGCCACTGTCGAAAGAGGGTCGAAGACAGCCTGTCCCTGCGATCGCCCAGGGGGCGGTGTGACAGGCAGGCAAGGGTTGGCCCGGCGGGGGCCTCGGTCAGCGAGCGGCCGGCCTCATTACGCCGCCGAGTTGTGTTCTGTAAGCCGCGGCACAAATTGGCGATCATTCCTTTTTGTCTCCTCGTGCGCGGCTCTTGCCGACGGCCGAGAGGGAGGGCGCGCCGCGGAGCCTGCGTCACCGCGCCGCCTATATTTATATTTAGCTGTATCCGTGGCGCATTCATCCGCGTCTCTCTTTCACCTCTCGATCTGCGCTGTGACAGTCGTCGCGACCGGACGCCGCTCCCCAGCGCCGCGACCCTCTCCGCCCCCTCGCCGCGCCGCGCACGCTTTTCAGCGGAAAAGCTGCATTGTCCGCCGCTGAATGGGGATCGGGCCGCGCTCCACCGGCGGCGATCATAATAAAAAGTATCTCCGGCTGCTCGCAAGCGCAGACCCACGCCCGGACGTCAACAGCAGCGGCGGCGGCGGCGGCGGCGCCGGGGCCGGCGGGTCGCCTCGCTTCGAATTAAACTGGCCTTTTGTCGTGCGCCGTGTCCCCGCATCGCTAATGAGCCCGCGGCCGCGCCACCCTTCCGCCAGCTTCCCCCGTCGCCAGTAATAATGTTTTCGCTGGCTCTCGAGCAGCCCGCCACTGGCGTCGGGCGGCCCGAGTGAGTCCCAGTCTGCGGTCTTTTACGCCTGTACTGACACTTTTCACTCCATTTCATTCTCTGATAACATATAAAATTTGATCACCTGACGGTCGTTTGATGTCTCGTGCCACTAATGCTGTGCAACTGACTTGTATCTGAGAGACCTTCTGTGTCACGACAAAGCTCGGAGTGGTCCGTGCGGCGTTTACCTCTTTCTGTGAACTACCCAGTGCCTCGCCTGAGGGTAACTGGCGAACTCGGGTGGCACAGTGCGCGGTAGTCACCAAATGAGATAAGTGGTCACTGGTCTGTCTCTGGAGATGCTGCACTTCAGAGCATCCGTCCCCTTCAGAGAGAATTTGGCCAGACGAGTATCCGGGGCTACGTCTGGAGCTTGAGGCGGTGACATCTAAACTGACTAGCAACACCCTCAGCCAAGACTGATTTCGACTCTACGAGCAGTTCGTCGGTGAGTAAACTCGGCCATTCATTCGGCGTTCTTAGTTTCGCTAGAAAGCACTTAAGTTGTATTTGGTATGATGATATAAGTCTAACTGTATGCTGTCAGTGAGTGCTGTTCCATCTTAAGTTTTGCAGCTGGTCCCGGCGGAGGTTCGAGTCCTCCGTCGGGCGTGGATGTGTGTATTTGTCCTTAGGATAATTTAGGTTAAGTAATGTGTAAGCTTAGGGACTGATGACCTTGGCAGTTAAGTCCCATAAGATTTCACACACATTTGAACATCCTAAGTTTTCTTTTATATTTCAAGTCTTGTGAAATATCCAAAGCGATAAAATGAAATTCCATACAAACGTATAACCCCCGCCATGTCTAAAATTACCGCCAAATGTAGTGTACAACCCAAAAACAAACACTGCTACTCGCATTTATCCAGCACATGCCAGAGAAACTTAGCAAAGATAATGTCATTCTGTGTATTGAATATGAATATATCGGCCGGCCGCGGTGGTCTCGCGGTTCTAGGCGCGCAGTCCGGAACCGTGGGACTGCTACGGTCGCAGGTTCGAATCCTGCCTCGGGCATGGATGTGTGTGATGTCCTTAGGTTAGTTAGGTTTAAGTAGTTCTAAGTTCTAGGGGACTGATAACCACAGCAGTTGAGTCCCATAGTGCTCAGAGCCATTTGAACCATTTTTTATGAATATATCTCTCGGCTGTTCCCAAATTAAGAAGACAAAATTTCGTTTACGATTGAGCTTTCAGTGTGAGTCTTAACTCTTTTTAGTGGTCACAAGGACCTATCCTCAGAAGCACCATACAAGAAATTAATACGCCAAATTTAGCATAACTAAAGGATTAGCAACTGACTTTTGTTTTACATTTTCGGTAGGTGAGACACTAGCGCACTCGAGTAACGTTAAAATCAGGGCAGTCCCTAATTTTTTTTTCGATGTGAATAATGGTCTACTAAATTCTATTTGACAGTAGTGGTTATACGTGTTGAAAGTTACGTGCTTTGGTATTCAAACAGCAGCTGTATGGACGCACTTGAGTGTAGCATTTGTTTTGCATGGAACAGTTCTGAGGATGTTGCTTGTTGAAGCGTCCAAGTACCACCGCTTTCGAACCTTGTTTATTCCGATCGCACAATATTGGACTGATGATACAGTGCTACAGTACTTTTAAGCAAATGCTTATCTTGAATTCTACCTCTTCTGTGCTGCTCAAAAAGTACATTGGTGGGGTTTCGGGTTCCGCTGGATAGGTCAGGAGTCCACTACACGCAGCAAGCGGCTACACGGGTAGCAGGGGTTGTGTGGCGTGGACTGGGCGGTTTTTTAGGTTAGATGGTCTCGGGCAAGTACAGAAAGGGCAACAGCCTCAAAGGGTGCGGAGCAAAGTCAGGACATGCGGGGACCAAGCAGCAATCGGTATTGTAATTGTAAACTGTCGAAGCTGCGTTGGTAAAGTACCGGAACTTCAAGCGCTGATAGAAAGCACCGAAGCTGAAATCGTTATAGGTACAGAGAGCTGGCTTAAGCCAGAGATAAATTCTGCCGAAATTTTTACAGAGGTACAGACGGTGTTCAGGAAGGATAGATTGCATGCAACCGGTGGTGGAGTGTTTGTCGCTGTTAGTAGTAGTTTATCCTGTAGTGAAGTAGAAGTGGATAGTTCCTGTGAATTATTATGGGTGGAGGTTACACTCAACAACCGAGCTGGGTTAATAATTGGCTCCTTTTACCGACCTCCCGACTCAGCAGCGTTAGTGGCAGAACAACTGAGAGAAAATTTGGAATACATTTCGCATAAATTTCCTCAGCATGTTATAGTCTTAGGTGGAGATTTCAATTTACCAGATATAGACTGGGACACTCAGATGTTTAGGACGGGTGGTAGGGACAGAGCATCGAGTGACATTATACTGAGTGCACTATCCGAAAATTACCTCGAGCAATTAAACAGAGAACCGACTCGTAGAGATAACATCTTGGACCTACTGATAACAAACAGACCCGAACTTTTCGACTCTGTAAGTGCAGAACAGGGAATCAGTGATCATAAGGCCGTTGTAGCATCCCTGAATATGGAAGTTAATAGGAATATAAAAAAAGGGAGGAAGGTTTATCTGTTTAGCAAGAGTAATAGAAGGCAGATTTCAGACCACCTAACAGATCAAAACGAAAATTTCTGTTCCGACACTGACAATGTTGAGTGTTTATGGAAAAAGTTCAAGGCAATCGTAAAATGCGTTTTAGACAGGTACGTGCCGAGTAAAACTGTGAGGGACGGGAAAAACCCACCGTGGTACAACAACAAAGTTAGGAAACTACTGCGAAAGCAAAGAGAGCTTCACTCCAAGTTTAAACGCAGCCAAAACCTCTCAGACAAACAGAAGCTAAGCGATGTCAAAGTTAGCGTAAGGAGGGCTATGCGAGAAGCGTTCAGTGAATTCGAAAGTAAAATTCTATGTACAGACTTGACAGAAAATCCTAGGAAGTTCTGGTCTTACGTTAAATCAGTAAGTGGCTCGAAACAGCATATTCAGACACTCCGGGATGATGATGGCATTGAAACAGAGGATGACACGCGTAAAGCTGAAATACTAAACACCTTTTTCCAAATCTGTTTCACAGAGGAAGACCCCACTGCAGTTCCTTCTCTAAATCCTCGCACAAACGAAAAAATGGCTGACATCGAAATAAGTGTCCAAGGAATAGAAAAGCAACTGGAATCACTCAACAGAGGAAAGTCCACTGGACCTGACGGGATACCAATTCGATTCTACACAGAGTACGCGAAAGAACTTGCCCCCCTTCTAACAGCCGTGTACCGCAAGTCTCTAGAGGAACGGAGGGTTCCAAATGATTGGAAAAGAGCACAGGTAGTCCCAGTCTTCAAGAAGGGTCGTCGAGCAGATGCGCAAAACTATAGACCTATATCTCTGACGTCGATCTGTTGTAGAATTTTAGAACATGTTTTTTGCTCGAGTATCATGTCGTTTTTGGAAACCCAGAATCTACTATGTAGGAATCAACATGGATTCCGGAAACAGCGATCGTGTGAGACCCAACTCGCGTTTGTTGTTCATGAGACCCAGAAAATATTAGATACAGGCTCCCAGGTAGATGCTATTTTTCTTGACTTCCGGAAGGCGTTCGATACAGTTCCGCACTGTCGCCTGATAAACAAAGTAAGAGCCTACGGAATATCAGACCAGCTGTGTGGCTGGATTGAAGATTTTTTAGCAAACAGAACACAGCATGTTGTTATCAATGGAGAGACGTCTACAGACGTTAAGGTAACCTCTGGCGTGCCACAGGGGAGTGTTATGGGACCATTGCTTTTCACAATATATTTAAATGACCTAGTAGATAGTGTCGGAAGTTCCATGCGGCTTTTCGCGGATGATGCTGTAGTATACAGAGAAGTTGCAGCATTAGAAAATTGTAGCGAAATGCGGGAAGATGTGCAGCGGATAGGCACTTGGTGCAGGGAGTGGCAACTGTCCCTTAACATAGACAAATGTAATGTATTGCGAATACATAGAAAGAAGGATCCTTTATTGTATGATTATATGATAGCGGAACAAAGACTGGTAGCAGTTACTTCTGTAAAATATCTGGGAGTATGCGTGCGGAACGATTTGAAGTGGAATGATCATATAAAATTAATTGTTGGTAAGGCGGGTACCAGGTTGAGATTCATTGGGAGAGTGCTTAGAAAATGTAGTCCAGCAACAAAGGAGGTGGCTTACAAAACACTCGTTCGACCTATACTTGAGTATTGCTCATCAGCGTGGGATCCGTACCAGATCGGGTTGACGGAGGAGATAGAGAAGATCCAAAGAAGAGCGGCGCGTTTCGTCACAGGGTTATTTGGTAGCCGTGATAGCGTTACGGAGATGTTTAATAAACTCAAGTGGCGGACTCCGCAAGAGAGGCGCTCTGCATCGCGGTGTAGCTTGCTCGCCAGGTTTCGAGAGGATGCGTTTCTGGATGAGGTATCGAGTATATTGCTTCCCCCTACTTATACCTCCCGAGGAGATCACGAATGTAAAATTAGAGAGATTAGAGCGCGCACGGAGGCTTTCAGACAGTCGTTCTTCCCGCGAACCATACGCGACTGGAACAGGAAAGGGAGGTAATGACAGTGGCACGTAAAGTGCCCTCCGCCACACACCGTTGGGTGGCTTGCGGAGTATGAATGTAGATGTAGATGTAGATACTGACGTTATGCAAGTAGAGGATGATGGAGATGACGATACTGGTGCAAGTGGTGCTATCAATCCTGCAGTCTCTCTGTTTGATGCGATTTTTGCAAAAACTTAGTGTGAGTGGGACTTTTTAAAGATGTTTGGTAAAATGTGCACTAGTGGAGCTCGAAAATAGTTTGCCAGAAACTGTAGAGAAATGCAAGAAACAAGAGATAAATTATTGCTTGCGTGAAAACCTTCGCAGAAGTAGAAAAG
This sequence comes from Schistocerca nitens, assembly GCF_023898315.1. Taxonomy (NCBI): domain Eukaryota; kingdom Metazoa; phylum Arthropoda; class Insecta; order Orthoptera; family Acrididae; genus Schistocerca; species Schistocerca nitens. The sequence goes on along the minus strand of NC_064615.1, from coordinate 295,039,174 downwards.
GGCCTGAGACCGAAATGAATAGAAGTTGGAGGAAACGTAGATATCATTCTCATCTAAGTGAGAAATTAAGTGACACGGTACAATCCAATGAACTCTGTATAACGAGGCTACAAACATAGATGTATTGCGGACAAGAAAGGCTACACTGTTGTCTTTGATATTTATCAGCGAAGAAATGGGGGAATTCGAAAATTGCAATTTAGGAGAAAGGGTAGTTTCAGATTCATGAAAAAGTTTTGGGGAAACAACAGGAACTCAACTTTGATATCTTTTTTACTTACTTTTCCCTTCCTGGAAGGCTAAAAGTGGAGAAAACTTGGGGTTTTAGCGTAATGAGAGTAAACAAGTAAGTTCCCCCATCAGGTCTTTTACTTTCTAAGTAAGTGAAATAGGTGACTTTGATTACAGGGTATCATCGTCTGAATTGGGGTAATTTTGTGGAAAGACAACAGTGAGCTGTGTGGAGAGGTTACACTTCTGGAGTTTAAAACAAATTGTGACTTATCATTTCCAAGTCGCCCAGGTGTAGGAGCTCTGTTTCGCTATGGTAGCCGCCGCAGCCTGTTTCCGGCAGCCTGGAACAGAGTTTTGCTCGGCCTGAAGAGCATGGGCAGAATTTTCCCTAATCCTTCTAAACGGTCAGTTTTTACCGAGAGAGAAAAATTTACCCATAACAGCCGTTGTAGAAAGGGTTCGAAATGTCCTGTCAGAGGGCAGCATCAAGAAGGAGCAAGGGGAATAACCAGTGACATTGCCTGCTTTGTGCTGCTTTTTCCTGATTCTCTGAAAGGCGTATATTTTAAACAATTTCGTGGAGCGGTGGGGAAGTCGGCCATCAGTACCGTGGGCCCTCCTGGGTGGTGTTTGCGTGGTTTATCATATCGTAGGGTTCCTCCGTGATCAACGAAGTTACGTTTCGGGTGCGGAAAGCCGACAGTATATGTGAAAGTGCGTTCGAGTGCGCGGGCGTCGGTTACCGCTTATGCACTTTCCTGTGGTTATCTCGTAGAAAACATGGAGCTAGCTGGGCAGTACGAGTTTAGTGAACGAGACGGACTTGGCTAGTGTTAACTATGGCCAATAAATTTCACTGCTTTCTTTGCAAACCTAACAGTGATGTTTTTTTGGAGAGACGTCTACCCTGTTGACATTGAACCGTGTCCCCTTGTAATTATCAACAACAATTGCTACCAGCCAGCTGAATGAGATTTATTGAACCGGTAGCGCTAAATCGTTCCAATCCAGTGGTCGGAGCTAGGAATGTTACCTGAAAATGGTTAGACACCAACAGGTCTTTTAAATATTGACTTTCGGGTTGTAAAGTTTAACCATGTCTAGTAGTTTGAAGCGATGCTGGCTACTCTTATTTAATTTGAGTGGGTTGTGTCGCACAGTAGACAGTTAATCGGGGCTCGCCAGAAACGTTTGCGTACGTCGCGTCTTTGGTCTCGTGCGCTGCACGTCGCTAGGAGTGCGTGGACTGATTTCGCGGCCTTGAGCGTGACTCCGCGCGATGCCACGGAAGCTCCGAGGGCGGACGAAAGCAACGTTTCAGAGTGTTGCTCGGGGGCTTATGGATCAGACGAATGCAAAGTACCTTCTAACAGAACGCAATAAGTGCAACATTAGGAATAACTTAGTCCCAAACGATGTGAGATATGGAAATAAATGCGTTCATTTTGTCACTTTCGCAGTAAACAGGGGAAGATGTGAAGTATGTAGTAAAAGACCAAAGTATATCGTGAAAGACCTAACTCTGAATGTTTGTTTTGTATAGTACTTGTCTGCTGCAATTAAAAACAAGTGTTTGCGTCCTAATGTCCACTGATTTGTAGCCTTCATGCATTCTGACAGATTTAGATCCGTTACTTACTGCTGTATTGAGAGGCGTTGGTCGGCAAGCCACTGGAGGCTCAGACTGTACTCAAAGCTACCAGCTTTTTAAAATAGTGTTCACCGTTCTTTTGCTACTATTTGCTGCTATAATCCACAAAAAGATAAAAATTTATGTTTTGGTAGTTTAGGCAACAAAGGCTTAACGCTCACGAGTATTTGTCCTCTTCAAGTACCACGCAACAAATAAATCAAATAAATATGCAAAGTGAGGCATAACTAAAGTATAAACAACTCTCCAGTGTTGTGTATTTTCAATAGATGAGACAGTAATGCACTCGAGTAACTGCAAAACCAGGGCCAACCCCTTGTACTTTGTAATGTATGTTCGTTTTACGTACTTGGTAGAAGTACATCATGATCTGCTAAACAATTACATTTGATAGTATTGGCTTTATACGTTGAAACTAATGCCTCATGGTATTCAGACACCAGCTGTCTGAACGAAGGTGAGTGTAGCACGTTAGAACAGTTTTGAAGATGTCCTTCAAGTGGACCACATTCAAGAGAAGCCCGACCACGTGTGAACTGAATCACGTATTTGCCAGATGTTGAGAATTACTGAGCAGAATCTTTACAAAAGCCACCAACTTCGTAAAAATATCCTTTGATTTTAAACCGATATAACGAAGACTTACTGTTCGTACATTTGTACGAATCTGCTCATTACAACTGCTGTAAAATACGTTAAAATTAAACTATTCCAAAATTCAATTTTTTTTAAATAAAGCTCGGTACAAATGGAAAATCTAGTGTCAATATGGCGTTGACCGTTTGGTTTTCTTAACGTTAATGTTTTCCAGAAGATCTCCATTCCATTCATATAACATTGTCATAGGCGCGCCGTGTATTAGAATATATTTGTATAATGTGCGTAAGAATGTCAGTGATTACTGGTCGTCACAATTACTGTGCAACTGTGCACCGTGCGGTGACTTTATGCACGTTTGCATGTAACTGCAAATACAATTTTCGCTTCTAGGAATCAGACTAAAATACACAGTGGTGACAAAAGTCATGGGATAGCGACATACACATATTCAGATGGCGGTAGTATCACAAACAGAAGATGTAAAAGGGCAGTGCATTGGCAAAGCTTTCATTTGTACTCAGGTGGTTCATAAGGTTACCGATGTTGTTATGGCCATACGACGGGAATTAACCGGCTCTGAACGCCGACTGGTAGTTACACGCTACCTCTCATCACAGACAACGCAGTGGCCTACGGCCTTCACCGAGACTAATGGCGTTTGCGTCGAGTTGTCAGTGCTGTCAGACAGCACTGCGTGAAATAACCATGGAAACCAATGTGTGATGTACGAGAAAAGGTGAGGACAGTGCCTCGAAATTTGGCATTAATGGGCAGTGGCAGCAGACGACCTACGCCAGAGCCTTCGCTAACAGCACGAAATCGCCTGCAGCGCCTCTCCTGCGCTCGTGACCATGGTCGGTTGGACCCTAGACGCCTGGAAAAACTGTTTCAGGTAATAAGAGGTGACGGTAGTGTTAGTGTGTTGTGCAAACCCCACGAAGTCGTGGACCGAAGGTGTCAACAAGACACTGTGCGGCTGGTGGTGACTCCTTAATGGTGTGGGCTGTGTTTACATAGAATGGGCTGGGTCCTCCGCTCCAGCTGAGCAGATCGTTGACTTGGAGACCATTTGCAGCCACTCATGTGCTTCATGTTCCCAAACAACGATGGAATTTGTATTGATGACAATGCGCCATGTCAGCGGCCCATAATTGTTCGCGAATGATCTGAAGAACATTCTTGACAGTTCAAGCGAATGATTTGGCCACCTAGATCGCCCGACGTGAATCCCATCGAACATTTACGGGACATAATCCTGCTCCGGAAACACTTGAGCAATTATGGACGAGTATAGAGGCAGCAGCATGGCTCAATATTTCTGCAAAGGACATCCAACGAATTGTTGCTTCCATGCCACGTAGAGCTGCTGCACTAAGCCAGGCAAAAGGAGGTACGACACGATGTTAGGAACCAATCCATGACTTTTGTCGCCTCACTGTACGTAAACGGCGTGAGGTTATTTTCTCCACATTACTAGTTGACAAAATAAAGTCGTGTGATTTGCGACTGCCTTTCTAATACTCTAATACTGTTTCACCTAAGGTGTTCATATTATAATACGTCAACAATATCAATTTCAGTAGCCTGCTTCTTTTTTCTGGAAGCTAATAAATTATGGTCAAGAAAACATGTAATGTAACGTTCTTGATATGTACTGTGTTCTTGTCAGGCAGAATCTTTTTCCACTCAGTTTGCGTCTCTCATAATCTGCTGTACGCTGCTCGTCTCTGATGTGTGCTCCGTATACCAATCTTTGTCGTTCTCTTAAATTGTCCTGTGCACGGTGCCCACCTCTAGTGGCACATTAAACAGTCCTATTTTTCTTAGGGTACGTGTACTGTCAACCACATTGACTTCCAAACACTTCTGTGCGTTGAGCAAGTAATTTGAGAAACTACTTCTTATATTTTTAGCCTTTCTCTGACAGTAACGCCAGTTTACGCAAGGAACAGTACCGTCACACTAGCTAGTGTGTGTGTGTGTGTGTGTGTGTGTGTGTGACGACATACGAGGTTTAGCGAGCCATGCGAATCTGGCGCCGCGAGCACGCGGGATGCTCGTGCAGGGGCGGGTGTCACCGGGCACGCCCCCGTCAGGCCCCGCCCTCACCCCCGCAGAGGCGAGGCATGCGCAGTGCGCGCGCCTCCACGCCGCCACCGTCAATACCGGCGTGCGTGCCGCCGCGGTGGGAGGCGTCTGGGCGTCTGCCACGTGGGCTGACGCAAACAGAGAGTGCCTAAGTTGTGACGCCTTAGCTTCTTTCTGTTACTCTTGATCATCAGTACTTACGCGCTCTATTTGCATCTCTTTGTTTTATGCTCACGTGTGTTATTCATATGTGGGAGCACAGTTTTATTAATTACATATTTTAATCAATGGTTCCTTGTTTATCTGGTCCTCATTTATCAGGACCTGGTAAATGTAGCCGGCCGCTGGTGGCCGAGCGGTTCTGGCGCTACAGTTTGGAACCGCGCGACCGCTACGGTCGCAGGTTCGAATCCTGCCTCGGGCATGGATGTGTGTGTTGTCCTTAGGTTAGTTAGGTTTAAGTAGTTCTAAGTTCTAGGGGACTTATGACCCCAGCAGTTGAGTCCCATAGTGCTCAGAGCCATTTGAACCATTTTTTTTGGTAAATGTACTGTGTTCGTTTCTCTGGAAGTAATATCGACAAAAATGGACGACGACAAACAGTAAATTTAAATCCAGTCATTTGCCATAGATGGATTCTGGCACGATGTCAGTCATCAAGTTAACATCGAGCTGCACATTACTGTATAGTCCCACCGTTCGTTGCCAGTGTAAAATGAGATGAAAGAGAAGGAAGGTGGTAGTGCTCATTGGTAAAAAGATGCTCCGTACAGGGTGGGTAAAGAATAATTATTGAAAGACCGTTGCAGCTAAATGTGGTGTTGGACCTTCGACGGTATCAACTTGGAAGCGTTTTTAGTTTGTAGACAAAGATGATAGCGATGATAATTAGCTTAGAAAGTTGGCGCTCAGTCTGGAGCCATTATGACACACACAGAGCCAGCAACCCAACTGTACGAAATAATTATCTATTTGGAACACGAAGTGGAAAAAACTACGGCGATATTGATGTCAGTCAAATCCTTGTGTGATCATACAGCGCATACACATACGAATCTGACCCAAAGGAAATTTTTATTATTTTAGTGAATAAAACTTTTTTTTAGTATGTGATAAAAATTTATGTGCAAATAACGTATAATTCGCGTAACGTTTAAACAGTTAAATTCCAGTTTTTCTGAATTCCCGGATGTAACGAATTTTTAGTAATTGATGACCAGTGGTTATACCTAGTCCAGATAAACTATACATTCCAATAGTTATTAGATAGCTGGTTGCGACTGACCAACAATCATCTTCCGATCATATTTGTCAATCGAAAACGGTTATCTAGTTACTATTGCATTGCACTGCAATGAAGAGTATTAAAATCTGTAATAAATAATGATCATTTTTTCTCTTTCAACTGAAGACGTCAGTTTTGACAAACAGTTTTGTCTATTGCAGAGAACTGCTTTGTGAATTTTAACAGCAGGCATCCCTGTTCACAGCTAAAATCACCAATGTAACGGAAGTAAGTGTGTGTGTGTGTGTGTGTGTGTGTGTTTGTGTGTGTGTGTGTGTGTGTGTGTGTTTGTGCGTGCGTATTTGTTTTTGTTATTATCGTGATTGAGTGATAGAAAATTAAAGATCTCCTTTTTATTGTGTATCCTGCTGACTGAAAGGTCCACAAGTGATTAGACTTCGCTCCTTGTAGTTTTTACATGTATTTACAATGTTAAGTTGCGACTATACTGTACAGGCAGGAATGCCACGATCACCATCTGTCATCGAATCACGCAAAGTCTCTTCCGTGTGTTTTCATTGTCTAACTTCGTGTGTGGGGAAACTGCGTATCAACACACCCACGATCAATATAGCCAGCGTGCTAGAATAACAGACATTAACCTGGCGCTCTGCTTTTTTTGTTTTATTTTTTAATAACACGATTACTTGTACGTTAATAAATCACAACAGCCATAGTAATTGGCTTTTAATACAGTAACATGCTCTCAGTCTGCAGTAGAAAGCGACTGTCTTTTTCCAGTGCAAGAGGCAAGAGGGCAGAGGCTAGTTTACTAACTGATGTATTTTAACAGTGAGACGAATGTGGTCCAACTTTTAAGATCCTGTGAGATGTCTGCGCGGCCGAAGTGGCCGAGCGGTTCTAGGCACTACAATCTGGAACCGTGCGACCGCTACGGTCGCAGGTTCGAATCATGCCTCGGGCATGGATGTGTGTGATATCCTTAGGTTAGTTAGGTTTAAGTAGTTCTACGTTCTAGGGGACTGATGACCTCCGAAGTTAAGTCCAATAGTGCTCAGAGCCATTTGAACCATTTTGAGATATCTGCCTTGCTTCCAAAATTATTAAGGAGAAGGTTTTAATGCGTTATCAGTGTGGCACCCTTTGTTTTGTAAGTCAACAGACATCCACAATTTCCTCGGGTTTGTTTTGTAGCTGAGGAGGGATTTTAATAGCACATTGTAAAGTCGACCGAGTTATAAAATTCACATTCTGCATGACTGGGTAGGTGAACGTGTGTGAAAATGGAGAGCACGATTTTAAGTTAAATTATTCTTAATGCTTCTTTAGTATTATGCGTTGTAGCCACATTCGTCTCCGTCTATTTTAGTAAGGGCGTTAATAATCTCACTGGCGTATTTCAGTTTAGTTACAAACATGCATTTTTATCTCTTATGTTATATATTAAGTGTGATATAACATTTCATTGGAAACACGATTAAAAGCAACCATATCTGAAATATGTACTGAATATTGGGTGTCTTTGCTCTTGCTCTTCGCATTACACCATTGTAACCTGTCACTCAAATAATATCATCTAATAGAATCGTTATAAAGAGTAATTGTTGTTCGCAGATAGTTATGATTGCAGCTTACTGTAAGTAACAATGAAGAGGAAAATGTAATAGCCGACATGCCATATCAGACAATGCTGGAACATGCAGGGTAATAACTTATCATCTAGTGCTGTCGTTTTGCTTGTGTCGGTGAACTGATGTTTACAAACTCGTCTTTCTGTGAGAACGTGTGTCCTCTGCATTAGTTCCACGAAAGACTATTTTATATGCTTTTTTTCTGTTTTCTCTCCCACCAACGTCCTTACCAGTTTACCCCTCTGGTGCGCCTTGCTAGTAAAGATTTGTAGCAAAGTCGTGCTTTTACGTGTATCACGTTTCAGTTGAGATGTCGCTTACCTGCTGTCTTAACAGTGTCGAGCTACAGAGTGGAGAATGCATCACTGGTTAAATAAATACGCCATCTAGGTTTGCTGGCAATATAATTTCAAAGAGACAACTGTCTGAAACGACTCCGAGAAAATTTAAAGCCTATTTTTGTATAATAATTCTTTGTCTTTGGACTTTGATGGTAATACTCGTTATGGTTGCGCAGTTTTATAAACGTCGATTGTAGTCTTATTTACATGAGTGTGAAACGTGACTGATAATTTTAGCAACACGACAAGAATAATGATAAAGAGCACAAAAATGGAGGAAATGGAGATGTTCGAAAAAAGAACACTTGGATCAGTTCAGTCAACAAAGAAAAGAGACATCAAAAATAATCCGGAAAATCAAAAGAATCTTTGAAAATTCTCAGCTTACGGAAATAAAGGAAAATTTTACCAAAAATAATACTAGAAATATTTATCGAAGTTTTAATCATGTACCTAAAGGGGATCAGAATGTGTGTTTGAGAGATGAAAAGTGTAAATAGGATTAAATAGCGAAGAAAATTGTGAAAGACTAGCGAAAAAAATTTTTACAGGGTCTTAAACTGCCCAAATCCAACAGTTAAATTGAAATATCCAGTAATACCACTAAATCTGGAGGCAGATATTCCGCCAACAGAGACAGAAATTCGTGAAGCCATCAAAACACACTAAAACAGCAAAGTAGATCGTTGGGACTCCATTACATCAGAATTCTCGGAATGATCAGAACTAAAGATCATAAATTATCTTTAATTGCTGTATTAGAACATTTGTAAAACTAAAAAGAATCCAGAAGGGTGGAAAATAGCTATTAATCTACCTGCTGCATAAATAGGAAGATAAACAAAATGTCATCAGTTACTCGTGAATTTAAATTTATGGGGGAAGTATCTCAGCCATTTGAAATAAAACCTGGTGTTAGACAAGGGGATGGTTTGTCACCGTGCTTGTATAACAGCCTTCTATAAAAAATTGTAAAGATCTGGAATTTGGAGCTAAAAAACCATAAAATTGAACCAATAATTGTATGTGGGAAAATAAGTGGAATTAAGGGAAACTGCCTGCTTTTTGCAGACAATTTTGCAATGCTTTCAGAAAATCTAACAGAAGCAGTTATTGAGATAAATATTCAGGAAAAATAGCAAATAAAACTGTTCTCAGAATTGCAACTGAAAAACAAAATTCATGACAAATATAAAAAAATGCAATAAATTCATAAAACACAAATATGTAAAATAAGAGGGAATAAGTAAAGTCGGATATGGTTGATAACCTATACAACAGAATTGAGTTGAAAAATTTGCAGTAGATGTAAGAACTAACAAAATGGAAAGATCGTATGGTTTAATAAAGAATATTTTCAACAAGAAATGTGTATCTAGAAAAACAAAACTAAGGCACTATACCGCAGTTGTACGACCAGACTGTATATTGGATGTGAATGCCTGATAATGAACTGTAAGCTGGATAGAATAGAGGTACTTGAAAGACGGATGTTTAGGAAAACAGTGGGTGCAATACAAAATACAGATTGTTGGAAAATGAGAGGTAAGAGGAGGCCTACGAAAACAGAGAGAAAATCTTTTATTGGGCATCTCTACCAGATGAGTGAAACAGACTAACGGAACAGATACTCCTGTATTTCAAGAAGAAGAAATCGACAGTGATGTGGATTTCAGAAATAACGAAGAACTAGAAAGAAACATCAGAGACATGGAAATAACAGAAATAAACCCTTTTAACAACAATATACTAAATTAAGAAGTCTTTCAAAGCAGGAGAAATGAGAAATCGGGAACAATATAGACAGAAGAAAAGAAGAGACAACATGGGCATAAAAAGAGGAAGTACTGGAAAAATAGGGAACAAAAACAAAGGAAGAAGTGAAATTAAAGTTGTTCCGTGAGCCTAGTTGGTCAATATGATAATAATAATAAATAATAATAATACCCAAGCTTCGTTTTCTACACGTACTAATTCTAAATGGAAAAAAATACAGGTTCGCACCTGGATGAAGTTGCTAAAAGTGTACAGTATTTCGCCGATCAACTTTTCTGGCTTCATGATTCGCACGAAAGGTTTCCAGCTAAATAAGGCGTGAAGTCCGCTAATGTCAGTGGCACGAACGTTGTGTCTACGGATGGACTCGCCTACGATGTAGGCTACCCGCCAAGACAACTTGACTGACTACTTCGCATAATTGGAGACCTCGGCTGGTAACAGTGAGACGTGACAGTCGATGAGAAACAGAGTTATTGCTTATAAAACATGGTAACTGATGTGCTTTATTCATATTGGCTGGTAGTTCCACGATAAACTAAGTGGTAGAAGCTCTATCTCTAGTTTCAGATTCTCGCTAATGGCAACTGTGGCAGGGTGTGTGCATGTCAACAGTGATAAGTGCCAAAAACATGGCTGCCAAAAGTAGTAAAGCGTGCGGTGTTCTTGCCAGGCAAAAACTTTATGGGGACGATTTGTACGCATCTGAGAATGATGTAGATAACTACGAGTCTGAAAGATCTTGAAATGTTCCTGAACGCAAGTGCGCTTCATAGTTGTTGATTATCAGATTAATGTGAATATTTATTTAAGCAAGTAAACAGTGTTGCGCCCCTTACCATAGCTTACGTGAATTTGCGTGAGAAGGTGACTGTAGAAATGTTGAAGGATCATCCTTAACATTATTTACGTGTTGTAGTAAGGAGCTTGATAAATTTAATTTCATATTGTCCTGAATCATGGTTAATTTTTGAGATTTTTATTGCAAAAATTACAAATGCAAATCTTAGTATCAAAAATTGAAAAAATTGGGGTCTTTTAAATTTGTATTTTTGAGAGATTTCACAGTAATGTTTCGTTAATTCGCCCAGCTGGTAAACAGTCTTAAGTGTCCAATAACTAATTTTTAAGAATAAAATTTTGTATAGAATTAACCATTTTAAAAATACGTAGTTACCTTAGATATATTTGAAAACAGACTTATCTAAGTGAAACCAATCACGTTACTTGTAATTGAAATATCTTCCTTGAGAGACTTTATTAAAACTTCATTGTGTAAGTTCTCGGAACAACCAACTTGTCCCTTACCATTTTTTACGGCCTAGGTCTTCGCACACAGGATTCACCTGATAACTTGAAATTTCAGTGACTAGTCTAAGAGAGGTTGCTTTAATGCCCGATGAAGGCGAAAGACCGTAGCCCTATAACTTTCAGCATCACATGGTTTAAAACCTTTTATAAATTACACAGAACTATTTTAAATTCGCCAAATACCGAAACAGTTTTTACTTTATCTTTGTATTGTTTCGGCAGTATTTGCATGGATTTCTTTTTCTTCGCGTCTTCGGGAAAATGACCATTTACTTTAATTATTGAAACGTTTGTAACGTCAGATTTTATGAATAATGATGTACGCTTATCTTTGTAATGGCGATATTTTCACTCGATGGCGAAGACAACATCTCTTCTGGTAAGCTCTAAAGTTTCCGCATGACTTGAGCAGCTATACTAGAGACTTTAATGTGGTGTACGATATTTTTGCATCTGACCGTACACACATCGGAATTATAACTTGTTCTAGAGACTGCAAATTTCTCAGGTAATAACCATTTTATTAAATTCTGTACGTTCCGGAATTTCTCTTGGGACGCACTAGGTTAAACAGATTTTAACTTTCTGGATTGCAGTTTCGACATACACGGCCGCATATAGACATGCAGTAAACTTACATAGGAGCAGTGAACACTTCGGTTCAATTAAATAAATTTGGTTTACTGGATGCTCTCGTCCTAAAAATTGTGAAATCCTTTAGTGAAGGGGAAAGGCACAGTAGTAAGGTATATATCTGCCACATCCGTAGCTACGCCGCCACTAACTAATAGAAGGATATCCGATACTCATTTTGTGATTGGATGCTTGCGAATAATTTGACGCTTGTCATGGAGCTTAGTCTAAAATATGACTGTATCATTCCCAACAGAATGTTTAATAAAAATCAGTGTGCTATAAGGCATAAATAACTGATGTACGTCCGCAGCTCGTGGTCGTGCGGTAGCGTTCTCGCTTCCCGCGCCCGGGTTCCCGGGTTCGATTCCCGGCGGGGTCAGGGATTTTCTCTGCCTCGTGATGACTGGGTGTTGTGTGATGTCCTTAGGTTGGTTAGGTTTAAGTAGTTCTAAGTTCTAGGGGACTGATGACCATAGTTGTTAAGTCCCATAGTGCTCAGAGCCATTTGAACCATTTTAACTGATGTACCGTGGTGGTTGTGCTTTACGCATAAGCGGCACCTGCTCCAAATGTTGATCAGAAGATTGGATAGCAACAAAGGTACACATTCTTACAAAAACAAAATGGAGCATGTGGGTCTCCTCTTTCAGAGTTATTGGTTTCATACCTACGGAATGTGACCTCCGCAGAGACACTCTGGAACCATCCAAGCAAAGCTACGCCACAAGTTAGGCCTGTAGCCAGTCGTCTCCTGTGGTCGACTGAGGCGGCACAGTGCTGAGACGCTGTCCCGGCATTTCGTTTCCCAACGTGGGTGGGGCATAAGTACCTTCAGGTATCAGAAGACGATTGCGCAAAAACTACAAGACATACACGTTAGATTAGTGGAAAGACTTAGTAACTCCTGTTACAAATGCTCAATGTGGCCACCGTCTGTGACGCGGCAAACACCAGTACGGGGCAGTTCACTGATACAAATTGTCCGGGAATGCACGACAGCAGCCCGCTCTGCAAACCTGTTCATTGGATTGCCTGTCTGCAGGCGAGAACTAATTCGATGCGACGTTACCGAGCAGAGGGTTAACAGTAAAACTTTAAGACATCACAACCTACAAACGCGGACTGGAGTTATAATAATTCTGAAACCATTTAGTAGGCCTCCTGTTACCAGTGGGACATTGATACATGGCAATAAGGTGCATCCGCTGGTTCTCGGATAACCTGTCATGGGACACATACCTCCGAATGGTAGTGAAAAGGTTAATGTAACTTCTGAGACGCTTCCTTTGAAACGAACACGGCAGATTTTGTTGTCCAGCCTTCTCCAAGCCGAACATTAGATGTCGTTGACGGTACGTTAAATCCTAATCCTCCTTCCTTCGTTTAGCGTTTTATGTGACAATGTTGCCAGCCTGCACTGGGATGCGAAGTGAGTAAAATCGCTGAAAAGCGTTGCTGGTGCGCCAACATTGAGTTCTCTCGGGCAGAGCGCGCGTTCCTGCTCGGTGAGTTGAGCGCGAAACCCAAGTGGCGCAGCGCACAGCTGCGAATTCCCGGCGCATTCAGCCATATTCCGGGCACAATTTTAGACGCCGCAGTACCTGGCCACTTAGTCGGACCCGCTAATATGGCGGCCACGGGCAAGTGGTTCCCCGCCGCTGGTTTTGGCTTTGTGGCCACAGCGCACCTTTTGCGTTGTAATTGGCGCGAGGAGCAGTGTATTTAAATGCGGCGGCGGTGCATTTGCGGGCGAGCGCGGAATTCGGCGCACTGGATCACGCGCCGCCGCCGCCGCCACCACCGCGCTAATAATGACTTTGTGAGAAATTAAAGCGGAAGCCGCAGAGATTTTATCGGCCATTATCCGCGCGCACTATCCGAGACCACAACACAAGGGCGGCGCCAGCGGCGGCTAATGAAATGTTATTAAATCAGCCCTTGCTCGCTCTCTGCCGCACCAGCCACCGCCCCTCTCGTTTCGCGATGACCCCGCTTCGATACCGCGCTAGCCTGCGCACGCAATAGGCCGGCGGGAAATTTATTATTTCTCAGCAGTTAGCCTGACTTTTACAAAAACATACAGTTCTCTCTCTCTCTTCACGTAACTTATAGAATCTGTTTAAAGCAGCACCTGTAACTTGCTTCAACTACAGCTTGTTTTACACGAGCGACTTTTTGGTCAAAACCCACGACACCCGGGTGGGTGCGCCGCAGATGGCGTGTAAAGCAGCCGCCGACCACCGCGGCGAGTGTTCAACTGATTGTACCGCACGTATGAGTTATGCGCAGAGATGCGGGACTTGGCGTCGTCTGCTAACATCGTAAGTTGTAAATCAGTAACTGCCGCGCTCACTCGTCTTACGCGAGTAGTATTTGCAGTTTTTATTGCAAAAGCGGATTGAGTAGGTACTTGATTACTTTCTTGCGAGTGTTTTCCCACCGATACAAAAAAGCTATTTAGGTTTGACAAATCCTAAACAACGAAAACTTTGGTATATGATAACCGTTTGTTAGAAAAAAAATTCAACTGCTAAATGTCATCCGTATTGAAGAGGAAAAATAGTTTTGGACGTTATTTGGTATTTAGAGAGAGGAAAAAACAGTAGAAACAAAGGATAAAGGAAAAAGTCGCCTTATACCACATTCCAAATATTGTTTAATGTTTTTCTATGTACATATTTCCTCCAGCAGATAAACTGAAGGCATTGTTCCAATAACCAGGTAAGTCACATCTACATACCTTCAAGTAAAGTACATAAAACTCTCCAGAAATTGGGAAATTTGATTAATCGGTCCTGTCTTTTCCCAATCTTTATTTAGGCCACCAACATACGTAATAACTTATTACACAACCAAACAAAGATTTATTGCGATATTCTCTGAATTTTTTAAAAGCTGGGCTTGTCTCACCCTTACACCAAACATAATCGTTCTTATAATGTGGTGTCAAATAATAAAACAAGTAACTAGAGGAACAACAACTAATAGCACTTTACAGGTTGGGAATATTATGAAGAGTCACCGATTTAAAAAAGAAGATACCCTAATAAAAATCATAGCTGTGCAAGGTTAATATGAAATTCCTTGTGCTTCTCCTTCTGGTGATGAACTCGTCACCCATAACAGCTCTACCACAGATCAGTTTCATGTCTGAGGCTGGCACACACTTCTTGACAAGCTTAACAAAAATGTTAATATTTCTGAAATTTAACAGTTTAGAGCAAGTTTCTACTCGTGAAAAATCAGTGTAGTTGAAGCTTTCAGAATGACAAATTCATGAAAATCATGCACTACAGCTAACTACATGCTTGTGTTCAGTGGAGCATTCAAAGAACCTGTTCTTTGAAACAGTAAGCTTCTCATTTTCAATACACTTTAATGTCAGACTGAAACAGCTTTATTATATGTGTCGATATGTATTTATCAGGGTGCCCAACTTCATACGGGATAGGTTCCCAGTATGTAAGTGGCTCGAAGACGTTTTAGTAATAGAACAAAGTACGTTATCCTCGAGCGCGAGAGTTCAGCAGAGACAGGCGTGTCGTCAGGAGTGCCCCAGGGAAGTGTGATAGGACTGCTCTTAATCCATACATACATAAATGATCTCGCGGACAGAGTGAGCAGCAATCACGGTTGTTTACTGATGATGCTGGGCAGGTGTCGAAGATGAGTGACTGTACGATGATACAAGATGACTTAGACTGCTGGCTGTAAATGTAAAAAATGTAAGTTAATGCGGCTTAGTAGGAAAAACAAACCCGTAATGTTTGGATGCAGCATTAGTTGTGACCTGCTTGACACAGTCAAGTCGTTTAAATATCTGGGCGTAACGTTGCAAAGCGGTATGAAATGGAAGGAGCATGTAATCATTGCAGTAGAGAAGGTGCATGGCCGACTTAGGGTTATTGGGAGAATTTTAGGAAAGTGTGGTTCACCTGGAAAGGAGATTGTTTATAAAAACAAAAATGATCGCTCGTAATTAGCGAGTCTCTGTACAGGAATAATGCTTCAGGAGCGTCGTATCAGACCCAGTCGGCGATTGATAAAATTGTTCTAAAACCATATCCGTCAGCAAGTTAAGGCCCAGAATGAGTGCGTGAACCATAAATTTTGCGAATCAGATACCTCATTTGTGCGTAGGTAGAGCTTCCTCCGGAAGACTGGTGCACTTGTCGACGAAGCCTCGGGTGTGAATGACACAGTTCAAGCTGTTGCTAAGGTGATCGGTTATCTGCCATAGAATGCAAATAATGTGATGTCAGACCTTCGGTCGCAACACTCTTTAGTCCGTTGACATGGTGGGATACAGCTGCTAAGGGCGCCTGTCTCTGTACCAAATGCATACATTAGTGTTTGATGTTGAGTGCCAGTGGAAGTGTCATTATTACTTTTAATTTTATTTGAATGGCCGCTTGGTTACGCCACTACAGTCATCTCAGAATTACAGGTCTGCTTTGATTGAAGTCGTCAGTGTTACTCATTAAATTGAAACACATATTTCAATGACATTGACGATAACACTTCAATAAGAACAGTGCGTGCGTCTTAGGTTAACAATCTAGTCTCTAAATAAGCAAAGTAAATGTAGATATCCATTAGTGTTATATTAATATTCCAGACAGTTTTCCGGAGCTTTTTCTACATCAGGACAGAAGTGTAATTATAACTGGTATTTACGATAGCAGAAGTTGAAAATATCTATCCAGTTGTAAGGTTCTTTTTATCCTTTTGTTTCTCAATGCTTAAACCAGAGCTGGTGGTACACTGCGTCCTATACTCATTCACTGCGGCCCTAGGGGTCACAGCACAAAGTTATCACACCTGATGATGGGCATGTAAGATCCCGAAACCGGTCGCGATTTAAGCTTTGAGAAATAAAAACTGAAAAGAAAGTTACAACTGAAGCGGTATTTTCAACCTCTACTATAATGCTCAGTTGCAAATGTTCCGCCAGTAGGATTGTATCCGACATTTAACAGTTACACTGACATCTCGCGCTTTGTATAACGCTTTAAAATTGTGTGTTCCGCGTTATTTCTACCAGTTCTGCGAAATGAGCAGGGCAATTTTGAGCTCAGCGGCGCATTACACGTGTAGTTTAGAGCAGTCAGTCAAACTCTCTGACAACAAACAGATTTCGAATCCGAGCAACCTAACGTCATTCGTATCAGGTGGAAGAAAAAAAAGAGACCATCGTCCAAGACATTCCAAGATGCAAGATGAAATGAGGCATTCGTGTGTAGGCAAGGCGGGTGGATGCGGCGAAAGAACTATTACGTAGATTTCTTCGTGCTTTAAAAATTAGCCTTGGTTGTTGACTCTCATCTTAACTCGGAAGGCGTCTGCGTCTCCATCGTCATCTGCACACTTACATCATACTCCGCAAGCCACCAAACGGTGTGTGACTAACTGATCCCTCTGTCGTGTCCCACTCGCAAATGGCGCGTAGGGAGATTGATTGTCGGTAAGCCTCTCTATTACCTAAAATTTCTCGTATTTGCTCGTCGTCATTTCGCGTGGTGTATGTGGGAGAAAGCAATATGTTGTCAGACTCTTACCGGAAAGTGTTCTCACGCAATTGCAGTAGCAAAGTTCTCCATGATGCACAAGACTTTCTTGTAACGTCAGCTACTGTAGAGCATCTCTGTAACGATCTCGCGCCGACCAAACGATACCGTGACGCAACGCGCCTCTCTTCGTTGGGTCTTCTCTATCTGTTCCTATCTGGAAAGGATCCCATATTAATGAGTACTCTATACTCAATACTCGACTTCCTTCGTGGATGAGTGGCATTTCCTTAAGATTCTTATTGTGAATCTCAGCCTGGCTTCTGCTTTTCCTACTATTTATTGGTCGCTGTCGATAGTTACAGGATACTGTACGGCAGTAGTGCAGTGAAATTACAACTGTAGCACCAATTCACAGCAATAAAGATGCCAAGAAATACTTGAAAAGATATGACGGTCTTACAGATTGATAATGTTGCGACAAGACCGTTCTTTGCTAAAGAACTTTCTTCGTTCATGCTCTCATTTTTAGAGATTTATGATTTCTTGGGGCTGGGATCACGTGAGAGTTTCTTATTCTCATACACTTTGGAACTCCCAAATAGTACTCGGAGGATTGTTTACAATATGGGTGAATTTTCGCTGGTAGTTACAGTCCAATAATTCTTACGAGTACTTTCCCCGAGTGTCTGAGAGTGTAGCGGTAGCAGATGTCGGAAGCGTTGTCAAACAGCAAGGTGGAAGTGTCTGTTAGAGCTAAGAGATCACTTTCTGCGAGATTTACCTGTCGTAGTTCTGTGCTTGAAGGAAGATGTTGCGATGGAAGAGCGTCGGGCTGCAGCTGCACTTTTAATACATTTAGTGGCGAAGAAAAGACGTAAACGACATCGTTCGTGTTGGTAACGTTAGAGATTCTCATTGTAGATCCTGTGATGGAAAATAAACAACAGTATCGAAATTTTTCCAAAATGATAGCGGTGGAGAAGGAAGAAATACTCTTTATAACCAAAATTGCCAATCTTGATTCTGTTATATGTAAATCCATCAGTTTCAAAGATTCACTGCTTGTGACCCTAATATGTCTAGTATCAGCTACCTTAATTCTATTTTAATATTCGATAAAGTAACAATTACGACTAAATAAACATTCCACCAGTTTCCCATAGGGGTTCAAAAAGCCAAATGGGGTGGGTATCTGATAAATTAATCATTGTCGGACATGCAATTATTTTAACGTTTTATTTGTACTCATTTAAGGGCCAACTCGTAAATTCCTGAAAGTCAGTTCTTCTAGCTAGAGCTGTATTACATGAAGTTAAAGGGCAATTTTCCCAGTTCCAAAAGGATTACTTTCAAACACGTGTCTCTGTCTTAATCTGTGTTATAAAACTACTTTGCTTGACTCCTTGAATTGTGGATATTCTGGTAAATTTCTTCTGTGGGGGTGTTAAAAACAGCAGTCATTTCAGCCAACAAACTTTGCGCCTCACCTCAGTTCCTGTAGTCCAGTAACTGTACAGTCCATAACGGTGGCCGTTGCTCGTAAAAATTAAGTAATTGAATGCGCAACTTCGTCCTGAGTGCAGTTCTTGTCAGTTTTCCTCATGATTGTTTTTGTCGACACATCGCTGACAATCACTCACAGTTCGTATCCATCGCGACAGTAGTCTCAACTGTTCTGACAGTGCTGGTACACGTTTATTGAGCGGCTGGTTGCAGTTTTGATAGCGCGCAAGTCTTTCATACATAATTTCATATTAACGTGGCATCGAGTCTCTTCAGTGTTACTTTTATTCGTTTGTTAATTCTGTGTAATGCGTCTACGATGTTTTTTTGGGTTATATGCTGCATAGCACTGTTTAACCTCATAGACTAACTGTTCGTTTTGTTTGTTTAGGAGGTAAAACGAGCGATTTCTTCGCTCAGGAACATACCACGGCCACATATTATAGGTCAAAACTCGCTGTTGCATGGATACTATTATTTAATGTGTGGATGAGTACGGCAAAATATATTACGAAGTTGAGGAATCTTACAAACTGTGAAATACGGCACAAATCTAGGACGCAGTACGGCTGCTCCGCACTCTAGGGGTACTCTCCGGTCTCCCGACAATGCCGGAATAGTTTTTCTTGCCTGGGAGCAACTCTCGAGAGACATCGGTTGCCGTCTACACGAGAGGTCTAAGCTCGCAGAGCGCGACTATCTGAGATCTTGCCCCACCGTCAGACACTGTTCTGTCTCTCGGCGCTCTCCACACGACACGTGTGTTACTCGCAGAAGCTCCCCTGAGAGTTAAAAACTCTCACGCGTATGCCTAGCTTTAGGCTAAGAAAGTTACTGTTTTCCAGAAGTTGGAGGAATTCTGGAAACTGTTTTAATGACTCAAGTCGGTGTGTAATATTAATGAGTTTGTCCCGGTTTTTGAGTGGTGAAAAGTACACCAGCAAAATTTCAGACTCTTTTTCGAATTCATCCCAAAGTAAGCGTTTAATCGAAAACCCATGGTTACCAAAAATGTACAGCATTAAATTCTTGCCGCGCGGGGTAGCCGCGTGGTCTATGGGCGACTTGTCACGGTACACGCGGCTCCCCCCTTCGGAGGTTCGAGTCCTCCCTCGGGCGTGGGTGTGTGTGTGTGTGTGTTGCCCTTAGCGTAAGTTAGTTTAAGTTACATTAAGTAGTGCGTAAGCTTGGGGACCGATGACCTCAGCAGTTTGGTCCCATAAGACCTTACCACAAATTTCCAAAGAAAATTAAATTCCGCATCGACTGAGTAGCAAAACTTTGCTATGTGATTAAATTTGCCTGTAGAAAAGCTACGTCAGAAAACGGCATTTTTTCACACTTTACAAAAAACGCTCGTTTACTCACTATAAAATAGAAGTATTTTAGAATCGCCCTATTTGACGTAAATTGTGTTTTCAGAAAGTCAAAAAAGTGACTGAAACATAACTGGTAAGTAAATGTCGCCATTACTGATTTATGAGTAGGCCTATATCAATCTTTCACTTTCCATTCAGTGAATTTTTCTAATATTCCCCTTTTTATTTTTGTTACTGGTAGATAATCC
The DNA here is from genome assembly GCF_023898315.1 of Schistocerca nitens. Taxonomy (NCBI): domain Eukaryota; kingdom Metazoa; phylum Arthropoda; class Insecta; order Orthoptera; family Acrididae; genus Schistocerca; species Schistocerca nitens. Next base: position 295,019,080 of record NC_064615.1, on the reverse strand, counting down.
CTAGCCGGCCGAAGTGGCCGTGCGGTTAAAGGCGCTGCAGTCTGGAGCCGCAAGACCGCTACGGTCGCAGGTTCGAATCCTGCCTCGGGCATGGATGTTTGTGATGTCCTTAGGTTAGTTAGGTTTAACTAGTTCTAAGTTCTAGGGGACTAATGACCTCAGCAGTTGAGTCCCATAGTGCTCAGAGCCATTTGAACCATTTTGATAATCCCTAACCTACACGATATCGAGATACTACTTTTGAAATCTATGAAATTAATAGAATAATATTAATATATACTATATTACATATGGAACAGAAGTTCACTGACGGGAGTATTAGTGATAGGAAGTACATTAGGTTTATTATTGTTTTATTGGAAATAAAGAAACTTCATTCAGTTACCAATAAATTGAATTACATATGATTATATAAAATTTTGTTAGAGTAATACAATAATCCAAAATTAAAAAAGTAAAAGATTGATGTTCAGCTATGGACAGTCTGTTTTTCTTAATTATGCAGTATTATTTATTCACAGGTTTGGAGAATAGGGGTCCAAATAACATTAATTCCTATTCTTCCATATTCATACACTCGGTGGGATCTCTGCTTCCACAGTGTCGTTATTTATGTCACAGTCATCAGTGTCAGTGATAGGGGCGTCAGTTGGAATTTTTTTGTAGGGCTGGTCTTTGCTTAGTTTGCAAACAGTGGTACACGTAATGTTGCTTTTCCTGTAGGAACCACCTCCATCGCACCCTGTGCCTCATGCACAATAAATGGTTTTCAGCAGTTCCACAGGTGCTGTTTATTTAGTAGTGGAAAATGGCAAAGAGGCTCAAATTCGAAGCCTTCCAGCATCATTCCAGTAGGTCTTGTGGGTAGTTTTCCCAAGCTTGCAACTGCAAATACTTTCTCAGGGAACGATATCGAGCAGTTGCTTCTGTAGGAGGCGAAGAGGTGAGGTTGGTTGATCTCTTTAGCGTACATTTTTTCAAAGTTTGATAGCGAAACACATTTAATGGGTTTGTTTCATCTTCGCAGTACAGGGTTGCTTTGAAAATGGACGAGATCTTATCCAACCGCAAGGCATTTACGGAGAGAATGTTGTCTTACGATACTTGAGACAACTTGAAATTTAGGGGACTGTAAACTAAGTCGCATTGTCTGCTTTTGTCTTTCTTCAGTAGAAAAAAGTTGGGGGCAATGGGCCCTCAAGTGCCCAGAATCACAAGGAACTTTGAATTGAATAGAATCACACGGAGATCGGTGTCCGTCGTAACGACTGCGATGAGTGAGTGCTGAGCGAAGTCAGTGGCAGTAGCTACAAGTGTTGGCGTTCTCAGGAGCTTGCTTGATATTGAATTGCTCACACTCACGTTGCGCAATGAGTAAAGAAGTAAGGCGCTATTTATCTTGTTTGTTAGACAGAAACAAATTTTATACCATGGTTACTGACGTTGTTTCATTAATTGACAGCTGGTACAGTTCTTATGGTGGCTCCGCGCAGCCGCTCAGCTTATTTCGTACTGTTGTCACTTATCACGTCAGGCTATCCATCGTCCACAATCGTGATGTTTCTGCCAAACAAACGCTATTTGTAAACTACTTGCTTTGTATTTATGGAAGGTAGTTCTTGTGCCTTCATTGCCACTCTGGGCCAGAGAAATCCTCGACCTACGATGAACTCTGTCCTTTCGAAGTCAATTGGGCTTCTAAACGCCTCAAACAATTTGTACAACGCAGCTTTTAGTGTTTTCCGCATATTTTATCTAGGCAGAGAATGGATGTACTGAAAGCAAGCGAATAAGAGTGAACATTGGAATGAACCATTGAGCTGAAAGTAGAAAGTTTTATGTTGGTCGTTTAGAGTGTGATTTACACATAGGCGAGTAATGGCCACATTTACACACCAGCGAAGTTTTTCGTCACATTCGAGTTTTTGAAAACACAGTTTGATGCTCTGCAACTTTCCTCATATAATATTTTAGTTGAAACTGGCCAATTCTCAGATCCTGCACGTTTTATAGTGGCAAACGACTGTTTGTCGAGGTGTGAAAAATGCCGTTTTCTGACGTAGCTTTTCTGTACGGAAGTTTAATCAAACAGCAAAGTTTTGGTACTCAGTCACTGCATAATTTAATGCTCTGCAGCTTTGGTAACCTTGGTTTTTCCCTAAACGCATGGTTTCGGAGAAATTTGAAAAAAAAATAAATAAATAAAGAACAAACAGGAAGACGCCCGAAATTTTTGTGTTTCCTTTTTTCCTCACGGCTGAAGCTGCATTCAGAAATCGGCCTTATTGAGTGATTAAAATAGTTTCCAGAGTTCCACTAATTCTTGGAAAGTAACTCCCATTTTGGAGCTAATTCTTCTGGCGTACAGCGAAAACTTGTCTGTCTGAGTCAAGGAGTGTACGGCCGTTTCACTGTTGACATACGTTTCTCGAAATAGCGCATGTTGCTAGCTGCAGGGAGCGCCGCTGTACACCCTACTCGATAACGACCGCTGATTCGTTAATTGCGCAAGCGCTGCTGCGTTCGTAGTGTGTGGCGGCTACCGTTAGCCGGCCGCAGTTGCCTCACTTCGAGAAGGGACCCCAGCCCAGAGTGCTGCTGCAAGGCTGCATGTTCTGATTCGGCGGGAGCTGCGTCAGTAATCGGCAGGTGGCGCGGCGTACGGCTTCCGCGCCTTGTTGCTGACACCCGGCTGTGGCCGCGCCGCGCCGCGCCGTGCCGTGCCGATGCCTCTCAGGAGAAGCCGTACCGCGCGTCTGCTCAGCTCATGACACAGCACTCCCTAAGAACGCTCCGTCGCACTTTCACAGCTTTCTGGCCGCTTTAAACGCGCCAGAGGACAAAAGCGAATAATGAATGCAGCGGCCTGTCAAGCGCCGTAGAGCTAGCGTCCAGCCATAACAACGCGACCTGATTATCGCTGCTATTGGGGACTGAGCTCAGAACTTACCCTGGAAGTCGTGACTTAGCTTTCCACGGTCCCTCTTGAGTGAGGGGCTGGTCAACCCTGGAATAGCTTCTCAGGTACGTCTACATTTACTTGCATACTCTGAAAACCATTGTGAAGTCCATGGCAGAGGGTACGCTAAGCTATTTTCCCGCTCCATTCAGGTGTGGGGCGCGGGAAAATGTTTTAATGTCTTCGTGAGCGCTTTAATAAATCCCATCTTATCCTCACGACCCCTATGGGAGCGATATGTAGAGGGGTTTTTAGTATATTCCTAGAGTCACTATTCAAAACCGGTTCTTGAAACTTTGTACGTAGGCTTTCTCGGAATATACAAACAGGCGGAAAAATGTTCCTGTCGGAGCACAGGAAGGGCACACACTGTAAACACTAGCGCCATCACACAAACAAAGACGATCGACGTCAGAAGTTGTCGATAGTGAAAATTAACAACCAACAGATGAGGTATCATTAACTCTGTTCCTCCGTTTTTTGACAGGAGAGAGAGAGCAGGTTTCCAGGTAGAATTCAAGCGAAAACCTCCTTCTCTATTTATAAGTTTACTTGCTAATTTAATTTCAGCTGCTTTCTTAACAACACTATCCCAGTAGTTGGAAGTGCCAACTACTTTCTCCGTGTTATATTCCATTGGATGACCAGTGTCAAGACAAGGTCCTGCAGTAACAAATTTGCTAGGCAGTTGTAAGCCCGTGTGACGCTTATGCTCGGTACAACTGGTCCTCCATGGTCCTGATGGTCCGATCAATATAACACATGTCACAACTGCAAGAAATACAATAGACACCCGCTTACTCAAATCAAGGTCATTCTTTACGGAACCTAATCTTAGATAATAATCGAGAAACACATTTCACATCATCATTTCCGCAAAATACTATCAATCCTGTTGGAAATGCTCCCTGCGTAAGGCACCTCCGTATTATCGTCTCTTGCTCGGTGCACGGTTAGTCGGTAGCGCAACGCGTGTGATTTGTCTTTCACAAGAACCATTGTGATGAAAAGTGACCTCAAGATGGGCCAACTCAACTGCCGAACTCGCAGGGTCCGAGATGACTTGGATCCTGTGAACCAAGGTATGAGCCAGTGAACGGCATGCCCCAACGTACCATCAACGTTACTCCTGACCAACATATCAACCAAGGGAAGGCAGCCATCCTGTTATCGTGAAACTAATACTCGATTGAATTGAATTCAAGTGGTCTAAAACGTCTTTCTAATTCTCACAGCCATTTTACAACCAAAATTATCGTCTGCATAAGTGAAAAAACACGCAGGTTTCAGAGCCGCCGACATCAAGGCGCGTTCCTGGAAGTCTTCCATAATCAAATTCTCAATAATTGGTAACAATCGACTTCCCATTTGCAATTCCATCTTTTCAGCATAAGTACTGGTCACTGAATAAAAAGTAATTGGAAATCAACACAGGATGTTAAGTTCCGTTGCCCAGCGCTTGCTGCTGCAGTTATACAGGCGGTCGTCGACGATTCCACACGGCTGCATTTCCGTAAGTTATTTGAACATTGTATACGCCAGGAGAAACTCATATCTCAGTTTCCCGAAATAGTGTATGTCTATCGTCCTCCAATTCACTTCTTTCAACATCACAGACACTCTCCCGTAGGGCAGACAAACATGTGACCATTCGTGCTGACCTCTTGATAGTTCAGTATCACCTGTTAGCCCTATTTGGTACGGGTCCCACACACTTGAGCAATATTCTAGGCTGTGTCACACAAGTGATTTGAAAGCAGTCTCCTTCGTAGACTGCATTTCCATATCTTAACAATAAACTGAAGTGTGCTACCTGCTTCACCCACGACTGAGATTATGCGGCCGTTCCATGTCATATCCCTACAATATGTTGCACCCAGGCATAGCGTAAGTAACGTCTGGGGCGTGGGAAGAACGAGTGCTTGAATTTCTCTTTGCCCGGTATAATTCGTTTAAACCAGTCTTCACGATGCCTATGAGTATAGATAAGCTACATATTCGTGATGCCGAAAGTCTGATGCCGTGCTTCGCTATGTGATTCCATTGTAGCTTGTCTGCGTATGCTTACTGATCCTGAGAATTAGTTCGCTTGAGATAGCGCGCATCTGCAGAAGCGTTTGTGTGAAGATAATGTACAACAGAATTTTATAAACGGTTATTACAGAAAATATTAGTAGTGGTAAACTGTTTTCCTAAAAGACAGTTGTCGACTGATAAGACCATATTCACCTTAACGGATGGAATATTAGAATCAACAGATCAGAAATTTTTATTATGTAGGTTTTTCACTTTGTGAAACACGATATCCTCACGGAAAACTAAACACATCACGGAATAATCGAAACAGAGGTTAATTTTTTTTTAATCTGTGTAGTAGAATGAGGCGCATATCAGTTCTGTGTCCATCATATACCATGTTTCCTATAATGTAGTATATTATACGTTCTGATCTCCCACGCTATGTCACGGGATGTAAGTTTTGTCAGTTTTTGGTGGTAGCGCAAATAGGAATGAAAACAATTGCTTGTTTGTAGTATGTAAAGGGTAGTTAATAAAAAATAATAAAGAAATTGAAAATACAGAAAAATGCGTCAAGGTAATTTTGATAAGCCTCAATATATAGAAGGCTAGAAGCTATAACGATGAGTTTTTTGGACTGCGGGTACACGACAGCTTTATGTGGAAAGCGTATATGGTAGATAAAACGCGTTAAGTTCAACTATATTTGCGTGCATTAGGTTATATGTGTGGGTGCTTCAAAAATGAATAAATTACTTTGAATAACTCAAAATTTAATGAAATATGTACAATATTTTTTTAGGAATTCTCCGTAGACAGAGACGACTTTTTCTGAATATCATTGTGAGTTACGAACACAGAAGTGTGTGTTTCAAGAATGTGTTACCGTCTTAGATCATCCTGCAGTCGCGCTTTTTTATATCTATTTCGCAGCGGGTATATGAATAATATAATTTATACCAATATTCCGCTTTTCTTTGAAAATAGAATGAAATTTGACTTTGAAACAATTTCTAAAAAGATTTCAAAGCTTTAACATTAGCACTGAAGGTGCCAGACACATGCTTACACGTGTATTCCACAACCTGCCAGACCATAATATCACGTTGGTAATATAGTTTCAGAGCGAACCAGGAATTCTGTGTTTGCCAAATCCTACTACACGGCAAACGGTATCTTCACACAGTTTATGAAAACCCTTGTATTAAGTTATAATTCACAGTAGTGCCGTAACATTGTATTATTTCATCAGTCCTTATATCGTGTTCCACGTACTGAAACGTTCTTATATCCTGTTCAACGTACTGAAACGTTCCTCTTTGACTTCTTTCGAAATCGCAGCGACTCCTCTTCCCGAGATCCATGGAATGTGATTCATGTGCTTAAACGTTTTACACATACACAGACCATTAGATTTCTGACTCCAACGGGTCGAATCAGGGAATATTGACTTTAATAAAAATGATATGCCTTCATGCTAATTTTCAATAAATGAAACATATAAATATTAACTAGTTAATAACTTTTCACAAGTTTTCTGGGAAAGGATGTTTGTTGCTGCGTTTTCTGTGAATGTATGTATGTATGTATGTATGTATGTATGTAGGTAGGGTTATAACATACCTCGATTACTTTGTAGATAGTATTTAATGTTCAGTAAATGAAGTGTTCCATTTTCTCTGATCAGTTGTAAAATGTGTCTCATGAACACAATCAGTTACGTCTTAAAAATTTGCTTTCTGATGAGTGTTTACAAATCTGGAAGAAGACTAGTCGCAGTCGCATTATGTCTGTTGGTAAATTAATGCCTATTATTGCAGACAAACATCTTCAGTTATTTAAGTGTGATTAATAGCGAAGTGCCTCTCTTTTTTCCTATTTCGTATGATTGTCAAAGTGACACGTGGTTGGTAGAGCAGAAATTCATAGATAGATTAGCATCCCCAGGTTAACTAATATAATCTTTACAGTCTTCATGCTGTCCCTACACACTCAGACTGAAGTTGCATGAAGTCGGTACGTGCATAAAATCTTCGGTGATGGCTTATAAGCGCAATTTTCTTATTAAGGAGAGAGTTCGCCTTCAGAAAAAGATGTTGACATAACTACACGACTGCAAGTCACAAGGAATAGTCTTTATGTAGTCTTTCGGAGCATGTTCTCGAGCTGTATTTAGCGTGCTGCGGCCAATGTCGCCGAAAAAACTGCGCATGCCGCTAAGTACATACGTCGACAAAACGAAGATGAATATTTCACGGTCGAAAACTTTAACAATAAGTTTTTTTTTTTAGTTTTAACGGCTCCATAGACTACACAGTGCCATCTAGATATTCCAACTTTCTAGTTGAAATGTAATTCTGGTTGTTTCTCACCGATAGTGTTGGAGCAGACTCGTATTGTTAAAACAGCCACTCGTTAATCGCAAGTTTATTTCAATTACCTAAGATGATCTACTTTTTTCTTTCTAAATAAACAGTTTTTTATTTATTATTATTATTATTATTATTATTTATTTTATGGCTTTCATTGAACCATTCTAGTCAGTTATACAAAGGTTTATACAAGTTGTCAAGTAACACAGTTCAGTTCAACGATAACTCAATAAGGCAATTCAATAACACGGTGGTTATACAAAGATTATTATAATTTATTATTATGTAAAAGGTGTTATGCTCTTCTGTCTGTCCAGTATTTCTTCATTTTTCCAGATATTTTCTTTCTTTGTTCGTCTGTGATCGCTTTTCCTGCGGTTCTTTTATTGATCTTCGTTTGTAGTCTGGTTTGTGTGTCTTGCAGTATTTTGAGTCTCTGTTTTGTTTTTTGGATAATCTACTGTAATTTAGAGTTCTCTTATATCTTCTTTAATTTCTGTGATCCATAAAATGTTTCTGTTACTATTCTACAGTTTTGTATTATTCTCTCACTAATTCCTGTTTCTGGTACTCCCATCGAAGAATGAAATGCATTTCTTCCTGATCTTACTCATTATTGGTTCTATTTTCTTGTATACTGCTTCATCTCAAGCTATTCTCTAATGACATTTACTGGATATTGTTTGTTTATGCTGTCAATTTCTGCTGTATTAGTTGTTTTGAAGATGTTTTCAGCTGCGTGTGGGTGTCTTAACTGTTTTACAATGTTTCACATTCTCGCTTGATAATTCACACAGTGAACAATTTTTTGAAAAAGAGATGTTAAAACTATTAAAATGAAACTGAATGAAATGTGCAATGGTCAGGTCGATTATAAACCCACCCAACCGGTTTCGCAACTTTTTAAGTTGCGTCATCTGGTGGAAATAAAAATGCTATGTCGTTAGTTACAGAGTAACAATTGGCGTGGCACCTCAGTTGATAAAAAGCCACCTTTAGATTACAAAACGATCGTGTTCAGTGATGAATGTCATGCCTGTGTTAAGTCACAAACTGTACGTATCCGATTAAAGTATGCTCTTCTCATAGATGCCCCTCATAGATGTTGTTCAGGGAAGTACTGGGCCCTGCGGTGGCAAAAGCCGACACGCTCATGTGTATGTGCCACCAACACAGCTGCTTAACAACACAGCAACCACAGCACACGCTTCGACAAGACACGGGACGCTCGCACATTGCATTGAGTTTCATTTTAATGGTTTTAACACCTGTTTATTTAAAGAAGCTATTCACTATTATATTTCAGTTTTGCAACTACAGAAAGGCGTTTTTGTTGTGTGTGTTTTTGGTAATATAATTTGCTTTGTTCAGTTTTTTAATTGCATACTGCTAGGTTGGTTTCTCATTTAGATTTATGTTGTGATAACGTTTAAAAATTTAAATTTAACAACAGTTTTTATTTCCTGTTCTTCTATTGTAAATTTGTTTGCAACTGTTGTATCAGTTAGCATGAAACCTGTTTTTTCAAGTGGCGCTCTAAGACCAATTTTCCGTGCTACTTATCGTAGTGATTTAAATAATAAATAAACAGTATTTGGACTGAGGACCACTTCGCCACTTAGGGAGTCCTGTACGGGATGGTTTCTGGGTAACACCACTCACTGCTGGTTTGCTCCTCGGTCCCTTTGAATCTAGTGTTACAATGACGACGTTCTGAGTTCTAGCCTCCCCTCCGAAGCTGGTTTCACAGCCCGGAGCTCTGCTGGGGTTCGACGCTGTTGACAGTGGCGCACAGGTCCCCCCAGGGTATTATCGGTAGCGCAGGTCCGCGGGAAATCTCGCAGACGCCACGCCACGCCACGCCACGCGCCGCGCTTTGCTTTCAGCTGTCGACCGAGCGGGCTGTGCCGGCGCGTTTGCACGCCGGCGCCGAGCCGAGGCGCGGGCGCCAGAGGCGTGCGATCTTGGCTGCCGTAATCCCGGCGGCGGCCAGACGGGCATCCTTTGATCGCGCTGCCGGCCATTAGGGCCGCTGTTTTCCGCGTAGCCGAGCCGAACGAAGAGCGGGGCGGCGGCCGGCGGCCGGCCTGTTTGCACACGAGATGCGTATCTGCGCGCCGGACTTTACTGTTTGCCCGGCCACTCCGGCCGCTTCAAACAGCGCTGCTGAGCCGCCGCCGCCACGCGACTGCCGCCAGCCGCTGCGCGCGGAGAACTCGTCCCGCCAGCACTTGCCGCACTCACGTCACACCTCAATTGGAGTACTTACCTCTCAGACCCCCGAAGCTCCAGTAGGGTCGCACTCACTATCTCCGGCTCGGTGCGGACTTCACGGGTAGGTATCTAATGAAGCTTAGCCTCCGGCTCCGAAAAGTTGCAACTTCCGATTTAAATTGTAAATCCAGCCACACCGCCGGCTTCTACAACAGAAGTGTAATCGAAGAAGGTAAAGGTTCAAAGTTCCAAATTCAAAATGCAGCAGCAGCAGCAGCAAAGTCGAGGGATGTAGGTGTCTTCCGAGCTACCTCGGCCTGCCACAGAGGACCGTCGCTATTTACAAATTACTTTACGTATGTCTGCCGTGAGCAGCGTTCGTGGAAGTTCCTAAGGACCTTCTGTGACAGAGAGACGTGAAAACTGGAAACACCCCAGAAAATGTTTCCGGATGCAGGCTGAAGGGCCGAACGATGTTTTCCGCGCGCTGCTCAGTTACTCCCTTTATGAGGCAGTTAGCATTTATTAGACACTTCTTAACCTGATAACTGACAATATACAAGCCCAAAAAAGTGTAACTGTGAATTACTACAGTAAAATCGACGCAAATAATACGAAGGATAATACTTTTGAGAAATGCTATTCGAGGGGAGGTATACTACTGCTATAAAATCTCATTTTAACACATTACTAATGATGAAGAACGCAGGAAAGTCGAAACATGAGAGAAGTGTTATTGTACCGTTCTGTGCTTCATTCGCACTACAATAAAATGAGGTACTGATAGCTGGGAAGATCTTTGGTGAATGATATACGTCGGATCCTAAATTAAAAGAACTTGGCAAGTTGATTTGTGTCGATTCCTACGTTTACAGTGCGAACGGAGTCTACATAAAATAGTTACAGCGCTGCGTTTCTGGTGAGAATAGACCTCCTCCTCGGGGCATGATATTTAAAGCTTCTGTGTATTAATACATTAATTTTATTTCGAACACGGTTTTATAAGAGGCTGTCTTCAAATGGGTCTGAGCACTATGGGACTTAACATCTGTGGTCATCAGTCCCCCAGAACTTAGAACTACTTAAATCTAACTAACCTAAGGACAGCACACAGATTCATGCCCGAGGCAGGATTCGAACCTGCGACCGTAGCGGCCACACGGTTCCAGACTGAAGCGCACGGCCACACCGGCCGGCGCTGTCTTCTTAGACAGTGTGAAACGAGAGTGTCGACAAGTTTTCAGTGCACTTTTAATAGGCCTGTATGTTATTCGGTGCCTGGCGCCTGGAGAGAGATACAAGAGGAAATGGTTCAAATGGCTCTGAGCACTATGGGATTCAACTGCTGAGGTCATTAGTCCCCTAGAACTTAGAACTAGTTAAACCTAACTAACCTAAGGACATCACAAACATCCATGCCCGAGGCAGGATTCGAACCTGCGACCGTAGCGGCCTTGCGGTTCCAGACTGCAGCGCAGATACAAGAGGAGCAACCTGGTTATTCAACGCAGTACGGTATTAACAATAAAAAGAATAGACGCTTGTAAGCATTCATAACTACGACTGATAGCACAGAGCCTTCTAAGAAACCCGCTGAAATACCACAGCGTGAGAGAATAATGCCTTGAACATTTGTTCGCCGAAAACGTCTATGAGAAAGTTCGTAAATTCGTAAGGTAGAGAAGCCAACGACGTCAGAATACATTGGTTATGAAGACGGGTTAGCAGCGTGAAAAAAGGTCCATGAGTTTTTTTGATCGTTGTGAACTGTAGTCTCCAGTGCAAGAAGTCGACATCATCCAGCTGTAATCCCGAAACTTCATGAAATGAGAATAACTCTCTGCGAAAGTGCAATGGGTCACGGTGTCTTATCGATACAGATGTTGGACACTGCAATAACGTCCCGTTATCGACGAGGTCGTAAGAGACGGACTACAAGCTAGGAAACAGAAATAAATCAACCGAACGCGAGGCTAATCTGTTGACCACTGGACCACCACAGTCGACGAATATTCTGTCTATATTAACCACGGTGTACATATTTGCACACAGAGAATTGTCCCTCCTTTGAAAAAGTATAGTTTTTTTCTTTTTTAAAGCTTTACTGTTTGTTTGGCATTTTCCTGTTGAGTGTGATTAGAGTTCGTGGCCGATAGATACCCGTTCGGAAGACTGTTGCTGTTGTAGCGCCCGCAGTGATTAGGAGCAGGAATTCGGCGAGGGAAATAGTTGTGCAATGCAGATGGCGTGCGTCCGGAAGCCGGCGGCAGGCAGACACCTCCCGTTCCGTTAGGGCCGTCGCCTCCGGTGCCCCCTCCTCCCCCGTGAGTGTGGCTGCCGGCTTGCAGTATACCGCTACTAGGCACGCGCCGACAGTGCAGTGGTCGCTATGCTGCCCGAGGAGTGGCAACGCCGGCTGCTGTTGTTCTGCGCGCGCCTCAACTATCTGGTGAGTCATGCTGTGTGGTTACACTTGTGGCTGACGGTGGGGGTACCATGTTATTGGTGGCACAAATCGTGCCATATTGAGATAGTCGGAAGTACTTTCCTTTTGGTTAACATTAGGGACGTAGCGTAAGTTTGTCTCTGATACTGATTTTATTCAGTCATTCCAAGGAGTCGCCGCGATTGCTCCTCCTGCACTGACATTCATCAGTATGAGGTCGCTTAATGCTATGGTACCTGTTGATTTGGTGTAAACAGTACCTGTTGGTTTGCTGTAACCGTATGTAGCCTGGTCGGGCCTGACAATCACCATACGACGTGATGTCGGTGTGTGTGTGGGTGGGGGGGGGGGGGGGGAGGCGGTTATCTTAGGGTGCGTTAGTTGTTTTGGGTAGCTCTTTTGGTAGAGCATTGGACTGCAGTTCTTCGAAAAGTTATCTGCGTTCCTCTTCTAACAGCGCGCTGCTCATTAGTCGCGTGGTCCACGCACGCCCCCAACAATAACTGTAGTTGGGCCGCGGAGTTGCGACACCGCGGCGGACTCCACGCTCGGCACTTCTTACTTGTGTTCACCACTGCACTACTCTCGCAATTTTGTCACGTGCTTTTTTATGCGTGTAGTAGGGAGATAAAGTACGTGTATGATATGCCTTTCGAACGTCGTTGAGTGTTTCATATCATTTGTTAATTCAAGACCCTTACAACTAATTGGAACCTTGCAACGTAATACTGTGCACGTGTTGAAGTAAAGAGCTCAACGTAGTCCGAAACTGACAGGCTTAAATTTGTAGTCACTTCGAGCATTAGCCTCTATGAAGGGTTTCTGTGTTCAGTAATTTGTATTGTGGTTCGTATCTCCGTTCGGGTATTATTTACGCAGCAGCTAAGTGCGGTTGAGTTTTTGCTTCCACGTCTTTTTTTTCAATGAGAGAGAGAGAGAGAGAGAGAGAGAGAGAGAGAGAGAGAGAGAGAATTGTTGAAGATAATCCTGGTTTTTGCTATCGCATCTTCAGCGTCACGCTCTAGCCGCCAGTCTCAATGCCTTTCAGCGGGACTCTCTGAAAACAACACTTGAACATCGCAGATCGTCCATACAGCCAATGTCACTAGTTGCCGAATGTTTATTGAACCAGTTTGTCACTTAGCCAGTGAGTATCAGCATTCGGAAGGGGTTTCCTTTGCAGACCTCTTCATCTTGCAAATTGTATTTCGAGGTTATTCCGCCCGACGGCTTGTGTAGCTGGAAAAGTGTTACATACATTCGGGTATGCTTAGTCGAAGATTACTGACGTGCTAAAACAAGCAGTTCCTACAATCTTTAAAACAGCACCACTAACAAAAATTACTTCCAAAATACAGTACTGAAGTGTAGTCTTATGCCTTCGTATTGGCGTGTTAGTAACAGAGAGTGTTACATTACGAAATTATTGTAATGTACGTTTCCTGCTAATATTTGAAAAGCATTGAGATAAAGAATTGAATTTCCTTTCTTACTCTCCCATAAGGACGAACTAAAACTATGTTTTGATAGTAAATTAAAAGCTTTCATTCATTATTTTATGAAAGTTTATTTGTTTGTTAAATGTATGACTGGTTCAAGGCATATACCTCAATTTTCAAATGCCTGATTCATGCCTGAGGTACTGTATGTTGTTAGCACCATGATATCTACGATTACACCGCATAAGAATATTTACAGTATTTCGTCGTAAGGGAAACGTTTATTTGAATCTATATACTTAGTAGGACAGGCGAAATGTATTCTATCCGTGAAAAAAATTTTGGTAACATGGAGGATACGTTAATGTTGAACACTTGCTTTCTTGTATTCGGGTTCTAATTCAGAAATAGTTGCTGCATTGCAAGATATATTATTTAAAGAATTACTTCGCCATGAGATAGCATTATAACGCTTTATTTCACAGAGAGCGTTTAGATTTTTTTGCACGAGAGCCTTTAAAACAGTGAGTGGTTGTGACGTGCTTTCACGAAAAAGGCGCAAACAGATTTTGATAATGAAGCACTATACGGTATTTTTACGATAAAAACCCTGAGGTCAGTTTGAACCGGGCAGTAATTTACTAGTTAGAAACACTGGCCCTCCTCCGACTGAAACTGGCGGTCCCACCGAATAATGGGGGGGACAGACGGTTGTCGTGGACTCCGAGTCACGCCGATGACCAAACAGTTCGGGATATTAAATGTAATTGAGTGCTACGACGAGTTGCGGATAGAAAACAGGAATACACGTAAGTAGGCGTCCAGCATTAACCTCACCTGCATGCTATCAATAGTTTTTGCACGTACTGAATGCGTTTGGTCTTTCTAACTCAACAGCACAACGATTCAAATTAAACAGACATTGCCTAAAGGATGAAGTAACTATGTGTAACAGTGTGCAAGAGCAGGGTGCTGAATGTTTGAACGAATGTAGTCGTCTCTAGAGAGGACATTTCTGTTCAAAAATGGTTCAAATGGCTCTGAGCACTATGGGACTCAACTGCTGAGGTCATTAGTCCCCTAGAACTTAGAACTAGTTAAACCTAACTAACCTAAGGACATCACAAACATCCATGCCCGAGGCAGGATTCGAACCCGCGACCGTAGCGGTCTTGCGGTTCCAGACTGCAGCGCCTTTAACCGCACGGCCACTTCGGCCGGCTGGACATTTCTGTCTCGAACCGGTTATGGGTTGACTAAAGAAGTAAAAAGTTATAAAATAGCGAATTGTTGTTGTGGTCTTCGGTCCAGAGACTGGTTTGAATCAGCTATCCATGCTACTTTGCCCTGTGCAAGCTTCATCTTCGAACAACTACTGCAACCTACATCTTTCTAAATCAGCTTAGTGTATTAATGCCTTGGTCTCCATCTACGATTTTTACCCTCCACCCTTCCCTCCAGTATTAAACTGATGATCCCTTGATTCCTCAGAACGTGTCATATCGACCGACCCCTTCTGCTAGTCAAGTTGTGCCACAAAGTCGTCTTCTCCCCAATTCTTTTCAGTACCTCCTCACTAGTTACGTGATCTATCCATCTAATCTTCAGCACTCTTCCTGTAGCACCACATTTCGAAAGCTTCTATTCTCTTCTTGTCTAAATTCTCTATCGTCCATGTTTCACTTCCATACATGGCTGCACTCCATACCAATACTTTTACAAACGACTTCCTGACACTTACATCTATATCGATTTTAACAAATTTCTCTTCTTCAGAAACGCTTTCCTTGACATAACAAAACTACATTTTATATCCTCTCTACTTCGACCATCATCAGTTATTTTGCTCCCCAAATAGCAAAACACATCTACTATTTTAAATGTCTCATTTCCTAATTAATTCCCTGAGCATCACCTGATTTAATTTCACTACATTCCATTTTCCTTGTTTTACTCTTGTTGATGGTCATCTTTATCCTCTTTCAAGACACTGTCCATTCCGTTCAACTTCTCTTCCAAGTCCTTTGCTGTGTCTGACAGGATTACAATGTCATCGGCAAACCTCATAGTTTTTATTTCTTCTCCATGGATTTTGATTCCTACTCCAAATTCTTCTTTAGTTTCCTTTTGTTAGAGAATACTGGATTTTAATTTTCTGCCACTATATAGTCGCACGAGTACGCATAAAGCCCACACTGTTGTGTGCTTGTGATGGTGAGAAACGAATAGAGGCGCGGGAAGGTCGCACGGCACACGGGAGCTCGTAAAGAAATGGCGGAGTGGCCGGTGATGGCGGTGTTACGGGCCTAGGTGAGAAGAAAGAGGTCCGCGGCTGGGCGCTGCGCGGTCAGCGCCGGTTCGGCGCCCGGCCAAAGCCGGCCGCGTTAATTAGGAGCGGCGCGCGCGCTCACAAGGTGGCCGCTTCTTTGTCGCGTGTTTTCTCGGTCAACACGGCGCTAATTACACGTGTCGCCGAGCCGCGCGGTGGCCGGCCGTCCACACACGGCGCGGCGCCGTGTTTTCGCAGGCCGCCTCGCCTCGCGCCGCCCCGGCCGCGGCTGCACACACGACTTGCACGTCCGCGCGCTGTTGTGACAGGAGCCAGCCGGCCGGCCGGACCAAGGCAAACACGCGCGCCCTCACCTTCCGGCCTGCTGCAGGCGGCCGCGGCGGCAGCGCGCACTCCCCCCTCCTGTTGATTTTCTAGCCGTGCGAACACTGCACCTGTCCGCGGTTCTTCTTCGCGAGCCGACCTTTCGCCTGAAGCCTACGCAGTCTTCGCATTCGGAAAATATTTGCTTGCTAAGTGCGCTGTCACTCTTTTTAGAGACTCCATCACTAACGGAGAACCAGTTTCATTCGTGATGAAGAACGAGACGTCTCATTTACGAAGAGTAACAGAGTTGGTGGCTACTTCGGACGTTCCTCTGAAAAAACTAATTGTATGAGTGTTGTCACGGTTTGTTTACCTTCCGTTGATACAAGCTTTCACCTCTGACCTATTTTAAGGGGGCGAAAGAAGTGTCAGTGACATAGTTATCCAATAAAGCTGTTGTAGGCCTATGAATCTGCTGCTTCCAGTTCACGGAGAAACACCTTACGTAAAACCGAAGTAAACTTGTCCGTACCCCAAGGTTGGTAGGCACGATTGCATTCGAAGTGATATTTCCTTGCCTTCTTCCGACCTTGGAATTGACCTAACCTGGCCAGTGATAGGGAGGCTTAGAGCCCGGTGTGGGTTGGAGTTTTATATAAAAAAATCATTCCTAAAGGTGAAAGAAGCGGTAGCTAACAGAAAAAAATCCTAGGACTGACTGTGGATGAAACATTGGCTTTCGTTGTCGACATCAAGCTAACTACACGAGGTCTTATGATAAGCATGACAGTAAATATTTGAGTACAGTGTATGTCGATCCTCTGGACTGGAATGATCAGTCTTCTGTTTACACATGTACACATAACAACAACTATCAGTGTTGATGCGGCAATAAAACTTTTCCATGCCCCGTCCTGCTGATTTAAAGGCGCTGTAGACGTCATTCCTATCACAGTGACTGCCGTGGCTTCCTCTCGCTGTCGTCATATTTATCTATGAGACTGTTCGTTATCGTTTTCTCTTCACGTTTTGCTACCGTCATTCTCTCCTGATGGTGCATTGCTGCTTGTATCCCCAGTTTGAATGTTTGTTCTCGCCCACAGTCGTTGCTTACCGTCGTCACACTGTTCGTGGTTATCCTACACACGATCTCCTTCTTTTTCGTTATAGCTATGAAAGACTTGACCTTGCTCCCGAACAGTTTCTTGTGCCATCTTTGCAGTCACAGAAACTGTTATAAATTAAGTACTGTCTGTTAAACTGCATTTATGCGCGCGCACACGCACTCACGCACGCACACACGCGCGCGCGCGCACACACACACACACACACAGAATCTGCATTGTCTTAGCTGTCACTTTTATGCTGATCACCTGGTTTATCATAATGTAGAATAAAACTGCACGTCAAGATCTTAGGCGACACGCTACTATTCCAAGAATGTACATTCCACTCTGCAGTGACTGTGCACAGGTTTGAGTATTGTTGACAGATTCAAATTGTGTGCCGGACTGGCATTTGAGAGCAGAATCTTGGCTTGCTCGGGAAATTCGCTTACCGGTTGAGCAATCCAGGCACCACTCAGGACTCCCTTCAAATGTGTGTTGTTGACCAATGTGTGTAGAGTCCATCTCAACATGGAAACTTTCACTTTGACACAGTTACTCCCCATGCTTGGATAATTTTATTTTGTATCAGCTATGATACTGCTGGTAACGGAGCGTTTCATAGTTTAACAGCGAAAAGATGCGCCGGTGTCATGTGGAAAGGAATCAGGAACATCATTACCATTGGTTCAATAAATCACTCTAGATAACAAGACAGCGCCTAATACATTTCCCAGCCGTTCTCGAAACTGATTTAGTATTCAGAGTACTCAGCTTGACAAAGTTTTTCATTTATTGCGGTCATCATTTTTTTGCATTAGAGATGATCAGAGTTTCGTGTCGTATCGAAAAGACTTCTCCGTTCATACTGATCCGCTAGACACTTCAGTTGAGCGCATCACCTAAAATAATCCCAGTCACCAGGCCTTTATTCCGAAGAGAGAAGAAGGGATGACTACTAAATCAGGAGCCTGAGTGGGAAGCTGAACGAGAGCCACAGCCACTCCGCAGTTTCTAGTCAGGAGTTCTGCCCTTCGCACTACTTAAAGAGCGCAACGAAAGCAGTCGGGTGCTTTCCTAGGGTTTAAACGTCTCTATTGTGTTGTTCCCTCGCTGCAGTTTTCCATTGCTCACTCTTTCAGGTACGACGAGCCTCCCAACGTTTCACGAAAGATGAATGCAAATTAAACGTGGGCCAGTTGATGTGTCGTGTGTAATTGTGTGTGGCGAACTTGCTGTGACGGGTCCCGGTGTCCAGTTGTGCCTGAGCCGTTGCGTCAGTGGCTCAGAGATTTCGTGTAGGCGAAAGAAACGGCCCCTGCAGCCGGGACGGGACGGCCCGTGCCGGACTACACGTGGCGCCGTGTTCCAGGAAGAGGCGGCCTTTGTGCGCCCCCGGCCGGGTATTCCTGGCGGCAGCCGCCGTTGGGCAACTGCCGGCCGCGCCCATCGCAGACGCGTTGACTCCGTCGCTTCCAGCCGCCTCGTACAGTATCTCTAGAAGCTCTTGTCCAGTGAACGCACACATAATAGTACAAGAAAACCTCACTCCGACAACACATGCTGGAAAGCAGTGTTATGTGAATCTTCCAGATTACTCGCCTCTGTCCTGGTACTAGTTGTTTACGAACGTAAAGGCATGGAAAACAGATTCTGCTGAGTTCTGTTGGATTCAACTGGGATTAAAATATGATCAGTACTGTTAATAATTACTCTAGCAACGACGGATACTAAGGTTCAGACACTAATGGCTCCTGACGTTCTAGGGTGGGCACATCCTCCCATGTGGTACGCCCCTCCCTCAGTATTTATTCCCAGATACTACTCATGATACGCGCTTATATCCAGTCAATTAAATTTCGGCTGTTTGAAAGGTTATTTATTGTGGATGATTTATTTATTCAGAAAATGGCTAATTTAAGCAGCCGAAAAACCATTTTGTCGTATGTTATTTGTGACATTTTCTGTCAACTGGTAGTAGAATGTCTGTTGCCATCACTCAATACACAGTTTCTCCCGCGTTGTGACTTAGCGGATGACGTTCTTCCGCTTTACCTGTTTCCACTATAGATTTTCGATATGTGCTTCTCGAAACACTAAACACTTCGTGTGCATTGGTTACGGAAACATCCACGATAAGAGCACCAATAATTTGTCCACTTCGGAATTCCCTTAGCTCCGGCGCAATACACTCAGGACTAAACGGAGTACTGTTCTGATCACGACTGATACAACGTACTGAGTACTTTAAACAGATGCCTTTCATTATCAGGTACAACAGCGCAACCTGACGGCTTGGTTAGCATGTGCATTTATGTTGCAGCATGTATTCTTCGCAATGTTACCATGGTTTTGCCCCGCCACTGTAAGACATGCCAACTCAGCGCGTTTTCAAGCCTTTGTCTAAACTTCTGCCCCTCGCAGGCCAGTCGCGCTGCTACCAGCGACACAGCCCAGCTATGCGGGTTGACACGTAGTGATTCCCAGCTTCTGTACGGAGCTGATTACGCAGGATCACCTACTCGGGACTTAATAAATACACAACGAAGAGACCACCTCGTCCCCATAGCACACACCACTTCTACACCCCCACCCCCATGAGGGCTATCGGGCGACTCCCTCTATTCTGCGAACTCCAAAAACCCCGCGATAAATTATTTTAACATGTAGCCCTTTCAACCAATCAGGATCAGAATGTATGCATTCTCGCTGGCCACTTCCTACGCCTGCCTGCAGCAGTTCTGTTAAGTGCTACCTCCTGGAAGGAATTTAAAACACACTCTGCAATTAAATGGCTCTGAGCACTATGGGACTTAACATCTGAGGTCATCAGTCCCCTAGAACAGGATTCGAACCTGCGACCGTAGTGGTCGCGCGGTTCCAGACTGTAGCGCCTAGAACCGCTCGGCCACACCTGCCGGCACACTCTGCAATGAGTGTTGGAAACAGAGGCCGTTCTGCGGAAATAACCCTCCCTGAACGCACGCCATGTAGATTCCTGCCACAACCGCTTAACAGGATTACGGGAACGTGGATCAGTCAGCTCCAAGCTAAAGAAAAAGAAACCCTTCTTCGAGTAAGTAAATCCACAGTCACGGAGCTCAAACAACATTAACATTAATAAATTAATGTCAAAGATTGATTTTTCTGTTCCTTCATAAACACGCGTTTATTAAACGCAACTGTTGCGGAGGAATAGCAAAAATATTTACATTATTAACACGGTAGTAACTGAGTCTAGCTATCTCCGTTGTAGGGAAGAATCGAGGCCAGCCAAGTCCCGCATACAACCACGATAATGTGAAAATCTGATCCAACTATCCTAATTTATTTAGAAACTTCCGCGTTTTTCTCGGCAAGTGTTGTGGTTGGGTGAGTGTGGACTTGTTCGGTAAAAAGGCTGACGTCGGAGCATAGCTTTGAGCCATTAGCGAACTGGTGGTGTTGGTGCTGGAAAAAGTGACGGAGTTGACTAGTGTTAAGTATTGCAAATAAATTTTGTTCGTCTTCGTGAAAATTCGGGAGTGATATTTTTGTATGACTGTTTCCCTGTTTACTTTGAACTTTATTGCTGATTCGTTGTGTGGAAGTTATCGACGGGAATTGTTAGGGGTTTCAAATGGTTCAAATGGCTCTGAGCACTATGGGACTCAACTGCTGTGGTCATAAGTCCCCTAGAACTTAGAACTACTTAAACCTAACTAACCTAAGGACATCACACACATCCATGCCCGAGGCAGGATTCGAACCTGCGACCGTAGCGGTCGTGCGGTTCCAGACTGTAGCGCCTTTAACCACTCAGCCACTCTGGCTGGCTGTTAGGGGTTTATTGGAGGTGGTGTATGAGGTGTTAGCGGTGAACTTATTCCAATCCAGTAGTTGGATCTCGAAATTTGTCCTGGAAGTAGTTAGATAGCTACAGTGCTTTTAATTATTGACATTGGAGTTGTCGAGTGCAATCGTGTCTCGTGGTTCAGAGTGACAGTGGCGATCGTTATTTAGAGTGGTTTGAGCAGACAATTAATCTGGGTCCGCCAATAGACATTTCGAATCAATCCACGGAGAAGAGCGGCACGTAATTTATTTCGTGCGCCGCACATCGGTAAGAATACTTTAAGCGAAGGCACGGAAGCTCGAAGGTTCGGACGGAAGGAACGTTTCACAACTTTTTATTGGGTGCATTTTCAATGCTGCGTCTGTCTTTTGCTCTGTAGCTTGTCACTCGTTTCTCGCCTTTATATGTGTAGCACAAGCACTTTTTAACTTTCCTGAAACAACGCAGCATTTGCCATCGGACCGACTTGTGCGTTTTTCGGTGTGCCGAGGTCGTCCTGCACCATTTTGGCAGGGAGCAGCTGCGCCTGATACTGACCGCAGTCACACGGGGCGAGCCTGCTCGGAGTGTAGCGAGCACTTGGTATTCGGAGCACAGGCTTCGCAGCTGGAGCAGTGTGCGTATCTGGCGCGCCCATCGCCGGCCTGCCATCTCCGAAGCAGGTGGCGGGTTATTTATTTGCCAGCGACCGCCGCGCCCTGTGGGAACTGGACCGCTGTGGGCGGGGCGGCAGATAAAGCGGGCGGCTGCTGGCAGGCCGCGGGCTGGCGCTGCGTTCCGCCGTGGCGGGCGCCAGCATTGTCTGCGACGTGGCCGCCCATTCAGTAGGCAGAGACTGCAACCGCCGTGGCCGACAGCACGTGATTATCGTAGCCGTCCTCCAGAAAACGTCCTGCTGATCGTATGCAGGTAGTTATGCATGAAATCCGCTCTCAGCGTGCCAACAGTACCGAGCGACAACAACGCTCGCCTTGGGGACATAATGCGGAGGTGTTTCAGGAACAACTCTTTTGGAACATCTCTGGAGACCACTGCACGAAATCATTCAATAAAATAGCTACGTGGACTTCCTCCCTCGTATGGCGCCACGCGCAACGGGCACTTGCTTATCCCTGATGCGGCCGACCACATTTCTGGATTTAAAGCGAGTGCAAATAACTTATAGAAAGAGAATGGAAAGAAACGGTAGGCCACGGAAGGCGCCAGTACGATAATGTGCAACCTGCTTACCCAGGAGGTCGTGGTTTGCGGGTTGGAACTGCGAGAGACGACACCTGACGTGCACCGTAAAGATGCGATTCCGCCACAGAAACTTCCCAGTCTCCTCCCCAGGACAGGTGTCACAGACACAACAACTCGTTCGTGTGACTCAACGTCAGAAGGTTGTGTAAATTACGTAATCTTTCCGTGTGCGTAGTATCGCGATCAGCAAATTACTGTAGACAAGAAACTGGGGAAGTTAAAGTAACAGTTACAGACTTGTATGTACACAGTGCACGCATAAGAAATGCAGAAATTTTTCAGAATAACTATCGACTCTTTGATAAATTGTAACCTGCACATGTAATTGAGTATATTCTCACGAGGAGCGCTTTTTTATGTTCTTAAACGAAATTTGATGTGTCACTTACTTAGTGTAGTGCTCACTGCACATTATGTGGATTGAACACTGAGCACTGGTAACACAAAAAAGAAACTGGAGGATAGATGAAAACAGTTACGATCTGGTCTGAACCAGACCAGATCATAGCCCAATGTGTAATTCTGATGGCATTTTTGATTTCGGTTTGTTTGGAGCTATGGCCGCATTTCGGGTTTAGAGTAATGCAACTAATATTATTATTTCTTTCTTTTCTCAGACGTTATGTCTGGTCAAAAATGGAAAGTGACGCGGACCTTGATCAAGCGTGATTTCCTTTTAACTGTACGGTATATGTTATATTGCATTTAGGAACTTTCGTGTAATTGAACATATATCAGTAATTACGGATTTCTGTTGTTGTGTATATAAGTTTGGATGTAGCTGTATTGCATTGATGTAATGGTGGATATTGTGTAGTATGACTCCCGTAGTTGATAGTATAATTGGTATAATGTCAACTTTATCCTGATGCCACATGTCCTTGACTTCCTCAGCCAGTTGGGTGTATTTTTCAATTTTTATCTCCTGTTTTCTTTTGTATATTTGTTGTATTGGGTATGGATATTTCGATTAGTTGTGTTAATTTCTTCTTTTTATTGGTGAGTATGATGTCAGGTTTGTTATGTGGTGTTGTTTTATCTGTTATTATGGTTCTGTTCCTGTATAATTTGTATTCATCGTTCTCCAGTACATTTTGTGGTGCATACTTGTATGTGGGAACGTGTTGTTTTATAAGTTTATGTTGTAAGGCAAGCTGTTGTATTATTTTTGCTACATTGTCATGTCTTCTGGGGTATTCTGTATTTGCTAGTATTGTACATCCGCTTGTGATGTGATCTACTGTTTCTATTTGTTGTTTGCAAAGTCTGCATTTATCTGTTGTGGTATTGGGATCTTTAATAATATGCTTGCTGTAATATCTGGTGTTTATGGTTTGATCCTGTATTCTAATCATGAATCCTTCCGTCTCACTGTATATATTGCTTTTTCTTAGCCACGTGTTGGGTGCGACTTCATCGATGTGTGGCTGTGTTAGATGATACGGGTGCTTGCCATGTAGTGTTTTCTTTTTCCAATTTACTTTCTTCATATCTGTTGATGTTATGTGATCTAAAGGGTTGTAGAGGTGGTTATGAAATTGTATTGGTGTAGCTGACGTATTTATATGAGTGATTGCTTTGTGTATTTTGCTAGTTTCTGCTCGTTCTATAAAGAATTTTCTTAAATTGCCTACCTGTCCATAATGTAGGTTTTTTATGTCGATAAATCCCCTTCCTCCTTCCTTTCTGCTTAATGTGAATCTTTCTGTTGCTGAATGTATGTGATGTATTCTATATTTGTGGCATTGTGATCGTGTAAGTGTATTGAGTGCTTCTAGGTCTGTGTTACTCCATTTCACTACTCCAAATGAGTAGGTCAATATTGGTATAGCATAAGTATTTATAGCTTTTGTCTTGTTTCTTGCTGTCAATTCTGTTTTCAGTATTTTTGTTAGTCTTTGTCTATATTTTTCTTTTAGTTCTTCTTTAATATTTGTATTATCTATTCCTATTTTTTGTCTGTATCCTAGATATTTATAGGCATCTGTTTTTTCCATCGCTTCTATGCAGTCGCTGTGGTTATCCAATATGTAATCTTCTTGTTTAGTGTGTTTTCCCTTGACTATGCTATTTTTCTTACGTTTGTCTGTTCCAGAAGCCATATTTATGTCATTGCTGAATACTTCTGTTATCTTTAGTAATTGGTTGAGTTGTTGATTTGTTGCTGCCAGTAGTTTTAGATCACCCATGTATAGCAAATGTGTGATTTTGTGTGGGTATGTTCCAGTAATATTGTATCCATAGTTTGTATTATTTAGCATGTTGGATAGTGGGTTTAGAGCAAGGCAGAACCAGAAAGGACTTAATGAGTCTCCTTGGTATATTCCACACTTAATCTGTATTGGCTGTGATGTGATTTTATTTGAATTTGTTTGGATATTAAGTGTGGTTTTCCAATTTTTCATTACTATGTTTAGGAACTATATCAATTTAGGATCTACTTTGTATATTTCCAATATTTGTAGTAACCATGAGTGGGGTACACTATCAAAAGCTTTTTGGTAATCAATGTATGCGTAGTGTGGCGACCTTTGTTTAGTTTTAGCTTGATGTCACCTCTGCATCTGTTATCAGTTGCTCTTTACATCCTCGTGCTCCTTTGCAACAGCATAATTGTTCTTCATTTATAATTTTGTTCTGTGTTGTATGTGTCATTAATTTATGTGTAATGACTGAAGTTAATATTTTGTAGATTGTTGGTAGGCATGTTAGGGGGCGATATTTAGCTGGGTTTGCTGTGTCTGCTTGATCTTTAGGTTTCAGATAAGTTATTCCATGTGTAAGTGTATCAGGGAATGTGTATGGGTCTGCAATGTAACTTTTAAATAATTTAGTTAGATGTGAATGTGTTGAGGTGGACTTCTTTAGCCAGCAATTTGCTATTTTATCTTTTCCAGGGGCTTTCCAATTGTGAGTAGAATTAATTGCTTGGGTGACTTCATGTTGCAAAATTATCACTTCAGGTATTTGTGGTATCATCTTGTATGTGTCTGTTTCTGCTTGTATCCACCGTGCATGCCTGTTATGTTGTACCGGGTTTGACCATATGTTGCTCCAGAAGTGTTCCATGTCTGTTATATTTGGTGGATTGTCTATTTTAATTTGTGTGTTATCTATCGTCTGGTAAAATTTCTTTTAGTTTGTGTTGAATGTTTGGTTTTGTTTCCTTCTATTTTCACTTTTTTTGTATCTCCTAAGTCGTTTGGCCAATGCTTGTAATTTCTGCTTCTTTTCATCTAATTGCTCTATCGCTTCTTGTTGTGAGATTTTACCTAATCTTTTTCGTTTTTTTTCTGACATTTCATTTCTTATAAATTGTGTTAGCTGTCCGATGTCTTTTCTCAGTTTTTCTATTCTGATCTGTAGCCTGTGTTGCCATGCTGGTTTTGTGGGTTTCTTCTGTGTGTTGGTTGTTTCTGATCTGTGCCTAGTGTATATATTTAGTGTAGTGAGTGCTCCTATATAAACCAGTAGTTGTAACTCTTCCATAGTTGTGTTTTCATTTATTTTGTTGTGTATGATTGTGTTGATAGTTTTTATTGTTGTTTCGACTTGTGGGTTATTTGGCGGTCTATGCAAGAATGGTCTAATGTCTGTATTTGTGTCTTTGTATTCTACATATGTCAGCTGAAATTTTTCTTCTATATCTAACATGTGTGTCACTTCGTGTTCTATTTGTGCTTGTTCTGGTGGCTGTCTTAAGATTTCGTTTTCCTCTGATTGTTTAATTGATGCGTGTTGTACTTTGTTTGTTTGCTCTGGGATGTTTGAGTCCATTACTGTATTTTCTTCTTCTTCTGATTGCTCATTATTTTGTTCTAGTATTTGTTGTACTTGTTGTTTGATGTTTTCTAATTCTGACTGGGGTATCCTGTTATTTTTTATTATTACACGGATCTGATCAGCTAGTCGTTGTTCTGTTAAAAATTTTAATTCTAGGTATCTGGTAATAAATGTTGTGTATACTTGTGATCTGTATCGAGTTGTGTTGGTTCCTAGGTTTGTTGCTTAGTAATAACAGAACATGAGGTGTCGATTAACTTCATCTGACCATCTCATCCTCTGTCTTTGTTTTCCTTCTAGGGTGGTTGCAGGAAGCATATTCTGCAAAACACCTCTATTTGGATTTAAATCATTTTCCGTGTGGCTAGCAGTGTCGTTACCATTGTGGGCGGGCATAGGGTTCAAGCATCGTCCCCGACCATGACGGCGCTTGTCCGAGGCTTCTTTAGTTCTGTCCTGAACCAACTAATCACATTAAAAGGGGGGTTAGCCCTATTACTGGTTTGTTCTTTTCGTCGCCTTTTACGACTGGCAGAACATACCGGAGGCCTATTCTTTTCCCGGGCCTCCACGGGGTATATATTATTATTATTATTATTATTATTATTATTATTGAGTGACGCACAGACTCTACACTCACCGTACATCGAAATCTACACACAGCACAGCTTGAATAATGACTGAAATGTATAGAATTTACGATCTATGCATCTGCGTATGAAGACACATGTCATAGCATTCAAAGTGTAATTTCCCGTCGAGATTCGAAATCCGATCATGTGACAAATATGCTGATTTATTTACGGAAGGTATGAAATTTACGTGCAGATAATGACAATGATACAGTTAACACATTGAACTGATTTCTCTATTTTTGTGGGTCCATACAGAGAAACAAGGTATCATGTACTTTCAACTCTGTTTATCTATTTGTGGAAGGCAATCCATACGTTTACCTCCGACAAAGACGAAAACCGACTTCGAAAATCGTTTTTTGCTGCTGTCTTGTGTTTAAGGCCTAAAGGTAGACTGCTCAAATATCATTTTGCCTATCGTCGTTTATTATACACAAATGGCGTCTGGAAGCCAGCTGCTACGGTTTCTGGTTTTGTTAGTACAGTGGCTGTCTCTCTTTTCTTGAATAATAGAAGTAGACGACTTTATTGCCAGTAATTTTCCTACTAGCCACTCTGTCCAGATTTGCCGAGAATTTTTCAAAAGCCCGACGTAACCTAAGCACATTTCAAAAATGGATGTGCGTTTACATGGGCGTGAAAATGTATTGTGAAAGTGGAAATCTGGCAACTAGAACCACATTCCTAGAGTCAGTATTTTGGTGTTTACATGATCAAGCAGGAGTGACATTGGGAAATCGGTATACGTAATGTGGTTTTGGTAGCCTCATGTAAACATAATGAGTACGTTGGGGACTTATCCATGTCATATGAGCCTTTACTCCCGTTTACGAAAAGAGCAGCATAGTGAATTACAAATTGACTGATATTCAAGCGGAAATTCGAGAAGCTGATTCAGTTTCACGGAGCGAATACCCCTTCCTTAGGAAATTGGGATTGTGTTTTGTAACTTGAGGCATAATGCTAAAACTAAAATGAGAAGAAGAATGACGTATTTTGTAGCCTCTGATTTAATAAGAAAAAGGTACATCAAAAATAACTGGAAGCAGCTGGATGCAGACGAAGCGGTGCCAACGTCCGAATATGAGAATCAGGGACTCCATCGCAACACTTCCCAAGCTGTGCGTTGCCCTAAAGCAGGGGCGGGCAGGAATCCTGCACATGTGCGTTGCTCTTGCACGCGTGCAGTTAACAGGTGTTCCGCGTGCACACAGGGGCAAGCTGGCCACCCGCTTATCTCCCATCCCCACCATACCTTCTGTCCGCTCCTTCCTCTGTAATGCGTTTTGTTTCCTAGCTTGCTTTATTGAGTGAATCAATAAGGTTAGTAGGAGTGCTTGAAGGAAATCATGGTTTGAAAGAGTACCTATTACCTACGATACGTTTTATTTAATTATCACAGGTGGAGTTTACAATACGTTTAATATCCGGAACAAAATTTCTACATACAGACAAACACAAACAGTTACGTAAATTGTCATCACTGATGTTTGCTCTTAACCAAGACTTATTAATTCAGCAAATGGTTTTCGAGCTCTCGCTATATTAAGCGCAGTCTTATAACTTGCACATACCGCTGGGCTATTATTGTTGTCGTTCTGAAAACTTGAAAACAGTGCTCCATAAAATTTTCAATCAGTTAGATGAGAGACATGACGAGATAAAGTCGCAGATCTCTCGTGACAACAGCAACTACGACAAATTCAAATGGCTCTGAGCACTATGGGACTTAACTGCTGTGGTCATCAGTCCCCTAGAACTTAGAACTACTTAAACCTAACTAACCTAAGGACATCACACACATCCATGCCCGAGGCAGGATTCGAAGCTGCGACCATAGCGGTCGCGCGGTTCCAGACTGTAGTGCATAGAACCGCTCGGCCACTTCGGCCGGCCAACTACGACAGATTCATCTGGTATCGTCAGATCGCTCTTCCTAAGCTCAGTCAATTCCCCATCCGCTCAGAATCCGACAATAAATTGTACTCGTCCTTGTGAAATTTATTATAATGGCCTACAATACTAAACTTCCGTTGACCAGCGAGAATGCTGCCACATATTAAACATTTCGAATTTTCACGTTTTAGCACAAAGAAAAAATGATTCTCCCATTACTTTTTAAAAGATAGCAAATCTCCACTTCTCCGTTTCTTGAAATACAACGTTCATTACATAGTGCTCGCTTCGCATCAACGTCCGCAGCTTAGCCTGGCACTACACTGCCGCAACCTGCCGGCTGTGGCCACAGCCCCGGTCGACGCCTGCACGCGAGCAGCACACGTGCAGCGCTGTGCGCTCATGAGCCGCGTGCAACGTTTGCCCGCCCCTGCCCTTTAGGGTTCTTATATCGGTTAAGCTGTAGTTCAAGAGCAATGATTGTATGTGCTATTCGCCTGTTGACGATTGGAACTCACTTGCATTACGTCGTACTGTTGGTTTATCACAATTTCATGTGACTGACAGAATAAGAAATGAAAAGCTTTAAATGATATGAACTGCAGTGCTTATGTTCAGCCAAAGACTTGATTACCTCCGTCTTTATTGGGAAAATTAGTTTGCCGTCTTAACAGTCCATGCCTTTCATCAACAAAACGCCGTGGACGAACCCCCCCCCCCCCCTCTCTCTCTCTCTGGTGGTGGTGGTGGTGGTTAGTGTTTAACGTCCCGTCGACAACGAGGTCATTAGAGACGGAGCGCAAGCTCGGCTTAGGGAGGGATTGGGGAGGAAATCGGCCGTGCCCTTTCAAAGGAACCATCCCGGTATTTGCCTGAAACGATTTAGGGAAATCACGGAAAACCTAAATCAGGATGGCCGGAGACGGGATTGAACCGTCGTCCTCCCGAATGCGAGTCCAGTGTGCTAACCACTGCGCCACCTCGCTCGGTTCTCTCTCTCTCTCTCTCTCTCTCTCTCTCTCTCTGTCTCTCTCTCTCTCTCTCAATCCGTAGTGAGACGCTGTGCGTTGTTGTAGTTCAAGATGAGCGTCTTGTTAGCTTCGCCCGTGTCCTCTAGTGTTTTACTATGTTCAATAATCAGTCAAGACTATGGATGAGTAAAAACGACTCCCGTAAACAATGTGGCTTATTTTGACATTCTTTTCTGATGCTTCCAATTGTAAACTGGCCCTCTTTTATGTAGATTACAGTTCTTTGGTAAGGAGTAGCTGTATTACCTGGCAACTCTTTTTGTGCCGTCTGTTTCAGGCAAGAACTAACCACGTTACAAGCGAACCGATGCCCTTTACACTGCAAATAGCATATCTGTGTGTCGATGAGATGTTCGTACTATTAGGAAGCTTGTCTGTGAGTTTATTTAATTAAATTAAATACCAAACTAACCGATGACCGATCTGTTTGCTAACATTGGCGGTAAATTAACTGATGTAAGTAACTAACATAAGTAAAACAAGAAACAGGCTGTCAAACGAGGTAGCGCAGTGGTAATATAATAGGATCGCACTGAGGAGGATGGCGGTTCAAACCTCCGTTCGGTCATCTGTGGCTTCTGTAAATCAGTTAAGACGAATACTGGGTCTGTTCTTCTGAAAAGTACACAGCTGAGTTAGTTTGCCAATCAGATTACGGCCACCTAAAGACCCCGCAGTCGCGGGACGTCGAATCTTGATCTTCCTCGTTTGCAAACAGAACCTACGTAAATCAGCGCACTCTACACTGCAGAACACTCCTTGACGGGGGAACTGCTTACAGCGTTCTTCCGGCAGAGGCGGACGCTGAACCAGGTTCTGGCTTCGTGGGTAGCCTCGCAAGGCGGCGAGGGGCGTGGCAGGCGGCCAGGCGCCAGTAATTAGGCAGCAGGTGTCGCTGGTGTATGCGGCGCGGCGCGGCGGGAAGCGGCCATCGCGGCGCCGGCGTCGGCGTCGTTGCGTCGCACCGCGTCGCGTCTTCCCCGCTGCGGCGCCGGCCGCACTGCGCTCAGATGAATAATTCACGGAGCGGCTGGCGCTCATTACCACATTGTTAGCGCCGCCGTAACGAAGGGCCGTCAGGTGGGCTGATTTACCGATACTCGGCGGCACTCACTTCCAGCCGGCTCCTTCCCCGACCCTCTGCGCGCGGACGCCACTCGTCAGCTGAAACGTGGCGCCAGTTGCAGCTCAATATTGTCGCCCGATACGTATTCTGATGGCACGTTTGCTTCCGGTTTGTTGGAGCTATGACCGCGTTTTGGGTTTAGAGTAGTGCAACTAACAACTTAGTAATAATAATAATACTAATAATAATAATGAGCGACGCATAGACTCTACACTCACCGTACATCCAAATCTACAGAGAGCACTGCATGAAGAATGACTGAAATGCATAGAACTTCTGATGTATGTATCTGCGCATCAAGACCCATGTCATAGCATTCCAGGTGTAATTTCCCGTCGAGATTATAAATCTGATCATGTGACAAACACGCTAATTTCTTTACGGAAGGTATAAAATTTACGTGCTGATAATGACAGTGATGCAGTTAAGAAATTAAACTGATTTCTCTATATTTACGGATCCATATAGAGAAATATAAACAAAGTTATAACGAAATTCAAAACTTAAAAGGTATGTAAACTCTTAATTTGCCTGCCTTAATATATAGCAGTAAGACATAAGACTTCGGACGAACCTAAAAACGTAGAATAGAAACAGCAGAAATAAATTTCCTGAGGCGCATAAAATGATGACGATTACATAGCTTCTTCAGTGGAGACAATTGCAACAATGAAAAGTAAATATAACACTGAAACAGTGGTGGATGCAAGGTCACTGGAATGACATCAGAGAAGAAACGCCAGAGGAATATCCGAAAGAGCGTAGAAAGGTTACAAGATGTACGACCGAGAAGGGAGTTTTAAGTCTACAACTTACGGTGAGGAAGCGGATGAAGAACATGATATTGAAACATTTAGAACGAACACAAGTAAAAGTTTTTTACGGTACGCTACAAATTAGTAAATCGCTTTCAGTGGTTTAGCATATTCATCTGATGCATCGCAGAAAATATATGTCTAATTATTGCTCGCTATAAGAAAGTTAGACACCGAGTGGGCTTCAAAATGTACAAGTTACACATGTCGTCGCACGCTAAGACCACTGTCACCACATTGTCATGTTGCCAGAAACAGCACACACAAGTAAAGGGTTTCCTGCAGAGACAGTTTTGCTGCAGTACGGATATACGGATAACAAGGTGCATCGAAGTGTGGGAGTGAAAGAGCGCTGCAACTGGAAACGTACATCAAATATGAAGTGCGGGGAACAGTACGATTCTAATGGCAAAAAGTTCTAAATTGCACACCCTCACTGAGAAACTCTGGCGGTGTATGGACCTAATGCATTGATGTGTCCAGCTGTAGTGAAATGGTGTCAGCAAATTGACCAAGGTCGCACAGACGTGGGTGATGCTGATAGAGAAGAAATGCCACCGACCCCGACGGGGGACGACGATGTCAAGGGACTCAAACAACTAATTCTCAGCAGTCGTAGATTTTCCGACGATGAGGTAGTTCACACAGCGGTTCTCGAATGACTCCATGAAATAGAAGCGGATTTCTATCGTCAAAAAATGGAACGACTGGTGGCTAAGTCAAAAAATGGTGTCATATATATCTGTGTCACTTTAAAGTGTAATGCAGCTTTCAATAAAAGTTACTTGGCCTGCCATAATAATGCGTAACTTTCTTTTCGAAGTTCCCTCGTACATAAAATGATTGTGGTTTTCTGACTAAATGTTTCATAATTTTGTTATTTTGCGCTTAGGGAAGTGCGTTAATAAGATTAGTACAAATGATGTCAATTAAAATTCTGAAGATAAAAGCAATTTGGTTGAATATGTAACTGCGAAGAACAGAAGAAAAATAAATCTTGGTGTTTAATAGGTATATGAATTTATTCATGAGATTCGTCTGTCCTCTTCAGTTCCTCCTCGTATCTCAGTTCCTCAAGCGTAATTTACGAGCACTTTTAGTCTTATTATTTGTTGCAAGTATCCTAGTTGAGAATCAAGTTCTCGTATTTATAGTTTTGCACACGGAACTACAGGAATCTCTCTCTTCTTCATTTGCAGAAATTCACACACACACGCACCACATCATTCACAGTGTTCGTTTACTTTAGATGGTAATACACGCAAAATATTCTGTCCACATCGCAATTTAATGTCTTCTAATTACGCGTTTCGGCAGCCTACCATCGTCAGCACAGTAACTCAAGAATCAGTACAACACGAAAGACTGTATGATTGTACGGAGTATATGCGTTTATACTTGGCACGATCGTGTACTGATGTAGTATGTTGTATTGATACTTCAAGTTACTGATTCGATGATGACAGTCAGCCGAAAAGTGTAATTAGAAGACATGAGCTGCGATCTAGAGAGAAAAAAATGTGAAATATAAATTCATCGTAGTCGCAGACCTCCATAAAGACTTATTGTCTATAAAATAGGACTGTAATACAAGGGTATTGTGATAGAATTGCTTGTCATGGAATCTGGCTGCATTCAGAGATCATTTGTTCCGGTGGATTAAGTTTTTAATTTACAATGAGTTTTCAGCGGTGTTTGCTGATAGGAATAATGACTATTAGTAAATACCAGGACTATATATTGTAACAGATTATGATGCCAGCGTAGTAGACTACTTTAAAACAGCAGCTAATAACTGTCTGTAGCTGCTGTTTTTTCTTTTTTTGTTTTGTTCTAAGTCACGTTTAGGTGTTGTTTCTGGTCAGCATATTGGATACTGCAAAAGGACGTAGAGGACGAGGGGCGACGACAGCGCCACGCCGACGTCCGATTTATGAAGGCGCCGCGCAACCCGATACGGTTTGACCAGTCAGCCGGCCTGGCCTCCCTGTGGTGGCGTCGCCTGCACTGTCCTGTCCTGTGCTGTCCTGTCCTGTCCTGGCCTGTCCTCAGCTCGCCTCGCCTCACCTCGCTCCTTGTTTTTCGGGCTAACGAGGCATTTTAAATGGCCGACGTACGCGCTTCCGCGCGGCGGTGTGGGGTGGCAGTGGCACCGGTAGCTAGCTATCCCGCCCGGTCCGTCCTATAATGAAGGTGTCGAGTGGTGCAAGGGACTTTTAATTATCTTTCAGCGCCACTCCTGCAAGGAAGAGAGCGCCAGGTAGTGCAGCCCGGCCCGCTGTAATTAGAGAGAGCGGGCCCGACACTTGCGCCGCCGCCGCCGCCGCTGGTGATTTCATGATGGTCACCGAGCACAACCTGATACCTCTTGTAATTTAACAAACCTCTATTTTTCCTCTCTCGCCGCTCCCTGCCGGTCTAGCACGCGCACACTCCCGTTCCGTACCGTACCGTCCCGTCCCGTCGCAACCCGCCTTTAGCCGCGCGCTGTCGTTCAATTTATAGCGCGACGCTGCGCCGTTCCAAATTGGGCCACAGCCGTCCGGCCTTCCCCCCCCCCCCCCCTACCTGGATTAAATAAAAAAAGGGCTGGCGAGGCGACAAAAACGGAAAAGGGGTGCGCAGGACGCGGAGGCTGGGGTGGCGGAGAAATTGCGAGCGCTGATCACAGGGCAGCGCGCGTCCGAACTCTGAAATTCAAGGCAGCGGCGCGGCGATGACCGGCCGCGGCCGGCGATTCTAGGGTTTCAAAGCGGCCTGTCCCGCAGACGGCATCGCCTGCGCCGGCGCCGGCGCCGCCGCTTTATGTCCCGGCGATCGGGGCTCGAATTGTCGGCGGGAATCGACGCCGCCGCTGCAGACGCGCGGCGTTTTGTTAACTTTATCGCGGCCGCGGCTTCGCGCGCGCGCCCGTTTTAAATCCCCGCGGCTCCCGTTACGCCCCCGGCCGCTCGTTATCGTTTTGCGGGCCTCGGCTTCCGCGCTGCCGGCGTGTTCCCTCCTCCCGATTTGTCGAATGTTGTTTCGGATTACGGGGAGTAATTAACATAATTACGCTGCCGTCGGTTGTCAAACGCGACGCGTCGGCGTCGAGCGCTGCGAGAATATCTGCGCACCCGTATTTGGAAAGAGAACACACTGTAGCCGGGGACGTGGCTGTGTGCTTTTTATGCGTCCCGCAGAGCGCTTCCTCCATTGTAATCACCTTTCATTCGTCCTCTGTGAGAGATCAGGCGAGAGAGAAAGTCGATCTAGTTTTTGTTCCGTAATCACCTGTTTCCGGTAATATGTGATATCTTTTTACATTGTTGTTATTTGTTTTGTTCGCATGGTGAACATATACTTAATCATTCAGCATGAAAAGTTGGCCATGCGTCGGAAACTGTTTCCTTATATACCGCCAAAATGCTCCTGTAAAACTTAAATGTTGCCGCAAGCAGTTTCAACTATTTCATGATCTGACTGATTTGGACATTACAGCCAAGTTTTATAGCGTCTTGTTTGTTTGTCGTTTATGTATTAAATGCCTTTTAGCCAAACTGTGGAGCAGAATCCAAAGATTTTATGGAAAGTGTTTCCTTGTTCTTTTGCATATCTGAGTAAAACATATCAACGTAAGTGTATATTGTATTCACTTCCACGAAAACACTTAGCTTCCGTTAATGGAAATTTGTGGTAAGTTCCTACGAGACCAAACTGCTGAGGTCTTCGATCCCTATGCTTACACACTATTTAATCTAACTTACGCTAAGGACAACAAACACACACACACACACACACACACACACACACACACACACACAAGGTGTTGTCACGTGTAACTGCTATCAGCGCTTAGCGGCATTATACATTTTCTGCAATGAAAGTTAAAATTAATATTTTGTGTTATACACTTGCTGTTCTCTACGAAAAGTGCAGAATAACTGCAGTTCGAAAAGCTTTCTATTTAGTTTGGCTTGACCACTAATATAATTAATAAATAGCTCAGGCAATTAATACCGTCGTCAGATGGACGCATATGCGATAATATAGTGATACTGGTTACCATTCACTGTTTTACCGATCAAGTCTGTTGAGTAACACTTTTTTGTATTCAAGGGTTACAGTATGCGTTCCTTTGTTGACTAATGCAATTTTTACGTAGTATCAGCTTTCTCATTATTTACCAAAGTGTTATAGAACAGGATTCTGTTGAGATACGTTGAAGACATAAACAAAGTGGACCTAGCAAGACGGCGCAGTAGTAGCACACTGGACTCGCATTTTGGGGAACGGCGCTTCATATCCGCGTTTGGTCTTACAGGTTTAAGTGATGTTTGTCAAAATCGCTTAAGGCAGTTGACGGGATGATTACTTTTAAAAAAACGTACGGTCAGTTTCCTTCCCTTTTACTCCTCATTCCGTAATTGTGCTCGGTTCCTAATGACCTCATCGTCGACAGCATGTAAAACCCTACTATCAGAAACGTAATGACAAATGTATCGACGTCGGCTGTCAATCTTCAGTGGCACAACGATTTTAATAAGAATGTATGCAGTGCTTACAGGGATAGTTTTTGGCACCAGAGCCATGATGTCTCAAGTCCAATGCCCGTAAGTAGCAATAAATCTTGAATCTATACGGTACAGTCAATCGAACATACGCGGTGGTAAATGCTTCTTATCACTGGCACACTGACCAACCACACGATTCAGTAGAAAAACTGAGGCCAATCAAATGTTCGGACCCAGTTACCTTTCTCGCGGTTGCCAGTTGCAGTCAGTCACTTGTAACAGATGGTCGAGTTCTAAACTGAAAGACAGTCTTATGGGATGGATGATTGAGTTACGGGAGGCGTCCAGGGATCGAGAATATTTTCAGCATATTCGCTGATTCCATTTATAGGGGTAAATCATCTTGTTTTGAAGCAGATACTTTATCTGCACCATATGTAGCACCTCTTCTAATTGTGAAGTGAGATACGCTCAAATTACCTTTGGAGATGTATATATTTCTCAAATGAGCAAACAATAGTTGTTTACTAGTGAGAAAATCCAGTATGCAAGTTCACCTCCCAGGACAGTAGAAATCTTTTGAATTAGGAGACTCGCAGCTATGGGTCGCAGCACAGGCAAAGGGCTGCAGCGTCCACCTCGGGAAAAGTGTTCGGGTTTCAAAGGGGCGTCCAGCGTCGCGGCGCCCGTAACTCGATATTGGCGCCACTCCTTCCACCGACGCCGACGCCACCCGCCTCGCAGACTACCCCCACCGCCGATTCGTCTCACTTTATCATTACGGCGCCTGCTGGTCGAGGAGCTGGGTTTGAGTTCGGGGTGGGTGCGGCAACCCGAGTCCTTCATCCGTCACCTGCCCGATCTGAAACTCGAACTACTGCGAGGGGGTTCCCCTGTGACCGGGGTGACTTGTTGTCGTTCTTTGTACATTGTTTCATCGGTATTACTTTTCTTTTTCACGAACAGTCTGCAGAAAGACAGAAACAGTCAGCGCTGTTGTCAGAATATTTGCATGTGTCACGGTTCTCTCCCCTTTCGTGTAGAAAGGTGAACTTGTGTTTCAAGTACTGAACCTTAGCTTTGTTGTTAATAGGCACTAAGGAACTGAAAATATTAATGAACCTAATTAAATGTTACGCAGTATCTCGTCAGAATCGTGGTACTTTCAATGCTGGCACTCCTTGTAATTCCTCTACAAATTCCTTTCACGGCAGTTTCAAAACGATACTGCAGTAAGTCATTTTAGTTTGCTGTCGTTGCAGTGACGCAACACAGTTTTCTGTATGTGCCTCAAAGTAGATTATCTCATTTTTCGTCCTGCCTCAAAGTTTTAGTGAAGTCTTTCCGTAACTGTTGTCTCTGGCATGCACACATCATCGCGATAGTCTTTAGTGGGATGGTCAAGGCTGCCTTCGAATTCATTTTATTCAGTAATACTACGCACGCATGCACAAACACATACACACAGCATGAGTGTACAACATATGTAGTTTATTTCAAACATTCATATGCACTTATATTGTTACTTATATTGCTTTCTCATGTTTCAGGTGAGTTCACACCGCCGGTGCTTACTCTTGTTTGACGGTGAGTTAAGTAATATATATATTTTAAAGCTGCTGATTCTGTTCGCCAAGTTCTCGTTAGATTCTCGACCTGTACATACAGTGATGCTGTGTCTTTTCTTACGACACGATTGAACCACTGATTTTCGTACTCTCTTATTGTATGATATAGTATATTTCAAAGTTAGAAGAATCATACGTGTTCAACAAGTTACCCCTTCAACACTCTTCGAAATCTTTGCATGATTAAGTGTTTTGTGTTTTACCATTCCCCTGCCATTAGGACTATTCCCGTTAGTTCGAAAAGCTTCGTTACAGATTTAATAAAAAATAGGGGAAAGTTCAGATGGTAATTGTAATGTTTCAGTTGTTCTAGATTGACTCTCCCCCCACTTGAATACAAGGCACATAACGTTCACACGATCTTACGAAATTGTAAAAATAGTTCTTGTTTGAGATGTTAATCGATCCGCGCGTCACATTCGCTTGAACATCGGCTATGTCCTCAAAGTGTTGACTCTTGATATGAATTTCTGCAGGTTGTCGGTTTGCGGTTGGCTCGTATTCATAACACCAAGTCTCGTCATCCGTGATGATTTTTTCGAGAAAATAATTGTCCGCGTTTTGCATTTCAGTCCAGTCGTGGCAGTCGCCCAAGTGTCGCTGTTTTTATGCGGGAGTTCAGGTGTGCCGGACAATCTTTGC
Organism: Schistocerca nitens; assembly: GCF_023898315.1. Taxonomy (NCBI): domain Eukaryota; kingdom Metazoa; phylum Arthropoda; class Insecta; order Orthoptera; family Acrididae; genus Schistocerca; species Schistocerca nitens. The sequence continues at coordinate 294,980,803 of NC_064615.1, read as the reverse complement.
ACGCAACTTTCGTTTCTTCAAAACATGCTGAAGAATTTCTTGAAATCTGATTTAGAGATATTGGTCCATTGTGATTTGTGACACGTCGGCGTCAATACACTGCGGCCATACGACCACTAGCCTACTTAACACTGCCTGCTCACAACTGACTGGTCGAATGAACATCTGTTTGCCGTTGTTAGTTGAAGCTGTCACCGTACTTACTGTGCTGATGTCGCTTATACGCCAGGGATAAAATCATTCTCGGGATTTTTGACCGAACGTTTGTACGTGTCCCACGATGGGTTTGTAACCTCCCCCTCACTTATCGACCTTAATGACAGTGAAAAATTAAACCGCGTGTACCTAATGGAAATTTGGGAAAAAGCAATCGTCACCGAAGTCAACTTGTCGGTAAAGAGGGAGGAAAGGGTTACATCTAAATGAAAGGAAAAATGCAAATGAAACTGGTGGAAATTAATTTTGAAAAGAGGTAAAGTTAATAAAGAAAGTAAATGTGCGGCCGTTACGTTAACAATTAAGTAGCGGTAATTAGATATTTGAGATTCGGGGGAAATTACGGTCGCCAGTCCTAAGGACAATTACTATAGTAACTGAAAAAAGAAAGGTTATTACACATATAATTAGCACTAGAAGCGTGGCAACTGAAGGTTGACACGTGTAGTGTGAAAACTGAAAGTTTGTCAGAAGTAATAAATTTCGCTACACTCTGACTTAATTTAGCAAAAGAATTAATAAAACCGGAAAATCGAAAGTTAATTTAGTGACTGAAGTTAATAGTGAGCTTTCTTTCTGAAGCACATAGAAATTCAGTAAAATACGGTTAGTCTTGGACTACCTCAACAATCATTTCAAAAGCTACTTGAATCTACGCAATTTAGAAATAAGAGATTTAACGTTGAACTTGAATTAAATGATTCTGAACAATTAACAATAGTAAAATTTAGTACGTACCAAGCTGAGCTGCAGTCAGAGGTAACTAAAATACGGTAACAAAACTCGCACTCTAAATTTGTGCTTGTGCAATCTAAATATTGTAGCCAGCTAGGAATACCTTAACTGAACTTTGAAATTAAAGCAGTGAAGTCGAATGATGCTGGCGTTTGAATTTCAACGACACTCGGGCTCATTTCGGAAAAGGAAGGGACCCTGCTTGGCAGTGCAATTGGGACAATGAGCAACAAAGGTTCATGCTAAGGTGCTGTAATTTTGTGATGCAACAATTTAAAAGTTTGAAAAGCTGAGGTCTGCCATACAGTTCTAAAACTTTACGTGCTTCCAGTCTTCCTTGTTGGCTGATTGAAGGTTTGAAGCCGTCGATCGAGGAGGTGGCGACAGTCACTCATTGTCGGCCGTCGCTGTTGCAGAAGCTGGATGTTGGCGCGCCTTCTTCTCGACACGGTCACCAGACGAAACGGGCTCTTGATGTGCGCCAGCTAATGCTTCCCGTCCGCGACACCATGTCAGAAACTATCATCGCAAGTCGAACGCAATTACATGCTGCCAAACCCCGAAAGCGCGGCAACTCGCGGGAGCTTCACACAACACACCTGCTCCACTGCACCACCCCAGCAAGACCCTCCTCTGCCCGCGTTCCACGCGGCAGAGTTAACACTACCAAAGATCCTAAACACTTTCGTTCTCCACACGACCTATCGATGTATTCGTTCGATAGCATAGTTTTCCCTAGGCAAGACCCAGCGTAAAATACAAATAATATTTACAAAACAAACCAATTATACATCGACATAAATGCATAAATACATATATACAAATAGTAAAACAATTACAATATATAAAGACACAGAAATGTCATATCTTGAGGTAACAAAACAAGGAAAAAAATTATAGTACAATAGATGGAAATAGGAGGTTATGCATTTCCGGCGTTACAGGGTATCAAAGAACCAGAGGGAATTTGCTGCATATTGTCGATATATATTGATGTCGTGGTAACGGGAAGGCTGCTAAATGACTTGCAGAATTGTTATAATTACAGCCTGCGCTTTTAGATTGTACTGTCTTCTAGATTTATTGTTAAGCCTCTGTTCGGTATGGTCGCATCGAATTAGTTCGTGCTTGCAGGTAGGCAACCCAGGGAAGAGATTTGGTAAGCGATCTGCTGTAGCGCTTTCCCGGACAGTTTGTGTCAGTGAAGTGCAGACACTTATTGGCGTTTGCCGCGTCACAGGTGGTACCCATATTGAGCACCTGTAATGTGTGTTACAAACTTGGAGAGAAGCTCTGTCCCCTGATTTAACGTGTGTCAAGGGTTCAGTATGTCTTGTAGGTTTTGCCCATTCGTTTTATGAAACCCCAGAGATACTTACATAAGGTCATGATCAATACAAGGTCATGATCAGGCCAGTTGTAAACTACGGATGCGAAGCATGGATGCTAACGAAAGAATTATAAAAAGTAGGAGAATAGCCTGGCTTTGGACATGTCCTCAGGATGGTTACTAGAAGAACAACTAAAAAGATTTTTGAATGGAGGCCAACCGGAAAAAGACAGAGAGGAAGGCCACGAAAACGGTGGATAGATGATGTGGAAGAAAATATAAAATCTCTGAGTGTTCGAGGATGGCGGAGAATTGCACTGGAGAGGGCATTCATAAAATCTCTGAGATCCCGAGGATGGCGGAGAACCGCGCTTCTGAGGGCAGAATGGAGGAAACTTGTTGAGGAGGCTAAAACCCACAAAGGGTTGTAATGCCGTGAGAAGAAGAAGAGGAGATACTTATGAATACCGCTGCAGTTCCCACCCCTCCCCGCGTTGGAAAGCGATAGTTTTTATCATATTATGAAAAGGAAAGTTGCCACACACCATATAGCCGAGATGGTGAGTCGCGGATAGGCACAACAAAGAGACTGTCATAAATAAGCTTTCGGCCAGCAAGGCCTTCGTCAAAAATAAAAGACACACACACACACACGCGCGCGCGCGCACGCACGCAAACACAGCTCACACACTGCAGTTTCTGGCAACTGAAGCCACGCTGCCACACTGGCAGTGTGGTTTCAGTTGCCAGATACTGTCCGCCCCCGCCAGCTGAGTGGTCAGCGCGGAGGAATGCCACGCCAAGGGGCTCGGGTTCGATTTCCGGCTGGGGCAGGAGATTTTCTCCGCTCTGGTACTGAGTGTTGTGTTGTCCTCATCATCATTCCATCCCCATCTCCGACGCGCAAGTCGCCCAATGTAGCGTCGAATGCAATAAGTACTTGCCCTCGGCGGCCGAACTTCCGCGAATGGGGAACTCCCAGCCCACAACGCCGTACGCTCATTTCCTATTTCTTTCTTTCTTTCTTTTTCCTCCAGATACTGCAGTCGTGTGTGTGTGTGTGTGTGTGTGAGAGAGAGAGAGAGAGAGAGAGAGAGAGAGAGATAGAGAGAGAGAGAGTTGCGTTTGCCCGCTCGCGCTGTCTGTCTCTCGTCTATTTTTGACGAAGGCCTTGCTGGCCGAAATATTATTCGTGACACTCCTTTTTTTGTTGCGCCTATCTGCGACTCAGCATCTCCGCTATATGGTGAGTGGCAACTTTCCTTTTCATAATATTGTTACATTCCTTCCTGGATTTTCCACTGTTTGATTATCATCATATTGTTACTTCTGACTACGGTGTTAACTGAAATAAGCAAGCATCAGTATCTTTTTAGCTTTTTTAACATTACAGAAGTGTACAGTATTTGTTATGAAGGTGCACAGAATATGTTGTCATGAAACAACTGGCTGTCCTGTTGCTCTGCGAGGAAATTGAGTTACGATAAACAGTTGCAACGGAGTGAGACCACATTCAGTTTTCTGTGTGTTGTTTGCTTTTCTGTTTCAATCACGCGTTTTGGCTTTCGGCGGAGCGATGGCGTTTCTGTAGCCACTACAGATGGAACAGAAAACAGAATATTTTTTTTTAATCCACTTCAAGCTGTGAATAATAAATGGTGCCGTAAAACTAAAGTACCAGCTGACTGTTTGGCGAGACTTCTACCATCCTTACCAAAAAGAGATTCTGCCCTGGTTATTTTCGGGAATTTAAATTTGCATTACCAGTCCTGTAGATGCTTTCCGTCTATGCTGGGCTAATCGTAATTCTCGTGTCGATTGTCGGGTTTTGTCAGCATACCGCACAAGAATTCCATCCTACGCAGCGCACCGACAGAACAAAACAGCAGCCACGGCGAGATCTCCCGCTACCGCTCTGGAATACTGCGCCAGAGGCAACTTGATTTTTCCCCCTTTTTTTCCTGTTTACGTGTGCTCTGCGCGCGGCAGTGGGACGGGAAAGTAACTGGAAGATTTGGATGAACGGATGAAATATTGCAAAGCCGATTTCTGCGGGCGGGCGCTGAAGATTGGCTGTTGGGGATGATAGCGGGGATCCCTCCGGCCGGATTACGGTGCGTCCCAGCGCCGCGCCGCGCCGCCCAGATTACGCGCGGCCGCCTGCATGCCTAGCTGCCTGCCTGCGGACGGCTTAGCGCCCGCGCAAATTGTACGCGCGCGCGCGCTCTCGTTTCCCGGGCGAGCGCGATTATTGCGCGTACCTATATTTTAATTTTCTACTTCCTAAGCGGAATTTCCAGTGACCTTCATCTCGTGTTGGACAGCACTCGGCGCGTCTCCGGCCGGACAGCGGACAGTGCTTGACGGCGTGGCGTATCTCTACCATCGCTCATCTCCTGTCATTTGTTCCTTTATATTTCTGGTATGAGTGTCAACGCATCAGTTCCATTCATCTCTCTACATCTCTATTTCTCCACTGAAATTAAAAATAAATTTGTGACATGGTGTTTCGAAGAGGGTGAAAGCTTGGGTGTAAGTCTGGTGGGGAAACGTTGCCCTGCTTCCTTCATTTATTCACTCTTGTGGTTCTTACGATACTGTTACAAATGAATGGAGACAGTGTAGGGAGTGGTCCATTAAACCGCAATAAAACATTTGCGAAAAAGAACTTTCATACTGAATTTTATAACCGAGCTGTGTGGATGCTGATGTACTCACATGATGTGTTTCAGCTGCTAATATGAATCGATTTTACAGAATGATTTACATCTTGCGAACCAAATTTTGCTGCTTGCATGCTAATGCAGGATGTACCAAAAAGAATGACCCGATTTTAAATAGAATTATTTATTAGGAAAAAGGGCTTAACACCAACAAATTGCATACTAAATTACTCTGAAAAGACATAAGTTTATAAAAATCCATCATAAATGTTCAATATGTCCTCCATTGGCTGCACGGACGACATCTAGCCGATAGCCGAATTCATGCCAAACGGAGCGTAAGATGCCTTCTGTCGCTGAAGCTACAGCAGTTGATATTCTGGTTTTTAGTTGATCAATGTCATGAGGTAAGGGAGGAACGTAACCACATTGTTTAACATATCCCCACAGGAAGAAATCACATGGTGTTGAGTCAGGGGACCTAGGAGGCCAAGAGTTGAAAGCCTGGTCTCGCCGTCCTGTACGCCCTATCCAACGTTGAGGTACGTTGGCATTGAGGAAACTGCGCACGTTGTGTGCCAGTGCGGTGGTTCTCCATCTTGCTGATAGATGAAATTTTCAGAGTCAAGTTGTGGGAATAACCAGTTCCGTAGCATTGCAAGATATGATTATCCTGTTACAGTTTCTTCCTTAAAAAAATTAGGGTCCATAAACCTTGCTTTGCGAAACAGCACAAAAAACATTCACTTTTGGTGAATCACGTTCGTGTTCAATTGTTTCCTGAGGATTTTCGAGCCGCCATATACGCACATTATGACGGTGAACCTTACCGCTAATATGGGAAGTTGCCTCATCGCTGAATATCAACAGTGACATAAAAGTGTCATCTTTCATGTTCTCTAGAATAGCAATGCTAAAGTTCACTCGCTTCACTTTGTCAGTATCTCGCTCGAAGAGCTTGTACCAGTTGTAATCGGTATGGTTTGAGGGCTAAACGACACCGTAACACACGCCACACTGTCATGCGCGGTCACGCAAATTCTCCGCTAGCATGACGCGTAGACTTGCGCGGGCTCCGCTCAAATGCTCCTCACATTTGCTTCACTGTTTGTTCAGGAACGTGTGGCCGGCCAGGACTTTTGCCTTTACAGAGGCATCCCGTTTCTTCAAACTGTTTATACCACCGTCGAATGTTCTTTGGTGATGGTGGTTTAGCACGAAATCGAATATGGAAACGCCCGCCGAACCGGGATCACTGACTGAGTACGCCTAAATTCAGTAACACAATACGCCTTCTGTTGCGCGGACGCCATATTGCGGGAGACCGGCTGCATACTCCAGGTCAGCGCTCGTAGCGACATCTAGCGGATTTTTTTCTGAAACTCTAGGCCATGCCGATTACATCTAGGGCTGTTTCAGTTACCTTGTGAATTTATCTCAATATTATTACAAGTTAAAATCGGGTCATTCTTTTTGGAAAACCTGTGTTTCCACTTACAGGCATAAATTGTCAAAAGAACAAAAGTAGAAGGTGTCTGGTAAATGTTACCGAAGTTAGCAGTAACTGTAAAGAAGGTGAATCTGATGAGAGGAAGCAACTTGTGGAGACTCGAATTCAAAGAAAAAAAATTGAGGTGCCTGTTCAAATGGTTCAAATGGTTCTGAGCACTATCGGACTCAACTGCTGAGGTCATTAGTCCCCTAGAACTTAGAACTAGTTAAACCTAACTAACCTAAGGACATCACAAACATCCATGCCCGAGGCAGGATTCGAACCTGCGACCGGAGCGGTCTTGCGGTTCCAGACTGCAGCGCCTTTAACCGCACGGCGACTTCGGCCGGCAAGGTGCCTGTCTGTATCGTGATTTGGGACATGGTGACCAGGTGGCTACGTCTCAGACCGCAAATTCCGATGTGTAGTATTCAATTCTCAATCTGTCTGTGATTCTTTCTGCTACCTATCGCATCACTCGCCTCTGAAAGTAACTGGTAATGTGAAAAATGCCACATTGCGCCGTTGTTCGAATTCCACGTGAAACTGTAACGGTGGATGAGTCGGTTATAAGGCCGGAGTAAGGCTATAATATACCACCCTAAATAGAACCGTGCCTAATTATGCACTGGGATATTTTTTTTTAAGTATTTTCATATCTGCAAGATGCTGTATACCCATTTTGGCTGCCAAAGCTGTGGCGACACGGAGGATTTTCGCGAAATAAAGACTGTAGTGAGGTCTGTCGATCTTTCAGTGCAATGCAGCTATTCTGCTGCTGTTTTGATGCTTTACCCTTAGACGTGGCCAGAGTTGAGAGAGGTCCTTCCGTCACGTCAGCACTAAGTAGATACGTTTTGAACTGTAGAGAACAGATCTTGATCATATTGGACACCAAAGCTGACATATTGTGCTTTAGAGAACTGAACCAGTGCGACATTCCAAGGACAAGAAATAAGCGAACAATTCTGCAGGCACTGTGCTGGTTCTCTGAACATGCTAAAGCATGGGGTTGTTCTGGGCCCCCATCAACTGTTGGTTTCCAGTCGAGTGGTCGGATTTTTTAATTCATCTGAGTGCAGTCGAATTCCTAGAGGGCAATGATCGTTAGTAGCACTGTATTGACCTTTTAACCTTGTCTCGCTGGTTAAGATGAGGCTAACGCTACTGGTAAAAGGTTATTTCAATCCTGAGAGTATAACAGAGCAGAGACGCGATTGACACCCGCTGACGTCGCAGAGGACTGGCTACCGGGATTGCGGCACGGACCTGCTGTCGCAGATCAGCCCGGCTAAGACAGGGAGGTGGAATATTTAAATTTTTATTCTTACGTAGCGTCAAGATTGCCTTGTCGAAGGTAAAACACCGCTTCGACCGTGATTCGCCTCGCGGGAATATTTTATTCATAAAAGTTTTCGTCGTGATAAAATAAATCAGTGGGAATGGGAGATGGACAGCTGCGGTTCCGTGGAATTGTCTACGATCAGTGTTTGATGGCCTTTAGTTGAAAAGAGGGGAGGGCTGACACCTCTGCCAACGGCGTTATTGAGTACGTTATGTAGAAGCGGCACCGGGTTACTGCTATCCCAGTCGTTATCAGCTTTCCGGGCTTTGGAGGTGCCACCTATCTTCTACGTAGATCCTCAGTAAGTCTCACGAGGCTCGGTGCACCCCAGTAATGAAAATTTCCTGGTTATACCGGGAACTGAACACGGGACGACCGAGTGGCAGTGAGGTATTCTGACTGTTCAGCTGCATTGGAGGACTGTAAATCGAAGCAGATTTTGTTGATATTAATAGTTGTTTCATTCTTCGTCTCAGCAGTTTCTGAAAAACTTACACAACTCGAATGAACGCTGGTGACGCAGTTGGTGATGGGACGTTTATAAGCTCGCCGTCGGTTCCTGCATCGAAGGTTTTATTATGTTAATGACTGTAAATTTAGGTAGTTATCGTTTCGTTTTGGAAGTGCAATGTTTGGATCTGGCCGTGTTTTGCAGCGCCAGTAATGAGCTATTTAGAGATCGTAGGAAAGCTGCGTTTGAAAAGGCGGGTAGCTGCGCCATTGTGGCACACACGGTTAATGATGGTGCTGGCTCAGCGCGGCCCCGCAATAACGGCAGCGGCAGCAGCAGCGGCAGCAGCAGCAGCAGCACGTGTGTCGGCGGCGCAGCCGGGATGATCCGCCGCCCTCGGCTCGACTCGCCTCGCTGCTGCCTCAGCACCGCCTGTGGACACAAAAGTTTGGGTCGCGGTAAGCCGCACCTGATATTAGTTTGCTCGGCCGCTCTAATGCGGCAAGTATTGGCTGCGGGCCGCAAGATTAAGCCGCGTGCCTGCGCGTCCGCTGCCGCCGCCGCCGCTCGCTTCCTCCTGTGCGGTTTCCGGAGCCGGTGCGTCTGCCCGCTGCGCTGACCGTGCCCTCCTGCTTACTCCTAGTATGTTCTAACGTGTGGGCACGTTTTTCCTGTAGAGTTAGTTTATTTCGAAGTAATGCAGTGCTGATGACTCGAAGGGAATGATGGACTTGCCACTAGCAACAATTGCGGCCGCGAGACGAAGTTGCTACCAGCTACTGTACAGATCGGAGTTTTATTTACGAAACTGCGTATCACAAAGCAGAACTACTTAAACCTAACTAACCTAAGGACATCACACACATCAATGCCCGAGGCAGGATTCGAACCTGCGACCGTAGCAGTTGCGCGGTTGCGGACTGTAGCGCCTAGAACCGTTCGGCCTCAGCGACCGGCGTCTCGGGTAATTCTTCCGTAAACACCATCCTTCTCGACCCCTGGGAAAAGAAAAAATCTGTTATCTTTACCTACACGTCTCCCCGTAGAAATTGCAGTGATTATTTATCAGATCTTTTCATATGCACACGCAGTATGAAATTGATACTGTCCCATCCCCTTATCTCTTTGTATTATCAAATGGTGATAATAGCATGCCTCTGTCTATAGTCACGCAGTTGCTGTTTTCATGCCCCTCATGGCTCTATACCGACTACCAATTTCCAAATTTTTTTACAAGTCACAGGACCACTTTTTCGTGTTGTTCTAGATGTTTAATGGTAACATTGTATTCAGGAATTAGATAACAGCAAGAGACGTACCTATTTTTCTGACACATAACGCCGGCCGGTGTGGCCGTGCGGTTCCAAGCACTTCATTTTGGAACCGCGTGACCGCTACGGTCGCAGGTTCGATTCCTGCCTCGGGCATGGATGTGTGTGATGTCCTTAGGTTAGTTAGGTTTAAGTAGTTCTAAGTTCTAGGGGACTGATGACCTCAGAAGTTAAGTCCCATAGTGCTCAGAGCCATTTTTTGACACATAACGCAAAAGCTTGAGCGATCAAATGTTGACGTTGCTGTTCCTTTGCTTTTGATGCTCTGAGACGTGTTTATACTACCAGCTGGTCACTTAAGCTGTCGTTTGTCACCTGGTTTCTTCTATGTGTGCGAAATTCGAAGAACTTGTAAACTGACAAGTGTCGCCTAGTGCATGCCCTTGTTTTTTGCTGTACGTGAAGAGCGTTACCGTTTTGGAACTTGGCTACGCAGCTTAGGTCCTGAGGATTTTGCGGCTGCCTCCATCTTCTTAAAACTGATTAAGGACTCTAATCCGAGCTCAAACTCCAAAGAATGCAAAATGACAGAACAAGTAATAACCGATTGTCTCAACTGCACGGAGCAGTAAATTTAAAAAAAAATCACCCTCTACTCAGTTACTAGAAACAAAATTGGAATGTTTTCAACTAAGTTACTTTTTAGTGGAAACGAATGACTGCTCGATTGACAACATGTGTTACATCCCTTAAAGAAAGTTGCCGGCCGCGGTGGTCTCGCGGTTCTAGGCGCGCAGTCCGGAACCGTGCGACTGCTACGGTCGCAGGTTCGAATCCTGCCTCGGGCATGGATGTGTGTGATGTCCTTAGGTTGGTTAGGTTTAAGTAGTTCTAAGTTCTAGGGGACTGATGACCACAGCATTTGAGTCCCATAGTGCTCAGAGCCATTTGAACCATTTTGAACCTTAAAGAAAGTTACAGCCGTCATAGAATAACTTCCTGCAGTTCCTAACTGAATGTTAATCATAACTGCATTTGTCGGTGCTTGCCGCAAATATACACACACTAAGCTTAGCTACCTCTAACTGTATGGCCTGCACAGTTTTATTTCTCTGTTCCTCTTTAAACGAATTTTTATGTTGCTCACCCACCATATCAGCCCCCACTGCTTCAGTCGCGTAGACTGTATTGCCTGGACCAATTTTTTTGTTGTTCACAATTTCCAACACCTTATAAGCTTTTCATGCTAATTAAGACCATATGAGCATGTTCTGAAAAGCGGGAGTCCAAAGTTTTTGTCAGTCAAGCCTTTTGCTTTCTTGTGTAGATACTTGCATAGGAACTTTCATCCTATAACAAATATTTCGTAACATCTAACCGAGAAGTGAAATATACCAGTTTTCATAAAGTTAACTTTAAATTCTTTTTAATGTAACGAAATGTTTTATTAAAAATTTTCGTCCCCTATTGAACTCCCTTAGGAGTTGAATTTCTAGAAACACTGAAACATGTACCTTTTTATATCCAACCGAGATGTCAACTAACATTTGTCGCAGATATAGCCTTAAAATCCTTTAGTATTTATTTAGTAATTATTTATTTTCAAAAAAGCTTTCGCCCACTATTTTATCCCCTTAATGACTGAATTACGAAAAATGCTGGAATATACTTTATTTTCTGACTGAGAAACCAAATACCAGTTTCCGTAGTTCTAGCTTCAAAATTCCCTTAAAAGCGACATACTTTCAAATAGCCTTTTATGCCGTATTTCACTCTCTTAGGTGTCGTATTAAACGACGAGTATAGTATAAGATACAGCCCTCTCCACACTTCAAGTTTCTGTCCTCAGCGGTTTGAGCTGGGCAGTGATGAGTCAGTCAGTCAGGACATTGTGTTTTATATATAGAGACGCATTAGTTGTAACGGTTCGCCTAGTGCGATCGCCAATATTAATTCTTAGTTCTCAAGTCTGTTGTGTAGAAAAAAAAATGGTTCAAATGGCTCTGAGGACTATGGGACTTAACATCTGAGGTCATCAGTCCCCTAGAACCAGAACTACTTAAACCTAACTAACCTAAGGACATCACACACACCCATGCCCGAGGTAGGATTCGAACCTGCGACCGTAGCGGTCTCGCAGTTCCAGACTGAAGCGACTAGAACCGCTCTTCCACCCCGGCCGGCTGTTGTGTAGAAAGTTTTTGCCTGTCACCACTGCTGAACAGATAAGCGTGCTTTAAATGGGGGGGGGGGGGGGGGTGAACTTATTTTTGCTATCGGTTGGAATAATTGTGTTGTAGAAGTTCTGTATTTGTAACGAGCCATGTAATTTGGGATGGGGTACGTGGAGAGCAAACCAGCTGCCAGGTAACAGCGTGGACCGCGTCAGCGGAACATTCGTAATTTCGCGCCAATGGTGTGTTGGAGCGAAATGCGGTTGGCATCCCTGCATACGCCAGTGTTTAATGCTGATTTGCCGGAAGTTTCATTGTTGTAGGTATTGTTCAGTGCTTTATTGAATAGAACGTGCCGCACAGTTTCCCAATTTGGAGATGGCGTAGTTAGAGGAACAACGCGTCTGCATTAAATTTTGTGTGAAACTCAAGAAAACCGTTACAGACACACACCAAATGATTCAGGAAGCCCACGGTGATTAGTGCTTAAGCCATACTCGGTGTTACGAATGTTTCACGCGGTTTAAAAATGGCCGGACGGATGTTAAAGATGACTCTCGTTCAGGACGCCCTTCGACGTCTACCGACGACGCTTATGTTACGAACGTCGACGAAATTGTGCGTGCCAATGTAAGACTGACTGTCCGAGAGATTGCAGCAAAATGTAGCATTTCAGTTGGGTCAAGTCGTGAAATCCTTACACAGCATGTTGGAATACATAGGTTCGCGCCAAGTTCGCCCCTCGGCTAATGATTCAAGACCAGAAAGACCTTCGCCACGCAATCTCTCAAGAGCTTTTGGATCGCGCAAACGAGAATGAGATGTTCCTTAAGAGTGTCATAACGAGTGATGAGACATGGATCTACGGTTATGATGTTGAGACCAAGGTTCATTCTTCACGATGCCTCCCAGGCCAAAAATAGCTCATTATGTCAGGTCAGGTCAAATGTCAAAGCCATGCTGATAGTTTTCTTTGACTTTTCAGGGTTAGTTCATCATGAAATCATGCCACAGGGACAAACTGCCGCGACACCGGCGAGAAAATGTGAGAAGAAAACGGCCTGAAATGTGGCGATACAGTTCATGGCTTTTGCATCAAGATAACGCATCCGCCCATTCATCCCTGTTGGTGCGTAACTGTTGCACATAAAACGAAATCACTGTGCTGCACAATCCCAGACGTACTTTTTCACGTCCGAAGTTAGAAACCTCGTTGAGAGGACAAAAAGTGCAACAGTAGACGAGATAAAAGAAAATTCGCAGATGTCTCTTCGCTCGATCCAGCAAGAGACGTACAAAGACTGCTTCCGCAATTGGAAACGTTACTGGGAGCTGTGTTTCAGTTTTGGAGGAGAGTATTTCGAAGGAGACCATGCACATTAAGGAAAAGGTAAGCGTAGAAAAATTTTGTGGACAGAGTTCAGGAATTTTTTGAACAGACCTCGTACACTGAGATGAAAGCCACGGAAGAGAGATACGCACTTATCCAGACGGCGGCAGTATCTCGTACACAAGGGCAGGGAATTGACAGAGCTATCATTCGTACTCAGCTGATTCGTGTGAAAAGGTGTCCGACGTGATTACCGCCACATAATGGGAATTAAGACTTCGAACGCGGAAGGGTAATTGGTGCTAGACGCATGGGATATTACGGTCCATACATCGTTAACGAATTCAAAATGTCGAGAGTGTGCCGGCAGTACCACATTTCAAGCATTGCCTCTCATCACGGACAACGCAGTGGCCGACGGCCTTCACTTAAGGACTGAGAGCAGCGGCGTTTTTATAGAGTTTTCAGTGCTAGTAGACAAGCAACAGTGTGTGAACAGCAGAAATCAGTGTCGACTAATGTATCCGTTAGGACAGTGCGGTGCGATGATGGGCTGTGGCAGCAGACGACCGACGCGAGTGCCTTTTTCTAACAGCACATCGCCTGCAGCACCTCTCCTGGAGTCGTGAGCATATCGTTTGGACCCAAGACGACACGAAAGTCGTAGTCTGATCGGATGAACCCCGATTTGGTTAAGAGCTCCATGGACCCAAGATGTTAACAAGTCACTGCGGAAGCTGGTGTTGGCCCCATAATGGAGTGGGCTGTGTTTACATGGAACAGGCTGGTCCTCTGGTCCAACTGAACCGATCATTGACTAGAAACGGTAACACTCGGCTACATGGAGACCATTTGCAGCCATTCATGGACTTCATGTTCCCAAACAACAATGGAATTTTTATGGATGACGGTGCGCCATATCACCGGGCCGCAGTTGACGATTGGTTTGAAGAACATTAGAGCAAATGATTTGGACACGCAGGTCGCCCGACATGAATCCCATCGAACAGTAATGGACATAATGGAGAGGTGAGTTCGTGCTAAAAATCCTGTAGCAGCAATGTTTACGCAATTATTGACAGCCATAGAGGTAGCGTGGCTCGGTATTTCTATAGGGGACTTCCGATGACTTGTAGAGTCCACGCAACGTAGAGTTGCTGCACTACGCCGGTTAAAAGGAAGTCGGGCACGATGTTAGGACGCACGGTATGAATTTTGTCACCTCTGTGTACGCGAGTGTTCAGTTCTTGATTGCACTGTATTTGTGAACGACTTAAGCGCTAGGCGAAGCCTACTCTGATGATTACTTGGATAGTAATTGAACTTGCTACAGATATTGAGGGAATATTACGGCAGTTTATATGCAAATAATGCTCTCAGAATATATGAAGGCTTTGTGACTGGATTTGTGTTGTTGTGAGCTGTAATCTGGTGTTTATCGAAATGATTGCCTTTCACAGTGGTTATTTAATGAAGTTTAACTTAAATCAGTAGCTAACGTATTACGGAAAGTAAAAAATAATCGTTCCTTGAAAACGCAAATCTCCGTTTGTGTGTTGAACGCTTAAAAGTTGTGGGCAGCAACGATTTTTTTAATTTGAAACCCGCCGCAGTTAGATTAGAAAATTTCTATCAAGGCCGTAATAACTATGAATCATTTCGCATTCTCAGGAGGACACATTCAGCTGGTGCTTGCATCTGGATCGGATTTTAGAATCTTTGCGCGTCCAGGTTCGTGAAGGTGGGAAAGTGAAGTGGCCTAGTGTATAGTACTCGCGTCCGGAGAGGTAGACAGCCACCCACTGGAAAATGAATACAATACTGAGCTGACTATACGTGCTTGAATCTCATCTGGCTTGTTGCAAACGACTGCGGTTTGTGTTTTCCCATGCTTCTTAGGCGAGTGCTCCGAGCCTCCGCCGCACTTATCTCAGTCGTGCTGGTACTGCCACTTCCCGGAACTCGGAAGCTGGCTGGCGGCTCGGAAGTTCTTAGAATGTCATTTTTCCCAAAAATAAGTAACAAAAGCATTTTTCCCCGCTTGGCGTCCTCGTCCCATCACTCAGCTACAATTTGAAATTAATGTTTTCAGAATTTATATTTGAAATTCGTGTTTTACCAGGGAACAAAGAAAGGTATGTTACCGGGCCGCGGCTAGACGCCGGTAGAAAGCGGCCGTAAGTATCTGCCCGCCCGTAACGAGCACCGGCAGCCCTCTGTACCGGCAGCCGGCAGCCGGCCGTTCATTAAACAAAGACGTTCTAATTAGAGCAATAGCTGGGCGACGATCGCGCCCGTGTGAGTCCGCGTGTGCGCTGTCCACTCGGCTGCCGCGCCCCGCCTAATCCCCGTTCCTTCGTTCCGCGCGCCCTTCCGTTCCTCTGCTTCTCGTCTTCTCCCCGGCCCTCGCCCTTACCCGCCTCCACCACCACCGCAGCGCCGGCCGTTTTTCATTCCCACTTGCCATCAAGCTTCGCTGGGGAATTTCCATTTTAAAGAGAAAACTGGGAGGGGAATCGCTTTTTTTAATGCAAATGGCGTCGCAGCGATCACACAAACGTTACGCGCTGCGCCCGAGTGCCGCTGCCGTCGGCGCCGCCCGAGCGACCGGCGCTGCAGAGTACCGCAGAGGAGCAGGGCGGAGATGGGGGGAGCGCCGGGCCCGGTGATTGAATACGGCCGAGTAAAATAAAGAGAGGGCCGCCCCGCGCCGTCCGTGATTAAACAGACGGCCGTGGCGCCGGCGCCGGGCCGCTCGCAATCCGCCGCAGCCGCCGGACGCGGCCGGCAAAAAGTTTGTCCGGCGCCCGCCTTGTTGCTGCGGCCCGGCCTGCTGGTACACACGCGCTGCACGCTGCCGCTGCCGCTGCTGAGAATTCCTCACCCCTCTGCGCTCTCTACTGGCCACAACGCTACTGCAGTCCATCCACTCAATGACATAACAGACAAGGTCTCTACAGAAATGTATGACCTTTTTAGAAGGCAGAATCCCAATGGGAGGAGACAGAGACATCATAGTACACAAGGCTTAAATTACACTACAGAAACAAGTACTGATACTAATTCTGAAAGTGATACACTAAGTAGACCTAGAATGAGACTGAATTGAAGTATCTAGCCTGGTAGTAACTATATGAAAACTCCACACTAGAAATGACCGGAATCAGACACAAAACAGATATCTGGAAATGTCTGAAGTCGTTACTACCCACTACACCCTTGGTAATTATACTATATCCTAAAGTAGCTACACTTGAAGGGCCTGTGCCTGCTGTGATGTGCATTAAACACAATTGTACTGCTGAGAGCCTTTTATGTTTTGTATCTTTAATGTTTTATATCTTTTAAATGCAATTTTAACTAGATGGTGGCAGGACCCTACAGAAAGCTGACTGTATAACTATCAGTAATTTGCTTAAATCTGCGATGCCCAAAACAGGAACTATAATTTCCAAAGTAGCTACATTTGAAGGGCCTGTGCCAGCTGTCATGGGTGTTGTATATAATTGTACTGCTTAGAGCCTTTATGTTTATGTCTTACATATACTTGCACTACCTAGAGCCACATTCCCTCCTTTCATGTGTTATATCTATAAAAATGTTTTATATCTTTTTAATGCAGTTTTAACTAGATGGGGTCAGGACCCTTTAGAAGATTAATTGTATGACTACCAGTAAATTTGTGTAAATATTAGTAATTGTTTGAAACTACCAGTAAATTTGTGTAAATATTAGTAATTGTTTGAAACTAGCTGCAATAACCAATCTTAAAATTTATACATCTTTATGTTCATATGTTATTAGTTTCATCAGTCGTAAGAGAGTGTGATAGGCCTTGATTAATACCAGTATGAGTACATTATTAAGTATTACTTTAAATGTTTTAAAACAGTATCATATGAGACAAGGGTGTATGTAGAACACTGTAGACCAATTGTAATACTGTAGTGCCTCTGCCCCTTGTTTGAAGTAGACAATGCAGTCTGTATTAGAAATGTGTACTTGTTTTTAATCAAGCTTCTAAGCTACAAGATCAAAGCAAATCCTATAAGTAACTCTCAATAAATGTAAATATTTTCCTTTTTTCTATTTGTGTAAAGTAATATTGCTTCCTTTTAACTCACTATGTTCATATTTTCTTTATATTTTATTCCGTTTTATATTTTATACTAAATATTATTAACATGATAACACTTTGTAAATGAAATAGCAAACCACGCATGCAGCATGTGATAGCATAGATCTGGTCCGCCTCCTCGTGGCCAGGGACGGAAACGGTGCAGCTACTCGCAAACTAACCATTTGTGAGTATCTGCAACGGCTAAGAGACCATGACTTGCTGCAGACATACTGAAATCAGTAAGCTAACAACCCACCTTAGTTATCAAGGCGGTGGGTTTTGAATGTGGTTAAATGTAAAAAAAAAAAAAAAAAAAAAAATTATTTGTCGCATTAGGAGCTTCCAGTCACATCTTCACTGCTGCCTACTCTTGAGACAGCATTTAAATCGGGGGATGAGTGCAGGAAGCCAGGCCTTTCGGGCCGTCGGTCTTATTTCTGTTTTCATTATTATCCTTCCATGCAGATACACAAATTTCTTCCTGTGATACATATGCTTCAGGAAAATAGAAAATACAGTCTGATTAGTAATCAAATTATTTTTAATAGGGAAGCCATCGATATGCACGTTGGCTTCTAAGGCTTTTTTTTAACTTCTTGGTGTACCATTTTCTCGTTTCTTTTTCTCTAGGTTTGAATATTACAGTTAACGTAATGCGGTGCGTACCTCAGAAAAATTTGCAATCCAAAATAATGACAGGTGGAAAAATAATTATATCGCTCTTCATAAATTCGAGATCGATTTCAATCAATGGCTCTATTCCAAATCGGCTGCTTCAGATGAAAACTGCTTTGTTCTTCATAACCTATATTCTGCGTAGTACAAGTTGTTTCTGATGCGACGAAGCAAACACTTTGGCCACTGCCTAAAATTTCTTGAAGTTATCCGTCCGTTTTCATATCGATCCTCGTAGTTATATTTACTTTTCAACGTTTTTCGTGTGGTTCGAGTTTTCGAACTTGGTTTCTCTTCTGGAACTCATCCTCATATTTACTCACATCTATTGAAAAACTCATCTCTTGTTGAGAGTGACATAGGTTTTGTGGGGGATGACTTGCATAAATTAATCCATAGAACACTGTCCATCTTAATTTTGACACTTTCTTTTAGAAAACCCTTTCCAAGCAATTGATGATTTCCAGTCTTAGCAGGAGGTCAAAATATTTCTCTTTTCACCACCAGTTTTATTATATATTAATATCAATTAATATTTATTCATCAAAACACGGATAAAGGAATATCAACAATTGCCGTAATACTTCTCCCAGTCGAAATACAGTCACACTTTTGTGATCCCATGATAAAACGCAATCATTCAATGTGCATCACGATAACATTTCGCTAGATTTTTATTTTCACACCTTTCCACCCCTTTCAACCTGCTTCAATCAAAACATAAACACAATTTGTAGCCAACCAGAACCAGAACTTTATGAGGAATTCCCAATGTCATTTGGATGAACTGAACTAATTTATAAGTCAACAACTAAATGGACATGATACTTGAGTCATAAGCCACATCGTAACTTTGGCGTAGGGCTTGTGTGCTGGCATGAGAATGACGTCTCTAGCCTCTAGAACAAAAGCACGAGCCTCAACTGAAAGGGAAATGGGGAGAGGGGGGGGGAGAGACTGCTTTGGTCGCAGCGCTTGCGCAGGCAGCTGTGGCAAGAGTGTAGGCTGGCGCTTGAGCAGACGACTGACGTGTGCGTGTCTTTCCAAGATTGTGCTACATTGGTTTTGCCTAGGGTGAACTTACCATTACTGACTGACTTAGGTAGCAAGATAAGTCAGTCGTTCAGTGCTCCAATCCCACGTTGTTTATGAACGGAACAGTAATAAACCAAGGTTATTCTAAGTAATCTTTCATTATTCATAGCACTAAAAAATAGCCTCAGACATCATATAAAGCTGCGGATCTGCGACGCTGGACAGCAAGCGACTACGAGATAAGTACATCCACTGGACTTGTAGATTTGGCAATCTACGTTATTACTGGCCAATTAAAAGAAACGATAAGAAGGACCCAACAAAGGTGTGTTGGAAGGCGCAGCCTCTTCTTGACAATTCCCGTCATCGCAGGATGGACAGTCATGTTCCCGAATTGAAGCCATAACTGTGCAAGGAACATTTTTTTTTTTACTAGGGCAAGCGTTACTTTCATCGTGTCAGTGCACAGGTGACGAAAAATAGGTAAATGTTAAGCATATATTTCTGGCTTTTAAGTAATCGTTTCAGAGTTCCTCTTCGTGGGGGTGGTTGCTGATGCACTTGGCATTCTCATGTTGCATTATGGATCAATTATGTGATGGTGCTATAAGATTGTTTAGCTTCGACTTTCGATTTTTATCGGTCACCAACGCGAAGAGACACGGCAAAAAATCTTCTTGGTTGAGTTAAATAATATTCAGTTCATTTTGTCGTATTGTCAACAACTCACGTCGCAACAAATGTTAATAGATACGGCAGTAGGCAGATTCAGACAAAGTGTAAGACGAAACAAGAGGTGGATCGACTGTGTTCGTACAAAAGCACACGCTGGTAATGAATTAGCAATGCTACAGAAGCTAACACGGTCTGTTTTAAATCTACCGTAACTGCAAATTTCATGTAGCTATTAACAGCAAAAGTTAGATTTCAATTTCAAGATACAGGCTGTGATTCCTCTAAATACGCTATAAGTTGACAGTCGAAATTACAGTATATCTGCGGTAGATTCATTTCAGCAAATCAACCGCTTCCTCTAGAGTTTCTGGCTCCTCCTAGGCCTTCAGACCTAATAGAAGATGAAACGACCCCGTGGATATCATTGTTGTGGGCAACATGTAGTCTGCAGTTCGCGGGGAGAATTTCGAAGAAATCCGTTGCTTTTGCAATATTGTCCTGTCACCGACACCCCGGCATTATTTAGGTGTGCGGTAATCGCAGGAACGATAGAAAGTGGTTCAAGCGGATGCTGCGCTACTCCCACCGGGTTCGGTTCTCCAGTCCGCAAGTACTGTGGAGTTACCCGTGTACGCACGTTGAAGTGACGAACGTGGCGAGAGTGATGTTCGATGAACTGTTCTTCGAAGGAAGAGCGCCTGAAGTATGATGTCGTACGGATCACTGTTCTATAGATTACCTGGAAAAGACGGCACTCCGAACTGCGTACCGCCACGCTCACGAGTTACGAGACACCTAAGGTAGCATTTTTCCCTCGCGCGACATTAATGAACGGATTATGAAAATAAAGTGGTAGCAGTGATCCCAGCCTTTATTTAGTAGTTGAGGGGTACAGGAGCTGCGACTGGTTGTACTGGTGTTTGGCGGGTGCGGGAGAAGCGGCAGCAGAATTGCGGTGTGCGCCCAGTACTGAGGGAGCAGGCGAGGCGCGCGCCGATCAGCGGAATGCGGGCGGGCGAGCGCGCTGGCGCCGCGTTCTTTGCGCCTCGCCTCGCCTCGCCTCGCCGCCGCGCGCCCCGCTCCCTCGCGCCGGCGACGCCGCCCGCCCGCGCCGCGCAGCGGCCGACATTCCAGCGCGCGTGCCGTCGCGGCGCTCGGCGCCGAAATGACCACCCGAAAATCCCCGCCCCGCCGCGCCGCCGGCCCAATCTTCATATGCGAATTCCGGACCCGCCGGCAGCCGGCGAGGCATTCGCGATTGCACGCGCGGAATTTCATCACGGACGAAGTGTGCGTGCGCCAGCGCCGGCCGGCCAAGTTTGCTTTGCGAGGGGCGCAGCCGCGGCCGGGGGCGGGGGCGCGCAAAATGGCGGCCCTGCGCCGGCGCCATCTCGCGCCAAATTCATTTACTCTTCCTCCGCGTGTGGTCACCTACGCTTCTTGTGGCTGCCCTCTGTCCGCACCTTAATACTGTCTCGAGAGCTGCAGTCGCTCGTGTGTTGCGAGCGAGCCCGCTTTCTCCTCTCGGAGATAATGTCTCGTTGTAATACTATTCCCTCTTGTACTCTGAGCTGAAATGCCTCTTATTACATTCGGAGGCTAGCTTTCCAAATGACACGCGTAATTTCAGTGCAAGAGGGAATGTGCTTTTACCCGCAGATATTTGCGACGATCGCACTTTTGACTTTCATAGCCAAAGTACTAGACCTCTTTCATTCGAATCTAGCGAGATGCGCAGTGGCGAAGCATTGAACTCGCAGGAGAGAGAACGCACTTACAGATTCAGCTTATCAAATTCCGGGACGCCTTTCCTCTCCTTCTCTAATCCGGGGTTACGTTGCTTGGTCGTCGGCGTGACCTTAAACTCTAATATTCCTTCTCTCTTTTACCCGATCTTGGCATTCGCATTTTAGATTATCTTTGAATCAGTCAAGGGACAGTAGTTTCGCACTCCTCTGCGGTGCACAGCTCGTACAGTAGGTTCTTGTCGGTAAAATTTGAAATCGCAAACAATTGAACAAGTGACACAATCCTGCTACTACGCAGTGAAGTGTAAACGTCCGCAGCTCTTGGTCGTGCGGTAGCGTTCTCGCTTCCCACACCCGGGTTCCCGGGTTCGATTCCCGGCGGGGTCAGGGATTTTCTCTGCCTCGTGATGACTGGGTGTTGTGTGCTGTCCTTAGGTTAGTTAGGTTTAAGTAGTTCTAAGTTCTAGGGGACTGATGACCATAGATGTTAAGTCCCATAGTGCTCAGAGCCATTTGAACCATTTGAAGTGTAACCAGGCATGTAAACACAGAGGCGTTGTTGTGACTGCATTCGCATTATTCTGTGGCGAGACTGTCAACAGATAAACAAATACGCATCAAACTGGAGACATACAGTTACAAATGGAGACACTGAGTTTGAGCAACATTTTATAGCGAAACATTATCGAAGACACCGTGCTGCGAATTTTTTCAGGGACCACGTTGACAAATTATAGACAGCTGCTAACTGCGAATCGGCTTTGAATACATTGAGCGAAAGATTTGTTTACTACTAGATTCCCAAACAGAATAATGAATATTGTTTCAGCAACGGCAGCCAAAGTTGTAACGCACAACTAGTGTACGAAATAATCCGGCGCGTTAAGCATGTGCGCAACATTTACAATACGGTCATATGATGACTCTAAATATGGTTCTAAGCACTATGGGACTTAACATCTAAAGTCATCAGTTCCCTAGAACTTAGAACTACTTAAACCTAACTAACCTAAGGACATCACACACATCCATTCCGGAGGCAGGATTCGAACCTGCGACCGTAAGAGCAACCGGCCTCGTATGATGGTTCGTAAGATATTTTCGGTATCATTAATAGAAGACATCCGTTCAAGTCATCAGCCGAGCAGACGATTCCTGTTTAACGCGCAATGGATTATACAGTAAGTAAATGGCAGATAACATGGAGACAGAAATTACTGTTAGAAGTCAACGAAATTCCATGCTCGCATTAGGCAGTTAAACTGATAAACTCACTGAGAAGCAGAGATGATTTCGAATACAAAAATTTGACGACCATTGGCAGTCACCATTATAGTGAACTACGAGCGCACACAGCTTCTTTCAACTGCTATCCTAACTATAGTGCCTTTATTAGTATACGAAGGGCGACACGGAAGAAAATTTCAGTGATTGTCGTTCGAAGTAAAAGCTGCAATTATTAAGTAGATTCATTCTTTAGCGTCATAAAGTTTTTATCGTTTGCGTATTTTAATACTTTTTGTGAAAAAGCCGAAGTTGTAGCATAAACAGTAATGATGGAATCAAATGTAGATGCCTATAAAATACGGGAGAGAGAGAGACAGAGAGAGAGACGAGGAATAGATAGTTGTTCCTTTACTGACAAACTATCGTACAAGTTGGCGTGTTGTTATGTGGCTTTAATAATAAAACGACGGCCATGGCTCGACGACGAGAAAAAAAAAAGTTTCAAATGTCTCTGAGCACTATGGGACTCAACATCTGAGGTCATCAGTCCCCTAGAACTTAGAACTACTTAAACCTAAGTAACCTAAGGACATCACACACATCCAAGCCTGAGGCAGGATTCGAACCTGCGACCGTAGCGGTCGCGCGGTTCTAGACTGAAGCGCATAGAACCGCTCGGCCACATCGGCCGGCGACGAGTAAAGGTCTCGATGATTCGATATGCGACACTAGTGCCGATTATCACCGACCTAAAACTGTAGCTTGACCACTTAACTTACAAGACCGAACCTGCAGAATAAAAGCCATACCTCAAACTATTTGCCGGTATGTATACTTTCTCCAGACGAAAAGATGGTACCTGATTGTGAAGGCATACTGAGATTGTTTTGACGTAAGGATGGCTTTTATTATAAGTGACGCAACAGAAGAATATTGGCGTACCCGCCGCGATAGCCGTGCGTGGTAGAGCGCCGCTACCGGGACGGGGAGGTGCACCGGCCTCAAATAAATCCTCCCTGCAGATAAACGACGAGGTTCGGCCTGGATGTGCGTTTTAAGCGGTTTCCCACGTCGCATTAGGTGAATACTGGGCTGGCACCCAAGTCCCGCCTGAGTTACTCGATTCGCAAACGTTTAGTACACTTCCGCTCACATTCACATGGGTGATACTAGACGCAGGCAATTGATATAACACATACTCCGTCCCGGGGAATGACGGGGTGGCGACAGGGAGGGCATGGGGTCATCTCTTAAATTAACCGCGCCAAATTCCGTTAATAATAATAATAATAATAATAATAATAATAATAATGACCCGTGCCGATGCGGGAAAAGGCACAAGATAAAGAAGAAGGCAGAACTTTGCCGTGATACCTGAAGAGGATCAAAAGATCGAAAGTGGTTGTAAAGAAGGGATTATTTTATCAACGACCCTTGGCGGTTTTACGACATGCTGTAGAACACCACCCCCACAAAACATTTGCGAACGTGCAGACGCTATGGTCGGTTGTGGTTAGCAGCTGATTGCTGTGCGTCTGCCGTAATGCTGCTGAGATGTTCACATTTTTTTTAATTGCTACAATTTTATCGACTGTTCCTTCCGTTAACATAGGCATGCTTACGTGAGAAGAGCGAGGTGAAACGTGGCACGGCCAGCGGGCCGCGGATGCGCTTTCTTGGGATCAGAGGCCACGGCCGGGCCTCGGTCCACCCCCACCCCCCTCCCCTGCCGCGGCGGGGTATTTTTATTTGATAGCGTCAGCAGAGGCGCCGAACAAGGGCGGCTGATTGCGCGCTAAGCTATGCTGTTTCAGCCCCGGGCCGTCCTCCTTCGCTGCCAATCGGCACCGCATCAATTACTCTGCGTGCCCGCCGCCACTGTGCCCCTCCTAGCGTCCCGTCCCTCTACACTGACGCATCCCGCGAGTTTCTCTAGCGGGTGTCTCTTCTCAGACACATTCGTTACAGACCCCGTTTTAAATTGCACGCACTGCATTTTAATTTTCTATTATATACCGAGTCAGCCAGAAAAATGTATACGCACTTTAACGGAGACGCGCACAGTGGTCGCGCGGTTTGAGGCGCCATGTCACGGATTGCGCGGCCCCTCCCGTCGTCGGTTCGAGTCCTCCCTCGGGCATGGGTATGTGTGTTGTTCTTAGCGTAAGTTAGTTTAAGTGGCCTGTACGTCAAGGGAATGGAGACCTCAGCAGTTTGGTCCCTTAGGAATTCACACACCTTTGAACTTTAAGGAACGAAAAGTATTACTTACGTGTTTATTTTACGTTTAATAATTGATCACACACGTTGTAGACATGGTTACTGTAACTTAACTCCGCCCGAACAGGCGATGGAGGCCGAACGGTACCGACCGGCCGCCGTGTCATCCTGAGCCCACAGGCGTCACTGGATGTGGATATGGAGGGGCATGTGGTGAGCTGTATGTCAGTTTACGAGATCGGAGCCGCTACTTCTCAATCAAGTAGCTCCTCAGTTTTCCTCACAAGAGCTGAGTGCACACCGCTTGCCATCAGCGCTCGGCATTGTCATCAGCGCTCGGCAGACCGGATGGTCACCCATGCAAGTGCTAGCCCAGCCCGACAGCGCTTAACTTTGGTGATCTTATCTCCAGGCGAAGTTCCTCCAGCGTGCGTGGCTTACGTCGCTAGACGTTATCTTTCACAGTTCCCCACAAGTAAAAGTCCATAGGTGTTAGATCTGGCGACCGTGGAGGGAACTCAATGGGCCCTCTTCGTCCAATCCAAAGCCCCGGAAAATTGTCATCCAGGGTGTGGCGCCCCGTCCTGTTGGTAGAAGACCTCTTCATCAGCGCACGTATATCTGGCAAAATTGATGTGCGTGACATTTCCAGGTACACTTCTCCAGTGTCAGTAGCATCAGAGAAAAAGGGTCCTACTGAGCCCCTAGGTGATATTCCACACCACACTTGAACACCTGGTAGATTGACTGCTTCAGCCACATATACATGTGGATTTTCCGGTGCTCAGTACACACTGTTATGCCGATTCACGGTTCCATTACGTTTAAATTGTGCGTCACTCCACACTATCGTCGTAACAAATTGTTCGTCATCAGTTACCATTTGCCAATACCATTCGCAAAATTGCATTCGGCGATCAGGATCGGAATCATTAATCGCGTGCAGTAATCGTGGATTGTAAATTTTCCACTTTACAGCTCTTAGAATTCTTCGTACACTTGCACTTCTAACCCCCATTTTCGTGCATATTGCGCAGCAGACTTCTGTGGAGAATTAACAAACGTTTCCAACACGAGAGCCGACCAAGCAGGACTTGTACGCTGTCTTCCTCATGTTCCTCTGTGAATATCATAAATCGTTCTATGCAATTCAAACTTGTCAGTGATGCGTTTAATTGTTAGGCGGGTAGGTGGTTGAGTTTCAAACTCCCCTCCTCCACTGACGTTTCACTTCAACGGCATTATCAAACTTCAAAAACAATTTCACAATACATTTTCGTTGCTCGAATGTCAAGCGTGCTCCATCCATCTTGTTTTCTCAATACCGAGATGAAAGTACTAACATCTGTTGAGCCAAAGACCATACAACACCACCGTAGCTCAAATCGAACGACAATATCGATACCTCGATAGATCCTGACAAAATCTTACACATTTTTCTGGCGGACCCTGTACTTTAGAGGTATTGTCACAGTTCCTGTATGAGACTACTTTGGGATCGAACTTTCTCGCAATATAATGATATTTTTACCTTGAGGGTAGGAGACTTTAAATTGTTTTTATTCTCAATATTCGCGTCAAAGTACACAGATAACAGTAGACATTCAGTGAGATAACGGAGAAAGATTTTAGGGTGAGAGTCCCCATTCGTCCGCGTCGGAGGTTCGAGTCCTCCTTGGGGCATGGGTGTGTGTGTTGTCAATAGTGTAAGTTAAAGTTAGAATAAGTAGTGTGTGGTCTTAGGGACCGATGACCTCAGCAGTTTGGTTCCATAAGACCTTACCACAAATTTTTCTCCATTCGTCATACACTAGCGGCGGTGGTGTAATGGTACACCAAAATTGAGTTCAGTAAAAGTAAGGCCTGTAAATAAAGCTAGAAGTGTCGTTCCAACTACATAAGGTATATAGTAGCGAAGACAATCATTTTTCTCGCCCCAAATTTATTCTAAAATGTATCTTTTATTTCTCTTCGTTTGTGCACATGTATCTTGCGATCATTCGAATATGTTTTACAGTTATCACCAATCAGAGGTATGTGATAAATATCGTGTTTTTGAGTGCCAGAAATATTAATCCACCTAATTCTTCTAAATAATTATGCTAATGTAAATTTGCGATACCTATTTGCAGTCGAGCAGGAACTTGCTCTGTGAAATGACACCGACTTCATGTAGTCTCAGTTCGTCAGAAATTAATGGTCTTTTGATACAGTTTGCGATAGACGCTCCAATTCCTACCATAGGTTGGTACTCGAATCGTAGTTCTGAATGGGGCTGTGCGAAACACTATAGAGAGTTATTCTAAATCAGTTACATAAAAGTGACACTAAATTACGCAGGAGATTGCCTCACTTGATGTAACTTATTCTCAGTTCTGGAATTGACAGAACGGCAAGTTTCTTTCTGTAAATGTTCCATGTGGCTGTCACACGACAGATAATCCATTAACGAAATTTTTACCCAGAATGTACGAGAGCCTACGAGCCATGGGCGACCATAACCTTTCTCTCGAGGTGCCACGCAAACTGTTTACACAAACTTGCCATACCATGCTGTTATAGTCTTTGCCTGAAGGTGGAGCTTTGTGATACCTGTACTCCGTTCTGAAGCGTCTTTTTACAATAGTTGGTGACTTAAGTTTGTGGCACCGCAGGCAACTATTAACACGTTCCGCACCGCTGTACGTGCACATTGTTGGTGCGATCACGCAGTTTACGCATAACGAGCGAATGGAGCGACATCTGAAGCGTACAATTGAAACACGAGGTCACGGCACGAGGCATGAACAACTTCCGGGTAAAATCAGTCACTGCTTTCGAAATTATGTGCTGTTACTTTTAAGTAACTAATTTGGAAAAAACCTGTTCTTCAGTGAGATCAGCTGCTAATTCTCTAAGTAGAAGAAGGAAATTGCTAGATTAATGCGCCTGTTTGTGCATCATCCATTCAGAACTGTAGTGCCTTTCGTATGACGTTGTGGGTGAATGGGGGACTGGGGGGGGGGGGGTGTTCCTGGACACGTGACTATTTTTTTAAAGATGGAAATGTCTTGTAACTGCACTGACAATTTCAGTGTTATTTAATATGATAGCGCTACCAAAAGAATCAGTGTGGCTCAATGATTTGGTGTGTAGGTGCAAAAGTACAAGAGCAATGTCTGTGGTTTGATCCCCATCAGATGTAGGACATTTTTCTGTCACTGATTGCTTCTTTCATCTCTGGCAATGATTTGCTGATGTGAAAAATATCAGATTCCACCGTCCTACGGAGTCGACGTTAACTGTAGGTCCCGCTGTAAGTAGTTGGGTCGGAGAAAGGCAAGCACATACCACCTCCACTAGGATGAAGCATATAAGAACACCGTGGCGTTCAAACTAACGTTCGGCTGGAGGTTTTAATTTGGCGAAAATAAAATAGCTCATTGGTCTTATTGAGGTCAGACTAACTCAACAGAATGGAGGCAACGCGTCAGAAGGCAATCAGACGACCGTAGGTGTTTTATTCAGCTCGAAGTAAAGTGGTTTGGGACTACTATCCAGTGTCTGCCATGGCTACGAAGTCGGCATAGGATGGTAATAGTTTGGGTAAAGCTCATAGGAAAACGGATGAGGCATGAAAGGCGAATCTGCTGTCGGAGAACACTGATGTATAAGTGCACTGAACCACTATTAGATGCCGTGTCCAATATTTCCACTGCCGCCCACTTACACGCTATGTGATTAAAAATACCCGTACACCCCAAAAACATACGTTTTTCATGTTAGGTACATTGTGCTGCCACCTACTTCCAGGTACTCCACATCAGCGACCTCAGTAGGTATTAGATATCGTGAGAGAGCAGAATAGGGCGCACCGCGGAACTCAACGGACTTGGAACGTGGTAAGGTGATCGGATGTCATGTGTCATACGTCTGTAAGCGAGATTTCCACACTCCTAAACATCCCTTGGCCCACTGTTCCGATGTGATAGTGAAGTGGAAAGTGAAGGGACATGTACAGCACAAAAGCGTACAGGCCGACCTCGTCTGTTGATTGACAGAGACGGCCAACAGTTGAAGAGGGTCGTAGTGTGTAAAAGGGAGACATCTATCCAGATCATCACACAGGAACTCCAAACTGTATCAGGATCCACTGCAAGTACTAAGACAGTTAGGCGGAAGGTGAGAGAACTTTGATTTCATAGTCGAGCGGCTGTTCATAAGCCACACATCACGCCGGTAAATGCCTTGCTGTAAGGAGCGTAAACATTGGACGATTGAACAGTGGAAAAACTTAGTGTGGAGTGACGAATCACGGTACACAATGTGGCGATCCGATGGCAGGCTGTGGGTATTGTGAATGAATGCCCGGTGAACATCTGCCAGCGTGTGTAGAGCCAACAGGAAAATTCGGTGGCGGTTGTGTTATGGTGTGGTCGTGTTTTTCGTGGAGGGGTCTTGCACCAGATGTTTTGCGTGGCACTGTCACAGCACTGGGCTGAATTGATGTTCTAAGCACCTTCTTGCTTCCCACTGTTGAAGAGCAATTGGGGGGGCGATTGCGTATTTCAACACGATCGAGCACCTGTTCATAATGCACGGGCTGTGGTGGAGTACTCCGAGAAGAATGGGCTGCCATTCCCCAAGAAACCTTCCAGCACCTGATTGAACCTATGCCTGCGAGAGTGGAGCTGTCATCAAGGCTAACGGTGGGCCAACACCACATTGAATTTTATCATTACCGACGGAGGGCTCCACGAACTTGTAACTCATTTTCAGCCAGGTGTCCGGACACTTTTGATCACATAGTGTATCTCGCTTAGGGTTCAAGATAGTGAGATAAGAGAAAGTAGCGCGTACTCAGCTCAGAATAACAAAGTAATTGATTGTTGCAGCTGTAGCTGTTGTGTAAGCAACTAACCGTTAACCAGAGGACGAACTTGATTGCATCTGTGTTGAGTTCACCCGTTGGCATTTCGCTTTTGTTCAACAAAACCCGGTTGCAGCAGTAAGCTGCGGACGACAGTTGCGGCCGCTGACGCAAATGTTGTGATGCGTTTTTGTTGCGTGCTTCGTTTGTCTGATTTCTTATTATTTTACGCAACACAAATATCTCGCGCTGGAAGTGGAGGTAAACAGAATAGCTGTAAGTTTATTATGATCCTTGGAGGAGAAGCCAGTGGGGAAAGGCGTGGACATACCTGCTGCGGAACCGACAGATAGTCAGAAGACAGAAGCAGGAGGAGGACAAGAAGTCAGCCTTTCGCTGTGCTCCTACACTTTCTTCAGATCACACCAAAACCGCTCACTGCAAAGTCTTGTGAAACTGAAGGTGCTCATGTTTTTTATGCACGGCGTTCCTCAATAATACATAGCCCTATTTTGTTTTCTATACGTGTGTACATGAAATCTGATGTTCTAGCTTTGGTTACATAAATACTCTAATATTAAGGCGTGTGCTTTCATGTCCAGTTCTCATTTCTGTATTCTCTTTTGCCTGTAATTGATATGTCAAAATTCCTTTGTTATACGTATTGAACTTAACGCCGAAATTGTATAGCAGTTGTTCGAACGTTAGTGATTTCTCCGTGTACATCATTTTATATTTTTACCAAGCTGTTACAGTACGGTCCAATGAACCCAAGGCAAAGCTGTTGCCACTTCAGCCATGTTGGCGAACGGACAACATCTGTCCCTTACAAGCTCTTTTTTTATGATCCCGATATAATCGTTCTTCCCCGGCTGGTTATGCGAATGGAATCTGCTGTACAGTAGCCTGCTGAGGGCACGACTAACGTTGACAATGCTGTTATATAAAATGTTCATAACCGACGAAAGTATTTGATAAACTATCGCCACGTCAGAACAAAGTTCCATTACCGAACGACCCACCTGATTCGTATAGTTAGGGTTTTTGACTGCCGAGGTTACCTCTCGCATGTCGGTTGCGATTGAGCGGACACGTTTCATTGTTACACCTGCCGCGGCGTTGTCGGTCGCCGAAGCCTCTGGAGCTGGCGTTGCGGCACTCGGTATGCAGCGACGGGCACCGGGTGCAGGTTTTGGGTGGAGGCGGGTGCGCGCTGGTGGACGGAGGCCGGGCCGGCCGGCGCCGCGGCCCCGCCCGTCAAAAGGAGCGGCCCGGCCCTACACCTGAGTTCCTTCCGGCGCTTTGAAGTTATTCTCAGAGGTTTTAAAGCGGCCACCCGCACAAGGTCCGCTGGCGCGCATCCTTCTGCTCCTTCTGGCAAAGGCCCGGCTCGCGCGTCTCGAGGCGGAGGCGCCGAGCCGCCACCGGGCAGTGGCCGCCGGCCGTCGCGCCGGCTCGCTGACCCGGCTGCGCCTGCGGAGGAGTCCGGCAGCACGAGCACGGCTGGCTGGGCGCCGCGCGCACGCCTCGCCTCGCCTCGCCTCTGGCGAGGGGGGCCAGGTGTCACACCCGCCGGTCGCGAAAACGTTTCTGGAAGCCTATATGGCGTCGCAGGGCTCCATGCCCAGACTCTGAAGATCGAGAAAATCAAATGGGCTGATTAGATCACCAAGGATGGAATGTATTGTGAGGCGCTGAAATCAATAGTACACAAATGCGCCGATAGGAGAATGACTACAGGAAGACCACGACTGAAGCTGGTACGTCAAACTGTAAATATGTCGTCTGTAGCTGCTCTACTGAATGGGGAAAAAAAAGTCAGGAGGACGTCAAGACTGTGTATCTGTTGCCAACTAAGTGTCGGATTCAGCAGTCGAGGAGGGGGTACTACAGCTGTCTGTTCGGTAGAAATGTACTGTGGGAGCCAAGTGTCTGAAAACGGATAATTAGAACGCGGCAGAATATTGCCGAGTGTCTTTGTGGGCACTTCTGCGTACTGTACACCGTTTGATCACTACTGGATAATTGCAGCAATTACTGCCTGCGATGACGTGTACAGCTAAAGACGTGTGGACCTCCGCCCACGATTCGTCGTGTTTTTATTTTTACTTTACATTTAACGCGTGGCTCACATGTGACATTTAATCGTGTTTAGGTCTTCGCTTTAAACTTTACCTTTCTCTGTGACTTGAATAGTTCTTTATTCCTGTCTGCTGTCAGGATTATATGTACCTCCACGCCTGATTCTCCAAAGTATCGATCTGCCACGAATAAAACGCATCTCAGTGTTTATGACGTGTTATCTCCTGGAGTATGGTCGTATAATGACATAATTTTGTAGATATGTTCAGTGGTATATGTGAATCCTGTCAGTAAGATGTGTTATGAATAGAGGAACTAATAAATTAAAACGTCATACATGACGCTCTCAAGTTTTACTACATGAACACCAGAAACGGTAGTAAGCAATTAACTTTTTTGCTTTCATTAGTTTTGTCGTGGGTGTCGCGAGAAAAACCTGTGAAAATGTTTGAAGTGATGTCTAAAATTTGTTTTAAATTGCTGAGTGCTCTCATTCTAAATACTGAATAAATATAGTCTGGGTGATTCGCACAACGTCAATTACGTTGCCTCAAGAACTATACAGAGTTTCTAGCATTAGACTTTTTGTGTTAAATCTTTAACGTCTTAATCAGTACATAATGACAGAATTTTAAATTCTTCAATTCGCTCAGTAATTATTTGAAAACTTACAAAAGTATAATTTTTGTTGCTCATGGAAGCCGTTACCTAGGAAACCTGCAACTGGGACTGGATGACCGTTTTAGACGTTTAATGATACGGATGAATAGCGATTTCAATCGACGATAAGAAATAAATATGGAGGCATAAATGTAGGTTGAAAAATTTCAGCAGAATGTTTAACGTTCTTCAACTCTATATTTGATTGCGGGGACTTGAAGACGGTAGTGATCGACTGAAATCGTTATTGTAACCTGCTATCTAAGATTAGGACAAAGATGGTCTTCAAATATTCCTCGATCACTATCATGCACCTCAGTAACGGTGTCACATTTCGGCCTCCTCGTGTTTGGGTGAGTGAGGAAGTAAAGGCATACCTGCTCCATAATATTGTTGAAACCAATCTTTCAGTCGGTAACAGTTTTACTTCTTAATTGCTCTTGTGATATCTTATTAAGTATATTAGTTAATGTGATTTAACTGTGGCGAGAAACACAGTGTAAGGAGAATTGCCCTTGGTAACCTTTTTACCGACAGTATGTACCAGACCACGAAAGCGGAGACATCGACGTCTATAGTAATAAAAATAAAATCATCATTTTCTGATTTAAATACTGCTAGTCGCAGCAACGAAGTATGCAGGTAGCGTAGCGAATCTTTGATAGGACGTGCGGAAACAAAGGTAGTAACGTCACGACCGCGGTGGTGCTCGTGGCAGTGAATGCAGCAGTTTCTTGTGTGCAGTGCTCGACGGGGGCGCGGCCGCTGAGTGCGGAACGTGAAAAAGGCTGCCTGCCGGCAAGAACCGCCTCGGTACCTGTTGTGACGTATTGATGTTTGGGGGCGGCGCCGACAGCGGCTGTCAGGCGCAGCGCGCGCCTGCCAATTAGCAGTTTTTGGCCCGCCGGCCGCCCGGCCCGGATAAATTAACTGATTATAGCGGCGGCGGAACGCGCGCCGTTTGAAGCCGCCGCTGGCTCGCGCTTTGACGCGGCGCGGCGCGCGTGCCACAAACACGCCACGTCTCTGGCTGCGAGCCGCGGGCTTTTCTGCGGACGCGGGCGGCCGGGAGCGCTGAAAGTGACCGGCCCGCAGCAATACCTGGCCGTCGCAGGTCCGCCAGCCTACTTCGTGTTCCTTGCAAGTTTTGTAGCTTCCAGTACGGAACGAATATCGAAAACAAAACAGGCGTGTATTGCAAACAGGTGCGCTCGCGTGTGGAGCTGATGTGATTTACGAGGCTACCTGTCTGCTCCTGGTGGTGTGTTCGAGTAATCGCACTGCAGTCCTACACACTGAGATCCCAGCAAAGTAACTGCTACTTATTTTCTGCAGAAGGTAATTTTCCCGTCCCAAAAATTATGGTAATTTAAGAAAATACCACCAGATAAACAAAAACAGTCCAGCCGTGGTAGGCATGTACTGTGTTACCTGAGCTCTGTACTGAGCGAGACTCGTGTAACGACGAACACCTAACATATTACCTGTGTGACAGTTGCTTAGCATAATAGCTCCTCTGGGACAGCGAATCGGATGTTGAGGCGACGTGACATGTTACTGTTATTGAGAATGAACTTTTGGTAAATAAGGAGTTAACTGAAACGAAACGTCTAATCAGGAGCATCAGCTAAAGTAACATCTTTCTGAGAAAAGTGCTCGAATAGTTTCTCCCATAGAGAAGGCAAGGGAGCGGCCACGGGTATGACAACGGGAAGCAGTTGTTGACGATGTGATGAGTGGAAAACAGTTTCAAGAAGCAGACTGGCGCAAGAGGGAAGGTGGAATTTGGGAAGCGAGAAGTAGCGAAAGCAGCAAAACATTCGCTTATTTATGAACGAGTATTGCAGTCTGCCTAACCGCTAGGGTAAATAGCTACATTACTGGCTTCGTGTCCGCCTCCGGTAGCTGAGTGGTTGTTCGGTCAAAGGGCTAGCTGCCCTCTGTAATAAAAAAACTGAGTTAATGGATCAACAACGAACTGAAACGGGTGTCTTTCGACGTCCGCCCAGAGCAGATACAACGAACGAAAACGAACAAAATGAGATAAAAAAAAGTGGTTAGCACGCGGGATTACTACACGTAAGGACGTAGGTTCGCGCACAGATGGGTGCAAAAAATTTTGCCGGCACGGTGGCTCAGCGTGTTCGGTCAGAGGGCTAGCTGCCCTCTGTAATAAAAAACTGAGTTAATCGATCAACAACGAACTTAAACGGATGTCTTACGACGTCCGCCCCGAGCAGATGCAACGAACAGAAGCGAACAAAATGAAAAAGTAGTCAGTGCGACAGAATGTCAATCCTAAGGGTCCAGGTTCGATTCCCGGCTGGGTCGGAGATTTTCTCCGCTCAGGGACTAGGTATTGTGTTGTCCTAATGTACATCATTCCATCCCCATCGACGCGCAAGGTGCCGAAGTGGCGTCAAATTGAAAGACTTGCAATCGGCGAACGGTCGACCCGACGGGAGGCCCTAGCCACACGACATTTATTTTACTGGCTTCGTGGAATACAATAACTGTTGACCAACCATTGATCAAAGCTATACGGTTACAAAATCATGCCTCATCTTTGCGTTTCTGAATTATTATTGATATTATTTTACAACGATATACTGACTTAAATTGGTAAGCGTTGGCCGAAGTACTGCAGCACGGTCGTTAGTTTTGACTTTGATGAGGTCTCTGCTAAATTGTTGGGCGGGAAAAGATAATGTAGAAGTATTTTTCACGATGTTTGTATGATTTTGTGAATCTTTTGTGACACAATTTTGTCATGTGCATTCGATAGGTGACGTGTCTCACACACACACACACACACACACACACACACACACACACACACTCACTCACTCACTCAGTCACTCTTACTGAGTCTGATAGACGTCTCCAGCTATCAAGTTGCAGAAACAAATTGCTGCATACCAGTGATTCATTAAAAAGTTTTGTACCGTCATTCACTAAAAAGCTTTGTACCATAACTCATACGCTGATATCTCGAGATAACCGCTCTGTTGACTATCACAACCAAGTACACCACTCGGATTGAGTTTCATTGCGTAGTACTGCCTCTCCTTCCCGAAGTGTACCTGCGGGATAAAACTAGCTGTAAAACGGCCTGGTTTACACGACCGCTTTCCGTTCTCAAAGACAAAAACATGCAAGAAAGACATAATGAGGAACTACGCAAGTACTGTCTTCAAGCGTAGCCGGTAATGGTTATGCTCAGTGTTGTGGTAAGACACATTGTGTGTGTTTTTCCCAAACCTACTTTCCCTGAAGTCGGCAATCGCAAACTTGTATTGCTGCGCATATGAAGCTGTACATTCCTTCTGTTGCTATGTGTTTAGCGTGTGTCTGATAGTGAAGCGAGCTACATATTTTCGGATATCCACTCGTTCCCTTGGGGAAGAGTCATTTAACAGCCCCCTCGTGCTTTTTCTGCGACGAAGAAGAGGGTTGAGCAGAAACACGCTAATTACGTGTTGCACGCGCCGCAGCCAGGTGAGCGGCTGCTGACGCCGCAGGCCGCTTGTACGCTCGCAAGGAAAACACTGCGCCCTTGTCGGCAGCCAAAGCCGCCGGCCGGGGCTGGTTGCACAGCGCGTCTTTTCAAGGTGTTAAGTATTTTTCTCTCTCCTCTCTCTTTTTTTTCTGGGTCGCGGGTTCCGGGACTGGGGAGGGGACGTTCCCTGTAGCGTGTGATCTCAGCAGGAGGCTGCTCCGGGTTAGGGAGGAGGAGGGGGGGGGGCGTGTGGAGGAAAAGCGGGATAGAGTGATTTGCATATAGATTCGGCGGGTCGGTGGGGGCGCGCGGGGGCGGAGGCGGGCGCGGGGAGGCCCTAGTTAGTCGGCGGCGCTAGAGAGGGCAGGGCAGGGCCAGTGCGAGAGCGAGCGGGGGAGGCAGGCGCCGCCTCGCCCCTGAGTAGTAGATAGAGCAAGTGAAGCGAAAATCTGATTTGCGCACACGCTCAAAGCCCCGGGAGGGCGGCGCGCTTTGATCTCGCCGCCGGCGCCGGCACCCGCGCCCGCGCCACCCCCGCCGCCCCCCCTCCCCTCCCGCCCCCGGCCGGCAGCCGACGCCGGCCCGGACCGCCCGCCTCTTTCCAATTGCGTCGTCGCCCGCCAGCGCCCGGCGCCGCCGCCGCCGCTGATAAATATGCTACCGGCAGCCGCCTCGCCGGACGACCAATTCTGCATCAGCGCTCCAAAAATGTACGCACCACCTCTTCTGCGCGTCCCGTCGGTTACAACTTGTCCGCGCTCGCATAATAATGAGGAGCGTCTCTCTCCCTGCCCTACACCTGGTCAGCTTGGAAATGTGCCATGAGAACATTCCTAGTAGCAGCGCTCAGCTTGACTATGCGTATCGGCACTGTAGAGTAGTAAACAAGTACCCATACTCGGATCAGGTACGCTAGTAGACGATGTTTTATAAGTAGCCTATTGTCGTACTCGAAGGCTAAACGTTGGCTGCGGAATATCATTGCTCTACGCGATATGTACAAATGCTGGGTCTCGGCCCGAAATCAGTCATCGACTGATTAAAAATGTAAAATTTGCACCTTTTAACTGGTTTTTCGTTCTATTTGTCAGTCCGTTACTGTTTATCGAGATCAA
Source organism: Schistocerca nitens (assembly GCF_023898315.1). Taxonomy (NCBI): domain Eukaryota; kingdom Metazoa; phylum Arthropoda; class Insecta; order Orthoptera; family Acrididae; genus Schistocerca; species Schistocerca nitens. The sequence continues at coordinate 294,943,891 of NC_064615.1, read as the reverse complement.
CGTTTCTTTTCTCTTTTCACGGCATGTTGCAAGTATTTCCCCTTCTGTTATCAGCTCACGTGGAATGTAAGTGTAAACCAAGCCATTTGTAGACATTTCCTACGTTTAGGGTTAATGTGACAAACACTGTAATGAATGCCATTCACATTGTCTTTGCAGAAGATTACAACTTGATTCCACTTTTTTTTTCAGGATAACTACTACATAGTAGCTATCGTCATGGTTGTTCATTGTGAACTATCGTCTCAAACACTAAAGATTTTTTATTTGCTGTTATTTCATATTATCTTTAGTCTGTATATTCTATACTAAAAGCCGTTGTTTAACGTTGTTACCAAAAATCTCGAAAATTACTTGACCAATTTGAACCAAACGTGCTACATACATCACTTACTGTCTAGAAATGACCGCTGTGGAGTAAGTACCATCAGCCTATGAAAAGGCTGGGGGTGGGGATGAAAAATTATTGTAGTACATGACACGCGAATAACCTTAGTTTAGCCATCCAGTATTTGAGAATGAGAGCACTTAGTGACTTGGAACAAATTTTGCGCAATGAAAGGAGATGAAGTTTCTCGCCTACTACATTCTCGCTGTTTGTATATCGAAACTGCCGCACGAAGCATGTCGTTTTACTTTATTACTTCTTCACTAAGGATTGTATTCATGACACGTATTTCAGACAGTATTCACAAATGCCACTGAATGTACGAGAAAAGCCGGCCGGAGTGGCCGTGCGGTTCTAGGCGCTACAGTCTGGAACTGCGAGACCGCTACGGTCGCAGGTTCGAATCCTGCATCGGGCATGGATGTGTGCGATGTCCTTAGGTTAGTTAGGTTTAAGTACTTCTAAGTTTTAGGGGACTGATGACCTAAGTAGTTAAGTCCTATAGTGCTCAGAGCCATTTGAACCAATTTTTTGCACGATAAAAATTATGTCATTGTACGACTCATAGTTCCGGAGATATGACGTCATGGACACTGAGATACGTGGGAAACAGGTGCATCATGTACGATGTTTTAATTTATCACTTCGTTACTGCTAACTCTATTCGCAATATATTTTGCAGACAGTAGCCAAATGTACCACTGGATGTTCCTCCAAAATTTATGTCATTGTACTGCACATAGTTCAGGAGGTACGGCGTCATAAACATTAAGGTTCGTGAAAATGTAACTGCAGGGCTAAATCCGTGAACTATGTTTGATACGTGCATACGCGGGCAAAGCCGCGGGTAAAAAGCTCATCCTAAACCCCTGGAACAATTTCAGCCGAATTTGGGCCAGTAGCGTTCTGTTGGGGTGAGCGTGATAACGTGGAGCGAGAGAAAGGAGATGGACAAAGTGCGTAGGTGAACGAGGAGACGAACACAGATGGGGGGGGAGGAGGAGATAGAAAAGGGGGAGGGGAAGTGGGGGAGAGAGAGAGAGAGAGAGAGAGAGGTATGAGATGACGAGATGGGCAGAGAAAGAAGAGATGAACAGAGGGAGGGGGAGGTGAAGGTGGACAGAAAAAGGGATTGGGGTAGGAGACGGATAAGAAGACACAGAGGAGGAAATGGACAGAGAAAGGAAAGGGGATGAGCTGAAAAGTGAGAGGGGAAGAGGAGACGGGCGGAGGGTGGGGGAGGAGGGGATGGACATAGGGGGAGGGTGCGGAATGTGATGGACAGACAGAGGCCTAATAGAAGAATGTAATAAATACATACCGGGTACTCAGCTAGTAAATATATAGTAGGGAAGCGTTATCAGCAAAAATCTCGAAAAGTTCTTGACAAGCTTACTTCAATTTTTTCAGGATGCTCTAATAACAGTTATATGAACGTAGGATTTATATTTTTTGAACAAGAATATACAGGTTTTCTGTAAAAAGACTGCGAGAAAGGAAATGCTGTGCTTTACTCTGCTCTGAAAATGTGAGAGTTTGTTTTCTTTCTCGCAGTCACTACTAACTACGATCATAGGTCGTTTAAACCCTTAGAAAAATTTTTTGAAAGGAGAGACAGCATTGGTGGTATATTTTTGTTTATTATCGCAAAATCGATTTTCGGACACTTAGTGACCATCTTCAGTGCTGTAATATATAACTTAAATTAGTAAGCACTGGTGTCAATAAGCTTACGGCGATCACATAGACTCTATGTGACTCTATGTGAGTCTATGTGATCGCCGTAAGCTTATTGACAGCATGTGAGTCTATGTGATCGCCGTAAGCTTATTGACAGCAGTGCTTACTAATTTAAGTTATATATTACAGCACTGAAGATGGTCACTAAGTGACCGAAAATCGATTTTGCGATAATAAACAAAAATATACCACCAATGCTGTCTCTCCTTCCAAGTATATCCATTATCTGGTCGTAGTGCATAGGACACTATGGAGTCGCCAATCAATACCTTAGAAAAATGTTTCTAAAAGTAAATTGTATACCAAACAATTGTTTTGTTTTCTTCCTCGCAGTCGGATTTCACAGAAAACCGGAAGGTTGTATTTATGGCTTATCAGCTTATGATGAAAATACTACTGTGGAATCTAAATTTGCAATAACAGTAAACAAGGCTCAAGATCAGAGAGAGAGAGAAAAAGGAGTAGGTGGACAGAGAGTGGGTTGTAGGAGAGTAGGCCATACATTCAGTTCCCATACATGTTCAGCAATTGCGAAACGTTGCCGGATTCGCTAGTGTTGTATAAATGCTAGAGATGTCTAGAACAGAAATATAGCGATCATTTTTTTTTTTTGCAACTTTGTATCAAATGTGTAACAACCTTCATCGCAATAATCAGTTTTTGTGAAAAAGTGTTACAGCGGTCCAGAATATGAAAGACTTCGGCAATATGTTTCTAGAGGCTTGCTACGCAAAAAAAGGAAAGTTTCTTCCACCACATCCAGCCTTGTGTTTTCACATCGAACCATTCTGAATCGCCGTTGTTCTGTTTTTGTGGTCTCCTGTCCGAAGACTTATTAGTTGCAGCTCTACATACAAGTGTATACAGCGCAAGTTCCTTCACATCTGCATAAGTTCCGCCACCTACATCCATTTGAGTCTGCTTATTGTATTCAAGCTATGGCCTTCAGAGGCAGTTTTTATCCCCCACACTCCCTTCCATTACCAAATTAATAATTCCGTCATGCCTTAGAATCTGTCTTATCAACCGAGCCCTTGTTTTAATTGAGTTGCGCCATGAATTCATGTTCCCCATTTCGGTTCAGTACCTCCTCGTTACGTACACGAGCTACCCATCTGATCTTCCGCAGTCTTCTGTAGCACCACATTTCTGCTTGTCTGAAGTGCTTGTCGTACATGTGTCACTTTCATGCAAGCCTACACTCTTGACAAATACCACCAACTAAGACTTAGTAACACTTAAATTGATTTTAGATATTAACAAATTCCTCTCAAATATGTTTTACGTGCTATGAGCTTCTCCAAGTATTACCACAATGTGGTGAAAATTAAAGTGATGCCCGAATATTGAATGTTATTGAAGGTCATTGTTTCAGTTGTGGAACTATATATCTCCGTGAAATAATAGCTTTTAGTCAGCTGTTAAAATCGCACACTGGCATGTAGACATATTCTGAACACCGCAAATAAAACGTTTATGTTGAGAGTCTTACAACAGATTATAATTGTCAACTTTGTGCTTAACTAAAAAACTTCAGTCCAGTTATACCGTAGGCTTTCGTGAGTAAATCGAGCAAGTGAATTAGTAGGACTCGCTTCATTTTATAATATGAACAGAAAGAGAAAGGAAGCGTAAGGTGAAACGGTGAAAAACGGTGGAGATTATTCGAATATATTTCCATCTAGATAGTTCAAAAATGTTCAAATGTTTGTGAAATCTTATGGGACTTAACTGCTAAAGTCATCAGTCCCTAAGCTTACACACTACTTAACCTAAATTATCCTAAGGACAAACACACACACACCCGTGCCCGAGGGAGGACTCGAACCTCCGCCGGGACCAGCCGCACAGTCCATGACGGCAGCGCTCTAGACCGCTCGGCTAATCCCGCGCGGCTATATTTTCCTCAAGAGTATGCCATCATCATAAAGCGATACAATAGAGCCTTATACCTTTGGAGGGAAAAGTAGCGACCGTAGTCTCCGTTGCAGTACGTGCAGAGCGGGGCCATCATGGCTAATGTTACATCACCAGATAGTCAATTTTCAAATGGCTCTGAGCGCTATGGGACTTAACTTCTGAGGTCATCAGTCCCCTAGAACTTAGAACTACTTAAACCTGACTAACCTAAGGACATCACACACGTCCATGCCCGAGGCAGGATTCGAACTTGCGATCGTAGGGGTCGCACGGTTCCAGACTGTAGCGCGTAGAACCGCACGGCCACCCCGGCCGGCAGTCAATTATCCAGATCATTACCCGCTCAGCTATTGAAAAGGCTGCTGCCCCTCTTCAGGGATCACGGGTTAGTCTGGCATGTTCACAGGTACCCTTCCCTGGTGGTTCCGCCCGCCATACGGCTATCTGTATCGTTGAGGCACCCAATGCACCCCACCTCGCAAGGTCCGTGGTTCATTCTGAGATTTTTCTATAAATTAGCGGTGTCTATTGCCTCATTTCTTACACTGGAATTGCCTGAAATGAACTTTTCCTTAGTCAGGTCGTGTTAGAAAAAGAAGAAGAAGAAGAAGAAGAAGAAGATTCATAATGGCATCTGCCAGTATACGTGAAGAGGCGGACCTAGTATGGAGAGCGTCATCAGTGAAGTTAAATGCTGAACTCTTACTTGCCATCAGTATGTCTGCAATTGTATTTCCTTCTAGTTTTAACCAGTCGACGAGGTTGAATTCTCAGTATCCATCCATACCCACCTGTATGCAAATGTTATGCTTACTGAAGACAATCCCTTTGTAAAGAGTTTGGCGCTGGGTGTGTGCCGGTTGCGCCCGCTCCCCTTCGGCAGCGCAGTTCGTAGCGTACCCGAATATCAGGTACCGTTCTTAAAATAGAGTTGCGTCGTGGAACGCCGGTCATCTCGTCTACCATATCCCGAATGGTCTGCAGTTCCCCGATGATAATAATATCAATTTGTGGGAATAAGGTCTGTGTCCGTGTTTGGCTGCGAGCGGCAGGCTGTGGCCCCCTGTGTATGAGGGCGGCAGCGTGCGTGTGACAGGCCCGGCGGGGAATCCCTCACAGTTAACCTGTTGCAGACAGCAGCGCCCTGGCCCTGCCCACACGCACAGCTACTTACAGCCAGCCACGTTTCTGCTACGCTGTCTTTGATGACGTCCACCTGCGGCGTGTATGGAATGTGTGCTGTTGATTCTGGATCTTACTTTTGTGACAGTTCTTTTCAGGAGTGACTTGCCAGTCTTTGTACGCTTTGCCCTCGTGGCTGCTCTAAAGCTACGCGGTTCGAATCCCTGAAAAGGACAGCTCAGTTTCTGCCGACAAGGAAGTATAACCTGGCGCGTGGTGTACAATAATTACATTGTAAACTAACGTCTGGGATGGAAATTGCACTTTCTCCTGTAGTGTTGTGTGCAACGGAGCTACAAGAACTGACTGACTTTCAATCACGTAATGAAGATCGTTGTCCATCTTGAATGTCCCGCCTTGTCTCCCGGTATTTCGTTCTCATCCAACATTCACAGATCTTACTACAATGGCGACGATAAAATTCGATTTATAATGTTTTCAGAAGAGGCGAGTATTGTATCCTAACAGTTTATCAGAGCTCACATCCATTAGCTGTAGTTGAACCGGACTAGCTTAGCGTCTGCCATTTGTAGAAAGCTTTTGGAATTTTTTTTGAAACAGATATACAGTACTTTGACTGTCCAGTAAAAGCTAATATTCAGCTTGCGCTGTAGCCAGCTGCTGTGGGTTTTGAGACCTACATCGCATCTATCCGGGTAACATTTACTCGTGTAGATTTTTAATAAATTTAATGCTTACCAATACATCATATTGCCACAAATAATTCTTATTTATGCGTCACTTATTTTCTCAGTTTTTAAGGTAAAATGTTCACTTGTTTTGAAACCGCAATATATCCATATCCACTATGAAATATGATCTTCCAGTTGGCCCATTACTTTGTTGAATATTCTGCCTTTTTCAACTAAGGACACAGAACTCGTAGGGGAAATAGTGCTTATCATTAATCAAAAATATTGTCGCAGTATTGTCGATGCTGTAAGCCTTAACCGTACTGTGTATCCTACTATAATACCTAATTAGGGGAGGATTATTCTGTATGTCACTAAATTCTGTTTATGAAGAAACCATTTCGGTAGTAATAGCGTTGCCATTTCCGGGCGCTTGCAAAGTCTATGCAGTTTCTGCTTCTTGCTCCCACCATTGAGACAGCTCGCTGCTACAGCATGTATCCCACAGTAAGATCCGTAATGCGAGAACAACGAAGAGATCGAATAAGTCTTACTACATTTTCCTAAGTTTCATTTTTTTTTTAAATTTACTATAGCAATTGTTGGAGAGGTACGTAATTTTTCTCTCAGAATATGTACTAGGTCTGTTAAAAAATTTCCGGAACATTCATAATTTCGCGCCAGTGGCATGCTGGAGCGAAATGCGGTTGGCATACCTGCACACGCCTGTGTTTATGTCAGGAACGTCAAAGAAATTTTGAGTGCCAATCGAAGACTTACTGTCCGAGAGACTCCAGAAAAATGTAACCTTTCAGTTGGATCCTGTCATGAAATCCTGACACAGCATGTCGGAATGCATCATGTTGCCACCGAGTTCGTCCCACGTCTCATGAGTCAATCGCCTCGCAAGCTGTGAGGAGTTTCTGTATCACGCAAATGAGGATGAGATTTTCCTTAAGAGAATCAAAGTTGAAAATCCCGTTGAAAGGACGAAGATTTGCAACGATAGATGAGATAGAAGAAGTTTCACAGACGGCACTTCGCGCGATCCAATCCAGCAAGAGGCGTACCAAGACTGCTTCCTGAAGTGGAAATGGCATTGAGAGCGGTGAATCAGTTGTGGAGGAGAGTATTCCGAGGGAGACCATGCGCAATAAGCAAAAGGGTAAGCGTAGAAAAATTTTGTGGACAGTGTTCCGGAACTTTTTCGGACAGACCTCGTATTTTAGAAACAAATAGCGTGACCATGATTGACACGAACTTTTCGTTGCACAGAATGTCGGTACGCCTCTGAAGAGCGTTTCGTCTTACGGGTATCGGGTGAAATGTGTCTCGTATGCTACACGTGTAATTTGAACAGCTTGGTTTTGATGAGCCACATAATGCGATTTCATGGGGAACAGGCACGGAGGTAGAGATTCATACTCCGGCTTACTTTTTAATTAACTAGTACTTTTCCATGACACTGTAGGAGACGCAACGCTAAATGCAACGTAATTAATGTTACTAATTATGTAATACTTGTTTTACATGTCCTTCAGTAAGTATCGGTGAGAAGTACCCATAAAATTTCAAGTTCAATGAACGCGCAGTAGGAAATTGGGACAAGAGATTGAGAATAATCGTTAATTAAACTTCAGTTTGAAATCGACAGGCTGCTACATATGCTCAGGAGACTTCATTCGTGGTTGTTGCCACCTAGCTACTTAACCATTCAGATATAAGCAGTGACTTGTCATTGTCATCTGCTAATGCGAGGAAAGATAAGAGGCGCGAAGTCATTCCGCCTTTAAGCAGAGGCGCAACTCTAAAATCATGTCGAGTGGCAAAACGGCCTAGCGAGTTGTTTGTCATTATGTGCATCATCTGGTCCCACTTACAGGTTGCCAATGAACGGTTTCCAGAGGCAACAGAAGGATGATTTTCTGTATTTCATGTAATCATCGACGAAACTTTAAAAAAATACCACAATCTACTTATTAAGAGATATAATCCTATGTAAAAGGTTTAAAAAAAAGTTTTAAGGTTAGAAACTTGTGGATGTGTCTGCCCTAACTCATGTCTCGCAAATTATTCAGACTAATAGTCCAGTACTTGAGATTGAGAGCTCTTAGCGAGTTGCAACAAACTTTACACATAAATTCAACCATTTTCGAAGCATTTTCGCATAGACACCACACAAAAAATGGAAAGTTAAAAGTTTGTTGTTCGCTACAGTTTTGCTGTTCATGTAGCAAAACATCTGCATTAGGCATGACGTTTTAATTTACTGCTTATTTCGTACAAACTCTATCCGCAATGCATTTTTTTCAGACAGTATCCGCATATACCACTGAATGTATCTGCAAAGTTATATCATTGAAAGACTTCTAGTTAAACAGGTATGACGGCGTAAACATTGCGATGCACGAGAAGCTAGATTTATCTTCAGAAGGAGTGCAAATTATTCGACTGTACTCATCCATTGCGTAATAACGAGAGCACTTAACGATATCCAACGTAATTTCGAAGACACTGGAGTTCTTTCCTTTAACGAATCTGGAGGTAGAGGGGGGGGGGGGTGAACGCTTCACTTCATAGTCGTCGTTTGTTTTCGTTCCGGCTCTGAGACTCTGGGAAGAAAAATACCTGGGTCAGAATAACAAAGTTATTGACAGCTGGATGGAAATTGGAAGTTTGTAGTAAGGACTAGGGGACCAAACTGCTGAGGTCATCGGTCCCTAGGCTAACGCACTACTTAAACTAACTTACGCTAAGGACAACACACACATCCATGCCCGAGGGAGGACTCGAACCTCCGACCGGTGGTTGGGAGGGGGGGGGGGGGTTGGAGCCGCGCGGCACAGCTGGATGTTTTAGAGAACAAGTAGTACACAGAGACAGTCCGGTCACGCCCTCTCTTCTGGTCACCGTTGTCATATCCCACTGCTAACTCAAGTGCCAGCTGCCGTCTTCAGGTGCAGACGACGCTTGCGGCCGGAAACATAAAAAATTTATTCGTTTTCGTTGTTTGCATTGTTTCTCTGTGCGGCGTCCTTATTTTACACTACAGAATTCTCTAAAATAGTAGCGAAAGAGCGCCTAAAAGTGTTAAGACGATTACCATCCTGCTAAGCAAACCCAATACCGCGCGTTAACGGAGAGCTTGTGAATGTGTGCAGAGCGAAAACCGTCAGCTGTTGCTGTCTCAGTCCGCAGCTCGTGGTCGTGCGGTAGCGTTCTCGCTTCCCACGCCCGGGTTCCCGGGTTCGATTCCCGGCGGGGTCAGGGATTTTCTCTGCCTCGTGATGACTGGGTGTTGTGTGATGTCCTTAGGTTAGTTAGGTTTAAGTAGTTCTAAGTTCTAGGGGACTGATGACCATAGATGTTAAGTCCCATAGTGCTCAGAGCCATTTGAACCATTTTTTTTTTGTTGCTGTCTCAGGAGTATTATGTGCACAGACAAGCGTGAACCGACATCACCTCCTCGCATGCTCGATTGTCAATCACTTTCTTACTGTGATCGGGATATAGATGTGTATCTTCAAAATTATGCGTAGCTATCTTACAGATTGGAAACAAAAGCACGGTGCGCGAAATATTTTTTAGTAACCGAACAAGTGCACTGGCGCTACTAAGTTAAATTACAAAGCGCATGAGGATAACTCGTCTAACAAACAAGTTACACTTTTGCAAGTACTTCATTTCCTTAATACAAGCCGTATGTTATTAATCGATAGAAGTTTGAAAAGAGTGTTCTGCCGACTGAATCGCTAAAAGCAAAGAGTATAAACTAGTCAGAACTGGAGACTCCTCTTAGGCGTGAGACAAAAAAAAAAAAAAAAATGATTCAAATGGCTCTGAGCACTGTGGGTCTTAACTTCTGAGGTCAACAGTCCCCTAGAACTTAGAACTACTTAAACCTAACTAACCTAAGGACATCACATACATCCATGCCCGAGGCAGGATTCGAACCTGCGACCGTAGCGGTCGCGCGGTTGCAGATTGTAGCGCCTAGAACCGCTCGGTCACCCAGGCCGGCAGGCGTGAGACAGTTTTAAATACTATTCTTGAAATTGCAACGTTTTCAATGTTGTGAGCAACAGAGCAGCTGACCGTTACGTTGTTACGATGCAGTCTCTCTTACGTGTGCATTACTCGTGCGACAGTTAACGTTTTGGTGGGAGAAGCATTGTAAAAGACGTGCGATGGCGTAGGGTGCAAAAAAAAAAAAAAAAAAAAAAATCATTCTCTACCGTACTAAATGTTTTAAGTTTTTGGGTAAACATAGACATACGAGCGCAGTAATAATTATTCTGCCCTCGTGAGTCCTACGAAGCCTTCAGCGCAACCTCCAGAGTGTTATGGGAAGCTAATTTCCTGTTTCTCAGAGCACAGCATTTAACACAAAAACATGGTGCAGTCTGAGAACAACTCGGTGAATTTCATTACCTGCTAGCTAAACTAGGCCATTGTGTACAAGACAAAGCACAAACATTGTTATGAATAGGAAGCTTCCGCCCGCATCTCGTGGTCGTGCGGTAGCGTTCTCGCTTCCCACGCCCGGGTTCCCGGGTTCGATTCCCGGCGGGGTCAGGGATTTTCTCTGTCTCGTGATGGCTGGGTGTTGTGTGCTGTCCTTAGGTTAGTTAGGTTTAAGTAGTTCTAAGTTCTAGGGGACTTATGACCACAGCAGTTGAGTCCCATAGTGCTCAGAGCCAGTAAGCTTCCGGGAGATATTTGACAGGAATATTAACTTGCGTTGACATCATGTAGTTCTTGGATCTGTTGTTTCACAGCTAAATGTACCCTTTCATATGTGAACTTTGCGTTAATCCGTTTTATTCACAGTTGTCTTGACTTGAGATGATATCAAATGCCGAAGGTGGACGTTAGGTGGCTGTCCAAATTGTCACTTATGTAACGAGATGCGGATCTAATGATCACTTATAAGTGGCGAAACGGCTAAAACATTCGAAGCCAATCCAGTGGTAACAAGTGTATAAAATAGTATTTTCCAAAATAGAGAGAGTGCTCCAATTTGACAATATCAGTTTTCATCGATTTGGGTGCATCTGTTTACTGGTGACGGTTGGCTCAAAGAATGCACCTATTCCCCGGACAAATAAGTAAAACTGCTGGTTATGAGCTCCAACGTTCAAATGGCACAGTAATCTTTGCTTGCCATTTCGCGCACCTGTTGTAAGAGTAAATTCATACAAAAATCGAGAATGCAATAGTGCTTAATACCATGCGTCCTGCGAGTGAAAATATCTTTTCAAGATGACGGAGATCGGTGGAGCAGAAGTTTGGAAGCGGCGCCACGGGAGCGACGACAGCGGGTGCAGCCATATCGCGGCGAAGCGGCGACAAGTCGGCAGGGGTGCAGGCTACTAGCTGTAGGGGAGAAATATGGGGCGATAATGGAGACATGCCGCGACGGTAATGACAGGCCGGGGAGCGGCTGCGTTTTAGCGGCCAGCGTCCTTAAAGAGCGGAGCGTCCGCCACCCCACGCCGATTTTTATCGCCCCTGTCCGTCCCGGGGATTACCGAGTAGTTAATGATAGTGTAGTGGGTTTTAAAGGCAGCGTGTGTAATGTAGGGCCAGGATCGGGCACTAATGGTTTATGAGAGGATTACTCGTCGCGCAGCCGGGCTAGGGAGGGGGGGGGGGGTTTAGCGTAAACAGCTGGGCGCGCCGCTGTCTAGCTCGCCGCCTATTATCTGGCCCGTTGCTGCTGATGCTGCAGCCGATTTTCGTTCGGCGCCGAGAGCGCAATTACTGGGCCACGCTATGCGCGCAGCCGCGGCCGTTTACGTAAAAAGGGCAGCCTTTGTGTGCCAGCTTCCTGTTCCACATTTTTGTCTACTTGTAATTAATTATGGGTTGCTTCTCCCCCTCCTCCTCCTCTGTATTATGACGGAAGTTCTTCTCATCGGCGGAAGTTCTGCTGAACTCGATCAAGTTTCTAGATGTTGAGTATCTGTTCATCTAGTACACAGTACGTCGGTGATAGTAGTGTACTTGAAATCCAGCCTGCACTTGCAGCAGTGGGAAAAAGCGGAAACGTTTCGAGAAAATATCGTCCTATCTTGTGTGCAATAACGTCGCATACAAAATTAAATAGTTTTCATATGAAGCAGTACGACCTATCTTGCACTTGCAAAGTTTCGACTATAACAACTACCTCTATTTAACTGTTACACGTGCAGCTCTCTTTTAAATATGTATTTTTTTTATTAGTATCTGTTCTGTTCATGTGCTAGATATGCCATTGGATGAAGGTGAAAAGTCCTCGAGCTAGTGTTGTCATACTGCCAAAGTTATGAACCTAAAAAATAATGCTAAAAAATAATGTAGTGGTAGTTTTTTGAATCTTATTTGTTCAAAATGCTAATGGAGCCCAGTTTTGCTGCAGTAAAACGAAATCTATGAGGCCATATTAAACAGAACTGTCGTTATCCAAAGATAACTTTCTGAGAAAACTGAATTCAAACTTCGAAGGAACGTGGAAAAACGTATTATTAACGTAAAATAATTCAATAACCAATTTATTAGTTAGAATCTCATTTCATGCTCTTCACTTTCTTCTTTTATATTTTGTTTTATTGGGTAATTTAGACTCAACACCCCTTTTTTAATATTTACTTCAATAACCTTAAGCTTAACATCACACAGCCAACTTATTGTTAAATAAACTGCACCAGCATTGACAGAAATAGAAAATTTCTATTACAATATTTGCTTCACACACACACACACACACACACACACACACACACACACGAGCCCTTTGTAGACAGAACATACATAGTTACAGGTTTGACCAATATAGTGCAATAATTCTAAATTCAGGTATGATAGAACGCTTTTGTACAGTCTATTGTCTGGGACTGTTGATCTCAACAATGTTAATCTGTAACCTCGTTGAAAAGTACGTGATCATGTTCTGCTTGTTAACGCTCTTACGCAGCAAACGAAAATATACAGTACATTGACTGGTTCATTTAACAGACACCCCTGCAATTTCCGCACAGTTAGCGGATATCGAAACTAAGTTTTAACGAAATAATCGTTTGTAAGTGCAAGTATATGACCTTATGGTGTCTGTTCGTAATAATTAAGTTAACGAAGAAATAGAACTAAACGCATATATTTACAGGAAATATGTGGAAGCAGGTGCAAAGAACAATGCAATGAAATTAAAACGCACATGTCACGTCATGATCAATTTAGTGATTGTTGTTAAGTTTCACGATGTGGTAAGTGGATACTGTACAAGAATACGCTTACGTAGCCACAATTCGTTACTCGTTTACTACGACCATTGTCAATGAAGGTTCCACAAAAGAAAACCCCAGCACGGGAAATTGTTTGTTTGTCGCGTATTTTTTTTTTTTAATGTAGCGGCCGCGACCCGCTCTGGCCCGGCGGCGGTAAGAAGGAAAGCGGGGCATGGCGGGCAGATGTAATTATCGGGGACGTGCGCCGCGGGCTGTTTGTTCAGCGGCCTTGCGCAAGGCTGCTCCACCCCCGCGTTGTCATGGCAGCGGCAGGCGCAACATGGCCGCCCATCTCCATGGCGACCGGCCAGAGAGCTGCTGCGTCTTGCGCCACCAGCTCATCCGCTCCCTAATAAGCCCCAGCCTCTGCTAGTACTTGTCTTACGACAAATGCACTTGCTATGACAACAGAATTCGAAATTGTAATAATTTCGGTATTAGTGTAGTTATTGCATTTCTGTTGCAACCCACAGGAAATTCACACAAAAGACTGGCTCCGACAATGGATTTACTACGTAGAGGTTTCCATCTGTCCGATAAGCTGTAATATTAGTCTCATTTTCGGTTAGTTTTGTGCAACGTGCTGGGAGATGTAATAGAAACTTTGTGGGATTTCCAGCATTTAAAGAACTGCTTTATTCAGTGCACGAAAGTACTTGAGACACTGTACAAATTTAATTGTTTAATGCATAGGGAATGATGTCGGAATCCAACTCTGTCCCGGGCGGCTTTCGGAGGATTCGCGGTGTTTGCCTTTAGGTAATCAGAAACGGTAATGCGCTGTCCGTAGTAGGCAAACAGGAAGCCGTTAAATAGGGCAGGCGCCACGGCTGAGCACCTGCGGCCGGAGTAGGGTGGACACTCGCGCAGCAAGTTGGTGGGTAAGTCACACGATTCCGTAGTGTGGCTTTTGTGTGGCCGCTTTATGAAATCAGGCGTTCTGTTTTTGTCATTACAGTAAATGTTATGTGTGAATTCTTAAACGAGAGTATTCACATCACCTTGTCCTGCTGTATAATCCCAATCCAGATGTAGCTTGCAAAGATAGCGGGATATGCCAAAGGGATACTAATATTTTGTACCCATGTGATTGGAACGAATGGAGATTTTTTGTTGTTGTTGTTTTATCTTATGGGACCAAACTGCTGAGGTCATCGGTCCGTAAGCTTACACACCACTTAATCTAACTTAAAGTAACTTACGCTAAGGACAACACACACACACCCATGCCCGAGAGAGGACTCCAATCTCCGACGGGGGAAGCCGCGCAAACCGTGGCAGGACGCCCCATACCGCGCGGCTAGAGATTGCTTTCTGGGGTCCGTTTATTGTAACGGAATATGCTAAAGGTGTGAGCGTGGTTTTAATCTTGGTACAGATTAGAAAAGTCAATATCTTGGTCACATTATATTTTATTAAAATTAACTATTAGTTTTGACATTGTCAGTTGACTAGGCGCCTACTTCGCGCTGCTAAATTTTTAGATCTGATTGTGGCTGGAAAGTCGAAACCGATAATCAGTTTTAACCCTAGCAGTGCACCGACGACCTGTACACCAGGCCTCTGTGACCCTCGATTATTTGCTGGAGAAAATGCCTGAATGTAGAGTACTTTATAATGGAACTGGACTTTCATACACTAATCGCATTTTATTTCATCTCTGTCATGTCCCTTTTGAGTACATAGCATAAATGCATCCAAACTTCTAGACTAAGTGAAAACTTGTTATGGAAACTTTTCAATGATAAAACTTGAAAGTGTTCCAGATCTAAAGAATTTGTTTGCATTTAATTTGATGAAATGCACATATTACACAAAAATTTTGAGATTTTTTCAGTTATTCATGAATCTATTAATTAATTATTTCCGCACTCCTGGAATGTGGTCTCGTTGTTGCCAGCAATTGTCCAGCCTCTCCTATTAGGGATAACATTGTTCCGACAATGACTATTCTCGCTGTGGACTGTTATATTTTCTTTACCGCTGTGTGAAGAATCGGCAGACATTGCGTTTCGCCATTGTACATAACTGCTGCAAGGCATCAGTTTCAGAATCGCTTTCATTAGGGTAATCACGTACGCCGTTTACGCAACTGAGCTCTTCCAACAATGCTCCCCGTTAGTAAAATGTCGATCCTAGGTGCCATTTTCATATAAATGTATTTCACACTCAAAGACAGAACCGTAACACGATGTGTACTGTAGGGCCACGGAGACCCTTGTCCTCCTCGATAGCTGAGTGGTCAGCGTGACGGAATGCCATGCCAACGGGCCCGGGTTGGATTCCCAGCTGGGTCGGAGATTTTCTCCGCTCAGGGACTGGGTGTTGTCTTCATAATCAGCATCTCATCCCCATCGACGCGCAAGTCGCCGCAGTGGCGTCAACTAAAAAGACTTGCACCAGGCGACCTGTCTACCCGACGGGAAGCCCTGCCATACGACATTTCATTTCACAGAGACCCTTCAAAAAATATTTCTGTCAAAATAATTAAACAAAAGTGTCCCACAAGTAAGAACTTTCGTCCTGTCCCAAGCCTCACGTACTGCAGAATTTACAATCATGGCAGTTGGCTCCGTATGTGCGATGGCTCATGCACAGTAACAAACAACTCCCGGGTCGGTCTGCTAGCTGACCAAGGTATTGACTTTTATAATCTAATCCATTGCAAAGATCACCGGTCTCCTCAGGAGGTAATTAACAAAGAGACTCATTTCGCGAACTTTGATTTCTCGCTGAATCGTGCAAGGAATATGTCAGGTGACAACAGAAGGTATCAGAAATAGAGAAAAGGATTTTTGTATTGCGTCCTTTTCTTCGTTCTAACTCACAGTAATTTGTGCAGTCCCTTCCGCATTGTTGCATTGAAAAACGGCCTCCTTGTTTTGTAAAAAGGAAAAAAAAACCTATTAGCCACTAGCGGTCGTACAGCGCACATGTCTAACAGTTCTCGGTACACCTTTATCTAACCCCACAGTAAAACAACAATTTATGGGCCTGCGAGGGGCCGGCCGGTGTGGCCGAGCGGTTCTAGGCGCTTCAGTCTGGATCCGCGAGACCGCTACGGTCGCAGGTTCGAATCCTGCCTCGGGCATGGATGTGTGAGATGTCCTTAGGTTAGTTAGGTTTAAGAAGTTCTAAGTTCTAGGGGACTGATGACCTCAGCTGTTAAGTCCCATAGTGCTCAGAGCCATTTGAACCATTTTAGCATGCGAGGGAGCTCCGATTTTAATGAATTTTGCTGTGCAGTTCCCTCAGCGTCACCACCGCAGTCGACTGAGAGTTCGCACCACTATCCACACTGACTACACGTCAGTTATTAACCGCATTGTCATTCCCGCACCAGCCTTACAGGCACTTACTTGCTGAGATGGTTCCTGTAGAAAAGGACACGGCTGGTTTCGTTTCCCATCGCTCCCCAATCCGGTCTTGTGTTAATCTCTAACGACCTTGCCGTTGACGAGACACTAAACCGTACTTGTTGAATCTAGAAGAGTAGCGTTTTTGAAATCTTTCTTAAGCATTCTTGTTCACTATTTTTTGACGGATGAACCTGGTTTATAGCAGACGTGCTAATTTGTCAACACAGCTTCCCATCTACGAGGTAGAGTTTTTGCCATGTCAACACAGCTTCCCATCTACGAGGTAGAGTTTTTGCCATGCTAATCTCTCACTTGAATGTGACTTTAAAAAAAAAGCGCCATGTACTTTTTTTATATGAAATAGCAGCACGGTCTGGGCTGTATTAGACTTGAATAGTGGTAGATGATGGGCTAGTGGAGGCAGCGGCGTTGTTTTGTGGTATCGAGCGCGCAGCCCGCGGACAGCGCTGCAGGGCAGAGGCGGCGGCAGCGGCAGCCACGGCCCGGTAATGGTTGTGTCTGGCGCAGCTGACGGCGCGGGCGCGGCCCACCTGCCACCTGCTAGACTAGATAAACGCGCCCTCCAACGGCCTGCGCCGCCACGCCGAAAACAAACCAGCTTACTGAGGGAGTTCACCGCTCATAAACTCCGTACGGTTCACGACATCCGATCGTTTGAATTTATGGTAAGTGGTAAAACATTGACGGAGTGAAAAGACATGTTTTACCTAACCCGCGCATTCGGAGCTACATGTCCTTCCCGAGTAAGTTGAAGCGTCGCCTTTGCGGTTTACCATTCATAGAATCCAGGTAACCTAAGCACTAACTGAGCGGTGAACGGCAAGTTTCTTATAATGTATGTTACTGTGTGAATTAAAAACCATTGTGAAAGGATTGACAATTGCTGTTAATCGTAGAAATTGTTTTGAACGAGCGAAAGCCGATTGTTTCCATCACAGATGAAACTATTTCTACGAGTAGACAGCAAAATGCACAGGAACGACATGCGTCAGCGTTGGAATGGTTCAGTAATGTCGTCCACACTTATCCCAGCCGACAGAGCGCCCCCCCTTTTCTTCTTCTTCTTCTTCTTTTTTGCGACATCGCCGGTGTTAGGGTTTTGCCTGCTCATATGTATTTTTATTGTGTAGTTACTATAAAGCGCTGACGCATGCAACGCACATAACGCACGTCTGCAGGCGCATTTGAGCATTGAATTTATTTTGCACCTGTTAGCTGTTAGAGCATACTATGCAACAGAAAACTGACCTCCTAACCGGAGTGAAGACAACGACATAGTATCCGCAGGTTGCCAGATGTCTTTCGTGTACCAACTACGAGTATGTTCTCTACTTCGTCTTGCAACAGTGATGGCGGTTTCAGACGCGCTGCACCATTCCTACATAATTACTGAAATTTCACCCCTTAGCGCAGGTGTTTTGAGCACCTGCAATGATGTGCTCCCGATGTTGAGCTTTTCTGTGACAGTACAGCTCGGGCGATTAGTGAATTTTCTCAGTCTTCATGAAGCCTAGTCCATGGCGTCCTTCTGAATTGAGTCAGGAGTATTGTACACCGCATAATGGAAACTCACAAA
This sequence comes from Schistocerca nitens, assembly GCF_023898315.1. Taxonomy (NCBI): domain Eukaryota; kingdom Metazoa; phylum Arthropoda; class Insecta; order Orthoptera; family Acrididae; genus Schistocerca; species Schistocerca nitens. The sequence goes on along the minus strand of NC_064615.1, from coordinate 294,925,808 downwards.
AATATTAAGACAATACTTTAACAGAAATCCGAATGTTCGAATATCGTAAATGTTACAGTACTTCTGTCGCACATACGTCTCGAAAATTCGTTTCTGGACTACCTGATGTGGCTGTAGGTGTGCGCGTTGTAACTTCCCACAGTTGGTGGGCATGAAGTTGTCAGATTGCAGCTGGTGTTGGCCAGCAGAGTCGGTCTTGAGACAGGCAGTTGCCTGGGCCACTAGAGGCGCCACGCGGCCGCCCGCTCGTTACGGTGACACGTGCGCCGTGGCGTCCACCGTCCTGTTTGCGTCGCTTTTTTTCCCACTCTGCCGATTAGTTCCTGCCGTCGGCCTAAGAGCTCCTTATGGCCACAGAGGGCCAGAGGGGGGAGCGCCACCCCGTTTCTTGCGCTCACCACCTAGACGGACAGCCTTGCGCGAGAACATGGGACCATGTCTTTTGCTTTCGCTGTAATTAGTGCCTTTATTGCGTAACTTGACGCACTGCGTTGTACCTTTCGTAAAAAATTGTTAATCCAATAGTTACTTACATAGTTATAGCCACACCATACACCGATCCATAGCAATGTCGCGACAACATGTTCGCTGTGCGAGTATATAGTTAGTTTTGTGTGTTATTGTTATACCTGCAGCAGCAACCATTTCACTTAGACTGCCGGTTACAGGCCTCCTCTAGGTTATTCCGTGCTTTATGGTCTTCAGCTATTTGCGTGTGTTTACCCAAATGAGAAGTGAGTCGTTGTATAGCAGCACAAAATTGCAGAAAAAAATAGCGCTCCCATCGCCGCATCGAATGCATTTGTTGGACTTGCTACTTGACAGTGCCATTGTCAAATATAGTACGAGCAGCCAGGATTTACAGCTGCGTACCGCAAAGGTGAGACTATAATGTAGCCAATTTGACTGCTACCACTACGTCGGGGACGTAAGCTTTGCACACCTAACATGCTAGCCGGATAACCAGACCTGTCGTTCCTTTTAACCGTGAACCCTATCTGGAGGACCTCTGAAAATTATTCGCTTATAAAAATGAACCACTAATTATTCCGTGGCTGGGAATCCGAATTTCGAAATATCAAGCGTAAACGTCTCTGCTTTTATTGCCTTTGCTTTTAACTGTGTTTGAACACAGTACAGAATTGAAATACAGCGTCTAGGAATCACAGCTAGTCCGCCTCGTGAGCTAGGGGTCAGCGCGTCAGTTTGCTAACCGAAATGGCCCAGGCTCGATTGCCGGCCGGGTCGGAAATTTTCACCGCACGGGGACTGGGTGTTGCGTTGACCTCACATTCTTATCGTCGTTACTCAAAGAAAATCGCCTCAAACACACTGTCGTGTCGTCTTTCCACTAAAGAGGTGGCTGCATGGGCACGAACCGAAAGCCAATAAACTGAAATAAAAAAAAAAACACTCACACACACAGCTCAGGGGCGGAATATACGAGGGCGGTTCAGAAAGTAACCTCCGATTGGTCACAGTGCGGGTTGTGGGGGGAGTAGCGACGCCATCTGTGCGTTCACGCACTCAACAGGTCAGTCGGCATCAAGCCGTGGTCGAGTGAACGTCGTACCTGCGCTAGTTTAGTTTTTGTGGCAGTTTGAAATGTGTGCTGCAATAGAAAACCCCGCCAAATGTGAAGTGCGTGTTGTCATAAGGTTTTTTACAGCCAAAGGATATTCTGCAGCAGCTATTCATCGTGAGCTTTGTGCCGTGTACGGACCAAGAGTTATGAGTGAAGGAGTTGTCCGTGAATGGGTACGTTTATTTAAAAGTGGACGAGAAAACGTTCATGATGAAGAGAGGAGTGGTAGACCATCATTGGTGACTGACGAACTCGTTCAGACAGTTGATGCAAAAGTTCGTGAAAATCGACGTTTCTCAATGTCGGAGTTGTCTACTGGTTTTCCACAGATTTCTAAGACTCTCTTGTACGAGATAGTGACAGCAAGATTGGGTTACCGTAAGTTCTGTGCACGATGGGTGCCCAAAATTCTTACCGACCACCACAAAATGAATGGCCTCTGCATTAGACTTTCTGTCACGTTATGAGGACGAAGGAGAACCATTGTTAAACAGAATCGTGACCGGTGACGAAACCTGGATTAAGTACGTGAACCCTGAGACAAAAGAACAATCAAAGATGTGGGCACATTCAAATTCGCCTACCAAACCAAGAAAAGCCTCGCAAGATTTTTCTGCCAGAAAACTGATGGCAACGGTGTTTTGGGATGCCAAAGGGGTGTTGTTGGTTGAATTCATGGAACGTGGTACGATCATTAATCAAGACGTGTACTGTGAAACAATAAAAAAGTTACGACGGGCTATACAGAACAAACGCCGTGGTATGCTGACTTCCGGTATCGTTTTTTTGCACGATAACGCCCGTCCTCACTCTGCTCGCAGAACAACGGCCCTTCTTGAGTCCTTCAAGTGGGATGTTATCAACCATCCACCTTACAGCCCAGACCTGGCGCCAAGTGATTATCACCTCTTCATGCATTTGAAGAAATGGCTCGGGTCACAGCGGTTTGATGACGACGAAGAGCTCAAAGATGCGGTCACAGGCTGGCTCCAGGCACAAGCGGGTGATTTTTATGCAGAAGGAATTTCAAAGCTTGTGAAGAGATACGATAAGTGCCTCAATCGCTATGGAGACTACGTAGAAAAATAGTGCAAAGATGTAGTTGTAAGATGTATATATTAAAATATTTTTATTTAACTTGGTGTATTTTTTTAAATCAACCGGAGGTTACTTTCTGAACGGCCCTCGTATATGTAAAAGTGACTGCTACCGCAGCCTCGTCCGTTTTTTGTTGATAGCGGCGGGAGACCCCTCTCCGCGCTACAAGAAACAGCCGTTAGCCACGCACAGTGCGTGTGTTCGCTACATCTTCTCGCCTCACCCAGTGGAGCGTTGGCTTTCTGTTCGGCACCATAAAAACATAATTTTACGTTTACAACAATTAACTTTTAACTACCGTAATTTCTGAAGTAACTTTGACAACAGTGTCCTGACGGAATTTTTTAGTTAATCAAGGTAATCAGATGTATCTCAGACTTCCAACCAAAGCACGAAGATGTTTGGACGTCCCGATTTATAATCACGGTAGACACACAAATACACTTCGCTACTTTATCGGCCTACTTTAGTCGTAGTTTTTACGACTGGTTCCAGTCTGAGTCGTAGCAATATTGCAAACTCAAAAAGAACTGGTTTCTACGCACCGTATGACTGTCTCACGTAAATAAAACTATATTTCTACGAAATTCAGCCTCCAGCTCTGAAGGAGCATATGAATTCAAAAGTTTCTGAAGGCAACATGAATTTCTTTTGAAATGAATAACAATTATTTTTTAACTCTGAAGGACTTATAGACAAGATGTGTCAATGCTGCTCAAAAATTTACGTAGTATTTTTCATTGGAAGTTACGATTAAATTTTTCACTTACGTAAGTTGCTGATTCCAGTTTTCGAATGAAATTACTCATTTAGCAATCAACTAAGTGCAATGCGACCATTATTTGCAATTATAATAAAGTTAGCTTTGAAGGAGCAAATGTTTTATTGTTATCATATGACTGATAACCATTGTCATAAAGTATTATAAGTTGCAAATAGGATGTGAAATGTGTTTTTGGGAGAATAAAGTACAGCTATTTTAAAAACGATTGCACCATTTGAATCAAAATTACTGACAGCAGATCTTTACAGTTTTCATTTGGTTACAATTACGTATATGTTCTTACCTTGTGTGCTGAAGGAGTTTTAGTGCTGTAGGTGTAATTTGGCAAACATTCAAATTGCTGACTCAGCCTATTTATTTCTGACGAGGGCTATAATGGATGTAACAGAAGATCTGTGGAACGATGCATTGCGAAATGAAATCATTAGTGACGAATCAGGGGACGAAGGTGAAGGGGCGACGAACTATATAGTGAACACGATACGGAAAGCGACGAAAGTAGGGATGACAGTGATAGATAGCAGAGCAATAAGAAACATTTTGTTGGTAAGGACAAGCGTACTAAATGGATGAAAGACATGCCTACTCCTCGTATCAGAACGAGGTCACATAATGTTGTGTCTCATATTCCTGGTGTGAGGGGAATGGCAAAGAATAAAAGGACAGATGTTGAAATATGGCTGCTGTTTTTCACGTATGAAATAATGGATGAAGTAGTGATACATACTAACCAATGTATCGAATCCGCTAAGTCGAAATACCCTTCGTCTCAGACCTTCATTCATGAGACAGTTAAAGGTGAAACTGAAGCATTTCTTCGTCTGTTGTATTTGGGTGGAATCTACAAGGTTGGTAGGGTTAATTTAGAAGAACTCTGGGACTGAGATGGAACAGGATTGGAATTACTCCACTCTTCAATGGCCCTACAGAGATTCAGGTTTCTGGCACAGTGTCTGAGATTTGACGATAAGTCAGCGAGGTCTGACAGGCGAAAAGAGGATAAATTGGCTCCTATACGAACTATATTTGATTTGTTTACCAAAAACTGCATAGCACACTATTCTATTGGAGAATGTGTCACTGTAGATGATATGCTTGTCAAATTTCGAGGACGAAGTAGTTTCCGAATGTAGATTCCTTCCAAACCTGGCAAATATGGTATACAAGTGTTCAATCTAGCCGATGCAAGAACAGCCTACACGCCAAATTTGGAAGTTTGTTTAGGTGTGCAGCTGATGTCGTCAGAAGGTTGTGTAATCATTACTATGAACTGGCCGTGTCACTTCTGAAAGACCGTAAATGATCACTTTGCCGTCCGCACGTCTCGTACAAATGTATTCGCTTGGCGCCGGCAGCGCTAATTCGGATTACTTGGCTTGTCGCCGGCCGCTCTTGACGTTATCTGGAGATTGTAAATTGTTAAGTTTTGCTAATCCAATCTTTAGCTCTCATAAGTTGTCAACCCTCTTCCCCTACTTGGCCGGCCGCGGTGGTCTAGCGGTTCTGGCGCTGCAGTCCGGAACCGCGGGACTGCTACGGTCGCAGGTTCGAATCCTGCCTCGGGCATGGGTGTGTGTGATGTCCTTCGGTTAGTTAGGTTTAAGTAGTTCTAAGTCTAGGGGACTTATGACCTAAGATGTTGAGTCCCATAGTGCTCAGAGCCATTTTTTCCCCTACTTGCATGAAATGTTGAAGATATACGTACGTAAATAAATATAAAATTTGTTTGTTTTATGTATTTGTTTATTTGCATTGTGTTTGGTACTTAAGTGTTTCTCTTTCAATGATATGCAGCAAAACAGTCTCCAAGATGGAACGCAACTCTACAAGACTTACACATTAAGTTTGTTCTTCTTTTTTTGTTTTTGGAACATACATGACAGTTTCTTCATTTTCGTTTATTCGTTTCGGAAATAAGTATTAGTTGGTGTTGGTTTATGTGACCGGAAAGTCTGTCAACCGGAACATGATGAGAGGTACGCGATGTAGTGGCAACCTCCAAGTTTTGCTCAGAAGCAGGTATATGGTCTTTTATCCGCGAATCAGACACTTTCAATAAAAAATCGTGAATTCGGAGACTCTTGTGTTCCGTATTGAAATATTGACATGCACGGAATGCATTAAATAATGCTCAATGATATATGTACATGCAAATCCTTTTTTTTATCGCTTTATCGTTTTTATTGAAATATTGACATGCACGGAATGCATTAAATAATGCTCAATGATATAGGTACATGCAAATCTTTTTTTTTACCACTTTATCGTTTTTATTGGTCTGCCCGATACACTCCGTTCAAGTATTTGTTGTAGTCTAATACACTTTCAGGTTTTTTTATTGTGTAATTGGTTTTTCTACATTTTCTGTGGCTGTCAGTCAAAGTGGCATTATATATTGTAGAGATCATTCTTATCGTTTTAGTTTTCGATGCTCTCCACACCTGTGCGAGTACTTCACCTTTCCGTCATTGACAAGCTTCAAACACATTGACTTTTGCGCGCTTTAATTTTTCCGGAAATCATCTATTTTGCCCTATCGTTCCACAAACTCGAATTTTATTTTCATGTAACTTCTAGCAAGTTCTGCACTGTTATAAATTATCCATATGGAGGTGATGCCACTTCCCATAAGAAGGTGTCAATAGTTCCTCCACTGCTTTTTCTAAAGGCTATCGAAAGCCGGAATATATCTTGAATGATGATATGTATCCCGTATTCGAATCACACAGCATCCGAAAGAGTATGCCATATTTCGTAATTTTCGACGGATTGTAAACTTTAAAATTTAACGGTCCACGCCACGGTATCATTCCTTCATCAGTTAAGATCTTTTGACTTATATTAAAGGTTTCTTTAAACTTTTTGGAAAAATAATCAATCAAGAATTGCACTTTGTAAAGCCGGTCGGCATTATCCGGTTTATTGTTGTTGTCGTAAAAATGGAAAAATGATAATATTTGTCTGAAGCGGTTGCGGGACATCGTTTTAGGAAATATCGGTGTGTCTATCAATGGATTCGTTGGCCAATAATCATCGAACCTTGCTTTTTTTACAATTCCCATAAGGATAGCAAGCTGAAACCGTTTTCTAAGTTCGGGTCCCGTAACGTCAACAAATTTGGCATTTTTATCGAGTTTCCTTCTATTGACTGTAGTACTCGTTTGTTTCGTTGCTAATTTATATTCGAATAGATCGTTTCCAAAATATAATTCTACGATATCCTCGACGCTCTGTGTGTCTTTGGGAAATATGTTTGGACTCGGAGATCCTTCAGATTTATTGTTGGTCCTCGGTAAATCAAAACCTGACCATTGTGCACTGGCTTCTTCGTCTGATTCATGCGAATCAGTTGGCAACCGTAGCGTTCGCCGAATTTTTCTTGGACGTATTTCACTATCTTCTGACGATTCTGCTTCACTTTCATTTTTTTGACATCCAGTGTCTTCTTCCCCATCGGCCAAGTCGTCCGGAACGTCAGACAAGACGTCCGCGTATTCATCGTAAATAATCGTATCGTCTCTTTCGGTTGCCACGATGAAAGGGCACAAGTACTTAGATAAAACAAACAAAAACTTGCTGACGTGTGTAACTTATTGTTACCTAAGCAAAACACCAACGTGCTGTCGCCGGCCACTGCGCGATACTATGCTCACGACACCACTGTGGTGTCGCCGGGCGGCGGAGTGTTAATACTTTTGGGAACAATAAGGAAGAACAACGCGGAAATTCCCCCATAATTCGTGAGCACAAGAGGTAGAAATGCTTTTACAATTATCTTTGGCTTTCAGAAGATGTGCACATTAGTGAGTTATGTACCAAGAAAACGGTGCCTACTTCTAATGAGTACTATGCACCATGACAACAAAATAGATGCAACAACTGGGGAAGAAATGAAGCCGGAGATGATAGCTCTGTATCATGCTACTAAGGGTGGGGTAGATTTAGTAGTTCAGATGTGTGCCACCTATGGTGTAGCAAGAACAAATAGAAAATGGCCGTTGGCCTTATTCTTTTGCTTATTGAATGTAGCAGGCATAAATAGTCTCGTCATCTTCAGAGCTAACAACCAGGGGGAGATGACGAGGAGAGACTTCCTGAAATCGCCTGGGAAGGCTCTTGTCAGAGGCCAATTACTACACAGGGCTGGCAGTAAATATATCAACCGACCTCTCAAAAGATCTGTCAACGACGGTGCTATGGGTGTGCAGATAGCAAAACACAATATATTTGTTACTAATGTTCTAAGTTTGTGTCTCTCAAAAAACACTTAAGTTTAATTTGTAAAGACTGCATGTAGTGGCCTGATGTGGTAAAACGGCATGTGGAAACAGTACGTTCAAAAGACATTGTGGAGACTCTCCGTTTACTTACAACGTTTTAGTACATGTATACCTGAGTTTGGTTTTCGTAGCTTTCATTGTTCTACTTCGTGTGCTATGACACACGACAGTCACATTGTGTAACCATTTTTGTCATGTACGGTATGTAAATGTTAGAATCACAGTCTAGTTTGCTTGCGTAGCAATAAAGGACAACCGTTTACTCAGACCCAAAGCAAAACGTGTTTGTTTACTTCATCTAGACAAGATACGTGACTGTGAAGCCCTTTTGTGCTCCATATCCTTAACAAATCAGACTGATACGCAGGTCGGGTCTGTGAGACCCCTCGTAGCAACATTGGTACAAACGAACACAGTAGCAACGCAGGGTTAACAAGAGACTTTGCCTGGTGCAGTGCTATCGACCCACCTGCTACTGTCCCTACCGCTGTGCGGTGCTTGCTCTTTTCCACAGAGCGTGGTTTCGTCTCGCCGTCCCCTTACGTTCATGTTATTCTGATCCACTTGTCGCCACTATATGGCTACAAGCCTATGGCTGCTAATGCAACACTTCACGGCGGCTTCTTCTTACTTTTGCTAAAAGACTGGGTAGCGAGACTACAAGTAATACGCATCCAGGTATAATGAGAGGAGGTATGATGTAGCAAATTTGAAGCTGACATCTGCCAAATCAGTTGTTACAAACATTAGTTTGTGATGGAAGTGCGTTGGTAAAAAATGCCAGGTTGCTTCACGTATGGACATAATAATCGTTCTGATTATAATCTGTAGTGCAAAGAAATCACATCTCATTTGTAAGAGGACTCGTTTAAGTGATATTTTATTCTGTATACGTGAATTTTGGTTGTAATATTTACTTTTACTGTAATAATTTTATTTCCGTTAATTGACTTTAGGTTTACTATTAATCCAACACGAAAAGCTCTCTGAGTGAAAGAAGTGAGGAGGAAAGACTGAAACCGACCAAACATAGCAAAATATAGTAAAGCGCCAAAGAAACCGGTATAGGCATGTGTATTCAAATACAGAGATGTGTAAACAGGCAGAATAAGGCGCTGCGGTCGGCAACGCGTCTATAAGGCAAGGGCCTGGCGCAGTAGTTGGATCGGTTACTGCTGCTACAATGGCTGCCTATCAAAATTTAAGTGAGTTTGAACGTGTGTCATAGTCGGTGCACGAGCTGTGGGACACAACATCTCCGAGGTAGCTTTGAAGTAGGGATTTTCCCGTACGACCATTTCACGAATGGGTCGTATCAGGAATCGGATAAAATGTCAAATTTCCGACATCACTGCGGCCGGAAAAATATCCTGCAAGAACGGGACCAACGACGGCTGAAGAGAATCGTTCAGCGTGACAGAAGTGCAACCCTTCCGCAAATTCCTGCAGATTTCAATGCTGGGCCATCAACAAGTATCAGCGTGCGAACCACTCAACGAAACATCATCGATATAGGCTTTCGGAGCCGAAAGTCCACTCGTGTACCCTTGATGATTGCGCAACACAAAGCTTTACGTCTTGCCTGGGCCCGTCAACACCGACATTGGACTGTTGATGGCTAGAAACATGTTCCCAGGTCGGACGAGTCTCGTTCAAATTGTATCGAGTGGATGGACGTGTACGGGTATGCAAACAACCTCATGAATCCATGGACCACGCATGTCGTCAGGGGACTGTTCAAGCTGGTGAAGGCTCTGTAATGGTGTGGGTCGTATGCAGTTGGAGTGATATGTGACCGCTAATACGTCTAAATACGACTCTGTCAGGTGACACGTACATAAACATCCTGTCTGACCAACTGCATCCATTCGTGTCCCTTGTGCATTCCGACGGACTTGGGCGATTCCAGCACGACAATGCGTCACCCCACACGTCCAGAATTGCTTCAGAGAGGCTCCAGGAACACTCTACTGAGATTAAACGCTTCCGCTGGCCACCAAAGTTCCCAGACATGAACATTATTGAGCATATCTGGGATGCCTTGGTACGTGCTGTTCAGAAAGAACTCCGCCCCTCGTACTCTTGCGGGTTTAGGGACAACCCTGCGGGATTAATGGTGTCAGTTCCCGCCAGCACTACTTCAGACATTAGTCGAGTCCATGCCACGTAGCGTTGCGGCACGTCTGCGTGCTCGCGGGGGCCCTACACGATATTAGGCAGCTGTACCAGTTTCTTTGGCTCTTCAGTGTATGTTCTCAGCATTTTTGCGAAAAAGACAGAGCGAACGTCAGTTTCGTTCAAAAAATGGTTCAAATGGCTCTGAGCACGATGGGACTTAACTGCTGAGGTCATCAGTCCCCTAGAACTTAGAACTACCTAAACCTAACTAATCTAAGGACATCACACACATCCATGCCCGAGGCAGGATTCGAACGTCCGAACGTAGCGGTCGCGCGGTGCCAGACTGTAGCGCGTAGAACCGCTCGGCCACTCCGGCCGGCTCAGTTTCGTCAGTCTGCATTACGAAAAAGCTGGATTATGAAAGCAACTTTTTTATATCACATAGTTCCCTTCTTGCTTATTCGAAGTGTATAACAAAAAAAGAAAATTACGTCAATGAGGTTAAAATGCGTCGAATAACTGGATCAAATATCCATGTAAGATGAGAAAAGCGTCGTAAAATGCCTTCCTGACAATGTGTTAACGAAAGCACTGTAAAATGCACTGTTTAATACAACTGCTGTGTGTACATGAGATAAATTAAGAACATCAAGCAATCGTAAAAAATAATCTGTTAAGGTTTTGGGGCATCTAAATGGTGGCGCCGGCTTCAAAGCCATATACAACCTAAGTGTTTGGCGCCACCTCACCTTCTTGTACCTCCTTAGTGATAAGTTGTGCTGCTAGTTGGCACAGGAAACTGCGAAACCTACTGGAGGCGGTGTCCCCCTAGTCACAAGGACAAAGAGTTGATTTTTGCCCCGTCTAAGCTGAGATAAATGGAGAGGGGATACTAGCTCCGTTAATAGGAACGGAACAGGAAATGAGCAATGGTCTCATTGAAGGATCCACCCTATTATCACAGAAATCTTAATTAAAAATGCACCGAAGGGCATCTGAACTCGGTCTCTTACGTTGCTCAGTGCCCAGCCAGCAGGTAATGATTCAGGACGGTATCGTCGTGTGGAGAGGGATCTTCGGCACGTGAGCAGTCATCCCTCAGAGCCTGATGTTGGAATTTGCCAACAGATTATGTATTATAAATGTTTTTCTTGTAGCAGCCAGTTAGATTTAAGTTTCGAAAATGAAAAACGATTCACCCTACCTCATTCGAATTGCGTAAGATGATTTACACGAACGCTCGCTGATGACACCTAGCGCACGAGAACAGCAGATATCTGCAGTACTAAGCACACCCCGGATGTGCATGGCTTGTGTGCTTATCAGACCAACTTCTGCAAGTTGTTGGGGCTCTTTGTTCGTGGGTTAGCTGCCGGTATCTTGCGGAATCCGAATTGCGAAGTGTCGCCACTATCGTCACAGTGAAAGGTAGATATTCCTGAAATTCGTTGTACGTTTACTTCACTCTTTGTGATATTTGTTGCGTGGAATGCAGTACTTCTAGTAACACCAGAGACTCCCACAACAAGGGACATTTCCAGTTTTTACGGTTAGTCTTCGAAACAAATTTTCATATTTTCATCGGCAATTATTTCCTTTCCAGAAAACATTTATTTCGAGATATTCATCGAATTTATAATATTGTTGTGTGTGCTAAGAGTAATTTGTGAAAGTGTAATATTCCGTCGTACCTTAATTGCTTCACAATTCATGGAGGTATGTTCCGTCTTTTCAACGAAGTGAAAGGCAGTTTCCTTTTCGCCATTCGCGTTTCGCCTGTTTTATTTATGAAGCATCTATAGTGATGTGACCTACATATTTGTTTGTACATATATAATAAATGCATTTTGTAGTAGTTACAGCTATGTTAATATGTTTCGTTTTCGCGTGTCACACACTTTTATTTTTCATGTTAGAAACAACTTTCGCAGCACAAGTTTCGTGATGTTAGATTGTCGTTTATATTTCTGCGGCTGCAATAACCGCCAGACATAACAGGCTGCTTCTGTTGAGACATTCAGGAAAACACGAGCGAAAAAGAGAACAAGAAACGTGGGCTTTGCCTTTCTGTGGTACAGTGTCGGGAAAGCTTAAGCTCCTGAAGAGTGACAACATCTCATTAGTGCTTAGGTCCTCAGCAAAAATATAACACCTGTTGAGGCCTGTGAAGGACGATTTGGGGCGTAGAACGCCTGGAGTGTACAAGATACCCTGTCAGTGTGGCTGCTACTTCGGCCAAACAGTACGCACTGCGGAGAAACGATGGACGGAACACGAGAGGAGCTTACTCCTGTAAAATCAACCGTGGCAGATCGCGCTTTAGAAAATCGGCACCGAATTCTATTCGACGAAACATCTGCCCTTATGAAGCCGAATGAAAATATTTGTAAGGACGGCGGTTTGCAGCTCGGCACAACCTGGACACGGCCGTCGCGTGGTTGAAGCGGGCGCGACGGACGTGGGACGAAAACATTACCACAGTTGCCGAGCAAGTGATGTCACAGCCAGCAGTGCAGCTATGCAACGGCGAGGCCACGGCCGTAGATCGTAGATAACATAGACTGCGCATGACGTAGTTTTACTGAAACCAGCATCTAAGTCACGTGACTCGGGGCACGAAGCCGAATATGTCATCACGCATTTATATGCACAATTTATGACAGTTTTGCTAAAGATCAAATGTGCTTTTTACTAGATGCAGAAGTAAATACCTTAACATATGCTCAGAGTAGATAGTTGTTTTGTATCCTACAGAATAGGCCAAGTGACGAAAATCTCAGTTGTGTAAGTGAATTACTTTATTTTTAGTTGCAGAGGTATTTCCGTAAGTTGAAAGTTGGTATGGATATTGGTCCTTCGATGTAAGACTTGGTGACTGACTAAGATTTTGAGGCGATATATCGTTTATATCTAGCTCACTACACCAGTATAATCAACGTTTTGTGATATATTACGCTTCCTATCTTAATATAGTTTAGAAATCTGTTTTGGATTAAGCAAAAGTCAGCAAACGTACGTGCTTATTTTGTATAACTGCCTGACATTATGCGCATGAACGGATTTCCTTTCTTACCCAAGCTTACTAAAGCATTTCACACATATTCTTGTGGAATCGTTAGAAAGCTAATGTTCGTTCGAAATTATTTTGCCTTCCACTTCTGTGGAAGCGGCGCACTACAAGAAATCACAGTGAAAACAAAAGTATTCACTGAAGAACAGTCGTTCTGTCGCTTGTTAGAACTATCAATACGTAAAACGATAACCACTGCTTTATTGTCAGAAATTTCGGGGAAACTAGGTTACCTGCAGTACTACAAAGTATTAAAGTTCGGTGAATTGTCAAAATCAGTACTTGTGATTTCGGCTGTATATGAGAGAAACTGTAACTGTCAGCTCCAATCCACACAGCGCTCATTGCCAAGAACTCGGCATCCTGCCCCGAGTCACGTGACTTAGGTGCTAAACCTTTAACACGCCAGAGATAGTGACATGCGCGGTTTATGTTATATATGGTCTATGGACACGGCGACACTGCGGTCATTTACCGCTGGACAATCAATGGCCGAGTAGAGCTCCGTCTAAAGCTCGTGGGATTGGAACCACCTGACGCGGCCGGAAGCCCGAAAAGATTTTATTACATTCCAATGTTGTTAGTTAAGGAAAAAACGCACACGAAGAGTAACGCACTCACACATAACAAAACAAAAACACACACACACAACAAATATCGAACCACATAAACAGAAACAAAAGACGAAAGTTAGGACACAGTGACAGTGGCAACACTACACACCGTAAACACACAAACTTTGAACACACAGTGAAAAGTTCAAGTGAAGTGTTGTAATAAATGTGGTCGAGAAAACGCTGAAAACCGAACATCTTCGTGTTTGGAGACATTGTGAACACATCTGCAGGATGCAGACATGAACTAACAACATTGGAAATCGTAAATAATAACACCAAACGATAATTTAACCTCCGAGAACTTGGGCTGCAAAAGTTGTCTCTAACGTGAAAAACAAGAGGGTGGCATGAGAAAACGTATCAGCATCCGAGATGTGATCAAAAAGTAACGATATGTTCTGTTTTCTTAAAGAATCTTTATTTAATCAATATCATTGTCCACTTCAGTGTAATCCCGCACGGGTATAACTGGAACTCACTTTTCGTTGTGGTGTTCACCCTTTCATGATTCCGTTCACTCACGGGAATGGAAAGAAGTCGCAGGGAACCATGTCTGGCGAATACGTAGCTGAGGCAACGTAACTGTTTTGTTTTGTGCCAAATAATCACGAACTAGCACGATTACATTATCGTGATCAGTTTACACAATTAGTTTTGCCGCAATTCTGGTCGTTTTCTTCGGATTGCTTCAAGCAAACGGCGTATAACTTCCAGGTAGTATTCCTTATTGATCGTACGACCACAAGGCAGGAACTCATAATGCACTATCCCATTGTAATCGAAGAAACAGTAAGAAGAACCTCCACATACGATCGAACTTGTCGAATTTTTTTTCGGTCTTGGCTCTCCGGGTCCGGCTGGGGTGGCCGAGCGGTTCTAGGCGCTACAGTCTGGAACCGCGCGACCGCTACGGTCGCAGGTTCGAATCCTGCCTCGGGCATGGGTGTGTTTGATGTCCTTAGGTTAGTTAGGTTTAAGTATTTCTCAGTTCTAGGGGACTGCTGACCTCAGAAGTTAAGTCCCATAGTGCTCAGATCCATTTGAACCAATTTTGGCTCTCCGAGAAGTTTCCATTGGGACGATTGGGCCGTGGTTTCGACATCATACCCGTACACCCAGGTTTCTTCACCTGTTTTAAACTTCTTTGGAAATTTTGGATCGTTGTCGACGTCATACAGCAAATCCTAGGTAACATGTACGCCACGTCGTTTTTGGTAGAAATTCAACTGTTGCGGAACAAACTTTGCTGCTTTGATGTTGATTCGACGATTTTCCAGAACCATTTTCATTACTACTTTTACGTAGTGGTCCGTAATTGATTTTCTAGGACGTCCAGGGCGGTCGTCGTCTTTAACGTCTTCTCGACCCTCTTGGAAACGTTTACACCACTAGTAAGCTCTTGTTTTACTCATAGTAGATTCGTCATATTTTGAGTAAGGTGCTGCACTTTATTTCACTTTTCATGCAAAATTTAATGCAAAGTCTCTGGTCCATCTTTTTCGAAAGTAAAAATTCGCCAAGCACTCGAAAACACGTATAATCTTTTTCACTGTCAACAATAATCTAAGTATTCAAAACATTTGGAAATCCAAACATATATCATGAACATGTGCACCAATAGCATACCGCAGTTGTCGGAAATCGAGTGTAAAAGGTCCGAAAAATCAAAAAATTCACGTTACTTTTTGATGACACCTCGTACTTGTAACTGTTACGTAATGGCGGCCGCGATGGCCGAGCGGTTCTAGGCGCTTCAGTCCGGAACCGCGCTGCTGATACGGTCGCAGGTTCGAATCCTGCCTCGGGCATGGATGTGTGTGATGTCCTTAGGTTAGCTAGGTTTAAGTAGTTCTAAGTCTAGGGGACTGTTGACCTTACATGTTAAGTCCCATAGTGCTTAGAGCCATTTTTTGCTACGTAATGCATTTACACAAATATGTATTACAGGCCACTGAAAATGCTTCATAAGTAAAAAGGAGGGAAACGCATTTGGAGGGGTAAAAAACTGCCTTTCATTTAGTTGCAAAGATGGAAAGTACCTCTACGAAATTTGTTTTCTCTGAAGATGATGGCAATAACACCAGCGGTATGCATTAAAGCCGATGACTGAAGGAGGTGTTTGCGATGAATCTGACAAGGGTTGATGTGCAGGAGTCTTTGTGGGGCGGTCAATTTGTCAAAAGTGGCAGACGCGTTGCGGCGGCCGATGGCGTGGCAGGTAGGCCCTTCGGAAGCCTTAGCGGCCGGCCTGCGCGCGCCCTAATAAAATCAGGGGCTTCCCCTGGCCGCCGCTCATTTGCCGTGTGTCCTTTGTGCTGTCCTCCCCCCCTCCCCCCCAACAGATATCCCCCCGCAAGCGGGTCCAATTTAAGAAATCAGTGCAGCCAGTCATCAGGCGACTGCCAACTCCGCACACGTTTCAACTGCTCTCTGAACTACGCACTGGAAGTAAACGCATTTTGAAAAGCGAAGTTCGCGGCGAAGTGCCGAGTGTTGTGCAGAGACATTGCTCACAACTTCTACGAAAATATTAAGTACTTGATATGACGCTACACAATGTTTCTCTTGCACTGGAATTCGTAATGTGCTTCCATAAAGATAGGCAGCGCTGGAGACTGGGGTGGACGCCTAGTAAGCATCTTCTGACAATACTTCTCGGTGAATCCCATTGCCGTCTCATTTTCTCACTCAATTATTTGTATAATGAAAGCGTTCCATAAAGCGTAGACTATCTTTTAACTAAACTGAACGAGGCCAAAGACCGGATTTATTTGATTGCTGATGTTCTTCAACAGTACAGCAGATTTTTGTCTGCTTATGTGCATTAGTTTGCATTTAGTAACGCTTTTAAGTAGTTGACAGCCAGTGAATCATTCGTTAATCTTCCACATTTCATAATTAGCTGTAGCGTCGGTTTCACAGCTTTGTTTGCTCTAGAGCCGCAACAAAACGCGCTGGAGGCATAGTGGTGCAAATTCATGATTTGCACGGCCGAGTAAAAATACAAAATAAAGTAAAAGTTACGTGAAAGTACAGTAAAGCGAGGTTTTATTTGAGCGCTATGATTATTCAGCCTAGTAGTTGTGGAAAGAATGAGGTGAAGAGTTAAGCTACTGGTTTTAGCCACGGTATGACCCATTAACGTAACTGTTTGATTGTAAAATTAATTTTCTTTTTTAGTTCCAATAGTCGTTGTGAGATGCCGTTGTGTTTTCCACACCCTCTACCACACACCGTCTCATAACAGATGGAACATAGATGAGCTTAATGTTCTGCCGAAGTTGGTGTCACAATGTCCAGATTGGAAGTAAAACCTGAGCATTGCTCCGTTATATTGGCAACATAGATGTAGGTTTTCCACCCCATTACACCAAAATAGAATACTCTTGTGTGATTCTTGCTCCGCCTCCTTTTTTGGAAAAACATCTCACTAGTTTGTTAACCATCAGCAGCCTTCCAAAGCAATGCTCATTATTAGATGAAATTTCTGTTCCTAAAGCCCCCGATGTGCTGAAGCTAAAGGACGATGTGAAATGGTATTTATGTGTAGAAAAGAAGCGTGACCCGATACCGGGATAACACATTTGCATGCTCTATCGAAATTTTTGTTTCAAAATTCATAAAATGCGGTTCTGCTTTTCAGAATTTATAAACTCTGTTCTGCCAAAGATCAGTCTGTTTCCATCTGGTGTGTTTCACTCATTACCTCATTACCTGATCACCTGCAACACTGAGGGAAGGGCGACAAGTGAGCGCTCCAGTAGTGGTACCAGGTACCCTATCTCCGTAGAATTACACCGAGTAATGCGGCGCGACATTCACGGCGTCAAGGCTGTTTCAATTGCACAGACGCTAAATATGCCATTCACTTCACGTTATGTTTCGAGAATCTCGGCAGCAGAATCAGTATAAACAGTTGACGTACCGAAAAATTTTCTGCGTAGAAGTACACTGCACCCGTATTTTTGAGAGAGTCGAATACGTATATGAAAATATTCCATGTTCCTTTCTTTTTCGGCTTGTGTACGTATAAAACATCAGCGAGAGTGTACTACCACTTCCAAAGAAACTGTTATTCACAAATCCGTTTAAGGATCGCCTTATTCCAAAACGACATCTGTTTTCAGGTGTGCGTCAAGTTGTATACAAAGTAGTTTCTGCTGGCATTATCTTACTAAGTTCTTTTACAAACATTGTTATCCAGAAATGCGTATCTTTCCCTTCAGTAAGTGTTTGCGCAAAGGAACGACGGCTTTCGGTGTTGACATTCAAGTTTTCAATTACGGGATTAGCTTTCGAAGCTTGGTTGTGCGCACCGTGAGTCATCTAGCGGCAGCCTTGCGAGCTAAGCGCACAGCGCCTGTGCTGGGCGGTCGTTGGCGGAACTAGATCGGCAGGCGAGGCAGCAACTGAACTGACGTAATCAATCATACCCGAAAGCCTTTTTGTGGCAGTGCATATGTAAATGCGATTAATTCCTACGCTCTATGAGTATCACAAGTATCAATGTATTGTGTGTGTAGAGGGTTTGGAAACAGCACCAATCCCCTGCTCAGATATGCTGTGAACACATGCAGTTTTTTCAAACCGATTGCGTAAAACTCGAATTGTACACCCTAGACAGAGTAAAATTGTAACGAAGCAGCAGCAACTGTTATAATTAATTGACTCACATACAAATTTAAATAGTGGCTAATACAGACCAACAGTTAATTGAATCGTTTGAAGCTTTGTTCGTGTTCGTGCTCCACAGTATTTATTTATTTATGTATGTATGTATTAATGATGCAACTGTTTGTTTTTCGGTTCATGGTTATAACAAACGGCGTGAACTGCAATGTATAGTTCTTTTTTTGCTGTCACCACTGATATAGAGCAGCTAATTAATTCTTTTCGGCGTTAATTGTGATCGTACGACTGCACAAACCAAACAAAAATGTTCACTATCTGACGTTTTCTGGCATTTGCATCAAATTTCAGACAGATAACTGACTGCAGCAAATCATTTTATACCGAGATTTGTACCAGAATTATTTTGTAAACAGTTGTCTTGTAGGAAGTACGGTTGACCAGTACCTTTTCTCTTAGCTTAACGTTTCCACTGAATTTTGCTTCCCACGCCCGGGTTCCCGGGTTCGATTCCCGGCGGGGTCAGGGATTTTCTCTGCCTCGTGATGACTGGGTGTTGTGTGATGTCCTTAGGTTAGTTAGGTTTAAGTAGTTCTAAGTTCTAGGGGACTTACGACCATAGATGTTAAGTCCCATAGTGCTCAGAGCCAGTTTTCCACTGAATTTTATTGACTAATATTTAAGACTGGGTCAATTATAGTCAATACTTTTGATGGCTACAACATTGTGTTATTTTATTATCTTATACTTACTTTTCCGAAAAGTTTTTTTAATTTCTGCACATCGTAATCATCAGTATACATCCTATTCCTTGCCACTAGAACCGGTATCTTCTCTGTTTCATGCTGTTCTCTTTATTTTTGGATAATTTCGACATTTTATTTTCATTTCCTGTAAACAAATATGGCGATAATGAGCATCTTTGTCTTACCCATTTTCTAATGTTACCTTTACGATACTCTGTTCAAATGGTTCTGAGCGCGATGGGACTTAACTTCTGAGGTCATCAGTCCCCTAGAACTTAGAACTACGTAAACCTAACTAACCTAAGGACATCAGACACATCCGTGCCCGAGGCAGGATTCGAACCTGCGACCGTAGCGGTCGCGCGGTTCCAGACTGTAGCGCCTAGAACCGCTTCGCCACTCCGGCCGGCCGATACTCTGTGTCGATCTGTATCCTCAGTTTTTGATTTCGATAAACGTTTAGTATTTTTCTTTATTTTTACTCTGTCTTATCTTCAAAGACCTGGAAGAGTTTTTTCCAGCTAATATTGTCAGATGCTTTTTGGTTCAAATGGCTCTGAGCACTATGGGACTCAACATCTTAGGTCATTAGTCCCCTAGAACTTAGAACTAGTTAAACCTAACTAAACTAAGGACATCACACACACCCATGCCCGAGGCAGGATTCGAACCTGCGACCGTAGCAGTCCCGCGGCTCCGGACTGCAGCGCCAGAACCGCTAGACCACCGCGGCCGGCAGATGCTTTTTCTAGACCACTAAAGGCTACGTAGTTATCATTATGTAATTCCAGTCTTCTTTCCAGCAAGTCCTTGAATGATTTGATGGCTTCTCTTGGCCGTATTTTGATATAAAGCCAAAATGACCCTTTCTTTTAGTCCTAATTCTCTTCCACATTTTATTCTTTATTATGGATTTCAGTATTTTGTGACACCTGAAATAAGGCGTACCGTTCTGGAATTGGAGCAGCCTGTTGCATCTTCTTTTTTTACGCATGAGTATCGTCTTACTATCTATAAAATCGTTTGAAAGAGACCCTTAATCATGACAACAGTTTTTAATTTTAAAAATTACGTCTTTCATTTTTTTCTCCTGGGTTTTGCCAGAGCTCAATTGCACTTGAACATGGAACTTCCTTCCGTGTAAGTGCTTTCGGTGGTGCTTCAATTCCATCTCAATAGTTGGAAGGGCATACTTCATCTGCTTGCAGTTTATCTCTTTCTTCGATGTAATCTTCTGAAATATCTTTGGCTTTGTAAAGTACTTCAAAATTTCCCTTCTAGCTGTTGACTACTTCATCTGCATTCGGTAAAAAGTTTTTCTGGCGATGTTGCCCTGAATTGCAATTTCAACATTTTCCAGGACGCCATAGTTCCATTTAGTAAGTACATATTAAACATTATTTGTTAACTGTAAGTACCTGCTTAACGCCACTCGATTCAGCACTCAGCACAGACAACGGTGTTGACTTGTGAATAGTTGAGTGAGGGTACTGTGCTGAAAATGAAATACTTTTAGTTAGTGCGATCTTCCGCACATTCTCCATATCAATTGTGACCTGTGCCACTGCTTTTTCTGTTGTTTTAACATTTTTAATGATTACGCTTGGGATACTGCAGTCTCCGTCTCATCTTGTAGATGCTCCAACCATTGTCTTGTACTTCAAGGTTTATGTACTGTTTGCTAAATTAGAGAAATGCTTGTCAGGGGTGATGCTGTGGGTGCTGTACTAGTCTCGGACACCACGACAGCCAATTGTGGTTTCAGTAATACGCGATTTGTAGCGTTGCTATTAGACTGCGTGCCGAGGCTGATCAGTGGAACACATTATTTATGGATTCGATGGAGAGGTTGCCTCAAAGTTGTTTGTAAACTTTTGAAATCCGGAGCTATGACAGTGTGGTGGTAAGATTTTAAGAACGAATGCTTGATGATGGCTACGCGTCAAGTTACGTGAATCAGTGAATTACGTCCCACTTCGGGGGCTAGGCGCACTATAGAAACATTAAAAAAATGTTTTTATTTTATTTGGTATGCACACTATCAAACAGTCGTGGACCAAGTTATATTGCGAGAATAATAACGTAGATGCATAGTTGCATTAATAATGAGGGGGCGTACAAGTTAATTTAAAATTACTGACACTGGGTACTATTTGGAGGAGACGACAGTGATAAGAATTGGCCCTACTCCCGTCTAAAATGGTTGCAGTAGGTACTGGGAGATGAAGAAACTTGCACAGGATAGGGTAGCATGGAGAGCTGCATCAAACCAGTCTCAGGACTGAAGACCACAACAACAACAACCCGTCTAAAATAGTTTACGAAATTGTGGGAAAAACAGGTCATGATTGCAGGACTAGTTTAGCAAACCACAACGAAAACAATAGTTGTAAATTCCGTTTGCTTGAGTCATTAAGTAATTTCAACTTGGACTTGAATGCGACTTTTTGAAGCTATAGACGACATAATTGTGTTGAGAGACTCAGCGACTGTATTGAAATTTATGATAATTCTCATTTATTGTTCCGCATCAGTTGCACATTTTTAATTAGATTACATGTTTCTATCTCTATGGATCATCTTCAGATCTAACAAGTGTTCTGATATGTGGTTCTGAGTAGACAAGACGGGTAGCCGACACAACTACTTAGATCTGAAGATGATTAAAAGTGACCGAAACCGTTAACATAATTAAAAATCTGCAACCGAGACGGAACAGTAAATGACAATTATCTGAAGCTATTAGAAGCGTTGGAAGGCCACCGCCACTGTGCTCCGTGTGGTATTCAGTCCCTGACGACTGTGGGAGCCGCGATGAATTTATTGCGGTTTGGATTGCGAATCAGTGCCTTTGTGGCATTAGAGATTCTCCTACAGGGATGTGCACAGTCTTACGTTGGTGGTTCGGCGGATTCAGACATCAAAGAAGTTACCACGAAGGAGAAAGGCAACTGAGGCACCCGGTGTCAGCCGATACCAGAGAAAACGCATTCCGTGTTCGCAGAATCATGGAAGAGGATGCCCACAGCACCTTCGCTATGCTCTTGGATTATATCAGGCGGCACCTGCACGAGCTGACGAGAGACATTCCATGTCAGGAGTGTGGCTACTCCATCGCACAACTCAGCAACATTTTGCGTTCTGTTACCAGTGCTTGAATGGAATAATTGATAGTAGCTTGAAAAGAGATTATAAGATGGACATTGACAAAAGTAAAGCAGTGATAATAGAATGTACTCGAATTAAATCCGGAGGTGCTGAGGGAACTAGATTAGGAAAGGGAGACACTAAAAGTATTCGACGAGTTTTCTACTTGGGCGGCAAAATAACTGGCCATGGCCGAAGTAGAAGTGATATTATATATGCAGCCCGACAATAGCGAGGAAAGCATTTTTGAAAAAGAGAATTTTTTGACATCGACTATAACTTCCAAGAGCTCAAGCGTCTTTCGTATCATAAGTATTTGTCTGCAGCGCTGCTTTGTACGGAAGTGAAACGTGGCCTGTAAAGAGTTCACACAAGAAGAGGATAGAAGCTTTTGAAATGTGGTGCCACAGAAGACTGCTGAAGATTATATGGGTAGATCGAATAACTAATGAGAAGGTACTGAGTCGGATTGTGGAAGAAAGAAATTTATGGCACAACTTGAGTAAAAGAAGGGATCGGCTGATGCGACACATTCTAAGGCATGTCAGTTTGGTAGCGGAGGTAAGTTCAAATGGTTCGAATGGCTCTGAGCACTATGGGACTTAACTTCTGAGGTCATCAATCCCCTAGACTTAGAACTACTGAAACCTAACTAACCTAAGGACATCACACACATCCATGCCCGATGCAGGATTCGAACCTGCGACCGTAGCGGTCGCGCGGTTCAAGACTGTAGCGCCTAGAACCGCTCGGCCACTCTGGCCGGCGTGGAGGTAAGTGTCCGAAGGTAAGAATTGCAGAGGGACAGCAGGAGATGGGTACAGTAAGCAGCTTCAAATGAATGTAGTTTTGAGTAGTTATTCGAAGATGAGGCTTGCACGGGATAGACTAGCGAGGAGAGCTTAATACAACCTATTTTCGGACTGAAGACAAGAATTGCTTGAGGGGTTATAGGGGTAGGTAACAATTGATATTGAACCTCACAACTGGTGACGAGACGTGGGTTGCTACGGTGCGTTATGTCTTTGTGAGCTTCTCGGAGAAGCTACAGCTGCCTGGGATTTTGTTTCAGTACAACTGTACGTTTGCTTCTGTTGGCCCAAACCGGAGGCAACATCTTCACAGGTCGATCGCAACATGCGAAGTATTGTAGAATAAACTACGTTCACGTTTAAAACGATCCTCGGCATTACGTTGCTGTGAATTTTCTCTTAATTATGCCCTTATACGCCCGTAGCATCACGCCGTCGCTACCAGCAGGCAGTGGTTAAGACACGGGAAGCCCGTCCGCGAGAAAACGTGGTGTATCGTATTCTCCTCCAGCCTTAAGCCGTCAGTCTCATAAATGTAGGAGGTGAGCCGGACATGTGGCACAGTGTGGCGGTAGATTAGCTTAGATCTGGCCGTTGCTACCCCGTTGGCAAAATGCGAGGCTTCTGTGTGCTAAGAGGAACATTTCTTGTGCAACCCAGATTCGAATCAGCTGATGGTGCGATCCGATGGCGGCGGGGTGTCCGTGGCAACAGAAGCTGAACGCCAGTATCCGCGCGCCTGTCGCCACAGCCACCGCCTTGGGACCGCTCGCTTTCTCCGGCCGGTGACCTAGCTTTTTAATATTTACTGTTTACCTGCACTATGGTGCCGTAGCACCCTTTATCAGCTTTGAGACTGTTCGAATTTGGGTTGCGGAGGAAACGTTCCTCACCGGAATTTGACCGTCAAGAGACGGAATAGAACCGATGCGCGTTACAGCACACGATCTTCAGGGTTCTGGGTTGATCCACAGTTATTCCGTGTAGTGAGCAAACGTGACACTTCCGACCTTTTAAGTGACGCTCGTAAATATATGTTCCACAGGTCTTAAATGCTGTTTGTTGGTTTATTTACAACAGACGGTATTAATGTATTCACGATCGTTTCCCTGATAAGTATGAACATAATTTTCATGTTTCTAGAGCGTTGTGCTTGAAATACACTGTTCGACATGGGTTCTATTTCTGATATTAAAGTATGTGCTTCTAGACCATTTTACCGTGGGAAATTCAAATATGTAAACAAAATATCGTTGTCAGGGATACTTTTTATGTAATACGTATATATATGTATATTCACAATTCATGGCAAACACAGAAACGTTATAGAGAAATACGGTTATGTTGCTGCATCCAGTAGTGATAGAACGTGATAATTTCTTGTGCAACAGCAGGTGGGAAGAATCAGACATCATTAGGTTACCGTTTCCACACCTATGTCATTAAGACCACCTGAAACATCTCATTAACTCGAACGGCGACAGCCGGTCGCTGCCTCGGCAGTAAAGCTTCACGCCTCCTAGGGGCAGGTGCATCGAGTTTACAACAGTGGTGTTAGCCGCAATTTGTGTCAGTCTTAACAAGTGGGTGTTTTGGCTGACAAGTGACTGTCATATTTCTGAGCACGGTTGAATTTTTTAGTACCTGTGTGTAAAGTGATTGAGCCTGGTGCTGAAGGTAAAACGACTGCTTGTTTTTACACATCAGCGTTCCTCTAGTTCCCTACTATTAATTTAATACAGGTGTATTACCAAAGTGGTATTTTTAAATTTGCAGAAATGCCACGTCATCGTGGATGTCGATATAAGCCGGAAAACTTCTGCTACATCTGTGGGAAGTTCACTTTTGCCAGAAATAGGAAGAAAATTTCTTCAGTCATAAAGAAAGCATACAAACATTACTTTGGAGTAGAGGTAGGAGACCAAGATAAAGAATGGGCACCACATTTCTGTTGTGCTACATGTTACTGCAAACTAATTCAGTGGTGGAAAGGTAAAGAGAATGTGGCGTTGTTTGCTGTTCCCATGGTGTGGAGGGAGCCTAAGGACCATGTTACTGATTGTTATTTCTGTCTAACAAAAATTCAGGGTTTTACAAGCAAAAAGTCGAAGAGGCACATTGTTTACCCAGATCTGCCTTCAGCGAGAATGCCAGTTCAGCATTCCGACAACCTTCTAGTATCTTCAAGAGCTCGAGGTCAGATTCTGATTGACAGTGAAATAAGTAGTACTGAAAAAAACACAGATGATGATTCTTTATATCACTGCACAAGTGAGTCATCGCCACATTTGTTAACACAGGCAGATTTAAATGATTTAGTACGTGATCTAGGACTAAGTAAACAAAAGGCGCAGCTGCTTGCTTCAAGATTACAAGAGTATAATCTACTGCACCAAAGTACTAAAATCAGTGTGTTCAGGCACGGAGAACATGCCTTTATTTCTTATTTTTGAACTGACGAAGCACTGACATTTTGCAATGACGTTGATGGCCTGATGAAAGTGCTGAACTTCACTTATATTTGACTGGAGTGGAGACTTTTCATAGATGCATCGAAAACAAGACTGAAGGGTGTTTTGCTCCATAACGGAAATAAAATACCCTCTGTTCCAGTATCTTACGCTAGTTTGACAAAAGAGAATTACGAATTCGTACAAAGGATGCTAAATTCATTAAAATACAATGAACACAAATGGAAAATATGTGCAGATTTCAAGGTAATTGCTATGGAACTGGGAATGCAACAAGGCTACACAAAGTATGCCTGTTTTCTTTGCGAGTGGGATAGTCGAGAACAAAATTCTCACTACGTGAAAAAGAAATGGCCTAGGCGAAGAGGGAAAATTGGCGTAAAGAATGTACAACGTGAAAGTCTGGTAGCTCCTGAATAGATACTACTTCCACCGCTTCACATCAAACTTGGCCTGATGAAACAATTCGTGAAGGCCATGGATCCAACAGGCTGTGGGTTTGTATATCTAGCTACCAAATTACCCCGTCTTTCAGCTGCAAAAATAAAGGAAGGTGTATCTGTGGACCCACAAATCAGAGAGCTGCAGAAAGATGCAAATTTTGAAGCATGTTTAACTGATAAAAAACCGCATGGGACTGTTTCAAGATGATGTCGGAAAACTTCCTCGGAAGAAGAAGAGCTACTAACTACAAAGCAATGGTGAAGGATATCTCTTTGAAAGGTACATATGTTGGACTCTCATCTGGACTACTTCACAGAGAATTGCAGTGACGTATCGGATGAACATGCCGAAAGATTCCATAAAGACATTTCTATCATAGAAAGGCACTATGAAGGGAAGTGGGTACCTTCTATGTTAGCAGATTATTGCTGGAATATCATTCGAGAGAAGAAAGATTCACAAGAGAAAAAAGTGATGTGCATTACAAGGCAGTGGCTCATTGTTTACAGAAAATTGACAATTTCTCATGTCAAATAAATGCTGCAAAGTGTATACACAAAGGTTACTGTGTTATGTGTTAGATACCACCCTCCATTAGTGTGATGAACTTATAACATCATAAAGATATGCATTTGTTTGTCGAATTTCACCTCACGTTTGCTGCAGTATATCAGAAACTGAAAAGAGAAATAAAATTGCGATTACTCATAAACTATCCCTGACAGAAAAAAACCAAAAACAGTTTTCAATTCAGCACTCAAATTACTAGGATCACAATACTTTTTATCAGAAATAGAAAAAAAGGGTTTTTTTGTAGAACAGTGATATCGGCGAAGAAGTGAGCTTATTTTGTGTTCAGATAGAATTTGTCACCTGCAGAGCTTATTTTGTGTTCAGATAGAATTTGTCACCTGCAGATTTTCTCTTCTGATGTAAACGACGGTAAATTCAATGCACAGTTGTATTTCGTACAGTATAAAGTAAAAAACCAGTACGGGAGTCTTTTGTAAGCATATTTACAGCTAATTGCCGTCCGTGTCGTACACGTAAGCAAATAGACTGTCGTTAATTCAGTTGCTAGTTATATCCAGTTTTACTTATTATTTGCTATAAGATTCGGCTAATCATGAATTAACACTTCAGGTAATATTGTTTTTCAGATTATCTCTAAAATGCCAAATGCTGTGCTAATATAAATTATTTCCTCTGACCGTGAAGATGTAGCGTGATTACTGAAAATATACATGACGAAACCAGTTCATGCATACATTTAAATGCAATGGGAATACTATTTACTCATTTTCAGTTGGTTGTTGTAGTTAGAGGGATCATGTTGACACTAGTGAGTATTACGTTTAGGTCTACAAGAATGACTTCACGGAGATGCCGTAGTTTCGTGGCTGACGAGGTTCTGGCGGATCGTGTAATGAACCGCTGCCAAGAGGTTACACAAAGGCGTGCAGAAGATCCAGAATTTAGAGGACACTCACTGCCTGTGCAGTAACTGATTGTAGGTTGGGTAACACGTCTAGTACACATGCGGCAGGTAGAGTGGACTGTTTGCCTCTGGCCGAAGAAGCATTTCATAAAAGTCGTGAAATACTGCAGTAGATGCAAATGTGCATTTGTATACATAGACGGGTCCTTTGCAAACTAGCTACCTCCTGGAGGGTACATATTTACTAACAGAAATTGACATTGCTTGCTGAGATTTTTCAGACTTTTTCAGCACAGATTTTGTGCTCCTGATTCACTGATGTGAATATTTTCCACCCCGTAACACATGTCTGTTGTTCCCAATGATTACATACTAACATTCCTTTCATTGTTACGCGGGATAAAAACATTATAACGGCTAAACGGTGTTCTTTTTGTGTAAATTGAAGGGGGAGAAAAGAGAGAAAAGGGAAGGAACTTATGATATCAGCTGCATCAGGAATTAATGCGGAATCAGCGGCGACGAGCGAAAGCGCGTGTCGGACCGGGACCCGAACCCGGGATCTCCTTACTAGGTAGTAGGGTTAACATCTGCGCCACCCGCACACGGTCCTTATCGCATATACGAGGGCTACCTCGACACGCTGCCCGGGCGCTATCTATCCCCCGTCCCCGTCCACGTCCCCCAAGCTCGCTAGTTTTTAGATTCCCGCTAGAGGTCGAACGTAAATGTGCACCCGCAGTGGAGGTTGTGAATTCATTGCCCTTCGAGGAGAGTAATTTATATGTGAATGCGTCGTGTCTGTTATTTCGGACCACGCATTCATATATAAGGTGTTCTTTTTGTCCGGTGGGGGGATGTTAAACTCGGTCATTGACAGGAAGCAAGTTGCGGGCCAGCAGCTGGTTTCACCCTCTGCCTTCACCACAAACAATACAAACACTATGCTTCATTGCACTTGAACTCGTGAAAGATCGTCTGGATTACGAATGTAGACTGACAGCATTACCTTCACCCATACCAAATATTAAGTGTCGATGTGCTTGAGGAAGAAATCCCAAATCAGTGGAGTTTCACGGCAGTGTCTGTTTGTTAAGTGGCGGAAGTAATTTCTTACTGGTAACGTAAGATCAGGTTGTCAGTGCGTTGTGTAAATTGAGAGTTACTGTAGCAATTCCTCCTGCACGAGACACAAACGATTTATTTTTCTTGTACGCGCACATTTTAAGCATATAACGTGCTGTTTCAGAGTTGGTACCGTCTACCAGAACTTTCAGGAAAAAAAAATTATAAACCTACTGAAGACAGCACGTAATGAGTCAAAACACGTATGATTGGGAAAAGAATAAATCAATTGTCTTACATGGAACGGAATTACCTAATACTTTTTCCCATTTTTCCTTGCAATCTCAGGACTGCGATATCCAATAAATGACTTAATGGTGGCGAATTAGGCATTCAATACTAGGCAAAGGGTAGAAACGGGAGAAAGAATGGCACATTTTATCTTAAGTAAGGTGCTATTTTTTTATCCATGCCTTTGTTTGGAAATAGAGAGTAATGAATATGTTAAATTTTAGAAACAATACACGCAGCTGCGGAATGATTGAGCGCTTTTGTGTGTGTGGGTGGGGGGAGGGGGGGGGGTGGGATGAAAGTCTTGCTTGCCGCAGTAAGGTGCTCTACGTGCCTCAGCGGTACAGATACCCGTACTGTAAGTCGCCATCGTTAAATTCTGATGCCCCGTTCAGTCAGTCTATAAAGTTTCCATTCGACGTGGTTTTCCGTTGCTTTAGACTCGCAGCTTCTGCAGAGAAAAATCTCGATTTGGGTGCTGGTGACGGGGGGGCGTGGGACGCCGACTGGTGGCGTGGCAGCTGCGCGCCCCCTACCCGCACACTAATGAAGGCGCGCTCGTTTTGTCTCGCGCCAGCTCATTTCCTATCGATTTGCAAGCGGCCTGCCTTATCCGCGACCCATATCTCTTTTGTGCGCCGCCTCTTTGGCAGCCGCCCGCTGCTGCTCCCCCGGGCAATCCAATCACTTAGCAGCCCCGCGTCTGTCCTTCTGTCGTGCCCAGCGAAGCAGCCTACGCGGCGCGGCGCGACGGCACCCTTAAACACTGCCTGCGGCCGCCCGTCCCCGTCCAGGGTTGCCGGAATACCTACGATCTTCTCCTTACTTACCCATACGTTTGCGCCGTTTCTTCGTCGAGGTTGCTGATTGATCTTTCCTTTGATTTTTTTTTTTTAAATTTCCATTAGTTGCACATTGCAGTCAGTCATCCGACTCCCAGTTTCATCGTTTCCGGATTATGTAGTAACATTTTAAAATAGAAACCCGTTGGAGGTGCTGTCGTTAGTATTCGTAGTCGTGCTTCGAAGATCGTATTTTCTCAAAGGACGGCCAGTGAATAACTCTAAATTCAACCTGTTGAGAAGTGACGCCTGACCTTTTTTTTCCACTGAAATGTTTACAGGACACGTGAATAGAGTTAGGGATTAGAATTATCTTTTCAGGGAATTACATTACGAAAAAGCAGGTCAGCACGCCCTTTGCAGTACACACACCACACACAAGCAGCAGCAGCAGCAAGGAGAATTCTACCTCCGGTCTGCTGCCTGAGGAGAGGTACAGTGGTGTTTAAAAAGTTTTATTACCTTGTTTACAATTTTTAGCTGCTAAAGAATAGTGTAGCGGGGCCTTTGGTCTCAACTTGCAGTACAGCGTCGACCACCGACTATCGAGAAAGCTGCGCTAGGCTGCAGAAGAGACTTTAAATTCCGCCAGGGAAAGTTTCTTCTCATCCCCCTCAGCCAGAACAGCCGTTACTTATAGCACGCTCCCTATCTGTAGTACAGTCCGGTCTTTGGTCGCGACCTCCGCTACTGAACGACTGCTACAACGCTTATTGGGGGGCTTCTAGTGAGGCGGTAAAAATAAAACTGTCTCCATTTGTGTTGACGCAGTCACCGCGTCATGCCCTTCGTCTGTCGATGTTTTTGGAAGGCGGATACAGGTATCGTCCCAGCCCCATTTGTGTGGTCGAACTGGGATTGTGTGTAGGTGGTACAAACGCCTAGAGGAATAAGAGTTACGATCGTAGCTGGCAAACAACTGGTGTATTGCGTGGTGTTTAGGAGTCGTGACGGACGTACCTAAAGCCATAACAAGATGTAATATTAATGAACTTCTGTGTCGTTTCAGGTAGAGTGAAAAACATTCAGATTTCTAACGTGGATAAAACCATATTCACAGGGTAATCTGTTACGTATTTAATAATTAAAGCAAGGCTTGGTTTCGTGAAATACTGGTATATGAAAATTACTAAAATATTTTACTGCCGAATTGTTAGGTATTGTTTATTTTTTTGACCGCTTAACTTAAACTTTATGACGGAAAGAAAAGGAAAATGATGCACTTGATTGGTGAAAAATTTCTGTTGCGAGAACGTACTAATTTAGATTTATTTTGTTTAATGATAAACTACTATTATATTTTTTTGAGTTTGATCGTCGGTGATCCAGCGATAAGTCAGCTGGTAAGAGCTATTACGGTGTTTCAAGAACAGCAGTAAACATGCACAGTGAGGGTAGAAATACGACTTGATTTTTTCCTCGAAGTGCTTCGAATTTTTGATAGGTACATGGTTTGCTTGTAGTTTGTGGTCCCTGCAATTACAAACGATTTATTTTATCGACTTATAACTGATAGGTATATGTAGTATTGTCCAATGATTTAGTTACTATGATTAATGAAAAATTCAAAAACATCCGTCGGTGAACACTGTACCGGGAATGAATTTTCATTCTGCTGCAGTGTGTGCGCTTTTCTGAAACTTTCCTGGCAGATTAAAACTGTGTGCCGGACTGGATGTCAAGATGTTTGTCTAGCAGTCGAAACGAGTAGCCAACGAATTGTAAACTAATGTATTATTGCGATCAAGGCTGTTAAAACTTTTTAAGAAATATGTCAGATCTCTTATCTTCGGTACCTGATGATGCCAGGTCTTGCAAACATCTAATATTAGTCAATCTAGTATGTATATACAACCCTGTTGTTCACATTTGTGGCTTCGAGGTCCTCTGATCTAAAACCTTACATTTCTGTGTTTTAGATCGGGTGAGAAACGAAGGCTACAAAGTAGTAACAAAATCAGGAGACGAATTGGTCTCTTATATTATTGCTGTTACTACAAACGAGTGCGTAGAGATCCAAAGGAGCTATGCTGTGTGTGTCAGAGACAATATTGAAATTATCCAATATCGGTGGAATTTGCCCAACAGTGTCGTGGGAATAATGATTTAACTCCTATTTACTTTTTTGTAGTCAGCGCTACCGCGTTCGTAAAGATGCCACATAGATAACTGATGTGATATTATGAGAATCTTTTGAAGCTTAATTTCTCTGGATAAAGATGTTCAGCAATCTTTAATACATTTATGTTGATAAGACAGTCGTCTCAAACTAAGAAGTAGCTGAAACTCTAGTGTTAATGTTCTAAAATGGCATTATTAATACCCTGAAATGAAACGTTTTACCCAATTTCATTGTGATAATCTAACACTGATAACCGAACGACAACAAGTAGACTGAATCGTATTTACCGGCAGAAGTTGACTGATTCGTATTTACCGGTCTCGGAGCGCTTGTCAAAGTGTCTGTGGTTTTCGGTACGTCGCTTGTTGAATGCAACAGACTGTATGTGTTGCACCGTTTCAAAGTCGAGTAGGACAACAACCTCCGCTAAATTATGACCCGTTGTTGGGGCCTCGTTACTTGAAGTTCAGATAGCCTCATAGCACAATCAATAACGAAAGGGGCGCGCGGCGCGCACGGACCGCCTCAACTGTTCTCCACGCGGCAATACAGTGTCTGGAAGACAGCCACGTCTGTCTCGTCAAACGGTGATGCACTTGTGTTTGTCGATGGCTCATGTCTGGAATTTCCGGTACTTGCAGCGTTATAGGGTTGCGTCCCGTGATGCTTCATTCAGTTACTCGGAAGACATGGCTCCGAATAGTCAGAAGCTTTTGCAGAGCAAGGAAGCAGAGTAGAAGAGAGACAATATCCCAGAGGAAGCTACGTTTGTCGGAAAAAGCGTCTGTCCTAGGTTCACTTAAGTTTCGAAACGATATGTAACACCGCAGCATTCTTTCCTTCGGGAAAACAAATAGCGCGTGCAATAAATTCTTTATAAGGTAAATTGCGGATACAGTTAAGGGACTGCTTGCCGTTTAGGGCTTCCTTCGCTGTCTGACCAAAGTAAAGATTACAGGGCTCAGAGTGAGACATTGGTTGACGTTAGCTTAACAAAGTCGATGTACGTTGCCTTATGACGCAAGCAGCAGTTAACCGTTTTAAGAGGGAATTAATTTCTAGATCCCATAGTGATGTGATAAGTGTTGTACTGATTCTTAAGTGCATAGTGATTAAGCCAATGTCTGCAATTTTTTGTTACTATTTATAGTTTTATCAATATTTTATGTGAGACATGTATGTCACACTGTACTCGAGGTGTAATAAATATTAGCATTTTATGAGGAAAAGGAGGAGGGACTTTATAGAATGAGCAGTAATATTGTGTCAGTACGGTTGAATTATTCCAGACCTCTGTGAAGTCTTTCGTAGGAAGAATGGGTATGTAGTGGCGCTTTGCAGCGGACTGCAGCTTCTACACCGCCCGTTTGTGTTCTGTGGAAGATGCTTTTCTATCGCTTGTAGCGGTACTGCGTCAGGACCCCAACTTTGTACTGGTTCGTTTTTTGTGAGAACAACTTACAATTCCCTTCTTTTCATCTGTTTCTTCAAACTGAAAGCTTTCTTACAAGAGCAACGGGGAAAGATACTGTGTCGCATTGACCATGTTTGCTACAGTTTTAAGTTATATATGAGACTTCGTGGCTTCATACTTCACTTAATAACAACGACACGTCTAAAAAAACGTGCCTGTTTTTAGTATATATTCTCGCAAGGAGGAAACAAGATACATAGTTCATAAAAACACAAACTCCGAAGAAAGTAAAGACGTCGTTTCAGATAACTTCCTTTAGGCCCCAAATAGTTGGTAACTTAACAAAGGATCGCAACAGCACACAAAGTGGGACATTTGTGTCCACGAGCACTGGTAAACAACTATGTTGGTAGGCCACTCGTTATGACAGGATTAAGGACACCATTTACTCACCCGTAGAATCAGTCTAATTACCTGAAAAGCTTTCTAGAGAAAAGTTAAGTTTATTCGGGTGTTAAATGGTAGCTTTTCTGTACTTAGTGTAGATATTTTACAATGCAGCTATAGCACATCCCTTTCAAGGCCTTGGTATTTATGGTTGCGAATGTCTAATTAGGCCTGCTGTTATTTAGTAATGACTGCTAAGTTTAATTAATTGTACCTATAACAAGTGGGGTCGAAGTGACTTTGGACAAAGCTGTTTAACTGAGTGGAGTTACATTCTTATTCGCTTCACTATAGAAACATTTAGAAACAAATCCCATGAAAAATTTGCGCAAATTGTTACAAAATCTTTTCATTAAAAACGGTTAGTCCAGAAATGCACATGGAAAAATAACAGTACATACACTCCTGGAAATTGAAATAAGAACACCGTGAATTCATTGTCCCAGGAAGGGGAAACTTTATTGACACATTCATGGGGTCAGATACATCACATGATCACACTGACAGAACCACAGGCACATAGACACAGGCAACAGAGCATGCACAATGTCGGCACTAGTACAGTGTATATCCACCTTTCGCAGCAATGCAGGCTGCTATTCTCCCATGGAGACGATCGTAGAGATGCTGGATGTAGTCCTGTGGAACGGCTTGCCATGCCATTTCCACCTGGCGCCTCAGTTGGACCAGCGTTCGTGCTGGACGTGCAGACCGCGTGAGACGATGCTTCATCCAGTCCCAAACATGCTCAATGGGGGACAGATCCGGAGATCTTGCTGGCCAGGGTAGTTGACTTACACCTTCTAGAGCACGTTGGGTGGCACGGGATACATGCGGACGTGCATTGTCCTGTTGGAACAGCAAGTTCCCTTGCCGGTCTAGGAATGGTAGAACGATGGGTTCGATGACGGTTTGGATGTACCGTGCACTATTCAGTGTCCCCTCGACGATCACCAGTGGTGTACGGCCAGTGTAGGAGATCGCTCCCCACACCATGATGCCGGGTGTTGGCCCTGTGTGCCTCGGTCGTATGCAGTCCTGATTGTGGCGCTCACCTGCACGGCGCCAAACACGCATACGACCATCATTGGCACCAAGGCAGAAGCGACTCTCATCGCTGAAGACGACACGTCTCCATTCGTCCCTCCATTCACGCCTGTCGCGACACCACTGGAGGCGGGCTGCACGATGTTGGGGCGTCAGCGGAAGACGGCCTAACGGTGTGCGGGACCGTAGCCCAGCTTCATGGAGACGGTTGCGAATGGTCCTCGCCGATACCCCAGGAGCAACAGTGTCCCTAATTTGCTGGGAAGTGGCGGTGCAGTCCCCTACGGCACTGCGTAGGATCCTACGGTCTTGGCGTGCATCCGTGCGTCGCTGCGGTCCGGTCCCAGGTCGACGGGCACGTGCACCTTCCGCCGACCACTGGCGACAACATCGATGTACTGTGGAGACCTCACGCCCCACGTGTTGAGCAATTCGGCGGTACGTCCACCCGGCCTCCCGCATGCCCACTATACGCCCTCACTCAAAGTCCGTCAACTGCACATAAGGTTCACGTCCACGCTGTCGCGGCATGCTACCAGTGTTAAAGACTGCGAAGGAGCTCCGTATGGCACGGCAAACTGGCTGACACTGACGGCGGCGGTGCACAAATGCTGCGCAGCTAGCGCCATTCGACGGCCAACACCGCGGTTCCTGGTGTGTCCGCTGTGCCGTGCGTGTGATCATTGCTTGTACAGCCCTCTCGCAGTGTCCGGAGCAAGTATGGTGGGTCTGACACACCGGTGTCAATGTGTTCTTTTTTCCATTTCCAGGAGTGTAAATCTTAGATTGCGAGGCTGCGTGATTTCATTGTAGTAAAAGCTGTTATAATGTCAACTACAATCGAAATGTGCGTGTCAGAACAGTCACACACTTCACTTCTTCAAAAAACTTCTTCCAAAAACTTGCGAGACTGATTGTATTCCTGGCGTGAAACAACGTCAGCACGGTAACTACGGTGTCAGGTGGAACTAACACTGTAAACAACGAGTCAGTTGTGAGTGACAGTGTTAACCAGTGGACGCGTGTCAATGGAACAACGAACTGCACATCTCTAAATTAAATGAAGACAAAAGACCGCTATTATTTTCTATGTACATGAATGACCTGCGGACAGGGTGGGCAGAGGTTGTTTGCTAATGTTGCTGTGCTGTACGGGAAGATGTCGCCAGACAAAATTTCTGGTTGATGTTATTAATGACAACAAAATCTAAATGTAGAGACACGTACGTTAATGCCGATGAATAGGAAAAACAAACGCATAGTGGTCGAGTGCAGCATTGTAGTGCCCTTCTTGACACGGTCAAGTCGTTTAAATATCTGGGCGTAACTTTGTAAACTGATATGAAATGGAACAAGCGAGTGAGGATTGTGGTAGGGAAGGCGAATGGTCTAATTTGGGGAAAGTGTGGTTCATCTGTAGAGGAGATGGCATATAGGACGCTAGTCGGACATATTCTTGAACCGTGCACCAGTGTTTGGGATGTGCACCGCGCCGAATTAC
This sequence comes from Schistocerca nitens, assembly GCF_023898315.1. Taxonomy (NCBI): domain Eukaryota; kingdom Metazoa; phylum Arthropoda; class Insecta; order Orthoptera; family Acrididae; genus Schistocerca; species Schistocerca nitens. The sequence continues at coordinate 294,889,837 of NC_064615.1, read as the reverse complement.
AGGAAGACATCGAAGAAATTCAGAGGCGGGCTGCTAGATTTGTCACGGTAGCTTCGAGCAACACGCAAGTATTAGAAAGATGCTTCGGGAAATCAAACGGGAATCCCTGGAGGAAAGGCGACGTTGCTTTCGAGGAACACAATTGAGAAAATTTAGAGAACCATCATTTGAAGCTGACTGCAAAAAGATTCTACTACCACCAACATACATTTCGCGTAAGGCCGACAAGAGTAAGATACGAGAAACTAGGATTCAAAGGGAGGCACACAGTCCGTAGTTTTCCCCTTGTTCTATTTTCGAGTGAACAGAAAAGGAAATGACTAGTAGTGTGGTACGTGGTACCCACAGCCGCGCACCGTAAAGTGGCTTACCAAGTATGCATGTAGATGCAGATGTGAACGTAGATGCAAAGTATGTCCCACATACCTTGACTACCGAACAAAAACAGTGACACATGAACATCTGCCGCGACGTGATTGAAATTTCAGTTCAACGCGGAAAATTCTTTTCTGCAAAAAAAACATGCGAGGGGTTTCGATTTTGTCAATACTAACCTACAACAAACCGATGAAGTTCCAAAATTCACACGAAGGCTCAATGCTTTGATGACATGGTTCACATTCAAGCTATTGTGATTCGCATGTTGAACAACATCCCAAATGAGGACTTTTCGATAGTATCGCTCGGTTGTATGAACATTCTATTTGTTATCCTCAAGCATTGTTTATTAATCCAGTCTCGAAAATTTTTGGACTGGCGGAGCATAATACTATCGCGAATGGTCATCAAAGTGATGATTAATGTCTATGCAGTCAGAAGCAGTATTCTTGTCAAAAGAATTAGGAAGTAAAACACACGAATTAAACTCACTCTGTTGTCATACAAATGAATTTATACTTTTAGCTGTACTGGATTGCGCAGATGTAGGTATTTTTTGATTATTGTCTCTGTAGTGCTGAAAACGTGATGACAATATTTATCTGTTATCGCAACTCATAAATATAATGTCCCTGAACAAAGTGCTTGGTCCGGTAACTGCGCAGCATGAATCCTAGAGAACTTTTTACACCTGTGAAAAGGGGCAACCTCTGCCTCAAGAAACAGTCGTGGGGAAGGCCAGCCTTCTGCTGCACGTCTTGCCAGTGGTCTACAACGGTGATTCCGCCGTTTTACATTAGATGTCAGTACCGGCAGTGGTGATGCAGGTGGTAGGTCGTAAGTGTCACAGAATAAGCTTAGACATTTGAAACATAACGCCATCAAAATATTAGTCGATTTGTGAATGCATCATAAAGTTATTATCGATTGAATTTGTCAACTTACTAGCGCAATTCTCTTTATCTTCGGGAAGTTTTAATTTACTGCTTTAGTATCAAGAAATCTGCGACTGAGGCTCATAAAATGCTGGGTAACACCTATGATGGGACAAAGATTAGTGAAAGAATCTGCAGAGAATGATTTCAACTGACCTGGCTGACACACACTTTCGATCGTATGAACAAGTGCAAAATTGGATCGATTCATGGATCTCCCGAAAAGAAGCTCAGTTCTTCCGCTGCCGGATTCGTATGCTGCCCGAAAATGGGAGGAAATGGAGACCAGCGATGGACATTACTTTGACTCGTAATTTTTTGGTAAGTTTTGCACAATAAAGCCTCGACCTTCGAGAAAAATCAGCAGAAGCAAAGCTGTAGAACTAGTAGATAGTTTTCATATCTGATGACCACACGGGTCACGAAATTAGTGTGACACCGTCGCCTTGAAGTGCGTCGTCCACCGAATGAGGTGTGGGAACTGTCATTGCTATATACAAGATTGAATCGCCAGTGTTCGTGAAATCAGAAAGCCACAGGATCACGCCCTTATATCTGCTGTCCAAAGGGATGTGTTAGGCGCCGTACTGCTCCGTGGCTAGTCAGATTCCAGCCAGCCGTCGTTTATTAATATTGGTGCTCATTTAACGCTGTCGTACGATCTAGGAGTAGCTAGTAGAGGCTTCATAAACGAGTAATTCTGCAATTCCTGCTGTAGTGAAATGATGCGAGAATATTTGATAAGCGACGCAATTTGTTCTATGCTTGGAAGAAAACTGTAATTGCAAAATTCTTCATTCATTGTATGCAGAATTAATATCGAATGAAGAAGAAAGAGTAGGGTTTAACATCCCGCCGCCGACGCGTTCATTAGAAACGGAACATGAGCTCTAACTGCGGAAGGAAATGGGCCGTGTTCTTTCCAGAGGAACGATCACGACATTTGCCTCAAGTAATGTAGGAAAACCACGGAATACCTTGTAAGCTACCACCGCGGTTTACCATACATCTGCTGTGCTGCCGCCACGGCGGACTAATCTGGCAGATACGTCGCACAAGAAGTTGCAGTTTGGATAAAGCACTTTGTATGTGCCATATTCTGAGCTGGCGTCGGCCTTGTTGGTCCGACACAAGCATCGGTCTGTTTCTTTCTCGTTGTCCGTCGCCGATGCAGTGCTTATTGGCTGTATGAAGTCTTTACATAGGTCATTAACTACTTGTGTGGATCAGGGGCAATCATCTAAAACTAAAGAAGGGATATCATTTAATATTATTTTTTGGGGGCAACCACCTGAACTATCTCCCGAACTCCCGCACTTTATAGACAATTCATTCTCACCTACAATCTTCTTATGATACTGATCTTCTAAAAACCAGGCCTGGCAAAGCGTGCCTCGTGGGCCTTTCCCCTCCAACGAACGTATCCCCCTCCAACTCGACTGTTGCGGTGTCGTTACAGCCACCACGGTCAGTTGCAGCGAAAAAGTCAATCATTGTGGATCGTAAGCCTTACTTACTCCCTATAAGCAAACATCAAAAGGCATAAAATGCTAAAACTTAAATTTGTACGTGGTTATTTATCTCATACTATTGTACTTACATTAATAACAGTCGTTTTATGTGTTTAGGTAAGATTTATTTAACTTAGTCTTGACAAGTTCTGCAATATTGATTATAATTTGCGCTATAGCGAAAGGAAGTGCATGTTCGAACGAGACATCGGTCATTGCATTATGCTGACCAGATTTAATGTACTTCATTGAAGAATACGTTGCTTCACAAACAAGTGTTGGCCCGAAAAAAGATTTTAGTTTTAAGAATGAAGTCTACAAAATTTGGGTCTTGATCTTGTAGCATGACTTAAAAAATTGCTGCATCTCCTTTTGTTGTGGATAGCTTTAACGAGTCAATCAGTAAACTGCATACTACGTTTTGAAGATAATTTCTAAGACTAGTTTTGGCTTGTTAAAGAAAATTATGTCCGGCTCTAGAGATTTAAAATCTTGAAAACGACTGTGAAACTAATTGGAGAGTTCATCAATAATGGAAGTTCAAATGTGTGTGAATTTCTAAGGGATCAAACTGCTGAGGCCATCGGTCCCTAGACCTACACACTACTTAAACTAACTAACGCTAAGAACAACACACACACACACACACACACACACACACACACACACACACACTCACACACCCGAGGGAGGACTCGAACCTCCGACGGGAGTGGCCGCGCAGTCAGTGACATGGCGCCTCTAACCGCGCGGCCACTCCGCACGTAAAAATGGAAGTAAGTCGTGAAAAATTTCACTTCCACGTATTCTTCTTCCAGTTCACAGCAACTCGGGATATAACACAAATTTTCCTTGTTTAGTTGCAGTTAAAGAAAAAAATCAGAAATAGTGCTTTTTTTATGTTTTACTTCTTTATTCAGAGACCTAAAAAATTCTTTTCTAAGTGGGCATAGAGAAAGAAAGAGAGAGGGAGAGAGAAACATCTTCCTGCACTCCGCCTATGTATTTCGGAATGAAGAAGTATGTCACTGTATTTCGCGTCAACTTCTTCCAAAAATTGTTTAAATTGTCGATCAGATGTTTATGGATTGCCTGCGCGTATCAGATTCGCAATTTTCTTTAAGTCTTTCATTGCGGACACGTTTTGAAACTTTTCCCACATATTAATTCCTGATGAGTAATGCAATTAGAAGTTAAACAGTTTTCTTAATTGAGCTGCGAAGCTCAAATTCAAATGATTCAAATGGCTCTGAGCACTATGGGACTTGACATCTGAGGTCATCAGTCCCCTAGAACTTAAAACTACTTAAACCTAACTAACCTAAGGACATCACACACAGCCATGTCCGAGGCAGGATTCGAACCTGCGACTGTAGCAGTTGCGCGGTTCCGGAATGAAGCGCCTAGAACCGCTCGGCCACCACGGCCGGCCAGCTGCGAAGCCATTTTTGCTACCGATCATAGCGGGTACACCATCGGCAGTAACTACAGAACATTTTTTAAACCGTCAGTTATATCAACACACATTTTAACTGCATGAAAAATATCCAAACCTGTTGTTCGGAGCAACGGATCTAAAGCGAGAAACTGTTAGTGTACAGAAAAGTCGACCATTATTACACGAATAAAATTTAGTATTTGACTAAGATCTTTTGGATCAGTATTCTCGTACACATACAAAGAATAACGCCGCCAGTTTGCAATTAATTTTTTTACGCTAGCGGCATCACAATAACCAATTGCTTGTGCTATTTGTATTGCACATTCTTTGAAGAGTTCGCGTCGCTGAAGCATTTCTGACATGTTGCTAATTTTAAGTATATTTCGTACGATGCAGTTAAACTCTTTTCTTTAAAATCTGATAGTTCGGGCAACTCTCGTATCTATCTATTTCTTTTTAACTTAACCACTAAAGCAGATTGTTCGTCGTGAGAGTAACGGCCGTGTGTTGCTTCAGGGAGTTAAGAGAAACGTCGAGCATGATTACTATCTTTGCTTTGACTTTGATATTTATTACATATTAAGAATTGGGGTTTTTGTTGGAGTTTGTGTACAAAAAAGTACTTAATCTCTCACTCCTCAGCCCGCATCTCGTGGTCGTGCGGTAGCGTTCTCGCTTCCCACGCCCGGGTTCCCGGGTTCGATTCCCGGCGGGGTCAGGGATTTTCTCTGCCTCGTGATGGCTGGGTGTTGTGTGCTGTCCTTAGGTTAGTTAGGTTTAAGTAGTTCTAAGTTCTAGGGGACTTATGACCACAGCAGTTGAGTCCCATAGTGCTCAGAGCCATTTGAACCATCTCACTCCTCACTGAAAACATGGTTTTCGGTAATTCTACTTTTCAACAGTCTTCAGAATCGTAATAGAAAATTAGCCGCAGTAATAAACAAAATGACATCCTGAACAGTAGTGCAACATCAAGGAGAGTAGATCTGAATAAAATAACGAGAGCAAGCGGATTAACAGAAAAGCGATGCCTCTTCGAAATCGGACAGCGAGTAAAGGTGCGAGAGTCTATGCGTTGAGGAAATAGTCAAAGAGACGGTGATAAACAACCGAACCATTGGCTGCGGGAAGGCCGTTGAAGGAGGAAGCGTCCACTGGAAGGGAATGGCCACGCTTTCGAAAAAAATGGCTCTGAGCACTATGGGACTTAACTTCTGAGGTCATCAGTCCTCTAGAACTTAGAACTACTTAAACCTAACTAACCTAAGGACATGACACACATACGAGGCAGAATTCGAACCTGCGACCGCAGCGGTCGCGCGGTTCCTGACTGTAGCGCCTAGAACCGTTCGGCCACCCCGGCCGGCGGCCACGCTTTGCCAGGCCTCTAATAAACATACCGAATCACACGAGGCACAGTCCCAACGTGGCCCGAACGTCGACTGGAACCTAAACAAAACAGAACGAAACATTTTTATTTTATTTCTTTATTTTCTTACTTTTGGTTTCACGGCCACACAAGCAACCATAGTTTATACATATCAGTAACAACTGTTAGCTTTCAGTATTATCTATGTACAAATTTAAATCCTTTTATGGCAAAAGAGATATATTTTTATAAAAATTGGTATGTATACTTTATGGTTTTTAATGTATAAAATTTAAATTAATGTCTGTTACAACAAAAGGTGTATTAGTTTCAGATAAACAGTCTGTGCACGTGCTCTTCACTTCAAGTGTCCGATTTGTGGCGTGATGTATACGCTAACTGGGATCCGTCGTCCAGACAGTGCAGTTCGTGGTTTCCGCTCCGCGCCCTCGGAGTGGCCGCGCTCTCGCACGCGGTGATCTCGTGCTGCCGGTCCCCTCCTCCTCCCCACCGCAATCGCAGGACCTAGATTTTGATTCTGACGCGGCTGATCGTACGGACATTCCCAATTCCTTGACAACTGTGTAAATGAGTTTATACACCCTAACGCCCGCTTTTCCCAAAGCATTGGGGGCCTTTGTCTTCCACAGCACTCAGTAGGTTTAGTGTCCGATGTGTCCTGTCTGTCTTTTCGGGACTTCTCAATATTATGTGGTTCATGTCTTCTTCATCTTCTCCACAAGTACAAGGAGGGTCGTCGATCGGTCCAGGCGAATTGTTTTTTTAAAATGATCACGAATCAATTTCATCCGTGCAATGTTTCTGTAAAATCCTCTATCCCACGAATGACACGCAGCATGGCCCAGTTAGACCGGAGCGTCAACTGGTACCGCAACGTGCAAAATTCAAGTGCTATACGTTCCGAAGACGTAGTGGCGGGTTCGCTTTCTTCCGCGTTGTCAAAACGTCGGCAATCGTGTTACAAAATATCAGTATATTTGCAATTAGAATTAGTGACGAAATAGCACGAATGTTAAAGACATTTATCCGCCGGTCGTTGTATGCAACCATTGGTTACTAAAATGTTACAGTTTGGCGTCGCAACGGTGTGCAGTTCCCGTCGCTGGTTTTCAACTGCAGCACTGCTCGCGTACCGTGCTGAGAACTGTTTTAGAGTACACATCGAAAACTAACTGGACTTTGATTAAAATGATCAAATTCAGTAAAACAACCAGTGCGTTATGATGGGAACGGTCATAACCTAAATGTAGGTGACCAGACGGGGAACCGAACCTTTATTCCTCCTGAATGCGCGTCCCCTGTTTTAATCACTGCGTCCCCTCGGCTGGTCAGTTAAGAACGATCGTAAGCAGTAACACTCCTGTAGATTTTCTCTTCATCGTCTCTTCCGTAATCCACGAATACGACTGTCGCAATGTCCTCTCATTCTGTTAATTCGGTAACCTGCTGAGAGTTACGACAAATAAGAGTCACGTTTTCCTTTAGGATATTTAAAGTCGATGTTGTGCGACATTAGTAGTAGACCTTAGGCAATATTTCCTCAAATGCGTGGGTAATTGACATTGGCCGTATTTCGGTACAGCAGTTGAGGTGGTTTCCTGAAAGCGGCGACAGCTCGGAGTGCTCGCAGCCGGTGGAGACGCGGGCTGGCGGGTCACGTGATTGCACGTACGCGCGCCTCTCAGTAATTGGCGATCTCATTCGATTATGCGCGTCCCGGCCCGGCGCGGCGTGCGCGGGAATTCGTTAGGCCGCGCCGCCGGCCCTCCTTTGCCGATCTGGCCTCGTTAAGCCGTCGCTCTGCTCTGCTCTTTTAGCCCGCCTTACCCGCGCGGCGGCCTTTTCGAGGGTCCTTTGTTTTGGACCGTCGTGCGGAGTGTCTGCATGGAGATTGTGTGTGGTGACTGGCGTTTCCTCCGCGGAAAACGTTGTTCAGCGCCTCGCTTCTGTTATCGGCACAGTATTTGCTGCATTGTTTTAATGTGTTACAATCACAGTGATCGTCGAAAGGAAGGCAGTTCGTTGGTACTGCTATCAGCTGGTGACTACTGAGTATTGTTTTGAGGGTTTCCTTTTCGCGGGTCACCTTTTCGAATCGTGGCTGCCACAGATGACGAATGATTCAGTGAAATCGTTCGTAAAAAACGATGCACTGACACATAATTACAACAAACTTTTACATTTAACTACCGCACCGGAAAGAATAACTTCAACACCTCATGAATCAAAAAGGTTTCGAGACTGGGTTAATAAAAAATAGAGAAAAATTAAGATGATTTTAATATTTCAAGTGTGCTACATAGTTCATCTCCCTCCTGTCTTGTCACAGTGCCACTCTATACTCCCTTTGGCATAACGCACAGAACCAATGCAACCGTGTGAAAAGTAGTTCTTTAGAGTGTTGTTTAACACGAGCATCACATTGGCGTGAATGTCGCTTAGACCAGCAAAGCGTTGAAACTTTGTCAGTTTCTTCACGTTGTCTTTGTAGTGGGTTCGTGTTGATAACACCAATTCTCGTCACCCGCGATGAATTTTTCCAGAAAATAATTGTCAGTGTTCTGTAATTCAGCCAAGTTACGGCAAGTGCCCACGCGTCGTTGTTTTAGTTCGGAAGTCTAGGTGTTCGGGACCAACTTCGCAGACTCTTTTCTCTTCCTCAAAACGTTCAGGGGAGACTCTCGAACGCTTGATTTATAGATGCTATTCTACTGCAATTTGTGACGCATCATTGTTGACACATTACGTCCGCACGTCGACTACTTAACACTGCCTTCTCACAACTGACTGGTTGAACGCACTTATGCTGTTTATAGTTGTTAGTTCGAGCTTTCTCTGTGGTTACGGTGTTCACGGCACTTTGGGCGCCACGAAATAAATCAGCCTCGCAAGTTTTTGGGCGGACGGTGTGTATCGTATTTGTAGAAGTGAAGTGTGTGAACGACATATATTTTTTGTATATTGAGAAATGTAGTTTGTCTGCGTCATGTATTTTCATGATGTTGGTTACTGAATTTGTAGGAGAAGCCGATGAGCGGCTTTTGTATCGGTAAACGACTGCTATTGTAAAAACCATGAAAGCAGTCTCAAATACTGCGGACATGTTTATGTCAGAACCTACGGTTAGTATCAGCTTCTGAAATGAACCTCTGCTTTGCGATTGTAGGCCTATAGTGGCCGTCTCAGGGCATAAATTTTGTGTGGAAAAGCTAGTGGAAAGTGATGGGAGACTCGAAAAGACCTAAAATATTAGAAGTAAATTGTCACAGATGTGCGTATTGAGATACGTTGTATATTTCTGGGACGTTACTGAGCTCTGTCGCTGCTGACATTGTGAGATATTTATCCACTAGCTTCTATATTGTCGTGTGATGGTAGGTCGAGTGAGAACATATGTAATAGGAAAGAAAAGAAAAGAGAGGGGGGGGGGAAAACCATTTGCGCCTGTTGTGTATGTCGCCCGCAGTGCACAACTGTAAAGCACGTGGCACACACCACAGGGGCTATGGCATTGCTAGTGTTTCAGTCGTGATTCCTCAGCTGGCTGGTTACGTTTACCAAACTTAGCGACGGCATTTCAAAGAAGTATCACGTACCGAATTAAGTTTTGATTGTCACTGTAACATTTTAGTGTTGCAGCGAGTGAAGGAACCTAAGAACACAACAGGCAGTATTTGCAGAAGCTGTACGACGGTATTGTGACTTAAGAGGACAGACGAATACTGTTGCTTTGTTGCATTCCCGATCTACTGGCATTAACCGTTCCAAGTTGAATAAAGAGATAGTATGGCATTATTGGCCGGAAGAATCCCTCTGTGGTGGTTCGGCCGCCTGGTGCAAGTCTTTCTATTTGATGCCACTTCGACGACGTTATCGTCGATGAAGATACGATGAAATGATTAAAACAAAAGCACCCAGTCCCCGAGCGAACAAAACCTCGGATTCGGCCGGAAATAGAAACCAGAAACCAGTGATCTAGACGCAGCGACGCTGTCCACTAGACCATGAGCTGCGAGCTGTGAAGCGGTTAAAATACGTCACCGTCCTCCAGCTGATATGATGGACCTTTACTCCTCGATGAGCGGGACAAGTCGTTCACATATCTCGTCGTTGATCCGTATAATTAGCCACAAATATTAAGTTAGCTTCCGTTTATCGCCACATGCAGATGCACTTCCAATTTCACACAAATCGCGGTACGGTCATCTTGACTTAAGATTACAGATGATTTCCTGATTCATACTACGTGGAGTCAATGTTATTCTCAAGAAGATCACGGTCATCCTATAATGAATGTAGTAGGCTACAGCTCCAAACGGTACATCGACTTCGTTTTCTTTCGAAGCTTAACTACATGACGGAGCGAAACAGTGGCCCAGATGCTGTGCGATAGGTTCATATTACTACTAGCGGAAAATTGCTCCTATCTGAGCACAAAAAAGGCGAATATGTTCCTCTTTAAAAGACTCTTGATAGAAAAGTGGGCAATCAGCTGCCTGAAACCTCATTCCGCGTGCCTAACAAAAAAAGGTGGGAATTTAAGGAGATGGGACCTGGATAAACTGACTAAACCAGAGGTTGTACACAGTTTCAGGGAGAGCATAAGGGAACAATTGACAGGAATGGGGGAAAGAAATACAGTAGAAGAAGAATGGGTAGCTTTGAGGGATGAAATAGTGAAGGCAGCAGAGTATCAAATAGGTAAAAAGACGAGGGCTAGTAGAAACCCTTGGGTAACGGAAGAAATATTGAATTTAATTGATGAAAGGAGAAAATATAAAAATGCAGTAAATGAAGCAGGCAAAAAGGAATACAAACGTCTCAAAAATGATATCGACAGGAAGTGCAAAATGGCTAAGCAGGGATGGCTAGAGGACAAATGTAAGGATGTAGAGGCTTATCTCACTGGGGGTAAGATAGATACTGCCTACAGGATAATTAAAGAGACTTTTGGAGAAAGGAGAACCACTTGCATGAATATCAAGAGCTGTGATGGAAACTCAGATCTAAGCAAAGAAGGGAAAACAGAAAGGTGGAAGGAGTATATAGAGGGCCTATACAAGGGCGATGTACTTGAGGACAATATTATGGAAATGGAAGAGGATGTAGATGAAGATGAAATGGGAGATATGATACTTCGTGAAGAGTTTGACAGAGCACTGAAAGACCTGAGTCGAAACAAGGCCCCCGGGAGTAGACAATATTCCATTAGAACTACTGACAACCTTGGGAGAGCCAGTCCTGACAAAAATCTACCATCTGGTGAGCAAGATGTATGAGACAGGCGAAATACCCTCAGACTTCAAGAAGAATATAATAATCCCAATCCCAAAGAAAGCAGGTGTTGACAGATGTGAAAATTACCGAACTATCAGTTTAATAAGCCACAGCTGCAAAATACTAACGCGAATTCTTTATAGACGAATGGAAAATCTGATAGAAGCCGACCTCGGGGAAGATCAGTTTGGATTCCGTAGAAATGTTGGAACACGTGAGGCTGAGAGGTGGCATGAGCCCCCTCTCATATTTCTATCTTACGATTTTCCTCTCTAATTGCATGCGGTGAAAAGTCGCTATTCCTTCCCACGCAGCGTCTCGTCACCCAGGTGGTCCGGTGACAGGCGGGCTCTGCTGATTATGATTGGGTTAAGCCGACGGGTGTGAGGGAGTCGAGTGAATGCTTTCCAGACGCCGACATTGTCAAAAGACACGCCCGCAGGGGCCTGAAGTAGTGGCTGGGCTAGAGGTTCCGTTACTTCGCAGAAACTTAGCGAAAACACTTTCTGGCGGGCTACCAGCGAGGCGTGGGAATGACTTGTGTACCCAGGCAGTTGTGGCGGGAAAATTCCCGCGCTTTCTGCAAAATAGTAACTGTGATTGGCTTGCTCAGGGCATAGCTCCGTGACGTAGCAAAATCAGCGCAGAAATTGGCGCCAAGAATCTCCATTGGTGGAATGGTAGTGCTCCAGCAATAGAGTGGATTTATCCGCCGGTTTTCGAGTTGCTGATTGGAACGTTTAACCACGGCCACTGTCGTGGGGGCGGGAATGTTCTGTGTTCGGCCTGTACGGGTGCTCTTGAGGGGTCGGCTCTCGCCTTTCAGTCGGGGTAGGTTACAAGACTGAGCTCTCGCTGCTCTGGACAGCCTGCCTTCCGTTGGCTGTCTAATATATTTGTATTTAATTGTAACTGTTTGACGAAGTTGCTGAAGTTTCGACTTCAGCGTAACTTTCCGAGTACAGTTGGCAATTGAGCGTTCTGCGTACAAGCGGCCTATGTTGTCTGTCTTGAGCAGTTTTGGCTGAAGTTGACTGTATCGGAGTTACAGTGTGACTTCGCTTGTTAAAATCAATCACTGTACCGTCGTGATTGTGTGGCGAGCCTTCTTCGTCTCCCTCAGAGGCGCATTTGTATTGCTGGGAAGTCTTTAGTCTGGAACAACCAGACCAGGATAATTAGTTTCGGTCTATACTCGCGACATTATCATCACCACGACGGGACGTCGAAGCAACCAGCCATCACCTCCGGTACGCCAGATCGTGTTCTTGCAATTAAGAAGACAGTTTGGTAATGTATGACCGCAGCACCGGCAGATAGGGATTTTCCTAGGTGATAATCAGAGCTAAGCAGAGCGCGCCTGTTCGTCTTTTTCTAACTTTGTTCTGTCTTGGGTGTTCATTGTCTGAATTCTCACTACTGTAGCAGCAATTAATGTTGGGTTGGCTGTGTGTTTCTCTTAAGATTTGAGTTGCAAGGAATTGGCTCCACATACCACTTCGTCATAAATGTCACAATCTAGTTCAGGGACAACTTCACCTTCACAGCATTTATTTGAGTATCCAATTTGAGCCAATTTGATGTATTGTAAAACGTTTCATGTTTTTTGTTTATTATTTTGATTTTAGTCATAATAAATCATATTGTTATTTTCGACAGAACTTTCATTCTGTTAATCGGTAGAGCAACCCTTTCATTTCTCACTATGTTAATGAAACTTTCCTTTATTTAACTTATTTATCAAATTAAATTATTGCAGGTGCCAAACTCTTTTCTACTCCACTTGCAGGGTCGATTACAGTCAGTTCGCGTTTCTTTTTTAATCCATGTGCAACAGCAAAATTCGGAGTTGGAATAGGGGGGGGGGGCTTAGGGCATACTTTGTATATGAAGATTCTAGAAGAATTTAGTGTTAAATACACTGCTAGCCCCGGCACCTCGCAAGGCAATACTGACCCTACGACTTATCTTAGAAGAAAGATTAAGGAAAGGCAAACCTACATTTCTAGCATTTGTAGACTTAGAGAAAGCTTTTGACAATGTTGACTGGAATACACACTTTCAAATTCTGAAGGTGGCAGGGGTAAAATACAGAGAGCGAAAGGCTATTTACAATTTGTACAGAAACCAGAGGGGTATGAAAGGGAAGCAGTGGTTGGGAAAGGAGTGAGACAGGGTTGTAGCCTATCCCCGATGTTATTCAATCTGTATATTGAGCAAGCAATAAAGGAAACAAAAGAAAAGTTCGGAGGAGGTATTAAAATCCATGGAGAAGAAATAACAATTCTGAGGTTCGCCGATGACATTGTAAGTACTTGGAAGAGCAGTTGAACGGAATGGACAGTGTCTTGAAAGGAGGGTATAATATGAACATCAACAAAAGCAAAACGAGGACAATGGAATGTAGTCGAATTAAGTCGGGTGATGCTGAGGGAATTAGATTAGGAAATGACACACTTAAAGTAGTAAAGGAGTTTTGCTATTTGGGGAGCAAAATAACTGATGATGGTCGAAGTAAAGAGGATATAAAATGTAGACTGGCAATGGGAAGGAAAGCGTTTCTGAAGAAGAGAAATTTGTTAACATCGAATATTGATTTAACTGTCAGGAAGTCGTTTCTGAAAGTATTTGTATGGAGTGTAGCCATGTATGGAAGTGAAACGTGGACGATAAGTAGTTTAGACAAGAAGAGAATAGAAGCTTTCGAAATGTGGTGCTACAGAAGAATACTGAAGATTAGATGGGTTGATCACATAACTAATGAGGAGGTATTGAATAGAATTGGGGAGAAGAGGAGCTAGTGGCACAACTTGACTAGAAGAAGGGATCGGTTGGTAGGACATGTTCTGAGACATCGAGGGATCACCAATTTAGTATTGGAGGGCAGCGTGGAGGGTAAAAATCGTAGAGGGAGACCAAGAGGTGAATACACTCAACAGATTCAGAAGGATGTAGGTTGCAGTAGGTACTGGGAGATGAAGAATCTTGCACCGGATAGAGTAGCATGGAGAGCTGCATCAAACCAGTCTCAGGACTGAAGACCACAACAACAACAACAAAATTTGGCACAACATATTAGCGCTCTTTTAACGCAGGAGACTGTAAATCCTTTTACGCAGTCTCTCTTTGTAGTGGAAACTTCATACTCAGCATCCCCCTCTCAGTGCCGCTGTCGATGTACGTCTCTCCACCAGTGTCTCCTCTTACCCTCGTCTGTCTCTCACACTGTCTCTGTCTTCATCCCTTTTTTCTCGTTCTTTCTTGCCACTGTCTCTTTTTCTGCCATTTTCACTGCCTGTCTGCCCCACTGCCGTTATCTTTGGGCCATTCTTCGCCCCTCTCGGTGCCACTGTCTCTGCCATTGCCAATGTCTCTATCTTTCTCACTTAAAGTCTGCTGTCTTTCTCTTCAACCACCGCTATTTCCTCTCCTCACATGTTCTTTTGGAGGGTTCGCTCGTGGTTTTGATCCCTAGATCGGGAATCTTCAACACGTGGGTAATCTCTTTCACTGCCACCACCATTGTCTCCTCTCTTTCTTTCCTACTGGCTCTCTCTCCTCTATTTTCCATGGTGACTGTCTCTCTAGTACTTCTTTCAACACAAAATGCGCGAATATGTCCGCATGCCAAAATTTTTGGTGAGGAAGGCGGAATGAGGATTGAGTAGCTGGTTCGCCTCTTCTCTGTCAGAGTCTTTTAAGGAGGAACATATTCGCCATTTCTGTGCTCCGAAAGGAGCCTTTCTCCGCTGGTTCCCTACTTTTCCTTGCTGTAGAAGTGTGTGCTGCAAAATGTTAAACGAATTCTGTAGGTCAGTAGAGCTTTGACAGATTGTTTATACGCTCTTTGACACATTTATATTCTTTGATACGTATAAATAGCAAATAAGTCTGTATAATGTAACGTGAACACAGAATAGGAGTTCTTTTCGTCCAAATGGGAACACAGAATGGGAGTTCTTTTCGTCCAAATGGGAATCTCCCTTCGTTTCGTCCAAATACAAAAAACTAATTCCGACGTTAAATTCAAAAAGATTTTAAAATCACCGCTTGAGTGACAAAAATGAGAGGTTTTAAAGCAATACCACAAATGTGTGGTGTAAAGTGCCACATCCGAAAATACACTCCTGGAAATGGAAAAAAGAACACATTGACACCGGTGTGTCAGACCCACCATACTTGCTCCGGACACTGCGAGAGGGCTGTACAAGCAATGATCACACGCACGGCACAGCGGACACACCAGGAACCGCGGTGTTGGCCGTCGAATGGCGCTAGCTGCGCAGCATTTGTGCACCGCCGCCGTCAGTGTCAGCCAGTTTGCCGTGGCATACGGAGCTCCATCGCAGTCTTTAACACTGGTAGTATGCCGCGACAGCGTGGACGTGAACCGTATGTGCAGTTGACGGACTTTGAGCGAGGGCGTATAGTGGGCATGCGGGAGGCCGGGTGGACGTACCGCCGAATTGCTCAACACGTGGGGCGTGAGGTCTCCACAGTACATCGATGTTGTCGCCAGTGGTCGGCGGAAGGTGCACGTGCCCGTCGACCTGGGACCGGACCGCAGCGACGCACGGATGCACGCCAAGACCGTAGGATCCTACGCAGTGCCGTAGGGGACCGCACCGCCACTTCCCAGCAAATTAGGGACACTGTTGCTCCCGGGGTATCGGCGAGGACCATTCGCAACCGTCTCCATGAAGCTGGGCTACGGTCCCGCACACCGTTAGGCCGTCTTCCGCTCACGCCCCAACATCGTGCAGCCCGCCTCCAGTGGTGTCGCGACAGGCGTGAATTGGAGGGACGAATGGAGACGTGTCGTCTTCAGCGATGAGAGTCGCTTCTGCCTTGGTGCCAATGATGGTCGTATGCGTGTTTGGCGCCGTGCAGGTGAGCGCCACAATCAGGACTGCATACGACCGAGGCACACAGGGCCAACACCCGGCATCATGGTGTGGGGAGCGATCTCCTACACCGGCCGTACACCACTGGTGATCGTCGAGGGGACACTGAATAGTGCACGGTACATCCAAACCGTCATCGAACCCATCGTTCTACCATTCCTAGACCGGCAAGGGAACTTGCTGTTCCAACAGGACAATGCACGTCCGCATGTATCCCGTGCCACCCAACGTGCTCTAGAAGGTGTAAGTCAACTACCCTGGCCAGCAAGATCTCCGGATCTGTCCCCCATTGAGCATGTTTGGGACTGGATGAAGCGTCGTCTCACGCGGTCTGCACGTCCAGCACGAACGCTGGCCCAACTGAGGCGCCAGGTGGAAATGGCATGGCAAGCCGTTCCACAGGACTACATCCAGCATCTCTACGATCGTCTCCATGGGAGAATAGCAGCCTGCATTGCTGCGAAAGGTGGATATACACTGTACTAGTGCCGACATTGTGCATGCTCTGTTGCCTGTGTCTATGTGCCTGTGGTTCTGTCAGTGTGATCATGTGATGTATCTGACCCCAGGAATGTGTCAATAAAGTTTCCCCTTCCTGGGACAATGAATTCACGGTGTTCTTATTTCAATTTCCAGGAGTGTAGATGCTTTCTCCAGTTTAAAGTCAGTGCAGAACTTATTCAATGCAAGTTCATTTTACAATTCTTCGCATAAAAATGCGTAACATTTTTAAGTTATACTGACATATACCAAAAAATACGGTTTTTGATTGCAAGTACAACGAATTTTGTGTGATATAGAATAATAAGTGTTTGTGAGTTGCTTACGTCGCCAGGTGTCACCATCAGTGTCATCAGGTTCAAGACAGCCCGTATAGGCGTGAAATGCCATTGATCAGAGACAGCGCGTTATAAAGTTTTATTGGTGAAAAGGTGCTGTCTAAAACATTGTTTGATGGCCTCAGAACCCTTACGTGTGTTCACTACTTGAGTTAAAACTACATTTACGCCTCAGACCAGAGATTACGTGCGTATTTTATGTGCGTAAGTACAGTAACTTTGGTAACAGATAATGATATAGAAAAAAACTTTGAAGGTGCTCCGACATGATCATCTTAAGAATATATGGTAAAAATGTCGACGATCTGCCGTGAATAGAGGGTATAGTAAGTAGCCAACCCCACAGTTGGTACTTTTGGTAGTCAAAAAATCATGGTTTTTCGGGGTTTTCTCAGAAACTGCCCATGAACAAATGGTGCTTTCATATGCCGTCGAAGGCCCACCCAAGACCACACCTAATGTGAAATAACGAACAGCTTTGCTCAGTTTGCGTGGACTGGAGGAAACCTGTAATGTTTAAATTTTGACCCTGTACTGTAGGATAGCTGCAGTATGGCCGTAGTGTATGAATGGTCGCTAGGCCAATGGCTATTCCAAACACTTGACCATTTGTCTTTCTGGTCGACAGAACCCGAGATATGACCCCCCTGAAAAATCGCACTTTCGGGCGCTGCTTTTTGGAAGATATTGGTACCGTGCACTGTCGTGCATGGACCGATTGACTCTTGACAGTCTCACCTGTTAACATGCTTTACTCGGAGTACTTCACTATTGAAAGGTCTAAGGCTTTTTTAGTAGAACTTAAGAAGTAGTAGTTTAGTTCGTGTACTTCACGCTTTTTGTTCCACCTGAAACGTTTCCTTTCTTTTTTAATGTACATCTTGTTCGCAATTTAGTATATTTGTTTGTGAATTATATTGAGCACGCAGCAGTATAGTGTTACGACGCCTGATCTTGTTGTGAATTATTCTTGGTACATTACGGCAGAAAATTATTGTACATATTTTTAAGCTTGCCTGTAACATAAATTCGAGGTGAAATATTGAAATTTGCCAGAATATCAGTGACTGTGAGTGCGAGAATGCCTTTTTTTTTCAGTTTAACAGTTGGACATGCTGAATTTAAAGGTACAACACTGTACTTTAATCTACATTCATAAACTTTATAATTTAATTTTTGTCTAATGAAAGCTTTGCCTATACTCATATTTCATGACCTGAGTAAGAAAGTGAGGTGTATAATCTCTTCTAGCACAACAGCTACTCAGAATGAGTACAACAACACATTACTCGATCCCGATACATCTTGCATAACGATAATATTCGTAAAATTACATAGATTTTGTCTCATACGAAGGCGCATCTGCAATCGTTTTTTTCAACAACATCGACGATTGGAAACAAATGATAAAATGTTAACCTTTTCAAAAGTCGAGTAACTTCAAGAGCACATTCGTTACATTTCGAATTATCATCACTACTACTTGGAAGAAAATGTAACTTCGTAGTGAAGCCACAAAACACGAAGGAAATACTATCGTGTAACCTACTGGCTGGATTTATCCACCTACCACCAATGGTGTTAAATGTGTACTAATATTAAATGGGAACGTGAAGGTACACCATTGGAAACCTGATTTGATTATGAAGGAAAAATTAAAATTTGGACCTGCTAAAAATTACTTCTGTGTGTCACTAATCTCCGCTGCCCTTTGTACCTGTTGTATTGTATTTCAGGCAGCAATTCATCAAACACAAAGCTTTTTGAAGATAGACTTGCTCAGCAGGCTGAGCTCACAATGACGTTTTGATGTCCAAAGGTGAGAAGAACGAAAATGTTCCTACGAAGATGACCGTTTATTCAGTAACATAGCTTTAGAATATATACACTCCTGGAAATTGAAATAAGAACACCGTGAATTCATTGTCCCAGGAAGGGGAAACTTTATTGACACATTCCTGGGGTCAGATACATCACATGATCACACTGACAGAACGACAGGCACATAGACACAGGCAACAGAGCATGCACAATGTCGGCACTAGTACAGTGTATATCCACCTTTCGCAGCAATGCAGGCTGCTATTCTCCCATGGAGACGATCGTAGAGATGCTGGATGTAGTCCTGTGGAACGGCTTGCCATGCCATTTCCACCTGGCGCCTCAGTTGGACCAGCGTTCGTGCCGGACGTGCAGACCGCGTGAGACGACGCTTCATCCAGTCCCAAACATGCTCAATGGGGGACAGATCCGGAGATCTTGCTGGCCAGGGTAGTTGACTTACACCTTCTAGAGCACGTTGGGTGGCACGGGATACATGCGGACGTGCATTGTCCTGTTGGAACAGCAAGTTCCCTTGCCGGTCTAGGAATGGTAGAACGATGGGTTCGATGACGGTTTGGATGTACCGTGCACTATTCAGTGTCCCCTCGACGATCACCAGTGGTGTACGGCCAGTGTAGGAGATCGCTCCCCACACCATGATGCCGGGTGTTGGCCCTGTGTGCCTCGGTCGTATGCAGTCCTGATTGTGGCGCTCACCTGCACGGCGCCAAACACGCATACGACCATCATTGGCACCAAGGCAGAAGCGACTCTCATCGCTGAAGACGACACGTCTCCATACGTCCCTCCATTCACCCCTGTCGCGACACCACTGGAGGCGGGCTGCACGATGTTGGGGCGTGAGCGGAAGACGGCCTAACGGTGTGCGGGACCGTAGCCCAGCTTCATGGAGACGGTTGCGAATGGTCCTCGCCGATACCCCAGGAGCAACAGTGTCCCTAATTTGCTGGGAAGTGGCGGTGCGGTCCCCTACGGCACTGCGTAGGATCCTACGGTCTTGGCGTGCATCCGTGCGTCGCTGCGGTCCGGTCCCAGGTCGACGGGCACGTGCACCTTCCGCCGACCACTGGCGACAACATCGATGTACTGTGGAGACCTCACGCCCCACGTGTTGAGCAATTCGGCGGTACGTCCACCCGGCCTCCCGCATGCCCACTATACGCCCTCGCTCAAAGTCCGTCAGCTGCACATACGGTTCAGGTCCACGCTGTCGCGGCATACTACCAGTGTTAAAGACTGCGATGGAGCTCCGTATGCCACGGCAAACTGGCTGACACTGACGGCGGCGGTGCACAAATGCTGCGCAGCTAGCGCCCTTCGACGGCCAACACCGCGGTTCCTGGTGTGTCCGCTGTGCCGTGCGTGTGATCATTGCTTGTACAGCCCTCTCGCAGTGTCCGGAGCAAGTATGGTGGGTCTGACACACCGGTGTCAATGTGTTCTTTTTTCCATTTCCAGGAGTGTATATATGGAAAAGATGCGCGAGGAGACGCTGAATGAAATTGCATATACACTGAGGTGACAGCGATATGCACATATACAGGGATAGCTATATGCACATATACAGATGTCGCTAGTATTGCGTATACAAGGTATAAAAGGGCATTGCATTGGAGGAACTTTCATTTGCACTGAGATGATTGATGTGTAAAGGTGGTTGTGGCCGCACCAGGTGAATTAACCGACTCTGGACGCGGAATGGTGGCTGAAACTAGACACTGGGACAGTCCATTTCTGAAATCGTTATCGAATTCAGTATTCCTAGATCAACATTATAAAGAGTACGCCGAGAATTTCAGGCGCTAACTCTCCCGAAGAACAACGCACTGGCCGAGGGCCTTCATTTAACGACCGAGAGCAGCGGCATTTGCGTAGAGTTGTCAGTGCTAACAGACAAGCAACACTACAGGAAATAACCGTAGAAATCAATGTTGGCTGTACGACGAAAGGATGGGACAGTGCATCGCAATTTGACGCTAATGGTCTATGGCAGCAGACGACTGACGCCTTTGCTAACAGCACATCACCGCCTGCAGTGCGTCCCCTGGTCTTGTGGCCATATCGGTTGGACCCTAGACGACTGGAAAACCGTTGCCTGGTCAGATGAGTCCCGATTTCATTTAGTAAGAATTGGTGTAGGGTTCGAGTGTGGCCCACACCCCACTAAGTCACGGACCCAAGTTGACAACAAGGCACTGTGCGAGCTGTTGGTGGCTCCATAATGGTGTGGGTTGTGTGTACGTGGAATGGACTGGGTCCTCTGCTTACGTTCGGCTGCTTGGAGGCCATTTGACCCAAACAACGATGGAATGCTTGTGGATGACAATGCGCCATTTTACCGAGCCACAGTTATTGTTCGCGATTGGATCGAAGAACATTCTGGACAGTTAGAGGGAATGATCTGGCCATCCAGATGGAACGACACGAATCCCATCGATCATTTATGAGATATAATCGAGAGGTCAGTCCGTGTACAAAATCCTGCACCGGCGACACTTTTTCAATTACGGACGGCCGTAGAAGTGGCATGGTTCAATATTTCTGCGTGGGACTTCGAACAAGATGTTTATTTTTGTCACCTCAGTGTAGTTCATAAAGGAAGTTTTATCATGTACGGAATCAACTTCGAACTGCAACGGAAGAAGATGACATCTCCACACCAGGGTGCATGCAGTGCCTTCCCTTGTCTGTGATTTCAGTTTTTATCTCCTTGCAATATCGACGTAACGCTTCCTTCTATAACGCCACAGCTTTCCCATACTCCTTGAAACTACTCGTGACTCCCTCACTTCTTCCTTGTTATTAGTTAACAAGAGCATTCCTGATTTGTACGAGAGACCCTTTCTACGTTATGCACCGTCCGTCTTAGATAGCGTGTGCCACCAGGGAGTAATGTGTTACGTACATTTTGACCATGGTGGGAGCTCCATTCCGCATCTGTGCGCCCTGCAGTCGTAAGTGCAATCGAAGCGCCACGTCTGGTGAGAGGGCGGGTGCCGACTGCAGCAAGCGGCAGGTCGTGGGTGTGGCCAGGCCGCTGCAGAATGCGCTCTCTCTCTCTCTCTCTCTCTCTCTCTCTCTCTCTCTCTCTCTCTCTCATTCAACATTCTATAGGAAGCTTTTATCTGTCTGGATACGAAAGCGGACTGTAAAAATATGATATATGATTTGTTGTGAAATATGGAAGCAGTAAGAAAGCCGATATCATTGCTAAGATGTACGTTTCGTTTTTGCAGCTCCACTAATCTCGTGCTGGTATGACTGGCAGCAATAGTCTGTTATGTTTATAAACTGGTACACACTATGGTGCTCGTCTAATTCGTCTTTTAGGGGCCTGAATTGTCGAATCCCGATTCGTAATCATGTTTTCCCCTCTCCTCTGTACGCCAATACCGCCGACATTTCTGAACCAGTCTATGGACATGCACCTCGTCCGTTCCCAAATACACACAAATTTGAACGATAAAATGAAAAGGCGTATCCTTACAGAACCTAGATATGTATGAGATTAGAGCACTGCAAAAGTGCCATGACGGAGGGAGGAGTTAAGTACCCTGCAGGCGTTAAGCAGGAGACTGTCTTTTATCCGAAGGAATGTCGAATGGAGCGCCATTATTCCGGAAACATATCTGTACGAGTCGAGGAGCAATGCAGAGTTGCCACGTTGCTCTACAGGGAACATGGTACTGGGGGCGTTTTTCCATTATCCTGTTCGTCGTCCTTGGCTCATACTGATTTTACAATATATGTATTGTCGATGTGGACAGAAGTATAAAGAGAGGGAGAAGTAAATGTGGTACTGGGACAACCACACTGTGCCAGAAAGCACTGGTGTTGCCCACCGATATGTTCCGTCTTTGCTGTGATCGTTGTGTGATACCTCCACTTAGTCAGCTTCTGTGCCGTGCTTCGGCAAATGACCTAATAGTTTGGTGATGAGACTGCCACATTTTCAAATCTGATCGCCCACCATGATTATCATGAAGATTGTTTTTAACCGTCTAAATTCAAACAAGCTTACGTCGGAGATGGGTGGAACGCTAGTGTCTACGGAGCTAGGCAGAACAAGCAGCACATATGTAGACCAGGTAACAGAGTGGTATGCAGGTTAAAATCGTGCGTCAGATGCTCTCTACTTGCGCCCTGTTTTCCATATTCAGTATATCCATGTGAGAACATGCGCCCAGTGAGTTATCGTCTTAAGAATCGTCTCATATCGTGTGTGTTTTTGCAGCTTGCCAGAGAAGACAGAGCAGGGACTTTCCGCTACAGCTTGAAAAAAAAAAAGAGACTGTTACTCTGTTACTCCCTATTCCTACAAGGCAGAAGATAGAGGCGTTGCTTTTTTTTCCAAACGTGTGATTTCGGCTGGAAGTTTACTAAAATACGTCTTAATACGCACTAAATTACTCTGGAGACTTTTCTTACTTCAACCACTAGCCGCATTAGGAATACTTGCTGATGTGTTTTTGTCTGTCAAGTCGAGCGTCTTCTTCATATCTTCTAAATGAACGCTGTGGTTATAGAGCTGCTTCAGTTCATCTTCTCCACCTGGTGACGATTGGCTCTAGGGGTAAACAAGTATCCTGCATCGTATCAATAAATAATTTCACTCTTGATGGCGCCTTTACGACCATTTTCTTCGCAGAGGAAATTAAACAAGACATTTACTCATACTTTGGAAAATTCACTCTAATTTCCTCTTTCTTCGCAGAGGAAATTAGGCATTTACTTTGGAAAATTCGCCCTAATTTCCTCTGCCACCCGCTGAAGAGCATGTGCTTAAGTCCAAATGAGCTGTCATTTGATAATTGATAAAAAGCCTACCAAACTTTAGTAGCCTTAATCGTGTATGATCACCAAATGTTTTTCCTCATTTTCATTTGCAGGCAACAAAACACGTAAATGCATCACGAACAATCCTAGCAGTCGTTGAATGGTTTGTATCTTCCAGTACCCTGGAGGCAATCAGATGTGGGTGTTTCTGGTTTAGATTCTATCATTTTCCCCGCGACGACGTTGGCAATGAATCTCTTAAGTCCGTCTTAATTCAGATGGTTGCGGGACCTCGGCTGCTCGTATACAATGTTGAATCAAACACCTTCAGCCGTTTAAATTTCCAGTTGTTATTTTATTTGAGCAACCAGTTTCAGCGCTACATTACGCCATCTTCAAAGTCCCTTCACCGACGTGTTGGAAGAATCCTACCTCTGGTCCAGTCAAAATACGGGCCGGCATTCAGTGACTGGCATCCGTAGATTTCTTCTTAACACAGCGATCCCTTCGATCTTCACTTGCCGACTGTTGAGCATCTGCTGAAGTGTAGGTAGTAGACAAAAAATTTAAACGTTTGTTGATAGACTCAGTGGAAGGAATTTTACTGGTCAAGTACAAATTCAAGGGTGTGAAGAATTTTACAGCTATGTTCTTCAAAATAAGAATTCAGTTATTTCCTAAGTAGTACATTCTGTTGAAAAAGGAAACACCACTGGGAAAGACTGAAAATCACATCAGGATAATTTCATTGTGTTATACAATTAAACACTGTTGTTTAATGTTACAGCAGATTTTCAGTGTTATTTACCGCCCATATTGAGATTAGGGCATGTTTATTACCACATTGTATAAAACACAAACAATTTATTAATTCTAAAATAAATTATCATGCCCTTTTTTAAGAAATACGCTTCTTTTTGTGAAACACTGTCCTGCTTTTGATAATTTTGGAAGTGGTAATCCATGGAGAAGAAATAAAAACTTTAAGGTTCGCCGATGACATTGTAATTCTGTCAGAGACAGCAAAGGACTTGGAAGAGCAGTTGAACGGAATGGACAGTGTCTTGAAGGGAGGATGTAAGATGAACATCAACAAAAGCAAAACGAGCATAATGGAATGTAGTCAAATTAAATCGGATGATGCTGAGGGGATTAGATTAGGAAATGAGACACTTAAAGTAGTAAAGGAGTTTTGCTATTTAGGGAGTAAAATAACTGATGATGGTCGAAGTAGAGAGGATATAAAATGTAGACTGGCAATGGCAAGGAAATCGTTTCTGAAGAAGAGAAATTTGTTGACATCGAGTATAGATTTGTCAGGAAGTCGTTTCTGAAAGTATTTGTATGGAGTGTAGCCATTTATGGAAGTGAAACATGGACGATAACCAGTTTGGACAAGAAGAGAATAGAAGCTTTCGAAATGTGGTGCTCCGGAAGAATGCTGAAGATAAGGTGGGTAGATCACGTAACTAATGAGGAGGTATTGAATAGGATTGGGGAGAAGAGAAGTTTGTGGCACAACTTGACTAGAAGAAGGGATAGGTTGGTAGGACATGTTCTGAGACATCGAGGGATCACGAATTTAGTATTGGAGGGCAGCGTGGAGGGTAAAAATCGTAGAGGGAGACCAAGAGGTGAATACACTAAACAGATTCAGAAGGATGTAGGTTGCAGTAGGTACTGGGAGATGAAGAAGCTTGCACAGGATAGAGTAGCATGGAGAGCTGCATCAAACCAGTCACAGGACTGAAGACCACAACAACAACAAACGCCGAATGCACTGCCACGCTTACATAATATGAGAACGCGTCGCAAGGCCCGTTTTGACCCGCGAGACAGGGTTAAGTGCTTACTACACAATGGAAAATAATGACAGCACTGTAGCTAACTACTGCCTTCAGAAAAATTCTGCGATCCCACCACCTGGCTGGAAAATGGACATCGCCAGTGGTTCTCTCAAAATCCAACACCGCCTCCAGCTTTGCAGTCTGATACGAGCACGTACGAAGCACTTAACTCGCTCTCTGAAACGCACCACTGTCCCAGGAAATGCATTTGTCAGGATTCGACCCCCGCACTCGGGAATACACTTTTGGTTTCTTGCAAGGATTCCACATTTGAAAAATAACTTGGCTGACCACGAAGAATCATTGACTACCAACACCAGAAATACGTTTCGAAATTCCACCTCCACCCCAGAGGGCACAAGACTTGCCTGCTACACCCGTCGCGGGCTGCAGCACCAAATTACTCCTCGCATTTTTTTAACATCCAAACCTTTGTGTCAATCGGCTTCAGGAGTCGAATTTAGGCCATTTCCTACCCCCATTAGTAGCACCACTGTGTAAATTGCTGCTTCGACCACGATCCATTTATAAGGATCACGGAAAGATAGGCCTATCTTCACCAAGCTGAACAAACTTCTCCCCCTCGCGCCTGCACCTCCCCAGATACTAGAAACGGGCTCTTCGTGTTCGTAGCAGTGAACTTGACGAGTCGTCGAGCTTAGCCAAGACTGATACGTTACGAACCTCCACATTCTCGCTGCATGTACTTGGTTTGGTAAAAACGATTCAGTGTGTGAACGCGTCTTTCACAGTTTCCTTTTTTCCTCAAAGTGAATCGACGTACGCCTGTCTTTGCGCAGCGAGGTATTAATGGCTCGCGCGTGAGCGGAGCCGTCCTACCGGCTCAGAATGGCCGCCTTATCTGCTGGGACGGCGCGCTGTGGCGGGTTCTCATCAGGACGCGTTGCCGCGCTCTTTGTGCCCCCGTGCACGCCGCCGGCCGAGCGGTAAATGCCCTCTACACAGATATTTCTGCGGCGGGAAAAGTTTTTCGTTCAGATCAGCCATCGCAGATTTTGCCCCTGTCCCGACTGAGTAATTTGTGGGTCATGAGTTCTTTAATGAGCGAGCTAGCCTTTAACGAACAGACGGCGCGATTAGCGGGCGTCCTTGGCCGCAGGAGACAAAGCCCGCGGTAATTAGGCTCTCTAACGTACAGCACGCACACGCATAGGCCGCGCGCCGCTTTTTGCGTCCGACGCTTGGGGCGGGGGGGACTCGCAACTATCCCGTGTCGGCTGTCAGTCTGAGTCAAGTACCGCGTCGCGGTTTCACGCTCGTCTGCGACTCATTGACAGCTGGGCGCCTCTCAGGTACGAGCTTTTATAGCTCGTGCTGCCTTCTCTGGAACTTTGCAAAATAGCGGACAACCTTCTCCTAATGGGTAATAGTCTTTCCCGTGGAAGACCGTGGCATACATTTTGTGAGTTAACGAGCACTTTGCTCTCATTTAAGTATATGGCCGAAAGAGTCAGCCTTCAGGAATTGTGAAACGAATCCTGTCGTCAAGGACCGCGTGCCACAAAGGGCGCAGATTCACCACGAGATGGGGAAACTCACAGGCGTCTATTGTCTATCGAGGCCTAAGCGCTGTAGTGTGCGGGTGAGAGACGAGAACCAACGTCATAGGGAAACCCAGGGAACCATAGCACTGTTAAATATGACGGACTTACGATCGGCCATGAAGGGAAACATTTATGAAAACTATTTAGTTCTGTAGTAATTCAGGGAATCTAGCCACAGTAATTTTAATTTGCCATCCTCCATAAATTTTCATGGTGATCCCAATAAAACTTGAATATTGATCATATCTATAATAGTTTAGGATTTACTGTTAGAATGAAATTAAGAAGTTTTGTAACAAAGACCTGAATGCTAAAATCTGAACGCTTTGGTCGATCTTGACGATCGACATATCATATAGAAGCGCATCATTAAAATGACAAACGTTGTAAATATCAACTCTGTAACTTTATTTGTTTAAAAGATATAGTAAATTTAAATTATCGATATTTACAGTTAAGCAGCAGATCATAATTTACTCCACACAAAACACAGTGAACGATGACAGCATGACACCTTATTGAATCATTAGGTAATAGAATATTTGTTGTAAAGTTTAGTGCATAATAGTTACTTTGTTCTTTATTTATTTATCAGAAAGCACGTTGGTGCAAGGCTACTAGCCGTGGCATTCAAAGCTAAGAAGGAAATTGTATTGGTTTTATGTAAAAGAATTTAACGTTTATTATGTAATGGATATTATTGTTACTTTATTTATAACGTGACAGTGGTCAAGCTTTGATTATTTAAATATGTTAAAATGTGAAATAATGTAGAATAAGGTGTAGCCAATCAGATGGACGGCTTCAGGAAAGGGAACTGCCGTAGTCAGTTGAGCGATGATATTCGGTGCGCGGGAATCGCGGCCGGGGTCAAGCAGAGGGAGTGCCGGTGCAGACGCGAAAGCGGACAGTTCGGCCGGAGACACCAAAGTTCGGATTGAGACGCGAAAGCGGACAGTCAGTCTTTAGGCAGCTAGGAAGTGAAACGACTTAGAAAATTTCGCGTTGTGTGGTATCGCGGGACTTTGAGCGGTGAGCAGCCGCACGCCTGGTGTGAACTTTCGCGAAGATAACGAGGTGGAATATTATGCTTGTATTTCGCGATGAGAATGTGAATGATAGAACTGTGTCAATTGAATATGAGCTCGAGTGTAACACTAACTCTAAATACGACCACTTTCGCTATTAGTTTGCTTTCTGAATAAACATTATTCCAGCCAAATCGCAGCTATGTGGCCTACATCAGCTATGGGTCGTTAATCTCGTTGTTCTCGGTATTATTATTACTGTTATTATTATGTGTTATATTAACTTTGGATTTCGCAAACTTGCCACGTTTCTCACCTTAATGAGAGGTGGTAACTACCTTTTTTAATCCATGTTTCTAAAATGAAGTGTGTATTTATACACCTGCCCTCAGAAAAAGATAAAATATTTTCCTGGTGTTGGTTACTCAGAAGTTTTCGACTCCTATGTACCCTTCTCTGTGGGCACCGATTTCTTTTTCTGTGAAGATATCGTGCGATTAGAGTAGTAACAGACATTATTTGCTGGTCAAAAGTAGTATATATGCCACAAGTTTTGGTTTTTCAATTTTTCTTACCGTAATGCACCTCATCTCCGACTTAACGTAAAGGATATAAGGTGCTGAAAGCTTTGCATTTGTATCGTAAACTTCTGTCTGTCTTGTTGTGTGGTGTGTATGTGTGTGTGTGTGTGTGTGAGAGAGAGAGAGAGAGAGAGAGAGAGAGAGAGAGAGAGAATCACACTTTAAAAATACAGAAATAATTTTACCAGCTGTTATGGCTGTTGCCGGCCGCGGTGGTCTCGCGGTTCTAGGCGCGCAGTCCGGAACCGTGGGACTGCTACGGTCGCAGGTTCGAACCCTGCCTCGGGCATGGATGTGTGTGCTGTCCTTAGGTTAGTTAGGTTTAAGTAGTTCTAAGTTCTAGGGGACTGATAACCACAGCAGTTGAGTCCCATAGTGCTCAGAGCCATTTGAACCATTTTTTTGTTAGGGCTGTTCACATCAAAATGTCATAGACCTATTTTATGTTTTCAAGCAGAGTAACTTTATTCTTCAAAGTCTGACACCTCCTTAATAATAATCTTACCTGGTGGTTCCAATACCATTTCAGGCACACCTAACACCCTCCCCCCTCCCCCTCCCTATTCCTCACGCCCTACCAACAAATTGAAAACGCTCGACTTCCAGGTCATTCTTCACATTTTCCTGTAATTTGAGCGTCGTAAAATCATTTCTGAGACGTATGGAAGGGCGGTCCAGCAGCGTCCAGCACAAATGCCGAAAGCTTACTATGGAAAACGGCTCTTTCAGTCGAACGTCTGGTGCTTAGATCTTATTGACACTTAAATGGTACAGTATCGTGCCGTCCTACTGCGTCTGTCGATTTTTAATGCCTGAGCCTTTGGGACTGTCTTTTCACTATACAGAGCGCTGTTTGCTGAATGGTCCATAGTGTTTGATAGCGGGTTGAACCTGTGTCTTCATGTAGTGAGAAAAAATTATCGCCTGTCTCGTTCATAGCCCACTGGGTGCTGTGCTGTGGGACAACATTTTTATTTTTCTTGTGAGACATTCGGCTACCACTTTCAGTACTCTTCATAAATTGCGACTAAGCGCATAGTCATTATTCACGATTTTCTTCACTGCTGACTGGTCTGGTCAGAGCGCGTATCATCTTAAGTCAATGAAGTCCTTCGGTGATCTCATTGCCAGTTAGTGCACCCTTTCAAGCCACTAGCAAGCTCTTTGATACGCACAGCTCTTCAGACGTTAGCCACTTTCACTGGCTAGAAATTGCACTACATTTGGCTACTACGCCGTGAGAACTGATTCAAACACGATTTTCGGACGCCGCATTTGCTATGTTCCTGATGATGTAGGTTGTTCTACCTCGGATGGTACTTCTAACAGTCTTTAATCTTAGTTAGAAAGTTTCTGAACCATGGAGGAAAACGGCATGCATTAAGTGGCCAGCAGAGTCGTTAATGACAGCGCAGTTTTGACGCGTCGCCATTACGACTGATGTGGTACCCTTCCGGAACTCAGCTAGTTAATGCCATTCACTACTGAAACTATCTTGCAGAGATTTCAGTTACTAACTGTAACCTAGTGCTCTCCGTAGAATTTATTCGCACATCTCTCCACATACTCATTCCTCATAAGTTGTATGCGAACTAAATGTCGAAATTATTGTTGTCGCACTATTCCCCAAAATTCTTTCTGTGAGCTACATCATTCCAGATTAGTTAGGTTCCTGGTTTGACTTCATCCGCCGGCCGAAGTGGCCGTGCGGTTAAAGGCGCTGCAGTCTGGAACCGCAAGACCGCTACGGTCGCAGGTTCGAATCCTGCCTCGGGCATGGATGTTTGTGATGTCCTTAGGTTAGTTAGGTTTAACTAGTTCTAAGTTCTAGGGGACTAATGACCTCAGCAGTTGAGTCCCATAGTGCTCAGAGCCATTTGAACCATTTTTTTTGACTTCATCCCGTAAAGGCCACAACAAGGATAATCCATCTTCTGAACGGTAACTGGAACAAGGTCTTAATCCCACCCAGCTCCGAGATGTTCTCACTACAGCGGAACAATTGCTTCTTCTTAAATGTTTAGCGATGCTGCTAACCGGAATTAAGATTTCTTTCTTTTTCTGTCGAGAACAGTGCGGCAAGCTACCGTTGTTGGCGGTGTTCTTACACATTATAGCAGGGCTTCCCAACCTGCGGTCCGCGGACACCTTAGGGGTCCGCCGGCTCTTTCTAGGGGGTCCGCGGTCGCCCTTCACCAAATCGTGTCAAATAATGAGTAAAATTATTGAATAAAAATGTGAAAATCAAATTCATCACTTTTTTTTCGTGTGAAAAACATGTGTACTTTTACTTCAGGTCGTATCCCCAAGCAGTCTTTGCGGTTCCGAAGTGAGAACGTACACACAGTTTCGTGCCGGAGAATGCGGCTTCTCTGATCGACCTTTTAGCAACAATACGGGGGTCGTTTGTGCGCCGGCTCACGGCGCTAGATGCGCTGAAACCTTTTACGCATGCGCGGAGCGAGCTTTGTCGACCAATCACAGCGCTCGCTGGCACTTACGTGGCCCCAGGCATCATCAAATGTTAAACTTGCTTTGTCAGTGCACTACCTATTTCGTAAGTCGATTTTTGACCAGTTTATTACTTCTGACATGGACCGGTGGCTGAAGTCAGGATCATTGAAGAAGGCTGCAGTTCCTTCATCGCCTTCACAACAAGGGAAGTTTCCAGTTGAAATGAATGAGGAGGGAGGACGATCAAAGGAAGACTTTACATACATTTGAACATTTTTCTTCGGATTTCACGAACCCCCCCCCCCACACACACACGACTGTTACGAAATATGCATGCTCCTTACATAAAAGTAGCTAAATAGTGGAAGTGAACAGACCATAAGCGACAGCTTGTCAACAGCGAACAGTTTGGACGTGACGTTGATTGTTCTTGGAGGAAGACAGGTCCATCGTATGAAATTTCAATTACCAAGTAATTTTAATCAGGCTATAGTGTGTTGAACAAAGGGAGTAAATCCACTAGTAAGTGTCTGGATACAGTAAGAATTCCAATTGGATCGTTAATTTCAGGTTGTTTTCATTCATCTCTAAACCAAAGACTATTGATACTTCGGGGGGAGGGGGGGGGGGTCATTGGGAACATGGCACCTGCATTAAGAAGCTTTCAGTTCCCATGGGTTTCGCTCTGAAATTTGAAGTTACTGTGCTCTTGACTGACTAGGGTTCCGCCATAGATTATCGACTGAAGATGGGGTCTGCCAGCTGAAAAGGTTGGGAAGCCCTGCATTATAGTAAAGGAATATACAGTAGCACGTTATATGTCGTCGTAATGTATACTGTACCATTGAAATACTTGTTAGAAAATATTTCACACGATTCTCAGATTATTTGAAACGCAAGAGAAGGTGTACAGGTAGTAAGAAAGCGATGCAGCTTGAGAAAAGATCTTTCTTGATAGCCAACGAGCATTTAGTTTCAAAAAATATGCTGTCGTTAGGAGGGCGCAAGTTTCTATTATTCCATTAGATCTAGACTCTGTATACTTCTATCAGTTTGTGTGTGTGTGTGTGTGTGTGTGTGTGTGTGTGTGTGTGTGTGTGTGTGTGTGTGTACAAAGTGTGTGAATACAGCATAACCCTATACCTAGTTTATCGACTTGACAAATAATGTTGTATAATAAACATTGCAGTGGTTTCACGCTGCTTTCGATTTGATTTGCTTTAATAACTAGTATACTTAACTGTTCTGATTCGAATGGGTTATGTATTGGTTAGGTGTTGTAGGCCTCAGAGAACCATTCCGAAGTATTTTCTTTCGGCGCAGTGTCTGCGAAACAAAGATTTGTTTGAACTTCCCAGACAGATCGTAAATGAGACTTTGACCGTGAATATTATGTTCCCGACAATGACGAAGCATTAGAGACTGAGCAGAAAATCGGATGTGGTACGGTTCAGGAGTGCTGATAACTTCGCGGTTGCACGCCCGCGAATTCCTTCCACGGTTGATGCAAGACGTTCACCTGAAGCGATTTTAGTGAAATTACAGAAAACTTAAAGCTAAACGACCGGTCGCCGGTTTTCCCTTTTTTCCCGAATGCTCCCGATGTGTGCCGACAGAGCCAGCCATCGGTATCTCAGATTCGCACTTCAGAAAGTCACAGCTGCTTGTCCACATTGAAATCCTTTGCGTAGAGCTTGGAAAAGTGACAAAGAAACTGCCGACATCAAATGAACAACATATAGTTTTGCAGCTGGACAGTCTTTTACAGGTTACTTACAGGAAAACTTTGGTTCCGTATAGAAGTGCCTCACTTTGTTTTATTTTAACAGAAAAATAGTTAGAGTGCAAACTTTCTAAGATAGAAAGCAAAGGCAAATAAATGCGGCAACTGACAAAAACCAGCTTAACAGCTCATCCATCCAAGCTGCTGACAAATGTAACACACAGAACAATGGGAAAGAAAATGGACGATCCGTTTGACTTTAGGAAAGATAAACACACCAGATAGAATATTCGGACGCTGCACTTAATAATGGAGGACTCGACCAAAATAAGACACTTGATAAGGATATATAGACTTACAAAATGAGTTCGACAATATAACATGGTGCATCATGTTTGAAATCCTCAGTGGACTATGTGTAAACTACAGGGGAAGGCGGATAAAATACGTATAACATACATAATAACCAAGAGGGGACAGTAGATGTTGTTGTCTGCTGTGAAAGTAAAGAAAAATTACGGGGCTTCTTGATAGAATGGAGTCTTTCGAGCGCAGAATATGGTTTGAGACTAGAACAAAGAAAGAAGAAAGTGATGAGGAGTAAGTGGAATCAGAATCGTGATCGAAGTTGGGGAACGCATAGTAGACCAAGTTCTCTGCCTTGGGAGCAAAATAACGCATGACTGACGAAGCAGAGTAGCACAGGCACTGAGGTCATTACTCGTTAAAAGAAGTATACTAGCTTTAATTGAGGAAGAAGATCCTGAAAAGTTTCGTCTGTAGCACAACATTCTACTAAATTGAGTTATGGGCTGTGTGAACATTGGAAAATAAGAGAATTGAAGAGTTTATGATGTGGTGTCACAGAAAGATGCTGGAACTGAAGTGTAGAGATACCATAAGAAATGAAGAATCGGTGGGGAAAGGGTTAAGTCGAAAATAACTACGGGAGAGGGAGAGAGAGAGAGACAGGGAGAGAGAGAGTAATAGGAAGTTTGTTTAGGCATCAGGGAATAACTTCCATGTTAGTTGAGGGGAGCCGTGGATAATAATAATCGAGGAAGTTGGGTATTGTGATACTGTTCGATGAAGAGGTTGGCGTAGTAGAGGAAGTCATGGGGAGAGAGGGGACGTAAAACCAATCAGGAAATTGATGGGCAAAGGGAAAGCGTGTCACAACGGGAATCACAAGCACTGTTCTGCGAAGGCGAGTCCAGTATCTCAACCAGGGTGTCATGTACCTCTATCAGTGTTCGTCGTATTATACTTCGAGAAAAAAGTACTTAATGCATTCGTGTGCCCACCTTATTGTGATGGTTCAAATGGTTCAAATGGCTCTGAGCACTATGGGACTCAACTGCTGTGGTCATTAGTCCCCTAGAACTTAGAACTACTTAAACCTAACTAAGGACATCACACACACCCATGCCCTAGGCAGGGTTCGAACCTGCGACCGTAGCAGCAGCGCGGCTCCGGACTGGAGCGCCTAGAACCGCACGGCCACCGCGGCCGGCCCTTATTGTGATGCTGCAACTATAAAAATGTAAACAAATGTGGGGAGTGTAACATTCAAAACGTAGTTTTATCGCAGTCGAGTGGCGATTACAAACTCTAAGAAAGCTTTTGGATACAAAAGTGTTTTAAGAATAATTGTCTGTCATTGATGGAGAAATCGGACCCCATCGCATAAATGTCTCTTCCCATTCTGAAGACAACACCGTATAATATCCGTATCAGCTTGCAGTTTCGAGGAGCTGGAGCACATATGTCAGGGAGGTTAAGAAAAATAAACGATGGATAAACTGTTACTGTCAAATGTGTTGGTACCGTCGAGCACATATGGGCGATCTGCAGATGTGGACCTATCGCCCCAAACTAGCGCCGGAGGCGTACCCGAATTTGGCAGTGGAAGGATACGTGGGCATGTGCGGGCATACGTAGAGAAGAAGAGCGCAATAAATGGACGGTTGCATCCCGTCCATTTTTGTTTCTGTGCGTTTTCAGATGTTTTGTAGAGTAAGAGCCCTGTTCAGTCGAAGTGGTAGTAGTTTTAATGAATGTTGTAATTTCTATAGGGATGGCTTGTGATTAGGTAATTAAGAGTTGGTGATTCGTAGTAGTAGAGACCCACCTCACTGCCGGCCGGTGTGGCCGAGCGGTTCTAGGCGCTACAGTCCGGAACCGCGCGACCGCTACGGTCGCAGGTTCGAATCCTGCCTCGGGCATGGATGTGTGTGATGTCCTTAGGTTAGTTAGGTTTAAGTAGTTCTAAGTTCTAGGGGACTGATGACCTCAGATGTTAAGTCCCATAGTGCTCAGAGCCATTTTGTTGCCTGCGGAACCATACTTCGGGCACATCTCTTCGTCCGAAGCTAATTGGCGAGCCCACCTATTGCCAAGGTTGTTTCCACTACACTGCAGACGTTCCACTGGAAAGCCCTTGCACATTCTCCGTTGAGTTCCGATTTCACCCCACGCTGTTTCCATATTCTTGGAGTCCTGAAAAAAGACATTCGTGGCCATCGATTTACTTCGGACAAAGAGGTGCTCGTCTGGGTACAATCATGGTTCCGTAGGGAACCACAAACCTTTTTCCGTGAAGGCACTGACTGCATTGTTTTACAGGTCGATAAATGTATTAACAGTTATGGCGATTACTTTTGATAAAATAGCTTACTCACTTTGTTCCATCTGTCTTTTTTTTTTCATTTGACTGCCAGTTATAGGGTTGAGAGTAACCACCGAATTAAGATAAGTAAAGAATTAGTGTTAAACAGCCCATTTGTGGCTCGCAGGTAATGGACGCTCTGTTGGAACGCCACACTGCCAGTCAGTTTTTTGTGGTGCCCAGCACAGGCTACCGCGTCAGACAAAATAAAAGTCGCGCGCAGTTCGCCTTATCGGCCGCGCGCTGTCCCGATGCGCCGATTTATTCCCGCCGCGGTCGCCTACGCGGGTCAGTTTTTCTCGCGAGGCGCCGCTGTCGCCGGCGGGCCGCATCTGGCGGGCTTCCTGGCGGCGGCCGACGCCGCCCCCGCCACAGCCGCCGCCGCCAGCGCCGCCCCCCACCCGCCCCTCCCTCAGCCACCGCTGCCGCCGCCAGCCCTCTCGCTCCCACTTCAAACACGCGACGCCGCTATCTGTCTCTCTCTGGCGCGGCGCGGCGGCACAGGGGCTTTCTCTTTGTGCCGTGCCGCATCGGTTACATCAAAGGCCTTTACGCGCACACACACAGAGGCGCGCTGGCGCGGCGCCGCGCACACAGGCGCAGCGCTCACACACACGCCGGCGGTACATAAAACCCGAGGCACACATACAGAGGCGCGCCGCCGCTTTGATCCGGCCCGACTTCTCTTTTCGCTTTGTACGTCTGTGCATTGCGCCCCGGCCCGGCACGGCCCGGGCGCGCCGGCTGCCTGGCTGGCTGGCTGGCGGGTTTTAGTAGTATGCAGAGAGAGCGAGCTCAGTTGTGGAGCGGCCGCTGCGCTCGCCGGTCGCTGCTGCCGCTACAGCCGCTGCCGCCGCCATGGCGGACGCCGACGAGCCGCGAGTGTCGCCCGCTAGCGCTGCTGCCGCCGACGCCGCGCCGGGCCACGACGTGGGCGAGGCGGACGTGGAGCGCGCGCTTTTCCGCTGGCTGGAGCGCTACCGCAGGCGGCACGCCGCAGCCGCGGGCTCTGCCCCGGTGGGCGTGGCCGAGCTGCGCCGCAAGGCGCTCGCCCTGGCTCGCCGCCTGGGCGCTCCGACTGCGCTCGCCGCACAGCTCACGCGCGCCTGGGTGCGCCGCTGGCAGGCCCGCTACGGCGTCGCCGATGCCGACGCAGAGCCGGAGCCCGAGCCCGAACACGAATCGGAGCAGCACCCCCAGCCGGAGCCACAGCTAGGGCCAGAACCCGATCCCGATCTCGACCGCGATCTGGAGGGCGCTACCAGCGCTAGCTCGCCCCCGTCCTTTCCCGATACCGATGCGGCCTCGAATATCGTCGATCGCGACGCGTGTGTCCGGCCGCCACCTCCGCCTCTCCTTTTGGACTACACCGACGAACAGGTGTACGTGGCAGTCGCGCTGGAAATGCGAGTGGGCTCCCTGCCCGACCGAGCTCTCTGGACGTCGGGAGCGGCGGGAGACCGCGTGTGGGTTCTGGGGGCCTCTGACCGCACGGGACGCCACCGGACGCGGTTGCTGGTGATCGGGCGCCACTGGCGACCGCCCTGCCTCGCGCACGTCAACATGCTCAGCCAGCCCGTCGTCTACGCCGGCGGCGGCTCGGGGGTCCTCACGCCGGACCTGTTCGCGTGGTGGTTCCGGCGAGAGTTCTGCCCCGCCGCCTCGGCCGTCCACGGCGCGAGGGGCGCCGTCCTGATCCCGGGCAGCGCCGTGGCCGCACTCGTGCGCGCCTCGGGCGAGCTGAGCTCGGACGACGGCAGCGTCCGCCTGCTGGCGCCCGGCGGCCCGGCCGTCGACACGGCCGCCGTGGCCGTGGAGCTGCGCGCGCGCTACGCCCAGTCGCTGCTCTACTGCATGGCGGCGGATGCCGGCGACGCCGAGGCGGCCGAGCACTGGCTGCGCCGCTGGACGCTGCTCGACGCGTTCCCGCTGCTACACCGCGCCTGGCTGTCCGTGCGCGGCGACGCCTTCCAGCGCTGCTGGATGGCGGCCGGCGCCGCACCTCCGGAGCCCGACCGCCTGCTGCTGCTGGAGCTGCAGTGGGCGGCGCACGACCGAGGCCTCGAGGTCGCCGACGCGGACCTCGCCGCCTGGGCTCGAGCCGAGGACCTGGACGCGGAAGACCGCGAGCCCGAGCCGGCCGTCAAGGCGGAGCCGCCGGACGATGCCGAGGACGCCGGAGGGAGCCTGCGGTCCGCCCCTGCGACTGCGGCGGCGCCGGCCCCGGCCCCGACGGCGGCCGAGGCGGCGAGCGCGCTGACCACGGCGCTGCGCTGGATGGAGAGCCAGCCGCTGGAGCCGGCCAGCCTGCTGCTCGTCAGGGACGTGCTGCTCGTCGCCCGCCAGGCACGTTGTGCGCATGCGCGGACGCGCCGCCGCGCCGGCCGTCGGCCGGGACCATTCGCGGCCCGCGCCGCGCCCACTGCGCCCCCGCGCTCGATACTCCGAGGGCGCTGCTCATTCAGGGCAACTAGCCGTCACTTAGCTGCGCTTTATGAGCTCTTTGTCGGGTTTGAGTTGTCGGTGACTGCGGGAAAAAGGTCGGTGCACCTGCCGGATACAGACGGTTTGCTGTTTCGTAATGGGAAATTCCGCAGCATGTGCGCCGCAACTCCCGCTAACAGTTGCCGTGCTAGGGAGCCGAGAGCCCTCTGAATTTTCACTTGCTCGTGTCTGTAAACACGTTGTCCATCGGCGAAATCGCACTTGTGCCCTAATATTACCAACTGCTACAAGTCAAATCTTGTGACACACATGTAATAGGTAATTGTGCCCTCTGCTTTATTTAAGCAGTCTGTGTCTTCAGCTGAAGACATCCCGTAGATTTAGGTAGTGAACAGATCCTACAAATTATTCCTGTATGTTAAATGTTGCGTTCTATTTTCTCCGTTCTTATTTTTCTTTGCGGTATACTATATATGTATACATATTTGGGCTTTGCAAATTAGCGGCACCTATTGAGTTTTTGAGACTTTCTCAAGATTTAGATGCAGTTTGTTCATTTTCGGTATGTTCCCGCAGTGTTTGACAATATATTTTCGTGTTATTCGTTCCTATCCAGTAAAAGGCTTCCGCTCCTTTTACAGTAAAAGAAAACATTTAGCCTTTCATGATTTCAAACAGTGTGTGCATTACATCTAATATTCATTTGTTTCTTTGTATACTGCAGTCAGCGGAGTGGTTATTTACAGGCATTCTGGGGCTGATTGTGTATATATCTATCGAAGCAGCGATTCCGACATTTGAGATAAGCTTTCCTTTCGGGCAACGAATATTTCAATATAATAAGTCGATACTTTAGTTTTTTAACTGATTGCGCCTGCCACCTTTGAAGCACCTACTGTTTAACATTAGAATACAAAGATATATTATCTTGCAGATGTGCGATTGATGCCTTACTCGATTTATTTTCATAATTCGCAACAAATCTACAGTGACTTTTCTCAAGTCCTAATTCATACAAGTTCTGTCATGTAAGTTCAGTACACCGTGTCTAACCTGCATTCGGAAACGTGTTCCCAGCTAGACTGTGCGTTTCTTTTTGGGTGACCACAATTCCAAACTGCACTATTTCAACATCTCCATACATGTATACACTGCAGAATCCATTTCCTGGTTGTTGTGGAGGATCTGGAGTCTGTCTGCTTCATTATTTACAACCAAAATGAAACCAGTTTTTCAGCTTTGTGCGTGACATCATGTGAAGTTGCTATCAAACGAATTGCGTGTCACTATTTAAATTTTAATTATTTAATTTAGTAATATATATGATGTGCATAAAGCACCGATCATACAAAGTGGGAGTCATAAACGTCATATTTCTATATTTTTTCTGGATTTTCATGCTTAACGTTCAGTTAAAAAACTGAACGTATATACTGGCTACAAAGTTGATTTGAATGTGCGTGTTTTTTTAATTACATTGTGGAAGTTACACCTACAGAAATTTAGGCAACTACAGCATACGCAGATATAACAAAGAAAGAAAAAAATGGTACTTGAAGTACAGTATGTCGTTACTAATTTGAATAAGACACGAGAAAGGAAGGAAAAGAGAAGAATAGTGTAGAGGAGACCCTGCCCTTCCTTACTCATTTCGCCGTTGGTGGAGTGGAGTGGAAGTCTCCTGTTCCTCTCAACGGCAGACCTTGCCGACCGCCTTTTCGTTCGTAAGTTAATCCCAGTCTTTTGTCTTGCGACTTATCGAAGTGGTGAGTATTGTTCTTCTAAGCTCTAACGTACTTAGGCGTTGTACTTATTTTAAGATGTAAATATTGAACCGCAACCTGAAAATGCCGTGATACTACAAAATTTGAGACATTAGTTACAATTTGGCTTCGGCATTAACACACATTTGAAATGTGTTTGAAGCGAGCCCTAAGATCCAACGCCACAACTAACTACAGTGAAGTATTAAAGATACATAGATCCGAACAAACTGATCTGATAGAGAACGTCACAGATTCAGGCTACCTGCCCCGCCGGTTATGAGACTGCCGTAGCAGGACATTAGGTCACCTCGCACACCGGCAGATAGCTTTTCTTGTTAGAGTAGTGACTTCTCGACATCTAATTCTAGAAAGCAGCAAGTACTGAAAGCGATACACCCAGTCACAATTAATGGATTCCCGCATGTCATGTATCGCATATAGTTAAGACTCGTGAAATTTTGTAATACCTACATCCACATACAGACTCAGAAAAGCACCGGACAGTGAACGGCAAGAGGATAGTGTGGAACGCTGATAGACATTTCTTTCTGTTCGACTCAAAATAGTAGGCAGGGAAGGCTTGTATGCCTCTGTATGAGCTAAGCTGTTTTCCCATTAACTGTGTTTACACAAGTTGGGCGAGTAGAATCTTGACCGAACAAGGTGACAAAGTGTTAGGAAAGGAAGGACAGTGGTAGAAATTGTCAGACGGCTACGGAGATTTAGCATTTGCTTTATTTCGCTAATCACTTGTCAGTACGGTTCTTTTGAAAGGGGACGGTCGACTTCCTTCCCCATCCTCATTCATTCCGATTCTGAGGACCTCGTCGCCGACGGAACGCTAAAAACTGACCGAGCTATAACTGTCTGTCACTAAACTTTAGTAGCGTTACGAGAAAAGATCACAAACGAGTAGCACTCGGGACTGGACAGTAGAAGCGTTCTGTACGCGGTCTTCTTTGTAGATACGTTACATTTTGGCACAATTGTGCCGTCGCATTGTAGTCTGCCACTTAATCGTTACTAGAAGTAGCCTTATTGCTCTTATAGATGTTCAGTCAACGCGAGTGAGCGAAGTAGCACAGCGTCAATAAGTTTGAGGAGGAATGTAATGTTTTTGGTTTGGTAACGAGAACCTGTTTGCTTGTGTTGCAGGCGAGCAAGATGGGCCTGGCGCCGACGCACCCGGGCGCCACGCTGCCCTTCTTCTGCCATAACGGGGAGCACCTGACGCAGCCGCCCCCGGCCCACATGGGCATCCCGCCGTACCAGCTGGACGGGAAGGGGGCGGGCGCCATGGGTGAGTACTGGCGGGGGCTCGGGCTGGGCTTGGGGCTGGGACTCCGCGGGAGCGCCGCGGGGGCGCCGCCCGCCGCCTCCACCGCCGCCCCCGCCGCCCCCGCGCCAGCGCCCGCGCCCGCTCCCGCGCAGCTCAGTCCCGGCGACTGGAAGAAGCTGGCGCCGCTCTTGGCCGCATCAGGTTAGCCCGCGCAGGCTCACCGCCGGCCGGCCGAGCACCGGGCTCGCCTACCTGCTACATGCCGCCGCCACCGCCGCCCGCTCCTGCCAGCCCCCCCCCCCCTCTCTCTCTCTCTCTCCTGCCATCTTATCTTCCACGACCTTTTCCTGGTCACACTACTGTTGTACCAGATGGACAGAAATTTCCACATTTATCAGTTATACCCACTGTTGTAGTCATTGGATGTCTTATCAGCATTATCGAACAGTAAAATGTTTGGCCACAGAAACTCGTCTTTCCTTTTCATTTCAGAAAGATAGTGAGACTTTGGTACCAACATGGGTCTCCAACTTCCTTCGTAATCCGACGCTGTTGCGTAGCCCAACGAGGTTACGACCCCAGCATTGTGACATCGATTCGCAACAACATTTTTGTTTCATTTTGTTCTCCCAGTCCGTTTATTTCTTGCCTCTGAGTTCCTCTACTGATGAGACGACTGAGCTGTTAAGTCCGTCGTCATAATTACATATCGGAGCTGACCAGTTTCGCCCAAACTGTTTGTGACCTGCTCGGGCCCGTGTCACGCAGCCTACACGGGCGCAGGCAGGAGCGGCGGCAGGCGGCGGCGCCAGCGGGCGGGGGTGCCCGGCCCGTGTTGCACAGACCACGCCACACGCTCACTCTACACAGGACACGGCGCCCTGGCACTGTCTCACTCACGCACACACCGACGCCTTCACTCGATGACAGTGCGTCTGCGCTCAGCTTGTCGATAGTGGCTCTGTAAGCGAAATGATGCAAATTTGTTCGAATGCCCTCTTCTTATTTATAACCTACGGTTATTATACTGACGATACGAGACCATCCTTTTCTAATTCTGATCCTCCTCAAACATTTTTTTTTACATAGCAGTGCTGTAGTCTTTTTTAAAAGACAGCGATTTTAATACTAATCTGACATACTTGTTTTTGGCCACCCGAGAAACGGAACAAATACCGAGTGAAATGGCGGTTTCATCTGCGATAGAAGCTTCTTTTCTTTAGGTGTTAACGTACATGCGTTTTACCATAACACAAATCATTCTTGATTTGAAACGATTAAGGTACAACAGTAACAGAAAATTGATACCAGTAAGCCTGTAAGTGGTATAGATGCATGAACGTCCATTGTCAGTAAAATCAAAGTACACTGAAGTGCCACAGAAGCTGATACAGGCATGCGTATTCAAATACAGGGATATGTAAACAGGCAGAATACGGCGCTGCGGTCGCCAGAACGTCGTGTTATAGTCGGCGCACGAGCGATGGGACACAGCATCTGCGAGGTAACGATGAAGTGGGGATTTTCCCGTACGAGCATTTCACGAGTGTACCGTGAATATCAGTAAAACATCAAATTTCCGATGTCGCTGTGGTCCAAAAAGTTCCTGCATGAACGGGACCAACGACGACTGAAGAGAATCGTTCAACCTGTCAGAAGTGCAGCCCTTCCGCAAATTGCTGCAGATTTCAATGCTGTGCCATAACCGAGCGTCAGCATGCGAACCATTCAACGAAACATCAGCGATATGAGCTTTGGGAGTCGAAGGCACACTCGTGTACCCTTGATGACTGCAAGGCACAAGGCTGTACGCCTCGTCTGGGCACGTAAACACCGACATTGGACTGCTGATGACTGGAAACATGTTGCCTGATCAGACGAGTCGCGTTTCAAATAGTATCGAGCAGATGGACGTGTACGGGTGTGGAGACAACCTCATGAATCCGTGCACCCTGCATGTCAGCAGCGGACTGTTCAA
The DNA here is from genome assembly GCF_023898315.1 of Schistocerca nitens. Lineage (NCBI taxonomy): Eukaryota > Metazoa > Arthropoda > Insecta > Orthoptera > Acrididae > Schistocerca > Schistocerca nitens. The sequence goes on along the minus strand of NC_064615.1, from coordinate 294,847,207 downwards.
GCTGGTGAAGGCTGGGCAATTCCAGCAGGACAATGCGACACCCCACACGTCCAGAATTGCCTCAGAGAGGCTCCAGGAACACGCTTCCGCTGGCCACCAAACTCCCCAGACATTAATATTATTGAGCATATCTGGGATGCCCTGCAACGCGCTGTTCAGAAAAGACCTTCACCCCCTCGTACTCTTATGGATTTATGGACAGTCCTGCAGGATTCGTGGTGTCAGTTCTCTCCAGCACTACTCCAGACATAATCGAGGCCATGCCACGTCGTGTTGCGGCACTTCTGCACGCTCGCGGGGCCTCTACACGATATTAGGCAGTATACTAGTTTCTTTGGCTCTTCAGTGTAATTGAGTAATTGCATTTATGGGGCAGATTATTTTGGTGACCAGTGATTAACGCGTAAACTTCCCAAGGCAGAATCAGTCGCCAGAGACTTCGATTCTGTACACTGGGCATTGTGGACATCCAAAACCATCATTGACATAACAACGCAGATTCCAGGCTAAATATCATTGTCTTCAATGTAGGAGAATCGCAGTTCCATTGTCTGACCACTTCGGAGCTCGGAATATAACATCTACGCGGAAGGCACAAAAAAGATGAAAAATTTGTAAAACCTGTTTAACGGCGAGCGAAGAGACAAGAGCTAATCTCAAGAGACATGAATGTGCCTTGTGCTAAAAGGCAACTGGCGCTGATCCCCTGTCACAGACACACACGGACACGAGCACAAGCAAGCAACACGTAGTAAATGGGGTTGGTGGTGGTGGTGGTGACGCGAGCTGCAAGCGGTGGTGCGGTGGGGGCGGTGCACAGTAGTTAGTTTCACAGTAGATGCCATAGCTCTGTGTTGCCTGTGCCGCAGCGCGCTGCCTTCTCTTTCAGGTGTCGGCGTGCCCAGAGGCCTATAGCTTAAACTTCGTGCTTAATCTGCATGTACTCTTCTTTTTCAGATTCTATACGTGTGGAATGTTAAGGTTTTACCATTTGTATTTATAGATATCCAATTATTTTCGCTTAAATCATTAGGCTATTGACACATTGTTTCCTGAATCATCGTACGTTTGTACCAGTGCCCCTCATAGAATATCTTCGTTGATACATAATTCAACGGCGGGGCTGTAGAAACCAGTTCCATACGGTAAGCTGAGCGGTACGTTAATCTTTTGTTATCTAAACGCAAAATGCGCTGTTCCAGGAGGTATCTAAAAAGGTACTTTACAACTGCATTATATTAACTGTACCATAACCGAGTAGCGTATACGAACGGCTTGAGAGTTGTGTGTTCATAAACTCCTTTTTTACGTCAGTATGTGATCCTTTACTGCATTTACGTTTTACCCTGTATTCCAGCTCCAACTACACTCGCCACAAGGTGTCTGCAATGGCGGTTGGTGTTTGACAAACAACTGACCTCATATCTAATGACGTAGGAGGCTTATCCGGTGTTGTGGGAATGTTTTGACCAACGCATTTCCACAGCCGTCTTGTGGTGCTCCACCTTGTCCTGAAACCACAGACAGTTGCTGTTCAGCCAATTGTGATGTGTTGGCTCCAGTATGTCAGGATGATTGATAAAATCATAATTTTTTTCTGAAACAAAGAATGGACCAGCAATGCCTTGAGACTATGAGGAGTGTTATATTTGTTTACTGTGCTGGACCCGAGAAAAATTTCGCAAAGTACCACGTTGGTTAGGAAATCGCAATTGTCATTGAATCGCTCAGTCATTTTCACAGTTAATTATCATCGTAAATTGTGGCATGTCATCGTGCTTCAGTTCTTGCAACAACTTCATTCGAAATGGTTGCAACTATGTTGGCTTTCTAGGGTGCACGTTCGTCATACGAACTTGGAGAAAGTCAGTCCGTTAAGACACTCGCCTGCCGAACGCCGGAAAGCCATCCACATGCGCTGTGTATGAGCTTCACTTGCTTGGAATGATACTCCACTTACTCACTACTTGCCTGCGTGGATCTGCTGCACCATCGCCGTATTTTATTTATTTATATTTTTCCTGTGGTATACCCATAACATATATGTGCGTTCTCTTCCACCGGAATCTCAATTTGGCTTTCCTGATATCGTGGGAGGGACTAAATCCAAATTATTGAGCACTTGTAGCTTTTGAGTAGTGTTCTGGTTTACCGTGTTATCAGCTGCATTGCGAGGAGATGCCGTTTATTACATTTAATTAGATTTATTACTTTCAATTTCGGAAGAAAATGATTGTATTTTAGAACACCTCAAAAACGATCTGACGATAAAAATGTTATCGCCAGGCGAAGACCTCCATTACAAGAAGCAACGGCGATTGTGTAAATTACCGCGCTTGTAGCATTAGGAACTCGCGCCTAGGCGTCTTAAAATGAACAACGTACAAACGATAAGGAGGTCTCCCGCATTATGTAAATTGAAACGTCGCTCGTTTAGTTCAACAAACAGACCATAGATTGGCGATGTATTAATTGAACTATCTTAACGGTAACCTGTGGTGTTCTTCACACGAAAACTTGCTGAAGTTTAACATTAGTCTGAAGCGTTGAGTGTAAAAAAAAGAGACTAATTCCTGAAAACTAATTATGTTTCACGACAAATCCAGCAATTAACGGAAAGGAACAGCTCTTGCCCTCTCCTACAAATGAAGCATTGCGCACATGGTCGTAAGTGGAAACTGCGGAAACTGGGCCTACACACCTTTACCTCTCAGGAACAGATTTACATTAACGATGTCCTTGAGTTCGTGCGAATATTCCATTAGAACGACCGATCAGTATCCACAAATGCTGTAGTGAGAGATTCGGAATTTGCCAGACCCTTTAAAAAAATGGTTCAAATGGCTCTGAGCACTATGGGACTCAACTGCTGTGGTCATCAGTCCCCTAGAACTTAGAACTACTTAAACCTAACTAACCTAAGGACATCACACACATCCATGCCCGAGGCAGGATTCGAACCTGCGACCGTAGCAGTCGCACGGTTCCGGACTGCGCGCCTAGAACCGCGAGACCACCGCGGCCGGCTGCCAGACCCTTTACATGTTATGATATAAGCAATCTTCGTCCGTTAAAGCTCATAGTTGTTCTTGTGGTCTCTAGTCCGAAGACTGGTTCGATGCACCTCTCCACATTACTCTGTCCTCCGGGTAACTACTAGAACCTAAATCATTCTGAATCTGCTTAACTGTATTCATCTCTTGGTCTCCCTCTACGATTTCTCTTCCCCCCCCCCCCCCCCCACCCCAATACTTCCCTGCAGTACTAAATTGGTGATCTCTTGATGTCTCAGAATGTTTCCTACCAACCGATCCCTTCTTTTATTCAAGTTGTGCCACAGATTCCTCTTCTCCCCAATTATATTCAGTACCTCCTCATTAGTTACGTGAGCTACCCAGCTAATCTTCAGCATTCTTCTGTACCTCCACATTTCAAAAGCTTCTATTCTCTTCTTGTCTAAACTTGTTATCATCCATGTATCACTTCCATACAGACAAATACCTTCGGAAGAGAAAAAAAAAATGGAAATTGGTGGTGAGGTGTTATGGGATCAAACTACTGAGATGTCGGTCCCTAAGCTCACACACTACTTAATCTAACTTACGCTAAAGACGGCACATACACACCCATGCCCGAGGGAGGACTCGAACTTCCTACGGAGGGAGCCGCGCGGACCGCGAAAAGACGCCTCAGACCGCGCGGCTACCCCCCCCCCCCCCCCAAACCACGGCTTCGGAAGAGACCTCTGGCACTTGAATCATCAGCTATTTTACTGTCCAAATAGCAAAACTACTCTACTGCTTTTAGGCTCTTGGTTCCTTATCTAATTCCCGCAGCATCATTTAATTCGACTACATTCCATTCATTATCCTGTTGATGTTCATCTTATCTCTTTCTCTCAAAACGCTGTCCATTCCGCTCAACTACTTTTCAAGCCCTTTGCTGTCGCAGACAGAACTACAGTGTCATCGACAAACCTTGAAGTTTTTCTTTTACCTGAACTTGACTCCAAATTTTTCTTTGGTTTCCTTACTGCTTGTTTAATGTACAGATTGAATAAGATCGGGGATAGGCTATAACATTGTCCACCCCCTTCTCAGTCACTGCTTCCTTTTGATGCCTCTGGACCCTTATAATTGCGATCTGCTTTTTTGTACAAGTTGTAAGCAGCCTTTCGCTCCCATATTTTACCTCTGCTTCCTTCAGAATTTCGAACAGAGTATTCCAGTCAACACTGTCAAAAGCTTCCTTCAAGTCTACAAACGTCGTAAACGTAGGTCTCCCCTTCCTCAACCTATCCTCTAAGAGAAGTCGCAGGATCAATATTGCCTCGCGCGTTCCTACATTTCTCCGGAATCCAAACTGAACTTCTACGAGGTCGGCTTCTGCAAGTTTTTCCATTCTTATTATGTAAAGAATTCGTGTTAGTATTTTGCAACAATGGCTTATTAAACTGATAATTCGGTAATATTCAGACCTTTCAACACCTGCTTTCTTTAGAATTGGAATTACCACATCCTCTTTTCCGCCTGTTTCACACCTCAATGGTTTTGTCATGCCTGGCTCTCCCAATGTTTATCAGTAGTTCTGACGGACGTAGGTCTTTCAGTGTTCTGTCAGATTCTTCTCGCATTTGTCTCCCGTCTTATCTTGATGTACGTCCTCCTCCCTTTCTGTAATATTGTCTTCAACTTCATCTCTCTTGTATGGACACTAGCTCTTGATGTTCATACACCTGCTTCTCTTTTGTCCAAAGGCCTCTTTAATCTATCTATATTTCTGCTGGTGAAATATGATTCAAAATCCTTACATTCTTCCTCTAGTCATGCTCCTTGCTTAGCCTTTTGCACGTACAGCCAATCGCATTTATTAGAAGTTTGTATTCTCTTTCGCCTGCTTCAATTGCTGCATTTTTATATTCTGTCCTTTCTTCAATTAAAGCTCCTTAGCGTGCAAAAAAGGTGAAAGAATCTAGATCTAAGTATAGCCGGATACGTACCTAGAGGAGGTGGCATGACATGGCGGCCACTAACCTCGTACGAATAACCAGGTGCAAAATGTGTTATCTTTTCCGCTATGAAGTTTCGTGTTTGGCAAGTGTTAATCTTCCGTCGACAGCAGGGGTAGTCCATGAGCCGATTCGGATTGCTGTTAACATCCTGGAATAGGAGACTGTAGTTCTCGGTGTGTGATATCTCGCTAATTTCAGAATTGTTTTGTGAAAAGTAAAGGATATCCCGTAAAGAAAGCAACATTTGCAGTACCCTCAATTTCTGTTGTAGTGAGTTAGTGGCACTGAACGTTGCACGATTTTCTCTTTTTTTCTTTTTCTTTTCTTTGTGCTTAGTAACAGAACGCCCCAGTGTGTTGTCATAGTGGAAACTTCAAATATGGTGGATGTTACGCGGAGACTCTTCGTAAATTCAAGGAAATGTTTAGTCAATGTACTGCATCAGATAAGTCCACTGTGATGAGACTGAGTGCTAAATTTGAGAAAACTGGTTCAGTTGTGACGTTAAACCGCGAGGTGATCCTCCTGTTGCCGTTCTGCGGAAAACATCGCCATCGTGAGTGATAACATTGCTGTTAAGTCCTGTGAAATCTATTCGCCGATGTTCACAATAGTTGGATATTCCCAAAATAAGCATGCAACGAATTCTGGAGGAAGATGGGCACATTTTTGGCCTATAACACCCACCTGAAGCGAGAACTGAAGCCAAACGATTACGAAAAGCCGCGAGCATTTGCCCGTTGGGTGCTTGCGAAACAAAGAACAGACAGCAGTGTCATCAAGAAAATAATGTGCACTGACGAGACCATAGGCGTCTGTAGTCTGGGTATAGGCTTTTTAGCCATTATAGAATTCTCATATATTTCTGCCAATGATTATCTCTGACGCTGCGGAACTCAACGGAAAATATTGTGACTTTAGCGGTCACTGTACATTAGTTTTTTTTTTCCGCTGTTCACGAAATATGGCGATTCCTAGAGGCGGCTGCGATTTCGGCGCTCTACTGCAGTCAAGAGGGATGCGAAATGTTACCGAACAGTCTGAAATAGTGTCCTCAATCTTTTCCGTGTCTCTTCCTCATACAGCCCTTATCGACCTGCTGATTACCTAGTGCGCGGATTCCGACGCCAATTTCCTATACGACGTAAACATGGCAACATCCAATTCCCATACGGATGCCATCTACATCTACGTGGATGCTCTGCAAATCACACTCAAGTGCCTCGCAGTGGATTTATCGAACCTCCTCCACCATAATTCTCTATTATTCCACTCTCGAACAGCGCGGAAAAAAACGAACACCTATATCTTTCCGTGCGAGCTCTGATTTCCCTTATTTTGTTGTGATCGTTTCTCGCTATGTAGGTGGGCCTCAACAAAATATTTTCGCACTCGGAGGAGAAAGTTGGTAATTGATATTTCGTGAGAAGTTTCCGTCGCAACAAAAAACACCTTTGTTTTAATGATGTCCACCCCGAAACCTGTATCACTCTCTCCACTATTTCTCAACAATACAAAACGTGCTACTCTTCTTTGAACTTCCTCTATGTATTTTGTTAATCCCGTCTGCTAAGGATCTCGCACCGCGGAACAGTACTCCAAGAGAGAACGGACAAGAATAGTGTAGGCTGTCAATTATACCGGTCAATTTGAGGGTAGTTTTGGGAGATTTCCCACATCATCCAGTCAAATGCTGGTACCGGGTCAAACGTTTCCCAATAACCCCAAAAAATGTAGCTTTCAAACACATTTGATTCAACAACAGTTACGCCACTCAACATCGAAAGTAAAAGCATAAAAGTAATGCAATAAAACCATTAACGTCATTAGATGTGAAGTTTCGTAACCAAACAAAATCTTGTAGATGTCATAAATGTTGAGTAAGTGATTTTTTTAAGTTCATTCCTTGTTTCTACTCTTTTTAGAACATTGAAGTGGCATTTTTCTTGATTATTCCTAATGATACCTAACACAATTTTCTCAATCGTTCTGAATATTTATATTTCAAATTTTTAATTTTAGATTCATCCTAATGTTATTGGAACATAATAGATTTTTGTGAATATTTTTTATCTATATTTCGTAACTCATTGATTACCTTGTATTAAACATAATGATCTCATTTCAGATTGTTGAATAAATAGGTAGCGTCCATATTCACGTTAATAATATCAAAAGATTGAGATACTATTAAAATATCCGTATCTTTCTGGTATCAAAGTAATCTACATTAAAAGCCCTAACAAGAAACCCCTTGAGTGCGAGGTCGTAAGTTCAGTCTTTAGTAAGACAAATTGAAGGTTTTGTATTAACAATTATGATAGGAAAACTATTAGCTGCTAATGACTCATCATGTGCTTTGGGAGGGCAATGAATATCCAGGAGGTGCATAGATCAACATTCCTAGGGGATGTATGTATTACACTTCACAAAATGGACATCGTCGACACTCAACAAATGTTCAAAACAAACCATTAACTTGCACCAGGAACACCGTTTGAAAAATTGCGCGACACAGTGATGAAAAAGATTCGTGCCATCAGGATCGAAGACGAACTCATTGGGAGTTACAAACCATGCAAGACGATCAGCTAGGTATCCAGTCTTAAAGAATGCATATAAAATAATATTGGTGTAACGGGGTGATGGGAGCTGGTGGTACGTGATTGCACACAACCGAATGCAAAACAGTCTGTCGTGGAGCTTATCGTGAAACTGGCTACCCTTGAAGGCGTAGCTGCAGATTGTGCTATAATATGTTATATAGGCACTGAAAAAACAAACATCCAGCGGCCGAATTTGTCCAGTGATTCCAGGTGGTGTGAATTGCAATGTTATAAACTTTTCAGGAGGTATAGTTTGCACTAAAGGAGTGTAATTTTTAAACGCAAACAAGTCATGAAGCAAGAGAAAGTTATTTTGACCAGCTGTTTGTTAAATGCAGTGCTCACACAACAGTTGTAGTTCTCTTACGCCCCATTTTTCCACTTTTGCTTGCAGTGACGTAAATATTCCCTAATGTCCTTACAAGATGACGCAGACCAGAAAGAATCGTAGGAGCAGAGCACCTCCAACTTCTCGTAGCACAATACATAACTTTTCAGCCAATTTACCATCAAGATTAACAGTCGGCATAATTGTGTGTGAGTGCGTTAAGGCACTGGTGTTAGCTGACCGTGTTACAACTCTCTTGGTACCTCTAATTTCCAGGGTTCCTTTCATATGCTTTCATGCGCTTTGTTTGAAATTTCGTTATCTTACGACTTCCAGTTCTGTAGCACTATTCGAAGTTATGTAACCATCCACTGCTTCCCTTGAAATCACTGTAATCTATGTCGCGCACAACTTGATGCGATATGTATAACGTAGTAGGTCACTGCCATGCACGTCCTGTAAAATGTACGGAGCATCCTTGAAACGCGCAAACATCAGTTTTTGTAACAAGTGCCCCCTGTCCTCCGTTGAGTATCAGTAGTTTTTTTTTGTGCACCGCACGATCGTATTACTGCTGACTTATCCACTTATCCAAAATCTCTCTGCCCCCCCCCCCTCTCTTTTAGTTCCCCGTTACTTGGACAACTGTTGTTCTCCACTACGTTTTACTGAAGACTGGAATTGTGGCTCACTAGCCGACAAGAATGATGGACTACATGGCTCGGCACCTGTTTCAGTATCACTTTTACTTGTTAAGCATGTATATCAATTATTGTACACCTCGTGCACAGTATCCGCACAGTCTAGCCCATACGACACCACACATTCCAGTGACCCATCTTGCTGGATCGCTCATATTTTGTTCTGCCACTTCTTTCTGACTCTGCTAAATCGCTTGGGTTTCTTTTTGACGAAATGTCAACTTCGGTCATTGTTGTTGTACATACACTGCAATGTTTGCTATGTTCATCGTTGGTATTGCTCTGGTTTTTATCAACACCACCAGCACTGCAGCGAGTTACTCGTCAGCTAAGCAGTTGAACTACGCTCCATAGCCACATGCTGTGCTCACCATTGTATACCTCCAGTACCGTCCCCTGTCGCTGTTAGCAGTCAATATTGTGGTTGCGTGGTAGACAATATGTGGGGCGTCGAATGCCTTCAACATAATTGGCCCTTTGTGACCTCGCACTCAAGGGTTTCCTTGCAAGTGGATGTATATCAGTCGTTTGACATATATTTAGTTTTGTGTATTCCCTGTCCAATTAGTGCTTGAGGTGCGACCCTTTTTTAGACTCAGCGAATCAGTTATATCTAAAATACCAATTTTAGAATCTTGGGTAAAATTTCTGCCAATGGGCGAGGCTCACTTTCTGCTGACTGGCCTCTTCAACAAGGAAAATTGGAGAAGTTGGGTCACAGAAAACCGTCGAGTAGTTGTGGATAAGTTGTTACGTCCTCGACAGTGACAGCAAAGTGTGAAGTTTGGGCTGAGGGCGTAACTGTGCCATGCTTTTTCAAAGATGGTGCCGGAAGTGCAGTGGACAACAAACTCTAACGCAATATGTTGCGAGAGTTTTTGTGGTCTGAACTAGACCGTGTGAATGTTGAAGAGGTTTTGTTTCAACAACAACTTTCCGAATCGATTGAACCCAGTATATCGTTCCAAATAGATTCCAGTTACCGGCCGCGTTGGCCGAGCGGTTCTAGACGTCTCAGTCCGGAACCGCGCTGCTGCTACGGTCGTAGGTTCGATTTCTGCCTCGGGCACGGATGTGTGTGAAGTCCTTAGGTTATTTAGGTTTAAGTAGTTATAAGTCTAGGGGACTGATGACCTCAGAAGTTAAGTCGCATAGTGCTTAGAGCCATTTGAACCATTTTTCGCTTCCAGTTCACTCTGCACGAGAGTTGTTTCTTTCAAATGCTTCAACACGTTTGCAAAGAAGCTTTTACGTTTTCTAAGAGTGATTTCTTTGTGTCGCAGATGTGGCCCCATTTTTAAAGGTCACGCCATGTAAAATAACGAAAAACATTTAGGAAATATTGGTAACAAAATGCATTTTGATTTTGTTTTGTTTCTTTCTCACTAATATAAATGGAAGTAATGTTTCCGTCAGCTGGAATACCATCCTTTCAAATGTATGACGTTTGGTTTCATTCATCATTAATCATGGAAAGGTCCATTATTTCGCTATTCGTATGTATTATTAAGAGCTGTCCGAAACACGGATTCCCATTCCGTTATCAGCATCTGTCTTCGCATAATTATCGCTTTTCACGGTCACATAGTTTCCAACCGAAAATGAACGTGGGCTGGTACCACAGGCCAGCCGAAATTCATCCGCTTTCCGATGATGAGTTGTCGGCGGTGCCATCGGGGACGGAGCAGGCGTCGGGGAACAAATTGAATTCCGGGACTGTGATGACACAGCCGGGGGATCAATTAATAACCTGCGATTGGCATAATGACATTTCATGCGGCGAGGGCTAAGGGAAGGGAAATGGCAGAGGAACGGGTAACCAGCGGAGCGAGCCGCAGTCGTTCGCCCGCGTCGGCCTAATGTAACGGGCAACGGCGCCGTCACAGACGTTAGAACGCTGCGCCACCAGAGCACAAACGTCGGGTCACGTCGGAGGAAGGTCCGCTGAAATTCCATTATTTCAGGTGGTCGGCCGGCGGCCCACGGAGCCGGGCATCGCGTGAAATTACGATATGCGCACGGTAGGCCGGTCAAAGCGCGTCGTTTATACGTTTAAACGCTGTTAATAACTTCGTTTGAACGTAAATAAAATGACTTGCCGCGTGTGCGAAATGTGTGTCGGTGCACCGGCTCTCCATTACTCGCCGGCGAGCGCCGGCGCTTGCCGGGCAGAGAGTATTTGTCCAGATTTGGCACACGCGGATGCGATTGTAATTCCGGAGGCCGCGAATTAAAAGTGGCCCGCGCCCGCGCGACGCGCCGATGCGTCACAGCCAGGCGCGCAATATTGGCGCGTTTTGTGCGCCGATCCCATCTGTGATGCGCTGATTGCCGGCCTCACACCACACCACACCACGCCGGCGCGGGCCCACTTCATTTCTCTGGCGAGGCGTCCGCCCCGGAAAAAATCGCCCGTTTGCCGCTACTGCTGCTGCCGCCGCCGCCGTGCCGAGTGTTAATACGCGGGCCGCCGAGTGGCGCGTAATTTTCCGCCACTTCGCAGCCGGCCAATCGCTTTAATGATGCTCTCACACGTTCTTCGCGGTCTGCACTGTGTGTCCGCGCTGCTGGCAAATTTGCGCGCCTCTGCGTTCAAAGCGTTATTGTTTACGGCTGGTGGCGGCGCGTGCCCGCCGATTTGCCGCGGCTTTGCGAGGACGCGCGGAAATAAACGCTAATTAAACATACTGGTCGCTGCGGCTGCACTTTCAGACCGACCTGCACTAAAAGACCGGACGCGCGCTGTGCAGTCGCCGGATGCGACCTTAACGCGAAGAGTGTCTGATGACCGTGTGATAGGGATCGGTACTGTTTGCAACTGTGGAACGGAGAATTGACGGGAATATTGGCGTGAATCCAAAAAGCATTGTAGAAACTTTGCTGAAAGGCAGCCAACCCGAAGAGTAATCGTGTGTATCGTAATTCGTCTAAGTAGAACAGAAAGTTCGCTAACATTTAGACACATTTCCGGTGGCTAATCGCGACGTGATGAAAGCTGGGGCTAATTCTTGGGATCGAAATGACATGGAAGTAATGCGCGCATTCTGATGTGGGAACAGAAGCATCTTTCTGACCCAAGTATACTGCTATAATTCTCAGGATGTGTTGCACTCTGCGAAGGGTATGACTTTCATGATGTTTCCGCGAGTTGGCTGGTTTTTTAAGTCTTTCATATATTACGCATTTTTAAAAATTTAATAATTAAATAAAAATGCATCGAAATAAAAAATTCTGTTTTTTATTTTCATCTACATATAGTATCATTTAAGTGCGGAAAATTATATCCGGCGTATGTCCACCTCCACTGTCTCGGCAGGCAGCTACTCGGTCTATGAAATTCGTGATGACCCTTTCACAGATATCTCTGTTGATATCGTTGATGACACGTTGACTTTCTTCCATAAGGTGGAGAAATGTTTGTGGTTTGATCTTTTACTCCTTTGACTTCACACAACCCATTAGAAAGAAGTCACATGGAGTAAGCTCACAAGATCTGGGAGGCCATTCCAAGTCGCCACGAAGTGAGATCACGGACTGAGGAAATTTTTCATGGAGTGGGGTTATTGTCTCGTGGGATGTCGTGCTGAAACCACACATCGACTTGAATCCACTTCACCCGCAGCAGGCCAGAAGTTCTGTCTGACCATTTCCCGATAACGCTCGCTGTTAACTGTTACTGCATTATCGTCGAAATCTTCAAAAAAGAAGGGTCGATCACACCATCTGCCCATAATCCACACCAAGTTATGGTTCGCCGCGAATGCATATGGATCACCTTAGGGTTTTCTTGAACCGAAATACGGTAGTTTTGTCAGGTACCGAACCCAGACACATGAAAATGGGCCTCGTAATTGAAGATTATTCTTTTTGCGCAATTGTTGTTCTCTTCTTGTTTTGTGAGAATGCACTCGGCGGAATATCTCCGTTTCAGATGATCTTAGGGTTTACGACATTGCGTCAACTGAATCTTGTAAGTGCATATAAAGATTCTTTTTCAAAATTCTTTCCAAAGAGGCTGTTTAAATTGCCTGTTGTTGGGAACGACATTGAAGAACTTCTGAGGCCTCGCAGCCACACTATCCTGCACCACTGAGCAACGTTTTGTTCTGTACGAACCGTTCTGTTTAGTCCGAGCAATTTTGTGGTTGCAAGGGACCCGCAGAACCGTTAATGCTGTAGGAGCATTATTACGTCCGAAGATCCCGCGAAGTCTACGAACAGTCTCTGCATACCACTCGCCGGTTCTGTAGAGAGTTTTGGCAATGGTAATACGTTCCTCCACTGTGAACCGCTCCGTGGCAACTGAGATCCTCAAGTACACAAAGAATGACTGATTAAGTAATCGGAATGACAATCAATGTTAAAAGTAATAAATACAGTGCTGCTGTCGTATACGTCGCTTTGTTGATCAATAAGCTAATAACTACGTTGCAGTGAGAAGTAATACTTCACGTCGTAATATTTGATCATTCACCCGTTTCGTCTCGGCTTATTGTTGTGTCGCAATATATATACCTATCAGAACCGGTCATTTTGAATTGTATAGTTGAAGCGATATAAAAAAAAATGCTGAATCCATACTTTTAAAACGCTCATAAAAGTTTTAAAATAACGTGTTAAGAACTCTAAATTTTAAACACAACACCTGGTGGAAGGTCAAAGTACCGGAAGCTTTTTTTTTACAAATCAAGCGTTGTTTATACAGATTGATTATAATCAAACTTTCAAACCGCTGTAGAAGTAACACCACTTGTCAGAATGGCGTCAAATTGCAACGGAATATTATCGGAGAAAGGGAAAAACGTATGGCGGAAGAAAAATAAATAGTTACAAAATGTAACAGTAGATGGCTCTGTAAGCATCATAATTCGGTAGTGGTCGACTACAAATGACAAGTGAATCACACAAGGCTGCCTAAGGTGTAGGTTTGACGTTAAATAAAGTGTACTGCTCAGTGTGCATGGGTGTACAGGTGTGATAACTGTTAGTTACGTAAGCCTGCCCGCATCTCGTGGTCGTGCGGTAGCGTTCTCGCTTCCCACGCCTGGGTTCCCGGGTTCGATTCCCGGCGGGGTCAGGGATTTTCTCTGCCTCGTGATGGCTGGGTGTTGTGTGCTATCCTTAGGTTAGTTAGGTTTAAGTAGTTCTAAGTTCTAGGGGACTGATGACCATAGATGTTAAGTCCCATAGTGCTCAGAGCCATTTGAACCATACGTAAGCCTATCCACCATGGCAAGGTCGTATCACATCGGATGGGAAAAATCGGTTTTTAATTGTCCTGAGGCCAAAAACCGCATAAAAAGCATCAATCAAAATCAAATTGAATTATTAATTTCCATGCAATTGGTACAAAACTTGTTTTATGCAACAAACAACAAATCGGGAAACTGCATGTTCCACTACTGATCGAATCCGGGATCACGTTCAGAATTTGTTGCGCAACGCGTGCCTTCAGACAGCCCCACAGCCGGAAGTCACACGGATTACGATCAGGTGATCGGGACGACCAGGCTGTAGGGAAATGGCGGCTGATCATTCTAGCATTTCCGAAATGGCGCTTCAGCAGCTGCTTAACTGAATTTACAATGTGCGGAGGTGCGCGATCTTGCGTAAAAATGATCCCATCCGAAATCCACGCTGTTGGAGAGTAGGAATGACGTGGTTGCGCAAAAGGCACTCATAGCGCTTATCAGTGACGGTACAGGTAACAGGACCGGAAGCACCTGTCATTCGAAAAAATATGGCCCTATGATGAATGATGCTGTAAACCCACACCACACAGTGACCTTTTCAGGATGAAGTGGTACTGGCTGATTTGCGTGTGGATTTTCCGTTGTCCATATTCGACAATTTTGTGTATTGACATATCCTGTCAGTTGGAAGTGGGCTTTGTCTGTCCATAAAATCTTCCACGGCCAACCCACTTCCATGCGAGCAAGAAATTCTAAAACAAAGCTCTCTCTTGCTGGCAGGTAAACAGGAAGCAACTCGCGCAGACGGGTAATTTTGGATGGATTGCAAAGAAGGATGTTTCGTAGGATTTTACGCACCGTGCTCAAGGCTATTTCCAATGTTCGGGCAATTCTCCGTGCTCTACACGTTTGCACACCACCACTCGTCTCCTCGTGGATTACTGTGGCGCCGGCCGAAGTGGCCGAGCGGTTCTAGGCGCTACAGTCTGGAACCGCGCGACCGCTACGGTCGCAGGTTGGAATCCTGCCTCGGGCATGGATGTGAGTGATGTCCTTAGGTTAGTTAGGTTTAAGTAGCTCTAAGTTCTAGGGGATTGATGACCTCAGATGTTAAGTCCCATAGTGCTCAGAGCCATTTGAACCAGTACTGTGGACACTACTTCCACTGACGTCGAATCAATTCGTTTCCTCTATCTACAAGGTTGCTCACCAAAAGAACCCGTCTTTTCGAATTTCCGAATCATTTTCTCCAGACCGACAGCAGTCATCGGACCAATGCCTTTTTTCAGACCCTTCAGTGTCCGGAACTTCTGCGGAGCGACGTGTGCACAGTCATCATTCTTGTAATACAGATTTACAAGCAGAGCCCGATCCTGCATTGAGACAGACATAGAGAACCTCGCAGACGCGGAAGGAGGAATAGCCGTGTACCCGGCGTGTTTCTTCCAACGCCAGTGGGTCATGCGCATGACAGGAGTTTTCATTTACGTATTCTGACACATACAGCGCCGTCTATTGATCAATGTTCACATTATTTTTTTCTTCTGTTATACGTTTTCCCCCTTCTCCGATAGTATTCCGTTACTATTTGACGTCATTCTGACCAGCGGTGTTATTTCTACAGCGTTTTGAAAGTTGAACTTTAATTATAATCACCCTGTATATTAATAGAAACAATTAACCATGACTTCGTGCCTGTTCCTCAATAATTTTTAGTATTTTTTTTAATGCCCTCAGCTGTTACATTCAGACGGCGAGGCTGGCATTTAAATCTTTCACATGCCGGTGAAAGCTGGAGAGATAAGTTCAGAGCTTTCTCTGTTTGATCGAGGCTAGACTCTGCCCTAGGCTCGCATGAAATTGTTATGGGCATATGGAATGCGTCGGTATTCATTGATATTCGGTGACACAGGGCATTAGTGTTTCCTTCCTATTTTGAATTTCAGAAAAATGTTCGACAGTCGTGACACGAATACACGTTTCGCATGGCGCAGTTTAAATGAGTCGAGCAACCACGTCCGCGCCGTGGTTGCGCCGTTTACACATTGTACAAGCACGTGCCGAAGTATCTCCTGATGCAGTGTGTTGTCGGTGCGGCCATTACTTATTTTTAATTATTATTTCGCCCTTTTCTGCATCAAAATAGAGAACATCGGCATTTTATTCTTCTTGCAGTTGTAAGTGTAATTAGTCTGTCACTTCACAAAGTGTCCTTGCTGCCGCAAATTGTGACATGGCTTTAGATAAATATGCAGCTGACAGTTCCGATGGACGCCGTTAGATTACCAGACCTGAATAGCTTAGAACTGCTGTTTTTCTTGGTTCACGGGAAAATCGCACGACTCAGGTGTCTCGAAAGGTGTCTAATTCAATTTGCACAGCTGCAGGTAGATATCGTTCACATCTGACTCCAGAAATTTATGCTCAAGTATCGTTTTTGACGTTGTTGTTGTTGTTTTCAGTCTGAAGACAGGGGTGATGCAGTTGTCCACCTCATATACACTGAACAAGTCTCTTCATCTCTGCATAAATACTGCAACTGTTTGAACGTGCATACTGTGGTCAAGCTTTCGTCTCGCGTTACAGTTTTTACCCGCACTCCCTCTCCACCACCAAATTAACAATTCCTTGATGTCTCAGGATGCGCCCTACCTACCAGTCTCTTCTTTTAATTTAATTCTGTCATAAACCTCGTTTCTATTCCATTCTTCTTCATCTGTTCCTCGACCACACATCTGATCTTAACATCCTTTTGCAGCACCGCATTTCATAAACTTCTCTTCTCCTCGTGTGTGTACCGTTCTGTTCCTCACGTTTCACTTCCGTGTAAGGCCACACTTAGGGTAAATGCGGCCACTTTACAGGTAAGAGAGCATAATATGTGCTGAAATTAACTTTTTACGACGATCTGGTCGCACATTCGCGATTGGAGACCACCGTAGTAGCGCGCATGCATCAAGGTTGCTTTACGGATTAGCTGCTGCTGACACTGCGTAGTCGTAGTGAATATGAACAGCAGCCCTCAGAGATACATCGGTCAACGCTGGTTTGCATGGAAAGTAGACTTCAAGAAGATTTAGGTAACACCGATACTTCGTTCCGCTAATAAATGTTAATGTGAACAAGTGCGACGCAGAATAAACTTCGTGGCAGTTTAGAACTGTGTGCAGCTCCAGTACTACAACTTGAAGCTTCGCTTTTCTCAGGCAGAGTTATTACCAACTGAGCCATCCAGACACGATTTACTATGCGCCTCCACAGATTCAATTCAGTCAGTGCCTCGTTGCGCCAAATAGTTACGCGTCCATCACCGTATAGTGACACATTCATTGTAGAAATGCAACATTGTACACAGAAATGTACAGAACACTCTCAGTTCGTTTGAGCATAGCGTCAGCGAAAAACAAACCAGAATGAGCGGCTTTGGACAAAGGCCTCGGAGTGGATGCTGAAACGGATATGAACTGCAAAGACCATAGAAACCTTACTGTGAGGAAGACGTGTGCCACACTGATTGATTCGGCCAGTTGTGGAGAGAAACCCCATAATTGTCACCCATTGTGATGCGGAATTTCATAATATGGCTCAAAGCTGCCTACCATCTTCGTCTGTAATGGCGAAAAAGGCCTTGCGTCCTGCCATATCGCGCTCGGGTTTGTCGACGCTTCAAGCAGCAAGGTGTCGACACGTGCGAAAATAAGGTCAGAACTCGGAAATTCGTGTAATGTGTAAGGTGAGGTAATGATGTCACCTTGGCACCAGAGTTCACTGCAATCCTGCCCATCCTCACCATTGACGTTTTACACAATGGGAAGGTTGTCACACCCTCTTTTTCCACATTTCACGCTTCTCTTGACGCCTCTGCAACGGAGGTTAAGACCGCGACGCCGAGCGTTGAAATCACTCGGTTTTCTTATGAGTAGCTGAGTAAAATACTTCATGTACGCTGCCGCTCAGTATCGCTACAATAAAGGCCTCAGGGAGTGGCATAAAAATCGTCAGTGAAAACACCCCTTCCTATGGGTCACTGGTTCCCACACATTTTGCGGTCCGTTGAGCAGTGGGCAACAGGACGACGTTTGTCACAATCTTTGACACCGCTGACATCTGCCCCCGACGGTTCAATCCTTCTCTAGGAACAATGTGAGCTTGGAACCCCATTGAGCGTGATGGCACTCCTCTGCAGTGTGGCGCGACTGCAATTTTTGTTCTGGAATACACGATGGAACCACTAGGGACCGATGAAATCCTCTCGGCGAAATTTGAACACATACGAAGTGGCAGAGGATGCTTATACTTTGTTAACCCTCCTATAACGTGATCGAGGGGGGGGGGGGGGGGTGAGGTGTCACTGACATGCATTAGTAAAATGGTAAAGGGTCCCTCCCAATGGGGCATCACCCTGGGCGCCAGCTGCGCACCTTAGCTGCGCACTTTAAAAATTTTCCACTACAGAGGCAACCAGTCACTGATTACAAGACATTCTATTCGACACCGATTAGATTTCGCACGTGGCTAGCAGGCGCTAGTCAGCCACTCAGGTCATGAATGTCGAAATGGATGTCTCCGTACAATTATCGTTCTAAAGTGGTCAACAAAGCTGCACTGGTGGCACCGAGAGTGTAACTGGGGGTCTCTGAAGAACCCTTTCCCGTTTTATTTACGCGTGTGTTAATGTCGCACCCTGTTGTAAATACACCACAGGAGGGCTGTAAGGACGTAAACATCCTTTGTGCTGCTTCGAGTCACGTTCAGATCGCGTCGAATTGTTTTGAACGGTTCCTGTTGGTTTGAACCTCTATACCGGAGCAAAAATTGCAGCCGCACTAAACTCCTAAGATGTTCGATCACGTTTAGTGTGATGGCAGCCCCACCGTGTCCTTACAGAAGGGTGGAAGCGTTTGCCACTGCGAACTGTCGTTTCGACCGCAAAACGTGTGGGAATCAACACTCAAAGGGTAGAGTTGTTTCACTGACGCCCTGATGCCATCCACTGAGGCCTTTTCGTGTCGATTCTGAGCGGCAGTATGTCTGAATCGTTTTCCTCGGCCACCCATAAGGAAGCCCCGTGGTTTCAACGCTGGGCGTTGTCGTTCTGACCTCCATTGCAGAGGCATCCAAAGATGGGTTGAAATGTGGGTAAGAGGGGTTGTGACGACCTTCTCATCGTGTGACTCGTCCACCGTGGCGTTGGGCAGCATTACGGTGAAATTTGCTGATAAAGTGACATCGGTAACCAACCTGATGCCGAGACCGCACCGGCCCACCGCGCGAAACCGAGGAAAGAGGTGTGGACGTCAGACCGCGTCGCTCTGCGCAACAACAAATTCCGTACATCAGAAGAAATGGTGCGTTCGTGCGCGCTGTATTTGGACAGCGTTACTCGTTTTCCATTTTAGTGAAGCGCGCGCGCTTACACTAGAACATTGCTGCGTACATGCGAACACTCTGCTCCATTCTGTGCTGTTCTGCGCTGCTGTACGTCACGCGGCCCGTGCGGCGTGAACACGGCTTTGGACCTCACGTGGACTTCTGAGCTGTGGCCTTTTTCCGCACGCGTCGACACCTTACTGTTCGAAGCCCGAGGGTGTCGTCGCAGGGCGCCACGCAGTGGCACCATTACAGAGGAAGGTTGTGGGCATCATTCAACCAAATTTCGAACTTACAGCGTGCAACGGGAGATGATTACTGAGGATTCGAAAAAGTGGCCCTTTAATTGTTTTGCTCGTAGTAGTAATTTTGCTCGTAGTAGTAATCTTCATGAATAGAATGAGAACGAAAATAATTATATAATTATACTTCTGTCAGGTCGAATCCATTTAGCTGAAAATTAAGTTTTCCGCCATTTGCCCTTTACGTGACACCCCCCCCCCCCCCCTCACACACACACACACACACCAAAACTTAAAAGGTACCGCAGAGCACAACGTAAGGATGCAGTGGAATTGTACATGCGGGTTCTCTGCATTGTGTTATATGACGCCGAAAACACAGTAACAGTCACCTAAAACTCTCCTGCTTCCCTGCAGACTGGAAAAGTAACAAAGCATCTCTATCCCCATACATGACAGTAACCATTCCGGATCACAAAACTACTTCTAAATTTCTCAACAAAGTCACATTCACCGTATCCTTGATATAAAGAAATTGTAGCACTTGTGTTGCTCACATTTAGATGTATTGGTCAGAGTAAGAGATTTTTCAGCAAAGGACAGAACCAACTTAAACAGTGGCCTCTTATGGACTAAATTTCTTCGTCTACGTAATGTACGTAAACCTTATCCGAAAGCAAGAGGACTGTAATGGTACCACCATATTTCAGAGGAGCAGTACGTTGTCAAGAAGCTGTAACACGAGCTGGATGAAATGTGACGTAGTTCCTGGAAAATAAAATAAAAAAAAGATCCAGCTGGTATTAAACAATGATGTTCTTTGCTATTGGAAGTAATATATTAAGGCTTTAGATCTGGCGAAAACCTTCAAGTGCAGTTTTAGGAGGCATGAAAGAAAGTTATCAACTTTTACAGTTTTATCTTGTACTACTACGACGAGAATTGCCTATCCACTCACACCTTAGGACCTGAAAGAAATCATCTACCTTGTGGTATTTCTTGATCTGAAGCCAAAAACATATGAAGCTGATTCAAATACTGTAGCTCACATATTAACCACAGTAGCCAACCTACGGTTGGCTATGTAAAAAACTCTTAACGACTGTATAAGGTGTGGAAATCACGCTTCACAATATTCGTCCAAGACGAACAAGCAAAATTTCTCAGCGATTATGAGAGAGCCAATTCAGCCATTTACATAAAAATTTTCAAGTGTCTGTCGTCCCAGAGGAGAGGAGAAAGAACCAGGCATGTCTCCAGTAAATCTGTAACAGTAGATGGTTCAGTTTATGGATTCCAGCATCTAAGTAGAGCTGATCACAAACTGCACTTCAAAATTAGCGCAACCAACTTCATCATGGCCTACTGTCCTGTCATGAGAAACTAGGGAATGATGAATGGTGAGACACCAGGAAAAATATCCTGCATATCAAGTTTATGTGGAAACAGCACCAGAACTTCATCAATACGTATATGTCTAAACAGTAAATGTCTGACTATGAATGTTGAAATGTTGTACATTTCTACTTAGAGAATTTATAATCAGTTAACTCTTATAGACATTAACGTCTCCATCTAATAGTGATAGCTTCATCAGAAGAAAGGTATCAGTCTACACAGACTTTTCAGTTTTTTTTGCGCTTTATTTCTACCGGCGAAGCAAGGTGTAACAAGCAGACTTGCATGGATGAAGAGAATATACCTCGCCAAAAGAAATCTCAAGTCTACTGGCATCAAACACAGGCATTAATTTGACAAAGAAATTTATGAGAATTTACTTCCTGAGAAGAGCCTTGTGTGGAAGTCAACATAGGCTAAGGGAAAATTATATGAGAGCTATTCATAAGTTAGCCTGTGATTAGATATTTAAAAAAGAAAAATATGTATAACAAATTTTATATGCAATCTGTACTTACGCGTTAACGTTACATTAGCGTGTAGTTGTCACGCAAATTCTGAATAACTTGTTTATCTCTTCACCAAAGAACGTTTGTCACCTGTAGCTGAGCCTGTTGTTGACACCATCCTTGAACTCTTCGTTGGTCGTGAAGTGCTGATTAGCCAGCCAGGCCTTCGTCTTGCGCAAGAGTTGAAAGTCACTTGGTACCAAGTCCAGGCTTTTGGGAGATGTTGAAAACTGTCACAGCTAAAAAGTCGTCGTTCGATTCGAAGTATGGGGCCGAACATCGTCGCGAACGAGAATGACTCCTTCGGTATTTAGGTATTTATTGACCTTTTAGGTATTTATTGACCTTCGGATTTTCGTAAGTTTCGCAGTGAACCTTTGATGCCACAGTGAACTTACCCTTTTCTTTCATGAAATCTTTTGTCAACATTCGTCTGCGATCTCAAAAAATAGTGCTGATGGAATGTCAAGGCTACGCACTCCGCAGCTCGACTCGCTGCGGCTCACTTCGTTACCGTCGCTCGCCTACGCCACTAGCCGCAAGATATGGCTGGACACGAGGGAAGCAAGCTGGCAGCCGCGCTGTGTAGCTACTCATCGACGCGATGGGGAGCAACCGCGACCGCAAACGACAGCCGAAGCGTACACAGAAGAAGGTGCAGTGCTACAAGTGCCAGCAAATGGGGCACGCTGCGAGTGTTAGCAAGAACGCTGTCGCGAGCTTGAAGTGCGCGGCAGCGCACGGCACTCGAAATTGCCCCAAGCCACGAGGGGTGGCCTGTGTATGGGCTAACTGCGGCGTCTCACAAAAATGGTTCAAATGGCTCTGAGCACTATGGGACTTAACATCTGTGGTCATCAGTCCCCTAGAACTTAGAACTACTTAAACCTTACTAACCTAAGGACATCACACACATCCATGCCCGAGGCAGGACTCGAACCTGCGGCCGTAGCAGTCACGCGGTTCCGGACTGAGCGCCTAGAACCGCTGACCACCGCGGCCGGCGCGGCGTCTCACACGCCGCGACATGCCCTGCGGCGGTGTCTGGCGCCAAGGCGCCCCCCCCCCCCCCCCAGCCACCGCTCTGGCGAGGGGTGCGAGCCGCGCGGCCTCGAAGCCGTCACTGGTGACGCCATGGCCGGCTTCCAAACCGCCTTTGCAGCCGAAAGGGCTGCACTCAAGGATGAGCTCGCAGGTGTCCATCGCCAGCTCCAGCAGCTGCGCGAGGAGCTGCGGGTTCTCAAGAAGAAGGCGCCTGTCCCCGCCCCCGCCTCCCCTGTGAGGCGCCCGGTGGGGGTGGATGCCGCCACTTAGACGACCATTGGCTCGCCCCCTGCAGAAATGCAGCAGGAGGCGTTGCACCTGGAGATGGACGTCGAGAGCCGGCCGAAGTGGCCGTGCGGTTAAAGGCGCTGCAGTCTGGAACCGCAAGACCGCTACGGTCGCAGGTTCGAATCCTGCCTCGGGCATGGATGTTTGTGATGTCCTTAGGTTAGTTAGGTTTAACTAGTTCTAAGTTCTAGGGGACTAATGACCTCAGCAGTTGAGTCCCATAGTGCTCAGAGCCATTTGAACCATTTTTTTTTGGACGTCGAGACGCCTGCTCTGCATCCCGCTGTGGAGACAGACACAAGAGCCGAGGAAGAGACACCGACCGCTTCCTCCCACGACGAGGAAGAGGCATCAGAGGAGGAAGAGCTGCCCCTATGCCTGCCGCTCCCAGATGAGCGCAGTGTGCAGCTCTTCCTCAAGAAGACTGCGGCGTCCACACCGGGACAACCCATGTCCTTTCACGCCACCGGACAAACCCCAAGCCTCCCCTTCCCTACCACCCGTGTGACCTTCACCACACCCGTGGCCTGTTGCACGAGGTGGTGTCTCGGAAGGAGCTGCGCCTGATTAACGCTCACCCTACCTTCACCCCCCACGACTGGGAGCATGTCCACCAAGTCGCGGAGAAGTGGCGCTCTGACAGAAGACAGCGTGCCACTGAAGACCTCGCAGCCGTAACCTACTTCCAAATCCACAGATGTAGCCCGATGACGATTCCCACGAGAGGCTATCACTGCCACCAGAGAGGGCAACGGAGAAACAGCAGCTACGCAGCTTAGCCTCCTTCGACACCGGACTCGATGGACAGTGCGTGAACTAAAGAGACCGTGAGAATGTCAAGGCGGAACCCATTCTTCCAGATATGTAAACATCGATTAGACATTTTGATACGCATCGTGCACAAACCTTATGCTGTCTTAACGTCTGTGATAATGCTATGGCAGGAGACTCAGTAACAACGTGCATTTCATTCGCGTGCTGCTTAAACACTGACAAACGTGGCAGTGGCAGAGGCGACACGACTTCCAGTCTCCAACCACGTAAGCGTCACGAAGCTAAAAGCGCTTTTTTACTTTTAATAGTCAGTTGGAGGTCTATTTATGAATAGCCGTCGTAGCATCGAAGCTTTTGGAAATACTGATAAGAAAGACTTGGCACGTCGCCTTAAAACTGATGAGTTTCTGGAGAAGTAACCAAATCTAGTTGTCCTCTCCAGGTGAAAAACCCCTTATAAAACACATTGAAAGTCACTGACACATTGGAATGAAATGGGTCTCCAGTGAATCAGAACTACTGATACAAATTTAACAAATGAAGGCTCGCCAGATTCAGCGTTAATCCAGCAGTAAATCATCAGTGAAATACGCCTCAGTAAGCCGCAGCCATGAGTTTAGGGCCCGCCCGGCGCTAACTTTTCGTCAGTTGCGACGCATCACACGCAGGGACGATTAATCGTAAATAACGCACTTCGTCACGGACCACCGCACTCCAAACCACTTGGGAGCTTAAACATCGCTTCAGCACTGAGGCATATCAACACCAGGCGGCGCACCGAGCAAGACAGACCCCCAACCTTGCAGCCTTAATCTGATTCGTGGGAGGAGGACGCCAGCATCGGCTTCTTCTGGACGTGCCATACACTTTCATTTGGTTCAAATACATCTTCGTTGCCTTGTCTCAGTGATTTTCACCTACAAAGTGACTGGCGTAAGGAGCTTCAAAATTTTTGTAGGAACCCACGAAACGCGGCGAAATCTTTTCTCCAGCTTTACTCTGGGTACGGAAATTTTTAACAGAAACCAGATCCCCAACCTTCAACGAGGCAAAGCAAGGCGCCTTCCCCGTCTGTATCTCCCAGCGTCTTACGTAAGGCATCGGGGAGTAAACTTCAGTTAACGAAGGGGAGCAGTATGCAGAAACTATTGGGGGAAGACAGAGAGTGCAGTATTTATATAAGATAATCGAGGACGTTGACGTTGCGTATTCCTAGATTTCCGAAAAGTGTTTGACTGCAGACTGTCATCGATGGTACGAGCATACAAACTGGGTTCCCAGGTATGTTAGTGGCTTGAAGGCTTCTTGACTAACAAAACCCAATAAGTTGTCCTCGACGACGAGGGTTCATCACTGAAAGGCTATCGGCAGGAGTGCCCCAGGGAAGGGTGGTAGGGCCGCTGTTTTTCTCTGTATACATTAATGATCTGACGGAGAGGGTGATCAGCAATCTGCAGCTGTTTGCTGATGCTGTTGTGTACCGGCAGGTGTCGTCGTTGAGTGACTGTAGGAGGATACAAGATGACTAAGACGAAATTTCTAGTTGGTTTGTTAAATGGTAGCCAGCTGTAATGTAGAAAAACGTAAGTTAAAGCAGACGAATAGAAGAAACAATGCCGTAATGTTCGAATACAGTGTTAGTACTGTGCTGCTTGACATAGTCACGTAGATTAAAAATGTA
The DNA here is from genome assembly GCF_023898315.1 of Schistocerca nitens. Classification (NCBI taxonomy): domain Eukaryota; kingdom Metazoa; phylum Arthropoda; class Insecta; order Orthoptera; family Acrididae; genus Schistocerca; species Schistocerca nitens. Next base: position 294,822,063 of record NC_064615.1, on the reverse strand, counting down.
GGCGGGACGTTCCAAAGCGATATGAAATGAAACGAGCATGTAAGAGTTGTAGAAGGAAAGGTGAATGATCGATTTCGGTTTATCGGGACAATTTTAGGAAAGTGTTGTTCATCTGTAAAGGAGACCGTGTACAGAACACAAGCGCGACCAGTTCTTGAGCACTACTCGAGTGTTTGGGATCCCCACGTGGTTGGTTTAAAGGAAGACATCGAGACAATTCAGAGGCGGGCTGCTAGACTTGTTAAATGTATATGTATTGTAAGATGAAGAAGTTGGCACAGGAATGGAAGTGGTGGCGGGTCTCAACAACCTCGTCGGGAAACTGGTGACAGAAGTTGGCGACTGACCCCATCGTCTTTGCCAGGTGGTGCATGCGATGCTCTCGGACGCACTGGTTGTTGTATCTGAAGCCCGACTGGTTGCAGAGCGTGCAGCGAATGCGAATATAAGTATTGCACGACTGGATCAATTGGGAAATTTTTTTATAGAAGAATGGCTGAATTCAAGCTCTATATTCTGTCAGTCATCTAGGGAATGTTTCAGAATATCTAGGGAAATTGAATACCGCTTTAGTTATTCAGTTATCGGTATCATCAGTAATAGGCAGTTATATCTCTGTACACTAAACGTAACCGAGAGGGCGGATCACACCGTTATCTAGCAAATAAATAAAAATCTATTTTGCGTTTGTGCGGTCAACTCACAAGACAGCGGTGCGCGCACATTGCGGACGACGGTCCAGCGGAAAACTGCAGCGGCGCGAGCCAGAGCGAACCGTCCTCCGGATGTAAGTGACGCGGCCGGACGAGCAGCCAGCAACAGCAGAAGACGCGCTGGCGGCTAATCTTGCCGACGACAGCGCCATTACGCAACATGGCCGCTAATTTCCAGGACGCGCGCCGGCGCGCCCGGCTCCGGAAATTAAGCATTAATTATGTATGCGGCGGCAGCGCGCCTTGACAGCCGCAATTAGCCCCCGGGCTACGCGGCGATTTCCGGGCCGCGGCTTAGCGCCGCCGCCTCCAGACTGGCGCCTTTTCTTGCCGTCTGCGTCTGGCAGATGGCCAACTCTGTTGTCTGCCCTCTGTGGCGGGGAACTGCCAGCTAGCTGCCTGGCAAACTGTCCGGAGAGGACTTTTTCTTTGGGTGCTCGACCGGCAGTGAGGTGCCGGCTCCTGTGAATAATTACGATTCCCATTTATCCAAAATAGCACAAGTACAGCACACTGCTAACACGTTTTCAAAACAGTCGTGTAACCTGATCTCGAAGATGAGGAAAGTAACGGCAGCTGGTCATATCACGAATTCCTGCTGAGCGTCGTAGGGCACTGGATATCACACTAGTTTTGCAATCGCGAGGAACAGAGTTCAAATTTCCGCTCGGCCATCCAGATAAAGATTTCACCAAATCGATCAGGGCGAATGGCGGAATGGTTCCTTTGGAAAGGAGGCGGCTCGTTTGTTTCCTTGTCATAGCCCTATAAGAGCCAGCGTCAAGTTTCCACATTCATTGGATGTGTGTGATGTCCTTAGGTTAGTTAGGCTTAAGTACTTCTAAGTCTAGGGGACTGATAACCTCAGATGTTAAGTTCCATATGTAAATCGATCCCGAATGATTCACTCAAACAAAAAACCGATTACTCCAGCGTTGTCGTTCGAACCCCAGTTACTAGCCCATTTCTGTCGTCCACATCGTTAGCTTGTGAAACCGAATGAATTAGCGTACGATTGGTGTAAAAAAAGGAATTATTTCTTTCCATTTCAATGCCCTCTTATATGCTATGTAATTTAGTTGTTGACCAAAATTTGTGAAGCAGAATTTCTCCTTCATTAGATTCGCATTCGGGAGGAAAGGGGTTGAAAGCTCCATTGGCTGTCCAGATTTAAGTTTTCCGTTGTTTCCCAAAATCCAATATGGCGGTTGTCGATATTGTTCCTTGACAAAGCGACGATCCATTTCATACCTCATACTCGTCTGCTCCACGCTTGTGCTCTGTACTTAATGATATCGTCGTTGACAGGAGTTAAAACGCAATATTCTTTCTGTTGTTACCAGTACTACTCGACTTGTCATGTGGCACACTGTCGGTAAAGTATTGCTCGGATCCTCTTCGTAATTATATCTACCGAGACGATTCCGCCGAAGTGTTACAAGGAATGCGCAAAAAACAGTAATAAAACACCTTTTGATTTCGTCCATCTTGAATAACAAACGAGTATAGAATTGACGTAATAGTCGTCTGCTCAAGTAGTTCATTTAAATTGCAAATCGCAGTTGGGAAGAAATGTATACCTACAAGTGTAAGCTCGGTTATCAAAGTGTCGGTGTAGCGTCAGAATGAAGACGGCGGTTGCGACGTGTGTCCAGCCGGCGGAATAAGCGGCGGCAGGTGCGCGCCGCCAGTTTTGTCGTCGCGCCGGGATAATAAGCCGTAAACTGTGGGCCGCGATCGGGACAAGCCGCGGGAACCTGTTGCTCGTCCCAATTCATTAGCATGGGAATCCGGTAGTCGGGACGCCGCCGTAACTCGGCGCTCATTAGCGGCTGCGGGCTGGGCAGGCTCCGCAATAACTCAGCGTCGCCGGCGATGTTTGGACGTCGCGCCGCCTCGCCACGATTTACTGCGGCTGCTCGGCCGAGTCTGCGGTCGCTTCCTCACACACTTTCCCTTTTGTTAGGCTCAGTCTCTCTGCGCTCCAGGTTACTCTCTACAATCATAGCGCGCAGTGCGCAGCGGAGAGAATTCTCGCTAGCACTACCTTTTTGCCCCCTTCCCTTTTCTGTTCGACAATGGTACGTGGGAAGAACGAATGTCGATACACCTCACTTTGAACTCTAATTCGACGTTTTTCGTCGTGGTCGTTTCGCGAGACGTGTGCGGAAGGAAGTAATATACTGCCCGACTCTTCTTGGGGCTCTCGCAGTTTCAACAATTAACTTCTCCGTGATACAAGTTCCTCTTTCGTAGCGTCCTACACTGGAGTTCATGACGCCGGCCGCGGTGGCCGAGGCGCTTCAGTCCGGAACCGCGCGACTGCTACGGTCGCAGGTTCGAATCCTGCCTCGGGCATGGATGTGTGTGATGTCCTTAGGTTAGTTATGTTGAAGTAGTTCTAAGTTCTAGGGGACCGATGACCTCAGATGTTAAGTCCCATAGTGCTCAGAGCCTTCATTTTTATTTTTATTTTTTTTATAAATGTGATTTTCCTGTGCTCACTTCATCGTTATTATTTCTTCAAACGACTAATTTTTCTATTCTTTCTTGCATCATGTTTAACTCTTTACATCTATTTAATTTTTAATTTTCTGCAAAAAAAAATTTTTGTCAGTTCAAGCGGTAAATTCTTCAGTCTGCCTCAATTTATATATTCCTTTGACAGACAGCTGTGCTATTAAAAATTTTTTTAAAAAAATCAAAGATTCCGCGTGAGACTGAAGGTCTTAATGTTTCGTCCTGTGCCTAAGCCTTCAGCGAGGACTTTGTGCCCAGCACGTCAGTATCCCATCTACTAATCTCTTAATGTCTGTTCTGGAAACGGTTACTGCTGCATCTTAAAGCGAACCTCCGGTGACACAAAAGAGGCTGTATTATATCATTTCGAGGCGAGGGTCATCGAACAAGTGTTGTGTCGTTACCTATCTGTTTTGTGGGGTAGTGTTGACAGCTAGCTGTTACTTGTTTAGTCTACTGCGAAAGACGATAATGCATAATGGAGGCGCCAGCGTAACGACATTTCATGATTCGAGATTCGGTCAATCCTTTTAGAGGAATATTCTGTGCAAGTGTACGTTTTTTAAGGTGCTGGAGAGGGTGACATTATAGAATAGCAACAAAAGCTGCTAACACATAACTCGATTAGACAGAAAAAGAATAGAAGCTGACTACTCGGTACTGAAATGTAGGAAAGGCCCCAGGGTGACATATGCCGAGGACCTGGTGAGAAAGGAATTCTCCTACTGTGGGAAAGTGGGCCAGTGTGAAGCTATTCACTTCTACGGGAAGGTTGCTTAAGAGTTTGTTTCCAAGAGTTATCAATAACTATCAGTGCGATTCATTGCCGGTAGACGCTAGGCCCCGTCTGCAGTAACCGCCGCTTCGAACAAAAAAGCCGACGCCTGGGAGATGCCTCAAAGCCGGTCGACGCCACATGCTGACAGTGAAATGCAGTGGAGCACGTACGAAAACGTCCGCCTGCCCTGGGGTGATTATTAATACAGTGTACTATTATTGTTTTGTTTATAATCTCAGTGTGTTATAAAAATACATGAATTATTTCAGAGTGATAACTGCTGTCTATTTATGATTCAAAACAGAAACGTTTGTGAAAATAAAAGCATTTATACTGTTCTTTAATTGTATTCCGTTTATTCTGTATCGATTGCAAATGGCGCAGTCAAGTGCAGTTTTTATAGTTAATGAGCGTACGAGTAATTAATATAGACTACCATCTCAAAGTGGCTAGTGTAATGAATCAGTCACTACATAAATTAGCTCGCCAAAGCGCTTTACCGAAAGCAGCAGTTCAGTATGTATCTACGAAAGCCGTGGCGGTGCTCTTTAAGGCGAACTTTATGGTGCCCCAATATAACGACGAATAATCTATGAAATATATCGGATAGTTTTAGTTTACCTAAAACTATCCGCGATGTACGCTGATTATCACTGCGCTTCTTCTAGTCTTAAAACCACTTTCGAGAAGGCTTCGTGAAGGAAAGATCGTTGGTGGTGGTCCGATAGACCGGGAAACAGTGACGTCTCTGTTGCGAAGACGTCTTTGTCATTGTGGTAACAATCCAGTAGTGGGAGTGTTGCCCATTTCGTGAAACAGAAAGTGATAGAAAACAGCAAAAGCCGCACGGAGGGCCGAGCGGTGGTGGCGAGAACCGCAGCTCTCGCTGTCGGTCCGCGAGCTCGGTCTCGGCGCCAGCACGATGACCCTCGACGAGCGAAAGCGCGCGCTGCCGATGCTCGAATGTCCTCGTTCGTTGTACTCGTACAGCGGGCCGTATAACACGCGGGTAATGAATGGGCATTGGGAACGCACAGAAATGAGGGGAAAAAAATGTGACCGCGGCGGCGGCGGCGCTGTTCCCTTCGCGGCGGAGCTTCTCGTTTAATTAGAGCGTGGTGTGCGCGCCCGTGGCCGGCACACTTGGCGCGGCGCGTCGCGGGCCGCGTTAATTAGGGCTCGCGCCCGCTAATGAACTGGCGTTAGCCTCTTGAGGGGCGGCGCCCGGCGATCGCGACGCCGCTGCCGCCGCCGCTCCTCGGCGCTCCAATTAAATTTCGGCGCCTCGTTGCGCCGCGGCCGCTGCTGCTGCCGGCCACTCGACGACCCTCCCTCCCTCCCTCCCATCCTCGCGTCCTCCGCCCCCACCGCCTCGTGACGTCACCCCTCCCCTCCCGTAATTAGTAATAATCCGCGCAATTAGGCGCCGCGTCGCCGGCCTGACCGCTCGTCCCCGTCGGCGCTCGCGATCATTAATATTTATTTTTTTTCCCCGTCCGTGTCGCGCCTTAATTTGCGCCGCCGCCACCGCGGAATTAATTAGCGATTCTCGGAGGAGCGCGAAAGGGCGCACTCTGTCGCTACTGCGATGCTCCGGGCTACTGGGGCGCGAGCACTGACGCCGCCGGCAGCAGCTGCCGCACCTGTCAGTCGCCTGCAGACCCCTCGAGTGGCCGGGCCGCATTGTGCCGCTGCTTCCGTGCAGCTTTTTCCGCATTCGCGCTCGGAATCGTATCGGGGGAATTGCCACTCCTAATCGCCTCACTTCTCCCTCGAGGAATATCTTTTCTCTGTCGCTACTGAGTTACTACTAATCGGATCAGAAAGCCTCGCAGCCAGACGAAAATTAGCTTCATTTCTACCATTCAGTGGGCGTTTTCAAGAGTTTAAAGTGTCGTCCTCGTAGCAGACAGTAATCGTTTCGAAAGTTAAAAATAACCCTTTGAGGCACTATTTATTTCTCCGTAGTCTTGGCTTTGCACAGACTTTTCACTACCGTGTTGGGCAATACTGAGAAGCAGAAATTCACTGCGCTTCAGCACGTGGCCGCGCTCCTGGAATTTACTGTGTGCCAGCGCGAACACACCCAGTGTAACAGAGACTAACTCAAGCACTTCGAACACCTCTGTAGATAGCATATACACACATCAAAAAAAGTTTTGCATCACCTCGGTTCCGAGAGTTTCAGGACCTGTACAGAACATTGGAATAGAGATAAACATAAACATCATTTCCGCCCTTTTTATTGCTCATGATAACCCCACATTGCATCTTGTACCACCATACAGCGAGACCTTCAGAGGAGGTGGTCCAGATATCTGTACTCACAGTTTCCTCTAATACCCACTAGCACGTCCTCTTGCACTCATGGCTCTGACCACTATGGGACTTAACTTTTAAGGTCATCAGTCCCCTAGAACTGAGAACTACTTAAACCTAACATAAGAACATCACACACATCCATGCCCGAGGCAGGATTCGAACCTGCTACCGAAACGGTCGCGCGGTTCCAGACTGTAGCGCCTTTAACCGCTTGGCCACTCCGGCCGGCGCTTGCACTGATCCATGTCTGTATTCGTCGTGGCATACTGTCCACAAGTTCATCAAGGCACTGTTGGTCCAGAGTGTCCCACTCCTAAACGGCGATTCGGCTTAGATGCCTCAGAGCGTTTGGTGGGTCACGTCGTCCATAAACAGCCCTTTTCAATCTATCCCAGGCATGTTCGATAGGGTTCATGTCTGGAGAACACGCTGGCCACTCTAGTCGAGCATGTCGTTATCCTGAAGGAAGTCATTCACAAGATGGGGGCGCGAATTGTCGTCCATGAAGACGAATGCCTCGCCAATATGCTGCCGATATGGTTGCACTACCGGTCGGAGGATGGCATTCACGTATCGTACAGCCGTTACGGCGCCTCCCATGACTACCAGCGGCGTACGCCGGCCCCACATAATGCCACCACAAAATAGCAGGGAACCTCGCACCTTACTGTGCTCGCTGGACAGTGTGTTTAAGGCGTTCAGCCTGACCTGGTTGCCTCCATACACGTCTGCGACGATTGTCTGGTTGAAGGCATATGCGACACTCGTCGGTGAAGAGAACGTGATGCCAATCCTGAGCGGTCCATTCGGTATGTTGATGGGCCCATCTGTACCGCGCTGCGTGGTGTCGTGGTTGCAAAGATGGACCTAAACATGGACGTCGGGGGTGAAGTTGCGCATCATGCAGCCTATTGCGCACAGTTTGAGTCGTAACACGACGTCATGTGGCTGCACGAAAAGCATCATTCAACATGGTGGCGTTGCTGTCAGGGTTCCTCCGCGCCGTAATCCGTAGGTAGCGGTCATCCACTGCAGTAGTAGCCCTTTGGGCGGCCTGAGCGAGGCATGCCATCGACAGTTCATGTCTCTCTGTATCTCCTCCATGTCCGCACAACATCGCTTTGGTTCACTGCGAGACGCCTGGACACTTCCCTTGTTGAGAGGCCTTCCTGGCACAACGTAACAATGCGGACGCGATCGAACCGCGGTACTGACCGTCTAGGCATCGTTGAACTACGGACAATGCGAACCGTGTACCTGCTTCCTGGTGGAATGATAGCTACTTCAAAATGTTTTTTCTTGTATTACGGAGCAATAGTGAGTGGCTCTGTCGAAGGCTACAGTGGCCGGCTCTTGTATGTTTACCAGTTTCTCAATTTGGTAGACCAATCCTCCCGCAGTCTCAAGTTCCTTCGTATCCTTTTGTGAGGGACTAGATGTTTTTCTCAGGCGTATTGAACCTTTTGCGACCACATCATTACCACTTCACTTGGTGGGTGAACGATATTGACAAATAGTTAAGTCGACTCTTGGTCTGCAAAAACTTCAAAGTGCTTCGAAGGCCGGTTTTGAGAAGTATTCTGATTAAGGGGCTGCCATTTTAACATCTGTGGCTCGCGGAGTAGCTTTGCGTCGCAGCGTTCAACTTTGCGTTGCGCGAGATCACTCTTTCCATCTGCCTTCGGAATTATCATGGACACTCCTGTACATAACACGGTGGCTTACTGACTGTGTGCAGTCTCATATTGTGCTATTCAGGAAATGAAATTGAATTTGTATCTCCTGCAGACGTAATTTTCTCGAAACCATTCGCTTCTGATAATCCGTCCTCAGTGTCACAGTAACTGGCTGTGTTTGGACACCCTGCTTACCAAATCTGCCAAGTCATTCGTGTAGCAGGTGCTTGGGTAGCTTATTAAGGACACCGTTCTCAAGTTCACTCTGGATTGTGAACGAATTACGGCATATGATTAACAGTTTCCCTGCAAGGCGACCCAGTCAGACGTAAGACTGTAGGTTTGGTATTTGTCGATAGAACTTAGATTGCCCGAGTCTTTTGCTGTCTTTCCTTATTAGCCGCTAGATGCCGGCCGCGGTGGTCTCGCGGTTCTAGGCGCGCAGTCCGGAACCGTGCGACTGCTACGGTCGCAGGTTCGAATCCTGCCTCGGGCATGGATGTGTGTGATGTCCTTAGGTTAGTTAGGTTTAAGTAGTTCTAAGTTCTAGGGGACTGATGACCAAAGCAGTTGAGTCCCATAGTGCTGAGAGCCATTTGAACCATTTTTGATAGCCGCTAGATTGCCACTTGCCAATGTGGATGAATCAGTATCACGGCTATTAATTCATCACGCATTTCATCAACAATATTGATGTCACAGCCCAGTATTAAAGAAAAAGGATAAAAAAATATGTCGACTGAGAAAACTGTATTCGGACCACCCATATTTGACACTAAGATTACTCGAGCTATGCATGTCAGATACAACTTACAATACCACATTCTTTGAACAAAATATTGTGTTTGTTGTGGACAGCATCATGAGTCGAGTCGCTGTTCTGTTTGTCGCCTAATACGATACCAGCCCCACTTTCTCTCTCTCTCTCTCTCGTCCGTAGCTCGTGGTCTAGTGGCGAGCGTTGCTGCCTATGGATGGTGGGGTCCCGGGTTCGATTCCCGGTCTGGTTGGGGATTTTCTCTGCCCTGGGACTGGATGTTTGTGTTATCCTCATCATTTCATCATCATCATTCGTAACAGTGGTTACATTGGATTGGGTAAAAAAACTGGACTGTGTAAAAGTGGGACTTTGTATGGCCGCTGGTGACCGCGCAGTTGAGCGCCCCACAGATAAAACATCAGGATCATCAACATTTCTGTCTCTCTCTCATCCTTTTCAACGGACTCTCCATGGGTTCCTGAATTCGTTTCTGGCAGGTGTATCCTAATTATATTTATACACGCAGTAAAGCCGGCAGGAGAGTTTTCTGTGTCCGACAAGGCATTGCAGCTGAGGCAAATGTGGTTGCTCCCCAATTACTGTTAAAATAGATTCCCATATCTTTATTAAAGGAAAACACTTGTCTCTGGCAATAAAAATCGCAGATAAATTTATTAAGAACACAGACCCAAGAAGTGGCGACTTGGGCAACGCAGTGTTAACAGTTAGAGCCGAACTAGTGTGATGGTGAGGCACTGGAATCGCCTTTGAGAAGGCGGCCTTCAAAACCCAATCCGGCCATACAGATTTAGGTTATTCATGGTTTTTGTGAAGCGAGTTGCGGCATTGGACCTTGGGGGGGGGGGGGGGGGGGTACCGATCACCATCACCGTTCTGTCATCCAGAAGTTGTTTTTCGGTGCTTCCCGTAAACAGAGATGGCTCCTGTGAAAGGAAGACGGAAAATTTCAGTGTCTTCTTTGTGTTACCCGACCTCGTAGCCCGTCGCAAATGATCTCATCGACGGGACGAGAAACAGAACTTCCTTCTTTTTCGTCATTCGATGATGAATTTCTAGGACGAAATCAACCTAGTTGCAGTACACCCACGAACTGCAGTAGCTTTACCGAAGTCGACGAGATAATGGAAGAAGCAAAATAGAGAGCCGATCACAGTAACGTCTGTGCTGTGCGGTCGAAACAGCCTTTCGGAGAACCTGTGTTGCGAGGTCAGTAGGCTTAGTTGAGGGGTCATCGGCCCAGACGCGCGGCGTGCCGTCGGCTGTGGGACAGGTAGCGGGCGTCGGGTGTCGGGTGTCGAGTGCCGAGTGCCGAGCCGCCCGCCGTCCCAGCTAGTTACCGGCTCAGCACAAAAGAGCGCGCGGGTCGTTATTGCCGGCGCGGGATTGCGAATTTGGCTGTGAGCTAAGGCAGCGGCACGCGCTGTACACGGCACAAAACGCCACATTGTTCCCGCCGCCAGTAGCCGCGACGGGCCGCTTTTCTCTTTCTCTCTCTCCCCACTACTATTTTCTTTCATGTTTTAATCTCAAGGAGAACACTAAACGGTTGTCGCCGGCTCGGTTACCTGTGACAATGGCGGACGCGTATAGGGCCCGCCGCCATTGTGCGAGCACCGCGCTTTTTAAATGTGATCTGCCCATTGTGCGCGTATTCGCCGTGTCAAAATAGCGACGCGCGGAATCTTTCAATTTCACCGTTGTTAAAAGGGGCGAGAGGGAGGGGGAGTAATACAAAAAAAAAAAAAAAACAAGAAAGACGAGTGTCGGGGAGGGGGAGGAGGGCGATGGTGGCGAGAGTGGGTGGGACGAAGAGAGGGGCAGAGAGATAAGAGGAAAGCGACAGAGACAAAACCGTGAGCGCGCGCCGGCGCTTTTTTTCCTCTCTCTCTTTTTTTAAAGCTAGGCCGAGGAGAGGGCCGCTCGTGTATTGTATATGTATTAAAAAATGCTGCAACGTGCCGTGCCGTCTCTGGCAGCGCCCGCGGTTTTGCAGAAAGTAATTAGTAGAAGGCCGTGGGCTCTCGATCAATTATCGCAGGCAGCGGCTGCCGGTAGATTACGTCCCGCGGGCAGCTTCGCGCACAAAAAGGAGCGCAGCCAGGCGGGCCGGCAGGCAGCTATGTCGTTAATATTTTACAGCGGCCGCGAAATTACGAGTACAGCGCTGCTGGCCGCGGGCGCACGCGCGCCACGGCACCACAATTGCGAGGATAATTTAGCCGCGTTTTGCCGCTCCGTGTTTGCGAATTAATGACAAGTCTTGTAGCTCAGACGACAAGGGGGGCCTCTTATATATATATATATATATATATATATATATATATATATATATATATATATATACCTCCCGCTCGGCGGAGTGTTGTAGCAGTTTGCGGCAGCGGCGCCCACGTTCGCCGGCCAACTGCTTTGTTTGTTTGTGTACGCCGCGCAGAAAGGCAGAGCCGAGAGGACGGGCGCTCCCCGCGGGTCATCCCGCCATCCACCCACCCACCCGTCCCATCCAGTCCCCTTTTTCCCAGTTTTTTTTTCTTTTTTAGTCTTCCCAACTACGAGACACGGCTTCAGACCGAAAGTTTAAATTGCGAATGTTCCTTAAATTTTTCTCTGTTCGGTGTGTCTCATTTAGAGAAGCACGGAATGTGCAAATAACACTTCCCGCCGCAGCATGTAAAGTCTCCTTCATTAAGAGTTTTCGTCGCAGTAGACAATTATTCTCTTTTTCTTTGAGGCTGGGGAACCCACAAGCCTTATTTTTCAGATTATGAGTCAGGTCGGCTATGTTTCATGTTTTGTGGTCTTATTTTTCCCTTTCCGGTGGTGTTGACGCAACCTTTAGAAATTTCGTGGATCTATTTCAATTTTCCAGTCTAAAAGCAGCGCCTCGTAACCTAACTACAGTATGCGAATTTGCCCGCAGCGAAGTAACCGACCTTTGGGAAGTTGGAACAGGATCAGCGTTGGTCAGGTCTAATCCTACGCAGAAAACACACACACACACACACACACACACACACACACGCGCGCGCGCGCGCTTTCGTATGTGTTGGCACGTACGCTCACTTTCTTTCTCTCTGTCTCAGGTGGCACATTATTCCTTGGTATTGTCAGCAGATAATCTGAGTTGTTAGTTTTCGAAGTTGAGCTTAAACTTTGCCTCTTATGCACTACAACCCTCAAAGACATTCAATAAGAAAGGTAAAATATAAAGCAGTTATCGATCCTGAGATTGACCAGTGTGTAATATTCGGTGCATTTGTTACTCCAGTGGTAATATCGTAGTTGTTCGTGACTTACCGATCGCTGGTGTATAGGGCATAATACATACTCGCAGTTTCGCGGTTGCATACCACAGCTAAAAATTTAAAAAAAAGAACCCGTTTCCAAGAAATTTCTCCAAAACGTTGGCTTCATTTTAAATTAAAAGAAGCATCCCGCTTCCTCTTCGAGACCAAAAAGATCTACATTATGCAACTGCAGTCCTCGACCAATGTACCCTGGTCCATCGTCAGGTGGGGCGAAAAAAGCCGTACCAGAGTGTTCCCTAAACAACCATACCAGACCCCAGACTGTGTACTCTCCGACAAAAAAGTTAAAAAAGACAATGTCCGCAGTCGAAGCACGCCAAATCGGCTACGTGGTTGGGTGCTGTTAAAACAACATATGGTACACTCCACTCGCCTGCATTTGCTATGGCGACAGCACACAAAATGGCCCTTAGAAAACCTGTAAGTATTCGTGCTGATACTTGTCATGTGACTTTCGTCAGTTAACATTTTCGTTCCTTCACGGCAGTCACAACAGAAATAATAATACTCACTCCTTCCAGAAATATCCACTTCTCAACGTTTTCGGTTGAGTTGTACCACAAATACCGCTACGTGACATTGCACTGCTCGGCAGCTCCAACCGTCAGGTTCGCATAGCAGCGGTCTTGGGATAAGCAAGGTACGTCTAACTGCAGTGCTCGGCCGTGTGCAGTGCTGTGCGAGGCGTGGTCTGTTTGTAGCGTCTGTGCCCTTACCTTCTCAAGCACTGTACGTTACAGAAATATGAGAAATTGTTAGTATGGATTATTTTATGCAACTAGATTTTCAGACGTCTGAAAACCGCGACTACCCAGCTCAAATACGTGAACTTGGTTTGCATGTCCGAACATCCGACCCATAAAAGCGTACGCCAACTACGGACTCTATGGAGTAAGAAAACGTTCTGCGCCTTGTTGGCGTGCGATGAACTCTTTAAGATTTTTCAGGAATATGTGTTTTGCTTATGCCTACATGAGCTTCAGTGAGGCCATATCTCTAGAGAATAGGGTTCCTTGTCTCGGTGTTCTACCCATATCATGATGGACTGGTCCACGCAGAAATCTGACGTAAAGCGAACTGAAAATTTATAAACATACGAAAGATCAACAGTTTTGCATCGATAGTTGCACTGGATAAGCTCTCTGCGAAGAACTAGATACCTGCTGTCCAGATGTGGAGGCTGTCAGAGATTGAACTAAACTTAACTTACACAACATGTGAGCAACCTCCGCCTACAGACTCTATTGCGTTTCTTGATATTCTTGGTCTCAGTGTACACTTGGTATCTGAATAGGATTGCCACTACAGCAAGAGCCAGCCAGCACAGATGTCGCCGGCTGCCAGTGCAGAATGAGTTAGTTTCCGTGAGACACGACGCAGCTGATAGCAGTACCGTTGCAGAGAACTTGTGAGAGCAGGTGGTGCCGGTGCCACCGGGCGAGACACACAAAGCACTAGGACAGCCAGCTGCCTAGTGAGCAGGCCCGCGCTGCCCGCTTAATTATGTAATGTGCAAACACTGCCGCCTCTCTTCCCAAGCTTTGCATTCCGCCGCTTTTTTCCTCGCTCCTTTTTTAATGCGCATCCCGCATTTTATTTCAATTTCAGCTCGGCGGCAGTGTAAACACGCATTTCCCTCTAGATAATTTGGCTCGTATATTCATTTACTTGTTACTGCGGCACGCCATTCCACTTCCCCCGCCTCGCCCTGCTGCAGTCCTCGCCGCATTTTTTATCAGCCGATGGTGCTGCTTCTTGCGGGCGCCAGCGCAGAACCGCGTGTCTGCTGAAGTGAAGTGCACGTAAAACGATTTCAACTGGAATTATCTTTTTACGGGGCGCAGCTCTGCTCTCGGTGACGACTGCTAATTTTTTCGTTTTTGCTGGGTGCAGGAGGTGGTGAAGGGTTGCGGTGCGCACTCCGGGTTGCGTTGCAGGTCGCGTGCCACTCGAGGAAATAAACCAGCGATTTTCCACGAGGCGAGCGCTGTGCGCCTCCGCTGGGCCGGAAAGGAATCGGCCGCCCCGCACCGAGTTAGCTACTGCCTCCTGACACGGTCGCCATTTCCGGACGCTCGTCGCAGCCATCACTGACTGCAGTTGTATATCTATAAGCCCACCTCGTTCAAACAACTAACCTTTCAGTAAGTAACAAATACTTTGGTTCTTCGTGTAGAGCTGGCCGCTGTGGCGGAGCGGTTCTAGGCGCTTCAGTCTGGAACCGCGCGACCGCTACGGTCGCAGATTCGAATCCTGCCTCGGTCATGGATGTGCGTGATGTCTTTAGGTTAGTTAGCTTTAAGTAGTTCTAAGTTCTAGGGGACTGATGACCTCAGATGTTGAGTCCCATAGTGCTCAGAGCCATTTGAACCTAAGTGCGTGAAAGAAGTAGAGGAGTAAGACCGTACTGTTCCGTTGGGGAAGCGGTCATTAGAGGCGGAGTACAAGCTCGAACTGGAGCTTGATATCTAAGATGGCTTTGGTTAAGGAACCATCCCAGTATTCGCCTTGATTCAGGAACACGACACAAAACTTAAACGCGAATGAGCGGACGGGAACTGAACCCCGTTCTTTCCGAATACAAGACCAATATTCTTCGACCGACAGTCTAGGAACAGTTGCAACTTGTAATACGCTGTAGCTTTCGATTGGACTAAATTCCATATACTATACGATACCAGTTGTTTGGAGGACAGGTTCTAGTTGCTTTATGAATGAAGACTTGTTAAGAATGTTTGGTAATGGAGCAGAAAACAGCATTAGTTCCATACAATTTTTTTTGTTTCATGATGAAGCAGCGCAGTAACTTACATGTAGCGATGATTTTTTTGAAATGAAGACCCGCTTAGTAATTTGCTAAGTTACTTGACAGGCGTATTGAAATGCAACTAAGGCGAATAAGAATTGTTTCTTTTGTGTTTACGGAAAGCATACTTGTAGCCTGCTGTTGCCTATAGGTATAGACAAATGGTTCAAATGGCTCTAAGCAGTAAGGGACTTAACATTTGAGGTCATCAGTCCCCTAGACTTAGAACTATATAAACTTAACTAACCTATGGACATCACACACATCCATGCCCGAGGCAGCATTCGAACCTGCGACCGTAGCAGCAGCGCGGTTCCGGACTGAAGCGCCTAGAACCGCTCAGCCATAGATATAGAGACAAGAGCATTTGAACGAAAAAGCTATGGGCCTGGAAGAGAGGCTAAGGGTTGGGGAATGAGATGTACCTATGGATTATAGCATCTTACGCTAGGAAAATAGGTAGTTAAAATGACAGGTCTTAGAAAATACGTTGGTTAGGTCTTGTGGAGAGGATAACAGAGCACATGAAGCCCAAAATAATAATGAAAGGAAGATTATAGAACAGCCGAAGAAAGGGTCGACCAAGAGCGAGATGGATTAACAATATACCTTATCAAATTGGTGGCCCAATGGTGGAGAAGAAAAGCAGAGAAGTATGGGCGCAGATTACTGAGGACCCGAAGGCGCCCAACGAAAAGAATAAGTAACTTGTAGTTTACAACCAGCCGTTCTCGCAGACTGAGTGTTCATTTTCCATGCGACCTAATGGGAAAGAAAACAGTGTAGTTACCTTCAGATGAAGCGACTTTAAAATCGCCGTCCAGCTATCCTGCTTGAGGTTTCCCGTGTTTTCCCGTTGACACTTCATGCAAATGCCAATTTGGTTGCGTAACAAGAATCAGCTAATTCTTTCTCCCACGCGTGTCTCAACTGGCCTAATACTGTATTTAATGATGCACAGATGTATTTTTCTCTTCACTTTCTCTCTTCGATTCTTTCCAGAACGTTAAACGCTGTTTGTTCCTTCCTCCTTCCGAAAACGAAGCATTATTGTTTTGTAACTGCTTGGGTGAAAAGAGGTGTCAGTTAAAATGAAGTGAATCTGGCTTATTTAAGGGTTAACTTCATGTTGACTGTATTCTCAGCGCCAACTTATGGGTTCAATCGATCATTTGTTAGTGACTATCACGGGCCTGTCTAGCCATGCCAGTTCTGCAACAGCACATCCTAAATATATTCTGAATAGTAAAGAGAATTTCGTTATTTGACCGTTCTCACTGTGTTCGTATGTAGGTAGGATAGTCGGGTGGATGGCGGTTCAGCCGGTCGGTGTGGCCGAGCGGCTCTAGGCGCTTCAGTCCGGAACCGCGCGACTGCTACGGTCGCAGGTTCGAATCCTGCCTTGGGCATGGATGTGTGTGATGTCCTTAGGTTAGTTAGATTTAAGTAGTTCTAAGTTCTAGGGGATGATGACCTCCGATGTTAAGTCCATGGTGTTCAGAGCCATTTCAACCATTTTTGAACGGCAGTTCAAAGCCCGGTCGACAATCGTGATTTCGTTTTTCCTCGGTTTCCCTAAATGGATTAAGGTGAATGCCAAAATGATTCTTTTAAAAACAGATTGGTTAATTTCCTTCCTCATCACTCCCCAGTCAGAGATTAAGCTCCGTCTGTATTGACATCGACGTCGAAGGGACTCGTAATCTTCCTTTCTTCTTTCCTTTCGTATGTCGAGGTTCATTTTGAGGTCGCAGAGAATGGCCGGAAAGAAATGCTGACCGGTCGTTACAGCGCGCCAGAGTGGCTACACTCGCACGGCGCTGCCAGATTCGAGTCAAGTGCGTGTGCACGAGTCGTGGACTGGAGACGGGGCTGTTCGCGACCAGCTTCTCGCGAGAGCTTTCCGAGGGAAAAAATGGAATAGAAGAGGAACTGTGGAGAGGCTGGGAGAAGGCCGCGCCGTCGCACCGGCCGAGTTGTCGGGGAGGGAAGCAGAGCGGAACTGTGGCTGGCGGCCGGCTCTCTTCATCGTCTTGCGCGCCAGCATTGAGGCCCAGCGCGTGTATATAAGGGCGGCCCCACAATGCCACTTGTGGAACCGGCTAGGCCAGGGCCAAGGAAGTGAAGTGGAGCGAGCTGAGTTTAATTGGGGGAGGGCAGCCGGCGGCCGCCGCGACGTCGACGGCGACGACGACCGCAGCGGCAGTGTCAGCGGCGAAGCCCGGTTAGCGCAATGCTCCGGCGCTCCAAAAATGCTGGCGGACACGCTTGGCCGCGGAAATCTTTTGGCCGGGAGGAAGGAAGCGGGTGAGGCCGCGGAGAAAGAGAGGACGAGAGAGAGGCCGAGGAGCGAGCGGGCGGAGGCAGCGGCAGCGGCAGGAAAGGGCGCCGGCCCTCGCGGAAGGGCGCCTAATTGAACCCGAATGCGGCGCATCACATTCGCTGGAAGCGGCCCGGAAGGAGCCCGCCGCCCAAGAGATGAGCAGCGCGGACCTCACGCTAATGGGCGGGCCGCCGACAATACGCGCAGCCGAGCACGCCGGCGCGGCTGACTTGTCAATCCCGGCCCCCTACTCCGGCCAATGAATATCGTATCGGCGGAGCAGCAGGACGCATGTTATCGGAAGAGTGAGTGGGCGCGCGCCGTATTACGCTGCCGCTGCCGGCGCAATATCTCCCCCTGCGATCTGCCCTGCCCATCTGATACCGTACCGTACCTACCACTCTGTAGTCGCTCTAAATATAACGGCGCTCGCTCGGCTGCCTGGCCACAAATACGCCTCAGGGCCGACTTTAAATTGTAAATATTACAGTGGAGAACCCACCGGCAGAAGCACGTCGCCGAGCGAGAGTAGAGATTCCACAAAATCCGTGTACCGTACTTGATTGATTAATAACTTTCCGACTCGCCATACCCACCCTCTTCAGCTTAATAGTTCCTTGCACTCGAGGGGTTGTATACTTGTATGTAACAAACGCAGGTCTAGTAGAAACGCTTTCCAAGATTTTTCGATAAATCTGGGGTCAAAATTTTACGAGTCTGTCGAATACCTTACAAGGAAGCCAGCCGTCGAGCAGCGGCGATGGCGCAACCGACTAACGCGGCGGAAGACGAATTGTCTTTCATCATTTCTCCTGATCCTTCTCCAAACACTAGTATCGGTACAACGAATCGTGTTTCTTCGGACAGGAACATTAATAATAATGACAACATTGTGGTAATCTGGGGAGGTATAATCGAGGGATTATAAGGTAACGTGATGAACATTTATACGCGTATCCCAGTGAAATCATATAGCACTCTACATGCTTCGAATAATGAACACCGTACTTATGATACGCGCTTGGACGTGTCAATAAATAAACGGTAATTTCGTCACGATCGCTGCTTAAATGTTGGTTATACCACACCATGAGTATACTACAGTGATTGTCTTTGTTAGTATCGTGGAACATTGCGGGAAAAACTACGACGAGAAACGAACGCGCAGTACACTACGGACAGACATCTAGTCTGCCACCTTATTCGGTTGCTCTGTCGCCGCTGCTCGGAGGCTGGCTGGCTTTCTCGTGTGGTGTTCGGCAGGCTCCTGAGCCTCGATTTCGCAGAAGCGCTTGAGAATCGCATTGTACTAGAGCAGCATGCGTTGCATTTAAATATGTCCTACAGTCGTACGAAAGATGAGCAACTGGGCGACCCATTGCGTGCATGCTTCGCTTGTCAGTGTATCACTACACCCAGCGTCATCAATTACTAGTTGCATATGTTCCACTCTCTCTCTCTGTTTATGCACAGTTTTTATCCTCTGCGGCTCCCTCTGGTACCACGGATTTTACACCTTGGTGTCTTAACCGTATACGCTCTCATCCTGTACCGAATTCTAGCCGGTGTCTTCCACATAATCTTGTCCTCGTTGATTCCGCGACCAGTATCCGAATGTCGTATCAGTCCATTTCGTTTTCAGCATCCTTCTGTAACACCACATCTCAAAAGTTTCGATTTTCTTCTTTCTCGATTCAGTACTATGAGTTTTCATCCACAGTACTATGAGTTTTCATCCAAAGGTGTTTCCTGTTTTTTCGTCGAATATGAAAACCACGGCATATTTCGCGTTTTGCTTTAGTAAAAAGTGGCATGTATTTCAGTTAAAGCAGAGATGAAGTCAAGATACTGCACAGTCCCTTCCAGTCAAAAAAATGGTTCAAATGGCTCTGAGCACTATACGACTTAACTTCTGAGGTCATCAGTCGCCTAGAACGTAGAACTAATTAAACCTAACTAACCTAAGGATATCACACACATCCATGCCCGATGCAGGATTCGAACCTGCGACCGTAGCGCCTAGAACCGCACGGCCACTCCGGCCGGCCCCGTTCCAGTCATTCACTGCAGTGACAGTAAGTAAAGAATAAGTAAATTCCATAAAGGGTCCAAGGAAGTTAACTGGCTAAACGCGTGTCCTAATCTATGCGCGTTGTGGCTAAATGTGTCCTCCGCCGACTCCGGCCACACTTCGAGTTGGTAGTCGGCACCATTAGCTCCATGTCTGTTCTACTGTGCGCACGTACTTGTAGCCGTTAAGTTCCCTACTTGCAAAATAGTCACATGACCGAAAACAAAGTTGCGTACACTTACCCTTGTTTCTCATATTCTAGCGTATGGCACGATATGGCATCCTTACCAGGTAGAATTGACAGACTTCTCAAAAGTCAACGAAGGGCAGTTCGTTTTGTCTTATCGCGAAGTAGGTAAGAGTGTGTCCTATGTCACCTAATCTGATTTAAATGGGAATGTTACAGTGTATGGTTTCGCTTAATCCACATTGTTCTCTAAGGTAGAGTCTCGAGTATACACGTTACCCTGTTTCCATTTCTCGAGACTCTAAGATAACTATGTCTTTTTGTTAAAATAAACGTTGTAGTTCTATCAGTGATGCAGTACTTTTTTTATTCATGCCGCCCTCCTTACTGGCATCGTTTGATGAATGTCTCGTGGCAGAGCTAGTTTATGTGGCTGTCTGTTTCACAGCTGTTGTATTCTGCAGGAATCAAGATTACGTCCCGTCGACAGCGAGGTCATTAGAGACTGAGCACAAGCTCGGATTACGAAAGGACGAGGAAGGAAGTCGGCTGTGCCCTTTTCAAAGGATCCGTCGCAGCATTTGCCTGGGTCGATTTAGGGAAATTATGGAAAACTGGCTAGCCGGACGGGGATTTCAACTGTCGTCCTTCAGAATGCGAGTCCGGTGTGCTGACCACGGCGTCATTTCGTCAGTGCTTGCTGACGGACAGAGCAGTGCAATATGTGCTGTTTATTGAAAGTTGGTAAAAAATTATTACAAGAGAAATGCAATAAGTAATTATCCAATTTCCAAGTGACGACGTGCTTATTTATTCTAATGCTGATGTGACTTGTATGTGGATTTAGGTAAACACAGAACTTCAAGATACCTCGAGATGCAGGGGAAGCTAAGATTTTTCCCTTAAAGAGACAACACAATAATTCTTTACTTGCAATTTTTCATTTGAAATTTGGAGGTAATTTGTTAGTAAGAAAAAAGGGGTGTTGTTGGTGATGAATTGCCTAACTGATTCAACCCTTTTTCTCAACAACGTTGGCAGTATCTCCACTTATCTTCGAATGATGATGGTTCTTTTGTAGATGATTAAGCAAATAAAGGCAAGGAAATTATGAAACTCAGTTGTGGCACATAGCCTGTTTCCATCGAATAACAAGCGGCAGCATCCGTCGGTCGCATCAGCATTTGAAACTTTTTATGCATGATAAAGAGATAAAGAGGTAATATATTCCGAGGACAGAATTAGTGATCAACTGCTAAACTCTGCTACATCTAATAAACACGATGGCATATGAAGTGGAACCAACGTACGAAATGCATTACTTGAGTGGAAAAATGAGTGGTTGAAATTTATTGGAAACCATCTCTGAAAATTTAGTACAGTTGCAAGAGAGAGCGCGTGCGAGACCAGTGAGACCAATTCTTGAGTAACACTCGATTGTTCTTTACTGCCACCAGTTTGTGTAATAAGCGTAAATGTGTAAGACAGGTTCAATCAGTTCCAAAGTGTCACTGGGGGTGTGGTATTTGGGAGATCAGAGAATGCGCCGTCCTTTTTGTTTTTTTTTCGGTTTTTTTCGTCAAATACTGCTGAGTGAGAGGTGAGCATTAAAACATAGATATTCAGTAGATTCTTCTCTGTCCGTAGCTTATGTCGCGCTAGGATCATAAGAAAATGATAGAGACATACAGGCGCAGAGTAGTAAGAGAACCGTACTTACATTTTCCCCCGCTCCATTGAGAGGGGGTCGAACAAGTCCCGCCATTTATTCTGCGGAGTTCTGTAGAGTATATAGTGTAAGTTTAGACTTGGCGTAGAGATTTGGAATTTAACGTAGGGCATAACGCTTAATTTATTTATGTAGTGAATACGACGCTAGATCACCACATGCAGCCCGATGGAAATGAACAGACTTAAAACGCGTAATGGTAGATGGAGCTGGACGCACGGGACATTCCATTTAGGAAATCGCTAGGAAATTCGGCATTCAGATATACACTCCAGTGTGCTGAGAATGCCAGTTTCAGGAGCTCCTCCTCACTAAGAACAACGCATTGGCCGACGGCCTCCATTTAACAACCGAAAGCAGCGGCGTTTGCGTAGTGTTGTCAGTGCTAGCAGACAAGCAACACTGCGTGAAATAACCGCATAAATGAGTTTGGGATGTACAACGAACGTATCCGTTAAGACAGTACTGCGAAATTGGGCCGTATGGGCTATGGCAACAGGCGACTGACGCCAGTGCCCTTGTTAACAGCACGGCATCGCCTGCGGCGCCTCTCCTGGCCTCGTGACCATGTCGGTTGGTCCTAGACGCTGGCAAACCGTGGCCTTGTCAGGTGAGTGCATGTCCTGCACCGCCAACAGTTTCGCAGTTATGGTCGGCTGTAGAGGGGACTTTGAACGACTTGTTGAGTCCATACCACGTCGAGCTGTTGCATTACGCCGTATGAAAGGAAGTCCTACACGGTATTAGGATGTATGCCATGACATTTGTTAGCTCAGTGTATAATAGCACTCAGGTAAGACTCTTGTGGAAGTGGGCAATAGGAACAGCTAGGTCGGTAGAAATCGAATACCGTTGAGCGGTACTGATTCCTTTTGGGGCACTATTGACTTCAGCCAGTAGGGGGGATTGTTTCAGGCTCTGGTAGACATACAAATTCAGCCATAATTAACTCTGCGTGTCGCTCCCGTTTTCGCAGACGCAGTCGCACTACTAGCAAAAGTTGGCAGCGGTGATGAATCAGTCAGTACCGGTCCATGAATTTCTATCGATTCATTTAGTTTCATTAACAACGCCGTCGAAAAAAAAAATGGTTCAAATGGCTCTGAGCAGTATGGGACTTAACATCTATGGTCATCAGTCCCCTAGAACTTAGAACTAATTAAACCTAACTAACCTAAGGACATCACACAACACCCAGTCATCACGAGGCAGAGAAAATCCCTGACCCCGCCGGGAATCTAACCCGGGAACCCGGGCGTGGGAAGCGAGAACGCTACCGCACGATCACGCGCGAACGCCGTCGAGAGTTGTCTTAGAGTGCGTGAAAAGTAAGAAAGGGGAAGGACATTTTTTTTTCGTACTTTGCAGTACCTTGCTAGCCAATAAGGAAGGGAGAGAGATAGAGGGGGAGGGGGGGGGGAGCGAGTGAGTTTTGGAGGTGTGAGGTGGAGAGAACGAAGCTTGAAATCGTCGCAGTCTGATCACGGATGGGGAAAGTTCGGCGAAATTTCAGTAAACGAATTATTTCGCAGTGACGACAAAAATGGTTGAATTTTCCGAAGCGTTACCTATTTCCGGCGTGTCCTGTGAGGTACGGACGGGTGCCCGGAGGCTGCGAGCGCAGCACAGTAGCGCAGTGCGGACGCGAGTCCCCTGCTGCCCTTTCCCGCGTACACACACGCAGAGACGCGACGTGCCGTAATGAGCGCGTGTGAAACGAAGGTGTCGATGCGGGCGCGGGCTATCTGTTAATTGCCGGGCGTGCTTGGCGGGCGTCCGTGTGGCCGCGACTCTTTTGATCAGGGCGGAGACGGCCGGACGCGCCGCCAGCACCTGATGAGGCCAATCAGAGCACAAAGCGGCGCGTAACGAGCCGGCAGGGCGGCGGGCACGCGCCGCCCACCGCCGCCTCTCCGCGCCTGTCTCGGCCTCCGCCTCCGCCCCTGCCCTGCCCTGCCCCGCCCCGCCCCGCCTCGCCTCGGGACGTGCCGTACCTCAGGTGGGTCGCCGCCCATGCTGCTGGCGACCTGCATCCTCAAGTCGTCACCCAAAGCCTTTGGACTCAGTGTTTACCTCGCACGTAAACCCACGACACTCCGGAGGGTTCCTTTCCTCCGTGTGGTCGCGAAGGATGCGTCCGCGGCCGCGATCCACTTCCTGGAGGCTAGATGCGGCACCAGTGAGTTCGCTCCGCGACGTGCTATGCCGCCGTGGGTGGCGGGCGTTAATCGGCGCTCCCGGATTGACTTCAGACAATCCTGTGCTTGTGCTGTGCGTTCTTCAGGGTTACGGCGACTTGCTGCCAGCTAGAGCCTGTTCTTAAATAACCCCAACAGCAGGCGGAGTTAAATCCTACTCTGCCTGTATTCTGATATGTTCCCTTACTACGTTGAAATATTGCAGATTTGCGGGGCCCTGAGAGGGAAGCTTAATCAGTTACTCGCATTCCACATAATTTTGAACTGTGTACTGCTCTGATTGGTACTCACAAAATTCTATGTGGCCGATCACTGAATCAGAACATAAAAGACGGTGTGCCATCTCCACTCTCTCACCTCACCCTCTTTCATGGAAGGAAAGTATGTGAGTAGGTGTTCATAGATACAAGAATAAAAACCTCCCTAACACTTCGGTTTCCTGGAACAACACAGCTTATTCACTCTCATTCAACCTCGACGAACCCATTCTTTGCGACTGTAGCCTTCTCAGATGGTTACCAACGTTTTGTGCTTTCAGAGGCCTGCCGATACACTCTTCCTCCTAACACTCAGACCTCGAATCCACCACTAGAACCGCCGATTCGCTTGCATCTTCTCCACGTCCCGTCAGATGCCCAAGGAAAGCTCCACAACGAACGTCTACCGAAATCTGTGCTCGACTTGCTTGTATCTTCTTCTTCTTCTTCTCCTTCTTCTTCTGAATGTCGCTAAGGAAATGTTAAATATTTTTGCTTTTCAGCCAATGCGCGCCCCAGACTCAGTTTCACTGACATTTGTGTACGTCGCAGTCATTCTCATTGGAAGTTCCTCGTCTTTCACAATAGCAACCCATTGTAGGGTTAACAGTCCCATTGGTCATTAGAAAAAGAACCTCATCACGTTTAGGGGTTTGGAAACATAAGGAAGCGTCCCATTTACATGTTACCGAAAAAACGTGGTCTGTAAACCAAGCTGATGTCTATGCTCGTTTACACGGAAATTTCTCTCCAGACTTTGGCTGTCTTTCGTATGCCCGTAAATTACGCGTACTCCCATAAGGGAGTCTGAGGGACTTTGTAACCTCCCCACAGGAATGTTAAACAATGATAATGAGCCAAATGTTAACTCCCCACAAAATTATGTTAAATAATAATGCAAAATGGAACCAAGCTTAAACTCCCCACAAAATTGATAAATGAAAATTGACCAAAAACCACAATAATGTCAATTAACTAATGAACCATGTAGGAAATGTAACTTCCTAACAGAAATAATAAAGTCTGGTAAATCTTTTTATGGGCAGCATCGCTGACCTTCGGCCCTGTGAAAAATACACTCCTGGAAATTGAAATAAGAACACCGTGAATTCATTGTCCCAGGAAGGGGAAACTTTATTGACACATTCCTGGTGTCAGATACATCACATGATCACACTGACAGAACCACAGGCACATAGACACAGGCAACAGAGCATGCACAATGTCGGCACTAGTACAGTGTATATCCACCTTTCGCAGCAATGCAGGCTGCTATTCTCCCATGGAGACGATCGTAGAGATGCTGGATGTAGTCCTGTGGAACGGCTTGCCATGCCATTTCCACCTGGCGCCTCAGTTGGACCAGCGTTCGTGCTGGACGTGCAGACCGCGTGAGACGACGCTTCATCCAGTCCCAAACATGCTCAATGGGGGACAGATCCGGAGATCTTGCTGGCCAGGGTAGTTGACTTACACCTTCTAGAGCACGTTGGGTGGCACGGGATACATGCGGACGTGCATTGTCCTGTTGGAACAGCAAGTTCCCTTGCCGGTCTAGGAATGGTAGAACGATGGGTTCGATGACGGTTTGGATGTACCGTGCACTATTCAGTGTCCCCTCGACGATCACCAGTGGTGTACGGCCAGTGTAGGAGATCGCTCCCCACACCATGATGCCGGGTGTTGGCCCTGTGTGCCTCGGTCGTATGCAGTCCTGATTGTGGCGCTCACCTGCACGGCGCCAAACACGCATACGACCATCATTGGCACCAAGGCAGAAGCGACTCTCATCGCTGAAGACGACACGTCTCCATTCGTCCCTCCATTCACGCCTGTCGCGACACCACTGGAGGCGGGCTGCACGATGTTGGGGCGTGAGCGGAAGACGGCCTAACGGTGTGCGGGACCGTAGCCCAGCTTCATGGAGACGGTTGCGAATGGTCCTCGCCGATACCCCAGGAGCAACAGTGTCCCTAATTTGCTGGGAAGTGGCGGTGCGGTCCCCTACGGCACTGCGTAGGATCCTACGGTCTTGGCGTGCATCCGTGCGTCGCTGCGGTCCGGTCCCAGGTCGACGGGCACGTGCACCTTCCGCCGACCACTGGCGACAACATCGATGTACTGTGGAGACCTCACGCCCCACGTGTTGAGCAATTCGGCGGTACGTCCACCCGGCCTCCCGCATGCCCACTATACGCCCTCGCTCAAAGTCCGTCAACTGCACATACGGTTCACGTCCACGCTGTCGCGGCATGCTACCAGTGTTAAAGACTGCGATGGAGCTCCGTATGCCACGGCAAACTGGCTGACACTGACGGCGGCGGTGCACAAATGCTGCGCAGCTAGCGCCATTCGACGGCCAACACCGCGGTTCCTGGTGTGTCCGCTGTGCCGTGCGTGTGATCATTGCTTGTACAGCCCTCTCGCAGTGTCCGGAGCAAGTATGGTGGGTCTGACACACCGGTGTCAATGTGTTCTTTTTTCCATTTCCAGGAGTGTAATTAAACCTGACAAATTCTTACCTCAGTAAAACTGCATCTACATCTGCTCTTATTTTTCGGCACAGCTCCGTGCAATGCTGGCCCATATTTAATTTTGATTCTGGGAGGGAATGCATAAGAAATATTATTTAACTTGAAATGAATCTTTTTCTTTAAAAAGTTACTGTATAGAAAAATTATTATTGGGGCATTTTTGAACAAATTAATTACAATTAACATACGTTATTAGCTGAGCGCAGTGCTGCTTCATTACCTTCAACAATAATACACATCGTCCACCACAATCCTGACCAGATTCGGAAGAACAGCACGCCATCGACGCATGCCGACGCCCGCTCAGTACAACCGTCCACACGCTACAACTACTGCCGACTGACTACTACTGCAGACAGAGTACAACTCGCAACTGCACACTCGCGCGGTCAAGCGCAGACTAGCAACGATAAATAACTGGTCAGAGATTCTGTCATGCCTCGCCATCGCTGGTAATGAATACATATGAAACGTGCGCGTTTCAACTTACTCGAGTGATTCATGTTGCAAATTTTTTGGTAAATGATCGCGCTGCAAAAGGTTAGTATAGCTACCCCAAGTTTTTTAATAGTGAAAGTGAACATTGCACCCAATCATTATATAGCAACGACAAGTGGAATATGCTGTGAACGTGGAAATTAAACCGTTCAACCTAGACAGTGTGTCTGCTTCAAAAGCTTTCTTCTGAATTCAGCTTCGCTTTAATGCCTCTCTTTCCCAAGCACTCCAATACACAACTTCCCAGCCTCTCCATGCTAGTGTGAAACAGTTGTGATGCCACAAAGATCGTGGGTAGAATGTATTAGGTTGGTACATAACTTAGTAGCGTTTTTGGTTTGCATGTTCGTATTCCGGTTGCTGTGGATTTACTTATCGATTGTTACTTTTTATTTGTAGTACACATTTGAGTTTACATATTATCATTTTGGCGTTTGGAGATGATAAGTGGAGCTGTGGTTACTAGAAAATTGGGTGCCAAGCGGAGAAATCGGAACATTTCCGATATATTCTTCTGTCTGAGATGAGTATAGGAGATACAACAACGGAGGCAGCCAGAAACATTTGCGCCCTGTATGGGGATAATACGATTGGACAGAGAACGGCACGAAAGTGGTTTTCTCGCTTTGAGGAGGACTGTTTTGACATTAGTGGACTCTCCACGCTGAGAAAGACCTCCGGGGTTTGATGATCGTTTCAACACATTACTCCACAATGATCCACGTAAGTGTACTCGAGGACTTGCAAATGTGATGAACTACGATGATTCCAACGTTATGCGACATTTGCGAGCAGTGGGGAAAGTTCTAAAATGTGGTCTAAGTCAAAAATCAGCGAGTGGACATACGTGTATCTCTGCTTGTTTGTCACCAGTTGGCTCGTGAATAACACCGACCATTCCTGCCCTGTGTCGTTGCTGATGACAATAAATGGTGTCTTCATGCTAACATAAAGAAAAGAAAGGAATGGATGAGTCCAAACAAAGCAGAAACTCGCCGTATAAAGACCTGCGCGCATCCACAAACGGCAATGTCGTGCATCTTGTGGAACAGAGGCGGTTTTGTGTACTACGAATTGCTTTATCGTCAACAACTGGAGACGTTTTGCTGACCCAGTCCAAGAAAACGACCAGGAAGACAGCTTGAAGTAATGCTATCCCACGATAACACCCACCCCCATTCTCCTAGGCTGACGGAAAACACTATACAGGAGTTGTGTTGGGAAGTCCTTCCGTACCCACCTTATTCACCTGATTTGCGCTCTCAGATTTTCAACTTTTCCACCGTCTATCGTACAACCTTCAAGGAATTTCCATTCCAGATGAAAATACGCTCCGAACATGGCTCTTGGAGTTCTTCGCCTCAAAACCATGTGATATCTGCAGCCGCGCAATCGAAAAGTTATCGTAGCGTTGGCAGACTGTTGTAGATAGTGAAGATAATACATTACTGATTGCTAAAGTCTCCGTTATGTGTTGTGTTTGTTAAACGTATGGAAATACGCTACGAACTCATGCATCACCCACCATACAAAAATGACCAAAAGGAAAATACGTTATATAATGTCAGCATAGTCAGGCAATCTGAAAGAAATAAGAGACATACGTTATCGATCACTGTCCAAGATTTATCCCAAATGTTCATGCCGAGTACCGCATTATTTTGAATGGGCTCTGTTTGTGACTTCATCCAGAGACGTCGCAGTGGATAAGATATCCTGTTGAAGATGAATTCCCGCAAGCACATGAGACGAATGTACGTTTCATCTACAAGATGACAGGAAATTCCTTCTCATATAGTTTCCCCGTACCAGTTCGGCCTCGACATTAATGACGTCACTATAAGCCGGAGATAAATCCTAAACTGCTGGTATTCTGAAATGTTCGCGTACCACGTCGAAATATTGTAGATTTGCTTACTAGAAAAGAGGCTAAACTATTAAAAAAAAAAAAAAAGTTGTGGTGCCAGCGGGTAGCTGCCAGGTCTACAGGAACAAAGAAGTATTCGAAATTCGTTTGTCCCGTGGGTAGTGTGACAGAGGAGACAATGAGGGAGGGGTGCACTCAGCAGGCTGCCCTGTGCCGCTCGGTCCCCTGGTTAATTCCATTTTTTCCCCGGGCGGCGCAGCCTTTAACACGGCGCTGCCGTGATTGGCTAATGCGGGCCGCAGTGGCAGTGGCAGGGGTAGGGGGAGGTGGAGCGGGTGCTCGCGTGAAAGCGCGGCTCTTCACTGCAAACCGAATTATCGCCACACCTGCTATTATGACCCTGTCGATACCGGCCAACCTTCTCATATTTGCCAGCGCCGCCGCTACTATAGCGCGTGGTCTCCGTTGCACGTCAGCGTAACGTAAAGAGATGACGCGTGACAGTGCTCCAGATCAGAGTATTGGTCGGTTTATTGAGCGTAGGCCTACTCATAGTAGTACCCCAGCCCCCACGATACAATTCGCGTGACAGTTCGTTACGGCATAAGTGCCTCGTAGCTGTCCCTACAGCATCCACCGACCTCGGGTCTGCCTTCTGAACACTACTTCTTATTCTTTTATGTTTCTCTCGTGCCGCAAGAGATTCCCGACGCACACGTTTCTAGTCATCGATAGAAGTGCTCCTGTTGACTCCAAAAGATGTCTTCACTACCAGGTTCCACAAGCTTGATAAAGTTTGACGCAAATGGGTTATGGCCATGGCGTGTATGTTTCATGAATGAAGATATTTTGTGCGAATCTGGAATGTGCTTGGTCTCACGACACGAAGAATTCCGTCGCACGTATATACCATCAACGTTTACGTAATTTAACCAACGCAGCCATCGCCGGCAGCGGATACAGCAATCGTCGGAAACTACGCCACAGATGGCGTATTATTTGGTTTATTACTCGTAGTAGTTCCAGTCTACAGTGGAGAGCATCTGCAGATATTCATCGCCGTCGTGGCAGCAAGTTAAAGAGTTCAGAGCTGCGCTCAGCACGATTGTCAAAAGATGTTTACATTAATGTTGGTACTACGTGACCATGTAATCGGGCCCGACAGAGTTTACAATTGGCGTGTGCTGCGTCAGACGGTTATTGAGCTCTCATCAGTTACCAGCACTCGACACTGTTTGAAAGGAGCAGCGCTGGGGCCTGCTCGTGACTGGTCACTCGCAGTGTACGGTATCCGATCATATGGGACGCTTGGATGAGACAGTATCCCAATGTTGGAATGATGGGACTACAAAGAAAACAGCGAAGGTCGTCGAGGTTCTGGTGGATCTGTCCTCATCACATGAAGGAAGAAATGCTATATTGTGCACCAAGAACATCGTAACCCTTCAGATCTTTACTTGCCATCCGGGCACAAGTAGTGGACACACTACAACAGAGCGTCCCATCCCGCAGCATTGATTGGAGTTAGGCTATTGAATCCCTATCCGATGAATATGCTGCAATTAACACCACAAGACAGGCGTTTGAAGTGGTGCTGCACTTAGGAATTATTCGCCGCATGATTTTCAGAAATGAATCTCGGTTCTGAACTACCAAGTATGACGGCCATCGTCTGCGAGTAAGACGACACGCGGCTAGAGGACATATTCCTCCAATGTTTTGGTGAGGAACACCTAACGTCATGGTATGGTATGGATGGCCATCGCGTATGACTTCACGTCATCTCCGGTACTGATTCAGCAAGTACATCACATGTATGCTTCATCCTTACACATGTCATGCGTACCGTGACACTCTATCCTGATACCATCTTTCAACAGGACAACGCTCGCTCTCACGACACGTTTGTATATGAACTGCCTCTGTGATGTTGATGTACTATCTTAACCAGCAACAGACTCAAGTCTGCCCGCAACAGAACTTGTACAGGACCAGCTCGTGTGTGAACTTTATCCCAATGTCAATATCCAGGATATTGAGGACCATTTACAGCAGTTGTGCTTCTGTTTACTTCAAGAAAGGACACAACCGCTGTACGACGCCCTTCACAGTCAGATCAGTACTTGCGTTCAGACCCAACGACGTGTAACATCTTAGTGACGAAGAACCAGCGGAGTTCCCCAACTGTCAGTTTCAGTGTCTGTGTAAATATACAGGGTGTTTCAAAAAGAACCATCCGATTTTTAAAAAAATCGTAATTTTTATGTTGTTTGAGATAGGTGTGAGAACAACGTACTGTTGGGAAGAGCAGGCTCTCGAGTTTGGTTCCCGCTAGGTAGCAGCAGTGTGCGCCCACTTCATTTCTGGTAAAAATGGTACCGGGACAACAGAAAACGTTTTGTGTTCTACGTTTTGCGCAGTGCGGGTCAGTGATAACTGTTCAGTGTGACTTTCGTGCTAGGTATGGTGTGGATTCTCCTCCAGCACAGAGCATAAACGATGGCACGAACAATTCCGAGAAACAGGTTGTTTGTGTGAACGCAAATCGCCGGGCCGTCCCCGAGTTTCTGACACAGATGTCGAATGCATTCCGTAGAAATCCGTTTGCCGTGCAGTTCGACAGCTCAGCATGCCCCCGATGTCCGTCTGCCGTGTGTTGCATCGACGTTTTCACATGAAACCATACGAAATTCAGCTACTGCAAGCTCTTCCTGAAAGTGACATACAACAACGTGTGCAGTTCCGTAATTTCATTCTTGGCAAGATGGAGGATGACAGTTTTTTTCCGCGCTTAGTATTTAGTGACGAGGCAACATTCCATTTAAACGGAAAGGTGAACCGTCGTAATGTTAGAACATGGGGTACAGAACAACCACATGATTGTACAATATGAGGAGGATTCTCCAAAATTTAAAGTGTTTTGTGAAGTTTCACGGGAAAAGGTGTGTGGTCCATTTTTCTTTGCCGAGAGCACTGTTGCAGGAAGCACGTATCTCGATATGCTTGAGAACTTTCTTTTTCTCACAGTTGGAGACTGATTCGAACGAGTTCATTTTCCAACAGGATGGGGCACCGCCACACTGGCATCTGGAAGTGCGGGAATTTTTAAATAAAAGGATTGCTGAACGATGGATCGTTCGCACTGGACCAAATGATTCAGCCTTACGTTACTGGTCTCCACGGTCACCGGACCTGACTGTGTGTGATTATTTCTTGTAGGGGTTTTATAAAAGACTCTGTTTATGTGCCTCCGTTACCAACAACAATGAATGAACTAAAACATCACATAACAGCAGCTGTAGAAGCTGTAACTGAAGACATGCTCGCTGCAGTATGGAAACAATTTGAATACCGCATTGAAATATGCCGTGCATCTCCAGGGGGCATATTGAACACCTATAAAAAGGTTTGGAAAAATAACTTTTAGAGTTTCCCATTCATCAAAAAACAAAATTCATTGTTTATGTTTATTAGTTTCAGAAATATAGACGTGCCATATCGACTGATTCTTTTTGATACTTTCTGTATTTTAGAACTCGTAACGAAACCGCAATGAGCTGAGTGTGATTTCACCTCCTCGTCTGCTTCGAGGTGCTTAACGTTGTTTTTGGCGTTGAGTGTGTAAGATATTGGAGAGATGTCCCCATCCTTTATTCTGCGATATTTGTCGGGGACAGAGATGGGGGCCCAGCAGTGCAGTAACCGGATGCTGCACGGGAGAGCAGCCGGTGCTCAGGTGACGCGTAGGGTACGGAAGGGAAGGGAAGGGACGGCTAGGCTAGGGTAGGGAAGGCGGTGGCGCGGCGCTTCATTGGGGATGCAGATTGCAGCGGCCCTTTGAGCCCGCATTGTTAGAGCAGCTGTCCACGTGACGCTGGACCGGCCGCGGCCGGCTACCGGGAGTGTAACGATCCGCCGCCGCCGCTGCTCCCGGGGAATGCAGCGGCCGGTCGATTCTAAGGCCGCGGCCGGCGGCTCTCCCTGCGTAATGACCGCCTCTCCCGATACGTGCGGGGCTTCCTTTCTTTGTCCACTGCGAGGTCTGCAGGGAGCGGGTATTAGCTCGATTGCACACCAGTAGGGAATGAATTGGTCGTGGCAGTCGCTAGGGAAGCAGTATGAAATCTGTACGGGGCTAGCGTGCAGAGATTTAAATGCGGAGACTTACCACCACGGGCTCGATATCTTATCCGCTGCGACCCACAGTTGGATTGAAATTTGCGTATTTAGTCCACTAGAGCGTGGAGCGTGAACGGTTCGATTCCCACCGTAGCCGAGATACGGAGCGACCAATAAATAAATAAATAAAATAAAATAAACTATTTTCTTTACTCGAGAAATATTAGCTACTATTTCCAACCAAGAACTTTCGGCCTCGTTTTGTCTCCAGCACTCTCGACGCACCGTAAAGTTTCCCCTTCCAAACCATTCGGCTAGGGCAGCATTGGTAGCGGCAGACATGACACGAAACGCGATATCTTACGCCGCAGGAACCCACCATGTTACTGATTTCTGTCATAT
Source organism: Schistocerca nitens (assembly GCF_023898315.1). Lineage (NCBI taxonomy): Eukaryota > Metazoa > Arthropoda > Insecta > Orthoptera > Acrididae > Schistocerca > Schistocerca nitens. Next base: position 294,788,974 of record NC_064615.1, on the reverse strand, counting down.
ACATTTGAGCTTTGTTTGGTTTCCATAAATAGCGTTACTCAGATGACGAAGGCTTTCTTTCCACATCCTTCCCAACCCAAACGTCCCCATTGACTACGTCGTCGACGGGACGTTGTATCCCAGTCACGCTTTACGACGCTAAATTTTGTTAATTTTGGACTTTCTCCTTGCAAACGTGACTATTTTACCGCCTCGGCGCCCCACTTTATGTTTGGTGAGGTCATACTCATTTGTCAGCCAGAGGACGCTGAATTGTGGTGAGCCATCAGCCCCTTTCCCTCGTTGGTCAACGGCACCGCAACTTGTCTTGTTACGTGGCAGTTGTAAGTGACGTCTCTAAAATGTGCCTCTTCAGTATTTATGTCTTCGTAACAGAAAATGAATGTTCCACGATACTTCCATATCTTCTCAGTCAGTGATCAATATCGCATTTGATTGTATGTCATCAAAATCAGCAAGTACGGTTTTTAAGATACTTGTATACGATGCGCAAGTTACACAGTATCGACTGTCCGAGGTGGCAAGTTCTCCATTTCATTCGCTCGTTTAACGCCGTGCGGCCGCCGAAAGCGTAAAGAAAGCACTCGAAGTTACTGTAAAAATAGTTGTTCCGTCACTTTGCGACGCCCTTCACCGGATCGACACTTAATAAAATATTTTTACGGCGCTGCTTCCTAGATCTACCTCTGACGCGTGCTGGTTTGCTAAACCTCTTTCGGGAGTCGAGTTTAAATACTTTTGCGATAGAATCCCGTCTGCTTGCCCACTCAGATTCCGTCGCAGTCAGCCTCTTTGTTTAGTTTGTTTTATAAACTAGATATAACTTGCAGAATGTATTTTTTTACTTCGTAGCAACGTGTGCCCTGTTTTAAGACTTCCTAGCATATTTCCGGAACAGCAGTGTAACCCGGAACTTGGCTGTCAGTTCTAATGTCCAGTGAGCACGACTCGCCGTTAATTCTCCAGCACCCTAACTTTACAGAAGCTCTCCTGCATTCTTCGCAGGATTTGCACTCCTGGAAGAAATAATATATGGGTGGGGAAGAAAGGATATCGCGAGAGAGTGGCTTAAACACACTGCACTATCTCGCTTGCATAGGTGTCAGCTGTTTTCTGCTGTCCAGCCAAGACAAACGCGGCAAATGGGCGTGATGGCACCAATTTCTTGGAGGTATCTGAAGGAGTGAAAGTTTCCTGTTGTGACAGAAGCCTAACATGACTAGTGGCAGTTAACTGTCGTATTAACTGCATGCCTAATAATAAGAAGGAATGAAGGACACTACAGCATAAATTTTGGCAGAACTTGGGTTGTGTTCCTCTCCGCTCAACCGAGAAGTGTGACGTAGTCAAAATGCCATGTGGCACTGAGCTCCAGAAATCCCAAAACGCCGCAGAATTCGTGTTCTAAATTGCAGGTCCTCTTCCGTAGTCTGCCACATTCAGCCGCAGATAATTAGATTTTCCAAGTACGACACAGCGCCGCCTCCTTTACAAAACCGCGCTGTCGACAGGTAGAAAGGGCTGCAAAATAAGGATGAGCCCTTCAACGTGCCATTATTTCCGAGCTGCGTAGCGGCAACTGGCAAACAAAAAGAATCGGAGAGTAGTTAGTCCAGGGCGGAGGTACTGGGCGGTGGTCTTTTGCAGATTAACTGCTGACGCCGCGGTACAGCCCAAATGTGCCGAGTCCATTCTGCATCTCCAACCCTTCCATCCTTTTCTTGTCCCTTTCTTTCTCTTTTTTTCTCTCCCTTTTTTATGAAAACCGAGAATCGCGCGCGTCTCAATGGGTGACCTCGATTTACGTCCGCCGCGCGGAGGCGCATTCTCTTTTAAGGCCGCTTCGCCAGGACATTATTACTCGGCAGCAGGCGGGGCAGCCACGCGGACGCGTGCCGACACTACAGGCGGCTGCTGCTGCGGCGGCGTTTGATTACATTTCTTTTTCTGCGCCGTCCGCGCGCCTGCACGGTAATTAAAATGAGGCGGGATGCGACGGCGTCGGCCGCTCGAGGAGCCGAGGTGCGGCGGCGGCGGCGACAACTGGAGTCCTTTCAGGCGCGCTGCTCCTTTTTAATTCCCCGCGCAGCTAGCAGGCGGCGGGCGGCTGTGAATGGCCGCGGCCGGTATTTTTAGCCGGCTCTGCGAGGGGCTCTGATTAGTTGGCCGCGCCGGTGTGAATGTGCCCCCGCCGCCGCCGCCTGCGCCTTTCTCTGCCCAGCTGCCCGAGCGAGCGAGGGAGCTGTCGCGCCGGACGACGGAGGTTCAGATACTCGCGCGGCCGTCCAAATCTGTGTTTTCCCATATTTTCCCAAACAGAACTTGTGCTCCGCATTAAACCCCTTTCGTGAGACATTTTGCCAACGTCCAGAGCCTCCAGACAAGCAGACGACATTTACTTCCCCTTGACAACACTGTGACGATTCTGAAGAATGCTGTCGACTGAACGTGTGGAAGCACGGTGAACAAGGCACGGTACTGAAAGACAAACCAAGTTGTTCTACATATATACCGATCGGAGTCAAGAAGCGGAAAATAAACGTTTTCCTAGTGCGTCATAATAAAAAAAAAATCCACATTTTGCAGAAAGATCGCTTTCAACAAACGTCTGCTACAACAGTGTCCAGTTCTACAGTTAGCTGCTCCATTGCAAGTCGTACCTCACGACCTTAAACCCTCATCTCCCTTAATTCCTTCTCCTGAAATAAATACCGTGTTATACTCAGTAATTGGAACTCTGTTGGTGATACCTGTTCACAGCAATACACTTCCATAGAATTTTGCATGCAGACTGCTTGTAGAATGTGCCTTTTCAGAAAAACTGCCCTTCTAAGTCTCAGTGCCGATAGTTACATCTTTCTCCGGATTACAATAAAGTTGTTCTTGTCCGTCGGTGGCTGATTACACACCTTATTTTGTCATACGCCTGCCCTACGCTCCGCCGACTGTGGAAGTATAGGGTGTCCTAAGACGAATGGCCAGTAGTCGGGAATATGACAAGAACGAACATTCGAAGCAAAAAACTTCATATTGGCGTAAGCCCTGTGGCGAATGGTTTCCGAGATAGAGCACCTTTAATCAACATTCTTATTTATAGTGTTGTTCAGTACAATGTCAGGTATACAATGTGTAACAGTTAGTAAACATTATAACATGCTTTCTACAAAGTATCAGTTGAAAATTAAGCATTTTTAACACTTTCACTCTTAAGAATTATCGTATACATCTTATTGCAGCTGTTTTACCGTTCACAATAAATGTCCGAAAATCCCATCGTCAACTTCAATAAATTTGTTCACTCTTGGGAGAACATTTTTGCCTCTGCACGTTCCCTAATAAGGGCAGCGGCGTTCATGATGCGACCAAGCAATTCATCTCGCATATTCACCTTTCATTAGCACACCTCAGTCTTCAAATTACCGCAGAAACAAAAGTCTAATGGTATAATGCCTGGCGATCTTGGTGGCGAGTTAATTCTACTGCCTAGACCAATCCAACAGTTGAGGGTAAGTGCGGTTGAGATGTTCACTTACACGTCTTAAAATCTGGAGGGCCTTCGTCGTGCTCTAAGTACAATGCTTTCTGCATGACGTCCTCAAGGTGTTCAACAAACGATTTTTCCAAAACCTCAAGTGATGTTGACCCGTCATTCGCACCAAACATTGATTGAAAAACGAATTTTAAAAATGGTTTCTGCCGTAGCATGTGGATTTCCTACGACCATCGAAGATTATTGGATGTGTTGTTGATTCCATTCCGTATAAATGTAGCTTCATCAGTGAATAGTATTACTGGAAGCAAACGACGATTGTTATTTAACCAGTAACAAAATTTCAAGTCCTGTGGCATTGTTGCCAATGTGAAGATTGTGGACACGCTGTATGTGAAATGGGTACAAGATTTCAGCATGTGCTCGTGGGACGTTGATATGTGCTGAAAATCGTTGTGTACTAGTAGTACACTGCACCATTTCAACGATGTTTCGTTGTTCCTGTACAGCTTGCTAAACTACACATTCAGAAGTAACATGGGAACTTTCACTTTTTTTCGATCAGGAATTCGAGCTGTCGGAAAGGACCTGTGGTATTCTTGGACAACAACAGGGGCAGTGCCATCATAGAAGCTGTAAACATGTCACAGACAGCCAAGAATTCGCCACTTGATCAGCGCTGTAGCGCGCGTGCCTTAAGGGGACCACACCCTGCCATGTTAATTTATGCAAGTATTTGACCTATTGCGGCCAGAGTGGTTCTAGGCGCTACAGTCTGGAGCTGCGCGACCTCCACGGTCGCAGGTTCGAGTCCTGCCTCGGGCATGGATGAGTGTGATGTCCTTAGGTTAGTTAGGTTTAAGTAGTTCTAAGTTCTGGGGGGCTGATGACCTCAGAAGTCCCATAGTGCTCAGAGCCATTTGAACCATTTGACCTATCTCTGAAAAAAACTATTTGATGCAGGACCTTAATATTTTTACTGTATGTTACACGATGCTAATAGTCAACTGTACTAAAATCTACTGTATCCATTTTATAGTTTTTAAGAAATACTTGTTTAAATTTAACAAAAAATATCAAGTTTTTTATGCAGAAAATATTTTTTTATGAACTTCCTAATGGGGGAATATTAATGAGTGTAGTACCAGAGGTGGCTTTTTATGTTATGCAGAGTCTCTGAAAATTTCATTCATTTATGATAGTTTCTGATATAATGGGGCATATGTACTGAAAATTTTAGTTTGCAGGAAATTGACTTTAAAGAAAAAACTTTTGGAATTTGTTACTTACAGTTAATTAAAACTGTCCTGCTGCATTAGATGGCCCTTCTTTGGCCTCTAGCAGCTCTTCCAGCTTATTTTTCACCTATCTGGATGTTTGTCTTGCTTTCTTGGCCATATTAGATGCAGACCTGTCTGCATCGGCTATCCTCATTTTATCGCATTGTTGCAGCCCAGTGATCATATTTTCACCAGGATTAATTCCCAGCTTTTTCAGTACCCAGCACTTCCCAATATTACCACAATTGAATGTAATAACAGCATCAAGAACTCCTAGTTTCATTGTATGCATGCATACAAATACAGTTTTAGGAAGGCGGTTCCAAATTATGCTGTTGAAACATTCATTTTCGTTCTGTGTCTGCCCATCCAGACATTTCCTTAGAAGGTCAGGATGAGCCAAGTCTCTGAAAATAGGTGCAATTGCTGTAATAACAGGAGCAGGAAGAGAATGCTGGTAAGAATAAGATTCTCCAGTTGCCTGAGCCCTATTGTATTTGCACGACGAATTTTCTCCTGATGGACACAATCCATGACATGGCTTATCATCAGTAGAGGACTTATGGAAGAATATGGCCCAAACATCTCTCTTCATTGCCTCCAGATTTTCTTTATTTCTCCTAATTGCCTACCTATAGTATACCTGCAAGTTTTTTATTTCAGTTAAACAGGGTAAACACTGTTGACGCCACGATTCTGCCAAACTGAAGAATCTCTTGCCGACCGAAAAATGCCGCATCGCAGTACCAGATGAAATGTCGCGTTGTACCGAGTACTTCCGAGAAGTACCGAACGAAGCCCGTACGCAGCCCACATCTCGTGCTCCCGTGCAGTTTAATATGCCGTTGCTGACCGTGACATACACCATGTCTGCACAGGCCATTCATTATTAGCGTAGGTATGTGGCACTTAGCGAGCGCATATAGAAACACTGTTAACTGGTGCTTCTCTCTGACACGCTCAGTTAGTCGCACTACTTCGCTCACAACACACCATGGAGATCTGCACATTCAGCGGGCTAGTTTAGTGGTAGAAAGACCTTCCGAACAAAGAGGTCAAAAGCAGCGAGGTAGGTTGGGCTGGAATAAAAAGGCGGGTAACACATATGTGCACGTCAGTAGCCCAGAATAAATGTAAATTAAATGTACATTAAAAGTGTCTTATGTTCATATGGTGTTACTTGCTTGAAATGAGTGTTTATGTATATCCCTGAATATTGTCCATTCCTTCTGGGACATCCTATATAAGAGACTAAATAGTGATAGAAAATTAGAACAGAACAGTCTGAACAGACTATTGGTTCAAATGGTTCAAATGGCTCTGAGCACTATGGGACTCAACTGCTGTGGTCATCAGTCCCCTAGAACTTAGAACTACTTAAACCTAACTAACCTAAGGACATCACACACATCCATGCCCGAGGTAGGATTCGAACCCGCGACCGTAGTGGTCACGCGGTTCCAGACTCAAGCGCGTAGAACCGCACGACCACACCGGCCGGCCGAACAGACTATTGGAAAGGTTGGTCAGAGCATCCTGTATAAAAGAATAAATAAAGTAATGGTTGAATAGTGAAAGAAAAGTAGGTCTGAAGAAACTATTGAACAGGTTGGTGAGATAAGTTTTGAAGCAGTTTGATAGGAAAGGCTAGGGAAGACACTAATTAGAAAGTGGGCAAGCTGTATTGAGAGTAGTGGGTGTAGAACTGCAGCAGATTTCCAGACACGAAGATGTTTTGCAGTTAGAAAGAAAAGAGGAACAGAGTCAAATTTTTGGGAAACTAAAGTTCCTTGGAAGATTGAAACTTCCTGTATTGCATAAATAGCTGGGTACTACCTTTAGAAAGACACTAACGTCTCAAATACGAGCTGTTCAGGAAAAAGAGTCGAGTCTTTCGTGATGTTTTGCGGGATCGTAAAACAGCTTTCTTGTGAATGCACAATACTTCTTTCATAGAGCAGGGCAGAAATGAACGTGGTTTCTTTCGTTTACCGGATCGGGTCTGCCTCCGTGGAGCAGTTTACACGTAGCGAACAAGTGACTTCTAGGCGCTTCAGTCTGGAACCGCGCGACCGCTACGGTCGCAGGTTCGAATCCTGCCTCGGGCATGGATGTGTGTGATGTCCTTAGGTTAGTTAGGTTTAAGTAGTTCTAAGTCTATGGGACTGATGACCTCAGGTGTTAAGTCCCATAGTGCTCAGAGCCAGTTAACTTTCCTTCTTCCGCACATGAGTGCTGCTCAAGCATACACAACTGATATGTATGAAAAGAAAGCGTGCCGCTAGCGCTTGTATGGTGGACGAATAATATTTGAGAAACAGAGACAAGAAGGGGTAGGGGTGTTATGGTAGCACCGATTTGCTGCCAAACTCAGCTTTTCCGATATTGTTCACGGAATTCTGGAAGATAATTCTTTTTATAGTTCGACATTACTGTGGCGTCCACAAATTTACGCCAGTGACGCGCCCCTAACTTGTCGAGTTGACTACAGTTTAGTGCTTGGGACGCCTCGCCAGTACGTTCATTTCACGGCGTGTAACTGGATCTAAGTACATTGCAGCCGTACTTCTGTAGCTGTGTGTTCTCACGACTTCATGTTGCTGCGTTCTCTCTCTTTCTGCTCCGCAGTTGCATGTCGGCCACTTGTCGTTGCCGGCGCGGGGCGCCAGTCTTTTGGTGGAAGTCGGCGGGTTTAAAATATTCGTCAGTGTGCGAGAGGGCGGCCAGCCGCCGAGTGATTAGGAGCGGGCGGAGACGGGCTCGTTAAGCCGGAAGAATACCGGCTCAGCTGGCCTATCGATCAGCCATTGTCACCGCGGCGAACGACCGCGGCCACGTGACCCGTCACATTATTATACGGCGCGGCGCATTGAGTGCCTCGCGGGGGACACACTTGAGTCCTTGCAGCCGGCAGCAGGCGCTGCCCCACTGTGCGTGCGCGCGTGCGTGCTCGTGTGTGTGTGTGCGTGCGTGCGTGCGTGCGGCGGCGGCGGTCGCTGCGGCCGCATTAATAATCCAGGCGGCGCGCCTCCTAATGATGCGGTGGACTCGTGTTTGTTCTGCAACTGTGTGGCTGGCCGCTGGCGCTGTGTGCGGCCTCCGCCGAGCCGCCGTCACAGACACGCGCTGCGCGCCGGGGACGAGGCAGCGCCGCTCTGTGCCCTCGCCGCACTTCCCAGAGTGTCGGCGGTCTATTCCTGACATGCACATCGCTGCGCTGTGTTGCGCCGTTGTGTTCCGGGTGGGATTGGTTTCCAGTCACGTTCGTGCGAGGAATTTTAATCGTGGTGAATGGCGGCGTTTCACGCTAAACCCCAGTTTCACCGTCCTGTCTTACAGACACGTTTGACTCCACATGTTCGTATTTAATCTGGAAACTATAAGCCTTTGTTGGAACTGCGAATTATCTACACTTAGTGACCAGTTACTAGCTTTCAACACAATTAATCGCGACGCGTTTTAGGACACTTTGATTGACCATCGGTGTCACTATTGGGGAAACTATCACTCGGTGGTGGAGTAACGCATTATTCCCAAAGCGCCATAATTATGAACATTAAGATCTAGTGACTTGCTGCGAAGTTTATCCTTATTTGTAGTTGTACCCGTGCGGTGAGCAGCCCGATCGTGTGGAAACGTTATATCTGACGACTCCGAGCTGACTTTCATCAGTATTATGTTGTGTATGTACCCCAGTCATTCTTTCTTAGTTCCTCATCCCATTATCACAAGCAGGACATTGTAGTAAGCCATCGATTCTCTACAGTTACTCATTTGATACATCGTTTGATGCAAGGGAAAGAAACTGTCCAAGCTGTTTCCAGAAAAGCACCCCTGCGACGCTTTTATGTGTTCACATACTACACTGATTTTTGTGCACGTTGCTCGTATCGCTCCCCCGACTTAGTTATTGGAAGTCCGTAGTAGCAGTCGTCACAAAATACGGTGTGCTTCATTCTTATGCCTTGTTTTCTCCACCTCCACTTCATCACGTAGCAGAGCAAATAAAAAAGGATGATTTCCGCAGAATAATCTACCTTGTAGCAGACAGTTTTACGTGATGTTTCGCTCTCACTTCCAAATACCTTCTCGTTTACGCTCTGTGCATGTGGAGGACTGCTAATAATGTGATTCCACAGTAGGCTCGGTTTCTTTGTTAATGAACCATTAATCTCCCATTTGTAGCGCCGATCGATTGCATTCGTCGTTAGATCTACAATAATTAAATGCATCTCTGTTCTCAAAAGTTCGTAAGATAAGCTCTTACATGTGTCCGCGGTTTTACCGCTAATTTTCATAAGCAGTCCTGTAACACATATGAACTTATAATTCATTATTTGATTCCGTTGTCCGTTTATGGTTGGTTGGTTGATTTCTGGGTGGGGACCAAACAGCGAGATCATCGGTCCCTTCGGATTAGCGAAGGATGGGGAAGGAAATCGTCCGTGCCCTTTCAAAGGAACCATCCCGCGATTTGCCTGAAGCGATTTGGGGAAATCACGGAAAACATTAATCAGAATGACCGGACGCGGGTTTGAACCGTCGTCCTTCCGTGTGCGTTTCCTGTGTGCTAACCACTGCGCCACCTCGCTCAGTAGTCCATGTATAAGTTGCCTGTCTCACATAACGGCACTCAGGCGGTTTTGGATGCAACATGGAATATAAACGTTATATCTGTGCACTGGTTCTACGTTATGCTAATCTTTTCTTTCGTGGTGAGAGGCTTTGTGTGTCTGCCCAGTTTCGCTAAGAAAAAATGATATAGTTGAGATTTTGAACGTTTGATATAGCAGAACAGTAGTTTTCTTAGCATGACCAGCACCCGTTCTCTCTCTCAAAAAGGGACTACTGTTGGATATCTGCTTAAAAAGAATTTGTACACTTTTACCGCCCTTGTTACGGAGAATTTCATTACATGCAGAAATGTTATATGATATTTTTTAATGTGAACTCCGATTACTGTGGAATAGTATTGAACAATATACGGTCATATATATTATACAATTGTCGGGATAATGATGTACTCTGCTAAAACCGTATTTTAAAAGTTCATTCGCGTTAACATAGAATTTCTAAACTTGACCAGATTTTTCAACCTCGTTTGGAGCCTCATTACGCGTTCAGTTAGTTACGGCGTAGCAAATGCATTTCATTTCCACACCGTGTGTATGTGTAGCGCCCGACGCTTTACTGAAATGAAAAAAAAAACGTCGCATTGATTTTCCGCGATGTACACATGGGTGCGGGCATGCCTCTGGCCAGCAAATGGTCGGTCAGTGGTGTTGTGTCTGCAGCCACTACAGTTGACTGTCCCTTCCGTTCTGTTCCGTCCGCCGACGAAGTTCGGGTAATGAGGAGGGTGGGTGTGTCTTTGGCTGCATATGCGTGCTTTATTCAGAGGGCGCCCTCTTCGCCGGCAGAGCACTCCAGCCGGAATTCCCCGCTGTGAATCACCACGTGGCCCTGCCTCCCTTCCGCAGCCCCGCCCGGTTTCACGGTGATTAAATTTATATACTGGCAGGCGGCAGGGACGGCGTGCAAATGATCGCGTCTCAGACGTGAATACTCTCAAGCAAGAGCCGGCTGCCCGAAATAGGCTCTCCAGTATCGCGTACTTTTCTTACCGTGTATCAGCGGAAGAGTTTACTCTGTGTCACCTCCTCTTCTCCTGCTGCTCATGCAGAATGTTTTAATATATTCCGATTAATAATGTTGTTTCAGTACTTGCAATAATACCATTGTTCATGCGTTAATTACAAGGGGAACCTAGTACAGCCTTTAAAAGCAAAGCCGTCCTCACCGTCAAGGTCAGTTTGAATATCGCAGTACTTATTAACCCTGAGTGCATAGGATGCCATGAGTTCTTCCCTTACTTTCGCGTGCGAGGCGGATATTCAAGCAGTACAACGTGGCCTGGTTACGGGCCAGTACAAAGTTTGAGCGACATGGCATAAAACGCCAAACCTTATATTGGTTTCAACGTACGGATCATCACTATGTTCGCCTGAAGAGACGTAATAGCCTGCCTCACTGCATCTATCGCAGCGCTCCACTCTCTACAGCGATGTAAAAAGTCGAAGTCATATGGTATCGATACTGTCTCTAAGAATGACAAAAATGTGTTCTTAATTTCAATTATGGCTGAAGCTGTCTTTATTCAAAGGGCGAAATTTTTGCGTCCGGAAAAATTTGCTACTTGAAAACTGGCAGGCACAATACTTTGTGATGCGGAGTTGACAACACAGCGGAAGCCGTCAGTGCCAGGTTCCCATTGGTATATTACTGGCGGGAGCATTGCCATTAGCCAACTAATTTAAATAACTCTGTAGGAGAACCACAAGAAAACATCTACATCGTGACTACCCCACCGCGATTTAAAATCGTATACGCCCCCCCCCCTCCCCCTAATGTGTTTCCGGTCTCTCAGTAACTACTGCGCCTCCTCGCTCTGTTAACGTAATAATTTGTCATATTGCAAGATGGCTTTACAAAACATGCTGTGCAGAACAGTATAAATATTAGTTTGATTCTAGACGCAGATTAGGTGTTGCCTACAAAGTTATACCACCTTGCGATAGGAATTTCGTAGTTAGTTTGTTGCTTAACTCAACGACTGTACAGTTTTTTATGATGAAGTGTAATGATCATTTCTGCATGTACGAATAGCATTTGGTGGCATACTGCGTTATGTCTCATTTCTGGGACTGCATTTGAACAGCCGGCCGCGGTGGTCTAGCGGTTCTAGGCGCTCAGTCCGGAACCGCGCGACTGCTACGGTCGCAGGTTCGAATCCTGCCTCGGGCATGGATGTGTGTGATGTCCTTAGGTTAGTTAGGTTTAAGTAGTTCTAAGTTCTAGGGGACTGATGACCACAGATGTTAAGTCCCATAGTGCTCAGAGCCATTTGAACCATTTTTTTGCATTTGGACACTTCTTTGCGCCACTGTCTACGACAGGGTCGGTGCTGGGAGAAGTAGACCTACGGCTTAGAGCTGAGGACGAGGCTTTCCCTAATCCTCCTAAATGGATGGTGTTCAGAGCCGACTGGGTTGATTTTAAAGGCAAGTACTTTTCACACTATGGCCGATGTTTCCAACATCTGTTCCAGGAAAAGTTATTAAAGTCCTGCCATAAGGCAGCACTGTAAGCAGAAGCAGGAAATGGCCAACGTGAGTGCTTACGTTCTGTTCCTAATTCTCACTGGCTAAAAGGCCTACGTGGTAAAATGATTTCGTGGTGGGGTTTGGAGTTCGCGAAATCGAGCAGTCGGCCTGCAGCACTCGTGGAGTTGAGGTGGGATAGGTTTAATTCGTGTCAGTGAATTTCATTTTCTGTCTAATGGCTTCCAGAAAAAAGTTTTACTGTATTTCATATAATTATTGACCGAATTGAAATATTTAAAATGTGTAAACTCGTGTTAAACGCGTAACATAGTAAGACCAGTATTACAGTTAGGAACTGAGTGCATCTCTCGATGCAGCGTAACACACGGCGTGCAAATTATCCAGACTATATTCATCCAATATTTGAGAATGAGAGCACTTCGTGACTTCGAATAAACTTTACACATAACTTCAAACTTTTACGAAACTTTCGCTCGCAACACATTTTGCTGATACTACTCACATATACCACTGAGTGAACCTGCATAATTGTACGATGCGTAGTTCAGGAGTTATGACGTCACAAACATTGAGAGGCGTTGAAAACTAGCGTTTGCTTAAAACGGAGCGCAAATTATGCAGTATAAATTCATCCAGTGTTTCATAATGAGAGCACTTTAAACATAATCGCAAGCCTTCTCTAAACTTTTTCTTGCTTACTTGCTTAGCGTCAAATGTTAAACACATTAACTCATTTGCAAAGTAATCGCCCGTTTGTAGTGTTTTATACATGCCGCTCCATTATTTAAAGAACCAGGGGTGGCTGTATGGGGGGGAGGATATTGCTTCATACTGATTTTGGATATGTAGCAATGAGAGAATTTACCTGGGTCCGCCAGTAAACATTTCCAATTAAATCCTTGGAACAGTACGCCCACATATTTCGTTTCGCACACCACAGGTGATCAAGCCTGAGTGGATTCTGGCCGCGGCCGCGAGGGTGATTTCGTGCGACGCTACGGGGGCCCCTGGTTCTTCCGGAAATTGAAAGGCCCAGGTCCGCACGTTCACACGCGTCGTTCGCATTTTTCGATAGAACCACATCTCACGTTTGAAGAGCGCTCGGACGTTTTGATTAAGACGTAGCACTGTAGTTGTTGTATTTAAGAAAGATGGCAAGACACTTTAGTACTGCAAACAGCGAGAAAAGTTCTCCTAGAGCTTTGCCTTGTTATGTATGTGTTCTGGAGTTTTCAGCTGCAGCAAATGTTGGGGACGCTTCGTAGCCGTGGCGGCGGCAGTGAGCGGCAGTCTGCTGATGGCTGATGCTGACCCAGCGGGTGTGCTGTGTTTTGTTGCAGGCCTGACGCGGCCGCCCATGTACCCGTTCTCCACCGGCCAGTACCCCTACCCCATGCTCAGCCCGGAAATGTCGCAGGTCGCAGCCTCATGGTGAGTACACGTCCACCGTAACAAAAGAGAACGCTACGCCAAGACTTATGGAGAAATGCGAGATATTGTCCATAACAAAGTGAGAGAACCGAATAATATCCCCCTTTTTTACGTATTACAAGTGTTCCCTTATATGTGTCGCCCTCCCCCCCTCCTCTACTGATTCTGCAGATATCAAATCGACCAATAAACAAGTTCTTCCCACGTTCGGCGCAGTATGCCCTTATCAGTCTGTTCAAGAGCACTGTTGATTCGAGCCGACAGTTCTGGTAGGTTTTTTGGTAGGGGAGGTGTAAACACTGAATCTTTCACATGACGTCAAACAAAGAAAGTCGCTTGAGGTTAGATCGGCAGAGCGTGTAGGTCATGACATGACTTACCGATCATCAACCCCACGACGACCGATCCATCGGTTTTCCGTTCTCTATTTAAGAATTCACGAACATCATCGTGCATGTGGGGTAGAAGCTCACACCATCGGTCTCCAGTTGTGGCATAAGTCAGTTTTCAAGCGTGTCCAGATATACGTGTCCTGTAACAGTCTTTTCGTAGAAGAGAAAGGGACACTAAACTTTAAACTGTCATATCGCGCAGAACATCTCAACTTTTGTTGAGTCTGGAATGTGCTGCACGATGTCGGAGGGATTCTCTTCTCTCAGATTTGCACATTGTGCCTTTACACTGGGCCATTGACAAAAAAATGTTACTTCATCACAGAAAATGAGTTTATCGCAAAACTCATCTCCTTTACACAAGCTGTTGCAACCGTGCCGAAAATTCAAAGCGTCTTACTCCATCACTGGGAGTCAGTGCTTGTAGCAATTGCAAGCAGTAATACCTCAGTTCGGTTGTGGTATGTTCAGCTCTCTGCTTGCTCTGTTCGTCGACTTCTGCTGGCTACGTGCGAAAGTCACCCGCAGCCGGTCAACCGTTTCTTCACTCACTGCAAGCCGACCCATTGTTTTCCCCTTGCAGAGGCATGCTGAAGCTTTAAACTGCGCTTGCCATCGCCGAACGGAGTTGGCAGTTGGTGGATCATTGTTAAAATTCGTTCTAGACTATCGTCACACTATTACGGCAGACTGATGTAAATGCATTACAAGCACAACATACACTTTCTCAGCGCTTGCTGCCGCCATTCGAAGACAATCGTGCGACCAATATGTTCCCACCATCGTATTGTATATCTTGTGTGGGGGTCATGAGAACAACATGAGAGATTAGGGCAAATAAGGAGGCGTACAGACAGTCACATTTTCCGGAAAGAAAATACGGAATATTGGTGCGATGCACATCCGTCGTGCTCTGTTCCGTGGCTCGCTTATTATGCAGGGTCTCAGGTAGTATATTTTTAGGTTTGTCAGTACGTCCAAGTATGTGTGCCAGGAGCAAGCCATTAATGCTTATTTTCCGCTGGACAGTAGGTCAGGTGTTCGAAGTGAGGACCCAAAACGGTTAGTCTATACTGACAGGCGTAGTCCACATGGTGCAGTTACGACCGTACAGAAAAACATTGGGTCGTAAACTTTGTGACGTGTTTGCGGGAAGACTGTTCGACACAGAGAAAAGCAACCAACACACTGATGTTTGTTTGTGTTGAGGTACCACATTTATATGTAGATGTAGATGGAACGAGAAAAAAAGCTGTAAGGCGTTGTGCAAGCAGTTTTACATGTCTTATGTGCCAGATATTTTACGACGTTAGCCAAACGTAATTGTTTCTATATTTACATAAGCAGAGAGGACACTGTAATAAACGTGTACGGCATGTGGAAAGTCGGTTGGACTTTCAGCAGCTGGCCCATTGCCAGTGCATGCTCCAGGGCTAAACCCTGTATGATAATGTAATGATGTGTTGCTTCTTTGTTTTATTTTTGTTGTAAAGTTGTTGAGCGACGTATTGAAAGTAGGCGAAGCCTTTTTTTTACTTCTGAAACGGTAGCTGCTAGTGGATAACTTAGGATGGAAAACCACCTCTCTTCGTCTTACAGGTTAGGTTAGTGTTGTTTGACGTCCCGTCGACAACGAGGTCATTAGAGACGGAGCGCAAGCTCGGGTTAGGGAAGGATGGGGAAGGAAATCGGCCGTGCCCTTTCAAAGGAACCATCCCGGCATTTGCCCGAAACGATTTAGGGAAATCACGGAAAACCTAAATCAGGATGGCTGGAGACGGGATTGAACCGTCGTCCTCCCGAACGCGAGTCCAGTTCTTCGTCTTACATTTCCCCACCCATATAGTCGAACAGCGCATCGTTTTCTTGTGTTCCCTTCTCCTCTTTAATTTTCATTTGTTTTCGTGTTTCCCACCTGCTGAACGCTTTATAGCTATCTCGTGGGAATCTCGTATGCAATCTTAGGGCACTTAATAAAAGTGAAACGTACATTGAATGAACTGAAAGGATTGTATGGAAAAATTAGCCGGGATGTTCGGCCGCGTGATGAAAGTCTTATACTATTGACGCCACTGCGACAAGTTGCGCGTCTTTGTGATGAAGACGAGATGAAGTGACGAAAACACCCAGTCCCCAAGCGAATGTAGTCTCCGACTTGGCTGTGAATGAGACCACGGAGCTATCTAGTAGACCACGAGCTGCGGACAGTCCATACCGTTACCCTGAAACAGTTTCACAGAATCCATCCGAAGATGAAGTCATGGTATTTTCTAATCGCTTATGGGCGCGGATACTCTCCATAAGAGGGAAGTTGGACATATATTATAGCCGCTGTTTGAGAAGTTCGTAAGCTTTTTTAATTATTGTATATGATAGTGAAAGAAACAGTGGGGCTTTGGGCACCACTGCAGTGGCCGCCGGGAGGAAGTAGAGAAACCGTTTACGAGGCTTGATTTGTGAACCTGAAGAGCGGTGGTGACAAAAAGTTTGGGCTGAATACATCCTGTGTTACCGTGCAGGGAAGAAGCAATAGCTCAGCCGTGCTGAGCGTATTCCACGGCTCGGGTGTTGGGGTCTATTCACAGGAATGCTCCTCATGATATTTTGTTCCTGTAATATCCGCGCCAAAGAAAATCATACGACAGCTAAAGTACTTTTCCTGGCTAGGAGTAGTGGTGGGCTCTGAAGCAGTACTGACAGCACTAGACTCCGACTCGTTCTGTACTGCTTCAGTTGGAGTAGATTTTCTAGCTCTCGAGATCATTCCGCGTCCCTCCTACATTAACTACAACAAAGGATTTCCAGAAGGATGCTCTCAAATGTGATTCGGGCTAATCGCTGTCATCTCATTTTAAGGGAGGACGTCTTCCGTAAGTCTTCCCCATTCTGTTCCCTCCCCCCCGGAGAATTAAACGAGGTTTAAGAGCGGAGAGGGGAGCCTGCGGGTTGGTTGCGCGCATCCCGCCTTATTAGGTAGGCATCGGCTTTAGCACGGTTAACTGCGGGCACAGGCCCATGACGGAAGCTGCGTAATTGTGACGGGAAATGGCCGGGAAACGGCGCCGCAGCGGGTCCCATCGGAACGCCGTCAAATTGCGCAGCCCGCCATTGTGACGCAAGCTCCAGGCCTGGCCCGTAGGTAGGTGGCGCCACCTCGCCACTTTGCTGCCGCAGCCCATGTGTCAACAGCCAGCCTGCTGGCCACCCCAGCCACACCGTGACAAGCCGCAAGCAGAAGGCGCGTACGCCCTACGTGCTCCTCCTTTTACAATGTTTTGAGCGAAGGGCCTCACTTCCTGTAAGTACAGACACAACGAATAATTTAGAGGAGCCAGTGTCCAGAAAGATAAGTCGGTGTTGAGAGGGATGTAAGGCAGCAGACAAGGTTCCAACTCTTCACCAGTGTTATTCCATCATAGGCCAAAGAAGCAGTGGAGGACGTACAAGAAAATGTTCGGAAGAGGGATGAAAGTGCAAGGGGAACAAACCGATGCGGATCCTGAAAACCGTCAACTACCTTCTTTCTGGAATTCGAAAATAGCAAAGGAATGGGCAGCACGCTTTGCACATAATATGGTGTAAGAATGAACGTAGCAGAGACGAAAGTGATTAGTAACAGCGGAAAAGGGGAATAACGGGAAAGTAGTGGAAGAAGTGAAAGAATTGAAATGGGAAAATGCAGCTCCGCATTGTATAAAAGATTGTTTCATACATCATAATTGCAATCTGTCGCTATAATATGGAAACATGGAGCACTGAAAATAAGGAAAGAATTGCAATCATTTGAAAACTATTGCTATCAGAGAATGTTAGAAATTAAGTCGTCAGGTAAAGTAGGAATTGCTACAGCAGCCAGCAGAAATAGAACATGTTCAGGAAGGAGCAATGGTACCGGCAGACAGAGACTATAATGCGTAAAACAGATTACAGTGTAACAGTTACGTAAGCCCCAAAACGTTAGCGTAAGGTAGCTAAAGATGGAGAAAAGCTTCGGTCTCTTAAAGTATCGTATATGTAGAAATCATGAAGGTAACTAACAACAGAATACGAATCATATAAATGATCATTCTTCCAACAGCAAGTAAAATGCAAAGAACCCTTTGCCATGCACTTCACCATGATTTGCAGAGTACACTTGTAAATAGGAGTGAACTCGTATGTCCTACTCACTTACCAATACAAAGGCTGTGATATCATTTTAAACACATTCTCCCAACGGTACTCTGTAGAGTGGAAGTAATTCGCAATAAGAGAGGACGTGAGTAGTTAAAATTATATCTATAGTATATTGTTCAGTATACTACAGTTCAATATACACACATCAAAAAAAGTTTTGCATCACCTCGGGTCCGAAGAGTTCCAGAACCTGTACAGAAAATTGGAATAGAGATCAACATAAAAATCATTTCAGTGAAATGAATACCCTTAACTGCATATAGGCGTTGATGTGAGTCAAGGAGGACAGTTGAAAATGTGTGCCATGACCGGGACTCGAACCCGGGATCTCCTGCTTACATGGCAGACGCTCTATCCATCTTTTTTTATTTTGTTTTTTTTTTTTTCAGCCGGGAATTGATTTATTTATTTATTAGTACATTTATTAAATGAATAAGAAAGGTCCATGACCTTTTAGAAAACGAGTGAATAAAATTTGAAAGCAAGTGGATGTGAACCTTTTACCTTTCTCTTTGTAGTTCACAGCGCTATTTTTTTGTTTTGTTGTTGTTTTCATTATTATTATTATTAGGAAAAAGGCGTCTTTCAGTTACGACAAACAAAATTAGAGTTTACATCCTTAGGAATAACAGAAGAAGAGTACCTTCGAAACTATGAAATAGAATGTGGAACTAATAGTTAATTATAGATAATAGAGAAAGAAAAATGTAAGCAAATCCTGCACGTCATTCCATGTGTATGGCCCATCTGCGTACAGATTCCATGTTCCAAATTGATAAAACATTTCGCAGCGTGTGGAGCTCCATGACGGCGGTCATCATCTGCCCGGTACTCTCCAACTGTGAGGGGGGTTATCGAAGACACTGCGCAAATAGTTCGCAAATAGTTATCGCTATCGGGGTGTACGCTCAAGTGTGCTATGACTGTCCTGGAGAAATTGCCAGTAATCAAGTACCATCTTCTCATCATCTCGAAAGAGGTAGTATATGGACATGCCTTTAAACCATGTGAGAGCGTGAGTCTTCGCAGGCGGGAAATAAGTATCCTCCAGACAAAGAAGGAGCCGTGGCTCGATACGTGGGTAGCAGGCGAGGATCTTCTGCACTAGCAGCCATACCTCTAACGCCGATCCACGTGTTAATCGGTGTTCGTCAGTATCCACGAGGTGCAATGTGGGAAAAGGGGAGAATCCGTCATCCCGATAGCGTGCAGCCTTTGTCGTGTTACAACTTTCCCGTTCACAACCTGGTACCACGTGGCTCGTACCCGCGTGGGGAGGAACGGTTTCTGGACCGCTCTCCGCACTGCAGGACATTGGGTCGTCGGGATTTTCCCCTCAATCACATTGCGAGGGGTGGACCTTAGCAGCAAACTGTAAATGTCTCTCACCTTCACCTTTGGAGTGGGGGTGTTGGGAAGGTCTGGGTGCATTTAACTATACTCAAGAATAAATGCCGAGAGGTGCGAGAGTGAGGGAGTAATGTGTGCAATCGTGACAGGTGGCAGAAGAGACACCGGCAGAAATTCCTCTAACAGATGTCCCGTAAGGAAAGCATCCTGATGGGTCCACAATTTCATCATTGTAAAGGATCATGGAGAGTGGGCATCCTTGGCGAACTGACGGATCGGCAAGGGACCCGCAATCCGTCCATTCACCAGTACACGGGATGCAGCTCCACGGAAAAGGCGCTGAAAGACGTCTGGAAAGTCAGGTGGGAAGCCCATGCGGGCCATAACTGACAGAAGGAACTTGTGGTGAACTCTGTCGAAGGCGTGGTCGAAATAAATGGAGATCAGAGCAGCTCGAAGGCGACAGAATGTGGCGATGACTATTAAATCCCTGCATTCGCTGGTTGCCGTTTGCATGTTGGTCACTCCGCCCTGTGTCGTTTGCTCCATGGATAGGAGTAGGGGCAGAACCTTCCTTACGCGGCGGGCGAGTAGTCGGGCGAAGATTTTATAGTCAGAGTTTAGCATTGTAATTGGCCTATAGTCCTCGACCGTCCGACCTCTGGAAGGCTTGTGTATCGGTATGAGGAGACCTTCCACGAATCCAGGTGGCACGTGGGAACCGGGGGTCATCAGTTCTTGGTACATGGTGATCCATCGGGACATTATTAGATCGCGGAAAGTCCGATAAAACTCGAGCGGCAGTCCGTCTGGCCCGGGAGATTTGTTGAGTGCTCCCTTGTTAAGCGCGTCCTCGATGTCGTCCCGTGTAATTCCACCTAACAGCGTCGCCGCTGCTGCATTGTCGAGGGTGTGCGACACGTGCTGCAGTATGTCGTGGTCGTCCGCTTCCTCTGTGTTCACCTCTTCGTAAAACCAGTGATAGTTGTCTGCAAAGGCTTCCGCAACCGCCGCCTGAGTCATTACGACCCTACCATCCGGCAAAATGAGGTCCGTGATCAGCTGCTGTCGGCGGTGGCGGCTGTCGAGCACGATATGATGCATAGACGGGTTTTCTCCACCCGCTCGGTCTTGACGTCGCGACTGCACGACGACCCCCTCCAAACGTCGCCTCGTAAGACACAATATTTTACCTTTAATTCGGCGGCTTTCCATTTGTCGATCTGGTGACGGTGGTTGGGTGGCGAGTTCGCGGAGCATTGTGTAATAAAAGTCCAATGTGTGATGATGCCACGCTGCGATATGTTTTCCGTATTATGTTAGCACACGCCGAAACGCTGGTTTTGCACATTCCATCCACTATGCTAGAGACGAAGGATATCGGGGAAGATGACGTTCGCAATCCATCCATGTGCTGGCGATAATCTGACGGCATTCAGGGTCTTGAAGGTGTGCCACATTCAGCTTTCAGGGTCCACGGCTGCACCATATCCGCTGCTGCTGTAGAATGACCCTGCATATGAAAGCGCTATGATCGGAGAAGGCAAACGGCCAAAGTTCGGCGTCCAACAGTACCGGCGCTAGAGCTCGCGAGACACAAATGCGGTCTAGGCGACTGGCTGAGTGACTAATAAGGTGTGTGGGTCCGGGACGGTCACCATGCATTTTCTCCCAAGTGTCGGTGATAAGCAGATCTCGAACCATTGGCCGAAGTTCTTGACAAGTTGAGAAATGTGGGACTTGGTCTTTGGGGTGGAGCACACAGTTAAAGTCGCCGCCGACGATATATAAAGATGGGGGCGATATCCTCCTAGTAGAACTGCAATGGCTCGCGGCGTTGATCACTTCCTGATAGCGTAAATGTTAATGATGATGCGCGTGCCCAGCGCTGTGATCGCCAGACCCCTGCCTGACGGAAGGTAAGTCACTTCGTCGATGGCAATTCCGTCGTGCACTGTAGTATTGCCGTACCTCTGCCATTTCGGTCCGCCGGTGACGTATGTCACATAACCGTAGAAGGGGAGCGCCGCTATATACACTTCTTGCAACAGGGCAATGTCAACATCCGAAGAACGAAGCATCTCACGCAGCAACTGGACCAAAAAATGATTCAAATGGCTCTGAGCACTATGGGACTTGACTTCTGAGGACATCAGTCCCCTAGAACTTAGGACTACTTAAACCTAACTAACCTAAGGACATCACACAGATCCTTGCCCGAGGCAGGATTCGAACCTGCGACCGTAGCAGTCGCGCGGTCCCAGACTGAAGCGCCTAGAATCGCTCGGCCACCGCGGCCGGCGCAACTGGATCTTCGCCGGCCGAAGTGGCCGCGCGGTTCTGGCGCTGCAGTCTGGAACCGCGAGACCGTACGGTCGCAGGTTCGAATCCTGCCTCGGGCATGGATGTGTGTGATGTCCTTAGGTTAGTTAGGTTTAACTAGTTCTAAGTTCTAGGGGACTAATGACCTCAGCAGTTGAGTCCCATAGTGCTCAGAGCCATTTGAACCATTTGAACTGGATCTTCACTGCCGTTTTGATCGTATTGAGGTTAATCGTGGCGATACGATACGCTTGTTGCCGAACCGCAGGTGCTAAGTTATCCATTGAGATTGGAATTGTCTATGGAGCTTCCGATTGTATTGGCACCTCCGCATTTCCCCAAACCTCACCTGCAGTCGTTTCTAGAGAGCCGGCGCCAGTGGCTTAGGCCCTGTTGGCGTAGCTTGCATGGTGCCGTCGTCGTCGTTGTCATCCGCCCACGCCGGGGAACTCAGAGCAAGATCGGCTTCCCTAGGTTTCTCAGGACACGGCATGGGTGGGCAGCATCTGTCCTGCATATCGGCATACGATTGCGCCACTGTGGATATGTGTGATTTGTCCTCAGTTCCGTTCGGTGGTGCCACACTGCAGCAAATGGCGGCCGCCTCAGTGGTAGCGTCGTCATTGACGCTGGAGTCGTATACTCATTACTCGCGGCTTTACCGCCGATTCCCGTAAGGGCTCAGGCACTGTTTGTGCATCCGCACAGAAGTAGATGATCAAATGGCTGGTGAGACTTAAGATGGTATCTTTTCTTTCAGACATGTCCAAAAGAATATACTTTTTTTGTACTTCTCGATCTTTAACGCCAATGAACTAAATCTGAACTAAATCAGCCACGGCTTAAACATAGGCGTTCCACAAACCGACAAACCGCAAACATTGCGTGGTAGCAGCAGGCAATGTAGCTTTTGCGATATTCCTCGCGGTATAAAAATTATTTTTGGATGCTAGTCTCGTTTATCTGGAAAGCTTTCGCAAAGTTTCTTGGGAATGTAGAGAGGGAAGGGAACTTGCTGCATCTTCTGGACATAGTGTGCTTACTGCTTCCCAAAAATAGTGAGACACTCTAAAAGTTGTCTTTGGATAAAAGTTTGCAAATTCAGCGAAGAAGGGGAGAACATTGGGATTCGTCTGCTGATTATTAACTATTGTTGTTGGGCTAAAAATGATTTGCCGATGTATACGTCTTTTTCATGACTACTGGACTAGAAGCAGCAAGTTAAAGGGCGACTGAATCAGGGATACTGCGAAGGTATTTACATTAATGTCGTAACTGGCTAATATATATTTTTTAAAGCGTATTCCGTGTTGGGAACCATTTTTACTTATGGACAAAATAATGCGCTACAGTCTGGAACCGAGCGACAGCTACGGTCGCAGGTTCGAATCCTGCCTCGGGCATGGATGTGTGTGATGTCCTTAGGTTAGTTAGGTTTAATTAGTTCTAAGTTCTAGGCGACTGATGACCTCAGAAGTTAAGTCGCATAGTGCTCAGAGCCATTACAACCATTTGAAAATAATGCGTCAGTATATATTTTAT
Organism: Schistocerca nitens; assembly: GCF_023898315.1. Lineage (NCBI taxonomy): Eukaryota > Metazoa > Arthropoda > Insecta > Orthoptera > Acrididae > Schistocerca > Schistocerca nitens. The sequence continues at coordinate 294,765,867 of NC_064615.1, read as the reverse complement.
TTTTTAAAAGTGTAAAATAATAATTATAGGCTATGTATGGCACGTTCATTCAAGCGGTTGTAACAACGCTGTTGACCTACAAAATGTGGGTACGAACGTGTGTCTTCCTTAACGCAAGTAAACGAGAGTTAGCTTTTCATGTTAGCCGGGAGAGCTGAATATCTTTATAGATCAACTCACAAAACAAATTGTAAACGGAATTGAAGGATTATAAAGAAAGAGAGTCAGTGTTAATGGAATAGAGATGTACGTTCAACGTCGATTTGTGCCGCATTTCATAGTGAGTTGTGTGAAAGTGGAACCGGATACATATTGTAAAACTGAAACGATCAGAAATGAGACCCTTCTTGAAGCAAGACTGAAATGGTTTGGTTGTCTCAAAAGAATATAGCAATAACGAATAGCTAGATGGCGAATTGATAAAGAACTTGAAGGCGATGGATTGATCGGAGAAAAAAATAATGTAGCCGGACTAGATTACGATATTCAGACTATCGTGGAAGAAGACATCAACCTGGATGACATCAGTGGAGAGCTCTCATTCATCGCCCTCAGGAAACTTAGAGCTGGTTCAAAAAGACTACGTCGATTCAGAATTAAATCTGGACGAGAAAGTAGCATTTTGTTAATGGACTACGAAAGGAACCGCATCTTTCCATATGCCACGGAACGTGGCATGCAGGCACATGAATGCACGGTACGTTGTTGTTGTCTGCACTCATCACGGACGTTTCATTTGTGTGTAGTCGCGACAGATCCATATTATTTATGAATGTTGTTTTAGAACAGTTTTGTCAATCGAAACATAACTGTCTCGTTTCTGCCCTTTCACTGAGGTGGTGAATGATGGCGAAGATTATCGGCTGGTGCTCCTTGCCGTGCGCACGTGAATGGTGCCTCGTAAGAATGTTCCCAAGTGTCGCTCGAGTGTGCGTGGCCAGCAGGAGCGGCGGAGGGTCAGCGGGTGTCGGGGTAAACACGGGGGCCGCGCCTTCCGCGCCATTACGCGCTGACCGCCCCGTATCGCCACGCCGGCCGCCGCCCCCCGCCTCCCCCCTCCCCCGACCGCCCCCGCACCGCACCGCTCCCAATCGGCTTACGCGGATCATCCATCCGCCCCTACCCCCTCACGGCTGAGGGCCGTCTCCACTTCCCGTTACTGCTCCTCCCGGGCGACTTTTTTTTCGCTCTCTACCCACTCTTTTTTTTTTAACCCACCCTGTCGTATTTCGGTGAATCAGGGGAGGCAGGACGAAAATGGAATTGAGAACGGCGATGATTGTGGCAGGTTGGCAAACTGCGGGGTTCCGGTTTTAATCAAGGGGAAAGGCGCTCACGTGGCTCGCCCTGCCTGATTCTCCTTGCAGTGGCTGTTGGTATTGCGTTCTCCCCCGTAAGGCGGAAAATCCGACGCGATCCTTTTAAGAATTGTGCCGCTCCTCGTGCGCTGCTGGGCGGGCGCCCGAGGCCGCCGCCGCTGCCCCGAGACGGCGGGGGCGGGGGCGGCGCGCGGGATTATTTTTAATTTGGCCGCTGTCGCGCCACACTGACGTCGTTTGGAACTCCCTCTGACGCTCACACTTTTGTTTTATGTCGACAGGCACACGCCGAGCATGTACCCGATCTCAACGGCGGGCGCGGGATTCCGAAGTCCCTACCCGACGTCTCTACCCATCACTAGTACAAGTTTATCTAGGTAAGTACTGCCGACCGGCTGCTTAGCTTGCGCCCACTTCTCCGATCGTGTTCTGCAGCTCCTGATCAGCATTGTTAGTGTGTTCCCTGTGTCAGTATGTGCAAAATAGATGTGTCGCTGTTAGGGTCATGTTCAGTAGCCCAGTAATTTCTTGCGTTTAGTAACAAGTTGGAATAAAGTTGAGAGATTCGTCTTTTGTTTATACAGCGCTTAATTTCACTTCGATGCTTCGCAGGCTTAATAAACATGTATAATTAAAATTCAGACACATAATCGTTAGCCGTAGCTGCAGAATTAAGATGAGAAGTTCTGTGGAAAGTTTTTTTCTTCTACAAATTTACCTCTCTTTTATTCCTGAATTTTCTTCGCCGTAACCAGGAAATAAGAATGCCAGTGAAAGGCAGATTTACAAACTAGAAACAAGTCACTGGATAACAACGCGAAACCTCTGTATTTGACCATCGGTAAACATCTTAGCGTCATCCGAAAGTGATGGGGCGAGTATTAGTGAGGACAAACAGAATAACTGATAAAATACGCCAGCAAGTAAGTCGTACATCTGGCGTCCCAAGGTGCACCGAGCCAGAGCGCTGTCAAACTGGCGGGTGGTGGCTCCTGCCAACATTTTACATCCCTAACAAAATGGCTCTGAGCACTATGGGACTCAACTGCTGAGGTCATTAGTCCCCTAGAACTTAGAACTAGTTAAACCTAACTAACCTAAGGACATCACAAACATCCATGCCCGAGGCAGGATTCGAACCTGCGACCGTAGCGGTCTTGCGGTTCCAGACTGCAACGCCTTTAACCGCACGGCCACTTCGGCCGGCTACATCCCTAACAGCTATCCGTGGCGTTGTTACATTACAAAGACAGTTTCTCTATCTTATAGTGCAATACCTATCAACCAACATACGTGGAATATCTTGCCATTTCAGTGCGTGGAATAGTAAACTGTAAATTGAAACAAAGCACTTTAATTTAGGTTAAAAGCAATCACGGGTTTCAGTAATACTCTTTTAGTAAGCGTTATAAAGCTGCCAGATATCATCAGTGAATGCATCTTTTGGAAACGACCAGAAGTACATTCATGATGCTTTTCAGGATGTCCGTCCGCAGCTCGTGGTCGTGCGGTAGCGTTCTCGCTTCCCACGCCCGGGTTCCCGGGTTCGATTCCCGGCGGGGTCAGGGATTTACTCTGCCTCGTGATGACTGGGTGTTGTGTGATGTCCTTAGGTTAGTTAGGTTTAAGTAGTTCTAAGTTCTAGGGGACTGATGACCATAGATGTTAAGTCCCATAGTGCTCAGAGCCATTTTTCAGGATGTCCCTCGAAATGTATCACAGAAAACTGTACAGTTCAGTTTTGGTGGGTGCCTGCCCTATTCCATGGACAATTGGTGGAACCAGCATCCATCCCCTGCGATGGAAGTTTGCGAACGTCGGGCGTGTGTTGTTCGGTGTAAACGAGTCGTTGATAAGTGTGTTCTACACGGGATAAGAATCAAATGGCGGATACGTTATTCAGCGCCACCTTAGTGCTGCAGCGCCCGTGCTTAGAAATGGCACTTTAATGGAGCAAAAAACGCGCCTCGTAGGTACTGCTCTGCTCACCGAAAATTTTAGACTAGCCTTACAATTGAGTGGGCATAGTGAGAAACCTCACATGCCCATGACAAAACAGAGTTAGCTATGATTTTGTATTTTTAAACATATAGGCCGATCATGTACAAAAGATAAAGGGCTTTCTCAAAATTTTATGTTGTCATTAGTGTTCTGAACGAAGAGAATAGTCGATATGTGCCCGTAAGTGACAAGAAAATGCGTGAGGTAAGGCGACTTCTATCATTCTAGCAAAAGAAGAAATCATCCATAACTTCTCTACTGACATAAACAAGTGGCTACCATGTGTTAAAGAATGAACAGTATGTGGAGTATAATTCCAAAAAGAATGGAGAATTGGCATATTTTGTTTGATTTTTGTCCGTTAGTAATAAAGTACGAGTTAAGTAATGCTTGTTTATTACAAAATATTGAGGAAGCCCATATGTTAACTTATTAAATTTTAATTTGACGTCAAGAAAACGTGTTCAATTGCCTTCCCTATACATTAATTTTAACGAAAAATGAAAAGAAAACGGGAATTTCGGCGTAATTTTAAGGCCTGTTTTTTTAATCTCATGAAAAGTTGTTTTTTTTTTAACATAAGGGGGTTTCTCAATACTCCTATTCAGTTATTGAGTGTGTTGGAAGAAGACGTTTTTCGTGTCATTTGTAGGGGTTGTGGTTCAGTGCGTTGTACTAGATTTCGACGTCTGTTAGAATTTAGAAGCTGCTCGATGTGAACTCTTGACCTTTTAAGCTTCCTTCGATGTATAGACAGTTGGAACAGGTGACAGGAACGCGGCGGATGTTTCGAAAAGTAATTGAAGGGTCCTGCGGAGGAAGGAATTAACCACTAATTTCGCAAGGATTAGTGTGATCACTTATCTCTGCGTGCACCAAATGCTGGCAACAAGTAGTTTTATTTCTACCTCCAGGAAGAACTGTCTAATATACAAGGTGACAATTATTGAACTATATGAAATAAAATCGTCATAACTTCTGAACGGTTAGCGTTAGGACGTTCAAATTGCACCGTTGACCGCGGGGGCATGATGAGATTTAGTATGCGCATTTACGGTTTGGTTTAGAAAGTTTAGCAACGGAGCCCACCTCCATTTGGATGGGTTCATCAATAAGCAAAATTGACGCATTCATGGGATTGAGAATAGGCATTTCGCGATCGAGAAGTCCCTGTGACTGTGTGGTAGGCAATGGCCAGTCACGGTATAATCGGTGCGATATTCCTTGATGGCACAGTGACTACCGAACGGTACGTGAAGGTTTTGGAAGATGATTTCATCCTCATTATCCAAAGTGACCCTGATTTCGACAAGATTTGATTCACGCAAGACGGAGCCCGACCCCATCGAAGCATGAGATTGTTCGATGTGCTGGAGGAGCACTCTGGGGACCGCATTCTGGCTCTGGTGTACCCAGAGACCACCGTCATGGACCCCGATTTGGCGCCATATTCTCCGGATCTGAACACATGCGAATCCTTTGTGTGGGGCTAATTGGAAGGACAAGGCGTACAGAAATAACCCCAAAACCATTGCTGAGCTAAAAACAGCCATTCAGGAGGTCATTGACAGTATCTTTGTTCCAGCATTTCATCAGAATTTCGCTATTCGTCTGCGCAACATCGTCGCCAATGATGGCAGGCACATCGAACATGTCATAACTTAAATCCGAATATCTGTAGTGACGTTTACATGTTGACCGCCGTAGTTTGTAGTTTGTTTTCATGTAGTTTTTGTCTTGCTGCACTGTGTTGAACTACACCAGTGTGCCTGTACAGTGGGCTTGCCTCTGTGTTGCAGCGACTTCTACAGGTTCTCGCCGACGGGCCTGCTGCCGGCGCACCCCGGCCTCAGCCCCCACTCGCACCCGCACTCGCTCGCGTCGCACCCCGCCATCGTCACGCCGGGGCCCAAGCAGGAGCTCGCCGCCGCCGACCACAACCACCGGTGCGTACCACACAACCGCATTCCTGTCTCTGGCAATCACGCGAAACCACACACAAAGTAGAATATACGAGGGTCGTTCAATAAGTAATGGCCCACTTGTTTTTAAAAAGCCATTACTGTACATGGACAAACGTCCTTGTTGGTGCTTCACATTTGATGTTTGTTCTGCGCGCCGGTGAAGTTTCGAACCGTTCTGTCAGATGGCAGACAAAATGGCGTCTACAAACGACTCAAGTTACAGCAGCGTGTTATTGAATTCTTGTGTGCAGAAAAAGAAACCGTGGTGAACATCCATAGACGTTTGTGTGCGGTGTACGGCGATGCTGCAGTTTTTTTTTATTAATAAACCATTATATTTATACAAATTAACCCACTTCCTCAATCCATTAGTGGGTCCTAACAGTTATACATTTATATTAAATTTTGCAGCTAGTTTAGTTTTAGTAAGTGAGCTACAGTTGTTAGTAAACAATGGGCATCCAATATCTACATATACTGTTTATACCTAATTCCTATAACTATTTAATTGGTATATGTATTCTGCAGCGTCACATGTGTGCCAGTGAAGATATATAAACCTACTTTCACGCGCCTTGCTCTTCGAGCTAAACCCGAAGAGCATGCCCCTGGCACTGGGCAGGCCTCGATGTTAAATTCGCTGCAGTCCCTATCTTAATTTCCTATAACTAAGTCCTACATACTAACTTATCCTACGTCTAATCTGGTGTGTGTCACAATCGGTGGTTGTTCCCCACTCCCCCTAGTCCTGCACGTGGCGGATTCCAACTTAGATGTAGTCGGCCAGTCCACGCACAGGCGGCATGGAAGTAGGGCTCTTGGACGCAATCGGTGGTTTTTGTCATTTTAGTGCATCTCTCCTAAATAGTCAATTAGAACTTTTCGAGATACCTCGTTTGCCAAGGTGTTTAAAGTCTGAAAAGTTTCATCTCGTCTGAGTAGTTGGTATGTGTCACGGTTGGGTAGTCTGTCTCGTAGAGTGTTTGCGATATCATTGAAGAGGGGACATTCGTAAACTACATGCTCGGGTGTACTTTACGAATGCTGCAGTTTATAGGAGTACAGTTGGTCGATGGGTAAAGTTACAGCCTCAGGAAATGCAGAAACAGAGCTCCACTATCAGCCAGTCTCGGGACGTCGCGGCACAGCCACTGTTCCAGACATGCTGAATCTTGCGAATGCCATTATTCGTACCGACCGGCACATCACAACTCGACAATTGGCTCTACAGTTGTCGGTCAGAATAGGAAGTGCGTCTGCAGTGGTCGAGACTCTTGGATATTCCAAGAGGTGCTCACGATGGGTTCCACGAATGCTCACAGCGGACCACAAGATCCAAAGAAAGGCCATTCCATCTGAATTGTTGGAGCGTTTTGAGACGGACGGAGAGGCCTTTCTGTCACGGATCGTTACGGGGGACGAAAGCTGGGTGCACCATTTTGCGCCGGAAACATAAAGGCATTCCCTGGAGTAGCATCATCCTCATTCACCACAAAAGAAGAAATTCGAGACAACCCCATCTGCCGGAAAAGTCGTGGTGACAATCTTCTGGGATTGTGATGGCATCATTCTCGTGGATGTGATGCCGAGACGGTGAACCATCAATTCAGAGGCATACGTGAAGACTCCGAATAAACTCAAATAACCCGTTTCCTACGTGTTCGATCGGACAAGAATCCAGCAGAAATCTTGCTCCAACACGATAATGCACGCCCACACACAAGTCTTAAGAACCCGGGAACCCATCGCCAAATTGGGTTGGACATCGTTGCGTCATCCACCGTACAGTCCAGACCTGGCACCCTCGGATTTACATTTGTTTGGGCCGCTTAAAGATTCTGTACGGGGAACACACTTTGACGATGAAGAGAGTATCAGTTATGCCGTGAAAACATGGCTACGCCTACAAGGAGAAGAGCATTTACCAGCAGGTAATATATGCTCTTCCATAATGTTGACGTACGGCCATAGAACGTGATGGAGACTACGTAGAAAAATAGGACATGGGCAAGATATGTTGTTACCAAATTCTGACTCTTAACAATAAACATGTTCTGAGAAAAAAATATGTGGGCCATTACTTGTTGAACGACCCTTCTAAAACTTTTATACTTCGTTTCTTTATACTGCGGTACTGGTCGGAATATAAGCCGCAGCTAAATACAAGTTGCGCCATTACTTTTGACACAGACACGTGTATGTACAACAGCTTTTCATAATACGGTCATCTTTGCCATGTAATATAGATAACTTACACAGAAATTCCAGCCTTCACTGTAAACTTCACTATCGTTATTTTCGTCACTCTGCGCCCAAAATACCGTACGTTGTTTTCCCTTCCATCCAGAACATTCGACAACAGCACTTCTTGGTCCGCACTTTTATGAAAGCTTCTCGATTACATGAACTCTTAAGGATGAAAGCAAACCCGAGAGATGACGAAGCAAAACTATAATTATAGCAGCGCACGATTGGTTTATCGTGGTCTGCCGACCAGCGAAAAAGGCAGTACGTTGCACGCTGGAGCCGGCTCTGGAGATCAGCGACCTGCATATCGCGAACAGGCAGCCAGCCACTGTGCAACACCTGCACTGTCTCGAACAAAAGGTTCAGAACACGCCCGGGCCAGCGTTTCCTGCTTCTGCTGCTAATTACTGCCAACACAATGAATAATTCGTCCGGACCTCGCTCCACGTTTCAATCGAATTCCGTGTATCTTTGTTTTCCGTCATTGCACTGCCTTCGCAGCTAAAGGATATGATGCTTATATTCTTCTCGCTTTCGTCTCTGCGAGGCTAGACAGTCTTTAATAAAATTAATTAACGCGGAATTACTAGAAACTGAAGAGAGAAACAATAAAGGCTTTGAAAGGGTTTTCCTTGTCTCTGTTCGGTTCCTCCGCGTGCTCGCTAATTTACGCACTCGCGATGTCGGGGAGAGGGGTGGGGGGTGGGGGCTCCGGCCGTGGACAGGGCTCGGGTATACGGACCTGTCTGGGTGAGTGCAGTTGCTCGACTTATGCACCTGCTTACAGCTCAGTGTGGCGGAGCGGTATTACGAGATTGGCAGGGGCATCCCTGCTGCATCCAACATCTCTGTAAAAGCGCCACGGAGATGAACGCAATTTAAACGAGAACACTTGCGAGGCTCACAACTTTCTTCCCATGGCGAAATTTACGAAATCACTATTTAAACACACTGTGTATCATCTGTGCTGACTGCGTCGTATGTTTCGCGCGAGAATCACGCAGAAAAAGTGAGAATGATTAACTTGAAGGAATCGCACAGTCAGTCAATTCGTTTCTTCCTTGCTCCGTATGCGAATGGAATAGGAAGTGGAGTAACGCACTGTTCAGTGATTCGCGCAGTTGGCTTTGTTTCTCGAAATTGAAACCAAAGGTTGGCGCACGAGAAACCGGTCCCGAGCACAGACTGGTCGCCAGTTACGCACGAACTGTTGCCTGCTACGAGCAGACACTGCAACAGATAGATACATATGTAATAATTAGACAATAAAGGAATAACAGATAAGCTAATGCAAGCGTCTATATTTACTGAATTGATGACAACTGGCGGGCGACACTGAGCAATCTAGTTCTTGGGGCCGCTTTTTCGTGCGCCACCATCTTTAAGCTCATTACGGCAAATGCCATTTCTGACGATTGGTCGATCTTGGATTTCTGAATCAATTGTCAGACATTGCTCTGCTTGCTCGGTATCGGACGGAAGTCGGGTTTATCCCTACGAAGTATCTAGACGAACTCGGAAGGCGCCCAAGAGAGTTCGAATCACGAGGAATCTGAGCGAAAATTTTAAGATTCTTTTCGAATGCCGTCCTTACCCGAAGCAGCATTAGAATCTCTCCTTTCCTGTACCGGAAACACATTCAGCTGAGATGTCGGTATGTAGAACACTGCTGGAGGTAGATGCACGTCGCTGACAAAAGCGGCGAGGGAAGCGCTTTGCCTCGTGCGCGAGCCTTTCCGCTTCGTTTTGACAAATTATTTTGCCGAGTAGACCCGTTGCTGGCAGGTCGCGGTGCTTTACGCACGCAGCCACGCCTCCGGTGCCGCCCTCCATTCTCCGCGCTGCGACGCCTCCTTTGCCGCCTAGTTCGGCGAACCCGTCCTTTTATTCCGCAAGCGGAGGCTCGCGCGCTCTTGCGTGCTCACAGACTGTAACGCCGCCGGAATGATTTCCTAAGAGCGGGGCGCCTCGAAATAACAGCCGCTGACAATCCGCATTAGATTCCGCGCCACCCAGTTGCCCCCTTTCATTTCACGCCCTGCTCGGCGGTTTGGTGAGTGAATACATCCGCTCCTTCTTTCGACGACGGGAGTAAACGCTTTTCTCCGAGTGTTCGTCCTTTTGTTTCGGATGTTTTGCATCGCTCTTACCTTTTTCTATCTCTGCCTTCGCGGTTAGCTGAGAAGTACACTTTGTTTTTCCACAGAAGTAGTACTCGGACGTTTCATATTCATAGTTACGGATCTGATACTGTGCGGAGATTATATTGTTCAGCGAATTGATTGTGTGTGTGTGTGTGTGTGTGTGTGTGTGTGTGTGTGTGTGTGTGTGTGTGTGTGCGTGTGTGCGCTACTCAAATTAGAAATTGTGCCAGTATTGATTTTAAACAAAATGGGTCATAAACAGTATCGTAACACCCCGGAAAATTGCCAGGTGTAACTATCTAAATTTGTCGAGTAAGACTGTGCAAGGGGTGTCAGTTTACATAGTAAGTTACGTGGCGTGGTACTGGAAGTAATCTTGTTGAAACCAAAGCGTTAGCCGGCCGTGGTGGCCAAGCGGTTAAAGGCGCTACAGTCTGGAACCGCGCGGCCGCTACGGTCGCAGGTTCGAATCCTGCCTTGGGCATGGATGTGTGTGATGTCCTTAGGTTAGTTAGGTTTAAGTAGTTCTAAGTTCTAGGGGACTGATGACCTTAGAAGTTAAGTCCCATAGTGCTCAGAGCCATTTGAGCCAAAACGTTAGATTTGTGCTACCCCACGTAGAGCTGAATGTAGCGGGAACAAACTCTGGTCGCGTGACTAGGCACAGCCACCTTTGTGTTCTCAAAGTGGTGCGCGCTTGCCGCCTCACAGTGAAAGCACGAAAAATGCATTTGCGGACAGCGGTGTCGGCGTGCTGTAGGCGTCGACAGTTTTATAGATGATGGGGAGTAGTGGAGTGACGGTACGGAAGGGAAAGAGTGACGGAACGTGCTACAGAAAATGTTGGAAATGAGTAGGTTGATGTACGAGCAAATTACGGCAGCAAGGACGAAATCCAGAGTGGTGTGGGCTTCAACAGTCTGGTACGATGTAGATAGATATGTTATTATGCAGCATTTTCTGCGATGTTATGAACAGTACAAAGAAATGACAGCTTTGCGAAAACTCCACAGCTTTTGTTGCGCAAAATCGGACTTACAGGTTACCTAAGTAACCAACAACAAATATTCTGTCTGCGGAATTTGGTTTTAAAAGGTGCCACAATACGAGATAGCGTAGCTTTAACAAAAAGGCATTCTACATTTTAATTTTTATGTAAAAACGAAGTATTAGAATTAGAGCGACATGTTTTATTCAGAGGAAATATGCAGTCGTAGAAATTACATAGCGAATGTACTGAGACTATTGCCGGGTACAGCAACTCGACGTGGCATGAACTTGACAAGACTTTGGAAGTCTAGGCAGAAATACTGAGCCATGCTGCCTCTATATATCTGTCCATAACTGCGAAAGTGCTGCCGGTGCAGGATTTTGTGCTCGAACCAACCTCTCAGTTATGTCCTATAAATGTTCCTTTGGATTCACGTCGGGCGATCTAGGTGGCCAAACCATTCGCTCGAATCGTCCAGAATATTCTTCAAACCAATCGCAAACAACTGTGGCCCGGTGACACGACACATTGTCATCCATAAAAATTCCATCGTTGTTTGGGAACATGATATCCATGAATGGCTGCAGATGGTGTCCAAGGAGGCGAACTTAACCATTCCCAGTCAGAGATCGATTCAGTTGGACCAGACGACCCAGTCCATTCCATATACGTAACGCACGTCATTATCGAGCCAGCACCAGCTTGTACAGTACTTCGTTGGCAACCTGTGTCCGTGGCCTCGTGGAGTCGGCTTCGCACTGGAACCCTACTATCAGCTCTCACCAATTGACATCAATACTCATCTGACTAGGCCACGGTTTTCCAGTCGTCTAGGGTCCAACCGATATGCTCACGAGCCCAGGAGAGGAGCTGCAGTCGATGTCGTGCTTTTAGCAAAGGCATTGGCGTCGGTCGACTGCTCCCGTGGCCCATAAATGCCAAATTTCGACGCACTGTCCTGTCCTTTCTTCGTACATCCCACATTGATTTCTACAGTTATTTGACGCATTGTTGCTCGTGTGTTAGCACTGACAACTTTACGCAAACGTCGCTGTCTCGGTCGTTAAATGAAGGTCGCTGGCCACTGCGTTTTTCTTGGGGAGAGGTAGCGCCTGAAATTCGGTATTCTCGGGACACTCTTGACACTGTGGATCTGGAACATAGAAATCCCTAACGATTTTCGAAATGCAATGCCTCATGCAGCTAGCTCCAGCTACCATTCCGCGTTCGGAGTCTGTTAATTCCCGTCGTGCGACTATAATCACGTGGGGAATCTATTTCACGTGAATCACCTGGGTACAAATGACACTTCCGCCAATGCACTGCTCTTTTATACCTTGTGTTTGCGATAGTACCGCCACCTATCTGTGTGCTTACCATTATCCCATGGCTTTTGTCGCTTCACTGTAAATGTTACGAAGATTATGAGGAGTATTGTCAATGGTAAATTTTAATTATCGCGTTCTGCGAGTTACTGGCGTATTGTCTTAGCTTGTGACGGCGCTCCTCCTGTAAGATTTCCATCTCGTCTCCCCTTCTCGTAAGCGTAAACGGGAGGGGCCGGGTAGTACTTCTTTGCTTTGAAGTATGTACTTACTAAAGTCACCTGAGTTATAGACGTGTAACCGTTTTGCGTCCGCTAATTTGTGTTTAAACCTGCTGGAAGAGCGCCATGTTCGAACGAGAGTTCGTCGGCTTGCAACTTGTTGTTACGAACAGATTTTAAACCAAAACGACGTCATCCATACGGAGATGTTTCCCTGAGGTAGACTGTCGTGGTACGTAGCGACATTTTGATACAACGGGGCGGCCGTCATGGCGAACGCCACCCCCGCCTGGGCCGGCCACATTTTTATGCGAGGGGGCGGCCGGCAGCGACGCCGACGCCGCGCGGCGCCACGCAGACAGAGACGGAGCGCGCCGGCTGTGATTGGCCGATGGCGGATCCCGTTGCCATGGCTACGCGAGGGGCCGGACCAGCCAAGGAAAGGGGTCCAGCCGGGCTGCGCGCGATCTGTTTGCCGCTCGAGTCGGACGCTTTGTCGATAACGTGGCCGACGCCGCTGCCCCCAGAACGGCGTTGTCTGGCAGCGCCGCAGACACCGGCGAATATTTGCAAGTCTTGTTACGTTCCCTAAACATTGCGCAAACTGCTTTCTTGTGCATAATCACGTCACAAGGTGCAACAGATTCTTGTAAGTTTGAAAAGCAGGATTTAAATGCTGGCCCGACCATCCCGTGTTTATCTTCCACGATTTTTTAAACTGCACTGCAGGTGTTGACAGCTGAAGTTAGAAAGGTAGATTGCATCTTTGTCAGTTTTCTATAGACGTTCAACACTGTACCCATTGCCGGGAAATTATCAAGATACGATCGTACAGAGCCGGCCGGTGTGGTCGAGCGGTTCTAGGCGCTACAGCCTGGAACCGCGCGACCGCTACGGTCGCAGGTTGGAATCCTGCCTCGGGCATGGATGTGTGTGATGTCCTTAGGTTAGTTAGGTTTAAGTAGTTCTAAGTTTTGGGGTCTGATGACCTCAGAAGTTAAGTCCCATAGTGCTCAGAGTCATTTGAACCATTTGATCGTGCAGAGTATCTTCACGCGTTGTAGTCGACGGCAGATGTTGAAGAGAAACGAAACGGGTTGTGGCTCGAGGAAACCTAACAACCCTGTAATGTCCTCAGGAAATATGAATGATTTTTCGGGCACGATCAGCAGTACTACAAGATTGTTGGCCGACGATATCGTTATCTAAGGATGGTATCATTGTTGGACGATCGTAAAGAAATACAGAAAGACTTGGCCAAAGTTTCAACTTGGTTTAATGGATAGATGTCCTTTTTTTATATAAAAAAAGGCAAGGGAGTGCCCGCCACAAATAGAGAGAACCAGATAGTGTATGATTACAAAACATTGGTGAACACCTGATCACCTCACACAATATAAATATTTAGGGGCAATACTATGCGGTGTTCGAAAAATTGACACATTATCAGAATCAGTATTCAGGAAACCGATTTGGATGGAAGGATTCTAGGAAGGTGTTGTGCATCTGTAAAGGAGAAATCGCACACAAGAACCTATTGCGACTAATTCAAGAGTTCTGACGCTAGTGCGACCAATTTTAAGAGTTTCAATTCCAGCGTGTGGAGTCCTTGCCAAATAAGCATGAGAGCATAAACCGAAAAATAATTATTAGAGTTTAGTTGCTAGGATCGTTACAGTTAAAAATAGCAGGTAAGGTACTCAGGGAATTTCAGGGGAATATTGGAAGGGAGTGGATGTTCTTCTCGCGGAATCCTGTTCCATAAATTTAGAGAATCCCTGCTGATTTAGACAAGATATCTGTATGGTGGGTAAAATGACAATTGACTCTAAACAATGAAAAATGTGAAGTCATTAACGTGGGTAAGAGAGTCCGCTGAATTTAGGTTACACGATAAATCACACAAATCTGACTGCCGTAAATTCTACTAAATATGTAGGAATTATAATTACTGGGAATTACAATTACGAATAACTTAAAATAGAACGAACTCATAGATATTGTTGTGGAGGAAGCAAACCAAAGACTTCGATTTATTGGCGAACACTCAAGAAACACAACAGGTGTTCTAAAGAGACTGCCTGCACACTGCGCCTCTCCTTTTTCTGCTAGAGTGCCAGAGTGCTATGTCCAGTATGTGATCTGGCCATCAGATGGGATTGACGGAGGACATTGAAAATGTTCGAAGAAGGGTAGCTCGTTTGTATTACGAGGAAATAGGCCGAGTGAGCGTTAGGGATATGATATGCGAACTGGGGTGGCAGTCATTAAAATACAGGCATATTTGTTGCGGCAGGATCGTCTCAAGAAATTTAAATCACCAATATTCTCCTCAGAGTGTGAAAGTATTTTGTTGGCGCCCACCTACATAGGGCGAGTTTTCTGAGTGGTTTGATGCGGCCCGCCACGAATTCCTCTCCTATACGAACCCTTTTACCTCAGATTAGCAGTTGCATCCTACGTCCTCATTATTTCCTGCATGTACCTGTATCCCAGTCTCTGTATTCCAGTAAAGGTTTTACCCTCTACATGGAAGTTATTCCCTGAGGTCTTAACAGATGCCCTCTCACCCTGCCCCTTCTTATTGTCAGTGTTTTCCGTATATTCCATTCCTCGTAAATTCAGCACAGAACCTCCTCAGTCCTTACAGTATTGGCTCAAATGGCTCTGAGCACTATGGGACTCAACATCTTAGGTCATAAGTCCCCTAGAACTTAGAACTACTTAAACCTAACTAACCTAAGGACATCACACACACCCATGCCCGAGGCAGGATTCGAACCTGCGACCGTAGCAGTCCCGCGGTTCCGGACTGCAGCGCCAGAACCGCTAGACCACCGCGGCCGGCCTTACAGTATTAGTAATGAAATAATAGAAATCAGAGCTCTCACGGAAAGAATTAAGCGTTTGTTTTTCACGCGCGTTCTTCTTGTGTGGAACGGTAGAGAAATAGCTGGAAGATGGTTCGATCAATCCTGTGAGTTGCAGAGGAATCGTGTAGATGTAGAAGAAAGACTGTGGGACCAATCAGCTACCACTGTAGTATTACGTAGAACTTAATTAATAATCCGGAAACTACCGTACGGTGCTTGGCGGAGAGTACCGTGTACCACTATTACTGATTTCCTTTCATGTTCGCGCAGTCCGGAACCGCGCGACTGCTACGGTCGCAGGTTCGAATCCTGCCTCGGGCATGGATGTTTGTGATGTCCTTAGGTTAGTTAGGTGTAAGTACTTCTAAGTTCTAGGGGACTGATGACCTCAGATGTTAAGTCCCATAGTGCTCAGAACCATTTGAACTTTTCATGTTCCACTCGCAAATAGAGCGAAGGAAAAACGAGTGTCTAAAAGTCTCCGTAGGAGCGCTATTTTCTTCCATCTTCATGACCCGTACGGCGGCAGTAGAATCATTCTGCAGTCGGCCTCAAATGCCGGTGCCTTGCGAAAAGAGCACGTCGTCCGTTCAGGGATTATCATTTGAGTTCACAAACCATCTGAGTAATACATGCAGCTGATCGGAACCATTGGTAAGAAGTCTAGCTGAACACCACTGAATCGATTCGGTGTCTCCCTTTAATCCGACCTGATGAGGATCCCAGATAGTCGGACAGTACTCTACTATTATCCTAACTTCCAGTGGTCCGTTTGCCGATCCATTACGGGGTTTTAAACGTCCGGACATGGCGCTACTGTGCACGTTCCCCGTGCGTTGTCTGGTGATGCTGGAGCCGGTGAGCGGGCGGGAGCGGCGCACCTGTGGGGAGCGGCGCGGCGCGGCGCGGGCAGTCGCGTGCCTCGTGCGCTGCCGCCGGCCGCGCGGCCCGCCCGCCCCTCTTGCACCAAACCTTCCGCTTTTGTCCTGCGGCCAGCTCGCCTTATCTATTATTCGGTCTGCGCCGGCAAGTCTCCCTCCACGTTGACACTCATTATTCAATAATCACAGATTCTTTTTTTAAAAAAGAAGTTTCGTTCCGCCCGGGACGATACTTTAATTAGCAGCGTCGTCGTTCCATTATTGAGCAGCGGCGCGTCGTGGCTCTCTTCCTCCCTGATGACCGCGTTGCGTGCGCCCTCGCGTCGCGTCCCGCGTGCCGTATTTAAAACTGGCCGCGCCGCTGCTAGTGCACGGTGCCACTAGGAAGCGAAGCGTCACTGACGTGACTTGACACAACTTCTCATTTCGTAAATCTGTAACAGCTACACTGCTGCCCATTAAAATCGCAACACCGGGGAGCACGAAATTTTGCTTATTGTGCGTACGCAGTAAATTTATGATTCCTTGATGTACGGGATACAAAACTTGGAACGCAGAGCTGCCACCCTTGCCAGCAGCAATTGTTCTGACCCGACTGGGCATCGAGCCGAAGTGGATAGCCTGGGGCAGGTCTACATCATTCCACGCTGCTTCAGCTTTATGAGAGAGTTCACCAGACGGAGTGGCTGGCGAGTGCTTCTGTACTGTAGTCGGAGTCACATGGCGGTCTAGTTTAGGCTTGTTTTGGACATATACGTCACGCATTCTCCGACAGCCAAAGAGCATTCAGTAGTGTTTCCAGCGCTATGTTGTGAATGTCGCAATCAGTGCGAGCATTAAACGTCATCGTAACGAGTTATTTAGTGAATTTTTATTCCATTTGTTGCGGCTGATGGTAGTAGTAAGCGACAAATTCTGCACAAACAAACGAGATACATAATTTGCGGTGCACACGGTTTCTTCAAGCGCAAAGCGAGTGTATGCATTTAGCGCAACTGTCGCGTGGAACCGGCAACAATGCAACACCCGTCCGTATCTCGAGCTCCGGGAACCCCCGGCTCGGACGGCAGTCTCTCGGCAGCCCGTGACCAGATGAGTGCTGTCCAGGGCAGCGGTCCGACATCCACTGCATCGGCGTAGGTGGAACAGCGTGACCTCTTCCGTTTACTTTTACGAAGCTAACGTTACGGAGACCTCAGACACGTGGCAGAGCCAACGGCCATTGCACGCTAGATATGTAACAGCTGTTGGCCATATTAACGGAGGTGCGAACCAAAAGCGACCGCCATGTGTCCCCAGTGGAATCCTCCATCGTCGCGGTAGGTGCTGGGGGGTTTCCGACGATGACGAATGCAGTCTGTTATTGTCTCCTCGTAACCTCCGCATACCCGTACGTCCATCGCAATTCGCCTGAAAAGACGATGTGGTGTCACTGCCGTGTCCAGTCGGCCAGTGTCCCGCGTCGAGGGAAGCCGCGACGACGGCCTCGCTATACTGACGGTCCACTTCGCTGCCAGCGAGCCAATTTCCTGATCTGGGGTACGTGATCTGACTGTACCAACCTGCACGTCTGTCCTCTCGGGCGTTGGTTACGTGGGGTCGTTTAGATCATGCATGGCGTTGGAGGATGGTCCTCCTGGAACCACCTGTTCCATATTCACAGGACTGCCGTGGGGACAACAATACCGTGGAACGGCTAACCAGAGTGTGGATACTCCACGGCTTTGCCGCGTCGAATTCGGACACCTGGTAGACGTTACGCTTATTACACGAGGCGTAACAGGACCCCCCGACAAACAGCCAACATTCAGTGCGACTGCTGAGTAACAAACCGGCTGCAAAATTTTTCCCTGTATACAGAATGTAGATAGCGTTACTGTTAGGGGCCTTGTGTGCCGCTAATAATTTCCACATTCAAGCATGCAGTACACTTAATGCCAGTTCGCCGTTTATTCCGTGCTACCTTCATTGCAATTTTAATCGGCAGCAGTGTATTTGACAGCCTACATACTTCTCAAAACTCTACACGATACCGTTGGCTTTGAAGTTTCACTTCGGGCACTTTCCCTTTGTCTCCTGCAGCAGTCGCCAACTGGAAACCCATATTTTGGGCTAGGTGTGGACCTATAGCAACCCTCCGACACTTGATTTCATTCATAGGGCACTTTGAGAGCCGAAGGCGAGACCTGACATTTGACACAGTCTGGCATGATATTTTACCAGAACTGAAATTCGGATAAAGTGCCAGTAAAATCAGTGTAACCAATCAGGGATCGAGCTCTCCAACAGCTTGGACTATTAATACGAACCTTAACCGATGACGTGGGAAGCCATGAATTTGTCACAGGAATGACATATGAGGTAACTGAGACTGAGAAATACTGAGATAACATTTGAGCCCAGAAAAGACCATCAGGGGACAAACGACGTGACAGTTCAGCTTGTTGCCCACAGTGATAGATTGGCGCCATTAGAAACATACTCCCAATAACGGGAGGAGATAAAAATGACGCGTTTTGTCAACTATGGCGAAAGGAAGCCGACTTGCCCGCACTAAACGATCGCCGACACAAGGAATTCGTGATCCGAGCCTTTGATGAAAGATTTGATAATAGCTTTGCTGTGTTTCAAAGACCGATACTTCATCAAAATTTCAGTTATAATTTGATTTCCAATTGAAACAAAGCTCTCCTGCCACGTCTGTACCTGCATACTAAATGCGTGTAAACGGTTGATCTTTAACCTTGCTGCACTGTGATATGTGTGTGAGCGTGCAATGAAAATTGGTTTCTTGTGCCTGTTGCTGTCGATATAAGCAGGTTAGCTGGTGAGTTGATGATCGAAATCGTAGCGACGTATTGGGTATAATAATGAAGCGCACGTAAATTTGAATTATTTGTCTATTTCATATCGGAGTCATCGTAATAAACCAATATACCTATTAAGTTTCAAAAGTGCACTATGACTGTAAGTTGACACATGAAACTGAAATTCCTGCTCGTTTACTTCGGGACCAATAAGCTGAGTTAATGCCGCTTTCATTTCTAATTTATTAATCCTAGGTTTCTTGTGACTTGTCCAAGTCTGTGGAACCTAATTCTAGTTTTATTTCAGCATCGCTCTGAAAAGTACACGATTAATTCGCCGGATATCACATTTTCATCAAATGTCACTTCCGTTTGGGGAGAGCTATATCTAACACGAAGTAATTCCAGAGTTTAAATCACAATTTTCCCATGTTATAGTCAATTTTTGAAAGTGTATATGTCGATGAAGGACCCTAGTCCAGAAAAAATGTAACGTTGTGCGTTATCACTGGGATTCTCGCAAAATTGGGTTGCACAGTTTTTGTTGAAAACTCTTTGGACGCACGAAATAGCGAACTAGCCCTTTACTTCCCAGGCTGTGCTGACATCGCTGAACTTCTTCAGCGTGTTCCGCGGAGATTTATCCTTGTCTGCCTTTCGAAATAAGTAAGGCAGCACGGAATGGGAAGTTGGGCGAATGAGTGTAGAGAGGTGAAGCCGTGTCCGGGGAAACCCGAGTAGAAAATGTGGAAAGTGACGGCGGAAGAAGCGCGGTCGGTGGCGGAGTGCGTGGCGCGGGGTTCGGAAGCGCGGCATGGGCCGGAGCAGACGAGACGCGACGGGACGGGACCAGGCCGGGATCGATACGGGCGCGATCTGGCTGCGTCTGCGGCCGGCCGCTGCCCGCCGCCTCAGCCTCGGCGCCAGAAACCGGAGGAGGAACAGCAAGTGTGTGCTGTGCCGTGTGATGGATATTATTTGAGATGGTGCTGAAAATGCCCTCCGTTTACATTAAATGCGCAACTGGCACCTGCGTGCTGATCTACACTCGTGCTCATAAGTTAAGGATAATGCTGATACATGGTGAAACAACGCTCTGGTGGGCGGTTTGCGGGTTTAAATCACCTCGGGGTATGGCCATGCGTTGCATTTGACCTGCGGTCGTCGCACGGTGGCGCTGGCAGCAGTCCACATATGCAGAGGTATGTTGGTTCATGTCAGAGTACGGCGCAGCGAGTAAGTGTGCAGATGTGCTAATGGTGACTGTGTGTTGAAAATTGCTCAAAGAACACATATTGATGACGTTATGAGCTGTAGAGTACTAGGGCGACTGGAGGCTGGTCAAACACAGCAGGTCGTAGCACGGGCCCTCCGTGTGCCACAAAGTGTGATCTCAAGTTTATGGCAGCGATTCCAGCAGACAGGAAACGTGACCAGGCGCTACAGTACGGGACGTCCACAGTGTACAACACCAAAAAAAAAAAAAAAAAATGGTTCAAATGGCTCTGAGCACTATGGGACTTAACATCTGAGGTCATCAGTCCCCTATAACTTAGAACTACTTAAACCTAACTAAACTAAGGACATCACACACATCCATGCCCGAGGCAGGATTCGAACCTGCGACCGTAGCGGTCGCACGGTTCCAGACTGATGCGCCTAGAACCGCCCGGCCACACCGGCCGGCGTACAACACCACAAGAAGACCGATATCTCACCATCAGTGCCCGCAGACGGCCACGCTGTACTGCAGGTAGCCTTGCTCGGGACCTTACCGCAGCCACTGGAACAGTTGTCTCCAGACACACGGTCTATGGACGACTGAACAGACATGGTTTATTCGCCCACAGACCTGCAAGGTGCATTCTACTGACCCCTGGTCACAGGAGAGCCCGTAAATAACACAGTACATGGTCATTGGAACAGTGGTCCCAGGTTATGTTCACGGACGAGTCCAGGTATAGTCGGAACAGTGATTCTCGCCGGATTTTCATCTGGCGTGAACCAGGAACCAGATACCAACCTCTTAATGTCCTCCTGTATGGAGGTCATAGTTTGATGGAGTGGGGTGGGATTATGATTGGTGCACGTACACCCCCGCATGTCTTTGACAGAGGAACTGTAACACAGATGTGTCGGGACGTCATTTTGCACCTTTTCAGGGGTGCAGTGGGTCCAACCTTCCTCCTGATGGATGAAACAGAAGATATCAGGTGAATGGAGTTGCTTGCCTGTTCTCCAGACCTAAACCCCATTGAGCACGTTGGGATACTCTCGGTCGGCGTATCGCTGTGCACGTCTTGAAACCCCTACGACACTTTAGGAGCTCCGACAGGCATTAGTGCAAGAATGGCAGGCGATACCTCAGCAGCTGCTCGACTACCTGATCCAGAGTATGCTAACCCGTTGTGCGGCCTGTGTACGTGTGCATGGTGATCATATCCCATATTGATGTCGGGGTACATGCGCAGGAAACGGTGGCGTTTTGACACGTGTTTCGGGAAGGTTTTCTCAACTATCACCAATACCGTGGACTTACAGATCTGTGTTGTGTGTGTTCCCTATGTGCCTATGCTATTAGCGCCAGTTGTGTGGCACCACATTCTGCAATTATCCGCCGGCCGGAGTGGCCGTGCGGTTCTAGGCGCTACAGTCTGGAGCCGAGCGACCGCTACGGTCGCAGGTTCGAATCCTGCCTCGGACATGGAAGTGCGTGATGTCCTTAGTTAGGTTTAATTAGTTCTAAGTTCTAGGCGACTGATGACCTCAGAAGCTAAGTCGCATAGTGCTCAGAGCCATTTGAACCTTTTTGCAATTATCCTTAATTTATGAGCATGAGTGTACATTATTTAACGGCTAAAGTAGTCACCCAATCGCAGTTGCAGCTTTCAGGGGGCAACGACAATTTGATTTTCAGTACCGACTTCATATGATTGTTGAGCAAATTTAAAAAACTGTCGTGATCCAGTCATTAAGAGTATAATCTTCTGTCTATTACACTATCAGCTGCGGTTTTGTAGCTTCACCCGTAAATGCTTTACGTGCTTAATGTGTAATGTTTAATATATTAACTGATTTGGAAAGGAATCAGGTATGAGAAGCTATTTTATACACGGGTGTTCTGTTCATTAAACAGTCGAGGGGGGGGGGGGGGGAGTTACGTGTGATTGTGTAACACGCTCAAAACAATAATGGCAGGAGTTTCAGACTAACAGGCAGCCAGTGCTTCTGGAGTGCCTATCGATGTCTATTGTACACCAAAAACTTCGTCCCCCCCCCCCCACACCCACACACAAACACACAGAAAAATCCATGGGGGGGGGGGGCACCAACATCTCTTGAGACAGTATTAATCATATGGCAGTTTCAACACTATCTCTGAACAACACCAGCGTCAAAAGTTTCGTGGGCCTCTAGCAGAGAAACGGTGCACCTGTGACATTTTCTCACATAAAAATTACTTATTTTTATCTGCTCTCAGCACACTTAAATTTTTTATGCGAATTTTTTTTACACTCTCTATATACACTCCTGGAAATGGAAAAAAGAACACATTGACACCGGTGTGTCAGACCCACCATACTTGCTCCGGACACTGCGAGAGGGCTGTACAAGCAATGTTCACACGCACGGCACAGCGGACACACCAGGAACCGCGGTGTTGGCCGTCGAATGGCGCTAGCTGCGTAGCATTTGTGCACCGCCGCCGTCAGTGTCAGCCAGTTTGCCGTGGCATACGGAGCTCCATCGCAGTCTTTAACACTGGTAGCATGCCGCGACAGCGTGGACGTGAACCGTATGTGCAGTTGACGGACTTTGAGCGAGGGCGTATAGTGGGCTTGCGGTAGGCCGGGTGGACGTACCGCCGAATTGCTCAACACGTGGGGCGTGAGGTCTCCACAGTACATCGATGTTGTCGCCAGTGGTCGGCGGAAGGTGCACGTGCCCGTCGACCTGGGACCGGACCGCAGCGACGCACGGATGCACGCCAAGACCGTAGGATTCTACGCAGTGCCGTAGGGGACCGCACCGCCACTTCCCAGCAAATTAGGGACACTGTTGCTCCTGGGGTATCGGCGAGGACCATTCGCAACCGTCTCCATGAAGCTGGGCTACGGTCCCGCACACCGTTAGGCCGTCTTCCGCTCACGCCCCAACATCGTGCAGCCCGCCTCCAGTGGTGTCGCGACAGGCGTGAATGGAGGGACGAATGGAGACGTGTCGTCTTCAGCGATGAGAGTCGCTTCTGCCTTGGTGCCAATGATGGTCGTATGCGTGTTTGGCGCCGTGCAGGTGAGCGCCACAATCAGGACTGCATACGACCGAGGCACACAGGGCCAACATCCGGCATCATGGTGTGAGGAGCGATCTCCTACACTGGCCGTACACCACTGGTGATCGTCGAGGAGACACTGAATAGTGCACGGTACATCCAAACCGTCATCGAACCCATCGTTCTACCATTCCTAGACCGGCAAGGGAACTTGCTGTTCCAACAGGACAATGCACGTCCGCATGTATCCCGTGCCACCCAACGTGCTCTAGAAGGTGTAAGTCAACTACCCTGGCCAGCAAGATCTCCGGATCTGTCCCCCATTGAGCATGTTTGGGATTGGATGAAGCGTCGTCTCACGCGGTCTGCACGTCCAGCACGAACGCTGGTCCAACTGAGGCGCCAGGTGGAAATGGCATGGCAAGTCTCCATGGGAGAATAGCAGCCTGCATTGCTGCGAAAGGTGGATATACACTGTACTAGTGCCGACATTGTGCATGCTCTGTTGCCTGTGTCTATGTGCCTGTGGTTCTGTCAGTGTGATCATGTGATGTATCTGACCCCAGGAATGTGTCAATAAAGTTTTCCCTTCCTGGGACAATGAATTCACGGTGTTCTTATTTCAATTTCCAGGAGTGTAACATCTAAAGACAAAGTGTTATAAAATTTTATTTCCCTAATTTAAGCACTAATGAAGTCTTCGCGCCTTGGTTTTTGATCGACTGTATGAGCAATATAATCGACATTGGTCAAGACATTAAAACTACCAGGCCATCATTTAATATTTTAATCATCCAAGTATCATTTCACGATGGTAAATGAATTGTCACGGTTATATAACGAAAGTCAATAACTCGGAATACAGATGTACATAAATTACATAAATATGCTTTTTGAGGATAGGACAGGTGGTTTCATAAATTTTTTGGACATCTACGCACTTAGGCTGCGTACTTACTGGTACTCTGAGTGACCACGTGTGTTCACCGAGTACTCAGGGCAGCGTAACTACTGTTCCAGATTTTTACCATCGCTCGAAATAGGAACAAGCAGCAGCGACAGTTAACTACCACTGCAGGCGTTGTCTGGGGATTCGTCATAAATTACTACGACTCACGTCAAAAAGTAAAATCGCTCTCCATAGTTCTGTTGTGCGTAGTAAAACATCGCGACACTTCGGTCAGTCAGTGGCGGAAGACTGAAATATTATGCTGCGACATTCGGTAAAGGCTGAACTCAAAATTGGTGAAAGTGACATAAAAGAGTGTCGTAAAACACCGCTAAGTGAGCAAGATTTCCACCAACGTCATTTCAGACGAATAGCTGTCAGACTTGGGAGTCTGCTGGGTGTCCGGTTGTTCAGTACAGTGGCCTACGTCGTTTAGTGCGAGGGTGCAACAGCATTGATTTTCATTGTTGACTTGGCAAAGCAAATAATTTCTGTCGGTAATATTGTGACCCAAGATCGTTAATAATACACAGCGGAAGGTAACGTATAATAAAACTCTTGTGCCAATTTGTAAATTCTGTTTTAAAATAATAGAATTACGCTGAATGTATTCTTCAAACGTTCGAAAATATACACATTTTATGTCACTCATCTATTATTTCCAGTGCTTCAGAAATGCTGCACAATCAGCCGCATATAATCGTTATTATATTGAATTGAAAACTAATTTTTCCCTGAAGAATTGACAGGGCGTCTGCAGGTCTCCTGACAGCACGGGGTCCGCACCAAGTGCTACGTGGATAAATCGCTTCTGACTGCAGCGCTCGTGAAAGGATGTCTCCAGTGAATGAACCCAGTATGCGGGACAAATATCTACTACGAATGTCTCAAGGAAAATTTCTTTGTACAATCGCCAATCCCAAGTACTTTACCATTTAAAAAAATCGGCTTAAATCAGTGGACCCCGTCAGCCTCCAGAGGCGTTTCTTCACGCTCTGCCGCCGGGTTTGCGCAGTCTCTCTCTCTGTCGTCTCCTGCACGCGCACACACACACACACACACACACACACACACACACACACAGGAGTCTTTTATCCAGACGAAACTGCCATTTGAGGGTAGCCTGGTAATCTGTTAAATCACAAGGGGCAAAGCCAGGATTATGGAGAGCCTCTCGAGCATTCTGAAATCAGTTGGATTTAATATGGGCTGTAACGATCTCAGCAGCGTATCTCTCAATAATGAGGTTCGAAAATTTCGAGCTCCAGTGTCCTTGAGTGCAATATGGTAGCCACACGGGCTAAAACTTCCTTAGTTTTATGTGGCTATTTACAAGGCTGCGAAATACAGTTGTAGACAGTCCCAAGGACCCTTTCTTGGCTGTTGTTCAACCCAGCGGTCTTCCGCCACTAGTCTCCCCTACCTCAACAGGTTC
The DNA here is from genome assembly GCF_023898315.1 of Schistocerca nitens. Classification (NCBI taxonomy): domain Eukaryota; kingdom Metazoa; phylum Arthropoda; class Insecta; order Orthoptera; family Acrididae; genus Schistocerca; species Schistocerca nitens. The sequence continues at coordinate 294,740,437 of NC_064615.1, read as the reverse complement.
ATCTTCGAGCGATGGAGGACGGCGGCCCGACAGGAAACCCTAGACGAGGCTGAAGTGATCCTCTAAAGTAGCTGCTTATGGGACGTTATCAGATGCTACTTCACTTCGTGTCACTGCTACACAGAAACAGGTCCGCAAACGTGCTGGCTTTCCTTCGTCCCACACCTTGATGTACACTCGTTAACATCTGCACGAAAACCGATAGGCAGAGCAAAGGATAACTAAAACCATCTCATTCTGAACGCACTGGCCGAGTGTCTACATCATACACAGAGGTGACAGAAGTCGTGGGATATCGTTTCGGACCTCCTTTTTCCCGGCATAGTACAGCAACTCGACGTGGCATAGACTCAACAAGTCGTTGGAAGTCTCCTGAAGAAATATTGAGCCATGCTGCCCCTATAGCTGTCCAAAATTGCGAAAGTGTTGCTCTAGCAGGATTTTGTGCACCAACTGACCTCTCGATTAGGTTACGTAAATGTTCGGTAGGATTCATGTCGGATGATCTGGGTCGAATAAGAGCTCAAGAAGTCATCGGAAACGCTCGAGGGAGAGTCCTCAGCAGCATCTGCTGCTCTTTCTTTCCTTACGAGATACCGTCGATTCGCGCAGTCGTTATTGCAAAAGATGTCACCAAAGGCAATCGCTTCGTTAGCGGCACGGCGCCATGGCCAAATCATTCGCTCGAACTGTTAAGAATATTCTTCAAACCATTCCCGAACAATAGTGGTCCAGTGTTGCGCATTGTCATCCATAAAAAAATCCATCGTTGTTTGAGAACACGAAGTTCATGAATGGTTGCAGATGGTGTCCGAGTAGCCGAACATAACTACGAGGGCTATTCCGAAAGTAAGGTCCGATCGGTCACGAAATGGAAACGACTATGAAAATCCGATAAAGCTTTGCACAGATGTGTTGGGTAGTGTCTCTAGTATAACCCCAGTTAGCATCACGTCGCTCTTCTCATTTCTGAGCTCGCAGTGAGTGCGTAAAGATGTCTAGAAAATAGTGTCTGCCGCCAAGTACGGGGGCCTGGTGAGAAATTTCCCCTGAAGCTATGCAGCTAACATTACATAACTGTCGTGCTGTTTCGTCTTCAAGACAATTCTCAGCCGCATTCTGCAGGGGCAATGAAGATGCTCCTGCATCGTTTTCAAATGGAAATGTGAGAGTACCCACAATACAGCCCGTAATTGTCTCCCTCTGAGTTTCAGCTCTGGTCACATGAACCGCTGGTTATGAAGACAACATTTCGGCACAAGACAACGAGCCGTAGGCCAGCGTAGAGAATTGGCGGAGAGCACTGGCGGCTGCCTTCTATAGCGAGGGTATGGGAAAGTTGGTACAACGCTACGATACACGTCTAAGTCGGGTCGGCGACTATGGAGATAAGTAGCTGCAAGGTGTATCTAACTGTTGCAAATAAAACATTTTTGATTTTTACCGTGGTTTCCATTTCGCGACCTATCGGACCTTACTTTCGGAATAGCCCTCGTATTTAGTCAGTGACCGGTTCAGCTGACTAAGCATTCCACGTAAACACAGCCCCCACCATTAAGGAGGCACCACCAGCTTGCACAGTGCCGTGTTCACTAGCATCGGGGGTCTGCCTCACTCTTTAATGCTATCCTCAGCCTTTACCCTCTGAAAACTTTTTTCTAGTCGTCTAGGGTCCAACCGACATAGCCACGAGAACAGGTGAGGCGCTGCAGGCGATGTCGAGCACTCGCGTCGGTCGTATGCTGGCATAGACCATGAAAGCAAAATTTCGCCGCACTATTCGTCGTACGTCTCACATTGATTTCTGCGGTTATTTCACGCAGTGTTGCTTGTCTGTTAGCACTGACAAGTGTGCCACTGCTCCCAGTCGTAAGTGAAGATCGCCGACCACTGCGTTGTCCGTGCTATTCTCGGCACACTCTTGATGACACCGTGGATCTCGGAATATTGGATTCCCTACCGATTTCAGAAGTGCATCTAGCTCCAACTACCATTCAAAGCCTTGAGGCCATTATCACGTCGGAAACCTTTTCACATGAATCACCTGAGTACAAACGAGAGTTTCGCCCATGCACTGCCTTTTTTATACCTTGTGTACACGAATACTACCACCATCTGTATGTACGCTTATCGCTATTCCAAGACTTTTATCACCTCAGAATATGATCGAATTCGCAAGTGCTTGACGGGTTCTCAAAAATTTCAGTTTATTTCATTCTTGTGATACAGTGTTTAATTTTGTCTTCGTCTCGGGGATTACCATACTGCTTACAGTCCACATTTATCATATTAATACTCTGTATTTGTATAACGCCTCGTACCATCATTGCCTTGAGATGCAGATCTTCGGTTTAATTCATGCAGTAACAAAAAATTGCACCTTGTTGACAAATTTACGAATGAATACGTATCTGTAGTGATTTCCCGGAAGTATAATTCCTCAAAGTTTATTTCGGTAACTTGCCGCCCCTTTACGGTTAGAAATTAAGTATACTGCTACTCAAGAATTCATTTTATATATCACTAGTACATTTTTCATGAGCAAACATTATTCTTTGCAAAAAACTAAAGTATTCTGTTCATTTTACTGTAAGATAAAAAAAGGGACAACTTCAACATTATTGCGTTCTTGTTACACTTAAGAAGTAGGAAATTCCTACTTTGTGTTGCAATTTTCAGTTTGTTCCGTGCAACTTTTTCAAGTCGTTGGGCATTTGTGTGTTAAGATCATTTTTCGAGTGCTTATTTCTGTGTAAATGAGCGGCTGCGGTACAGTTCATTGTGGGCCTCTGCTCAACAGGATGAGGAAGTCGTGAAATAAACAAAGGAAAGTGGTTTTTTCCCTACTCCACAATTCCCCGGTTACATTCGAAATATATAAATAGTTTCTGCAACTTAGGAGAGTCGAGTCAACTGAACGACTTATCTATAAACAATAGTAAGAGACAAATAGTTTTGAGAAATTGCGCATAAAGATTTAGTAAAATACAGGTTGTACATAAAGTCCGGGATCACTTTCAATTATTTATTGCACAAGAACTAAACATCTAAACATTGTACAGATGTCATACATATTGTATTTTGAAGAGGAACTCTGAAAAGGTGTTTTTTTACAAACATTGTATAGGTGAACCAAGAGTGTCCTGGCAGACGTCGAATTCTTTCCTTACCCGTCCCAGCATGGCATCGTCAACTGTGGCAATAGCTTCCCGTATTCTCTCCCGGACCTCTGCTTCATCACGTGGTGGAGGCGGTACATACACCAGATCTTAAAATGTGTCCCCACAGAAAAAAGCGACACGGAGTGAGATCTGGCGATCGGAGAGTACATTTCATAAAACAGCTGTCCCCTTCTGTAGTACGGCCGATCCACCAATGCGGCAGCTCCGTGTTCAGGTATCCACGAACTTCACGATGAAAATGGAGTTGAGCCCCATCCTGCTGAAAGATGAACGGAGAGCCCTATAGTGTGAAAAGTGGCTTCATCACTAAAAACTAAGTGATCAACAATGCCATCCCCATCTTCATTCAATTGTTGCAACTGCGAACAAAACTCAAAACGCTTGCCTTTGTCGTCGTCACTGAGCTTGTGCACTAGCTCCAATTTGAATGGTTTCATAGACAGCTTCTGTCGCAGGACTTTCCATACTGTCATTGGACCCATTTCGAGTTCACGGTATGCATGGCGCACCGATTTATTTGGACTCCTTAAAAGAATGCCTCTCGTTCGCGCTCCACGTTCACTTCACTTACACTGGGACGTCCGCATCTTTTGCCTGGCACAAGCAACCCGCCGTAACGAATTTGTTGTGCCAGTGGTAAATGGCCTTCCTCGTTGGTGGCTTCTTACTATACTTTGTTCTAAACATCCGTTGAACAGCTGTAGCACACTTGTTTTTGTCGAACTCCAACACACACAAAGCTCGCTCCGCACCTGACCTCGCCATGTTTGTGACTAGCGCTGAGTATCGGCATATTACCAAAGTACGCTGTGGCGGTAAACATGAAAAAAAATCTTTCACGGTTACTCTTCAAAATGACATGTATGATATATGTACAATGTTTGGTTCTTGTGCAATAAATAATTGAAAGTGTTACCGGACTTTATGTACACCCTTTATAAGAGGCAATGTGATTTTTTTTTTTTTTAAATTGAGATAAGTCGTTGTTTTCAAATGTATCTACGATAACGAGATATTTTTAAAATGGTTAATTCTCCTCAAAATTTTGTTCGCCAAAAGTCGTCAGTGGGTATAGTTTGTATTGTTGTCTTGGGGGAAGAGACCAAACAGCGAGGTCATCGGTCTCATTGGATTAGGGAAGGATGGGAAAGGTAGTCGGCCGTGCCCTTTCAAAGGAACCATCCCAGCATTGGCCTGGAGCGATTTAGGGAAATCACGGAAAACCTAAATCAGGATGGCCGGACGCGGGATTGAACCGTCTTCCTCCCGAATGCGAGTCCAGTGTGCGTCAGTGGGTACTTAACATTGTTTACTTCCAAACTGTTTACTTGCCACTGTTTACTTCGTGGGCGAATTAACGAAAAAGCACTGCAAACCCCCTCGAAAATACAACTTTAAAAGGTTCTAAGATGTGCATTAACAATTTTTGCAATAATATAGTATAACAACCTCAAAAATTAATCTGTGATTCAGCATAATATAAAATCAGTTTTAGCAAACACCGTAAACGAATGACCGTTAACCTTTCTGCCAACACCCTCTCGCGTTAATTCATGTCAACAATGGTAAGGTAAGCTACATTGTTCACTCGCTCAAATAAATATTCGCATTTACCTGATTAACAAAATAATTTGAAGCGCATTTGCGTTCAGGAACATATTCAGGATCTTTATCGTAGTGGAGTTATCCAGGTTATCCTCCTATTCGTACAAATCGTCCTTGTGAAGGTTTCTGCTGGCACGAAGACCGCACGCTTTACTACTGCTGATTTTTTTAAACTCATACCACAGTTTACATGCACACCCAATGATAAAAGTTCCCGTCAGCAAGATCTGAAATTAAGAGATAAGAGTTTATATCACTCGGATTGTCGCGGATCTATCAATTGATAGAAATTAAGCTCACCGCTAACCATAAACGTAGTTATTGCATGTTTTTTTCCAATAAAGGAAAAAAAAAATGCAATAACTATGTTTATCGTTGACTGCCCCACACCATTGCTTACGGCCAAGGTCTTACATTGTAAGAGTCGAGTCAAGACTGAATTCGTAACAACTCGATAAATTTATAAGCCGGGTACGACACTTCTTCCTTTCAAATATGCACAGAATTTTTGTACAGATCTACGTTGGCCGGCGGAAGCATCCAGTTTTTTAAATTGATGAACTATTTGTTTCTGTTTGGTGCAGAGCGTGCAACTTCACATGTTTACAATGTTTTTTTTTTATGGTATCGTACGCGCTTATTCGCACTAGCAAATCGTCAGTTACACACATTGGAATGAATGAATGAATGAACAATCCCTTCCAGCAAGTTTAATGTTCAATCACTGAAGGGATGATGGTGCCGGCGAATTACGCTTGAGCTGTATGAGTGTGGTTTATTTAGAAAATTACAAGAGTTTTCGTGCGTTAAATATTCATAATCACGTACGTGATTGTATTTTAGATGTTCAATAAGAACTTTGCAAATTGGTACCGGCAGAGACATCTACTTCCAGCTCGTGATACTAACGCGCGCAGTTGATGAAGTGTGCGGCAGATGGTAGCATTAAGCAGCTGACGCCCTTTGTGCGCCGGCGCACACGGCTTAATCGATAACACAGCGCTGATTTTTTCCCTTCGTTAATTAAACTTGTTTCGTGCCGCTGAATTGCTGCTTCCTTCAGCCAATAAACGTATGGTTTATTCGTGAAATTATTTTTGTTGCCTGTTATTGGTAGTGTGTGTCGTTCTCGATGTAGTTCTCGATAATGTACATTAAAGGAAATAAAAATACGCGTAGCAGTTATTGACCAGACACTAATGTTCTCATCCGATTGTTAATGTAGTCGATTTAACGCCAGTCGACTACGATGCCGTATTTACTGGATTATGACACACCGGATCGTACACCGTTCATTGCATTCAAGGCGTATTTGTTACGAATGGAAACGAGAACTGCTATGCATAATACTGATAATTTCATACGTTTACAAGCCTCTTGTGAAGTAACAACAGACCGTCGATTCAAGTTTATTATCGATAAATCGAGATGATAGCATTAATTGTAATCGGGAAGGCGTCGCGACGCTGTGGTTTCGTTGTTCGTGCTATGTTAAATGCGTTACTCGCAAATTTTAAACCGCGTTGTGCATATGGTGCAACGACACAGTAATCAGAATGATGATTTATAAATAAACAAGCTTTTGTCACACCCCTCATTTTAAATCTACCAATGATGTGTGTACAGTGTAATAGGTATATACGACAGTGGAAACAAAAATTGCTTTCAACGCGCGCTCAGTGTTTTTAACTTCTGCGGCAGTGAAAGTGTCGTCCTTCATCATCATGAAAAATGCACGTTTTCCATAACTGATAACGGAAACGACAATCTACCATCGACAGAAATTTGTTAAGAATAATGTTATTTTAGCATGCAGCTAAGTAAAATCCATACGATGGATACAGATTCTTGGTGCGAGCCTCTCAATCTCGTCAAAAAGAAGACCAAACCAGTGGCAATTGTTGCGCCTTCGTCTGTCATTGACAAGAGTGTAGACAAACTCAGGTTTGCGGAATCTTTTAATTCGAACATCAAGACAGGTGAAAATAAAAGCTTTGAACAACTGTTTTCCGTTAACGACGAAGAAATAAAAAGGCAAGGTATCGAAAACGAAAGCGATGATCAATTGCGAGAGGCAAATTTCAAAAAACAATTTCCTCCTCTTAACGCGGTTAGAAATTTTGCTGTGGGCAACGATGGGAGCAACAACCAGAAACACTCATACGATAGTTTATTGTTTAAACACACGCAGAATAAAGATGTTATTGGCACAGAAGCAACTGGGAATGCTGACAAAGGACACTATAGTGACGAGCCCAATAAAAGTGAGAAAGACAGTGATGTCTCTAGTGTATCAACAGATGACAAACAGTTTGTTCCTAAAACATTTTCAGACCCTTCTAATTTATATTCCGTGATTCATGACCTAGCTGCTAGTGACAACAAATTTCTTTCCGCATTGTACATGAGCAGGCTCATTGCAAGTGCAGCTCCATCTCTTCCAACACTTCCAATTCCACTTAGTTATCATGCCCCGAATTATTTTACAGCCCCAAATTATGAGATGCCAGTTTCACCTATGACAGAACCAAGCAATGCAACTTCGAGTATGCTTCTTAGTAACTTCCTGTCTTTTGCAGATGTTCGTTCTCAGTTGTGGCAAATGCCCCCTAATTGGCAGGATATTTCAAAGATATGCCCACCTGCTTCTCCAAATGTAGTACCAAGCACTCCCCCAGTAGAAACACAAACCACTATCTGTAACACACCTGAAGTTCCTCCTTCATCACCCATTGCCAGTTTACCTAGATCCCCTAGTAAAAAGTCAAGAACAAGCAAAAAAGGGTAATTTTGTGTGGTAAATTTATTTATTTTTCTGTAATGATTCTGTTTGTTATTTAATATTTTTGTAAAACTCAATTTTCATTATAGGTCAACTGCACTGGATCAGAAAAACTCCACCTCTTCGACAACAGAGGGCACAAAAGCACAGGATTCAGCACAGACAAGCAACAACCAGGGTACGTTTCTCTTGCATGTTAATCACCTTTAGTTAGAAATTTGCAACTGTTTATAAAAAACTAATCATCTTCTGTCAAGATTTATTTGTGATGTTAAAGAGTGAGGAAGTGAAAAGGTAATGTTCATTTGTAATGATTCAGTAAGAGTTCCTCTCTATGGGCATCATAAACATTTCACGAATATATGCTTGTAGCGTACCTATGCTTTTAGTTTAAGGGGAAAAGATGACATATTTCATTATAATACATTATCTTTGATTGTAGGTTAAGACCTTTAGACTTCTAATAAGCTTTACATGGGAAAGATGGGGTTCTTTTTCTCAGTGTCCAGTTCGCGATAACCTTGCTGAGCTTTTTCTTTGTATTATTTGTTGACAGATAAGAAGAAGCCACACATTAAAAAACCCCTGAATGCTTTCATGCTGTACATGAAGGAGATGAGAGCAAAGGTTGTTGCTGAATGTACTCTGAAAGAAAGTGCTGCCATTAACCAAATTCTTGGTCGAAGGGTAAGTTATTTGCAAAGTTTTGTGTATATATATGTATACGACATGTATGTCTCGTTGTATTGCATGTAATGCTAAATTAGTATCCTTATAAAATATGTTGTGTGGGATTTTAGACAAAGAAGTACATACTCGTGACTGGAAGAAAATGATAGGCACTGCGTGTTGCTTCATTCCATATTTTGTTGAAGTGTTTATGGTTTTGAAATTGAGAATTATCTTGGGTTTGTGTAATTTTACTGAAGCAGGTACAACTTTACCTTTTCATGATTACTTACTACCAATACTACAGGACATGCAGAATTGTTCTTTCTGTTGTAATGAAATCACAGACTGCTCAGTTTTGCCATTACAAGCTGTGATAGAGATTATGGATAAAGCATACAATTTTCCAAAAATGTGATTGCAGCAATTTTAGATCTAAGAATTATAAATGATTTACTACCCATACAATATTTACCACCCATACAATAAGAATTCTGCTTCGTTGTCCAACTTTGTCTTGTGTGACTAAAAACTATTTACATATTTTCAGTGATTGCCCTTTGTGTAGTTAACATGAATGATTTTGTGGTTGCTACATTAAATTTACTTCTTTTTTATCATTATTGATGCATAACTTGTTCTCTATGCAATGTATATTCAGATCCATATCAGATGGTAAATTTAAGAAAAAAAGTAAACGCCTCAGCTTATGAACTTCAGAGGAACTGATTACCCTCTGATTTCCACTTCACATATATCAATTCTCAAACAGTGCCACCAGGCTGTTTTCAGAGTTTTGGTGAAATATCATCAAACAAATATTTAGCAGTTGAGCTGGAACATTCTACATCAGTTTTAGTGCTTTGAGTTTTGTTGTGCTACTATGTCTGCTTACAGCAGCACTGAGCATTAATTGAGAAGACCAAGTGTGTGCTGCTACAGCATCGATGATGTATACTATTAACACCTTGTAGTCATTTGCAGTACTATTAAACATGTAGGAAAAATTGTTTGTACATTATGCCTAATAAAGAAGTCAGAAGAGAAAGTTCCTGACCTTGTTAAGTAGGTTCTGTGAATGAATTGCTCATTTAGATAAAAAGATTTAAAATGACTGTAATTCACACCTGCACTTTTGCATCAGGAAGTGGTCTCTAACAAATAATAATGAAATGCTTTGTAACAGCACTGAGGGCACTATTGTAGTTCCGTTCTTGTATTCTTGCCTGAAGAGACAGCTGAAGTAGATTTTTATTTCCCTTTCTGAACAACTGGAATAGTGTACCAAGCATTATTATTCTGTCTATAATGTGTACACATCCTATACCACATTCAGGTTGGAAACAAGCTACACTGCCACTTACCAGTTCTTGACATTATTCTAACTTACAGCCAGATGATGAATGCCTTGGATTTGTGCAAAACAGTGTCTATCAAAAGCACAGAGGGAATTGTTAAGTGAAAGTAGTGACGGAAATATGGTTATCATGGACTCAGTGTACTGTGGTAAATTCCCCCAGTATCTGGAGTGATACGTACATTTTGGTTCTAAAGTTGGGTCTGAGATTACAGTTATATAGAATATAGTTATTATGTTATACCTCAATAGTTGTGCAGTGTTATTTTTGTGTGAACTACCATAAAATTTATAAGTTGCTTAACAGTTATGAAGCAGATCATAGTAGAAAAACACTGCAATGGGGAGAAAGAGAGAAAGAGTCTGTGTGTGTACTTTTTTGGTAAATTGACTACAGTATGTCAAGTCTTGAAAACAGATCAATGCATATTGTATTTTACTATTATTCTGAATCAGTAACATGTACATTTGTTTCCTTACTTTGCTCATACTCTTCAGATGTTTAATGATCTTAAATTATTGTAGAAATGTATATATGAATTATAAACCTCCAGGTACAATTTCCAGATTTAAATTAAAAAAAAAGTGAGTTAATCATAATGTGACTGACTGGGTTGGAAATTATAACCAGGAAATAAAATTTTGGTACGAGGATGTTACAGTAAACACTATGTCAAAGAAAATCCCAGAAATAATAGGTTTGATGAGTTTCCTCACTTTTGTGATTTCAAAAATGAAAGGCACAGATAGTTACTACAAAGCAGTTAGACATAGGCTGATGGTTATTTGTGGCCTGTTGGTTGTAGTGGCACTCATTATCACGCGAAGAGCAAGCAAAATACTATGAGAAGGCGCGGCAGGAACGCCAGCTTCACATGCAGCTTTATCCCGGCTGGAGTGCCAGGGATAATTACGGATACGGCGCAAAGAAGAAGAAGAGAAAGAAAGAACGCTCCGCTGACCCAGGAGGTACCCTTTCCAGTAGTGCTAGAGCAGCAGTACAACAGGGTAGTGTGCGCGTGCCCGTGCCCTGAGCCTCCTCTTAACAGGATAGACATTCTGGCCCTGTAAATAGTTCCCTGCCCATGACATAGGAAAGTGTAATTACTACTGAATTATTTTTGCAGAGCAGAATAGGTTAAAATAGAAAGAAACAGTGATTTCTAACACTCAGTTCTGGAAGTGATTGCCTTGTGTCTCAGGAAAATACTCATATTGGAAATTTATATGCTGGGCTGTTCGTCTAATACAGCGTTGGAATGGAAGTTAGGAATCCCACAAAATTAAAAGAGAGAAGGAAGCCGTTTCAGTGCTAGGTTGTTTTGTGTTTGTAATTGCTTGTTTTGCTTCTCCCTTAGTGGCACGCGTTAGGGAGGGAGGAACAAGCCAAGTATTATGAACTGGCCCGCCGAGAGCGGCAGTTGCACATGCAGCTCTACCCCGATTGGTCGTCTCGTGCTAACTCTTCCCGTGGCAAGAAGAGGAAACGCAAACAAGAGACAAATGACGGAGGTACTTGCGGAAACCCACCTCAGAGTTCCATTTGACTTTAACGTGAATGCTGCATTTGAATTGCAATAGAGTCTAGCAATTGAAATTGATTGCTGGTGCAGGAAACTGGGGAAAGAGATAGGATATAGGATTTTGAGGGAAATATCCTGTATCCTGTCCTTTCACCTTATCTCATCAGTAGAAGCAAAAAAATTGCTAGATACAATTACTTATGTAGCATCAAGCTAAGTGCAAGTGGAATGGAGTTTTCATTTTTGAAGTTTGTTGCATGTAGATTTCTATATTTTTTTCTGTAAGTTATTGGGGGCTCTGAATAAGTTTCAGGTTTTATCATATTCTTTTTTTGAGAAGGCATTTAATTTTTTCGTGGATCGATGGCCACTTATGTGTAGGATGTTCATTTTTGCAGGAACCTATTCTGCTTTTCAAAAATATCTCAGTGTAATGTTTTATTGGCACATGTACTTTCCCTTTTACTAATCCTGTAATTCCAAGCATTTTTTTCTTTATCCCATAATCCTTTCTGCGCACATTGCTTTGTTTTTATTTTTTGAATGCTTTGTTATAAATTGCTCCTGAAGATATTCTGCCAGTTAAATGCTGCATGTTTTTGAATTGCAAGTGGCACTAGAAATTTTAATTTATTTTCCACTTGAATTTTGGCTTCTGCATGTTATGCTGCACGCTTCTAATAATTGTGCATGGTCTATCTGTTTTTGTTTTTTCTTTCTTTAATGTATCAGTAATCTGATGATGTGTAATGTTTTTTGTAGGTAACAGCATGAAAAAATGCCGTGCCCGATATGGTCTGGATCAGCAGAATCAGTGGTGTAAACCTTGCAGGTAAAAACAGTTTTCTTAAACAACTAGAATGTGTGAATTTATGCAAGTGTATGTTTGTATCCTATTTGTGTGCGTGTGTGTGTGTTTTACTCTTTGTATTGTTTCTACTTTCTTATTTATGCCTACTTGTTGACTTACCTCTTTTTACTAATTCCAGTTTCAAGAAAATTGGGTTGTTGTATTTGTAACACATAGCAGAACTAATTGCTCTTGTATGTTGATCATTATTTTTTTAATCCTGTTTGATCTAGGCAGACTCTACAATGGGGTTGTCTTGGACTGTAGTTTTGTGGTAGCTGTTCATTAATGAGATCTGCAGTTGTAAATTTTTGTTACTTGGTAATCTCAGAATATTGAGAAAATTCCATTGGTCACATATATAGTGTACACTGTTATCTGTGGTGAACAAGTTGCTGGAATTGTGATTGGCAGAACATTTTAACAATTTCTTACCTGTGTTTTGCACATTGCAGACGTAAACTTTCACTGTATTTTCACTTTTTGGAGCTGACGTTTAGTGATAGTCCATTTCTCATAAAAAAGTTGTCAGGTCAAGAACCCTGAACATTACAAATCATTGTCTGGGACCTTATTCAGAGACATTTCCATATGTAGAGAAGTTAAATTTTGAACCTAAAACAGGAATACAATACAAGAGTTTCTTAAATACTCAAGTAACCTTCATTATTAATTGATGCAGGCATTAAGACTGAAATAAAACCACAGTGATTTTTTGATGACCAACGTTTCTTTGGATTAGATTTTGCTGCCTATAACAATCACCTGGTCATTTTGATCCCTCTTACAAGCATATCACATTAATCCATAATAACTAATGTTTTCAATATCTGTGTGATGACAAACTGCTACTAGTACCCGAATAGTTGAGGTATTGAGCAGTATATTGGTACACAGAGGATGATCATTATTCTCTGAACTTGTGAGGCTCAATTTTTATGTATTCATGGAGTAAGCTTGAATTCCATGTGGATTATTTTGACCTACTGACCTTTATAAGATTATTTTTATGTCCAGTTGTTTTTGGCACATGTATGCCATTTCAAAAACCGAAAGGACTCTTCTGGCAACCTATTTCACATTCTCGAAAGGCCATCTTTTATGTGGTGTCTTGTAATCTTTTGCTAGAAATAATGCTATGGAAGTTCCATCATCAGCAGTGTGAGATACTTATCATGCTATCCTTATTTCGTAATGTGTGGTACATCTTCCTGGAATACCTACTTTTATTTACTGTATTGTATGTTTTCTGTTACTTGTTTTAGGGTTCAGTTGTCTCAAACTCTGTATACACTTGTTGCATTTTTTGAATTGTAATGCTTAGTGATCCCACTGTATTCAAACCTTCACTTGCATACTGAAGTTTGCCGCATCACATTCAGTCTTGTACTTGAAGAGTTATATCGTATACTACCACCTGAATAAGTAGTTCGTGTGAACAGGGCGAGTCCGGTTGCTGAACACACAAGGCAGTATTGTATGCTTTCATCAATGTTTTGTCTCATTTGTACATGCTGTAACTCTCTCTTTGGACTTACTAGGCATTCAAAAATGAAAATTCGTGTCCATATCTGTTCCAGAATGTTGTGCAATACTGCATGTTAAAACTCAGCAGCATTACTTTTATCTCCTGCGATACACATTTGTGAGATTGTATTGTGGGAATAAGCCTAAGGCTCCTGAGTACCTAGGTCTTTATTTATCCAACTGTTGTAGAAGATTGCTGACATATTATCAGTTACTTGTAAATGAATGTTACAATGGAAAAAATAATTTGTCTGCAGTGACTTTTTTATGTTGAAGGACTATTGGTTTGGCATATCATATAGGGTGCAGTGTAGAGTTGTGTTATTTTCTTGAAAATAATGCGGAAAGAATTGTATGATGTATCATATTAATTATTTACATCAGTTTACAACACAGCTTGTGCACAAATGATTGCACTGGAGGAACTAGTCATTATTATTTGACTTTGGAGATAACATAGTTGCAGATATTTTGAAGGAATGTTTTGTCATCCATTTCATGGTTTCTTCTGATACATTTATTGTAGCATTGTTACTTTATTTTATCATTGAAATAAGTAACATTCTTGTGAACTCATTAGGTAGTTGTGTATCTCTTCTGTACTAATTTCTATCGCTTGTTTCTCCTTCTTAATGTTGCAGTGCACAAATGTAAAACCAGCAAATTTTTTTCTTGTCTCTCATACATTGGATTTGCTAGTGCAAAATATTCTGTCACCCCAATGTGTAGTCCTCCTCAGGGAAGTGACATATTGACTGTGCTGATCATAACCGATTATAGTGCAACTAGGGCATTGATCTGCACTGTAGAATGTGTGTTAAAACACACATAAGCCTCACTTTTGAAATACAGACCTCCTTCAGCTTATTGGGCAGCTACCTGTCCCATTTTTGCTACTCGGTGGCTTTAATGTGAATCATCCCCTTTGGGATTCTCCCAGGACCTGCCGGAGAGGTGCCCTCTTGGCTGACCTTCTTAACCAACTCAACCTCTTCTGCCTTAACACTGGAGCACCCACTTTCCTTTCTGACTCCTCGCACAGCTATTCCCATTTGGACCTATCCTTTTGCACTGCCCAGCTTGCCCATCGTCTTGAGTGGTCCGTTCTTTCTGACACCTACTCGAGCGACCACTTACCGTGTACTCTCCGTCCGCTGATTCCTACCCCATCCACATACACTCCCAAATGGCAGTTTCCTAAGGCTGATCGGCAGCTATACTCCTCCCTGGCGACCTTCGCAGAACAAGCTTTCCTCAGTTGTGATGACCAGGTGGACTACCTCACCAATGTTATCCTTATTGCTGCAGAATGTTAATGCTGGAAAACTGCATTCATTATAAACAGATGCGTGCAAAGTGTTGTTGAGTTCTTCGAGATAGCAAAAGAGCTAGTTGGATTTCGTTCACTAGTTCTTTCAAAAGTTCCGCACCTTCCTCTGTCGTGTGGGCCAACCTCCGATGGCTCTCTGGAACCAAGATCCATTCCCCCATTTCCAGCCTGACAGTAGGTGCTGATGTCATCGTGGATCCTGTTGCTATCGTCAACACCTTGGGCCACCGTTTTGCAGAAGTTTCGAGCTCTTCCCATGATCACCCTGCCTTCATCCATTGGAAACGAGTGGAGGCGGCTCGGTTGATAACCTTCTCTTCTCCGAATCTTGAGTGCTACAATGCCGCCTTCACTATGAGGGAGCTAGATCATGCTCATGATTCAGCCCGGTTCTCTGCCCCAGGGCCAGATGCTATCCATATTCAGATGTTGCAGCACCTCTGTCTTGTGGGCAAGCACTTACTGCTTAACACATACAACTGCCTCTGGGCTGAGGGCACATTTCCTGGACGCTGGCATGAAGCCACTGTCATACCCGTACCTAAGTCCGGTAAGGACAAAAACCTTCCTTCTAGCTACTGCCCCATCCCTGTTACCAGCTGCATTTGCAAGGTGATAGAACGTATGAGTAGTGCCCAGCTGGTGTGGTGGCTCGAGTTTCACCATTTACTTATGAATGCACAGTGTGGATTTCAAGCGCGGCGTTCTACAGTTGACCATCTCGTTACTTTGTCTACCCACGTCATGAATGGTTTTTTGCGGAAATTCCAGACTGTGGCTGTGTTTTTCGATTCTGAGAAGGCCTACGACACCTGCTGGAGAACTGGCATACTCTGTATTCCTTACACGTGGGGCTTCTGTTGGTGCCTGCCCTGTTTTCTTCGGGCATTTGTACAAGACCGAGTTTTCAAGGTGCGTGTGGGTTCTGCCTTGTCGGCCACCTTTATTCAGGAAAATGGTGTGCCTCCGGGTTCCATCCTGAGGGTCATCCTCTTTGCTATCGCCATTAACTCTATAATGGCATGTCTTCTGCCGGGTGTCTCCGGCTCCTTTTTTGTCATTGATTTTGCCATCTATTGCAATTCTCCACGAACCTGTCTCACTGAGTGGCATCTTCAGGACTATCTTGGTCAACTTCACTCCTGGAGCATCGCCAATGGCTTTCGCTTTTCCACTGACAAAACCACCTGTATGAATTTCTGGCGGTGCAAATGGTTTCTCCCACCATCTCTACATCTTGGGCCTGTTGCCCTTCTGTTCGTTGACACTACAAAATTCCTGGGGCTCATGTTCGATAGGAAATACTCTTGGTCACTCGATAGGAAATACTCTTGGTCACCCCATGTCTCTTATCTGGCAGCCTGCTGTATGCAGTCCTTCAATGTCCTGTGTGTCCTCAATGGTACTTCTTGGGGTGCTGACCGAACCAAACCTCCTTCGTTTGTACTGGTCCCTTGTCCATTCGAAACTTGACTATGAGTGCTTTGTTTATGCATCTGCATGCCCATCTCTTTTACACCGTCTCAACACTATCCATCATCATGGCATCCGTTTGGCCATGGGCGCCTTTTACACCAGCCCAGTTGTGAGTCTGCACGCCGAAGCTGCTGAACTACCACTATACTACCGCTGTGACTTTCTCCTCAGCAGGTATGCGTGCTGTTTGTGTGACATGCGTGGCCACCCCTTCTATGCCTCCTTCTTTGATGATTCCTTAGATCGTCAGTATGGGGCTCGTCCCTCTTCTCAGTTACCTTCTGGAGTCTGCTTTCGCCACTTTCTACGGCAGCTTAACTTCATGCTACCTGCAACTTTCCCAGTTGGTGTGAACCCTTCACCACCTTCGCTTCGTGACGCGGCCGATGTTAATTTAGGCCTTCATTCGCTTGCTAAGGACACTACTCCAGCCTCGGTCTGTCGTTTTCAGTTTCACGACCTTCGCATGGAACTTAGCGATAGTACCTTTGTATACACTGATGGCTCTCGGACTGAGTGTGTGTGCCTTCGTCATTGGCACCTGTGTCTTTCAATATCGGCTTCCGGCACACTCCTGAGTATTTACAGCTGAGCTTTTCGAGTTGTGTCAGGCCATGGAGTACATCCGGGGACACAGCCTTCCCAATTGTGTCCTTTGCTCAGACAATCTCTGCGCCCTCCAAAGTCTCTGTGCACTGTACACTGCTCATCCCTTAGTGCAGCGGGTCCAGGAAATCTGTCACTTGCTCACTCTTGGTGGAGTCAATGTCATGTTTCTCTGGGTCCCTGGTCATGTCGGTCTGCCAGGAAACGAGGCTGCTGTCGCTGCTGCCAAGGCTGCAGTCCTTGTACCTCAGCCCACGAGTACCTCTATTCCCTCCGATGATCTCTTCATTGCCGTCTGTCAGGAGGTGGTGTCCCTTTGGCATCGCCAATGGTCATCCTCCCTTCATGGGAATAAGCTTTGGCTTATTAAGCCTCTCCCGGCATCTTGGACGACCTCCTCTCAGGAGGAGCTATTTTAACTCTGCTGCGTATTGGGCACGGCCATTTTAGCCATCATCATTTGCTCAGTAGCGCTGCCCCACCACTTTGTATGCATTGCGCCTAAATGTTAACTGTCCGCCACTTCCTGCTGGAATGCCTTTTTTTTTACCAATTTACATTCCAGCTGGGGTTGCCATCTCCTTTATCAACCGTTTTAGCGAATGATGCGCGGGCTGTCGACCGCATTTTACGATCTGCCAAAGCAATATGGCGAAGGCCAATTAATTTTTAGTTTTGGACCTCCGTTTTTGTATGTTTTTTTTTTTTTAGCCCATTTTCCATGTGCTTTTTTTAGCTGTCTCCTATTCTGTCCATTGGGACTGACATACAGTCCTTTCCCTCGTCTCTGTGTTTGTGTTCTATAGTTTTGACTTGGGTGCGTATGACCCCAGTTGTTTTTTGTAGCCTAAAAGAAAATGAAACAAAACAAACTTTTGAAACAACTGAGTGTTCATAACCTATATTGTGCGATGAAACAGACTGCAGTTAATTGTGTTGTACATAAATTTTTTCTGTGTATCTATTGTTAGTTTTCTTATCTGTAATACCACTCAGTGAACCAAGATATAGTAATAGTTTCACAAAAATGTAACAGAATGCTTGCAATCACCTGGCATTAACACATAGTGTGTACAGTTTTACATGATTTATGTTATTCAAATGGAGTCTCTGTAGATTGTGTCAATGATCTGCTTAACATCTTTATCCATTTATGAATTTGGTGAAAATTGCGTTGGAACAGTTATATTATTTGTGAAAAAGTTACAGCATACACACTATTGTAAATAGAAGTGTTGAAAAATGAGACGATAGTAATTCAGTAACTACCTGTGGTAGAAAATTAGCTGTTACATGCTGAATGTATATAGGTTCTCTTCTTGACCTCTTCCAGTCATTACATAAAGAAGACACAACATTTTTCTCAATATTTGTAATTGTATGTAAAATTTGAAACATATGTTATTGAGAAACAGTACACATTCTTCCTATAAAACATTAAGAATGTGACATGCTTTGTTCTGTTTGTTTATTTGCTGCTGACACACACACACACACACACACACACACACACACACACACACACACACACACACACACACACACAAAATACTGACAACATATCACAAAGATTTCCTGTTTTCTAATTGTAATTATGATTACATGAATAGAGAAACTGTTAGGGCATTTTCGGATGAAAATTCCAGTGAAAGATTAAATAGCAAAGGCCAACAAGTGCAGATTACTAGTAGTTAATGGTACAGACGAAGATGTATGTACAGGGCAAGGAGCAAATGAATACTTAAAAATAAGATTCATTGCAGAATTTGTTTTAAGGAGATACTAGAAAATGTCTTGTGATATGTGTGGAAATATGCTAATTTATTCACTCACGCTATTTGATACATTGATTTTTATGCTTCTATGTACTGTGGTAACAGTTAGAAAAATTTAAGTACTGTGTTTTTGCAATAGCGATTTTCAAAGATGATTGTAAATATTAAACGCAAATTTATTTTAAGTAGAGTTTTTTTAGAGTTTGCAGTTTGAAACTCTGTTTAGAAATGGAAGCTTTGAAATAGAATTATCAGTCCAACTATTTTTTTTCAGTGGCTGTATTGAGGCAGTTGATTTTTAATGGTTTTCTGTTGTTGTTACCGTTTGTTGGATTGTAGGATCAATTGCATTTTACTAAATGCAGTTTTATTACAGACTACAGTATATTTTAAACAGCTTTCTTATTTTGTCAAGAGACGGATATAATACCATGGCTGTAGGTCTCAAAGGGCTGAACATTAACATCTGTGCCACATGAAAATTTTCAGAGGAAGCCCAGAATTTGAATGAAAGTAGCATATTGTACATACAAATTGCTTCTGTAAAATTTGTAAATAAGGTCAACTGCATTTTAAGTTCTGTATAGCTATATATTTTTTTATTTTATTTTATTCTGTTTACTGTGTTTTTATTTCCTTCCTTTACATTTTGTTAACTTTACTTTAGTGCTTGTTTTTATTTTATTTGCATGTGATCACAGTTCAGAGTATAGACAACATGTTGCGTTCTTTTAACTGCGAGAGTAATTAAAGAATGCAAGATGTTGATTGTGAGAGAAAAATTGTGTGCCAGAAGGGGGGTTCTTACTGTTGAAGGGTCTCACATTCTCAATCAGTATGAAAAGATAGTCACGTCTGTGAGAAGACACGTTATTTTTGAATTCATCCTTGTTTACGTGTGTGCTAATTCAGATATAATAATTAGTTTTTATGCTTCATAAAATATTTATTTGTTCCAAAAATAAATCATAATTGTTCTGTTATTCCTAGTCAGTAGTAACACTTCACAGAGGATAGATATTGAAAATGAAAAGAACGTAGATTGTCCGAAATGAAATAGCAGTTCAATAATTGGAGGGGGACGGATTAATGCTGATTTATTTATTCACAGGTAGATAGATTTAGGTTAAATCTTCTGTAATGGGTTAAACTGTGTTTGCTGCCTCTTTTCAACCAAGTGGGAATATATATATTTTCAGAGCATACAGTTTCCAAATTTTGTGGTTGTGTATTAGACTTAATGTCCAGCAAGTCTTCTTGGTTCAGTTAGTTATAAAGTCACTAGGGTGACAGCAAAAGAATGCTCAACTTCACCTAGTAGATTATGAGTAGTTTTTCTGGTCACATCCAGGGATCCTTTTCTTCCTTAAAAAATTCAGAAAATGTGTCTTCCCACAAAGAAAAAAAAGAGAAGTTTTTCTTTGTTTTTGTTTTTTTTTAGCAATTTTATTTTAATGTATCAAAATTTGAAATACAGTGAGAGCCTTATTAAAAACATTTCCTGGTTTGAGATAGACCACAGTTAAACATTAAAGGGGCATGGTTTACAATGTCACCTCTCAGTTGTCTGTTTAAAATTTTTCTTTTTTCAGTTATGTTTCTGTTAAATGTCATATACTTTCTCTGCTACTGTTTTTGTATCATTACAGATTCATTTCCAGCTGCAGGAAATGTGACTTAAATATATCTTAACCTAGTAATGAAATTATGCTGTAGTATGTGCATTATATCAGCATCTTTGTCGACACATTTTCTGAAGTATGTATTGCCCTTTAACTTTCTGACTTTTGACTCAGATAATTAAGAGGCATTGTAATTGGATTTACAAAACTCATGGAGAAGACTCGTGTAATAACACAGAGCTTCACTGGCTGACACACTAAAGGTTTTGTCGTGCTCCATGGTTTTTGTAAGCTCGTGAATAGAACAGAATATTGTAAAGTTTCTTTTAATGTTTATGCATTTACTTTTTTTTTTACTATTTCCTAATTCTGTAAGCCTGTTAAGACTATTGTGATGAGTGCCCCTTTAATGCTGACTGGTGTTTCTATCTTGTGCTGCTGGCTGCAGTCCGGATGGGCCGAGCCACGGGAACCCCCCAGGGCACCCCCCCGGCCCCCCTGCAGGGCTGGGGGTCCATGCTAGCATTATCCATCATGGTAACACTACCACTAGCAATGCTGCCTCCCCGCAAGAACCCACATATGTTAATCTCTAGTCGATCATGAGCCCGAGGCCATCTGTGAGTCATTTACCATCTTCCGTGCTTTTTTTCCTACGAGGCATGTTGCAGTGTGCTGTGTTGTGCTTTTTTTAATCATTACTTGTTTGTGTTACCGTAGATAATTATAGTTTTTTTTATTTTGATATTAATTCTTGAATGTGCATAAGAAGCCATTATTTAACCATTTCTGATATTAACTTTAAATTTTTATGTGGTTTTACATGTCTGTATCTTTAATATTATTATGACAAATTGCACTGTTGTCTGCAACAATAGATATATACACACAACATTTGTCTTCTTTTATTTTATTGATTTGAAAGCATTTTATAATTTAGAAAGATGACATAATCCGCAGTCATATATAAATGTGCTTCATCAGCAGTGATGGGGCAACCACACCTCCACCCTCCTTCCCCTCCTATCAATACTGTATTTAATTTGGTATTTGTTTGGCCCTTTTCCTATTTATCTTTTTCTGTATCAACTTTTTAGTTTCCATATTTTTTCAGACTCCGTCCCAGAACTTGCCCATACATAGTGCTCATAATTTCAGGTCTTCTTCTTTTAACGTACATACGGCTATATCAGTATCCTGTCAGATGGCTAATTGTCAACTCTGATTCATAAGGACTGAATCATGCATGTCACTGCACATTTCCAAATTGCTGTAACTGTTCCATTTAAGTTTCTATGGATGGCATGGTTGTTTACTTAATTGGCTTCCAGCATACATTTTATTGTTTGCTTTCTGTGTTTTAATTTGTTTTACATTTTCTGATAAATTTTTAACAAAATTTTGTTTTTGTAGTATTTAACTATTAGAGTATTCCAGGAGTTTTTTTTTTCCTGATATCACATTTTATCTGAAAACTGTGAAAAGTGTGTGTTATACTGT
This sequence comes from Schistocerca nitens, assembly GCF_023898315.1. NCBI lineage: Eukaryota > Metazoa > Arthropoda > Insecta > Orthoptera > Acrididae > Schistocerca > Schistocerca nitens. Next base: position 294,718,633 of record NC_064615.1, on the reverse strand, counting down.
TTACATAAAGCATGTGTGTAGCTGAGTGTTAGTATCTTCAAAAGAATGAATGCATGTATAACAGACAAATGTGGTTTACATATTTACTGAAGTAGCATGTTGTGATATACAATTTATGTGCAGGTCCAGACACTGTTTCAAGTAGAGATAGATATGCAAGCAGGAACTGCAGCAAACTATAACTCTCAATTATTGATAAAAGTAAATAAGTTATCCAAATGCTTTCGATGAAACTGTTTGTGCATCTCATTTGACTCTTATAGTGTCTTACTTGCACAGTCTGTTACTAGCCCTTAAGTGGAATACATATTTTAAAATTGCATTTTTATCCTTTTTCATAAATTACCAGCAAAATTTGACATTACAGGCGCAAGAAAAAATGCATCCGCTACATGGAATCTGGTGAGAGTGCAGACGGCAATCAGTCGGAGGATAATCTCGGTAGCTGCGGGAGTGCGGGCGAAGCGCACACCCCACCCGACGACGATGCAGACGGCGACGGAGAGAGCTTGCCCCACTCACTGTCGAGCCCCGGCGGCCTGAGTGGGCTCTCCAGCCTGACATCGCCGTCGATGATCCTGCCCAGCCCCGGCACGAGCCTGGCGAGCCCTTCGGTGAGCCTGGCCAGCCCCTGTGTCAGCCTCCAGAGCCCCCTCACCCCCCACGATCCGTCGGGGTCCTCCGCCTATGAGTGCAAACCTCCGGTCACGAACAGTGTGCCCCTCCCACTGCCACCCCCATCACTCCACCACCACCACCATCCGCCGCACCAGCACCACCCGCCGCCGGGTCCTCAGCCGCACCGGAATCCTGTCGGGACCAATCCTCGGGACGTTAATAATCCGCTGAGTGTGAATCAGCTGACAGGTCAGTGCATCAAGAGCGAAGGTGGCGGAACTGGGCAGGACTCTTCGTCTGCGTCGAGGCCCGTCATCAGTGTCACGTAGCGGTGGCCGACCTCTGACCCCTCGTGAGTGGTCAGATCGGCTGTGCGGGGCCCGGGGACCGGTTCTGTGCGCGTTTAATGTGTCGGTGGTTTTCAGGCTCTATGTGGATGATTTAATTCTGGACAGAAGTGAAATACTCAGGACTACGTGGAAAGAAGATTATGCATTACAAAACTGCATTTGAAAATGTATTTCAGATGTTTGTGTATTAGTTTTGTTTTGGCCAAAACACTGTCACAATTTTTGTTATTGAAGAATATGTTCCTTTGTGCCAGATATGCTTATTTTTAAACTGCAGGTGCATTTCCTGAGAATGTCTAATGACCGTGCCGTAGATATTTTTACCCGTCATCTCCTCTGCCCTTCTGTGTATTTTTCTGTGTATTTTTCTGTGTGGTGAAAATTGTTTCTCACTGTCAGTTTTATCAGTAAAAGATACTGTTTTGTTCCCCTGACAGGTTTACAGGAAGAATGCATTAGCACAATTTCAGAATAGTTAACCTAGATCTGAATCATACTAGTACTTTAAACAGCTAGTTTGTCAATAACTTTTCACAAAGAGGTCGAATATCTAGTATACAGTACAGTAGCTACTCATTCTGCAGCACGTTCAATCCACACTTGATAAATACTACACGAATATATGAGTCTGCATTGAAATTATGTAACAAATGGTTTCACATTATCAGTCAGATCAGCAGTGAAATCTCTGTGGTTACCCATTTGATCTCTCTCTCCTCCCCCCTCCCCTCCCCTTTTGTGGTTTTGACTTGAGAGGCAGGGGTTCAAGCTTATACTCGTTCACAAGCGCTCCAGTTCCCACTTTAAATATATGTAACATTTTCCATCTGTTCCCGTAATAAACTGATGATTATGGTGTAAGTATATACTGCCACTAAGTGTTGGGTGGTTTTACAGTCCATTTATTACACCAGTTCTGAAATACATCAGTGCTTCTAAATTTGTGAATGCTATACCAAAGTGTGAATCTTAGATAAATCTAGTCTATTTTGCTACACTGTACAGGAAGGAAAAAAAATCTTAACACTGTGGCAGTGGAAAAATATGGGCATTTGTTCCCAGAACCAGAACTGTGGTAGGCCATACTTTGATTTTGTCAGTAATATATACCTACAGAATGTAAACTTGTTTCATCGAGATATATTTGACATGTGAAAGTTTAACATTTAGTTTGCATGATGTATTTGTAGTATTACATTGAGCATATTTACAGAACTGTGTAAATCATATATTTTTCACAACTAAGTAATGACCCCTGCCTGATCAGAATACCTTCAGCACTCCTTGCTTGTTTCATTTATGTGCCGATACCAGGAACAAGTGACTGGTCAACTGTAAATGCTTTTTCTTGTCTAGAGCATTTGCTGTTTACCAAAAATTTCACTTAAGATTGCTCATAACTAGTATTTTAGATATTACATTTTTTTAAAAGCCATATTGTGTTTTATAGAAGTCTCCTTAAAGTTTTATGCCATGGAGATATTATGTGCCATTTCCTGAAACTGATTTTTCCTAATAAGTGATTTCTGTTATTAGTATTGTTACTTTTTATATGTGGTGTATTATGTATTTAAAAATGTGACACGAAACTGTTCGACACTACAGGATGCCTGTATGACTGAGAATTGAGTGAGGAACAGCTCCCTCTTGTATGTCTTGTCATTGTCTGACATTCTTAGAAGCTCTACAACAGGGTCACAACACAGCTTCACAGTGTTATTACATACTGTTAGTTGAAAAGAAATATGCATTCTCTAAGATACTGATTCATGAGAAAAGCCTACAGTGACAAAATGCTAAATTATATATGCATGGTCATTAAGATTAACTTGTGATATAAGAATAATCTCTCTTCTGTTAAATAGGCAATTCAGGATCTTCTGATAAATTATTTAAGCACATCCTTTTTATTCCATCTGGTACTGTAAATAAAATGGTTGGAATAGGAGGACATGCATATCTTCCTATAAGCTGGGCGAGTGCAATGGAAATTGAAGATGTGGTTTTGATGTTCTGTTAATTTGTCAGCTGAAGGTGTTAAATACAAATAAAAATTGCGGAAACAGTCACAGAATATCAGAAAGCAGCAGTTTAATAGTAAATGTGATATATATTTGTTGTATTGGCTTTGCAGTCAGTATATTGTAACCATGATTCATTTCATTTTTATTCAGATAAAAAATTATTCTCTCTTGTGTGAAATCCATTAAATATGGAGATTCAGTACATAATTTAATGTACAAATTATGGAAGTTTTTGAATTGGTTTGAAAAATTTATTCTACAGTTATTCACATTTTTAACTGTGTTCAATTTTGTTATTTGTTGTTATGTACTGGTGTTCCTATAACAGCATCACTTCCCTGTTCTCGTATTGTAGATTGGCTGTCATTTAAGATGTTAAAGTTTATGTAACAGTAATAGAGAATGATTTCATATATTTATGTGCAAAAAATAATTAAAGAGAGATCCTGATTTGTATGCCATTGATTTGTGGCATTATGTACAGATGTTGTTTTATAAAAGAAAGATTTTTTGTAATATGAAAATGTGAAGATATTGTGTATGTAGTCTGTTAAAGAATGAGGATTTTTAAACCTTGTAATAAATGTAATCATCATTTACCTTCTACAAATGTGTATCAAGGGCATGATATACAGGATTGAGAAATACAATATTAACAAAATGGCAAAATTTATCAACAATTTCGTTTTAATTTAAAGGACCGATATTTTTTCTTGTACTCTTGTAGGTGATCTAAACGTGCCAGACTCTTGTTTCCTTGTGAATAGTAAGTGTATAATGTAAAGCATTGAAAATGCGTGGATGTTAAAATGCAGTTACATTATCACCTTGTAATGTAACTCAAGTATTTAGAGGTAGCTAAATAATGTTTGTATAGTAGCTATACCTCAGTTTCCAATATTTGTTGTAAGTAAAGAACCGTCATTTATTACAGCCGTTTGATCACTCATTATTCCCTAACCTGGCGATTCCCGCACTACAATGAAATGTGCCCAGAGCATTTGTTATGATGAGGAACTCTGTACATCTGTTCCACAAGAGTTACGAAAAATAGCCATGCAGCCAGTTGATATAATAATTGTAAATATTCCATAACAATTAGCAGACACCACACATTTTGGCCAGTCATAGAAAAGATAGGAGACCGGAAATAAAAGGGTAAGGGTTAAACAAAAAAGAGGAAAGATGGTCTCATCTCCAGCTGATTGACATGTGGTACATCGTCATATGTAAACACACAATTGGCTACCATATTATTGAACTTTTCGGTGCACTGCGATGACAGTTACTGCAACGACTTGACCCATTAAGGACCAAGCATTAAATAATTTTTTTTTGAAAATAATGTTTATTTGATCTAATTGTACACTAATATAGACATAAATATGCAAAAAGGAAATGTAAAGGTCCTAATTAAAGTACAGCAAAATGTTGCGTTTATGCAACTTTGGGACTATGAGTCTTATTTCATTCTCTTATGAAATGTTTGAAAGCAGTTTGAATGGAAATGCACATTACTTTTTTTTTGCATTTGTAAACTGTTGTACTTTTACATACCCTACATCTTCTTCTTCCTTTGTTTTCCTCCTCTATTATGTGGCCTACATCGTCATAGCATATTTCTTTCATAAGAGAACATTTGGAAGGATGTTTGTGAGTGCAGTTTCTCCGTTTCCTTCATTCTCGGCTGCAGTATCGTCTGATTTCATTAGGGTCATGCATAAGTATGATCGAAATTCAAGTTGTGACATATTTTCTTCCTTTGCAAGACTGTACAATTTCCATGAATTCACAGTTACACTGTCAATCAAGTTGGTGAAGAGACGCCACCAACATTTCTTGCCTCTTATTCGAATGCTGTAATTGGCAATAACATTATCGTGTAAATCATATGAACCCATACGTTCATTGTACTGAGCTATTATCTGGGTTCCTGTTGTTGGTATCTACTGTCACAGTGGAATTGTCATTCCGCTTAACCATCATGGTTAATCATCATGACTTCAGCTTTATTATCGAAGAGAAAGTCAAACACACCCTTGCCTTTATTCTTCGTGCTTGAGGTGGATTCCAAAGGGCACTTTGCAGTGCAGTTCTCCCAATTAATGCCAATGGCAAAAAATCCCTTTTGTTTTAAAATACAAAATAAAGAATAAGAGGAAAAGAAATTACCAAAATATATATAATGACAAGACGGGTCTTCAACAACTGAAAGCAAATTCAAACTGCCATCTTCCCACCATAATGAATTAATTTGTACAAGTAGCAATTTGAACTCCATAAACACCACAGTTTGAAGCCAAATCTGACAGGTTTTCCCTCGATGAACATCTTGCAGGAATGTCTCCCAAAATAAGGGACCATTTCCTATTCCTAAACAAGAACATCTTCATCAGTGTCTTCTTCATATGTGATGTGATCAACATCTGGAGGAATGTATGACCAATCGACGCTGTCTGCAACCTTAAGTTCTTCATCTTCATTCAATATAGCCATAACTTCCGCAGTAGGTAGGGGTTTCGTATAATAATCAGACATTCCTCAACAAGCAGAAATCCCTGTATGTACTGTCTACATTCATTTACAGCAGAGCTGTGGTAAATTACGATTCAATTCGTAGTACGCAAAAGTAAATAAAATGCAAAACTTCAATAAAACTGACTTACCGGTAGCGAACTTTTGATCAGAGTTATTGTTCCAATCTGTTAACACACTTAACCAAACTGAATGAATATCTTTCAAAGGCTAACAGTAATCAACTGTTCGGTTGACAATGGAATACCGATATATTATAGTAGAATGAAGCAGCTGTGTTTCACAGATACACTCGGCGGTCCCAAAGTTACGAGAAAGCAACATTATTGTAAATAGCAAAAAAATAGTTTGAATTCTGATGTCTATAAATAGTAATGTAGTATGATAACAGAAGTTTGAAAGAAGTTCACTGTATAAAATTCATTTGAAAATCATCCCCTGCTAATTAGGAAAGAAAATGGAAACTTTCGCAATGAAATACACAAATTTATGTGGGAGTTGAAAATTCACAGTGGTCAACTTTACAGTCAGTGATCTAATTAAAATGCTTAAACATGTTCTCTTAATGTTTTAATAAGGAAATTCGAAAACTGTGCAACTCATTTTATATAAAAATAATTACGAATGAAATGTTGCGTTAGCACAATTTTGGGCCTTAATGGGTTAAGTAGTACTTCACATGAATATGTCACACAAGCAATAGACAGGGAAGGCTTTGGCAATCACAGGGTGGGAGGAGACTGGTTGTTTAGGCTTTATCTGTCTCGATGATTGAGCATTCAGAATGTGAAGCAGAATGTCTTTGAACAGAAAAGCACTACTGAAGTATACATAAATATTGTAAAAAGCAGCAGAAATACAGTTATTAATTCATTCAGTTAATTACATGTCCATATTTGCGTGTGCAAAAAAGAAAAAAAAGGGAGGGGGGGAGGAGCTTACTATATAAAAGTGAACAGTGAACCAAGTGGTGGTATACAATGACTGCTGTTGCTGGAGGAGCAGCTTAAAACCACCGATTTATACATCACAGATGTTTTTAATAAAAGTCGGAGACCAATAGTTCCTTTTTGTAGTATTATAAATTGAGGGAGTCCAAGAGCGGTAATGCGGTCGGTGATGAGAAAATGAATTTTTTTATAACTTTTTCCTAAAAGTGTAACCATATTTTCACATATTGTATTCATTTTATAAGTAAATTTGTTATAAAATCTTACCACCCCTCCCCCATTGACAGCCTAGCAGAATGACTCAACTGAAGCAACAAACAGAGTTAGCAGACCAGAATACATATATTGCAGATATGATTCTTGCAATAATTGTATGACATTTAGGTCATATTCTTTTATATCATTAATTTTCTAAAGGCATTTTGTTCTCGTTTCCCAGAGTTTAATGTTGCAATCAGTTTCATTCTTCCAAGTACTGCACTGTTTCGTTTTCTTTATTGTTTTCATTTTTATATATTGTTGCTCTTATGGTTCTCTCTCCTTTGCCTGATTTAACTGTGTGTAGTTTCTTCTAAAATTTATGGCAGTGGGAGGCATAAAATCAAAACTTCCTGAAAGGGATTATATTTTGGTAATTTGATTGCATTCAGTTTTATTCTTCGTTCGAGTTATGGGAACCAGTTAACTTGCGTTCCCATTGTTACCTCAACTTTATGGCCTGTGTCTACAAAATGAATAACCTCAGTAAATAATTTTTTGTAAAGCAAATTAAAATGTTCTTTCCCTTCCAGTGAAACTCATACCACCTTCTGTATTTCTGTCAACTGTGAAACAATGTACTTGCCAATAAGACCTAGAAAGAAAATTAAATCACTACTTATCATCCACTACAATTGTTTTTAACCATATCATGTCTCTGCTAGAAACTTGATAAATTCATAACAGTTCTTGCTGTTGACTAGTGTGCCTAGGAAAACAGTGTTAAAGTAACTTAGCAACACCCTTACCAAGGTTCTTTGAACTTTGGCCTCTCACAGACATAAACACCAAATCAACATTGTTCTTATTTGCGTGTACCGTGCATGAAATATGTTCACACTAGAATCTGCTTCAAACATTCGATCACCCACGTGCCATGTGATTGTGCTTTATTCCCTGGTTACCTGCAATGTGTCACAGATAAATTGTATTTGGTGGGACTGTTCGTAGGTCATACTTATGAGGATTCATTGGACTCAAATTGCACTGGTATGAAAATTGTTTCAGTGTTTGCAGACATAACTAAAAATGTATAAAATTTCAGTTTACTTGAAACATTAATTACTAGATGGACCTGTATTAAAACAAAAATTAACGTATATTATTTAACATTTTTGACCAGAAATACAGCTTTTTAAATAATTTACAAGTAAGTAAATAGAACAAACCTTGGATACAATTTTCAAATTTTTTGTGACATTGCCAGAAATCTTTCCTGAGTCTATCTGGATGAAAACAAAACCACAATCCTTACAGGTTGATGTATATTGTATGTTCAGGCTTTATTCAGCAATATATAACTCCACTTCTTACTTAAATAGACTGTCTAAACCTATTAAGATGTTTACACTCATATTTGGTAACACGAACACAGATTGACTAAAATGCATATTATTACTGTTGCAATTAATAAATGCCTCCTTGGTAACTTTAGTACTTCTTTTGCAAGTCCAGAGAAAGGGTGTCAGAGATATCGGAGGATAAACACATACGGGAATAAAAAGTCAGCATGAACTTTACAAACATAAATTTACTTTATTTTGAAAGAGAAAATTGTACTTCACTTGTTCCATGCAAAATGGAGTACACAGAAGAAACACTGGAGACTGCAACAATGAAATGGAAAATTGGACTACTTCAGTAGCCTCCTGAAAATAACAGAAAACAAAGGAGTACGCAATGTAACATTACATGTTTAAAAATTGTTGAACAAAGCAGTAACCAATATAACAGTTCCATGTTTAATTTTTCCTATCCGTTCTTGTACTGACTACATTTATCTACCTATTTACACATAGAAAATTTCATCACTGTCTTCAGAGAAGACCTCAGTTCGCTTGTATGTAAGTTCCCCAATCATACTGTAATCATTGGTGGAGACATTAATCATTAAAAATTAATTGGGAAAATTTTAATTTTGTTAATGTTTGGTGTGATAAGGCGTCCTATGAAACTACTAAATGCCTTCTCGGAAAGCTACCTAGAACAGGTTGTTAAGAACCCTACTCATGATGGAAATATATTGGACCTGAGGGCAACAAATAGATCTGACCTCTTTGAGGATGTCTACATTAAAACTAGTATCAGTGACCATGACACAGTTGTGGCAACAATGATTACCAAAGTACAAGGGACAGCTAAAACAAGCAGAAAGATATATATCCTCAGTAAACTACATTAAAAAAATCAGTAATTTCTTATCTCAGTGAGGAACTTGAAACATTCAGCACAGCGGGTCGGGAGCATGTAGAGGAACTCGGGCTCAATTGTAAAAGAATAGTTGACAAAGCACTGGATGGATATGTACCCAGTAGAACAGTTCATAATGGGAGGGAACCTCCATGGCATACAGTCACTGTAAAGAACTTCCTAAAGAAACAGAGACTGCTCCATAATAGATGTAAAACAAAGCATAGGGCCATAGATAGAGAGATGTTGAATGAAATGTGTTTGGCTGTCAAGATAGTAATGTATGCTGCCTTCAATAATGTCAAATGATCTTTCACAAAAACCAAAGAAATTCTGGTCATGCCAAAGGTACTATCCAGTCCCTAACTAAGGAGACAGGAACAACTAAGGAGACAGGAACTGAAAATGAAGGTAGCAAAGTTGTTGTTGTTGTTGTGGTCTTCAGTCCTGAGTCTGGTTTGATGCAGCTCTCCATGCTACTCTATCCTGTGCAAGCTTCTTCATCTCCCAGTACCTACTGCAACCTACATCCTTCTGAATCTGCTTAGTGTATTCATCTCTTGGTCTCCCTCTACGATTTTTACCCTCCACGCTGCCCTCCAATACTAAATTGGTGATCCCTTGATGCCTCAGAACATGTCCTACCAACCGATCCCGTCTTCTGGTCAAGTTGTGCCACAAACTTCTCTTCTCCCCAATCCTATTCAGTACTTCCTCATTAGTTATGTGATCTACCCATCTAATCTTCAGCATTCTTCTGTAGCACCACATTTCGAAAGCTTCTATTCTCTTCTTGTCCAAACTATTTATCGTCCATGTTTCACTTCCATACATGGCTACACTCCATACAAATACTTTCAGAAATGACTTCCTGACACTTAAATCTATACTCGATGTTAACAAATTTCTCTTCTTCAGAAACGCTTTCCTTGCCATTGCCAGTCTACATTTTATATCCTCTCTACTTCGACCATCATCAGTTATTTTGCTCCCCAAATAGCAAAACTCCTTTACTACTTTTAAGTGTCTCATTTCCTAATCTAATTCCCTCAGCATCACCCGACTTAATTCGACTACATTCCATTATCCTCGTTTTGCTTTTGTTGATGTTCATCTTATATCCTCCTTTCAAGACACTGTCCATTCCATTCAACTGCTCTTCCAAGTCCTTTGCTGTCTCTGACAGAATTACAATGTCATCGGCGAACCTCAAACTTTTTATTTCTTCTCCATGGATTTTAATACCTACTCTGAATTTTTCTTTTGTTTCCTTTACTGCTTGCTCAAGATACAGATTGAATAACATCGGGGACAGGCTACAACCCTGTCTTACTCCCTTCCCAACCACTGCTTCCCTTTCATATCCCTCGACTCTTATAACTGCCATCTGGTTTCTGTACAAATTGTAAATAGCCTTTCGCTCCCTGTATTTTACCCCTGCCACCTTTAGAATTTGAAAGAGAGTATTCCAGTCAACATTGTCAAAAGCTTTCTCTAAGTCTACAAATGCTAGAAATGTAGGTTTGCCTTTCCTTAATCTTTCTTCTAAGATAAGTCGTAAGGTCAGTGTTGCCTCACGTGTTCCAGTGTTTCTACGGAATCCAAACTGATCTTCCCCGAGGTTGGCTTCTATTAGTTTTTCCATTCGTGTTAGTATTTTGCAGCTGTGACTTATTAAACTGATGGTTCGGCAATTTTCACATCTGTCAACACCTGCTTTCTTTGGGATTGGAATTATTATATTCTTCTTGAAGTCTGAGGGTATTTCGCCTGTTTCATACATCTTGCTCACCAGATGGTAGAGTTTTGTCAGGACTGGCTCTCCCAAGGCCTACAGTAGTTCCAATGGAATGTTGTCTACTCCGGGGGCCTTGTTTCGACTCAGGTCTTTCAGTGCTCTGTCAAACTCTTCACGCAGTATCGTATCTCCTATTTCATCTTCATCTACATCCTCTTCCATTTCCATAATATTGTCCTCAAGTACATCGCCCTTGTATAGACCCTCTATATACTCCTTCCACCTTTCTGCTTTCCCTTCCTTGCTTAGAACTGGGTTTCCATCTGAGCTCTTGATATTCATACAAGTCATTCTCTTATCTCCAAAGGTCTCTTTAATTTTCCTGTAGGCAGTATCTAGGTAGCAAAGGAAAAGCTGAAATGCCTAACTCCATTTTCAAATGTTACTTTACAAAGGAAAACCTAGGAGCATTGCCCCAGTTTAATCCTCATACCACCGAAAAGATGAATGATATAAGTATTAGCGTCAGTGGTGTTGAGAAACAGCTGAAATCATTAAAATCGAATAAAGCTCCAGGGCCCGATGGAATACCTGTCACATTCTATTCTGAATTTGCGGCTGAGTTAACCCCTCTTCTCACTATAATTTATTGTGAATCCCTTGAACAAAAAACCATGCCCTGTTCTTGGAAAAAGGCACAGGTCACACCCGTCTACAAGAAGGCTAGTAGAAGTAATAAAAAAAAAACCACCCTCAGATATCTTTGACATCTTAGAACATATTCTGAGCTTGAACATAATGAGGTATATTGAACAGAATGACCTCCTCAGTGCCAACCAGCATGGTTTTTGAAAACATCGATCATGGGAAACCCAACTCACACTTTTCTCACATCAAATACTGAAAGCTTTGGATCCAAGGCAACCAGATAGATGCAGTGTTTCTCGATTCCCAAAAGGCATTTTACTCAATACCGCACCTACACTTATTATTAAAAGTACTATCATATGGTGTATCAACTAAAATTTGTGACTGAATTGAGGACTTTTTGGTAGGGAGGACACAGCATATATCTCGGATGTAGAGTCACTGTCAGATGTAGAAGCTACATAAATATTCAGTCAGATATTGACAAGATTTCAACATGGTTGCTCTAAATGTTCAAAAATGTAAAATTGTACTTCACAAAACGAAAAATGTAGTATACTATAATATCAACAAGTGAGTGTTGGAATTAGCCAACTCATACAAATACCTGAGTGTAACACTCTGCAGGGACATGACATGGAGTGATCACATAGGACCAGTCATGGGTAAAGCAGCTGGTAGACTTCTGTTTATTGGTAGAATACTGGAGAAGTACAATCATGTACTAAAGATATTGCTTAAAAATCTCCCATGCGACCCATCCTAGACTATTGCTTTAGTGTGTGAGCCCCTTCCAGATAGGACTAACGTGATATTAAAGATATGCTGAGAAGGGCAGCATGAATGGTCACTGGTTTGTTTAATCCAGGGGAGAATGCCACAGAGATGCTGAAGGAACTGAAATGGCAGACTCTTGAAGACAGGCATAAACTATCCCGATAAAGTCTATTAACAAAGTTTCAAGAACCGGCTCGCACACACATGAATCATGAGGATAAGATTAGAATAATTACTGCACACATAGAGGCATTCAAACAATCATGCACTCTGTACATGAATGGAACAGAAAGAAACCCTAATAAATGGTACAATGGGATGTACCCTCTGCCATGCACCTCATGGTGGTTTGCAGAGTATAGATGTAGATGTAGATTCAGTGTCTTTTCAACAAACTATTTTTGATGTGTGGTTGTAGTGCAAGAAATATGTCTGAAGAAACTGCTGAATGGGTGAAATAAAAAGACAGCAAATCCAACACATCCTTGTTTTCGCATCCGTCCCGTGTGTCACTGCTTGCCTTTTTCTGGTAGCTGATGTGCTGGTCTTCCTTCACCTTTCTTTGCCAAATTAATTTCATGGAACTGTATGTCAGGTTGGGGCTGTTTTTGTATTTTAGTGAATGTGCACATTCCTTTCTGTACCTCACCCACTGAATTCTAACCAATTCACTTTGTGACCATCTACAGTTTTGTTCTGTTGTACAATGGCTGCTTCAAATTTCTTTAAGGATAAAAAGTAAGTATGCATCATGTGCAGTATTTTAAACGGATTTTTTTTCTTGGATTCTTTCACAATGGTTATCCAGTCATGTGGCAAATAAATAATGGTTGCTTCTCTAGTCTTTGCTTCTATCAAGCCAAACTTGGCATCATTTGTTATGTACAAATGCCCTCACACAACAGATTTGTGGTCTGCTTTCTGTTTCCATACCAGGTTCTTGTAATAGTTTCTTCAGTGCAAGTGCCAGAGTTATGTTCTGATTTTGTCCTGCGCACTGTCAGAATACAAAATCACAAACTTGCAATGTTTTGCTTGTTCCTTGAGATGAATAATTAGGCATGCTGAAAGGTCTTGGATCCTCTTTCCCCCCTTTGGTTTCTTCCCACATGTACACAAAACCATTCATTTTATTAAATGAATGTATTCCATAGTTGTATACATAGAGATTCCTCTTGTAGTATGCTACTGATGTAGACACTTTTGGATATGGGCATGCCTTCTGTAGATCAACAGTCAGTACGTACAAGTCATTTGAAATATTTGCTGCATCTGATTATCTGATTTCAAATTCTCCCTAGCCTGAGCAGCTTTTCTTAAGTGCTCATTTCTTTCCTGTATCACGGACAGCAATGTAGCTTCATTCTGTTCCTCTGAGATCTTTGTGTTAATCACAGAAACTGCACATCCTTTGATGATGTATTAATGGAGATTTAATTTTGTTGAAATGAATTAGTAATAGGATTTCTCTTTTCCTGGTGTCTTATGTTCTTTATAACATTTCTGGACGTACATACTGTACATTTTGGTAATAGACAAATCTGGGTCTAAGTATTTTCTTTCAGGATTTTTGTTTTGTGTGTAATGGCTCTGATCAACAACTGCTCAAATGTCTGGCTTTGATATACTATGATACAAACCTGATGCTTTGGTTTTGCACCTCTAGGAAATACATAAATGACAGTGATTCCTGATTTCCAGAACAATTTCGCAGTTATCTCCTTTGTACTCTGAATGGGAGCACTGTTCCCCGAAGATAAATATTTTGTTGTGAATAGTCACCTTGGTTCCAGAAAGAAGCAAACAATTTCCTAGAACACTCTTCTGTTATTATTGCAGAGCATTTTAATCAACATGTGCAGATTCCTTTGGTAACCAATTGACCTTCCTGGTTGTACATTCTTGTCCAGTATTTTGGAGAGTTTTCCTTTTTTGGTCTTCCAGGTCTCCTCATTTCATGTTTGTTTTCTTCCTCTCTGCGTTAATGGTGACTGACTATTCTCCACGATTCCCTCTCACCCCTACAGAAAATAATATAATAAAAATAGCTATTACAAATACAAAAAGTAAAATTCGAGACATGTAAGTGTATTTACCGCATTAGCGGTTTCAAAACAGGTTACGTTGTTGTTAAACCATGTATACAAATAGTGTAAGTGATGAAAACATGACCAATGTTTCACAGTACATTTTGAATTACATTAGCTTACCTTCATTTCCTTCTGAACAGTCATCTCTGTCCACAGTAATGATTATCTGGTGTAATGGAACTACAGAACTTCAGAAAACAGCGTGCAGTGTGGACTTGGTTCACTTGCCGTCTGGAATGATAAACAGCTGTTTCAATTGCCAAGTAAAGTGCTGCCTTCTTGCAGCACACAGCTCAACTAGGGACTTCGTTCACTAGTCTGTGGAAAAGATCGAATATAGCAAATTGTACTACATCTCTGTTCTCAACACACAATTTTGTGGACTTGCACCACTTGTACTTTCATCATCTCATGTTAACTTCCATATTATCCACCATTCCCTTTACACTTGTAAGTCATGATCCTACCCCTTCTTGTAAAGTATCTTCTGCCAACACTTCTTTTGTTTGGTGACGCAATGATAATATTTCAAATAACATGCATTCCTCTACATGCTCTCCATTTGCTCATCTAAAATTTCGTTACATGTATGTTTACACTTTCAACCCTCCAACTTCGTTCTTCCTAATGTTAACATTATCCTTTGTTTTCTTGTTTCATCAATACCTAGTTCATTAACCTGTTGTCATTTGCCTCGTAATGTTCTTCCCACATCTACTCCCTGCACTATCTTGGCCACCTTATCCCGTTGTTCCACATACTTCCTCATATCATCAACAGCAAGATTAGCATCTACGCTGTTAAATTTAACTCTCTGATATGCACCTTTGTAACTCATACCTATCTTTTCACATTACATTACATCACATGACAATACATTAACTTGGTGTTTTTTCAACCAGTCTAGTCCCAATCTGCCGGTATCACTTACATAGAATGCAGAAACTGCATATCCTTTATAGAAAATTAGGCCACTTCATCCAGCCTCATCCCTCTTCAATCAACCGAAATGTAGCCTCTTACCTATAATTTATTTCATTCCATTAAATTTTGTGTATCAGGCATAAGACATATACTGAGTCATTTAATGAAGTTAACTTTTTCTCTTTCACTTGCCCTTCAACAACAGGCCGGGACTGAACTTCATTCTCTCTCTCTCTCTTTCTTCGAACAATATATCCCTAGACAACTCTCCCCTCCTGTCATTGTATAAAGTCCCAGATTGATAAACTGGTTCTTTCCTGTCACAATTTTCAGGATTATTTGCTTCAGTAGTGACAATAATTTGATTCTGAATTACTGGCTCGACAGCATTTGTTGTCCTTCCATATTTGCTTACTGCTCTTGGCTTTATCCAAGAGCATCTATGTCCCTCATATCTCTCTCCTCTCTCATTTTTCATCTTTTGAACTCATTTACATTGAGTGATAAAATTTGGAGTTGGATTATTCGACAATAATTCACTTCAGGAAAACCAATCACTCAACTATCTGTTTTCCATCTTTCCATATTACCTTTATTTGTATTCCACTTATTTCATACCCTGCCTCAGAATAATTTAAGTAATCAAGCTCATCTAGGAATTCCTATAGTACCAGACCATTCTTCCATATTATGTCTATTAGTTTTTCTTTAGATGCCCTTGATATCTGGCTAATTAATGTTTCAATTAAACAATGGAAAATCCAGGATGGAATGTAACAATATTATGAGAAGGAAAGTTGCTACTCAACATATAGTGGAGATGCTGAGTTGCAGATAGCCACAACAAAAAAACTCTCACAATTATAGCTTTCAGCCATTAAGGCCTTCGTCAACAATAGACACACAGACACACGTATGCAAAAGCACACACACTCACGCAAATGCAATTCACACACACAACTGCAGTCTCAGGCAGCTGAAACAATACTGCGTGCAGCAGCACCAGTGCATGATGGGAGTGGCAGCTGGGTGGGGGTAAGGAGGAGGCTGGGGCGGGGAGGGGGAGGGATAGTATGGTGGGGGTGGCGGTCAGTGAAGTGCTGTACGTTAGATGGAGGGCAGGGGGGAGTTGGGAAGCGGAGGGGGGGGGGGGGGGAGGGAAGTAGCGGAACAGGAGAGAAATAAGAAGACTGGGTGTGGTGGTGGAATGACGGCTTTGTAGTGCTGGAATGGGAACAGGGAAGGGGCTCAATGGATGAGGACAGTCACTAACGAAGGTTAAGGCCACGAGGATTATGGGAACGTAGGATGCACTGCAGGGAAAGTTCCCACCTGCACAGATCAGAAAAGCTGGCGTTAGTGGGAAGGATCCATATGGTGTGAAACAGTCATTGAAATGAAGATTATCAAGTTTGGCAGCCTATTCAGCAACAGGGTGATCCACTTGTTTCTTGGCCACAGTTTGTTGGTGGCCATTCATGTTGACAGACAGCTTGTTGGTTGTCATGCCTACATGGAATGCAGCATAATGGTTGCAGCTTAGCTTGTAGACCACATGAGTAGTTTCACAGGGAGCCCTGCCTTTGATGGGGGAGGTGATGTTACTGACTGGACTGGAGTAGGTAGTGGTGGGAGTATGTATGGGACAGGTCTTGCATCTAGGTCTATTACATGCGTATGAGCCATGAGTAAGGGATTGGGAGCAGAAATTGTTTAAGGATGGATGATTATATTGTGTAGGTTCTGTGGATGGCGGAATACCACTGTGGGAGGGGTGGGAAGGATGGTGGGCAGGGCATTCCTCATTTCAGGGCATGACAAGTGGTAGTCAAATCCTTGGCGGTGAATGTAATTCAGTTGCACCAGTCCTGGGTGATACTGAGTTACGAGGAGAATGCTCCTCTTTGGCTGGATGGTGGGACTTTGGGAGGTAGTGGGAGACTGGAAAGATAAGGCACGGGAGATTTGTTTTTGTACAAGGTTGGGAGGATAATTACGGTCAGTGAAGGCTTCAGCGAGACCCTCAGTATATTTTGAGAGGGACTGCTCGTCACTGCAGATGCGGGAACCATGGGTGGCTAGGCTATATGGAAGGGACTTCTTGCTATGGAATGGGCAGCAGCTGTCGTAGTGGAGATATTGCTGGTGGTTAGTAGGTTTGATATGGACGGAGGTACTGATGTAGCCATCTTTGAGGTGGAGGTCAACATCTAGGAAGGTGGCTTGTTGGTTTGAGTAGGACCAGGTGAAGCAAATGGGGAAGAAGTTGTTGAGGTTCTGGACGAATGTGGATAGGGTGTCCTCACCTTCAATCCAGGTAGCAAAGATGTCATCAGTGAATCTGAACCAGGTGAGGGGTTTAGGATTCTGGGTTTTTAGGAAACATTCCTATAGATGGCCCATGAACAGGTTGGCATAGGATGGTGCCATGCTGGTGCCCATAGCCGTACCCCGGGTTTGTTTGTAGGTAATGCCTTCAAAGGAGAAGTAATTGTGGGTGAGGCGACTAGGAAGGAGGTTGTTGGTTTGGAATCTGTCGGGCGTTGTGAAAGATATGTTTCAATTAAGTGTGATTCATCAATTATTTCATCCACATATTTGGCTCAATTCATATGCCACTCTACAAAATTCCTGTACCCACTCCATGATTTATTATAAACCCCAGGTCTTAATATTTTAAATCTACACCAATAATCCACAAGCCACCAGATGGTGTGTGGTGGAGGGTACTTCTGGGACCACTAATGGATCCCCTTTTTCCTGTACCATTCGTGAATGGCGCGTGGGAAGATGGTAAGAGTCCCATATAGATTAAAAATACTCAAGAATCAATTGAGCAAGTGCCTTGCATGCGGATAAATTTCATCATATGCACCTCAGACTCTCATGTGCTATTCCTACTATTTATTTTATATGTCATTCCACTTAAGGTCACTGTGGATAGATACTTTATGGCACTTACTATTTCAGAAATTTGTCATCAATAGTGTAACTGTAAAGTAGTGGATTTCTTTTCCAGTGTATGCGCAATACATTACATTTATTTACATTCAGGGTCACCTATTAGTCCCTGCACCTTTTGTCAAACTTCTGTGGCTGCTTGTGCATGTGTTACTGTTTTCTGGCATTGCTACCTTCTTACAGATGGCTGCATCATCTGCAAACAGCCATCCAGAGCTTCCAGCATATTCTACTAGATAATCTATACACACTGTAAACTGTAACAGCCCTGTCACACTTCCTAGCGGTCCTCCTGAAATTACTTTTTATGTCTGTCAATTTTATTCTGTTAAGAGTGACATGTTGAGTTCTACCTGCAAAGAAGTCTTGAATCCAGTCGAAAATTTGGTCCGATACTCAGTAAACTCATCTTTTTTTCACTAAGTGAGGAACACACATCAACCTGAATGCCGATATCTACAGCACTGTGCACCTCATGGAGGAACAGAGTGAGCTTAGTTTCTCAAGATCTATGTTTGCAGAATCCATGTTGATTTTTACAGACAAGAGTTTTGTTCACCAAAATTGACGTAATACATGAGCACAGTGCATGTTCCACATTCTACAGCAAATTGACGTCAATGATACACACCTATAATTATGTGCATCTGTTCTATGCCCCTTCCCTTCTTGAAAATGCAAATGACCTATGCTTTTTTTCCACTTGCTAGGTACCCTTCTTTGCTCCAGCGACCTACAATAAACTGTTGCTAGAAGAAGAGCCAGTTACTTTGCACAATCTCTGTAGAGATCTCATTTGGCCCTGGCACCATTCCACTACAAAAGGATCATTATTGTTTCTCTGTTCCGCAATGAGTTATTTCAATACCTGCCATTTCAAATTTGTACAGTGATTGACAGGAGGGATCATGTTATGATCTTCCATGGTGAAACAGTTTCCAAAGATCAAATTCAGTATGTCGGCCTTCTCTCTATCATTTTCCATTTTGATGCCACTACGGTCACTGAGTGACTGAGAAGATGATTTCAAACTGGTTACTGATTTTATGTAGGACCGTAACCTCTTAGGGACTTTAGTCAGATCGGTTGAAGGAATTTTACTTTCAAAGTCACTGAACACTTCTCTCATTGCTCTCCTTATGCTCATTCTTGCTTTGTTCAGCTTTTGTTTGTCAGCTAGGTTTTGACTTCTTGAATCTGTGATGAAGCTCTCTTTGCTTATGTAGCAGTTTTCTAACATGGCTATTAAATCTAGTGGGTCTCTCCCACCCCTTAACACTTGCTCAAAGCATACTCATTTAAAGCATTTTGAGTGATGCTTTGGATTTTTTTTCCATTTGTGCTTGACTTCTACATCCCTAGCACTGAATATTTGATGTTGACTACACAGATATTCTACAATTTGTGTCCTGTCACTCTTGGTGAGCAAAAATATTTTCCTACGTTTCTTAACATTCCCTGTAATATGTGTAGTCATAGATGCTATCATAACCTTACAATTACTGATACCCTCTATGTTAACTGATTCAGGAAGTCCAGCAGTACTCCAAAAGTGGATGGACAAACATAGTGCAGTAGATCTGTTGCATCTTCTATGTGTTCTGCCAATAAATTGCAGTATTTGGTTTGCCTTCTCCATAACATTTTCTACGTATTATTTCCAATTTAAGTTGTTTGTAATTGCAATTCCTAGGTATTTAGTTGAATTTACAGCCTTTAAATTTGACTGATTTATCACATACCCAAAGTTTTAACGGATTCCTTTTAGCACTCATGGATGACCTCACATTTTTCATTATTTAGAGTCAATTGCCAATTTTCACACCATACAGATATCTTTTCTAAATCTTTTGCAATTTGATCTGATGACTTTACTAGGTGATAAATGACAGAGTCATGTGCAGACAATCTAAGCTAAGACTGCTGCTCAGAGTGACTCCTAAATTATTTATATGGATAAGGAGCAGCAGAAGGACTATAACACTACCTTGGGGAGTGCCAGAAATTACTTCTGTTTCATTTGATGACTTGCTGTCAACAGCACGATCAGGAAACTTGTACGTTTTCTAAAGCACTCTACCACTACAGCTCCTGATGCAGGTGGTCTATAAAGGCATCTGATTACCATTTTTGTTCCACCTTTGATGTTTAACTCTACCCAGATTAGTTCACACTCAGAATCTGTGATAACCTTACTAGATATTATCGAATACTTTATTGCAGTAAGTATGCTGCCACCATTGGCAACTAACCTATGCTCACGATAAATATTCCAATCTGAATTTAGGATTTCATTGCTAGTTCATTTCTAGTTTCAAACAACTGTCTGTTCCTAATACGGCGTGGGCATCATAATCTTCAATAAGTGATACTAATTTTGGGACTTTACCATGGCTGCTCCTGCAGTTCACCAATATCAAATTAAGTTTTCAAACAATGGAAAATACAGGACAGAATGTAACAATATTAAGAAAAGGAAGTTGCCACTCATCATTTAGAAGAGATGCTGAGTCGCAGATAGGCACAACAAAAAGGCTGTCACAAATGGCCTTCATCAAAAATAGATGACAGAATGACACACACACACACACACACACACACACACACAAATGCCTGAGACTGCAGTCATGTGTATGAGAGTTGCATTGCGTGCGTGCGTGCATGCGTGCGTGCGTGTGTGTGTGTGTGTGTTTTAACGAAGGCCTTACCGGCGGAATGCTTTGTTTGTGACAGCCTTTTTGTTGTGCCTTTCTGCGACTCAGCATCTCTGCTATATGATAAGTGGCAACTTTCCTTTTCATTGTATTAAGTTTTTTTAGTTTCAGTCTGTGGGGACGAAAATTCTCTGAGAATAATGTGGCTAATGTACCTTTGATTTCAGTGGGCAGTTCATCTTTAATCCACTGTGATTCCTCTAACTCAAAAAGGGCCATCTGGAAGCCACAAATATTCTGCTATCCTAGTAGCCACTTCCTGCATGTAGTGCATGCCTGACCTATTAAAGAGAACCCTACAATTCTCCATCCACTAGCAGTCATCGAGAAGTTCGCATCCGATTCCATCGCAGAATCATCAGAGCCTCTGCTTTAGATCTTCCACTCCATGCCAAACCAGAGAACAATGATCAGCGTTGGGTACAATGCTACAAATAGTGAGTGTAGCCTGCATCCCAGGTGGAATGCTAACTGTCTTTGCCAAATCAGCCATCTACCTGCAGGAACTAAGGATGGCCTCAGAACCCAAGCAGCAGGGTACACCCAGTGCACTCAACAGCCACTGACAGAGGTGCCTCCTCTCTTGGACATAGCCTTAGACTTTTGCAGGTCCATGATGACCAGAATTGTGCTTTGTACTCCCCCTCAAAACGTTCATACAACTGAAATCCATCCACATTTAATAATCCCCCTTGCAAAGTGCTACCTTCAAAATGATTAATTACTAACTCCATTTCCCCTCTACAAGACCTTAAAGTAGGTAAAGTACATACGAAACTTTTTAAAAACAAAAGTGGGTGAGTTTTACCTAGATAGTCAAAGGTAGGAAATTTCTGGGTGAGCCACTTGCCCATTTTAAGGTGAAACACCTGACACTAAATCCAACTTCTACTTGAAATCACAGGTTCTGGGTTAGGAATACCTACACACTACCTCTGACTGACACCAATATCCTTTCCAGGATTGTTAAGTTTACCCATTAATCTACTTTTATATTCCCGACTGCAATATGGTGGTGGGGTCTTTTTTTTTTTTTCACATCAGGCACAACTTACCACTCGTGACACTGACATTGTCCACAAACACATCACACACTCTCATCTTTTTAACTACTCAAGTTTGCACTCCAGAAGTAGCTTTACCTACCTTCTGATCTATGGACTCTAAAATGGGCTTAAACTTTCTTTTTTAAATATTTCTGATACCTTTTGTAATTTTTCAATTTCACACACTCCTCCTGTTCTTTAATTATGTGACTGAATCCTTCAGTGTTACCACTTTATAATTTACTGTCACAGAATTATTGATAAAGGTTCCCACTCATCACATCTTTTGAAAATGTTTAAAAAATTCTCACATCTCGTCTTGCCTTTCCTTTTCTGTCCTCTGCCTCTCTTCTTGCCTTTCCTTTTCTCTCTCCTGCCTCATTTCTTGTCTTTCCTTTTCTATCTTGTGCATTTGTTCTTTGCCCCACTTAGCCAAAAAGCCATGAATATTTTATAGCTCACTCATTTTGATATACAGGGCAAGGCAGCTAAGTCATAACACCCCTTGTTTCTCCCCAACCGTAATAGGTACAAAGATGCCATTTGGACAGTGAATTGCAGGGACAGGGGCTACTTATATACATCACATTTCATGTTAGTGCTATTTTTTTATTACAGAGATATGAGGACATCTTTGGTTCTTTTAAATGGAACCCTATGTTAAATTTTAGCGTAACATGATGGGCTTAAAAAGACAGTTTCGAATATGTGTATACCATAATATTTAGACGAATGGTTATTGAGACACAGATATGTTCTTGTACCATGTTCGTCCTTCGAAGCGACGTTGTCCAATGTGACCTTTCCTGTTGTGTAGAGTACATGGTAAATGTCACAAGTCTGTCCTTACACAAACACGCCCATTAACCCGACAATAGTAATACATACTGCAATATTTTGCACAAAAATTAACTGATGATGTTGCACAAATATTATTCAGTTATTTGACAACTGTGATGCCAAAATAGTAAACAACATACAGTATTAAAATACTACAAGATGTTAATACATTTTAAGTAACAGAAATACAAATGTAAATGAGGAGGCCCTTATTGGTCACAATTATTTTGTACGTATTTGTTTTTTATTTGAAAATATTTACTATTGATCACAATATGAAGCAAATAAACACAAAGATGCAAAATACTTACTGTACATGATACAAAACTTTACTGAAGCATGTGCTCAAAATGCTTCCCCTTTGCTGCAATGCACATTTGTAGCCACTGTTCGAATGATTTGTGAATGGCTGCAAGAGTGTCAGTGAGATATCAGTGCATGCTTCCACGATACATTGCTTCATATCGTCTGGCGTAGTTGGTATTTGAGCATACACTTAAGTTTGATAGCTCCCCACAGAAAAAAATCAAGAGGTGTCAAATCAGGAGACTGGGCTGGCCACTTCACTTCAGCACGTCATCCCATCCAACAATCCGGGAACTTTACATTTAACAGCTCTGTAGCCACACGGGAAGAGTGAGCAGGACAGCCATCATGTTGGAACCACATGCACTGACACGTAGTTAGTGGTACCTCTCCCAGCAAAATGGGCAGAACATTTTGCAGGAACTGTGCATTGCCATTTAGTATACCTGGAATGACGAACAGCCCCACAACGACATTTCCGATGATGCCGCACCACACTCCACCGTTGCTGATGCTGTACCTGTCGAAGCCAATGAGGGTTCTCTATTGACCAGTAATGCATATTATGCAAATTCACATTACCGTTGTTGGTGAAAGTCACTTCATCAGTAAAAAGCACCTTTTGAAAAAACGTTGGATCATCTTGTAGGCACTGCAAACTGGCAAAATTCCTGGCGCCATTTGAAATCCACACCGGAGAGTGCTTGATGTAATGAGAGGTGAAATGGGTGAAATCTATGCCCATGCAATATGTGTAGAACACTTCTCTGACTTATACCACATTCCGAGGCGATACATCATGACGAAACAGTAGGGTCATTATGCGCCAATGCTAGAACGCCCTCTTCATGTACGTCGCCAGTTGCAGTTTTCTGCCTTGTCCTCTGTATGGCTTTCCATGATCCCGATTCAAGTAGTTTCTTGCAAATATGTGCAAGAAGTAGGACGCTCATGATCAGGATACAGCTCTCCCATATAGTTTTATTGCTCTAACAGCATTTCTTCTGCTTTCACCATACATTAGAAGCATATCTAACTTTTTGTTGGTGTACATGTCTGCTCCAAGAAACTGTGACGGAAATGTGATGTCTCATTACCCCAGCAGCACATTTATACCCTTCTCTCCAGCTATCTTGTGCGTCACCTTGCGGTGTTATCGAGAAGCAGGAAAACAACGCCTTCCTTTTCAAGTTCCTCAGTGGTCAACAGGAAAGATCGCATTGGACAACGCAGCTTCAAAGGATGAACACAATACGAGAACATATCTGTGTCTCAATAACTATTCGCCAAATTTTATGATATACACATATTTGAAACCATCTTTTTAAGCCCACCATGTTACGCTAAAATTTAACATAGGGTTCCATTAAAAAAAAAATCAAAGATGGCCTCATATCACTGTAATAAAAAAAATAGCACAAACATGAAATGTGATGAATTCAAGTAGCCCCTGTCCCTGCAATTCACTGTCAGAACGGCATCTTTGTATCTGTTATGGTTGGGGAGATACAATGGGTGTTATGACTTAGTTGCCTCACCCTGTATATATTAGTTTCACAATGAGGAAGAGATGGCTAAAATTTTATGGGCATTTAAAAAGAATGGAAGAAACACAGCTTACAAAGAAAATTTTTAATTATGTTAGTAAGCTGAAAAAACTGTAGGATGGATAGAAGCAGTAAAGAAAGATGCCAACAAAATAGGTGTTACAGAAGAAATAATAAGTGACAGGGATCACTTCAGGCTACTGATAGAAAGGTCAAACTAGCAGTAATTGCTTCTGCTGCATTTCCTCCCATGTGTATGTGGTAACTTAGCTGTAACACCATGAATAGGGAACACTACATGGCAGATCTGTCAATGTGATGTGGTCTGAGTTACCTTTGATTGTTTTTCTTCCAATATGGTTTCATTTTAGCTTTGGTCTCGTGGTACGGCTGCTCCGTACCACAGCTGTGCATGAGCTTATTCCTCTTGTCTTCGTATCTAGGCAGGGTGATGCTGTAAGAAAGGGTCTCAACACTTCCAACTACTGAATGATGAACATGTCTTCAACGATAATCTTTGGTATTGTTCTAACTATTTGCATCAGTTGTGAAGTCAGGTCCAAATATCAGTAAATCATAAACTCAAACACATCAATCAACATGTCCGACCAGATCAAACTCAACTTAAAGATCTACAGTTTACAATCTTCATTTATGTTGAGCGTTTATATTGTACTATGTCCGTTTTCTCTGAGGTGTTCATGACTCCTTCAAGGGGCATCACCAAGGCATAAACACCCACGTCCATCTAGTGCTGTGTTATATTTAGCAATAACTGTAACAGACAGAATACAAGTGCCTCAACTATTAGACACTTTTCTCTTCCACAGGCATCATGGAACAACTATCCTGCTGTTGCTGAGAAAACAAATCATAAATAAACAATAACAAATGGAAAGGTTTGTCCCAGAACAATGGCAAACAGCTGTGGGAGAAGCCAGTTGTCAGGACATACTTTTACATCACATACGTAGGCCCAACATAATATTTTTTCTTTCTTTTTTCATTTCTCCAGCATATTTTATGATGTAATGGGAATTAGCTGAGGATGATCCTAAAACATTATAAATAAGGTTCTAAACTTATTATTTTTTCTCTGGTATGTAAATGTGTGGGCAAGAATAGCAAAAGATACTTTTATTAGACAATGGAGGTATGCTCTGTGAGCAGGCAAGGAGGTAATAATAATTTCACCAACTGCGACATGGTCGCATATACAAACAGTGATCCAATACTGTGAAATGTTTTTTTTTCTTCTTTCTTTTTTTTTCAGTCTTTGATCACAATATGAATTCTTTAGATCTATATGACGATGCTATGCTGATTATATTTATATGTTTTGACGATGCCATTATGGCCTTATCACCTTAGGACATGGTGTAAAAAAGATCTGTGGATGGTCATTAAGGACTGAAACCGAACATCGTCTAAAGAATTCATATTGTGATCAAAGACTGAAATAAAAAAACATTTGTAATAATAATTGCCAGCAGAGAGCTGCCGCTGAACCAGAGAGAATTAGTCATAGAAGAGGAATTTTCGATTTTAAGCAGAAAAAAGGTGGGATCATGGTATTTATATAAATTAGAGATGTTAGTTTGTTCTAGAAAAAAAATGGACTTTCGAAATGTAAGTGTGTAAGAGTTGTGTTTTGTTGTACTTTCAGGTAGATAGAAAAGACTGAAAACATTGTATGTGGACAGAAAGATACCAACTGCATGGTAATGTTAAAACTTATAAATGTCCGGCATGTAGCCATATTTACAATTCAATTTGCAATGTGAATGTAAATTAACTCGTTCCACATCATTATGATTTATTATGAAAATGATCTGTGGAACATAAAACTATTTATTTAACAGATGCGTAAGATGTGAAAATTGTATCCTAGGTTTATTTTACTTACTTAAAAGTTAAAAAGTAAAGTTTGTGGTGTTCAACCCATGAATGGGAATCTGACTTGACAGCCGGTACAGAGTCAGCACTAGGATGGGACAGGTGGTCAGTCACCTTTTACTCCCACGAAATATCTCCAGCACTCAATTAGACAACAGGTTGAATGGATGTGGGGCTGTTCTGGAGGGGCTGGAATGAAGATAATCCTAACCCCTAACAAGGATTGAATCTAGGTCTCCAGAGCTGGTGTCCAGTACACTACTTGTTAGATTACCATGGCCACCTTTTATTTACTTACATGTGAATAATTTAAAAAGCGTTTTTTAGTCAGTAATAAATATTAAATGATATACATTAATTTCTGCTTTAATCAATGTATCATGTAAACTGAAATTTTATACAGCTTTTTACTACATCTAGAAACACTGAAACAATTTTCATACCAATGCACTTTGAGTCTGATAAAATATCATTAGTATGAACTATTAAGTCTCAGGAAATGTGATGTCCCTTTGATGCAGTACAGATGGGATGTGAATAACGTGCAATCACATTTCACCTTCATAATCAAATGTTTGAATCAGATTCTAGTGCTTTCATGATTTCATACATCATATGTGCAAATATGGACAGTGTTGATTTGGTGTTTACATATAACTCTGAGAAGCCTTTGGTTGATTTGGGAGAGGGTCATCATTGCCATCGGATTAGGGGATGGCGAGGGAAGGTAGCCGTGCCTTTTCAAAGGAACTGTTCCCACACTTACCTGAAGTGATTTAGGGAAATCACGGAAAAGCTAAGTCAGGGTGACCAGACATGGGTTTGAACTGTCATCCTCCCAAATGCGAGTCCAGTGTGCAAACCACTGCACCGCCTCACTTGGTGCCAGAGATCTGAGAAACTTGAGAGAAATTCGGTAAGTGTGTGACCACATTATTTTACACTGTTTTCTCTAGCTGTGATGGACAGATGCACTAGTTAACAGCTGTAACTGTTACGGATTTTTCATGTTTTTGGCAAAGATGTGATAAAATTGGTAACTCTGACACGACTCTTTATTGGATTTTTTCCCATAAAATGCTCCAGAGAGACTCCAGTCAAAATGATGTCAAAGTTAGCGTAAGGAGGGCTATGCGTGAAGCGTTCAGTGAATTCGAAAGCAAAATTCTATGTACCGACTTGACAGAAAATTCTAGGAAGTTCTGGTCTTACGTTAAATCAGTAAGTGGATCGAAACAGCATATCCAGACACTCTGGGA
Organism: Schistocerca nitens; assembly: GCF_023898315.1. Lineage (NCBI taxonomy): Eukaryota > Metazoa > Arthropoda > Insecta > Orthoptera > Acrididae > Schistocerca > Schistocerca nitens. Next base: position 294,690,962 of record NC_064615.1, on the reverse strand, counting down.
TGATAATGGCATTGAAACAGAGGATGACATGTGTAAATCTGAAATACTAAACACCTTTTTCCAAAGCTGCTTCACAGAAGAAGACCGCACTGCAGTTCCTTCTCTAAATCCTCGCATGAACGAAAAAATGGCTGACATCGAAATAAGTGTCCAAGGAGTAGAAAAGCAACTGAAATCACTCAACAGAGGAAAGTCCACTGGACCTGACGGGATACCAATTTGATTCTACACAGAGTACGCGAAAGAACTTGCCCCCCTTCTAACAGCTGTGTACCGCAAGTCTCTAGAGGAACGTAAGGTTCCAAATGATTGGGAAAGAACACAGGTAGTTCCAGTTTTCAAGAAGGGTCGTAGAGCAGATGCTCAAAACTATAGGCCTATATCTCTGACATCGATCTGTTGTAGAATTTTAGAACATGTTTTTTGCTCGCGTATCATATCATTTCTGGAAACCCAGAATCTACTCTGTAGGCATCAACATTGATTCTGAAAACAGCGATCGTGTGAGACCCAACTCGCTTTATTTGTTCATGAGACCCAGAAAATATTAGATACAGGCTTCCTGGTAGATGCCATTTTCCTTGACTTCTGGAAGGCGTTCGATACAGTTCCGCACTGTCGCCTGATAAACAAAGTAAGAGCCTACGGAATATCAGACCAGCTGTGTCGCTGGATTGAAGAGTTTTTAGCAAACAGAACACAGCATGTTGTTCTCAATGGAAAAAACGTCTACAGATGTTAAAGTAACCTCTGGCGTGCCACAGGGGAGTGTTATGGGACCGTTGCTTTTCACAATATATATAAATGACCTAGTAGATAGTGTCGGAAGTTCCATGCAGCTTTTCGTGGATGATGCTGTAGTACACAGAGAAGTTGCAGCATTAGAAAATTGCAGTGAAATGCAGGAAGATCTACAGAAGATAGGCACTTGGTGCAGGGAGTGGCAACTGGCCCTTAGCATAGACAAATGTAATGTATTGCGAATACTTAGAGAGAAGGATCCTTTATTGTATGATTATATGATAGCGGAGCAAACACTGGTAGCAGTTACTTCTGTAAAATGTCTGGGAGTATGCGTATGGAACGATTTGAAGTGGAATGATCATACAAAATTAATTGTTGGTAATGTGGGTGCCAGGTTGAGATTCATTGGGAGAGTCCTTAGAAAATGTAGTCCATCAACAAAGGAGGTGGCTTACAAAACACTTGTTCGGCTTATACTTGAGTATTGCTCATCAGTGTGGGATCCGTACCAGATCGGGTTGAGATAGAGAAGATCCAAAGAAGAGCGGCGCGTTTCATCACAGGGTTATTTGGTAAGCATAATAGCGTTACGGAGATGATTAGCAAACTCAAGTGGTAGACTCTGCAAGAGAGTCGCTCTGCATCGCGGTGTAGCTTGCTGTCCCGGTTTCGAGAGGGTGCGTTTCTGGATGAGGTATCGAATATTGCTTCCCCATACTTATACCTCCTGAGGAGATCACGAATGTAAAATTAGAGTGATTCGAGTGCGCACGGAGGCTTTCCAGCAGTCGATCTTCCCGCGAACCATATGCGACAGGAACAGGAGAGGGAGGCAATGACAGTGGCATGTAAAGTGCCCTCCGCCACACACCACACAGGAAAGGAAGGCAATGACAGTGGCACGTAAAGTGCCCTCCACCACACACCACTGGGTGGCTTGCGGAGTATAAATGTAGATGTAGAATCTTTAATCTTGTATGTGGTTGAAATATAATAAAATAACGTTTCAGCTTGCTCACTTTACTAATATATAGATGTTAAATTGACTTTTCATTTAGGTATGTCGAGCTAACTCTGATACCATCCAAACTGTTCAACTTCCAGCTGAGCTGAACAATTGTTCAAGCCACAGACTTTCTGGTGTTGCACAGACAGAGAATACAACTGGGAAGGATTGTTGTCATTGGAAGTAACTGGGGCAGGGCAATTACTGCTTAGGATCTGGATTTGGCAAAGGGAAAAAATAACAAATATCAACATTTTCCTTGACTGCAGTGGCATGTGTAGAGACAAGTCAAGTACAAGGTTGATATATTTTTGGCTCTAACTTTTGTAACTAACTTGACTGAGTAAAAGGTAATGACTGTAGAAGTAGATAAGTGTTTTCACTGTGACTGTAAAGTTAATATAACACCGCGTTCCATTTGGTAGTTCATATTTAGTGATTTGTGAGTATAAAATTTCCTTAATTACTGTAATTTGTGACTTGTGATGAGCAGTTAGTGACCTTACATTCACACTAAAATTATGTACAGAACTATCTGCAAAAAAATACCTTACTAAACACAATGCTTGGCGGCAGAAGAGTCTATTATAGATCAAAATGTAACTGTGAATCATCTTCAAAATTTTTCAGAGTATTAGCTTTCACTTACCTCATGGCTATGGTTGTCTTAAGATATATCTCTGCTTGAACAGTGTTCTGACAAGAATTTCCAGTCTGTCACAAGCTGTACATACATGCCTCTACACATGTCTCAGGTTTCATGAATCTAAAAGAGAAAAGACGTAAAAACACACACCTACAAAAGGATTACAGCTATATTTCTAGTTGCATAAAATGTTGAAATTTCTAGGAAGAAACTTTAGCATCAGATGTCTTGCAACAGGACAATGGTTCATACACTCAGGGCAACTGTCAAGTTATCTCTTCGAGAAATGCCAAAATTTGAAACTCTTATTTCCTTCTCTACTTTATTAATTATTATGTCTGCTTGTGTCTGTATGTGTGGATGGATATGTGTGTGTGTGCGAGTGTATACCTGTCCTTTTTTCCCCCTAAGGTAAGTCTTTCCGCTCCCGGGATTGGAATGACTCCTTACCCTCTCCCTTAAAACCCACATCCTTTCGTCTTTCCCTCTCCTTCCCTCTTTCCTGATGAGGCAACAGTTTGTTGCGAAAGCTTGAATTTTGTGTGTATATTTGTGTTTGTTTGTGCATCTATCGACCTGCCAGCGCTTTTGTTTGGTAAGTCTCATCATCTTTCTTTTTAGATTTATTAATTCTCTTGGTAGATTTGTCTAGAGGGAAGCAAAAAATTTATTTTCGAATTCTGTTTTCCTTAGGCAAACATTTGTTCTCTTGCACATACACACTGTCTTTTAAAATTTTTTCCTGTATTTTCTTGTCCGGGACCGTAGCTCTCCATTTTATGTTGAGGAATCATCTCAGTAGCCCTGCTGTACAACTTTTAGCTACCATTGGATGATGGATCTGCAACAAGAGAAGACATTGCTGTTAATATCAGGACAGTGTTATATTGTTGGATTAGTTTTTGTCCCTCTTTCTTCCACATTATACTATTTGTAAGTTTATTTGTTGCTAAGGTTGGTGACTGTGTGCAACTGTAAGACAGTGTGACATTACTATTGTTTGTACCTAACACCTTTTGGAACAGTATGAGTTGAGCCAAATATCACTAATAATGTTTTACTTTTTGGTCCATTAGATATAACTTATCTAGGTACATAAATTTATTTGCTGTCAGAGTCCGAAAATTTATGGAAAGCTTTAGTTAATGTCTAACTAACATTCAACTTAGTCTCCCTTAGAATATCTAGGAACTCAAAGTCATAATAATGCCTTCTTTGAGCTAAAATATACTAGTGTTGTACACTAAAGTGCGCGTCATTTATATTGGCGGCCGAGTTTAGGTTCGTTCTGCACATCTGACGTCACAAAACACAGTCAGCCAATGAACAGAGAACGACGTTGCCAGATCTCGACTGCAGTGCAGAGCATGGACGAGTGTCTTCAGTTTTAGAAACATTCAGTCATAAATAAAGTAATAGAACAAAAGCAATGTCTTGATAGCAGACTTTATTTTATAGAAATTTTGGAAAAAGCATTCTTTATACCGATTGCTTCATATTCTATTAATTAATTAAATCAAACAAGCAATAAGACTCCTAATTCAGGCGATACCAAGGAAAGGAGTTTGTATCAATCTCACGAACCGCTTTTTCGCAATAAAGAACAGCGGTAATTGTTTATTTCCTATTGTACTTCGACGAAGTGTGAGTAATTCATACTCATACCAACAGTGTTTGTCAGTATTTTGCGTTACGTGTTGTAGTCCTCCCATAAGTCCAACCCCTCATCCAAGTCGTGGGAGATGGGCAACAGCACAAAGTAGGGGACTGCCTATAGGGGCGATGTACAGCGGGGACTTCGTGTGCCCCAGGACCGCTACGGTAGTTGGGAAGGCCCTATGGGAACCCTGAAACGTGACGGCTAACGGGGCTCTGGTGAAGCTGCGATAGGCCTAGCAAGCCAGTAGTGGATAAATCAACTGCTTTTAAAAAGGGAACATGCCTTGGATCACGGCACGGATTTAAAGGAAACCAACCAAGCAATGGAAAAGGATTACGAGATGGTTTACGACTGGGCACCTTAAACGTAAGGACTCTAACTGGGAAGTTAGAAGAAATTGTAGAAATGATGGAAAGGAGGAAATTGGACATCTTGGGACTTGCTGAGACTAGGTGGAGAGGAGTTGGTGAAAAACCACTAAGTAAAGGATGTAAACTGTACTGGATAGGGAATGAGAGGGGAAGAAATGGAGTGGCAATAGTGGTCAGAGAGGGTCTGCAGGAGGAGGTGGAAGGTATCAATGATCGAATGATAAAAGCCAGAGTACGAGTGAAAGGAAAAAGCATTGAAATCATCCAAGCATATGCCCCACAGGTGGGGTGTACAAAAAAGGAGAAGGAGGAATTCGAAGATGACATGCAAAAGCAGCTAAATGGAGGTAATCAGATTATAATAGGGGACCTCAATGCACATGTTGGCACAGACAGGAAAGGATTCGAGGAGATAATGGGACCAGGGGGCTGGGGGAACCGAAATAGAGAAGGAAAATTGTTGCTGGAATTCTGCAAGAGGAATGGGCTGGCGATCGCAAATTCCTGGTACAAGAAGAGAAGTAGCCACAAAATAACTTGGTACAGTGGAGACTGGTCCCAAACTTCAGTAGTAGACTATGTACTAGTGGATATGCAGATGATGAGCAGCCTCACAGATGTTAAGGTCATTCCATCTGAGGCCTTAGACAGTGACCATCGGCTGTTGGTAGCCACCCTGAGAGAGAAAAAAGATAGGAGGGCAACAGATATACAGGAGAAAAGGTTGAAGACATGGATGCTGAAAGAGGATGAACGGAGGACCCAGTACGAGACACTGATCAGGAAGAAGCTGCCAAAGGAAGATCAGAGAACAGTGGAAGAAGAATGGGGAGATTTTAAGAGGGCTCTAGTTGAGGCAGCTGAGACTGTGTGCGGAAGAACTAGCACAAAGAGGAGAAGTAAGGAAACCCCATGGTGGAACAACATATGTAAAGAGGCAGTACTTCGAAAGAACAAAGCCTTCAGAGAATGGTTCCAGACCCGAACAGAGGAAGCTAGGGTAAAATATAAGGAAAGCAAGAAAGCGGCACAGACCATAGTAAGGGCGGAGAAGAAGAAGTGGATGGAAAAGTGGACAAGAATGTTAGAAGAGGACAGTGAAGGGAACAAAAAAGTACTTTACACCATGGTAAGAAATAAGAGGAACAACAGAAGCGAGTGCCTGAGGATCATGGATAAAAATGGAAGAGTTGTGGAGGAAATGCATGAGCTCAAAAATATTTGGAAGGAGTACTTTGAAGACCTGTTAAATGCCGCCAAGCGGGTAACTAGCAGCGATGGAGAGCCTAAGGCAGCAGACGATTATAATAGTGGGGAAATTGATGATCTAACTTGGAATGAAGTGGAAGAAGCCATAAAGAGGATGAAAGGGGGCAAGGCACCAGGTTGGGACGAAGTAACAGTGGATATGATACGAGCAGCAGGAGAAGTAGGAACCCAGTGGCTATACAGAGTGCTGAGGGTGGTGTGGAAGGAGAACAGAATTCCTGAGGATTGGAAGAAAGGAATTATAGTCCCGATCTTCAAGAAAGGGGATAAAAGGAGATGTGAGAACTACAGAGGAATCACCCTGCTATGCCACTGTGGAAAAATCTATGAAAAGATCCTGGAGAAGAGAATAAGAAGCAGTATTGAAAGTAGACTGCAAGAGGAGCAGTATGGTTTCAGACTGGGAAGATCAACAACGGACCTCATATTTGCGGTAAGGCAACTGCAGGAAAGGCACTATGAGTACGGGAAGGACTTAATCATGGCCTTTTTAGATATTGAGAAGGCGTATGACAGTATCTGTAGGGACAAGCTCTGGGATGTGCTGAACGCAAAAGGGATAGATGAAGAGGTAACACGAAAAGTCAGAAAAATATATGAGGGAAGTGAGAGTTGTGTGAAAGTGGGGAGGGAACGTACTACATGGTTCAAGCTGGAAAATGGGCTGCGACAGGGAAGTGCACTTTCGCCTTTATTGTTTATTATTGTTATGGATGAAATCCTACAGCAAGTATCAGATGCAATTGGAGATCATAAAATGAAAGCAGTGCTTTTTGCCGATGACCTGATGTTATGGGGAAATTGCGAGAAGGAGGTGCAAGAGCAGTTAGATGTATGGGAGGCAACGGCAGCACAATATGGAATGCATTTCTCTGCAAAGAAAAGTGAAATAATTGTCACAACAAGGAAGAAGAATAGGCCAAATGTGGATATAACTTGTGGAGGGGAAAAACTACAAGTGGTAGAGAACTTCAAGTACCTGGGAAGCATGATTGAAAGTAAGGGGGGAAACGCAATGGAAATAAATGAAAGGTGCAGAAAAGCAGGGCAGTTCTACAAATGCATTAGGGGGCTTATTTGGAGCAAGGAGGTGCCACAGAAATCCAAGGGAATTATATACCGAACCTACTTTGTCCCCATATTGGCATACGGAAGTGAGACATGGGTAATGCACAAAAGCGACAAAAGTAGAATACAGGCTAGTGAAATGAAGTTCCAGAGGAGCAGGTTGAGTGTAACAAGACGAGACAGATTGCGAAATGTGTATGCGAGGGAAAGATTAAAGGAGGAACCAGTACAGGACAGGATAGAAAAATCAAGACTGCAGTGGTATGGACACATGAAGAGAATGGATGAGGGAAGAATTCCAAAGAGGATGTTTGATCTGCAACTGGAGGGGAAGAGGCCCAGAGGAAGACCAAGAGATAGATGGGTGAAGGAAGTGAAGGAATGTGTGACGAGAAGAGGAGAGAACTGGACGAAGGTGGAAGAGGGGGAATGGTGGAAAGACAGAAAACGATGGAGAGGCTTGTGTTCCCGACAGACCCAGCCAGTGGCTGGAAACTGTCCAAGATGATGATGATGTTGTAGTCCTAATGGCGTTATGTAGCGTAACGTATAAGGTGTTGGGCTTCCACGCGAAAGGTTATGGGTTCAAACCTTGTGCGGTGCTTAATACTTTCATTATTTAAAAACAATATCGAAGTGCCTTACTTCACGAATTATATTCGTTTGAATGCAATTATTTGAAATTTCTAGTGCTTTGTCTCTTCATTAACCCTTTCGCTGCTGCAGACACGCGGTCCCCGCATTCCACATTGTGCGCGATTTTGTCGTCACTGCACTGCTTGCCTCTGCAGACACATGGCGTTCTCACTGCTTTGACGCACTTATCATTCGATTTCACAAAAACTATTTGGCCCAAAAATTTGATTTTTACATCTCTTCTTGACTGATACCTTCCCCCCATAAATGACTTAATTTTGTTTCGATGTTCAACGCAGTTATTATGCAGCATTAAATGTAGTAAACCATTGCACGAAATTTTGAAGAGTTTGCAGAGGTAGAAGTCCATAGCGTATACTTTCCGTATGGTCGATTTTAGTTGCCACAATGTTGAGAATGAAATGTGGACAAGATACCTAAATTTCATATAAATTTTACTGTATAACAATATCTCATTTAATTTAAGTACGACATAGGTGTCGTATGTAATATTGAGAAATATTCCGTCTTTCGCGACTGTAATAAAAGTTTTATTTACACCGGACGCGTTTGGCTTTATTTTAAAGCACTTCAATCAATGAAAGGTATGGCACATACACAATGGTACTCATGTTCTCTTTCTTGTTTTTGTTCCACAGTCGCAGTTTTACCAATGGTACTGAAATATATTCCTCTTCTGCAACTGTAATAAGCGACTTATTTAGACCAGACGCGTTTCTCTCTTTTGAAACTCTTCAGTGGGCAGTATTTTGTCTCCTCCATTGCCAAGTCACCTTTCGTAGTTTTGTGCTGCGGTAACACAATATTCAACGTTTATGTTGGCTGATCAGTGTTTTAGCAAATAAATGATGTTTGTGTGTGCCACACACAAAAATTATATTTGACATAGCTCAGAACACTTCACTGATAGACGGTATATTCTAGTCCTAATGTTTTTGTAAGTCCACAGTTTTGTTTAATGCATTTTGTCTACTTCCTCTTGACTGATTGAAGTGCTTTAAAATAAAGCCAAACATGCTCAGTGTAAATAAAACTTTTGTTACCGTTGCGACAGACGGAATATTTCTCAATATTACATACGACACCTGTGTGGTACTTAAATGAGATATTGTTACACAGTAAATTTTATATGAAATTTAGGTATCTTGTCCACATTTCATTCTCAACATTGTGGCAACTAAAATCGACCATACGGAAAATATACTCTATGGACTTTTACCTCTGCAAACTCTTCAAAATTTCGTGCAATGGTTTACTATATTTAATGCTGCATAATAACTGCGTTGAACATCGAAACAAAATTAAGTCATTTATGGGGGGAAGGTATCAGTCAAGAAGATGTGTAAAAATCTAATTTTTGGGCCAAATAGTTTTTGTGGAATCGAATGATAAGAGTGTCAAAGCAGTCGGAACACGATGTGTCTGTACAGGCGAGCAGTGCAGTGACAAAATCGCACACAGCGCGGAATGCAGAGAGCACGTCTTTGTAGCAGCGAAAGGATTAATGTGGCCGTGGTGGCTTTACTTCATGAACTGCGCGCTCCCCCCTAAACGTAAGCTTGTGAACTATGCTATACTATGACGCTGCTTCTATTGGCGCGTGCGTCGTGTGCAACTGGCAACGCAGCAATCTCCCGTGTCTGGGCGGGCATGCGCGAGCCGCCAAGATAAAAGAATTGAACAATAGTCACCTGCACAAGTTTTAATTTATAGGTTAACTTTAGAAGACAGTTTTTACTTACTTACCAATAAAGCAGTAACCTTCGTTGCCTCAGCAGCCGGAGACAGTGGTCATGTGTGTGTGCGAGTTGTGCTTGTGTGACTGTATGTGTGTTTTCTACTTTTGAAGAAGGCTTTTTAGCCAAAACCTATAGCAGTCTTTCTGTTGTCCCTGTCTGTGACTCAACGACTCTTGTAAATTTTGTGTAGTGATCTATCCTTTTCATAATGTTATTGCTAACCTTCATCTGAATCATTTTTATGACCATTTATTAACTCTTACCACATATTCCACCTTTCGAATTAAGGACAGGAAAACAACTGCATAATACCATGTTCCAGCAGGATCACTACTGTACAGAGCATGTTGCAATAGCAGATGCCATCCCCCCTTTAAAAAAATTGCAAACTTCATGTTTTTGATATTAGATCTCAACATCTGAAAACTGTTTTTATGGCCACAAAATTTCTGCAATACTTAACCACATGTTACTGTATTTCTTCCTTTGTTTTTCTCATTGCCTCAGCTGTAAAGTGGAGGTGAAATTTCAAGCATTGGTTTTTGACACGTGGCTATCTTTGCACAAGTACCTAGGAGCCATCAAGGTGCACAACTGAATTAAATCCTAAGAAATGTGTGGCTGCTTGACGACCTTAATCAGAAATTTGATGCAGTGAACTAAAAGAAAGAATTTCTGCCAAGAAATGCTAATAGAAAAAGACACAATAGCTTGAAAGAATTACATATAAAAAGAAACTCCCAAAGGAGATTATGCTTAAGCCTCTACAAAGCTAAATACAAACTGGTAAAGGAAAAGGAGTTTACAAGCTATCTATGCAGAGAAATGCAGGTCAGCAGTCAAAGACATTAAGAAAACTCCCAGAAAAATAATCACTCTGAAGAACTATAAAGCATGGAAATAAAACGACAGTAGACAACAGGAGAGGATGCTGTATTGGCCCAGATGAAACACCAACAAAATTCAGGAAAACATCTGGATACCAACTGACTGAACTGCTCAATAACTTCTTAAAGGCAGTACTTGGGAGCATCAACCAATACGTATTCGGATGGAAAGAAAATGTATGGGAAGGCCATATGAGGGTAGAGTGAGCAGTAAAGGTCATACCACAAAAATAAAAACTGTGAAATGGCAATAAATGGAGATCACAGGCATAAAGTATAACCTCATGCTAGAAAGACCAACAGTGGCTGTTGTGCTCTATCTAAGACAACTACTTGTAAAATTTTGAGAGAAGCCCCAATAACGAAAAGTAAGTTTTTAGGTTTATGTAAAAGTAAAGAAAGATCCATAAATATACCAAAGCATAAGAAATGGCAGATTGTATGGAAAAATCAAGTCTGAAATAAGTATTCAACATTACTGCAGGGGGGGAAACAAGCATTAAAACTAACTAGCCAGTTTGAAATCACTGCTGGGCTGTCAAGCACAAAACTCTTGTTTTCTTAGACATAGCTGAGTTTTTCCTGTGTTAGTTATATGAATGAATCAATGCACAGAGAAAAAGAAGTTTTTGAAGTCCCTGAGTACAAAGAGTGAAAAACTTTGCAGAGGAAGTGCAGAGAGATGATAGCTGTCTTAGATCTGTGGTCAAAGGTTTGCTGAAATAGTCCAAGGAATGGAACTCAGTTCAGATGAATAAGTCAGAAAGATGTGCCAGCACATCTATGTATAAATGGATGAACAGTAAGTTTAAGAAAAGGATCATAACAATGAGTGAAATAATAACATTATTGCCCAAGATTCATTTTTATTCATCTATTAATGGTCATATGCATTGCTGTACAAGATTGACAGTTAACCATCTTTCAAATACTACATTTCTAAAATACTTTCTTTTGCTAGAAATAATATTAAATAAATACAGTTCATAAGTTTCCTGCTAGATAACATTTTGTAAACCTCACAATATTTCTTGGAAGCATTTGTTTGACATCTTCATATGGTTACTGCAACTACTTGAAGATGTCTAACAGTTGCTTCAAAGAAATATGGTGGGAATTAAACAGTGTTATCTAGCAGTAAATTCTTCAAGTCTATTTGCAAAAAAATCGCCAGGAAAATCTGAAAAATCTGTATTAGATAATATAGTATCACTGAGAGGATTTTATAGATGTAGCATCAAAAGTTGCCGTGTAATCTTACAGATAATTTGAATTTATCCTTGTCCATTATTTTATGTACCTTGGTAATGCACTCCACAGTTTGATTCATGGATGGTGTATGCCTTTTCGAATTGTTTGCTGAGCATGTACCTCATTGTTTGTCTTGTGTAGTAGCTCTGTAGAGACGGAGCACACAGGAGTGTTGCTGGTCACAGTAATGAGACCCCTGAAAGCAAAGGTGCATACCATTACTTCTTAAAAAGTGATTATGACATGTTCAAAAAAGATACATATTGCTAAAATTAAGAATCAGTTTTTTTAAAAAAACAGAAGACTAATAACTGCTTTTGGGATTTAATGAAGCTACCCTATGAACATTCATCACAAAATATGACTATGAGCAACTAAGGTCGCTTCCACTAACACAGTCATGTGTCATTTCTCATATTTTATCATTGCTAGAATCAGATGTGTGCCCTTCATAACAGCTATTTTGACGACCCCACAATGTTCCCAGAATTACTCCTCAGGCTGTTGCACCCTTCTGGAGGGACTTCCCACTCATACACAGCAACTGACTGAAATGAAGAATCTCCACGATTAGCTTCTGACATACAGGCATCTTATGATAGTGTGCTCTATGAAATGTCTTTTAATTTTAGTCCACATCATCATCCGTGTGTTCAGGTTGCAGTTAGAGGTAAAAGAGTTTTAAAAAGTGCAGGGAGTCATCTTTCTCACGCTATCATTACAGCAGAAGTCTCTCTTTTCAAGGTATTAAATCATCCTCACTTTCATCTCATATTGTGAAGTGGTTTTTTCAACCTGCCTGTTACAGAATGACTACTTGTAACTGACAAGAAGATTCAGGGACACAATTTCTTTGAACTATTTCTCAAAAGTGGGGAACTGATCTGCTAAACATAAACACTTAGGCTACATTTTGCCCAGAAGTTGAATTGGGCGTACCTGACAAATCTCTTCACTGCTGTGACACTTCCAGTTTCTGGTTTTTGGGAGATGTTTCCCTGTGGTGTACCACTTAAGACATCATATTTTTGCCTCAGGTTTAATTCTCCCTATCTAGAGAAAACCTGAATAATTGATTCCCTATTATGAATTAGAATAGATTTCTACTTACCCTATTAAGGGGGTACTGAGTGGCAGACAGGAACATTTAAAAGCACGCTGTTGAAAGATATCAGCTTTCAAACAATCCTTCATCAGATAAGAAACAAACACTGACACATTCATACATGCACAACTCGCACACACATGGCCACGTTTTTTTCTGCTTCTCAATGCCACCTCTACGTGGTGAGTCAAAATCTATTTTAAATCATATTGTTATTCCAGTTTGGTTTTTCGATTGTTTGCTTCACCAATATGTTACACATAACAGTTAAACTGGACAACCAGTGCACAATGTGTGGCAGTACCAATAATAAAATTTACATTTCTCTCAGACCTTGCTCCAGGCAACCCTGATTTCCATGCATTTTTTAGGAAGCTATTACCCAGTCTTCAGTCATGTGTCGAAGTGACAGACACTTCCCCAAATTGGTCACAGTCATCTGGATTGTGTCTTTCTTGTTACACTCCTGTGAAGGTTATTTAATTCAGTGTTGCCAATACTTCTTCTCCCTAGAGAAAGAAAAATTAGACAAATCAGAAAGTTTGACTGAATTCTGCACTGAAACACTATTTTGAAATAAGATAAAAATGTAACAGCAGTTGTTATAAAATGTACCCATGCTTCTACAGAAAATGTTTTCTTGACTTGTACTGATTCAGAATTAGCAGTCTATAACTAACTAGGAGAGAGTGCACACATAATAGACAATTCTTAATACTGCTATATAGCATGAATGTAGGCATAAAAGTTTTCTTGACACTTCGGACTTCTTTCAAATAATACAGTTATAGATAGCAAAGCACTATCTAAAAGAAGCCACACAAATATTCTGTCAGACCTTGATGAGATTTCAAAATGGTGCTAAGAACTGAAATCTGCTTTTTCAGAAGTGTAACAAAACTGGGTATTTCACTAAATGTGGAACTGTTATATCTTTTGACTACCGTACCAATGATTCACAATTGGAATCAGTCAACTCATACAAATACCCGAGTTTAACAACTTGTGGGGACATGATGTGGAATGATCCATAGCCTCAGTCACAGGTAAGGCAGATGGCAGATTTCAGTTTATTGCTAGGAACTAGGAAAAAGCAGTATCTACAAGTGAGACTGTTTACAAAATGCTTGTGTGTTCCATCTTAGGATGCTGCTCCAGTGTGTGACCAGTACCAAATAGCACAAAGACAAGATACTGCATGTGCGCAAAGAAGTGTAGTATGAGAAGAGCATAATAGAAATGCTGAAAGAACTGAAATGGTAGATACCTGAAGGTAGATGTCAACTATGTGGCAAAAGCCTACTTAGTAAGTTTTTAAGAAGTAGTACTGACTGAGTAATCTAGGAATATACTACATACATATAACTCACATAGGGGTTCCAAGACCAGATTACAGTAACCACAGCAGGCACACAAGCATTTACAATATTATTCTTCCCATGATCTATATGTGAATGGCAAGGGAAGAAACCCAATTATATGGTACATTGGTAAGTAGTACGTGCCAAGCACTCCGCAGTGGTTTGGAGAGTATGGTTCACAACCTACTGGTGATCAGCAGCTACAGATAGAGGTCACATATGTCAGAGCTGTGTTTGCTGGAATGTGTGTGTGTGTGTGTTTTCTAATTCAGAAGGAGGTTTATGGCTGAGAGCTTACTTATTTAGTGGTCGTTTAGTTATGCCTCCTGCGACTCAATGTGTCCCATAAATAGTGAGTAGCAAATTTATCTTTCTCATAATATTATGTAATTGGGTAGGTAAAAAATATACTCACTAAGTGGCAGCAGGAGAAAACACACAGAAAAGAATGTTATACTTACGCAACCTTTTGGAGCCGAGGCTTCCTGAACTGTGGTACTGGGTGACCTTTCTGAAATCTACCACTTTTCCTAAACTACTCCGCTCCTTTCCCTTCAACTCTTCCTTCCCCTTCAACCCTCCTGCCGAAAGAAAGAACAACTGGCTCCGAAAGCTTGCATAAGTATAACCTTCTTTTACGTGTGTATTCTCCTGCCACTGACGGTGAGTAGATTTTTATCTATCCAATTACATTATTTGGTAAATTTTTTTTCATAATATTGTCACTAAAGGAAATAGTTAGATTGTACAGATTTGCATACAAACATAAATGAGTTTAAGCTAAAATTTTAGGTCTTCTTTTCCAAAATCAAAAAATTCCTCTATGGCATAGAAAGTCTTCTTTCTAAGCCAATTTGGCAGAAAATTTCTGCATGTTTTTAATGAGATAGTGTTTGCTTCTGGCGGCAGTGAATGGAACAGCTTTACTCAAAGGTATGTATAGCTGTTGTGTTTTGCTTAGTCTTGTAAAGGATTGGTCAATCTTTTCTTTGACACGTATTGTGACAGTGAAACGACTGCCTTAATTTGTAGCTCTCTTGGATTTCTTTTGTGTAGACTAGGTAACTAAGTACAAATATTGATGGGACTATCACGAGACTAAGTTTCTTGGAAAGCAACCTACAAGATAAGATTTGGAAACACCTGCTACATATCGGGTAGCCTTTTTCGGCCACACGAAAGCTCTTCTTGCCCCAATGGAGCTTCCCCAAAGCAATGTGCGGTATGTTATGTGGCTATGAAAAAATGCATAATAGGAGTTGAGCATTATGTTTGCACTCAAATTTCAAGTAACAGGTATATTACTCTCGATAATTTTGTGCACAGATAAATCTGTGTAGAGGTTCCAGGTTAATTTGAAATCCAAGGTTACACCTAGAAGTTTAACAGACATATAATCATTGTTGGTATTGCATAAACTAAAAATTACATTTTCAGTTTTATTGTGATTTGCTGTTAATTCATAATCTATAAACCAGATACTAGAAATTCTTAGTTCACTTTGCTTTGTTCCTTTAGGTCCTCTATGTCATTTCCAGTTGCAATGAAAGTGATACCATCAGCATACAGAACAGATTTACATGGCACAATACTAAGAAGGTCATTAAAATAGATAACAAACAATAAGGATCCCAGTACACAGCCTTGAGGCATGTCTCTTGAAATGTCTGGGAATCCAAAGCTCCTAAGTGTACCTTGGATGCCATAGAACTTCAGTTTATCTATTAGAATATGATGAACCACAGTCAAATGCCTTACTCAGGTCAGTCATCAGGACATCAACAGATGATTTTGTTTCAAAGGCATTGAGTATTGTTGAAACAACATTTTCAACAGCTTTCATTGTAGATGAGTTTACCTGAAGCCTACAGAGTGGTTGTCACTGTTCCATAGCAGGTGAAATGTTTGCAAATTTGTTCTACATTTTCAAAAGGACTGGTACGAGAAATAGGACAATAGTTATCAATACAATGATTTGTCTCCTATTTTATGTAGATAGCCAACTACAGTTATCTTTAAGAAGGCTGGAAAACAGCAACTCACAAAAATCCAGTTTATTAGCATACAAAGTAGTTGTAGTAAAAGGTCTGCAATTTTTTAATAACAGAATTTGACAGACCATACAAGTCTTGTGATTTTGAGCTGCTGAATTTTGCTACAACTGCTGCAACACCAGTGACAGCAATTTGTGTCCACTTGAATGTAGATGGTACAGGTTTGTTGTCCAATATGATTAACTTCGGTTTTTGATATGTTTATTAACATCTGATTTATAATTGACATTTTGTTGAGCTGGATGCCCTTTGTTACAAGAATTAATTAAAAAAGTTATTCATTTCACTGGGTGTGGTATCAGTAGTACCACAAGTGAACCCAGTTCTGAGTTAAACTCTTCAAGCAGCCTTGCATTCATATCGTGATTGCTGAATATAATTATCATTTGCCATTCATTTCTGTTTTATAATTTCTAATCTGTACTACTTCTTCGGATAAAAGTACTGAAGTCTATCTTCTTTGCACCTCTTTGATCAGTTATAGGGACTGATGAACTGTGTTCTTAATTTTTTGAGGTCTGGTGTGAATAATTGATGTAAACTTCTATGATAACTTTTGATTGGTTTCCTCCTAGTATCTTTTAATACTTCTGGACAGCACTTGTAAAACATATCAGTAACAAGATTGACAAAGCTGTCAAAAGCTTCATCAACATTTGTAAATTGAGACAATAGCGGTTCTAATGTATCTAGATTGTTTACATTGCTATGTGGGATACTTTGTCTGCAGTTTTAACCATATCCTTTCATAATCTGATAGACACATAGTATTAAAAAGCCATATTGCATACATATTTCTTTCTATGAGTAATTGGATATATAAAAACAATTAACTCACATTGCTGAGTAGCTTTTTTATCTATTCTATTACTTATATCTTCAAAAAATGATTATTTTCGTTGACATATTTCTTCCTTTTTTGTTTGTTATAACACTGTCCAGACATGATAACTGTCTTGTTGTTTGCACAAAACATAGTTTTACAATCATCTGCATGAAAAATGAGCAACCAGAGGACTCATTTAATTAAAATATTTCTAGCAGACTACATCTAACACAGCAAAGTACTGATGCCTTTACACCCAAAATATGGTATTGTTTATTATTATTCATTGGTTTTATATCAGCATTATTCAGTTTGTAGAACACATATAAATTATACATATGTATAGGTAAGATCACAGTTGTATGAATATATTAATATGAAGATGGTATCTGTCCTTTTGGACATGTCCGAAAGAACAGATACCATCTTCATATAGTTAAGGCTGACTGGCCATTGATCTTCTTGGGTGCAGATGCACACGCGTTGCCTGAACTCTTATGAGACTCAGTAAGATTGTCTGCCACAAGTAATGAGTGTAATGGGCAGGGGAACTATGAATGTAGTGTGAGGACATTAAATTGGGAATGTGGGTCTCATGGGGAGCATGCAAGAGATAAATCCCTGCAATGCACTGTCCTCTGGGCCCTCGGTGGCTCAGATGGATAGAGCGGAGATCCCAGGTTCGAGTCCCGGTCGGGGCACACATTTTCAACTGTCCCCGTTGATGTGTATCAACACCTGTCGGCAGCTTAGGGTCTTGATTTAATTATCATTTCATTCATTGTAGGAATAGTCAGTTTCTGTTCTGTAGCTAATAATAATGATGAACATTCTTTAGAGTGCTGCACAACACTACTCAAATTATTGTTAGCAGTATTTTCAATAGCATATCTCTGACTAGAGCATTGGTATTACTGTGGACTGTTTGATGCAACAAAATCAAAATTACGTCAGATGTAGTTGGGAGCTTGAGGAAGCACATGTTTTTATTTTTTCACTGTGTGCTCTGACAAAAAGTTAGTGAGAGGTAGAAACTGGACCCTGCAGGGTTCTTGAGTACTGTGACTGTTGAAAACCAGAGGTTATACATCAAAATCGAAACTTTACACGGCAAAAACCCAATGGAAATCCACAGTGTGTTAAGTGAAGTTGTGATGAGTTTACAGTGGACAGTAATACAGTTTTACGTTGGGTTAATCATTTTCGTGGCAGTCGTATGAGCACAGACGATAATCCAAGACCCAGAAGGCCAAAAGTGCTAACAGATGAACAAAGTGTAAAACTTACGCAGGTGCTCTTGAAGAAGATTGCAATGTGACTTGTGAGGAACACCCTGAAGCCACAGGAATTCCCTCAACACCAGTATTCTGTATTCTGACAAATTATTTGAAAAAGAGGAAAATTTCTGTGAGATGGGACCCACACTGTCTGATTGCTGAAGAGTAACAGAAACACCTGGACATTGCAACCTTGCTCAAACAATGATTTGACTTTGCAGGTCAAGGATTCTTGTGTCAAATTGTCCATATTGATGAAACATAGGTTAGAGACTTTGAACTGGACTTGAAATCGCAGTCCAATGAGTAGAGAGCTTCAGATTCTTCACATTCAAAAAAAATTCGAATGTGTTCAATCGAAGCTCAAGCAAATAATGATTTTTGCTTATGATCACCAAGGAACCATCATGATAGATTGGGTTCCATGTGAAACGAGTGTCACAGCAGTGTATTATCGTAACTTCATGCAAAACCTGCACAGAAAACTGCACAAAACCCGATCGCAGTTACTCAAGGCTGTGCCACTCATCCTCCACAACAATACTCACCCACATATCGACAATGTTATAGCCCAAAAACTGCGCTAATATGAATGGGAAGTGTTGCCGCATCGTCCCTACAGCTCAAAAATGAGTTCACCAGACTTCAACTTGTTCCTGAAGTTGAAGAAAACTATGCGTGGACATCGGTACCTAAGCCATTTGACAGATGAGCAGAAGTGGTGTTCTGGATGGAATAATAGAGCTTCTGAGATGTTGGGATTCAGTCATAAAGAAGCAGGGAGACTATATTGAAGGACTGTAGAGAGATATTGAAAAATAAATAAATAAATAAAAATAAACATGTAAGTAAAGAAAATTAGTGTACACTATTTATGAAATGTCCATCGTACATTATATACATCACGTGTCTAAAAACTTCTGATGCAGATTTTATTCATCTGTATTGATACTCTGCAAATCACACTTAAGTGCCTGGCAGGGGGTTCATCGGACCACCTTCACAATAATTCTCTATTATTCCAATCTCGAATAGCATGCGGAAAAAATCTTTTCATGCGAGCTCTGATTTCCCTTATTTTATTATGAAAATCATTTCTCCCTATGTACGAGGGTTACTCCAAAAGAAATGCACACTATTTTTGAAAAACTACAGTTTTCATTCTACATGTGTGAAAGTTTTAAAGTGCATGGATACATCCTTCCTGCTTGTTTTCAAACTTAGTTCAACCTGTTCCCATGAGTGGCGCCATCACAGCATGTCCTCAAGATGGCTGCTACACTTCACTTACGTCAGAAGCAATGTGCTGTCATAGAATTTCTGTGCTGTGAAAATGAGACAGTGGGAAACATCCACAAGAGATTGAAAAAGGTGTATGGAGATGCTGCTGTCGATCGCAGTACAGTCCGTCGGTGGGCAATCATGTTACGTGGTGAAAGTGGGCATGGCAATATTGAGGATTATCCTCGCAGCGGCAGGCCTCGTACTGCACACACTCCAGACAATGTGCAGAGAGTTAACAAATTGGTGACTCTTGACAGACGCAACACAGTGAACAAATTGTCACGCTACGATGGGATACAGGAAGGAAGTGTTTGCAGAATACTGAAAGTGTTGGCGTTAAAAAAGGTTTGTGCCAGGTGGGTTCCCAGGATGTTGACAGTGGCTCACAAAGAAACAAGAAAAATGGTAGGCAGCGAACTTTTGGAACAGTACGAGAATGGTGGAGATGAATTTCTTGGAAGAATTGTGTCAGGTGATGAAACATGACTCCATCATTTTTCACCAGAGATGAAGAGTCAATCAATGGAGTGGCATCATGCAAATTCACCCTAGAAAAAAAAATTCAAAACCACACCTTCTGCTGGAAAAGTTATGGCTACGGTGTTTTTCAATTCCAAAGGACTCTTGCTTGTGGACATCATGCCAAGTGGAACCACCATAAATTCTGATGCATATGTGACGACACTGAAGAAACTTCAAGCTCAACTGAGTCGTGTTCGACCAAATCGGCAAAAGCAGGATGTTTTGCTGTTGTACAACAATGCACGACCACATGTCAGTCAAAGAACCATGGAAGTGATACAAAACTCAGATGGACAACACTGAAACACTCGCCTTACAGTCCTGACCTGACTCCAGATGACTATCATCTTTTTAGGAAACTGAAAGACTATCTTTGCGGAACAAGGTTTGAAGATGATGACTCCCTTGTGCATGCTGCCAAACAGGGGCTCCAACAGGTTGGTCCAGAATTTTACTGTGTGGGTATACAGGCGCTGGTTCCAAGATGGCGTAAGGCAGTTGAGAGGTATGGAAATTATGTGGAGAAATGAAAATATTGTTCCTAAAGCATGTATCTACACACTGTAACACTTTCAAACATGCAGAATAAAAAATGGATTAAAAAAAAAAAAGAAAATAGTGTGCGTTTCTTTTGGAGTGACCCTCGTAGATTGGTGTCAACAAAATATTTTTGCATTCAGAGGAGAAAACTGGTGATCGAAAGTTCATGAGAAGATTCTGGCACAACGAAAAATGCCTTTGTTTTAATGTGTCCACCTCAAATCCTTTATCGTGTCAGTGACATTCTCTCCCCTATTTTGTGACAATACAAAACGTGCTGCTCTTTTTTGAACTTTCTCAATGTTCTCTTTTAATCCTATATGGCAAGAATACCGGACTGTGCAGCAATACTCCAAAAGAGGACAGACAAGCATATCTCAGGCAGTCTCTTTATTAGATCTGTTACATTTTCTAAGTGTTCTGCCAATGAAACACAATCTTTGGTTTGCCTTCCCCATAACATTTTCTGTGTGTTCTTTCCAATTTAAGTTGTTTGTAACTGTAATTCCTAGGCATTTAGTTGAATTTAGGGCCTTTAGGTTTGGCTGATTTATCATGTATCCGAAATTTAACAGATTCCTTTTAGCACTCATGGATGACCTCATATTTTTCATTATTTAGGATCAATTGCCAATTTTTGCACCATACAGATACCTTTTCTAAATCATTTTGCAGTTGTTTTTAATCTTCTGATGACTTTAGTAGACCATAAATGACAGCACCATCTGCAAACCACCTGAGATGGCTGCTCAAATTGTCTCTTAAACTGTTTATATAATAAGGAACAGCAAAGGACCTATAAGACTACCTTGAGGAATGCCAGAAATCACTTCTGTTTTATTCAATGCCCTTCCATCATTACTTTGTGGACCACTAAACAAAGATCTGAAGAAAAGACTTGCCAAATGTTACATCTGGAGCGTTGCACTATATGGTGCGGAGACCTGGACATTGAGGAAGGAAGATGAAAGAAGACTGGAGGCACTAGAGATGTGGATATGGATAAGAATGGAAAAAGTGAAATGGGAAGACCAAGTAAGGAATGAAGAAGTATTAAGAAGAGTTGGAGACAAAAGAAACATGCTAAAAATCATCAGAAAGAGAAAACGGAACTGGATTGGACATTGTTTGAGGAGGGACTGTTTATTGAAGGAAGGAATGGTGGAGGGAAAAGGGGGAAGAGGAAACAGAAGACATCAAATGCTAGACAATATCAAAGGCGACAAATATTCGGAAATGAACAGACTGGCTATGGACAGACAAAAGTGGAAGTGGCTAAACCCATGACAAGACCTGCCGGAAAGCAGAATACCATACTACTACTACTACTACTACTACTACCACTACTACTAATAATAATTATTCCGTCATTTACTACGAACTGTGGCCTCTCTTACAGGAAACCACGAATTCAGTCACATAATTGAGACAATATTCCCTAAGCATGCAATTTCACTACAAGCTGCTTTTGTTGTACCGTGTCAAAAGCCTCCTGGAGGGGGGGAGGGGGGGGGGAAACACGATGCTTTCTAAATCCCTGTCGACTGTGTGTCAGTAGTCTGTACTCTTAGAGGTAATTCATAATGTTTGAACACAATATATGTTCCACATTCCTGTTGTATATCAATGTTAATGATATGGGCGTGTAATTCAGAGGATTACTCCTAGTACCTTTCTTAAATATTGGTGTGACCTGAGCAACTTTCCAGTCTTTGAGTACGGAACTTTCGTCAAGCGAACAGTTGTATATGATTGTTAAGTATGGAGCTGTTTCATCAGCATACTCTGAAAGGAACTTAATTGGTATACAGTCTGTACCGGACGACATGTTTTTATTAAGTTGCTCCACTACTCCGAAGATATTTACTTCTAAGTTACCCATGTTGGCAGATGTTCTTGATTTGAATTCCGGAATATTTACTTCGTCTTCTTTGGTGATGGAATTTTGGAAGGTTGTGTTTAATAACTATTTTGCCTGCACTGGCGTCAACAGTATTTCCATGGCTATCGCACAGAGAAGGCACCAATTGCGTCTTGCCGCTAGCATACTTTACATATAACCAGAATCTCTTTAGATTTTCTGTCCGGTTTCGAGACAAAGTTTCGTTGTGGAAAC
The DNA here is from genome assembly GCF_023898315.1 of Schistocerca nitens. NCBI lineage: Eukaryota > Metazoa > Arthropoda > Insecta > Orthoptera > Acrididae > Schistocerca > Schistocerca nitens. The sequence goes on along the minus strand of NC_064615.1, from coordinate 294,668,579 downwards.
TATGATATAAGCATCTCACACTGAAGTCCGTGCTAAATTTTGAGCTTCTGTAAAAGATCGCCAGTCTTGGTTATTTTGTGTTATTCGTGGCTCATAAGCGAAGTCAGCACAGTAACTAAGTTGCTGCTTGAACTAATGACTATAAACAACAGATGTGCGCTCAACTATTCAGTCATGAGCGAGCAGTGTTGTGTAATGGACATGCTGCTGTAGTGTGTCAATGTACATGTGTCACAAATCGCAATGGAGTGACTTTTCTAAATCAAGTGTTCAAGACATTGTCCAGAAAGTTTTGAAGAAGAGAAAAGTGTTGGGTCTTGCTCACTCGTCTCTTATAGGGTGCCTAAGGGATGCTGCATCCTCAGAATGCTATACAATTCAAGCAAGTAACATTAGTAGTTTTATTTCTATGAAGCAGATTGACAATACTTAACTTTAATGTACAAAGGGGTCACAAGCGATGGGCGACATGCACCGTAAATCTGAGTCCCTGCAAGTCTGACACACAGAGGTGAACATGACCTGAAGGTTTAGGGAGCAAAACCAGTGGACTTGCCCACTGACTAGTTGATATGGGTGCAATAACTCTGTTATCTTGCAATTCTTGAAGTTCAGCAGCAACTTTGTCCCGTAACGTAGTGGGAAGAGTTCCGGCCTGGCAAAATTTCGGCTGAGCATTGTCTTTCAGCGTAATATGTGCAACAAAATTGATAGCTGTGCCTAAACCTTCAGAAAAGAGTTATGGGAATTCTTTTAGCAAGCTAGCTACACTGTCTTTTGCATTGAATGCAGACACTGAAAACACATCGTCCTGGATGTTAAGGCCAAACAAATCAAAAGAATGAACACCAAATATGTTCTCACACTCGTACGATTGTAGCACTGTAAAAGTCACTGTTCGCGTATGTAAGCAAGACATGGCAGGAAAAGAACATGTTCCGAGAAAGGGAATGTCGTGTCCATTATAAGCTGTCAGTTGCACACTAGTTTTAGACAGGCATGGGGAGCCTAACAGTTCATATATGTGACGATTTAGCAATGTGACAGAGCCACCCGTGTCCAATGAAATTTCCCACATTTCCCACAAAGAAATAAATGAACAAAAAGTTAGTTTGACTGATGTATCACTGAAGAAACTGCACGCTTGCTAGTTTTGCAAATGCCTATTGCAGACTTTGAATATACCGCATTAATGACATGGGGCTTGTGACTAAAATTTTGTGAGTGGGCTGAGAATTCTTATGTTCCTTCTGTTGCAAACATACAGATTGCACATGTCCTTTCTTACCACAAGTGTAACACTGAGCTTATTGGGAGGGGCAGCCTTGGTGTTTGTGCCTTGAATCTGTGTAGCGAACTGCTTACGTGGCGTGCAGCGTTGTTTACTCTGCGAGGCTAGCACAAGCCACCGATGCAGAATGGGGCGATCGCAAGCAAGGGACTCAACCTGACAAACAACTGGCTGCTCAAATGTATGAGCTGACAAGGCACCGGAATCGTACTGATCGTGTATTTGCACAACCTGCTGAAATGATGGATCAGACTGTTTCAGAATCTGTTATCTGAGTTTGGCATCAGGTACACTGTACATGATCGCATCACGCAACGTAATATCTGAATATAAAGTACCGCAAGCACATTTGAATTTGCATTTCCTTGTCACACCCTGTAAATCTGTTAACCACTCGCGGCAAGTTTGTTCTGACCATTTTTCGCAATTGAAGAATTGATTTCTAGCTGCGATCACATTCACTTGTTAAGCATAATAGTTTGTTAGTGAGTCTACACTGTGTCATTAGCAAGTTCACTCATAGTGGTATTAGGAAAGAGTTTTTGAATTAATCTGAACACTGCACTTCCTACGGTGGAGAATAGATATGGAAGTTTCACAGTACCTGGGATATTGTAAACTAGCATACGGGCATCGAACTGGTGCAGCCACTCGAGCCATTCCTCATCTCATTCACTAAACTGTCGAAAAGGTTGTATAGCAGCTGTAGTAGGCGGTGCTTGTTCTGTCGGCTGTGCAGCGTTGGCTAATTGCTGCTGCACCGTATTGAGCAGTGAAGATATTTGCTGCGTCTGAAACTGAAACATCTGCATTATCTGTGTGGCATCTAATGCTTGCAGCTGTGGCACTTGAGCAGCCGGCAGGACAGGTGTGTGTGTGTGTGGGGGGGGGGGGGGCATATTGGAAGAAACAAATGCAACAAAAAGACAAAAATATGTACAAAGAGAATTCTGCAACACCCACCTGAAGACACTGATTAGCAAAAACGAGAAGAAACTGTTAAAGCAAATAAGCACCCCCTGCAAAGAAAAGACAAGAGGGATCTACAGCTCCAGCACAATATAAACGAAACATTTGTGGCCCGGGCACTGGGTTCAGAGGATTCTCATCGCCAGTTGTTGGGTCTTGCGAACCCGTCTCATATAGGGTGCGTACGGGATGCTGCGTACTCAGAATGCTATACAACAATTCAAGCAAACAACACTAGTAGTTTTATTTCTATAAAGCAGAGTGACAGTACTTAACTTTTATGTAGAAAGGTGTTGCAAGCGATGAGTGACATGCAACGTAAATCCGAGTCCTTGCTATATGCAATGTTCCTGCAAGTTTGACACACAGTTTGTGGATCACTTCTAACTGTTCTTGTACCACTCTCTGTTAGGCTGTGCTAATACTCTGTGACTACTGTCCACTAATGTCCAGCCGAGGCTGGCAGGAGGGGTGCTTATATTCACTTGGGCTAGATGCCGCTCCTATCATGGTGACGTCCTGGTCAGCGCACTATTGGCCGACATTGTTGCACCACCTTCTATGGTCTTGCTTTCTTCTTCTTCTTCTTCGTTCCAGTGCTTGTGGTTACACCAGAACAAACAGTGTGTGCAATGTTTGTAACGTACATCATGACACCTGAACGAAACAATGATGGGTAGACCCCTGCTGTGACTTCGTTGAAATGCAAAACACAGACAGTTCTTTTCCGGAGAACTATTAACACATTTACATCCAACACAAAAGATACACACCTCAAGCCCCATCATAATGTTATCTGACAAACAATTAGAAACTGTAAACAGCACTAAATTTATCAGAATATGGATCCAAGAAAACCTAAAATGGGACAAACATGTAAGCTTCATCAATAAGAAATTAAAGTACCACCTGCTATTGCATGTAAATTCAATTCTTACTGGCAGCATAACACAATAAATGGTACAAAAATATATATTACACATGGGTGGAATCACCGAAAAGATATGGCATAATTTTTTGGGGCAACACACCTGCCAGCAGAAATTGCTTTATTGCCCAAAAAAGAATTATAAGGACCATAGGAAATGTAACTACTAGAAGCTCATGCAGGCCACTATTTAAGAACCTACAAATTCTTCCACTACCTTGCTTATACATTTTGGAAGTTACATGTTTCATTAAGAATATAACGGACACTGAAGACCAACTAGTGTAAACAAATGAAACAGTTCATAAGCACATTACACGACAGAAAATGGAACTGCAAAGTGAATATGCAAAAACAAAACTTAGACAAGATGGAGCCCCTACTAGCAGGGAAAAAACTTTACAACAAGTTACCAAACCACAATATAAGACAAAAAATTTAAGGAATTTTAAAATCACTCTTAAAACATATCTTTCAAATAAAATGTATTATAGTGTTAATGACTATATACAACCTTAAACTATATAGAAGCTAGTGAACCTTGCGGGCTTTCAAATATAATGATGAAGTGGGGTGGTGGCTCTCAACTATGTACCCTCAGACTCAAAGTTGAATTATTATAAGTTTTGGCTGGTTTTGTTGTCTAGGGGCTGGGATACATAGTTGCTGCATCACAAGCCAAATACTGCTGAGTCTACAGTATGCAATATGAATATACACATGAATCAAATGGTCGAGGGTTCCTATCACTTGGCAATCACGAATGTAACGTAGAAATTTATAAATAAAAGATTGCAATAAATAAAATCTGCAGGGACTATCTTAACGACTTTAAATGATGAGTATGATAGTAGAAGTAATTTTGAGAATATAGCATATTTCTGCAAAACACTTATTGGTGTCGACAGTCCAGCTATAAAATAAAATAAAGTTGAATAACAGGGAAACAACAGATTCCTACTGCACGTAATTAGTTATGAACAACCACATAGCTAACTAGATATTCACTTCTAAATGCACACTACGTCTTCACTGTAGGAGCCATGGAAATCTCACAAGTGCACAAGTCGGCACTCCAAAATATTTCTATCTGCCGCAACCACGCGCAAACCACTCCATATTCTCCAAGTCTCTGCCGCAACCGCGCATCCATCGCGCCATCACGTCCAGCACTCCCTGTGTCCTGTCCTGTACTGTGGCTCGCGCCCACTGCTCTGAACTGCCTTGTGTCCTCCCCGGAAAACGACCCTCCTCCCCCACTTCCATACAGTTTCTCCACGTGTCCTTTTTGGAACGATCGCTGTGACTGGCTAGAGTGCTCCCGCCCTGTCTCCAAGCTAACGCATACTCACGAACATATTGAAACACGAAACTTCCTGGCAGATTAAAACTGTGTGCCAGACCGAGACTTGAACTCGGGACCTTTGCCATTCGCGGGCAAGTGCTCTACTGACTGAGCTACCCAAGCACAACTCACACCCCGTCCTCACAGCTTTAATTCCGCCAGTACCTCGTCTCCTACCTTCCAAACTTCACAGAAGCTCTCCTGCGAACCTTCTGTGAAGTTTGCAAGGTAGGAGACGAGGTACTGGCGGAATTAAAGCTGTGAGGACGGGGCGTTAGTCGTGCTTGGGTAGCTCAGTCGGTAGAGTACTTGCCCGCGAAAGGCAAAGGTCCCAAGTTCGAGTCTCGGTCCGGCACACAGTTTTAATCTGCCAGGAAGTTTCATATCAATGCACACTCCGCTGTAGAGTGAAAGTTTCATTCTATATTGAAACACATTCGAAATACTGGAATTACACTTAACTAACTTGAAATTAAATAAATATTCCTACGGATGGACCATAAACACGCTCTAACACACATTATTAAATACATAAACAAATTAAATAGACATATATCAAAGGAATAGCAAGCAAAAGTAGGCCAGTAGCATAATGTCTGTGTGCTTTCTAGAACACGGTAAATATTTGCCCAATTTCTTCACGAATAGTATATATCCGACATAAGCAAAGACACAGATGAATAAATATATTTATAAGCATGCTGCTACCATTTTTTTGTGTAACTGTGGAGTACTTATGGCCTGATGTGATCGATAGTAATCGGCCACTTTGATCTCCAATAACTCATGTACTATTCAAGTTACATGCCTGTAATTTTTACCAATTTCTAAAGACATGGCAATCAACAAAATCGGATGTACTGTTTAGATTTTGGAAATTTGTTGCTGGGTGTTACTTGTATAATTTACAGTCAGATACTAAACTTAAACTAATAAAGGTATTGAATATCTGAGTACACCATCAGAATCATCTTGTAAATAATAGTAATGTACATGTTTCTTTTTGAGGTATTATATACGTACATAGGAAAAAGCCTTGACATGCTATGATATTACCAATAACAATAAACACTAGCGTGGCCACTGTAAGCGTCGGCAAAGATGTATTATGCTACGCCGGAAGTCGAATGACAAATGATGGAAACTCCATTCGATTTTTTGTCAATTTATTAGATAGACTCTGTCTTTAATTCTCGTGGGGAGAAGACGTATTCTTGTGAGAAGTGTGTAATGTACATTGTGTAGTCTGAATAATAATTCTTACAAATCTTAAAAAATCTAGCTTTGGCAAAAAACAAGAAAATTTTTTAGGACAGATCTTATCAGAACAGGGCATATTACCAGACCCAAAGAAACTAGATGCCATACGTAACTGCCCACCCCCAAGGAACAAAAAACAATTGAAAGAAGCATATCTAGGAATAACCTCCTTTTTCCAAAAATTTATACCACAACAACTTATGAATAGCGATGCCCTACTTAACCTATTGAGAAAGAATAAACCTTGGCTATGGGATGAGAGATGCCAGGAGGACTTTACCAAAATTAAAAATGCATTAATATCAACAAACATTTTGAGTCATCCTGACATGTCTAAGGACTTTTGCTTAAGCACGGGTGCCTCATCCCAGGGGCTGGGGGCATGTTTGTTCCAGATACAAAAAGAAGAAGGAAAAACAGGACCCAAAGTCACCAGCTTTGCCAGCAGAACTTTATCAGAGGCAGAAAGATCATACTCCGTATCAGAACTGGAAAGTTTAGCAGTAATTTGGGCATTTAAGAAATCGAATATTTTCTTTGGGGTCATCATCATCATCATCTTGGACAGTTTCCAGCCACTGGGGTAAAAACACTAAAGTCTATTGTGAACCCCAATCGTTATCTTTTCTCTTATCATGTAAGCTGTTACACCGAGGACTAGTGAGGTGGTGTTTGTACCTGCAGGAATTCAATTTTGAAATAATATACATAAAAGGCAGTCAGAATATTATCTTAGATGCACTATCCAGATTACCGCAGGGACTAGATGAGTTCAGTGAACTGTCTGACCACGATTCAGAAATCCAAACATTATTGATGCAAAGTAATACACAAAAATCAGACTACAAAAATTTTGTAAACAGATGGGAACAATACAACATCAAGACAAAGGGAAAAGGTAATACAAAAAAGGTAATACAAAATCTTAACCAGAATACAAACCATAAAGTAGGTAAATGGTATCAGGTGTTTTGTTTCACCGGAAGCACGAAAGTTCTAACCATTGGTGTATAAGCCTTCCAGAGGAATATATCGATGAATTTATCAAACATCCACATGAAGTATGAGGACACTACAGAGAAACAAAATGTACAGACAAGATTTCCAAACTTTGTTACTTTCCTAATTTATGACGACATGTTTCACAAATATTAAGAAAGTGTGCTATTTGCCAAAGAACAAAACAATCTAATGTGTCAAAGTTTACAGAACTACACCCCATACTAACCAAAGCTCCACTGGAAATGGTTTCTCTGGATGTTGCAGGGCCACAGCCCAGAGCAAAAGGAGGCGTCGAATACATAATAGCTCTTTATGAGATTTTCATAAAATAACATCAAACTTTATGCTATCAAAACCACTACAGCCAGTAGCACCATAAGGAGAATTGAAGAGGATTACTTACGAAGAGTAGGGAAACCCAAAGTAATATTAACAGACAATGCAGTCTATTTCGTAGGAAGAAAATGGAAACAATTCATGAATACACAGGGTGTTAAACACATCTTGGTAAGTTTTTTCTACCCAGAAGCAAGTCCCGTGGAGAGGGTGTTAAAAGAATTCAATAGATTTATAAGGACATATGCTCATAATAAGCCTTCATGATGGATTGAATATGTGACTCCATTTATGCAAATAGCAAACAATCTCCTCCATTCTTCCACAGGTTTCACTCCTAATGAACTGATGTTCAACACAAAGCAAACTGGCGAATGGGAATCACTCATGCCAAAATTACCTATTAAAGAGTTACCTTTACAGGATAAAATCAAACAAGCGGTAATTAGGCTGGAGAATAGAGCAGAATACAGACAGAGAATATACAACAAAAAGTTAAAACAAGTTACACACTTTTTTTGAAGGGCAACGAGTCGTCTTGAGAACACATCCCAAATTGACAAAGATCGGTAAGTTGAATAAAAAATGGCAATTACTACACTCAGGGCCATATACTATTGCAAAAATAACTTATCCTGGAATTTATAGGTTGGTGTATGAAAGAACAGGGAGAGACAAAGGTCTCCACCCTCACAAAGACTTAAAACCTTTTCATGAGTAGTGACCCAATATCACAGCAGTTCTCTTGTCAGAAAATATAGGGTGTTACAAAAAGGTACAGCCAAACTTTCAGGAAACATTCCTCACACACATAGAAAGAAAATATGTTATGTGGACATGTGTCCGGAAACGCTTACTTTCCATGTTAGAGCTCATTTTATTACTTCTCTTCAAATCACATTAATCATGGAATGGAAACACACAGCAACAGAACGTACCAGCGTGACTTCAAACACTTTGTTACAGGAAATGTTCAAAATGTCCTCCGTTAGCGAGGATACATGCATCCACCCTCCGTCGCATGGAATCCCTGATGGACTGATGCAGCCCTGGAGAATGGCGTATTGTATCACAGCCGTCCACAATACGAGCATGAAGAGTCTCTACATTTGGTACCGGGGTTGCATAGACAAGAGCTTTCAAACGCCTGCATAAATGAAAGTCAAGAGGGTTGCGGTCAGGAGAGCGTGGAGGCCATGGAATTGGTCCACCTCTACCAATCCATCGGTCACCGAATCTGTTGTTGAGAAGCATACGAACACTTCGACTGAAATGTGCAGGAGCTCCATCATGCATGAACCACATGTTGTGTCGTGCTTGTAAAGGCACATGTTCTAGCAGCACAGGTAGAGTATCCCGTATGAAATCATGATAACGTGCTCCATTGAGCAAAGGTGGAAGAACATGGGGCCCAATCAAGACATCACCAACAATGCCTGCCCAAACGTTCACAGAAAATCTGTGTTGATGATGTGATTGCACAATTGCGTGCGGATTCTCGTCAGCCCACACATGTTGATTGTGGAAGTTTACAATTTGATCACGTTGGAATGAAGCCTCATCCGTAAAGAGAACATTTGCACTGAAATGAGGATTGACACATTCTTGGATGAACCATTTGCAGAAGTGTACCCGTGGAGGCCAATCACCTGCTGATAGTGCCTGCACACACTGTACATGGTACGGAAACAACAGGTTCTCCCGTAGCACTCTCCATACAGTGACATGATCAACGTTACCTTGTCAGCAGCAACTTCTCTGACGCTGACATTAGGGTTATCGTCAACTGCACGAAGAATTGCCTCATACATTGCAGGTGTCCTTGTTGTTCTAGGTCTTCCTCAGTCGAGAGTCATAGGCTGGAATGTTCCGTGCTCCCTAAGATGCTGATCAATTGCTTCGAACGTCTTCCTGTCGGGACACCTTCGTTCTGGAAATCTGTCTCGATACAAACGTACCGTGCCACGGCTATTGCCCCGTGCTAATCCATACATCAAATGGGCATCTGCCAACTCTGCATTTGTAAACATTGCACTGACTGCAAAACCACGTTCGTGATGAACACTAACCTGTTGATGCTACGTACTGATGTGCTTGATGCTAGTACTGTAGAGCAATGAGTTGCATGTCAACACAAGCACCAAAGTCAACATTACCTTCCTTCAACTGGGCCAACTGGCGGTGAATCGAGGAAGTACAGTACATACTGACGAAACTAAAATGAGCTCTAACATGGAAATTACGCGTTTCCAGACACATGTCCGCATAACATCTTTTCTTTATTTGTGTGTGAGGAATGTTTCCTGAAAGTTTGGCCATACCTTTTTGTAACACCCTGTATATTTATAACTAGTGTCATAGTTTTATATGTAAAAAAATTTATTATGTGAATTTTTGAATGAAATTGTATAGACTTACGTAAATTTCTTATTTTGTAAGCAAAGACAAACATTTGAAAAGAAGGAAGTGTAAAAACACAGCTTCACGCGAAGTGAAATGCAAACTGGAGCAGTGTATGACCCAGCTGTGGGCGCTCAACAATGCATGATTACGTCAGTACTAGGGAAGAGACGTTGACCTTGTGCAAGCGCAACAGGCTAACTCGCAGTGTAACCAAATAGAAATGCGAAGCTGCACAAGTATCAAACTCAATTTCAAAATAAGTAATAACATGTAACAACTTTATTTAGTATCAGGGAACGAAAGAATATAACATTGTATCAGCATGCAAAGTTGCATCAATACTTGGATATATACATTGTAACTAGAATTATAAGAAATCATTACAACGAAACATACAGTAAGTGTTAGCTAACAAAAGATAAGATACCGTAGGAGATGTCAAAGTAACTTTCTTTGCAGGGTAAATGAATAAAAAGAATAAAAATGCAAGTGAATAAATATATAAACAAATAAGAATGAAATATGAAAAAGTCTGCGAACGAATGTGATGACCGAGTATATGAGTGGCCTATGAGCTATGAAGCATAATTAGTTTTTAAGTCAGCAATAAACTTTTCTTTTATATATTGCAACGACCAGTGCACTGACATGGTGCAGAAGAAGAGATTTACGACGGGTGTTACAGGTACCAAACGAAAAAACGGGCCACACCTCAAAGAAATGATTTAGTTATTAGTATGTCTACGTGTATATCTTGGTCATCAAGTACAGGAAGGATAAGAATATAAATCTTCGCAGTGTGACTACAAAACATTTACCAGTAGCTACTGACTACGAAGCGAACATAAACATGGAGGCATGTGACCTCAAATAAAACTAATCAATTCATATTGTGTTTATATTCACGACGATGGTATTTCCATGTAATTGTAAAGAGGTAAGCATGACGTAATGCAAAAACTTCTGCGTTATGAACACAAAGCTACACATAAATAAATATAAGCAACATCATGGTATATAGTACATGAGTAAATGATTAATATGTTTCATTTCCATGAAAAATGAGTTTCCTGATAAGTGATTGAAGAAGAACACCATTTCCTCAGTAATACATAAACCAGTAGAATAGTAATTCCTTATTCCCTCCCCAATGCAGGGGTGGCGCCAAAGCGTAGTTAAGCCAGCAACGCGTAATGTAGAATCCTGATGTAAATGTTTTTCTCTATTTCTCCCTAGGAAAATATTAAACTCTCATGACTGGAAAATAAGATGTGGATGCATTAAATGCATATATAGTAACACAATGTATTGAAATTTAAATAAGTTATTTGTATTTATGTACAAAGGATTTTTTTTGAGTTAACAAACTATACTAACCAGTAACTGTAATTGAAGAAGGAATTTTGTAATGTTTTAGTATTTAAGAATTCTCTACGTTTGATACAAATAATGGGTGGAATGTCAGCCTTAGATGTAAGCCATTGTAATATGCACTGTTATGTCAAAATGTTTATGTGACTTTTAAGTGTATATTGAGCCATGTGTAAAAGATGAACTTGAAGAAAAACTAACAAAAAAGGAAAAAAGAAAATAACCCTCAAAGACTAAAATGATTCTCACGACAAAGTGTATGACAAAATATATAGTGGTATCCAAATATGTGTGCAATAGTGCTACGAATCAATTTTGGTAATGTTATGCTACGCAACATCTGATATATTAATCAGCAAACTACAGTTGTGCAAGTATCACTTACCTTGACGTCGGGTGTTGATGTGCAGTATTCACCCCACTGAAAATGTGGATACAACAGAAAAGATTTCTTCCTGGGCCATATTAAAGGTGAATTATCTGCCACAGCATCGGTTCTTGAAGAGTAAACGCACATGCACTGCACTCACCATGGGTAACCATGCCACAGCAAATTATTCGACGGATAGTACGGCACTCGGTGTGAAAATGACACTAAAAGTGCGAGTGGAAGCGCGAACGACCGTATACAGTAATACATGGAGCATTAATGGCTGTTGCACAGCCAACAAATATATTTTGTGCGCATGCCCACAGAGACTGACAATGTTGCCAAAAGGACAAGTAGCCGCTCTCGCAGCGCTCTCATGTAAATACTTACTGAATTATCATTCCTCATGTAAATTATGTATTTCCTGTAAGATAATGTGTAAGCAAGACAAGCTGACATCTTCAACTCAATATAAAAAGAAAAATATGCCAACAAATAAAGGTCATTGTACCCCTTTCGGCAAAATTTAAATTTAAGCTGTACGAGTGTACATAAAACACTGTGGGTCTCCATTGCCACACAGTGTGGGGGCAATTGTATAGGTACATAGGGAAAAGCCCTGACGCACGCTATGATAAAAGTTATTACCAATGACAATAAACACTAGCGCGGCCATAGTAAGCATCAGAAAAGATGTATTATGCTATGCCGGAAGGCGAATGACAAATGATGGAAACTCCATTCAATTTTTTGTCAATTTATTAGTAGGCTCTGTCTTTAGTTCTTATGGGGAGAATATGTATTCTTGTGAGAAGTGAATAATGTACATTGTGTTGTCTGAATAATAATTCTTACGGAAGTATGAAGTGTGAGAGTTCCTTTTTAGTGCAAAACCACGAAAGTTTTCTCTTCTTCTGCGCATTATGCTAATTTCATGCCACTATAGCTGCCTGCATCTGAAGAGGAAGTCCAATTAAAATCAGTATTGTACTCACAATCTTTAATGAGAACTAATTATGGCAGAAGAAGAAGCATATAACCAAACTGCATAAATCTCAACAGCATAGAGAATACAGGAATCGATGTAAGTTAAAAGTGAAAGACAATTCATTCGCTGCAAAATTCATAAAAATCAAATGTGTCGATAGTATAATTAATTTGTTTAATTACCATTGACACAGCGTCACCACTGAATTCCCAGCCACGCAGCTGGACCAAACGCTGGGGCTACCCCTCACGCTCAGCTAACGTTCGGCACCACGTGGTTGCTGCTGGGCCACGGCCCACCGAGAGGCCCCCACGTGGCCACGCCTGCTCCAAACTTAGAATATTTCCAGGGCGCCACAACTCGCCTATTACCTCACAACCAAGCTGCTTTCTAAAATCTGGATGAGTTCCTGTAGACTACCCCAGTCAGTAACATGATCAGTGTTAGTGTATGTCATATAAGTTGTAAATATTTTCTAATCTTTAAATTTATGTCATCTGTACAAATGCAAACACTGTAAACTGTAGTCATGAAGATGGCACAAAATGTGTAATTATTATTCTGCTTTTTTAAAATTAATAAGAGTAATTGTTGTTAATTCCTAAGAAAAGTGTCATGATTTAATGTAAATTTGTTAAAAAAAAAGGGTAAGCTATGATCAACACAATGATGTAGCAATCCTCTTGCTTTTTAACTAGAAAACTGATGTAAGTTCTTGAGAAGAGCATGAAGACAGTAATCTGTACATACACATATTTCTTACAGTTTTATGTTTGTAAACTTATTTATATTGTAGCAGATATACAATTCATAATCATCACATAAATTCATGTTGTCTCAACATCTCACAAAAATGATGAAATGGACCAATAAAACAAACAATCAATTAATCATGTGACAAGTCTTGGTGTTACCATTCAGTCTTTCCACAAAACAACAAAGAGCTGAAATTCATATTAAGGTTCAATGTTTTCATGATGTAACCGTCACTTAAGTCAATGTATCAACAAAAATAAATTTTTGAAAATAAACAGAGGGTTCGAGTCCCACTCCGGCACAAATTTTCATTGTCGTCATTCCATTCTACAGCTGATGGTTGTCGTTATTCGCAAGAGCGAATACATTTAATGTATTATAATTAAAGTTACAGTTTCAGAATGGTGTAGAAAGAGAACCACTGTTCAGAATGATGCTAAGTTAGAACAGCATATTATTGACACATGGGGAAACATCATGGAGAGAGAAGAAAAAAAAAAAAAAAAAAAAAAAAAAAAAAAAAAAAAAAAAAAAAAAAAACTGAAAATTTCACCATTAGAACACGACTGTTTCTACGAAGGATCGTATGCTGCTGGTAAAGCTCTTTTCAAGACAGGTGTGTGTGCCAGTAGCCCCGCATAAGTGCCAGACACTCTAGGGTTTGTGTCCGATGTCTGCTAAGGATGTGGACAAAATGATTACAAAATTCACAAAAACAAGTTCTTTTGAAGTGCAATGCGGAACAGGGAGGAAAGCAGTTGATCCGATATCTGTTGAAAGTGTGGCCACAGCACTGCAGAAAGGGTCGAGCCATGCAGTGCACAGAGAATTGCCTGAATGTTAGGCATACGTGTGAGCACACTGCATAAAATCCTATGAAACATCCTGAATTGTTATCCTACATCATCATCCATGTTCCGGAGTTGCTTCCTGCTGACCTGCCAGCAAGACAAACATTTGTTCTGGAATTTATTTCTTGCATGGAAGTGGACAATGAGTGACCGTGGAAGTAGGATTGTTCCCTCCAGAAAGTTAAACTGAATATTCACGTGTTTGGGATCTTACTCATGCACTCCATCAAGTAATTATGACTGTTTTATATGCATTTTGACACTATATTTTCTCTTTTATAAGCAACTCTTCACAATGTACGTAAATGATCTGAAATCTTGAGAGGACCAACATGAATTCTACCTATTTTCAATACTGCCATACTCCCTCCCAACACACACTTGAGAAGCATTGTGTGGAGGAATGGAATGTCCTACCACAAGAACTAATTACAAACCTTGTGATCAGCATGTGAGAATGTTGCAGATCATGCACTGCCCCCTGTGTTGATCACAGCCCATATTAAAAAACATGTCTCACCTTTGTAAACTCCAGGGAACCATCACGAATTGCATTAAATGTATTCACAATTGCGAATAATGACAACCATCAGCTGTAGAATGAACTGACAACAATGAAAATTTGTGCTGGACCAGGACTCGAACCCAGATTTCCCGCTTATCATCAGTGGGGGAAATCCGGGTACGACTTCCAGTCCAGCACAAACTTTCATTGTTGCCATGCCATTCTACAGCTGATGGTTCTCATTATTCGCAATTGCGAATGCATTTAATGTATTCGATAACAGCTGTAGTCGCTACAGTGCCTGTTCCTTTGGACATGCATGCATGTCCAACAGAACTTTGCTTGTAATCAGAATAACACAGGCACTGCAATATCGTATCACAAATTGTGGTGACAACAGTGTAATTATTGCCTTTGAATAAAAGTGTCATTTCTGTTTGTCTCATTGCGTATTTCTTTCATTTACCTTCTGTACTTCACTCCAACAGTTCTTTCTATGCATGGTCCAAGTTTCATCGAGTTATATTACTTGGCGAAAGTTACTTTTGTCCTTAAGTTTTGCATGCCACTATACATTGGTTCTGACCAATTATTGACTGCTGGCCATTAAAGCTGTAAACTATGAAGGCAATATGCAACAAACCTGGCAATAGCGAGAAATGCCGTACTGGCTTGGATATGCAAATGATTAGCATTTTAGCACGGCTAGACAAAGTGAGGAGAAGTAACACAATCTACATGCTACACGTAAGGAAAAATTACACAGTGAGTTTCTCATTCATAAGTCACATCTGAGTTATTTATTTGTGAGAGGGTCATGTTATTCCTCAAGTAAGAAGGAAAAAAGGCTATCAGTACATGTCTGAAATTTTTGTTTGTTTCCTTTTATTTGGCTTCCAGAATATGTACTCTGTTTCTCTATATGTGTCAGAATTTGACAGCGGGAGGATTGTGGACTACTGAGACTGTGATTATTGTACCACAATGTTGCACGCTCAAGTTGCTTGGGAGCCCTTGCTCGGCATCCCACAACTGTCACACAAATATGGAATTGATTGTGTCAGGAGGGCCATACACAATCCCCTGCAGGATCTGAATGGTCCCACGTGTGCCGCTCCTTAGAGGAGAGACATACTGTTCACTTGCCTGTGTAGGATCGTACAACGTATCTCGAGTTAGGAAATGGATTTGTATGCAGATAGATGGACTGTCGGTACAGTGACCACAGTTGTGACTTCTCTTGATGCAGCAGTAGAACAGACATGCCGACAATGGATTTCCCAGTGATGACACTGGACACAGGAGTGGTATCACACTGACTTGCCAGGTGAGCCCCCATTCTGCATACAGTTTTGCATTGGAAGTCCCAATGTGTGGCGCATTCAGGGAGAAAGAATGTCACCAGATTGGATTCGGTCATATGGCCCCAACACCTGGTGTGCCATCAAATACAAAACACAATCCCCTGATTCATACAGCTATTAATTTGAACAGCAGGCATTGCATTTCTGCGAGTTCTCCACGACATTATCTTTCGAGAAGATAAAACAAGACTGCGTGTCGCCTGGGCTGTCCTGAATTTGACTTGTCCTGGAAAGCACATTCTCCAAATCTCTCACCTTATGAAAACCTCCACAAATTTAATCAAGTATTCTTCCGTACTTTCCCTGCGCACTGAGGACCCTGCCAAGGTGGGGTGGATTGCGTGCCCCAGTGATACAGATAGCTGTACCATAGATGCAACCACACTGGAGAGGTAAATGTGGATAGGCCAGAAAACCATGTGTTTCCTGAAGAGGGGCAACAGCCCTTCCAGTAGTTGCAGGAGCAACAGTCTAGATGATCGAATGGTCTGGCGCTGTAACATGGTCATGCTGTGCTGGTACTGCAAATGGCTGAAAGCAAGGGGAAATTACTGCTGTTACTTTGGGGGGTATGCAGCTCTACCGCACGGTTAACACTTTCGCTGTGGCATCGGTGCAGACGCGCAACTCTCCAGTGCGGCCCGGCAACGTGCAAGTGCGGCACTGCAGGCCGGTAATACTCAGAAATGGCAGGTACAGCTCGGAGCTGACGCTCTGAAGCACACCTGAGCTACAGACTGATGTCAACACCTTGTAAGATCTGTAGGATCATGTTCTATACTGACTTAATGATGACATCTTAAGATGCATTACTTCAAATAAGCTTCGACTGTATTGTGGTCATGTTTTAAAGTCTGTTTGCTGTCTGATACCTGTAGGGGTTACAGGCGTCATTCAAACATTTGTGATTTGTTGATAATGTAACAAAAAATACAATTCAAACAAGCAACAAATCCACTGCATTCAGGAAAAATTTTGATTCCACGTATATCTTAATGCCATATTTATTGCGTTTGCTTTTTATGTATTGTCTAAATGGCAATCTTCCCCTCCAAAGAATCATTGATTCATCTATTGATAAATCTCTTCCCGGGTAATACACTTAAGACATTCTCGTGTTAAAATAATGCAATATAGGTCGTATCTTATATAAACGATCGTCTGGTTACGGGTTTCCTGGAAGTGGATTTTTTGCAAAACACAGACAGCGTAATATGATCAAATACTGGCCTCTGCTTATACTCATAGCTATTCCTCTATTCTCAGACAGCGGTTCTTTCTTCCAGTAGTCTTGTAATCGCGGATATTTAACATTACCCATAAGTAACGAAACACCCAGGAAAACTAATAATTCACTTATACTTAGAGGTTTCCATTTACAGTTCCTAGATACCTCTTTTGTATTTTAGCTCAGCAATATGTTGACTGCGTTATCATTTGTTTCGTCAACTACAAGTTGCAACACTTCATCTGTTACCAATAATCTTAAGAAATCCATAGGAGAATTACCAGCAGGATGAATTTTTAAAACTTCTTCCTTCGTAAATGGGTAATACTGCATATTATGTGGTTCTTTATGCCAGGACTCACCTGGATTATCTGCATGAGACAGGTTGGGCTCTGTTTCGTCGTCGATTTCCACACAATCGTCGTGATCCGTATCGCCAGATTCGAAAGGTGTGCTTCCACGCTATCATCACTTCGCAATTCTTCAGCAGCCTCTAAATCACAATCTCCATGGTATGCCTCGTCCTCACTAAACAGAAAATCACTGTCGTTCTAGTTCACTAAGTAACTGTTCCTCTGTCAGTTTAACACTTTTCCTGCTCCTTTGCACATTGGAAGGTCCAGGTGTCGATTCACTAGCCGCCATTACGGACAATATACGTTTGATAACTGACCACACAAAACAAAAGTTTACATGCTTTGATGCTTGCTTAGACACTGCAACTAGACTGAGTAATCCGATAGTGAGCGCGGACGCTTATAAGCGTCAGCCGGAGCAAAAGTATGACGGTATATCCTCGGGTAAAATAATATGGAGGTTTAGATCTCTGAACAGTGACTCTCAGGAGGATGCATAGAAATCAGAAAAGCAAGACTGGCTTTCTACAGGTCAGAGCATGGAATGTTAGATCCCTTAATTGGCCTGGTAGATTAGAGAGTTTAAAAAGGGAAATGGATAGCTCAAAGTTTAGATATGGTGGGAATAGTGAAGTTCAATGACTGGGTGAATGGGACTTGTGGGTTGGTGAGTACAGGATTATAAATGCAAAATCAAATAGGAGTACTGCAGAAGCAGGTCTCATAATGAATAACAAAATAAGAATGGCATTCTGAACACATTCTCAGAGCTAAGAAAGATACCAGCTAACACACACCATAGTACAAGTTTACATGCCTACTGGCTCCGCAGATGATGAACAGACTGAAAGAATGTATGATGCAGTACAAGAAATTATTATGATAATTAATGGAGATAAACATAGGAAAAATAATAGGAGAATATGAACTGGGGAAAAGGAATGAAAGAGGAAGTCGCTTGGTAGAATTTTGCATTGCTGACACTTTGTTTAATAACCGTGAAAGAAGTTTATATATATGAAAGAGACCTGGAGACACTGGGTTTCAGATTGATTACATAATGGCAATCCAGAGATTTCAGAACCAGATTCTAAACTGTAAGGCATTTCAAGGGGCAGATGTGGGTACTGTCTGAAATGAGAAAGCAATACAGTAGAATATGAAAGAGTAGCTTTGAGAGATGAAATAGGAAGACCACAGATGATCAAACAGGTAAAGAGAGAAGGCCTAGAAGAACTCCTTGGATACCACAGGAGACACTGAATTTAATTGAAGAAAAGAAAGCTTATAAAATGCAGGAAATGAAGTAGGCAAAAGGGATCAGACATCTAGAAAATGAGACTTGACAGAATGCGCAGAAAGGCTAGAGGACAAACCCAAGTGTATAGAAGCACGTATCAGTAGGGGAAAGATGGATACCACCTATAGGAAAATTAAGCTTCTCATGCACAGTGTCCACTTCAGTGGATAGCAACTTTTCTGTTTTGTACACCCCTGCTGTTCCTCCCTCTAAGAGCTCTGTTGCATACAGTCCCTGGGTGCAGACATTAGCTACTCAGTGGTGCTGCCTTGTGGGCAGTGATATTTTTACTTGGGCTGTTGTTGACCTAGGAACTGGTATGTGTTGGCAAGGTGGCCTGCATAGAAAGGTCTTGAACCTATAGCCACAGTTGAAACAAATTCATTTTACGGAAGACATTTAAAACTGGTAGGAAAAGTATACTGGTATTTACAATATAACTGCCTAATAACAATCTGATTTGCATACTTTGCATCATTGTGGAGAATGAATTTTAAATGTGTGTCCATGAAAGTTCATGTGTGTTGTGATTGCAGTAACTTGTGAAAAATCACAAGTTGACATTTACCTCTACTACAGGACATACTGGAATGTCTACCACAGGACTCTTGACTATTTTATGGCTGATGATAGTAATGCAGATGAGGTCTGGGACATCTGCCATAACAGGCAAACAAACTGTTCCAGAAACTTGTTCTAGCTCAGACGAACCTGAAGCAGTGGCTGAATTTCCTGCTGTTCTTACACATTTTGTGACCACTACCCCAGCCCAAAGAAGAAACGGGAAAGTGAATAGAACATAGAGTGTGGCAGAAAGTGGTTTTTACATATCTGTTTCTCCACGTTTAGGGGAGCACAAAATAAAAACAGATCAGAAGGCAACTGTTGATGTTTTCAATTCTCTGTTTTCTTTTGCTTTGATGAAAACCATTGTTTGCCAAATTAATCTGTATGCAACATAAAATCTGAAGGCAAAACTGTCTGTCTGTGCCACAGTTGCAGAAGTTCTTGGGTATAGATTTAATTGTGTTGTAAGCTCTCACCTTGCAGTTTTAAGTGATCTGCCTGTGATCCTAATGGTTCGCTATCAGAGTAAAGGGTGAGAGATTTACATCAGCTATAAGAGAAAAAAACTAAACTGTAGCCTAACTGTACTTTGTATAATGGTAATTATTTACTACGAAATTAGCCGCCACAAGGGCTGGTCAGGTTCCTCTTAAATAAAAAATGACGCCCTTTAGATTGATTTATTCACCTACAGACAATGTAAAACATGCCTAATTATTTCAAACTCATTGCTTTGAGGATTCTGACAAATTCTGCTCTCCATGCCCTTCAAATAACTTACAGACAATTTAACATTCCTATTCCAACAAATTATGTCTCTCAAATGCATTACTGAACACTTCACAATTCAACTTCACGTATTTCCAGCTCACAACTTGTGATAAAGCAGGTGGTTTCTTTCCATCTGTTATGTTTTCTGCTCTGAAAAATAACCAAAATCTTTTTACCAATTTTTGTCTTGTTTTCAATACATTTTATTGGGTGACCTGTATAACTTACTTAAAAATTTAAAGTTCTTGTTTACACAAAATTTAACTATAATGTGTTATTTAGGTTCTTATTTCCAGTGTTCCAATTCCATTTGTGTAACTAATTTTCATTAATTTTTCTGTGCCATATGACATAGAGCTCTGATTAATTAACTTACTAATTAATAATTTCATGAAATTCAGTTTGATTTGCAGTATTGCACTTATTCATGTAAACGATATGAATCACGATGTAGAAGAAAAATAGTGTTTACATATTTTTATAAACTGGTGGCCAGCAACGTTTTCCTTAATCTAAAATTCTATTAATTTTTGTAGTCCATCAAAAATATTAAATTACAACCAGGCTATATTTCAAAGCACAATATATGAGCTGCATCTAGAGATGGCATGAGTAGTCAGATAGGAATGCGGATGCGCAGGTGTAGAAAGAAGGTATGTGGGGAAAATGTAGTGTAGTTTCAGTCTTGTGACTGCACTGGTTACCACACAGTGCTATGATAAAATGGCTGCTCTGAGACTGTCTCCCATCAACTGCGAGGTTCACACGCAGCTATCAGATTTTTGCATGCTCAGAAGCAATTTCCAGCAGAGGTCCATCACCAGTTGTGCCATGTGTATGGACACGACATTACAAGAGTATGGTCAGACAATGGTGCAGGCAATCCACTGAGGGACGAACCAATATTCATGACAAAGACTTTAGTGGCTGACCATCTCTGGTGACACCAGAACTGGTGCAAATTTTGCGCAGCTAGCACTTGACAATTTCAGAGCCCCCCCCCCCCCCCCCCCCCCCGGTTTCTTTCTTTCTTTCTCTCTCTCTCTCTCTCTTTGTGGCACAGAAGTGTCTCCTGGTGGCTTAGTGTTCGTAAAGTGTGTGCAAGATGGGTCCAAGGCAACTGACAGATGATCACAGAGTCAAAGTCTGGCCGCAGATTTGACGTTCCTACAGCAGTACGCAGAGAAAGGGGACTAGTTTCTCCACCATGTTGTCACTGGGCTGAAACATGGGTGTTGCATGCCACACCAGAAACAAAACAACAATCCATGCATTAGCCGTATAGCGGTTCACCTGAGGAGACCAGATTCAAGCTGACAGTCTGTGTGAAAAAAATTATGCACACTGTTCTCTAGGATAGATGTGGCGTTCCCCCGTGCAAGTTATTACTGGGAGGGGAGACCGAAAATACTGATCAGTATTGTCAGACATTGGAAAATCTGAACAGAGCAATCCAGAACAATTAGACTTATGATACTGACAAGAGGCATTACGCTTGTGCATGACAATGCAAGACCTCATACAGCGAATGCCACTCGAAATGTGTTGAATCGGTTTGGATGGGAGATCTTCAACCATCCACCCTACAGCCCCGACTGCACCCCAAGTGACTTTCATTTCATCCACCTCATGAAGCGTCTTCTGGCAGGAGCACGTTGCCACAACAATGCTGAGGTGCAGACTCAAGTGACTTCATGGCCTCGGACATTGGCGACAGACGCCTATGACATGGGCATACAATTGATGGTGCACTGTTACGATAAATACCTTGACAATGATGGTGACTATGATGAGAAGTAGCGATGAATCTATTGTCATCCAAACTTACTTTCTGAATTCAAATCAGTTTGTTCTTATGTTTCTCTATAAGAAATTGGACATCACACAAATATTCATTCTACAGTTTGGGAGCCAGTAAAACACCATTCTGGATATGCACTTGTTATTTGTCTCAGATTTATATTATGCACATACCGCATGCAAGAATACACGTCCTGGAAACTCACTAACTGTTAAGTTTAATTGTGAATTCAGTATGTACAATCAACACTATTCTTCTCAACTGTGTTGGTATTGTGAAAAGTATATAATGTTATTGTCATCAAAACTAGCTATTGTTGGACTCTTGTGATGATGTGATGGACTCATTTAAATAAAGCACTGAATTGTACCCCTCGTTAACAAATTGCTAAAGGTTTGTTCATTCTCATTATGTGCCCATAACACTGAGGCCTGCATTACTTTATGGCACTGGTAACAGGAACCGCAATAACAACTACTTTTCTATTCACCTCACTTCTAATTTTGTCCTTTTTAGTTGTTTGATTCATAGTTCTAATGAATCTCATTTCTGTTGCCTGAATTCTGCTGAGGTCTTTCTTTATTAGGGTACATGTTTCTAAACCATATGTAAGGACTGGTACGAAATAGGTGTGGTACATGGTTGCTTTCACATTTCGTGGCATTTTATGGTCCCAGAGAAGATTTCTGATTTGATTGTAGGAATTGGATGCTTTCTGTATCCTGCTGAGTACTTCCTGCCTAATGCTGTTGCCTTTCGAGATCATACTTCCTAGGTACTTGAAGTGGAAAACCGATTCTACTTTGACTCCTCCTAGAAATATATCTGAGGTAGTTTCTTGCCTGTTGGTCATTTCTATTGTCTTTGTTTTACTTATTTTTAGTCCAACATTTTTGGATGTGTTGTTCCAATCATTAAGTTTCTTTTGAGCTTCAGCTTCTTTCTCTGTAATTTCTAAATTTTCATCAGATGACTCCTTTACTCCAATCTTCTGGAATTTTGATTTCTTCCCAAATAACTTTTCTCTATATAGCCAATTTAAGCCTAATATTCCTACTGCCTTTATCATGTCTGAGCTGCGACCATCAAAGCATGTCGACTTTCCATTCCGCATGCTCTTTAATGCTGTTTCTAGCTCAACATTTTATTGGGTGTCTGTTGGTTTGGACTTCATTAATTACTCTACAGTCATTGATGGTTGTGTTGCCCTCATCTCCATTTAACAGCACCCTAATTGCTTCCTTTGCTCGTATTAAATTGTCATCTGTTTCCAGCACAACGATATTTACATATTCATTTTGTTTACTTTTTAGTACTTTGTATAATAATTTCCTACTTCACTGACAATCTTCCTCTATTCTTGTAGTGAATCCTCCAGCACTTTTCTTCCTTGGACAGTCTTTTTGCAGCTAGTTTCTTTTCCAGTATTCCTGTGCTAGATGTTGCACTGCTAATTCATTTCGTCTTATTATCTGCTTTCCATTTTTCATGGTCTAATTTTCTTTTCAGTGAATTCGTCACTTTCACTGCTGTCTTCACCTGATCATCCCACCAGGGTGCTTCCTTCTCTTTTGGTGTAGCACTTGTTTTACCACAGATACCTGTGGCTTCTTTAACAAGGGTTTCTTTGAATAAAGACCATTCTTCTTCTACTCCCCCTTCCTCAGTTTTCGGGCATTTGGCTGTTATTCATGCTTCATAGTTCCTTTTACTTTCTATGTCCATCAATAGTCAAGTCTTAATCTTTGGCATTCTCTTTTGTTTAAATTTTTGCACTTTAACATCTTTTAGGTCAGAAATTAATAGCCAGTGGTCACTATCTAGGCCCGCACTGGGTAAGACTAACATCTGTAACATTTTCTATCAGTGATGACAAAGTCTCTTGTAGTCTTAATCTCACCATTCCAGCTGTATCTCGTTATTTTATGACTTTCCCCTCTTCTGAGACAACGTGTTCTGTATGGTTGTTTCGCACGTGAAAATCAATTAGGTTCTCTCCTGGGTATCTGTTCCCATAACCATGAGGACCGATGATGTCTTCACATCCCAGTCTTCCTTTACCAACTTGAGCATTCAGATTGCCCATAATGATGGTGTTCCGTTATTTGTTCTTCAAGTTCATTAAGGAAATGCTCATTCTCCTCAGTGGTACATCCTGTCTGTGGTGCATATACCAGCAAAACAGTATGCTGTGTATAGCCAGCTCTTAGTCTCATCTGGATGATCTTGTCACTCACATATGCCTATATCTTTATGGAGGACAAGGCCAACTCCATTTTTGGATTCAATATTGTTACCACATATAGCACATATCCATTTCTCAGTGATTTCTTCCCATGGCTTTTCCACTTTGTCTCACCCAACCCCCAATACATTGAGCTTACACCTGTCCATAAGTTCTACTAGTTCTTCATATTTCTTTTTGAGAGGGGCTTGCGTCTTCCAGCATCTTTCATGAGCACCATCAGGCATTTGCTCATCATTATTTCGAGTGGTACTAGAAGAACTGCTATTTCTTATGTTTAATTCATTCTTACATCCGATGCTTGGTTTAGGTTTGAAAGCAGTATATACAGAAAGCAATTACGTGTCAAAATTGCAAAGCAATTGGTCAAGAACTTTCCGAGATACATGATTTTGAACAATCTAACGCTTACACATTTATTTACATAGATTAAGTGGGATGAAAGGTAAGTTCACAACCTGTAGGCCTAATTGCAAATACTTTATTATCACAAAACAGGTTACATAATTAACAAACACTGTACATGCACTACATTATAGTTCATCTGTCAACTGTTCACAAATTTACACACATTTAAGAATTTTTTTTTTGGGTATTACTAAAAACTACTAATTCAATTTAATATTAAGGTTTTTAAAAGACTTCACCACTCCAAGTCTGCCAAAGGGACATCATCAATGAGTGGCTCTGGGTAGCAAGGGTCATCCACTTCAAAAAGTTCATCTGCAAAATAAAATCTTACTTCAGAATTTTTTATTATCTCTTTGTATTGCTGCGCTTTTTTTCCATCTGCAAATGAGAAACAATCCCCCCACCCAATTTGAGAACATATTTCAATAAGATTGCTCTGGTAAGCATTTGAGCATATTTCAATGAGAAATTTAACATCAAAAAGAGATTTTTATCTGCAAAAAGTAATTTGTTGATAATCAGGATCAACAAGAAAAGTATGTTAAAATCTGAGGACTGACATTTCAAGAGTTAATAATAAGTGTAATTCTTGTGTATTTTGAATGACAGGCCATTCTCTGTTTTTTAAGATGGTTAAGGTTGAAGAGGGATGGGGATGCGTTTAATAGCTGGCACAACCATGCTGAGGGCTTTTTGCTATTTGTCTTCTCTTGTTCTTTCGCAATGATGTGTTACTGGAGCAATCTGTGCAGTTTTAGGCAACAATGACAATTTTTCAGTACAAGTCTTCCAACATTTAGCAAGTGACTGTTTTGATGCAGCAATGGGGACTTAGACTTACTTGAGGTCAGTGACACGAAGACCTTAAAATTAAGCATTTCCACGACCGACGACTGACTTGGGGGGATGCTTTTTGGACTTGTTTGCTGTTATTACGATGAATACAATTTAACACAAGTTGCAGGCCTCTGATCTTACCCATATTTACTATGAATATTTTTTAATTGTAAAGCCACCACCTGTCAATGTGGGAATGAACAGAATAGAATCTTTATTGTCACATGACATTTTATATACAACATTTTATATACAACATTTTATATACAATTATACGATTGAAACATTGGTGACCCGTCAATGGATAATTCTATGTCTACCTAAGTATACCTCAAAACAAGATACACTGAAAGGAAGCACATGAATGCTCCCGGACACACATTACAACATAAAACGATAATTATACGTTAGATTTCTTACTGTTTCTTAATATTTTCCTCAGCGGCTTAAAATCTTTCTTTTTGAGTATTTTTCATGTTTGTTTCTCAAATTTATTGACTATGGACATACTTAATAAGTGCACATACTTCCATGAAAGGAGTATACGTGTATACATCTAGATATAAATTAATAGAGGGAAACATTCCATGTGGGAAAAATATATCTAAAAACAAAGATGATGTGACTTACCAAACGAAAGCGCTGGCACGTCGATAGACACACAAACAAATACAAACATACACACAAAATTCAAGCTTTCGCAACAAACTGTTGCCTCATCAGGAAAGAGGGAAGGAGAGGGAAAGACGAAAGGATGTGGGTTTTAAGGGAGAGGGTAAGGAGTCATTCCAATCCCGGGAGCGGAAAGACTTACCTTAGGGGGAAAAAGGACGGGTATACACTCGCACACACACACATATCCATCCACACATATACAGACACAAGCTTGTGTCTGTATATGTGTGTGGATGGATATGTGTGTGTGTGCGCGAGTGTATACCCGTCCTTTTCCCCCCCTAAGGTAAGTCTTTCCGCTCCCGGGATTGGAATGACTCCTTACCATCTCACTTAAAACCCACATCCTTTCGTCTTTCCCTCTCCTTCCCTCTTTCCTGATGAGGCAACAGTTTGTTGCGAAAGCTTGAATTTTGTGTGTATGTTTGTATTTGTTTGTGTGTCTATCGACGTGCCAGCACTTTCGTTTGGTAAGTCACATCATCTTTGTTTTTAGATATATACATCTAGATATTTAGATACATAGTTTACACAATACAATGTAAGTATGGACACACATAAAAAGAACATATACCTCCATTAAAAGAGAACGTAAGCATACACATAGAACATAATGTAGGAAAACAAATCAAATGTTTTATCTCCTACTTGTCTTCCTCGTTTATAAAATCGTCCCCATTGGAGTAACATTCGCTTTTTAAACATTTTTCAATGTTTGCACGTTTCTAGCTTGCAGTCCTAGAATTTTGAACAAATTTTATTGCTAAGCTTCAAAGCCGTGTAATCTTGTTTGTGCCTTGTTTCATAAGCAGGTGTGAACTAATTTCCTCAAAATATGTGTGTGTGTTCTTTAGCTCAAGAGAAGTGTTTCAAATATAAACATAGATAGGATTATCAGTAAGTCAAGGCCTGCAAATAAAGGTTTGCATGATCGTCTACCACTTCCTTTTTCAACACCCCAAAAAATTATGCTTTATCTTACAACTGATATAAAATAGACATGATACACAATTTACACAAAAGCAAAGTCAGTTACTTTATTTAGAACCCTCATTGCATAAACAGAACTATTTAACTACTTCAGTAAGCAATCCACTTGATCAGTCCATAACAAGTTTTTTGTTTATGGTCACTAAGAAATTTAACAGAGTCTGCAGTTATCAGTTCTCTGCTTTCATAACTCAACTGTGTTAAGTCTGTTTGGTCCTGAAGTGACAGTTTGTGTCTTTGTTAGGTTTAGTTTCATAGCATTATTATTTATCCAATTTTCTAGTTCTTGAAGAGTTTATTTCATTTTCTGTGCTAATTCTTCAGCGTTTTTACAGCAGACTACTGCTGTTGAATCATCTGCATACAGAATTATATCTGAAGTTACCTTACCTGGTATGTCATTTATATAATGTAGAAATAGTAATGGGCCTAGTATGGACCCCTGGGGTACACCTGCTTGTATTTCCTTCCAACTAGAGCAAGATTTCTCACCCTTCTATTGAGTAACTACCCTCTGCTTCCTCTTTTTGAGATAAGATGTGAACCAACTTAAAAAAAAAATTCATGGAAGCCATAAGAAGCTAGTTGAGGAGCAGCTGCTTATGGTTTACCATAACAAATGCCTTACTGAGGTCACAGAAGATACTGGATACTCTCCTTGTTACTGAGGCATTTGCTTAATTTTAGTGATTAGTTCATTAGTAGCATACTCAGTGCTTCAGACCTTCCTAAATCCATACTGATTATTGAGAATAATGTTATATTTTTTGTTGTATTCTTCTAATTGGTTACACACTATTTGATCAAATATTTTAGAAAAAATTGGTAATAATGATACTGGGTGAATATCTCCTATCTCCCCTTGTCTGTTCTTTTTGTGGATAGGTCGAATTTCCGCATACTGCACCCTGTCCGGAATAGCAGCCCTCATCAGATGACTGATTTATTTTCTGACAGAGTTGGGGTGCAACATTATCACACCTTGCCTTTATTATTTTTGTCCGAATTTTCTCCCAGCCCACAGACTTGAGATTTTTTGGGATTTTTATAATGTTAGCCACTTTGTAATGGGAAGTAAATTTGAATTCTCCTAATCTGTGTCGCATTATATTGGGACTTATCTGTGGAGGAGGGAGATTATCAATTTTGTTAGAATTTATAAAATCCTATTGAATTCTTCACATGTATGTCTGGAATTTGTAAACATTTCCCCATCTGTTTAGTCTTGACAATCTGCCATACCATTTTTGCTTGACAATCTGCCATACCATTTTTGATTTATTTGTGGCATTTGATATGTGCTTACTGTTTGCCATTTGCCTTTGCCTGTTGAACTACTTTGTCAAATATTCTTTTGTATTTGCTTACATAGCTGACAAACTCTGCATCATGGTTGTTCTTTGCTTCCATGTGCAGTTTCCTCTTTCTAATACTAGAGATCCTGATGCCTTCAGTTATCCCGAGTTTTTTTACAGTTTTTGTCATGTGCTGTTATGAAGGGGAACATTCATCGAAAACACTCATGCATTCTGATACAAAAGCATAGTAGTTTGTGTCTACTGAGTACCGCTTGCTGAACGACTGGGAAGTTCCATTTAGTCTTGAGACAAATGTATCCACATTTTGTTGGCTGACATTTCTGACTCCATTTCACTGTTACAGTTTTATCTAAATTTGGCACTGACATAAAAAGGGCTGAATAGTCAGATATCTCTAATTCTAAGATGAACTTTTCTGTAGCACCATAGTTGATACTGCTCACTACATTATCTATACCTGTACTTGCTAAAGTTTAATGTTAAGCCATTTGTAAATAACACATCCTTCAGAGAAATGGCAAATCCATCATCAGCTCTTACACTTCTGTTGAAGTCAGCACATATTATGACCTTTTTTTACATAAATTTTCTACCTGCAACCTACACAGCAATGTTTCAAATTTGTCTCGAAATGCACATGTAGCTGAATAGATGACATATGCTAATAATTAAACAATACATTCCAAAAGTTCAATGCAGCAGCTTTCAAATAATAGTTCATTGCTCAAGCAATTAAAAGTCAGCCTGACTTAAAAGCTTGGTGATTCTTCTACTTGAATGCACGATCTTCCAAAAACCATTTTTCTACAAAAACTCACTGATAAATTGTAACCTGAAAGTGAGTTTATCAAATTTATATTTTCACTTTTAAGCCAGCGTTTAGTTAAGCATATAACTTTTACAGAACTTGGGTTCTCCAGAAATACTTCTAGTTCATACAATTTGTTGATATTCCTACTGACAGACCCCTTATATTAAAATGCATTATGGAGTTATTATGAACTAAATCCAACACAGAATCATTTAACTGATCATCTGCGTGGGTCTTTAATTCTAAATTGCATTCCGTTATTTTGTTTCTCGTGGACCAAATTCCATGGGAATTGGTCCACTCTGTTAGTTTCCCTGTGAAGGCACACCCAGCACAATAAATGACTTATTTCTACTTTTGTTGACCAGAGAGATATCTTCAAGAGCATCGCTTATGTTACAAGCTGGCCTTCTTTTACCATATTTGTTGAGATACATTCCATGGTTTGTGTGAAACAGTTTCTTTCATAGTTAATAATGTCTGTCACCTTAACATTCACCAACTTGGCACTGAAGCTTCTCAGCTTCATATTAGTAAGTCTAATTTCATTGTTAACACACGACCAGTCTGGTAAGTCATACCTTAGTAGCAATGTTGTTCCGATGACACTGGTGAAATGCAGGAACCGCAGCACTTTAAGCAGCTTCTTAATCAAGGCACTAGCTTTGTTCCTGTAGAAGTTATTAGCACCCCCTATGAGCACAGCACAATCAGTCTTTGAGAAATCAGAACATTCTTCGTTAACACTCACCATTATACTATTGAAATTGGCTCCAGGTTTTACACCGGCAGAAACTTTAACACTGTCTTCCACATTGTTTATCAATAATTCCTGCATGTTTCACTGCCAAAGAACCCACAAATTGTCCGACAACAATACAGTATTTCTGTTCAATAATAATGTTGGTATTCCACGCTGGGCTTCCACTGTATTTCAGTTAAATATGGAGGAGAAGTAGTAGTAGTAGTAGTAGTAGTAGTAGTTCAATGGTAATATAGTGATAATTATTTATCTTCAGTTTTTTTTGGTGTGTGTGTGTGTGTGTGTGTGTAGGGGGTGGTGGTGGTGGTGGTGGTGACAGAACACGCCCAATCCCTGAGTGTGTTGGGTATAGTGAGAAACTCTGTAATGCTGCTATGGTTTCCAGCAAGCAAACGACATTTGTCAACAAGACATTCCTGTCTGTGAAGTAAACATGTTAATTACTTTCACTGGTTGTTGGGGGGGGGGGGGGGGGGGGGAGAAACTGAAGCTCATAACTACATCAGTACAAGTTTATGTTAAATGGGTGTTGCATTGAATAATGTTGTGGAGACTGCACAATATTTCAATGAGACAGCTACTTCTCAGTTTCAGGTGCTTACTGACGCGCTACTGCAGTGGCTTGGCAGTATACACATTGGCTCACTAGAGAAGCACAGGCGCCAACGGGTGAGGCTATAGCATCATTGTGGACGAATCAGAGCAGGGCATGGTCTTTGTGTGTGTGATGTGGGGAAAAATGTGGCAACACAGAGAGACTGCTCAAGAAATAAGATGAGAGACCTGCAGGCCCATAACCAGGATGCCTGCGCCCAAGCAGAACAACACTGAAGAAAGGAAAGCACTCCATTTTTTAAAAGAAGACACAGAAATAGTAATTTTACCTGCTGACAAGGGAAACACTACTGTTCTTGGGCCTGCAACATCTTACTTAACATGATGATGGATTTACTGCAGGACTCAGCAGGTACAAGCTCCAGTTCCAAAATGACTTTATGGGCTGCTTAAGATCCATACGGATGGGGGTTCCATTTTGGCCCACTTTGTGTAGTACCGGAGCCCCAACATATTACCTAGCAAAATATCTGTCTTCTCTTCTGAGTCCATGCATGCATGTCTGAAGGAACATGCACTGGGGTGATTACAGCCATTGTGAAATAAATGAAATGTATTTGCAGGTGCGAATACGTACTACTATCAGCTATATAATTGAATGACGACAATGAAAATTTGTAATACCTTTGTTTGCGTGGCCATCTTCTGCAGCAGCTGTTAACACTGTTACTATAGGTTATCCGTCTTGAGCTGACTGCAATCTAATTAATAAGAATTATACCAGACGCATTTCGCTTTTATTTACGAAGGGTCTTCCGTAGGTTATTCTATAAATTGGATACATATGTTTGTACATTTTTTTTGATTGTTTTAGGTTAGAAAGAGCATTTTATTTATAACGTTGATCTGCAAGCTACTTATGGTGTTTCTTTACATAATCTGCTCCTTCCCTTCTTGCTAGCAGGTGTTGGTGTCTACAGGCAGGGTGTCTACGTGGACAAGGAAAAAAAATTCCCGGATTTCCCGGTTAAAAATACTTTCCCCCAGGCGAAAATACACTCTTCCCGTGTTAAGTGACCGTATACTATTCCTTGGCACTGTAAAACTCATTAATCCTTTGAATGTGTATGGTTTTATATACCGATGTAGAATTTCCCACCACTTTAGAAAACGAAACTCAAGGGGGAAAAAAACATGTTTCGAAAAAGCTTTGATGTGCAGCAATATTGTACACTACATATTTTCGTATTACGAAGGTATAAATTCGAACTCCACCAAATACCGCATTTTACTTACCGAAGCATTGAAATCGAGATTGCGACGCGCTTTTGTAAGCCACTTAAAACTCATGTCACGTGATCTCGCCAGCTGATGACAGCATAGGACACGTGATGTAGTCAGCCAATAGCAAGATCACTCTTAAGTAGCGCGAAAACACAAATAAGAAAAATTAATGGTTTAAATTAATATACATAGCATTAACATATAATATTGATCTTGAAGATTAATAAGCTGGAAGAAAAGTGTAGCTTCCACATATAATGTTGATCTTTTCTACGCATGATACACTTTAAGATACATCACACAAATGTGCCAGTAAAATTTTTAATAACAACGTAAATGTCTGATCTTATGGGCTCAAAATTCTTCTAAATGGCCGTCCTCAAAGAGTTGATTTTTAAATGAGAGTCAGACGCTTTGTTGTTTAAGAAATTCATCGTACATTCTCGCACATAGTTCATCTTGCGTAAAAGGAAATTTGCTTTTAATGTAACGCTTTTCAAACCATCATTCGCAATATTTTCCTGCGACCTGTTAGAAATAGGTTCGTTTCAGCAGTTGCAAGAGAGCTCCAGATAACAGGTGTCACCGCGTGAAGACGCAGGAAGGCCATATGTTCGTACGTGTAAAACATTAAAAGATCTTACATTATGTCATAAAAGAAACAAGACATCAGAGGATACTTCAAGAGCATCGGAATTTCGTGAACCATACTAAAATGCATAATTCGGCTTAAAGTGCACATTCGTATGTCCAAATTCGGATGTAAATTTTCTTGGAGTACCAGTATTGTATTATCTCATGTTTGGTTCTTTATCATGCCATACGTACACTTGAAATCAGCGAACAGCCGAAACCAGCCTACAGTGCGAAATTAAACAGTTTGTTTCAAATAAACTGACTGCCTCAGCAGAAAAGATTAATAAAAGCCAAATCTCTTTAGCAAACCAGCAAAGATAACTTCATTGTTCTGCAAGGCGATTAATGCTTGACTGTCAGAAAGGTGGAAATAAAATCTGAAACTAATAACATATTTTAGCCTTCTGTAACTATGTGAATGTAATTTAATTAATTTGATATCTCCCGGTCACAAAAATCGGTTTTGTTATCATTCACCGTGAGAGCAATAAACGAAGATGAAACATCAAAATCACTGAACGTAAACACAGATCATATGGAGATGACCCACCTCCCCACCACAACTGCTCTGTGCATCAGCCCCGGATCTACGATATTTTCAAACCGGGGCAATATTGGGTAGTGGCGCCCAGCCACACTTCTGTGAACAGAAGCGGGAGAAGGTACTACTCATACGCGACTCAACTGCGCATGCACAAGAGCCCCCCCGCAACTGCTCAAAGGAATCTAAACAGTTGTCACGTTACGTTCATCGGAGGCAATTTGTTGTTATGAAGCATTGCATAGTCTTCCAAAAGCCTTTGACACACTTTGCTGTTTGCAGACACTTTTATGAGCACTGTGTTTTGTTGTTGTTATGGCGCATTTCCTTTGAAACTGAAGTTTTTTTACGTTTTTTGTTCTGTCCCTCTCGTTCATGTTTCGTTGTTGCAGTGTCATTCTGCGGTAGCGGAGTACAGTAACATCCTTTGTTACATTATTGGTTTTTACCACTCAAAATCACAAAAATTTAGCTGAAAACTAAAACAATGAAAAATTCCCGGAATTGTAAACAATTACCGGGTTTTTCCCAGTTTTCTCCCAGATGAAAAAATTCCCGGGTTTTCCCGGATCTCCTGGGTCGTATACACCCTGACAGGCTTCATTTCACATCTGCACTTGGGAGTTTTTGGCATCCTGCAGTATTTCCTGCGCTGCATTATTTACAACTGACTTTCTTAACTGTTTTTCATTCTACACTGCCACAGTGTTTACGCCTGTTTGTTTGGTTTCATTCACATAGTGAGTGTTGCCAACTTACTGTAAGATTGTGTGTGTGTGTGTGTGTGTGTGTGTGTGTGTGTGTGTGTGTGTGTGTGACAAACCCACTCCTCTCATGCCACTACCTTCAAGACTATTTCACTAACTCACTACAAGTATGCACCACGAAATGTACTGGAGAATGATGAATATAAATTATACTGGAACAGAACCATTATAACAGATAAAACAACCCCACGTAACAAACCTGACATACTCACCAATAAAAAGAAGAAATTAACACAACTAATTGAAATATCCATACCCAATACAACAAATATACAGAAGAAAACAGGAGAAAAAATTGAAAAATACATCCAACTGGCTGAGAAGTCAAGGACATGTGGCATCAGGATAAAGTTGACATTATACCAATTATACTATCAACTACAGGAGTCATACCACACAATATCCACCAGTACATCAGCGTAATATAGCTACATCCAAATGTATATATACAACTACAGAAATCTGTAATTATTGATACATGTCCAATTACCCGAAAGTTCCTAAATGCAATGTAACATATACAGTACAGTTAAAAGGAAGTCACGCTTGATCAAGGTCCGCGTCACTTTCCATTTTTAACCAGACATAACGTCTGAGAAAGGAAAGAAATAATAATAATAATAATAATTTCTTACATAACAACATAGTAATTCATAATTATATTAAGATTTATTTAAGATCCAGGCAATTTTGACGGGGAGGGCATTTTGATGTGCCGTGTTGAGTCTAGGCCTGTCTCAATGTACTGAGAGTAACATAAGGCTGAGGAATACTGTTGTAGTGTATCAGGCAGCGGGTAGGCAAAATGTCATTACTGAAATATACGAATCCAGAATTTATATTTACTTACTGATACACGTCACTAATAATTACATTTCATACGGTTTGAATGTTACTGAACCATTTCTTCTGAGGTCATAAACAGGAGATATTCATTCAATTAATCCCTGTGTTTTCTTTCACACATTCTGTTACATACACAATAGAAAACACACATATTTGCAAAATTATAAAGGTTTAAATAAAACTACTAAAAGTTCAATTTTGTAACCCAGTATGTAGTTAACTCTTTCTAATTCTTACTTTGTCATTAAAGTAATTGTGAACATTTTACGAAAGAAAATTAAAAACTGAATTGCACACAGAACATTACGTACCATTTCTGCATAAAAATATTATCTGGAGGAAGTCCAACACACCTTTTTTGAAAATTCTCATTATTTTCTTTTAAGCAAACATTTTGTCAGCAAATTTATTAGTTTAGACGTTATCAGTATTCACAAATTTTTAACTTTAAAATGTAATTACTTTGAAAATCCCTTAAGAGGGCTTGCTGAAAACTATTATCCGTATTTTTAAGTAAAACTCTAAGCTGCTTAAAACAAAGATTATTAACATTCTACATCTTAATTCTTCAAGTTTACATATATATTCCTGTACATACACACCCTGGCGATTAACACACTACTCCCAACAAGAGACCAGTTTGTTGATATCGCCACTGTGGACTGAACTATTGATGGAGCCACAACTTCACCTCTGCTTGCACTGCTTCATATATATCAAAAGTGAAGTCCTCGAAGGTGTTCTTCAAGTTTTGGAACAGATAAAAATTAGTTGTGACAAAGTCAAGATTGTACGGAGGACGATTAATGACAGTGAAAAGATGTCATCGGATTGTTGGAGACGTTGCACCACTTTTAAGTGTTCTGACATTGTCAGACTGAAGGAGAGGGTGTTCTATCTGTGGACGAATTCTTTGAATCTAAAACTCTATTACAGTAGACTGTTTCTCAGAC
The DNA here is from genome assembly GCF_023898315.1 of Schistocerca nitens. Lineage (NCBI taxonomy): Eukaryota > Metazoa > Arthropoda > Insecta > Orthoptera > Acrididae > Schistocerca > Schistocerca nitens. The sequence continues at coordinate 294,633,184 of NC_064615.1, read as the reverse complement.
ACCAACACAGTTACATTACACACCACCCGTTGCATGCTACAATTCTCAGGCCTCTAGTGGCGGAGGTCTGCAAATATGTAGACATGAAGAATAAAGATATATAATGTTAATAAAATTTTTTGTAGAACATTAATAATGTTTGTTTTATTTTTATTTAAAAAGCTTTACGGGTTTTCAAACAACAAATTCAGAGACATTACTTTTCTGCAAGCCCTAGTACAATTTAATTTCTGTTCATTAAAATGTGCTTTTTGTTAAAATTCATGTTTTGATTATAAAGCTAAGGTTTTGTTTCCAGAACAATCACATGTTACAAAGGTAGGTTATAAACACAGGCAAGGTACGCCACTAGTGGATTTCAGTTTCAGTACCTCACTTGTTCTCATTATTAGTATTTTACCCACGAGTTCAACCTGGTCTGAAGCCATTTAAATTTCGTTATGTGGGAATGAATTTTTAAATTTTGTGAAGATTATAAGCAGAAAGATGGAAGAAAATAAATGGCAACACGAAATGCGCAAACAAATGTTTCATCTGTGAACATTACAGTCTGGAGCTATTTTGACGGCACCAGCAGGCAACTGTAGACTGCACAATAAGATTTGTACAATATTTTAAAATGTCCTTCCCTAATGAATTTATGAAGTAATTTTCTTACTGGAAGCACACTTTTATTGCCCGAGGTTAATGCAACTTCCGAAATAAACATTGCAAGTTACTGGACTTGTCTGAATCAGTAAAAACGTGTTTGCATGTTCAAGATGAAATGTATTGGTTATTAAGGCCACACAAATGTTCTGCGAACAGTACATTCCAACAAATTTCCACATTCCACTAGATCAATATCTTCATGGTAATGAATCCAATGTTAAGATGCAGTTCACACAGAGAAGACAACATGTTGCAATGAAGGCCACATGATGCTTCCTGGTGCGACACTTATGTTCCCACTGAGATGGCACTACATGTGATAAACATGACGAGCATCAAGAGAGCATAAATCCTGTTTCTGTCTCAGTTACTATCTTGAGCTGTTCTGTGAGGACACTGGAGTATCATTATTTATAGCCCAAAAAACTGGGCAAGAAAAGGAAGTATTGGGTGTAACTGTACAATGCTATACATATAAAAAATAGTTTGATTGTGGTTTCTTGTGAGGTCTCTCCAACACAAAAAATTCCTCCAATTCTACAGAATGACTTCAGACAGTTTCTACGTTTTGGAGCAAACAGGATCAGCTACTCTGACAAGGGAGGACACAAATTTTTGACTTGCTATTTCTCCTGCTGAGGAGCTTCTCGTTGCAATAAAGTAAGTTGGTGAAAAAGAGGGAATAATGTTAAAAATGCCACCACGAAAAGTTAATTTTTTGTAAGACCACCTAGTATGAGACTTCATTCAATTCAGTACGTATATAAATAATGGTCAAACATTAATACAGCTAGTATACTATTTCTACAACTATTCAATTTCGCAATGTATTGTACAATTCAGCTCGAGAAGTATTCATACGAATGTAGCCGAGTTTAAAGTGAGATTAGTCACCATCAACGGTAGAGCACTGGGTGGCAAATTCTGCATAGGGGTAGGCAATATGCCTGAAGAAGTGGGAGAAGCCCACGATGATAAAAATGCTGACATGCCGTCCTCAGCTTCACCCAGCTGCTCATTCAGAAGTAACTCAAATTAAGTTTCAGATCTCTTTTACAACTGTCACAAAGTTTTCTGAAATTAGGAACATAGACTGAAAGAAATTCCAGTCAGTATCGTCAGCTGATGATTCCTGGGATGTTTTACTTTCAATAAGTTTTTTCATTTTGGGCTTCGACTTGCATTGGAGGCTTACAAAAATGAGGATCATGAGGCAGCTCCGCACTTCGCATACTAGAAGGCAAGGAGCCTCGTGTGTGACGCATAACTTACAACCAAACGAAAACCAGTTCATTATTGAGCTGTGATCTTGAACTGTAAGAGGCACAATTTTTTTAATATTTTAAGAATAGTTTTCTCAAAACCAAACGAGAAAGACTTCATAGGGGAGAACATATGGTACCAACAAAACAATGGTTTTTAATTTTTACATGAAAAGTAAAAGTTTTACTGACAAAATTAACTACAGAAACAGATGTAACTTGGCTTCATATACATAAAACAGTTTTTATTCGAGCCACATAATATGACTTGAAATTTCCCCGTCTCCATGTATTGCACGACCCAAGTTGCTTGATGTGACCAGCACTTCGTACTGTGCTGGGTGACATGACAGGTACCGGTGTCGTATTTCTGTCATCAGACTATTTATCAGAGAAGTAGTTTCAACTGTTCCTATGGGCTCCACCATTGCTGGCTGCTTCTGCACAGTATCGCGAATCATGTCGCCTCAGAGTGGGAACTGTGCCTTACAGTTACCTGAATGTTGTTTACAAAAATTGATGTGATCGTCATTTGTATGGAAAATTTTGTTTATCAACTTTTATGTTTTACAAACCATGGGTAAACCGAACTTTATAATATCGCCTCTAGTAAGCTGGAAATTCTTGCTGGCTGAGCTTGATCTGCTGACATGTGGTGCAGACCTTGAGAATTTCATTATTGCGCCTTGTTTCATTTATGGGACTAAAAACACCCTAAGCAGCTATAGTTACTAACATATATGCTGCTGCAGTTACTGGAAGACATCACACTGAACTTAAAGAAATCCATGTGGTAGCAATGTTTGGTTTTGGTTTTGTTTTGCTTTAGTACACAAAAAACAACTGGGCCCAAGTGAAACCTATAGAATACGAAGAAAGAGAGGAGTTAAAAATTGACTGTAGGTCAGTCCCAACTGGCATAATGGAAGACAGCTAAAAACAGGTATGTAGAAATAGGGCTATAAAATACACCATACAAAAATGGAGGCCCAAAACTAAAAATTAAATGGCCTTCGCCATATTGCTTTGGTGGATAAAAAGTAAAACACAGTCGACAGTCCGCGCGTTATTTGCTAAAATGGCCAATAAATCAGACGGCAAACCCAAGCAGTAACATAAACAGTTACAAAATGGACATTCCACAGGAAGTGGCGGACAGTTAAAACTTAGGTGCAATGTGTAAAAGGTGGTGGGGTAGTGCCACTTAGCAAATGACAATGGCTAAAAAGGCAGTGCCCAATATGCAGCCTAGTTAAAATGACCTCCCCCGGCGGGAGGGCCAAGAGGAGGTTGTCCAGGCCGCTGGGAGAGGTTTAATAAACCGGTGTTTATTCCTGTGAAGGGAGGACCATTGGCAATGCCAAAGGGACACCACCTCCTGACAGACAGCAACACAAATCATCGGAGGGAATATTGATACTTGCAGGCTGTGTATGAGGACTTCTGCCTTGGCAGCAGTACAGTACCCTCGTCTCGTTTCCTCGCAGACCGACATGACCAGGAACCCATAGGAGCACCACAATGGCTCCACCGGGAGTGAGCAAGTGACAGTTTTCCTGGACCCGCTGCACTATGGAATGGGAGGTGTACAGCACACATACACTTTGTAGGGCACTAAGTGAGTCTGAGCAAAGGATACAATTGAAAAGGCTGTATCGCCAGATGTACTCTGTGGCCTGATACACGACAATGAGTTCGCCTGTAACTACTGAGCAATGTGCTGCAAGCGAAAGACACGGGTGCCAATGACGAAGGCACACCTGACCTCACGGTTGGTTGGTTTGTTTGTGGGGGCTGAAGGGACCAGACTACAAAAGCCATTGGTCCCTTTTTCCACGTCCATGAAAACCCACAAGGAATATAAACATCAATGGAGGTAACAAGGGACGACACAGAACAAGAAAGACCAGAAAACAAGGAATTAAAAGCACACAGAGTTTTACAGTGGTTGGTGGACCATGGAAACAAAAAAGGAAAAGCCAACCACCAAGACACACACTAAAAACCCCAATCTAAAACTGTAGGCCAAAGGCCAGATGCAGCACACAAAAGGGACAAACCCTCACATTGAGCGATAAAAGCCCCCTGCTCAAATAAAACTCAAAACTACGCTTGCCACTGCAGTGTCATCTGTTGAAAGTGCAGGGAGCGTATCAGGCAGTGCAAATGTCTGCCTGAGCACAGTTAAAAGTGGACAGGCCAAAAAAAAATGTGGACCACTGTCAACGCAGATCCACAGCGACATGGAGGTGCGTTCTTGCGGTGCAATAAATGACTATGCATCAGCCAGGTGTGGCCAATACTCAGCCGGCAGAGAACAACGGAGCCCTTGCAAGAGGCACGCAAGGAGGAGTGCCATACACCGCTAGTCTGCTTGATGACCCAAAGTTTGTTGTGGGGAAGGCAGGGTGCGCCATTCAGCACCCCAAGCACCAAGTACTTTTTGCCATAATACCAACTGGAGATCACATTCCAGAACGCCCATCTCCAGGACCGGAGCACTGAAAGCCTGTTTGGCCAGCGTGTCAACATGTTCATTACCCGGGATGCCGACATGACCCGGGATCCACACAAAAACCATAGAGCGGCCGCAATAGGCAAGAGTATGGATGGACTCCTGGATAGCCATCACCAGACGAGAGCGAAGAAAACACTGGTCGAGGGCTCGTAAACCGCTCAGGGAGTCACTACAGATACAAAGGTCTCACCTGAGCGGGAGCGGATGTACTTTAGGGCGCGAGAGATGGTGACAAGCTCTGCAGTGAAAACACCACAGCCATCCAGCAATGGGCGTTGTTAAGAATGATCCCCAAGAGTAATAGCATAACCAACTTGACCAGCAACCACCGAACCATCGGTATAGACCACATCAGAGCTGTGAAACACAGCAAGGATGGAAAGAAAGCGGCGGTGGAGGGTCTCAGGAGGGACAGAGTCCTTCAGGCCCTGTGCCAAATCCAGCTGAAGGCATGGGCAAGGCACACACCACGGGGGTATACGTATATGGGCCCGGAAAAGGGGTGGAAGAGGGAAAAACTCAAGCCCAGAGAGAAGAGCCTGGACGTGAACTGCGATTGTACACGCTGACTGGGGCCATCGTTCTGGAAGATGGACGACCGAGTTGTGGAACATGAGGCGGTAATTTGGATGCCCGCGCAAACTACAAACATGTGTAGCATAAACGGCCAGTAGGTGTTGGCGCCGGATTCGCAATGAAGGGACACCAGCCTCCACAAGTATGCTGTTTACAGGGCTTGTGCGGAAAGCTCCAGTTGCGCGCACTGAAGTATGGGGTCAAGCAACCACAACACAGAAGGCGATGTCAAACTGTAAGCCAGGCTCCCATAATCAAGACAGGGCGGAATCAACACCTGATACAGTCATAGAAGGGTAGACCAATCGGCACTCCAGCTGGTGTGACTCAAGCAACAAGGACTGTTAAGATGGTGCCAGCACATTTGTTTAAGCTGCTGAATATGAGGGAGCCAAGTCAACCAGGCATTATAAGCAATCCCAAAAACCGATGCATCACCACCACAGCAAGAGGTTCGCCATCAAGATAAAGTCGTGGCTCGGGGTGAACAGTGCGACGCTGGCAGAAATGCATGATGCAAGTCTTGGCGGCCAAAAACTGGAAGCCACGCTATATGGCCCAAGACCGCATCTTGTTGATAGCGCCCTGCAGATGCTATTTAGCAACCGCAATGCCAGTGGAGCTATAGTTCAGGCAAAAGTCATCAGCATACGAATAAGCCAATACAGACATTCCCACAGCTGTAGCAAGCCCATTGATAACAACTAAAAAGAGGCAGACACTCAAGACAGAGCCTTGTGGGACCCCATTCTCCTGGACTTGGGAGGAACTATGGGAGGGACCAACTTGCATGCGGAAGGAATGAAGGGACAGAAAATTCTGAAGAAAAATCGGGAGCGGGCCCCTATGACCCTACCCATGAAGCGTGGTGAGGATGTGATGTCACCATGTTATATCATACGCCTTCCACATGTCAATCAAGTCGGCAACCAGATGCTGTCGGCGAGCAAATGCCATATGGATGGCAGACTCCAGGCAGATCAGATTATCGGTGGCAGAGCGGCCCTTACGGAACCCACCATGGGACGGAGCCAGAAGGCCCCGAGACTCAAGGAGCCAGCTCACCATGCATTCAGAGCAACTTACATGGAATGTTGGTGAGGCTAATGGGACGGTAGTTGTCCACCTCCAATGGGTTCTTTCCAGGTTTCAACATGGGGATGACGATGCTTTCCTGCCACTGTGATGGGAACTCACCCTCAACCCAGATACAGTTGAAAAGGTCGAGGAAGCATTTCTGGCAGTTTACCGAGAGGTGTTTGAACATCTGATAGTGGATGCGATCTGGCCCGGGAGCCATATCAGAGCAAGCAACTAGGGCACTTTGGAATTCCCAATCACTGAACGGAGCATTGTATGATTGTGCATGGAATAAAAGGCTCCGACATTCCAACTGCTGTTTCAGGGAGTGGAAGGCCAGTGGGTAATTCGTAAAATCGGAACTCTGAGCATACTGCTCGGCTAAGAGTTCTGCAATCGTGTCAGAGTCAGTACAGACTGTTCCACCCAGGGAAAGACCAGGTACACTGATGGGAGTCCGATAGCCATAGAGCCGCCTATCTTTGCCCAAACCTGCGATGGAGAGGTATAGACGCCAATGGTGGTACCTTTCCCAGCACTCCTGCTTCTGTCGGCGAATAAGGTGCTGGGCTCGGGCACGGAGCCACTTAAAGGCAATGATGTGGTCCAGTGACTGGTGGAGGGCCCATCTGCGATCCCAAATCACCTCAGCAAGCTCTGGTGACCACCAAAGCACAGTCCTCAGCTGAGGGGACCCTTAAGAACAGGAAATTGCAGATTCCTCTGCAGAAACTATGCCGGTGGTGACCATGCGAACCACCACATCAATGGCATCATGAGAAAGAGGCTCAATAGTGGCAATGGAGGCGAACAAGTTCCAATCAGCCTCATTCAGAGCCCAGCTGGGGAGGTGCCTAGAAGAGTGACGTTGTGGCAGTGACAGAAAGATTGGAAAGTGGTCACTACCGCACGAGTTGTCATGCACACGCCAGTGGACAGATGGTAGAAGGCCAGGGCTGCAGACCGAAAGGCCAATGGCCTCACGGTCAGTCCGAGAACCATCAGCGTATATAAAGGTACTATCGCAAAGTTTCATGTGAAGGTCGTGAAACTGAAGGCGATAGACCGAGGCTGGAGTAGTGTCTTTAGGAAGCGAATGAAGGCAAAGGTTAACATGGGCCGTTTCATGAAGTCAAGGTGGTGAAGGGTTCACACCCACCGGAAAAGTTGCAGGTAGTGTGAAGTTAAGCCACCGTAGAAAGTGCCGAAAGCAGACTCCAAAAGGTAACAGAGAAGAGAGACGTGCCCCATACTGACGATCAAAGGAATCATCAACGAAGGAGGCATAGGCTGGATGTTCATGCATGGCACACAAACGGCATGCGTACCTACTGAGGAGAAAGTCACGACGGTAGGACAGTGGTAGTTCAGCAGCTTCAGCACACAGACTCTCAACCGGGCTAGTGTAAAAGGCGCCCGTGGCCAAAGAGATTCCGTGATGGTGGACAGTGTTGAGACGGCGCAAGAGGGATGCATAAATGAAGCACCCATAGTTGAGTTTTGAACGGACAAGGGACTGGTACAAACAGGAGGAGGTTGGTTTGATTGGCACCCCAGTAAGTACTATTGAGGACACGTAGAAGATTGAGGAACCACGTACAGCGGGCTGCCAAGTAAGACACATGGGAGGGCCAAGAGTGTCTCCTATCAAGCATGAGCCCCAGGAATTTTGTAGTTTCGATGAATGGAAGGGCAACAGGTCTAAGAAGAAAAGATGGTGGGAGAACCACTTGTGTTGCTAGGAATTCATACAGACAGTTTTGTCAGTGGAAAAGCAAAAGCCACTGTCCATGATCCAGGAGTAAAGACGATCAAGACATCGCTGAAGACGCGCTCAATGAGACAGGTCCGTAGAGAACTGCAACAGATGGCATAATCATCAACAAAAAGGGATCCGGACTCCAGGGAAGAGTAAAGCTGCCACTTGGGTGTACACGTGGATGGGGTAGGAGTCAGCAAATGGATAGCACACGGGAAATGGTCGCTCAAGTAAGTGTCAGAAAGAACAGACCACTCAAGATGAGGGGCAAGCAGGGCAGTAAAGAAGGATAGGTCCAAATTGGAATAGCAGTGCGAGGAGTCTGAAAGGAAAGTGGGAGCTCCAGTGTTAAGGCAGAAGAGGTTAAGTTGGTTAAGAAGGTCAGCCAAGAGGGCACCTCACTGACAGGTCCTAGGAGAAACCCAAAGAGGATGATACACATTAAAGTCACTGAGTAGCGAAGATGTGGGAGATAGCAGCCCAATAAGCTGAAGTAAGTCTGACTGGTGACATCGAATGATTGAGGGAGATAAATGGTACAGAGGGAAAAAGTCAGGTGGGGAAGGAGGAAAAGGCGAACAGCAACATCTTGAAGATGGGTAGTCAGGGAGATGGGTTGACTATGAATGTTGTCCCGTATGAGCAGCATGATGCCCCCACGAAATGGAATGCCGACCTCAGGGGGAAGTTCAAAACTGATCGGTAAGTAATGTGAAAACTCAAAGCGGTTGTGAGGGTGCACTTTCGTTTCCTGAAGGCAGAGTACAAGGGGATGCTGTGATGCTAAAAGCAGCCGTAAATCCTCATTGTGGGACCGAAGGCCGTTAACGTTCCATTAGAGGGGAGTCTGAGGATCATGCTCCATGGGGTCCACAGAAGCACTGGACTGCTTGTGCGGTCAGTCTGTGGAGTCCAATGCTGAAAAACAATTGGTGGTGTGTACCGGCAACATGGCAGCCGGGTGGGCTAAGGTACCACATGGCGGCACCATCAAAGAGGATCTTCGATTTGGTGAAAGAGAAGACCGTTTGCCTTTGTTGGACTTGGTTGAGCCTATCCGGGAGTACTCCTCCTGTCCTTTCTGGCCCACCGGTTGTGTAGCTGATGGCTTAGCCCCTTGAGGTGAGAGTTTGACATTTTGTTGCACAGCTGGATGAGGGGATGGCGAAGCTACCTTGACACTCGATTTCACAACCTCAGAGCTGAATTTGAGGTCGCATGTCTGTGTGTCCATGTCCTTCATGGAGCGAGGGGTAACAAGAACAGTACTACAGGTGCCGGATGGGAGAACACAGGGTTTGTGACTAGCCAGTAGCTTGCGAGCGACTGGGTATAGCACTTTTTCCGTTACCCGGATCTCTTTGACAGCCTACTCATCAAGATACACACGAAAATTCTGAGAGGAGGCGGCATGGCCGCCATTGCAGATGATACAGCGGGTAGGAGGAGGAGGCAGACAACTGCCTTCGAGTGCATTTCTACCACAGGTTACACATTTGGCTGGGTGTTGACAATACGTTCTAGAGTGGTTAAAATGATGACACTGGTAGCAGCACACTGGGTTCAGAATGTACGGCCGGAATGTGATAACTTCATAGCCTGCTTTGATCTTGGATGGCAGCACCTCTCTATCAAAGGTGAGGAAAAGAGTACGGGTGGGCAGTAAGGTGGAATCTACCTTTTTAATGGACATCAATGACACCCTGATCAGTGAGGTAAGATTGGATTTTGGCCTCGGTTAGATTGTCGGACAGCCTGCTGTAAATTACACTGCGGGAAGAATTCAAAGTTCTATGGGCCTCAACACGAACAGGGTACCCATGGAGAAGCGAGGCAGCTAGCAGTTGTTGTGCTCGAGGATCAGAAGTAATCTCCAAAAGCAAAGTGACATTCTGTAAATGAGATCAGGATTTCACAGGGCCAGCAATTGCATCAACACCTTTCTGAATAATAAACTGATTTACTGTAGTGAAGGACTGATTGTCTTCAGTACGTGAGACTACGAGGAACTGTGGTGCAGTGAGAAGGGTCTCTGAATCACTAGCCTCATTATGCTTACGTTTCGTAGACGTTGGTTGGGAAGATGATTGACTCAATGTGAGAAAATCCCCATGATTGCCAGCGCCTCCGATGGCATGCTAATTTGAACTGGGGGCTCCCTTCACAAGGGGGCGCACCTGCCTTATGTGACTGTTCACACCTCAGGTCACACCTCCCGAACACCTGACAGAGGGACCAATCAGCAATTTGGAAAGGTTGCAGCTCACGCAATCACCCCTCCCTTGGCCTGGCCTCTACCAGGGGGTACGTGCGAATCCTATCTGTCGACCCGGGGCTGGGAATTATGCATTACCCAGTGACCTGTTACGCGTCAGATGCATGGAATGGCCTTCAGGAGCACACAAGGAGGAAGAAGAAAAAGAGGAACCTCTAAAGGTGAAGTGGAGGAACGAGAGATTGGAAACAAAGAAAAGAAAAGTGAGCAAAAGCAAAGGCGAGACTGTTCTTACATCAGTGACAGACAATACAGAACATTCCCAATAACATCCCAGACATGTTCCCCAAGGGAGGGGAAAAAGAATAGCGAGAGGATAGACATGCAGCATGAAATAGGGAAAAATGCTTCAAAGGCTGGGGTCCCATGGTAGCTAAGCACGAACTTGTCCTGGGAGGAGGAGGAGGGGGTGGGGGTGTGCGAGCAATGTGCTTGGTATCACACCCATTCTGCACTATAATTACACAACTTGAAGAGGACATCTGATGAGTATTTACTAAAAACCAATGCAATGACCAGGCCTGATTGCACACCAGGCAAAAAAACATGACATGCCATATTCCACGGGTGCATTTTGCATTAAGCCCATATATCATTGAATTTTCTCTTTTGTCTGTTCTGAGTTGCTTCATAGCTGGTATCAAAGCTCAAGGTCAACATTTTGAAACTGGGTATGAGACTCAAAATAAGCCCACTGACCATATCCAAGTAAGTTGTTTGATGTTGAAATGCTGAACTTTGTGGGACTACTACTCTGATTTGCACGACAATGTTTTGCTGAAATGTTATCTTGGTACTATTTGATCAAATTCAATTTACCTCATGTTCTAAATGCATCAAAAAGGTATATGGTTCCATAAAAAATTATGTCAGTATCATAATTTAACAGCTATTAACTTTAAAAATTATTTATGGTCGTCAGAAACTTGGCTACACTGATCACTACAATTTTGTGCAAAACACATCTCAATAACTTATTTGTTGTGGATGTATTTTGGGTGGTCTGTATGAGCTGCCTACCTCTGTCTACAGGGCTTACTTCAAAGGCACCAGTCGCAAATCAGATCCTACAGTGGTCCAGTAGCTGTAATGGTGATGGAGCCACTGATCCGTAAGCCATATTCCTTTCGTTGAGTCTATACAGGATGAGGGCTTTGAGAAGGTCCAAGATGGTGGAGGGGCCTGCACCTTAGGAGGTGCAATTGTTGTAACTAGGGGGAGCAAGATGGTATCATAGTTCCTGATAATTAACAATGAGCAGAAAGGGGTGGACATCCCACAATAATAACTTTTCTTTCCTCTTGACTAAGGTAGTTTGACTGTAGTTTTAAATATTGATAATTTATGTGGAATAATATTCATGTAATTAACATACTTTGAAATATTAAGTATTTTAAAATTTGTGATTTGTAAAACTAAATAAAATGAAATTCTAATGCCAGGTTAAAAAACACAGAATTCCTTGACATGTTCCTGATTCTTCCATGTAAAATGTAATTCCCTGAGAATTCCAGGTTTTCTAGAAGAATAACCACCCTAGCAGTTCAATCTGATGTTAAAGTTCTGGGTGTGGATAAATAGTTTTACGTCAGCAGAATTGCATAATACATGTGGAAATTGAGAACGGCATAGGTGTGGGCCTAGGACTGTGCTTCCTTTATGACATCTTGAATGAGTGCAGAAACACAGATCAATGGATTAATATCTTCCATGTTGTTGATTTTAGTCTGAGACATTTCTCAATGCTAGTCAATCCAGTGCAAAACCTCTTCACCTCTAAATAGCTACTGCACACCAAATCCATTCGCACCTGATTATTGTATTCATGCATAGGTCTCCCTCTAGCATCTTAAACACTCCCCCAACCACCACAATCCCTCCATTACCAAACTGACTTATTCTTGAGGACTCCGTATGTGTCCCACTAATTGCCCTTTCTTTTTTCCTGGTAATTTGATTCAGTACCTCTTCATCAGTTGTTCGATACATCCTTCTAATCTTCATCATTCTTACACAGCACCACACTTCACACGGTCCTTTTCTCTTCTTACCTCAATTCTTTATTGTCCACATTTCAATTTTGTACAGAGCTATATTCAAGAAAATACGCCCTAACATCATCTTACAACCTCTTTTCAAGACATTATCCATTTCTTTCAACTGATCTTCCACGTCTTTTACTGTCTCTGACAGAATTACAATGTCATCAGAAAAGCTCAAAGTTTTTATTGTTTCCTCCTTGAGTTTTACTTCCCATACTAAATGCCTGCTTGTTTCTCTTAGGCATGGTTCACACTGAAATGATATGACATGTTTCAATAAGGGTCACTTATTGGTGTGACTCACCATATGACATGCAACAAGACAGCACAAATCACATTACAGTTTCAGTTGCATCGTGAGCTCTTCTGAAGAGGATGTTATTGTGGCTTGTTATTTAAAGTTCAAAAAATTGAGAATGAAAAGGAATTACTGGATGCACCTGTAAAACGCTATAAATATAAAACATAAGAGCTCTCCCAAAACAAAAACAAACTGCACAAATTCTAGAGAATGAGTGCAGTCAGTTTCCACTATCTGGAATAATTAGTATCAGCTAACTTGACAAAGCAGGAGACAAGTTTCTGATTTGCTACTTCTCCTGATAGACTACACATTGCAATAAAGTTAAGCTGGTGAAAGTGTTTTAATGACATTAAAAACTCTGCTACGAAAGGTTTATTTTTAGTACAACCACCTAGTATAGTACTTCATTAAATGTGGTACACAGATAAATAATGGTCACAAATTAATAAAGCCACGACAATGTTTCTACAATTGTTCAATTACCCTAAGTGCTGTACGATTTGGGTTGAGGAGTATTTAGAAGAAACAATTCTGGATCTGAAGAGAGATCAATCATCATCAATGATTTAGCAGTGGGTGGCAAATGTTGCATATCTGCAGAAACGGAAGAAGCCAATGATAAGGAAATTTCCGATGTATTCTCAGTTTGTCCAGCTACTCATTCAGAAGTAACAGGAATTTAGCTTTTAGACCTGTTTTACAGGACGCTGATGACCTCGATGTTGAGCGCCCATAAGCCCCAACACACACACACACACACACACACACACACACACACACACACACACACACACACACACACACACACACACAAACCTGTTTTACACCTATCACAAAGTTCCTGACACCAGTGAGCGCAGACTAGAAAGTATCCTGCCAGCATCATCAGGTGATAAGTGCCAGTGGATTTTCATTTCAGTAAGTATTTTCATTTCAAGCTTCACCTTCTATTGGCAGCATACAAAAAAGAGAAACACGAGACAGTTCCACACACTACATAGTAGGCAGCAACAGCCAGGCGTGTGGTGCCTAGCTGCCAACCTTGTACGAGACAATCTCCAATGTATCTCATGTACTAGGCACATCCAGAAGTGAGTTTCCCTATTTTTTTAAAACAAAGGCAACACAGTTACATGAAAAACTTTATTGGCAAGCAACATTTGAGCTACTTTTTGACACCGACACCAAAAGAACTGAGACACTTTTCATATTGTGGGATCAACATTTGTATTCCTGTGTCGTAGAAGTCTGCCGCCTATGAATGTGACCAGTGTGTCTGGAGACATGATGTATGCTGGATGATCAAACAGCTCTCAGCTGAACTTCTGTAAAACAGTGGCTGTGTGCTGAGTCGCATTGGAACGAGCATTGTCACTGAGCAGCACAACATCTGCAGTAAGTATTCCACACCTCTTGTTCTGAATGGCACATTGCAGTTTTCACATTGTTTCACAGAAACAGTCTGTGTTCACTGTTTCACCTCTGGACAGGAAGTCAACGAGCAGAATGCACTTCCTGTCTCACAATACCATGCACATTACTTTCTGCACGACATGGTCTGTTTAAATTTCGTCTAGACCGGAGATCCACTGTGACGCCAATGCATTGACTGCTGCTCTGTTTCCAGGGTCAAGTGAGAAAGCCACGTCTCACTGCCCGTGACGCTCCTGTTGAGGAACTCGTCACCATCATCATGATACCGCTGGAAAGATGCCAGACCTGTTCCATAGTGTTTTGCTTTGTGCTTGGGTGTCAGGTTTTTCAGAAACCACCTGGCACGCAATTTCTTGAACAGCATGTGCTTAGTGAATTTCATACACCAAAGATCATGATATCCATGGAAAGTGGCCGGCAGTGCCCATCAGCTTTGGTTACACTGAAGGTCATCAACAGAAGTAAGAGAAAAGATTTAGCAGCAGACACATCCAATTAAACTAAAATACTGCGACTGATATTTTCACCAAATGGAGTGGTAGGAGCCACTTGCCAGCCAATCGTAGTCCTTTCTCGAGTGCCACATGCTCACTGTCTAGCCCATTTTGTACATACATGCAGAGCCTTGCCTAACAGCTGTCACAAAGTTATTTCAATAGGAGTATTTAATGGTAGGGCAACCAACTCATTCTACAGGAAACTAGTGCTAAAATCGAGGCTGAGATACCACAGTGATGAACAGAATGCAGTCATATACGATGACCAAGAACCCTTTATGAGTTCCGTATCACTGCCAGGAAACATTGTTATTCTTTTCTGAAGCACATTCTGGATGAAATTTCAAAATACAGACACTATGTGAGCAATGATCTCTTGGATACATGTATTCTGAAGTATACCTCAGTATAATGAATGGCAAGAAATCAGCAGCAGAGTACTTGTAACACCACAGATGTGATATGGAGACCATTGAATGATGCAGTCATCTTCACCATAAACAACAGAATCCTCCAGCAGCACTGAATCCAAAGAGTGGCACATGCTGAATGAAAGAGTGATTGTATGTACTAGAGAAACAGATGCTTGGTTGAGGTTTCATATCTAAATAATCGTTATCAGATAACATTAAACAACTTTATCACAAAAAAACATCTCACCAAAACTAGGGTAAATTTAGGACATGCAGAAGAAATATATAGACAAATTATTAGCACTTCTCGAATAACTGAGAGATCCTTCAACAGTATCTACTGTCGCACACGAACCTGTATTATAAAATAATGGGGAGTCCGGGATGGACTAACAGCAATTGGCTGCTGCAGCCGGACTGAATTGTGACAGCATTTGATGGGAGCAGCAATCTGATGATGGGATACGGAGGAGGTATGGAGTGGGGAGGGGAAAGCGAAAATAACAGAGGGGGTGGGGGCAGGGGGCAGCGGTTTGAGGGAAGGTGTACTGCTACTTGTGAGAGTGTGCAGAAATGGTAGGAAGACAGCGTAGGGCTGTAATTGGGAGGTTTGTGGGATGGGGTATAAGGAAATGAGAGAAGTAAAGAAGGAGAAAAGGACTAGTGGGAGCATAGGTGAAATTGAAGGCTTTGTTGTACTGGAGTGGGAACAGGGAAGGTGATAGGTAAGCAAAGGACATGGACTACTAAAGATTGAGGCCATATGGGTTATGGGAACATACGATATAGAGCAATTCAGAAAAGCTGGTGGTGTTAGGAAAGATCCAGATGGTGCAGGTGTGATGCAGTTATTGAAGTGGGGCATATTGCGTTGGGCAGCATGTTCAGTAACTGGATGGTCCAGCTGTCTCTTGGGCACTCTGTCAGTGGCCGTTCACATGAACAAACAGCTTGCTGGCTATCTTGCCCACATACTGTATTTACTCAAATCTAAGCCGCACTTTTCTTCCGGTTTTTGTAATCCAAAAAACTGCCTGCGGCTTAGAATCGAGTGCAAAGTAAGCGGAAGTTCTGAAAAATGTTGGTAGGTGCTGCTACAACTAACTTCTGTCGTCGAATATATGTAGCTCTAAACAGGCATGCTTTGCAGGCACAAAGATAAATACTAGCGCCAAAACCACCGCGTCGATTAAAAAAAAAAAAAGAAAAGGTGGAAGACGAGCTTTTTTCTCCGCCCCGAGTTTCGACCACTGCATTTTCATACATTATCTAACGAAGTAAATACAAATTCCATATTGTTCACCTTCGAATGTAGCAGCATTTCAATGTACTACGAAAATCCGACTGGCGAGACTGTTTGGGATGTTTGTCAATATGGCCAACTCTATGTTCTGAATTTTTTCCTACCTGTGAGAAGAGATGGTTGCTAATAGGAACTTTGATGAATTGTGAATCACATGCAGTATTCTCTCCTCCATAAGAATAATACGAATATAAACATGTTGCCATGTATTGTTTCGTGTTTGCTGCTATTTCATTTAAATCCTGTCTGCCTAATAAACTACGAAACTAGAGTGAGACAACAGCAAATGCAGAAGAATATACATATCATGTCATGTTTATATTCGTATTATTCTTATGCCTAATAGTGATACAGTCAGAAATAAAGCATGGCAATTGAATAGATTTTTAAATCGAAGATGACTTGGTTCTTGTTGATCATTATCAAAGTAAGCAGCAGTGTAAGTAACAACAAATAGCAGTCTCTTGCCATTATTTCGCTAATGATACAATTCCTCTCTCTCTCTCTCTCTCTTTTTTTTTTAAAAAAACTGTAAGCGGCGGTAGCGTGCACAAAGGCAAGCCACGCCACGAGCGGCGACAAGCCGTAAACACTCATTATCAGAATGGTACAAACAATGCATGACACAGTACAGTAATGCATTTTAAGCTTAGAGTGACGTAAACGCCTATAACAAAGAGAACGGCACATATCAGATCAAAGAAAAATAAGCAATCAATTCAAACCAGACGAAGCACGTGAAAAAGGAAGGGTACCCTTATAAATACAGACGGAGCGCCTGACGCATAGCAATGGCTACCTGGTAAAGCTTAACTGCTAAGCTTACGACTCGAACCAAACTACTGTAGCTGTATCGTCATTCATTTGACCTAAATTGTGTCTCAAATTACAATGGACCAACTTTGTTTCGATTTGGAGGTGCTGCCTAAAACTTTTCTCCCCCCTTGAATTTTGAGTCTCAAATTTCAGGTGCGGCTTAGATCCGGGAAAATTCTTTTTCCTTGATTTCGAGTCTCATTTTTCAGGTGTGGCTTAGATTCGAGTAAATATGGTAGAACACAGAACAGTGATTGCAGCACAGTTTGTATATCACATGACTGCTTTCACAGATAGCCCTGCCTTTGATGGAATACGAGATGCCTGTAAAGGGACTGAAGTAGCACAAGCTCGAATTAGGGAAGGACAGGAAGGAAATCGGTTGAGCTGTTTCAAAGGAACCATCCCAGGTTTTGCCTGAAGTGATTTAGGGAAATCACGGAAAACCTAAATGAGGATGGCTGGATTCTCTGGCATCTAGGTCTATTGCAGGGATTTCCATGGGGCAAGGGGTTGGGGCAGGAGTGGAGGAGGGACAGACAAGGGTACTGAGTAGGTTTGGTGAGCAGCAGAATACTGCTTTGGAAGGGTGAAAAGGACAGTGTGTAGGATATTTCTCGTTTCCAGGCATGGCACGAGGTATTCGAAAAACTGTTGGAGAATGTGTTTCAGCTGCTCCAGTGCCGGGTGGAACTGAGTCACAAGAAGAGTACTCCTTTGTTGATGGAGGGTGGGTACATGAAAGGTGGTAGGCGACTAGAGAGGCTAAGAATGGCAGACATTTTTCTAAACACGGCTGGATGAGTAATTTTGGACTATGAAGGCCCCAGTGACACCCTGGGTGTATTTAGAGAGGGAGTAGGGTTTTGGAGCGTATACTGTATTCAAACATTATGAATCACATCGAAGGGAACGATCTATTGATACGTAATCAGCATGGTTTCAGAAAACATCGTTCTTGTGCAACGCAGCTAGCTCTTTATTCGCACGAAGTAACGGCCACTATCGACAGGGGATCTCAAGTTGATTCCGTATTTCTAGATTTCCGGAAAACTTTTGACACCATTCCTCACAAGCGACTTCTAATCAAGTTGCGGGCCTATGGGGTATCGTCTCAGTTGTGCGACTGGATTCGTGATTTCCTGTCAGGAAGGTCGCAGTTCATAGTAATAGACGGCAAATCATCGAGTAAAACTGAAGTGATATCAGGTGTTCCACAAGGAAGCGTCCAGGGACCTCTGCTGCTCCTGATCTATATAAATGACTTGGGTGACAATCTGAGCAGTTCTCTTAGGTTGTTCGCAGATGATGCTGTAATTTACCGTCTAGTAAGGTCATCCGAAGACCAGTATCAGTTGCAAAGCGATTTAGAAAAGATTGCTGTATGGTGTGGCAGGTGGCAGTTGACGCTAAATAACGAAAAGTGTGAGGTGATCCACATGAGTTCCAAAATCAATCCGTTGGAATTCAATTACTCGATAAATAGTACAATTCTCAAGGCTGTCAATTCAACTAAGTACCTGGGTGTTAAAATTACGAACAACTTCAGTTGGAAAGACCACATAGATAATATTGTGGGGAAGGCGAGCCAAAGGTTGCGTTTCATTGGCGGGACACTTAGAAGATGCAACAAGTCCACTAAAGAGACAGCTTACACTACACTCGTTCGTCCTCTGTTAGAATATTGCTGCACGGTGTGGGATCCTCACCAGGTGGGATTGATGGAGGACATCGAAAGGGTGCAAAAAAGAGCAGCTCGTTTTGTATTATCACGTAGTAGGGGAGAGAGTGTGGCAGATATGATACGCGAATTGGGATGGAAGTCATTACAGCAAACACGTTTTTCGTCGCGGCGAGATCTATTTACGAAATTTCAGTCACCAACTTTCTCTTCCGAATGCGAAAATATTTTGTTGAGCCCAACCTACATAGGTAGGAATGATCATCAAAATAAAATAAGAGAAATCAGAGTTCGAACAGAAAGGTTTAGGTGTTTGTTTTTCCCGCGCACTGTTCGGGAGTGGAATGGTAGAGAGATAGTATGATTGTGGTTCGACGAACCCTCTGCCAAGCACTTAAATGTGAATTGCAGAGTAGTCATGTAGATGTAGATGGACTGCTCATCACTGCAGATGCAACAGCCATGGGTGGCCAGGCTGTATGGAATAGGTGGCAACTGTCTACATGGAGTTATTGCTAGCACATGAATAGATTAGCATAAGATGGTGCCATGCTGGTGTCCATTCCTGTACCATGGAGTTGTTTGGAGGTGTTGCCTTCAAAGAAGAAGTAACTGTGGACAAGGATATAGTTGGTCATAGTGACCAGAAAAGGCAATGTAGGTTTGGAGCGTCGGGTGTTGGTGGAAGGTAGTGTTCAATAGAGACAAGGCCATGGGCATTATGGATGTTAGCATAGAGGGAATACACCTACTAGTTCTTGCCCCCCCTCCCTCCCCATACCCAAACCTCACCCGGAAACCCTACCCTGCCCCACCACGTCCCTACACGCTCCCACTAGCAGCATTACAACTCCCCCCCTCCTATTTCCCCCTCTCCCCACCCCATGCCGCCGCCTTATCTGACACTACTGGACTGCTGCTTCCATCAGGTGCAATTGCAAACTAAGTCTGGCTGCAGTGGAAATGGACAGCAGTTGTATGTGAGAGTTGAACTTGTATGAATATGTGTGCTTAAATTTTAGAAGAAGGCCTTTTGGTGAAAGGTAAAATTTATAGCAGTCTTTTGGTCATGCCTTTATGCAAATTAACATCCCCTTTGTATAGTGAGTAGCACTCTTATCTTTTTCATAATATTGTTGTGTAATAAAATAATTTTACATATGAATGTATAGCTTACCAAAATTATTTTCATCTGTTGGATTTTGTGCACTGAAATGTTCAACACCTGGAAAGTCTGGTTCTATCTCAGGGCTTGGTTCCAGATTAATTATCCTAGCAAGGTCGTCTTTATTATCCCACAAAGGTTCCAGCAACCAACCACCTACAAAATACATAAAAAGCATAATTACAGGAGCAAATAAAATAGCTGTGTTACCCTTTGGTAAATGAGCAATATTATTTTCTTACACATTTAAAACATTGCATGTGGTGGTTCACAGACAGCTTGCTGCAACAAGACCAGTCTAAGGTACTCTTGACTGACACTGACAGCTTTCATTTGCTGCCAACGTAGTCAAGAGTTTATTAGCAGGCAGCACTAATATTACAATGTTATCTACTTTTATACACGAAAGCAAATGTCAATCACAGAGTTAATGACGGACCAAATAAAACTTGGTTCAGTGAAGAAGACAACTGTGGTAAGAACAACAACAACAACAACAACATATACTGCTCTTGAGCAGTTTCTTTCTTACTCCTGAATTTTCACGTGTCTAAAATTCCTTAGTTTTCAAGTTGTTAATGGAAGTTTACACTCTTGCTGTTTGGAACTCATCAATACATAAACTCAAAAAGTAATCGACACGTCCTCCTCTTGCTTCTGAACACATGTGCACTCATCGAATTGTGGATTGTAATACCCTTTCCAATCCTCCCTGACAGTTTCGAACAGTTTCGCAGGCTTCAAGGACACGTCGACGAAGAGTTTCTGCATCCGGGTGGTCTGCTGCACAGACCAATTGTTTAAGGTGTTCCCAGAGATAATAATCCAAAGGACTGAGGTTGGACGGAACATGTAGGCCACAGAACTGGTCGTCCTCTACCTGTCCATCTATCATGGTAGACACCAGCCAGTGCATCCCGAACATTGGGGATGAAATGTGGTGGAGCTACAGCATGCGCAAACTGCATGTTTCTTCTTATTTGCAGAGGTTCGTCACCTAGCACGTCTTTGACGGTGTTATGAAGTCACCTACAATTCCAGCCTGCCCATTAAACTGGTGCAGATGTCTGATCTGTCTTGTAGCAAGAGGACTGTGATCGGCCTGTAAGTGTTGGCTCCATTCTGAACATGAAGATGTATTACATACCAGGGCACTTGTATCGCACCGATATGGGACTCTTCTTTGAAGCCTGTAGAACATGCTCTTCCTCGTCAGGCATATGAGTAACATGTGGTCTTCCTCCATAAATGGTCAGTGCTGTAATGAACCTTTATCTCAGCAACTTGACTATACGTACCACCAAAGATCGGATGACACTGTTGCCTTCAGTTTGGAAATGCTGTCTAATATAGCTGCACTTTCAGTTAACGCACTACCTTCAGTACACGCAACAATGGAAATGTTGATGACAGATGTACGTAAACAAGTTTCCCCAGAAATACACCACCATCTAGGTTACAATGAGTCAAAATGGTGCAATGATAAATGAAGTTTTTTGGTTGTAACTGGAAGGCCGTTTGAGGTAAACTTTCATTAATAATTCAAAACTGAAGATTTTCGAACATATGTTTATATGTACTTCTTCCCCTTGTTTTGGTGTAAGGAACCCGCCCCTAAAGTTTGTGATTTTTTTTTTTAACCCTGCACCCAAATTCCAGGGAGATGCAAGTGTCCCCTTTTGCAGATGCCTATGAAAGGCTACAACGTTTATGTACATAATTCCAAACTAAAGGTGTTGGTAATTTCCAAGAATGTTTGCCTATCGAAGCAGCAAGCTTAAAACAATGGATACCGAATGTGTGATTCTAAATCGATCATGCGACTGTGGTTGCAGGAGTCATGAGCGTGTTTATAGTGGTCACTACAGCAACGACAAAAGAGCGTTGCAATTACAAAGGAAAC
The DNA here is from genome assembly GCF_023898315.1 of Schistocerca nitens. NCBI lineage: Eukaryota > Metazoa > Arthropoda > Insecta > Orthoptera > Acrididae > Schistocerca > Schistocerca nitens. The sequence goes on along the minus strand of NC_064615.1, from coordinate 294,611,505 downwards.
GGCTTACCTTACTTGTTGCCAACATTGTCTTTATGAGAAAGTCCATTTGATGTGTATGCTATGGGAAGCATTCCCTTTTTGTCATAACCTGCATAAACTCTGGCAATGTCACGCAAAAATATGGGTAGAGTGTCACTTTTCCAACAAAAATTCAAACAATTTTCTACATTGCATAAGCATGCAATTAGATTCCTCCACTTGAGGCAATCGGCCAAAGAAACATCTACAATACCAGGCATCCCATTCACTACCGTCATAAATCATTTGGGTTCTGTTAGCATCTCACAAATAATTTATCACAACGCCAGCCACCACAGTCATGTGATCAATTTAGAATTGCATGTTAAATATATATCGTTTACACCCTGCGGCTTCGATAGGCAAACATTCTTGGAATTTACCTAGCTGTTTCTGGACAGAATTATTGTGGCATATTATCTGAACATTATTTGCACACTGGCAAATAGGCATTAATTGCAAAACATTTGCAATCCATCCTTACTGTATACAAAAATCTCTGATATGGTATGAGGTGCACTGCTCTGCAGCATAAGCTTTTACAAAGCTGCAGCCAATGTGTATTTGCTCACCTCAGTTAGTTGCTACACAACATTCAATGTCACGACAACTCTTGCTTTGAGACCCTGTAATCATTGGGAGGGGAATGGCATGACAAAACTTCTCATAAGGAAAATTGTCTGAAAAAAATATAAGGTTTACAATTGTCATTGGTGTGGTCTTCAGTCATAAGGCTGGTTTGATGCAGCTCTCCAACCTACTCTATCCTCGGCAAGTGCGGTATGTGGAACTATACCCTTTTGAACCCACTCACTATATTTATTTCTGTGTCTCTCTTTACAAATTCTATGCTTTACACCAGGGCTGGCCAAATGCTGCACAGTGTGCAGAAGTGCTGCACATGTGCGACAGCGACATCTGTTATTAGATATGTGTCCTAAATGAACGGCGGCGGCTCCACTTCCCTGTTTATGTGGTACAAGCAAGAGCGCAACATACCCAGTCTCGTTTACACCTGGTAACCATAACCTTAACAGAGAAGTACTGAGAAATGGCAGGTACTGTGAAAAAGCAAAGGACGGGAGATCTATGTTCTCAGTCGTTTAAAAATGACTGGGAAGTGCAATTCTTTTTTGTAGCCGTTGGTGAAAACTCACAATGTTTGCTGCGCCGCCGAATAATAGGCGGCCAGCGTAAGTTTTCAATTGAAAGACACTACAGTACATGTCACAAAGAAGAGTGTAGTGTAGTCAACAGTGAAGAATGTCAAGCAAAGTTAAATGTCCTTAAGAAAATGGAGGAGACACATCAACTCAATTATCATTTCTCATGACCAGTGATAAACGTGTTTGGATTTATTCCTTTCATAATTAAAAATTATTGTTTACTAACTGTGCATTATTGCCTCATTCTGCTCCATGTTACATTACTATCAGGAAAGTTGGTCATTAAACCGATTGTTCCAATGTATACTTACATTTAGGGATTTTTTTTAATGTGTGACGGGCTACGCTCAGCTGAAGTCGATAAAACATAACATTCATCGTCGGTTATTATGCAGATTTCATACGTAACTGATGAAAGATATAGCAATAATGGTATTGAAATAACAGGTTATCATCGAGAGGTCTGCGGTTATCATTCTGTTCAGAGGTCAGTGAGAGAGAAATTATGTGGGTGTAACTGAGGGCACCGAGAATTAGTTATAGGAGACCTTGCATTAGTTTAATGTTATTTGAAATCATAAATCAGGTTCGTTGGAAGACGCTAAGTGCTCTCTCTCTTAAATACTAGATCAAAAATATTACGCGTATTTACATGCCATCAGTCAAGCTGCCTTAATAAAAATCCACGGTTGCTAACTGTATTAAATGTCTTACTGGGCTAAACTGTTAACATAAAAGTAGATGTCTCAATGAGTAGCCTGTGACAGTATTTTAAATGACAAACTGCCTATTGACTTGTGTCTCGGGTTCTTCGGCTGACGTTCATCTAATGATTTCTCTAGCATTTCGCCAGCACGAGTGGCTGGCATTGTCAAAGCTTCACCCTCCATTGCCGGTGGTGAACTGGAGGCAAGCTCGCGGGCGCAGACTATATGTACCTGGCGCGCCAACGTCCGAGAGCTTCTCCGCGGTCATTTCCGGTGCAGTTCTCCTCTTGCTACCTGCGACGGTCGTTCGCTGCAGTACGAGAAGCCAGGATCCGTTTACCTTACGGCTTTCCTCTTTCTTGTTCAAACTGTTCACGTGTTTTTGTATTTCTACAGCTTCTCTGAACAAGCGCGTGTGATAGTGCTTCTCTACAGCCAGAACTTCCGTGTCGGCGAATTTTATTACGTGGTCGGTCTCGTTCCTCCCTCGGACGTTGGCGCGCCAGGTACATATAGTCTGCGCCCGCGAGCTCGCCTCCAGTTCACCACCGGCAATGGAGGGTGAAGCTTTGACAATGCCAGCCACTGGTGCTGGCGAAACGTCAGAAAAATCATTAGATGAACGTCGGCTGAAGAACCTGAGACAGAAGCCAATAGGCAGTTTGTCAACAAGTGGCCACGAAAGCCTCAACAATTTTGTAGTATTTTAAATGTTTAAAACGTGAAATACCTTCCCACGGTTGGTTGGCAAGCTCTGGAAAGAGCACTAGAATGCGCCGGTACAGAATATCCCAGCAAGTGGACAAAGCGACATCTGTGCGTAGAAACATGGACTACATGAACGCTGACGGCTGCGGCGTGCACGCTGTGACCCGGAAGTTGCACATGTGCAGGAGCACCGCACGCGCGCAGAATTTCTGGCCGGCCCTGCTTTACACGTTTCCCCAGAAGTAAATTAGTGATCCCTTGATGTCTCAGTATTTGTCTCTATTAATACATCCATTCTTTTAGTCAACTTTTCCCACAAATTTCTTGCTCCCAGTTCTATTCAGTACCTCCTCACTTGTTACATGATCTGCCTACCTCATCTTCAGCATTCTTCTGTAGCATCACATTTCCCCAACTTTTATTCTTTTCTTGCCTGAACTGTTTATCGTCAATGTTTCACTTCCATATGACAATACATTCCAGACAAATACCTTCACAACAGGCTACCTAACACTTAAATCTACGTAATATGTTAACAAATTTCTCTTCTTAAGAAAAGACAGCTTTCTTTCCACTAACAGTTTACATTTTATACCCTCTCTACTTTGGCTATCATTAGTTACTTTACTATCCAAATAGTGAAATTCATCTACTACTTATAGTGTTTCATTTCCTAATTAATTCCCTCGGCATCACTTGATTTATAATTTGACTACATGTAATTAACCTTGTGTTGCTTTTGTCGGTGTTCAGCTTATAACCTCTTTACAAGGCAGTGTACATTCTGTACATCTGCTCTTCCAAGCCCTTTACTGTCTCTGGCAATTACAATGTAATCGACTAACCTCCAAGTTTTTATTTCTTTGCCCTGAACATTAATTCCTTCAGCAAATTTTTCTTTGGCTTCCTTTACTGCTTGCTCAGTGTACAAATTGAATAACACAGGGGATCAGCTACAACCCTGTCTCATTCGCTTTCCAACCACTGCTTTCCTTTCATGCCCCTTGAAATATGTACCTGCCATCTGTTGTCTGTACAAATTGTAAATAGACTCTTGCTCCCTGTATTTTACCTACCCCTGCCACCTTCCGAATTTCAAAGAGTGTTTTCCAGTCAACTCTGTCAAAAGCTTTGTCCAAGTCTACAAATTCTATAACAGTAGTAGAATTGCCTTTCCTTAACCTATCATTAGAACAGAAGTTCTAGAGTTAGGAATGGCTCATGTGTCCCTACATTTCTCTGGAAACCATACAAATCTTCCCTGTATTCAGCTTCTACCAATTTTTCCATTCTTCTGTAAAGAATGTGTGTTAGTATTTTGCAACCATGACTTATTAAACAGATAGTTCGGCAATATTCACACCTGTCAGCACCTGCTTTCCTTGGAACTGGGAGTATTACATTATTCTTGAAGTCTGGGGTATTTCACCTGTCTCCTACATTTGTACACCAGATGGAATACACTAAATTCTCGCTAATCTGGCCCTTAGTAGTCCAGCCCCTAGTCCGTCAAGCGGAAATGATGCGTACAACAATGTAATTAATTAATTATAATGTTACACATCCCACGAGGAGGAGACATTAATGAATAATATGTTGCTAAGTGGTTGAATGGGGTAAACTGTCAGATGGACCAAATTTTAACAGATGAAGAAATAATAACCGAAAGTGTGTAGAAAATTAATGATAAAAATGGAGAGATGAAAACAGGAGGAAATAGCATGAAAACGTCACACACCGCTGATGCTGAAGCTGTGGACGATTTCCTGGAGTACACTACGCAACTAACACACATGCATTACTGATGTGATGTAATGCTTGTAAAGCAGTTGCATGCAAGCATCACATGTCATTGATGCGACAACTAAAAGATTTTGGGCAAGTTTAATGGTGAGTGATACTATTGTATACATGCACACTCAAGAACTAAGTTTTCTATGAAAATGACTGTATCTTTGGATTTAATGAAGTGTAGTCCCTATGCAATTAAATTTTAGACACACTTAATAATTCAGCACCCATATTTGAATGGAATGGACAGTTTAGCGTAGTTTTGTCATGGTTGGCTTTCTCCACGCTATCAGTAGTTCCGATGGAATGCAGTCTACTCCAGGGGCCTTGTTTTGCCTTAGGTCTTTCAGTGCTCTGTCCAACTCTTCTCATACCTGAATGAAATTTTCACTCTGCAGCGGAGTGTGCGCCGATATGAAACTTCCTGGCAGATTAAAACTGTGTGCCCGACCGAGACTCGAACTCGGGACCTTTGCCTTTCGCGGGCAAGTGCTCTACCATCTGAGCTACCGAAGCACGACTCACACCTGGTACTCACAGCTTTACTTCTGTCAGTATCTCGTCTCCTACCTTCCAAACTTGCCCGCGAAAGACAAAGGTCCCGAGTTCGAGTCTTGGTGGGGCACACAGTTTTAATCTGCCAGGAAGTTTCATATCAGCGCACACTCCGCTGCAGAGTGAAAATTTCATTCTGGAAACATCCCCCAGGCTGTGGCTAAGCCATGTCTCTGCAGTATCCTTTCTTTCAGGAGTGCTAGTTCTGCAAGGTTCGCAGGAGAGCTTCTGTAAAGTTTGGAAGGTAGGAGACGAGATACTGGCAGAAGTAAAGCTGTAAGTACCGGGCGTGAGTCGTGCTTTGGTAGCTCAGATGGTAGAGCACTTGCCCGCGAAAGGCAAAGGTCCCGAGTTCAGGTCTCGGTCGGGCACACAGTTTTAATCTACCAGGAAGTTTCTTCTCATACCTATTTCATATTCATCTATGTCCCTTTCCCTTCCTATAATACTGCCTGCAAGTTCGTCTCCCTTGTATAGGAGCTGTACATATTCCTCCACCTTTACCTTCTTTGGTTGGTACTAATTTTCCATCTAAGCCCTTGATACTCATGAAACTGCTTCTCTTTTCTCCAAAGCCCTCGTTTAAGTTTCCTATAGGAGTTACCTATTTTGCTTCTAATTCCTTACATCTGTCCTCTAACCATTCCTGCTTAGCCATTCTGAATTTCCTCTCAATCTCATTTTTAAACATTTGTATTCTCTTTCGCCTGCTGTATCAGCTGCATTTTTATATTTTCTTCTTTCATTGGTTACGTTCATTATCTTGTGTGATAACCATGGATGTTTTTCTCGTTATTTCACCTAGGTGACCCCCTGCTGCCATCACAATTTTGTCTCTCAAAAATGCCCATTAGTTTTCTATTGTATCTATTTAACATGTTCTAGTCAATCTTTGGCTAATGCTCCCTCTGAAACACTCACCCTCTGGTTCTTTCAAGCTATCCAGGTCCATTTATTTAGTTTTAATCTACAGTTTATTACCAATAAATTGAGGTGAGAGTCAACATTTGATTCAGGCAATATCTTCAGACTCAGACTTACCATTATATAATTAATCCGAAACTTTCTGGTGTCTCCAAGTACACAACCTCCTTTCATGGTTCTTAAACCAAGCATTAGCAATGATTGAATTATGTTCTGTGGAAAATTCTACCACGTGGCTTCTTCTTTTATTCCTTTCCCTGGGCCATATTCAGTTGCTATTTTTCTCTCTCTTCTTTTTTTCTTCTACTGAACGGGACGCCCCCCCCCCCCCACAAATAAATTTTTGTCTCCGTCAACTATATGAAGTATTTCATTTATCTCACCATTTTTTCAATCTCTTCACAACACACATTTTTAGTTGACAATCTTGTACTATTGCGGTGGGTGTTAGCTTCACGTCTATGTGGCTATGACAATGTGTTTGCTATGCTGTTCATAGTAGCTTACCTTTATTCCTATTTTCTTAATCATCAGTAGACCTACACCTGCATTACCCCAATTGGATTTTGTATTTGTAACCCTGCACTCACCTGATCGGAAGTCGTGTTCCTCCTGCAACCGAACTTCACTAATTCCCACTATATCTAATCTCCACTTATCCACATCCCTTAATAAATTTTCTAGCCTTGCTGGTTGATTAAGGGATTAATATTCCATGCTCCAATCCATAAAGTGCCAGATTAGTTTTTATGATGACATTTGAGAGAATAGTGCCCACCTGGAGATCTGACTGGGGAACTTTTTTCCTCAAAAATATTTTACTCAAGAGAATGACATAGTCATTTAACCATACAGTAGAGCTGCATGCCCTTAGGAAAAATAGCCACTGTAGCTTTCCCTTGGTTTCAACCGCTGGCTGTGCCAGCTCAGTAAGGCCATGTTGTTGGGAATTACAAGACCAGGACAATCAGTCAACCAGACTGTTACCCCTGCAACACTGAAAAGAGTGCCCCTCTCCAGGAACCATATGTTTGCTGGCCTCTCAACAGATACCTATGGTTACTAAGAATCTAAAAAAAAAAAATTACTGACAAGTAAGGAAGGGTCTGGCATGTGGGTCACCGATTTTGATTAAGTTTTACAAGGACATTCTGTATTGAAAATAAGGAGACAAGTGTTTTGCCACAAACTCACCAGCTTTTTTTTTTTTGGGGGGGGGGGGGGGGGGGGGGAACAACAACAAAAACACCTGGTCAAAGTTGAGGTGAAAAACAATATTTCCAATCCTGTACCTCAAAAGATCATCTAAATACAATCTTTTTATTAATATAACAAGGGGTCTGACGTTAATAATGCTTGATGTTTCCATGCTGCAGCCTGTGTACTCGTCATGAAATGCAAGGTTGGCAGTCGAGCAGTGTAGGCATTAGGTTATCAAACTGCTGCTCCGTGTTTGATTCTTGGTTGTGGTGTTTCTCTACATCTGATCCCCCCCCTTCCCAAACGTGTTTGATAATATTCTGATAATGGGAACACCGTTCTTACCTCTGGAAGTAAAACATATCAGGAGGTGTGATTATAGTGATACCACTGAAATGTACCTCCCTTTGTCAACCTGAGACCTCTACTTTCTCCGAGAGGTAAAAAATTTCATCGTATGACTTGAAAATCATGAGAAATCACAGCGGAGCACAGAATTATGAGACAGGGCTATCGAAATGCACACATTGACCCACAAACAGTTTGACACCTGTCTTTCATCATATGGTTTTATAAAAAAGGCAAAGAAAAGTATTCAGATTATCAGAATACCATCAGACAATGTCATGACTAAGAATCAAGCACTTTGGTTGTCTAATGCTTTGAGTGCTCGGATCACCAACCTGCTTCTGCTAAACACGATGTTTTAAGGCTATCCAAGCTACACACAAAAATATTAATAACTCCAACATTATTAAGTTTGGACCCACTATTATATTAATGAAAATGTTTAAAATGATCTTTCACTGTATAGTGGAGAAAATATGATTTTCTGTCGTCAACTTTGACCTTAATCTTTCCCAAAAACTAGGGAGTGTCTAGCAAAAAGCCGAAATGTTTTGTCTTTATTTTCAATATAGAGCAGCCTTGCAAAACTTGATCAATCTGTGACCCACACGTCTGAAACTCTCCATGTAAGGTTAGCAACAAAACGAACACATAATTGCCGATTTTTATTCACTGCACCTAAGAGTAAACAGCATAATTAGAAAACAGCAATTTCTCTCCAGGGCCAATGACTCACTGTAATTAATGTTCACATAAAAGAACCACAGGATACACACAAACTGATTGACTATTATTTGTACCACTTGTGGTACCCTTAGGTGCAGTGAATCAAATTATGGGCAACGTGTGACTGTTTTATCTAAATACTTCACGTATTTTTATTTAATCTGATCAGCTTAGGGCCTTTATGCCCTTTTTTTACACTGAACCAGGTTTTCACACAGTAGTTTTTACACCATTATTACCTGAGAAATAACAATAATTTTAATATGATAAATATATTAATAGAATTAAAAATGATATGAGTACCAACAGTGTTAGTATTACTGCTATCGATGCTGCCGCCGCCACCACCACCACCACCATTGATTTGTGGCAACTTTAGCTCATTCATTTTTCCATTTATACAATAAAATGTGAATTGAAGTGTCTTAGCACTCAAGTGATTTCTGCATGGGGCATTTCTTACCAATGATTCATAACAGATGTTACACATATACCACATAGGAAAGAATATCTGTAGTTTTATTAAAATGTATGCTGTATCAGTAAAACACAAACAAGCAACAATTTATCTGTAATTAACATGCATAAAACATATTGCAGGTAATATCTCTAAGGGGAATGTGAGGCTAAATTACATGAACAACTGATTACAGTGTCTTGCTAATGCCAAAAGGAGCAACAGGTTCAATGAAGTAGGCCTACCCCGACTTCAATTGTACTACTGCTTGAATAAAAGGTATACCAAGGGCATCAGTAGCTCTTAAAATGAGTCACAGATTTGAATTATACATATTTCAGCCCAAGTGAAAGGGTGCAAACAGGCAACAGGCTGCAAAGAATCATTCAGCAATCTTTTTGAAAACGTTGCCTTCCAAATGTCACAAGGTCGAAGATACGCTATGGTCATGTAACAAATTTGGCTATGACAATTCCAAATGCATAATACCAGCATCAATCTTAAGAGATTTAGGGGATAGTCAATGGCTGATTCCAGCCCTACTCCACCCAAATTGCACTTTCATGTCTTAACAATTGCACTGCCTTGCACCATCTGGTTTAAGATTTTTCCATCAACATTGGCACTTTTGGTATAGGCCTAATAGTTACAATAACTGAATGTTTGACGATGAAATCTAATATTTAGCCTGCATGGACATGAATTACTTATGAACCTAAGTACAGGCAATGGAAAAGTAGAAAACTTGATGATGAATTTCAAGGGCCACACAGCAAAAATTCATTGACATGTCCATAATTTTAGGCAACCTGTCAGTGTTACAGTGTACATCGCAAAAGTGACAGTATGCACAAGAAACCCAGTTTTATATCGCTCCACGTGGCCACACAAACCATTATTTCAAAAGGTACCAAGTATACTCGCTAAAAATGAGCTGCTCAATCCGAGCAGTTCCTGTGTTGTATGGGATGTGGTTTTTGGGAAAATGGGAGGGACAGAACTATCCTAACCTCCTCACCAATGATCACATAATAATCATAATGTGTGTGCCACAAATAAATTCAACACACTAAACAGATAGCATAACATTCTGAATACAGAAGAAGGAAAAAAAAAATTCTGAGTAATTAGCAAGCTTTTAAATATTTAAGACATTATTTTCGGTGTAGGCTATAATAAGTTTTATATTGTTTCCAGCAGAGTGTACACTAGTGAGTCCAGTAGCATATTTCAGTTACTTCCTGTTCCTTGCATTTTTACTTTCAATTTCTTCTCATTTATTGACTTATTATGCACTCCAATCACAATGTGGACAATATATATTGGTATTCTCCTTCTAATCATGCACCATGCAAAGAGGCTACTCCAGTCTTAAATGTTCTGGACTCGCATTTGGGAGGACTGGGGTTTGGTTCCCATCTAACTACTCTGACTTGGGTTTTCCACAGTTTCCCCTTGTCAGAAAGGTGTGTTTTACTGATGCAGCATACATTTTGACAAAACTACAGACATTCCTTGCTGTGTGGTATACGTGTAACTTCCGTTATGAAGTGTTGATAAGAAATGCCCCATGTAGACATCACACGATTATTTTGAAAATTACGCTTAAATTAAAATTAAAGGGTAGTATAGTTACATAGCAATGTGACAATCAACAAAGAAACATTTTTATCAGAAGAAATATTACTAAGAAGCCGGCACATACCAGCACTATCATCTGGTGTCTCACATCCTTCACAGTACCCATAGATCTTCTGGGGCGATACTTCCAGGTCACAAGTATCCAATTCATTGTGATTGGGAAGAAATACTTCATCTAATTCGGGATCTGATGGTTCCTGACAACCATCATTCCAAGTATCTACAAATATTGAAACTTTTGTTGCCCCAAGAGTTGAACTCTTGGCTGTTGGCTTTGGTGAGAACTGGGTCTTTACTTTCTTAGGAGACTTGTCCCTTTTACTGATTTGAATACCAGATGCCTTCGCTGAATGGTCACCATGGACATGATCTTCAGAAAACAAAGTTTTCTTTATTGGTTTGTTAGGTGACAGGGAACGCAGATGGGACTGAGTATCTGCTGTAAGCGTATTTTTCACTTTGTTGCTGACATCGCCAAGAACTATTTTGCTGCTTCCTAAACTCAGAGGTCTCAATTTCTGATTTAGCTCACCTGAAAATACGTAAAAACCATGACTGAAAAAAATGATAGGGGTCAAGTAGCTGCTATTAAGATATAACCTAACAAGTAATTTCCACAAACAGCAGCGTGAATAAATTAGCATTATGAATAATACAATACCATACTTCACAGAAGTACGTTTGTAGGGGACCCTTGACTCTTTTATCACAGTGGAATTTATGTAACGGGATGTACAAATGAACAATAAAAATTTATCATTTGAAACGAACAACAGTACACGAACAGCAATTATTAGTTAAATCGTATTACGGCTTACATTTGATAGGTATAGAACTGCTAAGATGCGGCTTCGGAATACTATTATTCTTACGAACAGTTACTACTTCCCCGTTTCCAAAGATCTCGTACATATTTTACGTTTGCGGATAAACAGTAAATAACGACCAACCAAGATGCAAAAGATCTGATCAATAATAACAATCAACTCATCAACACAAAACTGCATACATAGAGCAAACACACATCAGTTAAAATTCGTAATTCCGCTTGATCTATGGGCTGCCAACATGACAAAACAAAGATCGTTGGAGATATAAAATATCGATTCTCTGTATCTCGTGCTATGTACTACATGAAATTATACGTTAATAATAATAATAATAATAATACAGGATCAAACAATAAACACCAGGTATTACAGCAAGCATATTATTAAAGATCCCAATACCACAACAGATAAATGCAGACTTTGTAAACAACAAATAGAAACAGTAGATCATATCACAAGCGGATGTACAATACTAGCAAATACAGAATACCCCAGAAGACATGACAATGTCGCAAAAATAATACATCAACAGCTTTCCTTACAACATAAACTTTTAAAACAACAAGTTCCTACATACAAGTATGCACCACAAAATGTACTGGAGAATGATGAATACAAATTATACTGGAACAGAACCATTATAACAGATAAAACAACGCCACATAACAAACCTGACATCATACTCACCAATAAAAGGAAGAAATTAACACAACTAATCGAAATATCCATACCCAATACAACAAATATACAAAAGAAAACAGGAGAAAAAATTGAAAACTACATCCAACTGGCTGAGGAAGTCAAAGACATGTGGCATCAGGATAAAGTTGACATCATACCAATTATAGTATCAACTACAGGAGTCATACCACACAATATCCACCAGTACATCAATGCAATACAGCTACATCCAAACATATATATACAACAACAGAAATCCGTAATTATTGATACATGTTCAATTACCCGAAAGTTCCTAAATGCAATATAACACATACCGTACAGTTAATAGGAAGTGACGCTTGATCAAGGTCCGCGTCACTTTCCATTCTTAACCAGACTTAACGTCTGAGAAAGTAAAGAAATAATAATAATAATTTTACTGTCATTAACCATTACGGCAATGGATAACGTCAAACAAACAGTTGATAATTTAAAATAAAAAAGAGGCTAGTTACAGTTACATGCTACAGTTGATTAATTTCGTTACATTGTAAAATGAGTTTGCTACAAATCAGTCAGGCAGTGTTTGTTTGAGGGCTGCTTGTACAATCACAAGCTAAATACGGGGATAGCTAACCGAGAAAATTCCCCAGGTAGTTATACAAAGAATAGTGAAAATGTCCAATTAAGTTGGCAGCAACTGAAGAGCACTCTTGGTATTTTGGCGTACGTCATTTTATATTTACATATTCGTCGTCTGCAGAAATAACGTGTTAAGCACATGTTAAGTGTTCCCCGTCGCAAAACAATTCACTTGCAGATACTTCGAGGCTGGTAGATACTGTAATTACATGTGGGGGTCCTACAAGGTTCCATTTTAGGGCCCTTACTTTTTCTTGTGTATATCAATGACCTTTCATCAGTAACATTACCAGGCGCCAATTTCGTTTTTCTTCCCGATGATACAAACATTGCAATAAATAGCAAATCAAGTGTAGTCTTAGAAAGATCGGCTAATAAAATATTTGTGGACATTAATCACCGGTTCCTAGCCAATTCTTTGTCACTAAACTTTGAAAAAAAAAAAACATTACATGCAGTTCAGAACTTGTAAGGGGTGTCCCACGAGTATATGCCTAACATACGATGACAAGAAGATAGTAGAAGTGGACAGTGTTACATTCTTGGGATTACAGTTTGATGATAAATTCAACTGGGAGAGCACACCACAGAACTGCTAAAGCATCTTAACAGATCTCTTATTTTCATTCCATAATGTCATATGGGATTATTTTTTGGGGTAATTCATCAAGCCAAGCTAAAGTTTTCAGGGCACAAAAACGTGCAGTAAGAGTTACACGTGGTGTGAACTCAAGAACATCCTGCAGAAGTTTGTTTAGGGAACTAAGAATTCTAAGTACTGCTTCCCAATATATTTATTCCTTAATGAAATTTGTCATTAAAAATGTTTCACTTTTTGAAACCAATAGCTCAATTCATGGAATCAGTACCAGAAATAAGAATAATCTTCACAAAGATTTAAAGTCACTTACTCTTGTACAAAAAGGTGTGTATTATTCAGGAACAAACATTTTCAATAACTTGCCAGCAGCCATAAAAAGCTTAACAACCAATGAAATTCAGTTTAAGAGAAGCCTAAAGGATTTATTGGTGGCCAACTCCTTCTACTCCATTGATGAATGCTCAGTAGAACCAACAGGGTGGTCCATTGATAGTGACCGGGCCAAATATCTCACGAAATAAGCGCCAAACGAAAAAACTACAAACAACGAAACTTGTCCAGCTCGAAGGGGGAAACCAGATGACACTATGGTTGGCCCGCTACATGGCGCTGCCATAGGTCAAACGTATATTAACTGCGTTTTTTAAAATAGGAACCCCCATTTTTTATTACATAATAGTGTAGTACGTAAAGAAATGTGAATGTTTTAGTTGACCACTTTTTTCGCTTTGTGATAGATGGCGCTGTAATAGTCACAAATACGTGTAACGACATTCCTCTCAACAGTGAGTAGTTCGCCTACCATAATGTTCACACGTGCATTGACAATGCGCTGATGCATGTTTCAGGTGTAGTCGGTGAATCACGATAACAAATATCCTCCAAATTTCCCTACAGAAACAAATCCGGGGATGTCAGATCCGGTGAAAGTGCGGGGCATGGTATGGTGCTTCGACGACCAATCCAACTGTCATGAAATATGCTATTCAATACCGCTTCAACCACACGTGAGCTATGTGCCGGACATCCATCATGTTGGAAGTACAGTCATGCTCAAAAGTATCCGAACGACATGAATTGCATTTCGCCTGATTCGCATGCAACGCACATAATGCAGCTGTCTATCAGGTCCTCTAATCGCTCCTTGGTACAGTCGTTTAACTACTGAAAATGGTTCCAACAAGTCACCACTAGAAAACAATGCCCTGTATCGCAATAACTCAAGATGTAAAGTAATACCACGATACTGGAAATATCGAGGAACACCGTATCACAGATAAGACTGTCCTTAAGGCTTGTAAGCTCACATTTATTGCAATAAAAGACATACCTGAAATGTTACCACTCTCATTATTATGTCAGATAGGTAATGCACGTAGTAAGTTCGTCGTATTCATGATTTCCTCTTCAAAGTAACATACCGTACTTGTCATTTAACACAAAATGACATTAAAAATTTAAGTTATTCACGAGCAACTAATTGAGAATATGTATGACCTTCAAATGACACGACGAACCGTCTTGTTCTGCATATGGATTCAAACCCAGGTCATGCAGACTAAGATTTCGTGACTGACGGAAACTAACAGTCATTTCTGACTAGGCATACAGAAAGTGATATATCTCGATTTTAGACAGGATAAGTTAGCAAATATCAACTTTAAATTACATAACGTAAACATTTTTAACGGACACGAATTCCTACCCAGCATCTATTGTCCCTGTTAACGAACTACGAGAGATGTTAAATATTGCTTCTTCACAAGTAACTTACTTGAAATGCCATGAGGTAAGGCTTTGTGTTGGACAGGGATTCGAACGAAGAACCTAATCGGATTGTTATCAAAGCACAATCAACTGTGACATATCGGATTTTCTCGGCAGTAGCTAGATGTTTTAACTGAAATGACAAGATGAAACGTTAATTTTTTCCTTCCCGGGACTCCAACCCAGCACCTATCGCGTTCATATTCTAAAGAAAACGATCGTTAAATATGGGGTTGTTACACCAGCAGCGACATGTGAGCATGTTTGAACTAGAAATAATATGACGAAGAGTTCAGTGCTGACTGGGAATCGAACCCAAACACATATCGTTGTTGACTACACACCAACAGACGTCAGCTAACGAATTTTTCTCCACCAGCAGCTCGGAATAACATCCTTGAACTTACAGTGATCTCGCCAATAGTTATATGTCTCACTGGGAATAAAAAACGTCACATATCGTTAGTGTTGACAATGAATGAAAATGCATTAAAAATCAAAATTATTATCCACCAGCAGATAGGTGTTCTCATGCTAGAGCTTGATAATTCATAACGAAAACCTTAGTGCCAGGCCAGGATTCGAACCCATCCACGCGCAATATGTGGAGATGTTGAGGAATCTGCAGTTTTGAACAAACAACAAATTGTAGTTGAGCTGCATTGTCACGAAGGGATCAAATTCCGTGTTAAGGGTGGTCTGAGTTGCGTTTCCTGTTCAGAACCAATTTTATCGCCATACAGAAGCTCTAATAAAAGATGAAATAAGAGTTCTGTGACCCTACATAGCGTTTGTTTCGTTACTAGAAATAAATAACTAATATTAGAAAGGAGTTGCTACATGTCGCCACTCCTGACTTTATTGTGTTTCAACCAAACGTCTACTCGGTAGAGAAGGAATATCATGTTTAATGTGAATTTCAAACCACAATGCCATTAACCCTTCTTCACTTGGCGTAACCAGAAGCGTATAGAATCTGTCTCTCCCTATCAAAAGGCATTGGCAGAAGTTGGAATCGAGCCTAGACCGTCATTTTACGAACCTATCATCAACCCAACAGACCACCAAATCCTCTTCTCTGTGACTCATTTTTCTATCATAACACCGTTGCAGCCCACCTGATGAGAATTCTGACACTCAGGCTACCTGTAGTGGCTTGCAGCATGTTCAGTACATTCATTTACTTGGTTGACCGAATCGCCATGAACTAGCTGCCTCGGCTATCCAGTGTATACATTCGACTCTATTTTGTAATCACCGAAATAAAATAAAGCAACTGCCACCTACACAGAACTGCCAACAGAGTAGGATGCTGAAATGTAAATACGAAGTGTTCCTTTCCATTTGAGCTACTCTATTGCGCTCTCTGTTTGTTGAAACTGTCGTGCTGTGCAAAAGAAAAGCTGTAACTGTCTGTCTCTCAGAAGTCTACATCCGGCCATATGCATTGTCTCACAGCACTGTGGAATGCGGAAGTTCTGGAGGAATTGTTGTTGACTTCTGGAGCTGCTAGCTAGTAGCATAACGGTAAGCACCGCGAGTTCTATTACATTCACTGCTACATTTTTTAAAACGCAATTCTGCAGTCTGCTGAAGTTATCAGTTTCATGGTACTTGGAACATAATTCCCTTCTGAACCCAAAATAGTCGCATGTGGAAAGAAGACTAACTTCTGTGACATTTTGTTCTTTTCAGGTTTTATAGACAGACAGGCAGCAGATGCATCTCGAAGCTTTTGTATTATGTATGGGGAGAGTGCATTGTGCCAGAATGGTCAGAAAAGTATTTTCTACATTAGCTGTCGTCTAGTAGTGGCATTTTATTCTTCTTCAAACCTTGTTTGACAGCTTTAACTCAGAACAAGTTTTCTACATGCATGTAATCAATAAACTGCACGTGCATTGTCAGACTGTTATAGATAACATCAGAGAATTCGCATATATCGTTGATGATTAATTTCTCTCTCATGTTTAGTATTGTTTTAACAACACTAAAAGAAACCTTACGAAAATATTGCACTGTATTATAAGAAATGAAATAAAACTACCCACGATAACCTTATGACGAAAGTCTGTTTTAATAAAACTGAGTATCTGTACACAAGCGTGCCTCTTTCGGCACGAATTTGTAAAATACTACTCACTTAGATTTCGATTGGGTCTGTGTTTAATTGGTATGCCGTGTCATACTCAACAGGTATGCAAATGTGCCATTTCATAAATAAAGTTATGTATTCTTAGAAACCCAAAATTTGCTTGTCAGCAGCGGAAAGAGGCGTTATCTGTTGTGCAGCACTGTAAGGTTTTCACCATTGCACTATGAGCTGAAAGTATTTTCTTGCGATTTGCTTATCAATTCATTTCTTTCATACTTATCACCTTGGCATGTGAGTCTTAAGTGAAGAACAATATTGAACGTCGTATCGTTGATGGTCACTTCGAATTTCTTCAGAGATGCTTGTATTGTGAAGCAGCTTGGAAGTCCGAAAGGCAAGATCTATGTCCATTAACACTACTTACTGAGTCGAGCTGCCAAGAGGATTTGATGTGTGAAGGTTTTCTTCTGATTTCGTAACAGAATTTTTTGTGGAAATTCGCAGCTCCATAAAATAAACCACATAAATAAGCTGGCACACGCTGGCCCCCAACCCAGTTAGAACTGACCACTGCTTGAACCGTTGCAACTCGAGACACGGGCGGTACCGCGGGGCTACGGACACACTGCTGCTGGCATGCCACTCTCATCGTAGTATTCGTGGCTCAGCCTTATAACGCATCGTGAAAGATAATAAAAGTTGTCACTTATGTGAAGAATAGCATTTCTTTAGCCAAGAAATTGAATTTTCTGTCTCATTGTCTTAGTTTACATGAGGATTATATAGCATGAATCATTCAAATGGAAAGGGAATTTAGCGAGTTAGTTCAGTACCATACGCGGAAGTGATTGCACTGTCACAGTGTTGCCAAATGTTTGTGACGATGTTGTCAATTCTCAGCTGTTCTAGGAACAGCTCCGTAGCGTTATGGTGCGAGAATCCCATGGTCGTGTCATAGGATGCGGAGAGGAGGTGCGGGGTTTGGTTAATGTGCAGTGTTTTCTCCTACCAGTTGTGTCAAACATTCAGGTGTATAATCTTCCATCACGGTTACAGTTTCCCACAAAATATATACGAATAAAACACTTACCTTGTTACTTTGTGACAAAAGTTTATTTCAGTACAATAGAAAGTCTTTGGAAATCAACTTCGCCCACCTGTCACGAAAAGTAAGATAACAAACACTTTGCACCTCGAAATCGATTGCATCTATGTGCAGTCTTGTGATCATACAAGTAGAATTTCATGAGTTGCACGAGAATGTAGACAAACGTTGGTGCGAATGGAAGCTGTAAGAAAAACAGTTAACTAATTATTCAGTACCACGTAATAATCAATTCATTTGAAAATTCAGAAGAGAAGAAACTAAAAATTATGTCCAGAAACTGAATTGCAGATGCGGGCACTGTGCAGGTCTGCGCTTTTTCATCTTCAGATCTATACAAATAATGTATACTAACCAGCGTATTCATTGCTGTCGTAATGTTTCCCTCTTGTTTAGTCTTCTAATGATGAACTGGATCCACACCCATGAGTCTGATTGTTTCTTTGTATCCTTCCATCTACCATCTTTATGTGTTATTGTTCGGTGTTCAAAAGCAAAATGTTATGCCTGCTCCCATGAGGTATTAAAACGAGTTCGCAAGAAGGCTAATGAATTATAATCAAAATACAGTGAGACGCCAATTTGTCTGTCGTTATGGTGTTAAGTCGACAGAAATAGTTGGGTGTTACTGCCTGCATCACCGACATCCCGTTGTCGTCGTCTCTTATTGAGATTTTAATATTAACCTGAACACAAGACGCCGAGATAAATGTGTATATTCTCCGCGACGAAACATCCCACATTCCATTCATCCTGATCCATTCGTTATGTGCATCGGCGGCAATGAGTGATAGGAAAGCTGTTGTGAGGTGACGAATAACAATAACAATGGAAGTAATAACAAATCAATAATCAAGGATGTTTACTACATTACAGACATTGACAAAATAACCAAGAAAGGCTGAGTGTTTAATTGGCTCACTGCGTAGGTGTTCTTACCACTTTGTTACTGAATTTTGTTCTGGTTGTTTGCAGAGAGAAAAGAAAGAACCCTGTAGCCATACATATCGCTAGTACAACGAGATGTTACCTATCAACTATCCTTGCTTTACATCATGAGACGAACATGGCGTCACTGAGCTGATATTTGAAATACATTTCTGTTTTCTCTCTCTGTCTCTCCCTCTCTTTTTATTTTTCTTTTATTTTTCAAGGAAAGCATCGAGAAGAGCGAATAATAAGCAAGTAGGCACATAACCTGGTTACAATTATTTTCATCGGGATACATAATGCAAAAACACAACTTTTAAGTGTATTATTGCGTAATTCCAGTTGTTGACAGTCTATTCGTGAGCTTGCTCGCATTCAGTGGGGTGAAACCTATCACAGAAGCAAGCAAAACACAAATTGCACTATGCACAACACACACAAACTAAATCTCGCTGCACTGACGTATTGTCGCCGTCCAGTGTGGCCGAGCCGTTCTAGGCGCTTCAGTCTGGAAACGCGCGACCGCTTCGGTCGCAGGTTCGAATCCTGCCTCGGGCATGGATGTGTGTGCCACCCTTAGATTTAGTTAGGTTTAAGTAGTTCTAAGTTCTAGGGGACTGACGACCTCAGATGTTAAGTCCCATAGCGCTCAGAGCCATTTGAACCATTAAATGCTCAGAGCCATTTTTTGACGTATTGTCTGATATATTGCACGGAAAACATATCTGATTCATGCTGCTAAATACAGCTCTATCAGACATCAATTTGGATGCGTTCCAAGTGTATAAAAGTATATCTTGAAATACGCGGAAAGGCACATCGAGGTATTCGACTGAAACATAGCCATGGCCAAGATTGTAACTGGGGTCGACAGCATCGTCGTCTACCACCTTGACAACTCGAACGGTGACAGTGCTCGGCTGGTTACTTACGTTTACTGGTATCAAAGCTACAGCATGAAAACACAAAAATGTTAATAACCCGAAGAACATTAATTTTGGAACCCACAGAAAGTAAAGCAGTCATCAGTTGGAAGAGTGGTTTTAACACCACAGTGCCTTAATAGGCACGGTCTTGTTGGAGGTGGTATGCCGTTGCTTTCCTCCGACCTTTGACTTACCTAGCCAGTTAATAGGGTAGCCTACAGTTTAATGTGCCTTTCGGACCACAGTGCAACTCGGCATTTTTCACATCAACAAACACTGCCCGAGGGGAAATAAGTGTAAAATGGCACATAAAAATCGTGGGTCTGACGAGGGCTCGAACTTGGGACCTTCAAATTCGGAGTCGTGCTCTTTATCAACTTGCCACCATGCAGCCAACTCTGTGCTTTTTGCTTGGAATTAAAATTAGGATCTCTCGTTTGTGCCTGCGTCGGCACTTGCGTGTCCCTTAGGAGACCTTATCTTTGGTATTACCCTCGTTACGTGTGTGTAAACGCCTTCCAATGCCCACTCAAGGAAGACAAGGATACACAGTCTAGCTTCAATATTACAAATACGCCTCAATTTGTGAATGAACGCAGACATAGGTTGGTAATAATTTTTAATATTTAGCAGTACTGTACCCATTGGTGTTAAACTCGTTTTCAACGAGTGATTCCCACAGATACAGGAACACTACTTGTGATACCTCTTAGACAAAATACTTACGCAGTACTATCAGACGAAAAGATCAACCTCACACAAACTGCGGGAAGTTTGTTTTACAACCTTCGTACCTGGATAGAGAGCTTTTCCTATTTGAGATCTCTGTGAACGTTGCTGCATGAGAGGATTTAAGAAGAAACTAAATTCCTTCAGCTACTCAGTGTTTAAAGAAATCGTCTTAATGGCACTAAATCGTGGTTTGTGAATCGTTTACCGGCCGTACTCTGCCGCATTTCGCTGGTTGGAAGGCAAAAAGCTTACTGACAAATTTCACAGAAGGAAAAGGGGGGACGTAATGTCTCCCACTGGGAGGCCATGTTGTTTTATTTAAATGATTGCAAAATCAGGTAAAACGAACAGTGAGGTAGTCAGTATAAGCACATTACTGTTGTCAATATGATGTTGCACCGCCCAGGGCCTGTAATGATAAAGGGCCCGTTTAGGTCAGGCATATTGTATATCGTTTACCGGCCGTACTCTGCCGCATTTCGCTGGTTGGAAGGCAAAAAGCTTACTGACAAATTTCACAGAAGGAAAAGGGGGGACGTAATGTCTCCCACTGGGAGGCCATGTTGTTTTATTTAAATGATTACAAAATCAGGTAAAACGAACAGTGAGGTTGTCAGTATAAGCACATTACTGTTGTCAATATGATGTTGCACCGCCCAGGGCCTGTAATGATAAAGGGCCCGTTTAGGTCAGGCGTATTGTATACAGAAGTGGAAGAGAAAGCACCACTAAATTCTACAATCCATATGCATTGCATACACACAGAAATTACTGTTACAGCGTACTTACGGAGCCGAATGAGTGAATTGCATATTTTCCGGTGAGAAAGAGTACTGGCAATCAGTCTTCACTACATTAGGTTACTTAAACTGGTGTCACTCTGAGCTAGAATTTATGGTCAGCGACTAAGTGTAAGGACAATGAGTCGGATGCGGGTTTTGCAACTGTGAAATACTTTCCTACATTATAGAAGCAAATATTAAATTTGAACTAATATTGCGAAAATATTGGACTTGGATAGCTTAGAATGAAAATCCTTCTTTTTATAGCAAAGGAAACAATTGACTTTCTAAAACATTCTCTGTCATACACAACTTGACACAGGTCACGTCGACCAAATCATACGGAAGAACTGACAGCGTCGCATATCGGAAGGCAGTACAATCCCTTGGCTATTGGTTTGGCAGTATTCGACAGCCATTTCTAGGCGCAAGTAAATGAAAGGCAGCGCGCTTTTGTTATCAAGTAACGTCTTCATCAATTACTTTAGTTTTAATGTGATCTACGAGTAATTGTTGATGTTTGATATTATCATGAAAAGGATTCTGTAGACAGGGAAAGAACCTGTTCTAGGGCAACTAGCCGGCCGCGGTGGTCTCGCGGTTCTAGGCGCGTAGTCCGGAACCGTGCGACTGCTACGGTCGCAGGTTCGAATCCTGCCTCGGGCATGGATGTGTGTGATGTCCTTAGGTTAGTTAGGTTTAAGTAGTTCTAAGTTCTAGGGGACTGATGACCACAGCAGTTGAGTCCCATAGTGCTCAGAGCCATTTGAACCATTTAGGGCAACTACTTTTATAATGACCAATAGGCCTTAAAAGATCTTCAAGCACATGTGTTCCAGCAGTGGTATGAAGAAAATGATAGTAATAATGACGGTAACAATCGAATTATGAAGTAACTTCACACTTCACAGTGGATTTTCTCTAACTAAGAAATTTGCTGAATTAGTGAAAATTTGCTGAATTAGTGAAAATTTCAAAATGGCTTCACATCGAGACTATGATGCCTATAAGAGTCTTTACATCCTGCTGACATGAGAATAGCACAATCTCCACCTCAGAAGCTTGCTTCTACTTACCCATTTAATACTCTCGCATTTTTTCCAACGTGACTAATTTTGTAAGCTTAGCACATCATCCGTTACAGAACACTCCTGGGGCTGGGAATGTGGCCACAATGGTCTGGTGGAACGAACTATCACAAGTGCAATGCGTGGGTTCAGGCATTTACTTTTAAGAGGCACAAACAGATTTACTTTACCTCTGGTAACCTCAAGAGAAAGATGTTATAATCCAGAATCCGCATTAAACATCACGTTCCTTCATTCCCAACTGGGCAGAGCCGGTTTACGTTGGGAAATGACATAGGTGGAGGTCATGGTAAACAGAAATACTGTCGCCAGTAAACTTACTTACATTAGAAAATTTTATTTTAAATTGATTTAAAGGAACAGGGCTCTTATTTTACTTGTACTTGATTGAACTAGAGGCGTTGAAAAATTTGGTGCTGGACTGTGATTCGAATTCGTATCTCTTTCGAGGATCTGAATCTCTCGGAACAGTATAGTTCAATCATTTCGCTCCTTTCCCCAAGACTGCAATCTTCTCTAGGTCTTCTCCAAAGGTAAGTATGTGGGTCCGAATCCTGATCCAGTACAAAAATATTCATAATTTCATTTCAAGCCCTGTCACGTGCACACCGGCCTGCTAGTGAAAATTAACGTGCATTTTTCATGTCTGTTCATGTGTTGCCAATAATTTCTGGTCAAACACGCACACATCTTACTGTTGGTGCGTAAGCAATTGATACTTAAGCTATATTCGTGGATGATAAAGAAGAACGATAGGAGTGCGGTTCTATTGTCGCTCAGGCACCAAAATTTGTACCCTTATTTTAGATTCAAACACCTAGCAGCTGGTAATAAAAACCGATACGTAATTTGATTTTACTTAGTTAACAATCCGATTACGTGCTGGGTTCGTATCTCCGTCACAGAACTTCACATCAAGTGCTTCATCTTTAAATGCATACACACTTTGTTACTTCTGAATTGAGGTATATCAGACATCTTTCGTGGTTAGTTAACAGGGATGAAAGGGTCTTGATAGGAGTTCCGGATTATTACAAAAACTGTCGTCTTTTATTTTCAAGTTTAGATTTGGTTACTGATATTGGCGAAATTTTCGGTAATTCAAGACCCTTCATGGTTAGTCAGCAATATGATATGATTAGATTAGATTAGATTAGATTAATACTTGTTCCATAGATCATGAATACATTTCGCAATGATGTGGAACGTGTCATTTTAATGAAAAATTTCTTTGCATACCAGTATTCAATTTCTTTACAAGAATTTTTTACTCTCTCTCTCATTCTTTTTTATTTTTATCTTTCTCTCTCTCTTTTTCGCTCTCTTCTCTCTCTCCCTCTCTCCCTCTCTCTCTCTCTCTCTCTCTCTCTCTCTCTCTCTCTCTCTCACACACACACACACATATACATACACACACACATTCACTTTTTATTTTTATTTGTTTGTTGTGCTCGACTATCGGCGAGGCACTAAAACGTCCGTGAATGAGTTTCTTAGTTTTGAGTACAATTACGAAAGAAACATAAAAACAACTATGAGAGTTAGTGATTTATGATGCTTACTTGGCAGTCAGTTCTGAGTATTATTAGTAACTAAGCTCCAGTCCCTAAACCAGTTACAGAAATGCGAATCAGACGCATTACGTATTCCAGGCCGTAGCAGCCGCGTCTTTGAGACGTCAGCTATGGTCACTTCCCAGCCCGCTGTAGAATCACATCGGTTCGTCTTCATCCCGCTAGTACTGTATCTGAGATTTGGCAAAAAGACAAGGTATGTTTGGAAACACTGTGATCGACGAGCTACTTTCTGGTGTGCATGGAATTAAGCCTCAAAGTTCACTTGATTTTTCCTGTCATTTCCATTGGATAATACAAGTTATTATCGCTTGAGGTGTAACAGAGGATTGAAAATTTACGGTTTACAGCCCAGGAAAGTCGTTGCACGTGAAAATCGCAACTAATCTCGTCCTTTAAATAGCGGTTTACAAGTTCTAGCCACTATTGGCCTTGTAAGAGGAAGGCGCGAAACTTACCTATTTGCTAGCTATGTGGTGACGTGCTCACCTGTGAAAAAGCGTCTGTTATGGTTCGCGGCTCCAGTCTCACTGACTGTAACGTTTTTATCCCTTCTGTGAAAGAGCTACAAGCAGTCAGATGAAACATCGATAAGCAAATCGCAAGGAGATACTTTCAGCTCACAGTGCAATTGTGAAAACCTTACAGTCCTGCACAACAGGTAACGCCTCTTTCCGCTGCTGACAAGCAACTTTTGGGTTTCTAGGAATACATAAATTTATTTATGAAATACCACATTTGCATACCTGTTGAGTATAACACAGCATACCAATTAAACACAGACCCAATCGAAATCTAAGTGAGTAGTATTTTACAAATTCGTGCCGAAAGAGGCACGCTTGTGTACAGATACTCAGTTTTATTAAAACAGACTTTCGTCATAAGGTTATCGTGGGTAGTTTTATTTCATTTCTTATAATACAGTGCACATTTTTCGTAAGGTTTCTTTTAGTGTTGTTGAAACAATACTAAATTAATCATCAACCATATATGCGAATTCTCTGATGTTATCTATAACAGTCTGACAATGCACATGCAGTTTATTGATTACATGCATGTAGAAAACTTGTTCTGAGTTAAAGCTGTCAAACAAGCTTTGAAAAAGAATAGCCGGCCGGGGTGGCCGAGCGGTTCTAGGCGCTACAGTCTGGAACCGCGTGACCACTACGGTCGCAGATTCGAATCCTGTCTCGGGCATGGATGTGTGTGATGTCCTTAGGTTAGATTAGGTTTAAGTAGTTCTAAGTTCTAGGGGACTGATGACCTCAGAAGTTAAGTCCCATAGTGCTCAGAGGCATTTGAACCATTTTTTGAAAAAGAATAAAATGCCACTACTAGACGACAGCTAATGTAGAAAATACTTTTCTGACTATTTTGGCACGATGCGCTCTCCCCATACATAATACAAAAGCTTCGAGATGCATCTGCTGCCTGTCCGTCTATTAAACCTGAAAAGAACAAAATATCACAGAAGTTAGCCTTTTTTCCACATGCGACTATTTTGAGTTGAGAAGGGAATTATGTTCCAAGTACCATGAAACTGATAACTTCAGCAGACTGCAGAATTGCGTTTTAAAAAATGTAGCAGTGAATGTAATAGAACTCGCGGTGCTTACCGTTACGCTACTAGCTAGCAGCTCCAGAAGTCAACAACAATTCCTCCAGAACTTCCGCATTCCACAGTGCTGTGAGATAATGCATATGGCCGGATCTAGACTTCTGAGAGACAGACAGTTACAGCTTTTCTTTTGCACTGCACGACGGTTTCAGCAACCAGATAGCGCAACAGAGTAGCACAAATGGAAAGGAACACTTCCTATTTCAATTTCAGCATCCTACACTGTTGGCAGTTCTGTGTAGGTGGCAGTTGCGTTATTTTATTTTGGTGATTACAAAATAGAGTCGGATGTATACACTGGATAGCCGAGGCAACTAGTACATTGCGATTCGGTCAACTAAGTAAATGAATGTACTGAACATGCTGCAAACCACTACAGGGAGCCTGAGTGTCAGAATTCTTTGAGTGTGCCGCATCGGTGTTATGATAGAAAAATGACTGTGACTCATTTTTCTATCATAACACCAATGCGACACACTCCATGAGAAGAGTTTTTGGTGGTCTGTTGGATTGTTGATAGGTTCGATTCCAAATTCTGTCGATGCTTTTTGATAGGGAGAGTCAGATTCTATTTGCTTCTGGTTACGCCAAGTGAAGACGGTATAATGGCATTGTGTTTTGAAATTCACATTAAACATGATATTCCTTCTCTACCAAGTAGACGTTAGGCTGAAACACAATAAAGTCAGGAGTGGCGACATGTAGGAACACGATCACCAGTATCCGTTCTAATACTAGTTATTTATTTCTAGTAACGAAACAAACGCTATGTAGGGTCACAGAACGCTTATTTCATCTTTTATTAAATGGTCCAAATGGCTCTGAGCACTATGCGACTTAACTTCTGAGGTCATCAGTCGCCTAGAACTTAGAACTAATTAAACCTAAGGACATCACACACATCCATGCCCGAGGCAGGATTCGAACCTGCGACCGTAGCGGTCGCTCGACTCCAGACTGCAGCGCCTAGAACCGCACGGCCACTCCGGCTGGCCATCTTTTATTAGAGCTTCTGTATGCCGATAAAATCGGTTCTGAATTGGGAATGCAGCTCAGACCGCCCTTAACGCGGAATTTGATCCCTTCGTGACAATGCAGCTCAACTACAATTTGTTGTTTGTTCAAAACTGCAGATTCCTCAACATCTCCACATATTGCACGTGGATGGGTTCGAATCCTGGCCCGGTACTAAGGTTTTCGTCATGAATTATCAAGCTCTAGCATGAGAACAGCTATCTGCTGGTGGATAATAATTTTGGTTTTTAATGAATTTTCATTCATTGTCAACACTAACGATATCTGACGTTTTTGACTCCCAGTGAGACATACAACTATTTGCGAGATCACTGTAAGTTCAAGGATGTTATTCCGAGCTGCTGGTGGAGAAAAATTCGTTAGCTTACGTCTGTTTGTGTGTAGTCAACAACGATATGTGTTTGGGTTCGATTCCCAGTCAGCACTGAAATCTTCGTCATATTATTTCTACTTCAAACATGCTCAATTGTCGCTGCTGGTGTAACAACCCCATATTTAACGATCGTTTTCTTTAGAATATGAACGCGATAGGTGCCGGGTTGGAGTCCCGGGAAGGAAAAAATTAACGTTTCATCTTGTCATTTCAGTTAAAACATCTAGCTACTGCCGAGAAAATCCGATATGTCGCAGTTGATTGTGCTTCGATAACAATCCGACACAAAGCCTTACCTCACGGCATTTCAAGTAAGTTACTTGTGAATAAGCAATATTTAACATCTCTCGTAGTTCGTTAACAGGGACAATAGATGCTGGGTAGGAATTCGCGTCCGTTAAAAATGTTTACGTTATGTAATTTAAAGTTGATATTTGCTAGCTTATCCTGTCTAAAATCGAAGTATATCACTGTCTGTATGCCTAGTCAGGAATGACTGTTAGTTTCCGTCAGTCACGAAATCTTAGTCTGCATAACCTGGGTTTGAATCCATATGCAGAACGAGACGGTTCGTCGTGTCATTTGAAGTTCATACATCTTCTCATCAAGGTGCTCGTGAATAATTTAACTTTTTAATGTCATTTTGTGTTAAATGACAAGTACGGTATGTTACTTTGAAGAGGAAACCATGAATACGTCGAACTTACTATGTGCATTACTTATCTGACATAATAATGAGAGTGGTAACATTTCAGGTATGCCTTTTATTGCAATAAATGTGAGCTTAAAAGCCTTAAGGACAGTCTTATCTGTGGTACAGTGTTCCCTGATATTTCTAGTACCGTGGTTTTACTTTACATCTTGAGTTATTGCGATACAGAGCAGTGTTTTCTAGTGGTGACTTGTTGGAACCATTTTCAGTAGTTTAACGACTGTACCAAGGAGCGATTGGAGGACCTGCTAGACAGCTGCGTTATGTGGGTTGCATGCGAAATGCAATTCATGTCGTACGGATTCTTTTGAGCATGACTGTACATCGCCATTCTGTCATGCAGTGAAACATCTTGTAGTAACATCAGTAGAACACTATGTAGGAAATCACCATACATTACACCATTTAGATTGCCATCGATAAAATGGGGGCCAATTATCCTTCCTCCCATAATGCCGCACCATACATTAACCCGCCAAGGTCGCTGATGTTCCACTTGTCGCAGCCATCGTGGATTTTCCGTTGCCCAATAGTGCATATTATGCCGGTTTACGTTACCTCTGTTGGTGAATTATGTTTCGTCGCTACATAGAACTAGTGCAAAAAATCTGTTATCACCCGTCATTTCTCTTGTGCCCAGTGGCAGAACTGTACACGATGTTCAAAGTCATCGCCATGCAATTCCTGGTGCATAGAAATATGGTACCGGTGCCATCGATGTTGATGAAGAATTCTCAACACCGACGTTTTTGAGATTCCCGATTCTCGGGCAGTTTGTCTGCTACTGGTGCATAATTTCTTGCAGGTCGTGGTTGATGTTTCAAATGTGGCTGAACACTTCCTTAAATAATGTAACTATCCGGCGAACGGATACCGAGCAGCATACATAACACACGCCCGTTGGGCATTTTGATCACAATAGCCACACATCAACACGATATCGACCTTTTCCGCAATTGGTAAACGGTCCATTTTAACATGGGTAATGTATCACGAAGCAAATACCGTTCGCACTGGCGGAATGTTACGTGATACCACGTACTTATACATTTGTGACTATTACAGCGCCATCTACCACAAAGCGAAGAAAGTGGTCCAACTAAAACATCCATTTTTCTTTACGTACTTCACGAATATGTAATAAAAAATAAAAATCCGTTTGACCTATCGCAGCGCCCTCTAGTGGTCCAATCATAGTGCCATCTGGTTTCCCCCCTCAAGCTAGACGATTTCGTTCTTTGTAGTTTTTTTATTTGATGCTTATTTCGTGAGATATTTGGCCCGGTCACTATCAATGGACCACCCTGTATATATATATATATATATATATATATATATATATATATATATATATATATATATATATATAGTGGTCCATTGATATATATATATATATATATATATATATATATATATATATATATATATATATATATATATACTCCTGGAAATTGAAATAAGAACACCGTGAATTCATTGTCCCAGGAAGGGGAAACTTTATTGACACATTCCTGGGGTCAGATACATCACATGATCACACTGACAGAACCACAGGCACATAGACACAGGCAACAGAGCATGCACAATGTCGGCACTAGTACAGTGTATATCCACCTTTCGCAGCAATGCAGGCTGCTATTCTCCCATGGAGACGATCGTAGAGATGCTGGATGTAGTCCTGTGGAACGGCTTGCCATGCCATTTCCACCTGGCGCCTCAGTTGGACCAGCGTTCGTGCTGGACGTGCAGACCGCGTGAGACGACGCTTCATCCAGTCCCAAACATGCTCAATGGGGGACAGATCCGGAGATCTTGCTGGCCAGGGTAGTTGACTTACACCTTCTAGAGCACGTTGGGTGGCACGGGATACATGCGGACGTGCAGTGTCCTGTTGGAACAGCAAGTTCCCTTGCCGGTCTAGGAATGGTAGAACGATGGGTTCGATGACGGTTTGGATGTACCGTGCACTATTCAGTGTCCCCTCGACGATCACCAGTGGTGTACGGCCAGTGTAGGAGATCGCTCCCCACACCATGATGCCGGGTGTTGGCCCTGTGTGCCTCGGTCGTATGCAGTCCTGATTGTGGCGCTCACCTGCACGGCGCCAAACACGCATACGACCATCATTGGCACCAAGGCAGAAGCGACTCTCATCGCTGAAGACGACACGTCTCCATTCGTCCCTCCATTCACGCCTGTCGCGACACCACTGGAGGCGGGCTGCACGATGTTGGGGCGTGAGCGGAAGACGGCCTAACGGTGTGCGGGACCGTAGCACAGCTTCATGGAGACGGTTGCGAATGGTCCTCGCCGATACCCCAGGAGCAACAGTGTCCCTAATTTGCTGGGAAGTGGCGGTGCGGTCCCCTACGGCACTGCGTAGGATCCTACGGTCTTGGCGTGCATCCGTGCGTCGCTGCGGTCTGGTCCCAGGTCGACGGGCACGTGCACCTTCCGCCGACCACTGGCGACAACATCGATGTACTGTGGAGATCTCACGCCCCACGTGTTGAGCAATTCGGCGGTACGTCCACCCGGCCTCCCGCATGCCCACTATAGGCCCTCGCTCAAAGTCCGTCAACTGCACATACGGTTCACGTCCACGCCGTCGCGGCATGCTACCAGTGTTAAAGACTGCGATAGAGCTCCGTATGCCACGGCAAACTGGCTGACACTGACGGCGGCGGTGCACAAATGCTGCGCAGCTAGCGCCATTCTACGGCCAACACGGCGGTTCCTGGTGTGTCCGCTGTGCCGTGCGTGTGATCATTGCTTGTACAGCCCTCTCGCAGTGTCCGGAGCAAGTATGGTGGGTCTGTCACACCGGTGTCAATGTATTCTTTTTTCCATTTCCAGGAGTGTATAACAATATGACGATATATCTTAAACTTAGTTAAAGGATAAGGTATTTGTTGTTTGACAACATTTTTCAAGATTTCTGAACAATATATGATTTCCATTCACAAACAACTGTACATAGATTGATTGAGCAGCAACCGAACAGATGTACCACCTGCTATTTTTATTCATTTTTTATTTATTTTTTGTATGAAAGGAGCATGTAAATATTATGCCCAGAAAATGTAGCAGAGGCAACAAATTGATGGCACCCATTACATGGAATGCAATTCCCAAACTGTGTACAGTGAAACACACGAGTTGATCAAGTTGTCAACAGGAGGATGCCACAGACAATTTGATTCAGAAGCATTAATTCTCCACACGATAGTATTTCATTAAATGTAGCTATATGGTAGATAGTGAATTGTAAGTAGGCCCATAATATAGAAGCAGCTGTCAAATGCGGCCTGATTTGTAACATAGTTGGTCTTTTCAGTCTATCCAACAACCTGTGACAACACAGACATTATTGAGATTGATTTGACTAAAAATTCTGAGTGGTGGTACCAGATAGTGTGCTGTTATATTTAAATCTTAGAATAATTAATTAGTTAGAGCAGCAGTGAGTGTTCTATGGAAAATCCCCTTTCTGAATTATTGAACACTATACAAGCATCCACTTTTGCAGTTCTTGGGCATATATAAATCCTGTTTCTATGATGACGTGATTATTAATTATATTGAGGGTACATATGAAGAATAAGATGCAAACATTTACAATAAGCAAGCATTGTCTTTTATAATCCTGGGGTAGATGTGTACCTATGGCATATTGAAATCTGAAGGCAGTTGTTACTGTATCTCGTACTAAATGTTTGAGGAACAGCAACTATTTCATACATAATTTTGGTTTGTCCAATCATCCCTTGCAGCTATATGTAATCTGAAAGGGAAGGGGAAGTAACTGGAGGCATGCACCTTCAATGTGTACACAGTTATCCGAGCTTAGAACTGAGAGTTTTGTTTTCAGAATGAAAATACCTGGTCTGAAATGTGAAAGAATTACCAGATTTGCAGATGGTGCTGCTTCAAAAGTAGATTGACAAGAACCAGAGAAGGGAGGAAAAACTGTATTGGTTAAAAAAAGGGCATAAAGCTCAAAATTAGGATCAGAAAATGAAAACTAAAACAAATGATTTCAAAATAAAATATATTAATTTATATTCACCTGTTTATTTTGTTTTCATTTTATTACGTTAGAAAACTGAAACAGTTAACAAAACTGTCCCTTGTATATATTGTCCTGTCATACACATCCTTTGAATAATCCTGCTGGCTGTGCTCTTGCCAATACCAATGAAGTCTCCAATGGACAAATGGAAATCACCAGAGGCAAAATATTTTGAGGCTACATAGTAGCTGGTTTATTGGTGGAAAAAGAGTCATTTCTCAAAGAAAAAAGTATGACATGAGACAATTCAAGAGAAATATAGAAACTTAACTTGCCAGCCACTCCCTTTAGTGCTATTTTTATGTAGGTTCAATAACTAAAGATTCCTATTTGTTGAATAACAAGTACGTGTGTTCTGATACCAGAAAGGTAACAGTTACTTTATGATGAATGTAGATGTGGTTATGTAAATAATACTAATAACTGAAAAAAAACAGCTGACTGCTATAGCTTTCTTTAAAAAAAATGATTTTCCTGTTAATCTCAATGTGTTAAACTTAACTTGTCTAGGGACAAGTAATTTATATGCTTATGTGAATAACGTTAGGTGATGGATATTTTTTTGCTCTGAAGCAGTCATCAAATTATGGAACATTGTTGTAGCAATGGGAGAAGAGAGCACACCACAATCTCTTGGTTATGAACTGCAGATTGAAACTGAAGAAACTGCAAAAAGGTGGGAATTTAAGGAGATGGGACCTAGATAAACTGAAAGAACGAGAGGTTGTAGAGAGTTTCGGGGAGAGCATAAGGGAACAATTGACAGGAATTGGGGAAAGAAATACAGTAGAAGAAGAATGGGTAGCTCTGAGGGATGAAGTAGTGAAAGCAGCAGACGATCAAGTAGGTAAAAAGACGAGGACTAATAGAAATCCTTGGGTAACAGAAGAAATATTGAATTTAATTGATGAAAGGAGAAAATATAAAAATTCAGTAAATGAAGCAGGCAAAAAGGAATACAAACGTCTCAAAAATGAGATCGACAGGAAGTGCAAAATGGCTAAGCAGGGATGGCTAGAGGAAAAATGTAAGGATGTAGAGGCTTGTCTCACTAGGGGTAAGATAGATACTGCCTACAGGAAAATTAAAGAGACCTTTGGAGAGAAGAGAACCACTTGTATGAATATCAAGAGCTCAGATGGCAACCCAGTTATAAGCAAAGAAGGGAAGGCAGAAAGGTAGAAGGAGTATATAGAGGGTTTATACAAGGGCGATGTACTTGAGGACAATATTATGGAAATGGAAGAGGATGTAGATGAAGATGAAATGGGAGATACGATACTGCGTGAAGAGTTTGACAGAGCACTGAAAGACCTGAGTCGAAACAAGGCCCCGGGAGTAGACAACATTCCATTAGAACTACTGACGGCCTTGGGAGAGCCAGTCCTGACAAAACTCTACCATCTGGTGAGCAAGATGTATGAAACAGGCGAAATACCCTCAGACTTCAAGAAGAATATAACAATTCCAATCCCAAAGAAAGCAGGTGTTGTGAAAATTACCGAACAATCAGTTTAATAAGCCACAGCTGCAAAATACTAACACGAATTCTTTACAGACGGATGGAAAAACTAGTAGAAGCCGACCTCGGGGAAGATCAGTTTGGATTCCGTAGAAACGCTGGAACACGTGAGGCAATACTGACCTTACGACTTATCTTAGAAGAAAGATTAATGAAAGGCAAACCTACGTTTCTAGCATTTGTAGACTTAGAGAAAGCTTTTGACAATGTTGACTGGAATACTCTCTTTCACATTCTGAAGGTGGCAGGGGTAAAATACAGGCAGCGAAAGGCTATTTACAATTTGTACAGAAACCAGATGGCAGTTATAAGAGTCGAGGGACATGAAAGGGAAGCAGTGGTTGGGAAGGGAGTAAGACAGGGTTGTAGCCTCTCCCCGATGTTATTCAATCTGTATATTGAGCAAGCAGTAAAGGAAACAAAAGAAAAATTCGGAGTAGGTATTAAAATTCATGGAGAAGAAGTAAAAACTTTGAGGTTCGCCGATGACATTGTAAGTCTGTCAGAGACAGCAAAGGACTTGGAAGAGCAGTTGAACGGAATGGACAGTGTCTTGAAAGGAGGATATAAGATGAACATCAACAAAAGGAAAACGAGGATCATGGAATGTAGTCGAATTAAGTCGGGTGATGCTGAGGGAATTAGATTAGGAAATGAGACACTTAAAGTAGTAAAGGAGTTTTGCTATTTGGGGAGCAAAATAACTGATGATGGTCAAAGTAGAGAGGATATAAAATGTAGATTGGCAATGGCAAGGAAATCGTTTCTGAAGAAGAGAAATTTGTTAACATCGAGTATAGATTTAAGTGTCAGGAAGTCGTTTCTGAAAGTATTTGTATGGAGTGTAGCCATGTATGGAAGTGAAACATGGACGATAACTAGTATGGTGGGTAGATCACGTATCTAAAGAGGAGGTATTGAATAGGATTGGGGAGAAGAGAAGTTTGTGGCACAACTTGACTAGAAGAAGGGATCGGTTGGTAGGACACGTTTTGAGGCATCAAGGGATCACAAATTTAGCATTGGAGGGCAGCGTGGAGGGTAAAAATCGTAGAGGGAGACCAAGAGATGAATACACTAAGCAGATTCAGAAGGATGTAGGTTGCAGTAGGTACTGGGAGATGAAGAAGCTTGCACAGGATAGAGTAGCATGGAGAGCTGCATCAAACCAGTCTCAGGACTGAAGACCACAACAACAACAACAGTATTTTCTGCTACAGATGGGGCCGAGTGAACTCAGGACAGTGTCCTATCAAACTTTTTTTACTTGAAACAATGATAATAAGCTATCAGTTTCAGAAAAATGTTACTTCATACAAGTACAATAGAAGATATTTCAATTTAAGTTACCTTCAACTAGTTACAATTTGACAAAGGAGGGCACTGAAAATAGCTTGATATTCTAGGAAAGTTAAAAACATAACGTTCCAGTCACACAGCTTCAGTAATTGGATTCCTGCTGTGCTCTTATTCCATACATATATAGCTATTGTTTTATGATAAATATGGGTGGGATTATGAGGATAGTACTAATAATTTATAAACCCGAAACCTATGGTCTATAGCTGGGGAACCAGCACCTCTTTTTGTTTAAAAAAAGAAAAAAACTAACTTTTTTCTTATTTTTACTGTGTTAAGCTAACTTGAGTAAGCATAAACAGATAACGAAATGTTCACTCCGCAGCAGTGTGTGCGCTGATATGAAACTTACTGTCAGATTAAAATTGTGTGCTGGACCGAAACTTGAACTCAGGACCCTTGTCTTTCGCAGGAAAGTGCTCTGCCGATTGTCAGTAGAGCGCTTCCTTGCGAAAGGCAAAGGCCAAGAGGTCGAGTATCGGACTGTCACACAATTTTAAGCTGCCATGAAATTTCCTATATGCATAAATAGTTCACAGGCTTCAGTCAATAATAACAGGTGGGAGACAATGTTGTTGCTCTGAAGCATTAATGGGCCTGTTATCCTTATATTTTCATTAAAAAGTTCTTATGACACTGCTATGGCATTTACGAAAATGGACAGTCCCGATAGACAGCTGAGTGGAACAATATTTTCTGCTATTGACTCAATGAGGCTGAGTGAAATTGGGGCACTATTGTTTTATCAAAACGTTTTGCCACACGAAAAATCGACGTTTTGTCTGAAACAGAAAAAGCTGTTAATACAAATGGTACACGTAAATTGTGTGGTTTTTATATCTGGTTACGTCTGTTATGGCACTGTCTGCTAAATAAAACAAAACAGTCCTTTCCACTGCTGCAGCAAGTGTACACATGCTAGATAAACAAGACTATTTTGCACGAATCTTCTTTTAATTTTCCTGATTTACATAAATAATACTGTGAAATTCATGAGGTACTGTTATATAATGGATATTACTACAAATACACAGTATTTTTTAAGAAAACGGAGAAATTGTAATACCAGTCTATCATAGGCTCCAGTTTCTCACATACAAAATTGAAAAGAAGTATGGCTTCCTTCAATAAGCGAAATCTGGATATAAATTTGGAAGCGGCATCATCCCTTTCTTCACCTTCCTTATTCTCTTGAATAGTTCAGCCAAAATCTCATCATCACTGTCTGCTTCTATCACTATCCCTACCACCTTGAAAACTTATTCCCCAGTTAAGCTCGTTAACTGGCCGGAAATCACTAGTTAAGTTATCCCAAGCTAATTCTCCAGTTAGGCGATATTCTGGGTTCGTACAACCCGTTTCCCAAGCTATTCCGATAACAGAACTTAACCGGCTGCTAACTGACGATTGTACAGCTGGTCCAAGGGCCAGTTGTACAATCTCAGGTTAAATCCAGCGATAGCTAACTAAAGAATAGGCTAACCACATGTTAACTTTCAGCACGTGGTGTACGACACCATTTTATTCCCCAGTTAGTTATTCCTGCAATAGCCCAGTTAAGTTGGTAACAACTTCGGAGCACACTGGTATGTTTGAGTACGCCATTTCATATTTACTTTCGTCATCGTCTGCAGAAATAGTATGTCTAACGTGAGTAATAAGCATTCCAGATCGCAAAATTGTTTGTTTGAGGATATTTTAAGGCTGGTAGATACTGTAGACGAGTTCAAGAGTGTAGCAGAATACACGAAAAGTGCTGCGGTCTCCGTCAATGAAAACAGTGTAAAACATTTAATTAAGTTTGTAGGGTACTTGCATTTATAACATTACAGCCATCTGTCGTAAAATTAGTTAAAGTATTAGGTATCTGTTGTATGACCAGTAAGATATCTTTCTAGATTTCCAAATAAATTATGGGAAAAAATATGCACCAGTTTTCGTTCATAAAAAAACTTCACACAGATCGACAGAGAAGCTACAACAGACATATGGTTTTTTTCCTGTCCCAAGAAAGAAACACGTAAATACTATGCCTAGAAAAGAAAGCAGAGGCTACAGATCAGTGTCACCACAAATGTAAGTTCCGAATTGTGTACAATGAAATTTATGACTTGATAAAGTTGTCAAGGGAAGGAACAGCAGGAACATGATATAAAAGCAACTGTGAAATGTAGTCTGCTTTGTGAAATAGTTGGTCTTTTCAGAGTCTCCAAGTGTGACAACACATGCATACGTCATTCAGATTGATTTGGCTGACAATCCTGAGAGGCGTTATTGGCTAGCTTGCTGTTGTATTTATGTCTCAGAATAACTAATTCATTACAACAGCAAGGGGTTTCTACAGAAAGTAACTTTGCTGAATTACTGAACATTGTGCATCCACTTCTACATTATTGGGCATATATAAATCTTGTTTCTGTGATGTGATTATTAATAATTACATTGAGCATGAAGAATAAGACGCAAACATTGACAATAAACAACCATAGTCTTTTTTATAATCCTGGGGTAGTATGGCATATATAAAACTGTAGACAGTTGTTACTGTGTCTCGTCCTAAATGTTCAAGGAACAGTAAGTATTTCATACATAATTTTGGCTTGTGCAATCATTCTTTGTAGCTTTATGTAATCTTGGAGGGAAGGTGAGGTAACTGGAGACATACACCTTCACTGTATTTTTCCTTCTTTTCTACAGTTATCTCAGCTTAGAACTGAGAGTTTTGTTTTCAGTGAAAGAATTATCACAGTTGCAGATGGTGCTGCTTCAAAAGTGGCTTGACTAGAACCAGAAAAGGGGGAAGAACTGTATTAGTTAAAAAAAGAGCATATAGCTCAAAATTAGGATAAGAAAATAAAAATTAAAAGAAATTATTTCAGAATAAAAGTATATTATTCCATATACATGTGTTTATTTTATTTTCTCTTAATTACACCAGAGAAATGAAATAATTAATAAAACTGTTCAGTGTCATACACATTCTTTTAAAAATCCTCCTGGTTGTCCCCTTGCCAATACCAATGAAGTCTCCAATAAAAAACAAAAAAAAAAAAGTATCACTGCGTCACCAGCAGCAAAATATGTGTCTAGTGGCTGCTTCATTGATGAAACAGAGTCACTGCTGAAAGACAGAAAAAGAATGACATGTGACAATTTTTTGAGAATTCAAGAGAAATTTAAAAACATAACTTGCCAGCCACTCCCTCCAGTGCCACTATTATGTAGATTCAAGAACTAAAGGTTCCCTGTTAGCTGAATGACAAGTGTCTAGGTCCTTATGACACACAGATAACAATTACTTTATGATGAAAATGGATGTGGATGTGTGTATAATACTAATAAAACCAGAAACACAACAGTCATATCCTGTAGCTTTCTTAAAAAGACTGACTTTCCTATTAATTTTACTTTGTTGAGTAAGCACAAATAATTTATTTCTTTATAGGAATAATTCTAGGTGGTTATAATTTTTTTGCTGTGAAGCATTCACTAAAAGAAGGAAAGTGTTGTCCCAGTGGGAGATAAGAGTGAACAATATTTTATGCTACACATGTGGCTGGATGAACTCTGGATATTAGTATACTATCAAACTTTTTGTTACATTAAACAATCATCTAAGCCATCAATTTCAGAAAAATGGTACTTCACAGAAGTGCAATATCATATATATTTCAGTTTAAGTTACCTTCAGCGAGCTACAATCTAAATTAGAGGGGCATACTGTAAATAACTTGATACTCAATGAAAGATAAAACATAGCATTCTAGGCACTCCTTTCACATGCTACAACTATGTAGATTCATTAACAAGATTCCTATTCTGCTCCTATGACATACATATGTAGCTATTATTTAATGATAAATATGGATGGGCTTATGTGGATAATACTGGTAATGGAGAAACACAGCAGCTACGCTCTGTAGCTGAGGAGGCATCATCATTTTTAAAATGCTAATTTTTCCATTAACCTCATAATGTTAAACTTATCTTGAGTAAGCTCAGATAGTTCACAGGGTTCAGTGAATAATGATAAGTGGGACACAATGTTGTTGCTTTGAATGATTAATGGGCCTGTAATCCTAATATTTTCATTAAAAGGCGAAAGTTGTTTGGACACTTCTGTGATGTTTACAAAAAGGATCATTCCTAATAGAAAACAGAGTGGGATAACATTTTGTGGTATTAAAATAACGTGGCTGAATGGAACTGTAGCACTATCATTTTATCAAAATGCTTTGCTACATGAAAAATCAATGTTTTTGTCTAAAACGAAACAGCTAATAATACAAATATTACTCATAACTGGTGTGATTCTTCGATTTGGTTAAATATACTAGTGGCACTGTCAGTTAAATAAAATGAAACAGTCCTCTGCATTACTGCAGAAATTGCAACATACATCAAGTGAATAACACTATTTTGGCATGAATCGTCATTTTAATGTGTCTGATTTCAAAAAAATAACATGACAGAATTCACGAGGTACTGGAATCTAAAGGATATGACTACAAATAAACAACATTATTTAAGAAATCAGAGAAATGTTAACACCTGTCTGTCATATGCTCCAGTTTCTCACATACAAGATTGACAATACGAAGTCATGGCTTCCTTTGATAATCAAAATCTGGATATAAATTCGTATCTGGCGGCGTCTGTCTTTTTTCCTTCCTCATTCTCATGAACAGTTCAGCAAGAATCATATCACTGCTGTCTGTACCTGTCACTGCCCCTGCCATCTTGAAAACTTATTCCCCAGTAAGTTCGCTAACCGGTCAGAAATCACCGGTTAAGTTATCCCAAGTTTATTCTTTGCATGTCATGTTAATGCAACGTCAGGGTTGAGTTACAGGTACACACCTTTTAAATGAATACACTGCCATTTGCCTTTATTGTTGTTTCCTTAATTACAACCCAGGTTTCAGCCTTTTCAAGTGACTGAGTTTACATCACTTGAAAATGCCATAAAAGGCCGAAACCTGGGTCGTAATTATATAAACAACAATACAGGAAATTGGAGGTGTTCTCATTTAAAAATTGTTGTGTGACTGTTGCTCAGCAGCATCAAAAACTGTTTACAGTTACATAGTTATCACTAAGTACACTATTAGTTTCCTTTCAGGTTTAATTAGATTTATTTTCATTATTTCGGATTCAGCGTTTCACTTAAAATTTTGTTTGGTGACACTGTTCACATGCACAACACAGGAGCAAACAACAGTGACGATTGCTTAGTAGTTGGATACGATATCTATCACACACTTTATGTGAGGAGAAAGTTTTTGAAAACGGAATATTCGGTATTTTCATTTATAGACAAACTTTTATAGAAAGCTTACACAATAATGATTTTTATGAACATTAAACAACCTCAGTGTCACAACACAAAAATAAAATGAAACAACCCTATGACATTATCATCAAATGCCTACAGTGAGAATGATGATTAGGAAAATGCGGCACTGGTACTCTGGAGAAACGTAAATGTATGCTGACCTGCTATTACATCTCAGTTAAAATAATGTTACACCACGATCTGTAAAATAAAAAATTAATAGTGTTACATCATGTTTAAAAAGAGTGAACTAGTTTATGTTTTAAACATTATAGTAAACTCTGGGGATAATGGTTGCCTCTCATCAATTGTTGCCACTATATTAAAAATAGGAACATAGCGATCTTCATTCAATTACCAATTACCATGATTACAGGTAATATTTTTCTCGCCATCTATACCTGATATATGTTACACATGTGTCCCAATACAAGAGCACTAATATTTTATATCTTAATAGTTTTTGCTTGTAACTCCTTTTAATTGTTAACGACCTCTTTTTTTAATGTAATTGTGACAGAAGTAATATTAATAATAACTATTTTCTTCTGTGACTAATAGTAGTAACATATCGAACTTGATGATAGTACCTTGATTACTGGTAAGCCAAAGATTGTAAGCCAATACTGGTGATCTTTGATGTGTAGTCGTAATATATAGATCTTCAGGTCTTTTCCATGGTTACTGGCATGGAGGTGAAAATAAGAGGAGTTGTCATGACGCCACAGACTTGAAGCCGACCCAAGTGAACATCCACCATGTTAGCTATACCAAAACATTCGCTTCTGGTAGTTTGATTCCGTGTAGTCGTGAAGTGTTTTGATAAAAAATGCCGGCTTGTGTCTATTACTGATGTACTAATCGTTCTGATTGTAATCTAAAGTTTAAACAAATCACATTTCATTCGTAAGTGGACTTATTTAAGCGCTATTTTCTTATATATACTTGAAATTCTGATGCACTGTAAAGTTTTACAGTATGGTTTTATTTCTGTGATTTTACTTTAGATTTCCTATCAATCCAACGCGAAGAGCTCTCTGGAGGTGAGCAATACACTTGGTTTTCAGTGTTTGGTTATTCCCAAGTAACTGAAAAGTCCTGGCAAGAAATATCCTGGAAATGGGGAATAATGTTTTAAAACGAGATAATTTTATATGTAAGTAATGTAACTACATGTAGTTAATTAAATCGTCAATAAAATGTGTGGAACACCTGTTACAGTGGTTAAAGCAAAGTTCCATATCTATGTCCAGGTTTTTTAGATCATTACATTAATCACTGTGTTGTCGTGTTACCCTGTAAGTTGCTGTTATTTGCCACACTGACTGTCACTTGGTAGGTACAATTTAAAAACAAAGCAGATATGTAAACTACAATGGGCCTGACAATCTTAAATTCCGTTCTTTTCCTTCGTAATTTAACGAATCTTTCACTTTGTTGACATGGCAGCTGGCTTGTTTATATCATCCCTGCATACATCTATGGGACACCAAAGGAAATAAGGCAAGTTTCTTGCAAACTTGAACATTTCAAAATTTGCATTTGACTTGAAAATGCAACGAATACAAATCAGTGCCTCCAAACTATCAATAATTGCTTTTGGAGTTCTGGCTTTATCAATTATCGACACAAATACAATGAAAGTGAATAGAAATGAATTACGAAATCACGCTTTTCATAGCACATACTTCTTTTCTCGGTTATTCGAAGTGTATAAACAAAAAGGAATTGCAGTACTGAGGCCAGAAGCGTCATACTTTCGTGTCGTATTACTGTATC
The DNA here is from genome assembly GCF_023898315.1 of Schistocerca nitens. Taxonomy (NCBI): domain Eukaryota; kingdom Metazoa; phylum Arthropoda; class Insecta; order Orthoptera; family Acrididae; genus Schistocerca; species Schistocerca nitens. The sequence continues at coordinate 294,569,724 of NC_064615.1, read as the reverse complement.
GAATATGCATTTAAGACCAGAAAAACGTTTGAAGTTTTGTTCCTTATGCTGTGTTGTTCACTAAAACAGTTTATCATTTACTATATGAAATAAATATTGCGTGCACACGACAGAAATAACGAACAAGAAGGAATTGTAAACACTTGTCTGCTAATGTTTTGGGGAATCCAAGATGGCGGCAGGCGCCGCCCACTGGCTTCAAAACAACGTACAGCGTAAGTCTGTAGCGTCTCCTCTTATTCTACCTCCATGGTTACTGGTGGCGTCCCTGCTAAACATCTTTGACTTATGCTTGCTACACACATGTTTCTGTACAGGGCACTGTGCATATTATTATTCATTAACAGCTTGTTTCTTTCTTTTTACTCAATTTTAAGTTTTAACTCTTATTTATATTTTCGATATACTTATGGTCTGGACGCAAACACTGTACACAAATAATTACATTTAGGTTTTATTTACTCCCCTTGTCTGACAATGATGTAATGCTGGAGGTGATGGATGGAGCTTTTGCTGGTTAAGTGATGTAAATTGCATGTCATGGAGCAGTGGTTATGTGCCTTCTAGAGTGGCACCTGTTTCTCGCCAGCTCCAGTAGACACTCTGTGGGGCGGCGGGTGGAATTTATGTTGTTATTTAAATGTTGAATGTAATGTAGAAAAGATGCATTTCCCGGCCGATGCACCATATGTGGGGCAGCGGGTGGAATAAATGTTGTTATATAATGTTTGGTTTGTAATGTAGAAAAGATGCATTTCCCAGCCGATGCACCATATGTGGGGCAGCGGGTGGAATGATTGTGTTATATTTAAAATGTAGAATGTGATGTAGAAAGGATGAATTTCCCGGCCGATTAACCATATGTGGGGTGGCCGGTGGAATTAATTGTTATATAAATGTTCCTATTATTTATGCTGTCTTTTGCCGTACTCAACACTGGCTCTCTAACTACAATATTGGCAACCAGAAAGTGATTAGCAAAACGTGAAGCCTGTAATTAGAATTCCTAGTGCCCACTTCATCTGAGAAATACACTTCTAGCTACAGCTTATAGCTCTGAGGAATTAGGAGATTGTCTGGGATTCATAATCAAAAACGATTCTCTAAAAATGTTCACTATATTCTGAAAGTCACAGACCAAAAAGAATCCACACAATCCAACTAACAGAGCAGTTCAGAGTCTAATGCGCTGATACAACTATAACTGTTCAAATTAAATGTTTAAGTGAATGCTCGCCATAATTAGATGATAATGTTCATCAAACGCCACGCTAAATAATGGTAGAATGTTTGTCCCGCGGCGGCACGTGAAAATACGACACACGCAAACTGAAGATAGATCATTAATGTAATCCCAGAATTAACACTTCACTCGAAAACGATTTCATGGTTACGCGTATCCCGAGTAACTTATTACGGCATCTGAGGCTGTTAGCAATGATACCGATGCGATGCGACTCCCGGCACAGATGGTGTGCTATTCAGTGTCTGGAGAGAACTGGGGCCTTCCTCCTCGCATAGCGTTCTTATTCATAAAGCCGTGGTGCGGACGGCTAAGGGAACGCCTGATCAAAATTGCTCTCCAGACTAGCTGCTGGGCTAGTAATGCACCACTTCAAGTTATTGAATAAATCATTGCTTCCTTTGCTGATGGCTGATGAAGCTCTCAATTTAAATGTGCAATCAGCACACAGGTAAGTAATCATAATAAAAGTCTGACGTGGCTAAGTCAAATATTTTGGGCGAGAGAATTAATTTAATTACACTACACGCAGCAGACGAGCTCTGAACTTGCTCTTTGGAGATACGCTATCGCTATAGTTTTATAGTTATTCAATTGAAACTTCTCACATCTTTATGATTATAGCGGATCTCCCTTCTACTTAAATTTAAACATCCTAACCTTATTTATTCGCCTACTTAATCTATCTTGCTTCCTTAATTTCTAAGACAAAAATCAGAAAATCATGAATTTCAACAAAAATTTTAATTTGTGAGATCCAGAATACTGTTTCTACAAATTATTATGAAAAAGGAATCTAAATATAAATTTTTAAGTCTCTAGCTCATTTCTGTTGCGCCAATGATTTTTACAGAAAAACGTCCAAATTTCGAAAATGGTTAAAGTTATTGAACTGATATTCAACACATATTGATTTAGTATTACTCCTGACATGCTAGAAACGTTTCAGGTTATTTACTTGATTTTTAAAGTATTGCGCAACATTTATGACGTCAGAGCTAGTTACAGCGGACTAGGCTGGCACACAATGGAAAGACTGATGAGAATTTTATAAGGCGTGAGTAGGCTGCTTCCCTACAACTCATTGGTATAGCTTTCTTTCTTTTAGAATTTGTTGATGTACTATGTTTCTTTTTATGCTTGTAATTTACATTCCTCTAAGTACATTCATGTTACTCTCTTCAAACAGGAAGTGGTCTCATGAGCCCGCATCTCGTGGTCGTGCGGTAGCGTTCTCGCTTCCCATGCCCGGGTTCCCGTGTTCGATTCCCGGCGGGGTCAGGGATTTTCTCTGCCTCGTGATGGCTGGGTGTTGTGTGATGTCCTTAGGTTAGTTAGGTTTAAGTAGTTCTAAGTTCTAGGGGACTGATGACCTAAGATGTTAAGGCCCATAGTGCTCAGAGCCATTTGGTCTCATGATGACGAGAACAGTGGTTGAAACCGGTCACCAGTAAATAAGTAAACATCCTCCAAAACTGTTAACTCTCAGTAAGTTAATTTCCTTTTAAGCACTAAAGTATTTCTTGCTTCCTGTACGAGAGTTTATTTCTCATATGACAGCCAAGCAAGACCTCGACAAGAGGAACTTAGATGGTAGGATGGCAGACTCAACACTCAGCCTGGCAATTGGTGACCCCAGCGTGATCTAGCCAGCAGTACACTACAGGAAGGATTGAAACTACTAGTAAATCAAGATTTCTACCATGACTGATATACCAGATGCTGCTTCCCTACATCACCCTCTACTTAATTTTTTTTAAATGTTAATGAACGAAGAAAAAATTTAATTACAAAAAGGGAAGCAAGAGTACAGCTTAACTCCATATGAAAAATTAAAATTGAAATGTAAACATATAGAAATATTAAAAAGAAAACTGATTACCTACTTCAATTATTTAAATTGCTGGCATGTTCACTGCCTCTTAGGCAACATTATCACTCGAAATCCAAGCAAAATCAATGAAACACTTTGGCATACATATTGCCTTAGACAAACAAACACATAAAAATATGTAAAACTATGAAAATCTTAAATCCATTAAATACATTTTTCAATACATAAATTCAAAGAAAATAACACAGTTATTCATGATACATAAACAGATGATTATATCTTAGCAGAAGGAAAAAATGGCGGAAAGTTTGAATCCCAACAGGATAATGCATGCAAAACTGTACTTGTCTTTATTATTATTCATTATTATTATCATTTATTAACATTCATCATCATTTATTATCATTCATCATCATTCATTTCCATTTATTATAATTTATTATTATTCATTATTATTTACTATTATTGACCTGCCTCCACTAGAAAATTCCCTCCAAATTCATATTCCATCACGATAATGGCTGCAAAACCGTTCTTGCCTTTATTATTATTGATTATTATTCATTATTATTAATCATTATTTATTATTATTATTATTATTAATTATTATTCGCCTACCTCCACTAGAAAATTGCTCCAAATTCAAATTCCAACACGATAATGTCTCGAAAACTGTATTTCTACTTATTATTATGATTTATTATTTATTCAAGGTGTCCGCTTTTCTCGGCGAGAAAGCCATTTGCCTTACATCCACAACAAAAATCTATCGCAAGTTCAAATCCCAACACTATAATCGATCACACGTACGAACCTTCGCCGTCACTCATCTTTTTACACTGGTAACCTATCAGAATCGCGTCAAATAATAAAGTACACTTATAGTAAACTACGTCACGTCCTTCGATTTTGCAGGGAGTAAAGGGACTGAAGTCTTTATTCCAAGCAGTACGGTCATCACTTGTTCTCCGACACAATCAGTACACATCGTCGAGATCCTAGTGCAGTTGTCCCGACGCCCATGCTACAACTGAATTAGTTGAAATCGTCGCCGCACCTGGCCCCGCACAGTTGCCCGGCGAGCGGCTACGTAGCCCCACGCGCCTTGGGTATAAGGGAGGTGTGGGCCCGCCAGCCAGCGAGTGTGCTGTGGCCTACGGCGATGCGCTGGGGGCGAACCAGCACTAGCCGCTGGACCGGCGATCGCTCCCACGTCGTAGACATGTTTTCGCTGGACACACTGGAACTTCCCGAGTTTGACGTCACAGTGGTCCCTTGTCCGCTCACAGCTTGTATTCGTCGACTCCGCACGTTTCCCGCCAAAATTGTTTTCCTCTGAGCTGAATCACACAACGGTCGACCGTTCCCTGCCACACTTTTGGCGCCAAAGTGGTTTTCCTGGGCACGTTCAAACCTGTCGATGCCGTCCGGTCACCGTCCACCACGTGTCCTTGTGTGACCGAGAACGCAGTGCTACACTTTTGGCGCCAAAGTTTGCTCGACAGTGGAATCCGCCATGACTATATAACAGGACGTTTGGTCGGCACAAGAATGCTCGCTAATTCGCTCTCTTTCGTGCGCGTGTTCTAACGAAACACTTGCCGCACCGCCGCCCCACTTACGTCACACACCCTCCACACACGCGACGGATACAGTTTTCTGTAAATATGCTAACTAGCACATCGCTCATCTAACCTATCAATTACCTAAGTACTTAATTCCATATCAATTTTAATCATATTAAATAATTCAATTTACAATTAGATGTACGTATGCAAACGTGTTCAACTACCTAATTTCAACTACTTTTCGAGGACCAGACAGTCACCTCTTCCTAGGAACCAGCGCCGAGTTTGAATTCTGGTTGTAAAGAAAGGTCACATCCGCTTTCTCTACAACCTGAGAAAATTGTTGGAAGTAAAGGGCACTTCTACTAATCTCAGCCACCCGATCGCCACTTCCTCCTACGAACCAGCGCCAAGTTTGAGTTCTGCCAGTAAACAAAGCTCTCTTGCGCTTCTGCCACCAACCTAAGAAAATTGTTGCAAACGAAGCTCATCACCATTAAAGTAGGCCACCAGGACTAAACCTCTTCCTACGCGTTTCGTGTAAAAGGACTCAACCTGCACTAGTCCCCTGGATGAAGGAACGAAATTACTTTATTTGGGAATGGAGTATATGTATCACACCGACATGTACCACACCATACAGACCCGCAAAACACTGCTACGTAACTCATTTATAATATTCTAGACACACGCTTGCTAATTGTAAACAGTTAAAAATAACGCATAGCACAGCCTACAGACATGCGAACTGCTCGTAAATAATGCAAAACATTTACATCCAAATAGCCAAAAAACTCATAATTTTCGGAAATAATTTCAGTGCATAGGTTGATGGAAGGAAGCAGGAGTGTACGTTATTTATTTGGGACGTATCTTTTTGAAACTTTTGCTACTCATACGTTTCGGTATGTAAGGCTGACCTAAGGCAGGTTCTGAACTCCGTAGTGCACTACACTTGGCAACACAACCACACCCATCAAGATATTCATTACAATCCAGAGTTGCAACTCCTCTACAGATAAATTTGTCCAGTTATTTGTCGACTCACTCACAGTCTGGCTCAAAATGGTTCAAATGGCTCTGAGCACTATGGGACTCAACTGCTGTGGTCATAAGTCCCCTAGAACTTAGAACTACTTAAACCTAACTAACCTAAGGACAGCACACAACACCCAGCCATCACGAGGCAGAGAAAATCCCTGACCCCGCCGGGAATCGAACCCGGGAACCCGGGCGTGGGAAGCGAGAACGCTACCGCACGACCACGAGATGCGGGCCACTCACAGTCTGACCAGATTGCCGTTATTACGCAAAACCCGCTCGGGGAAGTAAGGAAGTACTGCACTCTATTTATTTCAAGCTCTTTATTTAGTCGTGAAGTATATTTGTCACAAAACACCCGCACTGATCCGACTGTGGTCATCTGACACAGGCCACAAACACGTGAACAACTCCTAATTTCACCACACAATAGCAAACTGCTCTTAAATAATGCAGTACACAATATCCGCAGACGAGCTCTGTACTCTTAAACTCTCCAAATAAAGCACAGCACAGTGCACAGACATGCTCGCAAAATAGTGCAACAGACGCGCCCAAACACCCCCAGCTACCAAACCGACCAAAAGTCTCTGCTCGTCCTCCCCCAAACATGACCCCAACACAGTCGCATTCGCGCCTAACACCGTAGAAATTGATATCGCCTATGCGCCTTAGATTACGCTCCAAGGCAGGCCGCGCGCGCGTGCGGTCGTCGGGAGAGGGGGTTCCAGAGCCTCCACCCAAGTTCGGCTTCCGCGTTCGCTCGTGGCAGCCGACCAGAAAGGGCACTCTCCTCTGACACACGTGAAAGCTGAATTGTCCTTCTCATGTTTACCGCCGGCGTCTCAGGTTTGGACGTGCCTTCACGTCTATTGTCAGAATAGCGCATAGCTCGTCGACACACGCGAATAACGCCACTGCGAAAAACTTACTGCGGTCACGGAAAACCGATCATTCTGATCTGCGCTGCATGGGCGTGTAATGATTGACAACACTCTATTTATTTTTTCAAACAGCTTATTTAACCATACAGTATATCTATCACACTATCACAAAACACCCACCCAGATTTGCCCTAAGCCATGTCGCACAGCCCACAGACACGCACCCAATTATAGTTTCAGTACACACAATAGCAAACTGCTACTAAATAATTCTTCACACAGATGTGTAGATACGCTCAGTACTCGGAAACTATCCAAATAACGTATAGCAGATCCTGCAGATCCGCTCGCAAAATAACTCAGCAGACGTGCGCAGGTACCCCCCACTCCGCACCCTGCCCACTGGATCGTGAAGTCACGCATCCGCCTGATTTCAGACCTCGCACAGCCCCTGCTCGGCTTCTGCAAGCGTGAGCCGGCGCAGTCGACGCGCTCGTCAGCTGTCAAAGCACACACAGACGTCCGCCCAGGACCGCGATCCGTCACAAACCCGAGCTGCGACCACCGAACGCGGGTGAAAGACAACTTTATATCAACGTAGCATAATTCCAAAGCGCAGCCTCCATACGCTAGACACATCATAGCGGCACATGCCTTTACCTCCTATGATACAATAGCACACTGCGCTTTGCTCCTGTCATGACATTACACGGCCCTTTAACGCCTCGTCGTGTGACCAGCCATCTAAAACGTTCTCAATATTATTCTTACTTTACAACATTTTTTTAAAAATAAGACCTAACTTACTCCTCCCACCGCAGCTAACCTCACACCCGTCCCACCATCAACATACGCAAACGTCCTCAACACTATCTTGACGCTCATCACCCCACAAACCATGTCCATCAATCAATTTACCATTCTCATCCCCTCTTTTCGAATTACTAACGTAGCCTCTAACTAAACACCAATCAGCTCATCTTTCTCACACTTTCAACAGTAAAGTTAATTTTACACACACCCCAAAATACCAAACGCAATTAAAGAGTCAACCTTTTATACAAACCATCAAGCACATATGACACTCACACCAATATTCAAACCCTGGCACATATTTACCACCTCCACATTGAATTAAATATTATTACAATTGCCGCAACATTCTGCCAGCCTTTGGACCTTTTTGCCGCTCTTAACTGTTGTCACTAGCAGTCGAATACCACTATCTGTAGATTGCATAAATTTCCACATAAAATAATCTCGCGCCGCCGTTTAGAGACTCCTATATCCAGACACATAGCATCATTCAACAACTATCACTTGCTCTTATCTAATAACTCATCCATCAGATCTGGGGGCAAGGTCACCCCTTTCTTTCTTTCTTTCTTTCTTTCTTTCAGCAGCAGACAGATATTTTTTACAGTGGTAGCTAAATTGCGCCATCAACTTAACATCACCAATCGCGAAACATATCTTCAAATATGTAAACACTCTTACTCAATTACACAGCGTTCCCGCTGAGGACATGACCTTCAATATTACAGTTCTTAATCCAATAACCACCAAAACAGATACTAAATGCTCAAACTAATCCCATAGCACCTTACAAAGCGAGCGTCCGAGCGCCGCTAGCGGCATGTCAAAGCCACATATCTGTCCATCTAAACAGCCGTCCACTCAGCCCCAGGACCAGCATGCTGAAGTGGGTTCTCTCTATACCTGCTCTCCAGCTATTGTCTAACGACATACAGTGCACAAATGGATTCCTGAATAGCGCAGATCTCTATCTCTCCCTTGCATCTCCAACAGGACATACAAACAGTGTCTCCCCCAGCCAGCGAACCCGATGTCATTCACCCTTTGCTGACAATTTCCACTCACAAATCTTAAACACTCACATATTTAAAACCATATTCATTCCTGCCAAAACTCACTTAATAATAAAAAAGCATTCTCCCTTTCTAAGCATGGATGAGTATGCATTTATCTTCACCCATCTGATCTCTGCGATTTAAGTCAGAGAAAGACATATCTATTACCTTCTGCAACTTGTCTAGAAACAGAACGATCTCAGTTACTACAACAGGACCTTGTTTTGACAATTTGCCGGAAATGCGCGCAATGTTGTACACCCCAAACTAGATACAAGTACAACAGATCCTCAACACCCTATCATCTTTATCCTCTACCATCAAACAGTGAAAAAAAAATTACTAGCTATAAAAGCTCATCATATTTACAAGTCACAAAGGCACCAATGCGATCCACCTCCAGTGCGGACAAACGGAATTCACAATACTCTCCACGAATAACTCAGAGGGCGACCATCCAAGAATTCCTAACAGTTCGCCAAGTCCAACACCACAAACTGCAGATGCCTATATGAACAAGATCATATTAAATATACACACGCTGCAGAGACCACTTTAAAGTTTGATCACCCATACTCTAAGTGAATGAGAAGCTACCTCTGACCCTTGTTCAAACAGTGTTTTCTAACACGCTTTTGCACACTGCCAAACATTTCGTCTTTCTGCCGCGACTTCGAAGTCCGTGTCTGATTCTAAACAGACATTAACACGGACTGATGCACGGCCTCTCACAGGAAACTATACCTTTCACCTTGTAAATCATATTCTTACAGTCGATAGCATAACATTTAATGATTTTAAATAAAGGACAGCCACAGCACAAGGAAACTAGAAGAGCCTGGTGGCGTTGTGGTGACTTCCCTCGAGAGTGATTGAATATCTCTACATTTGAACTCATATGTCGCAGTGACCGAATAGTTTATAACTCTGCATTCCATTTCTAGTGATTGGTTATTTTTGCACACAAGTACGGGATCACCGTTATCGGTGCTAGCAACCCCGGAAGTTGCGGTCCATCAACCAAAATTTGTCCCCCAACTCAAACAAGCATTGTCAGTCAATCATAATGTCATACAAATGCACCGCGACACAAGCTATCGTTCTGTATTGCAAAATTAGGGTTGAGGACGTTTGCCTATGCTGATGGTGGGACGGGTGTGAGGTTAGGTGCGGTGGGAGAAGTAAATTAGATCTTATTTTTTAAAAAAAATGTTGTAAAGTAAGAATAATATTGAGAACGTTTTAGATGGCTGGTCACACGACGAGGCGTTAAAGGGCCGTGTAATGTCATGACAGGAGCAAAGCGCAGTGTGCTATTGTATCATAGGAGGTAAAGGCATGTGCCGCTATGATGTGTCTAGCGTATGGAGGCTGCGCTTTGGAATTATGCTACGTTGATATAAAGTTGTCTTTCACCCGCGTTCGGTGGTCGCAGCTCGGGTTTGTGACGGATCGCGGTCCTGGGCGGACGTCTGTGTGTGCTTTGACAGCTGACGAGCGCGTCGACTGCGCCGGCTCACGCTTGCAGAAGCCGAGCAGGGGCTGTGCGAGGTCTGAAATCAGGCGGAACGTGACTTCACGATCCAGTGGGCAGGGTGCGGAGTGGGGGGTACCTGCGCACGTCTGCTGAGTTATTTTGCGAGCGGATCTGCAGGCTCCGCTATGCGTTATTTGGATAGTTTCCGAGTACTGAGCGTATCTACACATCTGTGTGAAGAATTATTTAGTAGCAGTTTGCTATTGTGTGTACTGAAACTATAATTGGGTGCGTGTCTGTGGGCTGTGCGACATGGCTTGGGGCAAATCTGGGTGGGTGTTTTGTGATAGTGTGATAGATATACTGTATGGTTAAATAAGTTGTTTGAAAAAATAGAGTGTTGTCAATCATTACACGCCCATGCAGCGCAGATCAGAATGATCGGTTTTCCGTGACCGCAGTAAGTTTTTCGCAGTGGCGTTATTCGCGTGTGTCGACGAGCTATGCGCTATTCTGACAATAGACGTGAAGGCACGTCCAAACCTGAGACGCCGGCGGTAAACATGAGAAGGACAATGCAGCTTTCACGTTCGTCAGAGGAGAGTGCCCTTTCTGGTCGGCTGTCACGAGCGAACGCGGAAGCTGAACTTGGGTGGAGGCTCTGGAACCCCCTCTCCCGACGACCGCACGCGCGCGCGGCCTGCCTTGGAGCGTAATCTAAGGCGCATAGGCGATATCAATTTCTCCGGTGTGAGGCGCGAATGCGACTGTGTTGGGGTCATGTTTGGGGGAGGACGAGCAGAGACTTTTGGTCGGTTTGGCAGCTGGGGGTCTTTGGGCGCGTCTGTTGCACTATTTTGCGAGCATGTCTGTGCTCTGTGCTGTGCTTTATTTGGAGAGTTTAAGAGTACAGAGCTCGTCTGCGGATATTGTGTACTGCATTATTTAAGCGTAGTTTGCTATTGTGTGGTGAAATTACGAGTTGTTTACGTGTTTGTGGCCTGTGTCAGATGACCACAGTCGGATCAGTGCGGGTGTTTTGTGACAAATATACTTCACTACTAAATAAAAGGGCTTGAAATAAATAGAGTGCAGTACTTCCTTACTTCCCCGAGCAGGACAGCGCAGTCTGAGCGGTTTTTGCGCAACATCGGCAATCTGGTCAGACTGTGAGTGAGTCGACAAATAACTGGACAAATTTATCTGTAGAGGAGTTGCAACTCTGGATTGTAATGAATATCTTGATGGGTGTGGTTGTGTTGCCAAGTGTAGTGCACTACGGAGTTCAGAACCTACCTTAGGTCAGCCTTACATATCGAAACGTATGAGAAGCAAGAGTTTCAAAAAGATATGTTCAAAAAATGGTTCAAATGGCTCTGAGCACTATGGGACTTAACATCTATGGTCATCAGTCCCCTAGAACTTAGAACTACTTAAGCCTAACTAACCTAAGGACATCACACAACACCCAGCCATCACGAGGCAGAGAAAATCCCTGACCCCGCCGGGAATCGAACCCGGGAACCCGGGCGTGGGAAGCGAGAACGCTACCGCACGACCACGAGATGCGGGCAAAAAGATATGTCCCAAATAAATAACGTACACTCCTTCCTCCTTCCATCAGCCTATGCACTGAAATTATTTCCGAAAATTAGGAGTTTTTTGGCTATTTGGATGTAAATATTTTGCATTATTTACGAGCAGTTCGCATGTCTGTAGGCTGTGCTATGCGTTATTTTTAACTGTTTACAATTAGCAAGCGTGTGTCTAGAATATTATGAGTTACGTAGCAGTGTTTTGCGGGTCTGTATGGTGTGGTACATGTCGGTGTGATACATATACTCCATTCCCAAATAAAGTAATTTCGTTCCTTCATCCAGGGGACTAGTGCAGGTTGAGTCCTTTTACACGAAACGCGTAGGAAGAGGTTTAGTCCTGGTGGCCTACTTTAATGGTGATGAGCTTCGTTTGCAACAATTTTCTTAGGTTGGTGGCAGAAGCGCAAGAGAGCTTTGTTTACTGGCAGAACTCAAACTTGGCGCTGGTTCGTAGGAGGAAGTGGCGATCGGGTGGCTGAGATTAGTAGAAGTGCCCTTTACTTCCAACAATTTTCTCAGGTTGTAGAGAAAGCGGATGTGACCTTTCTTTACAACCAGAATTCAAACTCGGCGCTGGTTCCTAGGAAGAGGTGACTGTCTGGTCCTCGAAAAGTAGTTGAAATTAGGTAGTTGAACACGTTTGCATACGTACATCTAATTGTAAATTGAATTATTTAATATGATTAAAATTGAAATGGAATTAAGTACTTAGGTAATTGATAGGTTAGATGAGCGATGTGCTAGTTAGCATATTTACAGAAAACTGTATCCGTCGCGTGTGTGGAGGGTGTGTGACGTAAGTGGGGCGGCGGTGCGGCAAGTGTTTCGTTAGAACACGCGCACGAAAGAGAGCGAATTAGCGAGCATTCTTGTGCCGACCAAACGTCCTGTTATATAGTCATGGCGGATTCCACTGTCGAGCAAACTTTGGCGCCAAAAGTGTAGCACTGCGTTCTCGGTCACACAAGGACACGTGGTGGACGGTGAGCGGACGGCATCGACAGGTTTGAACGTGCCCAGGAAAACCACTTTGGCGCCAAAAGTGTGGCAGGGAACGGCAGACCGTTGTGTGATTCAGCTCAGAGGAAAACAATTTTGGCGGGAAACGTTCGGAGGCGACGAATGCAAGCGGTGAGCGGACAAGGGACCACTGTGACGTCAAACTCGGGAAGTTCCAGTGTGTCCAGCGAAAACATGTTTACGACGTGGGAGCGATCGCCGGTCCAGCGGCTAGTGCTGGTTCGCCCCCAGCGCATCGCCGTAGGCCACAGCACACGAGCTGGCTGGCGGGGCCACACCTCCCTTATACCCAAGGCGCGTGGGGCTATGTAGCCGCTCGCAGGGCAACTGTGGCGCCTTGGGGGGGGGGGGGGGGGCAGGTGCGGCGACGATTTCAACTAATTCAGTTGTAGCGTGGGCGTCGGGACAACTGCACTAGGATCTCGACGATGTGTACTGATTGTGTCGGAGAACAAGTGATGACCGTACTGCTTGAAATAAAGACTTCAGCCCTTTACCCCCTGCATAATCGAAGGACGTGACTTAGGTTACTATAAGTGTACTTTATTATTTGACGCGATTCTGATAGGTTACCAGTGTAAAAAGATGAGTGACGGCGAAGGTTGGTACGTGTGATCGATTATGGTGTTGGGATTTGAACTTGCGATAGATTTTTGATGTGGATGTAAGGCAAATGGTTTTCTCGCCGAGAAAAGCGGACACCTTGAATAAATAATAAATCATAATAATAAGTAGAAGTACAGTTTTCGAGACATTATCGTGTAGGAATTTGAATTTGGAGCAATTTTCTAGTGGAGGTAGGCGAATAATAATAAATAAATAATAATAATAAATAATGATAAATGATAATGAATAATAATCAATAATAATAAAGGCAAGTACGGGTTTGCAGCCATTATTGTGATGGAATTTGAATTTGGAGGGAATTTTCTAGTGGAGGCAGGTCAATAATAATAAATAATAAAAGATGATATTAAATGATAGTAAATGATAATAAATGATAATGAATGATGATGAAAGATAATAAATGATAATGAATGTTAATAAATGATAATCAATAATAATGAATAATAAGAAAGACAAGTACGGTTTTGCATGCATTATCCTGTTGGAATTCAAACTTCCTGCCATTTTTTTCTTCTGGAGGCTTAGGTTAGTGGACTTAGCCCAATTGGCCTATTTTCCCGCCAAAATTCGAACTTTCCGCTATTTTTCTGGAGGGTTAGGTTAGTGGACGTAGCACAATTGGCCCATTTCCCCTCCAAATTCCGCCATCTTGGATGACATCATGTGCTGTTGCCAAGTCTACATGCCGCCATCTTGAATAAATTTGGCAACAATGCAACGTGTCGTGATACGAACCTTGCCCTACTACTAGAGTGGTCACCTACCACTGCAAGTAAAGGCATTATAGTGTAGCAAACTGATATATCCATGGATGCAGTGGCAGAGTTGGCTGACAAGATAATGGCTGTGATGACACCCATCAATATCAGTGCAGTGGCAGCGTCGTATAGCAGCAATGGTAACGACTGCAGATCATGATAATCCTGTAGCCAATGTTGATATGCACACCAAACAATTCAGTGAATTGTTATCTTGGTGGAATCATAGCAGCGACAGAAACCACTACCGGAAGAAATCAAGAAGCCACTCTTCCGCAACGTCTTCGACTTATGGCCAGGTCAAACTCCATCTATTGGTATCACCGTTTTTTTGGGGATCAGGTGGGCAAATGCACCACGTCTTGCACCCACCCAAATGCCAGCGGCAATCGGATGTAAGCATATCATCTGATTGATAAGCACAATCGCAGCCCCTGTTTATATGTTCAAATGGTTCAAATGGCTCTGAGCACTATGGGACTTAACATCTATGGTCATCAGTCCCCTATAACTCAGAACTACTTAAACCTAACTAACCTAAGGACAGCACACAACACCCAGTCATCACGAGGCAGAGAAAGTGTTTATATGTGATCCGACCTCAGGCTAGAAGTATTTAGTGGATACCGGGTCTGATTTATGTATATTTTCTCGAACCCTGTCACACGGCAGTCGACCACCGCATTTGTTCTGCTTGTCTGGGTGAACAACTCCTGTACAGAGTGAATAGAATCAGACCTAGGGCCGGCCGGTGTGGCCGTGCGGTTCTAGGCGCTTCAGTCTGGAACCGCGTGACTGCTACGGTCGCAGGTTCGAATCCTGCCTCGGGCATGGACGTGTGTGATGTCCTTAGGTTAGTTAGGTTTAAGTAGTTCTAAGTTCTAGGGGACTGATGACCACAGATGTTAAGTCCCATAGTGCTCAGAGCCATTCTATTTCATTTTAGACCTAGGACTGCATTATATCTTCGCATGGGAATTTGTAACACGGAAAATGCAGATAAAATACTATCTACACCATCCAAAATTTTCGCCGTTTAACAGTCGTTGATAACTTGCACTGAACTTTTGATTCTGAAGCTGTAAGCTGTATTACAGAAACTCTATTTAATACATAATCATGTACTAGTGTATTTAATTTTGACTGTATATAATTGAGTAATTATAATGAAAATATTGTAAATTGCTGGGCAGTAGCCGAGGGAGCTTTATTCAATTGTATTAATAGCAACGACGAAATGGTAGTAGCTGTGCCGTTGTTTATCTTTGCGTATGGAGAGTCTCTGTCGCATTGCGAGCAGGGGGGAGGCAGAGCTGCTAGAGTCATGAGAAAGTGCGGAAGTGTTTGACGGGCGCTCCCGCCGCCGCGGTATGTAGCTATGCTCGCGCCAATGTAGATGCGCCTGATTTGTTAACTCTTTCGTGGGCAAAATTATTGAGCAGTATTTTTAATGAATGGAGAGCAGATAGTAGTTAACAGATAGGTATATTTATCATACAGAATATCAAATTTGCTCCAACTGTGAAAGTGAGGTCACACAACAAGGTGGGAAGTATTCTTCCCACTGCCTTTCCTTGGAGTTAAATGACAAAAACAACTTTTTCAATATATGTCATATTTATTTGATAAATTTACGTATCTTGTTACAATGATTGTTCACAATTACTTGCCATGAAATTTTCTGAAACATGGGTCTATGCAAAGTGGTATTTGACAATATGTACAAACACAGCGAGTGCTCTTTTCCGCAGCTTTGGTACTACAATGACGGCACGTCCAGTAGGTTTCTCCTAAAATGGGTTGATGCTCCCCTACAGCCACATGACGAAAATCTTCAGGTACTTTATCCCTTTTAGCCAGAAAGACAGGTTTTTGTCCACGCCTTTTTTGGGATGAGAAGACAGCGATCAATTGTCTGGTTAGATGGATCCTGTATGTGAGCAGATCATGCTGTCCACTTTCTCTTTTACTTATTTTCCACAGGATAAAACTGTTCACTGCAGCAGCTTCCACCAGGAAATAAAATATTATATGCCACCATTTTACAGAACGTCTCGTAATTGATCAAACTTATCGACACCACCCATTATTTTGTTGTATTCTGCCACAACTTCAGGACAAGAAATCTCTGTACTAGTACCATCCTTGTTTTTCCTTTTCATTGTTGCTGTTTCTCATGGGTCATGAATTGAGGACAGGAAAGTGACTGGACGGTTATCCATCCATTTTACTGCAGAAATGGCTCCTTTTGTTTCAAAGTGGAATTCTCCTCGTTCCAATTTTACGTTTTCCTTCATAAATTTGGGTAAATCAAAAGTATTTACCTTATGCTATAGCTTTGAGGAAAAAAATCACAAAATGTCACGCAAATAGCACTGAAAAGCTCCTCTACAGAGCAACACTCAGCTATACAATGCCTCTGCGCGAAGGTACAGCAAAAACGGCGGGAACTTCGGATTGGAAGCGTACCCTATACTGCTCACTAGGTGGTAGCACCGTACGGAGGTGGGAACTGTGAATCCCACGGGACTAGGAGCGAGTTCATTGTAGTGGGAAGCATGTTTCCCACGGCTCACGAAAGGGTTAACCCGAGAGAATCGAGAGCACGGTAGGAGTGGACAGGCGCAGGTGCTGCAATTCCAACCAACTATTGCTTGTTCCATTATTATCCGTGGCTCTGGAGACGACTCGGGGTTCTTCTCTTCGAACAGGAGCAGTAGCAGCAGCAGCAGCTCAGCACTGTCGTCGGCTACATTCTTCGTCGTTCGCACAGCTACAGCATCGCAAGACTGTTAACTGACAAACATAGTAATGTAGAGGCTTTGACCACTTGATTTTCTTTCAGAAAATATGAATAACTTGCAATAATTAAAACTTGTAGGGCGCCTGTATTGTCATTGTCCTCAGACGTTATTATCAAACAGTGTTCCTTTCCTTTCCATGCAATCACTGAGTGTCGTAAGAATATGAAAAGTGAATAACTATTTACTGCCAGATAGTGTGTTTGCTAAAGACCAGTTTCAGTCTAATTTTCTGCCACAGTAACTGTTCATTCTCGTGTTGCATAACAGAGGCTACTTAAAGTGAAGTCATATTTCACTGGCAAAACTAATAACTAGAGATACAGTACAAATTAAGAGTGAGCAATTTCATTTATTCTGTGTTTAGGTTAGCGAGTGACTTCTACTGGCTTGGTATGTATTTTATTAGTATTATTTTTTAAAAGTAAAACCAACTGCTTATTTGCTTAAAGTAAATTCAGTTCAATCTTTCAATAATCAAAAGTAAGTTGCTTGCCTTTTTCTGTATTTTGCATTACGTTACACTGAGGTTACTGAAAGCTATTTTTTTTACATAACAAAGTTCAACTTAAGCTGGTCATTTATTTAACCAGTAATTTCATTTAATATTACTTTCAAAATTTAGTATTTCAGACTAAGTAACTGCAAACTCAGTGCTTTCTAATTCATTTATTTTCTTGTCAACTGCTGTGCTATGGAAAAGCATGACAACCTTCTGTTGCCACGCCAATAATTGTTTGCTTAAATTTCTTTGCGGTTACCTTTCTCAAGATTCTGGAGAGCCATTGCCCTAGCGGGCTGGCGACCGTTTTATTATCTCTTTTTTTTTGGCTAATCAAGTTTCCTTTGTGTTATCAGAGATTTTTGTAGTAAATATTACTTGGTACCTTTTTCCCCCTGTGCGGTTCTTGAACGATTGCACTATATTCCACCTATTTCAAAATTATCATCTAAACTTAGCTTGAATTTAGAATAGTTTCTTCCTTCATAAGAGTCTGTTGTACACTTTCCTCCAACTAACCGGTGTTATTTCCCTTCGGTAACGATGGCCTTACTCACTGTAGAATTTCATTAGGCACATGCGATCACGGTCAGTTATATCGCTATCCGGTAGGCCGATTAGGGAGGGGGAGGTTACAACGTCACGAGTGTGGATATGAAAGCATCAATCACTGGAGCCAATTTCTTAGCGTACTACCACCTTCTACCAGACAAGGCGAACGCTCGAGTCGTTGGGGCACTGGCCTGAGGCGGCCGCGGTGGTCTAGCGGTTCTAGGCGCTCAGTCAGGAACCGCGCGACTGCTACGGTCGCAGGTTCGAATCCTGCCTCGGGCATGGATGTGTGTGATGTCCTTAGATTAGTTAGGTTTAAGTAGTTCTAAGTTCTAGGGGACTTATGACCACATATGTTGAGTCCCATAGTGCTCAGAGCCATTTGAACCACTGGCCAGAAAGCTTCGGGATTTTGACGTAGTGCAGCAGAACACTACTGCAGCAACTTCCAGCCATGGCGGGACCGCCTGCGGTACCTAAGGAGGTACATCACAACACAGTACATCGTATCAAAACCAATGGCGGACTGTCTGTCTCATGCAGACCCAGACGTCTGGCTCCCGGCCGCTTAGCCATTGCGAAGGCAAAATGTTATGTCATATTGAAGGAAGGTGTTATTTGTCCATCCAATAGCCCACGGTCGTCTCCTTTGAACCTTGTGCAATAGAAACGTGGTGTGTGGCTCCCGTGTGGAGATCGTCATGCACTCAATGCCTGAATAGTGCCGGATTGCTACCCGGTGCCTTTGTTACGGGATTATAAGTATGCTTTATCTGGCGCAACCTCATTCATTGAACTCTGTTATGCTAAGATGTTTACTCACATCCCAGGGGTAGAAGAAGATATCCTGAAGACAGCCATCATCATCCCATTTGGGTTATTTGGCAGCCTTTTCATGACGAAATCATGGCAAAGATTCATCGGTTTGTTTCTGCAAGGTCTTCTTTTCCTGTTTCTCCCGCTGGGATGAAA
Source organism: Schistocerca nitens (assembly GCF_023898315.1). Lineage (NCBI taxonomy): Eukaryota > Metazoa > Arthropoda > Insecta > Orthoptera > Acrididae > Schistocerca > Schistocerca nitens. The sequence goes on along the minus strand of NC_064615.1, from coordinate 294,550,976 downwards.
TTCTTGTCTTATGTTGACTGTGGAGCAGCGAAAGCAGCACTTAATTGAAGTCTTCAACTGATCAGAACAGTACGGTGTTGTTCTGAACACCGTTAAATGCATATTTGGTCAGTCACAATTTTACTTCCTAGGGCAACAGATTTCATCCATGGGTTCGCTACCATTACCTGCAAAAGTTGATTCCATTTTACAAACTGCTCGACCAAATACTGCTAGAGAATTCTGTAACCTCCTAGCACGCTCAGCTTCTGCCAGTAACATCTTCCACGCTCGACCGAGCTACAAATACCGTTGATCACAGCACTCATTGGTCCTAAAGACGAGGGCAGGTCACCGGTTCAGCGAGAGTCTAGTGTAGTTTTAGACACGAGCCAAATATCTATTGGTGCAACGTTACAGCAGTTTCATGATGGCGTGTGGTACCAAGTGGCCTGTTACTCACAAAAGTTGTCTGCAACTACACTAGACTCTCGCTATCCGGCCCTCAGTAGTCTGGCCTCTCAGTAATCCGGCGCACATCTAAAAACACGTGACCAATGAATTGTCGTGGGCAACAATGCTTAGTTAAACAATGCTTTATATACTATATTTGAAACTGCAGATTTCTTTACAGTTCGGAATCATGTCTTCTAAAAGGAAACACGCTACGCTAGACCTCCAGCAGAAACTCGAAATTTTAGATAAGTTAAATCGAAGTTCTTCGCAGAAAGCCATTGCCACTGAGTTAAGTGTTGGAAGAGCAACTGTTTATGACATCAAAAAGAAAGAAGATGTTATTCCACAGTACTCAACACAAATGGACAGTGAGTTGGGAAAACGGAAGGTTATGCGAAAGAGTGAGAATGAAGAACTGGACATAGCTCTTTATAGATGGTTCATACAACAGCGCAGTAAAGGAATTGCAGTCAGTGGCCCAATTAAAAAGGAAAAAAAGTAGCTGCATTTAACAAACAACTTGGTGGTAGTAACTTGTTTGCAGGTTGGCTATCAAACTGGAAAAACGACATAGCATTCGGCAGCTGACAGTCACCGGGGAAAGTCGCTCAGGTAACGATACGGATACTGATGAGTATGTAAGCAAGATACGGGCGATAATAGAGGATGAAGATTTAACTGCTGATGCCTTGTATAATGCTGATTGAAACAGGACTCTTTTACAAGATGCTTCCTTCAAAAACATTAGCTGCCATGAACGAGAAGGAAGCTCGTGGTTCAAGCAATAGAAACAGTGCGTAACATTAGTGGCCTGTTGTAATGCAAATGGGAGTCATAAACTATTGCTTATGGTGATTGGAAAATCCCAACATCCATGTTGTTTTCAACACACTGACATAAATACTCTACCAGTGCAGTATTGCGCTCAGAAGAAAGCGTGGATGGGCAGACAAATATTCTCTCGGTAGTTCCATGAAACGTTTGTACCAGCAGCGAGAAAAGAGCTAAAGAAAAAAAAGCTTTTACTGAAAGCTATCCTTATAACTGACAATGCTCCCAGTCATTCTTCAGATGTTTCTCCAAAGTGCGATGGTATACAAGAACTCTTTCTCCCACCCAGTGTGACAGCCCTAATTCAGCCCATGGACCAGGGAATTTTGAAATCAATTAAACGTCATTATCGATATTCACTTCTCGCTCCTTGCTGAACGAAAGTGAAAACGACTCTATCGATACTATGCTGAAGGCGTGGAAAGCAATTAACATACATGATGTTGTTTTCCAAGCAGCTGAAGCATGGGATAAAGTGAAGAGCGCTACAATAATGAAGAGCTGGAGAAAATTGTGGCCATCCATCGATGCCGATTTGGATCCAGTAGTGAGTGACAGCGATGAGCCAGTCAATACGGAATTATCAATTACTTTGTTCAATGACATGTTCCACAACCTTCCAGGAGGAAAAGAAATTAATGAAAATGTTACTAAGTGGCTGAATGAGGAAAACTGTGATATGGACCAAACTTTATTAGATGAAGAAATAATCACAAGCGTGCTGGAAAGTAATGATGAAAGTGATGAAGAGGACACAGGAGGAGAGAGCATAAATATTTCTCACACTGCTGGTGCTGCAGCTGCCGAGGTCTTCCTGGAGTACATTATGCAACAACCAGATACATGCACTACCGATGTAATTCTTGTAGAGCGGTTGCGTGATGAAGCATGCCACCGTCGTGTATCATCATTGCGACAGTTAAAAATTAGGGACTTGTTTCGTAGTGAGTGATACGACTGTATAATTACGCACAGTATGCATTCAAGGACTAAGTTTTCTTTGAAAATGAATGTATTTTTGGATTTAACAAAGTACAGTATATCTTCTATGTTTTAAAATCGTATCCTTCGGTTTAAGAAAGTACAGTACACGATATCCCCTATGTCTTCAAAATAAATGAATAAAATAAATTTCAGACACTCAATAATCTGGCACTTCCGCTAATCCGGCACCCATATGAGCCAGGAATGGTCGGATTATCGAGAGTGTAGGGTAGTTTTAGACACGAGCCAAATAGCTATTGGTGCAACATTACAACAGTTTCATGATGGCGCTTGTTACCCACTGGCCTGTTACTCACAAAAGCTGTCTCCATCACAGCAAAAGTGGAGCGAATATGATAGAGAACTTCTCACTATCTACAAGGCTGTTAAGTACTTCTGTTCACAACTAGAAGCTAGAGTTTTCTACACTGCCTCATCTGATACTAAAACTGAAAGAGATCAGAAATGGGTTAGAACAAGGTCGTTACAAACATTTTAATAAAAATGAGTTTTTCATTTTAACATATATTGAAAGTTGACCACCTGTTGCTTTCTTTTTAAGAATACTAAATGTCTGCTCATTGACAGGCATGCTCTTGATACTACTGTACATTATGTGCCATGGTTGACAACTCTATTTTATTTTACTGAACAGGCCCAATAATTTATTTAATGTATGGGTCAATGTAAACCTACAAAATTGTCACTGAAATTAATTAAGAGTGCAGTGGTCAACGGTAGACTGGCGATTGACCATGGAACAATACGTACAGTATGGGAGCCGGTAGCACTTTCTTTTAAACTTGCTGTTGATCACAATTCGTCGGATGCTTTGATTACTTAATTTGCATAAAGCTTTCAGTAATAGAATGGTAATTATTGGGAAAAGTTCTTTTCTCTAAAAAAAAAAAATTGGCGTGTGACGAGGGTCTCCCGTTGGGTAGACCGCTCGCCTGGTGCAAGTCTTTCGATTTGATGCCATTTCGGCGACTTGCGCGTCAATGAGGATGAAATGATGATGATTAGGACAACACAACACCCAGTCCCTGAGCGGAGAAAATCTCCCACCCAGCCTGGAATCGAACCCAGGCTCTTAGAATTGACAGTCTGTCACGCTGAACACTAAGCTACCGTGGGCGGACTTATTTTCTCTACACTAGCTGAAGGGGAGTAGCAATGGAAAAGGTTTTACTTTAACTAAATATCAGATTTATTTTAAACTTAAGCAAGAAAACATTAAATTGACAATTCGTCTCAACATCTGAGTCCACAGAGGGTGGCAACAATTTTTAAATTTGGTCTCTTTACGAATCTAGCTATCATCACTCATCATTTATTGGTAAGAGAGGAGGCGGAATACGAAAATTACAGTCAACACTACCACAAACATGCCACTTCACATTCACCCACATGCGGTTAATGCAATATGCATGTACCACAAACTATGCAAGATGATCGGCAATTCAAACGAAGACTAGAACTCTGCTACATATGGCCGGTAAGCACGTATTATTTAATCCTTAGCTGGTCACAACCTTACACGAAAGTACTGGTGGGACAATTTGGAACTGGTTAAATCTCGTTCGTCAGCTTACATAAATCAGCGTAATATTCTCTCAATAAATTCGATAGCAACGTGAAGGCACAGAGTGAAGCCTATTCACATGGATCCAGAGCTAATACTGGTAGGGGGGGGGGGGGGAGGTTATGATCGTAACGAGGAACAAAATTTTTCATGGGGATTACAGATGGTTCAAATGGCTCTGAGCACTATGGGACTTAACTTCTGAGGTCATCAGTCCCCTAGAACTTAGAACTACTTAAACCTGACTAACCTAAGGACATCACAAACATGGATGCCCGAGGCAGGATTCGAGCCTGCGACCGTAGCGGCCGCGCGGTTCCAGACTGTAGCGACTAGAACCGCTCGGCCACTCCGGCCGGCTCATGGGGATTACAAAACACTTAATGAGACGTGGGACACACGCACAAGCTCAAGGATACTTCAACTCAATAACGACAAGGCAGTAATTACCAATAAAACACAAACTCTGGCTTGTAATTTCCAACAGATTTTATTTAACAGTTGCATGACAACAGCAAGCTGCTGTTACACCAGAATAATAAACATCTGAATAAGATATTAGAAACCCAGTACAATGAAAGGCATCTTTCAGATATTACGAAATTCAGTGACAAGTAATGGCACATCGGAGCTGCGCTGGAAACTACAACTCAGATCGAGCCTGAATGAAAGCTGAAAGGAACGGTGATGAAGGAAAGACGGACGCCTCGGCGTCACCAGGAACAAATAATAAAATTCTCAAATTCGCCGAAGAACTGGAGTCTACTGATAAGCACAGCGACCGCGCTGTCGGTTACAATTCAAAGTGGCCGCCGCCAACGCGTCGTCCCCAGTCAAACGACCAGCTACAACGGACGACGCGCACCGCTGATTATACCACTGAAACAACCACATAAAACCACACAGCAACTGGGCAGTATCCAGAGTAACACAATTCTTAAAACATTAGAAAAATTTCAAAACAGGAATACGGCCACAAGGGACCCATAAGCCATTCGAATTCAGAATTAGCCATTTTAATTATCTGCACTACCTCGTCATTAATAATATGTGCAGAGAGGCTTATTACTGCCAGAGCAGGAAGTGATGATATGCTCAAATATATAAGAAGCTGGTTATAGTGATAAATCACCCCCTCGTAACTTAAATCATAACATAACCCCAGCGCCAACTGATTACATTATACTGTATATATTCCATAAACATACACTCAGTAGTTACAATACGACAGGACTCTAGCACAAAATAAATTTTTCCATCGTTAAGCCCCTGCTTGTTTACCTGTGAACACATTACCTAAATACCAGCAGACAGCCGGAAAATCGAATGTATGGTTATTTCGGAGTGCACAGACACGCACTTAGATATACACTCCTTGCCCGTATCTCAAGTGCGTCCAAAACAGGCTCATGTGCTGAGCAAAGTCGTGAAACTGGATCACTAGGTGTCCCTCACTCTTGCACGTAGTAAGCAACATGCACACGTGGGTGGACACTAAACACAAAAAAAAGCTGCTAGAAGAAACAAAAGTTCCAAACAAAATTTATGTAAGTGCATTCATATCTCTGTTAATAAAGTTGTACTTATATTTTTGAGTAAGAATAAATTATTGTGTAATAAAATATCTAATTGTATGTAATTAAATATTTGATATTATTTTAATAAAGCAAGTAGACCGTAACAAAATGACTTGGGGGGTGGGGGGCGGTAATCATGCCACTGAAAGCATGACCATGTGGTCAGACACCATTCACGAAGGTACGCATAGTACTAAGTAAAATTCTCATACAAAAGGTTATTGAATTTACTCGCACTCCTTTACTTAATTCTGCAATGTGTGAAATATCACAGGGGGGCAGTACTGACAAAGATTTAATTTACCAGATAGCCACTGGGGCAACCACCACAAATCGGTTATTGCCTGTAGGTTATCGAACGAAATGAGCTATCGCAATGAAATGATTGGTAAACCTAAGCTAAGCCAAATTAGGATGGCAGAAGATGCGTGGTGCAAGCATGTGGTCACACACAGGTCACAAAGAAACACCAAGAATCCGATAAAATTACCCCACACAACTGGTACGGTTGGAATCGTATTCACTCAAATGACTATCGAACACAACAAAAGCACACTAGATAGAGCTTTGATCATAGCTAACCAAGTTCGCGGCAAATTGTGCCAGCACGTGACCAAGTACTCGATACAAAGAAAAGTCTGAATTTGTTAACGTAATAAACCAAAATTACATTGTTCCGGCAACAGAATGAGATTTTACACCGACTGAAACTTTGAGAAACCACCCAGCAATAGAAATGAGAGTGCGAGCTGATGGTCGATACTACACACGGCCTCACGATTAAGTGCACAAATTTTACCATTTAATTCTGTAAAATAATAATTAAAACAGCATTTAAAGTTATTCTGCCTAAACTGATCGTGAAAGTAACGCTATTAGCGTTCTGCACGACAAAATGATATTCTGATACATTCTTTTGTACCGCGACGTGCGGAGCTGGACACAGCCGTGTCCATGTTGCCTGCCTAGCGGCCCCAGTCTGCAGAGACAATTGAAACCTAGTGAAGGGATAGGCCAGGGCTTAACAACTGGCCGGTTTTGAGCGCGAGTACTCGCGTCTGCTCTGGCACGTGCTCGCGAGCAGCTGCAAGGTCCCGGAGTACGGTGGGAGGGGAAATGCGCGCGCACGTTTGAATAGGGCCGCAGCGTGCCTATTGAATTCGCGCCGACTGTGTAACGTTTAAAGTACTACAATCAGCTCTTAACAGTCACTTCGCTGGTTAAGAATCATGTGAAGTCGCCGTTGTGTAACCCCAACCATGCTTTCGCAGTTCAACCCCCATTGGGAGGAATTGTATCTGTTTACTGAAAAAGATGGTGTTGCAAAATGTTTAGTATGTCACAAAACGCTGAATTCTTTTACGAAATTTAATTTACAGCGACATTATATGTCGTACCACGCGATAGACTACGGACGTGGAAAATGTGATTGACCAGATCGTGCACAGGAAGTTATTAAACATAAAAGGAAGCCATCCGAAGAAGATCTGGACGACGAAGAAAAATCAACTGAGGCAGCTCTCAGAGTGGGTTACAAAATTGCTTTGCTTTTAGCAAAATTCCTGCGCCCCTTAACTGATGGCGATTTAATAAAAGAATGTTTGGTAGTTGCAGCGGAACATTTGTGTCCATCTCAAGTTCAACAGTTTCGGATTGTGCCATTATCTAACATGACCATTATGCGTCGCATACAGGACATGGCAGACGACGTCCAGAGCCAGCTTGCAAATATCTGTTAAGATTTTATGGCGTATTCTCTAGCTCTGGACGAAAGTGTTGATATCACTGGAACAGCGCAGCTTGCCATATTTATTAGAGGTGTTAACAGAGATCTTCAGGTGAGGGAGGAGCTCCTCGATGTAGTAGCCATGAAGAACACTAGAACCGGAGGTGATATTTTAAGTAGTGTTGAAGAAAGTGTTGAAAATATAGGATTGTCGTGGAATTCTTTAGTTTCAGTGTTTACAGATGGTAGAGGCATACACTAAGCTAATAAAATTATGTGGCACATGTACATTCTCCTTTATTTGTTTCATTTGTCGCAATAATAATTCGTGAGTGATATCCCTGCAGGTGGCCGCGGATTTACATCGACTGGCGGCAGCTGTTATGTACCCCACGTGACTCTCCCCACTCTCCGCTCTGGTCCGGTAGTGGGGGTAGCGTGATCGCGCTGCTCCGTGCTCGCGCCTTGCTGCTCACAGCTTGCTCCGCGAGCACGTATGTTGTGAAGCCCTGGGGTAGGCGCTAATCCGCAGTGACCGACCTGACAACCTCTAGCGCCAACTTTGTTAATCTTTGGTGCAAGCTTCACTTTGCTGAATTTGGTCACAAGGCTAAGTTTGTACAAACCTACCCTACTACCACTATCCCTGGTTAGCCTTAATATCGCTACATTTACTCCATACATACTTCCATGCACTCAGACACCCCAGGATGGAAATGGAGGGACGGAAAAGGAGTGTGACCCATAAATGAAACACAAAAGAGTATACGTTTTTAGTCACCAGGGATAGTACATTAACAGGAGGAGTGACAGGTTATTAATATCGAAATTAACGATATCAACATATCATTTAATAAAAACAACAAATGGAGCGAAACAGCAATTACGCTTAAATATACATGTTTCAAAAAGACTTTACAACTTTAAAAATTCATATAAATTTATTGAAAGAAGATATAGAGATGGGTCTAGTCTTATTTTGTAGGGAATCACATCAAGTTTTTTTTACCTTAAACTGAAGATGTTCTATGTGGCTTCCGTTGGTTATCTTGCACACATCCCATCGTAAGTCAGTTTCGTCAAAAACTCGCTTAGCATTGCAGGTGTAACTTGCTAAGTGGTGGCGTAAATTCTTGCTGTAAGTTCAGGCAGAGAAGCCGGCACAGGAGGTACAGACACGATATCATTAATGAATCCCCATAAAGAATCGAGTGGTGTCAGGTCTGGGGAACGTGGGGGCCATGCAATTGGAGCATCACGTTCAATCCATTGGCCTGGAAAGCGGTCATTGAGAAAATCTCTGACGTCAGCCAGGTAGTGGGGTGGTGCACCATCTTGCATGAAGTAAACATTTAGTTCTTGGTCATTCTCACCGATCTGTGTCATCAAACATTGTTGTGACATATCCAACTACACTATCCTGTTGATGGTTCTCTCAAGGAAAAAGAATGGCCCATTCACTTTGTTCTTGTTCAATGCACAAAAAACGTTCATTTTAGGGCTATCACGAACATGTTGCAATGTTTGATGTGGATTTTCACTGCTCCAAATCCTGCAGTTATGTATGTTAACCTTGCCACATAAGTGAAAAGTCGACTCGTCAGAAAAGATGATTTTGTCCAATAAATGTTCATCCTTATGTACTCAATTTAACATATCCGCACAGAAGTTCTTGCGAACAATTTCATCAGTGTCTTTTATTGCTTGTACGATCGTCAATCTATACGGTTTCAAATGCAAACGGTTTCTCAACACACGCCAAACAGTCGTTTTATGTGGGATTTGCAGGTCGCGAGATGCACGCCGGGTCGATTTCGTTGGGCTGTTGACAAAACGCTGTGATACGTGGTAGTTAATGGAATGAAGGAAAACGTGGAAGGGAGGACACACCAATATAACTCTCTTTTCACACTACCTGTTTATTTAACAACATATAAACTGTGTTTCACAGATAATCGAAGCATTTAACCATAAAATTTTCTTTAACAAAATGAAGAAATTGGCAAAATTCTTTTGACCTTAAACCTTAAGCTAAATAAGCTTTTAATCTTTGCAATAGAAATGTGAAGTGCTGTATTGCAAAACAGCAAACAATACGACAATGTTACAAGACAGCCGGACCTGCAGCCCGCCCGTTATCGGGTGAAACAGCGGTGTGTTTACTACCGCGCTGGACACAGTCTGTCTTATTAAATGTCCCTCTGCAACACATGAAAACTATATAGACACCATTGATGACAAGACCGATTCAGTTACTCAAAAGTGATGACTTAACTTTTCAATTGAAAGCTGTATGTCGAAAGGTTAAACAGATTAGCAAACAATATGACAATGACAAGGCTTACTTCAAAGCAAACAACCTCTTAATTTCAGTTGGCAACCAAGGTGTGACTGGGTTCCAACCCGTGCCTTCTGACAATTTTATTTTGACAGTTATCTGTTAATATTATTATTCAGTTATTAAGACCGCTCTGAAGGAACGTCTTAATACATTACTTGTGAACACTTATTACAAGAGAACTCTCTCGGCAGAACCACAAGATCCAGCTGAAATACATCAATAATGACTCGGCCTTTCAAACACAGAAACGAACAGCTTAGTACAACAGGTTGTTCAGATTATAACTAATGACTGAGAAATGCAATTACAATCAAAGAATTGAACCGGTCAACAGCTAAATGCAACCACAAGGTCCCTCTTTTGTTTAACGGCAACCTGTGCCTTAGTTCAATTGTTCCGGCTGTATGTAAGACCAAGAGCTGTTTAATTAGAAGATTAATGATCGGGTACAAACCATAAAGGAAAGGCGATATAATAGCGGGACAAATTTTCAAACGACAACTAATGTCTTAGTATGATACTACTGCCTATATTTACGACCAAAGAGCCGACCGAGTAAAATTCTGAGGGTCGGGCACAAAGCAGAAAATAATAAGAAGGGCAGGTAGACATTGAATCATATCACCATGAGCATTACAGAATGTTACTCCCCTTTATCAGCAAGCAGTTCCGTAGATTCACGGCGCGTCACAGCAGTTACTAAGTGGTGCCGGTGAAAGCCAGGTAGAAAACGGCAACCATGCCATGAGCGGTCGTCCGACACGAATGTTGCTAACCAACCGACAGGATGTCAACCTGCTGCTTGTAGTCGACGCCGACCCCGGTGAAGTACTCCGGTATCTTCGCTCTGCACAGGCCCTCCTTGCTCAGCTCGTGGGTTCGGCTCCTCTGACCTCGTGACCACCTCTTGTCACGAAGCTACCCCCAACCCCCAAACTACGTGCCTCCTCTCTCGGGCCAGCGAACCCCGTATAAATATCGGCAAGCAAAGGCCTTCTGCAACCCACAGATACCAACTCTTCCTCATAGATATTGGCATTGCGGCCGCGAGAGGGATAGTCGATACTACACCTGAGCCAGTAGCGCGAGAAGAACAGTCTACTAATTCAATTGCGCCACAGCTCAAGTTGTCTCACTCGCTCAACGACGTCGTCAGATGTGCTTGGATGAGCTGTTGATTTCTTATCTCTTACCGAGCACTCTGTTTCTACAAAACATGTATGCCACTCATAAATTGTAGGCCTGCGATTCTTCAAATCAAAACACACAGCTAGCACACTCAGGTCTAGTGAAGGCAGCCATCTTTAACGCAACTGACACTAGCGCTCCTTACGGTGCGATTCAGCACTGGCGAACTATGCAAGACAAAACTTCATGTATTTCCCTACAAATTGACACCACAATCACATCTGTAGATAGTATAAACTAATTTATATGGATTTTAAAAGTTGTAAAGTCCTTTTTGAAACACCATGTATATTGTCATGTATTTACCTACAAATTGACACCACAATCACATCTGTAGATAGTATAAATTAATTTATATGGATTTTAAAAGTTGTAAAGTCCTTTTTGAAACACCCTGTATATTGTCCTAAAATGTAAAAACGCGAACAAAAAGCGCACCTCCTAATTACAGCCTTCGTCTGTCACAAGACAGGAGGAGAGGGAGAATGTGAAGGGTACAAGATTCTTCATAAAAAAGTGTCTCATTTGTTTGAAAGCTTATTAAGGTTTTACGACGTTGTGTCATTCTGTCTCAGGAATGGTCGATTGTGCAATTAATTTTTGAAGAAGGGGTGTCATAAATGGAAATGGAGGATAGTTGAATTAAACCAAGTGATGCTGAGGGAACTAGATTAGAAAATGTGAAACTAAAAATAGTAGATCAGTTTTGCTACTTGTGTGGCAAAATAAATGAGATGACTGAAGAAGAGAGGATATCTCCAATGTTATTTAATCAATACACTGAGCAAACTTTTGAAAGGGATTTAATGTTTCGGGAGGAGCAGCAGAAACTTTGAGTTTTGCCGATGCTTAGAGAATTAGATTATGAAACGAGCCACTAGAGGTAGCGTTAGGGCCGAAGTAGAGAGGATATGAAATGCCGGCTGGGAATATTGTGAAAGATATTTCTGAAAAAGGGGACTTTGTTAACATCTAATATAAACACACGTGTTCAGGAACCTTTTGTGAAAACATTTATCTGGAGTGTAGTCTTGTACGGAAGTGAGACATGAACACTAAACCATTCAGACTTAAAGAATGTAGAAGTTTTTGAAATGCAGTGTTGCAGAACAATGCTGAAGATGGGTGCATGGAGTAACCAGAGGACAAACCGAAAATAGTTTGGGGAAAGAGAAATGTTTGGCATAACGAGACTAAAAGATGGGATCGACCAAGGGGACATACCTTGTTGATTGCAGTAAGCAGGTTTAAATGGATCTCCATTATCTGGTCAGAAGTGTCTGGACACCCCTATATAATGCGGAATTGCCCACTAAACGCCACGTGAGTGTAAAAGGAGGCAGGGAGTATTGTGTTGTCAGTAGAGAAGCCCCAGCAGCAGAACTGGCTGGTCAGGAAAGCTCGGTGACTTCGAACAGGGACTGTCCACTGGATGTCAGCTGAGTAACAATCCATCAGCGAGATTTCAGTCTTTCTAAGGCTGCCCTGGTCGACTGTTACTGATGTGATTGTGAAGTGGAAACCCGAAGAAACAACTTCAGCTAAACCACGACCACGCAGACCTCACGTACTGATGAAGAGGGACCATCAAGTATTGTGGATGGTGGTTCGAAAAAAAAAAAAAAAAAAAAAAAACCGCACGAAATCAGCGGAAGGAATCAATCATGAGTTCCGTAGTGCTACAAAGCTTGGGAAGAATAGTCGAGCAGCTCCTCGTAAGCTGTACATTTCAGGAGTCAATGCTTGACGACGCTTGATAGTGGATGGCTGGTAGCGAGTGATGATTCACGCTATGCGCTTTGGCGATCCGATGGAAAGGTTTGGGTTTGGTGAGTGCTCAAAATGTTCAAATGTGTGTGAATTCCTATGGGACCAAACTGCTGAGGTCATCATCCCTAAGCTTACGCACTACTTAATCTAACTTTAACTAACTTACGCTATGTACAACACACACACCCATGCCCGAGGGAGGACTCGAACCTCCCACGGGGGGAGCGGCGCGAGCCGTGACAAGACGCCCTAGACCGCCCGGCTACCGCGTGCGGCTTGGTGTGAGTGCCTGGAGAATGTTACCTGCTGTCATGTGTGGTGCCGACAGTGAAGTAGACAGGAGGTGCAGTCACGGTATGGTGGGTGCATTTCGTGGTTAGGGAATGGTTCCCGGACTGCAATTAACGAACTGCTAAATGGGGAAGAATATATACACGTTTTACAGTACTGTGCTCTGTGTACAGTAGAGGAACATTTCAGGTACAGTGATTGTGTCAGCATGACAATACCCCCATTCATAAAGCAGCATCTTTGAGGCGATGATTTGCGGAGAATAAAATTCCTGAAATGGACCAGACTGCTGCAGATTCCAGTGTCCGTTCTCTGCTTTTAACCCTTGAGGAAGAACGGGCTGCCATTTCTCTGCAGACATTCAGACACATGACTGAAAATGTCCCCAGCAGAGGTCAAGGCGTCATAAAGGCAACGGGTGGGTGCACCACATATTAGTGTCTACTATTGGGGCCGCGCGGAGTAGGCGCGCGGTCTAGGGTGCCTTGCCACAGTTCGCGCGGCTCCCCTCGCGGAGGTTCGAGTCCTCCCTCGGGCACGGGCGAGTGTGTGCTTTGCCCTTAGCATAAGTTAGTTTAAGTTGGATTAAGCAGTGTGTAAGCCAAGGGGCCAATGACCTCAGCAGTTTGGTCCCATAGGAACTTACCACAAATTTCGATTTTTTTCCCCACTATTGAGGTACACGTAGTTTTAACAGTTAGTACAGGTGGCAGTAGTTAAGCAGAGAGAAGACTCAAATGGTTCAAATGGCTCTGAGCACTATGGGACTTAACATCTGTGGTCATCAGTCCCCTAGAACTTAGAACTACTTAAACCTAACTAACCTAAGGACATCACACACATCCATGCCCGAGGCAGGATTCGAACCTGCGACCGTAGCAGTCGCGCGGTTCCGGACTGAGCGCCTAGAACCGCGAGACCACAACGGCCGGCCAGAGAGAAGAGTCCTGTGCAAGTTGGACTAGTGAGGAGAGCTGCATCACACGTCTTCGGAATGGAGAACACATCATCATTCTACAATCCGAGGCTTGTTTTAGGTTTGAAAGCAGAAATATACACTGAAGCGCTAAAGAATCTGTTATAGGCAAGCTTATTCAAACACAGAGATATGTAAACGGGCAGAATACGGCGTTGCAGTTTGCAAGTGTCTAGCGCAGTTGTTAGATAAGTTACTGCTGCTACAGTGGATGGTTATCAAGATTTAAGTGAGTTTGAACGTGGTGTTATAGTCGGCGTACGAGCGATGGGACACAGCATCTCCGAGGTAGCGATGAAGTGGGGATTTTCCCCTATGACCATTTCATGAGTGTATCGTAAATAACAGGAATCCGGTAAAACACCAAATCTCCGACATCGCTGTGGCCGGGAAAAGATCCTGCAAGAATGGGACCAGCGACGACTGAAGGGAATTGTTCGACGTGACAGAAGTGCAACCCTTCCGCAAGCTGCTGTAGATTTCAATTCTGGACCATCAACAACTGTCATCGACATGGGCTTTCGGAGCCGAAGGCCCACTCGCGTACCCTTCATGACTGCTCGACACAAACCTTTACGGCTCACCTGGGCCCGTCAACACCGACATTGGACTACTTATGATCGAAACATATTCCCTGGTCGAACGAGTCTCGTTTCATATTGTATCGAACGGATGGACGTGTACGGGGAGACAACCTCACGAATCTATGGACTGGTGGAGGCTCTGTAATGGTGTGGGGCATGTTAAGTTGGAGTGATATGGGACCCCTGATACGTCTAGATACGACACTGATGTGTCACACGTATGTAAGCATTCTGTCTGTTCACCTGCATCCATTCATGTCCATCGTGTATTCTACGGACTTGGGAAATGCGACACCGCACACGTCCAGAATTGTTACAGAGTGGCTCCTGGAACACTCTTCTGAGTTTAAACACTTCCGCTGGCCGCCAAACTCCCCAGAAGTGAACATTATTGAGCATATCTGGGATGCCTTGCAACATGCTGATCAGACGAGATATCCACCCCGTCGTGCTCTTACGGATTTATGGACAGCCCTGCAGGATTCATGGCGTCAATTCCCTCCAGCACTAGTTCAGACATTAGTCGAGTCCATGCCACGTCGTTTTTCCGCACTTCTGTACGCTCGTGGGGGCCCTACACGATATTAGGTAGGTGAACCGTGAATTTGCCTTCAAAACTTTTTCTTAAGAATTTACTTTATTTACTAGCGATTCATCAAGAACATTAACACATTTAATAACACTATGTGAGCGTTGCCAGCGAGTAACTGATGAAATCAAAATGAAATTGCTTTTAACAAATGGGAATTTTATTCCTAAGAGCTATTTTTTTTTTTTAGAAACAGATTTAAAATTATAAGCAGAAAGCACCCTCTAAATATCAAGTTACAATTTATTCAGAGGCAGAAAGAAACAAATTTTTGAGTGTATGAGCTTTTGGCCTGAGAACCTTGCCGCTCCGTTTTGACACGGCCGTAGCCACGACCGCTCACAACAACCTCTGAAAGACTAGACAGGTGCAAATCTACAACACACCAGATTACCTTAAAGTAAAAGTTTTAACAATTCATACAAGCACATAAACTATGCACCCCGTAGGAGGGATGGAAATGGTACAAAACACTAAAATTAAAAGATTAACTTGCCACCGAAGGTGCAACTTGATTTTAACTTCTGAGAAAAGTCTTAAGGTGGAAGGGTGACAGCTTTATATACTAAAATGACCATTTAAATAAAAAATGTTCAAATCTTCAAATACACTCCTGGAAATGGAAAAAAGAACACATTGACACCGGTGTGTCAGACCCACCATACTTGCTCCGGACACTGCGAGAGGGCTGTACAAGCAATGATCACACGCACGGCACAGCGGACACACCAGGAACCGCGGTGTTGGCCGTCGAATGGCGCTAGCTGCGCAGCATTTGTGCACCGCCGCCGTCAGTGTCAGCCAGTTTGCCGTGGCATACGGAGCTCCATCGCAGTCTTTAACACTGGTAGCATGCCGCGACAGCGTGGACGTGAACCGTATGTGCAGTTGACGGACTTTGAGCGAGGGCGTATAGTGGGCATGTGGTCGGCGGAAGGGGCACGTGCCCGTCGACCTGGGACCGGACCGCAGCGACGCACGGATGCACGCCAAGACCGTAGGATCCTACGCAGTGCCGTAGGGGACCGCACCGCCACTTCCCAGCAAATTAGGGACACTGTTGCTCCTGGGGTATCGGCGAGGACCATTCGCAACCGTCTCCATGAAGCTGGGCTACGGTCCCGCACACCGTTAGGCCGTCTTCCGCTCACGCCCCAACATCGTGCAGCCCGCCTCCAGTGGTGTCGCGACAGGCGTGAATGGAGGGACGAATGGAGACGTGTCGTCTTCAGCGATGAGAGTCGCTTCTGCCTTGGTGCCAATGATGGTCGTATGCGTGTTTGGCGCCGTGCAGGTGAGCGCCACAATCAGGACTGCATACGACCGAGGCACACAGGGCCAACACCCGGCATCATGGTGTGGGGAGCGATCTCCTACACTGGCCGTACACCACTGGTGATCGTCGAGGGGACACTGAATAGTGCACGGTACATCCAAACCGTCATCGAACCCTTCGTTCTACCATTCCTAGACCGGCAAGGGAACTTGCTGTTCCAACAGGACAATGCACGTCCGCATGTATCCCGTGCCACCCAACGTGCTCTAGAAGGTGTAAGTCAACTACCCTGGCCAGCAAGATCTCCGGATCTGTCCCCCATTGAGCATGTTTGGGACTGGATGAAGCGTCGTCTCACGCGGTCTGCACGTCCAGCACGAACGCTGGTCCAACTGAGGCGCCAGGTGGAAATGGCATGGCAAGCCGTTCCACAGGACTACATCCAGCAACTCTACGATCGTCTCCATGGGAGAATAGCAGCCTGCATTGCTGCGAAAGGTGGATATACACTGTATTAGTGCCGACATTGTGCATGCTCTGTTGCCTGTGTCTATGTGCCTGTGGTTCTGTCAGTGTGATCATGTGATGTATCTGACCCCAGGAATGTGTCAATAAAGTTTCCCCTTCCTGGGACAATGAATTCACGGTGTTCTTATTTCAATTTCCAGGAGTGTATGTGTGAAATCTTATGGGACTTAACTGCTAAGGTCATCAGTCCCTAAATTATCCTAAGGCCAAACACACACACCCATGCCCGGGGGAGGACTCGAACCTCCGCAGAACAGGTCCTGAGGAAACACGTCTATAAGACGAACACATTTGACGAAAGAAGAATGTTGTGGAGAGTAGTGCTTTAACTCGAGAAGGATCCCTGTGAGAGGCCGCTTCACCGGGTGACCGCAGGGACACCATTCCCCCCTCCCCTCCCCACTTTCCCCTCCCAAGGCTTCGGCGGGAACCTCGGCGACGACATCCGATGATGGTTGCTGGGGAGCCTGCGGATGACGCGGCGTTGAGCGGTGGGGCGTTTGGGACGAGTCGAAGAGGGCGGATCGATGTCTGCGCAGGGGCCGGAGGGCGGGGGTGTAATTGCGCGCCCGCCCTGTATACCCGATCGTAAACAGCAGCCAGAGAGGAAGAAGAGAGAGGGGAAGCAGCGGCGGTGGCGTGGGCGGCGACCTCGTAAAACGCCCCCACATCTTCTGGCAGCGGCGCTGTGGCTCTCCGTGCAACCAGCTTTGTACTGTGGGAGTCGACCTGAGGCTTGTCCGGCCAACCTCCAGAGACTCTACTGGTTTGATGACGTGCTCTACCTCTTGCCATTTCATTTTACGCCCTTCATCTTAATAGCACGCTTCACATCATACGTTCCTGATAATGCACTTTCTTATGCTACTGTTTTTTCCTCCTTTTATGTTCCTTCCGATGTCAAGTTGACAAGGCACCCGATACAATTCCACTCTGTCGCTTAGTGAACGAAATACAAGCTTGTGGAGTATTGGACCAGATTTGTGACTCGTTTCAAGACTTTGTAAGAGACAGAACTCAACACGTTATCATTGTCGCATTGACATATGTCAAGGGAATTTCTGGAACACCCCAATTGAGTGTTATACGTAAATGATCTAATGTAGGCTGTTCCAATGCTTTCCCTTAAGCCGTCCTCGCACGGACGTGGAAACGTACGTAAATGAGGGGATGGTAACGTCAGAGTATGGAATTCCACGTTCCACATTCCACCACATTCCTCCTTTTCTGCGTCTGAAGAGTCCTCGAGAGGCCTATCGTGTCACCCGCAGCCGGTAGGCGTCACTGGATGCAGATGTGGAGGGCCATGAGGTGAGCACACCGTTCTCCCGGCCATTGTCAGTTTTCGTGACCGAGCCGCTACTTCTCAGTCAAGTTTCTACTCAATTATTCTCACAATGGCTGGGTGCACCCCTCTTGCCAACAGCGCTCGGTAGACCTGGACGGTCATCCATCCTAGTGCTAATGAAGCCAGATCAGCGCTTAGCTACGGTGACCTGATGGGGATAGGTGTTAGCACTGCAGCAAGGCCGTTGACTTCCACTATACTGTAAAGCGTAAAGTGAAGAAATTGACATGTCAGATTTTTGCCTTGTACTGAGACACGTGAGCAATTAGATGTGGCACCCGTTTTACGTCACGAGCAGCGCTTTGGAGACGCCATATTGTATGGTGTTAAAATCAGCATCTGATGAGTTTTTTTAAATAGAGTATGAATATAAGCTGTTTCAAAGAAGGAGCATATTGAGGACGGCTTGAAACTACGTCGTTTTAGGGACGATTTGTTATAGTAAAATCATACGAAACCACGTATCGATAATTAAAGCCTCCCTGCATTTCATGCTTTTAGTCTTATAAACTGCGTGCTCTAAAGGTATATCGTATCAATACTACGCATCACTTTGGGTACAATCTGCCATAGTTACAGATCAAATAATGACATTTTTAGACGCAGCTGTTATAGCATATAACTGTGGCACTGCAGCCGTGTGGAAGCTGTGGCGCAGTTGGTAGCATTGTGAACTTTAATGGCAAAGATACCAGGTTTGTGCCTAGCTACTTCCAACTTTGTGTTTTCACCTTTTGTTTTCTAAATGATTCTGGCCGCTCTCTTATTAATTTAACGGAAGTATTATCTGCAATAGTAATTTATCATAAATAACGTATTTTATGCAATTCTTATTGCCTAGACCAACGATTGGAACGTGACATGTGACCCTAGCCGCAAGAAATCGTAACATGAGTGCTAGTCTGTGACAGAAAGTAAACACAAGTTACACAGTGAAGGTTTTTGCTATTACGAAACTGCGTGTAAAGTATATATATATACACTCCTGGAAATTGAAATAAGAACACCGTGAATTCATTGTCCCAGGAAGGGGAAACTTTATTGACACATTCCTGGGGTCAGATACATCACATGATCACACTGACAGAACCACAGGCACATAGACACAGGCAACAGAGCATGCACAATGTCGGCACTAGTACAGTGTATATCCACCTTTCGCAGCAATGCAGGCTGCTATTCTCCCATGGAGACGATCGTAGAGATGCTGGATGTAGTCCTGTGGAACGGCTTGCCATGCCATTTCCACCTGGCGCCTCAGTTGGACCAGCGTTCGTGCTGGACGTGCAGACCGCGTGAGACGACGCTTCATCCAGTCCCAAACATGCTCAATGGGGGACAGATCTGGAGATCTTGCTGGCCAGGGTAGTTGACTTACACCTTCTAGAGCACGTTGGGTGGCACGGGGTACATGCGGACGTGCATTGTCCTGTTGGAAAAGCAAGTTCCCTTGCCGGTCTAGGAATGGTAGAACGATGGGTTCGATGACGGTTTGGACGTACCGTGCACTATTCAGTGTCCCCTCGACGATCACCAGTGGTGTACGGCCAGTGTAGGAGATCGCTCCCCACACCATGATGCCGGGTGTTGGCCCTGTGTGCCTCGGTCGTATGCATTCCTGATTGTGGCGCTCACCTGCACGGCGCCAAACACGCATACGACCATCATTGGCACCAAGGCAGAAGCGACTCTCATCGCTGAAGACGACACGTCTCCATTCGTCCCTCCATTCACGCCTGTCGCGACACCACTGGAGGCGGGCTGCACGATGTTGGGGCGTGAGCGGAAGACGGCCTAACGGTGTGCGGGACCGTAGCCCAGCTTCATGGAGACGGTTGCGAATGGTCCTCGCCGATACCCCAGGAGCAACAGTGTCCCTAATTTGCTGGGAAGTGGCGGTGCGGTCCCCTACGGCACTGCGTAGGATCCTACGGTCTTGGCGTGCATCCGTGCGTCGCTGCGGTCCGGTCCCAGGTCGACGGGCACGTGCACCTTCCGCCGACCACTGGCGACAACATCGATGTCCTGTGGAGACCTCACGCCCCACGTGTTGAGCAATTCGGCGGTACGTCCACCCGGCCTCCCGCATGTCCACTATACGCCCTCGCTCAAAGTCCGTCAACTGCACATACGGTTCACGTCCACGCTGTCGCGGCATGCTACCAGTGTTAAAGACTGCGATGGAGCTCCGTATGCCACGGCAAACTGGCTGACACTGACGGCGGCGGTGCACAAATGCTGCGCAGCTAGCGCCATTCGACGGCCAACACCGCGGTTCCTGGTGTGTCCGCTGTGCCGTGCGTGTGATCATTGCTTGTACAGCCCTCTCGCAGTGTCCGGAGCAAGTATGGTGGGTCTGACACACCGGTGTCAATGTGTTCTTTTTTCCATTTCCAGGAGTGTGTGTATATATATATATATATATATATATATATATATATATATATATGTGTGTGTGTGTTTCTTAGTTTTATACAATATCTCATGTTTAAAATTTTGTATTTGTGGGGATCTACAGCCTCCAGACGCTTAATAAATGTAAACATGATCTGTAGTTCGCTGTAATTCGATGTTTATTTAATCGTGTTGTCTACGGCAGGAGGTGGTATCAAGGTGCTTGACAATGACTCTTAGTCGAAATTAGTTAATCGCACGAATAAATAAACATTGAATTACAGCCTGCTACGGACTATGTTTACATTTATTAATATCTCATGTTTGTATCGTGGCAGCAAACATCTTCTTCAACTCTGGTTGACAGCTTTGAAAAAAATCTCCTCAATCATTCAAATGAAATTAGGAACTGAATCCTGAGCTTGAATGCCGCCCAGGTTGACGTCGTGTTCCCTGACTTCAGGACGGCGTTTGACAACGTCCCGCACTGTCATTTAGCGAAAAAAATACGAGCTTATCGAATATCGGAGCAGATTTGCGACTGTATTCAAGACTTCAGTGCAGACAGAACACAACACGGCGGTCTTAACGGAACAAAATCGACAGATGCAAATGTAATTTCTGGTGTAATCAAGGAAGTGTGATAGGACCGTTACTGTTTACAATATATGTAAATTATCTAGTAGAAATCGTGGCATGCTCTCTACGGCTGTTCGCAGATAACGCGATTGTCTATAACAAAGTAGCAACGCCAGAAAAAAGTAACGATTTGCAGAATGACCTCCAGAGAATTGATGAATCGTGCAGGCTCTGGCAGTTGACCCTGAATTTAAATAAATGTAACATATTGCGCACACTTAGGAAAAAAATCCACTACTGTATAGCTACACTATTGATTACAAACCGCTGGAAACAGTATCTGCCGTAAAACATCTAGCAGTAATTATCCGGAGCGACCGTAAGTGGAATGACCATATAAAACAAATAGTGGGAAAAGCAGATGCCAGACTCATATTCAAAGGAATAAGCTCAAGGAAATGTAACTTATTTCCGAAAATAGTGGCTTACAAGGCTCTTGTCCGACCGATTATTCAGTATTGTTAATCAATCTGGGATCCATACCAGGTAGGACTAACAGAAGAGATGTAGAAGATCCAATGAAGAGAGGCGCGTTTCGTCACGGAATCATCTAGCCGGCGTGAGAGCATCACGGAGAGATTTACTACTGCAATTCTGAGAGAGCACTTTCCGGGAAGAGTCGGATAACATATTAATTCCTCCTATATACGTCTCGCGTAATGACCACGATGAGAAAATTCGAGATATTAGAGTCAATGCAGAGGTTTACCAACAGTCCTCCTTCCCACGCGCCATTCGCGAGACGAGCAGGGTTGGAGGGCTAAGTTAGTGGTACAGAAAGTACCCTCAGTCTCATACCATTATGTGGCTTGCGGCATATGATGCAGATTTAGATGTAAATTCCAAATATGTCGCTATTTCCGAGGGTGTTTCACGTTTTACGAATTGCTAAATGATCGTTTTAAGGACAAAATATACACTTAATTGTAACAAGCAACACTATTCATCAAGACACTATTCAATACACTGACTGGTACAAATCAGAATAACGTTTTTGGTGAATCTTTACAATATGCGAACGTTCAAGAAGCAGAAGCCAGCAACATGAGCACTCACGTGTTGAAAATATTGACCAAGTTTTACTTCCCTCCCGTTTTTCACATGTAAACGTTCTGCTTCCGTGAGGTCTGCCGCAGTGCCCACAGAACATCACAGATAAAAATGTTTACGCCAGATCGCACGTAGGCTCATCCGAAACGAAGCGGTCCTATTGTTTCTCGCTGCACTGAAACGCTCTTGGTTATTCTTGTTCCGGGTCGAGCTGTCCCTAACGACGAGTGCTACAACAGCACAATCCAGTGGATGACTTCACAGGCTCTACAAGGCTTTCTGCAGACGGTGCTGTTGTCTGTGGGAAGGCTGCAACACTGGAGGACTATAGCGAAGTGCAGGGGATCAACAGTTGGTTGAGCGTGAATAAACATAACGTATTGGCCGAAAGTAGGCGAAGATATCTATTATTGCACAATTTCCCTGCCGGAGAAAAATCACTGGAAACAGCGACAAACATTAAATACCCAGGACCGTCCTAACTTGGAAAAAAATGGAGAATTTCTAGGAAAAGCAGATGACAGGTTAAGAAGAACCTTAAGCAAATGTAATTCATCCACTAAAAAACTGGTTTGTGAAATACTCGTTCGACCGATTCTTGAGTACTGTTAATTAGTCTGTGAGTCTTAGCAAGTCAGATTAACGGAAGAGACAGAAGAGATCCCTTGAAGCACGACACGTTTCGTCCCGGGAAGGTTTAGCATTACAGAGATGTCTAACAAAATCCAGTGTCAGGCGCTACAAGAGAGGCGTTGTGAATGGCGGAAAGGCTTCCTGATGAAGTTACGAGAGCATACGTTCCGGGAACAGCTGGGCAACATGCCACTTCCTCTCTCATACGCGGTCTATCCCAAGTGCTTCGAGACTGATTTTATTCTTGGTGTATGACCGATATCAGTGCAAAGACTACGGTGGCAGTTTGAACAGCTTTTGAACAACAGTTCAAAGTGTCAACGTTGTTTTGTCACTTCTCCAAATCGAGTGTTCAAGACAGTATCGAGAAGGTTTTGAACAAGAGAAAAATGTGTGCAAAATTTACCTCGCACACCTTACTCCCAAACAAAAGCAACGATGCGTAAACGCCTGCTGCTACTTCATTGAAGTGGAAACCGCCTACAGTTGTTTTATGGAAAAGAATCATCACGGGTGACGAGACTTGATATTATCGGTACGAGCCTGCCACAAAACAGTGCAGAAGTTCACACGATGGTCAACAGTTTGTCGACATAACCGACATTCATTCAAAGCAATGTGACACACAAGTTAAACAACACACCGAAGAAAGACTTTTGAGACAGTTTCACATGGTTGTATGAACTATCTGCGCTTTGTATTCAAGTGGGGGACAGGATGTAAAACAAACGAAGCAGTAAGACCATCATGTTAACTTTTAGCTATTTTTTTACATCCAGTCTCGATTTTTTTTTTTTGAGCGACGGTGTACATGTCGCGAGAAGAACGTAACGAAAAATTGGAGAAATTAAGGTCCGCACGGAAGTTTATCGACAGCAGTTCTTCACACATGCCTTTCGGGAATAGAACGAAGAGGGTTGATATTGTTAGTGGCACCAGAGACATCCCCGCCCCCTCCCCCCGCTCCCCAAGGCGTGAGGTGGGCTGCAGAGGGTACGTGTAGATGTAGACATGAACACAATGTCCTATTGGCCTGCCCTTTCTCCCAAATATGATATTCAATAGACTGCTTTCCTTCCATTCTCTTTCTTAGATTATCTCTCTGCTTACCTTCTAAAGTCGTACTACAAATATTTGCACTTTTTAAGCAAACAGTAATTTTGTTGCTGTACATGGTGTACGTACTACAGCTATAAGTAAGTGTGTATATGTTTCGTGTGTGTGTGTGTGTGTCCACGAGAAACAACTATCACTTGGTGTTCGTAAAGAAAATTAACATCCTTCTTTTCTTTTTTGGGTCATCAATCTTCTGACTGATTTGATGCGGCCCGCTACAAATTCCTCTCCCGTGCCATCCTCTTCATCTCAGAGTAGCACCTGCAACACACGCCCTCAATTATTTGCTGGATGTATTCCAACCTCTGTCTTCCTTTACAGTTTTTGCCCTCTACAGCTCCCTCTAGTACAATGGAAGTCATTCCCTCATGTCTTAACAGATGTCATATCATCCTGTCCCTTCTCC
The DNA here is from genome assembly GCF_023898315.1 of Schistocerca nitens. Lineage (NCBI taxonomy): Eukaryota > Metazoa > Arthropoda > Insecta > Orthoptera > Acrididae > Schistocerca > Schistocerca nitens. The sequence goes on along the minus strand of NC_064615.1, from coordinate 294,526,709 downwards.
TTATCAGTGTTTTCCACATATTCCTTCCCTCTTCGATTCTGCGCAGAACCTCCTCATTCCTTACCTTATCTGTCCACCTAATTCTCAACATACCTATGTAGCAGCATGGCTAGAGGACAAATGTAAGGATGTGGAGGCTTATCTCACTAGGGGTAAGATAGATACAGCCTACAGGAAAATTAAAGAGATCTTTGGAGGAAAGAGAGCCACTTGCATGAATATCAACTCAGATGGAAACCCAGTTCTAAGCAAAGAGGGGAAAGCAGAAAGGTGGAAGGAGTATATAGAGGGTCTATACAAGGGCGATGTACTTGAGGACAATATTATGGAAATGGAACAGGATGTAGATCAAGATGAAATGGGAGATACGATACTGCGTGAAGAGTTTGACAGAGCACTGAAAGACCTGAGTCGAAACAAGGCCCCGGGAGTAGACAACATTCCATTAGAACTACTGACGGCCTTGTGAGAGCCAGTCCTGACAAAACTCTACCATCTGGTGAGCAAGATGTACGAGACAGGCGAAATACCCTCAGACTTCAAGAAGAATATAATAATTCCAATCCCAAAGAAAGCAGGTGTTGACAGATGTGAAAATTACCGAACTATCAGTTTAATAAGTCACAGCTGCAATATACTAACGCGAATTCTTTACAGACGAATGGAAAAACTGGTAGAAGCGGACCTCGGTGAAGATCAGTTTGGATTCCGTAGAAATGTTGGAACACGTGAGGCAATACTAACCTTACGACTTATCTTAGAAGAAAGATTAAGAAAAGGCAAACCTACATTTCTAGCATTTGTAGACATAGAGAAAGCTTTTGACAATGTTAACTGGAATACTCTCTTTCAAATTCTGAAGGTGGCAGGGGTAAAATACAGGGAGCGAAAGGCTATTTACACTTTGTACAGAAACCAAATGGCAGTTATAAAAGTCGAGGGGCATGAAAGGGAAGCAGTGGTTGGGAAGGGAGTGAGACAGGGTTGTACCCTCTCCCCGATGTTATTCAATCTGTATATTGAGCAAGCAGTAAAGGAAACAAAAGAAAAATTTGGAGTAGGTATTAAAATCCATGGAGAAGAAATAAAAACTTTGAGGTTCGCCGATGACATTGTAATTCTGTCAGAGACAGCAAAGGACTTGGAAGAGCAGTTGAATGGAATGGACAGTGTCTTAAAAGGAGGATATAAGATGAACATCAACAAAAGCAAAACAAGGATAATGGAATGTAGTCGAATTAAGTCGGGTGATGCTGAGGGAATTAGATTAGGAAATGAGACACTTTAAGTAGTAAAGGAGTTTTGCTATTTGGAGAGCAAAATAACTAATGATGGTCGAAGTAGAGAGGAAATTTGTTAACATCGAGTATAGATTTAAGTATCAGGAAGTCGTTTCTGAAAGTATTTGTATGGAGTGTAGCCATGTATGGAAGTGAAACATGGACAATAAATAGTTTGGACAAAAAGAGAATAGAAGCTTTCGAAATGTGATGCTACAGAAGAATGTTGAAGATTAGATGGGTAGATCACGTAACTAATGAGGAGGTATTGAATAGGATTGGGGAGAAGAGAAGTTTGTGGCTCAACTTGACTAGAAGAAGGGATCGGTTGATAGGACATGTCCTGAGGCGTCAAGGGATCACAAATTTAGCATTGGAGAGCAGCATGGAGGGTAAAAATCATAGAGGGAGACCAAGAGATGAATACACTAAGCAGATTCAGAAGGATGTAGGTTGCAGTAGGTACTGGGAGATGAAGGAGCTTGCACAGGATAGATTAGCATGGAGAGCTGCATCAAACCAGTCTCAGGACTGAAGACCACAACAACAACAACATGTAGCACCGCATCTAAAATGCTTTGATTCTCTTCTGTTCCCGTTTCCCCACAGTCCATGTTTGACTACCACACAATGCTGAACTCCAGACATACTTTTTCAGAAATATCCTCCTCAAATTAAGGCCTATGTTTGATACTAGTAGATTTCGCTTGGCCAGGAATGCCCTTTTTGCCATTGCTAGTCTGCTTTTGATGTCCCCCTTGCTCCATCCGTCACTGGTTATTTTACTGCCCAGCTAGCTGAATTCCTTAACCTCATCTACTTCGTGACCACCAATCCTGATGTTAAGTTTTTCGCTGTTCTCTATCCTGCTGCTTCTCATTACTTTCGTCTTTCTTCGGTTTACTCTCAATCCATATTCTATATTCATTAGATGGTCCATTCCGTTCGGTAGATCATGTAATTGTTCTTCACTTTCACTCAAGATGGCAATGTCATCGGCGAATCGTGTCATTGATATCATTGCACCTTGAACTTTAATTCCACTTCTGAACCTTTCTTTTATTTCCATCATTGCTTCTTCGATGTACAGATTCAACAGTAGGGGGTGGGGTGGGGGGGGGGAGACTACCTCCCTGTCTTACACTCTTTTTAATTGGACCACTTCGTTCTTGGTCGTCCACTCTTATTACTCCCTCTTGGCTCTTCTACGTATTGTACATTATCGATCTCTCCCTATACTTTACCCCTATTTTTCTCAGAATTTCGAACATCTAGCACGATTTTACATTGTCGACGCTTTTTCCAAGTCGACAAATCCTATGAACTTGTCTTGATTTTTCTTTAGTCTTGCTTCCATAATCAACCGCAACGTCTGAACTGCCTCTTTCGTGCTTTTAGCTTTTCTAAAACCAAACTGATCGTCATCTAGCACATCCTCAATTTTCTTTTCCATTCTTCTGTATGTTATTCTTGTTAGCAACTGGGATGCATGAGCTGTTAAGCTGATTGTGCGATAATTCTCGCACTTGCCAGACCTTGTAATGTTCGGAATTGTGTGGATGATATTTATCCGAAAGTCAGATGCTATGTCGACAGACTCATACATTCTGCACACCAACGTGAATATTACTTTTGTTGCCACTTCCTCCAACGATTTTAGAAATTCTGAAGGAATATTAGCTACCACTTGTGCCTTATTTGATCTTAAGTATTCCAAAGATCTTTAAAATTATAATTTTAAGACTGGATCCCCTATCTCTTCTAAATCGACTCCTGTTTGCTCTTCTATCACATTATACAAATTTTTCTCCTCATAGAGGCTTTCAATGTATTCTTTCCACCCATCCGCTCTTTCCTCAGTATTTAGCAGTGGAATTCCCGTTGCACTCTTAATGTTCCCACCATTGCTTTTAATGTCACCGAAGGTTGTTTTGACTTTCCTGTTAGCTGAGTCTGTCCTTCCGGCAATCATTTCTTTTTCGATTGCTTCACATTTTTCCTGCAGCCATTTCGTCTTAGCTTCCCTGCACTTTCTATTTATTTCATTCCTCAGCATCTCGTATTTTTGTATTCCTGAGTTTCCCGGAACATTTTTATACTTTCTTCTTTCATCGATCAAATGAAGTATTTCTTCTGTTACTCATGGTTTCTTCGCAGCTACCTTCTTTGTTCCTATGTTTTTCCTTCCGAATTTTGTGATGGCCCTTTTTAGAGATGTCCATTCCTCTTCAACTGTACTTCCTAATGGGCTATTCCTTCCTGCTGTATCTATAGCCTTAGAGAACTTTAAGAGTATCTCGTCATTCCTTAGTACTTGTGTAACCCATTTCTTTGCGTATTGATTCTTTCTGACTAAAGTCTTAAACTTCACCCTACTCTTCATCACTACTGTATTGTGAACTGAGTCTATACCTGCTCCTGGGTACGCCTTGCAATCCAGTACCTGATTTCGGAATCTCACCATGATGTACTCTAACTGATATCTTCGCATATCACCTCGCCTTTTCCAAGTATACCTTCTCCTCTTGTGATTCTTGAACATAGTATTCGCTATTACTAGGTGAAACCTGTTACAGAACTCAGTCTTTCCCCTCTCTCATTCCTTGTCCCAAGCTGATATTCTCCTGTAACCTTTTCTTCTACTCCTTCCCCTACAACTGCATTCCAGTCGCCCATGACTGTTAGATTTTCATCCCCCCTTACATTCTGTATTACCCTGTCAATGTCCTCATATACTTTCTCTATCTCTACACCTTTAGCTTGCGACGTCGGCATGTATACCTGAACTACCGTTGTCGGTGTTGGTTTACTATCGCTTCTGATAAAAACAACCCTGTCTCTGACCTGTTCACAGAAACACTCCGTCTGTCCTACCTTCCTATTCACAACGAATCCTATTCCTGTCATGCCATTTTCTACTGTTGTTGATATTACCCCATACTGATCTGACCAGAAATCTTTGTCTTCTTTTTACTTCACTTCACTGATCCTTACTACATTTAGATTGAGCCTTTGCATTTTCCTTTTCAGATTTTTTAGTTTCCCTACCACGTTCAAGCTTCTGACATTCCACACCCTGACTCGTAGAACGTTATCCTTTCGTTGATTATACAATCTTTTTCTCATGGTAACCCCCCCCCCCCCTTTGCACAGTCCCATTCCAGAGATCCGAATGGGGGATTATTCCAGAACCTTTTGCCAATAGAGAGATCATCATGACACTTCAATTACAGGGCCCATGTCCTGTGGATACACGTTACGTGTCTTTAATGCAGTGGTTTCCATTGTCTTCTGCATCCTCATACTGTTGATCATTGCCGGCCAGTGTGGCCGAGCGGTTCTGGGCGCTTCAGTCTGGAACCGCGCGACCGCCACGGTCGCAGGTTCGAATCCTGCCTCGGGCATGGATGTGTGTGACGTCCTTACGTTAGTTACGTTTAAATAGTTCTAAGTTCTAGGGGACTGATGACCTCAGATGTTAAGTCCCATAGTGCTCAGAGCCATTTGAACCATTTTTGTTGATCATTGCCGATTCTTCCGCCTTTAGGGGCAGTTTCCCACCCTTAGGACAAGAGAGTGCACTGAACCTTTGCCGCTCCTCCGTCCTCTTTGACAAGGCCGTTGGCAGAATGAGGTTGACATCTTATGCCGAAAGTCTTCGGCCGCCAATGCTGATTATTAATCAAAATTTAAGCAGCGGATCCGAACGCGGGACCGAAGACACTTTAATTATGAATCAAAGACGCTACCCCTTTTTTTCTTTTTTTCTTTTATAAGATACAATTTGAGTCGGTAACTGAAAAAAAAGTTTGCTGCGAACACGACAGGAACATTATTTTTTCTTTCAGAAAAACGTATATGAAGGAATATGGCGTTAATTTTAACGTGCCCACACTTTCTTTACTCCGTCACTTCTACATATTGTAACATTCAAATCCAAATAATAGTGTCCACAAAAAAGTGGGGATTTCAACGCATCCAACTCCTTGTCGATGAAAAACAAGATAGAGCATATTACAAGAAGCTCACGATAACGTAGCATCCTGAGCCACGTCCAATGTCCTGTGGCCATATATTGGGAAAAGGCACACGGATTTGCGTCATATCCGCTCATCATCACGTAGTGGACATAATGTCCAACAAGCCACATGACGGAATTGTTCTTCGATCTGGGAAAGAAGGTTGAATCGGGTCGCACGAGAATCTCCCCCGAGATAGCCACCTCCGACGTCCTGAGGATAAAAGCCATTTGTCGGCGAAGACATCTCCAATGGTCATGACCGCAGGAGATCAGCCGATGATATAATGTACCAGTTACATGGCAACTATTGCAACGATCCGTCACATTGAGCCCAATACGAAATAGTCGCACGTTGGAAGGTACAGTATCATGAACAATTTGGTACCACGAGGACGCCACTTCCATCGGGAAAATCAGGAAGCTAACGTTGGACCAGACAATCTTCCAACTCGTTTCTGGCGACAGCGCTTCCACAGAAAGAATACTATGAGGAATTGTCCAGCGGCTTAACAGCATTTTTAGGGAGAGATTCGCTTGGGAAAGGATATTTACTCCTAAATAACTGACTTCAAGAAAAAATTCCGTAACGTGCCGTAGTTTATAACTAATCCTACCAATATCTACAGGAGGTGTTAAACTCGCCGGCCGGATACAGTCATGAAGGCGAGCTGTAAGTGACTGGGGGCCGCGTAGACATGTTAAAGCGGTGCGACGGATGAATAAGGCACAAGTCTTAACTCGAATATCAGGGAGGCCCAAACCTCCCAGCAGATCATAAGGCCGTTGCAGAATCCCTGAATATGGAAATAAATAGGAATATAAAAAAAGGGAGGAAGGTTTATCTGTTTAGCAAGAGTAATAGGAAGCAGATTTCAGACTACCTAACAGATCAAAACGAAAATTTCTATTCCGACACTGACAATGTTGAGTGTTTTTGGAAAAAGTTCAAGGCAATCGTAAAATGCGTTTTAGACAGGTACGTGCCGAGTAAAACTGTGAGGGACGGGAAAAACCCACCGTGGTTCAACAACAAAGGAAACTACTACGAAAGCAAAGAGAGCTTCACTGCAAGTTTGAACGCAGCCAAAATCTCTCAGACAAACAGAAGCTAAACGATGTCAGCGTAAGGAGGGCTATGCGTGAAGCGTTCAGTGAATTCGAAAGTAAAATTCTATTTACCGACTTGACAGAAAATCCTAGGGAGTTCTGGTCTTACGTTAAATCAGTAAGTGGCTCGAAACAGCATATCCAGACACTCCGGGATAATGATGGCACTGAAACAGAGGATGATACGCGTAAAGCTGAAATACTAAACACCTTTCTCCAAAGCTGTTTCACAGAGGAAGACCGCACTGCAGTTCCTTCTCTAAATCCTCGCGCAAACGAGAAAATGGCTGACATCGAAATAAGTGTCCAAGGAATAGAAAAGCAACTGAAATCACTCAACAGAGGAAAGTCCACTGGACCTGACGGGATACCAATTCGATTCTACACAGAGTACGCGAAAGAACTTGCCCCCCTTCTAACAGCTGTGTACCGCAAGTCTCTAGAGGAACGTAAGGTTCCAAATGATTGGAAAAGAACACAGGTAGTTCCAGTTTTCAAGAAGGGTCGTAGAGCAGATGCTCAAAACTATAGGCCTATATCTCTGACATCGATCTGTTGTTGAATTTTGGAACATGTTTTTTGTTCGCGTATCATCTCATTTCTGGAAACCCAGAATCTACTCTGTAGGAATCAACATGGATTCCGGAAACAGCGATCGTGTGAGACCCAATTCGCTTTATTTGTCCATGAGACCCAGAAAATATTGGATACAGGCTCCCAGGTAGATGCCATTTTCCTTGACTCCCGGAAGGCATTCGATACAGTTCCGCACTGTTGCCTGAGAAACAAAGTAAGAGCCTACAGAATATCACACCAGCTGCTGTGTGGCTGGATTGAAGAGTTTTTAGCAAACAGAACACAGCATCTTGTTTTCAATAGAGAGACGTCTACAGACGTTAAAGTAATCTCTGGCGTGCCACAGGGGAGTGTTATGGGACCACTGCTTTTCACAGTATATATAAATGACCTAGTAGATAATGTTGGAAGTTCCATGCGACTTTTCGCGGATGATGCTGTAGTATACAAAGAAGTTGCAGCATTAGAAAATTGCAGCTAAATGCAGGAAGATCTGCAGCGGATAGGCACTTGGTGCAGAGAGTGGTAACTGACCCTTAATATAGACAAATGTACTGCATTGCGAATACATAGAAAGAAGGATCCTTTATTGTATGATTATGTGAAAGCGGAACAAACACTGGTAGCAGTTATTTCTGTAAAATATCTGGGGGTATGCGTGCGGAACGATTTGAAGTGGAATGATCATATAAAATTAATTGTTGGTAAGGTGGGTGCCAGGCTGAGATTCATTGGGAGAGTCCTTAGAAAATGTAGTCCATCAACAAGGGAGGTGGTTTACAAAACACTCGTTCGACCTATACTTGAGTATTGCTCATCAGTGTGGGACCCATACCAGGTCGGGTTGACAGAGGAGATAGAGAAGATCCAAAGAAGAGCGGCGCGTTTCGTCACAGGGTTATTTGGTAAGCGTGATAGCGTTACGGAGATTTTTAGCAAACTCAAGTGGCAGACTCTGCAAGAGAGGCGCTCTGCATTGCGGTGTAGCTTGCTGTCCAGGTTTCGAGAGGGTGCGTCTCTGGATGAGGTATCGAATATATTGCTTCCCCCTACTTATAGCTCCCGAGGAGATCACGAATGTAAAATTAGAGAGATTCGAGTGCGCGCGGAGGCTTTCCGGCAGTCGTTCTTCCCGCGAACCATACGCGACTGGAACAGGAAATGGAGGTAATGACAGTGCCCTCCGCCACACACCGTTGGGTGGCTTGCGGAGTATAAATGTAGATGCAGATGCAGACGGGGGCGCGCCATGACCCCATAACGCACGCGAAACATGGAGTTGCGCGAGATAATCCTGCCAGTTAAACTTTGCAACTTGCAGTACATCTTAATCGCAGGAAGTGGAAAGATTTGTGCAATAAAACAAGCCTTACTTAGCACATACGTTTGCATGGCGCGGACCTTGTGAAGAAGTGAGATGGAGCGACGCTCGTGTTCAATGATTATTCCCTGAATCTTATCCGTGACATACTTCCAGTTTATCGTAGCCATCTTTAGCGGACAACTGTCAATAATAACACCTAACGATCGATATCGGGTGACCTTCAAAGCCCACGGAATTTCAACAGCATCAAATCCTCGCAAACTGAGTAAGCGACATTTCTGGTCGTAACACGCGCTCCCTTAAGACGGCAAAAGGCATCGAAAACTTCCTTCAGCAGTAGTATATCATGGGTACGGAGAATGGGTTCGTGCATCAGCGTATGCACGAACGGTAAACCTTTCTCTCAACAGCGACCAGCCACCCAAACGAGCAGTTATAGTTCGCAATAAGGGTTCCAGAAACAGCACGTTGAGCTACTTAGATAATGAACTCCCTTGAAGGACGCCGTGAAACACCGCGGTGGGCGAAGTAAGACGGCTGTTTCCGTCAATGGACGCCCGAATACCAGTGATTAGAGAGCTAAACAGCCGTCGTGTAGCATCGTTAAAACCGACAGTCGTCAGTACTCGCTTAAGGAAGCCATGATTAACGCGGTCGAACGCTTGGTGAAAATCAATGAAAAGCAAAGCGCTTGGCACGGGAATAGTGAAAGTAATCGAAATCAAATCACGACATTCAGCAACAGGAATCAGGAGAGTACGATCCGGAAGACAACTTTGGTGACTCGCGATGATGGTGGCCAACAATACCGACAGTCGGCTATTTACCGCTCGCGTCTTTATTTTACAACCATAGGGTGAAGAGGGTTATCGGGCGGACCTGATCCACACGCAAACGTCCCGGCTTTTTGGGGATCAGGACAATTTTAGCAACCTTAAAGCTGGGCGGGAGAAGACCTCCGCGGAATACTTCCTTCGCCGCAGAAGTTATCGTATCTCCTATTAGGGGCCAAAATCGAATATAAAATTCTTTGGAAAGGCCATCGAAGCCAGGCGATTTGTGGGAGAGAGAACAAGCCACAATATCAAGTATATCATCGCGATGGAATATAGAGAAGAACTCTTCCCTGAGAGCTGGCGTAACAACACTATCAAGGAGGGAGGTAAAATCAACAGACGGTGGACCGTCTGAAACCACTTCAGTATAAAGTTCGGAAAAGTACTGGTAAAGTTCACGTATGATATCAGACTGGACCACTCACGCCCATCTAGAGAACGAATGGTAGTAAGAAACGTCCTTAGAGAACGCTTGTGAAGCCGAAGAAGATGATAGAGAGAAATCAACTGATCCTGTACGATTGAACGAGGTTGGTAACGCAATCGGACACCATCCAGCTACCTACGTTTAAGTTGTGGAAGTTTTACCTTCACACGGTGGATGTCGACGACTCTCAAGGGGGCATCACGAGCATTATCGTAAAGAACGCGAAGGACAGAATAATAAAATTCCCTAGTTCGCTTTATTTCAGTCGCTTTTACAGCGCTAAAATGCTTGAGTGTATTTCGAATCCGGGCTTTAGCAAAGATAACACACCATTCTAGAAGTGAGTGATAACGCGCCTGGAACTGGGTTGTCCGCCGCCATACGTCTGCGATGATGCCTTCCAGAGAGGGGCTGTGAGATGTAGAGTGTTTAGATTCCATAAAGGGCGCGAAAGATGGACCCGCTGCGGGCCGTGGTTAAAAGTCATTGAAACAGCACAGTGACCAGTGAAACTGGTGCGAATTACATCAATCGATAGAAGCTGACTACATATGGGGTCAAAAAAATAAAAGCGGTCCTGTCGGCCGCTTGAAGTAGCTGTAAGATACGTAAACCGCAACAATGTAGGATATCTGCAAACCCAAGCATCTGGGAGAGGCAAAGACATCACCACATCATTAAGTTCATGACAATATGTAAAATTGGGGGTCTGATCTACACGACGTAAGACGCAGTTAAAATCAGCCCTCAACAAAACCTTGTGCGGGTTCCGTCGGAGTAAAAAAACAACTTTTTCCTTATAAAAGCGTTCGCGATCGGATGAACGACCGGATCCAGAAGAAGCGTAAAGAAAAATTGAGGTGAGGTCATAAAAACTACAGCCTATACCGCGACCATCATCTAGCGTTTCGAAGTCCGTCAGCGGGATTCCATCTCGACATAGCCGCCCCCCCCCCCCCCCCCCCATGAACCATGGACCTTGGCGTTGGTGGAGAGGCTTGCGTGCCTCAGTGATACAGATAGCCGCACCGTAGGTGCAACCACAACGGAGGCGTATCTGTTGAGAGGCCAGACAAACGTGTGGTTCCTGAAGAGGGCCAGCAGCCTTTTCAGTAGTTGCAGGGGCAACAGTCTGGATGATTGACTGATCTGGCCTTGTAACACTAACCAAAACGGCCTTGCTGTGCTCGTACTGCGAACGGCTGAAAGAAAGGGGAAACTACAGTCTAAATTATTCCCGAGGACATGCAGCTTTACTGTATGGTTAAATGATGATGGCGTATTCTTGGGTAAAATATTTCTGAGGTAAAATAGTCCCCCATTCGGATCTCCGGGCAGGGACTACTCAGGAGGACGTTGTTATCAGGAGAAAGAAAACTGGCGTTCTACGGTTCGGAGTGTAGAATGTCAGATCCCTTAATCGGGCAGGTAGGTTAGAAAATTTAAAAAGGGAAATGGATAAGTAAAATTTAGATATAGTGGGAATTAGTGAAGTTCGGTGGCAGGAGGAACAAGACTTCTGGTCAGGTGAATACAGGGTTATAAATACGAAATCAAATAGGGGTAATGCAGGAGTAGGTTTAATGATGAATAAAAAATAATAACGCGGGTAAGCTACTACAAACAGCGTAGTGAACGCGTTATTGTGGCCAAGATAGATACGAAGCCCACGGCTACCACAGTAGTACAAGTTTATATGCCAACTAGCTCCGCAGATGACGAAGAGATTGATAAACTGTATGATGAGATAAAAGAAATTATTCAGATACTGAAGGGAGACGAAAATGTAATAGTCATGGGTGACTGGAATTCGATAGTAGGAAAAGGAAGAGGAGGAATAGTAGTAGGTGAATATGGAATGGGGGTAAGGAATGAAAGAGGAAGCCGCCTGGTAGAATTTTGCACAGAGCATAAGTTAATCATAGCTAACACTTGGTTCAAGAATCACGAAAGGAGGTTGTATACATGGCAGAAGCTTGGGGATACTAGAAGTTTTCAGATAGATTATATAATGGTAAGACAGAGATTTAGGAACCAGGTTTTAAATTGTAAGATATTTCCAGAAGCAGATGTGGTCTCTGACCACAATCTATTTGTTATGAACTGTAGATTAAAACTGAAGAAACTGCAAAAAGGTGGGAATTTAAGGAGATGGGACCTGGATAAACTGAAAGAACCAGAGGTTGTAGAGAGTTTCAGGGAGAGCATAAGGGAACAATTGACAGGAATGGGGGAAAGAAATACAGTAGAAGAAGAATGGGTAGCTCTGAGGGATGAAGTAGTGAAGGCAGCAGAGGATCAAGTAGGTAAAAAGACGAGGGCTAATAGAAATCCTTGGGTAACAGAAGAAATATTGAATTTAATTGATGAAAGGAGAAAATATAAAAATGCAGTAAATGAAGCAGGCAAAAAGGAATACAAACGTCTCAAAAATGAGATCGACAGAAAGTGCAAAATGGCTAAGCAGGGATGGCTAGAGGACAAATGTAAGGATGTAGAGGCTTGTCTCACTAGGGGTAAGATAGATACTGCCTACAGGAATATTAAAGAGACCTTTGGAGAAAAGAGAACCACTTGCATGAATATCAAGAGCTCAGATGGAAACCCAGTTCTAAGCAAAGAAGGGAAAGGAGAAAGGTGGAAGGAGTATATAGAAGGTCTATACAAGGAGAATATTATGGAAAGGGATAAGGATGTAGATGAAGATGAAATGGGAGATATGATACTGCGTGAAGAGACTGACAGAGCACAGAAAGAGCTAAGTCAAAACATTGCCCCGAGAGTAGACAAAATTCCATTAGAAATACTGATAGCCTTGGGAGAGCCAGTCCTAACAAAACTCTACCATTTGGTGAGCAAGATGTATGAGACAGGTGAAATACCCTCAGACTTCAAGAAGAATATAATAATTCCAGTCCCAAAGAAAGCTAGTGTTGACAGATGTGAAAATTACCGAACTAGCAGTTTAATAAGCCATGGCTGCAAAATACTATCACGAATTCTTTACAGACGAATGCAAAAACTAGTAGAAGCCGACCTCAGGGAAGATCAGTTTGGATTCCGTAGAAATGTTGGAACACGTGAGGCAATACTGACCCTACGATTTATCTTAGAAAATAGATTAAGAAAAGGCAAACCTATGTTTCTAGCATTTGTAAACTAGCTTTTGACAATGCTGACTGGATTACTCTCTTTCAAATTCTAAAGGTGGTAGGGATAAAATACAGGGAGCGAAAGACTATTTACAATTTGTACAGAAACCAGATGGCAGTTATAAGAGTCGAGGGGCATGAAAGGGAAGGAGTGGTTGGAAAGGGAGTGTGACAGGGTTGTACCCTCTCCCCGATGTTATTCAATCTGTGTACTGAGCAAGCAGTAAAGGAAACAAAAGAAAAATTCGGAGTAGGAATTAAAATCCATGGAGAAGAAATAAAAACCTCGAGGTTCGCTGATGCCATTGTAATTCTGTCAGAGACAGCAAAGGACCTGGAAGAGCAGCTGAATGGAATGGACAGTGTCTTAAAAGGAGGATATAAGATGAACATCAACAAAAGAAAAACGAGGATAATGGAATGCAGTCGAATTAAGTCGGGTGATGCTTAGGGAATTAGATTAGGAAATGAGACGCTTAAAGTAGTAAATGAGTTTTGCTACTTGGGGAGCAAAATAACTGATGATGGTCGAAGTAGAGAGGATATAAAATGGAGACTGGCAATGGCAAGGAAAGCGTTTCTGAAGAAGAGAAATTTGTTAACATCGAGTATAGATTTAAGCGTCAGGAAGTCGTTTCTGAAAGTATTTGTATGTAGTGTAGCCATGTATGGAAGTGAAACATGGACGATAAATAGTTTGGACAAGAAGAGAATAGAAGCTTTCGAAATGTGGTGCTACAGAATAATGTTGAAGATTAGTTGGGTAGATCACATAACTAATGTGGAGGTATTGAATAAAATTGGGGAGAAGAGAAATTTGTTGCACAACTTGACTAGAAGAAGGGATCGCTTCCTAGGGCATAATCTGAGGCATCAAGGGATTACCAATTTAGTATTGGAGGGCAGCGTGGAGGGTAAAAATCGTAGAGGGAGACCAAGAGATGAATACAGTAAGCAGATTCAGAAGGATGTAGGTTGTAGTAGGTACTGGGAGATGAAGAAGCTTGCACAGGATAGAGTAGCATGGTGATTTGCATCAAATCAGTCTCTGGACTGAAGACCACAACAACAATAACAATAGCAAAGCCATAGAATTTTCCTCTACGTCCTATGAAACGTATAAATTGGCCAGCCCGTTCTCCTGATCTTACACCTCTGGACTTCTTTCTGTGGGGTACGTTAAAGGAGAATGTGTACCGTGATGAGCCTACAACCCCAGAGGATATGAAACGACGTATTGTGGCAGCCTGCGGCGACATTACGCCAGATGTACTGCGGCTTGTACGACATTCATTACGCCAGAGATTGCAATTGTGTGCAGCAAATGCTGGCCACCACATTGAGCATCTATTGGCCTGACATGTCGAGACACACTCTATTCCACTTCGTAATTGAAAACGGAAACCACGTGTGTACGTGTACCTCACCCCTCATGGTAATGTACGTGTGCGTCAGTGAAAAAGACCAATAAAAAGGTGTTAGCATGTGGACGTAATGTGCTGTTCCAGTCTCTTCTGTACCTAAGGTCCATCACCGTTCCCTTTGGATCCCTACGTAATTCGGTGCTCTCCGATACACACGATCGAACAGCGGAGGAGTGGTACTCAAGCGTCAAATTTAGGTTACAATGTCTCCGGATGTAATTAACATTTTACAATGAAACAAACAGCACTGATTACGTATTTGTTTATATGTTCAGATGTGCTAACAAAACTAACGGGGTTCCATTTAAAAAAAAAACGTAGGTTTGTGTTAAAACACATACTTCCGTGCATTTTTTTACGGTTTGTATTAACCAATTACACTAGCTCCTCTCCTCACGTTCGGTCTGTGGAATCGATTCGTCAGTATTTGATGTGGTTTACGAAATATATCCAGCGGTAACGTTAGGTGACTCACCCTGTATAAACGAGTATTAAGTTTAAGCTGTATAAACTTGATAGAAAAGAATTTGGATATAACTTGAAACAAAAATTCCAACGCATGTATTCATCAATTACACCAAAGATCTCCACAATCCTTTTAAACTTAATCTGAAGTAATAACGTTATTTCGGTATGCATTCGTTGTACTTTGAGATAATGTTTCCGTTCTGCTACATGTTCTTTGCACCTCGTACTTCCAGGCGCCGGTCGGGGTGGCCGAGCGGTTCTAGGCGCTTCAGTCTGAGACCGCGCGACTGCTACGGTCACAGGTTCGAATCCTGCCTCGGGCATGGATGTTTGTGGTGTCCTAAGGTTAGTTAGGTTTAAGTAGTTCTAAGTTCTAGGGGACTGATGACCTTAGAAGTTAGTGCTCAGAGCCATTTGAACCATTTGAACTTCCAGACGCCGTCTTTGTTTATAAAGTACGACAGTTTACATGTGATGCAGTACGACAGAGAATGGAGCCTTGACCGCAGGAGGTATTCAATTTTAGTTGTTTTATTTTCACATTTAGATACGTGTACGTTCAAATTTTAGTCAAAAACCTTCCAAATACCATCTTCTGATACAGCATTTTTGTTTTCCCACTATATATAGTACCACAGGTTACCCAAAAGTAGTAACTTAAGACATGTCGTACTAACACTCGTCAATGCACCTGATGATGGAGGCTTAAATGTTCGAAACGCGCTGTGGGAACAAATAAACAGTGACTAGTAACAGTAAACTTGTTGTTTCATTCGACTCCCACTCGTTCCTGAGAAAAATGTGTGTTGACAGTCGGGAAGACAGACCAGACAGACAGACAGACTGACTGACAACCAAGCGATCCTACTCGGTCCAGTCACGTTAATCAGATCACACCTATGATCGAGTCAGAGTGCTATAGCCACTTATGGACGGCAGATGGCAGCACTAGCAATGCAGGGTATACAGGGTGTTACAAAATGGTACGGCCAAACTTTCAGGAAACATTCCTCACACACAAAGAAAGAAAATATGTTATGTGGACATGTGTCCGGAAACGCTTACTTTTCACGTTAGAGCTCATTTTATTACTTCTCTTCAAATCACATTAATCATGGAATGGAAACACACAGCAACAGAACGTACCAGCGTGACTTCAAACACTTTGTTACAGGAAATGTTCAAAATGTCCTCCGTTAGCGAGGATACACGTATCCACCCTAGGTCGCATGGAATCCCTGATGCGCTGATGCAGCCCTGGAGAATGGCGTATTGTATCACAGCCGTCCACAATACAGGCACGAAGAGTCTCTACATTTGGTACCGGGGTTGCGTAGACAAGAGCTTTCAAATGCCCCATAAATGACAGTCAAGAGGGTTGAGGTCAGGAGAGTGTGGAGGCCATGGAATTGGTCCGCCTCTACCAATCCATCGGTCACCGAATCTGCTGTTGAGAAGCGTACGAACACTTCGACTGAAATGTGCTGGAGCTCCATCGTGCATGAGCCACTTGTTGTGTCGTACTTGTAAAGGCACATGTTCTAGCAGCACAGGTAGAGTATCCCGTATGAAATCATGATAACGTGCTCCATTGAGCGTAGGTGGAAGAAACTAAAATGAGCTCTAACATGGAAATTAAGCGTTTCCGGATACATGTCCAAATAACATCTTTTCTTTATTTGTGTGTGAGGAATGTTTCCTGAAAGTTTGGCCTTACCTTTTTGTAACACCCAGTATGAGGCGTGTAGGGAAGACGCAGACATCATCGCAGTCGTTGTCGTAATGGAGAAACGGAGCGATTTCTCTGACGTCCAAATGAGGATGGCCACCGGGCTGTCGGGCGAAGGATGAAGCAGTTTCGAAACGGCTAAGTCTGTGAACTGTTCATGTGACGCCGTCATCAACACATAAAGTGTACGGCAAAATGGCACTATCCGAAACTGTGGTACACCGCAGGCCACAGATGACAGGGGTGAACGACGGCTGTGGAGGTGTGTTCGGGGGAATAGACGTGCAACTGTGGAGCTACTGACCACTCAGATGAAACAAGGGGCTGCCAGCTGTGTCCAAGATCATCGAGTGGCGACAGGTGGCCTTTTCGGATGAACCACGTTTTATGCTCCATCGGACAGATAGCTGTGGAGTGTCTGAAATTCCTGAAAGTATAGGGTCCAGGCATTCTCTTCGTGACCTCGTTATTTTCGAAGCCACAGTGGATCAACACAATGGCATCTACCAGCAGGACAATGCAACTTGCCACCCAGCTGACAATGTATGTGCGTGCCTCGAAGAGGACCAGGATGAGTTTAACGCACACTCCTGGCCACCAGACTCCCGAGATTTAAACCAAATCGTGAATCTGTAGGACCACCTCGATAGGGCTGTTCGCGCCATGGACTCTTAGTCGAGACACCTAGCGCAACTGCCTAAAGCATATGAGTCAACGTGGCTCTACACCCCTATCGGTACCTTCCAGAACCTCACTGACCGTCTTCAGCACGTCTTCCAAAGGTCATCTCCGCAAAAGGTGATTAATCAGACCATTGACAGGTGGTCACATTAATGTAGCTGGACAGTACACAGGGTGTAAATTTGAAGTTGACAAACCACAATAATTCGATAAATAAGCTTCACACGAAAAGATGTGTAGAAACCAAAGTCGATTATTTTCGATGGGAACATTTGCTGGAGCTAAAATTAGCCCGCCACCCCAGCCCCCTGTTGGTGGGGCGGGAGCCAACTTTAAAATTTCAAATGGGAACCCCCATTTTTTTATTGGAGAATCAGATTCTACATAAAAAACTTCGTACATTTTGTCATAAACATTTGTTTTGATTCTTGGTAGCTGGCGCTGTAATTCAAGAAAATCCATGTTCTCATTTTTGCGTGAAAAATGATTGTTGTTGTTGTTGTTGTGGTCTTTAGTTCTGAGACTGGTTTGATGCAGCTCTCCATGCTACTCAATCCTGTGCAAGCATCTTCATCTCACAGTACCTACTACAACCTACATCCTTCTGAATCTGCTTAGTGTATTCATCTCTTGGTCTCCCTCTACGATTTTTACCCTCCACGCTGCCCTCCAGTACCAAATTGGTGATCCCTTGATGCCTCAGAACATGTCCTACCAACCGATCCCTTCTTCAAGTTGTGCCACAAACTCCTCTTCTCCCCAATTCTATTCAATACCTCCTCATTAGTTATGTTATCTACCCATCTAATCTTCAGCATTCTTCTGTAGCATCACCTTTCGAAAGCTTCTATTCTCTTCTTGACTAAACTATTTATCGTCCATGTTTCACTTCCATACATGGCTACACTCCAACTAGCGGTTCTGGCGCTGCAGTCCGGAACCGCGGGACTGCTACGGTCGCAGGTTCGAATCCTGCCTCGGGCATGGGTGTGTGTGATGTCCTTAGGTTAGTTAGGTTTAAGTAGTTCTAAGTTCTAGGGGACTTATGACATAAGATGTTGAGTCCCATAGTGCTCAGAGCCATTTGAACCATTTTTTTGCTACACTCCATACAAATACTTTCAGAAACGACTTTCTGACACTTAAATCAATATTCGATATTAACAAATTTCTCTTCTTCAGAAACGCTTTCCTTGCCATTGCCAGTCTACATTTTATATCCTCTCTACTTCGACCATCATCAGTTATTTTGCTCCCCAAATGGTTACGGATAAATAAAAAATACTTAAGTTAGTAAGTAGGATGTTTGGTTAGTTAGCTAGTCAAATGATTTGTTTGATAATTAAAAGGTGTGTGGCCTCCTGACCACGAAACAAACAAAACTTATGCGAATCTGCGGAAAAAAATTAATATTTGGGTCAAAATTTGTGAATAATTCCTCTCTCTCAAACCCCACCCTATGGGGAGAGAGGGAGAGTTTTAGTTTTAGCTATTCAAAATTTACGAATTAAATAAGTATTTTTTATCTATACATAGCCATTTTCCAAGCAGAAATGGAACATGAATTTTCTTGAATTATAGTTCCAACTACCAAGAATCAAAACAAATGTTCGAGACAAAATGTACGTAGTTTTTTATTTAGAATATGATTTTGCAATAAAAATGGGGGTTAACATTTGAAATTTTAAAGTTGCCTCGCGCCCGACCCCCAGGGGGCTGGGGTGGCGGGCCAATTTTAGCACCAGCAGATGTCCCCCTCGAAATTAATCAACTTTGGATTCTACACATTTTTTCGTGTGAAGCTTATTTTTCGAGTTATTCTGGTTTGTCAACTTAAAATTTACACCCTGTATAAGACTTTCGTTTTTACCGATTGAGGTTTGGAACTTTAGAAAAGAATATTAAGGGCCAGCAGGAACGACATTAATGTTGAACTTTGCACCAAAATTGGGGGCCAACTAATGCGTGATGGACGAACCAAGGAGAATATAACAGGCAGACTTGCAAGTGGAAAGGGACCATTCCACTCCTACCAAACATAGTCCTTGATTTGAGGATGACAGCTCTGAGATTGTACGTCTGAAAAACGCGATGTGTGTAAGCGGACCGTATATTGTGGGGAAACCATGTGAGAAGAGACTCGAACCATACGAGATGTCGAGTTAGAGAAGGATGCTGAAAGCCAAGTAGAGTGATAAGAAATAAAGTGGTTCTCCACTGAATCAGCGAGGAAAGGAATGTTTGGAAAGCGGCGACTAGGAGAAGGCTCATGATTATAGGACACTTGCAAGACACCGGGGAATAATTTGTGTCGTTCTCGAGGGAGACATGAACGACCAACATCGTAAACGAAGACAGAGACTGGAATATATCCAACAAATAATTAAGATGATGAAGTTGTCACAGGCGGTAAAGTCGTGCTGGGCCATTAAAACAGGCAACTAATGGAAAAAGGGAAATACTAGGGCGTCGCCGTAATGGAATGTCGGTGGAATAGCTATACTCCCTTCATCATAAGAATAAAACTGAAGTAAACATTACGTGATGTATTCTTCTGCGTTTGCTTGAATCTCATTGGAAATCGTCTCACGTGGAGCGGAAGCCAAGCTATTTCCAGTACAGTCAAGCAAGATCATAAGGATACGTTTTATGCTGTGTTAAGCCGCGTCCTCACTTGCGCGCCACGAACCCCGAGCACCGCGCGGGATTAGCCGAGCGGTCCAAGGGGCTGCAATCATGGACTGTGCGGCTGGTCTCGGCGGAGGTTCGAGTCCTCTCTCGGGCATGTGTGTGTGTGTGTGTGTGTGTTTGTCCTTAGGATAATTTAGGTTAAGTAGTGTGTAAGCTTACAGACTGATGACCTTAGCAGTTAAGTCCCATAAGATTTCTCACACATTTGAACATTCGAACCCCGAGCGGTGGGCGAGCCGCACGCGCGCCGCTCGCCTTTCGTTCGTTGGATGATGATGATGATGATGACGATCAGTTTGTGGGGCGCTCAATTGCGCGGTTATCAGCGCCCGTACTAAGTCCCAACTTTTGCTCAGTCCAATCTCGCCACTTCCATGAATGATCGTTCGTTGGAATTGTGGGTTGCAACGAACCTCCGGCGATGCACAGGAAACCCACGAACATATAAATATTCAGTTTGCAGCCAAGCTGTAAACATGTCTACGCGACGGGAAAATCTCGGGATTATGGTGATGAGTGGTGCGGCATTATTAATGGCAAGTTTGTCGAAAAAAAAAAAAAACGAAACGTCGACGTTGGTGGCAACCTGAACTTTGTAAAAAGAGAAATAATGCAGAACTTATGATGGATCTGAAGACACAACAAATAAGTGGTCAATATAAAAATTTCTGTCGAATGTCACCTTCTGACTTTGAAAATCTGCTGCAGGAGATTGGACCGCATATTTCGAAAAAAGACACTAATTTCAGTCAAGACAGGTGAGCATTAATATTTGTTGTACGTAATTCGCTGTGTATTTGTCGTGAGATCCTGACCAAATAAGCAATGGTGGGTTCAAAAATGGTTCAAATGGCTCCGAGCACTATGGGACTCAACTGCTGTGGTCATAAGTCCCCTAGAACTTAGAATTACTTAAACCTAACTAACCTAAGGACAGCACACAACACCCAGCCATCACGAGGCAGAGAAAATCCCTGACCCCGCCGGGAATCGAACCCGGGAACCCGGGCGTGGGAAGCGAGAACGCTACCGCACGACCACGAGATGCGGGCAAGCAATGGTGGGCGTGGATATAAAAAAAATGACTTTTTCATAAAAGAAAGGCAAATAAAATCAATACGATTAATTCTTCCAGGTTAGCAGCAACACTTCGATTTCTTGCCACGCGAGATTCATTAGTAGCCTGTAGTATACTTTCAGGATTTCTAAGCAATGTATTGCACGAATAGTACCACAAGTCTGTGCTGCACTCATCCATGAGTTACAAGGATATATCAAGGTAACATATTAACACCGCTGTTTAACTCTTTTAATTTTGAAAGTTGTTTTATTTTTTAAATATATTTTATACGTACAAAATTAAACGCATTTCACAGAAAATCATCAAAATCCTTTAAACTAAAGTTATGTTAGACAAAATCCAAAAACTGTTCTGAAGTTATTGACGCAGCAGGAGATGGCTGAGAAGAGATAGGTGTCAAGGAATCAGATGGCGATGTACGGGAGCAGGTACTGGTTGCAAAGTGTGCAAAACGTATTGTTGAGACTGTGTGGGGTGATACACCTTTCTGGAGAGATTTGCCAGTTGTTGGAATGCTGAGCATTTGAAGCAGCCCAATCAAAATACCCTTTATCGGCTTTCACAAGTACGTCAAATACGGCATGCCGTACCGATTTCTGCGTTTCAGGCGAATATTTCTTCACTTTTGCAGCTACGTACGTAAAAAAGGAATCGATTTCGTCGGACGTATTACACGGCTCTTTCTCCAATTTCTCTGCAGCAGTTTGTAAAATGTCAAACCCACCCCTCATCAATGAGTCGTTAGCATCAGTTCGCTTACGCTTAGTAGGTCTGGCAGTAGATGTTGCCCCTGTTGCCTCTTGTTGGCTGTCTTTAGAAATGTTGAGTCCTGACTCGATGTCATCTTCAATTCCAATAATCTCATCCGTCTCCTGTAAATTTCAAGTAATAATCAAAGTAACCAATATTAATTGTGTATTACTGGTATTACGTGACTAATATAAAAATAGGAGCCTATTAAAAACATTAAGTCGTGTCGTTCGCCTCAGACCAATAACGTAGTAGATTTCCAGTCACCAAAACAATTATCAGTCCTGTTTTACAAATACCACTTGATCAAAAAGTCAGTATAAACTTGAAAACTGAGTAAATCACGGAATAATGTAGATAGAGAGGTAAAAATTGACATAAATGCTTGCAATGACATGGGGTTTTATTAGAACAAAAAAAAAAGAAACAAAGTTCACAAAATATCCGACAAATGGCGCTGGACAGCAAAACGTCAGTGACTGCGCATGACAATCGTCATGCTTGGCCTCCCAGGTCCCCAGACGTCAGTCCGTGCGATTATTGGCTTTGGCGTTACCTGATGTCGCAAGTGTATCGTGACTGACCGACATCTCTAGGGATGCTGAAAGACAACCCGACGCCAATGCCTCACCATAACTCCGGACATGCTTTACAGCGCTGTTCAGAACATTATTCCTCGACTACAGCTATTGTTGAGGAATGATGGTGGACATATTGAGCATTTCCTGTAAAGAACATCATCTTTGCTTTGTCTTACTTTGTTATGCTAATTATTGCTATTCTGATCAGATGAAGCGCCATCTGTCGGACAATTTTGAACTTTTGAATTTCTAGTCAAACCCCATGTCATTCCAAGCATGTGTGTCAATTTGTACCTCTCTATCTACATTATTCCGTGATTTATTCAGTTTTCAAATTTATACTGACTTTTTGATCACCCGGTATAATGTGTAATCTCAACCCCCCTCCGCCCCCGATGGTTAAAGTAAGTTTAAGTATGATTTCTGTTTCAGCTACCTGCGACACCTGCAGCTTGGAAGGAAGTAAGCAATAGATCTGAAACACGTTGGAACCTGCCTCACTTTGTTGGTGCTCTGGACGGGCAACATGTTTTTGCAAGCTCCAATGAACTCGTGTACAGAGTACTCCAATTACAAATCCAGCTTCAGTATTGTGCTTTCTGCGTTAGTGGACGGGAATTGTAACTTTATGTTTTCTGACGTGGGATGCCAAGGAAGAATTTCGGACAGAGGAATTTTTCAAGGGAGCAAGCGACATACTATGATGACTGGGAGCACATTGGGACTTCCGGTAGCGGAACCACTGCCACGGCGTTCTATGCAAATACCTTATTTCTTTGCAGGTGGTAATGCATTTGCTCTAAGTGAAAATCTCATGAAGCCACTCTGGAGACTTTGTAAAAGGAACCCCTCACAGAATTTTTAATTATCGCTTGAGTAGAGCCCGACGGATAGTCGAGAACATCTTCGGTTTATCAAGCTCAGTGTTTCGGGTTCTACGAAAACCGATGCTTCTGGCACCTGAAAAAGCCGACGTGATAGTGAGCGCAGTAATTTTATTACACAACTATCTAAATACCCATTCGCCAAATTTGTACACTCCTGCTGGCATTGACCATGAAGAGATTGGTTGGTTTGGGGAAGGAGACCAGACAGCGTGGTCATCGGTCTCATCGGATTAGGGAAGGAAGTCGGCCGCGTCCTTTCAGAGGAACCATCCCGGCATTTGCCTGGAGTGATTTAGGGAAATCACGGAAAACCTAAATCAGGATGGCCGGACGCGGGATTGAACCGTCGTCCTCCCGAATGCGAGTCCAGTGTCTAAGCACTGCGCCACCTCGCTCGGTACCATGAAGAGAAGTGAGTTTTAATTGGTCATGGAGGGTCCAGGGAGAAGATAATATGACGTGTTTGTTACCACTGAGACATGTCCCCCGACGATCCACAAATTATTGTCAAAAAATTAGGGATGAAATAGCAGATAATTGTATGAAAGAAGGATTCCTACAATGACAAAACTAATATGCTTGAGTACATCAGCAGTTTCTTACGGTCGTAAGTCGTTTTCTTGGTACGTCCCTGTCCTCCAGAAACTTGAAATTTCATAAGCAAACCACCTGCGTACGTAAATGTCGTCTCATCCTGAAACGATAAAATATAGAATGCAATAAAATCCTGTTTAAAAAAATACAGAATTGTACAGTATTTATGACTGTTATTATAAAAGTTTTTGTGATGTATGTAAGCCGGCCGGTGTGGCCGTGCGGTCTAGGCGCTTCAGTCTGGAACCGCGAGACCGCTCCGGTCGCAGGTTCGAATCCTGCCTCGGGCATGGATGTGCGTGATGTCCTTAGGTTAGTTAGGTTTAAGTAGTTCTAAGTTCTAGGGGACTGATGACCTCAGATGTTAAATCCCATAGTGCTCAGAGCCATTTGAACCATTTTGAACTTAAAATTGAAAATAAAGGTTATTATTTGATAATACCATTCAATTTCTTAATATATTTTTTCCGAATACAATATTCTTCGAATAATAGCAAATGACAGTTGTGATTGGCCACATCGCTAAACTTATCAACTAATTTAATTATCACAATTAAGAGATTTAGATACATAATATCTTATTTGATTCACAACTTACCTTTTCCTGTTCCTATGCTGTTTTTCAATTTTCCCTTCTCCCGTCATTATGAAGACAGCAAAGATATTATTTTTTTCTGCACTGGTCCGCAGATACATCCATCTCGGCAGATATTTCTCGCCATGCATCTGCTTTCATGTGTTTCCTGTAATGATCCTTAGGCTGAGGATCCCAAAGAATGGGTTGTTTTCTATACTCATCAATTAGTTTAATTAAAGTCACTTCCGACCACTCCATATTTAATCGCTCGAAAATCAATCAGAAAATCTATTTATTGAAGCCTATCAATGGTCTAAAGATATTGATTAAAATGTAATATTTTAGTTCAACTTAAAAATCCCTCTTTCCTCATTAACATCTTGCAAAACAATACTCGCATGCGCGCTAAAAACGACAAACCTTTCGCGCTCCCGTCCAAAACTGAACTGCGAGCATTCAAGTGTCCGTTGGATAAACTCCAAATATGACGAATTCACTGCGCACGAGCGGCGCTGGAGCCGCGCAGCGCGCTAGTGTAGACGCACCTTTACACGCACATAGACTGAGCGATAAAAAAAAAAAAATGGTTCAAATGGCTCTGAGCACTATGGGACCTAACTACTACGGTCATCAGTCCCCTAGAACTTAGAACTACTTAAACCTAACTAATCTAAGGACATCACACACGTCCATGCCCGAGGCAGGATCCGAGCCTGCGACCGTAGAGGTCGCGCGGTTCCAGACTGTAGCGCCTAGAACCGCTTGGCCAGCCGACTGAGCGATAACACGGGACAACAGCAAGACGCTTTTCACTTGGGACAGCACTGGCTAGCCAGCTGGTCCAACTAACCTGCAATAATGCGTGCAGTTGCAGTTCAGATGTAACAAGCGACGAACAGAGAAGCAATATAGCTTCGAATGTCATTTAATTTTTAAAGAGAATGAAATAATATTCGGCAGAACTCCACCAGTACCATGTACTTCTTAGATGACCACACGGAAAGCATAAACTGCTCACTTAACACAGTATTCTAATTATAAACAAGAGTGATGAAAATTCCTAAATTAAACACAGGGTAATTATTTTGAGCGAGCTATGTGTGATGCAATAGCATACTGCAGGAAATTCGCTGTATTGTTGAATGCTGAATGCACTGAAGGTATTAATTACAGTCAGTCGTCTGCTAATCTCTTAGCTCTACATCTACATCTACATACATACTCCGCAATCCAACATACGGTGCGTGGCGGAGGGTACCTCGTTCCACAACTAGCATCTTCTCTCCCTGTTCCACTCCCAAACAGAACGAGGGAAAAATTACTGCCTATATGCCTCTGTACGAGCCCTAATCTCTCTTATCTTATCTTTGTGGCCTTTCCGCGAAATATGAGTTGGCAGCAGTAAAATTGTACTGCAGTCAGCCTCAAATGCTGGTTCTCTAAATTTCCTCAGTAGCGATTCACGAAAAGAACGCCTCCTCTAGAGACTCCCACCCGAGTTCCTGAAGCATTTCCGTAACACTCACGTGATGATCAAACGTAACAGTAACAAATCTAGCAGCCCGCCTCTGAATTGCTTCTATGTCGTCCCTCAATCCGATCTGATAGGGATCCCAAACGCTCGAGCAGTACTCAAGAATAGATCGTATTAGTGTTTTATAAGCGGTCTCGTTTACAGATGAACCACATCTTCCCAAAATTCTACCAATGAGCCGAAGACGACTATCCGCCTTCCCCACAACTACCATTACATGCTTGACCCACTTCATATCGTTCTGCATTGTTACGCCCAAATATTTAATCGACGTGACTGTGTCAAGCGCTACACTACTAATCGAGTATTCAAACAATACGGGATTATTTTTCCTATTCATCTGCATTAATTTACATTTATCTGTATTTAGAGTTAGCTGCCATTCTTTACACCAATCACAAATCCTGTCCAAGTCATATTGTATTCTCCTACAGTCGCTCAACGACGACACCCTCCCGTACACCACAGCATCATCAGCAAACAGCCGCACATTGCTATCCACCCTATCCGAAAGATCATTTATGTAGACAGAAAACAACAGCGGACCTACCACACTTCCCTGGGGCACTCCAAATGATACCCTCGCCTCCTTCCTTATCCGAGTCGGAGCAATACGTTTCTGTTTGGAAGTGTCACGTGCTACGTTGATAACAAGCCTGACAACAACAGAATCCAGGAAGCCAACCAGGCGCCGCATTTCTCCTCTTCTTTTATGATGAGCGCCAGCGTTCGGCAGCGATACGCGAAAAACCTGTGGAGCGTTAGTTCCAGTACGTCTGGCAGCTTTGAGCCTTTTTACGTCACGCGGCAAATCCCTTAACTTGGATCCAGATCAGTTCGAATGTGTGTGAATTCCTAAGAGACCCAGCTGCTGAGGTCATCGGTCCCTAGACTTACACACTACTTAAACTAACTTAAACTAAGAACAACACACACACTCGTGCCCGAGGGAGGACTCGAACCTCCGGCGGGAGGGGCCGCGCAATTCGTGACATGGCGCCTCAAACCACGCGGCCACTCCGCGCGGCCAGATCAGCTCTATTGGGTTCATTTTGTAATAGTTCAGTGGCAAATGTAAAAAAGCAGAATTTGTATGGTGTGCTCGATGCTGTGAAAATGATTGTTTTTCATGTTTCTACGACACTGATAACTCTGGTTCGTGTGAGACTTCATCTGTGGTATAAAACAGTGGACATAATCCAAATAAGGAATATTTGGTTTTTAATTTATATTCTAAAAAGGAATTGTTGTGTTTTGTTACTTTAAGGAACTTTTATTGAGGGGAGTTGGAACGCCCTATCCCGACAATGTTAAATTTGGTGACTTGGCTTCCCTGTATTTCAGGAACCACTGTAGCCATTGACATGAAACTTTTACACGCCATTAAACTGTATGTCCTGAGTCTAATGAACTACAATAATTGCATTTCAGACGCTGCTTTCGGAAATACAATTTTTTAATTACACAGTTACAATTTTATGTACTTTTTTGTACGTTATCCTAAATAATTTTAATTATATATATCATTACGTTCTTCTTTTAGTTTAGTAGACTCAGGATATGTATGTTATTACTCCCAGAAAATCTGAATACTCTACTCGAAGTGGTTTCTGATATTTAGGGAAAATGCAACAGAAAATGTAATTTTTCAGGAATAGCTTCTAAAGTTTCAAAAGACTGTAACTCACTAAATATATAATTAATTTTTTTATTTTTAGTCACTCAGAAGCACCCTGCACCATACTATATATCCTCCTCTTGATCTTTTCCAAGTTTGTTCTTCTTTTCTTCTTTCTGGATGCTTAGTGGCCAACTGTGCTGCATACTCTGCTTTATCAATGCAAACCTTGTCCATCCGTTCAAGTTCTCTGATGCAGTTTGCTCTGGTATTAATTCCCATATGATGTAACACTTTCACCCTACCAATGTTGCCATCGTTAAAAGCAATAACAGCATCTCTGACCCCCCACTTTAGTGTCTTCATTCCAACAAAAACATTTTTTGGTAAGCGAGTCCATATAAGATTATTGAATAACTATTAGTGATTTTGAGTAGACCATACAGACTTCAATAATTCAGGACTTGCTAGGTCTCTGTAAATAGGTTTTATGATATCTATGACCGCTGTGGGGTGGAATGTTTATGGCTGTATGAACTGTTTGAGAAGTGGGCACTGCGGTAATTGCACCATGAGTCAGGTCTAGGAGGGCAAACGTGGTGTTTGGTTTTTCATCAGTTGACAGTCTGTGGAAGAAGGTAGCCCATACTGTCTGCTTCATTTTCAACAAATCCTCAGTACTATTTTTAACGGCCATCATATAATACTGCTGTACTTCATCAATAATTTTGTCTAGTAGCCTGCCTCTTATGGTTTTACCATCAAAAAGTTTCTTGTCTGATTTTGTTTCAACTTCCTCAGCCTGGTGCCCATCGTCTTCTGGACATGACCAATACAAAAACGCAATTTAACCTTTATAACACAGCAATCCAAAACTTACTATATAAAAATTACAGATTTTATTAGATCTTGAAGTAAAAGATGCAAAAATTTTGACATTTTCAACTGGTGGCATTTAAAAAAATGAAATACTTCCCATGTGAGTTTGTAAGTGATATGGATTCCGCTATACATACGAGATTCAACTATATTAAATATAGTCCCCTGGAAAACTTCAAAGCAGATTTTTTTCTGTAGATTTATGAAAAATTTTAAGAACAACCTATTTCTCGTCACTTTTTTAAGCGTATTCCACAACCGTGTTTCACTACGGAGCAGGAAGCAGCCTCAGTCATTTTCATTCTGCGTATTAACAGCGCGACAATCAGAGTGCAACAGTTCAGGGACTGTGACTGTGGGCGAGGTTTGAAGGAAAAACTACATAGCTAAAGCGTGATTAAGGAAATAGTTGATGGCTGTTAATAATTAGAATATTTTAAAATTTCGTTTAACGTAACTTAGTAATGAGATATCTAATACTTAAGTAGGATCTACTTCCAAGAGCGTAACAATACGTTTGCTACGGCTTCTGGCCAATAATGGCGTTTGTGTTTGTTTACATCAGGTTTATTCTTATGATGAACAGAGCATGGAGAACACACGGAGGGGTTCGT
Source organism: Schistocerca nitens (assembly GCF_023898315.1). Taxonomy (NCBI): domain Eukaryota; kingdom Metazoa; phylum Arthropoda; class Insecta; order Orthoptera; family Acrididae; genus Schistocerca; species Schistocerca nitens. The sequence goes on along the minus strand of NC_064615.1, from coordinate 294,497,878 downwards.
ATATCCAGCAGAGGATGTTGAATGTCTGACCCAGCCATCGTTTTTGTTTGAGAATCCAGAGTTTTCATTGCCGTCTGCTAGCGGTGGGAGCATCTCATGCCAGAATCGTATGCTGTAGGTGGTGGAAAACTGGGCAGGCTGTACGACTCTTATTCAAATGGCCCACTGGTTCCACGACGCCTTCGCAGATGGCAGCACCAACGGCCCGCGTGTCCGCCCCATTTGTCTTCCGACGCTGCCTTTCGCAGTTTCGTCTGAACGGTTACGTATGTGAAAAGCTCGGCAAACGACAAATTTTTCTGTCGCAAGTCGTTTTAAACTTCCATCGCACCATCGTTCATCGCGCGCATAGAGAACCAACTTCTGGATATTTTCTTCTTTTTTCCAGAAATATATCTCTTCGCCCCATCCGATGGAACTGCTACACTTTACTCCCGTACCTAGTGAAACTTTTTATTCCGTCAGATTCAAGTTTTCACATCTGTCACTACAGCACGCTTATTACTTCACGTTTCCACATGAAAAAGCCTTCCGCGTACTTTTCCGGCTACAGAAAACAAGAGAGGACATCCGCATGCTCGTTTCCGGTCATTACGATGACATGCTCTTTAAATTTCTGACTCTGTAGAATCCTGGAAAACATGGCAACTGGAGTCGTGATGTTCAGTCACAATAATGCTTACATACGGCTCTCCAAGTTACTCCATCCCGCACAAACCTCTTCTCCCCTTCGTGACGACTATACTCCCCAAATCCAGACAGCCTCTCATCACCAAACAGTCGTTTCCTCAATGCCTTCAGTAAAACCGTATCATCAGGTTAGATATGTTAAATCATGACATTAAACTTGCGACATAGATGGGACCGAACATTCCTAGTCTATGAATGAATGATGCCTTAGGATTTGTCATATCAATGGATCCTTTGTTTTAGTCAAATTGTGCCACAAATATATTTTCTCCCCATTTAGATTCGTTGTGCCTTCTTTAGTTGGTGATCTTCTGCAATGTTTGATGAACGTTTAAAAAGCTCCACATTAATCTCCCGTATGAGACTGAACAAGCGACGAAATTTCTTCAGAAAATACTTTGTAATCTGAATTTATACTAGTTGTTGGCAAATTTCTCTTTTTCAGAAACAGTTTTCTCGCTGTTGCGTATCTATATTTTATACCTCTTCTGCATCACCCATCGTTAGTTATTCTGCAATACGAATAGCAAAACTAGTCTACCATTTATAGTGTTTCATTTCTTTATCTGAATCTCCTAGCATCACCTGATTTAATTCGATTATACTCCATTCCCTTCCACTTTTTTTTATATTCATCATGAAACCTTTTTAAAAGACACTATCAATTTCGTTGAACTGATTTTGGAAGTCCTTCACCATCTCGGAAGCAATTACTATGTCATCTGCAAATCTCAAGACTTTTATGTCTTCTGCCTGAGCTTTAATACTATTTGCAGTATTTTCCTTTGTTTCTGTGAGGAACTGTTCAAGGTGCGTACAGAATAATACTGGGAACAGACTACAACCCCGTCTCACTCTCTGTAAAAGTCGCCAAACGCGTTTCGACCCCTCCCCCCCGTATTTTATCCCTGCTACCTTCAGTATGTCAAAGAGAGTATTCCAGTCAACAATGTCAAACGCTTTCTCTAAGTCTACAAATACTATAAACGTAGGTTTACGTTGCCTTAATCTATCTCGTATCTTACTGCTTCCTCAGTGTACATACTGAGTAACATAGGGGTTAGGCTACAATCTTATCTGATCCGCTTCTCAACCACTGCTTCCCTTCCATAGCCCTCGACTCTTAGAATTGCCGAATGGTATGTGTGCAAGTTCTGAATAACCTTCCGAGCCTGTATTTTACCCTGCTACCTTCAAAATTTCAAAGGGTGTGCTCCAGTCAACATTGGCAATAGATTTCTCTAAGACTACAGATGCTGTAAAGGTAGGTTTACCTTTCTCCCACCTATCTTCTTTGATAAGCCGTATGGTTGGTATTAGCTCGCGTTTTTCCCTCAGTTATCCGGAACCAAACTGATCTTCCCCGTGGGCGGCCTCAGTTTGATTTTCCATTCTTCAGTAAATAATTCGTATCAAAAATTTTGCACCCATAAGTTATTAAATTGATGATTCTGTAATATTCACACCTGTCAACACCTGCCAGAGAAATGTAGCAAAATGCGAGACTTACCTTAGAAGATAGGTTAAAGAAAGACGAACCTAAGTTTGTCTTTTTTAACCTGTCTTCTTAGATAAGCATTCTTAGATTTAGAGAAAGCTTCTGACAAAGTCGACTGGGGTATACTCTCTGGAATTGTGACGGCAGCAAAATAAAAAACAGCGAGCGAAAGTGGACAGATTCGTCATTAGAGAGTGTCCTCTATCTTTAATTACGCAAAATTGTCCAACGTCACTCTACAGATCGCTATTTATTTTGAACGTAAAGAGCGGTCTGCAAACTGGACAGTTTTGTAGGGAGCGGAAGATTATTCACTACTTGTACAGAAACGAGACTGCAGCTATGAGAGTTGAAAGACACGAAAAGCTGTGTTTGAGAAAGGAATGAGGCAGGGTTGTAACCTATCGCCTCTGCTTTTTAACGTCTACAGTGAGCAAGGTGTGAAGGAAACCAGGAAGAAATCCGGGAAATGGATTAAAGTCAAGGGTGGAGAAACGAAAACTTTGAGGTTAGCCGATGGTGAGGGAATTAGATTAGGGCCGAAATAGAGAGAAAATAAAATGCAGACTTGCTATAGCAAGAAAAATGTCTCTGGAAAGAGGAATTCGTTAATATCGAATTAAAATGTAAGCATAAGAATTTGTGTGGATTGTGGCCTTTCAGATTTGAAGCCTTTGACATGTATTGCTACAGAGAAGTGCTGAAGATTATGTGGTTAGATAAAACAACTGACGAAGAGGTACTGATGTGGGTTTTGTCAGTTGTGCAGGTATCAAGAGTTTTACGCAGCATGAACTATCGTGGACAGATGTACCAAACCGAACTTCGGACCGAGGATCCAAACAACAAACAGTGGTACGCATTTCGTACAACATTCCCTGTCTGATGCTTCCAATTTAAGTTGTTTGTAATGGTAAACTCAGGTAGCCGCGAGGCATCATTCAGTCTTCAGGTATTGATTAACGATGTCGTAATGTTTATTTCGATGTTTATACTTGTTTAATCGATTAAGATTTTGACACTGTTCAACATGACGGGGTGAACTTGAGCCGGGTGATTGCGTCATCGTTTGACTGGAAGTCTGTACTGGAACCAAAGTGTTGGTGTCCGTGTCAATGGTCCGTTGCCAGAAGAAGTATCGATTATGGAAGGAGTTCATCAGGGCTGCATTCTCTTTCAGTTTCTTTTCAACACCCGTTCTGAAAAGATTTTCCGAGATGGTCTTGATGGAAAGCATCGAGGAATGATGGTAACAGGAGTTATCATCCATAACAGAGAGGTTAGGACATCAGCAAGAAGTACTAAACACTGTTACTGAACACAGCAGTTCCGTGGGCTTACATTTAAAAGTCAAAGTAGATCGTTGTCAGCAGAAACCGAGATGAAATTCAGGTCGCTCTGGCACTCAGTAATGGTAAGGTCGGAAGGGTTTCATCATATAAATATTTGGGATGTTAAACCAACTGGGACTTCTCTCAAGAAATTCACTGCAGAATTGATCGGGCCACAAGTTCTGACTAACAGTGACGTAAGTATTACACTTCGGAACTCGACACTTCGAAGCTATGCGGTGAGTATCCTACTCAATAGAGTTGAATCGTGGACTCTTATCACAGCATTAGGAGACAAATTGGAGGCATTTGAAATGTGGGCGTATCGAAGAGTGTTAGGGATACCATGGACAGATAAAGTCACAGATGTGGTAGTAGTACAGCGAATGAACAAAGAATTGGAAATTATCAATAGTATCAGGAGTAGAAAAGACGAATACTTTGGCCATATAATGCGCAACAACAAATACAACCTGCCGCAACTAATACTTGGCTGACGTGATCCGTGAAGTTTGGATTGAGCACAGAGTCGCTGTTCACAAAAGAGATGGACGGACAGTGGATCATGCTACTGAGCACCAAAGTTCTTGTAGGAGGAGGCACTTCAACAAGAAGAATACCTAGGTATTTAACTGAACAGAGAGCCTTTAAATTTATCTGATATATCATCATCGAACCTAAACTTACCGGAATTTCTTTGCACTCACAGGAGGCCTCACGCTTTTTGTTGCTGAGGTTCAATTGCTACTTATCGCACCAAGCAGATATTTTGTCTAAATCATTTTGTAATTAGTTTTTATCTTCTGATGACTTTACTGGACGGTAAATGACAGCATCATCTGCAAACAATCTAAGAGGGCTGCTCAGATTGTCTCTTAAATCGTTTATATAGATTTACAATAGCGGAGTGCGTATAAGGCCTACTTGCGTAATGTCAGATATAATTTCAGTTTCACCAGCTGACGTCCGTCAGTTATCAGAACAGTGACCTTTCTGACAGGCAATCACAAATCCAGTCGCCAGCCGAGACGGTACTACATAGGCGCGTAATCTGATGAGAACACACTTGTGAGGAGTGGTGTCAAAAGCCTCTGGAAATCTAGAAATATGGAATCATCATGACATCCCTTCTCGATAGCTGTCAATATTTCGTTTGAATAAACAGCAAGTTGTGGTTCACAAGGACGATATATTCTGAATCCATGCTGAATATGTGTCAATAAATCGTTAATCGTTTTCTGCATGGTGGTTCAAAATGTTCCCCCCCCCCCCCCCCCCCCTACGGGGAACCATGGACCTTGCCGTTAGTGGGGAGCCTTGTATGTCTTAGCGATACAGATAGTCGTACTGTGCGTGCAACCACAACGCAGGTTTATCTTTTGAGACGTGTAACCGCTCTTTAGAGTGTGGTTATACAGAAACGAGTATTAGATTAAATTCTGTAATACGAAATGACCTATGAGCCCAAAAACCGTATTTCGAAGTAATAGTTAGTTAAAATTTTACAAAGGGTAGATATTCTGAATAGAGTAACGCAAAGTAGTACAAAGGGAATCCTAGGAAGACATAACAGAGCTGCGTTTTGTTTTGAATGTAATATATAAACCAATGCGCAGCATTGGTAGGTCTTTTGAGTTTTTGTTTTCAGCGGTGGCGAGTGTGTTCGCTGTTCCTCCGTGGTAGTCGGAATTTTGGGATTAGAAGCCTAATTAAATTGCATTCTTAGAACTGGATTAGACACTGGAATAGTGGAGAATAGATTATTTTGGGATAAATTCAGAGATGGAGTCAATTAGAGGTGATAGGGTGTACGAATATTCAAGTGAATGGTGATTGTACGTGTTAAACGAAACGTTACCATCGTATACTTACGGTTGTGAAGAGATTTACTGACAATATGGAAACTTTTATGTTGAATTAGGACTTTATTCGCTGTATGCGAATTATTAAAGAGTACTCAAAAATGGTTCAAATGGCTCTGAGCACTATGGGACTTAACTTCTGAGGTCATCAGTCCCCTAGAACTTACTACTTAAACCTAACTAACCTAAGGACATCACACACATCCATGTCCGAGGCAGGATTCGAACGTGCGACCGTAGCGGTTGCGCGGTTCCAGACTGTAGCGCCTAGAACCGCTCGGCCACACCGGCCGGCTATTAAAGAGTATTGGGACCGAAAATAGTTTGGACCTTATCACACTAGTATCTTTGCCGCTCGTTGTCAAGGTGATTCCACTAATAAACGATAAGTGAAAAATAGTGCCCATTAAAAGATTAAACTTGTGCTGCACAGACATTGAAAGCATTCGAACCCATAATTAATATCGTCTCGTGAGAATTGAGAAGTTTAGACATTGTAAGGCACAGAGACATATTTATAATTTATTGAAGGAAGCTGATAAACCTTTTTACAAACAGATTTAATAGGATTCAGCGAATGCGTACAGACTGCTAAAATAACTAAATCAAATTACTCAGGGAAACAAATTAGTAAACAGTGGAACTCAATTGATATCTTACTCCATAGTAATTAAAAAAAAACTGTCTTTCGATCCGTCGTGGTTGAAACTGTATGAAATTTCTGGAAAAACGCGATCAATTTTCAACTGCTAGTTCACACGACTAGATTCACAACGTGATTCAGAGATGTTTCATGCCCACACGACTAGACTCACAACGTGATTCAGAGATGTTTCATGCCCGACCCACACCGCAGGGAATGGTTCTTAACTAGCTGGGACAATATATACGGGGGGCATAGAGGCCAGACGAACGTGTGGTTCCTGAAGAGGGACAGCAGCCTTTTCAGTAATTCCAGCAGCAACAGTCTGGATGATCGACTGATCTGGCCTTGTAACATGAACCAAAACGGCCTTGCTGTGCTGGTACTGCGAACGGCTGAAAGCAAGGGGTAACTACAGCCCTACTTATTCCCGTGGGCATGCAGCTCTACTGTGTGGTTAAATGATGATGGCGTCCTCTTGGGTAATATAATCCGGAGGTAAAATAGCTCCCCATTCGGATCTCCGAGCGGGGACTGCTAAGGAGGATGTCGTTATCAGGAGAAACAAAACTGGCGTTCTACGGATCGGAGCGTGGAATATCAGATCATTTAATCCGGCAGGTATGTTAGAAAATTTTAAAAGGGAAATGAATGAGTTAAAAATAGATATAGTTGGAATCAGTATTCGGTGGCACGAGGAACAGGACTTCTGCTCAGTTGAATAAAGAGCTATAAATACAAAGTCAAATCAAATAGGGGTAATGCAGGAGCAGGTTTCATAAAGAATAAAAAAAATAGGAATATGGATAAGCTACTGTGAACAGCATGGTGGACGCATTATTGTAGCCAAAATAGACACGAGGTCCACAACCACCACAGTAGTGCAAATTTATATGCCAACTACTCCGCAGATGAGATGGAGATTGAGGAAATGTATGATGAGATAAAATAAATTATTCAGACAGTTAAGAGAGACCAAAATTTAATAGTCATAGGGAACTGGGATTCGATAGTAGGAAAAAGCAGAGAAGGAAAAGAAGTAGGTGAATATGAACTGGGGGAAAGGAACGAAAGAGGAAGCAGCCTGGTAGAATTTTGCACAGAGCATAATTTAATCATAGCTAACATTTGGTTTAAGTATCATGAAAGAAGGTGTGTACGTGGAAGAGGCCTGGAGACACTGGAAAATTTCAGATAGATTATGTAATGGTAAGACAGAGATTTAGGAACAATGTTTTAAATTCAAAGACATTTCCTGGGGCAGATGTGGACTCTGACCACAATCTATTGGTTATGAACTGTAGATTAAAACTGGAAAAACTGCAAAAACTGCAAAAAGGTGGGAATTTAAGGAGATGGGACCTGGATAAACTGACAGAACCAGAGGTTGTAGAGAGTTTCAGGAAGAGCATTAGGGAACGATTGACAACAATGGGGGAAACAAATACAGTAGAAGAAGAATGGGTAGCTTTGAGAGATGAAATAGTGAAGGCAGCAGAGGATCAAGTACGTAAAAAGACGAGGGCTAATAGAAATCCTTGAACAATACAAGAGATATTGTATTTAATCGATGAAAGAACAAAATATAAAAATACGGTAAATGAAGCAGGAGAAAGACAATACAAACATCTAAAAAATGAGATCGACAGGAAGTGCAAAATGGCTAAGCAGGAATGGCTAGAGGACAAATGCAAGGATGTAAAGCATACATCAGTAAGGAAACAATAGATTTTGCCAACAGGAAAACTATAGAGACCTTTGGAGAAAAGAGACCCATCTGTATGTGTATCAAGAGCTCAGATGGAAAACCAGTCCTAAGTAAAGAAGGGAAAGCAGAAAGGTGGAAGGAGTATATAGAGGGTCTATACAAGGGAGATGTACTTGAGGGCCATATTGTGGAAATGGAAGTGGATGTAGAGAAATGAGAAGGAAGATATGAGACTGCGTGATGAATTTGACAGAGCTCTGAAAGATATAAGTCGAAACAAGGCTCCAGGAGTAGACAACATTCCGTTAGAGCTTCTGATAGTCTTGATAGAACCAGGCATGACAAAACTCTTCCATCTGGTGAGGAAATGTCTGAGACAGGTGAAATACCCTCCTTCTTCAAGAAGAATATAATAATTCCAATTCCAAAGAAAGCAGGTGCTGACAGGTGTGAATATTACCAAACTATCAGTTTAATATGTCACGGTTGGAAAATACTCATGCGAAAGTTTTTGACAATGTTGACTGGAATACTCTCTTTCAAATTCTAAAGATGGTACGGGTAAAATACATGGAACGAAAGGCTATTTACAATTTGTACAGAAATCAAGTGGCAGTTATAACAGCCGAGGGGCGCGAAACGGAAGCAGTAGTTGAGAAGGGAGTGAGACAGGGTTGTAGCCTATCACCGATGTTATTCAATCTGTATATTGAGCAAGCACTAAAGGAGACAAAAGAGAAATCTGGAGCAGGAATTAGAATCCATGGAGAAGAAATAAAATCTTTGAGGTTTGCCCACGACATTGTAATCCTGTCAAGAGACGGCAAAGGACCTGGAAGAGCAGCTGAACAGAAAGGACAGTGTCTTGAAAGGAGGATATAAGGTGAACATCAACAAAAGCTCCGATGTTATTCAATCTGAATACTGAGTAAGAAGTAAATGAAACAAAAAGTTGGGATAGAAATTAAAGTCCAGGGAGAAGAAATAAAACTTTGAGGTTTTACGATGACATTGTAACTCTGTTAGAGATAGCCAAGGACTTGGAAGACCAATTAAATGGAATGGAAAGTGTCTTGAAAAGAGGATATAAGATGAACATTAACAAAAGCAAAACGAGAATAATGGAGTGTTGTCGAATTAAGTAAGGCTATGCTGAGGGAACTAGGTTAAGAAATGCGACACTTGAAGTAGTAGATTAGTTTTGATATTTGAGAAGGAAACGAACTGATGATGGTCGAAATAGTGAGGATATAAAATGTAGACTTGCAATGACAAGAAAAGCGTTTCTGAAGAAGAGAAAGTCGTTTACGTCGAGTATTGATTTAAGTGTCAGGATGTCCTCTTTGAAAGTATTTGTAGGAAGTGTAGCCACGTATGGATGTGAAACATGGACAATAAACAATTTAGACAAGAAGAGAATAGAAGCTTTTGAAAAGTGGCGCTACAGAAAAATGCTAAAGTTTAGATCGGTAGATCACGTAATCATTAAGGAGGTATTGAATAGAATTGGGGAGAAGAGAAATTGTGGTACAACCTGACGAAGAAGGGATCGGTTGCTAGGACACATTCTGAGGCAAGGGATCACCAATTTAGAACTGGAGGGAATCGCACATGGAGACCAAGAGACGAATACACTGAGCAGATTCAGAAGGATGTAGGTTGCAGTAGTTACTCTGAGATGAAGAGACTTGCACATTATAGAGGTTCATGGAGAGCTACATCAAACCAGTCTTTGAACTGAAGACCACAACAGTACAGTTCAAAAAGGTCAATCTCAGTGCTAGAGCTAATAAGCCAATTTAAAGGTCAGTTTAGAATGTAGTGGCAACATAGTAGGGAAGTTGCGCTCATTTTATTCCTGTAGCATTTTGTCTGTTGAAGGACATAATCGAAAACGACCAGTAAATGTGGCGAGGCCACAGTACTCAGGTTCGCTAGATTATTTAGTAAGAGTCCAACCTATATTTGAGTTCTGGTTTTAGCATGCATCAAAACTTACTACCGATTTTTTCCCTATTCCATTGGCTTGCTGAGCGAGGGAAAAGTGACTGTGAATGCTTCGGAACGCGCCTTAATCTCTCTCATTCTCACGATTCATACGTGAAATATGCTATGGTGGCTGCATAATGGTCGCACATTGTCGGATACAGTGTCTCCAATTACATCCGACAAGGTTTCACCAGATCTATGTCTCCTTTCTTCCAAGGATACCCATTTGAGTTCGCCAAACCTTTCTGTTAGACCATCGTATGGGCTATATCGGACTGTTGCGAAGATAGTTACGCAACTCCGAATTCGTTCCATGTAAACGGTTGTGAAAACACACTTGACCACTTAGCAACGAATAATCCTGAGTTAATAACGAGCATTCAAAACCGATTAAGGGATTAGTGAACACAGGGCTGTCGTAGCACGATTGAATATTGTAATCACCAAATCCTTGAAAAATATGCGAAAAATATATATATTCAAAAAAGCAGACAAAAATTCACTTGACGCCTTCCTGAAAGACAATCTCCACTCATTCCAAATTAATAATATAAGTGTAGACCAGATGTGGCTTAAATTCAAAGAAATAGTATCGGCAGCAATTGAGAGATTTATACCAAATAAATTAACAACCGACGGAGCTGATCCTCCTTGGTACACAAAAATGGTTAGAACACTGTTGCAGAAACAACGAAACAAACAAGCCATATTTAAACAGACGCAAAATCCCCAAGATTTGCGATCTTTTACAGAAGCTCGAAATTTAGCGCGGACTTCAATGCGAGATGCTTATAACAGTTTCCACAACGAAACTTTGTCTCGAAACCTGGCAGAAAATCCAAAGCGATTCTGGTCGTATGTGAAGTATGTTAGCGGCAAGAAACAAGCAATGCCTTCTCTGCACGATAGCAAAGGAGACACTATCGAAGACAGTGCTGCCAAAGCAGAGTTACTAAACACAGCCTTCCAAAATGCAAAAAGACGAAGTAAATATTCCAGAATTCGAATCGAGAACAGCTGCCAACATGAGTAACGTAGAAGTAAATATCCTCGAAGTAGTGAAGCCACTTAAATCACTTAATAAAAGCAAGTCTTCTGGTCCAGACTATGTACCAATTAGGTTCCTTTCGGAGTATGCTGATGCATTAGCTCTATACTTAATGAAACGTCCCCTTTGAACAATTATACATGATTGTGCTTAAACTGACACACAATATTTTTAGCGCAACGCAGTCTGACTTTTAAAAACCCCTACAAAAGAATGGCCCTGACTAACATTAACCTATACCTTTCACAAATCACTTACCTCACCAAAAATCTTCGTTACTCGAACTACTGCAATACAGCGAGCGCCACTACTGCCAGCTAAATAAAAGATTCAAACTACGGAAGGCACTAACTACTGATAGGCATAGTTAGCAAATGAAAGATTTTAATAGAGAACAAACAATGTATTTACCTTAATAGTCATCAAAAGTCATCATATATATAGTAGTTCATAACATCCAGTCTTACAAATTTCTAAACTCCGCCATCTCTCTCCCCACATCCACCACTGCTGGCGGCTCACCTCCAACTGCGCAACGCTACGCGCTGTTCACATCCATCTGCCGCTGCCCAACACTATAATGGCAGACAACAATGCAAACTAGCCACAGACTGCACACAGCACAGCCAGTGATTTTCATACAGAGTGTTACGTAACGTTGCCAATAAGAAAACATAAACAGCCCACTTACATAGCCCCCATGCTCCCCACAAAAAATTTTACAAATTGTTTTGGGCAGTGGCCAATAATGATTTGATAAAATTTTTCATAATTACAATAACGAAGAAATCAAATGCACACACTTATTGATACAATGTTGGTCAAAAGCTAAAATTTTCTCATAGTCCATAAAGACAGTCCTGATCGTTCATCACAGTAAAATAGCAGTGTTTTTCTCAAAGTCTGAGCAGTAAAAGAAAATGCACACGGAAGTAGTGGATTTCCATGCAATCTTGAAGAAGTAGTGTTGTCCTTCCAACGGAAAGACAGTGCTGACTCTTGACATGCAGACAGGTATTGGTCCACAACAGAGTAAACCCACAGCAGAGTCAGTCGAATTTTTGAAGAGTATTGGTAGGCAGGTCATCACAGAGCAGACCCACTGTAGTCCTGCTAGAGATTACGGTATTGGTGGGCCACCAGAGGCGCAGACCCACTGCAGTCCTTGTAGAAATAATGGTACTGGTGAGTCAGCTAAGACGCAGACCCACTGTAGTCCTTGTAGAAATAATGGTATTGGTGGGTCATCAAAGGTGCAGACCCACTGTAGTCCTTGTAGAGACGGCCAGCAGCCATCTGCTGCAAATGTGCAGGTGCACAATCACCATCAAAGAGTCTTGCGGACAATATAGCAAGTCCATAAACCACCACTTGTGCACTCACAAAGTTTTTTAATTGTCCTTAGAACCAGCAATGCTGTTATCCAGTCCCTTGCTGAATTATTAATTGTCCTTAGAACCAGCAATGCTGTTATCCAGTCCCTTGCTGAATTATTAACACATGAGCAAACACTAACAGTCCCTACTTCTCACATGTTGTCCATATACTATGACCAACAGAAATGTGTGCAGTGAAATGGAACTTACAAGTTACTTAATTTGATGACCTGGTGTCAATTACAATTTTATAACATAAGAATACAATTACAAAGGTACAAAATATATCATTAAAGAACATAACAATACAGAGAACATTTGTAGCACAGGCTTTACAAAAGAATCGAAATAACATATACGTCAGTGTTACAGGAATTATGACATGAGTACATACATAAAAGATCAGAATAACTTTCGAAACATCAACTTCACACATGAGCATTAAAACAAAACAGAATAAATAATGTCTAAACATCTTTACAAAGAAAATAACATAGTATTTGAAAAATTCTACAACATATCTCTTATCAGATAAACACATAAAGACAGGAAAAACACAAATACACAAGAGTGCACAAACACATACCAGAATAACACAGGAGGAAAGGACAGGGTTTGTTTTCAGTGTAACATTTGGTACTGCAGTCCAACCCAAAACTTCATTCCATAGATCTTTTGTCTTATTTCAACATTTGTTTCCACCAAAAAAATCCTATCCAAGCATGCTTTCTGTATTTATATGTTCACATATTTCTTACCTCATTATTTATTTCCAAGAAAATCCTACCTAAACCTGTTGTCCCTAAACCCTACTTTTTGGTTCATATTCTCTTTCAAAATACTTTTTTTGGCCAAACCATTTCTTACAGCTTCTCAATGCATTTCTTCCAATTCATCACAACTCGTTCTCTCATATAGCGTACTCCATCTTAAGCTAACTTAAATCTACTGAGCTCAGATGCTAAACTAAGGGACGAGGCAATGCAGCAGTACAAAACAATTAACACAAACAGCAATGACAAAATATTCAAATTGGCCAAGCAAGCAGCAATATTACAACTAATATTACCCAATGAGCAGCAAACAAGAAAAATAAATCAGTAGTTAAACTGACTTAACAGAGTAATGTAAAGTGAAATTTAGTAGTACTATGCCTGGCAAACAGCAGAAGCAAATGCAATAAATTATATCTCAACATGACAGACCTCAAGCAGAAAAATATTACAGTAAAGACAACAATGCAGATAAGGGAAATGTCTATTCACATCTTAATATCTATGTCATTAAAGTGGTGCACCACAACTTATTCTACAAAATAAATTACCAAGTACTTGAAAAGAAAATTATGAATGCAGTTCCTGTGAAGGTAAATGTCTTTTTGTGCTCCCTCATTTTTTTGAAAAAAATTATTATTTACTCGATCTGTAGACAGAAACTATTTATATTAGTACATCTATAAAATTTTATTTTAACCAATGCTGCAGTGCAGCTAGAAACTAGACATTAAACAAATTGAGTAAATAAATACATAAAGCAAGCCATATGGCATTTCTCTCAATTAGCAAGACAATAGCCGTGAAATGTTTCTCATCGTTTCATTAGGCATTTTAGTAAATATCATAAATTAAGAGCTCCACAGTATAATCATATGTTTTCAAGTTCGACCGTGTCGTTTTTTGTGATGCTTTCTACAAAGGAATGTCAATAGCAAGGATAATGGCCTCTTTTTTTTTTTCACCTGTGCCTCTGAAAGGCACTCACTAATGACTTCTTTCCAGGCGACTGTCGCCCATCTGGGTGCCCACGACGCATTACGTGCAGGTGGTCACTTAACTTTCTTACGGAAATATTTACGACAGCAGTTTCCGCTACAGTGACAGTCTCATATAAAAATTTTACAGGTCGAGAATTTGCGTTACAAATGTGTAGAAACAAAATCCTGTGAATATAACAGTATCCAAAAAATTTTCGCCGGCATTTTGATACATTCACGCATTTACACACATTTCATAACTCTTAAAGTACGATTCTTGGTTTCCAACAACCTGTTTCACAAACCAGAGTCCCTAACCACTACTCATTATTCCTTACCTTATTCGCCAACACTTCTTCAATATTTCATCATAACAGATATGTAGCATACTCAAATAACTCATATAGCATCAGCTTATTGATCATAAACATACCGCAACAGCATAATACACATAGTCATCGTAATAATAACATCATAGCACCTCAGTCAACTCTCAAAATCGTCGTAGCTTCCTCCAATAATTTCAAAACCTAAAAAAAAATCTGTGCTCATGTCAAAAGTGTCATCTGCCTCAAACGTACTTTAAAAATCGTGATCCCATACCAAATATATCATTCAAAGCTCTCATAATATCACAATGGGTCCGAAAAAATATGAACAGTTCACAAAGTACAGATAAAATACGATTTCGTAAGTGTCAAGTTACCCAACTGTGTAATTGCGTAAACATGTGTCACTGATGTAGTAAAAAAAAGTTTATCTCTCAGTTAAATGATCAGATAGCTGTGTAATTTGTGTGTTAGAGAAATATGGTACCGATGTGTAAAGTTGTATAAGCAAATACCATATTAGCTAGGGCTCCTTGTGCTTGCCAAACACATGGTACACAAAGTAAGTGTGTACCCCCCTGAGGATTAATGTAATTGAACCTTCAGGTGTTACAGATTACAACAATGGAATGAAATGTATTACGGAAAACCTTTGTATCATTGTACTTCAAATATCTTTAAAAATAAATGATTTAAGTACAAAATTAATCACTCAAATACGTGTCCTGTAGTGCTAAATGTGCGTCTTGCTGTAAGATCATCTCTGTGGAAGCGTCGTAGTTATTGTCCTCCGAAAGCTAAGTTCTGCAGAAGCCAATGTACTTACCTCATGATAAACAAAAGTGAAATGCTTTGCGTATAGATATCTTAGTTATTACGCTTATTGCTGTAATGAAGAAAGTACTGTGCTGTAATGTATTGTTGTGCTACGGAAAAGGCTGTCTCCTTGGAGCTATACCACAAAAGTTACTACTAAAACATGTTTTACATTCCAGAATAATTCAGAAAAACTGTGCAGAAATAAAACAGAAACACCACAAAAGCAACATTGTAAATTGTCACTCATTAGTAGTGTCGTGATAAAATCGTGTAGCTGTTACATAAACTAACCACTGTGTCATCTGGTATCTCACAGAAAGTACTTTAAATCCAGAATGTATTTTCATGTAAACCAAAATGTTGCATTAAAATCTCATTAGCAATACCAGTATGTGTCCTAAGTATGTAAGCCTGATAGTCGTTACGTACTCGTGCAACTAACAAGCAAGAATGTACAAATACAACACTGTGTCGTCTGTTCACTATAACAATGCATTCGTAATTTCTGTTTAAATAAATTCTCTTGGTTCTTGACTGGATATTTAACTTCAAACATTGTTGCATGTTAACAGATTCTAAGTGTGACAAAGCATACTAGAAATGTGAATTGAAAAATTTTATGGTAAAGACTAAGTTATAAAGCAGATTATCTTTCAATAAACGGTTTTACATGTGAAATGTGGTGCAATCCTTTACTCTTCCTAGTATGCAGAGGTTCAACTTGAATGGAATGCTAAAATTTTTCTCAAGGTTAGTGTCTATGTTATTTTTGTCTGAGCCAGCCGGCGCACGCGGCTGCCTGCGGTGCGAGTCATTGTCTGTCTCTTTGTTGGCGCGCGCCGTTATTGGGATTAGGAGACAGAACTTCTACAAATTCACCTTGACGAGAAGGCCCTGCCCTGTTTGAAGCTCGCCAGTTCTGATGGAATTCTGGTCTGTCATTTTGTCGGTAGTTTACATAGTTTCTTGTTTGTCGGTCATGTGGTGGAGAATTTCTCCCGGAATCGTAACTGCGCGCTGAACTGTTGCATCTGAAGTTATTCTGTCTCCCTTGATAATAATTGTTTTTGTTCCCATATTGTCTGTTTCTATGGTAATCTCTGTCATATTCGTTACTACGGAAATGCGATTTTTCTCTGTAACTACTATTCTGCCAACGGTTGGCATACGGGTGGTGTCTGTTTTGGTCATGATATGTGTTGTGAGAATAGCCTTGTCATGTCCAGTTATTATTTCTTTCATCGCGGAATTGTGACAGATGTGACCTGTAATTGTTGTGCTCCTGTTTTCGCGTTCCGCGATTGTCAGTGTCAATTTCCAGTTCTTGTAACAGTCCCTGAAAAGCTTCAATGTCGTCTTTGCAACGTCCTGCTAAAATAATATGTCGTAAATGTTCAGGCAATTTGATTAAGCAAATGCGGATGAGTTCTGAGGGGCTGTATGGGTTTGAAAGATACTGATTCTTATGCAACATGTCTTCAAAATATTTGACAAGACTGGAAAATTCAGATTGTTCAAAGTGTTTCATCATGATGATGCTATGTTTTACTCGGTCTTGTGTAGCTTGAGACCAGTATGCTGAGAGGAAGGCATGGTAAAATTCTCCTTCACTGTGACAATCGTGAATGACCGATCGCATTCTTACAGCTGGTTCATTCTCTAAATAGCCACACATAAATTCTAATCTGTGTTCTAACGACCAGTTGGGAGGAAAACAATGAGAGAATTGATGGAGCCATGCTTGTGGATGAATGTCGTTGCCAGAATTCTTAAATGTTTTGAATTTACGTGTAGTAATGAACAGCTTATAGTCAAAGTCATCATGTCGTCGAGTCGCATATCGGTCATTGTTACGTCGTTTTGGCGGTTCCATTTCAAAATTCGGTGCACCTTGCCAATTTCTTTCATAATTTCCGAAATGCGCTGTGTTATTATTTTGTGGCTATTCCGTATGTCTATGTCCCTCTTCCCGTATTGGGGTGTGAGTGTCCTCTGAAATACGTAATTCTTGTATTACTTGTGCCAACTGATCTTGCACTTCCCGGATTTCTCTTTTGTACTGTGTATTGATTTGATTTTGATTTTGTTTGAATTTTCTAATCTCTTCATACTCTTCAGTGTCAGTGAAGGCTACAGGTGTTGTGTCATTCAGATCATCATCTACCTTTGTAGATAAGTTAGTGAACTGATCGGAAAGTTCGGCTACTTTATCCGATAGTGAAATTATTTCCTCTGTATGTTTTTCTGAACCAAGTTTCAGAGTGTCCATTTGTGTTGAAATCGTATCTACTGTGTCCTTTAAGTTTTCCTGAGTTTTTGCAAGTTGCGTAACCGTATCGGTAGATGCAACTGAGTCAATTTTAGCTTGCAAGGTCTCATGATTTTCATGAATAATAATTTGCAGTTCTTTTATGGCTGCTTCGTGATTCTGTAATGCATTTTCATGCCGCGAAAAAATAGGTTGAAAATGCTCACAAATTTGTGTTTTTACGTCATTACAGGCTTTTTGACATTTCGATTCAATGTTATGTAACTCAGTAGTTAAATCTTCACGTGTTTGTTCAAGAGTTTGTTCCAATGAGTCTTAACTTTTGAAGCTGTTGCTGTGTTTGTCTCTGGTGTTGTTACATTGTGGCTAACTTTTGAAGATTTTGTTCCATTGTGTCTAACTGTCGCTGTGTTTGTCTCTGGTGTTGCTCCATTGTGTCTAACTTTTGAAGATTTTGTTCCATTGTGTCTAACTGTTGCTGTGTTTGTCTCTGATTTTGTTTCATTTGCTGCATTAATTGCAATAATAATGTATTAGTGTCTGGAATCTGTTCCTCTATGCTTTTCGGCAGTGCATTTGCACCGGCAACATTTACATTTTGACGAGCAGAAAATGTGTCTTGACTTATTTGAGAAAACGGTGGGGACCCAAAACCTGAGTCTACAGTATTTGCAATATTGTGTTCTGTCATTTCGGATTCCTGAGGCGAGTTGTTGCCGACCGATCGATCGATAATTCTTCCCTGTTCACTAATTGTTCCACTGTCTACGCCATTATTTGCCGCCCGCTCCATTTCCCTATGCACAATTACCAAATTACCACTTTGAATGTCTGTTAATTGATTACACAGTGGTGCTGATAAGCTACGCTCGTCGTCACTATTATTTCTGAGTTTACTTTGTAGCCTAGTGTTACGCTTTTCACACGCCATTATTGTCACAATATTTCACACGATAACACAGAAAAGCACAATTTGAAGAGCAAAAATAAGAGAACACATTAACGTAGCACTGAAAATAATATCTACTTAATTGCAGCTGCGAAATATTTGGTGCAAATCTACATGCATGCCACAACTGTTTTACTGTACAACAATGAAAAACTACAACTACAAAGGAAATTCTCTCTATGATTACGCACTAGCAATAAACAATAGCTACACTAATTACACAAACTACAAGAAAAAATCAGAAGATTCCAGTGAGGTATCCTCGGCTAAGGGTCGACATATGAAACGTCCCCTTTGAACAATTATACATGATTGTGCTTAAACTGACACACAATATTTTTAGCGCAACGCAATCTGACTTTCAAAAACCCCTACAAAAGAATGGCCCTGACTAACATTAACCTATACCTTTCACAAATCACTTACCTCACCAAAAATCTTCGTTACTCGAACTACTGCAATACAGCGAGCGCCACTACTGCCAGCTAAATAAAAGATTCAAACTACGGAAGGCACTAACTACTGATAGGCATAGTTAGCAAATGAAAGATTTTAATAGAGAACAAACAATGTATTTACCTCAATAGTCATCATATATATAGTGGTTCATAACATCCAGTCTTACAAATTCCAAAAATCCGCCATCTCTCTCCCCACATCCATCACTGCTGGCGGATCACCTCCAACTGCGCAACGCTACGCGCTGTTCACATCCAGCTGCCGCTGCCCAACACTACAATGGCAGACAACAATGCAAACTAGCCACAGACTGCACACAGCACAGCCAGTGATTTTCATACAGAGTGCTACGTAACGTTGCCAATAAGAAAACATAAACAGCCCACTTACATTAACAATGATATACAACCGTTCGCTCGACGAAAGATCCGTACCCAAAGACTGGAAAGTTGCACAGGTCACACCAATATTCAAGAAGGGTAGTAGGAGTAATCCACTAAATTACAGGCCCATATCGTTAATGTCGATATGCAGCAGGATTTTAGAACATATATTGTGTTCGAACATAATGAATTACCTCGAAGAAAACGGTCTATTGACACATAGTCAACATGGGTTTAGAAAACATCGTCCATGTGAAACACAACTAGCTCTTTATTCACATGAAGTGCTGAGTGCTATTGATAAGGGATTTCAGATCGATTCCGTATTTCTGGATTTCTGGAAGGCTTTTGACACTGTGCCACACAAGCGGCTTATAGTGACATTGCGTGCTTATGGAATATCGTCTCAACTATGTAATTGGATCTGTGATTCCCTGTCAGAGAGGTCACAGTTCGTAGTAATTGACGGAAAGTCATCGAGTAAAACAGAAGTGATTTCTGGCGTTCCCCAAGGCAGTGTTATAGGCCCTTTGCTGTTCCTTATCTATATAAAGATTTGGGAGACAATCTGAGCAGCCGTCTTCGGTTGTCTGAAGATGACGCTGTCGTTTATCGACTAATAAAGTCACCAGAAGATCAAAACAAACTGCAAAACTATTTAGAAGAAATATCGGAATGGTGCGAAAAGTGGCAGTTGACCTTAAATAACGAAAAGTGTGAGGTCATCCACATGAGTGCTAAAAGGAACGCGTTAAACTTCGGTTACACGATAAATCAGTCTAATCTAAAAGCCGTAAATTCAACTAAATACCTAGGTATTACAATTGCGAACAATTTAAATTGGAAGGAACACACAGAAAATGTTGTGGGGAAGGCTAACCAAAGACTGCGTTTTATTGACAGGACACTTAGAAAATGTAACAGACTTACTAAGGAGACTGCCTACACTACGCTTGTCCGTCCTCTTTTAGAATATTGCTGCGCGGTGTGGGATCCTTACCAGGTAGGATTGACGGAGTACATCGAAAAAGTTCAGAGAAGGGCAGCACGTTTTGTATTAGCGCGAAATATGGGAGAGAGTGTCACAGAAATGATACAGGATTTGGGATGGACATCATCAAAAGAAAGGCGTTTTTCGTTGCGACGGAATCTTCTCACGAATTTCCTGTCACCAACTTTCTCCTCCGAATGCGAAATTATTTTGTTGACACCAACTTACATAGGGAGGAACGATCACCAAGATAAAATAAGGGAAATTAGAGCTCTTACGGAGAGATATAGGTGTTCATTTTTTCCGCGCGCTATACGAGATTGTAATAGTAGAGAGTTGTGAAGGTAGTTCGATGAACCCTCTGCCAGACACTTAAATGTGATTTGCAGAGTATCCATGTAGATGTAGATGTAGATGTCTGCTGTCGTGTCCACTCGATAAGGACTCCAGACGCTGGAACAGTACTCTAGAATTGGTCTCGCAATTTCGTTTAGTATGCGATTTCCTCTGCTGATGCACCGCATTTTCCTCAAATACATCCTGCATTTAGACCAGAAGTACGATTAGAAATGTGTACAGTCTTTCAGGAGGTCCTACAGTGTTCTTTTTGAGGTCTTCAGTTCCAAAACTGATTTGTTGTAGACCTCCACGCTAGTCTCTCCTGCGCAAGCCTCTTCATCTCCGAATAATTACTGCAACCTACATCAATGCGAACCCGCTTTTTATGTCCAATCCTTAGTCCTCCTCTACAATTTTTACCCAACACCTCTCTCTATTACTGAACTGATGATTCGCTGATGCTTCAGGATGTTCCCTATCAACCGATCCTTTCTTATAGTCAAGTTGCCCTTTTTCCTAATTACCTCCTGATTACCTTTCTATCTATCCATCTAGTTTTTATACTCCTCTGTATTACCTATCTCAAAATCTTCCATTCTCTTCTTGTTTGAACTGCTTTCCGTCCACGTTTCAATTTCGTACAAGATTATACAGGGTGGTCCATTGATCGTGACCGGGCCAAATATCTCACGAAATAAGCGTCAAACGAAAAAAACTACAAAGAACGAAACTTGTCTAGCTTGAAGGGAGAAACCAGATGGTGCTATGGTTGGCCCGCTAGATGGCGCTGCCATAGGTCAAACGGATATCAACTGCGTTTTTTTAAATAGAAACCACCATTTTTTATTACATATCTACATCTACATCTACATTTATACTCCGCAAGCCACCCAACGGTGTGTCGCGGAGGGCACTTTACGTGCCACTGTCATTACCTCACTTAGCTGTTCCAGTCGCGTATGGTTCGCGGGAAGAACGACTGTCTGAAAGCCTCCGTGCGCGCTCGAATCTCTCGTGATCTCGTGATCTCCTCGGGAGATATAAGTAGGGGGAAGCAATATATTCGATACCTCATCCAAAAACGCACCCTCTCGAAACCTGTACAGCAAGCTACACCGCAATGGAGAGCGCCTCTCTTGCAGAGTCTGCCAATTGAGTTTGCTAAACATCTCCGTAACGCTATCACGCTTACCAAATAACCCTGTGACGAAACGCGCCGCTCTTCCTTGGATCTTCTCTATCTCCTCTGTCAACCCGACCTGGTACGGATCCCACACTGATGAGCAATACTCAAGTATAGGTCGAACGAGTGTTTTGCAATCCACCTCCTTTGTTGGTGGACTACATTTTCTAAGGACACCCCCAATGAATCTCAACCTGGCACCCGCCTTACCAACAATTAATTAATTTTATATGATCATTCCACTTCAAATCGTTCCGCACGCATACTCCCAGATATTTTACAGAAGTAACTGCTACCAGTGTTTGTTCCGCTATCATATAATCACACAATAAAGAATCCTTCTTTCTATGTATACGCAATACATTACATTTGTCTATGTTAAGGGTCAGTTGCCACTCCCTGCACCAAGTGCCTATCCGCTGCAGATCTTCCTGCATTTCGCTGAAATTTTCTAATGCTGCAACTTCTCTGTATACTACAGTGTAGTACGTAAAGAAATATGAATGTTTTAGTTGGACCACTTTTTTCGCTGTCTGCTGTAATAGCCACAAACATATGGCTCATAAAGCTATGAGGACGGGGCGTGAGTCGTGCTTGGGTAGCTCAGATAGTAGAGCACTTGCCCGCGAAAGGCAAAGGCCCCGAGTTCGAGTCTCGGTCCGGCACACAGTTTTAATCTGCCAGGAAGTTTCATATCAGCGCACACTCCGCTGCAGAGTGAAAATCTCATTCTGGAAATATGGCTCACAATTTTAGACGAACAGTTGGTAACAGGTAGGTTTCTTAAATTAAAATGCAGAACGTAGGTACGTTTGAACATTTTATTTCGGTTGTTCCAATGTGATACATGTATCTTTGTGAACTTATCATTTCTGAGAACGCATGATGTTACTGCGTGATTACCTGTAAACACCACATTAATGCAATAACTGCTCAAAATGATGTCCGTCAACCTCAATGCATTTGGCAATGCGTGTAACGACAGTCCTCTCAACAGCGAGTAGTTCGCCTTCCGTAATGCTCGCACATGCATTAACAATGCGCTGACGCATGTTGTCAGTCGTTGTCGGTGGATCACAATAGCAAATATCCTTCAACTTTCCCCACAGAAAGAAATCCGGGGCGTCAGATCCAATGAACGTGCTTCGACGACCAATACAACTGTCATGAAATATGCTATTCAATACCGCTTCAACCGCACGCGAGCAATGTGCCGGACATCCATATGTTGGAAGTACATTACCATTCTGTCATGCAGTGAAACATCTTGTAGTAACATCGGTAGAACATTACGTAGGAAATCGGCATACATTGCACCATTTAGATTGCTATCAATAAAATGGGGCCCATTTATCGTTCCTCCCATAATGCCGCACCATACATTAACCCGCCAAGGTCGCTGATGTTCCACTTGTCGCACCCATCGTGGATTTTACGTTGCCCAATAGTGCATATTAAGCCGGTTGACGTTACCGCTGTTGGTGAATGACACTTCGTCGCTAAATAGGACGCGTGCAAAAAATCTGTCATCGCCCCGTAATTTCTCTTGTGCCCAGTGGCAGAACTGTACACGACGTTCAAAGTCGTCGCCATGCAATTCCTGGTGCATAGAAATATGGTACGAGTGCAATCGATGTTGATGCAGCATTCTCAATACCGACGTTTTTGAGATTCCCGATTCTCACGCAATTTGTCTGCTATTGATGTGCGGATTAGCCGCGACAGCGTCTAAAACACATACTTGGGCATCATCATTTGTTGCAGGTCTTTGTTGACGTTTCACATGTGGCTGGACGCTTCCCGTTTCCTTAAATAACGTAACTATCCGGCGAACGGTCCGGACACTTAGATGATGTCGTCCAGGAACCGAGCAGCATTCATAGCACACGCCTGTTGGGCATTTTGATCACAATAACCATACATCAACACGATATCGACCTTTTCCGCAATTGGTAAACGGTCCATTTTAACACGGGTAACGCATCACGAAGCAAATACCGTCCGCACTGGCGGAATGTTACGTGATACCACGTACTTATACGTTTGTGACTATTACAGCGCCATCTATCACAAAGCGGAAAAAGTGGTCCAGCTAAAACATTCATATTTCTTTACGTACTACACGAATATGTAGTAAAAATGGGGGCTCCTATTTAAAAAAACGCAGTTGATATCCGTTTGATCTATGGCAGCGCCATCTAGCGGGCCAACCATAGCGCCATCTGGTTTCCCCCTTCAAGCTAGACGAGTTTCGTTCTTTGTAGTTTTTTCGTTTGATGCTTATTTCGTGAGATATTTGACCCGGTCACTATCAATGGACCATCCTGTATGCGACACAAATGTCTTCAGGTAACATTACTAACATTTTCAATTTATATTAAACGTTACAAATTTCTCTTTTCTTGTTATTCTCTGACTGCATTTGATATCCTCTCTACTTTAGTTGTCCTTCGTTATTTTGCTACCTAAACAGCAACACTCATCTCCTACAAAAAATGGTTCTGAGCATTATGGGACTTAACATCTGAGGTCATCAGTCCCCTAGAACTTAGAACTACTTAACCCTAACTAACGTAAGGACATCATACACATCCATTCCCGAAGCAGGATTCGAACCTGCGACCGTAGCGGTCGCGTGGTTCCAGACTGAAGTGCGTAGAACCGCTCGGTCACAGCGGCCGGCTTCTCATCTTCTACATTTCCCAATCTAATTGTATCAGGATAATATGATTTAATTCGACTACATTCTACTGTTATTGCTTTACTTGTGTTGATGACCATCTTATGACCTCTATTCAAGATATGATCGATTCCATTCAATTGTTTTTCGAAGTCCTTTGCCATTTCTGATAGAATTACAAACTCATTCGCAAACTGCTAAATTTTTATTTCTTCTCCTTGAACGTTTATTTCCCTTCCAAATTTCTCCTTTTTTTTCTTCATTGCTTTCCGAATGCATAGAGTGAAGAGCAAGAACCCTCTGTCTCGGTCCTTTCTCAGCTACTGCTTCCCTTTCGTTCCCTTCGATTCTTATAAATGCGGTCTGAGTTCTGTTCATGCGGTGGACACCTTATCACTCCCTGTATTTTGCCCTTGCTACTTTCAGAATTTAGAGAAAATGTATTCGAATCAATATTTTTAAAATTTTTCTCTACATCTACTAATGCTATAAACAGAGGTTTACCTTTGTTCAGTCTATTTTTTCAAGATGAGTCGCTTGATCAGACGGTTCGCGTGATCTTATGTTTCTCTGCAACCGAAACTGATCTTCCTCGATATCGGCTTCTTCCAGTTTCTCCCTTCTTCTGTACATAATTTGTGTTAGTATTTTATTAAATTGTTGCTTACGTAATATTCACATTTCTCAGCATCTGCCTTCTTTGGAAAAGCAATTAAACAATTTCTTTTTGAAGTTTGACAATATTTCGTCTGTCTTATATGTGTTGCACAAAAGGTAGAATAGTTCTTTCCTGGCTGGTTCTCCAGGAATATCTATTATTCTGAGAGGATGTCGTCTACTGCAGGGAACTCTTTTCGACTGAGGTCTATCAGAGCTCTTCTCGCAGTATCATACTTTTACTTCCCATCTTGTCATCATTTACTTGCTCTTCTCTTTCTGTAATGTCATCTTCATGTTTATTTTGCTTATACAGCCCCTCTGAGTACTCCTTTCACTTTTCAAACTTCCCGTCTTTGCTTAACACGGGCTTGTTTTTTGACCTCTTTATATTCGTACACGTGCTCATCTTTCCTTAAAAGGCCCCTTTGATTTTCTTATACGCTGCAGCTGTCTTTCGCTTAGTCACGCGTATTACTACAAACTTGCATTGCAGTACTAGCCGTTCCAGCTTTTCCTATTTGAACGCCGGCTGCTGTGGCCGAGCGGTTCTAGGCGCTTCAGTCGGGAACCGCGCTGCTGCTACGGTCGCAGGTTCGAATCCTGTCTCCGGCATGGATGTGTGTGATGTCCTTAGGTTAGTTAGGTTTAAGTAATTCTAAGTCTAGGGAACTGATGACCTCAGATGTTAAGTCCCATAGTGCTTAGAGGCATCTGAACCTATTTGCACTTCCTATCAATCTCATTTTTTTAAGTGTATCGTAACCTCCCCACAAAAATTTCGTATGACAATATTTAAATGACAATGAAAATCGTGCTAAGTGTAACCTCCCAGCAATATAAATAATTTATCGACAATGACAATTAAATGAGAAATAGCAGTCTGAGCCAAATGTAAGCTGCCCACAAAAATGTAAGACAATTCAATGATAATGAAATCTCAGCGACAATGAAAACGCAAATAGACCGAAATGTCGATCTTAGGCCCGGTTCAACTTTGAATTTAAGTGAAACTTTTCTTCAAGGAAATGCATGGGAAACTTTCTTTCAATTCAAATGATGGTTTTCTTAAAAAATTGGTTTGAAAACAAAATTATTATTGGGCCGATTCTTGAACAAATTAATTACAGTTAAGATACATTACATTATCAGATGTGCGCAATGCTGCTTCATTACCTTATTTAAAAAATATACCTCGTCCTGAATCTTGACCAGAGGGCCATGTCGACGCCCGCCGACTCCTCACACACAACTCCGACTGTCTCTCGCGCGCTACTAGCACTGACCGAGTGCCACTAGCAACTACAACTACCGACTCCCTACATGCAACTGAACTCTCGCGCGGTCAAGCGCAGACTAGCCACGATAAATAACTCTCTGGTGAGAGATTCTGTCATGCCTCGCCATCGCTGTACTGAATACATACGCGTTTCAGTATATATTCACTTTTGTCTGCTTCATTTCCTGCATTTATAATAAGCGTGAGAAATCAGTTCCCCACGCCCTTTTGCACTGGGAAATTGAGATAAATGGGTGGGTAGCATCAAATAATTAGCTGGTAAATAAGTAGTACTGTGTTGGTGATTCGTCACTACAGATCTGTGCATTAATGGGACGTCGGATCTTGCCCCCTTGTTCCTTTAGTGTGTGTGTGTGTGTATGTGTGTGTAAGCCGCATCCGCTAAAAGAAAGCAGTGGCGATCTCTGCGGGCGGGCGGGCTTCAGAACGCGAGGTTCCAGAATGTAAATCACCGACGGCGAGCATAAACATGTCAAGCGGCCACTTAGCGGCGGCCTGTCTCGCCGACCGCCGCACTATTTCATTCAAACTGCAAAAATTGCAATTTGTCAGCCTGCTAAGGGGACGCGACAGTCGCAAGGAAGAAAGAAACCGCGACAGCTGCGGTGGTGGCGGCAATGGAGGCGGCGGGGGCGGCTGGGGCGGGCCACATGACCGCGCGGGATACCGGGCCAGAGGAGCGACGCAGGGATTTATGCGCGGCTCCGATCGCGGGCCGCTTTTTCTGGGACTGGAGTGGTGGTTGAGCCGGGCGCTTTCCAGCGGCTGTCCAGGCGCCGTGGACAGCCTCCAGATGACACCTGCCCCCAACCCGGCGCGGTCGCAGGAGAATCAGCGCACGCGACACCCAGCAGAGGGCATCGTCAGGAGTGCCCCAGTGACAGCTCTTAATCTGTATATACAACGGTGAGCCAAAACATTATGACCATCTGCTTAATAGTTTGTCGTCTTTGGAACGAAATACATCCCTTATTCTGCGTATCAGTGATCTGACACTTTGGTAGGTTTGTGAAGGTACGTGGCATTATATGACTACCCACGAGTCATGTAACTCGCGTAAATAATGGGCCGCTGATTTGCTTACGCGATGATATTGCCCGATAGTGACCAAGATGGGTTTCACAGGATTTACCTCAGGCGAATTTGGTCGCTGAGACATCAACGTGAGTTCACTATAATGCTTCTCAGACCACCTGCAGGCGGTTCTGGCTTTGAGGCACCGACAATTATACAGCTGAAAGATGACATCGCCGATAGGGAAGACATCAACCTTGAAGGGATTCAGGTGGTTCCCAGCTGTCAGCATGTCTTCGTTTAATACCGCAGGTCCCATGAAAGCGCAGGAAAATGTCTCCCGTAGTATAATACTGCTACCACCAGCCTGTGTCCCCAGCGCGCTGCACGTTTCGAGCCTTCGTTCACCTCGGTGACTACGTTTGTGGAGACGACTATCGACCCACTGTAGCAAAAATGTGATTCAACCGAAGAGCCGACGCGTTCCCATTGATCGACGGTGGAATCCTGACAGTCCCTTGTCCACTGCAGGCGCAATTGACGGTGTCGTTGGGTCAACATGTGAACACGCAGGGGTGGTGTGCTGAGGAGCTTCATGTTCAACCAATGTACGATGAACTGTGTGCTCCGAAACACTTGTGCGTGTGCACCAGCATTGTGCTCTTTCGGCAGAGATACCACATATCACCATCTCCTACTTAACAGAGCAGAGAAGCCTCGGAACCACACCTTCTGTGAAGAGTCGTGGACGTCCAACCGTTTAGCCCCTAGTGTTAGTTTCACTGTACTTTTACCTATTTCCGATAGCAGCATGTGAACATTCGGCCAGCTTCAACGTTTTCGAGATACTCGTTCAGTAGTTCTGCATATAAACAATCTGCCCTTTGTCAAAGATGCTTCTTTCAATGAATTTCCCCATATATTCGCTAGCGTGATCCCCAGCCCTTGTCTGCTCCGCTCACGCACCATTGTTACTGCGTCACGTGCCCGCAATGCAACCAGGCGGCATCCAACATCATGGTGGGCAGTGGTCAGAATGCTTTGGCCCATCAGTGTACCCAAACGATGTGCGGGTAGAGTTAGCTGCATTGTGCGGCTCTTTGCTGATGACGCTGAGTGCAGATGTGCAGAACTATAGACCTATATCTCTAACGTCGATCACTTGTAGAATTTTGGATCACGTATTATGTTCGAGTATAATGACTTTTCTGGAGACTAGAAATCTACTCTGTAGGAATCAGTGTGGGTTTCCAAAAAGACGGTCGTGTGAAACCCAGCTCGTGCTATTCGTCCACGAGACTCAGAGGGCCATAGACACGGGTTCACAGGTAGATGCCGTGTTTCTTGACTTCCGCAAGGCGTTCGATACAGTTCCCCACAGTGGTTTAATGAACAAAGTAAGAGCATATGGACTATCAGACCAATTGTGTGATTGGATTGAAGAGTTCCTAGATAACAGAACGCAGCATGTCATTGTCAATGGAGAGAAGTCTTCCGAAGTAAGAGTCATTTCAGGTGTGCCGCAGGGGAGTGTCGTAGGACCGTTGCTATTCACAATATATATAAATGACCTTGTGGATGACATCGGAAGTTCACTGAGGCTTTTTGCAGATGATGCTGTGGTATATCGAGAGGTTGTAACAATGGAAAATTGTACTGAAATGCAGGAGGATCTACAGCGAATTGACGCATGGTGCAGGGAATGGCAATTGAATCTCAATGTAGACAAGTGTAATGTGCTGCGAATACATAGAAAGAAAGATCCTTTATCATTTAGCTACATTATAGCAGGTCAGCAACTGGAAGCAGTTAATTCCATAAATTATCTGTGAGTACGCATTATTAGTGATTTAAAATGGAATGATCATATAAAGTTGATCGTCGGTAAAGCAGATGCCAGACAGATTCATTGGAAGAATCCTAAGGAAATGCAATCCGAATACAAAGGAAGTAGGTTACAGTACACTTGTTCGCCCACTGCTTGAATACTGCTCAGCAGTTCAAAATGGTTCAAATGGCTCTGAGCACTATGGGACTCAACTGCTGTGGTGATCAGTCCCCTAGAACTTAGAACTACTTAAACCTAACTAACCTAAGGACATCACACACATCCATGCCCGAGGCAGGATTCGAACCTGCGACCGTAGCATGCTCAACAGTGTGGGATCCGTACCAGATAGGGTTGATAGAAGAGATGGAGAAGATCCAACGGAGAGCAGCGCGCTTCGTTACAGGATCATTTAGTAATCGCGAAAGCGTTACGGAGATGATAGATAAACTCCAGTGGAAGACACTGCAAGAGAGACGCTCAGTAGCTCGGTACGGAAAGTTTCGAGAACATACCTTCACCGAAGAGTCAAGTAGTATATTGCTCCCTCCTACGTATATCTCGCGAAGAGACCATGAGGATAAAATCAGAGAGATTAGAGCCCACACAGAAGCATACCGACAATCCTTGCTTCCACGAACATTACGAGACTGGAATAGAAGGGAGAACCGATAGGGGTACTCAGGGTACCCTCCGCCACACACCGTCAGGTGGCTTGCGAAGTATGGATGTAGATGTAGATGTACAGTGCACAATGTGCCTTCGTTGAGTGACTGTGGAAGGATACAAGACGACAGATAAAATTTCAATCTCTTTCCACGCGAACCAACACGATCATGCGACTTAGATTTTTTTTTTTTCTTTCGGGTTTAGTCTCTTGATTCACTTCCAACCGACCCGCAACGATTGCGCACCTTCTGCGGTACCTATTTCGCTTGACTGCGCTGCTACACGGCACCAGTACACCGCGGCACATTTAAAGTCAGTTTTGTCAAGACGAGAGCACCAGGCTGTCTCCAGGTTAGCGTCACGTAACTACGTTCAATTGGGTTGTTTCGGTGATCTGCTGGGTGTGGCTGTTTCTAAAGGAATATACAAGGTGTCAACGATAACTGTTTACAATGTACCACAGTAGTGTAGCTAAAGTTGTGGCGGACAACTTCAAACAGGTCACTTGCTGTCTATGAAGCCGAGAAACAATTCAGATCAGACTGACTGACTGCTTCGTCGGATCTTGGTAGAATGTTTTATGCATTATGAAAGAAACACGGTCAACATTGGCGTAATATTCTACAATATTTACTCTTTGTTTCTTGTACCATCATCAGGTACAAGACAATTATCTTTGAACCCGAAGACGGTATAACAACCCAAAACCGGTTCGTACAAAAAATAATAAGTATTATAGAATATTACACCTGAGTGGTGTGGGTTTCAGTCATAAACCTCACATTGGCCCACAAAAGTCACCACGACTACAGGGCATGCACGCGGTGCGAGGGCCTCAACAAATGGCTCTGAGCACTATGGGGCTTAACATCTGAGGTCATCAGTCCCCTAGAACTTAGAGCTATTTAAACCTAACTAACCTAAGGACATCACACACATCCATGCCCGAAGCAGGATTCGAACCTGCGACCGTAGCGGTCGCGCGGTTCCAGACTGAAGCGCCAAGAACCGCTCGGCCACAACGGCCGGCGGTCTTCAACGTCTCTCGCACTTTTACGCTATCAGCTTACTCGGTCAGATATTTGATTCCTAATTAACCTTTCCCGTGAGAGTAATGAAAGAGAAAAACTTCCGTAAACATTATGCAGAAACTAGTTACATAAATAATTGGATCCAAACTCAACCCGTACAACACAGTAGCCTCGTAGTAAGAAGGCCCAGGAATAAAACGATTTAATTCTTAACCTTTTTCTGTTTTCCTCTACAGTTTTTACGCTTCTACAGGACATGTGGCCTGTAATTGAAGAAGTGTCATGATGATCTCTCCATTGGCAAAAGATTCCGGAATAGTCCCCCATTCGGATCTCCGGGAGGGGACTGCCAAGGGGGAGGTTACCATGAGAAAAAGATTGAATAATCAACGAAAGGATAACGTTCTACGAGTCGGGGCGTGGAATGTCAGAAGCTTGAACGTGGTAGGGAAACTAGAAAATCTGAAAAGGGAAATGCAAAGGCTCAATCTAGATATAGTAGATGTCAGTGAAGTGAAGTGGAAGGATGACAAGGATTTCTGGTCAGATGAGTATCGGGTAATATCAACAGCAGCAGAAAATGGTATAACAGGTGTAGGATTCGTTATGAATAGGAAGGTAGGGCAGAGGGTGTGTTACTGTGAACAGTTCAGTGACCGGGTTGTTCTAATCAGAATCGACAGCAGACCAACACCGACAACGATAGTTCAGGTATACATGCCGACGTCGCAAGCTGAAGATGAACAGATAGAGAAAGTGTATGGGGATATTGAAAGGGTAATTCAGTATGTACAGGGGGACGAAAATCTAATAGTCATGGGCGACTGGAATGCAGTTGTAGGGGAAGGAGTAGAAGAAAAGGTTACAGGAGAATATGGGCTTGGGACAAGGAATGAAAGAGGAGAAAGACTAATTGAGTTCTGTAACAAGTTTCAGCTAGTAATAGCGAATACCCTGTTCAAGAATCACAAGAGGAGGAGGTATACTTGGAAAAGGCCGGGAGATACGGGAAGATTTCAATTAGATTACATCGTGGTCAGAGAGTGATTCCGAAATCAGATACTGGATTGTAAGGCGTACCCAGGAGCAGATATAGACTCAGATCACAATATAGTAGTGATGAAGAGTAGGCTAAAGTTCAAGACCATAGTCAGGAAGAATCAATACGCAAAGAAGTGGGATACGGAAGTACTAAGGAATGACGAGATACGTTTGAAGTTCTCTAATGCTATAGATACAGCAATAAGGAATAGCGCAGTAGGCAGTACAGTTGAAGAGGAATGGACATCTCTAAAAAGGGCCATCACAGAAGTTGGGAAGGAAAACATAGGTACAAAGAAGGTAGCTGCGAAGAAACCATGGGTAACAGAAGAAATACTTCAGTTGATTGATGAAAGGAGGAAGTACAAACATGTTCCGGGAAAATCAGGAATACAGAAATACAAGTCGCTGAGGAATGAAATAAATAGGAAGTGCAGGGAAGCTAAAACGAAATGGCTGCAGGAAAAATGTGAAGATATCGAAAAAGATATGATTGTCAGAAGGACAGACTCAGCATACAGGAAAGTCAAAACAACCTTTGGTGACATTAAAAGCAACGGTGGTAACATTAAGAGTGCAACGGGAATTCCACTGTTAAATGCAGAGGAGAGAGCAGATAGGTGGAAAGAATACATTGAAAGTCTCTATGAGAGTGAAGATTTGTCTGATGTGATAGAAGAAGAAACAGGAATCGATTTAGAAGAGATAGGGGATCCAGTATTAGAATCAAAATTTAAAAGAGCTTTGAGGATCAAATAAGGCAGAAGGGATATATAACATTCCATCAGAATTTCTAAAATCATTGGGGGAAGTGGCAACAAAACGACTATTCACGTTGGTGTGTAGAATATATGAGTCTGGTGACATACCATCTGACTTTCGGAAAAGCATCATCCACACAATTCCGAAGACGGCAAGAGCTGACAAGTGCAAGAATTATCGCACAATCAGCTTAGCAGCTCGTGCATCGAAGCTGCTTACAAGAATAATATACAGAAGAATGGAAAAGAAAACTGAGAATGCGCTAGGTGACGATCAGTTTGGCTTTAGGAAAAGTAAAGGGACGAGAGAGGTAATTCTGACATTACGGCTAATAATGGAAGCGAGGCGAAAGAAAAATCAAGACACTTTCATATGCTTTGTCGACCTGGAAAAAGCGTTCGACAATATAAAATGGTGCAAGCTGTTCGAGATTCTGAAAAAAATAGGGAGAGACGGGTCGTATACAATATGAACAACAACCAAGAGGGAATAATAAGAGTGGACGATCAAGAACGAAGAGCTCGTATTAAGAAGGGGGTAAGACAAGGCTGTAGCCTTTCGCCCCTACTCTTCAATCTGTACATCGAGGAAGCAATAATGGAAATAAAAGAAAGGTTCAGAAGTGGAATTAAAATACAAGGTGAAAGGATATCAACGATACGATTCGCTGATGACATTGCTATCCTGAGTGAAAGTGAAGAAGAATTAAATGATCTGCTGAACGGAATGTACAGTCTAATGAGTACACAGTATGATTTGAGAGTAAATCGGAGAAAGACGAAGGTAATGAGAAGTAGTAGAAATGAGAACAGCGAGAAACTTAACATCAGGATTGATGGTCACGAAGTCAATGAAGTTAAGGAATTCTGCTACCTAGGCAGTAAAATAACCAATGACGGACGGAGCAAGGAGGACATCAAAAGCAGACTCGCTATGGCAAAAAAGGCATTTCTGGCCAAGAGAAGTCTACTAATATCAAATACCGGCCTTAATTTGAGGAAGAAATTTCTGAGGATGTACGTCTGGAGTACAGCATTGTATGGTAGTGAAACATGGACTGTGGGAAAACCGGAACAGAAGAGAATCGAAGCATTTGAGATGTGGTGCTATAGACGAATGTTGAAAATTAGGTGGACTGATAAGGTAAGGAATGAGGAGGTTCTACGCATAATCGGAGAGGAAAGGAATATGTGGAAAACACTGATAAGGAGAAGGGACAGGATGATAGGACATCTGCTAAGACATGAGGGAATGACTTCCATGGTACTAGAGGGAGCTGTAGAAGGCAAAAACTGTAGAGGAAGACAGAGATTGGAATACGTCAAGCAAATAATTGAGGACGTAGGTTGCAAGTGATACTCTGAGATGAAGAGGTTAGCACAGGAAAGGAATTCGTGGCGGGCCGTATCAAACCAGTCTGTAGCCTGATCCCTCTGGTACCATGGAAGTTATTCTCTGACGTCTTACCGGATGTCCTATCATCTTGTTCCTTCTTCTTGTCATTATTTTCCATATGCTCCTTTCTTCGCCAATTCTGCAGAGAATCTCCCCATTCCTTACCTTATCAGCCACCCAATTTGCAACATTTTTCTGTAGCACATCTGAAATGCTTTGATTCTCTTCTGTTTCGGTTTTCCCACAGTCCATGTTTCACTACCATACAATGCTGTGCTCTAAATGTACATTCTCAGATATTTCTTCCTCAAGTTAAGGTCTATTTTTGATGCTAGTGGATTTCTCTTGGCCAGGAATGCCCTTTTTTGCCAGTGCTAGTGTGCTTTTGATGTCCTCCTTGCCCCGACCGTTGTGGGTTGTTTTGCTGTCTACATAGCAGAATTACTTAAATTGATCTACCTCGTGATCACCAGTCCTGATGTTTTCTCGCTGTTCTCGTTTCTGTTATTTCTCATTACTTCCGTCTTTCTTCGGTTTACTCTCAGTCCATATTCTGTAGTTATTAGACTTCATTCTTATTCACTTTCACTGAGGATTGCAGTATCATCACCGACTATGTATACTTTCGTAGCGTATTAACAGATCAAATTCTAGTCGGATCTGCAGCAGGATCAAACTGCCATCTGCACACAAGGTTTCTGCTGTCCACCTGGCCGCCATCATCAGGTGAGAAAAACTAAGCCTCTCTCGCCGATACCTGATTCAAACCGTGAACGACGGAACCTTTATATGCAACAAAAATACGAAAACGTATGCCGCCAAGGCAAAATGCATAAGCGCTGAAATCGTTGCTGCTGCCCCCTGGCGCAAGAAGAGTTGCAGCGCCTCCAACGGTGAATACTGTCGAAAAACGATACATCTTTAAAAATTGTTACTCATAGCCGGCTGATTCAGATGCCCTTGTTTGTTCATGTCTGATGAAGCAGGATTACAAGTTTCACTTAGTGCGTATCCATTATCATGGTTAGTGACCTTATCTGTTAGTCTGATTTCGACAGTATTCACAACTGGAGGCGCTGCAATTCTTCTTGCACCGGTGGCATCAGCGACGATTTGAGCGTTCGCGCATTTGACCTTAGAGCATGCACTTTCGTATTTTGTCTCCAATCGACTCTTGCGACACGGAAACCAACTACTCCTACAGAACTACGTGAACAGGTCGAGCAGGCGTGGCGTAACGTATGCCAGGACAGCGTTCACCATCTATACGAGAGACTGGATGCCAGAGTCATTGTCTGCATTGCCGAAACGTACTAATAGGGGTGTTTCAACCTGGGACCTCAGACCGGCTTGTACTGTTGATCTGCAAATGTAGTCATTTCATGTACTCCATATGCATTTTTGCAACAACAAGTCTTCGGTGAATAGAAAACCTCTAAAAGAGTGTACTAATTTTTTTCAGGCAGTGTATGTTACAGTAACCCAGAGAACAGTTAAGCTGAAATTAAAAGCTGACTGTCAAGATCGTGATCTTTGCTAGCAAAGGAATCATTTTACTATTGTTTCAATGTTTAATATGCTAAAGCATTCAAGAACTTCAAATTAACTTCTTTAAAAAAAGGTCAGGTTGAAAAGGGCTGTTCTCTGTGATGAATTGCAGCTTGCTCAAAATGTGGAGAAGTGGAAGTTAATGCAGACGGGTAATGTTCGGAAAACCCACAATCGACGGCAAAATTAATGAACTTGGTGATAAACTCACTGCCCCCTATGATAAACATGCACCTGTACGCACAATCCGTGTAAGAAAATCTCCTGCTCCATGGCTGACAGCTGAATTACGTCAAATGATGACTAATAGGGATGCTGCCCACAGGCGTTTCAAGGCAGATCCGAAACCCGAGCGTTTCGAAGAATATAGAAAGCTACGGAACAGAGTGAAACAATGCATTCGCAATGCTAAAATCAGGCACGCTCGCTCCCTTGTATGCAGCGATCTGACGCCCACGACTCTATGGAAGAATCTCCGTAGCTTGGGGGTCGGAAAGGCAAAATCGGAAACTACTTTTCATGTGTCAGCTAACGAAGTAAATGAATTCTTCTCTGCACCTCTGAATACCAGCACAGCTGATAATTACCGTCCACAAGAATCCCCAAACAGGATAACTAACAACGATACCTTCCATCTAAAACATGTAACAACAAATACGGCAAGAAAAGCAATAATGAGAATCTCTTCTGATGCAATAGGCAACGACAGTATCGGTATAACCATGATTAAGAATGTTGCCGATATCTTAGTACCTGTCTTAACTGACATATTTAATTTTTCCCTCGTGAACGGAATATATCCCACTGCATGGAAAAGAAGCCTAATTCGACCCATCCCTAAGATCGAAAACCCGCAACTGCCTAGTGATTACCGACCAATTAGCATACTGCCTGCTGTTTCCAAAGCACTTGAATATATTGTTCATGACCAAATCACTGAACACGTGCATGAATTCAGCCTATATGACAAATTTCAATCCGGTTTCCGTAAACATCACAGCACAAACACTGCTCTAATTAAAGTAACTGATGACTTGAAATATGCCATCGACAATCGAAAGGCAACAATTTTGACGCTACTGGACTTCAGCAAAGCTTTTGACACTGTTAGCTTTGACATATTGCTCAGAAAAATGCAACATCTTAATTTCTCTGATAGTGCAATGAGATGGTTTGAAAGCTACTTAAAAGACAGACAGCAATGTGTTGTCTGCGTAAATGAAAAATCTTCCTGGAAACATGTTTCCTCGGGAGTGCCCCAAGGATCAGTCTTAGGACCACTTTTGTTTTTCTTTATATGTCAACGATATTTCGTCGGTTCTGTCCTCCTGTAAATATCATTTCTATGCCGACGACCTCCAGCTCTACCTAAGCGTCAGACCTGAAGATGTAAACACTGCAATCGCTCAGATGAATGATGATCTGTCTTCAGTAGTGACATGGGCGAAAAACCTGGGGCTTAAACTAAATGCAAAAAAGACGCAAGTAATCTTAATAGCCCATCAGAAATTAATAAGTTCAGATTTCCGCGAACGGCTACCTCCTATTCTGCTCGACGGTACTCCAATACCATATCAGAAAACAGTGAAGAACTTGGGTGTAACTTTGGATGAGCATCTCAACTGGGCGGAGAATACAGTCGCAGTGTGACGAAAGACGTCTGCTTGTCTCTATGCTCTCAAGCACTCGTTCTACCGAACCTCCACTATTGTGATGTGATTCAACAAGGCATGAGTAGTGAAAACAAAAGACGGCTAGAGCTAACCATGAATGCCTGTGTGCGTTACACCTGCAACATTCGCCGATATGATCATGTTAGTGCTTCATACTCCGAGCTAGGGTGGCTGCGGCCGGACAAATTGCGTGACTACCACACCCTATGTCTACTCCACCGACTCCTCGTCGCGCAAGCACCCCAGTACCTTGCTTCAGAGATTAAAAACCTGTCATGTCATCATAATCGAAACACGAGGTCACTCTTATTTGGTATCCTAACTGTGCCCACTCACAAAACAAAAACTTTTGCAAACTCCTTCTCAGTTGCCGCTGTCCGCCTCTGGAACAAACTGCCCCTTACCTTCCGCAAAATTCAATCTCCTGCTGCTTTTAAGAAGAAGTTGAAGCATTTCCTACTATCATCCTCATAAAGATCTCCACAAAATTAACGTACAAGGCCAATCCTCTCATCTGTCAAATAGCAAAGCTAGCGTCTCCTATCTTGCTCCTGAGATGTCTTCCTCTTCATCTATCTCTATTAGCCACGCAATCTTCTTTTCCTTTATATTTCCTTAATTATGTTTCATCATGTCTCTCTATTCCTCTCCTCCCTTCACCATGAGTCTCCCTCATACTCCCTGCTGCCAGCACTCCTATCTAAGATCTGTCTCTTCAATAATGTCTAATTACAACAGTACTTGTGATCTAAGAATATAAACTCTATATGTATGTATTTTTCCAGGTGTACCTTTCAAATTGTTTATTTCACTTTTTATACTAGATGTAGTTTAACATGCCTACTAAAACATATGAATGTAAAATAAGTAGAATGCCTGGTTAGATGTAAGAGAGGGCCTGATGGCCCTAATCTTGCCAGGTTAAATAAATCAATAAATAAATAAAAAATAATTAAAAAATAAATAAATAAAAGTTTAAGAGGTGCGCTGCTCGACTCAGTAATGTCAATTAAAAACCTTAGCGCTTCGTTGCAAAGCGGCATGAAATGCAACCAGAACGTAAGATCATCTGCAGGCAAGGCGAATGGTCGGCCTCGACTTGCTGGAAGAATTTTAGGAACATGTAGCTCAACCATAAAGGAGGCCGCCTACAGAACTTCAGTGCGAATCATTCCTGCGTACGCTCGTCTGTTTGGATTCCTCACCAGGTCTGGTTAAAGGAAAACATCGAAGCATCCAGAAGGCGTTGGTTTGATGGGCATGCTACATCTGCATCTACATGTACACTCCGCAAGCCACCTTGCGGTAAGTGGCGGAAGGTACTTGGCGTACAACTGTCACTTCCCCATTGTCCTGTTCCAGTCGCGAGTAGTTCTGGGGAAGAGCGATGGCCGGCAAGCCTCCGTGTGGTTAGGATCTGTCTAATTATATCTTCATGGAATTTTCACGAGATAAACGTAGGAGGAAGTATATTTCTGGACTCTTTTATGAACTTTGACAGTAGGTCATAACGTGATCCGGAACGCCTCTCTTGCAGCGTCTGCCACTGGAGTTGGTTGATCAACTCTGCGACGCTTCCGTGCTTACTAAATGAACCTGTAACGAAAGGCGCTGCTTATATTTGGATCTACTCTATCAGTCCTATCTGGTACGGATTCCATACCGACAGGCAACACTCACGGATTGGCAGAATGAACGTTTTGAAAGCTGCCTCCTTTGTTGATCAATTACATTTCCTGAGGAATCTACCAATGACTCTTAGTTTGGCATCTGACTCCTCTGCCATTAGTTCTATCTGGTCGTTCAACTTCGAATCACACCGTAGGCACACACCTAGAAATTTTATGGAAGTAATTGCTCCTAGTGATTCTTTTGCAGTCATTTAGTTATAAACTGTAGAGCCAAAAAAAAAAAAATCTGGTACACCTGCCGAATATCGTGTAGGGCCGCCGTGAGCACGCATAAGTGCCACAAATTGACGTGGCATGGACTAGACTAAAGTCTGAAGTAGTGCTGGAGGGAACTGACACCATGAGTCCTGCAGGGCTGTTCATAAATCCGTAAGAGCACGAGTGGGTGGAGATCTCTCCTGAACAGCAAGTTGCAAGGCATCCCAGATATTAATTACTTTTGAATACATTGTGGGAGTGAACAGTGATCGAAGTGTTACAAATATTTACTATCAAAAACAGTCTTGATCACAATTTATTTATTACGGTGACCGGTTTCGACCACTACTGTGGTCATCTTCAGACCAATGAGTAAGGACCTCCTGAAGATGACCACAGTATTGGTCAAAACCGGTTACCATAATAAATAAATTGTGATCAAAATGGTTTAAATGGCTCTGAGCACTATGGGACTTAACATCTGTGGTCATCAGCCCCCTAGAACTTAGAACTACTTAAACCTAACTAACCTAATGACATCACACACATCCATGCCCGAGGCAGGATTCGAACCTGCGACCTAGCGGTCACGCGGTTGCAGACTGAAGCGCCTAGAACCGCAAGGCCACACCAGCCGGCTAAATTGTGATCAAGACTGTTTTTGATAGTAAATATTAATCCCAGATATGCTCAATAATGTTCACGCCTGGGGAGTTTAGTGGGCAGCGGAAGTGTTTAAACTCAGAAGAGTGTTCCTGGAGCCACTCTGTAGTAATACTGGACATGTGAGGTGTCGCATTGTCCTGGTGGAATTGCCCAAGTCTGTCGGAATGCACAATGGACATGGATGCAGGTGATCAGACAGGATGCTTACGTACCTCTCAGAGTCGTATCTAGTCGTATCAGAGGTCTCATATCACTCCAATTGCTCACGCACCACACCAATACAGAGCCTCCACCAGCTTGAACAGTCCACTGCTGACATGCAGGGTCCATGGATTCATGAGGTTGTCTCCATACCTATATACGTCCATCTGCTCTTCCGAGCAAGCAACAGGTCTGCAGTCATCAACAGTCCAATGTCGGTGTTGACGGGCCCAGGCGAGGCGTAAAGCTTTGTGTACGCAGTCATCAAGGGTACGTGAATGAGCCTTCGGCTTCGAAAGCCGATGTCGATGATGTTTCGTTGAATGGTTCGCACGCTGACACTTGTTGAGGGCCCAGCATTGACATCTGCAGCAATTAGCGGAAGGGTTGCGCTTCTGCTACGTTGAGCTATTCTCTTCAGTCGTCGTTGGTCCCGTTCTTGCACTACCTTTTTCCGGCCGCAGCGATATACGAGATTCGATGTTTTACCGGATTACTGATATTCACGATACACTCGTGAAATGGTCATACGGGAAAATCCCCACCTCATGGCTACCTCGGAGATGCTGTGTCTCATCACTCGTGCGCTGACTATAACACCACGTTCAAACTCACTTAAATCTTGATAACCTGTCATTGTAGCAGCACTAAACGATCTAACAACAGTGCCAAACACTTTTCTCCTATACTGGGTGTTACAAAAAGGTACGGCCAAAGTTTCAGAAAACATTCCTCACGCACAAATAAAGAAAATATGTTATGTGGACATGTGTCCGGAAACGCTTATTTTCCATGTTAGAGCTCATTTTAGTTTAGTCAGTATGTTCTTCCACCTACGCTCAATGGAGCACGTTATCATGATTTCATACGGGATACTCTACCTGTGCTGCTAGAACATGTGCCTTTACAAGTACGACACAACATGTGGTTCATGCACGATGGAGCTCCTGCACATTTCAGTCGAAGTGTTCGTGCGCTTCTCAACAACAGATTCGGTGACCGATGGATTGGTAGAGGCGGACCAATTCCATGGCCTCCACGCTCTCCTGACCTCAACCCTCTTGACTTTCAATTACGGGGGCATTTGAAAGCTCTTGTCTACGCAACCCCGGTACCAAATGTAGAGACTCTTCGTGCTCGTATTGTGGACGGCTGTGATACAATACGCCATTCTCCAGGGCTGCATCAGCGCATCAGGGATTCCATGCGACCTAGGTTGGATACATGTATCCTCGCTAACGGAGGACATTTTAAACATTTACTGTAACAAAGTGTTTGAAGTCACGCTGGTACGTTCTGTTGATGTGTGTTCCCATTCCATGATTAATGTGATTTGAAGAGAAGTAATAAAATGAGCTCCAACATGGAAAGTAAGCGTTTCCGGATACATGTCCACATAACATATTTTCTTTCTTTGTTTGTGAGGAATGTTTCCCGAAAGTTTGGCCGTACCTTTTTGTAACACCCTGTATAGGCGTTGCAGATTGCAGTGCCGTCTTCTGCCTGTTTACATATCTCTGTATATGAATACTCATGCCTATAGCAGTTTCTTTGGCGCTTCAGTGTACAATAGCTGTCCTTCTGTCTAGGTATACGCAATACGTTACATTTGTTTATGTTGACGGCCAATTTCCCCTCCTTGCATCAAGTGTCGACCCTCTGTAGGTGTTCCAGCGTTTCACTTTTTTTTTTTTTTTCTTTTTTAGCTTTCCGACTTCTGTGTACACCACAGCACAGTTCACGAAAAGCATCGTGGAAGTTCCGGTGTTAACTACTACATCGTTACGTGAACCTCTGGCACTCTCTTGGGGTAGTTCTGAATACTACCCTCCTTCAAGAATGGCATGCTGTGTTCGGTTTGTTAGAAACTCTGCAATTCAATCCCACAATTGGCCTGATATTCCATAAATTCGTATTTTCTCCACTGGGCTGCAATGCCGAACTGTATCGAATGCTAATATTATGTAAATGCTTCGCAACACAAGAGTGAATACTGTAATGTTTTAACTTTTATTTGGTATGATGAAAGCGGTACTGATGGACAATGAAACCGGGTTGAAAGCTGTGATCTGTCTGGGGAATTTAACCGTGGATTACTGGGCAACTGTTTCATCAGGTATCTAGTCTAAGTTTACCAAATTCCCAAACAGACTAACATTAATGATAATCTT
This sequence comes from Schistocerca nitens, assembly GCF_023898315.1. Taxonomy (NCBI): domain Eukaryota; kingdom Metazoa; phylum Arthropoda; class Insecta; order Orthoptera; family Acrididae; genus Schistocerca; species Schistocerca nitens. The sequence goes on along the minus strand of NC_064615.1, from coordinate 294,455,734 downwards.
TTAATAGTCATACAACAACCGGTAATATATATATATAAAAAGGAGAATTTAAATAAAAAGAAAGAAATCAGTTTATATTTGGAAATTTATTTTTAAGATTGGTCATGAAATTTCAGCATATTAAATTTTATTCGTAACAAGCTTGTGCCTTATTTAGGATGGTGAAAATCTTACGGAACACATCAAATATGGAGCCAAGATTGGGAGTCTGCATACAACACTGCATTCATAAAACAACACACAAAGAACGTTGAAACGCATGCAAGAGAAAGTTAACCACTACAAACAGATTCAAATTTTTACCCAAAGAAATTACGTTCGTAGCACAATCCTGTCCGTCATGTAATTACCACACACTGGTATACTAAATTCATATTAACTCTTTGTGAAATCTTCGCGAAAAGAATAGCTGAGGGCTACTTTGATGATTACACCACATGCTTCACGTGGTCAACTTGATTTACACAAAGCGTATAACTCCACAATAATTTCGATGATTAAAATAAATTAGATCAAAAAGCAATTTACAAAAGGAAAACCTCGAACTGATTGTTAACGTCTTACTGTTAACCTGACGGGTCAAACAGTTATATAAGCACGTGGTACTGGTCTCGCAAAGTACACCCCACGTGTGTTGAACATAAAGAAAAGTTGCTATATTGCAAAATATTGTCAAGACGAGACGTTATAATCACACAAGCATTTGCATTTAAGATTGATCTTAGTTAGAGTTACTGATCAACACGTGGTTCCACTTTACTCACAAAGTAGTAACAAAGCAACTCCCGGAAAATAATATGAACTTCACACGAGAATTACACTACGCTGCAATTTAAGATAACCTTAGATATCTTAGAGCTAACCCGAAATAAAGGTGATTAAATTCTCAGTTAGGCTGAACTTAACAAATCCATTGCCCTACGGACTTAGCAGACACGCGCTTAGCCGGAGATCTTACCATTTCAGACGCTCGCCACCGCCAGACTGCAACTGCCTACTACCGAGCGTGATTCCCTGAGGGTGGCTCACAAAGACAAACGGAAGGGGCCAGAGGGGCAGCTTCCTATACCAACATGACAACGGACGGCCAGGACCATACTAAGAATAGAAACCTCTCTGCTTTAAGAAAGCGTAGCTACCTGTTCCGACGTTGGTCCTACTGTTCTCTAGCAGACAGCCTTGTCTGCTACCCTCAAGCATGCAACTACAAACACATTTGATCATTCATCCTCTCACACAGAAGGGAAGGGGGATGACAGTATCTTATCATATACAGTATATAACAGAAAGCGGATGTAGGTTCCGTATGAGACTGTGTGACATGAATTACATATAAACTGTGTTTTAAAGTGTAGTAGTGTGACAGATCGTTCTGGTTTGCGTGTACAGTAACACGTTCCACTACTCAGTCTCCTCCCAGATAGTCAGAAACGCCACAGTAAATTTAGAAGAGGAATTTATTCCATAAATGACAACAGATTTAAGAAATCAAACATGAAAGGAATCCAACAGACACCTTTCAATACCTGTAGGAAGAAGACGTTCTTTTCACTAAAAACTGTTGCGGAAGTTCAGAGAAACGGCATTTGCGGCTGACTGCAGAACGATTTTACTGCTACCAACGTAAATTCCTTTTTGTTTGTGAGTGGAACAGGAGAGGCTGTGGTACAAGGTACCCTCCACCATGCACCGTATGGTGGCTTACGGAGTAAGTATGTAGATGCAGATGTAGAGAACTGGACTGTCAATGCAAGGAGTGTAGTGTGCTGGGAGTGTGGCCAGCTTCACGAGATGCTAGAAGACACTGCTGTTTACATTTTGCACTAACGTAAGAAGTTAACTTTAACATTACATGTATTTGCTCTGTTTACACAGACGTATTTGTCAGCATAAGCAGAGGAGCTGAAAAGTTGCTGCTACAGTCACTTTTCATATGTTAAGTACCACAAAATACTACTTTCAGTTATTATGTGCTGATCAATATCGAGGCACAGTGCAATAAATGAATAAAATCGTAGGGCTACTTTATGTGACTGTATGGTAATATATCTACGAGACAAGTGCTAGGTAAATTCGGTAGTGCGGAGTGTGGAAGCAGCAGCCTGTTGAAGGCGTATGAAACGGTAGTGAGCTAGGTGCTGGCACTGTAAGGTGCTAGACACAATTTAAATATAAATATAGTTTCAACGTCAATTTATTTACCATAAATAAAAATAACACAAGGCTCGTTTACTACTTTTGAGAGAACATTCACAAAGAACAGTTAACAACGCTTAATGTTTTAGTTAGAGATTAGTGAAACTTGAACGTTACTTTTAAAGTAAACAAAAAATTTAAATTTTCTTAAAATTTGTGTTTAGGAATACCAAAATTTTGTAATTTAGAAAATTAAAATTAATGTTTTAACAGAACACATAGTAAAATTATAGTACAGTTAAACGACAGAATAAATTACAAGTCGAATTAAATCGGGTGATGCTGAGGGAATTAGATGAGGAAATGAGACGCTTAAAGAAGTAAATGAGTTTTGCTACTTGGGGAGCAAAATAACTGATGATGGTCGAAGTAGAGAGGACATAAAATGTAGACCGGCAATGGCAAGGAAAGCATTTCTGAAGAAGAGAACTCTGTTAACATAGAGTATGGATTTGTCAGGAAGTCGTTTCTGAAAGTATTTGTATGGAGTGGAGCCATGTACGGAAGTGAAACGTGGACGATAAATAGTTTAGACAAGAAGAGAATAGAAGCTTTCGAAATGTGGTGCTACAGAAGAATGCTGAAGATTAGATGGATAGATCACAAAACTAATGAGGAGGTATTGAGTAGAATTGGGAAGAAGAGAAATTTGTGGCACAACTTGACTAGAAGAAGGGATCGGTTGGTAGGACATATTCTGAGGCATCAAGGGATCACCAATTCAGTATTGGAGGGCAGCATGAAGGGTAAAAATCTTAGAGGGAGACCAAGAGATGAATAAACAGTTTCAGAAGGATGTAGGTTGCAGTAGATACTGGGAGATGAGGAAGCTTGCACAGGATAGAGTAGCATGGAGAGCTGCATCAAAGCAGTCTCTGGACTGAAGACCACAACAACAACAGAAGTGAATCATCTTAGAGCTGCAGTGCCTTAGGCAATTCAGATTTCAAAACGGGAAGGCCAGGTTTGAATGCGGCAACAATCAACTGCTTATGGGTAGTAACTTTGAAAAACAAAGACCTCCGCATAAATAATTTTAATTTCACCAATTCGTATGTGAGTACAGCACACCAAAGTCTTTAGATACGAGAGCAATAAATAACGGATATATTAAATACACTCCTCGAAATGGAAAAAAGAACACATTGACACCGGTGTGTCAGACCCACCATACTTGCTGCGGACACTGCGAGAGGGCTGTACAAGCAATGATCACTCGCACGGCACAGCGGACACACCAGGAACCGCGGTGTTGGCCGTCGAATGGCGCTAGCTGCGCAGCATTTGTGCACCGCCGCCGTCAGTGTCAGCCAGTTTGCCGTGGCATACGGAGCTCCATCGCAGTCTTTAACACTGGTAGCATGCCGCGACAGCGTGGACGTGAACCGTATGTGCAGTTGACGGACTTTGAGCGAGGGCGTATAGTGGGCATGCGGGAGGCCGGGTGGACGTACCGCCGAATTGCTCAACACGTGGGGCGTGAGGTCTCCACAGTACATCGATGTTGTCGCCAGTGGTCGGCGGAAGGTGCACGTGCCCGTCGACCTGGGACCGGACCGCAGCGACGCACGGATGCACGCCAAGACCGTAGGATCCTACGCAGTGCCGTAGGGGACCGCACCGCCACTTCCCAGCTAATTAGGGACACTGTTGCTCCTGGGGTATCGGCGAGGACCATTCGCAACCGTCTCCATGAAGCTGGGCTACGGTCCCGCACACCGTTAGGCCGTCTTCCGCTCACGCCCCAACATCGTGCAGCCCGCCTCCAGTGGTGTCGCGACAGGCGTGAATGGAGGGACGAATGGAGACGTGTCGTCTTCAGCGATGAGAGTCGCTTCTGCCTTGGTGCCAATGATGGTCGTATGCGTGTTTGGCGCCGTGCAGGTGAGCGCCACAATCAGGACTGCATACGACCGAGGCACACAGGGCCAACACCCGGCATCATGGTGTGGGGAGCGATCTCCTACACTGGCCGTACACCACTGGTGATCGTCGAGGGGACACTGAATAGTGCACGGTACATCCAAACCGTCATCGAACCCATCGTTCTACCATTCCTAGACCGGCAAGGGAACTTGCTGTTCCAACAGGACAATGCACGTCCGCATGTATCCCGTGCCACCCAACGTGCTCTAGAAGGTGTAAGTCAACTACCCTGGCGAGCAAGATGTCCGGATCTGTCCCCCATTGAGCATGTTTGGGACTGGATGAAGCGTCGTCTCACGCGGTCTGCACGTCCAGCACGAACGCTGGTCCAACTGAGGCGCCAGGTGGAAATGGCATGGCAAGCCGTTCCACAGGACTACATCCAGCATCTCTACGATCGTCTCCATGGGAGAATAGCAGCCTGCATTGCTGCGAAAGGTGGATATACACTGTACTAGTGCCGACATTGTGCATGCTCTGTTGCCTGTGTCTATGTACCTGTGGTTCTGTCCGTGTGATCATGTGATGTATCTGACCCCAGGAATGTGTCAATAAAGTTTCCCCTTCCTGGGACAATGAATTCACGATGTTCTTATTTCAATTTCCAGGAGTGTAGAAATAAATCTAGCATCACTACCATAGTTACATGGCAGCCATTTCGGCCAGTATTCCAAACGGTCATCAGATTCACACCAAGATACACTGAAGTGTAAAAGAAACTGGTATAGGCATGCGTATTCGAATACAGAGATAAGTAAACAGGCAGAATACGGCTCCGCGGTTTGCAACTGCTATATAAGACAACATGTGTGTGGTGCAGTTGTTAGATCGTTTACTGCTGCTATAGTGGCACGTTATCAAGATTTAAGTGAGTTTGAACGTGATGTTATAGTCGGCGCACGAGCGATGCGACACAGAATCTCCGAAGTAGCTACGAAGTGGGGAATTACCAGTACGCCCATTTAACGAGTGTACCGTGAATATCAGGAATCCTGTAAAACATCGTATCTTCGACATCGTTGCGGCCGGGAAAAGATCCTGCAAGAATGGGACCAACGACTACTGAAGAGAATCGTTCAAAGGGGCAGAAGTGCAACCCTTCCGCAAATTGCTGCAGATTTCGGTGCTGGGTCATCAATAAGTGTCAGCGTGCCGACCATTCAACGAAACATCATCGATATGGGCTTTCGGAGCCGAAGGCCCACTCGTGTGCCCTTGATCACTGCACGACACGAAAGCTTTACACCTCGCCTGGGCCCATCAACACCGACATTGGAACTGTTGATCACTGGATACATATTGCCTGGTCAGACAAGTCTTGTTTCAAATTGTATCGAGCGGATGGAGGTGTACGAGTATAGAGACAACCTCATGAATGCTTAGACCTTGTATGTGAGCAGGGGACTGTTCATGCTGGTGGGGGCTCTGTAATGGAGTGGGGCGTGCGCAGTTGGAGTGATATGGGTCCCTCATACGTGTATATACGACTCTGACAGGTGACCCGTACGTAAGGAACCTGTCTGATTACCTGCACCCATTAATGTCCGTTTTTCATTCCGACGGACTTGGGCAGTTGCACCAGGGCAATGCGACACTCCACACGTCAGGAATTGTTACAGGGTGGCTCCAGGAACACTCTTCTGAGTTTAAACACTTCCGCTAGATTCCAAACTCCCGTGATATGAACATTATTGAGCATATCTGGGATGTCTTGCAACTTGATGTTCAGAAGAGATCTCCACCACCTCGTACTCTTACGGATTTATGGCAGCCCTGCAGGATTCATGATGTCAGTTCCCTCCAGCACTATTTCAGGCATTAGACGAGTCCTTGGCAAGTCGCTCGGCGGCAATGATGCGTGTTCGCGGGGGCCCTACACGATATTATGCAAGTGTACTAGTTTCTTTGGCTCTTCAGTGTAGCTAAGTAACGCCTGAATGGCCTCTGGCAAACTTTAATACATTTACGCTGATCGCAACCAGAACACAACTTACTGAATTGCTAGCTTACTAGCCTACACAGAACAATTTGAGAGAAGGTAATCGGGTTTCAAATAAACCCACTTGCGTGATACCACCGAGCACGCCTAAGCAGGAAGTCATTCCTTCACAATGTTTGAACATAGCGCAGTCGGAATGCGCTCACGAAGTTTGAAGGGCTCGACTCACAGTGCAATTTAGTCTGAATCAGTATGGCGGAACTGGACGGTACACTTCCGGGATCAAAACCCTCACTAGCACTGGATAGTAGTAAGTCAGATGCTCACCAAATGAAGCACATACATTCGTGCAGAAGCAGCGCAGGGCCAAGTGTTCTCAGTTCAGTGCTTACAGCCTCTGAGTAATCGTACTCTCGGCTTCAGAACTGCGGGCTCTCTCCAATACAAGCAGCAAGCAACGGCTCCTACTAACAAGCAGCGACCACACCAGAGGTAAACACTTCCACTACACATCAACAAGTGGATCATCTCTGTGAATGCCGGCCGGTGTGGTCGAGCGGTTCTAGGCGGTTCAGTCACGAACCGCGCGACCGCTACGGTCGCAGGTTCGAATTCTGCCTCGGGCATGGGTGTGTGTGGTGTCCTTAGGTTAGTTAGGTTTAAGTAGTTCTAAGTTCTAGGGGACTGATGACCTCAGATGTTAAGTCCCATAGTACTAGGAGCCATTTGAAACATTTGAATCATCTCTGTGACGGCGTTCCCCACTCGCACAACGCAAACAAACCAGACCGTTTTCCCTGGGTGAATAAAGTGAATAAAGCGTTGTGCCCCTGCGGACTCTGCCTGTAGGAAACGCTTGCGTGCTTTGGGCGTAGACCCACACGTCGAAAAAAATCTCGTGAGTAACAGTTTACTACAGGAAATCGTTAAAAAAAAAGACGTGAGGACCGACAGACTTTCGTAAAAAAAAAAAAAAAAAAAAAAAAAAAAAAAAAAAAAGACGTGAGGACCGACAGACTTTCAGAAATTTATCGACAAACTATTGGAGTCTGTGGCGACTCTCGTAATCTTGAAATTTCTTGACTAGTTGTTTGTGATTGGTTTCTTTCTGATCTCAGGCGTGGAAATTGTCCATTTTCTTTGATAGAAGACGCCACAGTTTATTATCTTCAAAATTCGTCGTAAAAGCAGGTTTCGTAGTGGAACTGAATATTTCGTATTCTTTCTCTCCTTAACTTTGATGGATTAATCGATGAATAAAGTCGATAATCTTTAATCAAGTCATTGCTCATTAATGCTGGCAGTCAGGAACCTGTACCTATGTTAACTTCCATTCGATTTGACGGAAAAATGACGATCTCATCGCAATGTAGCTATCGAAAATAATTAAGATTCTCACAATTTCAGCTTTGAATTAAATCCTATCCACTGAAATTCCCTGTCTCACTTTCCTGATTTCACTTTAAAAAATTATCAGTTCTTTAAAGTAGTAATTCTTTACCGTTTCATAAAAATAATTATTTTCAGAGAAGTTGGAAAGTACTTTTGAAATTAAAGTTTTAAATACTTTCACACTATATATTTTCTCAATTAAAAGTCATAAGTGCTCCGTCGAGATACCGAGCGAGGTGGCTCAGTGGTTGGCACACTGGACTCGCATTCGCGAGGCCGACGGTTCAAACCCGCGTCCGGCCATCCAGATTTAGGTTTTCCGTGATTTCCCTAAATCACTTCAGGCAAATGCCGGAATGGCTCCTTTGAAAGGGCACGGCCGATTTCCTTTCCCATCCTTCCCTAATCCGAGCTTGTGCTCCGTCTCTAATGACCTCAATGTCGACGGGACTTTAAACGCTGATCTCCTCTTCCTCCTCAGTCGGGCTAACACAATACAGATAACGTGAGGTCAGCTGAGACAAAATGACTAAACAACAAAAATGAGAGCGAGAGACTATTGTCCTGATTATATAAAACAAAAGTTGACGTAATTATAAGTTCTTACGCCTGTAAGTTCTTAACACACTGCTTATTCTTTAGAAATTGTTATTCTTATATATTTCACTATTACACAGTAACATTAAAGAAATTATTTAAAAATCATGGTTTATGGACGCATAAGAGGGGCTTAAAGCCTGAAATTGAGGACAATCCATGGCAGCGTCAAAAAAATTAGACCTAGCCTTATAATCGAAACAAAAAACCGTATTTGCAATGTTATTATGGACTTACAGACCACAAACCAAGGAGATCAAGGATGTACCAACAACACTACGATCCGATAGGAAAAGTGGAGAGTCTGATCGTCATCTCGCCTTCCTGCTTGTAATTCAAGTTGTAAGTAGGCTGTTTATGTTGTCTTACTGGCAACGTTACGTAGCGCTCTGTATGAAAATCACTGGCTGTGCTGTGTGCAGTCTGTGGCCAGTTTGCATTGTTGTCTGCCATTGTAGTGTTGGGCAGCTGGATGTGAACAGCGCGTAGCGTTGCGCAGTTGGTGAGCCGCCAGCAGTGGTGGATGTGGGGAGAGAGATGGCGGAGTTTTGAAATTTGTAATACTGGATATCATGAAGTGCTATATATATTATGACTATTAAGATAAATACATTGTTTGTTCTCTATCAAAATCTTTCATTTGCTAACTATGCCTATCAGTAGTTAGTGCCTTCCGTAGTTTGAATCTTTTATTTAGCTGGCAGTAGTGGCGCTCACCGTATTGCAGTAGTTCGAGTAACCAAGATGTTTGTGAGGTAAGTGATTTGAGAAACGTATAGGTTAATGTTAGTCAGGGCCATTCTTTTGTAGGGATTTTTGAAAGTCAGACTGCGTTGCGCTAAAAATATTGTGTGTCAGTTTAAGCACAGTCGTGTATAATTGTTGAAAGGGGACGTTTCAAAGTCTTGACACGAGGAAGGCCCTAGATGCAACAATAATACCACTACAGCAGACTTTGTTACCTACAATAAGTGAAACGTGCTTTCTATATTACGCTACTTGGGGCTATTTTCTGTCATTCTGTGGCAATATAATTCACTCGAACCACAGACTCACTGTTTTTGTCTCATTCTCAGTCCCATTTCCCACTTTCGAAAACAGTAAAAGCTACAGGTATATACATTTTAATTAGTCTGGAAGGAAAGCAGTCAAATACGATCCAACGAAGTCAACATTTTCTTTATACGCAGTAAAAGTTCGGCAAATCAGCATTTATTCTACTGGAACCATGGCCCAGCAGTGCATATAACAATCAATATTACGTCACGTCCCCTGACAGCTTACATTAACGTAGTTATTACTGCGAAACGTACCTTAATGTCACTGTGAGTTTTTTGCTGGTGTAGTTGGTTTCTTCAGCGGCCTCGCCGCAGTGGTAACACCGGTTCCCGTCAGATCACCAAAGTTAAGCGCTATCGGGCTTGGTTAGCACTGGAATGGGTCACCGTTCGGGTCTGCCGAGCGGTGTTGACAAGCGGGGTGCACTCAGCCCTTGTGAGGCCAACTGAGGAGCTATTTGGCAGCCGGGAGAGGCGTGTGGTCGCCGCATGCCCCTCCATATCCGCATCCAGCGGCGCCTAACGGCGGAAGATAACGCGGCGGCCGGTCGATACCATTGGGCCTTCAAGACCTGTCCAGACACTGTTTGTAACTGGTTTCGCCACTCGGTTACAGGAATTACTTCTCAGTTTATTTTCAGTTAACGAAAGGAGGTAATTACATTGGTTGCGTGTGAATCTGAGAAATGCTTTGAACCTGTCCATATCGACGAACAAATATTTCGTTACTAAATGTTACGCATTCCTTCATCTTCATGATTTGTCTGCTTTGCGCTTCTTGAATACTTTTCCCAGTGATATACAGTTTCGCTCCTCTTCCTCGAGTTCCATGCACTTTGGGAGTTCCAAAACGGTTTTTTTTAGATTGAGCACTGAGCTGCGTGTTTGGCCTTAGCTGCCTCCGCTGCTGCTGTCGCACCGCAATGCACCGCGCAAAATGTTCCTCGCAGCGCAATGGAACTCGTGTCTCGCCAATGAACCACACTATACTGCTCTCGTCTGTGTCGTCTGTGGGGAAACTGTAGCACCCACTAACCTCCCACAAACTGTAAAAATAAATTCAAGCCTTCCCGAAACTTTTTATCACTTTCACCCCTCATCCAACAAAAACTCTGAAGGGAAAATGTTTGTCGCTCGCTACATTTTGTATGCTGGTTTGGTAAAAGTTAAACGTCAGACGTGAGCATTTAATTTATTACTTCACTACCACTGACTCAATTGGCCAGAAAGTTTTCAGCTGTTATCGACATGTCGTACTGAAGGCAACTACAAATTGTATTTTGTGCTGTACATAGTTTACGATGTAAGTCGTGATAAATATTGAGTAGCGTGAAAAATCAACTTTTCTTAAAAGCTTAAATATTACTCTGTTTCAGTAGCACGAAATCTCCATAGAAGTGAATAAATGGTTTCATAACGTGTTTCTCGCATCACTCTATAATTTGCAGTTGTAATGTTTTTTTAAAAAAAATACCACTTTTATTTTTTGCGTTCTGTCGGGCACCACCACCCACCTAAGAAAACGTACCACGCAGCGTCCTGTGCAAGATTCAAGCGTATTCCGTAATACACTATGTGATCAAAAGTATCCGGACACCCCCAAAAACATACTTTTTTCATATTAGGTGCATTGTAATGCCGCGTACTGGCATTCGTCCAACAGATGTGAATACATTCCCACTGCATTCCTATCGTTGCACACGTAAATTTTTCTCGCTGAACACTTTAGATTTGTTACATAAAAGATTTCTAGCACACACCACATGGTTTGATACAATACAAAGTGCTTACAAACATATCAGTGACGAAGATGCTATGATATATCGTAACATCATGAAGATGTCTCATGTTTGGAAGTAGATCGTAAATTCACTTATGCAACTGAAACGCCTTTTACACTAGTACAGATAGACACTGATTTTGTGAGCTTTAGAGCGAATACTGTTACATTAATTACAAAGTTGATTTTTTTGAGTACTGTATAGATAAGACAGTACATTCTTTATTTACATTTAGCATCATTAGAATTGTAGTAACATATAAACTTGCTACTTGATCTGCAGATAGGCCTAGGAGTATTATTTGCTTTGGAGGGTAGAAAATAATTTTTGGAAATTTTTCAGGAAAATGTTAGCTAACTCGGTTTGTTCCTTAAGGATATAGTCTGGGGTGTTGTTTTTGTGTGTGTGTGTCTGTGTATTTCAATTTCTTCTAATATACTCATAATGGCTCCTTTTTCTGCTAGATGCAAAAATTTTAAGTTCTTCTCATTGTTTCTCACTGAATGGTTTTCTTCAGCAATATGAGCTGCAAATGCAGATTTGTTCAAGTTGCCAGGCCTTCTTTGTGTCTAACTTCAAAACTTCTGCCTGTCTGTCCAATGTAGAATTTTAGGCATGCATCGCATTTGAGTTTGTATATCTCTGATTTACCGTAGGGACTCTTGGAGGTATTTAATCATGGATTACTTTTTGTTGTTGTTTCAGTTGCACAGTGAATTTACGATCTTCTACCAAACATGGGACATCTTCATGATGTTATGATATATCATAGCATCTTTGTGACTCATATGTATGTAAGCACTTTATATTGTATCAAACCATGTGGTGTGTGCTAGAAATCTTTTCTGTGACAAATCAAAAGTATTGAGCGAGAAAAATTTATGTGTGCAACGATAAGAATGCAGTGGGAATGTATTCACATCTGTTGGACGAATGTAATGAAAGCAAACACTCCAAACCGACGTTTCACGAAGTCACATCCAATGAAAATCTGTAATGCAACCATCTGTGTGGCGTGCTTGTAATTATGTATCATTTATATTGTAAGATGGCAAGAACTATGCCCCTTACATGAAGTCATTAAAGATCACCTAACTCACGTTGTGCGAACAGTAGGGCTGAACAAAAATGACTGACAAGGCACAATGCATCTTTTAGAGGGTATAGTATGGAAGTATTGGAATAATTAATGTCGGGTGATGGTTTTAAAGTAATTCACACGACATAAAAACTTTGTGGAAACGCGTCAATTTACTGGAGGCTAGTTTATCCCAGGGAAGTATCCGAGTTGAGCGTGGCCGGCTGGGGAGCAGCGAAGGGAAGCGACAATAGGCAGCTTAGGGCGGCTCAAGCTCTGAGAAAGCGGTAACTGGGCGTGGCCTCCAGCTGCCTTAAGATGAGTGACAGTGAGTGGGTGGTTGACCCCATGCTGGTGTACCGGGAAGCAGACAGAGAACTTGTACCCCTGTTGATAAATGCCCGTCATCCTGTTTTCAGTGAAACATGTGAGTAAGCCATGCAAAGCTGTGGTGGAGTGGTCAACAGAGGCCAAAATATGAGTGTTTGTGACTATAGCAACTTCACGCTGAATTCACGGTCTGCAGAGTCTGAAGTAAATCGGGTGAAGAGCGACAGAATGAATCACGCTGGCCTCCGATGGGAACGTAGGACCAAGGAATTTGAAGTACTCTCCTGGGAGTCAGAATTCCGGAAAAATTGGTGTTTTGTGCAGATGCTAAGCTTGATGGGTGGCCTGTGAGGAGCTAAATAGCAGAAGTTGAGAGAAAGGGAAATTTTGTGGGAATTTGTTCACTTCCCAGAGCAGGCATTGGTCGGCGCTGGGAAGCAACGCATAATTAACACGAGTTGTGATTTTGCTGGAGGGGAAACCGAGGTGAAGAGCGGACTGGGGGAAGTCTCCAAGGTGGTCTTCCATTCCCAGCTTGCCTAGAGTGCGGACGTGGCGTTCTTGACTCAGCTTGCCTGAGAAAGAGTGAGCATCTCTGCAGTTAAGGACTTAGCAAATGGAACGATTGAGCTTGGATATAGAAAGTTTTGGTTCAGCTATATACTGAGCAAGATAGCTAGGAGTGAGTAGACGAGCGCAGCCTTGCAGCACCACGAGGTCGGCCGACGTCCTCACAATGACGCCGCTCTGCCACGCTGAATTCAGTGATATTGCACCCGCTCTGGCTTGAATTAGGCCACATTAATTTGTTGGTTCACGTTGGCAAAGTTTCCAAGTTTCCACGAGGATTTCATGGGCCGTGTATTGGGGAATTCTTCTCGCACTTCGCATTCCGCCTGGGTCAGTCGATATGAATTAATTTTGATTTATCGAGCTTTACTCCATGTAAACGCAATTTATTACCACTGCCTGATAGGAGAGTTATGTAATATGATGATGGAAGATCGGGAGTTAAAATAAATTTGTGCTAATCGACTGCATCTGTTTTCAATCAAATAGCTGAAATCCCAAGTAATTTTCTTAATTAATTTTATGTTCAACATTTGCATCTGGTGTCCAATATCTGAATATAACATCAATGTGCACCCCTTTTTAATTAAAAGTGATCAATTCTGAATCAATTAATGTCAACATTGCCACCGCAGTTCAATCAGGAGTCACAGGGCCTAATTACGTTCTTTGCGTTATCCGATATTGCGGCAGTTTTGCACTCTCTGTTGATCTGTTAGTCAATTAGCTGGGGTGAACACACGCTAAAACCAGATAAGTGACGGGTGGGGTGTTAAAATATTTTAGGACAATTAATCTGTAAAAAAACGTTGTACTGAAAGCATGAAAACCGTCTGAAGATAAATCATAACGATTCGAAGCCGGTAACGGTAGCCTTTGAATAAAGGAACTGAAAATAAATTTGTGGCTGGTTGCTGGTAGTGTACGATCGATTCCTCATTTTAATTTGGTTATGATACAGCGTAACTGAAGAATAAGTTAATAAATGTGTCTCCTCGCTCGAGTTCATATAAAATCACTGATAAGTGAAAAGCGTAACGAGTTACTTTCAATAACATATATTTTTATTCAATTATTTGTTTATAATACAGAATCTCATATTCAGATGACGTGAATTCTTTATTAGGCTACATAACATATTTTCTGGATTGGAGACCGTTACAATTGAATCTGAGCTAACAACAAAATATTTCAACGCACGTTCATGCACTTCAGCAGACAGAAGAAGCACAATTCGTTCCAGGATCTTTCAACATATGAATATGTGTCAAATGTGATTTACGTCCTGATTATTTAGTGTGGCGCGTTTAAAATTATATAAAGAAATGTCTCCTTCATGCCAGAGCGCCCAGGAGAGCGGCTACCCAATATTCAGTCTGGTTGAACATGTTGCCTATACTTTAAGGCGTTCACTGAGAAATCTGTTGGGGAACATAATAGCATAGCAACCTTTTCCATCGTTATAATGTTGGGATTCACACTAATGTGCGGCATAAGAGAGAGAGAGGTCTTAACGAACATGTTTCCACAATTCTGTCCTGTATATCCCTCGTATTGAAAACATTTCACTATAACACAATAAACGTCTCACTTATTTCAGGGATTACACTCTTCTCGTAACGAAACACTCTTTACTGCCGATTTCCTCTACAAAGGGAAAATTTTATTCTTTCTCTGCTGTGGCTATTACAAGCAGGTGATAATGTATAATAATATATGTACTGTTACCTTATTGCCCGTTACGCAAATGATACCTCTTCCTCTTGTTCTCTGCGCTGAAGTGGCAAAAGTCAGGAGATAGCGATATGCACATACACAGATGGTGGTAGTATCGGGTAAACAAGGTGAGAGACATCGGCGGATCTGATATTTACATGTGAAAGCGTTTCCAGTGTGATTATGGCCGCACGACGGGAATTGACGCTGAACACAGAACGGCAGCTGGAGCTAGACGCAAGGGACAGTCAGTTTCAGAAATCGTTAGGGGATTCAATATTTCGAGATCCACAGTGTCCAGAGAGTACTGAGAATACCACATTTCAGGCATTACCTCTCACCACGGACAACACAGTGGCCGACGGCCTTCACTTAACGACCGAGGGCTGCGGCGTGTGCGTAGAGTTGTCAGAGCTAACAGACGAGCGGTGAGCAACACCGAATGAAATAACCACAAAAATCAATACGGAACGTACTACGAACGTATCCATTAGGACAGTGCGTCGAAATTTGGCGTTAATGAGCTTCGGCAGCCGGCCATCGACGCGAGGGCCTTTGCTGACAGCACGACATCGCCCGCATCACCTCTCCTGGGTTCGTGACCATATCGGTTGGACCCTAGGCGGCTGTAAAATCGTGGCCGGGTCAGAAGAGTCCCGATTTTTGTCAGTAAGAGATGATGCTAATGTTCGGATGTGACGCAGACACCACGAAACCATGGAACCATGTCGACAACAAGGCACTATGCAAGCTAGTGGTGACACCATAATGGTAAACCCAACTGCGAGCCATTCTTGAACTACACATTATTGAACCATCCGGCAGGCAGACTGACAAATAAACTGATACTTATACATTTAGTAACAAAATAGAAACTGTAGTCCCCGGTGGTCACGTCTATGTCTTAAGTATCTGCCTATAACCACGTGTCTTTGGTGCACAATTTAGAGAGCAATTTACATAAGGTTTTTTTAAATAACAATGGCTTTAAAATTCTGCACGCAAAAAATATAAATTATCGCATAGTTCGGAATATTACAAAATATAATCATGTGAAGAGTACGTCTTTACGCAAGGTTGTTTAATTGCCCACCGACGGGATCTTACTGTGAATAAGTCAGCGCAGCGCAGTAGAACGTCTAGAAACCGTGTGTAGTACAGCTAATGATATCGTCACAAGAGGGACAAAAATTATTGATAAATTAGATACGTTGTCATGACTCGTGGGACGATACAAGCCGTTCTGGCGGTCACACGAACATAAACGTTTCTGAAGGCAGGTAAAACTAAGCGAACGCTACTGCACGTTACTTATCAATAAACTGGATGACACACTCGGTAGTTTTAACTTGGATGTCAACATGATATTTCATTTGTCCAACAGTCACTTGCTCTGAGGTCACAGAGGTCATGCAATACCTCCTAGTATCGTGTCGGACCTTCTTTTGCCCGGCGTAGCGCAGCAACTCGACGTGGCAAGGACTCAACAAGTCGCTGGAGGCCCCCTGCAGAAATATTGAGCCACGCTGCCCCATCAGTCTCCCGAGTGGCTTAATGCAGCCCGCTACGAAATCCTCTCCTGTGCAAACCTTTTCATCTCAGAGTAGCACTTGCAACCTATGTCCTCAATTATTTGCTGGATGTATTCCAATCTCTGCCTTCCTCTACAGTTTTTGCCCTCTACAGCTCCCTCTGGTACCATGGAAGTCATTTCCTCATGTCTTAACAGACGTCCTATCATCCTGTCCCTTCTCCTTATCAGTGTTTTCCACGTGTTCCTTTCCTCTCCGATTCTGCATAGAACCTCCTCCATTCCTTACCGTATCAGTCCAGCTAATTTTCAACATCAGTCTGTAGCACCACATCTCAAATGCTTCGATACTCTTCTGTTCCAGTTTTCCCTCAGTCCATGTTTACTACCATACAATACTGTACTTCAGACGTACATCCTCAGAAATTTCTTCCTCAAATTTAGGCCTACGTTTGATGCTAGCAGACACCTGTTGGCCAGAAATGCCCTTTTTTCTATTCCTAGTCTGCTTTTGATGTTCTCCTTACTCCGTCCGTCATTGATTATTTTGCTGCCTAGGTAGCAGAATTTCTTAACGTCATCTACCTCGTGATCATCAATCCCGATGTTAAGTTTCTGGCTGTTCTCATTTCTACTACTTCTCATTACATTCGTCTTCCTTCGATTTACTCTCAGTCCATATTCTGTACTCATTAGATTGTCATTCCATTAAGCAGATCATGTAATTCTTGTTCACTTTCACTCAGGATAGCAGGATAGCAGGATAGCAATGTCATCAGGGAATCGTATCATTGGTATCCTTTCGCCCTGAATTTTAATTTACTCATAAACCTTTCTTTTATTTCCATCACTGCTTCTTCGACGAACAGATTGAACAGTAGGGGTGAAAGACTACACCCCTGTCTTACACCCTTTTTAATCTGAACACTTCGTACTTGCTCGTCCACGCTTATTATTTCCTTTTGGCCCGGCTCTCCCTGTAGCTTACCCATATTTTTCTCACAATTTCGGACATCTTGCACCATTTTACATTGTCGAACACTTTTTCCAGGTTGACAGATTCTATGAACGTGTCGTGATTGTTCTTTAGTCTTGCTTCCGTTATCAACCGCAACGTCAGAATTGCCTCTCTCGTGCCTTTATATTTTCTAAAGCCAAACTGATCGTCATGTAACACATCCTCAGTTTTCTTTCCCGTTCTTCTGTACATTATTCTTGTCAGCAACTTGGGTGCATGAGATGTTAAGCAGATTGTGCGTTAATTTTTGCACTTGTCAGCTCTTGCCGTCTTCGGAATTGTGTGGATGATATTTTTCCGAAAGTCGGATGGCATGTCGCCAGACTCACACATTCTACACTCCAATGTGAATAGTCGTTTTGTTGCCACTTCTCCCAATGATTTTAGAAATTCTGATGGAATGTTATCTATCCCTTCTGCCTTATTTGACCGTAAGTCCTCCAAAGCTCTTTTAAATTCCGATTCTAATACTGGATCCCCTATCTCTTCTAAATCGACTCCTGTTTCTTCTTCTATCACATCAGTCAAATCATCCCCCTCATAGAGGCTTTCAATGTATTCTTTCCACGTATCCGCTCTCTCCTCTGCATTTAACAGTGGTATTGCCGTTGCACTCTTAATGTTATCACCCTTGCTTTTAATGTCACCGGAAGTTGTTTTGACTTTCCTGTAAGCTGAGTCTGTCCTTCCGACAATCATTTCTTTGTCCTGCAGCCATTTTGTCTTAGCTTCCCTGCACTTCCTATTTATATCACTCCTTAGCTACTTGTATTTCTGTATTCCTTACTTTCCCGGAACGTTTTTGTACTTGCTCCTTTCATCGATCAATTGAAGTATTTCTTCTTTTATCCAAGGTTTACCTTCTTTGTACCTACTTTTTCCTTACCAGCTTCTATGATGGCCCTTTTTAGAGATGTCCATTCCCCTTGAACTGTACTGCCTACTGAGCTATTCCTTATTGCTGTATGTATGGCCTTAGAGAACTTCAAGCGTACCTCGACATTCCTTAGTACTTTCGTATCCCTCTCCTTTGCGTATTGATTCTTCCTGACAAATGTCTTTAATTTCAGCTTACTCTTCAACACTACTATACTGTGGTCTGACTCTATATCTGCTCCTGGGTACGCCTTACAACCCACTACCTATTTTCGGAATCCCTGTTTGTCCATGATGTAATCTAACTGAAATCTTCCCGTATCATCCGGTCTTTTCCAAATATACCTCCTCCGCTTGTGATTCTTGAACAGAGTATTTGCTATTAGTAGCTGAAATTTAATATAGAACTCAATTAGTGTTTTTGCTCTCTCATTCCTTGATCCAAGCTGATATTCTCCTGCAACCTTTTCTTCTGCTCCTTCCCCTATAACTGCATTCCCGTTCCCCATGACCATTAGATGTTCTTGCCTCTTTAGCCGTCCATAATTTGCGAAAGTGTTGCCGGTGCAGGATTTTGCTCACAAACAGACCTCTCGCTTATGTCCCATAACTGTTCGGTGGGATTCATGTTGGGAGATCTGTATGTAAAAATCATTCCCTCGAGTTTTCCAGAATATTCTTCAAACCAGTCGCGAACAGTTGTAGCCCAGTGACATGGCAACGTTATTTCGGAACATGCAGATGGGTTCCAAGTAACCGAACATAAACATTTACAGTCAATGGTTGGTTAATTTGGAACAGAGGACGCCGTCCATTCCACGTAAACACAGTCAACATCATAATGGAGGCACCAGCAGCTTGGTCAGTGCCTTGTTGACAACATGTGTCCATGACTTCGTGGGGTGTGCGCCACACTCCGAACCCTAACATAAGCTCTTACGAACTGAAATCGGGAGTCATTTGGGCAGGCCGTGTTTTCCAGTGCTCTAGGGTACAAGACCGCTAGGGGCACTGCAAGCGATGTCGCTCTGTTAGCAAAGGCACCGGCTTCTGTCTCCTACTGCCATAGCCCATTAATACCAGATTTCGCCGCACTGTCCTACCGGATACTTTCGTCGTATTTCCCACATTGATTTCTGTCAATGTCATGGTGATCGTTTCGTCCTATGTAGGTGAGCCGTCAACAAAATATTTTCCCATTAGGAGGAGAAAGTTGGAGACTGGAATTTCGTGAGAAGATTCCGCCGCAACGAAAAACGCCTTTGTTTTAATGGTGTCTGTCCGAAATCCTGTATCATTTCAGTGACTCTCTCTCCCCTATTCCGCGATGATACAAAACGTGCTTCCCTTCTTTGAACTTTATCGATGTACTCCGGCAGTCTCATCTGGTAAGGATCCCACACTACGCAGCAGTATTCTGAAAGAGGACGGACAAACGTAGTGTAGGTAGTATCCTTAGTAGGTCTGTTACATTTTCTATGTGTCTTTGGTTAGCATTCCCCACAGCATTTTCAATGTGTTCCTTCCAATTTATGTTGTTCGTGACTGTAATTCATCGCTAGTTGGATTTACGGCCTTTAGATATGACTGATTTATCGTGTAACCGAAGTTTAAAGGATTTCTTTTAACACTCATGTGGATGACCTCACACTTTTCGTTATTTAGGGTCAATTGCCAATTTTGGCACCATACAGCTATCTTTCTAAATCGTTTTGCAATTTGTTTTCATCTTGTGATTACTTTATTAGTTGATAAATAACCGCGTCATCTGCAAACAACTTTAGACGGTTGCTCTGATTGTTCCCCAAATCTTTTATATAGATAAGGAATAGGAAAGTGCCTTTAAAACTACCTTGTGGAACGCCAGAAATCACTTCTGTTTTACACGATGATTTTCCGTCAGTTACTACGAACTGTGACCTGTCTGATAGGAAATCACAAATTCAGTCACATAACTGAGACGATATTCAATAAGCACGCAATTTCACTACAAGCTTGTGTGGTATAGTGTCGAAAGCCTTCCTAACATCCAGAAATACGGAATCAATCTGAAATCCCTTGCCAATAGCACTCAACACTTCATGCGAGTAAAGAGCTAGTTGTGTTTCACAAGAATGATGATTTCTAAATCCTTGTTGACTGTGTGTCAATAGACCGTTTTCCTCGAGGTAATTTATAATGTTCGAATACAATATATGTTCCAAGATCCTGCTGCCTATCGACGTTAATGATATGGGCCTGTAATTTAGTGGATTACTCCTACTACCTTTCTGCAATATTGGTGTGACCTGTGCAACTTTCCAGTCTTTGGTTACGGATCTTTCATCGTGCGGTTGTATATGATTGTTAAGTATGGAGCTATTGCATCAGCATACTCCGAAAGGAACCAATTTGGCATACAGTCTGGACCAGAAGACAGTACGTCCACACGGCCGTCTGTTGCCCCTTTAGTGCTTATCTAGATCTTCCAGGTGGAGTTACTGGAGTCTGTGATGTGCGCCTGCGCTGAAATGTTAATCGTGTGCATCTCTCGTCGCTGCAAACGGATGCTACAAATTTCACCTGATTTGGATGCTTCCTTCAGGGTGCCGCATTTTGGGTGGCCAGCAGTCTAGTTACACTAACATATTTTATTGTTGTCCGCTGGCGCAGTGACAAATTTCACGTAATGGTGGCGTTTTTCTCTTTGTACGTACGGACTTCACGTCTTAGGCAGCTGTGCCCCCAACTTCCATCACATACTGCTCCCTCCAAATACATATGTGGCTTACAATTTTTACTGCATGCAAGTAACAATGGTAGCCTGAAAATGTCCAGGGGTGAAACATTACCCTATAGCTAATGCATGGAATAAAGTGATTACTTCAAAATAAAGCATCCTACGCAGAAAATAGCTTCTCTCAAGTAGACCACAGTGTACTGCTAAATAAACTAGCCCTTTATGGAATTGTGGGTAAGGCGTCCAACAGGTTCCTACTTTAACTGAACAGATGGCAGCAAAGGTTTCCTTCGCACGCATGTATAATAGGGAGTGTGCTAGCACCTGCCTCGGATTTGTATACATATGCATTTATCTGGCAGATGCGAAAAACAACTAACTAATTTAATAATACATATAGCCACTGAGAACACCGGTCTACCTGACGCCAGATGATTTAAAATAAATGTGGTTTCATCTAACATTGTTATGCTGATTTCAAAACTATTCTTAGTTTTATTTTATCACTAGCAGTTTTTCTGTAATGGAATAAAGTTTATTGTGTTTTTAGTTATAAGAACATAGGACATAATGCTCGAAAATGCACAGAATTTTACGTGAATTTTATAGATTGGCAAAGCAAAAAGCATTACACTGTAAAGATTTGGCCAAATCGGAGACACTTTACGTGGAACTAAAAACATCATATATGCGCCGCTTGTGGACCTCAAACAAATATTGCTTAAACAACTACATGTAATACTGGGCTTGAAGAAGCAGTTTGTAAGGCCTCTTCTAGAAGATGGACCCTGCTTTAAGTACGGTTCTATGAAACTTCCCTTCATCAGTCAGGAAAAAAATTGAAGCTGCAATTTTTTTATTCGTCCTCAAATTCACAAACTGGTGTAGGATAACGACTCTGAGAATACAGTGAACGTTAGAGAAAAATACACATGGATTGGCTTCACGTCTCTTACTGAAAACCTGCTAGATAATAAAAAAAATTACAAATTACAAAAACATTGTCAAAATCATGTTAGAAAGTTTCAAGAAGAGAGTTGTAAAGTGATTTTGAAAGTCCTCTTCTTTCACTCATATGATGGATACTTCCCTTAAAATTAGGGACATTATGAGCTAGGAGAACGCTTCCATCGAGACATTAGGAAGCTAGAGAAGAGGTACCAGATAAGACAAAATGAAAGTACGAAGACCGGCTATCGCTGGATGTTGAAGATGGGTAGTAAAGATGACGGCTCTGCGAGGAAATCAAACACGAGAAAATCGGAAAATTAAGTATCAAAGAGTGCTTATAATTTTTCCAAGAGAACGTTTTGTAGTTTGTCTGGTATATGCCCACAAAAAGGAAACACTAATTATAAAAACAGAATCAGATCGAAATTTTAATATAGTAATTGTGCTTCAGCTACGTAATTCTTTAAAATATGAGACCTTATTTTGTGACAAATCCCTGTATGGCAGAACAAAATGACGGTAATCTTCAGTATCGTCACCACCCTTTTTGAGAAATCGTCTGACAAAACAAATTTTAATGTACAGTCGTGTAACGAGTCATTAGAATAAGTCAAGACCAGTTAAGATACAGCTTTATGTCCTGAGATATCAATGTGCAGTACTTAATTTTATAATTAATGTAATTGAGGGTCAACTGTGCATATATGTCTTTTTCGCTCATAATTTAAAGAAAGAAGAAAAATCCGATAAAACTGATATTCTGCATGTCCACCTGTATTATCTTTTGAACTATTCTTTCGAATTATTTGAAAATGTCGCTAATGGAAAGCTATTTGTTAAGCTATGTCTCAAAGAAATATTGCGCATACATAGCAAAAGAAATGCAATACTGTACAACTACGCTACTGATGAGAAACTGCTAACGTAATATATCTTGGAGAAACTATCCACAGCAACTTTAAGTGGAACGAATACATGAACAAAATAGATGTTGTCTTTGCCGCAACCCACAACTCTGCAGTCGTCCGTACGTAGTAAACCTGCTGATTTTGACAGGGTTCCGCTGCTCAGATATTTTCAGGCTACAAGCTCTGAAACATTTTACAACAATACACATAAGAACTTTTGTGTCATCTCGTTGTCACTGTAGGCTTGTACCACGGGGAGCAAGGAGAGGATGTTTGGTGACCGTTAACCTCTTCTATGCTGCAAACTGCACGCATGTGGTAACAGGGTTCTTTATTCGTAATAACAAGAAGTAATAGGAAGTATCCTAAGGAAATGTAACTCATCCACGAAGAAAGTGGCATAGGAGGCGCTTGGTTGGCCAAAACTTGAATATGGTTCATCGATCTGGGATCTTTATCAGGTAGACTGACGGAAGAGATGACAGATGAAAACGTCCATACGTCGTCAGCCGCAGTGCCTATTGCTTCGGACGTGCTTGCATGTCTAAGTGAACTTTGCATCTTAATCGGGATAAGACAGGCACTGCAATATCGTCTTTGATTCAATGCCGAAGCGTGTAGCAGCGGTTGTAGCCAGCAGTGGTGGTAACACACAATACTGATTTCATTATATTCCTCACTTCAAATGGGGCGTTTTAAATCATGTGATCTTTGTACTACGCCTCTTCTCCCAAATAAATTTGGCTGTCATATCTGCTGTCCTTGGTGTTGCATTTTGGATGGCCAGCAGTGTATTTGAAATGAAACTACACAGTTGTTTGGGTGTCCAGAAAATGTGACACTGAAATGCAGAGTGCGAAATGGTGACCTCGTCACTGGGATGTAGCCGTCTCAATAGTGTTAGTAAATATTTGACTGTAAATAGCACATCAGTTGCTAACGATACTGTAGTTTACATCTGCCTTGGTGTTCGTGGCCGAGTCTTTCATATATGAGAATCGTGTATAAGACATTGAAACCGGTCATATGTTAATAAAAGTACTTTGTGATCGAGACAGAAATATTTCTACATTGCTAACGATACTGTAGTAAAGCGTACTCACAAACAGCAAACAAAGCGAAGAAATTAGGGTGCAATGGGGCAGCAGAAACAAAAGCGGTACTTTTTTGAACTGGCTACGACCAGAAGCTCGAGGAAACTGCGACACGAATAAACGCCCTCATTCGTCCCGCACAACTTTGCGCTGAATTGTAGAGCGTAGTTTTCGATATAAATGCAAATGTATGCAGCCGGGCGCGCACTGTCTGCATGTTCCATCTAACAGTTTCAAAGTCGGTCAGCTACAAAAAGAACCGTACCGACTTTACGGTGTTATTTCACGCCGAGGATTAAAGTCTGTGGCGTGAGATATGTATCTCGTCTCCTCCGGCCCTCCCCCGCCCCCTACCCTGCCCTCGCAGTTCTCGGCACCCTTCTGCAGGCCAATGCGGGGCGCTGTAAGCCACGCCACAGAGGGCTGCAGAAGCCTTCCGTATGCTACAGTTGCGTCGCGGTGCATGTGGGGTATTGTTTGCACTACCTCATATGCTACTCTCTTAATTCTCCAGCGCCTTTGTTGATAATCGTTACGACATCTATATCTATACTCCGAGAACCCACCTTCCCCCCCCCCCCCCTCCACCCCCAATCCCCCCGCCCTGTCGTGAACTATGCATGGCAAAAGCGCCTGACGATAAAGCTATGGTGTGAGATCTAATTTCTATGTTTTACGCGTCGTGGTCATGTCAGAGATATAATCTATCTGATCAAAAGTATCCGGACAATTCTGTGTAATACGGAATCGAACACTAGATGTTCCTGCCACTGTAAAAGGAGGCAGGGAGTATCCTGTTATCAGTGAAAATTAGAATTTGTGGTAAATACTATGGGACCAAACTGCTGAGGTCATCGGTCCCTAAGCTTACACACTACTTAATATAACTTAAACTAACTTACCCTAAGGACAACACACACTCCCATGCCCAGGGAGGACTCGAACCTCCGACGGCAGGAGCCACCCGAACCGTGACAAGATGCCTGAGACAGCGCGGCTACCCCGCGCTGCGTGTTATCAATGGAAAAGCAGTAACAGCAGAGTGGGTCTGTCAGGGGAGCTCAATGACTCCGAATGTGGAGCATTCACTGAATGTCATCTGAGTTAGAAGTACATCAGCCACATTTCAACCCTTATAAGCCCACATTAATTGTTGGTGACGTGTTGGCGAAGTGGAAACGCGAAAGAACAACCATAGCTAAACCAATATTTAAGTGATTAACATTGCAAGATCACATTTCAATGTAAGCGTGAGATAAGCCATTGCAAATTTGAATGCTGGTGTATTAATAACCGGGGTAATCGCCAGAATGTTGCATATAAGCACGCAAATATGCGTACATTGTGTTGTACAGGTGCCGTATGTCGGTTTGTGGGGTGGAATTCTATGCCTGTTGCACTTGGTCGAGCAATACGGGTACGGATAATGCTGTTTGTGGATGACACTGGAGTTGTCGTCCGATGATGTCCCATATGTGCTGGATTTGACACAGAACTAGTGATCGAACGCGCCAAGGCAACATGTCGACATTCTGAAGAGCATGTTGGGTTACAACAGCATTATCCAGTTGCAAAACACCCCTGGAATACTGTTCATGAATGGCAGCACAACAGGTCCAATCACCAGACTCAAGTAAAGTTTTGCAGTCAGGGTACATGGGAAACCACGAGAGTACTTCTGCTGTCATATGGAATTGCAGTCCAGTCCATAACGCCACATGTAGGTTCCATGTGTCTGACGCACAGGTTGGCTGAAGGCCGTCAACTGGTCTCCTTCTAAAGCAACATGCAGCCATCACTGGCATCGAGGCAGAATCAGCTTCCATCAGAAAACACAGCAGACCTCCACCCTGCCCTCCAATGAGCTCCAGCTTGACACCACTGAAGTAGCAAATGGCGGTCGTTTGGGGTAATGGAAAGCACGCTACAGGATGTCGGGCTCCGAGCAGTTGTAATTCGCGAAAATTCGTTGTTATGAAAAGAAATGAGGGTTTTATTAGTTGTTTGGAAAGTGTTATTGTCTCGGCATAAGCTATCGCCAGCACACCAGGTGCCAAATAGGGGGCGGGGGTTGGGGGGGAGATTGATAGTAGGTGCAAGCATTGTGTCTATCAGGGGAGAGGCCAAAGAGAAACTCGCAAGAAACGCGCCACCAACGCCCTCTTGACTGCTAGTATTTAGATCGCTGCTGCGGACCAGAGGGTCCAGTCAGTTAGTCATCCAATGAGTCAACGAGTCGAGTCATCAGTCGCAGCCCAGTGGGAGTTGCAGTCGCAGTTAGCTCAGCCTCTAGCTCAGAGTCAGGCAGAACATAGCCACTAGAGTAGTGTGCATAGTGAGATGTGTACTTCAGCAGCAGTGAGGCTAACGTGGACTATTACAGAGAGCTTGTACCACAAAACCTAGACTATCTTAATTAACTTCTTGTTATTACGAATAAAGAACCCTGTTACTACATGCGTGCAGTTTGCAGCATAGAAGAGGTTACCGGTCACCAAACATCCTCTCCTTGCTCCCCGCGGTACAAGCCTACAGTGACAACGAGATGACACAAAAGTTCTTATGTGTATTGTTGTAAAATGTTTCAGAGCTTGTAGCCTGAAAATATCTGAGCAGCGGAACCCTGTCAAAATCAGCAGGTTTACTACGTACGGACGACTGCAGAGTTGTGGGTTGCGGCAAAGATAACATCTACGGTGCAGCTGACCACTCAAGACTCCAACAATAGCCGCAAAGAAACTCCAGCTATTGTTAAAAGGGAGAATGAGTGTGAAGTGTTTGTTCTTGTAAATGGTTCTTGGTTTATCCCATGAGAAATTCAGTTAGTCGTTGTAGGTTGGCAGCTGGACTTAGATCAGTCCGAATCAGTCTTAGACCATACAGTGTTTGAGACAAACGCTACAAACGCTCAGAAAAACTAGTGAGATTGTTACCGGCTTGTCTGAAAGATGTTTACTTCGATCAGTGATAATTTTGACCTCACTCTGTGGGGCGAAAAGCGCCAAGTGACTGATTTGTGTGGCAATTTAAAAATTTGTGTGAGGTAGCAGTAGTCGCTACATTATAGTCTAGTTTAGGATTGGTTTCTTGTGTTTGGCGATTTTATGCCAAAACAGTTACTGAATGAAGTGTACCTTGAAAGCCACACGTTTTTAGGCGATCCGTATCTCAGTTAGCTTGGAGATTTTCCATTTTGTTGTGGGAGATAAGTGATGTTACCACGTGAAGTCTGTATTTGAACCTGAAGATGGAGAAAGCATGCACGAAGGAAATAGTGACTGAGTTTTTGTATTAGTGGATTTGAAGGTGAAAACAAGCACTTAGGAAAGAGTGACTTGGCGATATTGTGTTAGGGCTTATTTTGCGACTTAAAAAAGCGCGCCGTTGGGGTATTTTAGTTAATATTTGGAAATCTCTGTATAGATTCACATCTGTGTTATCTCTGTAGTTAGGAGAACGCACGTTCTTTGGGTGAATGTGATATAGTTTGATGTTTGGTTTGTGGGTGCTCAACTTCACAGTCATCAGTGCCCTTACAAAGTCCCAATTTTTTCACAGTATAGGTTTTTACACAGTCCAAGGGAGCCACTGTCACAAGTGGCGGTGGTGGTGGTGATGATGATGATGATGATGATAATGATGATGAGGAGGAGGAGGATGAAATGATGAGGACAACACAAACACCCAGTCCCCGAGCAGAGAAAATCCGCAATCCAGCTGGGAATCGAACCTGGGACCCTGTGATCAAGAGGCAGCAACGCTAGCCACTACCCCACGAGCTGCAGACGAATGTGGTATAGTTAGATCTGGTCTAAGTTAGTAGGAGATCTGCACTCGCAGTCTCAAATTTAGTAGCTTG
Source organism: Schistocerca nitens (assembly GCF_023898315.1). Taxonomy (NCBI): domain Eukaryota; kingdom Metazoa; phylum Arthropoda; class Insecta; order Orthoptera; family Acrididae; genus Schistocerca; species Schistocerca nitens. Next base: position 294,428,195 of record NC_064615.1, on the reverse strand, counting down.
ATAATTTTGAAAAATTCTGTGTAATTTCTGAAAACAGGGAAGGTTTCGATAGAAGGGAGTTTGTGAACGATTTGTTGGAGGAGGGTTCTGACACTAGCAATGAAAGGAAGGTGTTGAGTCAGCCAATAATTAGTCTGCAAATGTGTAACGAAGAAATACAGTGTTTCGTAGGTAATGGCAGTGATTTATGTGCTGTAAGTAAAAGCTGGTGTGAATCGTTGCCAAATAGAAATGAACTTATAATAATGGCAGTAATGGGGGTGCTATAATTGTATCTACAGGAAAAGTTAAAAAACCTGTTAGACACGATGTTTTGTTGCCAGTGAAAGTAAATGATGTGCAAGTACTCCATAACTTGGTTATAGTCCCTGATCTACGTATAAAAATGTTAATTCTCATAGATTCCTTTAACCAGTACAAAGGGAGATTAAATTTTGATGAAAATGTAGTAATTTTTTAAATAAATGCGAAATATGTGGTTGTACCATTTCTTCGAAAAAATAATTTGACCAAAGAAGAAGCAGGCAGTATATCAATTAGGTATTATAGAAGGATGGAAGATTTAGAGGGCTACAATGAGTATGTGGATGATGTCGGGGTGGACCCTGAGGAAATGAATGTGGTACAAGAAAAAATAGAACTAAAAGTAAGAGGTGCCAGACTTAGAGGAGCACCAAAGGGACAAATTAAAAGACGTGCTACTAGATCACAAAAATCTTTCCTCTGATCAAACTGGCTTAGTTAAGGAATATGAATGCTACTTAAATGGAAAAGATGACACTCTTTTTTTCAAAACACCAATACCTATCGCTGAACAACACAGGGAAGCTGTTAGAGATCTGATACAGAATTTGATTAAATGGGGAATTGTTGAAAAGGCTGTGAGTGTATATAATAATCCGGTGATTGTACATAGTAACTAAAAAGATGGATCCATAAGATGTGCTGGATGTTAGGCCTTAAAATAAAGTAGTGTTACCAGAAAGTGATCGGCCAGAAAACATCGACGAGTTACTGCAAAAATTTAAGGGGTCTAATTATTTTACATCCATGGACGTGACGTGTGGTTAAATTCATAAAACTATTGCATTCGAGAACAGATTGTTGCAAAAGTCCGAGAAAAATTGTTGCATTTCGGAACAAGCGGCGTTAGCGATCATTTTTGGCTTGGAAAAATTTAAACAATACCTGTTGGGACACACAGTAATTGTGTGCAGCGACCATAGGGCGTTGACATATTTGCAGACGTGCAAATTGAAACATACCAGACTAACCAGCTGGTCTTTATACTTGCAACAGTACGATCTGGAAATTAAATACATATACATAAAAGGATCTGAGAATTTGATGGCTGATGCATTATCAAGGCGGGGTAGAAGACAATGAGAATAATGAAAATGTGTTGACAGACAAAAAAGGGATCCAAATATTTGCAACCATTATGAAAATTGATGAAGAGGGACAGTTGAAAAAAGTGTGTAAAGAATTAAGAAGGGAACAAAACCAAGATGATAATTTGAGGTTGGTAAAAAGTTATTTAGGTGACTGAGATTATCCTACAGTTGCTGAATATTATAAGATGCGTCAGGGGATTTTATTCTGCAGGAGAAAAAATATGGATAGTCAATGGAAGGTTTGTTTTCCTGAACAACATGTTAACTTACTATTTGACTATATACATAAAAGGTTTGGACATTATGGGGCCAGAAAATGTCCAGCCAAATTATTAGTGAAACAGTGATCTTTAATAATATGTGGAGGCATGTAAAGGCCAGGGTTGCAATGTGTGACAGATGCCAAAAAGTCAGAGCAAATAATGAAATAATTCAAGGTCAAATGCATAGTGTTGACCCACAAAATAAGTTGGACCTTGTAGCTCGTGATATTTGCTGTTCATTACCTGTGTCTCGAGATAGTTGTGAATACGTTTCTGTGTTGGTGGATGGGTTCACAAAATTTGTGAAACAGTATCCAATTAAGAAGGCTAATGCGGAAGTGTTAGTAAATAAAATGCAGAGAGACTACTTCTTGGTTGTAGGAGTCCCAAAAGCTATCTTGTCTGACAATGGTCCGCAATTTCTTTCCAGTAAATTTAAAGGATGTTTAGAAAGCCAAAACATTGAGCTCATAAAGATTTCAGTGCATTTTCCGCAAGCAAATATGCGTGAAAGGATCATGAAGGAACTGAAAAGGTTATGTCGTACTTATTGCCATAGAAAACATACAGCTTGAGAACAACATATCGAATATTTTGAATATGTAATCAATAACATAAAGATAAGCCTGCTGGGTCCGCTCCATGTGAATTGATGTGTGTGGTAAGACCAAATAAATTACTGTTTGAACTAATAGAGTTTCCTGTTATTGTAGATGTGGCGCTAAGTGTAAGGGAAAAATTGCTAGAGAAAACATTAGAAAAAAAGCATTGGAATGAAAAATACGCCATGATGCTAAGGCACCACCAACAATTTCCAAATTGGAGAACTAGCACTAGTCAAAACTAGGGAAAGAAAGGTCAAAAAAGATTACAGCAGAAACGAAAAAGTTTAAGGACGAATATATGGGTCCATTTCAGATTACTGAAAAATCACACCCAAATGCTTATAGATTAGGATACTGAAAATCGGGGAAACCATTGGGCTTAAGAAATGTTATCGATTTGAAAAGATACATTAGTCCAAAGTTAGATGTGAGCTAAGCTTGGAGGCCTCAGAGGGCGTTGCAACCTATGCAGTGCTAGGTGTCTGACGAACACCAGGTGCTCAAGTTATTGACAACGATATTTCAGTTTCTTTTCGTATTGTCGATCTCCCTCTTATGTCATTCTGAGCTGAATCTATCATCATTAATTTTCTTCTCTATCACTGAAGGTAAAGCGTTTGAGATCCTCAGAGGGTATTATGATGTCTTATGACGAAATAAGTTTTATGGCGAGAGAAATGGGGGTCAAATTCTAATGGAGTGAAGTGACGATATAAGTGCGTTAGCGTAGCAAAATAATAAGGTGCAAAGGTGGTGAGGTAAAGGGGAAGTAGAAAAAGGGTGCATTATCCTGCTGAAAGCTGACAGTAAGGATTGACTTAAGTAATATGAGAAGTTATTCTATGGTATGTGGAAGTGTACGAAGCATGAATGTATCAGTTAAAATAATGGCAGGTAGGAAGGAATATCCTATTGGAATATGTAAAAATAAATTGGAGGCTGAGTGAAATGAAGGGAAATGAAAGTAACCGGATGTGATAAGTGCAGTTAATAAAGGAGATTTTGAGGATGAACACTAAAGTGTAGTGGTCAGGAAAAGTCGTGTCGTATTGATGAAAAGGGATATACAGTGGCCACATAGTTAAAGGAAGTTTAACAAATGTGATGAAAACTATACCGGGATAAAGCTGAAGAACATTTATAATTTTATGAAAGGAATGTGAATATATATATATATATATATATATATATATATATATATATATATATATATATAAAATTCCTTCACTTTAACTCAACTTGTGAACATTTACCACTATTGAACAGGAATCAAAATTATATATATATATATATATATATATATATATATATATATATATATATAAAATTTTGATTCCTGTTCAATAGTGGTAAATTATATATATATATATATATATATATATATATATATATATTGATTCCTGTTCAATAGTGGTAAATGTTCACAAGTTGAGTTAAAGTGAAGAAAAAGTTTAAGTTTTGCTTTCATTAGCAACTAGTTTTTAAAAAAGCTCATTAAGTCTCATAAAGGAAATAAATTCTTGAAAAATATTTTCTAGTAAATTTGATCTTGCCGATTAAAGTAAAATAAAGAAGAAACAGTCTGTTAATTTACTTTCATTTGAAGTCAAGTTAAACGAAATATAAAATTTGTAAATTTCTTGTAATAATAAGTGACTGTGTATTAGACGGAAGTATGGTTTCAGGGAAAAAATGGTTCAAATGGCTCTGAGCACTATGGGACTTAATATCTGAGGTCATCAGTCCCCTAGAACTTAGAACTACTTAAACCTAACTAACCTAAGGACATCACACACATCCATTCCCGAGGCAGGATTAGAACCTGCGACCGTAGCGGTCGCGCGGTTCCGGACTGAAGCGCCTAGAACCGCTCGGCCACTGCGGCCGACGGTTTCAGGGACAACATTGCGTGTAAACCCTGGAAGGACAGATATGTGGAGAATCGAGGAATGTTATGGAGGCTACAATGAAAAGGTGCCATAATCAAAATGTGTTTGACGAAAATAACGATAGTGATGTGCACAAACTAAGGTAGAATAAAATACCATTATTAAATGGAAGGACACAAATCGCAGTGCTTTTAAATAAAAAAGTGAACAAGAAGTCATATTCAAAAGACTTTAATGAAAAATGAGTTTACAAAAATGTTGAAAAAGTTATTAAAAATGTTGAAAATTTATTTTGAAAATTTGCATCAATTTTTTCTAGTAAAATATATTACATAAAGAAATTAAAAGATTTGGCTAGGTTAGTTGTACACTGTCAAGTCTTTTCTCTTGGCGATAGAGAATGCTTACAGCAGTCAAAGGGTGTCGGAGCCCAGCCTTTCAATGGTACGGCTGTGTGTAGTATGAGCTCCGAAGGGAGTTATAATTTGCCGGTTTTAGTTGTGCTACATGTTTCAAAAGTGTTTTAAAGTGAAGGCATACTTACTCCGTGTGTTTTTTTTTAGAAAGTTTGGATTTTTTAAGTAATTTTGTGTATGAGAAAAGAGAGTAACTCCGAGTGGCATATTGAGCATCGATGACCAAAAGCTTTTGAGTGCATTAGACACCGATAAACGTAACAGCGTGGCGAGCATTCTTATGTAAGAGCGATCCGTGCTTAGTAACTGTTGAGATTTCAGAAAATACGTTACCATAAACTTGCTAACGTGAATGAAAGGGTTTGTGCAAGACTGCGTTAAGATTAGCAAGGGCTTTTCAGTGAACGTGTACAGTTCAAGTTCAGAATATGCCGAAGTTTTGCCAGTATTTCCACCTTTCATTCAAAATTAAGACCTTTTCCCTGTTCTTAGGACAGTTAGGTAGGTTTCTGCTCGGCTGTCCTACCGGCCATCTGCTGCAACGAGTTCACAGGTGAGTGCAGGTAATGGACGAACGTAACCGCGCCGCCGCAAGTTTTAAAATAAACGAATAATTTGCAAATACCGTAAAGTGGTAAAACGAAGCTAAAGATTAGATAAAGAGAAGTCTGCAACGTCATAAAAAGTAAAGATATCAATTTCCAAAGAAATAGGAATATTAGTTTAAATTTGTTAATTTAGAAATAGAGAAATTATTTCATATTTCTTAAGGAGAGAAATTATCTCCAGGATTTTATTCAATCGGAAAGTTGATTAATTCTTGAAAGAAAGGCAATTTACTTATATCTGATAATTTTAAAACGAATTAATACGTTAGTATATAAGTTCAGCAACGATATTGTTGCAGCATGATTGCTACGTAAAGAAGTTATCTCTGATTATTAAAGTCAGTTAATCAAGAGAGTAATTATATCTCTTAAAATGCGACATAAAATAAATATTATTTAAAAATGCAGAGAAGCACACTGCAATTAGCTGCTTGTACGTAATTTGGTTGCGGTTTTGAATTGCAAAGCACGACAGCTCGTATATATATATATATATATATATATATATATATATATATATATATATATATATATATATATATATATATATATATATATATATATATATATATATATATTAATTAAATAAAGGAGCTGAACGTGTCTGTTACGTCGTTGCTTAGGGAGTGCGTTGTCGTGTAGTAGAGTTACACAGTTAAAGATTTTATTTTGCCACTGTGAGTGAGGTCAAGTATCTGATTTTTTATCCAACGTATACTATAGTGCATAGTATTTTTCAGTGAAGCTGAGACCGTCTTCGGTGCTAGTTTTCGTACGAACCTTGTAGATCTTTTGATAGTCAGATGTGTTATTACCAGCATTATTATCATATTCCGGTAGCTACAATTAGCCCTTCAAACCACAAATAGTATCTGTCGCAATTACATAGTGCACATCTTCGTGGAGGTACATAATGGAGGCTGTATCGATCGAATTTGAACATCCAAGTATAAGTGTATAGGTTGTGATCTGGACAGATGATATTTACAATACGGAAGTTAACGCACACTGGTTACCTTCGGCGTACTGTTTGTTACCTGTCTAGTCGAGTGACATGCTTCAAAACAGAGCTAACATAGCAGAATCTTGTGTTGTAGTTCTTGAGTACAACAGAGCGAATCTGCTATGCGACGTTGCTCTCCCCTTGTTTGTGACTGTGCCTCTGTAGTGTCTCATCATTTTGTTGTTTCTACGAGTGTGGCCCTGTCTGTAGAGCGGCGCAGTACACTCTCCTCGAAGTAACTGATTTGCAACAGTTCATTGTGTCACTGAGGTGCCACCTGCTGCTCAAAGTGCTGCCACTGATGCAGCACAAAGTGCCCTGTATGTCGAGCACGATGGTTTCCCCTCCCGTTAGCGCCACGTGGCCGTCAGGAGCCGATCTTCTTGCAACCTTACATAACCTGCCCACAGCTGCCAGCAATCACGTGGCTACGTTTCTGCCAAGCCTTTTCGCTATATCGCAGAAGGATCATCCAGCTTCTTGTAGCCCTGTTGCACGACCTGATTCAAACTCAGTGAGATGTTGATAATGGCGTCTTTGTCGCCTTGAAGATATTTCTGACGAACGTCAGCTCACCACGTCCAATCTCAAAGGTAACTGAAGCTCACGACCGTTACAGCGTGGAATTTAAAGCAAACCTGATTTGCATCCCCCTAATGGCGCTACTGGTGCCACTGTTACGCGACTGCCGCCAAATTTGAATAGATACCATCTTTCAGACGTAGACACACGCCCACCAACTTTCATTTATTTCCCACAGCTCCTTCTTGGTTTTGTGATTTTTGTTCGCCAGTGTATTTCGTAATAAATATATGCAGACGCGTAATTAACAGTGTGTAGGATTTACGGTTGTTTAAATTGGAGCGTTTAAAGTATCTCAAACTGCTTTTTGTTGTTTTTCCTTCTTGTAAAGACAGATACAACTGGAAACTCAATAAATTTTAAAAGTTACTATGGTATTTTACTTTCAATGAATAAATTTCTTTCAAATACCTCCTGAATGAAATTTTTCTGTCTGGTTAAAAAATACAAGTTGACATTTCTATAGTTTGCTCCTTGAACTTTCGAATGTGCCTATTGTGCTGTGGAATTTCTACTACTCACATTAAATCGGAGACTGATAACGGAGTGACATTTATTGGAACACTAATCTTACATTTATCTAGTATTTTACCACTCATCATAACAAAATCTTCATAGAAAAGATAATATCATTAAGTTCCGGAGCAGGAACAGTTTACGAGCAATTAGCTATCACAGAAAGACAAAAGTCATGACGTTTCAACTCCACTTAAATTCGAAAGCAACATCACACTCGTTCCCAGACGTATAAGTTGTCCCACATTTCACAGTGATAACAACAACCCCTTACTACCAACAGGACACACATGGCTCGAAAACTAGCGCAGCTCAGAATTATTCAAACACAGGTTTTTCTGTAAACTTTTCATGTACTCCTAGTCGTTCTGTATGCACGCGTCTCTATATTACAATTTCCTACTGACGACCCCCTGCACTCTTATTTGAAAAATTTCACTTAATACCAGTAATGACACTACTAAAATATGAAACCAACAATAGTATTACTAAAATCTAAAACTACAATCTAATTCATTCATTAATAAATTTAAAAGCGCATTAATTGATTTAGGATGTAAGGATCATCAAGGTACAAAACAAACTTTTAGGTACCTAACTTACAATCTGTACTACTGTCCGAATTGTATGATGTTATTGTCAATGTTCGTGTAGCACAAGAAATAATTAAGATGACTTATTCTCGGTATCAATGGTAAATGCAGTTGTAAATGGAGAATACTCAATTCTACTTACACGTAATGCTGTTTTTTCTCTGAAATGAAAGGCTGCAAATTAGAAAGTGCATTACCATTAAAGCCACCTCAATGGAGCTTCACTGTTTTCAATAAAAATAAATGTACTTTTCTTGGACTCCTTGGCCCCAGACACTTTAGTTTTCTGAGGGCCTGTTGTTATCAGAATATTATGTTTCACGTATCTTTCGTCGTTTGCAGACGCGAAGTGCCACTTGGCAACACGAAGCTGAAATGCTGTGTTAAAGTGCACCAAAATCTTGACGGTTACGTGAAAGGCTTTGATTGTTATGCGAGTAATGTTAATTTCTTTTCAACTGCGAATTTAAGCAGTCTAGTATGTTTCTGTTTAACGTATTAGACATGGAATGTAGCAAAGCTAAATGTCGCGCACATTAAAATCCGACCAGCTTCATTGTTCTGTTAATGAGAAGAGACTCCGCGCTTTCTGTGAGGTCGCATTGAAATCTTGTTATAGAACTGATTAAAATTCTTTGAAAGCTGTTTTCTGTTTATATCTGAATAGAATTATTTTTTATGTAGTGAATCGCGTGAGGCCTGATCCGTGCTGACTGGTCCAGGCTAACACAAAAACTGTTTCTGCAATGAAATATTAATTCACTTCCAAGTGAAACACTTAAGCAGATAATTCTCAGCGAGTGATTTCCTATTTTTAAGCCGCGTGGCGTAATGAAAAACTTAAAATTATGTTCTCGCCCATAATGGCGTCTTCGAAACAAAATCAGTTCAGTATATGAAAACTGCAAATTATTCAGTAATAATTATGGGATGCCTTTCCCTACACTATTGAAAGGAAAACACAAGTTTAAACATTTATAGAATTAATTATTATTGTCATAAGAATGCTTTTTCTTACAGTATTAATAACATATACGATTCTCATCACGAATCGTCAATCACGTCCTTCTACAATCAAGAACAAAACGAAGAGTAGTTAGTTTTTTCTGTTTATTTCTCATTAGAGGACTGTCTATTCATTTTTATCTTTGTTCACATATTATCCTTGAAATACATAGTTTTCGTATTAATAGTAATTTTCATTGTTCTTTTTCTATATCATTTTACAATAATCACAACACATCGTCTTTATGGCTTTTATCAATATTTTAGTTAATACGATTGTTTTTATATCGTCGCACTAGTTTCGTAAATTTTCGCAATAACGTCATGGGGATGGCACAAATCATCGGCGAAGTTGCTTATGCAGTTGCATCTTCTGTCACTAGCGTGGTACATTTCGACTCACCTAACCGCCGTTACTTGTTCGGGCCTTTCTGTTTACTGTCCATACAGATAATAGGCAGCTACCATACCTAAGGTTCACCTGAAACACAGATACAGCTCCTGCTGCCCAGCGAGATACAGAAAAATTCACGTGAGGTCCGATGATACAGGTAGAACTCCACAGTTAGGTGAAAATGATTTGATACCAAAAATGCACTATGGCCCCAGTCTCCACGTCACTGTTCTTTGAACTGTATACTGGCACGACAGCATACGCTCTAACACGATCGGCAAACAATCACCAATAACGTCTGTTCCTTATGTGAGTTCTATATTGCTTAGGGGACCACAAGCCAAAGACCAACTGCACCGCCCATGTGTTTGAGACAAAACACAGTGACAACACGCAATGAAAATCACCCCAGAGCAGCGACTTCCCCTGCACACGGCATTACTCAGAAGGACTACCACATAACAGTCCTACGCCTCGGCCCATCCGTACTACAGAACAGGAAGCTGCTCCCATCTACCAGGTTCCATGAAAAGAAACATACCACCATGTCCATGCTATACAGGCCTCGTTCCACTCTGAAGGCAGTGACTCAGTCTCCACTGAATTAACCACAGTAATCACTGCAAATTTCCTCGCCAGTCACAGAGCACCGACCGCCGTAGCCCCACGTGCCACACACACGTTCCCTTACGTCCTACCCCACACACAGCCTGTATTACTCGTTCTCACTCTGTCCCCCATGTAACAACCGTTCTGGTTGCCACCGCATTTCTCCCAGCGACGCAGGATACCCAGCCTACTGTCCGCCACAAACCTGTCGATAGGCAAAGACGTCCCAACCTGAACACTATTTGTTACTCATGTGCTACAGTATCGTATATATACAGGAAATTTAGCACCGATCACAAGAAAACCATATACAATCAAATGGAGTTGGTAGAAAAAATGGTTCAAATGGCTCTGAGTACTATGGGATTTAACTGCTGAGGTCATCAGTCCCCTAGAACCTAGAACTACTTAAACCTAACTAACCTAAGGACATCACACACATCCATGCCCGAGGCAGTATTCGAACCTGCGACCGTAGCGGTCGCGCGGTTCCAGACTGTAGCGCCTAGAACCGCTCGGCCACCCCGGCCGGCCGAAGTTTGGTATACTTCAGAAGATGTATTTTTCAGTTTGTGATCTAACAGATGGATAATTTCAATCGACGGTTCATATATTTGAGGAAGGAGAACTTGGATGGATTCAGTTTTACGAGGGCTTAAACCAACGCAAGCTTTTGTGACAACGTCACCATTTTCGATAACTGAAGAAAACTTCGCAAGCCAAGATTACTAAAAAAACGTTTTATTGGATTTCCGGGAACAATATTGAAACATAAGATCCGAATATGAGAGCATAGCTCTGTTGAAACCACTCATCCAATAACATATTTTTTTAGTGAGGTTATCATGTAAAGCTTTCTTCACATTACACACAACGCAGATCGCTCGCACCCTCACAATGCCAAGACTGTACAGTAATCATTTTCAGTGAAGTTATAAAGCGGTATACTAAGAACTTCAAGCAGTTTTTAAGCTTATAAATAGTCTGAATCTGTCATTATCGTTTTGATGAAAATCATTTTGCACAGTCTTGAAAATGCTTTAGCTTTAGAATACATCCTGCTCCACAACTGAATTCAAGCTGTTCACAATTTGCCTGACCATAAAACGCAAGGGAACTATGTACAATCATTTCTGGGGCTAGCGAATTTCTACAGAAAATTCATAGCCAGTTGCGTAAATTTAGCACATCCAATGATGTAGCTTCTAAAAAGGGAGCCACATATATTTGATCGATATAAGACAAAAAATCGATGGAAGAACTTTAAACAGCCTTAAGAATACCTCTAGTATTAGCTTTTTCAAATTTAAGCAAGCCCTTCGTGGCATTTATGTTTACTACATTTTTGTTTCCGTGTTTTAATGCACAGTTTAGGAAGATGTTGTTAAAAACCATTCAAAAGCCAAGATCGCAGTAAATCTTTTTAATTCAGGACAACCGGTTTCAATAGTCTTTGCTGTCAACTTCAGGTCTTAAACATCTTTTGGCAGTAAAACATGTTCATTTTACCCTGAACCTCATGCGCAAGATATCAAGTGGATAAAACTCAGCACATTATATATTTTGCAAATAGGTAGGTTAACAAGAAAGGCAGACTCTATGGACAAGGCGCCAGGTGGTCAAACAGCGAGAAACGGCCGGGAGAGCAAGAGCCATATTGTACTGGAGCAGAGAGAGACAGTCGCGATTCACCTACCACGCTGGGAGCCAAGAAGCGAATTTCTATAGTTTATTGTTTGGATATTAATATACAGTTCCAGCAGTGCTGATGATGATACTTGCAATGAGAACTTGTTAATACACACGACAAAAAAGTTTTGCATCACCCCTGTTCCCAGAACTCCTGAGGATAGTCGTTGACTGTGGATATTGTATCACAGAGACAGTCCCTTTGACTGTTCAGAGACGTCACTAAACCCGCCCAAAGATATAAACAAGCATGCATGAGCAGCGCCTATTAGACGGAGGGGGCCAACAGCCGATCAGTTTGTCACTCCACCAGGATGGAGGTACACGCCTCGTGTTGTCTGTAGTCCAATCATGCCTAGGTGGTCAATACCGCGGTTCGATCGCGTCCGCATTGTCACTTTCTGCCAGGAAGGCCTCTCCGCAAGAGAAGTGTCCAGGCATCTCGGAGTGAACCAAAGTGATGTTGTTAGGACATGGAGGAGACACAGAGAGACAGGAACTGTCAATGACATGCCTCACTCTGCCCGACCAAGGGCTACTACTGCAGTGAATGACCGCTACCTACGGATTATGGCTCGGAGGAACCCTGACAGCAACGCCACCATGTTGAGTAATGCTTTTCGTGCAGGTACAGGACGTCGTGTTACGACTCAAACTGTGTGCAATAGGCTGCATCATGCGCGATTTCACTGCCGACGTCCAGGGCAAGGTCCATCTTTGCAACCACGACACGATGCAGCGTGGATGGGCCCAATAACATGGCGAATAGACCGCTCAGGATTGGCATCACGTTCTCTTCATCGATGAATGTCGCCTATTCCTTCAACCATACAACCGTCGGAGACGTGTTTGGAGGGAACCCGATCACGCTGAACGCCTTAGACACACTGTCGAGCGAGTGCAGCAAGGTGGAAGTTCCCTGCTGTTTTGAGGTGGCATTATGTGGGGCCAACGTACGCCTCTGGTAATTGTGGAAGGCGGCGTAACGGCTGTACGATACGTGTATGCCATCCTCCGACCGATAGTGCAACCATATCGGCAGCATACTAGCGAGGCATTCGTCTTCATGGAAGACAATTCGCGCCCCCATCGTGCACATCTTGTGAATGACTTCCTTCAGGATAACAACATCGCTCGACTAGAGTGGCCAGCATGTTCTCCAGACAAGAACCATATCGAACTTGCCTGTGATATGTTGAAAAGGGCTGTTTATGGACGACGTGACCCACTAACTACTCTGAGGGATCTATGCCGAAACGCCGTTGAGGAGTGGGACAATCTGAAGCAACAGTGCCTTGATGAACTTGTGGATAGCATGCCACGACAAATACAGGCATGCATCAATGCAAGACGACGTGCTACTGGATATTAGAGGTACCGGTGTGTACAGAAATCTGGACCACCACTTCTGAAGGTCTCGCTGTATCGTGGTACAACGTGCAATGTGTGGCTTTCATGAGCAATAAAAATGGCAGAAACGATGTTTACGTTGATCTCTATTCCAATTTTCTGTACAGGTTTCGGAACTCTCGGAACCGAGGTGATGCAAAACTTTTTTTTGATGTGTGTAATTATTTCAAAAGCACTAAATTCATCAGAATATGCTAGTGACAAACTGAAGTTAGTTTCAGTGCTTACTGATGGAAAGGTTGCACCAATCACAAGAGTGCACTGAAAGGGCAGCTGCCAAACAGTTAAGGTAGCACACAGTCTACTATCGAGATGGCAACACGCGAACAAGTGTGTGACGTGCAACTCCTCGTAAAAACTGAATTAATTGTTAAAGTACCTCGGGAAACATATTTGTGCGATCTGATGTGCATTCTAAGATCGTGTGAAATATTCTGCGACATCCGCAGTGCTCTGGAATTAATGATCAGTTACCGGGAATTTTGTGATGAATACTAACGATAGATTGGCTCTAGAAATTGTTTTACTGATTTTGCAGTTGGACAACTAAAACAAGATTATTTGGCATCCCAACATTTTACAATTCTCATCATGCTTAGCATTTAAACCTACCCACTTGCCACATTATTATGCACTGTTTATTGTACAAGGAGAAGAAATCAATTGTGGCAACTTGTACGAGACGTGAGGTAAACAAGTGGACTGCAGTTCAGTAAATCTCACAGCATCACTGTGCGTCCCCGTGTACAAATCGTGGCAGACGATATTTCGAACATTCACTTCCCTGTCTGCTGAGATATTGCTGCCCATTTATTCTTTCAAAAGTTGCTTCAAATTTTGCCTTATGTGTCATCCTGTTGCAAGAGACTGATAGTCATGAACACGAATATCATTTACGTCCAGACAGTTAAACAGAGCAGACTGTAAATGTAGCTACTACCACACAAAAGGAGCTTTGTGCTATAATTCTTCTGTGTAATACGTAACAAATATTTCTTGAAGGGAAGAGGATTCATGGTAATTACAGATCACGCAACAATGATTAATTATAAAGTTTAAAAGACTCAGGTTTCAGATTAACAAGGCGGGAATTGAGTGAGTTCCAGTTTAATGTTATTCACTGACCTGGTAAACAACGTATGAATGCTAATGCGGTGAGCAGGAAAGTTCATGTCTCCAACTCAAAATACAGAAAAATGAATCACGTTTTGTCTAAGTAGATGGATTATTCTATAAAATCACTAGTAAAGGGAGCAGGAGAGTTATTTCAGAAAGGATGAAAGGACAAATCATAACAGAACAACGCCATTCTTTAACATCTGGATGCTGGGAAAACAGCAATAAACGCAAAAAAAGAGATGTTCTGTTGGCAAAGTTGTACACCTGAATTGTTAAAGGGATACACCTCCATTTGACTGTATATTTCTGTTTATTTCCTGTGTACAATATAGGTTTCAGCTTTCACGGCATTACACAGGATATATCAAATGACGGCGCATTCCTTCAAAAAATACTGTATGACTGTGACTCAGCACAAGTGAAAATTTTTATAAAGCTGATGTTTTAAGTATGTTTTACAGTGTGGCTCTTAAGACTAAAGACGGGAATAGGTACGTATTATCCATGTTAGACATTTTTGAAGATTATTTATGTATTTATCGGTTGGTATAAACACTTGACGTATTCGGCAGTCGGGCACTTAAATTACTCCTGCCGAGGAGCTGAGAAAGCAAGTACATCAAGTTTTATGGATTTTAGCTATAAAATAAATGTAAGATACGCAGTAAAATGAACAACACAATGTGCAGTGCAATGGACTGTAAAACGGCCAGTAAAAATGAGCTGTAAAAAGAGTCGATGAAAGGGAACAGAAAAGAGAGCAATAAGATGAGCAGTTCAGTGAACATTAAAACTAGCAATAAAAAGCAAATTAAAATGAACAATCAAATAAGTAATAAAATAATAGTAAAAAGTACATTAAATTTTCACTAAAAAGTTGACAGTGGAATAAGGAAGATGAACAACAGGCATGGTCCTTAAGTACTGATGTGACTGCATTAAACACACATACAGCGTATCCTCAGGATAAGTGGCTTGTAAATGAAAAAATGTCATGATGATCTCTGCGTTCCGGACTAGCCTCCCATGCGCATCTCCGGGAGTTGACCCTCAAAGATTGAACAACCAATGAAAGTACAACGTTCTACCAGTCGGGACGTGGAATATCATAATTTTGAACTTGCAGCGAAACTAGAAAATCTGAAAAGGGAAATGCTAAGGCTCAATCTAACTTTCGTGGGCATCAAAAAAGTGCAACGGAAAGAAGACAAGGGTTTGCGGTCAGATGAGTACAGGGTAATATCTACAGCAGCAGATAATGGTATAACGAGTGTATGAATAAAGAAGTGTAAATGGAAATGGATTAATAATTGCTAGAATAATTCGAAAAATTGATTGGAAAAGATAGTTCAAAAAATGTTGAAGGTAATTTATGAATCTGTGCACAATCTTGGGTGACCTTTAACTGATACCAGTGTCAAAAGACCTTGCATTTCATCGCATTCAAGGTCCATAAACATAATTTGCATTACGTACTGCTGCTTCCAGTAGCGTGCGGTACCAAATAATCACCGTAACCATTGAAACTGTCGATCTGTCTAAAAGTTCTTAAACACACGAAGCACAATATTTTTAGTATAAGTAAACCAAGTTCAGTAGGTGCCTATCTAGTCTGAGTCATTACCTTCACATTAATTCCATTGTGTTTAGTCTTGAGTGTGACAATGTCGATGCAGGAATGCTCCTTCAGATAACCCCGGAGTTAATTATTCTTATCTGCGCCGAACCTCTTGATACAGGATCTCGGCTGGGAGTGAAATGGTGAACAGATAGGAGCTGAACTTATAACCGAGCGAATAAATATTCTTTTCCTAATAACTCTTTATAATGCTTTTAATTAACGGTCAAAATACACATTTTTAACAATGCTGGTACGACGGATCCAAGCATACGTCCGCACGCTACCACTTCCCGAAACAAAAGGGTAAAGATACGTGAATTAATAAATTGTAGAGCGTATTTCTTACTTTGTTTCATACAGATATTTAACGATGTATCAAAACGTTATCCTTGCCACAAAACAACTCGTTAACTTACTTTTGGCGGTGTCTTTGGCTTATAGCTTATTCATTTTACGTATAGTTTATACATAAGAAACGAAGAAAGAAAAATAATACGATTCAGTACAATTGCCCCCCACTGTGCACTGACGTCTTACGGAGGCTGAGTTTATTTCCATTTTTGACGTTTGATAATCCTGGCCGGTATAGGCATAGCCTTTATTTTCGGCCGTTGGAGTTACCATGAATGGTTATCAATTTATATGGGCATGACACGGACACACACACACACACACACACACACACACACACACATAAATTTCCGGACTAGGGTCCCTCACGTCATATTGATATCTTTTAAAAGAATATACCGCCATTTGACTGTGTGTTATAGATGTCTTCTCTAGTATCTACATTTCGGCTTTTATGCCAGTGTCAAGTACAATGCTAAAAGTTGTTAGATCATTATTATGTCATATCCGTTAAGACAGGACGTACTTTGGACTTCTTAACAGATATGACACAATAATGATCTAACAACTTTTAAAATTGAACTTTATAATGACATAAAAGTCGAAATCTAGAAGTGCGGAAGATAAACATAGTAATACACAATCAAATGATGGTTTACTCATTTAAAAGATATTGTGTGACTGTACCTTAACACCATCAGAAACTCATGTTGACACGCTTACCCTTCTCCATTATCCCTGAAGGTTGTTAACTTCGTCACTGTATCACCATATACAGGGTGTTACAAAAAGGTACGGCCAAACTTTCAGGAAACATTCCTCACACACAAATAAAGAAAAGATGTTATGTGGACATGTGTCCGGAAACGCTTAATTTCCATGTTAGAGCTCATTTTAGTTTCGTCAGTATGTACTGTACTTTCTCGATTCCCCGCTATGATTTCATACGGGATACTCTACCTGTGCTGCTAGAACATGTGTCTTTACAAGTACGACACAACATGTGGTTCATGCACGATAGAGCTCCTGCACATTTCAGTCTAAGTGTTCGTACGCTTCTCAACAACAGATTCGGTGACCGATGGATTGGTAGAGGTGGACCAATTCCGTGGCCTCCACGCTCTCCTGACCTCAACCCTCTTGACTTTCATTTATGGGGGCATTTGAAAGCTCTTGTCTACGCAACCCCGGTACCAAATGTAGAGACTCTTCGTGCTCGTATTGTGGACGGCTGTTATACAATACGCCATTCTCCAGGGCTGCATCAGCGCATCAGGGATTCCATGCGACGGAGGGTGGATGCATGTATCCTCGCTAACGGAGGACATTTTGAACATTTCCTGTAACAAAGTGTTTGAAGTCACGCTGGTACGTTCTGTTGATGTGTGTTCCCATTCCATGATTAATGTGATTTGAAGAGAAGTAATAAAATGAGCTCTAACATGGAAAGTAAGCGTTTCCGGACACATGTCCACTTAACATATTTTCTTTCTTTGTGTGTGAGGAGTGTTTCCTGAAAGTTTGGCCGTACCTTTTTGTAACACCCTGTAGATCTGTTGTTGGCCCTGGGTATGCTCTGATATTGCAGTCACACACGGTACGGACCATTGTCTGGTGCAGAGGACTGTAGT
Organism: Schistocerca nitens; assembly: GCF_023898315.1. Lineage (NCBI taxonomy): Eukaryota > Metazoa > Arthropoda > Insecta > Orthoptera > Acrididae > Schistocerca > Schistocerca nitens. Next base: position 294,410,497 of record NC_064615.1, on the reverse strand, counting down.
AACACTGAGACTTGACGGTTTGCCCCGTTTGTACAGAATGTCCTGGCAAATCGCATGTGATCCTGTTAAGAGCTTTCCATTGTCAGAGGGGACGTTCAAAAACAAGTTGGTCTTTGATAGGGTCGGAAATGGGAGAGTGAATGCTCAAACATTGGCACTCAAGTCGGTCCGCCACTGCTCGTTAATGTTGAAGTCTGTGTCTGATAATTTGTTTGGTATGACCAGAGGGGGTTTGCTGGACTTCAAACTCCTCATTGATGTATGGGGAATGTCGTTATGGACTGGCAATCCTGGGTCACTCCGGATTATCTTCAACTGACTGACCAAGAAGCCCTTTATGCATAGTGAAGGTGGGGCAATGTGGTGCAACCCAGGTAACTACTGCATTGGTTTGTTTTTTGATGCATCCACTGGTGGTATGCATCGTGCTGTGTGGTCGGGCATCTAGTTTCACTACAGGAGAGCTGTTTAACCACATAAAAGATAAGTATTTGTAGACGAAGTATACAAGTCACAAGGCAGAATTTCTCAGTGTGGAAGCGAATGTGCCTCGCCCACTGCAGTTTGCTAAAGGACAAGGTGGAATCCAGTATGATGTCAAGGTAATTACGAAAGTAATTAGGGGGGAGCAATTTATTGTTGAAGTATGCTGTAGGAGATTTGTGGCTTCCTTGTTGCTCAGATGAAAACACATGTTCCGATTTAGGAAAGAATCAATACTAACCACATAATTTCCATTGATCATACTGTAAAGCAATTCGTTACATGTTACAACATAATTAGTGATGGGGTGAATGCAATCCTCTGTGAGTTGCTCCAAGGATTGCACACTGTGAGTACCCACTTCAATTTGAACAACCTGTTGTTGAGGATTAATGGCAGTCAATGAAATGCTACAGTCGATGCCCTTACGAATAATACTTTGAGAGATGTTTGACCAATGATTTTAATCTGTTGAACATATATAAAACAGAGTGTATATATGTTTTGTGTATATCTGAGATCAGCTTCCAAACCCCTAGATCGATTACTACTAAATATGGCACAGAATCAGCAGGTCTGACAAATATGAGCACTGTGGGGGCTTATAACCTCCTAGCTCCAACAGGGGCAGAGATATGGGCAAAAATATGTTTTTCCCAGTCCCTGGCGTATAAGCTGCCCTGCATTACCGGCATGTTGTGTGACAACAGTAGCAGCTTGCCAGATCAACTTGCTCTGTAGGGCAGCTTATGTGTCAGGGGCGAGAAAGTTTTCTGGGCCCCAAAAAGTAGGCTGCCATGCATGACAGATGTGTTGCTCTGGAGTAGTATCCGTCTGCTTAATCAACCTCCTTTGCATGGCAAACTGCACATCGGGGGCAAGTAAATTATTTTCAAGTCCCTGTTGTGTAGCCTGCTCTGAGAGGAGTGTTGTGGGGTAGGATCGGTCTGATTTACTGAACGGTATTTTGTAGGGGCTACACAGGCCGAAGGGCATGGCTCAGGACATGTTGAGATGGACAGAGAAGGGTATGAACACAGCGAGGGCGCGAGGGAAATGGACAGAGAGAGGGGAGGGGGATACAGCTGGATGGAGTGGGAAGAAGATATGGTCAGAGAGAGGGGGTAGAGGATGTGGACAAAGAGAAGGGGAGGAGGTGAAGAAACAGAGAGAATGAGGAGAAGGAGAGATAGAGAGGCTGGAGGATAAGGTGGACAGAGGGAGAGAAAGAGGTGGACACGGAGAGGGGGAGGAAGATGTGTATTCAATATATGGATGAACAAATATACGGTCGAAGCTGCACGGAAAAGGCTTGTGAATACTTAAGCGGCGTTTTCTAAACGATGTTGCAATGGTATAATTTGCTCCCTCAGTTCAACTGTCCATGTGACATTTACATGTAGAAACTTTAATGCACAAGAACTACCTTTCACACTCAAATTAAATGGTGCTGGATTAATTTTAAACGCTACCTGCTGTGATTTATATTGTGATCTGTTTGATATGCCTCATGTATTGCCCATTACTTTTTATGCATTTGGAAAGGTTTCAGTAACGAGAATATTACGAGTTTATTACAATGAATCACACTTAACAACATATGCAACCCATTGTCTGTCTACTTTTCCCAAGTTTGACTCAATTATGAATATCCATAAAAAATGTGATGACTACCAGTAATGAGTTCATTTCAACCAAGCAGTTAACAGAAGTAAGTCTTTCGTATCTTCCAGTAACGTTAACGGCTATATAACTCTCGGTATCTATCAATTTGACTTTTTTCTGTAGCATATGCTATGCACTAAGTTAGTATTTTAAAAGCTTGCTCATCAGTACTAACCACTGCTGTTTCTGCAAATAAATGTTGCTGTTATTGTTGTGGTCTTCAGTCCAAAGACTGGTTTAAGCAGCTCTCCATGCTACTCTATCCTCTGCAAACCTATTCTCCTCCGAGTAACCATTGCTTAGTGTATTCATCTCTTGGTCTCCCTCTACGATTTTTACCCTCCAGTATTAAACTGGTGATCCCTTGCCGTCTCAGAACGTGTCCTACCAACTGATCCCTTCTTCTAGTCAAGTTGTGCCACAAACTCTTCTCCCCAATTCTATTCAGTACCTCCTTATTAGTTTCGTAATCTATCCGTCTAATCTTCAGCATTCTCCTGTAGCACCAGATTTCAAAAGCTTCTATTCTCTTCTTGTCCAAACTGCTTACCGTCCATGTTTCGCATCCACACATGGTTACATTCCGTACAAATACTTCTAGAAAAGACTTCCTGACACTTAAATCTATACTCGATGTTAACAAATTTCTGCCCGCATCTGGTGGTCGTGCGGTAGCGTTCTCGCTTCCCACGCCCGGGTTCCCGGGTTCGATTCCCGGCGGGGTCAGGGATTTTCTCTGCCTCGTGATGGCTGGGTGTTGTGTGCTGTCCTTAGGTTAGTTAGGTTTAAGTAGTTCTAAGTTCTAGGGGACTTATGACCACAGCAGTTGAGTCCCATAGTGCTCAGAGCCATTTTTGAACAAATTTCTCTTCTTCAGAAACGCTTTCCTTACTATCGCCAGTCTACATTTTATATCCTCTCTACTTCCACCATCCTCAGTTATTTTGTTGCCCAAATAGCGAAATTCGTCTTCTACTTTAATTGTCTCATTTCTTAATCTAATTCCCTCAGCATCACCTGATTTAATTAGAATACATTCCATTATCCTCGTTTTGCTTTTGTTCATGTTCATCTTATATCCTCCTTTCAAGATACTGTCCATTCCATTCAACTGTTCTTCCAAGTCCTTTGCTGTCTCTTGACAGAATTACAATGTCATCGGCAAACCTCAAGGTTTTTATTTTTTTCCCTGGATTTTAATTCCTACTCCCAATTTTTCTTTGGTTTCTTTAAAGCAGCAGGTCATCGAGAAAGATTATGGCTGTAGTTTCACCTTGCTTTCAGCCGTTTGCAGTCCCAGCACAAAATGGTGTTTTGGTTGATGTTACAAGACCAGATCAGTCAGTCACCCAGACTGTTGCCCCTGCAACTACCGAAGAGGCTGCTGCCCCTCTTCAGGAACCACACGTTTTTCTGGTTTCTCAACAGATACCCCTCCGTTGTGTTTGCACCTACGGTATGGCAATCTGCATCGCTGAGGCGCGCAAGGCTCCCCACCAATGGCAAGGTCCATGGTTCGAGGAGGGGGCCTGCAAACCTTCAGAAAAGGTGTTATACAAGGCGTTGTTCACGACGACCACCTGTGCCTCATGAACCTGTGGCATCAGAAGGCATTACAACTGCAAATAAAATAAACTTTGTAATGCCTTTTGATGCCGCAGTTAGCGCCACAGGTTCACGAGGCATAGATTGTCGTCGTGAACGACCCCTTGTAGCTCCCCTTTTCTGAGGGGGGGGGGGTGGGGGGGGAGAAGAGATTGCGGGGGCTGAATGCATGAACGCCCTACACCTCATGTGGACGCCCACAGGTGCCACATTTAGGAAATGCTGACCAGCTACTTGCATCAGCAAATGGTAACGCCCGCCGTGAAACGCCTCCACAGCTGAGTATCCGGCCGCCTGGGCATGGTGAACTGTCAGCGGAAAAGCTTTTTTGCTAGCAGAGGATTGGGCCAAGTTTGCCTTTCTCGACTCACACCTGTGAGTCTCGGTAAGCCAGTAACTATTCTGGGCACAGCGAGAGACATACTGGTGGCATGTTGGCAAAGTGGTCATGTTATTCTAAATTGTGACTGGGAATAAATTTGTGAAAAGTACTTTCTCGGTGTTCGCATATTTCTGATCCATGAGGACACAATGCCCGCGTTTGCCTAGTGACTAACAAGTGTAGTCCTCAGCTGAGTATAACTTATTACAGGGTTTGGACGAAAACATAGAAACGCCGCGTGAAATGCATGCGCAAATATAAATGCAGAAGTTAGCCGAGCTTGCAGGTGGCTCTGTTGTGTTTGACCACGAGCGGCACCCGTGCGATGTTGCCAATACGTTTTAAGCGTCAGTCGTGGTCAGAACAGTGTTCCACATCTACATCTTCTTACATATTCCGCAAGCCACCGTACGGTGCGTGGCGGAGGATGCTCTGCACCGCTGCTAGTCAGTTTCTTTCCGGTTCCACTCATAAATTGAGCGAGGGTGAAACGACTGTATATGAGCCTCCGTATGAGCCATAGTTTACCTTACGTTCGTCGTGCTTATCTGATCTGTATGTCGGTACCAGCAGTAGTCCTCTGCAGCAAGCTTCAAATGCTACCTCTACGTCCGCTAGGCGGCAGCGTGGTGACAGATTTTACGGTCTGTATTTAAGTTAGATAAATTATATAAACCGCTGGTCAGAAATTTGTGCAGTAATTAAAGTAGCCCAATACTGAAGTGAAATAAAATTATAGACATTTTATAAAAATTATACAGTAGTAATAGCTGTCAATATGCAAGCTTTCATTACAGACACAATGTCGTCATTTGTAACACACTGCAAAAACAATTTCATTCTCCGATGTACATGCCATACGTATACGATTTAAAAGCAACCCAACAAAAGTTTTTCTACATTTTTAAAATTTTTAACTATTATTGTACTGCACATCGCATATTCTGTGCCGAATTTTAAAAAATAATTGACAACTATGGTGTACGGCAAGCAACGTTTATCCTCATGATTTCTTAGTTTTATTTCTGAAGCAACCTTTTTAGGACAATTAATCCATTTATGCGTAAAGTACTCGTATTTTAGAGTGATTTCACCACCTTTATAACGCTAGCTAGCCCCACCTTTAGGTTTGTGAACTTGTATATTATTCCTTCCACGAAGGTCATGGGGAGCGGCACCGCGGGGGACATAAGTTCCCGACAGATGTCTGTCAACTTGGGAGCAAGTAAATACTGGAAAGGTCTATAAAACTCCACAGGGAACCCGTCTGGGCCAGGAGACTTTTTCGCCGCTCCTTTACCTATGGTGTCGATAACTTCGTCCTCCGTGATGTCGTTCAATATTTCAGTTTGTAAATCCTGTGGGACAGCGCCAGGCAAACCAGTCGTGAGACTCCTGTCACCGTCGTCCGGTCGGAACGTTGAGCAGAATAAAGTCGTGTGTAATGGTTGAAGAAGGCTGCACCAATATCGCGTTGTGTGGTGTCGTGGCGACCGCCCGCAGTTGTGATGGCCCGTATCAGCGCCCATCTTCGCAGTTTACGTTCTCGAATGACGTGGTACATGGTGGGTCGTTCCGTTGCGAGTCTGTCATGTGTTCGCGCTCGGACGATCGTCACTTCGAGGTGTCGGCGCATATGGGCTATGATCTGTGCCTTCGCATGCTGTACTGTAATCTGTCGTTCCGGTGTGGATGGCAAGGAGGCACATTCGCGAAAGATGGTGCAACAAAACTCGAGGGTCTGCCGCCTGCAAGCAGCGGTCCCACGACCATACGTAATAAAAGTTCTCCGTAGGGCCAGCTTGGCGCAATTTAACCACCAAATTATCGATGTAAGATAGGTCGGGAGGCGGCGGACATATCAACTTCACGTATCCTCGATGTCGCGTCGACAATCCGGAGAAGTCAGATGAGCAAGGTTTAATTTCCAGGGATGTCGGCTGCGCCACACCCTTTGGCGACGACGGGTGACGGCACAGATATAGGCTTCGTGATCAGAGAAGGCTACTGGTCACACCTCCGCGTCGCTCACTGTTGCTGCGAGAGAACGGGAGACGTAAAACCTATCAATGCGAATAGACGAGTGACTCGTGAAATGAGCGAATCCCGGTCGATTTGCTCGGACATGTTCCCATGTATCTACCAGCTGGAGATCGCTGATGAGTGTTTCAAGTTCGGGGCACGGTGAATGGCGTGGCAGCTGATCTTTAGGTGCTATTGAAATCGCCCCCTAATACCAAGTCATCGTGCCTGCCCTGAAAAAGCGGTGCTATTCCTTCTGCGAAGAAGAGCGATCGGTCGCGACGGTGATTCGTTCCGGAAGTGGCGTACACATTGATAAACTGGACGCCTAGCACCGTTACGCCATTATTCTTGCGTCGAGGAGATACTGTACTTCGTCCGCCTAGGGGCCCTCCCTGAGGAGAACTGCGACTCCACTGTTAGTTGGCGAGGCGTGTGACACATGAGCCGTATAACCATGCATACCTGGGAAATCGGCGACCAAGACTTCTTGGAGAAAGACACGAAGGACCCGAAGCGACTCAATGTCAACGGCCGCGAGTACCAGCTGCGGCGAGGAGGTAAACAAACTACGCGGGCTCGCGACTATGCGGACTGGACGTAAACAAGACGTCCTCATGGCTCACCTGCTGAAAGCCACATTCCGTACACCACTCACGGCCAGACCCAGACTTCTGGGATATGTCGTTAACCATGCGTCTCCAACCTGTACTCGTACTTCCATTATGTACATCCTCGTACAGGTGAGACAATTTACTTGAAAGTCGCTTGCCCGAAGTGCTCGAGTTATTCTGGACACGATGCGGAGTTCCTCTGGACATGAATGCAATGTCCAAAGGGATTTTGCATCGTATTCACAATAACACAGGCATCGAAATATCGTAAAACGTATGGTAGCCTAATCTGTGTTCTCGGAAATCTGAGGTACATCTTCAGGAAGTTCCTTGCACACAGAAGTTCGTCAGCATATGCACAAGTTCGTCAGGGACATCAGAATGCGTTCCTCGACTACTTTAATCATGCACAACTGTGCGACCAGCCTTGAATTCTCTGCGCTGCTTTCTCGTGGCACCATCACTCACAGCTCCATACCCAAACACATGACAAGACAACGATGAATCTCGGTTGCATTGACTCTTCCTGTTTGCAGAAAGCGAATAAAAGAACGTACCTCGCAACTTGTGGGAGATACTTTTCAACTGCTTGCCGCACACACTGACCAACGCCACAGACAGGTGACCGGAGCAACGTGACCTACAAAGTCTCCTTTCTCAAGCAAGCAAGAGCCATGAAGCTACAAGCATTTGTTTATTTTTAATAGCCAGTGGTTGACTAATTTAAAAATAATCGCGTATGACCCATAGATCCTGACCTACATCTCACGAAGCACATGCTATACTATCGCTGAGCCGGACGCTGTGACCGAGCGGTTCTAGGCGCTTCAGTCTGGAACCGCGCGACCGCTACGGTCGCAGGTTCGAATCCTGCCTCGGGCATGGATGTGTGTGATGTCCTTAGGTTAGTTAGGTTTAACTAGTTCTAAGTTCTAGGGGACTGATGACCTCAAATGTTAAGTCCCATATTACTCAGAGCCATTTGTACCATCCATACCCAAACACATGACAAGACAACGATGAATCTCGGTTGCATTGACTCTTCCTGTTTGCAGAAAGCGAATAAAAGAACGTACCTCGCAACTTGTGGGAGATACTTTTCAACTGCTTGCCGCACACACTGACCAACCCCACAGACAGGTGACCGGAGCAACGTGACCTACAAAGTCTCCTTTCTCAAGCAAGCAAGAGCCATGAAGCTACAAGCATTTGTTTATTTTTAATAGCCAGTGGTTGACTAATTTAAAAATAATCGCGTATTATCCATGGATCCTGACCTACATCTCACGAAGCACATGCTATACTATCGCTGAGCCGGACGTTGTGGCCGAGCGGTTCTAGGCGCTTCAGTCTGGAACTGCGCTGCTGCTACGGTCGCAGGTTCGAACACTGCCTCGGGCATGGATGTGTGTGATGTCCTAAGGTTAGTTAGGTTTAGGTAGTTCTAAGTCTAGGGGACTGATGACCTCAGATGTTAAGTCCCATAGTGCTTAGAGTCATTTGAACCATTTGAACTACCGCTGCAGAAAAGCAGTCGCCCACCTCCTTGGCCGGAAATGAGAGAGTTTAGGACTCTTTGAACGTTTCCAATGCCTCGCCTGGTTCTGGGACGGTCGTTCGAACTTGAAAGGAGTGGACACTAATTCGCACGTATTTCCTGCCCTCGGATCTCCGAAGACAAAGCTGGATCCGCGCTCTTGTTACACCGTGGGCTTCCTTGCCTCGGCGGTGAGTGGAACGGAGTGCTTTGGGCGCCAAAGACGACATTTGGCTGGCCTGTCTCCTCTCAGTCTTTTGTACGTTTTACTGCCTCAATTTAGAGTCGTATTGCTGCTTTGCAATTAATAAACGGTTTGGACCTTCGTAGCCCTATTTCCTTTAGTAGACGGCTAGTAAGTTTTTTGGCTCGTCGTAGCTATACGAAATCGTCGTCTACTCACTTCACAGTTTAATCGTGACAGTTGGCTCAACCTGAAAGACGGCCCAAATCAATGAAAGACAAAAATGTTCACTTTGTTATTAAACTCAGGTATGTATCACTAGTATCGAAAGTGTCAAATGTTACTACCTACATTTTTTAGGGTTCAGTATCTCAACCGGTAGAAAGTGAACCCTTACAAGATCACTTTGTCAGTCAGTCTGTCTGTCTGTCCGATTTTTAAGATCTATTCTTGTCAAGAACGGCTAGAGGTATTAAGCTGAAATTTGTGTCACATTCTAAGGTCCCTTGGCTGTGTAAACAGCTCAATCTCCTGAGTCAATGCAATTAAAAAAAAAAACAGCCGTCTGCGAAGACTCCTTTTTGTCAGAAGCGGGTAGAGATATCAAGTTGAAACTTACGTGAAATACTGCAATAGAGACTGTAAAAATAATGAGAGGATCGTAAAGTTAACTAAATAAATATCCCGTCAGAAAAAGGAGCTACGAGACAGACAACGCAAATTCAGTTCCAGTTCAAGGTCGCCGTCCCCGATTTACTGTCACGCTTGTGGCGGGTCTCGGTACAACTGCAGAGTGGGACGAATGTCGCAGGCAAACAAAGACGATCAATTCCCTTCAAGTAAAAGGCGGGCACGAGGGGACGCGCACCGCGCATCGTTCGAATCTTTTCTTATCCCTGTCCACCGTCTTTTATTGTCCAGAGAATCGGGTAGCGGGGATAAAAAAAGAGAAAGAAAAGAAAAACCGCGGATGCGTTTCGATCGGTCCATGTCGGCCTTCCGCGGAGGAGGAGACGGTAAACATGTCGTCGCCGCGGACTGGAGACTCGCGGGAGAGCCCCTGTAGCGGCCGCCTCGCCTTGTAGCGATATTTCACTCCGGCCGGCGCGGCGACTGGTAATTGCAGACAAAAGCGCTGCCGGCGAGCGGGGCCGGTTGTGTTGCCAGATGGGCATCCGATGGAACGCCAGAGGGCCGGCGGAGACTGTTGAGGACTGTTCACGCTGGCTGCGGAAGGCACCGCTAATGTAGGGTCAGCACCTAGATCTGGACGTCAGGAACAGAGAACCCCTGTACTTCTTGAAGAAAGACGATCAAACGAGAATACCGTATGGTTATAGTCAAAGTGCAGCTCCTCACAGACGTACAGCGTGGGCTGCAATTATCGTATGGAAGTGGAACTTCACAGATATTCTAAGGCTTTAATGCTGAAACGGTTAACCCTGGAGAAAAAATAGTTCCAATTTTGGCCGCCAGGAGCAAATCTGGAGCTGTGAATGCAAGAAAGATATGTAGAATTATTTCCATATGAAATGAATTAGGAACAGGATGTGTGCAGGAAAGATAAAAGAATCAGTAGAGGTATGATGCAGAATACATTTACTCAAAATGGAAAACCAATGCCGCGCGGGATTAACCGAGCAGTCTAAGGCGCTGCTGTCATGGCCTGTGCGGCTGGTCCCGGCGGAGGTTCGAGTCCTCCCTCGAGCATCAGTGTGTGTGTTTGTCCTGACGATAATTTAGGTTAAGTAGTGTGTCAGCTTAGGGACTGATGACCTTAGTTAAGTCTCATAAGATTTCACACACATTTGAACATTTGGAAAACCAGTAATAACTGAATATAATGCTGATTTTATTATTAAATGCCACTTACATAGTCTGTTGAGTATGGGTACAGAGACATCGATGAGACGCTTCATGAGTGAAAAACGTTATTGTGCTTGGCGTAAGTTGTCGCCAGCACACCAGGCGGCAAAGAGGTTGTGAGAAGATCGACAGAGGCCAAAGACAGCCTAGCAAGAAACGCGCCACCAACGTCCTCTCAGCTGCCAGTATTTAAATCGCCGCCACAGCCCAGTGAGTTTCAGTCTGTCATCCAGTGAGTCGCCATCAGTCGCAGCCTAATCACCTGCAGTCGCAGGCGGCACTACCAGAGTAGTGTACATAGCGGACTTATACTTCACCAGCAGTACGGATAACGTGGACTACTATGGGGAGCTTCTATGACAGCACCTGGACTATCTTCAGTTAAGAAATTTTCGGTTTTTATGATTGAAGAACCCAGTTAATATATGCGTGCAGTTTGAGTTATAGAAAGAGGATACTGGCCTCCAACAACATCATCTCCTTGCTTCCTATGGTACAAGCCTACACTGATAACGAGACAACACAAAAGTGATCAACAATTGCTTGCAGCAATTCCGGTGGAATCAGAGGAACGTGTTCCTGTATTATACTGGCCTTCACATCAGGTAGAGACGGAAAGGACGCCTGGAAAACGCGTTCTTTTATATATGCCCAGAACCAAAAGACACATGGATTCAGATCAGGTGATCCTGCAGGCCTTTCATCTGCAAAACCTCTGGAGACAATGCGTTTGTGTAACGTTTCGTTAGGCAGATCTTCCACTGGGCGAGCGACATGAGATGTTGTCCAGTACATACAGTTGCGCCCTTCGAAAGCAGGTATCACGTGCTGTACAAGGAGCTCTCGACAACGTGGAGACATCAGAGTTTACCTGATAGGTCTTCTGGGTGTACTCTCTTCAAAGAAAAACCAACTGAGAATAAAGGTGCCTGTGAATCCACACCACACAGTCACCTACAGCGAGTTCTATAGCTCTTTGTGCACTAGACACCATTTAACAGTACCCCAAATTCGACGGTTCTTTGTATTTACTACATCCTGTAGTATGAAATGTACCTCGTCACTCAGTGGGATATTGCCCGGCCACTTATCATCAACTCCTATCCGTGCCAGAAACTGAAGGGCAAGTTCAGAACATTGCTGCGGGTCATTAGGTTTCAGTTGCTGCATCGTCTGGTCCTCGTGTGGGTACCAGTGTAAAATAGACCGCAAAGCTGTCCTTAGATAGTGTGATGGACAATTCTCGTGGCACTGCAGGAGCACTAGCAATACCAGGGACACATGCTGCATGGTCAGTTCCAGCAACAGCAACCTCGTCAATGACATTCACTGGCATAGGACGCCTTTCTATTCCAGGTGCCACAACAAGCGCACCTCTGTTCTCGAATTTCAAACGGCTCAAATGGCTCTGAGCACTATGGGGCTTAACATCTGAGGTCATCAGTCCCCTAGAACTTAGAACTACCTAACTAACCTAAGGACATCACACACATCCATGCCGGAGGCAGGATTCGGATCTGCGTCCGTAGCGGTCGCGTGGTTCCAGACTGAAGCGCCTAGAACCGCTCGGCCACTCCGGCTGGCCTTTTCGAATTTCATTATCATCTTCTTTAAACCATGTATGACTTCGGGTCTCTCCTCAGACCTTTCAGTCGGCGAAACTCTTTCAATGCAGCACTGTAATTGGTACCGCTCGCATAAAACAATTTCACTAACAGCGCGCACCCTCTCTTCCCTACAGCCATACTATCCACCTGTGTTATGGCTAGTCAGATGATGTCGTGGATGGCATACCGTCATAGAGTATAGAGCGCCAGATTTGCACCTGGCTGCCAAAATTGGATCTAACTTTTTTTGAAAAAACGGTTTCGGATTAACGCATTAGCATATCTACGGAATTTCTCTGTCATACGATAATTATAGTACAGAATGGCTCTCCGTGAGTAGCTGCACTTCAGTTATAGCCCTCTGGTACGTAGGATACTTGGAATTTAAGCTAACACCAAGAAACAGAAATTAATGCCATATTATTGTCGCTTTGCTGTCTGTCTGGTTGATGGGAGCAAAAGGAAACGAGACACTAAGAACAGTAAATGAATTTGCTATTTGCTTGGGAAAATTATGGCATTCGCTAAAGTGGAAAGAATATAAAATTCACACTGGTAATAGCAAGAAAGTGTTTCTCAAAAAGAGTTAACATAGGGTATAACTTCGAACAAATCATTTTTTACCCAACCATGTGTTGTTAGCCCTGTTCACTATTGTACACTCCTGGAAATTGAAATAAGAACACCGTGAATTCATTGTCCCAGGAAGGGGAAACCTTATTGACACATTCCTGGGGTCAGATACATCACATGATCACACCGACAGAACCACAGGCACATAGACACAGGCAACAGAGCATGCACAATGTCGGCACTAGTACAGTGTATATCCACCTTTCGCAGCAATGCAGGCTGCTATTCTCCCATGAAGACGATCGTAGAGATGCTGGATGTAGTCCTGTGGAACGGCTTGCCATGCCATTTCCACCTGGCGCCTCAGTTGGACCAGCGTTCGTGCTGGACGTGCAGACCGCGTGAGACGACGCTTCATCCAGTCCCAAACATGCTCAATGGGGGACAGATCCGGAGATCTTGCTGGCCAGGGTAGTTGACTTACACCTTCTAGAGCACGTTGGGTGGCACGGGATACATGCGGACGTGCATTGTCCTGTTGGAACAGCAAGTTCCCTTGCCGGTCTAGGAATGGTAGAACGATGGGTTCGATGACGGTTTGGATGTACCGTGCACTATACAGTGTCCCCTCGACGATCAGCAGTGGTGTACGACCAGTGTAGGAGATCGCTCCCCACACCATGATGCCGGGTGTTGGCCCTGTGTGCCTCGGTCGTATGCAGTCCTGATTGTGGCGCTCACCTGCACGGCGCCAAACACGCATACGACCATCATTGGCACCAAGGCAGAAGCGACTCTCATCGCTGAAGACGACACGTCTCCATTCGTCCCTCCATTCACGCCTGTCGCGACACCACTGGAGGCGGACTGCACGATGTTGGGGCGTGAGCGGAAGACGGCCTAACGGTGTGCGGGACCGTAGCCCAGCTTCATGGAGACGGCTGCGAATGGTCCTCGCCGACACCCCAGGAGCAACAGTGTCCCTAATTTGCTGGGAAGTGGCGGTGCGGTCCCCTACGGCACTGCGTAGGATCCTACGGTCTTGGCGTGCATCCGTGCGTCGCTGCGGTCCGGTCCCAGGTCGACGGGCACGTGCACCTTCCGCCGACCACTGGCGACAACATCGATGTACTGTGGAGACCTCACGCCCCACGTGTTGAGCAATTCGGCGGTACGTCCACCCGGCCTCCCGCATGCCCACTATACGCCCTCGCTCAAAGTCCGTCAACTGCACATACGGTTCACGTCCACGCTGTCGCGGCATGCTACCAGTGTTAAAGACTGCGATGGAGCTCCGTATGCCACGGCAAACTGGCTGACACTGACGGCGGCGGTGCACAAATGCTGCGCAGCTAGCGCCATTCGACGGCCAACACCGCGGTTCCTGGTGTGTCCGCTGTGCCGTGCGTGTGATCATTGCTTGTACAGCCCTCTTGCAGTGTCCGGAGCAAGTATGGTGGGTCTGACACACCGGTGTCAATGTGTTCTTTTTTCCATTTCCAGGAGTGTAGTTGCTTGGGGTAATATCCTCCTACAGGGCAAGGGTGGGGGGTGGAGGGAGGGGTTCTTCAGACTTGACTGATGGCCTTTCCGTAACCCTCCTGAATGGGCTGTGACGGGACTCTATATAGCTGGGTTAAAGGGAGGGCAATTTCCGCGTGACCGTCGGTGTTTCGAACCCCTGTTGCAGGAAAAGTTCTCGAAGTCCTGCCAACAAAATCCTAACAAAAGCGCCGCAAGCAAGAGCAGGTAATGTCCAGTGGGATGGCTACATCTCGTTTCTGATTCTGGCTGCCTGAGAGGCCTATATCTTAAAATAATTTCGTGGAGCAGTTTTGGGGCTCGCTAGTATAGCAGTCGGCCGGCGACACTTGGTGGGTTGAAGCAGCAATTCGTGTGCCCTTTGAAGCGGAGTTTGTGTTTTAAAGGGGTATCACTTGAGAGTTCTGGAATTAGAGATCCTCTATGATTAGCGAGATTACTTTTCTAATAGGGAAAGAATACAGAGCTTTCAAAAGTGAGTTCACATGCGCGGGCGTCGAGATCTACATTGGCAGCTTCCTGTTTTTCTCAGCGAATCTTATGGATTACAGAGCGTGGATTTTTTTCAGTAGGAAGAGACACCTCAGAGCGGGCGTGGAGCCATTAGCTAGCTGAAAGCAGTGTTACACAAAAATGACGGACTTGTATGGATGCGTGGTGTCCTCTCAGACATGCCCGAAAGAACAGACACCACGCATTCATAAAATTGATTCGCCTCGATGGGCAATGGATCCACCACCTTCATTGCAGGTGCACAATTGCTTTCGACCTCCTGCGGAAATCTCAAAGCAGCGAGCATGGAGGAAGTGGACAGGGAGAGCGGATAGTTGGCGCCAGGTGGGAATGTTGGTAGTCCAGCAGGCGTGCCGAGATAGTCCGAGCTCTAGCACTTATTTTCAATCGTCGCAACCGTTCTGCATGAAGTCTCGATGCAGCTCACATCAATAATTCCTTCCCTTCCCTTTCCTTTCTCCCCCCTCCAACTTCTGTAACATGTGACGGACTTGGCTACAGTTAACTGATACCAACACATTTCACTTGCTTCCGTGCAAATTTGAATGTGGCTATTTTGTGTGACTTTTTTCCCTATTCACTTCTTTTATTGGCTTTCGGAACGTGTCTATACATACATCTCATCAATGCAAATTTTATACTGGAGTTCCTCTTTGGCAGTTCAGAGCATGCATTGACTTAATTCGTTCCTTTGGACAAAGTTACACAGACTTAACAAAGGATAGTTCCCGACAAAATAAATTTTCACATGCACGGTATACTGAAGCGAGTAAACGAGACGAAAATTTAACTCAGCATGCACAAGGAAGTATGCTTTTAAAATCCTACTGGTAATACAGTAGGAATTTATAAATGCCCGTTGGTATACATCTGCGATATTCCCAAGTCAGTCCGTATTAATGACTAAGTATCTAAAGTAACAATAATACGTACTTTTGGATCTCATTAGGAACTGTTTCAGAGGCTGCGGATACAGAATTGAATACTGTGCGAGTCTACAGAAAATGAGAACATTATAATAAAACCAGATTTGGATATTATAGCCATACGTATACATACATTAGTTTTCGGACACGTACAGATAGGTGATACGTAATACATTTATATGCTAAACGTTCCATATACGCGGGAGGATAGTTAAATGGTGCTGTCATTCTAATTCCTAATGGCATTAGATTAACAGCGCAGGGAACTCTCTCTCTGGATGTTAGTATATTAAAAACTCGTACATTATTTTATACGTTGGATGCTAACAAGGGTTGAAGGACACTTGCGACCGAGCGAGGTGGCGCAGTGGTTAGCACACTGGACTCGCTTTCGGGAGGACAACGGTTCAATCCCGCGTCCGGCCATCCTGATTTAGGTTTTCCGTGATTTCCCTAGACTTCCTTCCCCATCCTTCCCTAATCCGATGAGACCGATGACCTCGCAGTTTGGTCTATTCCCCCAAACAACCCCCCCCCCCCCCCCCCAACCCCAACACTTGGGAACTGATCATAAAGTTCGCGCAGATGACTTTCAAGTACGGTTATGTGATCCGTGATCCGAGAACATTGTAGGAACATATGGTTTGGAACTCCTTCCTCTACGCAAAGGCAAAGAGGTGTGGCATTTACGGTTGAGTCAATGGATGGTGTTTGCTGGACTTCCAATGATTAAATTTCAGCCATGCTATAACTATCGTGAAGCTTCTCGAAGGTTTTGTCTTATTATGCCGTGGTATTCCTGGAATCGGGCTATGAATTAGCACGTAGTAACTGCCTTAGATATTCCTGTTGTCAGCCCGATGACAACCGCTTTTTGAATAAGGGTATCGTATCAGCGACCGGAAGCTTATCATATTTAATTTCTCCATGTAGGAATGCTTCCCTTTCTAGGACATCTGCTTCTTCATTTTGGTGAGGTGGTGGTTGAGCTTCTTTAGCATACCCCTAAGATGCTGTAATTCCGATCCCTGATGACCTACAGAGAAGCGAAGCTCCCTACAATATTGGGTTGGTAGCGTTTTCCTATAAATTTGATAAACACAAAATATACGCATAACAGAGACTTTACTCGTAAATAATACATTCTCCTTCATGATTTACAACAGTCTGCCAACGCTGCTGTAACTTTTCAATTTCGCGACCGTAGAGACCAAGTTCTTTTGAGGTGAAGAACTCATCGAACCATGTTCGAAGGGCATTTTTATGTGGAATAGAAATTCCTTGATTTTTCTTCGATAGAGAATGGAGAAGGTGAAAATCTGGGGTGCAAGATCAGGTGAATGAAGTGGGTGTGAAATGAATTTCCAACTCAGCACCTGAATAATGTTTCTCATCAGCCTAGTAGAAAGCTGGAGGGCGTTATCGTGGATTAGCATTACTTGACGCTATCTTCTTGGCCGTTGTTCTTGGACTGCGTCTGCGAGACGTCTCAGTTGTTGACAAATGCCAGCAATGATGGTTATACCTCGGGGAACAACAAACCGTCGCTGTTCCACCAGACGCGTAACATCTTTTGCGGATGCGCGCGGGTCTTTGTACGGGGAGTAGCTGCTTTGTTTCTGCTCAACCATCCCCTCCTTTTCCTTACGTTAGCATAAAGACACCATTTCTCGCCACGAGTAACGGTACAGGATAGGAATCGTCGGTGTTCAAAAAATGGTTCAAATGGCTCTGAGCACTATGCGACTTAACTTCTGAGGTCATCAGTCCCCTAGAACTTAAAACTAATTAAACCTAACTAACCTAAGGACATCACACACATCCAGTCGTCGCTGTTACTCACGCGCCAATTGATGATGAGCAAGCAGACATGCACATATGCCACCCACTGATTTTTGTATTTTGGATTTAGAGCTTGCAGTACCCATACACTCGATTTTTGAACCTTCCCCACTGCTTGAAAATGTCGCACAATGTCGGAATGATCACAGTTCATCACATTTACCACTTCTAGAGTACACTGGCGTGAATTATTGTGGGTTAATGCGTTTAAACGATATTCGTCAAACCCCAGAAGTCTTTCTGAACGTGGAGAGTCCTCCTTAAAAGGAGAAAACCAATTTCTTGCCGTCGTGCTGTGTCCAACGGCATTATCAGCATACAGGACGCAAATATTTCTGGCTGCCTCCGCTGCTCTTACCCCCCCCCCCCTTCCCCACTACCCTTTTGAACTCAAACCGAAGCATATGTCGGAAATGTCCCGATTCCTCCACTTGGTACTCCATTTTCTTGCGTCCACAGCTGCACTACCTCCAAATGACAAAATCGTAATATGTAAACTCTAACAGAAACAGTGAACTACAAGTAGAAAATGAAAATCGATAAATAAACCCATAGCAACCGTAACACCAACCTGAAAAACAAAAACGCTACGTACTTATGCCCCTAACCTAATATCACGCAAGTTTTAATGAAATAGCAGTGTCGCACAACGGAAACGTGTTACTGAATGCTAACTAATAGGAGTGATCCAATAAAGCACGAAAATATGGGTACCACACATCACGTGAATATATTCAAAATGGTTCAAATGGCTCTGAGCACTATGGGACCTAACATCTGAGGTCATCAGTCCCCTAGAACTTAGAAATACTTAAACCTAACTAACATAAGGACATCACACACATCCATGCCCGAGGCAGGATTCGAACCTGCGACCGTAGCGGTCGCGCGGTTCCAGACTGAAGCGCCTAGAACCGCTTGGCCACAGCGGCCGGCTGAATATATTAATAAAGGGGCTCATCTGTCTACAACAGAAACGAGCGGTCACTGTAACAATTAGGTTTAGTGCCGTAAAGTGAAGATTTAATAAATGGAAAATGGATTATAATTTGGAAATGTAGCCTTAGCGCAAGTGGGTGAGCACAGAAAAAGCATAATTGTGACAATAAATCGTGTATACTGCTAATGATTCCAAGAATGGTTAGTGTTTTAAAGAAAGGACCCGGAAGAAAAAGTACGAACACCAGCTGAGTGCACGATGGAAGCAACCAGCTGCCTGCGAACGTAAAAATTATGTAAACAGATCCTGGTGAAAGTTAGCTAGCATGGCCCCCTTAAATTTGGCAATTGCATGACTGGCTCATTCGTACGACTGTTCCGTTCTACGGTGTTAGTGTGGAAGACGGCGGCAGTGATAACAGTCGCCAGTTGTGAGCCCAGCTCGCCCTCTGTACCCTCTGGTAGAGTGGAGACATCCCCCTGCATGACAGCAAGACTCGCCTCATCAGTCGTCTGGCAGCAAGCAAGTCTTTGCTCATCAGTCAAGTGTCTGCAAGTGTTCTCTATCAGCCGCCCGGAGTGGCCGTGCGGTTCTAGGCGCTGCAGTCTGGAACCGCAAGACCGCTACGGTCGCAGGTTCGAATCCTGCCTCGGGCATGGATGTGTGTGATGTCTTTAGGTTAGGTTTAACTAGTTCTAAGTTATAGGGGACTAATGACCTCAGAAGTTGAGTCCCATAGTGCTCAGAGCCATTTGAACCATTTTTTTTGTTCTCTATCTTATTATCCCTCTGAAACTTGGCTTTTCCACTTAGTGCAGGAATGTCGCCAACCAGTTGCAGCAGACCATGCGAATTCCGAGCTGTAATAATTTTGTAAATAGGTTAAGCAAACTCCTACTCCTGCGGATTTTGTTATGATTGACCAGTGATGCCGGGGTGTGGGGAGGAAAGCAGAAAATCCTTGGCACTCCGTGACAGGATTCTGAATCTGACGAATCAGAGGGTGTACGTATAGACACGCATGCGAACGTGCAGGTTCTGCAGAAATAAGTATTGTGAACCAATCAGAGAGCCCATGGCAAGGGTCCGCAGCTCGTGGTCGTGCGGTAGCGTTCTCGCTTCCCACGCCCGGGTTCCCGGGTTCGATTCCCGGCGGGGTCAGGGATTTTCTGTGCCTCGTGATGACTGGGTATTGTGTGATGTCCTTAGGTTAGTTAGGTTTAAGTAGTTCTAAGTTCTAGGGGACTGATGACCATAGATGTTAAGTCCCATAGTGCTCAGAGCCATTTGAACCATTTGAACCCATGGCAAGGATTTTGAACGAACATTCTTCCGTGTCATGGCTGCCAAGAAAAACTTTGGGTCTCATCTGTACCATTTCTGAAGGTGACACCTGGCCTAGATTTTATCTTTCTTAGAAGGAAGGATTCCTTCTAATGTCTTGAACAGCATTGTTTCACAGCAGATGGCTGGCTCTCTGGACCTCCAGGTATACAGATGTGGAACAAAGCGAATTCCGCATCGCCTACATGCTGTCAAGGACAGCGTTCAACTTCGAACCCATTTATGACTCTCCCTGGTCCTTTTAAATAAACTACCATGTTGGAAACAAGCTTGAAAAAGGTCTCCACGGCTGCAGAAAATGACAGGCCCATCACCGTAATAAAATCGATTGGAAAAGAGAATTTAAATTGGCTGGGGAGTTACTGGGAGCGTTGAATTTTTTCTGTGATCATTATGAAGCGTTTAACGGTCGACTACGTTGACCATGGGGATGTACGTATAATATTACGAAACTTAGTGCACGACAGTTTGGAGATAAGATGCCTCGTAACACTTTCCAGGTACTCCAGAGTAGCATTTCATCCCTACCACCATGTTGTTACGTCAGTTCCTCTTCGTCCGAAACACAACGTCGGTAATTGCTGCAACTGTTGGGTTGTTACAAGTATTGTTACGGTTTCTAATCTGTTTTAATGCTGCATACTATCAGATATTATGACTGTTATGTGTGCAATGATTGTCCATATGAATATCAGGGCTTCTCAAAGCTGCAATCAGCTCAGATGTCATAATAATAGAGTCTGGATCCTGCTTGTATAGAACTTGTCATTTGCTTTTGAGTACTCAATAGGCCCTATCAACGTTGTCACTAGACTTCTATCCACCTGTTTCCTCTTGAATTTGAGGTGTGTCACTGTTCTGTTTTTATGATGATTTTTAGCGAGAGCTTCTAGTGGCCAGTTGGAGCAGTGTATGAACTGTTAGCGGTGTACACATTGCAGTCCAGTGGCCAGATCGCGGAATGTTTCTGAAAGCACTTGGACGCTGCAGGGCTTGAATTATAGACTTCGGAGTTATGAGGAATTCATCACTGTCTCTCGGGCCAATGCGACGCCGGTGACAGTTATTTACACTGGTTTGATAGTGTAACAGAGCAGGGCGTTAATCCGGCTCCACCCTGTAAACGTTTCCCATTATATACACGGAGCAGCACGTTCCGCAGTTTGTCTCACGAACAGCGCTTCCCCGGGAAAACTGTAGATTCTCACCACGGCCGCGAGGGTGACTTGGTGCCATGCCACCAAAGATCCGAGATATGGACAAAACGGACGTTTCAACTTATAATGCTAGGAAGTCTTCTACGAAGGTATTTTTCGGGAGTGTAAGTTTTCGTTGCAAGTGGTACATGGACGATAAGCAGATCAGACAAGTGAAACTCTATGGTTCAAAAAAATGTTCGGATGTGTGTGAAATCTTATGGGACTCAACTGCTAAGGTCATCAGTCCCTAAGCTCACACACTACTTAACCTAAATTATCCTAAGGACAAACACACACACCCATGCCCGAGGGAGGACTCGAACCTCTATGGTTCCAGAGACGTTTTCAAGCCTCAAACATCTATGATGTATATATGCAGACTGAAGTGAAGATTGAAAATTTGTACCAAGGCCGGGTTTCGAACCTGGTTCTCCTGCTCTCTGGGCAGAAGCATTGACCACTTTGCCGCCCTGGCGCAGTGGCTTTGCACAACTCTATGGATTACCTCAAGCATGGTTTACACCAACTCTATGGATTACCCCCTTTTCCCCCTCCTGCTCCGTTACAAATTTCCGTTCGTCACTTGTCTGAATATATACATCACAGATGTTTGAGACTTGAAAAGGTGTCTGGAACAATATAGCTTCATTTGATTAAAGCACCTGCGCCTGGGTTTCAGGTGGGATCCTCCGTTTCGTGCGAGTCTGAGGTGGTAATCCAATAAAGTCGGAGAGCCTGTGCAATACCACTCGAGTATAAGGGGAATACCAACTGGGCTGACATGTGAATGGGAATTAGTGGTCAGCGCTTCTGCCTAGTAAGCAGCAGACCTGGGTTCTAGTTCTGCTCTTGGCATAAATTTTCCTTTTTCGTTTCAGTCTGCATACTTGCATCACAGTTCAAACAGGAGAATGTTGAAGATTATATCAGAACACTGGATAACTAATGATGTGGTGCTGAATGACACAACCTCAGTAAAAGAAGGGGGCGGCTCGTTTTGTATTATCGCGAAGCAGGGGAGATAGTGCAACAGACATAATACGTGAATTGGAGTGGCAATCAAGGCGTTTTTCGTTGCGACCGGATATTCTCATGAATTTTCAATCACCAGTTTTCTCCTCCGATTGCGAAAACATTCTGTTGGCACCCACCTACATAGGGAGAAATGATCATCGCGATAAAATAAGAGTAATCAGGGCTCGCACAGAAAAATTTAAGTGCTCGTTTTTCCCGCGTGCCGTTCGAGTGTGGAACGGTAGAGAAACAGCTTGAAGGTGGTTCATTGAACTCTCTGTCAGGCACTTCATTGTGAATAGCAGAGTAATCACGTAGATGTAGGTCACATTCTGGAGCGTCAAGGAGCCGTCGATCTGGTGGTCTGAGGACGAGGTAAATGCAAACAAGATATGAGTAAACACTGTTAATGAAGGAATCGTAAGAAAACGAGATGGAGTCTTCGAAGATGGCCATAATAATGGTCTGAATGAAGTGTGAAGTGACTATCACCTGAGAAGAATGCAAAAGTTCAAGAAAACAGACGCCTCTCGATTTAGTTTATATATAATGAGTCCCCTCAAGTGAAAGAAATGTTCTGTATGAATTTCTTACAGTACGCATATATACCAGAAACTGTACGCTCACTATAAACGGGAAATTATCACCGTGGTACAAGAGTCAATCGAGTGGGCAATGTCTGAATTTCCTTGAGCGGTACAATAATGGGGATAAATTTTTTGAAAGTATTGTGAATGAAGACAAAGCATAGGTGGCACGTACTGCACCAGGACAGAGGATGGCAATCAGGCGATAGTTTTCTAACAATATTATTCAGAAATTCGTTGTTCATTATCGTAAGCGCCTTAACATAGGTATAAATCGTGTTGAAAAGTAGAATGATGTATACCCTTTCCTATAATTTTTTATGAAACACGGTTGTTTTTGCTTAATACAAAAAGAGGGACTTGCTTCAGAAAAACACACCTCATAGCTTGCGAGAAGAAAACGCAAACGGGAGCCTGAAGCGACCAGTTACGGCTGCAGCACAGTGTGTTGTCCAGAAGCGCCGGCGCTCCACGGCAGCTGCCGTGACTCATCTCGGTGGAACGTCCGGACCGCTGCAGCTCTCTGGAACATTGTTTGGAGTACGCAGCCTTCAGTTTTTGTGCACAGCCAAGATTACGTTCCAGTTGTGAGTCTCCTGGTGACGTGTTCTCACTGCGCGAGCAAAATTCCCCGGAAGTAAGTCGAGGACATTTCTGTCACACTAAGAATAGGCGACGGTATACATGTTGGTGTGGGCTTCACAGTCCGAAACTGGTTTGATGCAGCTCTCCACGCCAGCCTATCCCGTGGATGCCTCTTTATCTCTGCATAACTACTGAAACCTACATGAATTAGAACCTGCTTGGTACAGTCAAGCTATACAGTATATCTGCATGATCTCTGGTAATACTCGTATAATGGCTGTAGTTTCGCCTCGATTTCAGCCACTTGCAGTACCAACATAAGAAGGCCTTGTTAGTTAATTTTTCGAGGCCAGTTTAGTCAGTTATCGAGGCTGTTGGCTCTGCAGCTACTAAAAGGACTGCTGTATTATCTTCAGGAACCACGAGTTAATTTGGCCCATCCGGATATACCCCCCGTTGTGGTTGAAACGATACTATGGCTGTCTGTATCTTTTTTTTTTTTTTTTTTTTTTTTTTTTACAGAAAGTGCACCCTCTCCACGCCCGCACTTTCTCGGTGATATCACAAAAATTTCCTCTGTCAACTCTGCGAAGGTTATTATTTCTACCGATGAGTTATAGGATGCGTGACCGATGTCCATGCGTCCAGGTGCGATCACCCACTAATACGATCACATGTAGGAGATAGTAGAAAGAAAGCGATTGAAGAATCGTGATATTAGGACAGTGAAAACATTTGCAACGATAAGTTCCATGGGAAAAGAAAAAAGTTTTGTAACACCACAACGAAACGAGATTGGTGGGCAGGGGGGGGGGGGGGAGAGGGTCCGTCAAATGTCCCTCAATATCAGAAAGAAATGAATGAGACTACTCATATTGTTAACCAATCACTCGTGACGCATTAGTACGCCACAGGTTCAGTCCTTGAACAGTGTTTCTGTAATGTGACAAGTTTCGTAAAGCTAGATCAGTTCATTGGCAGTAGACAAGCAGTCTAATATCAGGTGTACTCATAAAGGTTTAACTAGAAATGTCTAAAAAATCATGCTGCGACCATGAATATAGGTGAGAGTGTTGGTCCGTCTCTCTACAAGGTTTTAGCGGTGTAAGTGCAGATATTGAGATAATTGCTACGTTAATATGCACCCATTAC
This sequence comes from Schistocerca nitens, assembly GCF_023898315.1. Classification (NCBI taxonomy): domain Eukaryota; kingdom Metazoa; phylum Arthropoda; class Insecta; order Orthoptera; family Acrididae; genus Schistocerca; species Schistocerca nitens. The sequence goes on along the minus strand of NC_064615.1, from coordinate 294,386,315 downwards.
AGTGAGCTACTTGTTTTTTCTCTGCATTTAACCGTCTTCCCACAAACACGTCGCATAATTTACTACCTGATGTGGCTGTAACTGCATCACTAAGCAGACTGCGCTTATCAGTATAGAATAACCGTTTTGCATCCAAACGTTCTCGCTTCAACACCTGACTTGCTGCTCAGGGGATGATGATGATGTTTGGTTTGTGGGGTGCTTAACTGCGCAGTCATCAGCGCCCATACAAAATCCCAATTTTGACACAGTCCAATTTTTTTTTACACAGTCCAATCTAGCCACTGTCAGGAATGATGACGATGATGAAATGATGGAGACAACACAAACACCCAGTCCCCGGCAGAGAAAATCCCCAACCCGGCCTGGAATCGAACCTGGGACCCCGTGATCCAGACAGCAACGCTAGCCACTAGACCATGAGCTGCTGACTCTGTCCAGGGGAAATAAACATTAGTTGTTTGCTCTTGCTTCATGCGCTTGAAGGTAATAATCAGCCTAAAAACATACTAATTCTAATAGCTATAGTTGTTAGTCTGAAAACGAAGTAAATACTGATGTAATGTTGTTCAGTTTACTGTTCTCAGCCACCAATAAAAATATCTGTATTTATTTCCGTAACACATTGTATATTCATGCCTTACTGCGATACATTTAACCCAACAGTGGCTGACTTAACGACCTTGATTGCAGAAGTCTCCATTTTGGCAGGTCATGGACGTTCCATCTTGGAAATTACTTCGTCGACATTCTGAAAATGCCTGCCCCACAGTAGTTTCTCCAACTGAGGAGAGAGGGCGGCAAGTCGGGAGAACAATGGAAGAGGGGGTGCGGGGGGCGGGGGGGAAGAGAAGAAATCTAGTAGCCCAAAGATGTGGTGTGTGTGTGACCGTATCCCTTCTACATCTACATCTATACTCCGCAAGCCACCCAACGGTGTGTGGCGGAGGGCACTTTACGTGCCACTGTCATTACCTCCCTTTCCTGTTCCAGTCGCGTATGGTTCGCGGGAAGAACGACTGTCTGAAAGCCTCCGTGCGCGCTCTAATCTCTCTAATTTTACATTCGTGATCTCCTCGGGAGGTATAAGTAGGGGGAGGCAATATATTCGATACCTCATCCAGAAACGCACCCTCTCGAAACCTGGCGAGCAAGCTACACCGCGATGCAGAGCGCCTCTCTTGCAGAGTCTGCCACTTGAGTTTATTAAACATCTCCGTAACGCTATCACGGTTACCAAATAACCCTGTGACGAAACGCGCCGCTCTTCTTTGGATCTTCTCTATCTCCTCCGTCAACCCAATCTGGTACGGATCCCACACTGATGAGCAATACTCAAGTATAGGTCGAACGAGTGTTTTGTAAGCCACCTCCCTTGTTGATGGACTACATTTTCTAAGCACTCTCCCAATGAATCTCAACCTGATACCCGCCTTACCAGCAATTAATTTTATATGATCATTCCACTTCAAATCGTTCCGCACGCATACTCCAGATATTTAACAGAAGTAACTGCTACCAGTGTTTGTTCCGCTAGCATATAATCATACGATAAAGGATCCTTCTTTCTATGTATTCGCAATACATTACATTTGTCTACGTTAAGGGACAGTTGCCACTCCCTGCACCAAGTGCCTATCCGCTGCAGATCTTCCTGCATTTCGCTACAATTTTCTAATGCTGCAACTTCTCTGTATACTACAGCATCATCCGCGAAAAGCCGCATGGAACTTCCGACACTATCTACTAGGTCATTTATATATATTGTGAAAAGCAATGGTCCCATAAGACTCCCCTGTGGCACGCCAGAGGTTACTTTAACGTCTGTAGACGTCTCTCCATTGATAACAACATGCTGTGTTCTGTTTGCTAAAAACTCTTCAATCCAGCCACACAGCTGGTCTGATATTCCGTAGACTCTTACTTTGTTTATCAGGCAACAGTGCGGAACTGTATCGAACGCCTTCCGGAAGTCAAGAAAAATAGCATCTACCTGGGAGGCTGTATCTAATATTTTCTGGGTCTCATGAACAAATAAAGCGAGTTGGGTCTCACACGATCGCTGTTTCCGGAATCCATGTTGATTCCTACATAGTAGATTCTGGGTTTCCAAAAACGACATGATACTCGAGCAAAAAACATGTTCTAAAATTCTACAACAGATCGACGTCAGAGATATAGGTCTATAGTTTTGCGCATCTGCTCGACGACCCTTCTTGAAGACTGGGACTACCTGTGCTCTTTTCCAATCATTTGGAACCCTCCGTTCCTGTAGAGACTTGCGGTACACGGCTGTTAGAGGGGGGGGGGGGGGGCAAGTTCTTTCGCGTACTCTGTGTAGAATCGAATTGGTATCCCATCAGGTCCAGTGGACTTTCCTCTGTTGAGTGATTCCAGTTGCTTTTCTATTCGTTGGACACTTATTTCGATGTCAGCCATTTTTTCGTTTGTGCGAGGATTTAGAGAAGGAACTGCAGTGCGGTCTTCCTCTGTGAAATAGCTTTGGAAAAAGGTGTTTAGTATTTCAGCTTTACGCGTGTCATCCTCTGTTTCAATGCCATCATCATCCCGGAGTGTCTGGACATGCTGTTTCGAGCCACTTACTGATTTAACGTAAGACCAGAACTTCCTAGGATTTTCTGTCAAGTCGGTACATAGAACTTTACTTTCGAATTCACTGAACGCTTCACGCATAGCCCTCCTTACGCTAAATTTGACATCGTTTAGCTTCTGTTTGTCTGACGGACATACACTGGAACATATTATAGCTGCAACTAAAAATGCAGCAGATATTGCAAAAAAAAAAAAAAAAAAAAACACTGGAACAGATTATAGCTGCAACTAAAAATGCAGCGGATATTGCAAAAAAAAGAAAAAAAAAAGAAAAAATGGTTCAAATGGCTCTGAGCACTATGGGACGGACGCTTCATCTTGACTGCCACCCGCAACCTCGTTAGGAGTCTTATAACATTATTTGTTTATGGTTCATTACAATTTTTATAATTCTTTTGCTCTAAAATTTTCGCATATTGGTGCTATATTCTCTGTATATGTAAATTAATGTGTGATAAACTGGAGATTGACGTTCTTTACACTGTATGTGAGTAATGTATGTGAAATACTATGTAAACAGTTTATTGCGTTAAATAATTTTCTGATGACATTTTGCATTTCAAAATATTTGTGTGTATAATTTGTTCATGTTGATGTAAATTTGACAATTTAAAACATGGTCGCGCTTAGGAACAATGTAAGTAGTAGATGTTATGTAAAAGCCAGTGTGCTTTTGTTTGAAACGAAAGTGGCTCTGGGGAGTGGCAAAGTTGGCAAGGGCGAATTGGCGCGCTACCTAGAGCAAGCACGGGAAGTAAGTCGCACAGTCTGTAGGCAGCAGTGATTGAGGCAACACCCAGTGGAGCAGGAGAACCTTTCCCTGCAGATTTGCACAAAACTGCCTTGTATGAAGACTGAAAACGGTTTACGGCATACCTGAGAGTTGTTGGGCTACTGTATGTAAAATTGAATGACGCCAACAAGAGAAATTGAGCCCACAGAGCAAGATACTTGCAGGCCGTACTGTGGATAGTGTAGCCGTCATAATTGTTCGCCACACGCAGGCCTACAGCGAAACAGTTGAACAGGTCTGCTAAAGATACTGCTTACACCACGCTTGTCCGCCCTCTTCTGGAGTATTGCTGTGTGGTGTGGGGCCGCATCAGATGCGACTGACGGACGACATTGAAAAAGTTCAAGGAAGGGCAGCTCGTTTTGCGTCCAACGAATACGATACACGAATTGGGGTGGAAGTCATTACAACAAAGGCGGTTTTCGTTGCGTCAGGATCTTCTCGTGAAATACCCATCACCAGCTTTCTCCTCTGATTGCGAAAATATTCTTTTGGCGTCCATCTACATAGGGAGAAATGATCATCATGAAAAAATAAGGAAAACCTGAGCTCACACGGAAGGATTTAAGAGCTCGTTTTTTCCGCGCGCCCTTCGAGAGTGGAACAGTAGAGAAATAGCTTGAAGTCGGTTAGATGAACCTTTTGTCGAGCACTTAATTTAATTGCAGAATAGTCATGTAGATGCAGATGCAGGTGTAGATGTAGATGATTCAGTACAACATAAAATTAATTCTAGGAGTACTTGACCATTTGCAATACACATAATATGAAACTACAGACCTTAACATCCAAACAAAATAAGAAATCCAACCTTGAGATAACTGACAAAAGCACACACACACACACACACACACACACGTTACAGTAGAGTGGTGAACAACAAAGACATAAAATTCGAGCAAAGAGAAAATGATTTGCTCCGAAAAGGACTAAAATACAATGTACAACCTAACGTCAACAACTATACACTGGAACAGATTATAGCTGCAACTAAAAATGCAGCAGATATTACAAAAAAAAAAAAAATGGTTCAAATGGGTCTGAGCACTATGGGACTTAACATCTGACGTCATCAGTCCCCTAGAACTTAGAACTACTTAAACCTAACCAACCTAAGGACATCACACACATCCATGCCCGAGGCAGGATTCGAACCTGCGACAGTAGCGGTCGCGCGGTTCCAGATTGAAGCGCCTAGAACCGCTCGGTCACAACGGCCGGCAGATAATGCAAAAGTAAATTCAAATACAAAAGCAGCAATAGGTCACAAAGAAAGCATGCTTCTTGAGAAAGAAACGAATAAAGATAAATTTAGATCTAAATATACAAAAAAATGATGAGCACAGCCAAAAATACACAAGGATGGAAAGTACTACAACGAACAAACAAAGGACATAACATGAATTTGCTAGAAGAACTGGAGATATATTGACATTACAGAAAATATGAAGATAAAATATTAAACGAGAAACTTGAAAGTGAATCAGTGAATTTCTTCAGATATTTCGATAGTATACTTAAATAAAAATAGTAACACATAGAAATAAGCACAATTGTAAAATCGATATATGTAAATTATTATTCAAATTGTTAAAGTAAATAACCTCTGAAAAAAAACATATCATACTCTGTGGAAGACCTATAATCTCATCTCTGTTGACTGCTTGTAGGAACATCTTTGTAACTGTTTTGTTTGTGTGAAATATTTTCGATGTTTGAAGCGTACGGCAACCTGTACGTGATATTTAGTATGTGTGAGACTCTGCACAAATGGACCAAAAGGAAACTGTAAGTACAAATTCTGAAACGTCCCCTTAGAAAAATTATACATGACTGTGCTTAAACTGACACACAATATTTTGTTAGCGCAACGCAATCTGACTTTCAATAATCCCTACAAAAGAATGGCCCTGACTAACATTAAACTATACCTTTCACAAATCACTTACCTCACAAAAATTTTCGCTACTCAAGCTACTGCAATACAGCGAGCGCCACTACTGCCAGCTAAATAAAAGATTCAAACTACTGAAGGCACTAACTACTGATAGGCATAGTTAGCAAATGAAAGATTTTGATAGAGAACAAACAATGTATTTACCTAAATAGTGTTGAAAAATCATAATATACATAGCAATTCATGATATCCAGTATTACAAATTTCAAAACTCCAACTGCGCAACGCTACGCGCTGTTCACATCCAGCTGCCACTGCCCAACACTACAATGGCAGACAACAATGCAAACTAGCCACAGACTGCACACAGCACAGCCAGTGATTTTCATACAGAGCGCTACGTAACGTTGCCAACAAGAAAACATAAACAGCCTACTTACATAGCCCCCATGCTCCCCACAAAAAAATTTTACAAATTGTTTTGGGCAGTGGCCAATAATGATTTGATAAAATTTTTCATAATTACAATAACAAAGAAATCAAAGGCACACACTTATTGATACAATGTTGGTCAAAAGCTAAAATTTTCTCACAGTCCATAAAGACAGTCCTGATCATTCATCACAGTAACATTGCAGTGTTTTTCTCAAAGTCTGAGCAGTAAAAGAAAATGCACACGGAAGTAGTGGATTTCCATGCAATCTTGAAGAAGTAGTGTTGTCCTTCCAACGGAAAGACAGTGCTGACTCTTGACATGCAGACAGGTATTGGTCCACAACAGAGCAAACCCACAGCAGAGTCAGTCGAAATTTTGAAGAGTATTGGTAGGTAGGTCATCACAGAGCAGACCCACTGTAGTCCTGGTAGAGATTACGGTACTGGTGTGCCACGAGAGGTGCAGACCCACTGCAGTCCTTGTAGAAATAATGGTACTGGTGAGTCAGCAAAGGTGTAGACCCACTGTAGTCCTTGTAGAAATGGCCAGCAGCCATCTGTTGTGACTGTGCAGGTGCACAATCACCATTGAAGAGTCTTGCGAATAATATAGCAAGTCCATAACCACCACTTGTGCACTCACAAAGTTTTTGGAATTGTCCTGAAATGGAACTTACAAGTTAATAATATGATGAACTGGTATCAATTACAATTTTATAGCATAAGAATACAATAACAACGGTACAAAATACATCATTAAAAACATAATAATACAGATAACATTTGTAGGAATAGGGGCTTTACAAAAGAATAAAAATAAAGATATACAATAGTGTTCCAGGAATTATGACATAAGTAAATAAATAAAAGATCAGAATAATTATTGAAACATCAACTTCACACATGAGCATTAAAACAGAACAGAATAAATAATGTCTAAACATCTTTACAAAGAAAATAACATGTTATCAGAAAAATTCTACAACATAACTCTTATTAGCTAAACACAATAAGACAGGAAAAACACAAATTCACATAGTGTAATAACACAAAAATACAGGACAGGGTTTGTTTTCAGTGTGACATTTGGTACTGCAGTCCACCCCAAAACTTCATTCCATAGATCTTTCGTCTTATTTCAACATTTGTTTCCACCAAAAAAATCCTATCCAAGCATGCTTTCTGTATTCTGTTCACATCCTCTTTCAAAAATAGTTTTTCTCCACTGTGCACTACTTTTTTGGCCAAACCATTTTCTTATAGCTTCTCAATGCATTTCTTCCGATTCATCATAGTTAGTTTCTTATATAGTCTACTCCCTCTTAAGCTAACTTAAATCTACTGAGCTCAGATGCTAAACTAAGGAACGAGGCAATGCAGCAGCACAAAACAATTAACACAAACAGCAATGATAAAAAATACAAAAGGCATAGCAAGCAGCATAAATTACAACTAATATAAGGCAATGAGCAGCAAACAAGAAAAATAAATCAGTAGTAAAACTGGCTTAAAAGTATAATACAAAGTGAAATTTAGTAGCACTATGCCTGGCAAACAGCAGCAGCAAATGCAAAAACTTATATATAAACATGACATAGCTCAAGCAGAAAAAATATTACACTAAAAATGGCCATGTCTAATACCTATGTCACATCTTAACACTAGAGTGATGCATCACGAGAGCTTACACTAGCAGATAAGTTACCAAATCGTAAAGAAATTATTTATGCAATTCCTGTGAAGGGAAATGTCTATTTATGTGCCCTCGTTTTCTTGGAAGTAGATCATAAATTTCTTATTGACTGGATCTGTAGGCATAAAATAACTATATTAGTACATATATTAAATTTTATTTTAACCAATGCTGCAGTGCAGCTAGAAACTAGGTATTAAAGAAAATGAGCAAATATGTACAAAGGCCGGCATGAAACATCATTCATTAACCATATGGCATTTCATAAGGCAGTAAAAATTCTCTCAATTCTCGAGAAAGACGCTTGTCATAATCAGGTGTGCAGATGTAAGTATCTTTCCAAGTAATGAGCGTGTTGTATTTGCGGTGCTTTCTACAAAGGAATGTCAATAGTGAGGATAATGGCCCTTTTTTTTTCTCCACCTAATGGCTTTCTTTTGTCAGACGACTACCTCTCAGCTGGGCGCCCAAAACGCATCATGTCAAGGTCACTTACCTTTCTAACTGAAATATTTACAACAGCAGTTTCCGCTACAATGACAGTCCCATATAAAAATATTTTCACAGGTTGAGAATTTGCGTTACAAATGTGTAGAAAATAAAATCCTTTAAATATAACAGTGTCCAAAAAATTTTCGCCGGCATTGTGATACATTCACGCATTTACACACATTTCGTAACTCTTAAAGTACGATTCTTGATTTCCAACATCCTTTTCATAAATCAGAGTCCCTAACAACTACTCATTATTCCTTACCTTATTACACATATACATATTCGTCGACACTTCTTCAGTATTTCATCATAATAAATACACTCCTGGAAATTGAAATAAGAACACCGTGAATTCATTGTCCCAGGAAGGGGAAACTTTATTGACACATTCCTGGGGTCAGATACATCACATGATCACACTGACAGAACCACAGGCACATAGACACAGGCAACAGAGCATGCACAATGTCGGCACTAGTACAGTGTATATCCACCTTTCGCAGCAATGCAGGCTGCTATTCTCCCATGGAGACGATCGTAGAGATGCTGGATGTAGTCCTGTGGAACGGCTTGCCATGCCATTTCCACCTGGCGCCTCAGTTGGACCAGCGTTCGTGCTGGACGTGCAGACCGCGTGAGACGACGCTTCATCCAGTCCCAAACATGCTCAATGGGGGACAGATCCGGAGATCTTGCTGGCCAGGGTAGTTGACTTACACCTTCTAGAGCACGTTGGGTGGCACGGGATACATGCGGACGTGCATTGTCCTGTTGGAACAGCAAGTTCCCTTGCCGGTCTAGGAATGGTAGAACGATGGGTTCGATGACGGTTTGGATGTACCGTGCACTATTCAGTGTCCCCTCGACGATCACCAGTGGTGTACGGCCAGTGTAGGAGATCGCTCCCCACACCATGATGCCGGGTGTTGGCCCTGTGTGCCTCGGTCGTATGCAGTCCTGATTGTGGCGCTCACCTGCACGGCGCCAAACACGCATACGACCATCATTGGCACCAAGGCAGAAGCGACTCTCATCGCTGAAGACGACACGTCTCCATTCGTCCCTCCATTCACGCCTGTCGCGACACCACTGGAGGCGGGCTGCACGATGTTGGGGCGTGAGCGGAAGACGGCCTAACGGTGTGCGGGACCGTAGCCCAGCTTCATGGAGACGGTTGCGAATGGTCCTCGCCGATACCCCAGGAGCAACAGTGTCCCTAATTTGCTGGGAAGTGGCGGTGCGGTCCCCTACGGCACTGCGTAGGATCCTACGGTCTTGGCGTGCATCCGTGTGTTGCTGCGGTCCGGTCCCAGGTCGACGGGCACGTGCACCTTCCGCCGACCACTGGCGACAACATCGATGTACTGTGGAGACCTCACGCCCCACGTGTTGAGCAGTTCGGCGGTACGTCCACCCGGCCTCCCGCATGCCCACTATACGCCCTCGCTCAAAGTCCGTCAACTGCACATACGGTTCACGTCCACGCTGTCGCGGCATGCTACCAGTGTTAAAGACTGCGATGGAGCTCCGTATGCCACGGCAAACTGGCTGACACTGACGGCGGCGGTGCACAAATGCTGCGCAGCTAGCGCCATTCGACGGCCAACACCGCGGTTTCTGGTGTGTCCGCTGTGCCGTGCGTGTGATCATTGCTTGTACAGCCCTCTCGCAGTGTCCGGAGCAAGTATGGTGGGTCTGACACACCGGTGTCAATGTGTTCTTTTTTCCATTTCCAGGAGTGTAGATATCATAATAAACATTCCTCATATAGCATCAGCTTATTGATCATAAACATACCTCAACAGCAAAATACACATGGTCGTCATAATAATAACATCACAACACCTCAGTCAAATCTCAAAATCGTCGTAGCTTCCTCCTATAATATCAAAACCTAAAGAAAATTCTCTGCTCATTTCAATAGTGTCATCTACCTCAAATGTACTTTAAAAATCATGCTCCCTTACCAAATACATCATTCAAAGCTCTCATAGTATCACAATGGTTACGAAAAAAAAATACGAACAGTTCACACAGTGCAGACAAAATACAATTTCATAAGTGTGAAATTATCCACCTGTGTAATTGCGTAAACATCTGTCACTGATGTAGAAAAAAAATGTTTGTTTCTCTGTTAAATAATCAGGTAGCTGTGTATTTTGTGTTGGAGAAATATGGTACCGATGTGTAAAGTTGTATAAGCAAATACCATATTAGCTAGGGCTCCTTGTGCTTGCCACACACATGGTACACAAAGAAAGCGTGTACCCCCCTGAGGATTAATGTAATTATACCCTCAGGTGTTACAGATTACAGCAATGGAAAACCCTTGTATCATTGTACTTCAAATATCTTAAAAAAATAAATATTTTAAGTACAAAATTAATCACTCAAATACGTGTACTGTAGTGCTAAACTGTGCGTCTTGTTGTAAGATAATCTCTGTGGAAGTGTCGTAGTTATCGTCCTCCGAAAGCTAAGTTCTGCAGAAGTCAATGTACTTACCTCATGATACACAAAAGTGAAATGCTTTGCGTATAGATATCTTAGTTATTATGCTTATTGGCGTGATGAAGAAAGTACTGTACAGTAATGTGTTGTTGTGCCACGAAACAGGCTGTCTCCTTGTAGCTATACCACAAAAGTTACTACTAAAACATGTTTTACTTTCCAGAATAATGCAGAAAAACTGTGCAGATATAAAACAGAAACACCGCAAAAGCAACATTGTAAATTGTCAGTCATTAGTAGCGTCGTGATAAAATCGTGTAGCTGTCACATAAACTAACCACTGTGTCATCTGGTATCTCACAGAAAGTACTTTAAATCCCGAATGTATTTTCAAGTAAACAAAAATGTTGCATTAAAAATCTCATTAGCAGTACCAGTACATGTTCGAAGTATGTAAGCCTGATAGTCGTTACGTAATCGTGCAACTAACAAGCAAGAATGTACACACACAATAACACTGTGTCGTCTGTTCACAATAACAATGCATTCGTAATTTCTATTTAAATAAGTTCTCTTGGTTCTTGACTGGATATTTAACTTCAAAACATTGTTACATGTTAACAGTTTCTCAGTGTGACAAAGCATACTAGTAGCGTGAAGTGAAAAATTTTATGGCAAAGACAAAGTTAAAAAGCAGATTATCATTCAAGAAACGGTTTTACATGTGAAATGTGGTGTAATCCTTTACTCTTCATAGTACTCAGATTTTCAACTTGAACGCAATTATCATGCGGTATACGTCGGTAAAGAATACTGGAATTTTTCTCAAGGTTAGCGCCTATGTTATTTTTCTCTGAGCCAGCCGGCGCACGCGGCTGCCTGCGGTGCGAGTCATTGTCTGTTTCTTTGTTGCGCGCGTCGTTATTGGGATTAGGAGACCTAACTTCTACAAATTCGCCTTGCCGAGAGGACCCAGCTCTGTTAGAATCCCGCCAGTTCTGATGAAATTCACGTCTGTCGTTATGATTATACCGTCTGTCGTCATGTCGGTAGTTCCTGTAGTTTCTTTCTTGTACGTCATGTGGTGGAGAATTTCTCCCTGAATCGTAACTGCGCGCTGGACCATTGCATCTAAAGTTACTCTGTCTCCCTTGATGATAATTATTTTGGTTCCCATATTGTCTGTTTCTATGGTAATCTCTGTCATATTCATTACTATGGAAGTGCGATCTTTCTCTGTACCTATTATCCTGCCAACGGTTGTCATAAGGGTGGTGTCTTTTTTGGTCACGATTTGTGTTGTGAGAATAGCCTTGTCCAGTTATTATTTCCTTCATCGCGGAATTGCGACGGATACGACCTGTAATTGCTGTGTTCCTGTTTTCGCATTCCGCGATTGTATTGTCAGTGTCAATTTCTAATTCTTGTAAGAGTCCCTGAAAAGCTTCAATGTCGTCTTTGCAACGTCCTGCCAAAATAATATGTCATAAATGTTCAGGTAATTTGATTAAGCAAATGCGGATGAGTTCTGAGGGGCTGTATGGGTTTGACAGGTACTAATTCTTATGCAACATGTCTTCAAAATATTTCACAGGACTGGAAAATTCAGATTGTTCGAACTGTTTCATCATTATGATGCTATGTTTTACTCGGTCTTGTGTAGTTTGAGACCAATATGCTGAGAGGAAGGCACGGTAAAATTCTCCTTCACTGTGACAATCGTGAATGACCGATCGCATTCTTACAGCTGGTTCATTCTCTAAATAGCCACACATAAATTCTAATCTGTGCTCTAATGACCAGTTGGGAGGAAATCAATGAGAGAATTGATGGAGCCACGCTTGTGGATGAATGTCGTTGCCAGAATTCTTAAACGTTTTGAATTTACGTGCAGTAATGAACAGCTTATAGTCAAAATCATGATGTCGGTGAGTCGCATATCGGTCATTGTTACGTCGTTTCGGCGGTTCCATTTCAAAATTCGGTGCACCTTGCCAATTTCTTTCATAATTTCCGAAATGCGCTGTGTTATTATTTTGTGGCTGTTCCGTATTTCTATGTCCCTCTTCCCATATTGGGGCGCGAGTGTCCCCTGAAATACGCAATTCTTGTATTACCTGTGTCAGCTGATCTTGTACTTCGCGGATTTCTCTTTGGTGTTGCGTATTAATTTGATTCTGATTTTGTTTGAATTTCCTAATTTGTTCGCACTCTTCTGTGTCATTAAAGACTACCGGTTTTGTGTCATTCAGATTATCATCTACCTTCGTATATAAATTATTTAGCTGATCCGAAAGTTCAACTACTTTCTCTGATAATGTACTAATTTCCTCCATGTGTCTTTCTACTGTGTCCTTTAAGTTTTCCTGAGTTTTTGCAAGTTGCGTAACCGAATCGGTAGATGCAACTGAGTCAATTTTAGCTTGCAAGGTCTCATGATTTTCATGAACGATAATTTGCAGTTCTTTTATGGCTGCTTCGTGATTCTGTAATGCATTTTCATGCCGCGAAAAAATAGGTTGAAAATGCTCACAAATTTGTGTTTTTACGTCGTTACAGACTTTTTGACATTTCGATTCGATTTTATGTAACTCAGTAGTCAAATCTTCACGTGTTTGTTCAAGCGTGGTGTGAAGATTTTGTTCCATTGCGTCTAACTGTTGCTGTGTTTGTCTCTGGTGTTGTTCCATTGTGTCTAACTTTTGAAGATTTAGTTCCATTGTGTCTAACTTTTGAAGATTTTGTTCCATTATGTCTAACTTTTGAAGCTTTTGCTGTGTTTGTCTCTGATTTTGTTCCATTGTGTCTAACTGTTGCTGTGTTTGTCTCTGATTTTGTTTCATTTGTTGCATTAATTGCAATAATAATGTATTAGTGTCTGGAATCTGTTCCTCTATGCTTTTCGGCAGTGCATTTGCACCGGCAACATTCACATTTTGACAAGCAGAAAATGTGTCTTGACTTATTTGAGAAAACGGTGAGGACCCAAAACCTGAATCTACAGTATTTGCGAGATTGTTTCCTGTCATTTCGGATTCCTGAGGCGAGCTGTTGCCGACCGATCGATCGATAATGCTTCCCTGTTCACTAATTGTTTCACTGTGTACACCATTATTTGCAACCCGCTCCATTTCCCTATACGCAATTACCAAATTACTACTTTGAACATTAGTTAATTCATTACTCTGCTGCGCTAACACACTGCTTTCGTCTTCACTGTCATTTCTCAGTTTACTTTGGAGCCTAGTATTACGTTTTTCACACGCCATAATTGTCACAATATTTCACACGATAACACAGAAAAGCACAATTTGAAGAGCAAAATAAAATAACATAGCAATGGAAATAATGTCTACTTAATTGCAAGCGCAGCTGCGAAATACTTGGTGCAAATCTACATGCATGCCACAACTGTTTTACTGTACAACAATGAAAAACTACAACTACAATGGAAATTCTCTCTATAATTACGCGCTGGCAATAAACAAAATCTACACTAATTACACAAACTACAAGAAAAAAATCAGAAGATTCCAGTGAGGTATCCTCGGCTAAGGGTCGACATATGAAACGTCCACTTAGAAAAATTATACATGACTGTGCTTAAACTGACACACAATATTTTGTTAGCGCAACGCAATCTGACTTTCAATAATCCCTACAAAAGAATGGCCCTGACTAACATTAAACTATACCTTTCACAAATCACTTACCTCACAAAAATCTTCGCTACTCAAGCTACTGCAATACAGCGAGCGCCACTACTGCCAGCTAAATAAAAGATTCAAAATACTGAAGGCACTAACTACTGATAGGCATAGTTAGCAAATGAAAGATTTTGATAGAGAACAAACAATGTATTTACCTTAATAGTGTTGAAAAATCATAATATACATAGCAATTCATGATATCCAGTATTACAAATTTCAAAACTCCGCCATCTCTCTCCCCACATCCACCACTGCTGGCGGCTCACCTCCAACTGCGCAACGCTACGCGCTGTTCACATCCAGCTGCCGCTGCCCAACACTACAATGGCAGACAACAATGCAAACTAGCCACAGACTGCACACAGCACAGCCAGTGATTTTCATACAGAGCGCTACGTAACGTTGCCAACAAGAAAACATAAACAGCCTACTTACAATTCTTCTAAATTTTGCCACTAACTTCACAGAAGGATCGCCACCCAACTAAACATCACGTGTTTCTTATGTACTGCAGTAAAGTCAACGAAATGAAGCAGACTCTCACACATCGACATCGCCACATAGAAATGGCACAACAAACACAAAAAAACTCACTTGAAAATGGGAATCATTTCCCGAAACGCGTCGTGTGAAAAATACAGTAAAGAAAATCGTGACTGATAGCAGAAGAAATATTTATAAACAAACCTATTATTTTCACTGTCGCAGGCTTCAGAACCATTGATATTGGATCAAATCAGATTGGCTGCACGATCCGTTAAACTGATTGTGCGGTAATTCTCGCACTTGTCAGCTCTTGCTGCCTTCGGAATTGTGTGGATGATGCTTTACCGAAAGTCAGATGTTATGTCGCCAGACTCATACATTCTACACACCAACGAGAGCAGTCGTTTTGTTGCCACTTCCCCCAATGATTTTAGAGATTCAGATGGAATGTTATATATCCCTTCTGCCTTATTTGATCTCCAAAGCTCTTTTAAATTTTGATTCTAATACTGGATCCCCTATCTCTTCTAAATTGACTCCTGTATTTTTCTTCTATCACATCAGACAAATCTTTCCCCTCATAGAGGCCTTAAATGTATTATTTCCATGTATCTGCTCTCCCCTCTGCATTTAACAGCGGTATTCCCGTTGCACTCTTAATGTTATCCCCCTTGCTTATAATGTCAGCGAAGGTTGTTTTGACTTGCCTATATGCTGTCCTTCCGACAAACATTTCTTTTTCGATATCTTCACATTTTTCCTGCAGCCATTTCGTCTTATCTTCCCTGCAATTCCTATTTGTTTCATTCCTCAGCGAATTGTATTTCTGTATTCCTGAGTTTCCCGGGACATTTTTATTCTTTCTCCTCTCATCGATCAAATTAAGTATTTCTTCTGTTAGTTGTTACCTTCTTCGTACCTATGTTTTCCTTCCCAACTTCTGCGATGGTCCTTTTGAGAGATGTCCATTCCTCTTCAACTGTGCTGCCTACTGAGCTTATTGCTGTATCTATGGCCTTCGAGAATTTCAAGCGTATCTCGACATTCCTTAGTACTTGTGTATCCCTCTTCTTTGCGTATTGATTCTTCCTGATAAATGTCTTTAATTTCTGCGTAATCTTCATCACTACTGCATTGTGATCTGAGTCTATATCTGCTCCTGGATATGTCTTACAATCCACTATCTGATTTCGGAATCTCTGTCTGACCATGATGTAATCTAACTGAAATCTTCCTGTATCACCCGGCGTTTTCGAAGTATACATGTCAAATCATAGTTTCATAATAAAGCAAATCTGGATACATCTACGATTTCAGAAAAATGAGGGTCATTCAGTGACACAACAACATTTCAATATCTTTAAAACAACAGAAGTTAATATTTCATGGTTAACAAACATTTAATCAATGAACTTCTGATTTAACGAATTTTAATAGCTTCAAACGATTTCAACAAAAGATATCTCAGATGGCAGAGTTGTACTACAGCTGTCGTTACTGAAAGGTGCGTATCTGTATCTATTTTATTTTTGATTTACGACGTCTTTTATATCTTTTTCATTAAATGAACACAGCATGAACATCTCACATTTTGTCATACCTGTGTATTTATTTAAAGAACAGTTTACTATTTTTTCCAGTAACTTTACTGAAATGTATATTTCAAGTGGTATGAAGCAACTGTGCTAATGTAAAAGTGGTCAGTCGCATGTATTAGCGGATATCACAGTTGGAAAGAGAACCAAAAGAAGCTTCAGCCACGAAGCAATAAATAACTGTTTAAACAAAAATTAACAACAATTCGTTGTCATTTAACGTGGCCGCACTTGTGCAAGAATACTAGCTTATTTATTTATGAACATACCTTTACTTCCAGCCATTGTACATGGTCTAAGAGTGACAGAACTTTTAAAACATTTCTTTTATTTAAACCTTGTTGTAATATATTAGTTTTGTGTGGGAAAGTGGTCAGCTTAAATCAAATAATGTCTCTAGAGCTTAAGGACGATTTATCTTTGGTAGGCACAGCCAACGGAAAAGCAGACAGTAGCGGAACACTACAGGAGTCAATTGGAGTCTGGGACTTCTCGACTGACGAGATCAAGGGAGCGATCCTGGACACTTTAAGTCAAATGCTGGAAAGAGGCAGGCCTGCCTATGGTAACGTGCATTATTCAGTCGTTTTGGTGATTGATTCTGGGTGATAACTGGGAGCTACAATGCCTTTGAAGGGACTTCATATTTCTAGAGGTCTGAATGTGCTACAGAATAGGACTCTTAACTTTTCTTGCTTGTATTTCGGAACTGAGAACAAACAGAATATGAGTTATCGTTCTTTATATCGTATTTATTAATTTGTGAATCATTGATGTTGAACTCTGAACTATTTTGAACTGGTGAATGTTTTATATATTGTGAGCACGAAATGGACTTAGGTTTCGTGAGTCTTTGATGAGTATCTAATTTGCAAATTTTGCTACCAATTTCATATAACTCTTAACGTAACGTTACTGCATTTGATAGGGGTATTTTCTGTCTGAATTTTAACTGAATATCGTTGGCCCACTTCCCGTTTATTTGAGATGTCATTTTTCGAATAAACACTTTTCAGCATAATTCTCTGTCGTCTATAGACGTTAGAATAGGACCTTTGCTGTTACATTATTCATTTAACCTTTATATTTCTGTGTATTTCAGTAACTCGCCGTTTCAGCCACTACATAGAGTATGTGACTATAGGGTCACAGCTACAGATTATTATTTGCAGCGAATTAGCTTCGGGGCATGAAAGCAGACGTGCTTGAATAAATCCTATGACCACATCGAGCTATTCTTTTTCAACACAGCTTCCATAGCCCAATTACCTAAGTACGAGCAGTGTCAGGCAAAGTCGCAAAGGGTCTGCTCGTATGGACTAGTGTCCCGAAGAGCAACAACTCAACACTGACCATTAGATACTATCGCATACTAGTACTGTCAGCCATGTTTTTGGTACCTGCCACTGTTTACATGCACGCATCCTGACAAAGTTGTCGTTAACACGAATCTGAAATTAGAGATGTAGTTGCCATTTCGCCGTTTATCGTGGGCGTATGAACTAATATGAATGAAGCACATCACTTACCACGATACTCCTGCACAGATGAGTGGCCTGCACGGCTGACTGCCCTGCAGATGACCTGTGCTCTTTTCCCATTACTGCCACTGGGAAGGTGTGCGCTGCGTCTCGTAACGGCAGTTCAGCAGCTAGTTGACCGAGCAGTAGCACCTCCAAGTCACGAAAACTGACAACGGCCGGGAGAGCGGTGTGCCGACCACACGCTCCTCTCCATAGCGGATCCTTTGGCAGAGGATGACACGGTGGTCGGTCCGTACCGAGGCGCCCAACAGGACCTGTGAACGGAATTTACATTCTACTTGCCATGGTTTGCGTCCTGTATCTGCGTTTCTCATATTTCTGTAGTTTACAGCCGAAAACTTCATCTACGTCCTTCTTGAGGGCAGATTTGTTCCAGATTGTGCAGGCAAATCGGGAAAGTAGGAAGATCTAGGTTTAACCAGTAAATATCTCAACGACAGTTCTCTAAAGAATCGAATTCCCATGTGTAAAAGTTTCAAGCGTCTGATTTCTTTACAGATGAGATGATGTATTACTCATTGACGGTAAACATGTAAGCGAGAAAAAGTTTAGAAAAGGTTTCAAATTATGCTTATAGAGTATGCTTATAGATTATGCTTATCATTTTTAAACACTGGATGATTATAGTCCGGCTAATTTGCGCTACTTTTGAAGCAATGCTAGTTTTTCAGGCAGCTAAATGTTTGTGACGTCATATCTTCTGAACTATGCGCTGTACAGTGATATAATTTTGCAAGTACATCCCGTGCTGTTATCTGTAAAATTTGTTCAAATGGCTCTGAGCACTATGGGACTTAACATCTTAAGTCATCAGTCCCCTAGAACTTAGAACTAGTTAAACCTAACTAACCTAAGGACATCACACACATCCATGCCCAAGGCAGGATTCGAACCAGCGACCGTAGCAGTCGCGCGGTGTAAAATTTGTTGCGAATGGAGCTTGTTCTAAACAAGAAATAAATTAAAACTTTGTGGGTGATGTTGAGTTTTACTGCATGAACATCGAAAATATAGTAAGCGATAAACTTTTCTCCATTCATGGCTTTGTAAATGTAAAGATAATATCCGGAGTACCATAGGCAAGTGTGATAGGACTGTTGCTGTTTACAATATATAAAACTAATCTAGTAGAAAGCGTCGAATACTCTTTAAGGCTATTCGCAGATGATGTAGTTATCTATACGAAAGTAGCAACGCCAGAAGATATTAAGAATTTGCAGAACGACCTGTAGAGAATTGATGAATGGTGCAGGCACTGGCAGTTGACCCTCAACGTAAATAAATGTAACATATTGGGCATACAGAGGAAAAGAAATCTACTACTGTACAGCTACACTATTGATGACAAACAGCTGGAGACAGCGTCTGCTGTAAAATATCTAGGCGTAGCTGTTCAGAGCGACCTTGAGCAACAGCGACTCAAAGGAAGGCCTCGGCGTTTGTTGGTGGCGTCACGTCAGCTAGGCACGGCGAACGCCAGGTCTGTTGAAGGCAGAAACGCCTGGGCGTGGTTATCACTACAAATCTCTTATTTTTGGACAAAATGTTTGGTATTGTTTTGCATTCTGCAGTTTTATTTAGATGAAAGATTTTCTTACTATCGTAAAGCTACAAATGAAGATCATAATTCTGTATTACTGAATCCTGTCGAAGCAAACGTAGATCAATATGAGAAGATGCTTTGCCCCATTGCAAGCTTCGGAAATTTTACATTCAAGTAACTATATTTACTTGATCCATTTTGCTATCGAAACTTACCCCAACTCCCTTACAATGAACTCGTTTCTTTTATTTATTTATTTATTTTCGTTTGACATCGTCACTGGAAATGTGAACTAATTTACATGTGTAAATGTCCAACTGTTGCCAGTCATTAGATTACAGTCGTTTTCAACGAAAGGAATTCTAAACAGGAAACAAAATATCTTCATACATCGAAAATACTGCTGAGCTTAAACTTTTTTAAACATGCACATTAGAAAAGATAAATATTCCCATCTTGAAACTGAGAGGAGAAACTTTATAAGATAAAAAATTTTATTTGATAAAACAAATATCTCTCTTTGGCCTCTTCTTCTGTCCCCCACCCCCTCTCCCAACGTGTACAATCGCAAGATATTTCATTAACATTCGGTGCTGCTCACCCCATAGTCAACCAAGATACCTAAAGAACAGCACCAATATGTTCACAGTTTCTTGTAAAAGCAACCCAGTACAAACGTAACTTCCTCAGATTTACAAATAAGGTAAAGAAGCACGAATTCTGTTGCTGCTGGACCATGAAGTTGTTTTTGTATGTCAAGCCTTAAAACAGGTGGAAATTTAAGTTCAGGAGTACACTATTTGTTAAGAAGTGTAATGAATTGCACAATTAATTGATTGCAGAAATCTCTCAGAACAATGTGTGTTGGTCAACTACCGCCAATAGTTTCACATTTTCCTGTGTCAGAGAGGGAGACACCACCATTATGAGCATGCCTGCAACAGACCTGGCGTTCACCGTGCCTAGCTGACGTGACGTCACGAACAAGCGCCGAGGCCTTCCTTTGAGTCGGTGTTGCCTTAAGTGGAACGACCACATAAAACAAATAGTGGGGAAAGCAGCTACCAGACTCAGATTAATCGGAAGAATCTTAAGGAAACGTAACGCATCCACGAAAGAAGTGGCTTATAAGGCCCTTTTTCTTGAGTATTGTTCATCTAGCTGGGATCAGCATCGGGTAGAACTGATAGAGGAGATAGAGAAGATCCAACGAAGAGCGGCGCGTTTCGTCACGGCATCGTTTAGCTGGCGAGAGAGCGTTACGGAAATGCTAAACAAATTCCACTGGCAGAAGTTACAAGAGAGGTGTTGTGCATCACAGAGAAAGTTACTATTGAAATTTCGGGACAGCACTTTTCAGGAGTCGGACACCATATTACTTCCCCCCTTTCCCCCCATACACATCTCACGCATTGACCACGAGGAGAAAATTCGAGAAATTAGAGCCAATACAGAGGCTTACCGACAATCGTTGTCCCCACGTACTATTCGCGAGTGGAACAGGGTTTGAGGGATCAGATAGTACCCTCCGCCACACACCATTAGGTGACTTGCGGAATATGATGTCCATATGGTGTTCAGCAAATGCAGAATTACAGCTATTACGTTTTAATGCTCTTCTGTGTTCTGTGTGTCTGGTATTAAATTTTGTACTTGTCCGTCCTACGTAAAATGATTTGCAGTCCTGCCATGTCAGTTGGTAAATACCGGATGAGTCGCATTTGCCTATATTTCTGTTGGTTGCTCTTAGCTTTCTCTACATTGAATTGTCTGTCCTGTAGGCTATTTTTAGGCCTTGTTTTTTGAGTGTGCTGCCTATTCAAAATGGTTCAAATGGCTCTGAGCACTATGGGACTTTACATCTGCGGTCATCAGTCCCCTAGAACTTAGAACTACTTAAACTTAACTAACCTAACGACATCACACACATCCATGCCCGAGGCAGGATTCGAACCTGCGAACGTAGCGGTCGCGCGGTTCCAGACTGAAGCGCCTAGAACCGCTCGGCCACAATGGCCGGCCCTATTCTATGGCCTGCTTTCTTGTCGTAAGTGAGAGTATACCATTTGCTTGTTGTTATGGATGTTTCTTCTCCATTTGTGTTTGTGTGTTTTGTATTCTGTGCGTTTCTGTGTGTATTAATGTCCTGTGTGTTTGACTTGTAAGTTGGTGACATGCTGTTTGTTTTTGTGTCCTAGGTGTCTCCTTTGTTTTGTTTTAATTTTGTGATACAGTTCCTCTATAATGTTTGTATCGTATCCTTTCTTTATAGTAATTTGTTTGACCGCCTGTGATTCAGGTTTGCAGTTGTCGTCACTGAGTGGAGATTTGTTCAGTTTCTGATTTGTGATTATGTGTGAGATATTTTTAGAAGTGTTTGTGTATTTGTCTGGTATTTTTTGGGTCACTGGTCAGCTTAGTTATGTTGTTGTCCTCTAGAAATTTTACGGTTGTGTCTTTGTATTTCTCCTGTCCTATTACTATCATGGTGTTTCTCTTATCTGATCTCATAATGAGAGCCCTGTCGTTTTTAAATTTCTTCATTACTTTCCTGGAAGTTTCTTCTTCTTCTTCACTTTCTGTTCCTGTTAATATGTTGTTTTTGTTCTCCTTTTTTATACATCTTGTTTCTTCTCCAACTAACGCTCTTGTCAGACCTGCATTGAAGCTTGATTTACTGTTTCTTTCTTGTAGTTCTTTACTCAAGGCATTAGCAAGAATGACTTTACCTCTAAATATTATTGAACGACAATGGTAACTAATCGATGTATCATTATTAATTATTTTCAATTATATTTTACCAGACAATCAAATCTGGCAATGACAGTGTTTTAAATACTTTTGTTTTAGCTGTTTAAACGACACTCGGGTATTCAATAACTGGAGACGAGTGGGATACTAAGTAGGTGACAATGACTGAGGATAATGACAAGGTCAGGTACCTACAATTCTTACGTACAACATTTATTACTGAAATAAAATTCAGTGAGAATGTCACTGGATAATGTCTGTTTAAATTTTGCAACGTGAAGTTAACTAAAACAAACTTACAGCTCGTTGCAGATGTTAACTCGTCGACTTCGCAGTCGCGTACAGTGCTCCCACTGCTCCATGTAATACTGCGTGTATACCTTGATTACCAATGACCAATTATGGGGCAGGATCTTGATGCCATTGGAATCTCTTACATCTGCAAGCACTCGTCATGGTCTTTGTGCCTCGCGAGCAACAACTGCGCCTCACGTAGGCCCGGCAGCGCAATGCGACAAGGTGACAGGGTTACAGGGTGACAATTGCTGAGCCATATGAAAAAAGCGTAAATCATTTACAAACTACGGCGTACACCTCAACATGTAAATGTCACTACAGATACTCGGATTTAGATTATGACACGTTCGGCATGCCTGCCGTCATTGACGATGATGTGGCGCAGACGAGTAGCGAAATTCTGCATTACCGCTAAAGTGTTGGAACATCGATGTCGTTGATGATCTCCTGAATGGCTGTTCTCAGCTTAGCAATGGTTTTGGGGTTATTGCTGTACACCTTGTCTTTAAATATACCCCTGCAAAAAGGAGTCGCACATGTTCAGATCCAAAGAATATGGTGTCCAATCGAGGCCCATGCCAGTGGCCTCTGGGTACCCAACAGCCAGAATGCGGCCCTCAAAGTACTCCTCCAGGACATCAAACACTCTCCTGCTTCGATGGGGTCGAGCTCCGTCTTGCGTGAACCATATCTTGTCGAAATCAGGGTCACTTTGGATTATGGGGATGAAATCATCTTCCAAAAGCTTCACGTACCATTCGGTAGTCAACGTGTCGTCAAGGAATATCGCACCGATTATTCCGTGACGGGACACTGCACACCATACAGTCACCCCCAAAAGCGACGAACACATCCAAATGAAAGTGGGCTTCATCGCCAAACCAAACGACACAGAGCATATTACTTCCTATCACGCCCCGCGGCCAATCGTGCAGTTTGAACGTCCTAAGGCAAACCGTTCAGAAGTTATGCCAATTTTGTTTCATATAGTTCAATTACTGTCACACTGTACGTCTCACAACGTAGTAAATCTCCCAGTCGCTTTGCTCTGACGTCACATTCTCGTCCAAAGACAGTGCCCAACTTTCTCTAACGGCGATAACACAGAATAAATTCATCATAATACAAAATAATTGATACAGGTTACAGAACACATCACATTTGTAATTAACACATAGTATCCAAAGATCTGCATAATAAAATAAATGCACCATATTTGCTATAAACACAACGGACAAAAATTTTAGGCAGCATATCTGTATTCTAGTGTCACAAAGAGACAAGAGGAATATTGTTACCTCCTACATATATCTCACGAAAAGACCATCATGATAAAATTAGAGAGCTTCGATCCCACACGGAGACTAACCAGAAATCATTCCTCCCGCGAA
This sequence comes from Schistocerca nitens, assembly GCF_023898315.1. NCBI lineage: Eukaryota > Metazoa > Arthropoda > Insecta > Orthoptera > Acrididae > Schistocerca > Schistocerca nitens. Next base: position 294,362,621 of record NC_064615.1, on the reverse strand, counting down.
CCATATATGACTGGATCAGGAAAAGTGGGAAGTGACAGTGGTTCGCGAGGTACCCTCCGCCACACGTAGCAATGTGGCTTGCGGACTATAAATGTAGTTGAGGGAGAATGGGGAGGGTAACCGGCAGAGGTAGCAGTCGAATATGGAAAGCCGGCACGTGTGTGGACATTGGTCACGTTTCTGCCCGACTTGAGGAGGCCAATGATAAACAGAGTTTGCGCAGTAGCTGTCAGCACTTCGACAGACCAACGACCGAGCAGATGGGCAATGCTTCCAAGGAGAACAACGACCAGCGCTGCTCGCACATTAGTGGTCAATGATCGAGGAACTGTTAGCATACTGAACTTACGTGCGTGATGTTTCTGGCGATGCGGAGGAGGACGAAAAGGCAATGACCGACCACGTCAGCATAGAGGCGAAACAAGGAAAGCCGGCACGTGTGTCGACATTCGTCACGTTTCTGCCCAATGTGAGAAGCATGGATCAACGAAGATGCAGTCGCCACTCTAGAAACTTTGTGAAATTGGCGGAAACACCGAATAAATACCTCCAAAAAGAAACGTCGCCTGGATGGACGGATCGATCGTCAGCCAGCGGAAGTCACACTTCGCTATAACGATTTAGCTGCTACGCTACTCGACAGAAGAAGATGTCGGTACCGCGCCGGTAGGTCAACGCAGAAGACGCCATCCCAGACGTTACCAGAAAAAGTTGGCTGGTGAGGACGGAGGGAGCACGGCTTCACCAAATGGATCACCTGTGAACCTAGATGTATTACTCTGTTTGCTTAAAGGGTCTTATGTCTCAGTAAATGACTGTTGTGGAACCACAAGTGTTTCACTCACACCTCAATCACTGAGCCAAGGAATGAGCCCCCTCCACCGCCCCCAAAGTGTCACTTCCCCCCCCTCCCCACGCGCCCACCCCCGCCATCCCTGATAGAAAATGACCTTTGCTACCCTCTGTCACTGACGCTCCGTGTCTAGCGTCACTAAACCCTGACCCGCTACATAACCCACCTTAAGCGATTAATGGTAACACTCTGTCCGAAGAGGCCATGAAGGCCCAACGGTACCGACCGGCCGCCGTATCATCCTCACCCACAGGCGTCACTGGATGCGATTATGGAGTGGTATGTGGTCAGCACACCGTTCTCCCGGCCGTATGTCAGTTTACGAGGTCGGAGCCGCTACCTGTCAGTCAAGTAGCTTCTCAGTTTGCCTCACAAGGGATGAGTGCACCCCGCTTGCCAACAGCGCTCGGCAGACCGGATGGTCACCCATCCAACTGCTAGCCCAGTCCGACAGTGCTTAACTTCGGTGATCTGACGAGAACCAGTGTTACCACTGCGGCAAGGCCGTTGGCAAATCATGGTAAACTTACTGTAAATGTGGATGGCCATCGTGCCCGTGTACGACTCATCGTCTTTAAAGTCCTCCTCCTGGCTCGGCGCAAATTCTGCTGCAGAGAAACATAGGCCAGTGCCTGTTGCGGTCAGGATAGTTGGGTTTGCACTTCGACGATAAATATAATAGACTGGCCCGTCATTTTCGTGGCTCCAACATCTCTGGGCTAAAGTCACGTGAATGTTGGCAAAACATGGTTGTTTCGTGTTGCGCTTATGGCTGTACTCAGCGTTTTGTCGGGGGAAATGGCATTACATTTCACGTGTGTTTCTATGATAGTGCAGATGCGTTTATTCAAATCTGCTGAAGTGACTTTTATATGTTTTTTACACTTGAAGCAGAGTATCATGTAAATTAAAGTGTTGAAAGTGATGCCTGTAAAGTCAGACTCATATTACATTTTGGAAAGTATCTGTGATAATTCGGTTACAGAAGTAAGTATAACTGTTTCTCGTTCCTACTCATAGGTTCACTAAGGATGAAAACCGAAGGCAGCTTTGGATACAGGCCCTGAAACGGAAAAACTAAGCCATCTGCACATACGCGCCTTTTTGTATATACAAGTGAGATTAAAATAAGGTAAGAGCACCTATAGCGACACATGAAGAGAATTTTTTTTCTACCTTCTAATACTATTAAATAAATGTACGCTCCGAAATTATTTTCTGAAACTTCAAAGTCTCACCTTTCATCTAAAACATCATATTTTTTTTAAACTGATAGTTTAAACTTTTGTAAAAATAGTAGGAACTGAACCTGTGAAGTGCACCTAAAATTGATACTCTAAAATGGAGCTGCTCCTAAAGTCGACAATTTTGGTACCTATAGTTGACATAATTCCCATATCCCATTTTCTTTTATAAGTGACTAGAGCTCAAAACGCGGCGAATCCAATATTTAAAGTTTTGACACGAGCCCACTCTTTTTAAAAGAATTTTAACGACATTTTTCTTTAGTTGATAGTTTATAGTAATTTCGTCCCGCTGCCCACCAGAGGGGCGTTCGATGTATTTGTTAGATTTTATAAATGGTACCGTGAACAAATCCAGGTCAAATGCAGTTCTGACACAATTTTTCGCAAATAAAAAAGTAATTTTTGTTGGAAGCGTTTGGCAGTCAATTGAGAAATGTGGGTAAAATACGATACAAACATAGGATGGCAGACCGCTGATTTGAAATCCCGCCACGTTTTGCCAACAGTCACGTGGTTTATGTTGGAGCCACACCAGCCCTATAGCTTCTGCACAGCAAGGCCAGTCTACTAGTATCTATGGTCGAAGGGTTTGCACCCCACTTGTTTCGCACCTGTTGCTCAACAGTCATTCTTCCGTACATGTTTATAGAACAACGGAGGAGAACGTGACCTCCGTCACAGATGACTGGAAAGGAAGAAAGCAGAACGCAAGCGCGGTATCTGCCGAACGTGTTGTTCCGAGAATCACTTCCGCGGCAGCAGCAGGAGTTCCGGAGCGCCTGCCTTCCGCTGCCATGGCGGCTCGGCGTCTCAGTTGTCGCACGGCGATAGCCTGTTGCGAAAGATTCCTCGGAAGGCCCGCCCGAGGATGTGGTCTGCACGGCCGCAACTGCTTCCTGTTTGCGGTCTCCACCTCCTATTACTGCCACGACAACAAGCGCTGCACCCGCCGCGCCGGTCCGGCGGCTGGGCACGCGACCCGAGCTCCGGTAGATTTGCTGTGGGGGAGTCGAACCCATTCGTTTGCAAATCACACTTAAGTGCCTGGCACAGGGATCATCGAACCACCTTCACAATAATTCTCTATTATTCTCCTCTGGAGTAGCGCGCGGAGAAAACCTATATTTTTCCGTCCAAACTCCTATTTCCCGTACCTTATTATGATGATCGTTTCTCCCTGCGTAAGTAGGCGTCAAAAAACTGTTTTCGCATTCGGAGCAGAAAGGTGGTGATCGAAATTTCGTGAGCAGATCCTGCCGCAACGACAAACGCCTTTGTCCTAAGGGAAAAGAAAATTGAGAATGCGCTAGGTGACGATCAGTTTGGCTTTAGGAAAAGTAAAGGGACGAGAGAGGCAATTCTGTCGTTACGGCTAATAATGGAAGCAAGGCTAAAGAGAAATCAAGACACTTTCATAGGATTTGTCGACCTGGAAAAAGCGTTCGACAATATAAAATGGTGCAAGCTGTTCGAGATTCTGAAAAAAGTAGGAGTAAGCTATAGGGAGAGACGGGTCATATACAATATGTACAACAACCAAGAGGGAATAATAAGAGTGGACGATCAAGAACGAAGTGCTCGTATTAAGAAGGGTGTAAGACAAGGCTGTAGCCTTTCGCCCCTACTCTTCAATCTGTACATCGAGGAAGCAATGATGGTAATAAAAGAAAGGTTCAGGAGTGGAATTAAAATACAAGTTGAAAGGATATCAATGATACGATTCGCTGATGACATTGCTATCCTGAGTGAAAGTGAAGAAGAATTAAATTATCTGCTGAACGGAATGAACAGTCTAATGAGTACACAGTATGGTTTGAGAGTAAATCGGAGAAAGACGAAGGTAATGAGAAGTAGTAGAAATGAGAAGAGCGAGAAACTTAACATCAGGATTGATGGTCACGAAGTCAATGAAGTTAAGGAATTCTGCTACCTAGGCAGTGAAATAACCAATGACGGACGGAGCAAGGAGGACATCAAAAGCAGACTCGCTATGGCAAAAAAGGCATTTCTGGCCAAGAGAAGTCTACTAATATCAAATACCGGCCTTAATTTGAGGAAGAAATTTCTGAAGATGTACGTCTGGAGTACAGCATTGTACGGTAGTGAAACATGGACTGTGGGAAAACCGGAACAGAAGAGAATCGAAGCATTCGAGATGTGGTGCTATAGACGAATGTTGAAAATTAGGTGGACTGATAAGGTAAGGAATGAGGAGGTTCTACGCAGAATCGTAGAGGAAAGGAATATGTGGAAAACACTGATAAGGAGAAGGGACAGGATGATAGGACAGAATGAGATTTTCACTCTGCAGCGGAGTGTGCGCTGATATGAAACTTCCTGGCAGATTAAAACTGTGTGCCCGACCGAGACTCGAACTCGGGACCTTTGCCTTTCGCGGGCAAGTGCTCTACCATCTGAGCTACCGAAGCACGACTCACGCCCGGTACTCACAGCTTTACTTCTGCCAGTATCTCGTCTCCTACCTTCCAAACTTTACAGAAGCTCTCCTGCGAAACTTGCAGAACTAGCACTCCTGAAAGAAAGGATAAGTTTTGAAGGTAGGAGACGAGATACTGGCAGAAGTAAAGCTGTGAGTACCGGGCGTGAGTCGTGCTTCAGTAGCTCAGATGGTAGAGCACTTGCCCGCGAAAGGCAAAGGTCCCGAGTTCGAGTCTCGGTCGGGCACACAGTTTTAATCTGCCAGGAAGTTTCATAAAACGTGCTGCTCTTCTTTGAACTTTCTCGATGTACTCCGTTAATTCTGTCTGGCAAGGATTCCACAACGCGCTGCAGTACTCTAAAGCAGGATGGGCAAGCGTAGTGTATGCAGATATGTTTCACCATCTAAGTGTTATGCCAATAAATCGCAGCCTTTGGTTCGTCTTTCCCACAACATTTTCTATGTGTTCTTTCCGCTTTAAATTTTTCGTAATTGTAATTCCTAGGTATTTATTTGAACTTACCTCCTTCAGATTTGATTGATTTATCGTGTAACCGAAGATTAACGGATTCGTTTCAGCACTCATGTGGATGACATTACACTTTTCATTACGTAGGGTCAATTGCCAATTTTTGCACCCTACACATGTGTTTTGATCTTCTGATGACATTACTAGACGATAAACGACAGCATCACATGAAAACAACTTAGACGGCTGCTGAGATTGTCTCCTAAATCGTTTATATAAATAAGGAACAGCAGAGGACCTATAACGCTACCTTGAGGAACGACAGAGATCACTTCTGTTTTACTCAACGACTTTCCATCAGTTATTGCGAAATGTGACCTCTCTGATAGAAAATCACGAAACCAGTCGCATAACTGAGGCGATATTTCATAAGCACGCCATTTGATTACAAGCCGCTTGTGTGGCAAAGTGTAAAAAAAAAAAAGCCTTGTGGAAAGCTAGAAATACGGAATCAATTTTAAATTCATCTTCGAGAGCACTCAACACTTCGTGTGAGTTTCACGAGAACGATGTTTTCTAAATAAGTGTTGACTGACTGTATGTTGCAAAATCCTGCTGCATATCAATGTTAATGATATTGTTCTGTAATTTAGTGGATTACTCCCATTGCCTTTCCTGAAGACTGGCATGACCTGTACTACTTTCCAGTCTTTGGCTGCGGATCTGTCATCGAACGAGCATTGTATATGATTGCTAATTATGGAGCAATTGCATCGGCATACTCTGAAAGAAACGTAACTGGTACACAGTCTGGACCAGAAAACTTGCTTTTATGAAATGATTTCAGCTGCTTCACTACTCCGAGGATATCTACTTCTAAGTTACTCACGGTGAAAATGGTTCCTGATTTGAATTCTGGAATACTTACTTTGTCTTCTTTGGTGAAGAAATTACGAAAGGCTGTGTTTAACTCTGCTTTCATAGCACCGTCGTCGATAGTATTTCCATCGGTGTCGCGCAGTGAAGACATTGTCTGTGTCTTGACGCTGGCGTACTAACATACTTTGGATTTTTTGTCAGATTCCGAGACAAAGTTTCGGTAGATACGTTGTCGGGGAGTCGAAGCCATTCGTTGGCACACCTACATCTTATTATCATTGTAATTCACAGTTTTAGCTCCTCCTCGTTCACAAATTGCTTGCAGAATCTCAGTACCTTTAATCATTTAGAATTACACCTTCCTTATTCCGCCTGTATTCTCTTCTTTACTAACTGTTGATTGCTATCGTCATATCCTCATTTTCATGCATTGGTTCTCCAGAAAATCTCAAGCTAATCCTTTTTTTCTACCCCTCTTTCCACCCATCTTCCATTGTCCGAGATCCTTGGTGTTACACAGGCATTAATTTTTCTGGCCATAGCACTTATACAATGGAAAATATACATGTACAACATTTACATGAAATGCTTGACATAAAAGAGTAGAACCAATGAAATGAAACTTTGCGTGTTGAGAGGGTATGTGATGCTGTTTCAGTGATTACAAAATAGTGTCAGTGTAAAAAGAACTTAGCACTATGATCCATATTACGAGTATTACGTTGCACCCCATATGGCGCCGATGCACGCACTGATTCACTTGGGAAGGGTATCCAAAGTCGGTGTAGCTTCCTGGGAGCCAAGCTTATCCCCAATTGCTGTAACTGGTCCTTGATGTTCTGGACACTACCTCGGCGACAGAGTTAACATCTGAGCTGGTTCCACACATCTACTGGGGACATATCTAGTGATCTCTGTAACCACAGGAGTACCTCATCAAGCAGTCAGTTGACAGAGACACATGCCATGAGTGGATAAGAATTGTCATGATGAAAAATGGCGTCGCGATACTGTTGCAAAAGAGGTAGGCCATGAGGACGTAGGATGTCTGTGAGGTTCAGTTGTGTCTTCAGGTATCCCTCACCTACTATCAGCTGAAATTTGAAGCTATACCCAGATGGCTTCGCACACCATGATACCAGGAGTGACACAGCTGTGCCTCCCCAGCAGAGTGGAACAATGGGACCTGTCTCCAGGGTGCCGCCAACTGCACGGCAGGGGAGGTGCAGGTCACAGCCATTCATCCCCAATCCGTGCTTGCCAGTCACAGCACCACTCTAAACGCCGCCATTTTTGTTGTGGTGTTAACAGCAGCATACACTTGGGACAGTAATCCCCTAGAGTCTGGACCAACTGCTGCTTGTCACCGATCACTGGTGCGAGATGACACAGAACATTGTAGGGTGTCCATTACTTAGTCTAGAATGGCAGGTACAGGTGTGAAAGGTTTATGATGTAATTCGTGCACAACACAGCGATCCTCTCTTCGGTATCCAGATGTTGTCGACTGGAATCTTGGGGACGAGGATATCTGCCCTCACGTTTGCATGAATTTCAGTATTGGGCCACTATCACATCCGAATACCCCATAAATCTGGACGATTCTATCATCTGAGCAAATGAATAACCAGTTTGTGGTCCCTTCCAGACTACTAGGTACTGATAACGTTACCTCACACGACTACACAGTGTGCTTCACAATAATCACTCATAATTTGATATGTTTAGCCCTCTTATACAGGGTGGTCCATTGATCATGACTGGGTCAAATATATCACGAAATAAGCGTCAAACGAAAAAACTACAAAGACGAAACTTGTCTAGCTTGAAGGGGGAAACCAGATGGCGCTATGGTTGGCCTGATAGATGGCGCTGCCATAGGTCAAACGGATATCAACTTTGTTTTTTTTTTAAATAGGACCCCCCATTTTTTATTACATATTCGCGTAGTACGTAAAGAAATATGAATATTTTAGTTGCACCACTTTTTTCGCTTTGTGATAGATGGCGCTGTGATAGTCACAAACATATGGCTCACAATTTTAGACGAACATTTCGTAACAGGTAGGTTTTCTAAATTAAAATACAGAAGGTAGATACGTTTGAAAATTTTATTTGGGTTGTTCCAATGTGATACATCTATCTTTGTAAACGTAAAATTTCTGAGAAGGCATGCTGTTAGAGCGTGATTACATGTAAATACCACATTAATGCAATAAATGCTCAAAATGATGTCCGTAAAACTCAATGCATTTGGCAATACGTGTAACGACATTCCTCTCAACAGCGAGTAGTTCACCTTCCGTGATGTTCGCACAGGCGTTGTCGGTGGATCACGATAGTAAATATCCTTCAACTTTCCCCACAGAAAGAAATCCGGGGACGTCAGATCCGGTGAACGTGCGGGCCACGGTATGATGCTTCGACGACCAATTCACCTGTCATGAAATACGCTATTCAATACCCCTTCAACCACACGCGAGCTATGTGCCGGACATCCATCATGTAGGAAGTACATCGCAATTCTGTCATGCAGTGAACATCTTGAGTAACATCGGTAGAACATTATGTAGGAAATCAGCATACATTGCACCATTTAGATTGCCATCGATAAAATGGGGCCCATTTATCGTTCCTCCCATAATGCCACACCATACATTAACCCGCCAAGGTCGCTGATGTTCCACTTGTCGCACCCATCGTGGATTTTACGTTGCCAATAGTGCATATTAAGCCGGTTGACGTTACCGCTGTTGGTGAATGACACTTCGTCGCTAAATAGGACGCGTGCAAAAAATCTGTCATCGCCCCGTAATTTCTCTTGTGCCCAGTGGCAGAACTGTACACGACGTTCAAAGTCGTCGCCATGCAGTTCCTGGTGCATAGAAATATGTACGGGTGCAATCGATGTTGATGTAGCATTCTCAATACCGACGTTTTTGAGATTCCCGATTCTCACGCAATTTGTCTGCTACTGACGTGCGGATTAGCCGCGACAGCAGCTAAAACACCTGCTTGGCCATCATCATTTGTTGCAGGTCGTGACTGACGTTTCAAATGTGGCTGAACACTTCCTGTTTCCTTAAATAACGTAACTATCCGGCGAACGGTCCGGACACTTGGATGATGTCGTCCAGGATACCGAGCAGCATACATAGCACACGCCCGTTGGGCGTTTTGATCACAATAGCTATACATCAACATGATATCGACCTTTTCCGCAATTGGTAAACGGTCCATTTTAACACGGGTAATGTATCACGAAGCAAATACCGTCCGCACTGGCGGAATGTTACGTGACACCACGTGCTTTTACGTTTGCGACTATTACAGCGCCATCTATCACAAAGCGAAAAAAGTGGTCCAACTAAAACATTCATATTTCTTTACGTACTACAGGAATATGTAATTAAAAATGGGGGTTCCTATTTTAAAAAACGCAGTTGATATCCGTTTGACCTATGGTAGCGCCATCTAGCGGGCCGACCATAACGCCACCTGGTTTCCCCCTTCAAGCTAGACGAGTTTCTTTCCTTGTAGTTTTTTCGTTTGATGCTTATTTCGTGAGATATTTGGCCCGGTCACTATCAATGGACCACCCTGTATACACAAGCAGGCCTGGTAACAATACCGAACAGAGAGGACTCTAGTGTACTCTACCTGTCACGGAGAATTGCCAGCTCTAATCATTTACGTACCTGCCGACAGTATGCACATGTAGAAAGTCACATTAACATAAGACTATGTCTTTAGGATGCTTCCTTTTTTGGCAGGCAGTGTACAGTAACATCTGAAGAGTGTCAACACCTGCGCCAGATCTTGCTTGGGCTATGTATTTTTCTATGTAACCTACTTTTATTCAAATTTACGAGGGGCGTTCAGTAAGTAATGTAACACATTTTTTTCTCGGCTAATTTCTTTTGAAAAATGCGGAATTTGCTTTGGGACATCGTGTAATGTTCCCGTTATTTTCAAAATGACGCCTGTAACGGAGGCGCGTTCGAAGCAGAGAGCTGTCACTGAGTTTATTTTGATGGAAAACCAGAGCATCGCACAGATTCCTAGGCGCTTGCAGAATTTCTTCAATGGAGAGATTTATACCAAATGAATTAATAAGAGTTGGAATTGATCTCCCGTGGTATATAGATCAGGCCAGACCAAATGTTGCAGAAGCAATGAAAAAAGCATACGAAGTTTAAAAACTGAAATCTCCCTGAGTGACGATGTTTTACCTTAGCTCCAAACGTAGTGCCGACTTTAATGCAAGATGATTTTAACAGTTTCCACAAATGAAAGTCTATGTCGAAATCTGGCAGAAATTCCAAAGTCCACCAGCGGGAAGACAATCAATACCTTCACTGTGTGGTAGTAATCTAAATGTTGAAACTTCCTTGCAGATTAAAATTGTGTGTCAGGCCGAGACTCGAATTCGGGACCTTTGCTTTTCGCGGGCAAGCGCTCTACCATCTGCGCTACCCAAGCGACTCGTTCTCATAGCTCTTGATCTGCCAGTGTCTCGTCTCCTGCCTTCCAAACTTCACAGAAGCACTCCTGCGCTCTCAAGGAGGAAGCAGGAGAGCTTCTGTGAAGTTTGGAAGGTAGGAGACGAGATACTGGCAGATGAAGAGCTGGGAGTACGGGGCGTGAGTCGTGCTTGGGTAGCTTAGATGGCAGAGCACTTGCCCGCGAAAGGCAAAGGTCTCGAGTTCGAGTCTCGGTCCGGCACACTGTTTTGATCTGCAAGGAAGTTTCAGATCAGCCCACACTCCGCTGCTGAGTGAAAATCTCAGTCTGGAATCCTAATGTTACTGATGACAGTACCACTAAATCTGAGGCACTAAATACGGTTTTCCAAAGGCGACGTAAGTACCCCAGAATTCTAATCAATAACAGCTGCCAACAGAGTAACCTGGAAGCAGACGTCCTAATTGTAGCGAAACAGCTTAAAGCACTTAGTAAAGACAAGTCTTGGGTAGAGATTGTATACCAGTTACGTTCCATCCAGAGTTGCTGCAACAGTAGCCCTTTACTTAACAATCATATTCAACGGGTCGCTCTCACACCAGTACTTAGCAAAGGAGATAGCAGTTATACGCCGAATTGAAGATCTACGTCACTGACATCGACTTGCAGTAAATATTCGTTCTTGTAAAACAACTAACTCCTTATTCACACAAAGTAATGAATGTTGTCGACAGGGGATGTCAAATTGATTCGATATTTCTAGATTTCCAGAAAGCTTTTCACACGGTTCCTCAGAAGCGACTTATAATCAAATTGCATGCCTATGGAGTATCGTCTCAGTTGTGCCACTAGATTCATGATTTCTGATCGTAGTAATCGACGGAAAGTCATCGAGTAAAACAGATGTTATATGTGGTGTTCCCCTAAGGAAGCGTCACAGGCCCTCTGCTTTTCCTAATCTGCGTAAACGATGTAGGGGACAATCTGACCAACGCTCCCCGATTTCTTGTAGATGATGCCGTCATTTACCGTTTAGTAAAGATATCAGAAGATCAAAACTGATCGCAGAATGATTCAAATAAAATATCCGTATCGCGCAAGTAGTGTAAGTAATGAAAATTATGAAGTCGTCGACATCAGTTTTAAAATGAATCCGTTAAATTTCGGTTATACGATAAATCACACAAATCTGAAGGCTATCAAACCGACTGAGTATCTAGCTATTACAATTATTACGTAAAACGTACATTTGGACGATAACACAGAAGATCTTGTAGGGAAGTCGAACCAAAGAACACTTTGAAGATGCAACAGGTATACTAGAGTGACTGCTTACACTACACTCGTCCGTCCTCTTCTGGATTATTGACGGGGATATCGAAGAAGCTCAAAGAAGGGCATCTAGTTTTGTATTATCGCCAAGTATTGGAGAGAGTGTGGCGTGTATGATACGCGAGTTGTGGTGGTAAGCATTAAAACAAATGCGTTTTTCGTTGCAACGAGGTTTTTGCACGAAATTTCAATCAACACCTTTCTCCTGCGAATGCGAAAATATTTTGTTGATACCCATCTATATAAGGTGCCATGATAATCGTAATAAAATAAGGGAACTCAGGACTCGCATGGGAAGAATTACTTGTTCATTTTTTCCGCGCCTATTTGAGACTAGAACGGTAGAGAAATATTCTGAAAGTGGTTCGGTGAACACTCTGTGAGGCACTAAAGTGTGATTTGCAGCCAAGACGTAGATGAATATTGAAGATTCATCCGTCCGAATTAATATTTTTGTTTGAAATTAACATTTTACAACGATTCGCGAGTGCTTTGTTATTTAACAGATAGCTCTGTATTGAATCGGAGTATCCTTGTTTACATTTGATACATAATCACTCAGTTCGTATCGCAGATATTAAAAAGAGTGCGTGACAGAATATTAAGGACAGCTAGTCTATTGAGACTATTATGATAGAAAAATTGTGGCAGGCAGCTGGAGATAAGACGAAAGCAGCGCTCGTAATTAACGTTGCAAGATCGAACTGTCGACAAAGGCGCGAGTCTTTACGATCGCCACTTATTAATTTTTTTTTTTCTGTTATCAGTGCGTAGCGGGAGGACCCGTCATATTTCTCTGTCCCAGGCTGTGTCAGAAGATACCGGTTGCTTTAGAGCGGCAATTACAGCTAACAAGGCGGATATATTCATGAAATGGAAATGAAGCAGTTATACGCATATAATGAGGACATTAAATAGCTGAAGACATTAGTGCCTCTTCTACAATGCGGAAATACATAGCGGATACGAGTATAAAGATGACCGACCTCAAGTTACAGATTTCCAATGTCTTATTTTCTTACCGGATTGAGTTATAGTGGATAAACAAAATAATTCTGAGTACCTTGACATCGATAAGGCGGGGAACGCTGCTTAAGAAGGAATGGGCTCCTTTGTGCCGACTTAAAATGCAGGTGACGCAGTTCGTCCTACGAGAAGCTGCTACTGGTGTAGCCGGTGGTGCAGATATTACCTTCCAAAACGATGAAACTATAAGAATATCACTAGCTCACTGTGATATTTTAGTCATTATTGTATGAAGAATAGGTGATTTGATTTGAGCAGTAATATTCGAAATGGGAGTCGCAATCAATAAAATAATTGTTCCCCCTCCCCCCACACCCTAATCATGAATCATGGTGGTGTGGCTTGCGGCGTGCCTCAACAATACAGATAGCTGTACCGTAGATGCAACCACAATGGAGGATATCTGTAGATACCCTGAGGCAACGGTACCTGGAGAGGAGCAGCAGCCTTTTCAGTAGTTGCAGGGGCAACAATGTGGATGGTGACCTTGTAACATTGGCCAACATGACCTTGCTGTACTGGTACTGCGAACGGCTGAAAGCAAGGGAAAATTACATTTTTAATTTCTTTCCACAGTAGGGTAAGCAGCTGTACTGTATAGTTTAATGGTGATGGCATCCTTTTGAGTTAAATATTCCGGAGGTAAAATAATCCCTCATTCGGGCAGGGACTTTTCAGGAGGATGTCGTCATCAGGTTAAACAAAAGTTGCATTCTACTGATCGGAAAACGGAACATTAAATCCCTTAATCGGGTAGGTACGCTATGTAATTTAAAAAAGGGATTGGATAGCTTGAAGTTACAGATAGTGAGAATTAGTAAAGTGGGCTGCCACGAAGAACAGCACTTCCGGTAAGGTCACTTCGCGGTTATCAACTCAAAATCAAATAGAAAATAGGAATGCGGGCAAGCTACTGTGAACAGCATAGTGAACAATTTATTGTAGCCAAGACAGGCCCACAACAGTAGCACAGATTTATATGACAACTAGGCTTGCAATTGAGGAAGAGATTGAAAGTACCATGATATGAAGGAAACTACTTACAGTTTGGGAGAAGGAAATTTAATTACGTTGGGGGACTGGAATTCGGTGGTAGCAAAAGGAAGAGAAGAAGAAATAGTGGGAGAACATGGACGGGGAGGGGAGGGGGGGGGGGAAGGAATGAAAGAGAAAGTCGCCTGGGATTCAATCACTCCTAGTACTTAGTTTGAGAAACATGTAAGAATGATATAGATCTGGATGAGACCTGGAGACACAGGAAGGTTTCAGATTGATTATATAGCGGGTAAGACAAAGATTTATAAACAAGATGTAAGACGTTTCTTGGGACAAATGTGAAAATGAACTTAATTTATTAGTTATGAACTGCAGATTAAAACTGAAGAACTTGGGATGGAACCTGAATAAACTGAAGGAGCCAGATTTTGTTCAGTTTCATAGACAGCTTTAGGCAACGTTTGACCGAAACGGGGTAAACAAATAGATCAGAACAAGGGATAGCTTTGAGGGATGAAATAGTGAAGGAAGCAGAGGATCAAATAATTAAATAGACAAGGCCTCATAGTATTCCTCGTGTATTGTATCAGATTCTGAAATTAACCAACAGAAATGGAAAATATACAAAGGCAACAAACGGAGGAGACAAAAGCGAATACAGACATTTAAATATGAGAGTGAAAGAAAATGCAAATTAGCCACGCAGGAATGACTAGAGCAGAAATGCAACGTTGTTGAAATTTGCATGACTAGAGGAAAGATAGATGACTCCTATGGGAAAGTTAAAGAGACTTTTGGAGAAAAGAGAAGCTGATGTATGAATATCAGAAGCTCAAACAGCAAAACAGTACTAAGCAAAGAAGGGAAGAATGAAAGGTGGAAGGAATATATGGAGGGGATATACAGGTAAATGCACTCGAAGGCAGTAATATTACAGAGTGAGATGAGGAAGTAGGTGATGATTAGAGGGGAGATACGATACTGCGAGAAAAATGTGACAGAGCACTGGAAGAGCTCAACTGAAAAAAGGCCCCTGGAAGCAGAGGAGATTCCCCCAGAATTACTGGGATCGTTGGAAGAATCAGCCACAAAAATACTGTCGCACCTGGTGTGTGAGATACATACGACAGGTGAAATACCCTCAGACTTCAAGAAGAATGTAATATTTCCAACTCCAAAGAAAGCAGAAGCTGACAGGTGTGAATACTATCGAACCGTCACGGATGCAAAATGTTGTTGTTGTGGTCTTCAGTCCTGAGACTGGTTTGATGCAGCTCTCCATGCTACTCTATCCTGTGCAAGCTTCTTCATCTCCCAGTACCTACTGCAACCTACATCCTTCTGAATCTGCTTAGTGTATTGATCTCTTGGTCTCCCTCTACGATTTTTACCCTCCACGCTGCCCTCCAATGCTAAATTTGTGATCCCTTGATGCCTCAAAACATGTCCTACCAACCGATCCCTTCTTCTAGTCAAGTTGTGCCACAAACTTCTCTTCTCCCCAATCCTATTCAATACCTCCTCATTAGTTACGTGATCTACCCACCTTATCTTCAGCATTCTTCTGTAGCACCACATTTCGAAAGCTTCTATTCTCTTCTTGTCCAAACTGGTTATCGTCCATGTTTCACTTCCATACATGGCTACACTCCATACAAATACTTTCAGAAACGACTTCCTGACACTTAAATCTATACTCGATGTTAACAAATTTCTCTTCTTCAGAAACGCTTTCCTTGCCATTGCCAGTCTACATTTTATATCCTCTCTACTTCGACCATCATCAGTTATTTTACTCCCTAAATAGCAAAACTCCTTTACTACTTTAAGTGTCTCATTTCCTAATCTAATACCCTCAGCATCACCCGATTTAATTTGACTACATTCCATTATCCTCGTTTTCTTTTTGTTGATGTTCATCTTATATCCTCCTTTCAAGACACTGTCCATTCCGTTCAACTGCTCTTCCAAGTCCTTTGCTGTCTCTGACAGAATTACAATGTCATCGGCGAACCTCAAAGTTTTTACTTCTTCTCCATGAATTTTAATACCTACTCGGAATTTTTCTTTTGTTTCCTTTACTGCTTGCTCAATATACAGATTGAATAACATCGGGGAGAGGCTACAACCCTGTCTCACTCCTTTCCCAACCACTGCTTCCCTTTCATGCCCCTCGACTCTTATAACTGCCATCTGGTTTCTGTACAAATTGTAAATAGCCTTTCGCTCCCTGTATTTTACCCCTGCCACCTTCAGAATTTGAAAGAGAGTATTCCAGTTAACGTTGTCAAAAGCTTTCTCTAAGTCTACAAATGCTAGAAACGTAGGTTTGCCTTTTCTTAATCTTTCTTCTAAGATAAGTCGTAAGGTTAGTATTGCCTCACGTGTTCCAACATTTCTACGGAATCCAAACTGATCTTCCACGAGGTCCGCTTCTACCAGTTTTTCCATTAGTCTGCAAAGAATTCGCGCACCAATTATTTACAAAACAATGGAAAAACTGGTAGGGAAGATCAGTTTGAATTCAGGAGAATCCTAAGAACGCACGAGGCTATACCTACCCTGCTACTTGTCTTAGAAGAAACTTTGAAGAAAGACAGATTTACTTTTATAACGTTTGTATGTTTAGAGAAAGCTTTTGAAAACATTTACTGAACTGCAGTCTTTGAAATTAAAAAGGTAGCAGGGGTAAAATACAAGGAGCGAAAGATTATGTACAAGTTGTACAGAAACCGAACTTGAACTATAAGAACCGATGGGCAATAAACGGGTGTCAGTGGTTGAAAATAGAGTGAGACAACGTTGTAACCTATCCCCAAAGTTATTCAATATTTTCACTGAGCAAACAGTAAAGAAAACTTGCGAAAAATTTGGAAAGGAAGTTAAAATTCATACAGGAGAAATAAAAATTTTGAGGTTTGTCGTAGACATTGTAAATCCGTCAGAGACAGCAAAGTACTTGGGAGAGCAGCAGAACAGAATGGACAGTGTCTTGAAAGGAGGATGTAAGATGAACATCAACAAAAACAGAACACTAGTAATGAAGTGAAATTAAATAAGGTTATGCTGAGGGAATTAGATTATGAAATGAGACACTATAAGTGGTAAATTAGTTTTGCTATTTGGCAGCAAAATGTCTCTTGATACCCAAAGTAGACACAAGACAAGCATTTTTCAAAAAGATGAATTTGTCGACATCGAAATAAATATAAGTGTCTCAACGCGGCCACCGGATTGTGTGTTAGAGTGTCTGTGTGTCTGAGTGTCCGAATATATGTTCTTTTAATAGTAAAAAAGCAAGAGCTCGAAAGCTAGTGTGAATACTGTTTCCTGTTATGTTGCAATGCGGAGCACATCAGTCAGCTGTAGGTGAGCGGCTGCCTTTCTCTTATTTTACGTAAGAGTTAGGACGTCTTTTCTGGTGGTATTTGTCTTCTAGCCTTGTACTTAAGTGAAATGTGGACAATTAAGGATTAAGACAAGAAGAAAATACAAGATTTCGAAATGTATTAAGGAAAAATGCTGAAGATTGTCCAGTACACCGAATAATAAATCAAGAAGCACTGAAAAGAAATGGGGGGAAAAATTAGGCACGACTCGACTGTTAGAAGGGACTGACTGATAGGAAAAACCCTGAGGCATCAAAGAATCGAGCGTTCGGTAATGGGGGGAAGTGCTGGTGTAAAAACTGTTAACGGAGGTCTAGGCACGTACAGAGTGAGCAGGGCTGTACCCGTAGAATAGGAGCAGTCGGCACGGTCGCTCAACGACCTGAGCCATAATTATCGTTTGAGAATGGGAAGAGTTCTCTAAAATATAATACCGTACACCATAAGCGAAAGAAAATAAGCAAAGTAGGCTACTTTTCGTTTCGAACTATCAGTTACTTCAGATGCCGGATTGAATAGTAAAAATGGCAGCATTAAGTCTTTGAAAAAGATCCTGAACGTGGGTTTTCCACGACAGTTTACTATCTTCCTGAACATCTAAAAATTTTATCTGTTCATTCTTCATTTGTGTGGCCATAATGTCCGTAGTTGCTTTTTTTATTATCAGTGTGTAACGCAGATAAACAAGGATGTGCTAGAGACGGCATTTCCCGATGTAAGCGTGAAATCAACCGAAAATCACTGTAAGTAGAAATCATATTATTTTTAACGAACTGTTTTTCGATCTAAAAGCGAATCAAAATGTAAATAAACTTAGTTATAGGCCGCTGATGATGCTTTACTTCAATAAAGCGAAACGCGTCTGGTGAAAAAAATCACGGCTTTTTCTAGTTGCAACAACAGAACAAAAATACCTTTGTAAGTAGGCTGTTTAGATTTTTATGTTGGTAACGCCACGCAGCGCTCTATATGATATGAAAATCACTGACTGTTCTGAGTGAAGTCTGGTTTGCATTGTTGTAATATTCGCTATTGTAGTGTTGGGCAGCGGATGTGAACAGCGCGTCGCGTTGCGCAGTTGGAGGTGAGCCGCCAGCAGTGGTGGATGTGGGGAGAGAGATGGCAGGATTTTGAGAGCGGACGATCTGGACGTGTGTCCATCAGAAAGAGTAAATTTGTAATACTGGATATCATGAACTGATATATTAATATTATGACTTTTGAATATTATTAAGGTAAATACATTGTTTGTTCTCTATCAAAATCTTTCATTTGCTAACTATGCCTGTCAGTAGTTAGTGACTTCAGTAGTTAGAATCTTTTATTTAGCTGGCAGTACTGGCGCTCGCTGTATTCCAGTAGTCCGAGTAACGAAGATTTTTGTGAGGTAAGTGATTCATGAAAGGTATAGGTTATTGTTAGTCAGGGCCATTATTTTGTAGGGATTATTGAAAGTCAGATTGCGTTGCGCTGAAAATATTGTGTGTCAGTTTAGTGTTGATCAGAATAAGTAAAGAGCGAAATGTCTGAGTACGTTCAGTTTTGCTCAGCTGTTTGAAAATCAAATAATGTAAGGGGTTTATCAGCACAGTCATTCATAAATTTTTCTAAGGGGAGGTTTCACCTTTAAGAATTTAAATGCTCAGTTTCAGTAATCATATGCCAATTCTGTGAAATTAAAATGTTGTTGAATTGTGTGTTAGAAACTAAAAACTGAATCTTACTGGCATTTAGTGTTAGTTTATTTTCTACAATCCGTGAACTAATGTCATGAACTGCACTATTTAAAACAGTGCCAACGCTGCACACAACATCCTTTACTATCAAGCTAGTGTCATCAACAAACATAAGTATTTTACAGTCACCTTGTAAAACTAGAGGGCATATCATTTATATAAATAAGGAACAGGAGTGGCCCTAACACTGATCCCTTGTGCACACCAATTGAACCATACCCCACTCAAACGCTACATCATAGCCATTCTCAACACTGTCATCAATGACCTTTTGCTATGTGTAAGACGTGAACCAACTGTGAGCTACTCCCCGTATTCCATAATGGTCCAACTTCGGGAGCAATATTTCGTGCTCAACATAGATGCCTTAGTTAAATCAAAAAAGATGCCTAGCGTCCGAAACCTTTTGTTTAACCCATCCAGTACCTCACAGAGAAAGGAGAATATAACATTTTCAGTTGTTAACTACTTCTAAAACCGAACTGTACTTGGCTTCCGCACCCATAAATTTTGAATAAATAAGATTTCTGACATAAGAAGTCAGCCTCATTCTACCAAAGGCCTTGTCAAAGAGGACAGAGCAGCGGACAGAAGTTTCTCTTGGGCTGCGAAAAAGGCGGAAGAATCAGCAATGATCAACGGCACGAAGATCCGAAAGGCAATGGAAACTAATGTATTAAAGACACGTTATGTGATGTGTACCTACAGGATCTGCGGCCTGTCTTTGAGGATCTCTCCACTGGCAAAAAATTTGGGGCAAGTCCCCCCTTCGGATCACTGGGAGGAGAGCGAAAGATGTATGTTCTACGAGCTGGGACGTCGAATGTCAGAAGTGTGAAAGAGGTAGGGAATTTAGAAAATGTGAAGAGGGAAACGCTAAAGCTCGATCTAGATGTAGTGGGGGTCAGTGAAATGAAATGGAAAGAAGACAGGGTTGGTTGGTTGGTTTGGGGTATAAAGGGACCAAACTGCAGGGTCATCAGTCCGTTTTTCCTGATGCAAGCAAGGCTCAAGGTACAAAAACATCCAACAACACACCTGTAAAGGAAACGAATGGAATAAACAAAAAATGGGGAAAACATACACCTCAAGGAAAAGTAGAAGAAGGTGTTAAAACGATAGAGCAGATGGTCTGGGCTGGCTGATCACAATAATAAAAGTGGATAAGTCCGCCACTCTGCAACATATTAAAATGTCCACCCCAAAAAGACAAGGCGAGGTGAACATATGTAGGGAAAAGACGACCACCAAGACAAACAAATGTAAAGACACTGCAACGGAGTTAAAATGTAGGGAGGGTGACGACCTCAGAGAGAAGGCTAAAAGCCCACCCTTAGATGGTACGATAACCCCCTCCCCCATGAAGAAAACGTAAACTAAATCTGCTGTTGAGGCATTGTCGCCCAACATCGAAGGTAGGGTGCTGGGAAGGTTTAAAGTCTGCTGCAGAGTGGCTAAAAGTGGGCAGTCCAGCAAGAAGTGGACGACAATCATATGTGAACCACAGTGACACCGAGGTGGGTCCTCTCGATGGAGGAAATAGTCATGTGCTAGCCTTGTACGGCCAATGGGGCGCCAGTAGAGAACCACAGAGACCCTGCGAGAGGGCCGCATGAAGGTCTTCCACACATTCGTAGTCTCCTTAAGGGCACGCAGTTTGTTGTGCATACTGAGATTATGCCATTCTATCTCCCACAGCTGAGAAACCTTGCGGCGTAATAATGATCGCAGGTCAGTTACAGGGATGACGATCTCCAGAGGAGGTTTCCATGTAGCCTGTTTGGCCAGCCTGTTGGTAGGTTCATTTCCTGGGATTCCGATGTGGCTTGGTGTCCACACAAACACCGCGGAATGACTGCACCGTTCCAGGCCATAGAGGGACTCCTGGATGGTCGCTACCAAAGGATGGCGGGGATAGCACTGGTCGATAGCTTGTAGGCTGCTCAAGGAGTCAGTACATAGGAGGAACGACTAGCCAGGGCATGGGTGGATGCGCTCAAGAGCACGACAAATGGCTACCAGCTCTGCAGTGAAACACTGCAGCCATCTGGTAAGGAGTGCTGTTCAATATGTCCTCCGTGAACATATCGAAGCCGTGACCATCAGCCATCGATTCGTTAGTGTAAACCACTTCATGATCCTGGTACATGTCAAGAATCGAGAGGAAGTGACAGCGGAGAGCTGTAAGGGTGGGGGGTTAGTTTTATCTTTCTTATTCTTGAATTGAGAACAACTGTGTGAGGTGAAATGACAAGTTTAATGCCGCAATATTTCTCACCAAATTACAGCTTTTCACACAGTTTTCAACTCGCCAACATAAAAAGAGCGCAATGGATAACGCACCTTGAAAACATCAAAACGTGAAATAAGTTTATACACAACAATGTTAAATATTAACTCTCTGAAAGAACATTATTCTTAAGCACAATATTATGAAAGCTTAATTGGAAGTTTCTTTAGATTAATCCTAAGCACAATAATATGAAAGATTAATTGGATGTTTCTTTACAAAATTGCTCCTACACATACGTTATGATGTTGGTCAGTACTACGAAAATCGTCCGATTCTGGTTCAAAGTTCGGTACTATTTAGGATGACAATCAATTCTACGGTGGATTGTTAGTCAAGTGACATATTTGAGCGCAAGGTTACCCAAGGCCACTCGAGTTTACAGTGGACACAAGCTGGTGAACCAACAAAGTTTACGCCTCTGCACGCGGTATTTACCTTAAGCTGCGACGTGCTGCTGTCTGCAAGGCTGCTCTCTCCCACTGAGCTGGCCAGCGTGGCCAAGCGGTTCTAGGCGCTACAGTCTGGAACCGCGCGACTGCTACGGTCGCAGGTTCGAATCCTGCCTCGGGCATGGATGTGTGCGATGTCCTTATGTTAGCTAGGTTTAAGTTGTTCTAAGTTCTAGGGGACTAATGACCTCAGATGTTAAGTCCCACAGTGCTCAAAACCATTTGAACCATTTTTTTCTCCAACTGAAATTCATACCAAACTAATCTAGCCTTTGCTGAACTTTCCAGCAGAAACTATCCCTATGTTTCTTGTTATGCAAGAAGACATGTACTCAGCCCTAGTCTTATTATGTGGCGATATACACGCACATGGTTGCAGCAGCGTGCTTATTATAGTGCCCTTCCAGTTCTCGTAAGAACAGTTAACTAATTTGGCTGGTTCGTTTCTCCACAGTTGGAGCTAAACGTTGCTAAAGCTAATTTTTGCTGGAGTGCAGCCGCTGTGAACGCAGTGTCCACACCAATTTCTTCTCTACGTCGGACGGAGCGTTAAGCGTTCCATTCTGCACTTGACGCCAGTTCAGAGAAGGCTCCCCACACACAAAATTTCTCTCTTGTCCTACTCATGGCAGAACTGCCTGCCTCCACTTGGGTTCCTTTTTCATGTCACGGTGTTTTTTGACCAATAGGAGCTTTCCTCTTATTTTGTAGAAACACCCTCTACCAGTCGCAACGTCCCTTCTATGAAACTACGTTG
Organism: Schistocerca nitens; assembly: GCF_023898315.1. Taxonomy (NCBI): domain Eukaryota; kingdom Metazoa; phylum Arthropoda; class Insecta; order Orthoptera; family Acrididae; genus Schistocerca; species Schistocerca nitens. Next base: position 294,340,291 of record NC_064615.1, on the reverse strand, counting down.
AAACTTCAATAGTTTTCTCCTTCCTAGGGAGTTTCTGCCAATCGGACGTTTTGTGCCCGTTCTAGACACCTAAAGTACATTGACCTTTCCATGTGTCGCACTCTCTGGACGAAAATGCGTCACTTGCTTTTGTTCGTATCCCGTTGGAATTTCGAAGTGCAGTTTTCTAAAGCTTCTTCTCTGCTCTTGTACCGATGCCCTCGCTACAGGCGGCCCTCCAGCTTGAATCATCTGGCCTGGGGTCGCTGTCCTCCTTCCTGCCACCCCTTTAAGTGGTTGTGTGCGTAACTCCCGCAGCGCGGCTTCGCTACGCTGTTGTAGAGCTGGATTTTCAAAACTAAAAGCGACTCGACTCGTGTTCCCTGTTCTACCTTCCACTCATTGTATAGGAATGGTGTGTTAATTACCATCAATTGACTGTCATCCCTTTTTGCATTACATATTGATAGGCAAATGTTCTCATAACTGTCGATTTACTTTAGGTGCCATCTTCACCTTCTCATTGCGATTTGTAAAGGTCTAATGTAAGGTGCGAATCTGACCATTTATTCTGCCACCTTACAAAACCTCCTCCTTCCATCTTCAGTTTTGTACTGGGTCAATCAGTGGTTGAGTAATTGATTGAAGACAGTGCAAAATTGGTTTAACTGTTGACTGTAGCAATTCAGATGTTTACTGACCAACTTTGTATCTTAATATTTAGTATAATTTACGCAATGGTTCTATTCAGTTTCCTTCCTTTACATTGCACTTGAGTTTCTCATATTTTGTACAATTCTATTGAACTAATGAAAAATATTTTTATCTTTTAAATATAGTTGACTATAGTAAAATTGTTATTGCGATTCAAACAATGTACGTATCTTTATAAATTTGTATCATTTGAAAATTCTCCTTTTTATTTTGAGACTGTTCTATTTTATTCATTTAATTTATGTTAAATGATGATGTATATTTATTGAATTTGAGGAAATCTTCCCCATTTTATAAAAAAAATTTTACTTTTTTCTTTTGGATTACTTTTACTCGAAAATATGTTTAATTCTTACAATTAAACTTTATAAGGTATATCTCAACCTATCTCATGATTTTACAGCTATAATCCTATTTATGATACTGTTTACATTCTCCAGAAATCTTAATTCTATGCATCATGACTTTACAAAAATTATCAACATTGACTTTCACAAACACTGAATTTCTAAACCTAATTTTTACTTTACAAACTTTACATTGACATCCTGCAATAGCTAAAGCCATTCGCATTTATCTATCCTATGTATTTTTATGAAGACATTACACTCAAAAATTGTTAATAGTACGTTTTTATTAACTTAAACAAGTTGAAAAAAACTGCAATATAAGAAAATATTATTTACATGTCAAAATGAGCAACAAACATCTTTAATAAAGATTTATCACTAAGACAGGAAAAGTTTACATTAACATATCTTTAAATACAATAAGAATTTAAATTGTTGTCCCATTTTTTAGATCTAGTCTGTCATAGACAGTTCTTTTCTCCTATCTGTACCATTGTTCACTTTTTGTTCAAAAGTTTCGACATGTTTCCGTCGAACGTGGAATGACGGTCGGCTGTGTGTCTCACCGTGTCTCCTTTGAGTGTGGTATGACGCTTGGTATGCGTCTCGTCGCATTCCCGTTGAGTGTGACATGACGGTTGCCCGTGCCTCGCCGTGTTCCAATCGAGAACGGAATGGCGGTCGGCAGAGAGAAAGGTCTGAAGGCCTGAGTGTGTCTTGAATGCATGGTAGCCGTTGTTCCATTATGCATATGCCTGTGGTGCAGTTGAATTGGGGATCCATTTTTTGCAGCTAAAACTTTTCCGCTTCCACATTCGTCGAATCCTTATACCGATTTACCGTGGGTGATTTCGCCGGTAGATTTCCATACGAGTTGTTCTCGTCCATCTTTCTGGTATGCCATCTGAAAGCGTTGCAATCTGCCATAAAGAACATCGAATATATATGCTGTTAGGACAGTTAAATTATATTCTTGCTGCTAGTTAAATGTAATAATGGTCTTTTATAGGAAGGGATTTGAAAAGTTTTCTTGACCTCTTCTGGTTCAGGCTCTTCTTTCTTCAAAATCTTCTGTGTTGTGTCTTCTGTTCTTGGTGCTTCTTGCTGTCTTCTTACTTGTGTCTTTGTTCTTCTTTGGACCGGGAGTTAGGATTGAAGACCTGTTTAACATCGTTGTCTTTTCTCCGTTCTCATGGCGTCTTCTTCACAGTTGTTGTCTATTCTTCATTGTAATCGGTTGTTCATCTAGATATGCTGAACAGTCTTCCATCCTTTTCCTACTCCGTTCCATGTGTTGTCAGGGATTGTCAAGCAGATGTTGAATTTCGTATGGTATGATGACAGTTTCCGTTATTCTGCACATTGAGTTACAGAAACGCGTTTCTTCTTCTTCCTGTGGAGAATCTAAGCTTCCGTTCGTCCTCGCCGTAATATGTCCACCTCCGTTCCGGTTCGGTGGACATTCTTTGTCACTTCGTATGCAGCTTTGAATAGGTAGCAATAAAGCTCACTTCAGAGTGCAAGTTGCTTGCATTCAAGCTGCGTTGTATCTCTCCAAACTTTTCCACAGAGAAGTTATCCTCTAGGAACGTCGTTTCCACCAAAGCCCCTTCTTTTATTATCTCGTAAGCTGACGAACCAGGCACTCACACTCGGTGTTCCTTCTTCTCACGCCTAACCGCTGTCCTCAGTCTCGTCGTCGATCTGGCCGCAATGATGCTGCACCTTGGCTGCCGACTTCATCTTCAATATGTGACAATCTTGCTTTCCCTACATCCCTAGATTACGCCATCAACTTTACACTATCAACTTTACAAACATTAAAAAAATTTTTATGTGACTTCACAAAAAGTATCATTAATGCTATCAAAATTAGCTTCCCCCTTTTTTTCATTTAACTTAATTCTACTATAAGATAAAGGTCATGGTTTCCTCATCTTCTTCACCATGGGTAGTAGGAGTGAGATTGATGGTGATGACGGTTAGTATGCTAGTAACATTTTTTTTTCTAACTACAGGTATATTATGGTCGTACTTATCCCTTCCTCCTAATTTTTCGATCGCAAACCTTTACATACCTATCTTCCCTCATTGTACTCTTCCATATAGAAATCTTCTCTGGGTGAACTCAAGCTCCTATTGTTCTACCTCCTCCCACGAAATAATATGTTTCTTGCTTATCTTAATATTTCAGTTCTCTTTCCTAATAGTTACCTTCTAACGACTTCTTATTCTTCTGTCTCTCATCTTTCTATTTCAGTATCAGATTGTGGTATCTTCCACAAATCCTTTATGTTTCACATATTCCCCAAAATATCTCTTCAATTATATGTTCACCGTTCTCGACGGAACAAAAACTAAAATGCCTGCCTCCTTCCCCCTTAATCATCTATTTCCTACCTACTTCTTAACTTCTTTTCTCCTACAAAAATCAACTTGCTCCTCCTTCACACTACGTCTTTAAGAGAGAATCTACTGCCATTTCGTTGAACTATCCACATGTTGATCTCTATTTTTCTTCTTACGTTCAATTCTTTCCCCAGAGCACATTTTGTTTGCAGAAGAGTTACATTAGTTGTTACTTTCCTGTCTTTTCATCGTCATTATTAATTTACCTCCTTGCGAAATTTATTTAATTTAATTACTCGTGATAAGTACAAGCTAAAAGTTTTACTTGTGTGCATTTTGCTTTCTTTCCTACTCTTTAATTTCAGGACATTGAATGTAACTAAATTCTCGAGTGGACTCTTTTTTCTTTTGTCTAACCTTTGTATATAGAAAAGAATTTTACTTTCAACGCTACAACCTTCCCATCGCCTGGGGCTAAATTATAAAATGTTTATGTTTTACTTTAGTTACTGGTGGGAAGTCGCTTCTAACTAGATATCACTATTGGTGTTATCAATGGTGCTTTATCCTCATGGCATACTGTTTGTCTCTCCGTTCCGTATGAGCGCGCTACGTCTTCTATAGGTTAGTCATCATCATCAATTTTTGTACTACTGTATTTATTCACCGTTTCTGATTTCTGTTCCTCATCATCGTCAGTCGATTCCCAGTCAGTTGAATCCCAGCGTGCTGGTGTCTGTATTCGATCTCCCCTTAAACCTACTTCAAAATCTGGCTTTTCAAAACTAAGTATATTTACATGTTTGATTATACAGTTAACTTCATTGTTTGATCGAATTACTTGTGACTGGTCTTCGTACCGCTCATCTCATCAATTTTGTATTTTACCTGGGTTTGTGGCCTCACTTCGACTTCATCTATCGGTTCATTTCGCATGTTTTGACCCGCTGAAGCTTGAATTTCCCAACTTTTCTGCGCTCTGGCCATTCCACTTCCACCTGAACAACCTGGATTTGGCTGCTGAAAACCTCTAAACCTTCCGCCTTCGTTTGCACGGGGATTGTATCTCGGACCATAGTTACCACCGTAGTTTCTAGGACCAAATCCTCCATTATAACTCCTCGGTCGCCCGAAACCATTATTTGCGTTACCAAAACCATAGTTATTATTGTTCTCCCATGGGCGACTGCCACTCCTTACAAAACTACTGCCTTTTCCCATGTTATTCTCACCGTTGGAATTATTATTAAAACCTGATCGGTTACTGTTACTCCCCCTACTATTGTTTTCTCTGCTTGTACGTCGTTCTCTTGCGTCGTCTTCACTGAAGATGAATTCAAGTTCTCTTAACATTCCTTTAAATGCTTGTATGTTATCTCCTGCCCCACCAACCAATGATTGCTGATAACGTAACGGTATCTTCATTATGCACATCCGTATCAGTTCCCCATCACTGTATGGTTTATCTAAGCACTGATTTTTCTTTGTCATATCTTCGAAAAATCTAACGGGTTTCTTTTCTCCGGAATTTTCGAACAACTGTTTCTGCAGCAACTCATTCTTTATTCTGTTTTGTGTTTCTGTGGGCCAGTACCGCTCCAAGAATGCAGTTTTGTGTTGTTCATATGAATGACAGTTCACCTCTACTCTTTGCATGGTTTCCGCTATTGCTCCGTCCATATGGCCACAAATGAAGTCAAGTTTATGGCTAAGCGGCCAATGCTCTGGTAAACCGATCTGAAATTGATTTATGAACGTGCGTGGATGTAAGCCACTCCCAATTTCTTAGTAATGTTGGAACTTTCTGACTGTCAAAAAGTGATTATTGTCAAATTTATCTCTTCCACCATACGGTGTTTGTGTTTTCACAACATTTCTCGTTTCTTTCAATTTTGTCATATTCTCTTATACTCGTTCTACCACATTTGGGCCTTGAGCTGACGTATTTACAGGGTGTTTAAAAATGACTGGTATATTTGAAACGGCAATAAAAACTAAACGAGCAGCGATAGAAATACACCGTTTGTTGCAATATGCTTGGGACAACAGTACATTTTCAGGCGGACAAACTTTCGAAATTACAATAGTTACAATTTTCAACAACAGATGGCGCTGCAAGTGATGTGAAAGATATAGAAGACAACGCAGTCTGTGGGTGCGCCATTCTGTACATCGTCTTTCTGCTGTAAGCGTGTGCTGTTCACAACGTGCAAGTGTGCTGTAGACAACATGGTTTATTCCTTAGAACAGAGGATTTTTCTGGTGTTGGAATTCCACCGCCTAGAACACAGTGTTGTTGCAACAAGACGAAGTTTTCAACGGAGGTTTAATGTAACCAAAGGACCGAAAAGCGATACAATAAAGAATCTGTTTGAAAAATTTCAACGGACTGGGAACGTGACGGATGAACGTGCTGGAAAGGTAGGGCGACCGCGTACGGCAACCACAGAGGGCAACGCGCAGCTAGTGCAGCAGGTGATCCAACAGCGGCCTCGGGTTTCCGTTCGCCGTGTTGCAGCTGCGGTCCAAATGACGCCAACGTCCACGTATTCTCTCATGCGCCAGAGTTTACACCTGTATCCATACAAAATTGAAACGCGGCAACCCCTCAGCGCCGCTACCATTGCTGCACGAGAGACATTCGCTAACGATATAGTGCACAGGATTGATGACGGCGATATGCATGTGGGCAGCATTTGGTTTACTGACGAAGCTTATTTTTACCTGGACGGCTTCGTCAATAAACAGAACTGGCGCATATAGGGAACCGAAAAGCCCCATGTTGCAGTCCCATCGTCCCTGCATCCTCAAAAAGTACTGGTCTGGGCCGCCATGTCTTCCAAAGGAATCATTGGCCCATTTTTCAGATCCGAAACGATTACTGCATCACGCTATCTGGACATTCTTCGTGAATTTGTGGCGGTACAAACTGCCTTAGACGACACTGCGAACACCTCGTGGTTTATGCAAGATGGTGCCCGGCCACATCGCACGGCCGACGTCTTTAATTTCCTGAATGAATATTTCGATGATCGTGTGATTGCTTTGGGCTATCCGAAACATACAGGAGGCGGCGTGGATTGGCCTCCCTATTCGCCAGACATGAACCCCTGTGACTTCTTTCTGTGGGGACACTTGAAAGACCAGGTGTACCGCCAGAATCCAGAAACAATTGAACAGCTGAAGCAGTACATCTCATCTGCATGTGAAGCCATTCCGCCAGACACGTTGTCAAAGGTTTCGGGTAATTTCATTCAGAGACTACGCCATATTATTGCTATGCATGGTGGATATGTGGAAAATATCGTACTATAGAGTTTCCCAGACCGCAGCGCCATCTGTTGTTGAAAATTGTAACTACTGTAATTTCGAAAGTTTATCCGCCTGAAAATGTACTGTTGTCCCAAGCATATTGCAACAAACGGTGTATTTCTATCGCTGCTCGTTTAGTTTTTATTGCCGTTTCAAATATACCGGTCATTTTTGAAACACCCTGTATGTCCCATTTAGCATCGTATCTACGCAGTGGTGTGCAGTTGTCTACACCGTACCGTTCCTCGTGTATCGGATTGAAAGATTCGTTTACATTTCCCGTTACTGGTTCCGTGTTTTGCCTTTCTATTAGATTCACATTAGCTTGCGGTGTGTAACCTGTGGTGCTGTGACTCGGCAATTGTGGAACTGGCAGGTGTGTCGTCGCAATTTGCTCCGCTCTCGCGCCACCCTCGTACTTTCGGGAGGGTCGGCTGCCGCTCTGCCGGAATGCGCGCGTCTACCGTTTTTCGCTCCCTTGTCTGGTGTGACCGCACATCACCTACTTCGCTCCCCTGTGTTAACTGTTCCTTCCCTGTTTGTTTTTGTATTGCTTCCGTAATTATAGACGCAACCTCCTGTGGATGTACGACTAGAATCTCATGACATTTTTGTGTTTCCGCTACTGCAACGGAAGATTACACAACTGACTTTTTCCTTTCTGGATTACTGTCCATTACCACATCGGATGATACTACCGATGCCGGTGTCTCGCTACAACTTTCTGTAAGATTCTCGATACACTGTTTTAATTCTGTGCGAAGGTCTTCAAACTGTTTGCGATTTTTCGTGACTATGTATTCAATGCGTATCTCAAATCTTTGTAATGCGGCTCGCGTGACACGTTTTCTGACATTGAGCTCTTCCACGATTTATTGCGCCTTACCAGACGTCTTACGTGCTAACTTATCCACTCTTTGATTAACGTTAGACGCTGCATCCTACACCTGGTCGACGTTAGAACGCGTCTTTTTCTGGCCAGCCATCAACGCTTGTATCAGCTCTCGCCTCTCTCCGGATTTCAGTAAACTGTTCATTGAATTCTGTTCGTAATTTTTGCTGAGCTTCTCGGACTTTTTCGAACCCAGCATAAGTTTCAAATTGGAGACTACTTAAGGCAGCATTTGTCTCTGCTTTTAGCTTTCCCGTTACGGTCTTTAAAGTCGCCGTTTCAGTTTTCAAGTCTGCTAATCCCGCATCTGTTGCTATCTTTAAATTCTTTAACCCTGTAATTGTTTCAAGTCTCATATCTGCTAAGCCTGCATTTGTCTACTTTACGACCATAGTGAGTTGCTTGAATATTGCGAACACACTCTCTGACTCTTCGCTATCGTCATCTGTCAGTATTCGATGAAAATTTTCCCGTTCGCGTCTTTCACGTGGCATTTCACCGACTTCCGTGCACAATGCGGAGACACTTACACAGATTATTTCTGTTGGAAACTGTTCAGTTTGGTTCAAAATTACTATATTCGGTTCAAAATACTGAAGTTGTTCGTCCTCTGACTCTATTTCTGACCCACTAGATCCGTCATTCGTTTGTTTTTGCGCATTCGCTGACTGTGATACCAATCTTCAAATTGCTACCATCCCCTCTGAACTATCACAACGCCCCGTTTCGTCACCTGTACTCGATACCTTTTGTTCTACATCAGTTTCTATTCTGTCAAGATCTTGAGTTTGACCTATCTGCGATACTCTCCGTTCTTCCGCCATTCCAGTTCGTTTAGCTAACCTCTGTCTTTCTCGAACCGCGCCAGCCTGTGCTCTCGTCAACATCAAGTTATGGGACCTTACACGTTTCCAAAATATCATAGAAAGTTTCTTAGACTACGTACACAACATTAGCAACACTGTTTACTGTTTGTGGAATTTCAATCCAACTCAACAATGTCGTGAATAACTTCGCGCGCGACAGCGAGGTAATGCACAATCTACTTCTACTCAATTATATTGTAATTCTACATGTCTATACAACCTTTCTCCACTTTCGATCACACATTTACTGTATTTGTCCACTATACATTTATATACATTGGGTAACCTCGTCACAAAACAACATTAAAATTTTTTTTTCAAAATTCAAAAATTTTGTTTTTATTCCTAATTTGACTGTCATCCAGGCAGACCAACTGCCATCCTGGCAGGGTCGCCATTTGTAAGGGTGTGGGGGTTTGTTTTTGCTTGCTTATTCTTGAACTGAGAGCAACTGTGTGAGGTGAAATGACAAGTGTAATTCTGCAATATTTTTCACACAGTTTTCAACTCGCCAACATAAAAACAGCGCAATGGGTAACGCATCTTGCCAACTTCGAAAAGTGAAATAAGTTTATACTCAACAATGTTAAATATTAACTCTCTGAAAGAGCATTAATCTTAAGGACAGTTGTAATGTTGTTGCTTTAATTTGCTATGAAAGCGGTGCTGCTATTCAAGACCATAAAAGTGGGTTAAAGCTGTGAGCTGTCTGGGGAAGTTAACCTTGCATTACTGAGCAACTGTTTCACCAGGTATCCAGTCTAGCTTGCCAAATACCCAACCAGACTAACATTAATTATAATCTTTTAATCGTCATGCGACAACCGGTGATATATATATATATATATATATATATATATATATATATATATATATATATATATATATATATATATATATATATATATATATATAAGAGAATTTAAATGAAAAGAAATAAATCAGTTTATATTTGGAAATTTATTTTAACATTGATCATTGAAATTTCAGCATATTAAACTTTAGTCATAACTAAGCTGGTGCCTTATTTAGGACTGTGAAAATGTGAGTTTGTAATCTTACGGAACACATCAAATTGGGAGCCAAGATTGGGAGACTACATACAACACTGCATTCACAAAATAACACACAAAGAACGTTGAAACATATGCAAGAGGAAATTAACCACAACCAACCGATTCAATTTTCACCCAAAGAAGTTACGTTCGTAGCACAATCCTGTCCGTCATGTAATTACCACACACTGGTATACTAAAATCATACTAACTCTCTGTGAAATCTTCCCGAAAAGAGTAGCTGAGGGCTACTTTGATGATTACACCACATGCTTCACGTGGTCAACTTGGTTTACACAAAGAGTGTAACTCCACATTAATTTTGATAATTAAAATAAATTAGATCGAAAAGCAATTTACAAGAGAAAAACCTCGAACTGGTTACTATCGTCTTACTATTAACCTGATTGGTCAAACAATTGTATAAGCACGTGGTACTGGTCTCACAAAGTACACCCCACGTGGGTTGAACATAAAGAAAAGTTGCTATATTGAAAAATATTGTCAAGACGAGACGTCATAATCTCACGCACATTCGCATTGAAGATTGATGATGCTAGTTAGAGTTACTGATCAACACGTGGTTCCACTTTACTCACAAAGTAGCGACAAAGCAACTACCGGAATATATTCTGAACTTCACACTCGAATTACACTGCGTTGCAATTTAAGATAACATTAGATATTTTAGAGCTAAACCTGAAATAAAGGTGATTAAATTTTCAGTTAGGCTGAAGTTAAGAAATCCATTGTCCTACGGACTTAGCCGACACGCACTTAGCCGGAGATCTTACCACTTCAGACGCTCGCCGCGGACAGACTGCTGTGGTCCCTTCCTGAGGGGTGGCTCACAAATACAAACGGAAGTGACCAGAGAGGCAGCTTTCTATACCAACATGACAAGGGACAGACAGGACCATACTAAGGATAGAAACCTCTTTGCTTTTAGAAAGCGTAGCTACCTGTTCCGACGTTGGTCCTACTGTTCTCTAGCAGACAGGCTTGTCTGCTACCATCCAGCATGCAACTAGAAATACATTTGCTCATTCATTCTCTCACACAGAAGGGAAGGGGGATGACAGTATCTTATCATATACAGTATATAAAAGAAAGCGGATGTAGGTTCCGTATGAGACTGTGTGACATGAATTACATATAAACTGTGTTTTATAGTGTAGTGGTGTGACAGATCGTTGTTGTTTATGTGTAAAAGTAACTCGTCCCACTACTCAGTCTCCTCCCAGATAGTCAGAAACACCACAGTAAATTTAGAAGAGGAATTTGTGCCGTAAATGGCAACATATTTAAGAAATTAACTTGAAAGGAATCCAACAGAGACCTTTCATAACTCCAACGCTCCTAGAAAAAACTGTGCAGGGAATTTTCTGGCCATGTTAGGACATTCCCAAGCAGGCTTCTCACACCCAACTTAAACTAAAATGTAAAGAAAAGGCAAAAGATGACCAGCTACTTGCTAAAACACAATAATTTCAACACGTCTTTAGAATCTCCCAATTTCAAAGAGAAAAACAACACAATCTGTGACACCTATTTAAAAGATAGTGTAGACCTAATTCGGTCAGCAAGTAAGAACAATGGTTCCTGTGTCATTAATATGAAAACAATCTGGTTGTTACCCTTATGGAGTTCACCAGTATTTGCTCATTGCAAGAGCCAACGGATCACAGGAAAATTTATGACTGTTTATTAACAAGTAAAATTTATGAAAATAGCAAAGGTGCCACAGCAATTAAAAAAAAAAACATGAAAATAACATCAGTATTATAAAGCAGAACATTACAATGCACAATCCGCAAAAGCAAAAAAAAAAAAGATAAGAGATAAAACATGTTTTACAAAGTGGTTATCGCAAAAAAATCTATATCTTATAAAACTAATAATTTGTAGAATTAAAATAACTTTGTGGAACTAATTTAATCAATCTACTATATTTCAGTTAGTTAGCAAACCATGATCACTGTGTCATTATACTGAAACTACAATGAATTATGTGATTGTTACCCTTATGGTGTTCCTCACTATAAATATGCCCCATGCAAAGGCTAATCGATCACAGTCCAATGAGAATGAATAGCTATCTGACTGATAAACGAAGCAATGCCACAGGAATGAATTTACAAAACAAAAATTCACAAATCTAATACATCACACAAAAACAAACATTGATAAATAAAACAGCTCCGAAAGTTCAATAGTCAACATCTAAAAAAAAAACAATAAATAAAACACCTGCAAAATACAAGAGTAAAAGTCTAAAAAAACAATAAATAGAACACCTGCAAAATACAAGAGTTAGTCTAATAAACACCAATAAATCGAACCCCTGCAAAACACACGAGTCAAAGTTTCTCTGACAGAAATACACATGTATGCATTGAACTAAGAACCGTATAATCACTGTTCACTGACACACTCAGTAGTTCCACTGTTCTGTGGCACAATATAAGGGGAGGGGGGGTTCGTCGCCGCAGCTGTCAGCAGGGATTTTTGTCCATCTGTTGCGTGCAATCCCACCGTCTCTGCCCTCTCATGAAGTTTCTCTTGGTGGCCCGTGTGATGTACATCTCGATTTGGTTCCATGTTTGTGTTGTCAAATTCGTGCGGCATCCTCGTTTGACACGCCAGGTTGGTATTCCTGGGCAAGGATGACACTTAATGGCTCTTCTTTGTGTCACCCTTAGCTACCAGCGAACATCGAACTATGATTTACTGTCGCTTGACAGTGGGCATCCGCCAGGAAATGTTGATAGGCGTCGTTGAAGTCCACCAGTTTCTCTGGACAGTATGTCTCAAAAGGCTCCACGCCCCTTGTGTTGTTACATTCTTGAGTTATCCTCAATTGGCTCGCCAGTTTGATATTCCTGGGCAAGGATGACACTTAATGGCTCTTATTTGTGCCACCCTTAGCGACCAGAGAACATCGAACCATGATTTACTGTCGCTTGACAGTGGGCATCCGCCAGGAAATGTTGACAGGCGTCGTTGAAGTCCGCCAGTTTCTCTGGACAGTATGTGTCAAAAGGTTCCACGCCCCTTTATCTCCTGTCTTCTGTCGTTTCACTGTGGCCGTCTCGTCACGGTCGCGTGCGTATGGTGCGTTGCCAACAGATGGATTTCCGTGCGGTGGACCGTTCGGCCATCTCAGGTCATCGCCTCCACGAAGGGTCGCACTGGTGCGGCCTCCCATTAGCTCCAGATGCAAGGGAAAGTGTTTGTCGCGTGCCCTTCTTTTGTTGGCGAGCGTGCTCCAGAAGTGGCCCGGCTGATAGTGTGTCCTGCTGGGAAACCCGCCAGTTTACTACTAGCCCTTCTCCTCGCTGCTCCCGCTGAGTTTAGCCGGTTCGCTTTCACGTTCTCAACTGCATTCACAGAAATTGTTCATCATAGTTATGTGATTACAAAATGTCATACATAATACCACTTAGTATTTTCTTTCACAATTTTTAAGAACAAAAGTGAGACTTAATTTTTTTTAAATAAAAAAGTTACATGAATCGACAATATAAAAATAAAAGTTAAATGACTTGACAATATAAAACATAAAAGTGAAATGACTTGACAGTATAAAAATAAAAATTAAATGAACTAACAATATAATATCTAAATCCACATCACTAATGTGGTTCACTTGCGTTTTAATAAATCAAATGCTACTTATTAATTCACTAAAATGAATAGGATTATGCCTTGTGAAAGTATAGGTCAGGACAGCATAGGGTTCACATGTTATTTACACACACACACACACACACACACACATGCTACAAACTAACTACCCATAAACATGTATTACTCAAAATTCTACTTCAATCCACTACTAGTTAATCCAACAAGCTACTTCAATGCTACTTCAACAAAGTGTTTACACCACTACAACATTGTTCTAAATCGTCCTCTTCCTGACGCTCGCCGCATATGTCTTGTCACATGATAAATACGGAGAAACTTTCCTTAAACATACACAGTAAAAAGAACAATGGTTATTTACACGCGAAAACATTTATACCAGTTGACACACCTGATAAGAGACTCGCAATTATACATTTATCATACTCATATATTCACACATAAAACAGTAAGACAATTTCATCTAAAATTACGTTATCACAAGAATTAATCACGGAGACGACTCTGAGAAGGGTAAAAATTTTTTTTATCCTACAGGTTATATTACAATTTCTTACCCATTTTGCTCCAATTTCGTTCCTTCTTTAAGTTACCTTTCGCTTCCAAATCAGTTATTTCGCCTGTGGTGGTTATTCTGGATTCATTTCTCATGAATGGCAAAATTGTGGTCTCCTCTATTCTGTAAAACAGTTTCATCTTAACATATTGAACTTACAACAGACACAAAAGATCTGAATCCTCCTGTAGTTTAAATGGCAAATGTTTTGCTTCATCCTTATTACCTTAAACCAAGCTTTCCTTCGGTCCCATAATCAAAATTATTTAATCTTTCTCTACCTCCAAGAGGGAAATTTCCTCAGTACAAATCATATAGGCTGCAGTGCATCCCGCACCAGCGAAAACAGTAAGCTGTAATGCTCACAGCATCAGCAAAACACATAAACGTCGCTTTTCTAGGACAAGTATTAACGCAGAATAATTTTTCGGGCTCTGGCTGAACATCAGTCAAGACTACAAAAAGGATCCATATTTCTGTTCCATTCTCCATTTGCTGAAAAACTGCTCGTATTTGACTACCACAATAATATTTCAGGGCCACGAAAATTACACGAACCACAATTGTTCTTTCACCTTGAAGGGAATCAATATACTAACGAAATCCACAGACAGCACTTTACATACTCAGCTATAAAGAACAAAAAAGACATATATCATCAATATTAACATATCATCGCATATTGGGAAGCCAATGGCTAAACAATCGTATTATCGCATCCTGTTTTCAAGATTCTAAACTTACTCATTTCTTTCTCAGAGTTCTCCTATCTTAAAATATTCATACAGCACGCATACTGTAGTAAGAGATCCTCATTTATACTGACAGATATAGAATAGTAATAGATAGATAGTAGCACTGAAAGCAGAAAATCGGAAACAAGGCTACTAACAGCTGGGGACCTGGGTTTGCCAGACCCATAATACCCACAGATCGGATATTCCCCTGAGTTTTTGCATTAATTCAACACAGATCTCGCTTCTCTCAGGAGCGACTCTTCTCAATTTACACCAAAAAACCATAAACAGCATTTCACTCGTTCACAAAGAAACCATTTATCTTCACATTTTGAACCAACCTAAATCCTAATTGCACAAGGAAAGAAAAAAAAAACTAAAAACATCACTTCAATCAATCACATAGAAACATCTTTATCATTATTTTTCCCAACATATTATTCAAGATGCATTTATCACAAATGTAAGCTAATCCATTGTTTCTCTTCACCATCCTCTCTACTCCTCACTGTCCTTTCTACTCAATGTATGATTTCACGTTTGACACATAGTGTAGCCCTTTTGATTTTTTCGATCGAAGAGTTTCAACTTCTATGGCGTTTTCATGGGTAATCTTCCTTATCCGATACGGGCCGTTAAAGAGATTAAAAAATTTCTTGCAGACACCTGACCGTTTGTTAGACAGCTTGTGTGATCGGATAAGAACTTTTTGTCCTACATGAAACACTGTTTTTCGCACGTTTTTCTTATACACCTTGACTCTGGATTCTGCTGCACGCTTGATGTTGCGTAATGCTAAGTCAACAATTGTGTTCCAGCGTAGTCTCGGCTCTAGTGGCCAAGGCACCACCTCTTTGATTTTGCTCGGGGGCTCCTTGTTTTTTAGCACAGTGATTGGCGGAAGCTTTGTTGACGTATTAGGCAACTCATTAATTATGTTCTGAAATCCTTGTAGGTGTATGTCCCACGATCGGTGATCACGACTGCAGTATAACCTACATAATTTTCCTAATTCACGCATAATACGCGCACTGGGGTTCGAGCTGGGGTGAAATAGAGAGATATATATAGGTTTAATTTTTCTCTTTCGAAGCATCCGCTGCCAGTATTGCGATCTAAATTGTGGTCCATTATCCGAGATAATCCTTTTCACTCGCCAGACTTCATGCAGAAACTGCTTTGCAAATGCAGTTGCCACTGCCCTTCCTGTGGCTCGCCTCAACGGAGTCAGAGACACAAACTTGGAGGTTAGCTCCACCGCTACGAAAACATATGCAAAACCTACTTTAGATCGTATTAGTGGCCCAAATAGATCCACGGCCGCGAGGTCACAAAGTTTGCTTGGTATTATCGGGTGTAATGATGCAGCATACGTCACTGTGGCCGCCTTTGCTCGCTGACAAGGTCCGCACACTCTAAGTACACAACGAATACGCCGTAGCATGTTATTAAAATAGCATGTCTCCTTTAGTTTTTCACAACATTTCTGTGCTCCGAAGTGACCATAACTCAAATGTATGTACCATATAATTTTGTTTACGAATCACCAACACCCATCTGGAGTCGTCCGGGGCTCGTTTCTTGAATAGTGTTCTATTGCGCACTAGGTAGTACTGGCGTATTCCTACATTCTCCTTGTCCTCCCACTTTTTCTTTATATCTTTCAATACTGCGTCCTTATCCTGTTCGTCCGCTATACTCCCTAAAGATGTGGTAACAAAGTTCTCGAACACAACATTCTGTAAGTATAGGATGCTAAAATTATTTTCACCGAGTTCCCCTTCTTCTGTGTGAACCAAACCTACAGGAATGCGCGATAAAGCGTCAGCAATTACATTTTTCTGTCCCGGAATGTGTTCTACAGTGAAATTATATTCCTGTAGGTATAGTGCCCAGCGTCCTAGTCTCCCATGCGTGATTTTTGTGCTCATAAGAAATTGGAGTGCACGATGGTCAGTGTATACCCTGGTGGTCCTCCCAAATAAGAAATACCTAAATTTCGAGAATGCCCAAACTATCGCGAGTGCTTCGAGTTCTATCACTGAATAATTTTTTTCACATCGAGAGAGCACCCTGCTCCCAAACGAGATTGTTTTCGAAGTTGTAATATCATCATTTCCTTCCATTTGAAACAGTACCGCACCTAATCCTGACAAAGAACTGTCCGTCATTAAACAGAATTCTTGTGTCAGATCGGGATGCACGAGGATGGGAGCCTCTACCAAAGCCTTTTTCAGTTTATAAAATTCATCCTGTGCCTCTTGATCCCAGACCCCCAAAGCGTTCTTCCCTGTTAGTCCACATAGACGGGGCGTACCAAGTACACTAAAATTTATAAATCGCTTATAAAAATTACACAGTCCTAAGAATGCTCGCAACTGTTTTTTATTTGTCGGCACTGCACACTCCGCTATCGCCGCAATTTTCTCCGGGTCAGGTTGTATTCCATTTGCTGAGACAATATGGCCTAAGAATTTTATGTTCTCTCGTCCGAACTGTGACTTATCTAAGTTGACTGTTACACCTGCATCTCAAAAACATCCAGTAGTCTGTTCAGAACGTCATTATGATCCTCCAACGACTTTTCCGCAATTAATATGTCATCCACGCTGTTTCAAATCATCAGGCAAAATGCTATTTAATCCCCTTATAAAAGCAGCTGACGAGACGTTTAGTCCGAACGGGAGACGCCGGAATTGGAAACAATTTCCATAACACAGGAACGCTGTATATAATCTGCAAGATGGGTGTAGCACGATTTGCCAAAAACTCGAACGGAGGTCGACAGATGATAGTACCTTTACCCCGTGGAAACGTTGTAAGAGTTCCTCAAGGCTCTCAGGCCTGTCCGTTTCCGACATAATAATTGTGTTTATCTGTTTCGAGTCTAGTACCAAACGAACCGAGTTGTCGCATTTTGGTACGACAACCAAGGGTGAGTTGTACGAGCTTACTGCCCGCTCAATTATTCCTTGTTCTAACATCTTGTTTATTTCCTTCTCCACCTGTGCTTTATACGCCACGGGAATAGGGTATGGTCTAACAGAAAACTTCTGATGGTAACGTACTCTGAATTGTTAAGTAAAACCCTTAATCGCCCCCGGAGTCTCAGAAAATACCCGTTCATGATTCCTAAGTAGGCAATACAATTTCTCCTTTTCCCTGTCCGTGGTTCTGACACCCGCGATGCTCTTTCTCAGTGCATCAGCAAAAACAACATCTTTCCCCTGCTCACCAGACGTAGAGCACGACTCACTTACATAGTTCACGAGTAGTTCCAGTCTGGGTTGTGACTCGGTTTGAGCTTGAAATTTTAGGCAACTAATTTCTGACTCGGCACGTAATATGCATTCATCAAATATTAAATTAATTGGTTGATCCCCAACTTGAACTGTCATTACTCCTCCACCCATGTCAATTACTGCATGGTGGGCATTCATTAAGTCATTACCTAAAATCATTGCCACATTCAGCATTGGGAGCACAAAGAAGTTGTACTCAAACTCTCTTCCCTGGCAGGTAAAATTAAGCCGAGTCTGCCTTCGGATTTCTACGATCTTACCGTAGATTGCGCCCTTCACCTTTATTCCTCGTACTTGAAAAACGGGCCACGTCCCAGTCCCTTCGCATTTTTGAAATGCTGCCTCGCTCACTATGGAGAAAGGGCTTCCAGTGTCAATGACACACTTAAAACATATTTCGTTTACTGCAACTGTCACGACTGGATTTATTCCCGAAATTTTAGCACTCGTAGTTTCTTGCAACAAATCCTCCCTAATATCTTCCCTCTCTATATACCGTATGCACTCATTTGCCATGTCACTCATTTGTTCCGATTGGGCACCTTCTGCGCTGATCGTTTGTCATTGCCGGTTTTGTTCATTTCAATTTGCTGGATTATGTCTAGGGTTAGCCGGCCGAATTTCAACATCATGAGGTGCTCCGCCTACAATCCTATTCCCACCGTGTTCATAGTAGTATCGATTCTGGTTGCCGTACCTGTTGCGTTCACGATCTTGTCCACGTCCTCGATCATTTCCGTTGTTCCACCTGTGTTCGCGAACTGTTACCCCAGTTTCTATACGCCCGGTCCCGATTATTGTTCCGTTCGCGTCGCGACGACCAGTCACGCCGTTGATTAGTACTACGGCCACGACTGCGATCGCACTGCTGTGCGCCGTAATAACTTTGTGCCTGATTAGGCGGGCATTCTGCTGTATTATATTCCAACTCTTGGAGAAGCGTCTTAAACGTTTCCACGTCCTCTTTGCATCGTCCCGCAAGAATGACGTGGCGCAAGTGCATCGGCAATTTGGTGATGCATATCCTAATTAGTTCCGCAGGCCCGTATGGGTCGTACAGAAATTGATTCGCCTGCAGCATGTGGTCGAATAGGCGTGCTGGGCTGCCGAAACCAGACTGGTTCAAATTTGGCAGCATAATTACGCCATGCTTGACCCTATCTTGTGCCGCTTCCGACCAATAGGCGGACAGAAAGCTTGTCGAAACTCCCGAGTGGAGTTGCAGTGACGCGCTGCCGACCTCATGCGAATCACCGGTTCGCCTTCCAAATAGCCACACATATATTCTATCTTATGTGAACTTGGCCCAGTCGGGGGGAAGACAGAACTCAAATTGCTCGAGCCATGCTCGTGGATGTATTCCTTTTTGCGAATTTCGAAATATCTCAAACTTTCTCACCGTAAGGAAATGTTTGAAATCAAATCCCCGCATTTCCTCCCGGCGAGGCCCTTGAATGTTTCTATTTTTCTCATGTCTGCCCCTCAAAATAGATTCTTCCCTGTCGTCAAAATGTCCCTCGTGGCCGGAGTCCCTCTCTGCACTGTTCGTACGGCTATTTTTAGTGCTATTGGCGAGTTCGGAATCACACCCCATGCGGCTTTCCAGATGCGCCACGCGTTCTTGTAATTCGCCTGTTACAGATTTGTGCCGCATGTTCACTTCGAACTGTCCCTTCTGAAATCTAAGAAGCGAACGCACTTCTTCGGTCTCTGCGACCGCTACCGGTGTAGTATTATTATCGCTCTCCGTCACCTTCATCATGCCTACGATGTCCGCTAATGCCACAATCTTATCATGTATTTGTCTGTTGTCCTCCGCCCCAGTCTGCTTCAATTGTTCTACTTGCTGTTCGAGTGCGTGAATCGCTTGACTATTGTCCGCTAATGTGTTACTAACGGACGCAGGACAATGCGTTTCCGCCTCCTGGACCCTGGAGAGTACCTTTGGCATTCTTCTCTCAGCGCTTGGAAATTCCTAAGTAGCTTTTCTTCGCTCTCTTCCGATTCCGCATCGCGCCTCCGCTTGCCCTGTTCTAAGGCTTGCAGACGATCATCGATTTGTTCAAATGTACGGCCTAATTCTTTCATAATATCACTTTTTATTTCACTTGCCAGATTGTTTATTCTTTGTGAGATATCATCGGACACTCTCAGCATCGACTTGTCGACTTTATTTGTCTGCTGGATTAGTTTCTCGTCTATTTGTTCACCTAGCTCGCGGATCGATTTTTCAGATTTCCGCGTCATTTGATCGCCTAGCTCTCGGATCGATTTTTCAGATTTCTCAGCGTTTTCTTTATTTTGTTGCAATAAGGCCTTCATGAGTTCTGCTAAATCAATTTGGTTAGTTGGAGGCAAATTAATTTCTGGCTCTGATGTGAGCCCGTTCGTTCTGTTTTGCATTTCCTCTGAAGTATTCCCCAATGCATTTTCGGAACCGTCCGACGCGTTAATATTCGAAATCAAATTATCCCCTTGCTCCGTGATGCTTAAGTTGTTGGACCGCCTACTTTTAGCTTGGTTACGTGTCTGCATTAGTTCAATTTATACACGGTACACAACACACTAATCAGAATAAATGTATCCCCGAAAAATCACGACAGTCACACGAAAGGTACCCAACCTAGTACGCACTTTTTCACACACAAAACAAATTTATGTCTTTGATCGAAGTCAGTGCAATTTACAAGCGAAAAAAATACACTCACACATTAAACACACAAATATAGAAAACAAAACAAGACAAACAACACAACGCCGCTCAATAACGCCGTGAATCTTTTGAAAGTCTGCTCAGAAACAACGCAGAAGTTGTTTGAGCGCTGCAGGGAAAAAAAATTAGCATTATACAACGCTCGCAATCTAACATTTCAGAGATTCCAGAGTCTAGCGGATCACAGAACAGGGTCGCCATGTGTAATGTTGTTGCTTTTATTTGTTCTGATTACGGTGCTGCTATTCAGGACCATAAAAGTGGGTTAAAGCTGTGAGCTGTCTGGGGAAGTTAACCTTGCATTACTGAGCAACTGTTTCACCAGGTATCCAGTCTAGCTTACCAAACTCCCAACCAGACTAACATTAATTATAATCTTTTAATCGTCATGCGACAACCGGTGATATATATATATAAAAGAGAATTTAAGTGAAAAGAAATAAATCAGTTTATATTTGGAAATTTATTTTAACATTGATCATTGCAATTTCAGCATATTAAACTTGAGTCATAACTAAGCTGGTGCCTTATTTAGGACTGTGAAAATGTGAGTCTGTAATCTTACGGAACACTTCAAATAGGGAGCCAAGATTGGGAGACTACATACAACACTGCATTCACAAAATAACACACAAAGAACGTTGAAACATATGCAAGAGGAAATTAACCACAACCAACCGATTCAATTTTCACCCAAAGAAGTTACGTTCGTAGCACAATCCTGTCCGTCATGTAATTACCACACACTGGTATACTAAATTCATACTAACTCTCTGTGAAATCATCCCGAAAAGAATAGCTGAGGGCTACTTTGATGATTACACCACATGCTTCACGTGGTCAACTTGGTTTACACAAAGAGTGTAACTCCACAATAATTTTGATAATTAAAATAAATTAGATCGAAAAGCAATTTACAAGAGAAAAACCTCGAACTGGTTACTATCGTCTTACTATTAACCTGATGGGTCAAACAATTGTATAAGCACGTGGTACTGGTCTCACAAAGTACACCCCACGTGGGTTGAACATAAAGAAAAGTTGCTATATTGAAAAATATTGTCAAGACGAGACGTCATAATCTCACGCACATTCGCATTGAAGATTGATGATGCTAGTTAGAGTTACTGATCAACACGTGGTTCCACTTTACTCACAAAGTAGCGACAAAGCAACTACCGGAATATATTCTGAACTTCACACTCGAATTACACTGCGTTGCAATTTAAGATAACATTAGATATTTTAGAGCTAAACCTGAAATAAAGGTGATTAAATTTTCAGTTAGGCTGAAGTTAAGAAATCCATTGTCCTACGGACTTAGCCGACACGCACTTAGCCGGAGATCTTACCACTTCAGACGCTCGCCGCGGACAGACTGCTGTGGTCCCTTCCTGAGGGGTGGCTCACAAATACAAACGGAAGTGACCAGAGAGGCAGCTTCCTATACCAACAAGCGGATGTAGGTTCCGTATGAGACTGTGTGACATGAATTACATATAAACTGTGTTTTAAAGTGTAGTGGTGTGACGGATCGTTCTTGTTTATGTGTAAAAGTAACACGTTCCACTACTCAGTCTCCTCTCAGATAGTCAGAAACGCCACAGTAAATTTAGAAGAGGAATTTATGCCGTAAATGGCAACATATTTAAGAAATTACCATGAAACGAATCCAACAGAGACCTTTCACAGTATTATGAAAGCTTAAATGGAAGTTTCTTTAGATTAATCCTAAGCACAATAACATGAAAGTTTAATTGGATGTTTCTTTACAAAATTGCTCCTACGCATACGTTACGATGGTGGTGAGTACTACGAAAATCATCCGAAAACGGTTCAAAGTTCAGTATTGTTTAGGATGAAAATCAAGCCTACGGTGGATGTTTAGTCAAGCGACAAATTTGAGCGCAAGATTATCCAAGGCCGCTCGAGTTTACAGTGGACGCAAGCTGATGAACCAACAAAGTTTACGCCTCTGCATGCGGTATTTACCTTAAGCTGTCTGCAAGGCCACTCTCCCACTGAAATTCCTAAAAAAAATGGTTCAAATGGTTCTGAGCACTATGGGACTTAACGTCTGTGGTCATCAGTCCCCTAGAACTTGGAACTACTTAAACCTAACTAACCTAAGGACATCACACACATCCATGCCCGAGGCAGGATTCGAACCTGCGACCGTAGCAGTCGCGCGGTTCCGGACTGCGCGCCGAGAACCGCTAGACCACGGCGGCCGGCTGAAATTCCTACCAAACTAATCTGGCCTTTGCTGAACTTTCCCGCAGAAACTTTCCCTATGTTTCTTGTTATGCAAGAAGACATGTACTCAGCCCCAATCTTATTATGTGGCGATATACACGCACATGGTTGCAGCAGCATGCATATTATAGTGCCCTCTCAGTTCTCGTAAGAACAGTTAACTAATTTGGCTGGTTCGTTTCTCCACAGTTGAAGCTAAACGTTGATACAGCTAATTTTTGCTGGAGTGCAGCCGCTGTGAACGCAGTGTCCACGCCAATTTCCTCTCTACGTCGTACGGAGCGTTAAGCGCTCCATTCTGCACTTGATGCCATTCAGAGAAGACTCCCCACACACAAAATTTCTGTCTTGTCCTACTCATGGCAGAACTGCCTCTCTCCACTTGGGTTCCTTTTTCACGTCACGGCTTTTTTCGACCAATAGGAGTGTTCCTCTTATTTTGTAGAAACACCTTCTACCAGTCGCAACTTCCCTTCTATGAAACTACGTTGAAACTTCAATAGTTTTCTCCTTCCTAGTGAGTTTCCGCCAATCGATATTCAGTTGAAGGAGTCTGATAGTTGGTCCAATATTTCTTGTTAATGAGCTCTGAAAAGAACTGTTTCTGCTATTAATTGATATATCATTGCCAGGAGATCTCAGGTGCTAAACTTCCAAGTGGATTCGACCTACCACGCAAGACCTGGACTATTCTCAACAGAATCCGTACCAGCCATGGCCGATGCAGGGGATGCTTTCTTTAAGTGGAAGAAGCTGCCTCATCCAGCCTGTGACTGTGGGGCTCCATACCAGACTGTTCACCACATTGTCAGTGAATGCAGGATTCGAGCCTATCACGGCGCCAAAGAGGACTTCCTGGTAGCAACTCCAGATGCAGTACGCTGGATTGAAGGACTGGATATTCAGTTGTAAAGGCAAACTTAAGTTTCTTGTGTGGCAATATGTACATATGTATATGTAATTTAAATTCAT
Organism: Schistocerca nitens; assembly: GCF_023898315.1. Classification (NCBI taxonomy): domain Eukaryota; kingdom Metazoa; phylum Arthropoda; class Insecta; order Orthoptera; family Acrididae; genus Schistocerca; species Schistocerca nitens. The sequence goes on along the minus strand of NC_064615.1, from coordinate 294,316,590 downwards.
GATATGTCTGTATTAGCCATACGCTAAATAAATAAATAAATAAATAATAAATTCGCCAATCGGACGTTTTATGCCCATTCTAGACACCTAAAGTACATTGACCTTTCCGTGTGTCGCACTTGCTGGATGAAAATGCGTCATTTGCTTTTGTTCGTATCCCGTTGGAATTTCGAAACGGAGTTTTCTAAAGCTTCTTCTCTGCTCTTGTACCGATGCCCTCGCTACAGGCGACCCTCCAGCTTGAATCACCTGACCCAGGGTCAGTCGATTGACTGTCATCCCTTTTTGCATTACATATTGATAGGCAAATGTTCTCATAACTGTCGATTTACGTTAGGTGTCACCTTCACTTTATCATTGCGATTTGTTAAGGTCTCATGTAAGGTACGAATCTATTTATTCTGCCACCTTACAGAGCTGCAGGGTTAATAAGTCCTTAGGACCTTGTGAAGCGTCTAGGTGAAGCTTTGGTCTAGGTGTACACCATGGAGGTGTTTGTGAATTGACCTCGAGTGTAGGTGGTAAAAGCAAGAATCACTTCAGACAAAAGAGATTGGACGTGAACTGCGATTGCAATCTCTGACCTGCGCCTCTGATGTGGGAGATGAACTACTATGGATGGGAAAAGGAGACGGTAATTCGGATGCTCAGGAGAACTACGAATGTGTGCAATGTAACTGGCGAGCAGTTGTGCACACCTAACCTTCAATGGAGGGACTCCAGCCTCCACCAGGACGCTGGTCACCAGACGCGTCCCAAAAGCTCATGTTGCCAGTCGAAAGCCACAGTGGTCCACTGGGTCGAGTAAACGCAACGCCGAGGGCGCCACCAAACCATAAACCAGACTCCCATAGTTAAGGTGGGATTGAACAAGGGCTCTGTAGAACTGCAGCAGAGTACAGTGATCTGCACCCCAGTTGGTGTTTCTCAGGCAGCAGAGGGCACTGAGGTGCTGCGATCACTTCCGCTTCAGCTGATGAAGATGAGGAAGCCATGTCAATTGGGTGTCGAAAACCAGTCCTAAAAATCAATATGCCTCCACTACCGTGAGTGGATCGTCATTAAGGTAAAGTTCTGGTTCCGGATGAATGGTACGATGCTGACAAAAGTGCATGACACACGACTTCACGTCTGAAAACTGGAAGCCATGTGGAGGAGCAGTACGAAATACATACAGAGAATGTGAGACTGATGGCCCGACAACTGCTGATAGACCATTAATGGCCACTAAGAATAGAGATACACTAAATACAGAGCCCTGCGGCATCCCATTCTCCTGCATATGGGGTGAACTATGGGAGGCACCAACGGACACGGAAAGTATGGAGTTATAGGAAAGTTTGGATAAAAATCGCTAGTGGGCCCCAGGGACCCCACCCATATAATGTGGCAAGGATATGATGTCGCCAGATCGTATCGTAAACTTTTCGTAAATCAAAATAGATGGCAAAAAAAATTGACATGTTCCACATCCACGAGGATCTCCTCAGCATGGATCTATGGAACGAAAAACTAATCTAATCTAATCTGCATCTGGAAAAGGCTGTTTGGATGGCAGACTCGAGGGAAACTAGTTTATCAATGATAGAGCGACCCTGGTGGAAACTGCCCTGGCATGAAACCTGTAGGCCACGTGACTCCAGGACCCAACACAATCGCTGACTTATCATACATTCTAACAGCTTACAAAGAACGTTGGTGAGGCTGATGGGCCAATAGCTATCCACATCAAGTGGGTTTTTACCCGGTTTGAGCACCAGGGTGATGGTGATGGTGCTCTCCCACCATTGCGATGGAGATGCCATCGCACTAGATCCAGTTGAGGATGACGAGGAGATGTCGCTTGTACTCAGATGAGAGATGTTTAATCACCTGACTGTGGATCCAATCTGGCCTAGGAACAGTGTCGGGATCATGTGCAAGGGAACTGAGGAACTCCCACTCTGTAAATGGAGCATTATAGGGTTCAATGTGACGTACAGTGAACGAGAGTGCTTTCTTTTCCATCCGCCGTTTGAGGGTGTGAAATGCTCGGGGATAATTCTCTGAGGCGGAAGCTCGAGCATATTGCACAGCAAAGTGCTCGGCAGTCGCGTTTGCATCGGTAGATAACACGCCATTGATGTTAATGCCAGTAACACCTGTCGGGGTCTGGTACCCACAAAGGCGTCTGATCGTCGTCCAGACTTGGGAAGGTGACGTATGGCACCCAATGGTCGAGACGTACCTCTCCCAGCACTCCTGCTTCCGTCTTTTTATAAGCTGGCAAACGCAGGCACGGAGCTGTTCTAAAGCTATTATGTGCTCTAGGGAAGGGTGGTGCTTATGTCACTGTAGAGCTCGCCGACGCTCTTTAATGGCCTCAGTGATTTCCGGCGACCACCAAGGTACTGAATTTCACCGAGGGTACCCTAAAGAACAAGGGATCGTGTTTTCCGCCGCAGAAACGATCGTTAAGTGACCTGCTCAACTACCACATCGATGGTACCGTGTGGGGAGATTCAACGGTGACAACAGAGCTGAAAGCGTCCCAGTCTGCCTTGATTAAAGCCCATCTCGGTAGACGTCCAGGGGAGTAGCGCTGAGGGAGTGACAGGAAGATGGGTAAGTGGTCACTACCACGTAAGTTATCGTGGGCTCTCCAGTGGACAGATGAGAAAAGTCCTGCGCTGCAGAGAGATAAATCAATGGCCGAGTAAGTGCCATGAGCCACAATGAAATGTGTGGGGGCCCCAGTATTTAAGAGGCAGAGGTCGAGTTGAGACAGGAAAGTTTCGACATCTCTACCTCGGCCAGTAAGCATAGTGCCACCCCACAAGGGTTTATGGGCATTAAAACTCCAAAAAGTTGGAAAGGTTTAGTGAGTTGAAGAAACAGTGCAGTCAATGCATTCAGGGGTACTGGACTATCTGGAGGAAGATATACGTTACAGACAGTTATTTCCTTTGTCGTCCTTATCCTAACAGCCACTGCTTCAGGAGGGGTTTGAATTAGCACAGGTTCACTACATAATGAGTTCAGGACATAGACACAAAATCGACCCGACAATCCATTATAGTCAAAAATGGTTCAAATGGCTCTGAGCACTATGGGACTTAACATCTGAGGTCATCAGTCCCCTAGAACTTAGAACTACTTAAACCTAACTAACCTAAGGACATCACACACATCCATGCCCAAGGCAGGATTCGAACCTGCGACCGTAGCGGTCGCGCGGTTCCAGACTGAAGCGCCTAGAACAGCTCGGCCACTCTGGCTGGCCTATCACAGTCGCTAGAGTTCTTGTAATATCCCCTATAGCCATGAAGGGCAGGGGTCCGCATTGCTGGGAAACAGGTTTCCAGGAGGGCAATGCAGAAAGCAGGTGTAAAGCCTAACAATTGCTATAGCTCAGCCAGGTGGTGGAAAAAACCAGAGCAATTGCACTGGAGTATGACGTTATTGTGAGGCTGGGAAGGCATGAAGCATACAAGGAGGCAGGTTATGCCTCAGGATCACCTGCTGCCATTGATTAAGTATTTGTACCCATTCCTGTTGTGGATAAGACATCAGTGAGATCAAGGTCCTCAGGGAATGCTGAGATCTCCACCTTATCTGCAGGTGCAGAAATGGTAGGCAGTGGTGGTGTTCGGGCCACTGGAAGATCATTTTTCTTAGCAGACTTCTTTATTTGCTTGCCCTCTCACTTCTCTTTAGGGTCTTGCTCGGAGGACTTATCCGAAGTAGCTTCAGGCATGGAGGAAGGCCATGAAGCTCTTTGTCCAGCAGATTTTGGCTCCTTTAGCCACTGGCGAGTGTCCGCTGTGGCATTAGTGGAGACCTTGGGAGAGAGAGTCCCAAGGGACCCCTTCCGCACGAGAGGAGCTGGAGGAGGCTGTTGCTTCTCCGGCTGGGGGGAGGGGACCATTGTCCCCTGCATTTAGGGCAGCCTTACTCCCAAAGTAAGTACTTTGAAGTAACAGAAGAAGGTTTTCCCCCTACCACCAAGGGGCAGATGTATTCTGGAGGCCTGGGGGGCCCACTGTTAGTGGCACAAAGTGTGGTGCGACTGGTACTTCTGATGGTGATGGTAAAGGAGCTGCAATGTATGTGGACATCAAACGAACGGGGTGTAATCGTTCAAATTTACATTTAGCCTCTTGGTAAGTCAACCGGTCCAGGATATTGTACTCCATGATTTTCTGCTGCTCTCCACAGTTGATGTAAGTGAGAAGATGTGCACAGGCGGTATCTGGATGCAGAGGACGTCTGCAATCTCGACATGTGGCGTTGGAAGTGCAGCGGGAAGACATGTACCCGAATTTCCAGCACTTAAAGCACTGCGTAGGGGGAGGGACGTATGGTTTAACGTCACAGCGGTAAATCATCACCTTGACCTTTTCAGGCAATGAATCACCCTCAAAAGCCGAGATGAAGGCACAGGTAGCAACCCTGTTGTGTTTGGCTCCCCTCTAAACGCGCCAGATGAAATGAACTCCCCGCTGCTCTAGATTGGCGCGGAGCTCGTCATCAGACTGCAAGAGGAGGTCGTGATTGAAAATAATCCCCAGGACCATGTTGTGGCTTTTATGGGGAGTGACGGAAACGGGAATATCACCTAGCTTGTCACAAGTGAGTAACGCCCAGGATTGGGCTAGGAATGCTGTCTGAATCAAGACTGCACCGCTTCTCATCTTGGACAACGCTGTCATGTCCCCAAAGTTATCCTCAAGATGTTCAACAAAAAACTGAGGCTTCATAGGTAGAAAGGAGTCCTCATCCATTCTGCTACAGTCTAAATACTGAGGCGAATATGGCTCTCTTCTTTTTGTAGCTCTACGTTCCTCTGATGTTGTAGCGAATGAGAGGAACGATTTAGGGTCACACGTGTCAGCATTGTACTCGATCTTTCCCTTTTTAGAGACTGCTGGCGCCGCATGGCCGCCATCAGGAGATGACTTTGTTCGCTTCATTGCGGGTCATCCGCCCAGATGTCACCCATTCTGATCAGGGACTCTCCCCACAGGCGACACCCAGTCACAGCAAAGGCTACTATGCCCCAGGAAGACATGCATCTACTCCTTGGAATACATGGGGAGTTTACAGTTAAGGCATCAGCAGTGCGATCCCTGTGTTGTCGGGAGGCTACCACCAAATGGGTACATGACGGCCCCACCACAGTGGACTGGCTACCGTGCTGGATATTGGGCGCAGAGGAATCCAATACTGTCATGAGAGTGAAAGAGGACAGGAGACAACGAAAGAAGATGACGTACCCTGGAAAGTGTCCTCACCCAAATAGTTGAATTGCTGGTGGGGATGCAACGCCATGACAAAGAGGCTCAGGAGATTGAATCTAAGGGGACTATGTTTGCGAATGGGGACTATGGATAGCTCATGCACCATGTAAAGCGTCCCTACCCATATGGCCCGCACTTCTGTAAAATTTGGAAAGTGGCTGGTCAAACCATAAAATAGGACCAGAACTTATAGCGCCGAAAGTGTGAGACTCCTTTTAGTCGCCTCTTACGACAGGCAAGGATACCTCAGGCCTGTTCTAATCCCGGGACGTGCAGGGGGAGAAAGAAGACAAGCTGTAGGCTATGGGCTCAGTAGGCAGTTCAGTTGAAGTGGAAGTGCAGGGGAAAAGCTACATGAAAGATGTGAAGAAATCGAAAAAGAAATGATTGTCGGAAGGACTGTCTCAACACATAGAAATTGAAAACAATTGTCTGTGAAATTAGCAGCAAGGACTGTAATGTTAAGAGTGCAATGGGAGTTCCAGGATTAAATTCAGAGGAGAGAGCGGACAGGTGGAAAGTGTGCACTGAATGCCTCTAATGACGGAGAAGTTGCCTGAAAACGTGATAGAGGAAGAAACAGGAGTCGACAGGGAAGAGACGGGGGATCTAGAAATAATCAGAATTTAAAGAAGCTTTGGAGGACTTAAGATCAAATAAGGCAGAAGGGATAGATAACATTCCATCAGAACTTCTACAATCATTGGGGGAAGTGGCAACAAAACGACTATTCGCGTTGGTGTGGGGAGTACATAAGACTGGTGATATACCATCGGACTTTCGGAAACCTTCATCCACATAATTCCGAACACAGCAAGGTCCGATAACTGAGACAATTGTCGCTCAATCAGCTAAAAGCTCATGCAGTTACCGAGAAGAGTTATATAGAGAAAAACGGAAAAGAAAATTGAGGATCTGTTAGACGGTCAGTTTTGCTTTAGGGAAGGTAAAAGCAGCGGAAGGCAGTTATGACGTTGCGCTTGTTAATGGAAGCAAGACTGAAGAAAAATCAAGACACGTTCATAGGATTTGTCAACCTCGAAGAATCTTTCAACTGTGGAAAATGGTGTAAGGTTTCGAAACTCTGAAAAGAATAGGGGTAAGCTTAGGGGAAGACAGGTAATGAGCAATACGTATAAGAATCAAGAGGGAGCAATAAGAGTGGAAGACCAAGAACGAAGTGCTGGAATTAAAAAGAGTGTAAGACAGGGACATATATTTCGTCCCTATTGTTCAGTCTACATACCGAAGACTCAATGATGGAAATAAAAAAAAAGGTTCAAGAGGGGGAGTAAAACTCAAGGTGAAAGGATATGAATGATAAGATTCGCGGATGACATTGCTACCCTCAGTGAAACTGAAGAAGATCTGTTGAAGGGAATGAACAGTCTAATGAATACAGAGTGTGCACAGAATAAAAAGACGAAAGATGAAAGTAATGAGAAGCATCAGGAGTGAGAATAGGAAGAAACGTAGCACCAGACTTGGGGATCACGAATTGATCGAAGTTAAGGAATCCTGCTACCAAGACAGGAAAATAATTTACAATGGGCGGAGCAATGAGGACGTAAAATGCAGAATAGCGTTAGCGAAAAGGGCATTCCTAGCCAAGAGAAGTCTACAATTCGCAAACATAGGCCTTAATTTGAGGAAGAAATTTCTGAGAATGTACTTTTGGAACACACCATTGCATGGTCTTAAAACATGGACTGTGGAAAAACCAGAATACAAGAGAATCGAAGCATTTGCCATGTGGTGCCACAGAATAATATGAAAAATTGGTTGAACTGATAAGGTAAGGAATGAGGAGGTTCTCTGCAGAATCGATTAATAAAGGACCGTATGGAAAACACTAACAAGAAGAAGGGACAGATGGTGGGGTATCTATTATGGCATCGTGGAGTAACTTCCATGGCACTAGAGGGAGCTGTAGGCGAAAACAGAGAGTGGGATACATCTAGTAAATAATTGAAGACGTTGGTAGCAAGTGTTACTCTGAGATAAAAAGTTAGGTACAGGATAGGAATTAGTGGAGGGCCGCACCAAAACAGTCAGGAAACTGATGACTCAAAAAATGTTGTTCAGAGATAAAGAGGCTTGCAGAGGATTGACTGGTGTGGAAAGCTGCATCAGTCTTAAAAATGGTTCAAATGGCTCTGAGCACTATGCGACTTAACTTCTGAGGTCATCAGTTGCCTAGAACTTAGAACTAATTAAACCTAACTAACCTAAGGACATCACACACATCCAAGCCCGAGGCAGGATTCGAACCTGCGACCGTAGCGGCCGCTCGGTTCCAGACTGTAGCGCCCAGAACCGCACGGCCACTCCGGCGGGCTGCATCAGTCTTAGTTATTTATTTATTTACACGTCAAGTTCCGTAGGAACAAATTGAGGAGCAAATCTGCAAGGTCATGGAACGTGTCAGTACATGAAATTACAACATGAAAGTAATAACAGATCAAAATAAAATGTTTATGAAGCCGAAAAAAGTCAAGCCATAAGCTTACGTAAATGCAATCAACAACGCAATAAGAATCAGCTTTATTTTTCAAGGAACTCCTCGGCAGAAAAGGAGGAGTGACTCATGAAGAAACTCTTCAGTTTCGATTTGGAAGCGCCTGCTAAGATTTCTGAATTCTTGTGGTAGCTTATTGAAAATGGATGCAGCAGCATACTGCACACCTTGCTGCACAAGATTTTATTTCTGCCGAGTATTAACTGAGTGAAAGCTGCTTATTCTTGAGTATAAGCTAATATTGTTAACAAGGAATTGTAGTAAGGATATATATTGAGAGGCTAGTGTCAAAATACCGAGACTCGTGAACAGCGCTCGACAAGAGGTTCGAGAACTTACACCACTTATTGCCCCAACCGCCAGTTTCTGAGTCAAAAATATCCTTTTAGAATGGGAAGAGTTACCCCAAAAAATAATACCATACGACGTAAGAAAACGAAAATAAGCAAAGTAGACTAATTTTCATGTCGAACGATCACTTACTCCAGATACCGTTCGAATAGTAAAAACGGCAGCATTAAGTCCTTGAACAAGATCCTGAACGTGGGCTTTCCACAACAGTGTACTATCTATCTGAACACCTATAAATTTGAACATTTCAGTTTCACTAATCATATGCCCATTCTGTAAAATCAAAACGTCAGGTTTTGTTGAATTGTGTGTTAGAAACTGTAAAAACTTACTGTTATTTAGCGTTAGTTTATTTTCCACAAGCTACTACCTTAAGTCATGAACTACACTATTTGAAACAGCCAATATTGCACAATTACTACGAAGCTAGTGTCACAAGCAAACAGAAATATTTTAGAGTTGCCTGTAATACTAGAGGGCGTATCATTTATGTAAATGAGCAACAGGAGTAGCACTGGGGCACCCCCCATTTGACCATACCCCACTCAGACCCCACATCACAGATATTCTCAACACTGTGAATAATGACCTTTTGCTGTCTGTTGCTAAAGTAAGAGGTGAACCAATTGTGAGCTACTCCCCGTATTCCATAATGGTCCATCTTATGGAGCAATATTTTGTGATTAACGCAATCAAACGCCTTAGTTAAATCAAAAAAGGTGCCTAGTGTCCGAAACCTTTTATTGAACCCATCCAGTACCTCACAGAGAAAAGAGAATATAACATTTTCAGTTGTTAAACGACTTCTAAAGACGAACTGTACATTTGATAGCAAATCGTGTGATATAAAATGATCAATTTTCCTTACATACATAGCCTTTTCAATAACTTAAGGAAACAGAGATAGCATAGAGATAGGACTATAATTATCTACATTATCCCTTTCTCCCTTTTTATAAAGCGGCTTTACTACTGAGCACTTTAATCATTCAGGAAACTGACCATTCCTAAAGGAAAAATTACAAATATGGCTAAATACGGGGCTAACATGTGTAGCACAGTACTTTAATATTCTGCTAGGCAACCCATCATATCCGAGAGAGTTCTTAGTCTTCAGTGATTTAATTATTGACTCAGTCTCGCCCTTGTCTGTATCACAGAGGAGTATTTCAGACATCAATCTCGGAAAGGCATTTGCTAAGAGTGTTATATGATTCCCTGTAGAAACTAAATTTTATTTAATTCACCAGCACTGATCAGAAAATGATGTTAAATGCTGTACATATATCCAATATATCAGTAACAGAAATATTTTTACTACGAACTGACTTCTATCGTCGACCTTGTGCTGCTGACTAGACACTTCCTTCACAACTGACCATATGGTTTTAATTTAATCCTGTGAATTAGCTATTCTATTTGCGTACCACATCCTTTTTGCCTTCCTAATAACATGTTAAGCACCTTACAATACTGTTTGTAATGGTCTACTGTAGCTTCAATGTCACCACTTCTAATATTTTTATATAATTCCCGCTTTGTTCTTCGTGATATCCTTATCCCATCAGACAGCCTCCCAGACTACCTTTTACTGCTAGTACCCCGTTTAGAACGTTCTAATGGAAAGCAGCTCTCAAAGAGCATGAGAAATGTGTTAAGGAAAGCATTATATTTGTCATCTATGCTGTCGGCACTATAAACATCCTGCCACTCTTGTTCCTTAACAAGGTTTAAAAAACTCTCTATTGCTGTCGGAATAACTTTCCTACATAGTTCGTAATTATATGTGACATTTGTTTGAGTACAGAAGCCTTTTAGTGTTAAAATTTGTGCATCATGGTCTGAAAGGCCATTCACCCTTGTACTAACAGAATGCCCATTTAGTAGTGAAGAATGAATACAAATATTGTCTATGGCTGTGCTATTGTTCCCCTGCACCCTAGTTAGAAAAAACACAGTCTGTGTCAGATCATATGAATTTAGGAGATCTACCAACATCCTTTTTCTTGCACCATCATATACAAAATTAATATTGAAGTCACCACACATAACTAATTTCTGGTGCTTCCTATAAAGTGTATCAAGAACCCTCTCTAGCTTGAGCAGGAATGCACTGAAGTCAGAGGTAGGGGACCTATAAACCACAACAATTAGAAGTTTAGTTTCACTAAATTCAACTGCCTCTGCACAACATTCAAACATCTGTTCAGTGCAGTGCCGTGATACGTCTATGGACTCAAATGGAATGCTGTTGTCCGCAGCTCGTGGTCGTGCGGTAGCGTTCTCGCTTCCCACGCCCGGGTTCCCGGGTTCGATTCCCGGCGGGGTCAGGGATTTTCTCTGCCTCGTGATGACTGGGTGTTGTGTGCTGTCCTTAGGTTAGTTAGGTTTAAGTAGTTCTAAGTTCTAGGGGACTGATGACCATAGATGTTAAGTCCCATAGTGCTCAGAGCCATTTGAACCATTTTTGGAATACTGTTTTTTTATGTACATGGCCACTCCCGCAGCCCGCAAGGAACTCGTAGAAAAACAGCCAGCAAATCTGTATCGGGGTTAAGGAAGCCTGTGAATTGTCAAATTATTTAAGTGGTCCTCCGATATGCCAATAATTTCAGAGTCAACATCTATATGCAGTTCACTAACGTTATCTCTAATACCTCTGATATTTTGATGAAATATGCTAATTCCTTCTCGATTTACATTGTCTTGTTGCCCTGAAATGCTGGTCGTTTGTCTACCTAATTGTAAACTAGGCAATGTACCAGGCTTTTACAGCTATTTTTCAGCTTTTTTTTTATTGTTGCACATATTACCTTCATTCTGTCAAAATGGGCTCTTTCCCGCTTGTCATTCCAAGATGTTACGGAGATTTTGGGTCTCTCTGCCAAGCTAGCTGTCCAACCGTGAATTTTGTGGCTAAAAATTTTCCTCCGGTATATCAAGTTGTGTTAAGCCTGCTTCCTTCTGCTCTTCTTTAACTGCACTGATCCATTTCATTGTTAGCTGCAGTTTTTGTATAATTCCATAGCTGGTCTAGTTAATCTACCTGGTTCCAGTCTTCTAATATGCCCATAGAATTTTAATCTGCTTATTTTCATATCCGAATACATCTCAGTTTCTGTAAATGCTCTTGCCCAGTAGGTTTTTTCTTCAGTATAATTTGAATTGAAAAGTTTTCTAATTACTTTTAGTTTTCTCTCTGGGATTTCTTTGGTTTTTCTATTTGTGTATCCAATTAGTTTTTCAGCCCCATATAGACACCGTTGTAGTGTCTCAGTTTGGTGTATTATGAGCTGTCTTTTGTAAGCCTGAAATCTATTTCCATTTCGTGACGATGAATTTCCTAACTAATCTTTTACAGGACAGTTTTACGAATGATTTCATCAAAATAGTTGAACTGAGAAGCGCTCTCAGTTTCCCTTATTCAGTTTTTTTGATTTCTGGGTGCCGGGTAGTTACTGGACAGGTACACACACGTCAAAAAAAGTTTTGCGTCACCTCGGTTCCAAGAGTTCCAGAACCTGTACAGAAAATTGGAATTGAGATCGACATAAACATCATTTCCGCCATTTTTATTGCTCATGAAAACCACACATTGCATGTTGTACCATCATACAGCGAGACTTTCCGAGGTGGTGGTCCAGATTGCTGTACACACTGGAACCTCTAATGCGTAGTAGCACATCTTCTTGGGTTGATGCATGCCTGTATTCGTCGTGGCTTACTATCCACAAGTTCATCAAGGCAGTTTAGGTCCAGATTTTTCCACTCCTCAACGGCGATTCGGCGTAGATCCCTCAGAGTGGTTGGTGGGTCACGTCGTCCATAAACAGCCCTTTTCGATGTATCCAAGGCATGTCCGTTAGGGTTCATGTCTGGAGAACATGCTGGCCACTGTAGTCGAGCTGTGTCGTTATCCTGAAACAAGTCAATCACAAGATGTGCACGATGGGGACACGAATTGTTGTCCATGAAAACGAATGCCCTGCCAATATGCTGCCGATATCGGTCGCAGGATGGCATTCACGTATCGTACAGACGTGACGGCGCCTTCCATGACCACCAGCGGCGCACGCCCGCCCCACCTAATGCAACCCCAAAACTTCAGGGAACCTCCACCTTGCTGCACTCTCTGGACAGTGTGTCTAAGGCGTTCAGCCTGACTGGATTGCCTCCAAACACGTCTCCGACGATTTTGTGGTTGAAGGCATATGCGACACTCATCGGTGAAGCGAACGTGATGCTAATCCTGAGCGGTCCATTCGGCATATTGTTGAGCCCATCTGTACTGCGCTGCATGGAGTCGTGGATGCAAAGATGGACCTCACCATGAACCTCAGGAGTGAAGTTGCGCATCATGCAGCCTACTGCGCACAGTTTGTGTCATAACACGGCGTCCTGAGGCTGCACGAAAAGCAATAGTCAACATGGTGGCGTTGCTGTCAGGGATCCTTCGAACCATAATCCGTAGGTAACGGTCATCCACTGAAGTAATAGCCCTTGGGCCTGCTGAGCGAGGCATGTCATTGATAATTCCTGTCTCTCTGTGTCTCCTCCATATCCGAACAACATTGCTTTGGTTTACTCCGAGACGTCTTGACACTTCCCTTATTGAGAGCCCTTCCTGGCACAATGCGGACGCGATCGAACTGCGGTATTGACCGTCTAGGCATGGGGTTGAACTACAGACAACACTAGCTGTGTACCTCTTTCCTGGTGGAATGACTGGAACTGCTCATGCATGGTTGTTTACATCTCTGGGCGGATTTAGTGACATCTCTGAACAGTCAAAGGGACTGTGTCTGTGATACAATATCCGCAGTGAACGTCTATCTTCAGGAGTTCTGAGAACCGAGGTGATGCAAAACTGTTTTTGATGTGTGTATTTTATTTTCTGAAATCATATTTGGAACCCCAAACTTTCTGCTCTCCCTTTAAGAATTTGTTTTCGCGATCTTCAGTGTCGTGACAGAATCGCCAGATCGTCTGCAAAAGCTAGGAAATATATATTAATATTGGTTCTTCCTAATTTGATGGATTAGTCAATTTTAAGCTCAAAGTTCATTTTACATCTGTCTTGGATTACTTTTTACAAGACACAGCTGAAAACTAACAGGGAGAGTCAATGACGTCGTCTCAGTCCTGTTTCGATTTCACAACTTTCCAAAATTTCTCCCCTGAATTTTACCTCAAATTTTGCGCCATTTAGTGTTTCTCTAATAATTTCAGAGGTTTTCAGGCTGAGACGTTATTCTTTCAGAATTTGCGAGAGATACTTACGGCCCTCTTAGTCATAAGGTGTTTTTGAAAATCTACAGAAGTAAAAACTACTTCGTTATTGGTTGATTTAATTAATCATAGTAATTTGTAAATCATTTATAATCGTGGGCAAAAATTAATTTTGTTTAAACGGTAAAGATTTGGTTGGTTGGTTTGGCGGATTAAAGGGACCAGACTGCTATGGTCATAGGTCCTTTGTTCCAACACTTGAAAACGCCAACACAGAGTAAAAACGAAAAATGGAAAAGATGACAGACGACACAGGACAAGAGAAACTTAGACAAAGACCAGACAAAACGAATTAAAATCACACAGAGTGTGATGGTGGTTGGCCGACAATAGAGAAAAAAAGGAAAAGACAACCACCGAGAAACATATTAAAGACTCAGGCTAAAACTGTAGGCCAAAAGACTCAATACTAAATAAAAATAGACACTTAGAGCAAATGATAAAAGCCCCCTGCCTGAATAAAACGCAAAACTAACCTTGTCATGGCAGTGTCATCTTGTAAAAGGGCAGGGAGCGAATCAGGCAGCGCAAATGTCTGCCTGACCACAGCTAAAAGGGGGCAGGCCAACAAAATGTGGGCCACTGTCAAAGCGGCCCCACAGCGACATAGAGGAGGGTCCTCCCGGTGCAGTAAATAACTGTGTGTCAGCCGGGAGTGGCCAATGAGGAGCCGACAAAGGACAAATACCTTGCAGCGGATGACTGATCGCAAATCAGGCTCCGGGAGGCCAATCTCCAGAAATGGTTTACTTGAGGCCTCTTTCGCCAGGTGGTCAACATTTTCATTGCCAGGTATCCCAACATGGCCAGGGGTCCACACAAAGACCACAGAGCGACCGCAACAGGCAAGAATATGCAGGGACTCCTGGATAGCCATCACCAGACGAGAACAAGGGAAACACTGGTCGAGAGCTCGTAAACCGCTCAGGGAATCGCTACAGATCATGAAGGACTCACCTAAGCAGGAGCGGATATACTCTAGGGTACGAAAGAGGCGACCAGCTCAGCAGTGTAAACGCTGCAGCCAGCCTGCAATGAACGTTGTTTGGAATGGTCCCCGAGAGTTAGCGCATAATCGACACGACCGGAAATCATCGAACCGTCAGTGTAAAACACGCCAGAGCCCTGATAAGTGGCTAGGATGGAATAAAAACGGCGGCGAAAGGCCTCCGGAGGGACTGAGTCCTTCGGGCCCTGTGCCAATTGGAGGCGAAGGCAAGGGCGGGGCACACACCACTGGGGAGTATACAGAGGGGCCCGGAAAAGAGGTGGAACAGGGAAAACACCAAGCCCGGAGAGAAGCTCTCGGATGCGGACCGCAATCGTACAACCCGACCGAGGCCGACGTTCTGGGAGATGGACGACTGACTGCGGGAACAGGAGACGATAATTTGGATGCCCGGGCAAGCTAAAAACATGGGTGGCATAAGCAGCCAGTAAATATTGGAGCCGTAACCGCAGTGGAGGGACACCTGCCTCCACAAGTACGCTGTCCACAGGGCTGGTCCAGAAGGCACCAGTGGCAAGTCGTATCCCGCTGTGGAGTATTGGGTCCAGCACCCGCAACGCAGATGGGGATGCTGAGCCATAAGCCAGACTCCCATAATCCAGACAAGACTGGATTAATGCCTGGTAAAGCCGGAAGAGGGTAGATCGGTCGGCGCCCCAGCTGGTGTGGCTCAAGCATCGCAGAGCATTTAGATGCCGCCAACACATCTGTTTAAGCTGCCGAATATGAGGCAGCCAAGTCAACCGGGCATCAAAAACAACTCCCAAAAACCTATGTGTCTCCACCACAGCAAGAAGTTCGCCAGCAAGATAAAGCCGCGGCTCAGGGTGGACTGCTCGTCGCCGGCAGAAATGCATAACGCAGGTCTTGGCAGCCGAAAACTGGAAGCCATGCGCTACAGCCCAACACTGCGCCTTGCGGATAGCGCCCTGCAACTGACGTTCAGCAGCGGCAATGCCAATAGAGCTATAGTAAAGGCAGAAGTCGTCAGCATACAAGGACGCTGAGACAGACGTTCCCACCGCCGCAGCGAGCCCGTCAATTGCTATTAAAAACAGGCAGACATTTAAAACAGATCCCTGTGGCACTCCTGTTCTCCTGAACTCGGGAGGAACTAAGAGAGGCCGCGACTTGCACACGGAAGGTAGGATGCAACAGAAAATTTCGGATGAAGATCGGCAGTGGAGCCCGAAGACCCCAACCATGAAGCGTAGATAGGATGTGATGACGCCATGTCGTATCGTATGCCTTCCGCATGTCGAAAAACACAGCGACGAGGTGCTGACGGCAGGCAAAGGCTGTCAAGATGGCTGACTCCAGGCTCACCAGATTGTCGGCGGCAGAGCGGCCTTTACGGAACCCACCCTGAGTGGGAGCCAGAAGGCCCCGCGACTCGAGTAGCCAACTTAACCATCGGCTCACCATCCGTTCTAGCAACTTGCAAAGAACGTTGGTGAGGCTAATGGGGCGGTAGCTGTCCACCTCCAAAGGGTTCTTGCCAGGTTTCAAAACGGGGATAACAATGCTTTCCCGCCATTCCGACGGAATCTCACCCTCGACCCAAATACGGTTGTAAAGGCACAGTCCGCCGCCGAGGGGACCCAGAAGAATGGGGAATGGAAAATTCTGCGGCAGTAACGATGCTGGTGGTGACCGATTGAACCACCGCATCAATGTCATCATTAGAGGCTCAATAGCGGCAGTGGAGGAGAACAAGTCCCAGTCAGCCTTATTCATAGCCCACCTGCAAGGGCGCCCAGAAGACTGACGCTGTGGCAGTGACAGAAAGATCGGAAAGTGGTCACTACCACTCAGGTCGTCATGCACTCTCCATTGGACAGACGCTAAGAGGCTAGGGCTGCAGATCGAAAGGTCGATGGCGGAGTACGTGCCATGCGCCACACTGAAGTGTGTGAAGGTACCATCATTTAAAATCGAAAGATCGAGCTGTGCCAATAAATGATCAATGATTGCGCCTCGACCTGTCGCCACTGACCCACCCCACAGAGGGTTATGGGCGTTGAAGTCGCCCAGTAACAAGAAAGGTGGCGGCAATTGGGCTATCAGCGCCGCCATGACATGCTGCGCGACATAACCATCGGGTGGAAGGTAAAGACTGCAGACGGTAACAGCCTGTGGCGATCACGCCCGAACAGCGACAGCCTCTAAAGGTGTTTGTAGAGGGACAGACTCGCTGTGAAGAGAGTGAAGGACATAGATGCAGACGCCACCAGACACCCTTTCATATGCTGCCCGGTTCTTATAATAACCCCGATAGCCACGGGGGGTGGGGGTTCGCATTGCTGGAAACCAAGTTTCCTGAAGAGCAATGCATAGGAAAGGGTGAAGGCTGATAAGTTGCCGGAGCTCAGCTAGATGGTGGAAGAAACCGCTGCAGTTCCACTGGAGGATGATATTGTCCATGTCTGAGAAAGGCGTGACGGGACTGGGAAGGCAGATTACGCCGCTGGGTCACCTGCTGCCTCTGAATGAGCACCTGTGCTAGTGCTATCCATGGTGTCTGAGGGAGAGGCGAGATCCAGGTCCTCAGCAGACGCCAGAATCTCCACCTCGGCCTCAGACACAGAGCTAGAAGGTTGCGGTGGGGTGGGTGCCACCGCGAGTTCCTTGGGCTTAGAGCTCTTATTCTTGGATTTCTCACGCTGCTCCTTGGGTTTCACTGGCTGAGAGTGCTTCACCGATTCAGTCTCTGGGACGGAGGAGGATCGCGAAGCCCTAGGACCAGCTGATTGTGGGCACTTACGCCATTGTCGGTCGTCAGCCTTCCCGCTGGTGGAAACCTGGGAAGGGAGGGACCCAAGGGACCCCTTGCGAGCGTGAGAAGCCGAAGAAGTTGGACACTTCTCCGGCTTAGAAGCGGGGACTGACGTCCCCGATGGGTGGGATGGTGTTGCTCCTGAGGTAGGTGGCGCAGGAGCAACCCGGTGGGTAGAGCACCCCACTGGCAAGAGCGCAGGAGAAGTTGTACTACTCGTCGATCCGGCCGGAATTCGCAGAACTGATGGGGCTAGCAAAGGTGTTGTAGCAGCTGCGTAGGAAGATGTCATTCTCACAGGATATAGTCGGTCGTATTTCCTTTTGGCCTCAGTATAGGTCAGTCGGTTGCGCTCTTTCTGGAAGATTCTGCAGTCTGACGAGCAAGGTGAATGGTGCTCCCCACAGTTGACACAGATGGGAGGCGGGGCACATGCAGTATTGGAATGTGATGGGCGTCCGCAATCTCGACATGTGAGGCTGGAAGTGCAGCGGGAAGACATATGGCCAAACTTCCAGCACTTAAAGCACCGCATCGGGGGAGGGATATAGGGCTTGACGTCACATCGGTAGACCATCACCTTGACCTTTTCCGGTAATGTATCACCCTCGAAGGCCAAGATGAAGGCACCGGTAGCAATCTGATTTTCCTTCGGACCCCGATGAACGCGCCGGACGAAATGTACACCTCGGCGCTCTAAATTGGCGCGCAGCTCGTCATCAGACTGCAAAAAAAGGTCCTTACGGTAAATAACTCCCTGGACCATATTTAAACTCTTTTGGGGTGTGATCGTAACGGCAACATCCCCCAACTTGTCACAAGCAAGCAACCGTTGTGACTGGGCAGAGGATGCCGTTTGTATCAGGACTGACCCAGAGCGCATTTTGGACAAGCCCTCCACCTCCCCAAACTTGTCCTCTAAATGCTCGACGAAGAACTGAGGCTTTGTGGAGAGAAAAGACTCCCCATCAGCTCTCGTACAAACTAAGAATCGGGGCGAATAACAGCTACTGCCATCCTGAGACTTACGTTCCTCCCACGGTGTGCCAGGGAGGGGAACGTTTTCGGATCGTACTTCTGAGCAATAAATTGACCCCGAGAACGCTTAGAGACTGCTGGCGGCTGGCCACCAGCGAGAGACGATGTACCACGCTTCATTGCGGGTCACCCGCCCTGATGCCACCTACTCCGACCAAGGCCCTCCCCACGGGCGCCACCCAGCCTCAGAAAGAGCCACCTGGCAGGATGGCCGTTGCCGGGAGTCCCGATACCCCAGGAGGATAGGCATCCACTCCTTGGCATACGTGGGGAGTAAACGGCGCAGGCTTCAGTAAAGCGATCCCTGTGTTGTCTGGGTCTACAACCAACAGGGTACATGGCGGCCCCACCACAGCAGACTGGCTCCCGCGCTGGATCTTAGGTGCAAAAATGTCCAAGGTTGTCGTCGTAGGTAAAAGCAACACTGCACAGTGCAGCGTGGTAATCGCACCCAGGGACGTATCCTTGCCCAAGAGATGGAAAACGAGCGGGACAGCATTGCAACGACGCTCGTATACACTGGTGTCCAAAATTAAAGAAACAAACCACTATTTTACTGTCCTGAGTGTAATTCACGATAATCATACAAACTGTGAACAGATGTATGTACGATCGTGTCCTGGACTGAAGATGGTGTTGTAGTCAACGAACAACCACGCCAACGATGACGTTAGGGCACCTATCAAATGGTACAGTATTTGCCTGGTGCTCCCACATCCACAATCGCTGTGTAGAGAGTTACAGACGGTGCAGTATAGCACTGAGAAGGCTCCTACCAGGCTCTCTGCAGTGGAGGCCTATGGAAAGAATGGAAAGCGGGTCAGTCGCAAACTGACGTGGCACGATGGCTTAATGTGAAACGTTCCGTTGTTTTTCGTATGCGGCGACAGTTTACAGAGACCAAAACTGTATCCCGAAGGCCAGGGCGAGGTCGACCATGTGTAACATCAGAAAGAGAGAACTGTTATTTGGCTGTAAGGGTACGACGGTACCGCCTTAGTACTGCACGGCAACTGGCATCTGACCTCGCAGCATCCACTGGACTTGTTCTATCGAGGCAAACGTTGTACAGAAGGCTTCGGTAGAGTGTCTTTCATTGTCGGAGATGTGATGCATCTGTACCTATGACGCGTCTTCACAGAAGGGAAGGTCTAGATTCTAGTCGTCAACATGCCATCTGGACGGTCGAACAGTGGGCCGCTGCTCTTTTCACAGATGAGCCCAGATTTGGTCTGGACAGTGATTCCCGACGGTTTCGCATCTGGAGGGAACTTGGAACACGATTTCGGAACCCAACCATTGTGGAAAGAGACTGATAGCGAAGAATGTTCCCAAATGGTGTTGGCAGGGATTATGTTGACCACTCGAACATATCTTCATGAAGTTGTATTGTTAATTGTCTAGGTGTAACTGGTGTCAGGTATCGTGACGAGATCTTCGGATCTCACATGCGGTTGTTGCTGCTGTGGGCCCAGACTTCGTATTGCTGGACGATAAAGCTCGACCTGATAGAGCACGGGTGGTTGCTGTTTTCCTGGAAACGGAGGCGTGGCCTGCTCGCTCTCTCGATTTGAGTCCTATAGAGCTCGTGTCTGGCGCTAGAGGCACGGGTTGCATCACGTCAGCATCGCCAACCACTCTCCAAAATTTGCGAGCAGTGCTGCAGGAAGACTGGGCGTTATTGCCTCGACATAAGACTGATGATATCATTCACAGTATGCACCGTCGTTTGTCAGGCCTGCACTGCTGCCAGAGGTACCCCATACTCAGCGCGTTAACCAGTTGTCGGAATGTGTGTGGATATCCGTTAAGTTGGAAAAAAAGAATTTTTTTGTGTACCGTTATTCATGTTGCAGTTGTTTACGTCCGGTGTTCTTTATAATGTTTATACTTTACTATCACCTGATTATACACTTTTGTGTCATAGTAAACCGCAACCTTGCAAAATTTCGGTTTGTTGCTTTAATTTTGGACTGCAGAGTACGTAACAGACTTCCATGCAACCAAAAATACTTGATCAATTGATAGTTCGTAGTACAGACACTAGATACGTCTTTTTCTTTTTGAGTCATCAGTCTTCTGACTGGTTTGATTTGGCCCGCCACGAATTCCTTTCCTGTGCCAACCTCTTCATCTCTGAGTAGTACTTGCACCCTACCTCCTCAACTATTTCCTGGATATATTCCACTCTCTGTTTTTCTCTACAGTTTTTGTCCTCCAGTACCATGGAAGTCATTCCCTAATGTCTTAACAACCGTCATATCATCCTCTCCCTTCACATTGTCAGTGTTTTCCACATATTCCCTCCCTCTACGATTCTGCGCAGAACCTCCTCATTCCTTACCTTATCAGTCCACTTAATTTTCAACACTCGTCTGCAGCATCACACCTCCAATGCTTCGATTCTCTTCTGTTCCGGTTTTCCACAGTCCATATTTCACTACCATACAACGCTGTGCTCCAAACGTACATTTTGAGAACTTCCATCCTCAAATTAAGGTCAATTTTTGATACTAGTAGATTTCTCTTGGCCAGGAATGCACTTTTTTTCCAGTGATTGCCTGCTTTTGATGACCTCCTAGCTCCTATTTCAATCTCTGCCTTCCTCTATAGTTTTTGCCCTCTACAGCTCCCTCTAGTACCTTGGAAGTCATTCCCTGATGTCTTAACAGATGTCCTATCATCCTGTCCCTTCTCCTTATCAGTGTTTTCCAAATATTCCTTTCATCTCCGATTCTGCGCGGAATCACCTCATTCCTTACCTAATCAGTCCACCTAATTTTCAACATTCGTCTGTAGTAGCACCACCTCTCAAATGGTTCGATTCTCTTCTGTTCCGGTTTTCCCTCAGTCCTTGTTTCACTGCCTTGCAATCCTGTACTCCAGACGTATATTCTCAGAAATTTCTTCCTCAAATTTAGGCCTATCTTTGATGCTAGAAGACTCCTCTTGGCCAGAAATGCCCTTTTTGCCAGATAGTCTCCTTTTAATGTGTTCCTTACTCCGGCAGTCATTGTTTATTTTGCTGTCTAGGTAGCATAGTTCCTTAGCTTCGTCTACTTCAGGACCATCAATCCTGATGTCAAGTTTCTCGCTGTTCTCATTTCTACTACTTCTCATTACTTTCGTCTTTCTTCGATTTACTCTCAGTCCATATTATGTAGTCACTAGATTGCTCATTCCATTCAGAACATCATGTAGTTCTCCTCAGTTTCACCCAGGATAACAACGTCATCCGTGAATCGTGTCACTTCAGGCTACACTTCATCACTACTACATTGTGAGCTGTGTCTATATCTGCTACTGGGTACACCTTACAATCTATTACCTGATATCGAAATCTCTGTATGACCATGATGTTATTAACTGGAATCTGTCCGTATCACCCGGTCTCTTCCAATTATACCTCTTTCTCTTATTATTCTTGAGCAGAGTATTCGCTGTTACTAGCTGAAATTTATTACAGAAGTCAACTAGTCTTTCTCCTCTCTCATTCATTGTCCCAAGCCCATATTCTCCTGTAATCTTTTCTTCTACTCCCTCCCCTGCAGCTGCATTCCAGTCCCCCATGACTGTTAGATTTTCATCTCCCTTTACGCCCTGTATTACCCTTTCAATACCCTCGTACACTTTCTCTATCTCTTCATCTTCAGCTTGCGACGTCGGCATGTAGGCCTGAACTACCGTTGTCGGTGTTGGTTCGCTGTCGAAACTGATAAAAACAACCCCATCACTGAACTGTTCACAATAACACACTCTATAGCCTACATTCATATTAATAACAAATCCTACTCCCGTTGTACCATTTTCTGCTGCTTTTGACATTGCCCTTTGCTCATCTGACCAGAAATCCTTGTTTTCTTTCCATTTCACTTTATTAATCTCTACTATATCTGGATTGAGCTTTTACATGTCCCTTTTCAGATTTTCTAGCTTCCCTGCCACATTTAAGTTTCTGACATTCCACGCCCCGACACCACGCTTGTCCGCCCTATTCTGGAGTATTGCTGTGCGGTGTGGTATCCGCATCAGGTGGGACTGACGGATGACATCGAAAAAGTACAAAGAAGGGCAGCTCGTTCTGTATTATCGCGAAATAGGGGAGATATGCCACAGACATGATACGTGGAGTGGTAACCATTAAAACGAAGGCGTTTCTCGTTGCGACGGGCTCTTCTCATGAAATCTCAATCACCAGTTTTCTTATCCGATTGCGAAAACATTTTCTTGGTACCCACTTACATAGGGAGAAATGATCATCGCGATAAAATAGGAGAAATCAGGGCTCGCACAGAAAAATTTAAGCGGTCGTTCTTCCCACGCGCCGTTCGAGAGTGGAACGGTAGAGAGACAGCTTGAAGGTGGTTCACTGATCCCTCTGCCAGGCACTTTACTGTGAATACTCGTAGCAGGGTAATCACGTAGATGTGGATGTAGAACATATTCCTTTCGTTGGTTATCGAATCTTTTTTTCATAGTGAGCTTCCCTTTGGCAGTCCCGTCTCGGAGACCCGAATGGGCGACTATTCGGGAGTCTTTTACCAATGGAGAGATCATCATGACACTTCTTCAAATACAGGCCACATGTCTTGTGGATACACGTTACGTGTCTTTAATGCAGTGGTGTCTATTTCCTTCTGCATCCTCATGCCGTTGATCATTGCTGATTCTTCCGTCTTTAGGGGCAGTTTACCACCCCTAGGACAAGAGAGTGCCCTGAACCTCTGTCCGCTCCACCGCCCTAGTTGGCAACGCCGCTGGCCGTATGAGGGTGACTTCCTATGCCGGAAGTCTTCGACCATCAACGCTGATTACTAATCAAAATTTAAGTAAGCTGTGGTGGGTTTCGACCCCGGGTCCAAATACGGTTTGGTTACTAATCACGGACGCTACGCCCCGTTTTATTTTTTTTAAATCTCATTTTGTTCATTATCGTTCGTTCCATTTGTTCGTGGCGGACGTCAGATGATACCCGTTCAAGTTCATCGTTGATCCAGTCACTCAGGTTATTATTGTTATTATTATTATTATTTATTACAGGGGCCAGCTAACCCTCTGACCGAACACACATAACTACCTTGCTGGGCCGGCCTGAGTGGCCGTGCGGTTCTGAGCGCTACAGTCTGGAGCCGAGCGACCGCTACGGTCTCAGGTTCGAATCCTGCCTCGGGCATGGATGTGTGTGATGTCCTTAGGTTAGTTAGGTTTAATTAGTTCTAAGTTCTAGGGGACTGATGACCTCAGAAGTTAAGTCGCATAGTGCTCAGAGCCATTTGAACCATTTACCTTGCCGGCTATCCATAGACCATGGGTGCCTGTCTTAAATACAGCAATCATTTCGTCATACTTATTTTGTAGTCTAGGTACGTCGTACATAACACATATCTATCTGCTGAACGTCATTGATTCAGAAGGCATACAAAATCAGTGAACGTTTGAATACAGATGATTACATTCTTATAACGGCCAAAATCAGCGAACGTTAGCGAGCAATTAATTACATCCCTACTTAGAGCGTGACACGAATAAAAATAAATCAGAAACGTGTCCCTGTCTGCGTAATAAAATACACTTAGTAGTTATTTGACAATGCAAGACGTTCACAGTTTATATTCAAATTGGTCTACATAAATAAATGCTGATTTACAGCAAAATCAAGGGAAGAACAGCATGTGTGTTATAGAGTTTATATCCATAATTAAGGGTAGGTAAAGACATAATCATCCAGAATAAGAGTATGTACTCCATTATCATTAAACTAGTAGGAAGTATAACTTTAATTGCATCTGATTTATAAGCTAAGATAATGAAAACCAGACAGCAGAACTGCAGTGAGGAAAACAGCTTGCAAGCCTCTTGTTTGTCAGAATAAAGATTGTGACAATCTAATCACATTCTTGTGGCTGTTGCTCCTAAACTCTTCGTCCGATATGCAAATGCCACAATAAAGTGCAAATAAAATTAAACGATAATTAAGAAGTGTTAAACTAATAGTAATTCGAGCATTAAATAAATGGCGCCAGATGTTAAAGCTGCGATACAGGTGAGAGTTTGTTGTTCTCATACACTTTGGAACTCCCAGATAGTACTCGGAGTATTGTTTACAATATGGGCGAATTTTCGCTGGTAGTTACTGTCCAATAATTCCTACGAGTACTTTCCCCGAGTGTCTGAGAGTCTTGCCTGAGCAGATGTCGGAAGCGTTGACACAGCAGGGTGGGCGTGTCCGTGAGAGCTGAGAGGTCACTCTCTGCGAGATTTACCTGTCGTAGTTCTGTGCTTGAAGGAAGAGGTTGCGATGGAAGAGCGTCGGGCTGCAGCTGCACTTTTAATACATTTAGTGGCGAAGAAAAGACGTAAATTTTGGAAATTTGTGGTAAGTTCCTATGGGCCCAAACTGCTACGGTCATCGGTCCCTAGGCTTACATACTACTTAATCTAACCTAAACTAACTTATGCTAAGGACAACACACACACCCATGTCCGAGGGAGGACTCGAACCTCCGACGGGGGGAGCCGCGCGAACCGTGACAGGGCACCCCTAGACCGCACGGCTACCCAGCGCGGGGAAAAGACGTGAACAAACATTGTTCGTACTGGTTAAGGGGTCAAAGTAGGCGGCGGGATGATTTTTAAACATGCGAGAATCTCAGTGTAGAGCTTGTGATGGAAAATGTTACGAGAATGACAGCGTTGGAGGTAGAATAAATACTCTTTATAATTGGATCCAAAATAGCCAGTCTAAATACTGTTATTCGTAAATCCATTAGTGTTAAAGACAGACTGCTACTGACGCAAATATTTCTGGCATCAGCAACATATGTTCTCTATAATATTTAGTAAAGTAATTTTTACAATGAAATAACATTATACCAATTTCATCTTGATACCCACAGACCTTCAGGAGCCAAATAGGGCGGATGTCTGATAAATGAAGCATTTCCATAAATAAATTTATTTGAACGCAAATTCCTGAATATCTGTTTTTCAACACCCAGTATACCAATATAATCTATAAATACGACGTCATAGAAAATTATAGATACAACTGTAATACGTGAAGTTAAATGACAATTTTCCGAGTTCTAAATCAATTACATTCAAACATAGCTTCACTTGTTTCTCTAACTTAATTAATCTACGTTATAAAACTCCTTTGCCTTATTCCTTGAACTATGGATATTACAGTAAATTATTACGGAAGGGTTAAAAACTGTAACCATTTCATTGGGTTGGGGGTTGGGTTGTTTGGGGGAAGAGACCGAACAGCGAGGTCATCGTTCTCATCGCATTAGGGAAGGACGGGGAAGGAAGTCGGCCGTGCCCTTTCAAAGGAACCATCCCGGCATTTGCCTGGAGCGATTTGAGGAAATCACGGGAAACTTAAATCAGGATGGCCGGAAGCGGGATTGAACCGTCGTCCTCCCGAATGTGTAACCATTTCAGTCAACGAACTTTGTGTCTTATCTCAGTTCCTGTAGTCCAGTAACCGTACATTCCATAACGCTGGCCTTTCCTCATGCAAACTAATTAAATGCACAACTCCGTCCTGACTCCACTTCTTGGCAGCTGTCTTCATTCCTTTTTTAAGCGAGACGTCGCTGACGTTCACACACAGTGCGTACGCATCAAGGCAGTACCTTGGCGGTACACATTCATAGAACGGATATTTGTGGTGTTGATGTGGTGCAGTGGGTATTGTGTGAGTGAGTCGTTCATATGTTCCTTTTAAAGTGGAAGCGAGTCTCTTTAGATACAATATTTTTATTGACATCTTGGATTGCCGGATGTTCTGTCGGATATCAGCGTCGTTCTTGCACGATATTTCGATAACGTAGCTCGTAACCTTCATCAGGTGCGACCTGAGACTGTCTCAGATCTCAGGTCGCACCTGATGAAGCTTACGTGCTACGTTATCGAAATATCGTGCAAGAACGACGTTGACATCCGGCAGAACATCCGACAACCCAAGATTCCATTAGATCGCCGGGAAAGCCTGGAGAGTTACATATTTTTATTTTCATTTGTTAGTATATAATTTGTTTATGATGTGTTTATATATTACACTGCTGGCCACCGTAAATGCAACACCAAGAAAGACAAGAGGTAGCACAACAAAATTTATTTTGTAGATAACATGTTGACCAAGTATCAAATGATTACGTTTACAGACGTCTGTGACATGTGGTTCCTGCCAGAATCAGTAGCCAGAGTAGCCGCCATTGTTGGAGATCACCGCTGCCACACGTCTCGGCATTGAGTCAAAGAGACGTTGGATGTGTTCCTGGGGTACAGGAGCCCAAGCAGCTTCCACACGTTGCCAAAGATCATCTGGTGTGGCAGCTGGGGATGTAGTCTGGGTCACTCGTTGAGCAACCATCGACCACATGTTTTCTATCGGCGAAAGATCCGGAGAGCGAGCCGGCCAGGGAAGCAATTCAATCTGGTTATTGACGAAGAACCTTTGGACAATGCCTGCCACGTGTGGTCGCGCATTATCCTGTTGAAATATGGCTGTGGCCGAGCCCTGAAGGTAAGGAAGGACAACTGGCTCCAGCACCTCGGATACGTAGCGCCGGCTATTTAAAGTACCGGCAATGCGTACTAGAGGCGTGCGAGAGTAATATCCAATACCGCCCCATACCATAATACCCGGTGCAAGACCAGTGTGGCGGTGCATAATGCAGCTGTCCAGCATCCTCTCTCCACGGTGTCTCCACACTCGAATCCGACCATCGTGGTGCTGCAGACAGAAGCGTGCCTCGTCAGTAAAGACGTCATTTCATTCTGCCGTCCACATCCGTCTGTCATCATACCATTGGCGACGGAGACGTCTGTGGTTCTGCGTCAATGGTAGACGAAGCAATGGACGTCTTGCGGACAGACCACTCTGCTGTAAACGGCGTCGAATGGTACGCGCAGACACCGGATGATGCGTTACAGACGCAATGTGCTATGCTATGGTTCGGGATGTCACTGAGCGATCCGTCACTGCCATGCGCACAATTTGCCTATCAGCACGTGCAGTGGTGCACCGAGGTGAATGCGATCGACCACGTCGGTCCGTCGTACCCTCCTGCATCCAACGGTCACATATCCGCATTACAGTTGTTTGGTTTCGTCCAACACGACTAGCGATTTCTCTGTATGATAATCCACAATCTCGGTAGGCCACTATCCTTCCTCTGTCGAACTCGGATACTTGATCAAAAGATGTTCGCTGTTGTCTACGAGGCATAACTGATCGTCTTGTGAAACAACCACAAGGTAAACACACGTGCCGAACGTACACTCGTCGAAATCGCCAAGCCTTAAATGGCGCTATGAGGTGGCGCCACAGGCGCGCGTGATGTGCGTCTGTGCTGAAATTCTAATCAGTTGCATATCTCATCGCTGCAAACTCATGGTGTAAATTTCACTTGATTCGGATGCTTCCTTCAGGTTGTTGCATTTACGGTGGCCAGCAGTGTATTTGCTTTGTAGCATTGTTTAAGTCTAGAACTCTCGAAACGGCTAACTGTTCGTGATGTTCGTTTAGGAGGTAAAAATGGGCGATTTCTCCGTTCGGGAAAATGCCACGGCCACATATTATGGTTCAAAAGGCCAGTTTCATGGGTACTTTTATTTAACGTGTGCATGAGTAGGGCAAAAGGCGTGGTAGTGTACAAACTGCGAAATACGGTAAAAATCTGGAACGCAGTGTGGCCACTCAGCACTCTTTCATCATAAGAATAAACCTGATGTAAACAAACAGAAACGCAATGATTGGTCAGAAGCCGTAGCACACGTACAATGGTGTTACGCCCTTGGAAGTAGGTCCTACTTATGTATTAGATACATTATTACTAAATTACGTTAAATGAAAGTTTAAGATATTCTAATGTGTTAACTGATATCAACGTTTTTCTTAATCACGCTTTAGCTATGTAGTTTTTATTTCAAAAATAGTGTACAGTCACAATCTCTGTACTGTTGTGCTCTGGTTGTCGCGCTGTTAATACGCGGTATGAAAATGGCTGAGGCTGGTTCCTCCTCCGTACTGAAACAAGCTTGTGGAATACGGTAAAAAAGTGCCGAAAAATAGGTTGTTCCGAATGTTTTTATAAATTTACAGGGAGAAATCGACGTTGAAGTTTTCCGAGATGCAGATTCACATTGGATGTATAGAACCGGTAGCGTAGCAGATTGATATCCTAGTGCAGTTCATGCATCGCTGGTCCAAGTCTCGCCTTAGTCATTTTTCTCGTGCAGTTGAATATCTCGCATTATAAAATTCATCATTATTTATGAATAATTCACGTCTTCTTGTTTCTAATTACATATTGCACGCGAAATTCTTGTTTTCATGTAAAACGTAAATTCACAATTACCGATATTTTATGAAAGATTGTTAATAAAGATTGCTTAAGTTAAGAAAAAAACATAATTTAACATTTTACGGCAAACTTGAGAAACCAAATATTCTTTATTTGGACTAGATACCACAGAAGTAGTCTCACACGAACCAGAGTGATAAGTGAAAAACTATCATTTTTCACGGCATCGAGCACACCATACAAATGCTGTATTTTTACGTTTGACTCTGTACCATTAAAATATGAACCCAACAGAACTGATCTGATGCCAAGTTAAGGGATTTGGTCCGGGAAATAATAAGGCTGCCAGACGTACTGCAACCAACGCACGCAGCTTTCTCACATGTCACTGCCAAAGGCTGGCGGGATATAGAACGGCACGTTATAAAGGAAGAGGAGAAAATGCGGCGCCTGGATGGCTTCGTGGATTCTGTTGTTGATCGACTCGGTATCAACGTAGCAGGTGACAGTTCCAGAACTGAAATGTATTTCTCGGTTTCGGGTCAGGAAGGAGCTCAGAGATTACCAGACGACTGACTATAATTACGAGTAATACCTTCAGTGGCTGAAGTATTCAACAGTACGGTGAAATCCCTGCAGTACGCTTTTTCATAACAAATAGCTCGCTCAGAAAAATTACACTTTGTTTAAGTTAGCTAGTTTCATCCCTCTTGTTTGTAATTAGAATACTATATTAGGTGAGAACCAGAGCTTTTTATCCTTTTCGTCTGGTCACCTAAGAAGTGCGCGGTATCGCTGGAGTTTTGCCGACTATTATGTCATTCTCTTTAAAAATTAAAGGACATCCGAAGCTATATATTCCCCCTGTTTGTCTCTTTTTACGTCTGACCTGCAACTGCTCACATCATTGCAGGTTAGTTGGACCAGCTGGCTGGCCAGTGCTGTCCAAGTTAAATGCGCCGGTAAAGCTGTTGTCCCGCATTATCGCTCAGTCCATGTGCTTGTAACACAGCATGAAACATATCCTTATGATCGACTGTACTGGACACAGCTTGGCTTCCGCTGCACGTGTAACGAAATTCAATGAGATTCAAGCAAACGCGGAAGAATACGTTGCATAACGTTTACATCAGGTTCATTCTTACGATGAACAGAGAATACCCTCAGTTCTCCTGACAGTGCCGGTATAGTTTGCCTTATCTGAGAGTTACTGCGAGCATCTCTAGAAAGATGTAGGTTGCCGTCTACACGAGAGATCCAAACTCGCAGAGCGCGAGTATCCGAGATCGTATCCCACTCTCGGAACTGCTGACGAGCTGATATTATAACCCTACCACTACTATTGTAATTTACTATGCTTTTACCTAAATAACAGAACCCCTGTCTCTATGTTGCCACGTACAACACTCTACTAAAATTTAGTTTCCAAATAAAGTACTCTATGAGAGGATAGTCCTGTTAATAGGAAAAGCTAATCAATAGAGCTACCCTTTTTACAGGATTTGACCACGTGTTGTGTCTTACGTATAAGTAAATCAGACTATTCAATTCTTTTTCCAAGATCTTACCCAGCGGCTAGAAAGAAGCGCAGTATGAGTAGTATTTGTTATATTGAAGCTAGGGCAACTTAGTTACACGTGGTAACTCAGTGGTTTAAAACATGTACTAACGGCCACCGGCCTATCCAGGCAATGAAACAGTGAAGTTGCTTCTTCGAATAAATATTACTCCACGTAAACAGTGTTGCACTACACCCATACACATCACGTTTTTAAAGAAAAAAAAAAAAAGCCCGCCGCGCGGGATTAGCCGAGCAGTCTGGAGCGCTGCAGTCATGGACTGTGCGGCTCCCTCGGGCATGGTTGTGTGTGTTTGCCCTTAGGATAATTTAGGTTAAGTAGAGTGAAAGCTTAGGGACTGATGACCTTAGCAGTTAAGTCCCATAAGATTTTACACACATTTGAACATTTTTTTTTTTGAAAAAGCACAGTGGATAACTTCAAGGACGCTAAAAAAATTTGGCCAGGGGGGATCTTTAGAAAAGCACTTTCCGTAATCAGCAAACTTAAATATTTAAATACTTAGATACTAAAGCACACTGAAAGGTCTCTGATGGATTCCTTTCATGGTATTTTCTTAAATCTGTTGTCATTTACGGCATAAATTACTCTTCTAAATTTACTGTGGCGTTTCTGACTATCTGGGAGGAGACTGAGTAGTGGAACGTGTTACTTTTACACATAAACAAGAACGATCTGTCACACTACTACACTTTAAAACACAGTTTATATGTAATTCATGTCACACAGTCTCATACGGAACCTACATCCGCTTTCTTTTATATACTGTATATGATAAGATAATGTCATCCCCCTTCCCTTCTGTTTGAAAGGACGAATGAGAAAATGTATTTCTAGTTGCATGCTGGACGGTAGCAGACAAGCCTGTCTACTAGAGAACAGTAGGACCAACGTCGGAACAGGTAGCTACGCTTTCTAAAAGCAAAGAGGTTTCTATCCTTAGTATGGTCCTGTCCGTCCCTTGTCATGTTGGTATAGGAAGCTGCCTCTCTGGCCACTTCCGTTTGTATTTGTGAGCCACCCTCAGGAAGGGACCACGGCAGTCGGTCCGCGGCGAGCGTCTGAAGTGGTAAGATCTCCGGTTAAGCGCGTGTCTGCTAAGTCCGTTGGACAATGGATTTCTTAAGTTCAGCCTAACTGAAAATTTAATCACCTTTATTTCAGGTTTAGCTCTAAAATATCTAATGTTATCTTAAATTGCAATGCAGTGTAATTCGAGTGTGAAGTTCAGAATATATTCCGGTAGTTGCTTTGTCACTACTTTGTGAGTAAAGTGGAACCACGTGTTGATCAGTAACTCTAACTAAGTTCATCAATCTTAAATGCGAATGTGCGTGAGATTATAACGTCTCGTCTTGACAATATTTTTCAATATAGCAACTTTTCTTTATGTTCAACCCACATGGGGTGTACTTTGTGAGACCAGTACCACGTGCTTATACAATTGTTTGACCCATCAGGTTAATAGTAAGACGATAGTAACCAGTTTGAGGTTTTTCTTTTGTAAATTGCTTTTCGAACTAATTTATTTTAATTATCAAAATTATTGTGGAGCTACACTTTTTGTGTAAACCAAGTTGACCACGTGAAGCATGTGGTGTAATCATCAAAGTAGCCCTCAGCTATTCTTTTCGGGAAGGTTTCGCAGAGAGTTAGTATGAATTTAGTATACCAGAGTGTGGTAATTACATGACGAACAGGATTGTGCTACGAACATAACTTCTTTGGGTGAAAATTGAATCGGTTGGTTGTGGTTAATTTCCCCTAAATAAGGCACCAGTTTAGTTATGAATCAAGTTTAAGATGCTGAAATTTCAATGATCAATGTTAAAATAAATTTCCAAATATAAACTGATTTATTTCTTTTTATTTAAATTCTCTTTATATATACACACACACACACACACACACACACACACACACACACACACACACAGATATATATATATATATATATATATATATATATATATATATATATATATATATATATATATCACCGGTTGTCGTATGACTATTAAAAGATTATAATTAATGTTAGTCTGGTTGAGAATTTGGTAAGCTAGACTGGATACCTGGTGAAACAGTTGCGCAGTGATGCAAAGTTAACTTCCCCAGACAGCTCACAGCTTTTAAAACACATTTATGGTCTTGAATATCAGCACCACTCTCAGAACAAATTAAAGCAACAACATTACACATAACAAAATTACACATGGCGACCCTGTTCTGTGATTCCGCTAGACTCTGGAATCTCTGAAACGTTCGATTGTGAGCGTTGTATAACCTTAATTTTTTTCCCTTCAGCACTCAAACAACTTCTGCGTTGTTTCTGAGCAGACTTACAAAAGATTCACGGCATTGTTGAGCGGCGTTGCGTTGTTTGTCTTGTTTTGTTTTCTATATTTGTGTATTTTATATGTATGTGTTTCTTTTCTCGT
This sequence comes from Schistocerca nitens, assembly GCF_023898315.1. Taxonomy (NCBI): domain Eukaryota; kingdom Metazoa; phylum Arthropoda; class Insecta; order Orthoptera; family Acrididae; genus Schistocerca; species Schistocerca nitens. The sequence continues at coordinate 294,283,993 of NC_064615.1, read as the reverse complement.
TTGTAAATTGCACTGACTTCGATCAAAGACATAAATTTGTTTTGCGTGTGAAAAAGTGCGTACTAGGTTGGGTACCTTTCGTGTGACTGTCGTAATTTTTGGGGGATACATTTATTCTGATTAGTGTGTTGTGTACCGGGTATAAATTGAACTAATGCAGACACGTAACCAAGCTAAAAGTAGGCGGTCCAACAACTTAAGCAACATGGACCAAGGGGATAATTTGATTTCGAATATTAATGCGTCGGACGGTTCCGAAAATGCATTGGGGAATACTTCAGAGGAAATGCAAAACAGGACGAAAGAGCTCACATCAGAGCCAGAAATTAATTTGCCTCAAACTAGCCAAATTGATTTGGCAAAACTCATGAAAGCCTTATTGCAACAAAATAAAGAAAACGCAGAGAAATCTGAAAAATCGATTCGAGAGCTAGGCGAACAAATGACAGAGAAATCTGAAAAATCGATCCGCGAGCTAGGCGAACAAATGACGCAGAAATCTGAAAAATCGATCCGCGAGCTAGGCGAACGAATAGACGAAAAACTAATCCGGCAGACAAATAAAGTCGACAAGTCGATGCAGAGAGTGTCCGATGATATCTCACAAAGAATAAGCAATCTGGCAAGTGAAATAAAAAGTGATATTACGAAAGAATTAGGCCGTACATTTGAACAAATCGATGACCGTCAGCAAGCCTTAGAACAGGGCAAGCGGAGTCGCGATGTGGGATCGAAAGAGAGCGAAGAACAGCTACTTAGGAATTTCCAAGTGCTGAGAGAAGAATGCTACACCGGTAGCGGTCGCAGAGGCCGAAGAAGTGCGTTCGCTTCTTAAATTTCAGAAGGGACAGTTCGAAGTGAACAGGCGACACAAAGCTGTAACAGGCGAATTACAAGAACGCGTGGCGCATATGGAAAGCCGCATGGGGTGTGATTCCGAACTCGCCAATAGCACTAAAAATAGCTGTACGAACAGTGCAAAGAAGGACTCTGGCCACGAGGGAGATTTTGATGACAGGGAAGAATGTATTTTGAGGGGCAGATATGAGAAAAATAGAAACATACAAAGGCCTCGCCGGGAGGAAATGCGGGGATTTGATTTCAAACAATTCCTTACGGTGAGAAAGTTTGAGATATTCCGAAATTCGCAAAAAGGAATACATCCACGAGCATGGTTCGAGCAATTTGAGTTCTGTCTTCCCCCAGACTGGGCAAGTTCATATAAGATAGAATATATGTGTGGCTATTTGGAAGGCGAACCGGCGATTCGCATGAGGTCGGCAGCGCGTCACTGCAACTCCACTCGGGAGTTTCGACAAGCCTTTCTGTCCGCCTATTGGTCGGAAGCGGCACAAGATAGCGTCAGGCATGGCATAATTATGCTGCCAAATTTGAACCAGTCTGGTTTCGGCAGCCCAGCACGCCTATTCGACCACATGCTGCAGGCAAATCAATTTCTATACGACCCATACGGGCCTGCGGAACTAATTAGGATACGCATCACCAAATTGCCGATGCACTTGCGCCACGTCATTCTTGCGGGACGATGCAAAGAGGACGTGGAAACGTTTAAGACACTTCTCCAGGAGTTGGAATATAATACAGCAGAATGCCCGCCTAATCAGGCACAAAGTTATTACGGGGCACAGCAGCGCGATCGCAGTCGTGGCCGTAGTACTAATCAACGGCGTGACTGTCGTCGCGACGCGAATGGAACAATAATCGGGACCGGCCGTATAGAAACTGGGGTAACAGTCGCGAACACAGGTGAAACAACGGAAATGATCGAGGACGTGGACAGGATCGTGAACGCAACAGGTACGGCAACCAGAATCGATACTACGGCGAACGCGGTGGGAATAGGACTGTAGGCGGAGCACCACATGATGTTGAAATTCGGCCGGCTAACCCTAGACGTAATGCAGCAAATGGAAATGAACAAAATCGGTAATGACAAACGATCAGCGCAGAAGGCGCCCAATCGGAACAAATGAGTGACATGGCAAATGAGTACATAGGGTGTATAGAGAGGAGAATGAGTTGATTGGTTTTACATTTGTGACATATACATTTTGAATAATATGTTCGTAAAATTAATGATAAAGATGTTTCTATGTGATGGATTGAAGTGATGTTTTTAGTTTTTTTTCCTTGTGCAATTAGGATTTACGTTGGTTCAAATATGAAGATAAAAGGTTTCTTTGTGAACGAGTGAAATGCTGTTTATGTTTTTTTGTGTAAATTGAAACGAGTCGCTCCTGAGGGAAGCAAGATCTGCTTTCAGTGCTACTATCTATCTATTACTATTCTATATCTGTCAGTATAAATGAGGATCTCTTACTATAGTATGCGTGCTGTATGAATATTTTAAGATAGAGGAACTCTGAGAAAGGAATGAGTAAGTTTAGAATCTTGAAAACAGGATGCAATAATACGATTGTTTAACCATTGGCTTCCAAATATGCGATGATATGTTAATATTGATGATATATGTTTTTTTTTGTTCTTTATAGCTGAGTATGTAAAGTGCTGTCTGTGGATTTCGTCAGTATATTGATTCCCTTCAAGGTGAAAGAAGAATTGTGGTTTGTGTAATTTACGTGGCCCTGAAATCTTATTGTGGTAGTCAAATACGAGCAGTTTTTCAGCAAATGGAGAATGGAACAGAAATATGGATCCTTTCTGTAGTCTTGATTGATGTTGAGCCAGAGCCTGAAAAATTATTCTGCGTTAATACTTGTCCTAGAAAATCGACGTTTATGTGTTTTGCTGATGCTGTGAGCATTACAGCTTACTGTTTTCGCTGGTGCGGGATGCACTGCAGCCTATATGATTTGTACTGAGGAAATTTCCCTCTTGAAGGTAGAGGAAGATTAAATAATTTTGATTATGGGACCGAAGGAAAGCTTGGTTTAATGTAATAAGGATGAAGCAAAACATTTGTCATTTAAACTACAGGAGGATTCAGATCTTTTGTGTCTGTTGTAAGTTCAATATGTTAAGATGAAACTGTTTTACAGAATAGAGGTGACCACAATTTTGCCATTCATGAGAAATGAATCCAGAATGACCACCACAGGCGAAATAACTGATTTGGAAGCGAAAGGTAACTTAAAGAAGGAACGAAATGGGTAAGAAAATGTAGTATAACCTGTCTAATTTTAGACGAAATTTTCTTACTGTTTTATGTGTGAATACATGAGTATGATAAATGTATAATTGCGAGTCTCTTATCAGGTGTGTCAACTGGTATAAATGTTTTGGTGTGTAAATGACCATTGTTCTTTTTACTATGTATGTTTAAGGAAAGTTTCTCCATATTTATCATGTGACAAGACATATGTCACGAGTGTCAAGAAGAGGACGAATTAGAACAATATTGTAGTGGTATAAACACGGTGTTTAAGTAGCATTGAAGTAGCCTGTTGGATTAACTAGTAGTGGATTGAAGTAGAATTTTGAGTAATTCATGTTTTCTTTGGGTGAAAATTGAATCGGTTGGTTGTGGTTAATTTCCCCTTGCATATGTTTCAACGTTCTTCGTGTGTTATTTTATGAGTGCAGTGTTGTATGCAGTCTCCCAATCTTGGCTCCATATTTGATGTGTTCCGTAAGATTACAATCTCACATTTTCACAATCCTAAATAAGGCACCAGTTTAGTTATGAATCAAGTTTAAGATGCTGAAACTTCAATGATCAATGTTAAAATAAATTTCCAAATATAAACTGATCTATTTCTATTTATTTAAATTCTCTTTATATATAAGCTCCGTCTTTAGGCCACAAGTGGCCCTTCCGGGACCGTCCGGCCGCCGTGTCATCTTCCGAGGAGGATGCGGATAAGGAGGGGCGTGTGGTCAGCACACCGCACTCCCGACCGTTAGGACGGTATTCTTTGACCGAAGCCGCTACTAATCGGTCGAGTAGCTCCTCAATTGGCATCACGAGGCTGAGTGCACCCCGAAAAATGGCAACAGCACGTGGCGGCGGGATGGTGACCCATCCAAGCGCCGGCCACGCCCGACAGCGCTTAACTTCGGTGATCTCACGGGAACCGGTGTAGCCACTGCGGCAAGGCCGTTGCCTCTATATATATATATATATATATATATATATATATATATATATATATATATATATATATATATATATATATATATATATATATATATATATATATATATATATATATTAAAAGATTATAATTAATGTTAGTCTGGTTGAGAATTTGGTAAGCTAGACTGGATACCTGGTGAAACAGTTGCGCAGTGATGCAAGGTTAACTTCCCCAGACAGCTCACAGTTTTTAACACACTTTTATGGTCTTGAATAGCAGCACCGCTCTCAGAACAAATTAAAGCAACAACATTACACATAACAACATTACAACACACGTTTTATTCTGAACATTTCACTTTAAGAATACCTCTTTATTACCGGAATTTTCTTTAAAAAGCTATTATTGTTTGAACTAACTGTGTGCAGTCCTTTAACAGATTCTAGTAACTTGGCTACACACTTACTGAATTGTAACTTGGGTACACACTGACTGAATTTTACGTAACCAGACTTTTACTATAACACTTCGCAATAGTTAAGAAAACACAAAAACAATTTAAATTGTGCCTCTTTTTATTAACTTGTCACTACATAAGTCTGTAAAACAGGGTACTCGGATTAATAAAACACCAGGAAGGAACCCTATATAGATGTATGATTAGGATGAAATAACTAGGTGAACCAGTTTCTGTAAAGTTCAAAGGGTTCAAATGGCTCTGAGCACATTTTCCTACTTAACTTGTGAGGTCATCAGTCTCCTAGAACTTAGAACTAATTAAACCTAACCAACCCAAGGACACCACACACATCTATGCCCGGGGCAGGACGCGAAGCTGCGACGGCAGCGGTCGCTCGGTTCCAGACTTTGAAGTTCAAGAATGATTATTAAACACAGTTTAAATTAATGGCTCACGCTGTACAAAAGTAAAGATTAAAAAAATCTTATCTGGCTTGGGTGTGGCGAACAATTATGACCGCTACACTACCCACAGTACGGCCTGCAAGTAACCTGCTGTATGGTCTCAATTTCTCTTGTTGGCGTTGTCCAATTTTACATACAGTAGCGCAACAACTCGCAGGAATGCCATAAGCCGTTTGTAGTCTTCATCCGAGGCATTTTTGTGCGAATCTGCAGGCAAACCTTGCTCTGCTCCACAAGGGTGTTGCCTCAATCACTGCTGCCTACAGACTGTGTGACTTAGTTCCCGCGCTTGCTCTAGGTAGAGCGCCGACTCGCCCTTGTCATCTTTTCCACTGCCCAGAGCCACTTTCATTTCAAACAAAAGCACACTCGCTTTTACATAACAGTTATTTCTTCCATTGTTCCTAAGAGAAACCATTTCTTAAATTGTCAAATTTACATCAACATGGACAATTTATAAACACAAATATCTTTAAATACACAAAGTCATCAGTAAATTATTTAACGTAAAAAACAATTTACGTAGTATTTTACATACATTACTCACATACATTGCAAAGGACTTCAAACTCCAGTATAGCACAATTTACATCTACAGAAAATATAGTACCAATATGTCAAAATTTTAAGGTAAAAAGAAACTATAGACAATTAAATGAACCATAAACAAGTAATGTTATAACACTCCTGGTGCAGTGTACACGAGACATATTACTCACAAACGCTCTCTGAGACTGGAAAACTCGCACGTGTACACCTCGCTTACAGCGGAACTAATGGTGGAGGCCAGCCGCCAATCAGTCGTGTTCTCTCTCGAGTACAGATACCTGCTGAGCTGCGTCTTGCGTGGCTGGCTGCACTCTGGCAATCACAATTTCATTGGAAAAAAAAAGGCTCAAATGGCTCTGAGTACTACGGGACTTAACATCTGTGGTCATCAGTCCCCTAGACTTAGAACTACTTAAAACCTAACTAACCTAAGGACGTCACACACATCCATGCCCGAGGCAGGATTCGAACCTGCGACCGTAGCGGTCGTGCGGTTACAGACTGAAGCGCCTAGTACCGCTCGGCCACATCGGCCGGCCATTTCATTGGAACTATAGCTGGACGGTGCCGGATGTTATCCACACAATCCTGCTGGGGACCGCGGGGTGAGCGTGTGCTGCTTTCACAAGCCCTGCAGGTTACAATTTGTCGCCGGTGGCGCGTCGCCCGAGATTAGAAGCACGACAGCCTGCCCGGGATTAGAATAGATACCAGTCCACGTCGCCCTCATTGCGCGCTCTAATTAGAAAGTCCAGGGCTAGTGTCGTGTAGGGGCGGAGTGGGGATGGTGGGGTCGATGCGGATTACGCACAGTGGGGGTGGCAGTCATGTCAGCGGCTCGCCTCAGAACCTCTGGGAGGGGGGGGGGGGGGGGAGTGTGGTAGGACATTTGCATTCCGCCGCTGACGGCTCGGGTGTTGGAAGTCAGCCAGCAGCGAAATTCTCTTCTGGACAGCGCTGCAGTTTGTATTCACTGGCGAGACATCTCTTGTCCGACGAATTACTCTTTGTTTCATTTTCCTTTCCTTTCGTCTCGTCCTTTAATTTCATCTGAATCTCACTTGCGCTCGCTCGCTAAAATTTTTCGTCTACGTCATCACTAGAGCTTCCGAAATAAATTTCGTTCTCGCGTCGTTTGCCTTTCACGCGAACACCTAAACTGTTTCTGTTTCCTAGAATTTTCATAATTAAAATGTTTTTTGTTAGCAGTCGTCGCCTTTTTGAACATTTTCTTTGCGGTAACAGTGCAGAATGCTCTTTAGATGTGCTGAGGACGTGTCGCGTACGAACGTAGGCGTGAATACTTGCTGGAACAACAGCATTTACGCGAACATACTTCAACTGCAAAACTCAGGGCTGCTTAAGCCAGCGGAGCGCTATTTAAGAACGTCAACAATGTAGCAGCACTCTGAAACACCGGGCGAAGGTTGGTGGCCGCGTAGAATTAACAGCAGAAAATGACGTTTGTTGTATAGCACAGAGACGAAAAACACTTCTTTCTACTCTCCTGACTGCAATAGTTGTTCTGAAGGCTCTGGTACTGACCTTTCGCCAGTATCAATCCGGTTTCTGCACTTTGACCCATAGGCCCCTGTGCGAAGACACTTCACCATCAGAATTTCGCATCATTCTAGAGAAGGCGGAAAGAATTTGATTTACTACGCCATGTGTTTCTTCATATGGGGTGTTCCAGGAGGAATGGTCAGTATTCAGGGATATCACAGGAGCGGTCGTTCGAAGCAAAAGAGTCTTAGTGAACATGTGCTCTACAATACATGCCTTGAGGGCTATGAGCACTTCATCTGCGATACTGTAAAACAAATCTTTTCTACTGCAGGCTCTTTGCTTTCCATATTTTGGGAGTTGGTAGTGTGGACCAAAACAAGAAGAAAAAGTCCAATAAACATGGGCTCTAAAGTGCATATCTTAAGAGGTATGAGCATTTGTTCACCTTCGCTACTGTGAAACACACGTCTTTTACTGAACAAGTGCTCGTAACTCTTAAGGTATGCACGATAGAGTTCACGTTTACTAGACTTTTTTGCTTCGAATGATCGTTTCTGTCATATCCATGAATATGTGCCATCCCTCCTGAGACACCCTTTGTATATGCAGCTCGAGATCTCCATATGATATCTTCAGTAATATGCATAGAGCAATCGACGGCAACTCAACGTTTCTAAATGTTTGAAAAGCTATCCATAGGGCAAGTCATCATAATCTTTTACATGAAACACCTTCGGGTGGTATGTTGGACAAGGTTTGGAAATGAAGTGACCGTTCCCTGGCCGGTAGGATGTAGTACATTACGCTCAATGGGGTGTGTTGTACGGACACTGAAGTAATATTTGGTGCGTGCTAGGTGAGTTGGATAGGACCTATGCCGTTCATGTTATACATTAATGATTTCGCTGATGCTCTTCCTTTAAATCTCAGACGTTTACGTCTGCATTTAGATATATAGTGTGTAAGCTACTTTGCGGTGTGGCGGAGGGTACGTCTGGTACGACTATTATTGTCCCCATCGCTGTTCCAATAGGAAGAATGATTGTCAATAAACCTGCGTATGAGCTCCAGTTCCTCTAATTTTCTCATGGTGGTCATTTCATGAGGGATATATGAGAGGAAATAATGTGTTGTCCCACTCTTCATGGAATGAAAGTTCTCGAAATTACATCATCAAACCTCCACACAGGAGTTGTCCCACTCTTCATGGAATGAAAGTTCTCGAAATTACATCATCAAACCTCCACACAGGAGTTCGTTGAGCATTTTTGTAACGCTTTCGCGCCCACTGGACAATCTCCTGAGGAAACGCGCCGCTTTTGGTTGGATTTTCTCCATCTTTTCAATTAATCCTACTTTGTAATGACCCCAAAGTGGCGAGCAATACTGAAGAAACTATCGAACAAGTGATCGGTAAGCTTATTTTACGGATGAATACATTCCCTTTAGGTTCACCCAGTGAAGCTCAGTCTGGTATCCGGTTTACGTACAATTTGTTTTATGTGATCAATCTACTTTAGGTTTCCCTGGATAGTTATCCGTAGGTATCGCTCTGAGATCAGGCAAACTTGGTGGCGAAGACATCAATGTGACTGTATGAAATATTTATTATTACGATTGCAAATTCGGCCTTAGGGCCATTTTCCAGTAATACCGAAAAACTTACATTCTGTCAGAACGTAAGACTATCTGACATGAGTACATGTCGCCGTCAAAATGCAGACTTTTGACTGCATTTTGACGACGACATGTACTCATGTCAGATAGTCTTACGAGGGGCGTTTGAAAAGACCGTGCAAAGTCCGAGAGATGGCACCACCGGCGCGTATCAAGGTTATGTTTAGTTAGTAACATTTTTGGGAAGAACGCACACCAAGTTTCAGCGATATTGGTCTATTTCTTTGTGTTTGGCATTGGTGTGAAACAAGGAAGTCGAGTGATTGTCAAAAAATGGACGAAAAAGAATTTCGTGTGGTGATTAAACATTACTTTATGAAAGGAAAAATGACTCAGGAGACTAAAGAAAAGCTTGATAAACATTACGGTGACTCTGCACCTTAGATTAGAACAGTTTATAAATGGTTTCAAAATTCTCGGAGTGGCCATATGGGCACAAGTGATGCTGAACGTTCTGGACGCCCAGTGGAGGTAACGACGCCGCGAGGGATTAGCCGAGCGGTCTAAGGGCTGCAGTCATGGACTGTGCAGCTGATCCCGGCGGAGGTTCGAGTCCTCCCTCGGGCATGGGTGTTTGTGTTTGTCCTTAGGATAATTTAGGTTAAGTAGTGTGTAAGCTTAGGGACTGATGACCTTAGCAGTTAAGTCCCATAAGATTTCACACACATTTGAACATTTTGAGGTAACGACTCCAGAAATCATTGATAAAATCCATGATATGGTGATGGAAGACAGAAGAGTTAAGGTGCGTGAGGTTACTAGTGCTGTGGACATCTCGAATGAACGGGTACATAACCCTCTGTATAAACATTTGGACGTGAGAAAGCTATCCGGAAGGTGGGTTCCGCGATTCCTCAGGCTTACCAAAAACGGAATCGTGTGAAGTGTTGCAAGGATGGTTTGCAGCTGTTCAGGAAGAATCCGCAGGACTTTAAGCGTCGTTTCGTCACTGCGGATGAAACATGGGTACGTGACTATACTCCTGAGACCAAAGAACAATTTAAAAAATGTGTTACCAAGGGAGAATCTGACCCAAAAGGCGAAGACCATTCCTTCTGACAGAAGGGTTATGGCGACTATCTTTTGGGATTTGCGAGGGATAATCCTCATCGACTATCTGGAAAAGGGTAAAACTATTACAGGTGCATATTATTCATCGTTATTGGACCGTTTGAAAACCGAGCTGCAAGAAAAACGCCGGTTACTGGACCGAAAAAAGTCCTTTCCATCACAACAATGCACTAGCATACACCTCAGCAGTTGTGGTCGCAAAATTAATGAAAATAGGATTCAAACACGTTTCACATCCCCCCTATTGTCCAGACTTGGCTCCCTCGGACTACTATCTGTTCCCCAATTTGAAGAAATGGATGGATGGACAAAGATTTTATTCAGACGAGTAGGTGATTGCAGTAACTAACAGCTATTTTGCAGACTTGGAAAATTCCTATTATTCGGAAGGGATCAACAAATTAGAACAGCGTTGGACGGAGTGTATAAGTCTAAAAGGAGACTATGTCGAAAAATAAAAAAGTTTACCCCAAGCACGTAAGTAGTTTTTGTTTTTGCACACAATTTTCAAACACCCCTCGTATATTCTGACAGAATGTAACTTTTGCAGTATTGTTTGAAAATGGCCCTAAGGTCGAAATTGCAATCGTAATAATAAATATTTCATACAGTCAACGGCGACTATGATGTTTTTTAAGAAATATTATATGACTGTGAAATCCATCCATTAGAAGTTAATTACATCAATGTGAGTTTATTATCTCGCTCCTCAAACCGCTGTAGCACATGTCTGGCCTTCTGACAGCGACAGTTACACTCAGAGAAGATGCCATCGCCGTCGGGGAATACATCAAACATGAGGGGATGCACTTGGTGAGGGGATACACGTGGTTTGCAATAATGTTGACGTAGTCCACAGCTGTAATTGTGATTTTGACAGCTGGATCCCTGTATCTGGCAGAAGTAAAGCCCACAAGGAAATGAACCAAGTAGAAGGATCCGACAAGTGAAGTTACAGAAGTATAACGTCTGCCACTTGCTTACAAAGCGAGTCAGTAAGTGTGTTACAAAGAAGCCATGGAATGACAGATATCCAGAGGAGGTGTTCGGTAGTCTATCATATGTAGGTGAGCACTATCGGTGAAGTCATGTGGAAGCTCAGGAAGGCGAGAAGACGAAATCGATAGAGTACAGCCGAGTGGAGCCACGTCGGTGAGAAGACGATGGCGTAGCATAGCTGGCGAAAATGTGCTTCATGTGGCTGTCCAAAGAAAAACTTATCTGCACCCCCTCTGCGACCCTTATATCGCCAATTTAGTATTCGTAGATCCCTGGCGGCCGATTCGCATCACCGACGGCCACGCGGCATACTCACCGTCACTCGTGCGATAGTCTGATGGCCGACAGATGGATGCAGCTAGACGTAAGCTAGCTTGACAGGTGTCGTGGTGCAGTGCAGCGCGTACTCCGACACAGGTGAATATACTGTGGCCTGTAGAGCTGTCTGTCTGGCCTGTGCTATCTGTGGAACACGAGGGCCATAAGGTAACCCGGCTGTTATAAGGGCAGGAGATTCTCTGGAGGGTTACTGCAGTTGCTTCTCCCAGGGCGGGTGGCCGTTGCTGGGCCGCATGTAGTGTAAAGGCGCACATTCGCAGCCCGACTGCTGCTCTGACTCGCTCGCTGATCCATTCCCTGGCCAATCTATTTATGTGTGGACAGCGGCGACTGAATGGCGGACCCTATCATCACTGACGGAGTGTGGACTGGCAGGTAGCGGTCGGGGCTAGCAGGTAGAGAGAGGATTGTCAGTCGAACCGAAACACCCAGGCTGTCAACCTTACGGTGAACCCAGCCCCTACAAATAGGCGAACAGGGCTGGGAAGACCGCTCGGTGGACGAGAGGGACGACTGGTCCGCCTGTGTATGGGGACCATTGCTAAAAGTCAGAGGCCCCACAAATTAATTCAGGCCACTGCATAAATAAAATCAAAAACAATAAAGATACACGATTGGAAGTGGCACCACACGAAGTCGAGAAACAAGGTGAGGAACGACATTAAACACCCACTCTGTAGTTATAACACACTGGTGCTCAAAATTTAATAACGAAAATGAATTTCACGTAATGTGTCGCTGCCAATTAACGTAGCTTGATCCCACATGGACCATGCAGAAGAAGAACTGCTGCAGCATAGTACAGAATGTAACTTAGAGAAACACATAATAAACAGAACAGAAATGACACTTTTATTGACAGGCAAAAATTACACTGAAATCATCGCTATTCATGATGGTACCCTGTACATTACAAAAGGCAAGGTTTGGTTCTCAAAAGGGTGCGCGATCACCACGGCCAGCGGTGCATACTCTGCTATGTGCTGTCATGCTGCTCACAAGGTTTCTAAGGAGTTCTTGCGGTATGGGGCTCCATTCCTCCACCAGCGTAGATGGCCGTTGCTGCGTATGGATTTGCTGCAATATATCTCCACAACGCATTTCACACTTGCTCGATGGTATTTACTATGGGAAAATGTACAGACCACTCTGTTTCCCGAATATTCTCTCGTTGTAAAGCTCCTCCATTTGTGCCGTTCGATGCGGTCGTCCATCGTCTTTTACAAAACTGAAGTCAGGGTCCAACGCACAACTGAAATGATGCACATGAAAAGGAGAGTAATGGGATAAAGTGGGGTCTGGTGCACTTTTGATATCAAATAGATATGCTAATTAATTTAATCAATTAAAGCACCACGTCCCCTCTTAACCCATTGTTCTGCTAACCCCCTCTGTGGGTTGATTTATGAACTCTTGGGAACAGTCTGTCCTTTTGAGAAACCCCCATTCCTCCTTCTCCCCTTCCTGCTCCCCCATCCTCCGTTAAAGCTGGCACTTTACTTTGTTAACCCTTCCCAGTTCAGTTCTGAGCCTCTTTTCCCCCTCTTGGGAAATCCCCCAGCCCTCCCCTCCCTCCCCCACTTCCTTCCTCCATTCCCCATCTGGTGGGAAAAACACAGTCTGTGCTGAGCCACTGGGTAGGAAGGATCTTGAGATAGCAATTTGAAGCCAGTGTCAGTTGACATGATAATATATTGTTCAATTCAATTTTCACATTCTTTATTTAAACAGTTTGCAGGAAACAGGGCTTCTCCCATCCCCTCCTCCACTTTCCACGATGTAAGAACTGTAAGTCCTGAGGAATGGAATGTAGTGCGATATATTAGTCGCCATTTTGCTTCGCTCATGTGTGTGTCAGCCGACTGGGAATTAGGCGCTCTGTCATCCACATCTCCTGGCACGGTCACGGAGTGCCTAGCATGCACATCTGCATGCTGCGGAGGTCGCAAACCGTCCACTGTCCTTATTACGTATCACAATAATAAATACAACCTGAATATCACAAAACTATTCCTCAAACCTACACAGTGTTAAAAACGATACTAAATAGTGATCATGTTTAGAAACATCATCTACATGCCACTTGAAAATCACGAAACTATCCTTTTGCTGGTTGTGTTTATAGAAACATTGTAACAGGTTTGGCTCTGAGCACTATGGGACTTAACATCTATGGTCATCAGTCCCCTAGAACTTAGAACTACTTAAACCTAACTAACCTAAGGACATCACACAACACCCAGCCATCACGAGGCAGAGAAAATCCCTGACCCCGCCGGGAATCGAACCCAGGAACCCGGGCGTGGGAAGCGAGAACGCTACCGCACGACCACGAGATGCGGGCAAACATTGTAACAGGCCCTACACACTGTAGAAGTGCTGACAGCTCTATTCGCTCTGGAAGCCTACAGGCTAATGGCTCGCCCTGAGGCTGCAAGTGCCAGCACACACCGCTAGCATTGCCATACAGTGGCCAGCTGTACTACTGTGAGACCGTGCATGTGCAGGTCGCCCCTCCTCCACGCCGCGCAGAGAAACCCCTGTCAGGGGCCACACAGCCTGCCAGAGAGAAACCGCTTTCGAAAGCCACACAGCCAGCTGGTGCCTGAAGCTGCACACGCTGATACCAGTCTGAGCGGATGCTTGGTTGGTTGGGGGAAGAGACCAAACAGCGAGGTCATCGGTCTCATCGGATTAGGTAAGGACAGGGATGGAAGTCGGCCATGCCGTTTCAAAGGAACCATCCCGGCATTTGCCTGGAGCGATGTAGGGAAATCTCGGAAAATCTAATCAGAATGGCCAGACGCGGCACTGAACCGTCGTCCTCCCGAATGCGAGTCCAGTGTGCTGAGAGGATGCACATGCCTATCTGCCCTGCTGTTCTTGTAGGTTCCAAACCATTCCAGATTCGCTTTCTGTCTCTCTCTCAAGTGGTTACTTCCTGTTTATGTGAAACAACGTGTCAAGACATGCAGGCAGAAGTTTTCGTCCCTCCTCGGAATACTGTGTTCCTATTGGCTATTGCTGAATAAGTGAACCTATATAAAGCCTGCTCCCCCCTCCCCCCTCACTCATCCTCATTCTGGTGTTGTCCATGACTGCATCTGGTTGTCTGTGTGCTTATCAGTGTTTCCAGTCTTCGTTTATTTGCTTGTGTGCTACTCGTATATGCTACAATACGAAACGTTCAGCCAGCAGCAGCCATGCCAGTGGGAAACTCCCTAGGCTAGAATTACCAGCTAAGCACGTAACTCTACCTTTTTCCAAGAAATCTTCCACTAAGAATTTTCTAGTATTGAATACACATCTTCTTATTGTTTCAGCATGTATTCATAAAATACTGGATGACCTGGAAGCTGAGAGGCAGCAGCAACAACAGCAGCAGCATCAACCAGAATAACTCGGAAAATAAGCATCACACGAAAAAAATGCGCAGAATCCAAAGTTCATTATTTTCGAGAGGGACATTTGCTGGTGTTAAAATTAGCCCACCACCGCAGCCCCCTGGGGGTGGGGCGGGAGGCAACTTTAAAATTTCAAATGGGAACCCCCAGTTTCTATTGCAGAATCAGATTCTACATAAAAAACTACGTACATTTTGTCTTAAACATTTGTTTTGATTCTTGGTTGTTGGCGCTGTAATTCAAGAAAATTCATGTTCTCAGTTTTGCTTGGAAAATGGTTACAGATAAGTAAAAAATACTTATTTACTTCGTCAATTGTGATTCGCTAAAACTAAAACTCTCCCTCTTTCCCCATAGGGTGGGGTTTGAGAGAGAGGAATTAGAGTTTCACAAATGTTGAACCAAATACTGTACTAATTTTTTCCGCTGATTCAGATAAGTTTTGTTTGTTTCGTGGTCATGAGGCAAAACAGCTTTTAATTATCAAACAAATCATCTGACTAGCTAACTAACTGACCAAACATCCTACTTTTTATTTATCCATAACCATTTTCCACGCAAAAATGAGAACATTGATTTTCTTGAATTACAGCGCCAGCTAGCAAGAATCAAAACAAATGTTTGAGACAAAATGTATGTAGTTTTTCATGTAGAATCTGATACTGCAATAAAAAATGGGGGTTCCCTTTTGAAATTTTAAAGGGGGAATGGGGTGGCGGGCTAATTTTATCACCAGCAGATGTCACCTTCGAAAATAATCAACTTTGGATTCAACACATTTTTTCGTGTGAAGCTTATTTTTCGAGTTATTCTGGTTTGTCAACTGAAAATTTACACCCTATATAATATGTTGCTGAAACATATTCTTTAAAAAAATTTTATCGTAGCACTGTGTATATGTTATATGTGGTTGTCAGAGGCACATTATTTGTTGTTGTAGATTATTTCAAGGAAGAGGAGCAGGTAGTGGTAGATGTTGTGATACCTTCCCCGTCACAACAATCCTGTATGTGTGTATTATAAAAATATTCCAAAATGGTGTATTTAATTTTTTTCGTTATCATTCTTCTTACAGTAGGTGCCTCACCGCAATACATCATGATGGTGGTATGGGGAGGGATGAAGAAACCACCAAAAAGACGCGGTCCTGTGTGGCATGCACAGCCATGTAAGATGCCATTTGTCACTGCATGGGAGGCCCCAGCAGTCGCTGCTGTCGCTGCAGCCGCCACTGCCGACACCACCCCCCAAACAACTCCACTCTGAAGTCTATCGGCCACTCTCCCTCCAGAAACTGGCACATTGTTGTGGCCACAACCATCTCCACAGCCGCACCTGCAGCCAGGCTGCTCACACAGTGACAATACACCATCTCCTCCCCCACGTTCTTTCCTGAACTGCAAGATACTTGCACTTCCCTGATCCTCCACGCAGATGTCATCATGGTCACCACCAGCAGCAGCAGCATCGTCATCAACTAGTAGTATTTGTAGTAACAGTAGTAATCCTGTGGCTAGTGGCAGTTCCCTCCCCTGTCCTTTTAGCGAAGAACATCAGATTAGTAACACCGTACTGCAATTAATGTACTCAGTGACTGAATACGACTTTGAGGAGCAAATCTCATTCACTAGGATTCAAAACGCAGAAGGAGGGTATCTTGATACTGTAGGGTTTCTAAAAGCATGCATTCCTGTTCTGGAAACGGAGTTCCTCAAGATATTCCGCTATTAAATGCAGCCCTGTGATGTGCATTGAACTGTTGCAAACCCCCCAAACAGGCCTCTGGCATTGAAACAAGTGTTCACTATCTCTGGGGTGAAATGGCGTGGTATCATGGAGCACATCAATCACTGAGTGGTTCTGTGAATCCACCTTGCATGCCCCACTGGACTGGTTTTCTGAGATGGAAGTTAGAGGTTCAGCTGAAGCACTCAGCCAAATACTACACCTTGACATTCATACCACATCTATGATCTAGTAAATGGAGGGTCCAACTATATCAAACTTCCTAAGGATATAGATGATAAGAAGGCATGTATTAATATCACAAATGAAACCGACCAGGCTTGCTTTGCATAATTGGTCCTGGCTTGTCAGAAAAATATTGAACAGAATCCAGAGCAAGCATCTAGATACAGCTTGGTACTGACGTTTGCAAGTGTAATAATTTTGTTGGTATCGAGTCCCCTGTCAAACTTCAGGATATACCTAAATTTGTGGCGCAGAATTCCGGAATATCAATTCATGTTTATGGCATGGAGAAACGCAAGCGAGCTGAGCAGACGAAGCAGGACAAACATATAGTCTTCAGAACCCTCCATTTCTCAAAATTTGAGTTTGAGCATGACAAGCATGGGAACATGGTGCTATCCTCAGATGAGGAAATAAGAAGAAAGACAATTTACGTTACTACTGGATCAGGGAAATGTCAATATCCCTTTCACCCAAATACATAAATATAAGTAGTGGGAGAAAGGCGGCACCAGCGCATTTTGTTAGTGTGGGTTGCGTGCATCAGGGGCAGGTATGCTCTCAGGGGCAAACCTATTGTTCTCCTTTGATTGACAGGTCATTAACCTATTGTTTTCCTTTGATTGACAGATCCTTAACCTATTGTTCTACTAAAAGGATCCTTCCTTTTGATTTACAGGTCCTTAAACTATTGTTCCCACCCTCCCACCCCCTCTCAGGAAACCTGAAACCCACCCCTTCCCCCTCACTGATGCAGGTACACTTTCAGGTCTGAGTTATTCGAATAGACCCCTATCACTCTTATCAATTTGAATGACTACTTAATTAAATTGATCAGTTAATTAACCCCAACCCCTGTGGTAAACCCCCTATCCCTCCCCCTCCACTCTCCCTCCTCCCCTCTCCCACCCTCCCCTGCCTTACCTGCAACTGATGGCTCTGTGGTGGAGAGAAAGGATCAAACAAAAGTAAATTTAAGGGTATATTGTTTGCAGGGGTTGGATTTCTCTTTTTCATCATTCTCTGCTGTTTGGAAAGATGCAGGTCTTGTAAGAAGTAATTAAATCGATCGCCCTTCTTTTCGTTCCAATCACGCAAGGAATACCATCATGCAACACACATCACACGTAACTACGCAGTTAAAAATCTTTTGATCACGAAGCAAGCACCGCCTGCCGTTGCCTGTCTACTGGACAGCACGGAACACCACTGCGCATGCTGCCATGAGTTGGCAGCCCCCGCGAAGTGATGATGCAGCCATCAGCTACTGAATCATGTGCAGGTGTCAGTTCCGGTACCACCAGGATGAGGCGGCAGCATCTCTTTCATATATGGCATCTGAGAAATACCCATTGAAATACATGTTCACCTAGGCACTGTTGCTGGCATGATGATGCATAGCTTTGGGTCCAACGCTGAGAGAGATTTTTGCATAGTGGCTCATCCTCACAGATGCAGCTTAAAGGTTCTCAATGTTATACTGCTGTCACATGTCTATGTAAATAACAGCTAAGTCTCTGGACACGCTATGGAAATATGTTGCAATGCTTCCCAGAATAATACAGGGTGCATTATCCTTAGCGATCCTAACAGGACAGATGTCTCACATGCCAGACATCTCCAACCACATACGTGTTTACGCAGCCACCACGCGTACCTTCCAGTCCAGTGCAGGCCTAATTGCCAAGTGAGAGATGGCCGCATGGCGACTCACCCATACAAGTGCACTAAACGGTTCTCAGTGTTACACTGTCTCAGATCTATGTAAATAGTAGCCAATCCTCACTCTGGACCCACTAAGGAAATCTTTTGCAATGCTTCCCAGAATGACACCGAATGCATTCTTCCTGATGACCCTAAAGGGACAGCCCATCTGTCACTGAATTTACCTGTCGAATTGCTGCTGCTGCCAATGTGGGAGCACCATCTGGCATTGTTTTCTGCAGACGAGACTTTCAGTGGCAAAACTATTTTTTACAGATCGCCATATTACACAGACAATTAAACCCTGCAAAAGTGGTCTACAGATCATCAAATACATCCCACGTACTCACTGTGCCGCAATGCAGCGCCGACGGAGGAAATTGCCGCTGTAAACGCGGTCCATGATCACAGCTGCAGAAGTTCATGTTAGCCAGAGAGAGGCCAGCTGGCCGTGAACGACCCCCCCTCCCCCAGGAGGACCTGAAGGGTAGGAGTTCGAACGTTATAAATACAAAAACACTCATCGTATTGAATCGTCTCAAATTTCTGCAGAGTAATCACATGACATACGTGGTCCCAAAGGCAATTCTACGCAAACAGGGTATTAGTTCACTATTCACCTGGTCACGGGGAACGGCGAGCCAAATAGTCATAAGCTGGAAGCTTTCTCGGACTCCTTGAACTGGTGTACAAAGGATGGGCAAACCCCATCTCAGAACAAAGGCTGTTTGTGGCCCCAAACTGCTTCCTTGCTGCTACGCATTCCTCGGCCATCTCCAGACTCACATGAATATTGGGAACCAGGAACATATTTATCAGTTTAACTACAGTTAAATAGAATTTCTGCTGCAGTCTGACACAGAGCAAAGTATTGGAAATGTCTCCTCATGACGGCCATGGTTCTGGAATGAATGTCAATACTTCTAGTGCACATAATTTTCCACGTAAAAAAAAAATCTTTCATTCCCCTTATGGCTATCGATGTGCTCAATCTATATCTCCCTCATGATAGGACACGCAGTAGCGACCGCCAGATACTCATACCATGAAGAAAACAGAGCAGATGTGCTGCAAATGTGGAATTCGTAGGGTGGGGGCGACTGGATGCAATCGAGTACAGTGCTATACTGTGCTTCCTGATCAGAAAAATAGTGCATCTGCGCTTGGTATTGGCAGCTGTACTACATTTACAAGCAATTTTAGAACATGGAACGAGAGGTGATGTCATGTTTGCATGGGTAGAGCTGACATAAAATCGATAGAATTGCAAAAAATGACAGAAAATACGTATAAATTAAGGGAATATACACCGAGATGTGGGAAAATTGAGGTAGTACTTGCGTGTTTCCTGGTTGGCGCAGAACAATTTGTACATGGGAACAAGTATGTGACAGCAAGAGGAATTCGAGGCGGCATTCTACTGAATGTCTATTGAGGTAACAGTGATACAAACGCCTTGATTAATGTATTTGACGCTTTTCAGGAAAACAGAGAACCATCTGCCTCAAAAGTTACATGCACCTGTGTTAAACGATAACAGAGAGTGGACGGAATGATCAGCTGAGCTGGAGCTGTAATGAGGTAAGATTTAATGGCAGACTGATGCATTCTAGAGAGGGAGATTTCATTTGATCATTTTTTCTGCTGTTCTATCAGGATGTATCAGTCGCGTCACATAGACTGTGTTCGACTCGTAGACAACCACGTGTTCTGTATGTGACTTAGAGCACTGTCTGCTTGCGATCGTTAGCAGCAAACCTCTCAGTCATCAGAGGACTTCCATCTCATGTGTTATGAAACGTGACCATCCGGTTTCCATATATTCCCCTAAACGAACGAAGATTTATGTGATGTGTTCCATTCCACTGTCGCATCTTGGGTGTAAAATCGAGACTTCAATTTCATAACGAAGGTGATCCTAAGTTAGCGACAGATGTTTGTAAGGCACTGCAATCCCTGTGTATACATCTGCTTGACAGATGTGCTGTTTACAGAGTTAGTGGAAGCATGACGTGTGATTTCACATGTCGGATGCTGCTGCTATACGTTTATCTGAATTCTTGTAAGAGGTATTCTCCTTACTAATGATTATTTTATATAGGGCTGATGCGGGCACAGTATAATTTCTGAACTGTGATGGGATGTGAACAGTGAGCGCTATACATCTCTGGAAAGCTATATTGTGCATGTATTAGACAGAGCTGAAATTTTAAGGAAGTAGTTTTTTCATTTTACATTTTGTTACCATAGTTTATCGTAGAGAAACCTGCAAGGAGGATGTGTGTCATGTGCTAGAAATAATATTTCTTACATTGGAATATTAACAGTGCTGCATTCCACATGACTAATAGTCATAAACTGAAGCGATGTAACATTATACCCTGTTTTAAGTGCAGAACCGTGTAGTCTGAGGACGTACTGCACAGTCATCTATCTACATTCGCAATGGTACTCGCAAAGTAGAGGAGGGGCGTTATAGCGATGATACTGAAATTGGGAAGTATGCTGTTGCATCATTGGTCGGTATTGAAATTACTGTAAAATTGCTAACATTGCTCACACTATCAACTGTGATGCTTATCATTACAGTACACTGACAGTCTGTTTTCTATCCCATCTGTCCACTGATACGCTGCTGATTACCACATAATGATTGACTGACACCGCTTGTTTGAGATGGAGAAAGAGTCTTGGTGGAGGGCAACAACTTCTGGGGGGCGGCTAGCACCGAAACAGTCAACATGTACATGATTGCAATATGAGGAATCAATCGAAACGAAACACAGAGTCATCAGCTATCCCATCACTGTATCAGATGAGTTTAAGTGTAGAGGTCGTCAATCACCTTTGGAGAGCAGTTTGGAAACTCTCCACAACGCCGCAAAACTCTTCCAGTTTCATTATGTTGAAACTGTCTTTTATTTAAAATTATCCAGTGTGTGTGTGTGTGTGTGTGTGTGTGTGTGTGTGTGTGTGTTGTGTGTGTGTGTGTGTGTGTGTATGTGTGTTATGGTAGCAGCAACATGATTTACACCATGTGAGAGGAAATGGATCAGAACGTGTTAACATCAGTTTAGAACATGACACAGACCTCGAAGTCGTATCGGGCATGGGTGTGTGTGTCGTTCTTAAGGTGCGTTTACACTGCGATTTGTATCGGCACATGTATGAGATACAGGTATATGCGACTTTGCGACATGTATCGCGACTTGTATGAGTTGACAAGTATCAACCTCATACATGTATGAGCGTGCGTTTACACTGGTTGATATGTATCACTGTGCGATAGCTTCCGACGACGATTTGGAAGATTTGACATTTTTGTGTGCTGATACACTTGCTCTTTTGGAAGATGATAGGAAGAAAAGGCGGAGGAAGCGTAGATGGTGGCACAGAGAGTTTCTCGCGAATTAACGCTAGAGGATGGCGCATATTTTAGAAATTATGTTAGGATGAGTATGGAGGATTTCCGCGGTTTGTTATCACTTGTGGCTCCTCTTGTGTTCAAAACCAACACAAACTTTCGGGAAGCGATTCCACCAGAGGATCAGTTGGCAGTAACACTCTGTTTTTTAGCCACTGGGGATTCCTCGTAAAACGAAGATTTCATGACAAAACATTTGCATTGTCGCAAGATTGCTAATGCCAACGTCTCACACACGATTGTCGGCATCCGTTGTCAACATTATCACGCGAGGCCGCCGGAATAATAGCAAAACATTGATATACGTGCCAGATGCATGAAAAAATTATATAATGTATTACATACTCTGATATATTTATATATATAAAACTTTTACCTTCACTTCTTGGGATAAAACTTGCACAATGGCCTCGCAAACACGAAGAATAATGTTGCATATGGCACTTTTTGATATTCTATGCAGATACATTAACGTCGAAACGACAGTCGGCACCTTCAAAACTCAAACAGCCGCCAAAGAGCCTGGTACTATGCATGCGCTAATCGTCGAAATAAGCGGCAGTCGACAAGGCGACAGGAAATGATAGTACTGCGCATGCGCGAGTTCAAATGTCGCTCATACATGTCGCTCATACATGTATCCCAGTGTAAACGTACCTTTAGCGTAAGTTAAAGTTAGGTTAAGTAGTGTGTAAGCTGAGTGAGCGACAGCCTCAGCAGCTTCGCCCCATAAGGCCTTACCACAAATTTCCAAGTTTTTCCTTCTTCCAAACTTGTCCCTTTGTAAAACTCAGTAGCCGTCCTATCGAACCTTTCTGGTTAACGCCAATCTCTGCATTCGGTGTCCTTATTTCAGATTAAAGTGTATTGAGGTTTACATGTAGCACAATCCCTTTTCAAGACCGTTTTAAGACGTCATTTAAATCGTCAATATCGTATGCATCAGGTTCTGTTTCCACAATTTCTTTTATACCATTAATTCCAGATGAAATTTATTGTTAGACTCTGTGATATTCGGCTTGCTGTAGTATGTCTCTTGTCCAATGAGCACAGTATTTCATTCCCCATTGCTTAACTCAACCAGTGGGAAGTAATTCGCGCGTAATACTGACTGTCGTTCATTTAAAGTCAGAGTACACGACTTTTTATCTGATCCTCAACTGAAGGGTGGATGTTTAATGCACATTCTTATGTATCCTTCTTCATAAGTATTAGGAACAACATGATGCTTAGATGCCCACATAGGTGAGTATTAAAATCTTGGTAGCGATGAAAATTGTAGAACACACGTCTTCTGGCGGTGAAGTATCATTGTAACTCTTCCGGTGACTGCAGGTCTCCAAATGAGCCGAAATAAAGATAGTAGACGTTATGTGCAGTTTTCTTAACATACGCCACCTAGTCCGTTGCTGGTCCCACAACAACACTGAATTCACACTTCCACATTCTCCATATTTCCACACAGTCTTCGGTAATCTATCCTCATAAAAACACCAAAGAATCTTGGATGCTGAAATTTTTCCTAACAAACTTGAGCAGATTTGTATTTACAAGCAGTCTATCCAGTAGGATAACTAACGGGCTTTTTTTGTTTATGAAGAGATCTAGTCCTTTCTTGTATGGTTTCATGTACAGACCTTTTACGGTGGCTGCTGCTCCCATCATGCAGTTATGTCTTCTTGCTTCCTCTAGTTGCTCCTGGGAGTTCTGTGCGTTCTTGACTGTTCTTGCAACTGCCGCAGCACTACCAGCCAGTGAAGCCATCGCTGAGAGACCTGTGAGGGCTGAATGAGGGGGGCTTACTCCCATCTGATGTCTTGTGTATCGCCATAACCGGGGTGTTTTAGGTAGGCCTTAATGCCTGAGGGAGCTTTCCGCTTCATACATCGCTGTCTGGATACAGTTTTTTAAACACCCCTGCCCTGGCTTCTTCTTCATTTTCAACATTGTCTTCTTCTTCTTCTTCTTCTTCAGTGCACGACATGTGGCGCTCATAAATTCCTTAAAATTCGCATCCATGTCCAACTTAATTTTACTCCTTATGGTTTTGTCAATTACAAATGATGCAAATGTGCTGCGCTATACCAATATCTTTTCTCGCATGTGTTGCCTTGGCTTCATCAACTGAAATTCGATAAGGAGCCTGACGCCCTGGAAGATCTTCATGTTCTACGTATGAAATGTCAAGTAGGTTAATCCAATTATCGCCATAAGCCAGACGTCTTTGAAGCTTTGTACCAGGTCCGCAGTAGTTATACACCAGAATTTGCAATTCATCTGGATGTTTGTCGAGAAATCGCCAACCCCTATAATATGTCTCCTATCGTGCAAGTTATGCTACTGTGCTGGCTATGCTCTGTGCACCGCACTATGCAGGGTGAGTCACCTAACATTACCGCTGGATATATTTCGTAAACCACATCAAATACTGACGAATCGATTCCACAGACCGAACGTGAGGAGAGGGGATAGTGTAATTGGTTAATACAAACCATAAAAAAAAGCACGGAAGTATGTTTTTTAACACAAACCTACGTTTTTTAAATGGAACCCCGTTAGTTTTGATAGCACATCTGAACATATAAACAAATACGTAATCAGTGCCGTTTGTTGCATTGTAAAATGTTAATTACATCCGGAGATATTGTAACCTAAAGTTGTCGCTTGAGTACCACTCCTCCGCTGTTCGATCGTGTGTATCGGAGAGCACCGAATTACGTAGGGATCCAAAGGGAACGGTGATGGACCTTAGGTACAGAAGAGACTGGAACAGCACATTACGTCCACATGCTAACACCTTTTTATTGGTCTTTTTCACTGACGCTGTTTGAGATGAAATCAGCAACACTGTCGTCATTGTGTAATTTCGCTGAGAATATATCGAGAGATTCAGCAACTGGTTTAAAGATTTCTCTCAGTGGCTGATCTCGATCCAAATGTCCCAGTCTTAGCAGTCGTAACTTCTCTCAAACAGCACACAATGACGTTATGGTTATTTGGCATCTTGTTACATACCAAATGGACTCCTTCACAGGGTGCAACTTATATATATTCCGTCCAATTATATCAGCTTTTACAATTAAGTTGTGTGCATCCGTTTCAATTCCATCGACCTTTACAGCTAAGTCATCTACTTTCTTTCTGAGAATGATCCAGGTGTACGCCTCTAGTTCCTTAAACCTAGCCGCGCGGGATTAGCCGAGCGATCTAAGGCGCTGCAGTCATGGACTGGGCGGCTGGTCCCGGCAGGGGTTCCAGTCCTCCCTCGGGCATGGGTGTGTGTGTTTGTCCTTAGGACAATTTAGGTTAAGTAGTGTGTAAGCTTAGCAGTAAAGTCCCATAAGATTTCACACACATTTTAACATTTTGATGAACCTTAAACCTAGTATCTAAGTTGATCATTCTCAAAACGGTTTGGGTATACGTCTGTAGGTGCTTAACGTTACACTGGAGGTGTTGTAAATTTCCGTCTATGTATAGATGCATTGTCAGTCTATGCACATCTATCCTCTCAGGCTGAGTGCCTGACATACGTGCGATCTTGTGCGTGGCATGATGTGAAATAGCGTAGTCATCACTATGTCTATGTATAAAGAAACTCCTGGAAGTTCCGTTATACCTACCATCATTCAGTTTTCTTAATTTATAAAAAAGGAGAAACCCGTACAATGTGTGAATCCAGCAGTCTGCACATACCTTTATAAAACCATTGAATGACATACCGGTTTCTAGGTGCGCCTGATAAATGTGTTTTAAATTTTAATTATCTTGTTTGAAAGCTATAATGAGACCTGCATTATCCCTCATCAAATGTTTCAAGATTTTGGAATATGTTTGACTCAAACAACATATGTCAACACCTATATGACGACCAAAACAGAAACATCGTAGGATTTGATCCTGCTTTTCCACAGTAACATCGTCAAATATGACTTCAGTGACTGGATTTACTTTTACTTGCGGAGGGATTTGGCTGTTTTGACTGAATGTCATGTATATTACACCATCGACACCTTAAAGTATCTTTTCCAATCACTTGTACTTGGGCTGAAGAGTGTTTTTGAAAATTCATATTCATGCTCAAAGCGGAATCCATCTGAGTGTGTTAGCAACGACATTATAACATTTATGTTGCCGCAGTTGGATGGATCAATTATCACTCATATATTATCGGGCAGGAATATCCAATTCTTCTTCTTCTTGTCTTCTCCTGCACAGTCCTGTCGTTTCACCCATACCAACATGATACTGACTACATCAGGTTTTGCTATGCAATGGGTTTTTATAGCAACATATACGTCACCAACTGAGATTCAATGCTCATAGGGTATATACACACATGAAAGTATGGTCTGTCATTCAGTTTAACAGTGACTGAAGATTCTGGGTGTGGTGAAGAGGTGACTCAGACAGCTTGCTGCTTCTGGGGTATTCTAGACATTGCAGTGAAAATACTGGTAGCAGTAATATTACTATGAGAGGTATGAACAATGTGAAACATGGTTTGTGGTATATATTTTTATTCAATGCCATACATTTTTGCACTACATAAAAAGCAACGGGTCTTTCTTTATCTTCACACCTGTACAGAATTTAGTTAGTAAAGCACAGAATTCAGCTCATATTTCTCTTAAACTGAGTCTTCTTTTAACTACCTCTTTTGACACTTTATTGATATAGTGTCTTCAATAACTTTTATCTGCATTCTCAAAAATTTTAGAAAAGGTAACATACAGTGGGCTTGTCAACCACCTGACAACAAATGATATATTGTCCAATTCTCACTTCGGATTTCTAAAGAGTTCTGGTACTGAGAAGGCTATCTACACATGCAATGAAAATGTACTTAATTTATTAGACAATAATTTACAGACTGCTGGTATATTCTGTGATTTGTCAAAGGCTTTTGAAAGTGTAAATCCCACTTTCCTTTTAAATAAATTAGAATCTTAGAGTGTAACAGGAAATACTGCAAAATGGATCATTTCCTATACCTTTGACATGAAACAAAGTGTGTTATTAGAAAAGAGGCATGTATTTAGTTACCAGGCATCATACAACTGGGAACTAATTACATGTGGCGTCCCACAAGGTTCCATCTTACAGCCCTTCCTTTTTCTTGTGTATCCCAATGACCTTTAGTCAGTAACATTACCAGATGACAAGTTTGTTTTGTTTGCAGATCATACAAACATTGCAATAAATAGCAAATCAAATGTAGTCTTCGAAAGATCGGTTAATGAAATTTTCATGGATATTGATAAATGCTTCCTAGCCAACTCTTTGTCACTAAACATCGGAAAAAAAAGAAAAGAAACATGCTACATGCCGTTCAGAACTGGTTTCCCACCAGTGCATGCCTAAAATATGATGACAAACAGAAGAAGTGAACAGTGTTAAATTCTTGGGATAACAGCTTGATAATAAATTCAACTGGGAGGAGTACGGCACAGAACTGCCTAGTCAAACCCGTATTTGCAGTGCGAATGTTGGCGGACACAGGGTATATAAAAACGAAAAAGCTGACGACCTATACTTACTTTCATTCCAGAATGTCATATGAGATTATATTTTTGGGTAAGTTATCAAGCCAAGCAACAGCTTTCCAGGTACAAAAACGTGTAATAAGAGTGGTTTCGGTACACCCATGGTATAGGGGTAGCATTTATGATTAGTAATCAAAACGTTACAGGTCGCGTGTTCGAAACCACCTGCGCATAAATTTTGGTTAGCAATCAGCACTGGCCGACGAAGAATTCTGGAAAAAGAAATCACACTCATTCTGCCAACGGCCTTGTGAAAGAGGGCGGAGGAGCGAACAGAGGTTGAGAGCACTCTCTTTTCCTTGGGATGGGAAGCAACACATAAAGGCGAAATAATCAATAATGATGAGCAGCATGGGGATGCTGAAGGCAATGGAAAACGCTGCATTAAAGACACTTAACATTTATCCACAGGACACGTGGCCTATAACTGAAAAAGTGTCATGATGATCTCTCCATTGGCAAAAGAATGTGGAATAGTCCCCCATTCAGATCTCCGGGAGGGGACTGCCCAAGTGGCCGTGAGAAAAATACTGAATAACCAACGGAAGCGTAACGTTCTACGAGTCGGGGCTCGCAATGTCAGAAGCTTGAATGTGATGGGGAAACTAGAAAATCTAGATATAGTAAGGATCAGTGAAGTGAAATGGAAAGAAGCCAATGATTTCTAGTCAGATGAGGGTGGGGTGATATCAACAGCACCAGAAAATGGTATAACGGGAGTAGAATTATTGATGAATAGGAAGGCAGGGCAGAGAATGTGTTGTTGTGAACAGTTGAGTGATAGGGTTCTTCTTATCAGAATCGATAGCAAACCAACACCAACAACTATAGTTGAGGTATACATGCCAAAGTCGCAAGCTGAATATGAAGAGAGAGAGAAAGTATATGAGGATATTGAAAGAAACGGTTACAGGAGAATATGGACTTGGGACAAGGAATGAGAGAGGAGAAAGACTAATTTTTGTGGCGGCGCTCGTAGCGACAAACAATTTGCTGTAGAAACGGCTTACGAAGTCACCGCCACACTTTTAATAGCGGGCCGACCGGTCCGCTGGAACAGTGAACAGAAAGATGAAAACCCAAACACACTGATTAAATAAAAGTCGGTACTTATCTTTATTAACGAAGATACAGAAACACAGTAGTGAACTCCGTGTCTACAGAGATCTGTCTAGTTTGAGTCGGAGCGGCTAGGTCAGCGTCGGCTGACGACAAACAACAACTCTGCTGTGATGAACACACAACTGACTAGCAAGTACACAATTCGGTGGCGAGTATACAACTGAGCGGCGAGTACAGAACTGTGCTAGCGCTCGCGACTCCAGCGCTTAAGAAGCCAGAAGCCAGCGGTGGCGCGCGCAGACTTGCGGCGATTTCCTGTATCGCTGGCGCTGCTTATGCGGACGGCGTCCTGACTTTGATGCTGCCAACCTTTTTGGCAGCGGGCTCGGTTGGCATTACTGGCTAGGATATAACACTCCTCCCCCCCAAATCGCCGCACCGTCGTTGAATAATGACGTGGCGAGCGTCGACGGCGGGGGAGGGGTCTGGCCGCAGACGTAGCAGAAGAGACCGGGGCGGAGACTGTTGTCGGTGGCAGTCCCCGGTCCGCACCCCAGCATTGGCTGCGCGGGGCCTCGGGAAACACCGACTGAAAACCGAGGTCAGGGTGCACGCCTGTGACCACGGGCGCAGCTTCTGGTACTGGACGCGACGGGGCGTCGGGACCCACGAAGAGAGGCAGCGTCTCCTGACGCTGCGTCGACGGCTGCTAAGTGGGCGCCGGACAAGGCGCTGCGGTGTCAGACTCCTTGGGGGTGCCCAAGGAAAGCGGCTGCAGTACAGGCTGCACAGCCACCGCTTGGGAAGGCGGCCCGGCTGAGGGGTCGACGTCCATTAGCTCCGAAGGCGGTGGCGACTGAAGAGGGACCGCAGGCGCCGGAGCGACCACCCGGGGCGCTCCCGTATGAAGCTGCGCGGGAGGCATCAACGGGACGGGCTGTCGGCGTGGTAGCGGCGACGGCTGCTGCTGCTGCCCTGGGGGCGGCAGCGAAGTCGGAAGGCGCGGCTGGAACCCGCCGCGGACCAAATCTGTGGACAAAGAACGAGCGGCAGAATCCGGGCGGCCAGCGCGGCGCAACTGGTTCTGATGCCTCCTGTGCACCCCAGTAGCACCTTGAACAGTATAAAAACCGCGACCCTGGACACTTATCACGGTACCACGTTCCCAACGACGGCGACCGTGATAAACTCTGAAAAAAAAAAACGGCGTCGTTGCGCTGAAAACGCGTGCGATGCTCAGAAGCGGCGGGTCGATCCGGGGGGTGCAACAACCGTAGTAGGGTGCGATGACGACGGCCGTGGAGAAGCTCCGCAGGCGAAGGGCCGTCGCGTGGCGTGGTCCGGTACGACGACAGGAACATGATGAGGGCCTGCTGACGAGAGTGCGTAGCACGAAGGCGGTCCATATAATCCGTGAATGTGCGTACAAAACGTTCCGCTGCACCATTCGATTGAGGGTGGAACGGCGGAGTAAGAACATGGCGAATGCCATTGGCAGAACAAAAACTTTCAAATTCAGCAGAGGTAAATTGTGGACCATTGTCAGACACTAAAACATCTGGAAGACCCTCAATACAAAAAATTGAAGTCAACGCCTGTATAGTTTGTGCAGACGTTGTAGACTGCATGGGCACAACAAACGGAAAATTACTAAATGCATCTATCATGATGAGCCAACGAGAATGCCAATATGGGCCAGCGAAATCAATATGTACTCGCTGCCAGGGACCGGCGGGGCGTGCCCACTCAAAATAGCGTTGAGGCGGAGCAGCTTGGTGTTCGGCACACGTCGAACAATCTGTAGACATCTGCGTAATCTGCTTATCAATACCGATCCATGTACAATGACGGCGGGCAAGCTGCTTGGTGCGGACCACTCCCCAATGACCTTGATGCAACAAGTCGAGGACCTTGGATTGGAGCACTTGGGGAACAACTACACGAAGCTGGTCATTCCCGGTGCGTAACAGCAAAACTCCGTGCGAAACGGACAACAGATGACGTTGCGGATAATAGCGACGAACCACAGGATCCGATATGTCCTTTGCCTTGGACGGCCAACCACGTTGAACAAAACGTAAGAGTAAACTCAGATGAGGATCCGTAGCTGTCTCACGTGCCACCTGACGATAATCAATCGGAAAATCCCGGAGGGATTGATGCTCATCGGCGTCAATCTGATGGCAAGAGTCGTCAGAGGAATCGAAGACATCATCCGCAGCAATCGGCAATCTAGAAAGCGCGTCAGCGTTTGCATGCTGAGCTGTAGGGCGATACAGTATCTCATACTGGTATTGTGATAACAAAAGAGCCCAACGTTGTAGTCTCTGAGCTGTCCACTGAGGAACTGGTTTAGACGGATGAAACAGCGACGTCAGGGGCTTGTGATCTGTGACTAAATAGAATGGTCTACCATAGAGGTAGTGATGGAATTTTGTGACACCGAACACGCTTCCTTGTCCAATTGGCTATAATTACACTGAGCTTTGTTTAACAATTTAGATGCGAACGCAATAGGACGTTCGGTGTTACCGACTCGGTGAGACAACACAGCACCGAGGCCGAAAGAAGAGGCATCACAAGCTAACACCAGAGGCTTGTTAGGGTCGTAATGGACCAGACAACGATCATTCAATAAAGCCTCTTTTAGCTGCTGAAAGGCTGATTGGCAATCAGCTGACCACACAAACGGAACATTCTTACGGCGGAGACGATGCAACGGTGCAGCAATCTGTGATGCATTAGGTATAAACCTAATATAATATGTCAATTTGCCAAGAACTGCTTGCAATTCATGCAAATTGCGAGGGGCGGGCAAATCACGAATAGCTTCTGAATGTGACTGGGAGGGATGAATGCCTTGAGCATTAATAACATGTCCCAGATACTCCAACTCCGTAAGGAAAAATGAACATTTATCGATGTTGCAACGTAGGCCTGCCTGAGACAACACTGTAAACAAACACTCCAAATTACGGAAATGTTCAGCAGGCGTCCGACCGGACACAACAATATCGTCTAAATAGTTGCAACACGATGGCACATTAGCCAAAAGTTGGGACAAAAAACGCTGAAAAACAGCTGGAGCTGATGCACAACCAAAAGGCAAACGCAGAAAACGGAACAACCCCAACGACGTGTTTATGACAAAATACTGTTGTGATTGCTCGTCGAGGGGCAATTGCAAATATGCTTCACGGAGATCAATTTTGGAAAAGAAACGAGCTTCCCCTAACTTATCCATCAGCTCGTCCGGTCTAGGTAAAGGAAAAGAATCAATGACAGTCTGAGGATTAACTGTCGACTTAAAATCAGCACACAAACGTAACTTGCCAGACGGTTTCTTTATAATAACTAAGGGAGAAGCCCACTGGCTCGCTGAAACGGGTTGAATAACACCGTTGTTTTGCCAACGACGAAGTTCATCTGCTACAGGTGCCCGGAGGGCGTGAGGCACTGGACGAGCACGAAAAAATCGAGGCTGAGCATTATCTTTTAACGTAATATGAGCGGCAAAGTTCGCAGCACAACCTAGTTCGTCTTTAAATATGTCACTGTATCGTTTACACAAATCGGTTATGCTGTCTTGAGGAACAACAACAGAATTAAGTTGCAACACATTGTCTTGGATAGACAGGCCAAACAAGTCAAAACAGTCTAAGCCGAAAATGTTTGCACTGTCTGGAGCGCGGAGCACTGTGAAGGAAACTGTTTTTGTATTGCCACGGAATGTGGCTGGCACGCTACATACACCTAACACAGGAATTTGTTCTCCACTATAAGTAGCCAAAGAATGTTTTGCCGCTGAAAGTTTAGGGCGGCCGATAGCCGCATACGTAGCACTATTTATGAGAGTCACAGACGCACCAGTGTAAATAGTTTATTACACTGTCTCTGGATCGGTGCAGTGGAGGCGGAAGACACAACACTTTTAGTGTTCGCTGCTTACGACAACTCGTGGGTTGGGCGGGTGGAACAACAACTCCCGCTTCACTTGCAGTCTGTACATTACTTTTTACAGCGTTTGAATTACGCTTGGGTCGCATAGCAGAGGGCTGGGTGGGTGGCTTATTGCGAACAAGTTTATTACCCACACGAACCGTGGAAGAGTCTTTAAACGCGACCTTCTGGGCGGGCTGGCTTTGAAGAACATGAATATCCATTGGCTGGGCAGCACTAGAATTGTTCTTGCGTTTACGCAAAGAAACAGTCTGGATGTGTCCTTTCCTTTGACAAAAGTGACAAACCGCGTTTCTTAACGGGCAACGTTCACGAGGATGAGCAAGAACACACTTAGGGCAAGACTTAACTCTATCATTTTGCACACGCGGCTGACGAATGTGTTTAACATGACGCGGCCGGCTAGTGTTTACACTCTGACTCTGCCGGTGGGGCCGCGGGCGTGACATAACTTGCTTAGCACAGGCAATTTGAGAAATACATGGCTGATCTAACTCACACTCAGCATAGTCAAAAGTATCTTGGGCTTCAATAATGTTCATCACAGTCTCTAATGACGGGTCAGGCAACTTTAAGATAGCAGCACGAATACGAGAATCGGCAATGTTTTGAGTAATAGCGTCCCGTAACATGACATCACTGTAGGAAGCTCCACACACACAATTAAATCGGCACTGACGGGTGAGGCCCCGTAAATCTGTTAACCACTGTTTATTAGACTGATGTGGCAGTTTCTTTAATCTGAAGAACTTGAATCTGGCCGCTGCCACATGAACTCGCGACTCGAAATACTCAGCAAGCTTGGTAACAACAACGTCATAGTCTAAAGCTTCTGGCTTGGATTCCGGGAACAACTTACAAAGTAGTCTATAGACTTCCACGCCTGCAGTGGAAATTAAATAAA
This sequence comes from Schistocerca nitens, assembly GCF_023898315.1. Classification (NCBI taxonomy): domain Eukaryota; kingdom Metazoa; phylum Arthropoda; class Insecta; order Orthoptera; family Acrididae; genus Schistocerca; species Schistocerca nitens. The sequence goes on along the minus strand of NC_064615.1, from coordinate 294,250,895 downwards.
GCTGCCGCTCATTACCTGTGATTTTGTAGACTGACATGTGCGCCTGCAACTGCGCGAAATATTCTTGCCATTCTTCTCGTGATGCCTCAAAAGCACGAAAAGGCGGTGCTGCCTGTGCTTGTTCCTTGTGTGGTGGTGGATTAGCCGCTTGTTTGGCGATTGCTTCCACCAGACTTTGTATTTGCTGACTCTGTAACAAGATCAACTGTTGTAATTCGGTAGACATAGTGAACACAAATTAAACCAGCCCCCAAAATTCTATCTCAAGAAACAAGTTGAACCAGCCCTGCACACGAGTTCGGAAGTCCTCGTCGCCAGTTTTGTGGCGGCGTTCGTAGCGACAAACAATTCGCTGTAGAAACGGCTTACGAAGTCACCGCCACACTTTTAATAGCGGGCCGACCGGTCCGCTGGAACAGTGAACAGAAAGATGAAAACCCAAACACACTGATTAAATAAAAGTCGGTACTTATCTTTATTAACGAAGATACAGAAACACAGTAGTCAACTCCGTGTCTACAGAGATCTGTCTAGTTCGCGTCGGAGCGGCTAGGTCAGCGTCGGCTGACGACAAACAACAACTCTGCTGCGATGAACACACAACTGACTAGCAAGTACACAATTCGGTGGCGAGTATACAACTGAGCGGCGAGTGCAGAACTGTCCTAGCGCTCGCGACTCCAGCGCTTAAGAAGCCAAAAGCCAGCGGTGGCGCGCGCAGACTTGCGGCGATTTCCTGTATCGCTGGCGCTGCTTATGCGGACGGCGTCCGGACTTTGATGCTGCCAACCTTTTTGGCAGCGGGCTCGGTTGGCATTACTGGCTAGGATATAACACTAATTGAGTTGTGTAATAAATTTCAGGCAGTGATAGCGAATACTCTGTTCAAGAATCACAAGTGGAGGAGGCATACTTGGAAAAGGCCAGGTGATACGGGAAGATTTCAATTAGATTACATCATGGTCAGGCAATGATTCCGAAATCAGACACTGGATTGTAGGCATGCCCAGGAACAGTTGTAGAAACAGTTCACAATGTAGTAGGGATGGAGAGTAGGCTGAAGTTCAAATGATTAGTCAGGAATAATCAATACATAAAGAAGTGGGGTATGGAAGTACTAGAGGTGAGAGATACGCTTGAGGTTCTCTAAACCTATATATAGAGTAATAAAGAAAGGCTCAGTAGGCAGTACAGTTGAAGAGGAATGGACATTTCTAAAGGGGTAATCACAGAAGTTGGAAAGAAAAAATATAGATACAAAGAAGGTAACTGCGAAGAAGCCATGGGTAACAGAAGTAAGAAGGAAGTACAAAAATGTTCAGGGAAATTCAGGAATACAAAAAATACAGGTGAAGGAATGAAATAAATAGGATGTGCAGGGAAGCTAAGATGAAACAGCTGCATGGAAAGTGAGAAATCGAAATAGAAATGATGGTAGGATGGACTGACTCAGCATATAGGAAAGTCAAGACAACCCTGGGTGAAATTAAAAGCAAGGGGTGTAATATTAAGACTATAACGGGAATTCCACTGCTAAATGCGGATGAGCGCGATGGAAAGAGTACATTGAAGGCTTCTATGAGGGGGAGATTTGTCTGATGTGATAGAAGAAGAAACGCAAATCGATTTAGAAGAGATAGGGGTCCAGTATTAGAATCAGAATTTAAAAGGGGTTAGGAGGACTTAATCCACATCCTCAGCTGAGGATGTCACTACGGTCGGATGGTCTCGATTGGCCACTTGTGGCCTGAAGACGGAGTGCTTTAGGAGGACTTAAGAACGAATAAGGCGAAGGGATACATAACATTTCATCAGAATTTCTAAAATCATGTACCTTCTTTGCACATTGTGTGGTTAGCCGGCCGAAGTGGCCGTGCGGTTAAAGGCGCTGCAGTCTGGAACCACGAGACCGCTACAGTCGCAGGTTCGAATCCTGCCTCGGGCATGGATGTTTGTGATGTCCTTAGGTTAGTTAGGTTTAACTAGTTCTAAGTTCTAGGGGACTAATGACCTCAGCAGTTGAGTCCCATAGTGCTCAGAGCCATTTGAACAATTTTTTTTTTTTTGTGTGGTTATTTAGTTGATACAGGAGTGAGGAACAGAAGGAAATTCGGATACTAATTTATTCTTCATCTAATATCAAATAGTAAAACTAATGCGTAACTTTGTTGCTGTAGTTGCAGCATTAGTTGCTAACAGTAACTTAGAATTCCGAAACGTACAAAGATACCGCAGATTTACAAATCAGTCAGTCTTCAATACAATACGTATTCAGGAGATCACGAGCCCTGGCTACTGTGAATGTGTGTAAATGTGGTTCAACTGTCAAAGAGGCAAAATGGGCCCAGTGCATGACTGTTCGAAGTTAAGCAGACCCGCCGCTGGGGCTCCGGAGAGGGGATGCTCGCATCTCATTGGCAGCGGCGTAACCGTCCGTGGCAGGCAGGCAGCGCCCTCGGGCCACGGTGGCGGCTGTAGGAGATGCGGCGTCGTAACTGGCGGCGCGCGTATTTGAAAGTGGGGCCGATACCGCACCCCTCCCCAAGCGGCTCGGTTGGCACGGGGGCAGCCCTGTGCCGCGGGTACTGATGAGTCCGGCTCCTCGGCTTTGCGACAGAACAGACCAAGCCACAACTCGACACTGCGCCAGGGGAACTGTCCCACATAAGCAGGAGCAGGACGCATAAAAACGGCAGAGGTAGGAGCACGGAGATTGCTGCAGAGGGTGCCGGTGACTAGCCGACGTCGACTGCGTCAATGTCCATGGGAGAGCCGGCCTGCGGCGGCGATGACAACGACGTAAGACAGCCGTGGGTGGAGGCATCCGTTCGGTAACACAGGTCTGCCAAAAAATTTTTTTGTCAGCTGCATGAGATATTTTTACTGATTTATGTATTAGAATGATTTCAGAAGTGATATCCATTTTTTCTATCACATAAGTTTTTTTGAAAATTCAAACACAAAAAATTGGTGAAAGCACTCGTTTATTCAAAATTATCAAACATAATATTTTTTTACAACCAATGAAACATTATTTTGAGACATATAGTAACAATATTATACTTATTCATGTTTTTATGAAACCTTTTCTTCTTTTCATTGATACGTCGTCAAGTCCTTTTCCGATTTCCATCTTTAGTTTCCCGATTAAGCATCGAACAGTAGTCAGCAAGCATAGTGACGTCCCATCTTCCTTGGTACAGTCTCTCGATATGACGGACGTCCTGGTGAAACCGCTCCCCCTGTACATCACTGTAAGCTCCCAGATTTTCAGGAAAACTGTTTATGTGGGAGTGTAGAAATGAAGCTTCAAGCTCACCTTGCAGCCTTGAGCTTCGTATGCTGCTGGCATCCGTTGAACAATGGTTTTGTAGTCAGGGTCCTTAGTATTTCCAAAAACTTTCGCACTACATCCTTGAACGATACCCAATCTCCTCTTTCCTTCTCATTCATACTTTCCACAAAGAGGGTGTCGGTTAAAAGTTTTCTTATGTCGGAGCCAGTGAAAACTCCCGCCCGCATCTCGTGGTCGTGCGGTAGCGTTCTCGCTTCCCACGCCCGGGTTCCCGGGTTCGATTCCCGGCGGGGTCAGGGATTTTCTCTGCCTCGTGATGGCTGGGTGTTGTGTGCTGTCCTTAGGTTAGTTAGGTTTAAGTAGTTCTAAGTTCTAGGGGACTTATGACCACAGCAGTTGAGTCCCATAGTGCTCAGAGCCATTTGAACCATTTGAAAACTCCCTCTTTCATCTTTGCTTCTGACAGCTCCGAGAATTTTGTAGATAGATATTTAAAACAGGCCACTTCCTTTTGCAGCGATTTTACAGATTGTTTCATCAACCCCAATTTGACATGGAGAGGGGGCAACAAAACCTCTTCTGGTGGTACCAAAGTAGTATTGATAACATTTTTCTCTCCAGGTTTTAAAGTTTCTCGGGGTCGCCAATCACTTTTAGTCCAGTGCTGTTCACTGGCTCTACTATCCCACAAGCATAAGAAACATGGTTATTTAGTATAGCCTGCCTGCTGCCCCAAAAGTATCCTGAGTATTTTGAAGTCCCCAAAAATCATCCATTGATGGTCCTGATATTTGATTTTTTTCAGGATAATGGCCAAATCGTTATAGTTTTCGTCCATATGCACAGAATGTTCCATCGGAAGCAATGAAAATTTACTTTCACTGTGCAAAAATACTACTTTGAGACTAGTTTTGGATGAAGCAATGAATAGGCGCCATACAGATGAGTCATACTGAATATCAAAGCAATTCATGAGTCCTTCCACATCATTGCAAAAAACTAAATTTCCTTCTTTTGAGAAAAACTGGGTAAATTCTTTTTCTGGGTGCCTGTACCATGAAAATGAGGTGCCATTGATAAAAGGTTTTTATTTTTTAATCTGGAACCTAACAGTTCGGCTGCATCTTTTGAAAGAACTAAATCTCTTACTAGATCATTGAGCTCAATTTGAGAAAATAGTTGAGGCCTTTCATCTTCACCGGCCAGGGTGGCCGAGCGGTTCTAGGCGATACAGTCTGGAACCGCGCGACCGCTAAGGTCGCAGGTTCGAATCCTGCCTCGGGCATGGATGTGTGTGATGTCCTTAGGTTAGTTAGGTTTAAGTAGTTCTAAGTTCTAGGGGACTGATGACCTCAGATGTTAAGTCCCATAGTGCTCAGAGCCATTTGAACCTTTCATCTTCGTCTGAAGAAAAATCTGAGCTTGATTCACGCTGAGGAGGTAATGTATTTTCGTCCTCCAACTTATTCGGGTATTCATCCAAACAGGAAGGTGGCTGTGGGATAGGTATTTCAGAGCTATGGGGTACTGGACGTACAACTGAGTCACGGTTAGGATCACTTATGCTTCTTTTGTTTGTTGAATTGAATCCCTTTACGTCAACCGAACAGAAGTAGCAGTCAGTGGTATGGTTTTTCTGCTCACGGCATATCTAAATGCATTTTTCTTAACCTTAAACCACAAACGAAGATCTTCTTCCCATCCTCTACACACATTATGCCGGGCCCATGGTTTATCTTGGTCACCAAGTTTTAATTTAAAATAAGCAAAATAAACTTTCTTCACAAAATCACTTATGTTTCTCTGTTCACTTTTAATAGTGTATTCACCACAAGTATAACAAAAACTGTTTGGGGAAAAAACACAACCTCTTGTAGCCATGACTGCACAGAAACAACAGCACTGTTCACTTGAATAGCAACATGTCTAATGAGAGTTTCTCTTCATTTCATGCGAGATACAGACCGTCATTTGACTTGTCGCAACACCATAAAACTGAACAATAAGATTGTTTGCATTTGCTTCTGGCGCCCAGGAGTTCACGGTACAAGCTACAAGTGGAAACAAAGAATAGTTAACATTGTAATTTTTTTAAATTTAAATTTATTTTATCAGTTATAATTGATATAATTTTTAGTAATTATTAAATTAAAAAAAACACATAGGTTTATTACTAATGAACATAAATACTGCAATACACATAAAAACCTATGTGATAGAATTTTTTGAATATTTTTCCTGTTTTTGGGAGGTCAAAAGCTATAAGTTTTTTAGTCGCAGACCTGTGTAATCTGCGTAGGAGGCTGGTTTCTGGCAGACGAATGTGATTGCGGCACGGCGGCCGGACGTCCTGCAGTGAGGCAATCTGAAACAGTTTGATCTACGGTAGGATCACTGAATCTCGGAGCCGTAGCTGATTTTGGTAGGACTGATGCGCGCCTGCGCCGCCGCGAATAGTATACTGCTCTCTCCCAGTTCATCCGTGAACAACGCCGGAGTCTCATAAATGTGGCTTGTTATCTACTCGATATTGAACTCCGATGTTCGGGCGAAACTTGGTGGTGAAGTCTGAAGCTGGGGCAGAGCGATATGGACGAACCAAATACAGGAAGGACTGATGGCGTCGCACAAGCAAACTTTCTGCTGGTAAAACGTCAGGAATAGGCAAAGAACGATTTGAACTCAGAAACATCAGCAAGGTACCTTCGCGTGAATGTGAAATTCGAAGTTCTGACATTTGTGTCTTTAACGTCGAACGAAACGTTCGGCCTCGCCGTTAGACTGTGGCGAGAAGAGCGCTGTCCTCACACGCCTGTCTTCCACTGTGTTTCTAAAATTGTGCAAATTGCTTGGGAGCAAAGGAGGTCCATTGTCGGAAATAATTGTTTGTGGCAAGCCGTCGAGAGCGTCTTGATTGTGCTGGCGAAGTTCGCGGAAATGCACTGGGTTGACAGAAGGGTATTTCTTGTACAATGTTACCGCGCCTGCCGCTTAGTGCGAACTGTTCTTCAACGACCTCTAAGTGAAAGGCTGATACGCACTACCAGCATAAGGCTGCCTGGGAGTTGAAGTATAACACCACAACACTGTGGATGATCATACATTTTCTATGTGTTTTGGGAAGTTTGCTTTATTAGTGCCGCTGAATATTATTCTTGTAAATATGTTGTCAAGTAACAAATGCTGTTTGTCATTTAAGAAAGAGAACGGGCATGGAATGTTAACATTTTTTAAGCAGACACGCTGGCCTAGTCAGGGAAGAGCTGTTGTAAAGAGTATAATAAATTGTAAATGCATGGTCGCTGGGCGTGCGAGCGCACCAAAAAAGGAGCAGTTGGGAGTCGCGAGGAGACGGTTGGTGTCGTTGGTTATGTGTATTCGGCGGTGTGGCTATGCAAAAGTCTGTTTCCAAAGTGCGGAGCAGTGAAAACTGAACTGGTCATTTTGGCGGATGTTTAATATGGGCAAACTATGGCGTTTATTGGACACAGTAAAAATGCAGCAAGAGTAATTCACAACCTTTCCTAAGCAACCAGTGGGAACGAGCCCCCAGGCACAAACATACAATGATGGCCTGATGAACAGAGAAATAATTTTTAAGTAAAACAAGTAAAACCATACGTCATCAGATTACACGCTGGCATTGCGGATTATACATGAAAGATGGGAGTACATGCAAAGAGGAGCATAATCCTGCACTAACATTAGGACAGATACACGCAACACAGTAACAACTGGAATAGTTCCTTCCCTATTGCTGTTAAATGAACCATACTGGAACAAGAGGCTGTGCTAAAAAGTGACTTAAACCGATGTCAAAGCCTTCCCATTAAAATTGCTAAATTCCATAATTACCATTATATTTTTAAACCATTATTCAAATCGAGGTTCATGCTGCAAGAAATTGTCCATCCCACAGACTAGGAAAGCCTCTGTTCGCAATATCCTTACTTTGTGTACACATGGATATCGGGCCGTGCGAAGGATCCTACTCCAGAAACAGAGAAAAAACTTCAAATCACACGATTTCCAGAAAGAGAGAAACAATTTCAAATCCTACGATCAACAACACTAAGAGTTAATCGTTGAAAGTGATAGCTTTGGCCGAGCAGTTGCAAACACTGTACTTCTTTATGTGGCTCGTCACTTGAGGTTACCAATCTACTGTACCTACTCCATGAAATCAGCTGATATCTGTGTCACTGTACATGCTAATTGAAAAAGTCCTGCTATTACACTAAAGCGAAGTGGTTCTCAAGTAAAGAAACACCAGTGGTGTGGCATGCAGTCCTTATTAACATGAACAAGAGGAGGATTGAATTTCAAACGTCATTAAAGAGAATTAATGGAAGAACACGATTCGAAATGAGAAACACTCCCCAACACTTAGTGAAATTAATGAAGCAGTTCAGTAACATAGTATATGCGCCCTCACTAACCGAAACAGAAAATGTACGAAAGCGTGTTCCAAGGAACATTCATGTCAACATCAGAGACCAGACCAAGAATGAGGATTAAAAAAAAAAAAATACTGAGCCGTGGCCATTTCTGTGAAGACCTGTCTTTTTTTAGGGGTGGCGGTTCGAGGTGGTTGGCCATTGGTTCGGGGAGTAAGAAGACTGAGAAACGCCCTGATTCACAAAGAAGTAACAATGCCAGCCTTTTGAAAACGGCCAGCCAATGGCGCTTGCGGCGAAGACCAATTTTATTTGTAAGGGAGTGTGATGGATCTCATTGCCAACATTTCAGAGAGGAACAAGCGGGAAAGCTTTGATCACAGATAAGCACTTTCCTAGGCCTCTGGTAAAACTTAGCAAGTTTGACACTACACTACCAGAGAGTAGAAAAAAGTATGTTTTCCTCGCAGGCAGATTTTAATACTCACACCCACACATTCGTACTTATAGATATTATTCTTGGACATGGAATGAATGAGAAGAGCAGGATGCTGGTGAGTATATAAACTAAATGTTGCCCCGATATATGCATTCTCTTTCCAACAGGCTACAACACACAGAAAAATCGTCTGTGCTGCACATCAACGAGTTTACAGCAAACATTTTTTCAAGAAAAATAAAAGTGGACTTAGATGCACCCCCTCCCCCTCCCCATAATTTCATCAAGGGCCAGCAGACTTCGCATTCGTTGTATCACATTTTGATTGTGTTGGGCCACACAGAGGTATACTTGCCGGCGCAACGATGTCTCCTTTGTGTTGCTCCGGAAGAAGATGGAGTGGAACTGTAACATGTAAAATATTAGTTCAGTTTATTGCAAAATTGACATGAAGAATTTCCTAACTCTTTTATGATCCGTTTTCACATGATTGTATTACAACTGTTTCCGCGTATTGAAGTATCACCTGTTGCAGACAAATGTGCAAGACTCTTCACTTGACGAACAATGGATGTAATGTTCACATAATGTTCTGCAAAAGATATTTAATATACTGGTCGCCTGTCTAAGACGATGCTGTCGCCTCGATATTTGACTGCGAACTAGGCGAGAGTTCCTCTGCTCATCCGCATGTAGACCATCGACTGGGGCGACGTTGTGAAGCTCTAGAAGACGTGTCTGCATCGGCGTTGCTCAGTTGTCGGTGCGTCACGTAGTGACCATACACTGACAGTATACGATTGTGGTACCACTGAAAAATCGTGGAGCCGCCAGCACCAGCTATAGGGGGTCCAAAAATTCTGTGGATAGCTCTAACATAAGCCGAAACCGTCAATAAACAAATGTCACTGCGATCTCGACTGTTCGTTAACCTAAGTATTCTCTGAAAGTCACGGGATGATGCCGGTGGTACCGGGTACACAAGGTGTAAAAGAAAGGGCAGTGTACTGGCGGAGCTGTCATTTGCAGTTGCGTGATTCGTGTGAAAAGGTGTTCGAGGTCATTATGGCCGCTCGACGGGAATCAACAGATTCTGAACGCGGTATAATAGGGCTAGACACACGGGACATTCCATTTCGGAAATCGTTAGGGAATTCAGTATCCAGAGATCCACAGTGCCAAGAGTGTGCCGAGAATACCAAATTTCAGGCGTTTCCTGTCACCAAGGACAACGCACTGGCCGACGGCCTTCCCATAACGACCGAGAGCAGCGGCGTTTGCGTAAAAAAAAGTTGTCACTGCTAACAGACAAACAACATCGGCTCTGAGCACTATGGGACTTAACATCTGAGGTCATCAGTCCTCTAGAACTTAGAACTACTTAAACCTAACTAACCTAAGGACATCACACACATCCATGCCCGAGGCATGATTCGAACCTGCGACCGTAGCGGTAGCGCGGCTCCACACTGAAGCGCCTAGAACCGCTCGGCCACCAGCAGCCGGCAAGCAACATTGCTGGAAATAACTGCAGAAATAAATATGGGACGTACGACGAGCGTATCCGTTAAGACAGTGTGGAAAATTTGGCCTCAATTGGCTACATCAGCAAGCGACCGATGCGATTGTCTTTGCTAACACGACGTCACCTGTAGCGGCTCTGCTGGGCTCGTGATCATAACGGACCCTAGACGACTGGAAAAATGTAGACTGCTCAGATGAGTGTGTTAGTAAGAGCTGATGGTAGGGTTCGAGTGTGGCGCAGACCCCACGAAGCCACGGACCCAAGTTGTCAACAAGGCGCTGTGCGAGCTGTTGGTGGCTCCATAATGGTGTCGGCAGTGTTTACACGGAATGGACCGGATCCTCCGGTCCGTCTGAACTAATCGTTGACTTTAAGTGGTTATGCTCGGCTACTTGGAGACTATTTACAATCATTCCTTGAATTCATGTTCTCAAACAACCATGGAATTTTTACGAATGACAATGCGCCGTGTGACCAGGCCACAATTGCTCTCGATTAGAGTGAACTACATTCTGGATAACACAGGAGAGATACCGACAGACTTCCAGAAATGTATCATTGTTCCTATACCAAAGAAGGCAGCAGCTCAAAATGTGTACAGTACCGAACTCTAAGCCTAATATCACATACATCAAAAATTCTCATAAAAATAGTTCTGAAGAGAATTGAAGAGAAGGTGGTGGATATGCTGAGTGAAGATCAGTTTGGTTTCAGAACGGGATTGGGAACAAGAGAGGCGATTCTGGCACTGAGACTCGTTATTGAAAAGCAATTACAGAAAAATAAACCAACTTATATTGCCTTTGTAGACATGGAAAAATCATTTGATAACGTTATCTGGCAAGAGATGTTGAGAGTGCTGAGGAAAGTGGAATAAAGTACAAAGACATCCGTGTGATACTCAGTTTCTATAAGAATGAGGTGGCAGTGATTAGGGACTGTCACCAGGAACAAGAAGAAAACATTAGAAAAGGGGTAAGAAAAGGATGTGCGCTCTCTCCTCTTACATTCAATGCTTACATCCAGGAAGCTATTGACCAAGTTCGAGAAACTACTGAGGTGGGGATCAAAATTAATGGGCAGAAGACAGACAAGCTACGTTATGCAGATGATATTGCTATTGTCACGGAGACAAAAGAAGATCTAGAGCAAGTCCTCAGAACAATGGAAAAAATTCTATGCGATCAGTATGGAATGAGAATAAACAAGAAAAAGACTAAAGTGATGGTATGCAGTACAGGAGCAGAATATGAACCTCTGAGAATGAGAATTGGAAGAGAGGAGCTGGAAGTGATAGAGGAATTTACTTACCTGGGAAGGAAAATCACAAGGGATGGTAGAAACCGGAAAGAAATTGCGAGTAGTATACAAAAGACCAAAACTGAATTTAATCGGAGAAGGAACTTACTTACCAGCAACAACATCAGTCTGAAAATAAGGAAACGTATCATGAAAGATTTCGTTTAGAGTGTGGCCCTAAACGGATGTGAAACTTAGACAGTTGGAAGAGAAGAGGGCTAGAGGTCTTGGAAGGATGATGAAGGTTAGCTGGAGAGACAAAGTAACAAATGAAGAGGTGCTTAGAAGAGCACAGGAAACCAGATCTCTGTGGAGGCACATCCGAACAAGAAGAGACAAACTTGTAGGGCACATCCTACGACACAACATCATCGTTGGAACAATAGCAGAACGAGCTATTGAGGGAAGGAATCGGCGGGGGCGACCAAGGATGTCATACAGGCAACAGATCATGAATGACATTGGAAGTAACACATACGTTGAAATGAAGAGGAAGGCAGACAGAAAAGAGGAATGGCGCTCTGCTGAAAAACAACCTCAGGGTTGAACACTAAAAAACAAGACATTCTGGACAGTTCGAGCCCATTATTTGGCCACCCTCACCGCCCGACATGAATTACATCGAACGATTATAGGACAGAATCGAGAGGTCAGTCGATGTACAAAATCCTGCACCAGCCACACTTTCGCAATTATGGACGACTATAGAGGCAGAATGGATCAATATTTCTGCAGGGGACTTCCAACGACCCGTTGAGTGCATGCTGCGTCCAGTTGCTGCACTACGCATCGCAAAAGGAGGTCCGACACGATATTAAAGAGGTATCCCATGACTTGTCACCTCAGTAAATTTTCCTGTGGTTTCTGTGTGAGGTACCGACCTTGCTTTGGCCCCCCGTTCTTCGGACGACGTCACAGATTGATCATCATGGGGTTTTATTTAGTTCCGTTAAACCTATCGTCGGTGTTGCGTACTGTGACGGTTGGCCTCACTTGAATGTGCACCCGAGGCGCATTACTTCCAAAGAAATGATTTGCCCAGCAGCTATGTAATAAAACATGAGCTTGTCCACAAGAATCACTGCTCGTCTGTGTGTCCTGGCAGTATTTGTGTGACGTGCCTCCACTGAGGCGACGAGTTTCATTCAGTAAGCGCTTACCTCAGCGCCGTTACTGGACCGGGGGCGGAACCGGACGCACACCTGTTGCTGGGCGAGCATTGTTCGGTTTTTCCGGGTCGCCGGCGCCGCGAGACATCAAAGGGCGCGCCCCGCGGTGCAGAGACAAACGCGCATCGGCGCACCTGCCACACTGTCGGCTCCACCGCCTGTCGCCGTATCAGTGCCGCAAAAACTGACGTAGATCGACTGTTTCGTCAGCGTCCAACATACGCGTATAGCGGTCTGTTCCTTATCCATAAACGGCGATTCCATCAGATAATGGTGACGGCCAGTACTGACGTTTCAAGAGTTGTCGAAAGAAAGGACTCCTCGTGAGACGAAGAGTTTTATTATTTCTCTCTTAGTTTTCGCTTTGTAGTCGCCGCATTTCAGCGAGCACAGCGCCTCCATTTTTCGCCACATTTTTCTAACTGACAGGTACAGGGTGTTTCAAAAATGACCGGTATATTTGAAACGGCAATAAAAACTAAACGAGCAGCGATAGAAATACACCGTTTGTTGCAATATGCTTGGGACAACAGTACATTTTCAGGCGGACAAACTTTCGAAATTACAGTAGTTACAATTTTCAACAACAGATGGCGCTGCAAGTGATGTGAAAGATATAGAAGACAACGCAGTCTGTGGGTGCGCCATTCTGTACGTCGTCTTTCTGCTGTAAGCGTGTGCTGTTCACAACGTGCAAGTGTGCTGTAGACAACATGGTTTATTCCTTAGAACAGAGGATTTTTCTGGTGTTGGAATTCCACCGCCTAGAACACAGTGTTGTTGCAACAAGACGAAGTTTTCAACGGAGGTTTAATGTAACCAAAAGACCGAAAAGCGATACAATAAAGGATCTGTTTGAAAAATTTCAACGGACTGGGAACGTGACGGATGAACGTGCTGGAAAGGTAGGGCGACCGCGTACGGCAACCACAGAGGGCAACGCGCAGCTAGTGCAGCAGGTGATCCAACAGCGGCCTCGGGTTTCCGTTCGCCGTGTTGCAGCTGCGGTCCAAATGACGCCAACGTCCACGTATCGTCTCATGCGCCAGAGTTTACACCTCTATCCATACAAAATTCAAACGCGGCAACCCCTCAGCGCCGCTACCATTGCTGCACGAGAGACATTCGCTAACGATATAGTGCACAGGATTGATGACGGCGATATGCATGTGGGCAGCATTTGGTTTACTGACGAAGCTTATTTTTACCTGGACGGCTTCGTCAATAAACAGAACTGGCGCATATGGGGAACCGAAAAGCCCCATGTTGCAGTCCCATCGTCCCTGCATCCTCAAAAAGTACTGGTCTGGGCCGCCATGTCTTCCAAAGGAATCATTGGCCCATTTTTCAGATCCGAAACGATTACTGCATCACGCTATCTGGACATTCTTCGTGAATTTGTGGCGGTACAAACTGCCTTAGATGACACTGCGAACACCTCGGGGTTTATGCAAGATGGTGCCCGGCCACATCGCATGGCCGACGTCTTTAATTTCCTCAATGAATATTTCGATGATCGTGTGATTGCTTTGGGCTATCCGAAACATACAGGAGGCGGCGTGGATTGGCCTCCCTATTCGCCAGACATGAACCCCTGTGACTTCTTTCTGTGGGGACACTTGAAAGACCATGTGTACCGCCAGAATCCAGAAACAATTGAACAGCTGAAGCAGTACATCTCATCTGCATGTGAAGCCATTCCGCCAGACACGTTGTCAAAGGTTTCGGGTAATTTCATTCAGAGACTACGCTATATTATTGCTACGCATGGTGGATATGTGGAAAATATCGTACTATAGAGTTTCCCAGACCGCAGCACCAACTGTTGTTGAAAATTGTAACTACTGTAATTTCTAAAGTTTGTCTGCCTGAAAATGTACTGTTGTCCCAAGCATATTGCAACAAACGGTGTATTTCTATCGCTGCTCGTTTAGTTTTTATTGCCGTTTCAAATATACCGGTCATTTTTGAAACACCCTGTAGTTTCGTACGAAGGAAGGGAGAAACAAAAGTTTAAGGTCGTCCAACGGTGAGAGGACCACAGGCTCAGTTGGACAAGAAAAATGGAAATCACTGTCACATTCTTGGCGGAAGTCCGTTGATAACGTGAGCTCAAAAACAGGGAGGGAGGTGTCTGGCAGTTCTCATTTTAATATGGGGGCAATAAAATCCTCACGTTAACTCCTTAATTCTAGTGAATATACGCTATTACACCGTATGGGGCCAATATTTTTTTCACAAATTAATAGCGAGCAAACACAGTATTAAAGTACCCACCAATCTTTAATGCCTCTCTGAACTGAACTGAACGCTTTACACGTGTGCATGTCTGGGATTCCCCGATTTGAAACACATGGCGGATTTCGTTCGGGATGTTCACTTCTGCGCCGGTCGAAATCACTGCGTGTCTGTCTTGATATTCTGCAACGCATTTGAAGCCGATGTTATTGTGTTTTAACATGAATTTTTCTCAAAACTTTTACAATAAGTAAGTTAAGCGGCATGCCAACACGTCGAACCACAGGTGCGAATATCTTCTCGGCTTACAATCTGCGTCATTTCGAATAAAACATTCGAGTTTTCGACAGCTGTCTCTCCCAACGTCGTCAGGAGTTGCAATCACCGACTGCCCCGACTGGCCCCGTGTTCTGGTTGTGTAGATGTAATGGCAGCGTCCGGAACCTTACAGAGAGGACCAGAGTGGCGCATGCGCGGAAGGCGGGTTGGGCAGCTCGTAGCGGCTCCAGCCCGCCGCGGGACCGAGTGACGTCATGACCGGCAGGCCGGCGCCACGTTTGAACTTGCCGCTACTACACACGTCAAGCCTACGTCTTTGCTTTCGCTTAATGTACAAGCCTGCCCCCATATCCTACTAAGTGTGACATCTGGTCTCCTTTAAAGTTGTTGCTGTTTATTCCACATAAAGAAACTGGTGTAGGAATGCGTATTCAAATACAGAGATATGTAAACAGGCAGAATATACGGCGCTGCGGTCGGCAACGCCTACCAAACACAAGGGTCTGGCGCAGTTGTTAGATCGGTTACTGCTGCTACAATGGCAGGTTATCAAGATTTAAGTGAGTTTGAATTTGACGTTATAGTCGGCGCACGAGCGATGGGACACAGCATCTCCGAGGTAGCGATAAAGTGCAGATTATCCCGTAAGGCCATTTCACGGGTGTAACGTAATATCAGGAATCTGGTAAAACATCAAATCTCCGACATCGCTGCAACCAGAAAATGATCCTGCAAGAACAGGACCAACGACGACTGAAGAGAATCGTTCAGCGTGACAAAAGTGCAACCCTTCCGCAAACTGCTACAGATTTCAATAATGGGCCATCAATAAGTGTCAGCGTGCGAAACATTCAGAGAAACTTCATCGATATAAGCTTTCGGAGCCAAAGGCCAACTCGTGTTGTAACCTCCCCCTCACTTATGGACCTTAATGACAGTGAAAAATTAAACCACGTGCACCTAATGGAAATTTGGGAAAAGCAATCGTCACCGAAGTTAATTTGTTGGTAAAGAAGGAGGAAAGGGTTACATCTAAATGAAAGGAAAAATGCAAATGAAACTGGTGAAAATTAATTTTGAGAAAAGGGTAAAATTAATAAAGAAAGTAAATGTGCGGTCGTTACGTTAACAATTAATTGGCGTTAATTAGATATTTGAGATTTGGGGAAAATTACGGTCGCCAGTCCCATGGACAACTACTATAATAACTGAAAATGAAAGATAAATGCACATATATTTAGCACTAAAAGCATGGCAACTGAAAGTTGACACGTGTTATGTGAAAACTGAATGTTTGTCAGAAGTAATAAATTTCGCTACACTCTGACTTAATTTAGCAAAAAGAATTAATAAAACCGAAAAATTGAAAGTTAATTTAGTGACTGAAATTAATAGTGAACTTTGTTTCTGAAGCACTACGAAATTCAATAAAATAAGGTTAGTCTTGGGCTACCTCAACTATCATTTCAAAAGCTACTCGAATCTACGCAATATAGAAATAAGAGATTTAACTTTGAACTTGAATTAAATGATTCTGAACAATTACCAATAGTAAAATTTAGTACGTTCCAAGCTGAGCTGCTGTCACAGGTAAGCTAAAATATGATAACAAAACTTGCACTCTTACGTTTTGCTTGTGTAATCTAAATATTGTAGCCAGCTATGAATACCTTAACTGAATTTTTGAAATTAAAGCAGTGAAATCGAATGATATTACTTTAATGCTGGCGTTTGAATTTCAACGACACTCGGGTTCATTCTGGAAAAGGAAGGGACCCTGCTTGGTAATGCAACTGGGACAATGAGCAACAAAGGTTCGTGCTAAGTTGCTATAATTTAGTGAGAAAAATTTAACAGTTTGAAAAGCTGAGGTCTGCCATACAGTTCTAAAACTTTACGTGCTTTTAGTCTTCCTTGTTGGTTGATTGAAGGTTTGCAGTCGTCGATCGGGGAGGTGGCGACAGTCACTCATTGTCGGCCGTCGCTGTTGCAGAAGCTGGATGTTGGCGCACCTTCTTCTCGACACGGTCACCAGGCGAAACGGGCTCTTGATGTCTGCCACTAATGCTTCCCGTCCGCAACACCGTGTCAGAAACTAACATAGCAAGTTGAGCGCAATTACATGCTGCCAAACCCCAAAAGCGCGGCAACTCGCGGGAGCGTCACACCACACCCCTGCTCCACCGCCCTACTCCAGCCGGACCCTCTATGCCCGCGCTCCATGCGGCAGAGTTAACACTACCAAAGATCCTAAACACTTTGGTTCTTCACACGACCTATAGATGTAACCGTTCGATAGCATAGTTTTCCCTAGGCCAAACCCAGCATAAAAATACAAATAATATTTTCAAAACAAACTAATTATACATCGACATAAATGCATAAATACACATATATACAAATTGTAAAACAATTACAATATATAAAGGCACCGAAATGTCATATCTTCAGATAACAAAATAAGAAAAAAATTAATAGTACAATAGATGGAAATTGGAGGATATGCATTTCCGGCGTTACACGTGTCCCACATTGTCTGAGGATGTTCGTGTAACGTAAACAGACTCAGAAAATGTCCCAAAAAGGAAAAATAACAGCAGAAATGCATATGCTCAAAACAGTAAGAAAATTTAGTAGTAGGTTAATTAACCATAATCCAATTTTTAGACCATAATAATTGAGTGGACCCTCTCCTAACCTTATTCCACTCTGTCCACTCTTACAGAAAAGAAAACAGGTTGACAACATTGTAACCTCCCCACAGAAAAATTAATAATGAAAATGGACCACACGTTAACTCCCCACAAAAATATTTAATTACGAAACCACGAACCATGAACCAAGTGTAACGTCCCCACAAAAATAATAATTAAACCAATTTTTAAACTATTGTAACCTCTGAACAAAATTGGTTTTGATGTAACCTTTGAACAAAATTGGCTCCCATTTATAATTTGTGTGCAGAAATGCATTCACATTTAATGTTCCCACAAAACTCTTTTCTCATTTAATGTTAAGTTCGAAACAGAAAAATTCCTAAACACCAAAATAATAAAAAAAATTTAGTAACCTGGTAAATTTTATGAGGACAGCATCGCTGCCCTTCGGCCCTGTATTCTGAATTTAAAAAAAAGAAAAATTCTTACCTTTATAAAAACTGCAAATATATCTGCTCTTACATAATAATTTTCGACACAGCTTCGTGAAATGCTGGCGTATAATTTTTTTTTTTGATTCTTGGAAGGAATGATCATGCATTGGAAATATTCTTTAAATTGAAATGAATACTTTTCTTTAAAAAAGTTACTTTATATTGTAAAAATTATTATTGGGGCATTTTTTTTGAAAGAAATTAAATGACAAGTAATATACATTACTACATATGCGAAGGCTGCTTCTTTACCTTCTACAATAATACCCATCCTGCAGAGTCCTGACCAGAGTCCTGAGCAGAGCAGACACCCGACACGCGCCGACTCCTGCCGACTCCTGCCGACTCACGCAGACTACTCAAGACTACTGTCGACTCGCGCAGACAAGCGCAGACTAGCGACAGGCAACAACTAACAACATACTACTCTCTGGTCAGAGACTCTGCCATGCCTCGCCCATCGCCGGCAACGCATACATCTTTCATAACCCTCCACTGGGGGGGCAAAAATTTGGCAGCGATGTTGAGTCAATTGGACTTGCCATGAGCAACAAATTTTTCTTAATTAACTAACTTTACAATCACAGCATATATACATATATATAAGTGCAGAACATGAAATAAAATATAGTGCACATGCACTGAGTACAGAACATATCAGGCAATGGCAAAATGTATACACAATGAGTACAAAACATATTAACAAATGGCAAAAGTGCACACGCACTGTAGTAGTGAACATATCAGGAAATCACAAATGTATAGGCAATGAGTACAAATCATATTGACAAATGACAAAAGTGCACACGCACTGTAGATCAGAACATATCAGCAAATCACAAAATGTATATGCAATGAATACAAATCATGTTAACAAAATGACGAAAGTGCACACGCACTGTAGTACAGAACATATCAGGAAATCACAAAATGTATACGTAATGAGTACAAATCATATTAACAAATGGCATAAAGTGCACACGCACTGTATATGTCTTTATCATTTTACAAGAATTTAAACGTATTGTATAAGTGTTTACCATTTTACAAGAACTAGGAAAGGAATGGGAAGGATTGTGTCATGGTTGTAGCACTTTAGAGTGCACGCAGCTGCACTGAAAGTCCATATCTTTCTACAGAAGCACAACACCAAGTGAGAGAATCTGAAGTTCTTTTCCTTGAAGTATATATCAGTGTAGCCAAGACACTGAAATGTCGTAATAATATTCCATGCTATCATTTTGGTAGTACACTAGGCACACCAAACAGTGGGACCATAATAACATCTCCATCACTCAAGGTGGTGGACAGCATGTCGTGTCAACACCACGTTCTTGTAAAGTACACCAACGTAGAATTAGTGCAAAAACCAAATATAGTGCTCCATGATCATGAGGATAGACAGGACAAACGGATATTGCAGTAATTTCTGGTAATTAGGTCAGAAGGTGAAGGACATTAAGTCACATACTAGTCTTCATTGAGAATTACACTACTCTAACAACTGATTTAGGTAATTGGTGGCACTCATCGCCCAGTTACTGAACATTTCTGTACCATGAATGAAGTATTACAGAGTAATGTTCATAAATTATCTGTTTACAGAGTACATTGGCACTCATTGGCCAGTTACAAACCATTAGAAGTCATCATTCAAAACAGGAGCTAATGAATGGCATAGTATTAACATAATTCACTTAGTTACAGTAATCATTGGCACTCATTGTCCAGTTACAAAACATGTAGCAAGTATTGAATAGTACAAAACATTTTTCATCATTCAAGTGACATACGAGATATTTAAAATAATTATTGGCACTCATTGGCCAGTTACAAACCATCAGAAGTCATCATTCAAAACAGGAGCTAATGAATGGCATAGTATTAACATAATTCACTTAGTTATAGTAATCATTGGCACTCATTGTCCAGTTACAAAACATGTAGCAAGTATTCTTATATTTTTATAAAACCTTATTCAGTATTATTCAGAAGTTATCATTCAAAATGAGAGTCAATTATTGGCATAGCATTTACAGAGTATAACAAAATATTATTTACAGAAATTATTGGCATAGTATCTATGCATTATTACAAAGCATCATTCAGTATTACTCAGAACTGATCACTCCAGTGACTTAGGACATATTGAAAATGTAACATACTATAACTATTATTCAACGTCTGTGACTAGAAACATTACTCAGTATTACTCAGAATTCATCATTCAAATGACATATTACTCAGAACTGATCATTCTAGTGACATAGGACATATTGGAAATGTAACATACTGTAACTATTATTCAACATCTGTAACTAGAAACATTATTCAGAATTACTCAGAACTCTCTTTTTTTGTTTTTTTTGTTTTTGTGCTAGCAATGCATTGCGTTGAGATCGATAATTAATTACTGGGGCATAACAATATTTGCTTTTGAGTTATTGCTGCAAATGAAGATGTGTAACGTCATTCGTCATGAGTCAGCTGTAGCAATGTTATGAAACAAGTAGAGTATATGTGATCACATTCATAAATGACACCGGTTTAATGACCAACTGCTTATAGCACATTAATTTCATGAATAATTTCTCCTGCAAAAATACAAAATGGATTATTAAACTGAAAGAAGAAACGCATATTATGCTGAAAAGTAGTGAACTTCGAATTAACAGGTAGTCAAATGTGTATAAAATATATATGTTCTCTAGCTGTCCTTTCCAAAACCTTCAGTCATCATACCATGCGACATAAGACATACTGTCAAAACGAACTGCAACAAATACTTAAATAACTACATAGCATAAATACATAAACTTCAACTTTATCCTCATCTGCAAAGAAAAACTTCATTATCCATATTATCATAACTCCATTATTATCATCACCTGTAAAGAAAAACTTCATTATCCATATTAGCATATTCTTCATCATTATTCATCGCCATTCATTATCATCTGCAAAAAAGTCACTTCATTATTCATTATACAACTATTCCTTATTTCTAGCATATTTCATCACTAAAACTAAGATGTGTAGTTCTGACAGCCTGCATCAATCGCCTCGTATTCTGAAAGAAAAAATTAGTTAAGACTGCTATTCTACGATGTGTATAGTATATTCTTGTTAATGCTTGTTAATTCTGATCCATTTACTCTTCGTCACGAGGTATTGCATCTTCTTTCGTTCATTCCGAAGGTGAAATTCCCATTTCTGTTTAATTTATTTCTTTTACACGTTATTTCTTTCTGAAAATGATGAATAAAGATTAATGTCTTGCATTGAAATCATATACCCACTAAATAAAAACTGGTTTCTAGTGATATAATTGAGCATACAGCATAGCATGACAGAAAACGTAGTATGTCAAAAACATACACAGTGTGCTGGTGCAAAAAAAAATATACACTGAGTATCACAATGTAGCAGCAGACAAAAAAAAGTAAAGTAGTCACGATGTTGAGATATCATAAGGCAAAAATGTCAAAATCAACTGGTGTTTGTTATATCTTAAATATTTCATAGTGCATACAAACAAAACAGGAAAACAATCATACATACATGAAAAATGGAAAATATGCACGGTCTGAAATATAACGACAAGAAATGTGACCTTCTTTGTGTTCAGCTTGTATGTTGTGTAGTTAATAGAGGCGAGAATTGAAGACTTTAATGGAGAGAGAATTAAATAAAATTAATATGTCACTAGATAGAATTGCATAATTATTCACAAGACGTAAGTTTATCTGGAAAAATGTGCACGGTCTGATGTGTAAGACAAGAAAAGCGACCTGCTAACCTTACCTTTCCGGGCACTTGCCAAGAAGAAATACGATAATCATCAGTAAGTGTTCATGTGAATATAATTGCGTAAGTGGTCATAAAAAAAATTAGGAAATGGCATTACAGTGTGATAAATCATAAAGTATGTTCATTCAATAAAAGGTTTGATGTTGGAGACGTGGTGGTTCCCTTTGGTTTTTCTGGTTCTCAAAGTTTCGATGTGTACTACATTGGGGTGACGAATGCTGCGAATTCGATATGGACCTGCGTATAGAAGCTCAAATTTACTGCATCTACTCTTTCCTCTGTTGGATAAATAGTGTGTACGTACTAATATCTTCTGTCCAATGTGAAAGTCACGGCGTATACAAACCTGTTTTTGCTGTCTTCTCCGGCGCTCTGCGGCACGTTTGATGTTGTTCAGCGCAATGTCAATTATTTCATGGTGTCGTAGTCGGCGAGATGTAGGAAAGGTTACTAATTCTTTAAGTTTGTTAGGTGATTCAACATTTTTCAGTATAACAGACAGAGATAGCATAGTAGATTCATTTGGTATGGAATTAATTACATCCAAGAATGAGAGTATGTATGTGTCCCAATCAATATGTTTTTTATGGCAGTATATTCTACACAGTTTACCAATTTCTTTCATTAATCGTTCACAAGGGTTCGAAGAAGCATGGTACCTGGATATATAGATTGGAGAAATGTTTCTAGCTCGCAACATACGTGTCCATATAGCAGATCGAAACTGTGATCCATTGTCGGAAATTACTTTCAACACATGCCCTACATGAAATAAAAAATGTTTTACAAATACTTTCGAAACAGTTTGAGCAGTATCTTTGCGCAACGGAGTGAAGGTAACAAATTTTGAAGCGAGTTCAACAGCGACAAAGATGTAGCAAAAAACCTCTATTAGTTCTGGGAATCGGACCAAATAGTCTACAGCGGCCATGTGTCTCAATTTAATAGGTACAATGGGATGTAACGGAGGAACATGTGAAGTCGTGTCTGATTTAGCTTTCTGGCAGATTTTACATGACGCTAAAACTCATCGTATACGTTTCTCCATGTTGGTAAAATAACAGTTCTGTCTCAGTATAAGAAAACATTTTCTGTCTCCGTAATGTGCGTAACTTAAGTGAGTATACCAGTTTAATTTTTTAACAAGTTCGTCAGGAATGGATAATAACAAATTGTTGCTGTCAGGATGAGAGCGGCGAAACAGAATATTATTGCATACAGTGTAATGGTTTCTAATGGTAACATTATTCCTATCTTGCCAAAGGTGTTTAATTTCTTTCCACACGTTGTCTTTACTCTGCTCTTGTGCTATGTCTTGTAATGACGACGAAATGAAATTTTCAAATGCAACTTGTTGAATGTACATGACGCTGAAATTTGCTTTGCAGAAGTTGGTTGCGATGTCTTGCTGATTGTTGCTAAGAGAACGGGATAGTGCGTCTGCTACAATATTTTGTGTACCGGGAATGTGAACAATTGTAAAATTAAATTCTTGAAAATAAAGTTTCCATCTACTTAATCTGTCGTGTGTAAATTTAGCCGAAAGTAAAAACTGTATCGATCTATGGTCTGTGTAAACGGTAGTATGTCTTCCATAAAGAAAATGCCTAAATCTGGTAAATGCCCATACAACACATAATGTTTCAAGTTCTGTGACAGAATAATTGCGTTCAGCAGGTGACAGAATGCGACTTGCAAAAGCGATGTTTTTAATTACTGTACAACCATCTTCTTCAATTTCCTGAAAAATATGTACGCCTAAAGCGGTGCTAAAACTGTCGGTGGCAATGGAAAAATTCTTAGTAAGATCTGGGTGCGATAAAAGTGGTGCATTCAACGAAGCATGTTTCAAATAACATTTTCGTGAACAAGATTCTGTGTATCTGAAGTATTGCTTACGTTGCTCGAAGATGCAACCTGTACTGTATTTAGTCAAATTCTATCTGATGTGCTATTATTTTCGGGAGGATGCTGTGGCATTTCCACTATTTGAACTGTTCTGTTATTTCTTCCTGACGTATTACGTTCGGGATGATACCTACTGTCTGGTTCATTCATGATAATATGTTGTTGCTGATGTTCTTGCTGCTGATAAGACCGACTGTTATTAAATGTACGCTGAAAATTGTGCTCATTATTTTTACGTCTGTCATGATAGGCATTTCTATACGGCGCGTTGCGATACGAGTTAAAATGATGTGTTTTCTGTACGTAGTTATTTCCTTGTTGCCGTGCGTTACTATTTGTTGGAGCTGACGCTATACGTGAAGGCGGCGAAACATTAAAGCTTGGTTGACCTTGTACGTTACATTGTTGGTTAGGTATGCTAACCGGTTGGCTTTCATGCTGTTGCGGAGAAAAACGTCTATTGTTACCAAAATGTGTTTGCGACTGCTGAAAATTTTGTACATACTGATGATTACACTTCTGTCTTTCATTAAAATTACGCTGGTAGTTCTGGAGTCTCTAATGAAAATTGTCACTTTCGGTAAAATTTGTCATATCAGGTTTTCTTTACTCTTTTAATCCTAGATAGAGCGATAGTTAAAGAGCTGTTTTAATAGATATAAAGGATAGTAGAAGAGAAAGCAGCAGTGCAGGAAACTATAGATGAAATAGCACTACTACGGCTCGGGGCCCTGTTCACGCTACGGCACATATTCATTAAAGCATAATGAATCCCCTGAGGTCAATTACGCGCTGCAAATAAATTTTAGCTTTTGCGTTACAGGCAATGGCGGTGAAAATTCAAAAACAAATTGTTGTATCCAAGCCAATGCTAGTTTCTGCATTACAGGTAATGGCGGTGAAAGTACAAAAATAAATTGACGTATCCAGTTCAAAGTGTGTACCTGTGCTCTGTCATTTTCAAATACATTAGATTTTCTTACGGATAAAAATTGCTTATAATCCAAATTATCGTCTCTGTATGTCTGAACAGGTTCATGATCGTAT
Organism: Schistocerca nitens; assembly: GCF_023898315.1. Lineage (NCBI taxonomy): Eukaryota > Metazoa > Arthropoda > Insecta > Orthoptera > Acrididae > Schistocerca > Schistocerca nitens. The sequence goes on along the minus strand of NC_064615.1, from coordinate 294,226,338 downwards.
GAGAATCTATTTGTCTGTGATTGTTCGGAATCTAAGTCTCGTACTCTCTGTAAATTACCTAAATTATACAGGCTGTGTGAGTGTGAGAAATGTTCTGAATGTGCCGTATGCTGTGACGTGTTATTGACTGAAATATTTTTTATCTCTGTCACTTCTTGCTGTAGAGTTGACAATTTTCTACGTAATGTATTATTGGACGAATCCATCTCACTGATCGTCTGCTGTAAATTTTGGAATTCAGGTGTTTGATTAAACGAAATCGGTGAAGTATCGTCTGATTTGCTGTCATTATTACTTTCAATAACATCTATGTTGTTGTTGTTGTGGTCTTCAGTCCTGAGACTGGTTTGATGCAGCTCTCCATGCTACTCTATCCTGTGCAAGCTTCTTCATCTCCCAGTACCTACTGCAACCTACATCCTTCTGAATCTGCCTAGTGTATTCATCTCTTGGTCTCCCCCTAATACGACCGGCCAATTCATCATATTTTCCAGTCAGTATTTTTACCTGATCATCGTTTTTACTGTCACAAGCATTAATTTGTTTTTGTATTTTGCGTGTGGTTTCGTTCAATTTTTTAACGTCAGCTTTGATGACATCGGGATCCTGAATTAGTTCTAATTGTTCAAGTCTGTCGGTCACTGTCTGAAAGTCTACTATGTGTGTATCTGTTTTTGATTTAAGATCGGAAATTTCATCACGCAATTCGGTGTTCAACTGTTTGATGGTATTAATTTCGTCTGAAACTGAAGCAAAATTGTTGTCTACATATGTTTTTGCTTTCGTAAACAATTTACGTTTATCTTCCTGTCTTTGTGCGGTAATTGTTTCCATAACTTGTCGTTTTACTTTGTTTTGTTCCTGTATAAATTTACGGTAACGCGTTTCACTGTTTTGTAGGTGGTGATTAAAGCGTTCGTCAATTTGACTGTTCTGTTGGTCGAATTTCGCATCTACTTTTGCATCCAGTGTGCGTGAAAGTTCCGCTGACATTAATTTAAACTCCTCGCGTAACTGTGTTGTGTTTTCAGAGCATTGTTTAGCGACTGCAGTAATTTCGTGTCTAAGTGATTCTGTTGTGGCTATTTGCATATTCCTTAATTCTTGTGCAACAGATCTAATTTCTTCACTACTTTTCCTAGCACAAGCCTTAATTTCTTCACGTAATTGTTCTTTTGTATCATGACATTGCGCGGCAACGGCTGTAATCTGTTCACTAAGCTGTCTGGAATTGTTGTCTTGTTTTTCATTAAGTTTTTTGAAATTTTCATTAAGGTTGTCATGTTTTTCATTAAGTTGTTGGAAATTTTCATTAAGCTGTTTGTTATTGTAGTCTTGTCTTTCATTCTGTTGTATGGAATTTTCATTGAGTTGTTGTTTGAGATTTTCACTAAGTTGTTGTTTGAGATTTTCATTATTTTGTTTGTTTGATTCATGAAGTTGTAGCAATAATGGCATAACTTGATCCATGCCAATATTGCCTACTCTATTCTCTGTACTGTTTGATGGCGTACCTGCAATTGTCACGTTTTGTATAACCATTTGGTCATTCTGTGATTCTCGAAAAGGTTTTCCAATAGGATGTGCACTGTTAGTCACTACCTCGGAATCAAATAAATCTGTCGTATTTTGAGTACACTGTTCATTTTCGTTAGAAAAATTCATCTGTTCACTATGTAAATTTTGCAAACCGGGTGTGTTAAACTGGGCAGCGTTCATTGTAACAGAATGTCCCGCGTCATCAATTGTCGTTAAATTAACAGAGGACACAATTGAATTTGTTTGCTCATCATTAGCATTAAAATCATTACTAGTGGTCGGTAGGCACTGATTGTCCACAATTAGGGGATTATCATCATTACACTGAGTGTTGCAAGTATTATCAGTCAAATTATTAGAGTCGGCTATTTCACTCATTGTACATCGCGATGTACTGTTAACAGTTTTTCGCGGCATTTTTACACAAATCAGAATTAAGCACAAATGAAACAAGGACAATACAAAATGCAACAAACACAATTACAACAAAGAGCAACAAACTGCCGATGATCTGTGGAAGAAAGAGTGACAAATTAGTAAATGCGTTGCGCCAGATGCAAACTACGTTTAAGTAAATAAGAGCAGATATATGACTACTTCTCAGAAGATTCACAAAGAAATACGATCTTGGCAGGGTCGCCAAGTGTAACCTCCCCACAGAAAAATTAATAATGAAAATGGACCACACGTAAACTCCGCACAAAAATTACGAAATCACGAACCATGAACCAAGTGTAATGTCCCCACAAAAATAATAATTAAACCAATTTTTAAACTATTGTAACCTCTGAGCAAAATTGGTTTTGATGTAACCTTTGAACAAAATTGGCTCCCATTTGTAATTTGTGTGCAGAAATGCATTCACATTTAATGTTCCCACAAAACTCTTTTCTCATTTAATGTTAAATTCGAAACAGAAAAATTCCTAAACACGAAAATAATAAAAAAACCTGGTAAATTTTATGAGGACAGCATCGCTGCCCTTCGGCCCTGTATTCTAATTTTAAAAAAAAAGAAAAATTCTTACCTTAATTAAAACTGCAAATATATCTGCTCTTACATAATAATTTTCGACACAGCTTCCGAAGGTAAAATAGTCCCCCATTCGGATTTCCGGGTGGGGACTACTCAAGAGGACGTCGGTATCAGGAGAAAGAAAACTGGCATTCTACGGATCGGAGCGTGGAATATCAGATCCCTTAATCGGGCAGGTAGGTTAGAAAATTTAAAAAGGGAAATGGATAGGTTAAAGTTAGATATAGTGGGAATTAGTGAAGTTCGGTGGCAGGAGGAACAAGACTTTTGGTCAGGTGATTACAGGGTTATAAATACAAAATCAAATAGGGGTAATGCAGGAGTAGGTTTAATAATCAATAAAAAATAGGAGTGCGGGTTAGCTACTACAAACAGCATAGTGAACGCATTATTGTGGCCAAGATAGACACAAAGCCCATGCCTGTTACAGTAGTACAAGTTTATATGCCAACTAGCTCTGCAGATGATGAAGAAATTGATGAAATGTATGACGAGATAAAAGAAATTATTCAGGTAGTGAAAGGAGACGAAAATTTAATAGTCATGGGTGACTGGAATTCGTCAGTAGGAAAAGGGAGAGAACGAAACATAGTAGGTGAATATGGATTGGGGGGGGGGGGGGGGGGGAAGAAATGTAAGAGGAAGCCGCTTTGTAGAATTTTGCACAGAGCATAACTTAATCATAGCTAACACCTGGTTCAAGAATCATAAAAGAAGATTGTATACCTGGAAGAACCCTGGAGATACTAAAAGGTATCAGATAGATTATATAATGGTAAGACAGAGATTTAGGAACCAGGTTTTAAATTGTAAGACATTTCCAGGGGCAGATGTGGATTCTGACCACAATCTATTGGTTATGAACTGCAGATTGAAACTGAAGAAACTGCAAAAAGGTGGGAATTTAAGGAGATGGGACCTGGATAAACTGAAAGAACCAGAGGTTGTAGAGAGTTTCAGGGAGAGCATAAGGGAACAATTGACAGGAATGGGGGAAAGAAATACAGTAGAAGAAGAATGGGTAGCTCTGAGGGATGAAGTAGTGAAGGCAGCAGAGGATCAAGTAGGTAAAAAGACGAGGGCTAATAGAAATGCTTGGGTAACAGAAGAAATATTGAATTTAATTGATGAAAGGAGAAAATATAAAAATGCAGTAAATGAAGCAGGCAAAAAGGAATACAAACGTCTCAAAAATGAGATCGACAGGAAGTGCAAAATGGCTAAGCAGGGATGGCTAGAGGACAAATGTAAGGATGTAGAGGCTTGTCTCACTAGGGGTAAGATAGATACTGCCTACAGGAAAATTAAAGAGACCTTTGGAGAGAAGAGAACCACTTGTATGAATATCAAGAGCTCAGATGGCAACCCAGTTCTAAGCAAAGAAGGGAAGGCAGAAAGGTGGAAGGAGTATATAGAGGGTTTATACAAGGGCGACGTACTTGAAGACAATATTATGGAAATGGAAGAGGATGTACATGAAGATGAAATGGGAGATAAGATACTGCGTGAAGAGTTTGACAGAGCACTGAAAGACCTGAGTCGAAACAAGGCCCCCAGAGTAGACAACATTCCATTAGAACTACTGACAACCTTGGGAGAGCCAGTCCTGACAAAACTCTACCATCTGGTGAGCAAGATGTATGAGACAGGCGAAATACCCACAGACTTCAAGAATATAATAATTCCAATCCCAAAGCAAGCAGGTGTTGACAGATGTGAAAATTACCGAACTATCAGTTTAATAAGTCACAGCTGCAAAATACTAACGCGAATTCTTTACAGACGAATGGAAAAACTGGTAGAAGCGGACCTCGGGGAAGATCAGTTTGGATTCCATAGAAATGTTGGAACACGTGAGGCAATAGTAACCTTACGACTTATCTTAGAAGAAAGATTAAGGAAAGGCAAACCTACGTTTCTGGCATTTGTAGACTTAGAGAAAGCTTTTGACAACGTTAACTGGAATACTCTCTTTCAAATTCTGAAGGTGGCAGGGGTAAAATACAGGCAGCGAAAGGCTATTTACAATTTGTACAGAAACCAGATGGCAGTTATAAGAGTCGAGGGGCATGAAAGGGAAGCAGTGGTTGGGAAGGGAGTGAGACAGGGTTGTAGCCTCTCCCCGATGTTATTCAATCTATATATTGAGCAAGCAGTAAAGGAAACAAAAGAAAAATTCGGAGTAGGTATTAAAATTCATGGAGAAGAAGTAAAAACTTTGAGGTTCGCCGATGACATTGTAATTCTGTCAGAGACAGCAAAGGACTTGGAAGAGCAGTTGAACGGAATGGACAGTGTCTTGAAAGGAGGATATAAGATGAACATCAACAAAAGCAAAACGAGGATAATGGAATGTAGTCAAATTAAATCGGGTGATGCTGAGGGGATTAGATTAGGAAATGAGACACTTAAAGTAGTAAAGGAGTTTTGCTATTTGGGGAGCAAAATAACTGATGATGGTCGAAGTAGAGAGGATATAAAATGTAGACTGGCAATGGCAAGGAAATCGTTTCTGAAGAAGAGAAATTATTAACATCGAGTATAGATTTAAGTGTCAGGAAGTCATTTCTGAAAGTATTTGTATGGAGTGTAGCCATGTATGGAAGTGAAACATGGACGATAACCAGTTTGGACAAGAAGAGAATAGAAGCTTTCGAAATGTGGTGCTACAGAAGAATGCTGAAGATAAGGTGGGTAGATCACGTAACTAATGAGGAGGTATTGAATAGGATTGGGGAGAAGAGAAATTTGTGGCTTAACTTGACTAGAAGAAGGGATCGGTTGGTAGGACATGTTTTAAGGCATCAAGGGATCACAAATTTAGCATTGGAGGGCAGCGTGGAGGGTAAAAATCGTAGAGGGAGACCAAGAGATCAATACACTAAGCAGATTCAGAAGGATGTAGGTTGCAGTAGGTACTGGGAGATGAAGAAGCTTGCACAGGATAGAGTAGCATGGAGAGCTGCATCAAACCAGTCTCAGAACTGAAGACCACAGTGGCCGTGCGGTTAAAGGCGCTGCAGTCTGGAACCGCAAGACCGCTACGGTCGCAGGTTCGAATCCTGCCTCGGGCATGGGTGTTTGTGATGTCCTTAGGTTAGTTAGGTTGAACTAGTTCTAAGTTCTAGGGGACTAATGACCTCAGCAGTTGAGTCCCATAGTGCTCAGAGCCATTTTTTGAAGACCACAACAACAACAACAACAACAGCTTCGTGCAATGCTGGCGTATAATTTTTTTTTTGATTCTTGGAAGGAAGGATCATGCATTGGAAATATTCTTTAAATTGAAATGAATGCTTTTCTTTAAAAAAGTTACTTTATATTGTAAAAATTATTATTGGGGCATTTTTTTTGAAAGAAATTAAATGACAATTAATATACATTGCTAGATATGTGCAAGGCTGCGTCTTTACCTTCTACAATAATACCCATCCTGCAGAGTCCTGACCAGAGTCCTGAGCAGAGCAGACACCCGACACGCGCCGACTCCTGCCGACTCACGCAGACTACTCAAGACTACTGTCGACTCGCGCAAGCAAGCGCAGACTAGCGATAAGCAACAACTAACTACATACTACTCTCTGGTCAGAGACTCTGCCATGCCTCGCCCATCGCCGGCAACGCATACGTCTTACAACATATTAAAATTCATAGAAAACATGGAAAATGTTTCAGCTATTCTAAATCACCAAACATTCCTAATAGTATCAAGAAATGGAATACTATTTACAAAATTAACCAGAGTACATGGTCATAAAAAACCGGTATATCTAAATACGCAAGTTAATAATTAATTACATAGAATACACATTTTTATATAACCTTTTCATAATTAATAGTCTCGCCATGAGAGTCCACTCAACGCTAAACAAGAAAATAATATACATCAGACCGAAAAAAACATAAATATTGACAGCAGAATTCTTTCACATCAGCTGTCCGGGAAGAATAACAACTCCGCCTTCCGTACCCGCAAGTACAAAGAATTCCGAGAGCGGCACTAGAGCCGACAGCGGCTCCGCCTAGCCAGTATTGTTGCGCCCGGCTGTGCGGCACGCTTGATTTCACTCGCCTGTGTGACGGCATTTCCAGAACGTCCGTTTCACTGAATTCTTTCTTAAAAACTCACTCCCGAGTTATCTCAAGGAGTCCATTAACACTATCACAGTGGATAACTCAACACTGTCCATCATCACAAGCTTGTACAAGCCTGAAACTTAAAACAGCGTCTAAGTACATCAGCAATGACTAGTAAATCACATATTTATGAAATCTTACAGCTAGTTACAAAATCATATTTACATTCCTGAATCTACTGTGACTCAGCTGAAAACTTAAACTAGCAGCTTGGATTTTTCAATTGATTAATAATCAGTTACTCTTAAATCATTTAGTCAAAATTAATTTCTTATTAATTACAACTTCTTTAATGTCCACTTGGTCAGGCAAAAGCATGGCAATCTAGCAAATCCTTAAATCTTACACTCTATATTTACATACTGTACAAATTACCCATTCTGTGGTATTAATCAGTCCTTGGTTGGTACAATTTCAATATCTAATAGTTTTCCAGAGCTTGGATACTCTAAGCAATAAGCATTTGTGTGAGGTGTACCAATGACTTTATATGGTCCATTATAAAAAAACTTAAATTTAGAGATTTCATTGTCTATCTTGCTCGATATCTCATGAGCTTTTACAAGTACTAAGTCTCCGATTGCAAACGTAGCAAAACGCGCTTTACCGTCATGACGACGTAAGCGCGAATCTGCTCTTAGCTTCATTATTTCTCGCAAACGATATTTTTTCGCATCAATACTAATGTCAGTGTCGAGATTCACCACGTTACAGTACTTCAAATTCATACCTACGTCAATGGCATCCGGCCAGTTAATAATGTGTATAGGCTGGTATTGCCCATGCACACCATCTCCTGCCTCGTCAAAACTAACTACTGTTGTTTTATTTTGTGACGTACATGTCAAAGTTTTGCTTTCGCAATTAATCACTGCACGGTACTTTAATAGCCAATCTAACCCGGTAATTACTTCCATAGTTAAGTCTGGCACGACGACAAACTCTTGTTCAAATCGTGCCCCACATATCTCGAAGCCGACAAAAATCTGTTTTGTGACCGGTTTACTGGCCTTCCCCGTAGCACCGATAATTTTCACTCCTGTTACTGGCATAACTACGATACCAGGTCTGTCTTTCAGTAACTCAAATATTTTCCCAGATACAGCACTCAATTCTGCACCGGTGTCAATCAACACGTTTAGTTGTAGGTCGTGCATATTAACAGACACTACTATCTGTCTACACTTATCCTCGACTGTTTCTTTATTTTCCCACAATAAATCCTCGTCTATATCCAGGTCATTCCAGAAAAAACCATCCGGCTTTGATCCTAGATCCGGCTTATCTGGCGACTTTTTCAGCCTCTGTTCACATACAGTTTTAATTTCAACACGTTTGTCCTGAAGCTTAGTCTGTAGCTTCGCCTCCAATACCGAAACCTTTTCCTGCAACTCATCAACTAGTGAGTGTTGCTTTACTATCAGTTCACTAATTGTCACCTTCGTTGATTCCTCTTTGTCCATATTGATCTCATCTGCCAATCGACCTGGAGAAATGTGCCCAGTAGTCTCTGCAATTACTTCCTCTGGATCTGCGCAACCCACACTGCTATCGTCCGACCGTATAACGTCAGCTCTAACCTCATTCACGCTGTAATCTGCGTGCTTTTCTACCAATCGTGTCCGGCTATCACTAAAATTCTCGTAATATTTCTCCTTAATACTTTCGCAATGTTTAAACTGGAGTTATGCGTCGGATGGGTCGGCTACTTCTACCACTATAACTTTCGGTAAGGTCTGCCGGTTAGGGCCAGAACTTTCCGTTACTACTTCAACATCCAACTCCTGCGGGACGAAACACGACGAATCTTGCTCGTGCTCCCCATTAACATCAACTATTTCTGGTAAAGTCTGCCGGTTAGGGGCAGAACTTTCTATCACTTCACAAACACTATCTTCCTGCGGGACGAGACGCGGCAAATCCTGCCCGCGCTCCCTGTAAGCACTTCTCCCGTACAGGCCACTATATTCTTTTAGTTTGTCGTATAAGCGACCGATCTGCCTTAACCAGACCTCATCCCTCTCTGCATCCCCTCGCTCGATGACGGACGTGTTATCCGACATCTGATCTTCTCTCAACAATTGTGAATCATTCTTAAACTCAATCTCCAGTTCCGCTGTGGGTGTTACAGCTGCCACTTTATAACCGATTTCCGGAACACTACTTAAATTGTTCTCACTGACAGTGAATGTATTTTCTACTGCCGTGTATACAGCTGATCTACTACTTGTGGGCGCACTCCTTTCTCCTAACATTGGCACACTCTCCCGCCATTGATTATTCCACACGGAATTTTCATAACGACGACACCTCGGTTTTCTCCTGTTATTGGGCCGCCAAAATTTCTCCACGCCCGGTCGGCCCCTCACCGGCTGTCTCGTCCCAGCAGATCCGCTCCCCGGATGCTGCTGAGGCGGCTGATCACACCCTCTGGCGTTATTACTATTCTGCGAAGCCCGTATCACGTTAGTATGATAATGGATTCCGTCATTCCTGTTATTATTTGCATTGTACCGATTGTTATTACGGTCCGAACCATTATTGTTATTGGTGCCATGGTTGCGGTATGCATCACTCCCATGGTTATCGTTGTTGTGGTTCTTGTGGTACCCGTTGTTGTTACCACGGCCTCTACCACTGTCGCGATTATTGCGCCAATTGTCCTCGTCCTCAACTCTTTCCAGGAAATCATTGATTGTCTTGTAATTGCTTCCTACGTAGCGTTTTGTATCATCTGGAAGCTTCTTGTAGAGTTCCCAGACTATTTCGGATTCCGTGCGGCGATCGCGCAAATATTCCAACTTGCGGATCCAGCCCTCACAAAACTCCTTCATCGAGCCACGCGAATTCGCATCGAAAGGCCTCGATACGACAAATTCGCGCCAGACACTTTGTTGTTTTTGCAGTATTCAGCCAGAAACAAATTTTTAAACTCGTCGAAAGTCAGGTTCGTGATGTTGAGGTTTAAGCCCCAACGCTTGGCATCACCAGCTAACATGTCAATAACCGCATTAATTTTTCTCTCATTAATCAATGATCTGGGTAAAACTCTTTCACAATTTTTAGTGAAATCCGTCGCGTGTATACCGCCTTTTTTCAAGGGGTCGAACCGCTCCTCTTTCGTCAACAATTCCGAACTATGTGCACAGATTGGCACATAGCTCTGTTTTTCATCAAGTTTCTTTTCTAATTCCGACACTTTCGTAATTACTTGGCAAGTGGTTGTCGCAAGCGTTTCCACTTCCCTCTTATTCTCTTCGCAGGTATTAGCCTGCTTCCTCACTTTAGTATCTACTTCGGACACTAAAGCCTTTAAAGTTTCCACCTTCTGTTGATCCTCTTTTTTCAATAATTGAATTTGTTCCGTCACCTTATTCTCGATGATCGGAGCAACTGCTTCTCCTACACTTTTCTCGATTCTGCTAATTTCGGAATCAAAACGAGTATTTATGCTCGCAATTTCCACCTGAACGCCTATCATTTCCTGTTTAAGATTACCGATTTCGGTATTAATTACTACAATATCTTCTTTGATTTTATCAACATTTGTGTTAACAACTCCAACATTGTTGTTAACAACATTAATAGCTTTCTTCTGATTGTCTAGCTTCCTGACAATTTTTTCAGACAGCTTCTTGCTTGGCAGACTGAACTTTAATTACTGCCGATTGACTCTTGATTTCGTTAATCAAAACATTCAATAAATCAGTTGCATTCCCGGAAACTACCGGTTTTACTTCCGTAGCAGCTTCCTCTTTAATTGTCCCCCCGCATTCGTCAACAAGGGGATCAGATTTGATTTTCACTTCCGATTCCGAAACATTTTCTAAAGTTTGGAATTCCATTTCTGCTCTTTGTTGCGTTTCAGCGTTCGCGTCTTTCATGCTAGCCGCCTGCCCCTGAAAAATGGGTTTCGCGGTGCGCGTTTCCCATTGTTCGACCGATTGTTCCGTACCCAAGTCTACCAAATTCTGCTAATTGTTGCCTTCACTCATTTTACAAATTTTCAATATAAATGACAAATCTCATATCTAATTAGGATTCCTCCCACTATTTACTCTCGCTGACGTAACGACCTGTTCGTAACCAGTACTTTGTTACGAGATTTGCACAATCCAAAATTCGTGTCCAGAACAACCTCAAATCCGAAAATTGTCCTGTCACCAGGTCGCCACCTGTAACCTCCCCTCACTTATCGACCTTAATGAGAGTGAAAAATTAAACCGCGTGCACCTAATGGAAATTTGGGAAAAGCAATCGTCACCGAAGTTAATTTGTTGGTAAAGAGGGAGGAAAGGGTTACATCTAAATGAAAGGAAAAATGCAAATGAAATTGGTGAAAATTAATTTTGAGAAAAGCGTAAAATACATAAAGAAAGTAAATGTGCGGTCGTTACGTTAACAATTAATTGGCGTTAATTAGATATTTGAGATTTGAGGAAAATTACAGTCGCCAGTTCCATGGACAACTACTATAATAACTAAAAATGAAAGATTAATGCACATATATTTAGCACTAAAAGCGTGGCAACTGAAGGTTGACATGTGTTGTGTGAAAACTGAATGTTTGTCAGAAGTAATAAATTACGCTACACTCTGACTTAATTTAGCAAAAAGAATTAAATAAAACCGAAAAATCAAAAGTTAATTTAGTGACTGAAATTAATAGTGAACTTTGTTTCTGAAGCACTACGAAATTCAATAAAATAAGGTTAGTCTTGGGCTACCTCAACTATCATTTCAAAAGCTACTCGAATCTACGCAATATAGAAATAAGAGATTTAACTTTGAACTTGAATTAAATGATTCTGAACAATTACCAATAGTAAAATTTAGTACGTTCCAAGCTGAGCTGCTGTCACAGGTAAGCTAAAATATGGTAACAAAACTCGCACTCTTAAGTTGTGCTTGTGTAATCTAAATATTGTAGCCAGCTATGAATACCTTAACTGAACTTTGAAATTAAAACAGTGAAATCGAATTATATTACTTTAATGCTGGCGTTTGAATTTCAACGACACTCAGGTTCATTCTGGAAAAGGAAGGGACCCTGCTTGGTAAGGCAATTGGGACAATGAGCAACAAAGGTTCATGCTAAGTTGCTGTAATTTAGTGAGAAAAATTTAACAGTTTGAAAAGCTGAGGTCTGCCATACAGTTCTAAAACTTTACGTGCTTTTAGTCTTCCTTGTTGGTTGATTGAAGGTTTGCAGTCGTCGACCGGGGAGGTGGCGACAGTCACTCATTGTCGGCCGTCGCTGTTGTAGAAGCTGGATGTTGGCGCGCCTTCTTCTCGACACGGTCACCAGGCGAAACAGGCTCTTGATGTATGCCACTAATGCTTCCCGTCCGCGACACCGTGTCAAAAACTAAAATAGCAAGTCGAGCGCAATTACATGCTGCCAAACCCCAAAAGCGCGGCAACTCGCGGGAGCGTCACACAGCACCCCTGCTCCACCGCCCTACTCCAGCCGGACCCTCTATGCCCGCGCTCCATGCGGCAGAGTTAACACTACCAAAGATCCTAAACACTTTGGTTCTCCACACGACCTATCGATGTAATCGTTCGATAGCATAGTTTTCCCTAGGCCAGACCCAGCGTAAAAATACAAATAATATTTTCAAAACAAACTAACTATACATCGATATAAATGCATAAATATACATGTATACAAATTATAAAACAATTACAATATATAAAGGCACCGAAATGTCATATCTTCAGGTAACAAAATAAGAAAAAAATTTGTAGTACAATAGATGGAAATTGGAGGATATGCATTTCTGGCATTGCAGTGTACGCTTGATGACTGCTCGACATAAAGCTTTACGCCTCGCCTGGGCCCGTCAACACCGACATTGGATTGTTGGTGACCGGAAACATGTTGATTAGTCGGACGAGTCTCGCTACAAATTGTATCGAACGGATGGACATATACGGGTATGGAGACAACCTCATGAATCCTTGGACGCTGCAAGTCAGTAGGGGACTGTTAAAGCTGGCATAGGCTCTGTAATAGAGTGGGGCATATCCAGTGGGAGTGACATGGGACCCCTGATACGTCTAGATACGACTCTGATAGGTAACACGTACTAAGCATCCTTTCTGATCACTTGCATTCGTTCATGTCTATTGTGCATTCCGACGGACTTGGGCAATTCCAGCAAGACAATTCGACACGCCCCCCCCCCCCCCCTCACGTCCAGAACTGCTCAAGGGTGGCTCCAGGAACACTCTTCTGAGCTTAAATACTTCCGCTGGCCACCAAACTCCCCAGACATGAACGTTATTGAGGATATCTGGGATGCCTTGCAACGTGCTGTTCAGAGGAGATCTCCACCCCTCGTACTCTTAGGGATTTATGGATAGCTCTGCAGGATTCATTATGTCAATACCCTCCAGCACTATTTCAGACATTATTCGAGTCCATGCCACGTCGTATTATGGCACTTCTCCGTGCTGGTGGGGGCGCTACACGATTTCAGGCAGGTTTACCAGTTTCTTTGTCTCTTCAGTAAAATTTCGGCCCCTTCTTTGGTAACAGAATCCCAATATGACTGTGTCTGTGCAAAAACTCTCATTTTTTCAAATTGTATTTTATGCCCGTTTTCTAGGCAGTGTTCGCATGTTGCGAATGCACTGTACAATGCTCGGCAACAGTACGAATTGTTTGACCTATACAAACATGTCAATAAAAGATCTATTTTTTAGGGATCCGTCAAAACGGTTCATACTATTTCCGTGGGGCATTCTTTTGTGTCTGTTCTGTTGGTCCGAGTACTAAACAGGCTTGGCATGTTTAAAATAGCGTTTTTAATTACGTCTTAAAAACACTATTTAAAACTTTTCCTAATGTGGCCCGTGTTTATTAAAATTCTTTCAAATGGCTTAAAATGTTTAAATGGCTCTGAGCACTATGGTCATCAGTCCCCTAGAACTTAGAACTACTTAAACCTAACTAACCTAAGGACATCACACACATCCATGCCCGAGGCAGGATTCGAACCTGCGACCGTAGCAGTCGCGCGGTTCCGGGCTGAAGCGCCTAGAACCGCTAGACCACCGCGGCCGGCCTTTCAAATGGTTCAAGTGGCTCTGAGCACTACGGGACTTAACATCTGAGGTCATCAGTCCCCTAGAACTTAGAACTACTTAAAACTAACTAACCTAAGGACATCACACACATCCATGCCCGAGGCAGGATTCGAACCTGCTACCGTAGTGGTCGCGCGGGTCCAGACTGAAGCACCTAGAACCTTTCGGCCACACCGGTCGGCTTAAAATTCTTTAATCACTGATAAAATAAATAAATTTTGTTTCATTTTTACATGACTATGGGTTAAATCTCGCCATATCTCACCAAGAAAAGTGGGGAACGAAATAAAAAAAATAATCTCTCGCAATAAATGGACGTCCTTATGGCAGTATTCACGCAACATTCGTGTGAGAGCATTACTTGCATTAACAATTATACTGTGACACAGGAGTACATGTCGGGACTCATTACCGATGAGAATCGTCCTCCTACATTTGTACTTACGAGGGGTAATCGTAAAAGTGCGTTTACATAATAAGGTTTTCAAAATTTCACTCACATTTTTGATAAGTGATCCACGACCGATTTTCAGTTTCTCCACAATGGCCTCAACCTCGACCACTGGCCCCCGAGCTGCGATACATTTGCTGGTCCTGTGGTTGCCGAATCTGCACACAGCGTGCGTCGACCACTTCGTTCTTGGTTATTCAGAGTTGCTTGATCACTGGGAGCCCCTGCGCCACTTAACCACCGTCACGTGATGGTGCCCTACACTTCCACCAACTCGGTAAGGATTGTCGTGGCGTTGTCCCCCTTCAAATACAGAAAACGAATTACGACTCGATACTCCACTCCATCAGTGCACTACATAGTTTTGTTTCGTAGGAGCTTACTGCACTATTGTGGTACGGGAATTTCAGTGACTACGAAGACTGCCGTTATGAGCCTCTAAACAAACTGAAAATTAATTATGGAGTATTTGAAAGTCCATGACTCGCCTTCGTGAGCCAAGAGCGTATCCAGAATCGGACCTAGTGTGATAGTTCTGATTCTAGCAGCCATCATATCTAGCTCCAAGATTCTTTCCTCAGAGCAGCAGAGATTGCAGCATTATGCATATAACATAATCAGCGGTGTGGGATACCATAGCAGATGGTACCTCTCTCGTTTGAAAGACTGCCATTATTGTAGTGTATCAATGTGATTGGCTGCAACGTTCGGAGGCTGCTGGCCAAAAAGCTAACTTTCTTTAGTTGATATTTTAATAACGCTGCGTTTAACTTACTTAACATTCTGGAATATGTATCTGTAATAACTATTGCCTACTTATTTCGAAAGACAGAAACATGCAGAATTAAAAACAGGAGCTCTGAAAAGGCAGACGAAGCTCTTCGGGTGTCTCCGGAGTCCCAGCTAGACCGGGCTCGGATGCGGAGTAGCGGCATTGTCTAATGAGATCGGAAGGGGCAGTCATGGTGGACAGATGTGACGAGGACAGCTATATTTCAGTTTTATGCAATTTCAGGATAATGTTAATCAGAGCAGTACAGGCGGTCATGGGGTACGGATGTGTTGTCTTGTTTGGTCGGTCATAATTGAATTTCGCATAGAAATGTTAAATCTGGATCAGTTTAAGAATAAGTAAAGTGAAATCAGTTAACGTATGTTGAGAAAGAATCTTGTGAGTTTATTAGTAACGTGTGACTTGTTGAAAAGACAGTGGATAAAGTTTTCAACTTGCAGTTATTCGTGTTCCGCTAAAATAAATGCAAGTGGCATCGCTAATAAGTGAACGAATCAGTTATCTATATAACATTAGTTCCTCACTAACAGTTCACTACAGCCTCAAACCGACGGATATACGACCTACTTGCTGTTGTATGCACAGGGGACACCTTTAAAACACTGCACGTAGGTCGAAATTAACAGAACTCTATGCGTTTCACTTAAGGTGGTGAGACCAACTAGGCATCTTGCGTGAATTGCATTCTCAGGAGAAATGGTATCATTAACACGTCATCTGTGGTACCACAGAGGATGTTCATTTGATAAGCATAATCATATTCTTACGTCGTGCTAGCTTTTTCGGGCTCGTGATTTCGAACAGCTGTTGAAAACAATTGAAAATAAGTCAAACTTCGAGTTGAGAACAGTTGTCAACCGAGTTTGTTGGAGTTGGATTTCTCTGTGAAGGAATCTTCAGATTGCTGTTGCCGACGTCGTCCGAGAAGCGGCGGCCCGCGACGCCTGCCGTGGTCGTCTACCGCGCTCGCGAGATGATAGTCTTAAGTTCACACCAGGCGGCGTAGCACTTCACAGCTTGCGGCCATCTCACGTTCTTGCATCTCAAAGGATAAAATGCTGAGACAGAACCAGCAGCAGTTATGGAGTAGGGTATTCACAGGACGAGCAATGCTCAATAAGCTTCACTTACTCCAGTTTAGAATCCAGATTCAAACTTGCGTTTGCTAATGCTACAGTTTCTTCAATGAATTTTCATCAGATTCATCTCTGAGTTGCGAATTAGATTCAATTAGTCGCTTCCCATTGTTTTCAGGGTCAATTGCAGGTGTCTAGCGTTTCTGATTGTTTGATTTACTTTGAGGTCAGATTCCGCTTCGAGAATCTTTAACCATTCACTGTTACATTGCGTATCAGGAGCCATTAATTCTAATTTAAGGTCAGACTGAGTATTCGGTGCCCCGACCCTTATTCCAAGCACAAGTGAATACTTTGATAGTAAGATTTTATGTAGATATGTTCTTAACGCAATTAATGAATTACTTACATATTAATTTAAACCCATTCTCCCCATTGAATTGGGACTTTAGATCGCAATGACAAGAAATAATTATGTGGACATGAAGGAAGAATTACGCAATTCTTCCTCTAATTAATTTTATTTTCTCAGTGAAATATAATTAAATAAAATAATCTGAAAGTGTATATAGATATATTCAACTTGAGTGTGAGGACACCAGAGAAATCTGTGCTGCCACGGACTACGAACGAGTTACGAGTAACTTTTGAATGAGATATGTATATCTCTGAGCTGAGCTCTTGTTATTGTTGTTGAGCCCAAGCAGGCGTCACCTACTGACAGTCCCGAGTTGTCTGTTAGCGGGGCAGTATGGATGTGGGAGGCGATGTCGCCTCGTATTATGTATAACTGCAATTGTGCATTCTGTTCTGAAGTTAATGTTAAAAGTGCGTACTTCCACGAAGTGAAATAATAAGTAAGTTGCAGAAGAGAAAAATGGGTATCAAAAGTTATTTAAAGTTGTGTTCCAAAAGAGCCTTTGCAACAAGGAAATGAAGCCCATATTATTGCACGGCGACCGAACTTCTACACTGGATTCCACGAACAATTCCTACGTCATCGCATCTTAACTAAATAAGAGATAAAAGGTACTGTCATAACCGATAAGCAAAACTTATAACACTAGAGAAAAATTCTGTATAGAATGATACTCTGTAGAAAGATGGGTTAATTACGCTGCGACTTGGAACTAAGTGAGGATATTGTAGAACTTTATCTACAGGTATCACAACTTACAGTTCAACACATTTAAATATAGACGTATACACTAATTTATATAATTAAATAATATTTCCATAATTACTCATTTTTTATAATTTAATTATTTTTTATTAGATTCTGCTACACCATTCATTTAACTATAAACCCACCCACACTGTCCAATAATATGTGTCAGCCCCTCTTAATCCATCCCCCTTTCTTGGAAACAGCCCAGTCAGAGTTCTTCCAGCAACAGCTCAGTATTGTACTGCAATATCAAGTTGCCCAGTCACTTCCTTTGCCCTTCTAAGCTATGCAGGAAAAAAAAAAACAAAGTTATTTCGCTTGTAGGAATGCTGCTAGCATCATGAGATGTTTTGTTTTACAAATTTGTCGTCATTTCCTTGTCCTATAATGCGCAATGTGCCCTTTGATGGTTTATTCATTTATTCTTCACAACTACAGCCTATTTTCTGGGAAGCAACATAGGCCTTTCAACTCAAATTTTTGTGGACAGTGTAAAGTATATACAGGGTGAGTCACCTAACATTACCGCTGGATATATTTCGTAAACCACATCAAATACTGACGAATCGATTCCACAGACCGAACGTGAGGAGAGGGGCTAGTGTAATTGGTTAATACAAAGCATAAAAAAATGCACGGAAGTATGTTTTTTAACACAAACCTACGTTTTTTTAAATGGAACCCCGTTAGTTTTGTTATCACATCTGAACATATAAACAAATTCGTAATCAGTGCCATTTGCATTGTAAAATGTTAATTACATCCGGAGATATTGTAATCTAAAGTTGACGCTTGAGTACCACTCCTCCGCTGTTCGATCGTGTGTATCGGAGAGCACCGAATTACGTAGGGATCCAAAGGGAACGGTGATGGACCTTAGGTACAGAAGAGACTGGAACAGCACATTACGTCCACATGCTAACACCTTTTTATTGGTCTTTTTCACTGACGCACATGTACATTACCATGAGGGGTGAGGTACACGTACACAGATGGTTTCCGTTTTCAATTACGGAGTGGAATAGAGTGTGTCCCGACATGTTAGGCCCAATAGATGTTCAATGTGGTGGCCATCATTTGCTGCACACAATTGCAATCTCTGGCGTAATGAATGTCGTACACGCCGCAGTACATCTGGCGTAATGTCGCCGCAGGCTGCCACAATACGTTGTTTCATATCCTCGGGTTGTAGGCACATCACGGTACACATTCTCCTTTAACGTACTCCACAGAAAGAAGTCCAGAGGTGTAAGATCAGGAGAACGGGCTGGCCAATTTATGCGTCCTACACGTCCTATGAAACGCCCGTCGAACATCCTGTCAAGGGTCAGCCTAGTGTTAATTGCGGAATGTGCAGGTGCACCATCATGCTGATACCACATACGTCGACGCGGTTCCAGTGGGACACACTCTATTCGACTCCGTAATTGAAAACGGAAACCACGTGTGTACGTTTACCTCACCCCTCATGGTAGAGTACATGTGCGTCAGTGAAAAAGACCAATAAAAAGGTGTTAGCATGTGGACGTAATGTGCTGTTCCAGTCTCTTCTGTACCTAAGGTCCATCACCGTTCCCTTTGGACCCCTACGTAATTCGGTGCTCTCCGATACACACGATCGAACAGCGGAGGAGTGGTACTCAAGCGTCAACTTTAGGTTACAATATCTCCGGATGTAATTAACATTTTACAATGCAACAAACGGCACTGATTACGTATTTGTTTATATGTTCAGATGTGATAACAAAACTAACGGGGTTCCATTTAAAAAAAACGTAGGTTTGTGTTGAAAAACATACTTCCGTGCATTTTTTTACGGTTTGTATTAACCAATTACACTAGCTCCTCTCCTCACGTTCGGTCTGTGGAATCGATTCGTCAGTATTTGATGTGGTTTACGAAATATATCGAGCGGTAACGTTAGGTGACTCACCCTGTATATTAATTATTTATTCCTGGTGCTCACAAACATTATGAAATATAAAACATGCTAATATCTGCATCTACATCTACATGGATACTGTTGTAATCACACTTAAATGCCTGGAAAAGGGTTCATCGAGCCACCATCATAATAATTCTCTATTATTCCACTCTCGAACAGCGCCCGGAATATACAAGACCTATAGCCTTCCGTGCGAACTCTGATTTCCCTTAATTTCCCAAATACAAAAGAACCGCCAATATAACAAAATAAAAAAAGTGCAAGAAAACTACTTTCTCTCACTACAAAATTGCTGTATCCCCCTTAAATAATTGCCCAACTACTGAACCACTGTTCTATGAAACATTTTCGAATTTTTGAGATATTTTACTTTCCAAGTTTGTCGTCATTTCCTTATCCTAGATGGAGATTGTGCTCTTCGATGGGCGCAACAGTGTGGTCGTTTCCGGTACTGGATCTGCACTCAAACTGCTCCGGCCAACAGTCATGGTCTTTTACACTGTGACAATGGACGCCGTGGTTCACTGTACCGTCTTAAAATCCACACTTTCGTGATCACTTACACCAGTGCGACTGAAATTCTTGAAAAACTGTTTCACTCAGTGGCCGTCGACTCAAGTGCCTTCACTCCTTCTGTACGGAATGTTGTCTTGCAGGAAGGCAGTACGATGACGTCTCGTGATATCTTCAGTGGCCTTCCTGGATACTGTGGCTGTAGTAGCCTCTAAGATGTGCCAATCTGAGTCGCTCCTCAGTGCTGCTCTGGGATCCAGCGTCCTTAATGCCTTACACTCTGCAGTCCCACAATGGGTAGTCTGGAGCGGCGCACGTTGCCGCAGGTGCAGCTGTCAGTCATCCGTCTTTTGATTTTGTTCATACCTGCAGCATACGGGCCGTAATATACAGGGTGAAGGGAAATTCGCGCACTCGGGCATCGCAGCGCGAATCCTCAAGTGCCAGCGGTAAAAAAATGTCTCTCACAAAATTTCGTCTGATGAGTACATACCCATAAAAAGGACATTAAGGTGTGGCAATCTGGCAACACTGTAAAAAAATGTACGGTAAGTGTCTCTGTCAGCAGTTGTCGGTCATGCTGTGCAGTTGGTGCAGTGGATAAGGTTTCGTGTTAACATGCACGAGATCGAGGGTTCGATTCTTGGTTCGGCCGTATTTTTCTAATTGCTAACTTCGTTCTGTATCCTTAATTTACAACATTTTGCAACGCTAAACATAACAAATAGGTTGTAAGACAAATAAGAAATAGACAGTTGCAACAAATGACCTGTCATAGGACAGAATAACTGCAAAAGCAATATCAATTTCGAGATGTTAAAGATGATAGCACAGTACAATAACACAACATCTGCTTGTCATTTATACTACATGTAATATGAGCACTCAGAGGTCGGACATTAGCAACCAGTGACAATAATAATGTCCATATTAATGACCACATGACTTTCACAACAGAATACGCTGTCCTCAGAACAACAGATGCTCAAAGCGACCTCCCTGCACTTCCAAACATTGCACAACCACCGGATCTTACAGCTCCGGACCCTTCGCAGCAAAGCTGCGTTCACAGTTTAAGAGCAGCATGAACACGCGCTACCAGTTCTTCCACATTCGTCGGCGCAGTAGAGTGCATGTGCTCCTGCAGGTGTCCCCACAGGAAGAAACCCAGGGGATTAAGCCTAGGTGAACGCGGTGGCCATACAAACTGGACCTCCATGTCCGAGCCAATTTCCTTGAAATGTTCTGTCCAAATACTGTCACACATTAATTCCAGAGTATGGAAGTCCACCATCATGTTGGAACCACATTCTCTGCCAAACATGTAGTGGAACGTCTTCCAGTGCGTCTGGCAGATAGTTTGATAGGAATGCATGATACCTTCGTGCAGGCATCCAGTCAGCCAACAAACACCTCTCGCCCAATATTCCGGCCCAGGCGTTGATACCAAAGCGAACTTGATATACGTCATCGCAGGTGACTTGTGGGTTAACCTCGCACCAATGGTGGGCATTGTGCAGATTGAGTGAATGCTGCTTCGTCCAACCATATTATGGTGGTCACAGAGTCATCGTTGACTTCCTGTTGTTGTTGGAAGTATTCACAGAATTGCATCTGCTGATGGCGATCTGCAAGATGCATGCGTTACGTGAAAGCGTGATGGTATGGGTGCAGCCCATGCTCGTGCACCACGTTAACGACCGTGTGTTGCGAGACACGCAGCTGCCTTGCTACGCTACGTGTGCTTCGCTGAGGTTCTTGGTGTATGACCTCCAGAATAGCTTCCTCAGTAGCTGGAGTATGACCTCTGTCAAGCGATGGTGAAAGGAGAGAACCCGACTCCCGAAGGGGCAGCTCCAGACGACGAAACACATTTTTATCTGGATAGCATTGACGAGGATATCTAACAGCATATTCACGAGCAGCAAAACCAGCCCGTTTATTAGATGCACCAAGGACCAGAAGCATATCCACATATTCGTCGTTTGTGTATGCCATACATCTGCCACACTGGTTTAGAGGTTTACAAGGAGAAAATCCTATACGTCTATACATGTGCACTGGAGTCTGTCACGGTCGCGCTACTCCGCTCGCAACTAGTCCCTGTCTGGTGGACAGTATAAACACGCCGCCAGTCCTGTGCGCTGTTCCACCTAATGCACACTACCCTTCTGACGGATCTTGTTCTGTATGACTCATCCCGACACTGCTAATTGTGAAATGTTCGGTTTCGAATTACACTGTTTCGATAACGGTAACAGACGTGATGTTTCCACAATCCCATAGGTAGAATAATAATAATAATAATACATTGAGATACATACTAAACAGCATGCAGTTGAAAGGCATAATTAGTGGATTAGTGGACCATGGTGATAACACATATAAATAGAAACCGAGTTTGGACATGATTCACAAAGCACGTTCCCAATCGTACTGGTAACGTAAGGCACTAACGAAGTGCAATGGGCCTGAACGAGGCAAGATTAATAGTTGCTACTAATCTATGGGACCATTGGAGGAGGGTACAAAGAAAACAGGTTTCACATTTAGTAGATGAAGTGGTGCGAATAAATTCACGCCCACGATGTGGAAAGGGTTTCTTTCAAAGCTGACCAATCTTCCATTTCTACGATTGTAGTATGTAAGTGCGAATGTTTACTAGAGGACACGCTGCAATCGCTGTTAACGATTAAGATGCCAGATACCGTACCATCTGGACTACATTTACCAAATAAAAAAATATAGCTCAAACCAGGATCGAACCCTCGACCTTCTACATGCTAACCCAAAACAATAACCAATGCATCAACTGTACAACACGCTGGTACATGCTGACAGAGTTACTTACCATACATCTGGTTACAGTGTTGCCAGATTGCCACTCTTTAACGTCCTTTTTCGGTGGATGTACTCGCCGGACGAAATTTTGTGAGAGACTTTTTTTTTTGTCGATGGTATGCGAGGAATCGCGGTGCGAAGCTCGAGTGCGCGAATTTCGCTTCACCCTGTATATGTATCAGTCTAATCAAAGGCTGAGAGGAAATATCAATTTTTAAACTCTCATTGATGTAAGGGAGACATTAATGTGTTCTCCTGTCTATGGTTGAAGTCTCTCATTCATTTTGCTACAGTTGCCATATGCGATCTAGTATTAAATTTTTCGTACTGGCCTCAGTTTTAAGAATCCTCTGTACTTTTAATCGATTGCTTTTTCTTTAACCCACAAAGGGCTGCTCCTTTTCTGATTTTCAAATCTTATGGGCATAGGCCTACACGCAGAATTCTCAAAATTCGGGTTCATACAGCAGGTGCCCATTAATACACCGCAAAAAAATTGACACCCACTTGGAATGTGTTCAGTAGCACCAGCGTATAATCTATGCATACTAAGGGGTTGTAGCGTCAAAGATTTCCTTGTCACAGTCATTGTCGGTCAGATGGTGCACCAGAAGCCTGTCTGTGCACCCTCTTTTTTCACTCTGCAGCCAGTAACTGTGCTAACTTTATAAGTGAACAGTGTGTGCAACATTTATTCTAGGGTACAACCATGCCCCACCTACGAGTACGTACTCCTGTTAAACAGCTTCAACCATTTGAACGGGATCATTTTGTGGGCCAGCGGCAAGCTGGATAGATGTATCGAAGGACTGCTGCACATATTGCGTGAAGTGTATCGGTGGTACGTGGCCGCTTTCAGCAGTGGTCTGTGGAACATTCCCACACCTGTAGACCAGATTCCGGACGTCTACCTACTACAGACGTACGCAAAGATCGACGCCCATAGTTACGTCGTTTACTCTCATTTTAGGATTTCTAGCTATTTTCCATTTCAGCAGGAGATAGTAGTATTTTGAGATGCTATGGAGAATTTGTCACGTCGACTAGAAGCTCCAAGTTCATGCAGCGCTGCACCAGGTGTCTTCCATAACTTTTCTGGAGTCATCTTTAAAACTAACAACATGTCGTCTGCAAGTGCTACGAGTCCGATTACATTATCGCTGTCATGTATTTTCTGTAGTATGGGCTTCAATGCTACAGCCCACAAACTCTGGACCACACATTGATCCCTGTGGACACTCCTTTGACATGGTTTTCGTAATTTCCTTTCCTGGGCACATCTATATCTACCTTGGCGATAGCCACTCAGGCAATTTGCAAGGGACGTGACTGTCTGTTACTGAAGTATGTGATTGTAAATAATGTTTGGTTACATTGTCACCAAATAACGAAAAGTGTGAGGTCATCAAAATGAGTGCTGAAAGGGATCCGTTAAACTTCGGTTACACGATAAAACATTAAAATTAAAGGCTTTAAATTCAACTGAATGTCTAGGAATTACAATTACAAACAATTTAAATAGGAAAGAACACATAGGAAATATTGTGGGGAAGGCAAACCAAAGAATGCATTTTATTGGCGGGACATTTGGAAAATGTAACAGATCTACTAGAGACTACCTACACTACGCTTGTCCTTCCTCTTTTAGAGTACTTCAGCGCGATGTGGGATCCTTACCAGACATGACTAACGGAGTACATGAGAACGTTCAAAGAAGGGCAGCACGTTTTGTACTATCGGGAAATTGCTGAGAGAGTGTCACTGAAATGATACAGGATTTCGGATGGACATCATTAAAACAAAGGCGTCTTTCGTTGCGGCGGAATCTTCTCACGAAATTTCGATCACCTACTTTCTCCTCCGAATACGAAAATATTTGGTTGTCGCCGACCTGCGTAGGGAGGAACGATCATCATTATAAAATAAGGGAAATCAGAGCACGCACGGGAAGATATACAGGGTGTCGCACGAAATGTGTTACCAATTGTTTCTTTCACTATTTACGACGCACATTAGATATCCTTCTGGGATCTCTACAGCAGTACCAGCAGAGCTTGGAAAAACAAATGAGTTACGAAATGACGTGTAATTCACGATACTGCCGCTAGGAGACTAGTAAGCAGCAATGGCTGACAATGGAAGACTGACGACACAGCAACGATCGGCATTTGTGTTACTTTTTCATGAAACGAAAAGCCTTGTTGTGACTCAGAGGCGTTTTCGACAACAGTTTAACACACGATGGGTCCCTTGCAAGAAGACCATCCACAGGTTGTACGATAAATTTGTACAGAAAGGAACAGTATTGGAAGCGAAGCGACCTCGGCCTAAGCCTGTCTGTTCGCCGGAGAATATTGAAGCGATACGAGTTGCTGTACAGAGAAGTACCAGGAAATCGTGTAGGAAGGCAGCAGTGCAACTGGGAATATCCAGACATCCCGTTCAACGCATTCTTAAAAGTAACCTCCATATGTACTCATACAAGATGACCTGTGCACAGAAGCTCACTGAAGAACACAAGCAGCAGAGACTACTGTTTGTGCAGTGGGTGGAGGATAGGGAAGAAACTCTCAACAACGTTTGGTTTTCAGACGAGGCGCATTTTCATTTAGACAGTGTGGTTAACAAACAAAATGTACGCTTTTGGGCCACTGAAAACCCACAAGTGTTTCATGAACGACAACATTATGCTCCGAGGATTACAGCGTGGGCAGCAATTTCCATTCACGGACTTGTTGGACCCTTTTTCTTTGAAGAAACTGTGAACAGCGAGTGTTATTTGAGCATGCCTCGCAGTAGCTTCATTCCACAGCTTCTTACTACTGCCTTGCCCTTCAACACGCAGTGGTTCATGCAAGGTGGAGCAAGGCCACATACCGCAAACACTGTGTTGGAGTTTTTACATGAGCGTTTCGACATGCGGATCATTTCACTCAGGTTTCCAGGTCGCTTCAATGACGAACAAAATTGGCCCCCCTATAGACCAGACCTCAATCCATGCGACTTTTTTCTTTGGGGGTACCTAAAGAAAAAAATTTTCCCGAAACGTCCACGTGATTTAATGGAGCTCAGAAGACTTATTCTTCAAGCTTGCAGTGAAATTACGGAAGACATGTGCCGTAGGGTAATCACTAACTTCAGTGTTCGTTTGAAGGAAGTTAGGAAACGAAATGATGGACATATTGAGCATGTGCTGAGTTAGAACAAATCTTCATGGACGGCTCTTCATTGGAGTATATGTTCCTTTGAGATTGTGAAAGGGTACAGTACCGCCCAACATTGAAAATAGGTACAACATACTTCATTATTTTTGTCAGAACAACACATGTTTTTTGTAAAATAACTCAATTTCAATTATTACAGCGAAGCCGGATACCAGTGTGGGAAAGAATGACAATTTATTTATTTAATTGATCACATGTGCACTCCCACAAAGTAAATCCCTACATCCAGTTTGGTGAGATCTGTGAAATGAATGAATGTATGGTCGTCTGCTAACCGCAGATAGTGAATGTGAATATATGATCATCTTTGAGACGATCCTTTGGCCACCTTTGGTGGGACCAAGGAGATGAAATTTACCTGAGCTTTGAGCGCCTGAAATGTGGCTGACCAATAGGGTAGCAAGGTGCTCCCCCACTTCAGCAGAGGTGCAAGAGGACCTGAAGAACGGCCATGTTTCAGCACTCTGCCGCTGGCTCTTGTGCTGTTAAGACCTGTCTTAGTTTTGCTCTGTAAAGACAAAAGAGTGGAGATATGATATGCATGTGGAATATTTAAGAGTAGTTTGAAATAATAATTTCTCTATTTCAGGAACTTTTGTGGGGAGAATTAAATTTCAGGCAGGTAATATTAATGGAATTGTAGTAATCTTCGGAAGTGACCAACGGTCACAATGAAACCATGTGTGGCAATAAGTTGCAATACTTCCGTGTGCTTAAGTTAAGCTGAATTAGTAGCGTGTGTACAATAAGTTGAAATATTTAAGAAATAGCGTGTGTACCATAAGTTGAAATATTTAAGAAATGGCGTGTGCAGGACTTGAAATTAGAGACGAGTACTTCCACGTGGTGAGTACTGTGTGAGTCTCAAACTGTGTATGAGACAAAAGATAAAGAGAAGTACTCGTCCATGGTATCAGCTGAGGACTCGCGTGTGTGATGAATACGTTCTTAATATTACTTTGTGTGATATGATTCCGTGTGACGCTAGATTCAAACTCTGAGAGAGAAGCAAGGTGAGTCGGCCGTCTATCCAGCAACGCCACTTGGCTTGCATTGCATATATCTCCAGAGTTCATAGTAGGAAAGTAGAATTACGAAGTGGGGCAGTGTCGTGTGAAACTGGGATAAATATTAATTGAAGTGGGAAAGCTGAAAGTGATAATGTTGTGACTATTCCCTGTGTAGTATTTCATATTGTAGTGTGGTGTATGTCATGTAATTTGGGTATGTGTGGTTTGCATGGGAGAGTAGCGAGGTAGTTTCAAAAGATTAGTGGGTTATGCGTGTTCCTTTTGTACTGCTCGGTCTGGAGGAAAGTTTCGTGATGATTATTGTGAGAGTCAAAGTGTGAGAAATAATAAAAGATCCACCATCCTATTCAGAAAGTGCACTGTAGCGTTAAATAATTACGAGACCATAAGGTAGAGAATCACCAATGTTAAGCCGTGCCCACTGGACGGAATTTCTCATGTGTTATTGTTGTAGGTTATAGAATTTGTGTGTTTAGGTTATAGAATTTATCGGAATAAATAAGATAGTGAAAAGAAAAAGATTGGTGGCCTTTTCCTTCGAATTGTATGTTGTCATGATATCCAGAATTTATAATGTGTGCGCCACTCATATTCAGTGTGATGGCCACGTGTTGATAAAAGCCGTTAAATAAAAACGAAAGAAAATGTGATATTGCCAGTGCGTAGTGAACAGTCAGAGTTCTGTGAATTACTGATAGTCAGATGCATGTTTCCATTGCGTATCATTCATACAGGAGGATAATTTGTAACGTAATTGTGAGTACGAGAGTTCATGTTACTTGGTAAATAAGAATGAATCCACTCGCTTGGCAGACCACTCATCTTACAGGCTTGACTGCTTGATGCCACAGTATGAGCAAGGCATGTGGGTGCCTCTCATAATTTCGATCCTGCCAGGATATACTGCCAGGATTCTGCTGTTAGGGTTTGCTGTTAAGATTTTTTTTAATGGAATGTATTGTGATAGCGCTAAGAAGTAAAATTTCTTTGATTTGCAATTTCTTTCTGGATTGGTGAGGATCTTTAATTTTTTTTATGTAATCGCTTGCTACGTCATCTAAGGTTGGAAGATCGTTGTATAATTTTTTTTTTGCGTAACGTCCGTAGTAATTAAGTCACAGTCGAAAAGTGTAGTCACCATGGAGAATAGTGATTCTGGCGTGAACGTAGCAGTGCAGCAGGAAGTAGCTGTCGACCATGGGTTAATGAGCGGGAACGGCAAACACTCGGAATGGGCTGAATTGTTCAGCGGACTGCGGCTAGGTGATCCTTTAAGCGGCGGGCTTTGTCCACAAACGGGGGCTTTTCCCGACGACGCGGGCGAGCCGGGACTAGGTCAGGTATGCAGTGAAAGTGAAGCTACCCTTGGCGATGCTATGGCTTCTCAGGCGAACGAGGTGAGCGCACCGATAGTAGCGAATGACAATGTGCTACTGCAGTTTTTACAGAGGATGGATAGAGATAATAAGGAAAGAGATAGAGAGTATAAGGAAAGATTGGAGGCAAATAAGGAAATATTGGAAGCGATAGATAGAGATAATAAGGAATGATTGGAAGCGATGGATAGGGAGACTAAGGAAAGATTGGAAGCGATGAATAGAGATAATAAGGAGAGAGATAGGGAGACTAAGGAAAGATTGGAAGCAAATAAGGAAAGATTGGAGGCAAATAAGGAAAGATTGGAGGCAATGGATAAGGGAAATAAAGAGGCAATGAGGAAGCTACACACAGTTATCGATGAGCATCTGTCCGCAGTTAATAATCGGTTAGATGAGGGGGAGAAGGATCTGGGTGCGTTGAAGCAAGTATGTGACGCCGTGAAAGAAAAATCCAATAATTTGGAGGTACGAATAATTGCAATAGAGAGGGATATCACAGAACGTAGGGACATGTTGCCAGATGAGCGAATCAAAGAGGTAGTGGAGGACTTACTTGCAGATAAACAAGGGGCATTAGACAGCGTGGAAGCTCAAGTCACCCAGCAGGAAGTGGCGCTAAATAAATACATCGATGAAGTTGCGGAGGTAGTGGTCAGAATGAATACAATTAGTGCACATGTAGAAAAGGTCAGTGTAAGAGGCGAGACAAGCTCTGACAGTACGCAGCGAGAGGTTTATGCCGAGCTGGAAGAGATACAATCACTATTACAGTTTAAAGAGGCGCAATTAGAAATAAATAGTAAACATAGGGAAGAACTAGCACAGTTGCAATTAGCATGCAGTAGTGGAGGTGACACACCACCAGGTAGATTGCAGAGGGAAAGTGAGATAAATTCAAAAAAAGAAAATAGGCAGAAAGAGGAAGACGAACTCAGAGAGTTAGAAGAACGGTTGTGTCGGATAAAACAGGTGGCAAACCCAACTGGGTATAGCCCAAGGTCGGAAAACATAAATGCAGAAGAAGAATGTAGGAGGCACTTCGTGTCGGTACAAAAGTTCACTTGTTTTCCGGATCCTGATAACTACCAACATCCATGTCTGTGGCTGTCTCAATTTCAAGATTCATTACCTGCATCGTGGGGACCGCTCCTCAAAATGAAGTTTGTGTGTAACCATTTGAGGGACGAGGCTAGAGCGAAAATGCAGGAAGTTATTAAAGACTGTGGTAGCTACGAGATATTTTGGGACACGTTTTTAAATGAATTGTGGTCGAAAAGTAAACAGGACCAGGTTAAGCAAAGCATATTGATGATGCCAAATAGTAACGAAGGTGGTATAAGAGATCCAGTGTCGTGCTATCAGGAAATGCTGAGACGAAATAGGTATTTGGATGTGCCATACGAAACTGGGGAGCTCATTAGGATCTGTATAACGAAGTTGCCAGTGAAATTGCGCAGAGATATAGTGATAGCAGGCAGAGGCTTAGACGATTCTTCGTCATTTCAGCACTTGTTACAGGAACTTGGTAATGAGAGCAACATCGTAAACGGTGACACGACTCATAGGTGAGACAGTGTCGGGGATAGGAACGGCAGAAACTATCAGAATGGCAGGAGAGCATGGAATCCTGGCATTTCATTCTTGTCGTAATAGATTGATGGATAGGAGAAACTAATCCAACATATCAGCCCTTAGCATCTTGCCTTAAAACACATGCCGTTGGCATTGAAAATTGTCTATGTAGCAGACATACTCTACTAATACGTAGGAATGAAAATACCATACTTCTGATCAGAGAATACAACACCAGTAATGGCATCTGTTAGGCTGGTCTCTCAGAGCAAAATTTGCAAATTTTTATTTCGAACACTAAAGTAAAAGGACTGTTTCCTCAAAACAAACCAGTTGCTAAAAAAATGTTATGTAATAATGCCAATGAGTCCAGTTTAATTAGTGTGATTTGACTATTGCAGGTACTTAACACGTAATGTAAAAAGTAAACATTGTGATCTGTATGGAATAGGGTACGTTTATAATGCTGTTACAGGTAACATCAGTAAAGTGATCGAAGTATTTAAATCATACGCCATCTGATCTATAGTATGTCATAGTCGTGGTGACAGTTATAATGAGGTGCGGCGTATGGTTGTTCGGAATCTGGTGTTAATGAAAGATGCCACTAACACGAAAGTTTCTAACACTTGGGCTGTCCCATCTCTCCCAGCTTGTATATTCTCTGCACACATTTAATTTTCATGTAAGCTCAGATTCCTAACTAGCAAATTCTTTACTGTGTATAGTGGACCATTCAGAGTGAGGCAGATTGTCCATGAGAATGCTGTACTGATTGAGACGATCAAGGGAAAACAATCGCGTGGGCTTCATCACATTTCTAACATCAAATTATGGAAAAGTGAAGGATAGATCGAAAGTAGGCAAGTTATGATAGATAGTCAGTGTATTTATTTGTGGTGTGTAACGTTGTGCAGGGTCAAATCGAACATAATAATTTTCAGGCGGGATGTCAGGAAGTATGACGGAATAGACTGGTCGAATGAGTCATGAACAGGAGTCGACAGAGTGGTGTATGTACGTATTTTTTGTCGTATGAATAAGGATCAAGCAGAAACGACGTGATGATTAATGAGTGGATAAAGATGGTAGACAGAGAACCGACGTGATAAATAGTAGTGGATAAAGGTGATATTTAAGGAGAGAAGCGACGTGAAGCAGTGTGATTAGTAAAGAGAGATTCGACGTGATGAAACAGTGGTAAATAAAGGTGAGTAGAATTAATAATGTGGAGATGTCTTAGATGTATGTTACAGAGAGGCCTGTGTATGCTGCAATCGAGATTGATGCGAATGGCGAAGGAAGACCAGGAAATGATGGAGTAATCGACGGACGGAGAGCCGAAATACGAATAAAGAGATGAGGACAACTGCACAACGTGAAGGGACATAAAGGGAGTATGAGATCCAGATGGTGAACGTTGTGGAATGCTGACGTAAGATGTAATATAAGTGTAAATCTAATTCTTACCATAACATTTGCAATATGAAAAAAATAATTGTTGTTGTTGTTTTTGTTGTTGAAGCCTGGTACCAGTATAACTAATCAAAACGGTACCAAGAATGTGTACAGTTATTTTGCAGGATGAATAATTTGTGTATTTTTTGTTCTTAGATGAAATGTCGCAATTCTAAGTTGATATTTAGCAGGATGAATAATCGGTAAAGTGAATGCAGAGGTAAGCCGATGGAGAGAGGTGCCAGAGTGAAAGGACGAATACGGAGCCTGGAATGCTATCTCCGAAACAGCTTCATGTGTTAAGTGGTTGAGTATAAGGGAGCAAAAAATGGTTCAAATGGCTCTGAGCACTATGGGACTCAACTTCTGAGGTCATTAGTTCCCTAGAACTTAGAACTAGTTAAACCTAACTAACCTACGGACATCACAAACATCCATGCCCAAGGCAGGATTCGAACCTGCGACCGTAGCGGTCTTGCGGTTCCAGACTGCAGCGCCTTTAACCGCACGGCCTATAAGGGAGCAAAGGTATGGTATGTTGTCGTGACTGTGGTGGTGTTAAGGTTAGCTGACTTCTAGACCTATTCTGTTAGTGTATTAATGGATTGAATGAGAAGGAAAATGTGATGTCTGGTGAGTGAGAGTCGTAGAGTAGTGTGATCAATGCGCACACTCCTGTAAAGGGGATGCTACCAATCCATAACTAAAACATTATTGTGCTTTATTGTTTGATTTGGATGAACCTCGATGGCAGGTCAGGATCTGACATCATGTGGATGGTTCATACACGTCCTAGAAATGTTGTTATATATAATAAAGGTAAAATATATAAAGAGATACGAATTTCAGTCTGTCACAAGCACAAAGGTGCATTGTATGTTGTAGATTTAGAGTCATCAGTTTCTAAAATGTTTATTGTGTTAGTATGTTAAAGTAGTTTACTATTTAATAACATGTGGTAGGTAATTGTGAGCTGTGTAGATTATTTCTTATTTTTTTTTGTTAGAACATTTTCAAGGGGTATTAATTTCAGTCTGTCACAAGCACAAAGGTCCACTGTATATTGTAGTTTTAGAATCAACAGTTTCTAACATTTTCACTGTGATAGGATGTTAGAGTAGTCTACTATTTGATATTGTAATTATGAGCTGTACAGATTATTTCTTATTCCTTTTTTTTTTGACACGTTCATGTTTTGTGTGAGGGACGACAGGTACAATCAATAGCACAAGTGTGCGCTGTATATAGAATAGAGATAAATGTTGATGTTGTATGTGTAGAAAACTAGGGTGTATAATTTTATGTTTTTTAGAACAAAGATTCTTTTATTACCAATGTATCTAATAGATCATACATGTAATTAATGAGTATTTAAATAATGTAAGAATATCCTTTTGTCTGTAATGTTGCGAGATGCACGGAAGGGTCTGACTGATTGGGTGTCGTAGTGCTGAGGGGCTGCACGGAACGCACCCGTACCACGTAAGCCAGGGGAGAGGCGACAGAGCCGGTGCGCTCCCCACTCTACTGCCGGTCAGGGTACAATCCACGCGCCCGCTACAGCAGGTCAAGAGCCTGGGGCGACACGCACGTACCACTGGCCATTGATAAGTTCCACCACCCTTACGACTGGGGAAAGTATCCCGCGGAGGCAACAGCGGGTGGTTTCTTCTGTGGCTCGCGGCGGCGCCACGGCAGAGTGAACGACGCGCGGCAGAGCCTGGCGGGCATTTTTTACCAGCAACTATTAACTAGTACTGGACTGTGGAGCCGTGAAACAAGATGACTGCTCGTATGTCTCCATAAGGTGGAAAGTGAAGGACTGGTGTTTCCACGTTGTGAGTGGTGGAAAAGATTTTGTCTTTGGCAGACAGGACGATCGTTTGTTTTGTCTTGACCACTCAACGGTGGGATCCATAAACTTTTGGCAGTGACTTGTTAAGTGTGCTTTGTGAATTGCATGTGGGACGCTTGGTATACTTAAAGAGGACAGTTGTCATTTGGTGACTAATTATTGTATGAACACAAGAAACTAAAGTGGGACATTGACATTTGCATTTGTAGTAGGAGACATTTCTTTAATTGGTGTGGGAATAAGTGTTGTTTGTTGGAACTTACGACTTTTAATTACACCATGAACTGAAAGGACAGAACCGTGAGTAATAGTACACTCCTGGAAATTGAAATAAGAACACCGTGAATTCATTGTCCCAGGAAGGGGAAACTTTATTGACACATTCCTGGGGTCAGATACATCACATGATCACACTGACAGAATCACAGGCACATAGACACAGGCAACAGAGCATGCACAATGTCGGCACTAGTACAGTGTATATCCACCTTTCGCAGCAATGCAGGCTGCTATTCTCCCATGGAGCCGATCGTAGAGATGCTGGATGTAGTCCTGTGGAACGGCTTGCCATGCCATTTCCACCTGGCGCCTCAGTTGGACCAGCGTTCGTGCTGGACGTGCAGACCGCGTGAGACGACGCTTCATCCAGTCCCAAACATGCTCAATGGGGGACAGATCCGGAGATCTTGCTGGCCAGGGTAGTTGACTTACACCTTCTAGAGCACGTTGGGTGGCACGGGATACATGCGGACGTGCATTGTCCTGTTGGAACAGCAAGTTCCCTTGCCGGTCTAGGAATGGTAGAACGATGGGTTCGATGACGGTTTGCATGTACCATGCACTATTCAGTGTCCCCTCGACGATCACCAGTGGTGTACGACCAGTGTAGGAGATCGCTCCCCACACCATGATGCCGGGTGTTGGCCCTGTGTGCCTCGGTCGTATGCAGTCCTGATTGTGGCGCTCACCTGCACGGCGCCAAACACGCATACGACCATCATTGGCACCAAGGCAGAAGCGACTCTCATCGCTGAAGACGACACGTCTCCATTCGTCCCTCCATTCACGCCTGTCGCGACAGCACTAGAGGCGGGCTGCACGATGTTGGGGCGTGAGCGGAAGACGGCCTAACGGTGTGCGGGACCGTAGCCCAGCTTCATGGAGACGGTTGCGAATGGTCCTCGCCGATACTCCAGGAGCAACAGTGTCCCTAATTTGCTGGGAAGTGGCGGTGCGGTCCCCTACGGCACTGTGTAGGATCCTACGGTCTTGGCGTGCATCCGTGCGTCGCTGCGGTCCGGTCCCAGGTCGACGGGCACGTGCACCTTCCGCCGACCACTGGCGACAACATCGATGTACTGTGGAGACCTCACGCCCCACGTGTTGAGCAATTCGGCGGTACGTCCACCCGGCCTCCCGCATGCCCACTATACGCCCTCGCTCAAAGTCCGTCAACTGCACATCGTTGGAGCTCCGTATGCCACGGCAAACTGGCTGACACTGACGGCGGCGGTGCACAAATGCTGCGCAGCTAGCGCCATTCGACGTCCAACACGGCGGTTCCTGGTGTGTCCGCTGTGCCGTGCGTGTGATCATTGCTTGTACAGCCCTCTCGCAGTGTCCGGAGCAAGTATGGTGGGTCTGACACACCAGTGTCAATGTGTTCTTTTTTCCATTTCCAGGAGTGTAGTTGTAGGGCCATTTTTGGACGACCAGATTCGTGTTCAAAATGCCGATTTGAGTGACTTAAAGACTTTCGTCTGGGTAACCATGGGAGAGCTTTGACACCGAGACAGTGTTTCTGGGGAACCTGTCAGCATCTATTTTGACCCCAAGAAAATCACAGAATGAAATGATTCCGTGTGACTCGCAAGATAGGGAATAATGTATTTGTACTTGTAAATGTGTAAATTTTTTTTATATGTTTCATTCCTGAAGGGACGGCAAGTGTAATTGTATTTCATTAACGTATGTGTTTAGAATAGTTAGTGTGTTTTTTGTTTGTTCTGGGTTATGAAGTTCACGTAGCATTTTTATTAGAATATTTGGTACAATGATGCTTTAATTATTAGCCAGTGGCGTAATACTAACGTAGCGGCTCTTGTTGCATTGGTCAGTAAGGTTGTCACAGGGGACAAGAGTTTGCATTGCACAACAAGTATCGGAATTAACTGATGCATTTTGATGTCGTGGATAGTAATGATCCTGTTGGTGTGTTGACTGAAGCCACTTATTTTCATTATCACAGTGGTGATATTTCACATTAAAGTGTAATGAAGGCTAGTCGAAATGCAAGTTCTTGTCGTCTAAATGTGTAACAACAGAGAAATGAAGAGTAAGATACTAGAGCTACTGGTGGATTCAAGCACTTATTGCTAAACTATTTACTGCGTGTATTGATCAAAGTTGATGGACTGACTAGCTCAGCAGCAGGTATTTGTACTGGTGGACAAGGATAAGGTTAAACTCACAGTCGAGTAGTGGTGGCAATTGCTTAAGTGATGATAGTTAATGAGGTATGACATGATGTCTTAGGGTGACTATATTACATAACCAGTATGTAAATTGTGGTATATTTAATTGTTTTTCTTCTCAGTTTTATTTCTCTGTACGTTTGATGTATATTTTAGAGTAATGGTATGGAGCCTGACTTCTACGTGTAACTGGTGTACGCAATGTTTTTCTTTTGTTGATTTTGTTCTGTATTTAGACTCTGCCGTGGAAAGGTTTTTACCCCGCAATTTATGAATGTCAGATTACTTGCTCTGGGTTTGGACGGTGAGCTATTTAAAATTTCATGAGTACAATTAGTATTTTTTTTAATTTGTCATAGAATTAGTGAAGTTTGGATTAGTCATAAAAATAACGAAGATCCCAGTAACTAAGCAAATTTTTATCTCAACATTATTTTTTATTTGTATGATGTAATGTTTTATTTGTCACGTGGATTGTTGTAATGGTGCATTGTATGTCGTAGATTTAGGGTCATCAGTTTCTAAAATGTTTATTGTGTTAGTATGTTAAAGTAGTTTACTATTTAATAACATGTGGTAGGTAATTGTGAGCTGTGTAGATTATTTCTTATTTTTTTTTGTTAGAACATTTTCAAGGGGTATTAATTTCAGTCTGTCACAAGCACAAAGGTCCACTGTATATTGTAGTTTTAGAATCAACAGTTTCTAACATTTTCACTGTGATAGGATGTTAGAGTAGTCTACTATTTGATATTGTAATTATGAGCTGTACAGATTATTTCTTATTCCTTTTTTTTTTTTTTTGACACGTTCATGTTTTGTATGAGGGACGACAGGTACAATCAATAGCACAAGTGTGCACTGTATATAGAATAGAGATAAATGTTGATGTTGTATGTGTAGAAAACTAGGGTGTATTATTTTATGTTTTTTAGAACAAAGATTCTTTTATTACCAATGTATCTAATAGATCATACATGTAATGAATGAGTATTTAAATAATGTAAGAATATCCTTTTGTCTGTAATGTTGCGAGATGCACGGAAGGGTCTGACTGATTGGGTGTCGTAGTGCTGAGGGGCTGCACGGAACGCGCCCGTACCACGTAAGCCAGGGGAGAGGCGACAGAGCCGTGTGTACGTTACTCCGGATTGTGGAGAATACAATAATGGAACAACTGTGTCAATAATTTGGTAAAGTAACAGCATTTGGTCGTCTATTTGAGGTCACCAGGGGCTAAGGTCTCCTCCTGGTTATTTTGATGACTTGCTACGTTTGTTCTAATACAGTTTTCTTAAAAAAATGTTCGGAACTACTCTCGCATTGCAAGGATAGTACCGTGCCATTTTTTTCTGCATTGGGTAGCCGGTGGTGAAAGGATACAGTACCGCCCGACATTGAAAATAGGCACAACATACTTCATTACTTTTATCAGAACAACACACTTTTTTTTGTAAAATAACTCAATTTCAATTAATACAGCGAAGCCGGATACCAGTGTGGGAAAGAATGACAATTTATTTATTTAATTGATCACATGTGCACTCCCACAAAGTAAATCCCTACATCCAGTTTGGTGAGATCTGTGAAATGAATGAATGTATGGTTGTCTGCTAACCGCAGATAGTGAATGTGAATATATGATCATCTTTGAGACGATCCTTTGGCCACCTTTGGTGGGACCAAGGAGATGAAATTTACCTGAGCTTTGAGCGCCTGAAATGTGGCTGACCAATAGGGTAGCAAGGTGCTCCCCCACTTCAGCAGAGGTGCGAGAGGACCTGAAGAACGGCCATGTTTCAGCTCTCTGCCGCTGGCTCTTGTGCTGTTAAGACCTGTCTTAGTTGTGTTCCGTAAAGACAAAAGAGTGGAGACATGGTATGCATGTAGAACATTTAAGAGTAGTTTGAAATAATAATTTCTCTATTTCAGGAACTTTTGTGGGGAGAATTAAATTTCAGGCAGGTAATATTAATGGAATTGTAGTAATCTTCGGAAGTGACCAATGGTCACAATGAAATCACGTGTAGCAATAAGTTGCAATACTTCCGTGTGCTTAAGTTAAGCTGAATTAGTAGCGTGTGTACAATAAGTTGAAATATTTAAGAAATAGCGTGTGTACCATAAGTTGAAATATTTAAGAAATGGCGTGTGCAGGACTTGAAATTAGAGACGAGTACTTCCACGTGGTGAGTACTGTGTGAGTCTCAAACTGTGTATGAGACAAAAGATAAAGAGAAGTACTCGTCCATGGTATCAGCTGAGGACTCGCGTGTGTGATGAATACGTTCTTAATATTACTTTGTGTGATATGATTCCGTGTGACGCTAGATTCAAACTCTGAGAGAGAAGCAAGGTGAGTCGGCCGTCTATCCAGCAACGCCACTTGGCTTGCATTGCATATATCTCCAGAGTTCATAGTAGGAAAGTAGAATTACGAAGTGGGGCAGTGTCGTGTGAAACTGGGATAAATATTAATTGAAGTGGGAAAGCTGAAAGTGATAATGTTGTGACTATTCCCTGTGTAGTATTTCATATTGTAGTGTGGTGTATGTCATGTAATTTGGGTATGTGTGGTTTGCATGGGAGAGTAGCGAGGTAGTTTCAAAAGATTAGTGGGTTATGCGTGTTCCTTTTGTACTGCTCGGTCTGGAGGAAAGTTTCGTGATGATTATTGTGAGAGTCGAAGTGTGAGAAATAATAAAAGATCCACCATCCTATCCAGAAAATGCACTGTAGCGTTAAATAATTACGAGACCATAAGGTAGAGAATCGCCAATGTTAAGCCGTGCCCACTGGGCGGAATATCTCATGTGTTATTGTTGTACGTTATAGAATTTGTGTGTTTAGGTTATAGAATTTATCGGAATAAATAAGATAGTGAAAAGAAAAAGATTGGTGGCCTTTTCCTTCGAATTGTATGTTGTCATGATATCCAGAATTTATAATGTGTGCGCCACTCATATTCAGTGCGATGGCTACGTGTTGATAAAAGCCGTTAAATAAAAAGGAAAGAAAATGTGGTATTGCCAGTGCGTAGCGAACAGTCAGAGTTCTGTAAATTACTGATAGTCAGATGCGTGTTTCCATTGCGTACTATTCATACAGGAGGATAATTTGTAACTTAATTGTGAGTACGAGAGTTCATGTTACTCGGTAAATAAGAATGAATCCACTCGCTTGGCAGACCACTCATCTTGCAGGCCTGACTGCTTGATGCCACAGTATGAGCAAGGCATGTGGGTGCCTCTCAATTGTATTGACAATAAAGTTTATATTCAAAAACAAAATGGTAACACGTTTCGTGCGCCACCCTGTTCGTTTTGTCCGCGCGCTTTTCGAGTTTCGAACTGTGGAGAATTATTGTGAAGGTGGTTCGATGAAACCTCAGTGAGGGACTTAAGTGTGATATTCAGAATATCCATGTAGACGTAGATGATGTAGAAATTATGTAAGGTTTCTTACCTCATTAAATATTCTTAGCTCACAAAATTTTTTGTAATTAAAAAAATGCATGGTGACAGATGATGTTGATTATTGGAAAAGTTATTAAAGGGGAAGGTGTTCAAGATAAAACGATGCTTCCGTCAAGGTAACAGCAACAAGATGAGGTACTGACAGACATTGTGAACCGCTAACTGGACATTAGTACGATGTAGGTTGGTTGGAATACACGGCTGCAGGTCAGATAGGCTCTGTGATTCCTTGTCATACGTACAATTACTCGTCCTTAGAGGGCTGCAATGCCTCTGCAGGGATTACGTAATTAACAAGGGCTGCAAAAAGGTGTGCCCAAAGGATTGCCACCTTTCAATTGATTGCTGACATGCCAAAGCTGCCGATGTGCTCACCACTGAACTTCCCAGTGGGTGATGTGGAGACTGGCCATAGCTGCGCAACTGTAAAGATCGTGGCCGGCGCACCATCCCGCCGAGATGTGTAGAGAACCGTGGGTGGCACGCCGAAAGAACCAAGACAGTCCTTTGTGGCGGCTCTCGACTAATTGTGCCGAGCGTTCGTCGTACCTCAGCCAAACTGTCCAAGCCGTCCTCTATAGTGGACATCCACCGAATGTCCCAAAATCTCACCTCTCTTCCCTCCTCGAAACCACATTCTCGTGGGGTCGCCAAAAATTGTCCCCTCCAATGTCCAAATTGCCCGCGCAAATTGCGCCAGCAGCGTACCTATAATACCAGGCCAGAACTTCCGCCTAGACACAGGATAGCAGTATTCCCTCAATGAGAAAGATTTCTCACAAAATCTGTGCCCTTCCCCGCTAAATTTGGCATCTGAGAAACACTCGTGCATTCCACACCTGTGGTGAACAATGCTTTCATTCCTAGAGCAATCATAAATCTCGGCGCCCGTCTGTCGGTCACACACCTGAGGTGGACGATACCCCTCCGGAATACAGGCCACTGGCTATTGTGCTGCTGAAGACTGGGCTTCCCTAACGTGATGAACTAATGGCGACGGGCCACCGCTTTCGCTCAAAAGCAAAGTGGCCACACTTTTGTAAGAGCCTGGATGCTTTCCTGGAAGAGCCTACAGCTGTTGCTTTGACTTCTGCCATTCTGGCCAGCTCTCTCTGCAGTCCTCGTTGACACAGAAAAAAAATCTAGGACCACAGCTATTTCTTCCTGACGGCTCGCTACGTGGGTGAGATGGGTTCAACGCCTTTGCAGGGAATTCCTAATTAACAAGGAGTGAAAGATGGCATGCTTAAAGGTTCGCCACGTTTCAATTGTACACTGGCTCTCAGCTCTCCAGTTCACGAAGACGACAAAAGAAAGATGACCACCATAGGTTATCGAAAACGCCGGCAATATCGATCATCACTGCTAGTTGTGTGTTCAGGTGACTTGTCTTATCTAAACCCAAACTGGTGAATACTCATCTCGTGTAGCAATCTATGACCTTTGCATAATAGTGTTTTCAAATATCTTACCGAGATTGTTAGTGTGACTATGTATGAGAGAATGACAAAGCTGAATAACCTGACTATCGTCTTGCACGATAGTACACCTAGATCTACGTGATTATTATGCTATTCACAACAAATTGCCTGACAGATTTATTTATTATTTATTTAGCGTATGGTAAGAACAAATCACGTTTATAGAGAAATAAACTGCTGCAATAACTTTATAACTTTGGCACTAAAAACAAGACATAAAGAATTAAATACAGTTATGTCATGAACAACATATATATAATTACAGATTAACATTTAGGTTTTTAATATATTGAACTGCACTTCGAGTCGCATCCAGGAAGTCTGTTGTTTGACCTGAGTAGGCTCTCAGA
The DNA here is from genome assembly GCF_023898315.1 of Schistocerca nitens. Taxonomy (NCBI): domain Eukaryota; kingdom Metazoa; phylum Arthropoda; class Insecta; order Orthoptera; family Acrididae; genus Schistocerca; species Schistocerca nitens. Next base: position 294,185,445 of record NC_064615.1, on the reverse strand, counting down.
GGGCACTCTGCAATGATGTGCCGGATCGTCTGCTTCTCAGCGCCGCAGTCGCACTTTGGGGATTGTGCTCTTCCCCATTTTTGTAGAGAGTCCGCACATCGACTGTGGCCCGTCCTGATCCTGTTGAGGATGTAAGTAGGCTGTTTAGGTTTTTTTATTAGTAACGCCACCTCTGTATGAAAATGACTGGCTGTGCTGTGTGCAGTCTGTGGCTGCTTTGCATTGTTGTAATACTCGCCATTGTAGTGTTAGGCAGCTGGCTGTGAACAGCGCGTAGCGTTGGGCAGTTGGAGGTGAGCCGTCAGCAGTGGTGGATGTGGGGAGAGAGATGGCGGAGCTTTGAAATTTGTCATGAACTGCTATATTTATAAATGATGATATCAAGGTAAATACATTGTTTGTTCTCTATTAATATCTTTCATTTGCTAACTATCCCTATCAGTAGTTAGTGCCTTCCATAGTTTGAATCTTTTATTTAGCTGGCAGTAGTGGCGCTCGCTGTATTGCAGTAGCTTGAGCAGCGAAGATTTTTGTGAGGTAAGTGATTTGTGAAAGGTATAGTTTAATGTTAATCAGGGCCATTCTTTTGTAGGGAATTTTGAAAGTCAGATTGCGTTGCGCTAACAAAATATTGTGTGTCAGTTTAAGCACAGTCCTGTAAAATTATAAAAAGGGGACGTTTCAAGGATGTTCCAGGTTTTACGTGGTAAGCCAAAGCCTGGAGGTCTGTTCGACGGTTTCAGTAAGGTGTTTACCTGTGGTGGTGCTGATTCTTCCCATTCCACTTTCCAGCATTCTTCAAGACAGAAACCATTTTCCTCCAGATCTTTGGCCCTTATAAGAGGTGGACGTCTAGAGCGCAATCTATCTCTGTCAATGCCATTGCTCAAAGCGTGAATCGGAAGTTGCGGGTTGTCTTGTATTTTTTTAAATTCTCTGAGAAGCGCATGTTCTCTTCGTAAGTGGGGTGGCGGTATGTGGCTCAGTACAGGTAACCAGTGAATGGGGGTTGATTTTATTGTACCTGAAATAATCCTCATAGTTTGGTTCAGTACTGTGTCCACCATCTTGGTGTGTGTGCTCTTTAGCCAAACAGGGGAACAGTACTCTGCCGCAGAGTAGACAAGTTCCAAAGCAGAGCATCGCAAGGTAGAGGCGGAGGAGCCCCAGCTGGTACCACATAGTTTCTGAATGATATTGTTCCTAGTACGGATTTTTTCAGCATGTTGATGAGGTGTTGTTTGTAGCTCAGGGTTCTATCTAATGTCACTCCCAGGTATTTTGGATTTTTATTATAAGGCAGAATATTGTTATCAAAATATATCTTAAGGTGTCTGTTAGCCAATTTATTATTCAGGTGGAAACACATAGCCTCAGTTTTAGTTGGACTAGGTTGTAGTCTCCATTCACGAAAGTACGTTCCCAGCAAGGAAAAGTCGCTTGTCAGGACAGTCTCAGTATGCTTCATATCTCGATGTTGTGTAGCTATGGCCCAGTCATCTGCATATCCAAACTTTTCAGATTTAGTATTAGGTATATCGGCTATATACATGCTAAAAAGTAGCGGTGCCAGGACTGATCCTTGGGGCAAGCCATTATTGAGCTTCATTGTTTTGCTCCTATAATTTCCAAGTATCACCTGCAATGGTCTGTTGCAGAGCATCTCGTTGGTAAGGTTAGCCATTTTCAAACATGGCACGAAGTGGAGTAGTTTGTAAATCAGGCCTTGCCTCCATATAGTATCATAAGCCGCTGTCAGGTCTATAAATACCACGGATGTTTTTTCTTGTCTTTGGACGCCTGCCTCGATGTAGGAAGTTAGTGAGAGGACTTGATCTGTGCAGCTCCTGTTTGGCCAGAAGCCTGCTTGTTCCACAGGGACACTTTAGGATATCTGGACTTATTCTGTTACATATAAGTCTCTCCAGTAGTTTGTAGATCATGCTAAGAAGGGCAATTGGACGGTAGCTGTTTGGTTGGTCATTCGGTTTACCTGGTTTCAGAATCGCTATGATTTTTGCTTTCTTAAGGGTATTTGGTATTCTTCCAGTTTCCATCATGCTGGAGAAGAACTGTGCAAGCCATAATTTTGCAAATTTACCGCAGTGAATCAGAAACTCTGGATGAATTCAATCAAAACCTGGGGCTTTCCGTTGCTTGATGTCTCTCAGAGCCAGTGTTATCTCTTCGATTGAGAAGGGCTGCGAGTGTAGTGAATTGTTTCCTACTAAAGATTTCAACTTTTTAAGTTCCTTTTTAACTTTTATGGTATGAGCTCGATCCCCTGGAGCTCTAGAGGTTTTACTGATGTGCGCCGCAACCGTGTTTGGATAAATAGAGCTGGTTGGTCGTTGGTTCCTGCTACTACCACCAAGCTTCCGAAGTAGCGACCACGCCTTTCTGCTGGCAGGGGGTTCACTGAACCACCTCCAAGCTGTCTTTCTATCGTTCCGCTCTCGAACGGTGCACGTTAAAGTGAAACGTCCCCTTATAAAAATTATACATGACTGTGCTTAAACTGACACACAATATTTTTAGCGTAACTCAATCTGACTTTCAAACATCCCTACAATGGCCCTGACTAACAATAACCTATACCTTTCACAAATCACTTACCTCACAAAAATCTTCCTTACTCGAACTATTGCAATACAGCGAGCGCCACTACTGCCAGCTAAATAAAAGATTGAAACTACTGAAGGCACTAACTACTGATAGGCATAGTTAGCAAATGAGAGATTTTGATAGAGAACAAACAATGTATTTAGCTTAATAGTGTTCAAAAGTCATAATATATATAGCAGTTCATGACATCCAGTCTTACAAATGTACTGTCTCTGATGGACACATGTCCAGATCATCCGCTCTCAAAATTCCGCCATCTCTCTCCCCACATCCACCACTGCTGGCGGCTCACCTCCAACTGCGCAACGCTACGTGCTGTTAACAGCCAACTGCCCAACACTACAATAGCCAAGAACAATGCAAACCAGCCACAGACTGCACGCAGCACAGCCAGTGATTTTCATACAGAGCGCTACGTGGCGGTGGCGTTACCAACATAAGAACCTAAACAGCCTACTTACATAGCCCCAATGCTCCCCACAAGTTTTACAAATTGTTTTGGGCAGTGGCCAATACAGATTTGAAAAAAAATTTCATAATTACAATAACAAAGAAATCAAATGCACACACTTATCAATACAATGTTGGTCAAAAGCTAAAATTTTCTCACAAACCATAAAGACAGTCCTGATCATTCATCACAGTAAAATTGCAGTGTTTTCCTCAAAGTCTGAGTAGTAAAAGAAAATGCCCACGGAAGTAGTGGATTTCCGTGCAGCCTTGAAGAAGTAGTGTCGTCCTTCCAACGGAAAGACAGTGCTGACTCTTGACATGCAGATAGGTAATGGGCCACAACAGAGCAAACACACAGCAGAGTCAGTCGAAGTTTTGAAGAATATAGGTAAGTAGGTCATCACAGAGCAGACCCACTGTAGTCCTGGTAGAGATTACGGTATTGGTGGGCCACCAGAGGTGCACACCCACTGCAGACCTTGTAGAAATAATGGTATTGGTGGGCCATCAAAGATGCAGACCCACTGTAGTCCTTGTAGAGACGGCCAGCAGCCATCTGTTGCGACTGTGCAGGTGCACAATCACTATCGAAGAGTCTTGCGGACAATATAGCAAGTCCATAAACCACCACTTGTGCACTCACAAAGTTTTTGGAATTGTCCTTAGAACCAGCAATGCTGTTAACCAGTCCCTTGCTGAATTATCAACACATGTGCAAGCACTAACAGTCAGTCCTTTTTTTTCACATATTGTGCATATACTATGACCAACAGAAATGTGTGGAGTGAAAAGTATGCTTACAAGTTACTTAATTTGATGAACTGGTGTGAATTACAAGTATAAATTTACGATATGAGAATACAATTACAAAGATACAAAATACATCATTAAAGAACATAACAATACAGATAACATTTGTAATAGTACAAGCTTTACAAAAGAATAGAAATAAACAGATACATCAGTGTTACAGGAATTATGACATAAGTACATACATAAAAGATCAGAGTAACTTCCGAAATATCAACTTCACACATGAGCATAATAACAAAACAGAATAAGTAATGTCTAAACATCTTTGCAACGTAAGTAACATATTATTATTGCAAATTATATTTGAGAATAACAGTTTTCCTCATCATAGTGAATGTAGCTTAGTACTAGAAAAATTCTACAACATAAATCTTATTAGCTAAACACATAAAGACAGGAAGAAAACAAACACATAGCGGGATAACACAAAAGGAAAGGACAGGGTTTGTTTTACTGCAGTATTTTGCAAACAATTTCCTTTTTTTGGGAGATCTCCCTTCGTTCATCATTATTCCAAAAAGTCCTATCTAAGCCCGCTTTCTGTATTCTATTCATCCTCTTTTAAAATTATTATTCTTCATTGTACAGTACCTTTTCTTTTACAAACTTTTTCGTATAAATTCTCAATGCGTTTCTTCCAATTCATCATAACTCATTCTCTTATATAGCCTACCCCCTCTTAAGCTAACTTAAATCTACTGAGCTCAAATGCATAAACTAAGGAACGAGGCAATGCAGCAGCACAAAACAATTAATACAAACAGCAATGAAAAAAGATGCAAATTGGCAAAGCTAGCAGCAGTAAATCTGAATTAGCAAAGCAAATGCAACATTACAACTAATATGAGCCAATGTGCAGCAACAAGAAAAATAAATCACTAGTAAAACTGGCTCAACAGAGTAATACAAAGTGAAATTTAGTAGCACTCTGCCTGGCAAACAGCAGCAGCAAGTGCAATAACTTATATCTAAACATGACATAGCTCAAGCAGAAAAAATAGTACACTAAAGACAACAATGCAGATAAGGGAAATGGCTATTCACATCTTAATGTCTATGTAATTAAAGTGGTGCACCACAACATCTTATTCTACCATAAAAATTACCAAGTACTTGAGAAGAAAATTATGTATGTAGCAACTGTTATTAATCCCTTCTTATTGTTCTTTCCTTTCCAAGTGCTCCTTTTTCGAAGAATGTGGATCATAAAATTATTATTTAATAGATCTGTTGACAGAATGTGTTCACATTAGCAAATGCATTTAATTTTATTTTATAAAACCAATGCTGCAACACAGCTGGAAACCAGATATCAAATGAAATAAGCAACTATGAAAAGCAAAGCATATAAATATCATTCAATAGTCATGTGGCATTTCATAAGTTAGTAGAAATTCTCTCAACTCTCGAAGAAAGACACTTGTTGTAATCAGGTGTGCAGATGTAAGAATTTCCCGTCAGTTTACAAGCATTTCAGTAAGTAGCAAAAAGTACGCACTCCACAATATAATCATATGTTTCCAAGTAATGAGCGTGTCGTATTTGCGATGCTTTATACAAAGGAATGTCAACAGCGAGGTTAATGGTCTCTCTTTTTTTTCTCCACCTAATTGCTTTTTCTCCAGGCAGGTGGCACAGCTGGGCGTCCATGACGCATTACGTGAAGGTCACTTAATTTTCTTACCGAAATATTTACGACAGCAGTGACAGTCTCATATAAAAAAAATTTCACTGGTCGAGAATTTGCGTTACGAATGTGTAGAAACAAAATCCTATAAATATAACAGCATCCAAAAAATTTTTGCCGGCATTGTCATACATTACGCATATACACTTATTTCATAACTCTTAAAGTACGATTCTTGGTTTCCAACATCCTTTTTCACAAACCAGTGTCCCTAACCACTACTCATTATTCCTTACCTTATTACACATATATATGTTCGTCGACACTTCTTCAATATTTCATCATAATAAATACATATCATAATAAACATTCCTCAACAGCATAATGCACATCATCGTTGTAATAATAACATCATAACACCTCAGTCAAATCTCAAAAACGTCGTAGCTTCCTGCTATAATTTCAAAACCTAAAAAAATTTCTCTGCTCATTTCAATAGTGTCATCTACCTCAAACGTACTTTAAAAATCATGATCCCATACCAAATATATCATTGAAAGCTCTCATAATATCACAATGGTTCCGAAAAAATATGAACAGTTCACACAGTACAGACAAAATACAGTTTCATAAGTGTGAAGTTATCCAACTGTGTAGTTGTGTAAACATGTGTCACTGATGTAGTAAAAAAAATGTTTATCTCTCAGTTAAATGATCAGATAGCTGTGTAATTTATGTGTTAGAGAAATATGGTACCGATGTGTAAAGTTGTATAAGCAAATACCATATTAGCTAGGGCTCCTTGTGCTTGCCAGACACATGGTACACAAAGTAGGCGTGTACCCCCTGAGGATTAATGTAATTATACCCTCAGGTGTTACAGATTACAGTAACGGAATTAAATGTATCATGGAAAACTTCCTTTGTAATTCAAAAATCTTTAAAAATAAATGTTTATTACGTCGTAATAAACAAAAGCGAAATGCTATGCGTATAGATATCGTAGTTATTACGTACAGTACTGTGATCAAGAAGGTGCTACACTGTAACATATTGTTGTGCTACAAAAAAGGCTGTCTTATTGTAGCTATACCACATAGTTACTACTAAAACATGTTTTACTTTCCAGAAGAATTCAGAAAAACTGTCAAAGAAACCAAATGCTAAGTCATCTTTAACCCCACAGAAGGTACTTCAAATAAAGAATGTCTTTTCAGGTAAACCAAAATGTTGCATGAAAATCTCATTAGTAGTGCCGGTATATGTTCTAAGTATGTGAGCCTTATAGTCGTTACGTCATCGTGCAACTAACAAGCAAGAATGTACAAATAACAACACTGTGTCGTCTGTTCACTATAACAATGTATTCATAATTTCTGTTTAAATAAGTTCTCTTGGTTCTTGACTGGATATTTAACTTCAAACATTGCAGATTATCTTTTAATAAACGGTTTTAAATGCGAAATGTGGTGTAAACCTTTACTCTTCCTAGTATGCAGAGTTTCAACTTCAACGCAATTATCATGTGGTATACGTCGGATTCTGTAAGGTCCATTGTAAACTAGAAAGAATTTGTGACTCAAGTGTTTCTTGTTATGTGACAATGAATGAGCTTTAATGAGAACTTTCTGACCAATATATAATTTCTTTGCATTTGCTTTACCGTGTATTTTTCTTCTTTTATCTGCTGCAGATTTTATATTTTTAATAGCCAAATCAAATATGTCCTTGTGTCAAAGTTTACGTGTATTCGGGAAAGGTAGAAGCTCTCTGATTCTGTTCGGTGGTTCTTCATTCTTTAGTACAAGAATAGGTGGTAAAGCAGTGGAGTCTTGAGGCATTTCATTCAACACGTTTTGAAATAAGTGTAAATATCTGTCCCAATGCTGATGATTTCTATGACAATAAAGTCCGCAAAGCTTATTGATTTCTTTCATAATCCGTTCAGACGGGTTACAATGTGGTGAGTACAATGAAATAAAAACAGGTTTGATTTTATGATTCCGAAGCATGCGTGACCAAACAGCAGATCTGAATTGTGGTCCGTTATCTGAAATGACTTTACTAACGTGTCCAACTTCACGTAAGAAATTTTTAACAAAGGCGTTGGATACAGACCGTCCAGTGGCTTTACGTAACGGAATGAAAGAAACAAATTTTGAAGTAAGTTCAACAGCGACTAGAATGTACGAAAATCCGTTAGATGTTCTGACAAGCGGTCCCAAGAGATCAACAGCAGCAAATTCTTTTAATGTAGAAGGAATGATAGGAAACAGCGGAGCACGATGGGAGATAGCAGATCGTTTCGCCTTTTGACAAAGTTTACAAATAGACAAGACTCTTCGAATTCTCTTTTCCATATTGTTAAAATAACAAGTCGTTCGAAGAATATGATAACATTTTCGTGGACCAGAATGTGCGTAGCTGAAATGAATGTACCAAATGAGCTTATTAACAAAATCGTCTGGAATGCAAAGTACCCACAGCTTGTCATCAGCAGTGCAGCGTTTGAAGAGTATGTTGTTTCTAACCAGATAATAATGCCGAATCTGAGTGTGCGTCTTTTCATGCCATTTACTTTTGATGTCTTTCCAAATCGGATCTTTATCTTGTTCATCAGCAATGTCCTTTAAAGATGTGGTGATGAAGTTTTCAAAGGCGACTTTCTGAATGTAAAGAATACTGAAATTTTTCTCGAGGTTGCCCTCTGTGTTACTTTTCTCAAGCCCAGCCGGTGCGCGTGACAGTGCGTCCGCAACAATGTTCTACTTGCCGGGAATGTAGACTATTGTGAAGTGGAATTCTTGCAGAAACAATGCCCAATGTTTTAACCTGCCATGATTTAATTTTGAAGGCATAAGAAATTGTAATGTACGATGATCACTGTATACTTTTACGTGCTTCTAATTCAGTAATGGAATAATTTTTTTCAGATTTTGTTAGCACTCGGCTAGCAAAAGCAATGGTTTTCTGAACAGTAGTGTCATTTTCTATGGCTTCTTGAAATAAATGGGCACCAAGACCGACTTTAGAAGAATCCGTGCTAAGGCAGAAATCTTGTGACAGGTCTGGATGAGCTAGTATTGGCGCGTTAAGTAGCGATTCTTTCAAAGAATTGAATTCCAACTGTGCTTGTTCGTCCCAGTTCCAAATAGTATTTTTTCCAGTGAGAGAACAAAGTTTTGGTGTCACTAGAATTTGCATTCAGAAAACGACAGTAAAAATTTACAAGACCTAGAAAACTGCGGACTTGTCTTTTTGTGGATGGAACTGGAATGGCTCTGATTGCTTCTAACTTTTCAAGATCCGGCTGAATGCCTTCAGAAGAAATAATGTGTCCCAAAAACCTCACCTTTGACCTACCGAATTGAGACTTTTCCAAGTTAACTGTAATTCCAGATTCTGCAAAAATACGTAACAAACTGTTGAGGATGCGATTATGTTGTTCCCATGAGGCTTCTGCTATAAGAATGTCATCCACATATAAGGTGATGTGACGTTTTAAGAAATCAGGTAATATGGAATTTAGCCCGCGAATGAACGCTGCCAAAGAAATGTTCAAACCAAAAGGAAGTTTCCGAAATTGATAACAAACGCCGAAAAGAAGGAAACCTGTGTATTTGCTACATTCTAGATGAAGTCCGATCTGATAAAAGCTGAATCTGAGATCAATAGAAGACAACACTTTTACACCATTAAAATTTTGAAGAAGCTCTTCCATCGTTTGCGGCCTGTCTGTTTCAGGAATGATGATAGTATTGACTTGTCTCGAATCTAAGACAAGTCTGATCGATCCATTTTTCTTCTCAACAACATGTAATGGAATGTTGTATGAGCTTACTGCAGGCCCAATAATGCCCTCGTCAAGCATAGATTGTATTTCTGTTCTAACACGGTCCCTATAATGTGCTGGAATTACGTATGGTCTAACACAAAATTTAGTATGCTCACGAACACTAAATTGGTATTGAAATCCCTTGATTGTTCCTGTTTTGTGAGTAAAAACTGTGGAATGTGCTTGTAAAATCTCAAAAAGGTCCTGCCTATCAATGTCATTACAGTTCTCAATAGTTTGAATTTTATTCTGAATTAACTCATTAGTATCAAATACGCCGTCGATATCATCCCTGTCAGTACTTGCAGAGTGATTGTTAGTGTCAAGTTCCGTCGAAAATTCCGAACTGTTGTCTAACAGAAGGTAAAGCCGATTAATTTCCTCGTCATGGCTTGAGAGCCAATCTTCAAATTTCAAAGCAATTGACTTACCTTGTTTCCCTAAACTTATTTCAGCATCGTGAAAGTTTATGATTGCTTTGTATTCATTCAAAAAGTCTACTCCCAATATAATTTCCGTCGACAATAATGGAACAATAAGAAAGTTCATAGAGAAGCTGTGGCTTTGACAAAAGAATTCTAAGTTGGTTTGTTGGCGTACATCTACACTTTATCCAAAAATTGCACTTTGTAATTTAACCTTACGTGAAGGAAGTGTGGGGCAATCGTTCGATTTGTTGCATTTGCTAAAAGCTGTTTCATTAATTACTGAAATTGGACTGCCAGAGTCAAGTACTGCAGTAAATTTTACGTCATTTACTGTAATGTGAATCACAGGATATGCAATGTTGTTATGTTTTACGTCGTGTTCCTGGAGTAAGATGTCCCTAATGTCTTCCATTTTTTACGTAATTACTAGCCACGGCAGCTGCTTCGTCAGTTTCATAAGTACGTTTTGTGGCTACCAGCGGTATGAGTCATTGCCTACTGTCTCTTTGTTGGCGCGCGTTGTGATTGGCATTAGGAGACCTGACTTCTACAAATTCACCTTGTCGAGAGGGCTCTGCCCTGTTTGAATCCCGCCAGTTCTGATGCAATTCAGGTCTGTCGTTACGATCATATCGTCTGTCGTCATGTCGGCAGATTCCATAGTTTCTTTCTTGTCGGTCATGTGGTGGAGAATTTCTCCCTGAATCGTAACTGCGCACGTGACTGTTGCGTCTGAAGTTATTCTGTCTCCCTTGATAATAATTATTTTGGTTCCCAAATTGTCTGTTTCTCTGATTGTCTCTGTGATAGTCATTATCACGGAGAGGTGATCTTTCCCTGTAATTATTACTACTCTGCCAACGGTTGTCATATGGGTGGTGTCTGTTTTAGTCACGATTTACATTGTAAGAATAGCCTTGTCGTGTCTATTTATTATTTCTGTCATTGTAGAATTGTGACGGATGTGACACGTAATTGTTGTGCTCCTGTTTTGGCGTTCCGCGATTGTCAGTGTCAATTTCCAATTCATGTAACAGTCCCTGAAAAGCTTCAATGTCGTCTTCGCAACGTCCTGCCAAAATAATATGTCTTAAATGTTCAGGCAATTTGATTAAGCAAATGCGGATGAGTTCTGAGGGGCTGTAAGGGTTTGATGGGTACTGATTCTTGTGCAACATGTCTTCAAAATATTTGAGAAGACTGGAAAACTCAGATTGTTCGAAATGTTTCATCATTATGATGCTGTTTTACTCGGTCTTGTGTAGCTTGAGACCAATATGCTGAGAGGAAGGCATGATAAAATTCTCCTTCACTGTGACAATCGTGAATGACCGATCGCATTCTTTCAGCTGGTTCATTCTCTAAGTAGCCACACATAAATTCTAATCTGTGCTCTAATGACCAGTTGGGAGGAAAACAATGAGAGAATTGATGGAGCTACGCTTGTGGATGAATGTCGTTGCCAGAATTCTTAAATGTTTTGAATTTACGTGAAGTAATGAACAGCTTATAGTCAAAATCATCGTGTCGGCGAGTCGCATATCGGTCACCGTTAAGTCGTGTCGGCGGTTCCATCTCAAAATTCAGTGCACCTTGCCAATTTCTTTCATAATTTACGAAATGCCCTCTCTTATTATTTTGCGGCTTTTCCGTATTTCTAAGTCCTTCTTCCCGTGTTGGAGCGCGAGTGTCCTCTGAAATATGTAATTCTTCTATTACTTGTGCCAACTGATCTTGTACTTCCCGGATTCCTCTTTTGTGTTGCGTATTAATTGGATTCTGATTTTGTTTGAATTTCTTAATTTGTTCATACTGTTCTGTGTCAGTGATGGCTACAGGTCTTGTGTCATTCAGATCATCCTCTACCTTTGTAGATAAGTTAGTGAACTGGTCCGAAAGTTCGGCTTCTTTCTCCGATAGTGTACTTATTTCCTCAGTGTGTTTTTCTGAACCAAGTTTCAGAGTGTCCATTTGTGTTGAAATTGTATCTACTGTGTCCTTTAAGTTTTCCTGAGTTTTTGTAAGTTGCGTAACCGAATCGGTAGATGCAGCTGAGTCAATTTTTTGGGTTGCAAGGTCTCATGATTTTCATGAGCAACAGTTTGCAGTTCTTTGACGGCTGCTTCGTAATTCTGTAATGTATTTTCATGCCGCGAAAAAATAGGTTATAAATGCTCACAAATTTGTGTTTTTACGTCATTACAGACTTTTTGACATTTCGATTCGATTTTATGTAACTCAGTAGTTAAATCTTCACGTGTTTGTTCAAGGGTGGTGTGAAGAGTTTGATCCATTGCGTCTAACTGTTGCTGTTTTTGTCTCTGGTGTTGTTCCATCGTGTCTAACTTTTGAAGATTTTGTTCCATTGTGTCTAACTTTTGAAGCATTTGTCCCATTTGTTGCATTAATTGTAATAACAATGCACTGGTGTCTGAAACATGTTCCTCAGTGCTATTCGGCAGTGCATTTGAACCGTCAATATTCGCATTTTGAAAAGCAGAAAATGTGTCTTGACTTATTTGAGAAAACGGCGAGGACGCAAAACCTGAATCTACAGTATTTGCAAGATTGCATCCTGTCATTTCGGAATCCTGAGGCGAGCTGTTGCCGACCGATCGATCGATAATGCTTCCCTGTTCACTATCTGTTTCACTGTCTACACCATTATTTGCCGCCCGCTCCATTTCCCTATGCACAATTACCAAATTACTACTTTGAATGTCTGTTAATTCATTACACAGTGGTGCTGATAAGCTACGCTCGTCGTCACTATTATTTCTCAGTTTGCTTTGGAGCCTAGTGTTACGTTTTTCACACGCCATTATTGTCACAATATTTCACACGATAACACAGAAAAGCACAATTTGAAGAGCAAAATAAGAAAACACATTAACATAGCACTGAAAATAATATCTACTTAATTGGAAGCGCAGCTGCAAAATACTTGGTGCGAATCTACATGCATGCCACAACTGTTTTACTGTACAACAATGAAAAACTACAACTACAAAGGAAATTCTCTCTGTAATTACGTGCTAGCAATAAACAATAGCTACACTAATTACACAAACTACAAGAAAAAATCACAAGATTCCAGTGAGGTATCCTCGGCTTAGGGTCGACATATGAAACGTCCCCTTACAAAAATTATACATGACTGTGCTTAAACTGACACACAATATTTTTAGCGCAATTCAATCTGACTTTCAAAACTCCCTACAATGGCCCTGACTAAAAATAGCCTATACCTTTCACAAATCACTTACCTCACAAAAATCTTCCTTACTCGAACTACTGCAATACAGCGAGCGCCACTACTGCCAGCTAAATAAAAGATTCAAACTACTGAAGGCACTAACTACTGATAGGCATAGTTAGCAAATGAAAGATTTTGATAGAGAACAAACAATGTATTTAGCTTAATAGTGTTCCAAAGTCATAATATATATAGCAGTTCATGACATCCAGTGTTACAAATGTACTGTCTCTGATGGACACACGTCCAGATCATCTGCTCTCAAAATTCCGCCATCTCTCTCCCCACATCCACCACTGCTGGCGGCGCACCTCCAACTGCGCAACGCTACGTGCTGTTAACAGCCAACTGCCCAACACTACAATAGCCAAGAACAATGCAAACCAGCCACAGACTGCACGCAGCACAGCCAGTGATTTTCATACAGAGCGCTACGTGGCGGTGGCGTTACCAATATAAGAACCTAAACAGCCTACTTACAAAAGCAGTTAAAGTTTTCTGTGCGAGCCCTGTTTTCTCTTATTTTATCGTGATGATCATTTCTCCCTATGTAGGTGGGTGCCAACAGAATGTTTTCGCAAGCGGAAGAGAAAACTGGTGATTGTAATTTCATGAGAAGATCCCGTCGCAACGAAAAACGCCTTTGTTTTAACGATTTCCACTCCAATTCACATATCATGTCTGTGGCACTATCTCCCCTATTTCGCGATAATACAAAACGAGCTGCCCTTCTTTGTACTTTGTCGATGTCATCCGTCAGTCCCACCTAATGCGGCTCCCACATCGCACAGCAGTACTCCAGAATAGGGCGGACAAGCTTGGTGTAAGCAGTCTCTTTAGTACACCTGTTGCACATTCTAAGTGTTCTGCCAATGAATCGCAGTCTTTGGTTTGCTCTACCCACAACATTATCCATGTGATCGTTCCAATTAAGGTTTTTTGTGATTGTAATCCCTAAGTATTTAGTTGAATTCACAGCCTTCAGACCTCTATGACTCATCGCATGGCGAAATTTAGCGGATTTCATTTAGTACTCATGTGAATAACTTCACACTTTTCTTTATTCAGGTTTAATTGCCACTTTTCGCATCTTACAGATATCGTATCTAAATCATTTTCCATTTCGTTTTGGTCATCTGATGACTTTACAAGATGGTAAATGACAGCATCATCTGCAAACAATCTAAGACGGCTACTCAGATTGTCTCCTGTGTCGTTAATATAGATCAGGAACAACAGAGGGCCTGTAACACTTCCTTGGGGAACACGGGACATTAGTTCTGTTTTACTCGATGACTTTCCGTCTATTACGACGAACTGTGACAGTTCTGACAGGAAATCAAGAATCCAGGCGACATTCTATAGCTACGCAGTTCGGTTAGAAGACGCTTGTGAGGAATGGTGTCGAAAGCCCTTCTGGAAATGTAAAAATATGGAATTAATCTGATATCCCCTGTTGATAGCACTCTTTAGTTCATGAGTATAAAGAGATAGATGTGTTTCACAAGAACGATATTTCCTGAATCCGTGCAGACTATGTGTCAATTGAAACTTCCTGGCAGATTAAAACTGTGTTCCCGACCGAGACTCGAATGTGTCAATTAATCGTTTTCGTCGAGGTACTTCATAATGTTCAAATACAGCCTATGTTCCAAAACCCTACGCAAATTGACGTTAGTCACGTGGGCCTCTAATTCACCGGATTACTCCTACTTCCCTTTTTGGGTATTGGTGTGACTTGAGCAATTTTCCAGTCTTTAGGTACGGATGTTTCTGTGAGCGAGCGGTTGCACGTAATTGCTAAATATGGAGCTATTTTATCAGCATACTCTGAGAGGAACCTGACTGGTATACAATCTGTACCGGAGGCCTTGTCTTTATTGATTTAAATTGCTTTGCTACACTGAGGATATCTACTTCTGTGTTTCTCATCTTGGCAGTTGTTCTTGATTGGAATTCAGGAATATTTACTTCGTCTTCTTTGGTGAAAGAGTTTTGGAAAACGGTGTTTAATAACTCTGTTTTAGTGGCACTGTCATCAGTGACTTCACCGTTGTTATCGCGCAGTGAAGGTGTTGACTGCGTCTTGTGAATAGTGTGAATAGTGACCAGAATCTCTTTTCGTTTTCTGCCTGATTCCGAGACAGAGTTTCGTTGTGGAACTTATTGAAAGCATCTCGTATTGAAGTACGCGCTACATTTCGACTTCTGCAAAACTTTGCCAATCTTGAGGATTTTGCGTTCTTTTAAATTTGGCACGCTTTTTTCGTTGCTTCTGCAACAGCTATCTGACCCATTTTGTGTACCACGGGGGATCAGTACCATCACTTAATTTATGTGGTATTTGTGTACCATGGGGGATCAGTACCATCACTAATTTATGTGACATATATCTCTCAATTGCCATAGATACTATCTCTTTGAAATGATTCCACAAGTTTTCTACGTTTACATGATCAGGCCGGTAAAAGTGGAGACTGTCTCTTAAAAGGGCGTTAAGAGCATTTTTATCAGCTTTTTTAAATAGATGTACTTTGCGTTACGGTATTCAGCCTAGCAGCAATGCCTTGTGCTCACTAATCCCTGTATCCATCGTGATACTCCCTATTTTTCCAGGATTGTTTGTTGCTAAGAGGTCAAGTACGCTTTCGCAACCATTTACGCTTCGAGCGGGCACATGAACTAATTGTTCAAAATAATTTTCTGAGAAAGCTTTCAGTAAACTTTCGGATGACGTTTTATGCCTGCCACCGGCTTTAAACGTATAATTTTTCCAGCATATCGACGGTAGATTGAAGTCACCACTAACTATAATTGTGGGATACCTATTTGAAGTGAGACTCAGGTTTTCTTTGAACTGTTCAGAAATTATATCTTTTGAGGGGGGGGTAAAACGATCCAGTTAATAGCTTAGTCCGATTGTCAGGTGTAACCTCCACCAACTGTATTTAATCTGTCCTTTGTGAACACTGTTAGGTCGTGTGAAAAAAATTCAGCTGAATTTATTTCCAGCTTTGTACAGCTTTCCGTGCCTATAACTATTTGAGATTCAGTGCTTTCTATTAGGGCTTGGAGCTCTGGTTCTTTCCCACCACAGCTACGAAAATTTACAACTACAATACCGATCTATTCTACAACTATCTTACTGTGTTTTACCTGCCCGCTTTTAGGCAGACGCACCTTCTGTGGTTTTCGGGGACTCTCTGTAATTTTTCCTCCTATCTATGTAATTACGTAGTTATGTAGTCCTCAATTCGTTCGAGCAATCAATCATTCACAATAGGAAACGCAATCATAACTCAGTCACTCAAAATGATTCAGAAATTTTACTCGTTAGAATGAAATCAGGCGATGATTCTTCTTCTCTGCAGGCTCGTGCTTTGCGGCAGTCTGCTAATCTGTACAAATAAAATGCCTCGTAATTTTGGGAGCGTTGTATAATCATTCGGGAAACCTTAGATCAAGCGGATATTTGCCTTTGATGAAGTTTAAGCTTCCGAAGAAGTAATGGAGCTCTTGGATTATTAAATGCAGGTTCGTATCCAGTCTTTCGGAAATTCCCTTCTGATTAACAACTACGCAATATACGCAATGGATAGCATTAATTCTCAAATGTCAAATACACACCTTTTGTATGAAGGAGCAATATATATATATTTCCTCTTTAATCGTACAATTTCGTATCAGTTATCTTTTGTCATAAATCTCAATATTCGGATTACAATTCTTCAAACAATGCTCAGGCTAATCGGCACGAAGACAATCCCGGAAGATTTTTTTTCCAACAACCACCAGAGAGAGTACTACAAAGAATAATTATGCGCTCATGGCATAGTTATTGTATGAAACTACTTTGCGCATGGATTCTGCGAGTACGAAGGTAGAAAATTAGTAAACGTCATTCAAGGGTAGAATTGTATCAGAATAATTCATCGAATATAAAGAGATATTACACCTCTACCCTAAAAAATCGTCCAGTCCACGCCACACAGCCTCTGCTACCCATGTAGCCGCCGGCTGAGTGTAGTGAACTCCTGACCTATTAAGCGGAACCCGGAAACCCACCACCCGATGGCGCAAGTCAAGGAATCTGCAGCCTGCACGGTCATAGAACCGCCTGAGCCTCTGATTCAGACCCTCCACTCGGCTCTGCACCAAAGGACCACAGTCGGTTCTATCGACGATGCTGCAGATAGTGAGCTCCGCTTTAATATCGGAAGCAAGACTGGAAGTCTTTAACATTCCTGCTAACCGCCCGAAACCAGAGTGAATCTCCTCCGATCCAAAGCGACACACGGCATTGGTACCGACATGGGCCACCACCTGCAGTTGGCTGCACTCTGTACTCTTCATGATATCCAGAAGCAGCCTTTCCACATCCGGACTCCCCCCCCCCCCCCCCCCCCGGTATGCACATGGAGAGTACACACTGGCTTCCCTTTCCTCCTTGGCAGCCACGTTCCTAAGGGCCCCTTTACGCGCCTAAGGTTGGAGCTCCCAACTGCCAGCAAACCCAACCATACTTTGCAGGCCAAGAAGCTTCCTCTGGAATATGATGGACTACTGCATCCGGCTTAGAGTCATCGTGAGCCACAGATAACGCCCGAAACCTGTTCGTCAAACGAACCGATGAGGCCCTACGATTGGACCCTCGGAAAGTTTTTCGCTGCCTGCCAGACTTTGGAATGAACTCCCACTGGACCACGTGTGAGGGGTCAACCTCAGTGCAGGCAGTACCTGGGGCAGCCACAGCAGTGGACCGATCGGGGGTCACGTGGGACGTGCTCGACGTCCCTCGCATCCCCGCGTCCGATCCCCCACAGTGATGCCCCTTGGCAATGTGACAGAATCCAACGCAGCCTGGAGATGTGAGCGAAGGGTCGCCAACTCAGCTCGCATCTGTACACAGAAATCACAGTTCCTGTTTGAAACTTGTAAAAATATGTAACAAACGAATGGTATACTCGCCTTATTAGCAACGGAACATGTAAAAAAAATGGTTCAAATGGCTCTGAGCACTATGGGACTTAACATCTGATGTCATCAGTCCCATAGAACGTAGAATTATTTAAACCTAACTGACCTAAGGACATCACACACATCCATGCCCAAGTCAGGATTCGAATCTGCGACCGTGGCAGTCACGCGGTTCCGGACTGAAGCGCGTAGAACTGTTCAGCCACCGCGGCCGGCGGAACATGTAAACCTCCAAGGAATTGCTCCATCTGGTTGTTTCACGCACCTTACTCCTCCTGTGTTGCTTCTGTACAAGAGCAGTATTCTGTGGCCATTGAAGAGGTTCGGAGCTTCCTATCTTGCTGGATATACACTATCTTATCAAAATTACCGGAACACCTGCTGTGCGTTTATAATGGATTGAACTCTGCTGAGGACTCTTTCAGTGAGGTATCTGAATATGGAGGAATGGCAGTCCGTTCTTTATCAAGAGCAAAAATCGGAAAAAGGTAATGATGTTGGACAAGGGGTCTGGAGTGAAGTGGAAGGACTTTCTATCTTCTTAAAAGTGTCGCAATGACTACAGGTTTGGACGCTGGTCATGCCAGTCCCTCTCAAAAATGTTAATGTCTGTAAACCACCGCCTCACAGATGCTGCATTTTGACAGAGTGCTTTGACATTCGGACACAAACGATCATCGTCTCCAACCATTTCCTCTACTGTACACAGTACAGAGTGCTGTAAAATGTGCTCGTATTCTTTCACATTTCGCATGTTCTTAGGCGCAATAAGCAGACAACACCCGCGTCAAAAAAAAAAAAAAATTCCTAACATCAAATCTTCCATATTTTATTGTTGACACTACACCTGGTGGCAAAAACTCAAACCCTCCCATCGGACTGCCACAGGGTCTAGCGTGATTCATCACTGCAAAGCTCTCGTTTCTAATCATCGACAGTCCAGTGATGTCACTCTTTACACCACCTCCACAGTCACTTAGCACTCACTGCAGAAATGTGTGGCTTATGAGGAGCTTCTCGACTACTGTACGCAATTCTTCATAAATTCCTACGCACGTTGTTCCAACTGGATTCCTGGTAGCACTTATGAACCAACTAATGATTCCTTCCGCTGATTTCATGCGATTTTTACAGCCACCCTCCTGAGAGCCCTGCGTGTTAGTACGGGACATCTATCTGATCTTGCATAGCTGTGGTTGTTTTTCGTATTTCTGCTTCAGAATCACGACAGTCGACCTGGAAATGTTTGGAAGGATAGAGACGTCACTGATGGACCTCTCAGCCAGGTGACGTGACTAAATAGAATTTCCAAAACTTCTGAAACGGAATTTGGATTGCTTAAACACTGCCTTACACAAAACACGATTTACTTTTTTTTTTGTTTACCCAGAAACGTTTCGAAACCTGTGTCATCTTCTGTGGTCAAATTTATTTCTGTAAAAAGTAATACAAACCTCATAGTTATTTATCTACTTAAGGCCTAAAACTATAACATGTGCGTTTTATTAAACTTGTGTTGCTCACCTGGAAA
This sequence comes from Schistocerca nitens, assembly GCF_023898315.1. Classification (NCBI taxonomy): domain Eukaryota; kingdom Metazoa; phylum Arthropoda; class Insecta; order Orthoptera; family Acrididae; genus Schistocerca; species Schistocerca nitens. The sequence goes on along the minus strand of NC_064615.1, from coordinate 294,165,900 downwards.
TTACATTAGTTGTGAAAATGAATTTTTGTAGGTTGGCCTTTTCTGAAAAGTAATCAGGAAAAATATAACTAATTTTGAAAAACTTTTTCGTTGGTAGTAGTTGTGTAGATCACTGTACATACATTTTCCATACTATTTTGCATTTCTGGCAGATGTCTCTTTTTATTGCAAATTGTTTGTGCTGTACTCACACTTTTTTCTATATTTTCGGTTCTCACCTTCTTTCTTCACACACATTTTCACAAAACGAGTTTTGAGCAGACACTCAAGTTTCTATAGACATTGAGAGGCGTTATATTTTAGTGGCTCACTTGTTTATCATTTGCTAATGTTCTGTGAGAAGCTAATTTTAAATGTTTGGTGAGACTCGACTTTTTCCACAGCTTCATCTGCATATGGATTGAACACATGTATTGAAAACACCTCCTCCACATCTCTGTGTCCACCTCCCCTCTGTCTGTCCAACTCATTCTCCAAACTCTGTCTATCTCCTGCTCTACACTCCCTCTGTTTCTTCATCTCCTACTCTCTCTCTCTCTTTGTCCAATTCCACCACCCCCTCTCTCTGACCATATGATCCTCTGCCCCTCTGACCATATCCTCCTCCCTCTCTTTTTTCATTTCGACCTCCCCTCCTCCTTTTTCATCCACCCACTACCACTCTTGACAGTCTATCTGCCTCATGCATCCCCCATCCTTCCCTCCCTCACTCTACTCGTCCCCTCCTCAATCCACCTCAACCTGTCCCCAGTCATGCTCATTGGCACATGTAGCCCTGCAATACAGTCCAATAAAGCAGACCAATACTGTGCCAACAACATGCCTGTGATACGGGACAGTCTACACAACTGAGACTTGGAAGTAATTTATTTTCCCCTGACATACAAGCTGCCACATAAAGCACGTTGATAAAGTAGGCAAATACTACTCTAACAAAACACGTCTGTCATGGGGGGCAGCCTACATGTTGGGGCACAGAAAGCTGTTTCTTGCCTCTGACATGAAGGCTGCCCTGCAAACTAGGTTGGTTAGGCAGGCCTATACTGTTCTTGCACAACGCTCCTGTCATGCAGTGTAGCCTATACTTCAGGGACTGGAAAAAACACGTTTTTGCGCAATCTCCTCTCCTGTTTGAGCTAGGAAGTCATAAACCCAACAATGCTGATACTATAGTGGCCAGCACGAAAGTAAAGTCCTCAAGGTCACGGCCGCTGACTGCCACCAGCAGGGGCCACGGGCTGTGATTCGCCTGCCCCTTGGCTTTGTTGCCATGTAGGTATCATTAGCAGTGCGGTAGGTCAGACCAGCTGAAAGCTCAGTGTTACTGTGCTATATCGAGTGTTCACATCTGATCTCAGTGTCTTACTGTCTTTAGAAAGGTGATTTGGGTTGTGTTCTGTGGTGAACAACAATGCAAGAGAAATGGCCTACTTTTAGTACTCCTCCAGTTGGTGTGCGTAGAGGGCAGAAAGACATTTGTAAACAATCCAAAATTATCATAGCGAATGTACTCAAGTTCTTTACTGATCTGGCCGCTAATGAAGAAGTGAGGAAAAACTTAAATTTTGTGCAAATTCATTAACTTACTGCCGGCCGTGGTGGCCAAGTGGTTCTAGGCGATTCAGTCTGGAACCGCGCGTCCGCTACGGTCGCAGGTTCGAATCCTGCCTTGGGCATGGATGTGTGTGATGTCCTTAGGTTAGTTAGGTTTAAGTAGTTCTAAGTCTAGGGAAATGATGACCTCAGATGTTAAGTCCCATAGTGCTCAGAGCCGTTTGAACCATTTGAACAATAAACGTACTGCTAAAGCGTGTGGTGCCTCCAAGTCAACTGTAGGCTGTATTAACAAATATGTGTCATTGGCAGAATCTCCAGACATGAATGTTTCGGTTCTAAAAGAAAGGGATACGAACGTGAACGGAAGTCAACCGACTTTGACGATTTTAACAAATAGCTCGTGCTTAGAACTGTACTTGGATATTACGACAGAGGAGAGTATCCAACGGCTAGAAAAATACAGGCGGACCTCCGTGAAAAAATTAATTACTCGGGCTCAGAGACCTCCGTTCTTCTTCTTCTCCACTCCCATGGTTTCCGATTCAAGAACTGTTGTGATGGACGGAAATTCTTGATGGAACGCAGAGACGTTACAGCAGCAAGAACTAAGTTTTTGCGTACAATGCACTTCTTGCATGCTGAAGACACCAGGCCTGTAGTGTACTTGGATGAAACTTGAGTTTCACAGAACCACACCAGTAATTATATGCGGCACGACTCCAAAGGAAACGGCGGTTTGAAAGTGCCTACTGGTAGAGGTGGCCGATTAATCATCGGCCACGCTGGTTCATTAACCACAGGCTTCATACCAGAGGCCAAACTTGCTTTTCGTTCTGGGAAAAGTTCTTGCCAATCCGATTACCATTAAGAAATGAATGGAGAGGTTTTTAAGAATTGGTTTATTCGACTGTTGTCTGCGCTGGAAGAAGGGTCAATTATCGTGATGGATAGCGCCAGCTACCACACCATCCAGGAAAAAACGCTGACACATTGAAATTGGCGCAAGGCAGATATTATGGAGTGGTTAAAGAGAAAGAATGTTTCATTTTTAGTCGATGAAACGAAGGCTGAACTCCTGTCTAAAGGAGAAATCGTAGGTGCCAAAAAGACTTACGAATTAGATCAACTACAAACCAAATGGGACACCAAGTAGTACGTCTACCACCGCATCACTGCCAGTATAATCCCATTGAATTGATATGGGTCTAAGTAAAGTGAGAAGTAATGAAAAGAAACACTACTTTCAAACTAGCTGATGTCGAGAAGCTAACACACTTAGCTCTTGTAAAAAGCACAGAAGCATTGCTAGAAACGGAGGGTTTAAGAGACACCGTAGTGGAATCTGTGATGATACATCTGGCTGAAAGAAGCGTCAGTGAATCTGAAGGCACGGAGCCAGGAGATCCTTCAGTTTAGGTACGTGCTGTCTTTGTAAAAAACTGACTTGAATTAAATGTTTGTCTATTCATTTCAGTTATAGAGGACACACTGCGAATGTTTTTCCCTTACAGTGGACGTCTGATAAATTTATCACAAATGGTGGCGATTAGTTTACTGAACAGTAACTGTCAATTAAAATAACATTGTCAATTATGCATTAATTAACAACAGTTTTTCCTAAAAACCTGTATCGAATGTCTTTACATTCGGATATAATCTTACTGCATTCGGTTTACTTGTACATTCGAAATTTAACTCCGTTTTTCACAGAAGGATTTACTGGCTGTTTCGTAGTAAGGGAAATGCAGTTCATAAAATGACAAAACGTTGTGGTATTTCTGTATTGACTGTATACATAAACAGTGCAATAACATTGTAACGTCCCAGTACATATTCTGATTGTCCGAGAAGAGCATAGAAATCTATGATATTTGACGACTTTTACAAAAAGCTAGAACGTAGAATTGTATTACTGTAGGATGACAGAGGATAGTGTGCAATGGCTGGAGAAATACTGAGTAATGTCCGTGATAAAATTGATTATTTTGGCCAGTCACCTCAATGAACTGTCTTCTCCCCCACTTGGTTCTTAATTCGGAAACTGTAATGATGGACGAAATTTGTAACACAAGACAGGGACAGTGCAGTAGAAAGAAAGAGGTTTTTGTGTACCAAGCACGTATTGAGTACTGAGAATAATAGGCTTACAGCAAATTTAGATTAAACTTGGATTTCACAAAACCTTTCGAAAAAATATTTTGCTCGACTTCAGTGGAAATATTGCCTTCAAAATAACTACAATTACTTTTGCGTAGCGTATATTGGCGTTTTCAGTGATTGATGCAATGGCGAAGGATATGTATTAGCAGCCAGTAAAATATTTTCGGGAAGTAGGCGATATTTGAGACGCCCTGCTAAACCGGCAGGACAGGACAAGTAGTTTAAGTTGTGGAAAGGGGCCAAAATAAGCGGCTGTCAGTTGCACTCGAACACACAACCTATTATTTTATCAAACATTACAAGAGCCAAGATTTTTTTTTAAAAAAAACACAGTTTTAGTTTTGGAACTTAATTAGTGGCTGAATGCGCCGTACAATATCATGCCTTAAGGGCAAGACCACTTTAATTTAAAAATGGCTGAAAGCCAGTAACGTAAAGCTCAGCCAAAATCAGAAATTTAAAAGGCAAAGCCTTATCTTAAAACAGCTCCTTAATTAGGTTGAAGGCCCAACGAATCTGACTTTTAAGAGCAAACAACTCAAATTCAAAATCGGCTGAAGGCCCAACACTTAAGACTCAATAACATTAATTTTAAAAATGCCAAAGGCTTTATGTAAAACAGTTCTTAAATTAGGCTAAAGGCCCAAACCATCTGACACCTAAAGGGCAAAACAACCTTAATCTAAAAATCGGCTTGACGTACAACCAACAAGAACAAACAAGAAAAGGTCGTACACCCAAGGGCGCTCAGAAGTTCCGAGAGTCGGCGTGGAATTCAAACACTAACGCTCACTTAGGTGAGACAGGCAGTTGGCCCAACCATTGACGATCCGACGACAACCCATCTGACAGGCAGTCAACGGACCAACCGACAAGGTAACCTCCGCTTCACCTGACCACCACACAGCAGGGAGTTCAATGGAACAATGTAGAAGGTATTGGCGCCCACAATCAATTATACAGTACATTGAGCTGTCAAACTACACACCATGCTGGACAGCGACAACATGATGAGGAAAATACACTGCCTGAATTTACGTCAGCAGCCAGGGCAGTTAACCAGAAAGTTAACGGCCACAAGGCAGAAGATTCCGCTGGTGCACTTCAATTCAAATAACCAAGTACAGTTAAACTCCACCGGAGGGTGGCTAAAATTTGCCAACTTGAAAACACACATTGTTGCTCATGGGAATAACCCAACAGCTGACAACGTACTCCAAACGACACAATGTGAACAGACGTGAGTTGCTGGTAGATTAAGTCAAAACTCAACTTTCATGTCCAGGATCGGTGAGCCACGAACCTTGTAGCAATGGGAAGAGCACCACACAGACACCGCATAGAGGCCGCCAGTGGGCCCAGTCAAACTATGTGCCGTGGAGATTTCCTCGCTGCTTCACGCCAACTGACCAGCTCCCCAGGCCTGGAAACGGTGAAAGGACCAAATATACAAATATACGTTGGCCGATGAGACGATGAACCGAGCGACCAACCAACGGTCGTCCCACTCCAATCTCCCTCCATTGGACAGTTCACGTGTGTCGCCAGCAGTCGGCGAGCACTGGCTGTCGGCGCCTCACCAGCGCTGCGTCCCCCGATGTCACTGCTGCTGCGTCCCGACTGCACTGCTGGTCCATCCCGAACTGACTAGTCAGACACACGACGACTCGGAAATACTAGCGGTCGCTCCAGAGATGGTACGACAGTGCGCTTATCGTTATGCGCTGTTGCTGCCACTCACAGGCAAGTGAGGCAGGAAGTTAGTGAAGCCAGTAAATGGGATAAGAAAACGAGGCGTCAGTGGAGTAATAGAAGATGACAATCAATAAATGACATGAACACGAGACGTACACGGCTCAATATTCTCGGTCATATTAAAGCGAGCCGCACGAACAAAACTCTTGGCGACGGCCTACAACTATTCGCGCGCTGTTATGCACGGGATATCGCGGAAGTAATTTGCCTCTGTGCGTGATAGGAAGCAGTAACGATGTCTTAAATATTCCCAAAAATAATTTTGTAGTTTTCTTAACAACTTTTTCGTGGGTAGTTTCTTTGCAGGCCCGCAGAACGAAATTCATCGGCGACTACATTTTTCGCTACGCAGTCAGCAGTTTCATACCTCTTATAAAATTTTATTTTTTATCTGAGAATACTTTTATGTTTCCAAAATAAAAGATGCAGCATATGCATCTGTAAGCTTTGAGGATGTTCATTTTTTTTTAGTCCAATTACGTTAGTGATTCTGTTACTACCACAGGTTGAAGTAAAAACTTATTTTCCTTCAAAATTTCTGTAACATTATTTTTCATTTTTTTCCTAGCAGCTTGTGAGAACTTTCTTTTGGAAAGTACTCCATCATATTCTATGGCAAAAAATAGAGTAGCCCAATATTTTTAAAATTATTTTATGAACATTTGAAATTATCACTATAAAAAAAACTGGCAATGCTGTAAGAGCGAGATGATCTGTAAGTCCTATTTTAGTGCTGCCACTATAATGAGGACTGTTATTTCTGTGCCAGATTTGGTTTAAATCATTCCGCGGGTTTGTGAGGGGAACCCAGATATATACACATCCGTACACTCTTCTTTATGTACTACCTTTCTTCCCCTCCTTCATTGTCTTTACATCTCCTCCTGCCTCCCCCCCCCCCTACCCGGTAGTGTCTCACTCTAACCATCCCCTCCTGCTCCCCTAACTCACCATCCCCTCCTCTATGCATCTCAAACTTCCCGACACATGCTCATCCACATGTATAATCCCTGAAAAGGATGTTGGAAAAGCAAACTGCTGCTACTTCCCACAACATGCCTTTCATGATGCACAGCTTAAATGCCAAGGGAATGGAAACCATTTATTTTGCATGACATACAGGTTACCATGCAAAGCAGTCCGATACTACTCGAGCACAACACGCTTGTTGTGCTGGGCTGCCTACACATGTCTGTGGGGGGGGGGGGGGGGAGGGGGCTGGAAACTGTTTCTTGTCCCTGATGTATAGGCTGCCCTGGAAAGCAGATCAATGAGTCAGGTCGATACTATTCCCACACAACACACCTATCTGTGAAGGCTGGCCTATATGGCAGGGACTTAAAAAACATTCATGTCTGTATTTCTGTAAATCTTAGAGCTAGTGCATTATAGCCCCCCCTCCCCCCCTAGTTGATCCTTTCGGGACAAGGAGTTTGTGTGTCTGATTTGTCCCACTTTGGTCCAGGGGGGGCCTGAGAGGAGTTCTTACACCTACATACATATGCTATACATAAGAAGTGCAGATACTGTGATCAGTGGTATCTTAAACCTCAAGCAGGTATGACGTTCTTTATAACACAAGCGTGTTTGTGGCTTACTTCATACACATGTAAAGAACAGCTGTCTTTATGCTAGTAAGGCAAACATGTATGAACAAAATCCCAGTTTAATCTTAGTTTAGTTAAACAAAGATAAACTTACATTATATGAGCTAAATCACTGTTTAATGAAACAACAATAAAATAAACTTCCCTTGTATCACTCTGTAACGGCGAACATGTATTAACACACACTAATGACTGATTTGAATCATTAAACAGCGCAGTTGCATCAGGTCCCTGCCAGTTACTTTTTTGATTACTAATTATCTAGAAGGTAATTTCTGCACATTGGGATTGTGTTGCTAGCTCGAAATCTGGCTCATTTTCTTGCAGGGATTGTAAATTTTTCCTCTTCTAGCTCTCATTTTATTGTATATTGCTGCTTATGTGGACGTATGACAACGCAACTTATCACTGTGTTAGCTGAAACAGTCATGAAGGAATACGTTTGGGCTCGAAACTGTAAAACAACAATGGAATGGTACAAAACAAAGCTTTTTGTGTTTGGCGCGCTTTCTACTTTGGCGCGCATGCTCGACTGTTAATATTTATCCACTTCAGTGTGTTATTCGTTTTTTCTCTGTGTCTAATAGTCCTTCCGCAAACACGGTGCATAATTTACTACGTGATGTTTTCTGCATGGTCTAGCTGCATCTCTGAGTGGAGTACGGTACGCTTATCAGCATAAAGTAACTGTTTTGTATCCATGTGTCCACACTTCAGCAGCTTACCTGCTACCCAGGCGAAAACAAGCGTTAATGGCTTGCTCTTACTTCGTGCACTTGGTAGTAGCAACTAACCCGAAATATACTACTCCTAAGCTATAATTATTACTCTACAAATGCAATAAATACTGATAAAGTGTTGTTCATAGTCCTCAGTCACCAATATAAATATCTGCACCTACACTTAAAAAAAAAAACTAAAATACTCCTCCCGAACAGGCCATGAAGGCCCTATGGTACCGACCGGTCGCCGTGTCATCCTCAGCCGACAGGCGTCACTGAATGTGGATATGGAGGGGCATGTGGTCAGCACACCGCTCTCCCGGCCGTATGTCTGTTTCCGAGACCGGAGCCGCTACTTCACAATCAAGTAGCTCCTCAGTTTGCCATATTAGGGCTGAGTGCATCCCGCTTGCCGACAACGCTCGGCAGACCGGATGGTCACCCATCCAAGTGCTAGCCGAGCCCGACAGCGCTTAACTTCGGTGATCTGACGGGAACCTGTGTCAGCACTGCGACAAGGCCGTTGGCACGTACACCTCTAACACTCTTTAAAATATGTAGATAGCCAGAGAGAAAGAGTAAAACACACAAGTGGTAAACAAACTAGCTACAAGAAAGAGTCAGGAACACACACGCAGGGAACCGGGAACATCTTAGCAAAGAATGCAGCATGGCACATACTGAGATACAGCAATAGAAACGCCCGCACAAACACCACAGTAAAAAGAAAGTAGACGTTAAGAACACCTCCACTTACAAACTCTCGAAATCTCTGTCAGTTAACCTGTAGTTCATGTCAACTATCCATACAAGCCGAACATACAGAAATTTTAAAACTAGATGTTCCGAAAACCTCAGATGCTTTAAAAGTGGCAGTATACACTCCACTTTTGCAGATCATCTCGTACAAGAGAACTGCCACTCAAACAACATTGAGACTGATCTTAAGATCCTCAGAGAGGAGCAATAGTTCCTATAAAAAACTCACAGTAGAGGAGAACTACCACATAAAAGTCTTGAATGAAAGCACAACACTGTGCAACAAAACATCATTTGCACCACATGAAACATAGTAATCAAGCACTCTGAAATATCTAAAGTGTATTAAAAGATGTGGGAACAGTGTACACAATAGCAAAAGAAGAGATATGCGCCAGAGATTCACAAGACGGAAAATGTAAGAGCAGTGACATACACAACCACTACTCTCGAAAAAAGTTTTCACAATTAAATGTATTTCTTCCTGACTACTTTGCAGATGACATACAGTCAGAACGATAAAAAGGGCACAAGAAACCGACCATAAAACTCCATTTTCACTAGCAGTGTAATTTTCGAGCTAGCAGTCAACACAAGCTAAACAAAATGCACATGTTATATTTTTTAGGCCTTCATTGCATAAGCGATCATGAACGTTGTGTTACATATTACAGAAATAAATATGATCCACAGAAGAGACACTGGTGTCGAAGGGAAACAATGGGAAAAAAAGAAATAATTTGTGTTTGCACAAAGTGGAATTTAAATAACCCAATTTTACATAGTAAACATGGAAAAAGCGTCAGCAGGACTTGTAATATGAAAATGATTCAAAGACTGAGGATTTCTCAGTGGAGAATAGAGAGATGTATGTCGGAAATTAATGAATTTAAGAACATATCGGAAGGGAAGACGTAATTATGACTGGAATGGAGGCGAACTAGGTGAATTGTTGGCAAATGGACATGTTTCGCAGCTGGACCACAAAAGTTGTTGCTGGTCTGAAAGACATAAGAGAAGACCCTGATTATCACCTACTGGAAGGTGGGTACATAACGTTAGCAAAAATGCACAAGCAACGTGAATGTGTCTAGATGGAGCCCACACTGCTAGGAGACTTTACCCTGCAATGAATGTCAAATGGCTAATGATGAAAGTGGGAATCCGGAAGTGATTGACTTCAAGCATTTAATTCATTTTGTGTGGCTCAGCCTGCTCATTATATAACGAGATCAGGATGCAGCATCCTTGACACAAATTTGAGTGGTTTAGCTTCTTGTTTACTAAAATTGGAACTCAAGTTCTTACTGTGTGTAGTCCTGTCGGTGTTATTGCTTCGCTTCCTGTGTACTGTCCTGAATAGGTGCGCAAGTGGTCGCAGCAATTAATTCGTATATGGCGCGCCGTGCGCATGCGCGGCGAGAAGGCACGCGCGCCATGTTTTAATAGCCGCGGCGCAGACAAACGAACGTCGGTGGGCGTCGCTCGCTTCACGACCGCCATTGTGTGCGCCATTCACGTCGCAGCGCCATTCAGTGCCCAGCCGCATTCCCTCACGATCCTGCACATTTTTTCCCCTCCTCTTTTTTTCCTTTCTGCGTCGCCAGCGCTTAGGTGTGCTAAATCAGTCGTCTTCGACATATGACGCACAGACTCCTGAACGACAGAGAAACTACCCGCTTTTTGCTTGCATCCAAGTGAATGAAACGGCCGTATGTCAACGTATTTGTCTGCGCTAATACATGAAAGCACACGACACATTATTGATGATAGTTCCATCTCTGCTAACGAAACAATGATTGGTATTCGAATTACGTCAGTAACTCGTTGGCATTTTGAAAGAATGCTAATTCTCTCATTTCGTAACAGCGAACCGTAGTATCGTCTGGGCCTGATAAAATGAGCACCTGCCTTACTGACCGTGACAAAGCCACTAGACTCCTCTCATATTTGCAGCCGTAATTAATATTGGCCTCTCACTTAATAACTGAGATTATAATCCAGCCTGTAGAAGAAATTGAAGAAGATTACATGGGAAGATTACAAGGCGATTTACACTAAAGCGCCAAAGAAACTGGTACAGGCATGCGTGTAAAATATACAGATAAGTAAAAAGGCAGAATATACGACGCTGCGGTGGGCAACTCCTATGTAATACAAGCGTCTGGCGCAGTTGTTAGATCGGTTACTGCTGCTACAAAGGCAGGTTATCAAGATTTCAAAAAAATGGTTCAATTGGCTCTGAGCACTATGGGACTTAACTGCTGAGGTCATCAGTCCCCTTGAACTTAGAACTACTTAAATCTAACTAACCTAAGGACATCACACACATCCATGCCCGAGGCAGGATTCGAACCTGCAACCTTAGCGGTCGCGCCGTTCCAGACTGTAGCGCCTAGAACCGCTCGGCCACACCGGCCGGCTGTAAAGATTTAAGTGAGTTTGAACGTGGTGTTATAGTCGGCGCACGAGCGATGGGACACAGCATCTCCGAGGTAGCGATGAAGTGCGGATTTTCCCGTACGACCATTGGAATCCGGTAAAACATCAAATCTCCTACATCGCTGCGGACCAACGACGACTGAAGAGAATCCTTCAACGTGACAGAAGTGCAACCCTTCCGCAAATTGTTACAGATTTCAATAATGGGCCATCAATAAGTGTCAGCGTGCGAACCATTCAGCGAAACTTAATCGATTTGGGCTTTCGGAGCCGAAGGCCTACTCGTGTACCCTTGATGACTGCACGACACAAAGTGTTACGCCTCGCCTGGGCCCGTCAACATCGAAATTGGACTGTTCATGACTGGAAATATGTTGCTTGGTCGGCCGAGTCTCGTTTCAATTTACGTCGAGCGGATGGACGTGTACGTGTATAGAGAGAACTTCATGATCCATGTATCCTCCATGTCAGTAGTGGACTTTTCAAGCTGGTGGGGGCTCTGTAATGGTGTGGGGCATGTGCAGTTGGAGTAATATGGGACCCATGGTATGTATAGATACGACTCTGACAGCTGACACATACGTAAGCATCCTGTCTGATCACCTGCATCCATTCAAGTCTATTGTACATTCCGACGGACTCGGGCAATTCCACCGAGCGAGGTGGCGCAGTGGTTAGCACACTGGACTCGCATTCGGGAGGACGACGGTTCAATCCCGCGTCCGGCCATCCTGATTTAGGTTTTCCGTGATTTCCCTGGATCACTTCAGGCAAATGCCGGGATGGTTCCTTCGAAAGGGCACGGCCGATTTCCTTCCACATCCTTCCCTAATCCGAGCTTGTGCTCAGTCTCTAATGACCTCGTTGTCGACGGGACGTTAAACACATATCTCCTCCCTCCTCCTCTCGGGCAATTCCAACAGCACCATGCGACACCCCACTCGTCCAGAATTGCCACAGAGTGGGTCCAGGAACACTCTTCTGATTTTAAGCATTTCCGCTGGCCACCAAACTCTCCAGACATGCATCTAATTGAGCATATCTGGGATGCCTTGCAACATGCTATTGAGAAGAGATCTCCACTCCCTCGTATTCCTACCGATTTATGGACAGCCCTGCAGGATTCATGGTGTCACTTTCCTCCAACACTACTTCAGACGTCGAGTCCATGCCACGTCCTGCTGCGCCACTTCTACGTGTTCACTGGGGATCTATATGATATTAGGCGGGTGTACCTGCTTCTTTTGCTGTTCAGTGTAAGCGGCGTAATGACACAGCTATATTGGGTACAAGTCCGACATACAAACAAAAGACTCTTACTCAGTCACTTCATGTTATAGAGCAGAAATTACTGGCAGAGAAGGCTAAAACTGAGCTAATTGTACAAATTATTGTACTTACAGTCAAGGCTCGGTCAACAGGAGACAAATCACAAGCAACAAATGCCGAAATATACTGGAAAATTAAGGTGAATGAGAGAGAGTCTGTCAGGTGATACTGGGATGGCAGCAGAACTTTAAACGACACTTGGATGGCAGCACTGACGACTCCGAGGTTCGGCTGCAGTCGTACTTTGCAGCTCTCATTGCAATATTTATTAATCGAGTTGTCCCCACAAATGACCAACATGATTATGAAACAGCTTATTCGACAGAAACTGGCAGATTTCCCTAAACTCCTAAGGCATCACCACTTACATATACTGCTACAAAATGGCATCTAAGTTGTTGATCCATTTGCTAGGGGCTGAGTGTACGTATCGCAGGAAAATGTGTTGACTACAGCGTGCAGGTCCAAAAAGTGCGATCCACTGTTCTCCTTGGGAGCTATTTAGAACCTTGGCTCACTAAGAATATAGTCGACAGACAAAAGTGGCGCATTTGCTACAGCCAACCTAACAGGGTCTTCTGCAGCGGCATGTTATTGCGTGTAAAAGTGATAAAGTTTCTGCAAGGATTTGAATTTAATAGAAATCTACATCTACATCTACATTTATACTCCGCAAGCCACCCAACGGTGTGTGGCGGAGGGCACTTTACGTGCCACTGTCATTACCTCCCTTTCCTGTTCCAGTCGCGTATGGTTCGCGGGAAGAACGACTGTCTGAAAGCCTCCGTGCGCGCTCTAATCTCTCTAATTTTACATTCGTGATCTGCTCGGGAGGTATAAGTAGGGGGAAGCAATATATTCGATACCTCATCCAGAAACGCACCCTCTCGAAACCTGGCGACCAAGCTACACCGCGATGCGGAGCGCCTCTCTTGCGGAGTCTGCCACTTGAGTTTATTCAACATCTCCGTAACGCTATCACGGTTACCAAATAACCCTGTGATGAAACGCGCCGCTCTTCTTTGGATCTTCTCTATCTCCTCTGTCAACCCGATCTGGTACGGATCCCACACTGATGAGCAATACTCAAGTATAGGTCGAACGAGTGTTTTGTAAGCCACCTCCTTTGTTGATGGACTACATTTTCTAAGCACTCTCCCAATGAATCTCAACCCGGTACCCGCCTTACCAACAATTAATTTTATATGATCATTCCACTTCAAATCGTTCCGCACGCATACTCCCAGATATTTTACAGAAGTAACTGCTACCAGTGTTTGTTCCGCTATCATATAATCATACAATAAAGGATCCTTCTTTCTATGTATTCGCAATACATTACATTTGTCTATGTTAAGGGACAGTTGCCACTCCCTGCACCAAGTGCCTATCCGCTGCAGATCTTCCTGCATTTCGCTACAATTTTCTAATGCTGCAACTTCTCTGTATACTACAGCATCATCCGCGAAAAGCCGCATGGAACTTCCGACACTATCTACTAGGTCATTTATATATACTGTGAAAAGCAATGGTCCCATAACACTCCCCTGTGGCCCGCCAGAGGTTACTTTAACGTCTGTAGACGTCTCTCCATTGAGAACAACATGCTGTGTTCTGTTTGCTAAAAACTCTTCAATCCAGCCACACAGCTGGTCTGATATTCCGTAGGCTCTTACTTTGTTTATCAGGCGACAGTGCGGAACTGTATCGAACACCTCCCGGAAGTCAAGAAAAATAGCATCTACCTGGGAGCCTGTATCTAATATTTTCTGGGTCTCATGAACAAATAACGCGAGTTGGGTCTCACACGATCGCTGTTTCCGGAATCCATGTTGATTCCTACATAGTAGATTCTGGGTTTCCAAAAACGACATGATACTCGAGCAAAAAACATGTTCTAAAATTCTACAACAGATCGACGTCAGAGATATAGGTCTATAGTTTTGCGCATCTGCTCGACGACCCTTCTTGAAGACTGGGACTACCTGTGCTCTTTTCCAATCATTTGGAACCCTCCGTTCCTCTAGAGACTTGCGGTACACGGCTGTTAGAAGGGGGGCAAGTTCTTTCGCGTACTCTGTGTAGAATCGAATTGGTATCCCGTCAGGTCCAGTGGACTTTCTTCTGTTGAGTGATTTCAGTTGCTTTTCTATTCCTTGGACACTTATTTCGATGTCAGCCCCATCTTAGCGATAGGTAGTAACTGTGTGACACAACTGTATCTCGAATCAGAAAGATCAGGAAAAAAGGCCTACGTCCCAACGTATCATCATTATCTATATATCGTCTGTAGGCCGCATTTGCGTCACACGTACACTCTGGTGACATAAGTCATGGCATAGCGATTTGCACAAGTGCAGATAGTGGCAGTATCGTGTAGACAATATAAAAGGGCAGTGCATTGGCGGAGCAGTCATTTGTGATCCACATGAAAAGCTTTCCGACGTCATTATGGCCGCACGACGGGAACTCTGAATGGCAGCTGAAGCTAGATACATGGGGCATTCCATTTCGGAAATCTTTGGGGAATTCAGTATTCCGAGATCCACAGTGTGACGAGAATACCAAATTTCGGGGATTACCTCTCACCACGAACAACACTTAACGACCGAGAGCAGCGGCGTTTGCATAGACTTGTCACTCCTAACAGATAAGCAACACTACATGAAATCAAAAATCAATGTGGGACGTACGACGATCGTATTCGTTAGGATGGTGCAGTGAAATGTGACTTTAATGGGTTATGGCGGCAGATGATCGACGCGAATGCCTTTGCTAACAGCATGATATCGTCTGCAGCGCCTCTCCTGGGCTCCTGAACATGTCGATGTCTGGATAACCGTGCCTGGTCAGATGAGTCGCGATTTCAGTTGGTAACAGCTGATGGTAGGGTTAGAGTGAGATGCGGACTCCACGAAGCCATGGACACAGTTTGCGAACAAGGCCCTGAACTGTGGGTGGCTCCATAATGGCGTGGGCTCTGTTTACATTGAATGGACGGCGTCCTCTGGTCCAACTGAACCGATCATTAACTGGAATTGGTTATGTTCGGCTACTTGGAGACCATTCATGGACCACACGTTCCCAAACAATGGCGGAAATTTCATGGATGACAATGCGCCATGTCTATTTTTTTTTTTTTTTGAGTCATCAGTCTTCTGATTGGTTCGATGCGGCCCGCCACGAATTCTTCTGCTGTGCCAACCTCTTCGTCTCAGAGCAGCACTTGCAACCTTCGTCCTCAATTATTTACTGGATGTTTTCCAATCTTTGTCTTCCTCTACAATTTCTGCCCTCTACAGTACCATGGAAGTCATTCCCTGATGTCTTAACAGATGTCCTGTCGTCCTATCTCTTCTCCTTGTCAGTGTATCCACATATTCCTTTCCTCTACGATTCTGCTCAGAACCTCTTCATTCCTTACCTTATCACTCCACTTAATTTTCAACATTCTTCTGTAGAACCACAGATCAAGCACTTCTATTATCTTCTGCTCCGGTTTTCACACAGTCCATGTTTCACTGCCACACTGTGCTGTGGTCCAAACGTATATTCTCAGAAATTTCTTCCTCGAATTAATACCTATGTTTGGTACTAGTAGACTTCTCTCGGCCAGGAATTCCCTTTTTTTCCAGTGCTAGTCTGCTTTTGATGTCCTCCTTGTCCGTCCGTCACTGCGAATATAGTAGTACTCCTTCATCTACGTCGTGCCCATCAATCTAGATGCTAAGTTTCTTGCTGTTCTCATTTCTGATACTTCTCATTACTTTCGTATATCTTCGATTTACTCTCTACCCATGTTCTGTATTCATTAGACCATTCTATTCATCGGAGCTTATAACTCTCCTTCACTTTCACTGAGGATAGCAGTGTCATCAGCGAATGGTATCATTTTTATCCTTTCACATCGAATTTCAGTTCTACACCTGACCTTTCTTTTGTTTCCATCATTACTTCTGCGATGTATAGATTGAACAGTATGGCCCAAAGACTACATCCCTGTCCTACAACCTGTTTAACGAGAGGTCTTCTTTCTCGATCTTCCGCTCTTATTATTCCCTCTTGACTCTTGTCACGTACTGTATATTACCCGTCTCTCCCTATAACTTAAACCTATTTTTCTCAGAATTTCGAGCATTTTACACAACTTTACATTGTCGAACGCTCTTGATTTTTCTGTAGTCTTTCTTCCATCATAAACCGTACCGTCAGAATTGTCTTTTTGTTGCCTTTACCTTTCCCAAAGCCAAAATGAACGTCATCTACTACATCCTCAGTTTTCTTTTACGTTCTTCTGTATAATATACTTGTCAGCAACTTGAATATATGAGCTGTTAAGCTGATTCTGCGATAATTCTCGCACTTGTCAGCTCTTGCAGTCTTCTGTATTGTGTGGATGATATTTTTTCGATAGCCAGATGGTACCTAGCCAGACTCATACATCCACACACCAACGTGAAAAGATGTTTAGTTGCCACTTCTCCCAATGATTTTAGAAATTCTGATCGGATGTTATCTATTCCCTCTGCCTTATTTTATCTTAAATCCTCCAAAGCTCTCGTAAACTGTAATTCTAATACTGGATCCCTTATCTCTTCTAAATCGACTCCTGTTTCTTGTTCTATCATATCAGAGAAATCTTCCCCCTCATACAGGCCTTCAGTGTACTCTTTCCATCTATCCGCTCTCTCCTCTGCCTTTAGCAGTGGAATTGCGGTTGCACTCTTTATGTTACCATCCTCGCTTTTAATTTCACCGAAGGTTGTTTTGACTTTCCTACGTGCTGAGACACCCCTTCCGACAGTCATTTCTCTTTAGTTGCCTTCACGTCTTTCCTGCAGCCATTTCGTCTTAGCTTCCCTGCATTTCCTATTTATTTCATTCCTCAGCGACTTGTATTTCTGTGTTCCTGAATTTCTCTGAATATTTTTGTACTTCCTTCTTTCATCGCCTGAAGTGTTTCTTCTGGTACCAATGGTTTCTTCGCAGTTACTTTCTTGGTATCTATGATTTTCTTTCCAACTTCTGTGATTGTCCTTTTAGGGATGTCCATTCTTCTTCAGTTGTACTGCCTACTGAACTATACCGTATTGCTGTATAGCCTTGGAGAAGTTAAAGCGTATATCGTCATTGTTTAGTACTTACGTATTCCATTTCTTTGTGTATTGATTCTTCCTGCCTAATCTGTTGAACTTCAGCCTACTCTTCATCACTACTAGATTTTGATCTGAGTCTATATCTGATCCTGGGTACGCCTTACAATCCAGTATCTGATTTCGGAATCTCTACCTGACCATGTTGTAATCTAACTGAAATCTTCCCGTATCACCAGGCCTTTTCCAAGTATACTTCTTCCTCTTGTGATTCTTGAACTAGCTGAAATTTATTACAGAACTCAATTAGTCTTTCTTCTCTCTCATTCCTTGTCCAAGCCGATATTCTCCTGTAAGCATTTCTTCT
Source organism: Schistocerca nitens (assembly GCF_023898315.1). Lineage (NCBI taxonomy): Eukaryota > Metazoa > Arthropoda > Insecta > Orthoptera > Acrididae > Schistocerca > Schistocerca nitens. The sequence goes on along the minus strand of NC_064615.1, from coordinate 294,148,109 downwards.
ACTCCTTCCGCTAAAACAGCATTCCAGTCGTCCATAAGCATTAGATTTGCATCTCCCTTTACATACTGTATTACCTTTTCAGTATTCTCATATACTTTTTCTATCTCTTCATCTTTAACTCGCAACGTTGGCATCTATAGCTGAACTATCGTTGTGGGTGTTGGTTTGCTGTCGATTCTGATATGAACAACCCTATCTCTGAGCTGTTCACAGTAACACACTCTCTTTGTCATACCTCCGTAATCATAACAAATCCTACTCCCGTTATACCATTTTCTGCTGCTGTTGATACTACAATATACCGATCTGACGAGAAACCTTTGTCTTCTTTCCATTTCACTTCACTGACCTCCACTGTACCTATGTTGAGCCGTTGCATTTCCTTTTCCAGATTTTCTAGCATCCCTACCACGTTCAAGCTTCTGACATTTCACGCTCCGACTCGTAGAACGTTATCGTTTCGTTGGTTGTTCAATCTTTCTCTCATATTCACCACTCCCTTGGCTGTCTCCACCCAGAGTTCCGAATGGTGGACTATTCTGGAATCTTTTGTCATTAGAGAAATCATAATGACACTTTTTCAATTACAGGCTACATGTCCTGCGGATATACACGTTATGTGTCGTAAATGCAGTGGTTTACATTACCTTCTGTATTCTCATGCCGTTGATCATTGCAGGTTCTTCCACCTTTAGGGACAGTTTCCCACCCCAAGGACAAGAGCGTGCCTTGAACATGTGTCCGCTGCTCGAATTCTTTGACCAGGTCGTTGGCAGAATGAAGGTGACTTCCTATGCCGGAAGTTTTCGTCCGCTAATGCTGATTAGTAATCAAAATTTAAGCTGTGGAGGGTTTCGAAACCGGGACCGAGGACGTTTTGATTACTAATCTAAGACGTTAGACGTTACCTCTTTTTTTATCTCATTTTCCTCGCCATTGTTCGTTGCATTTCTTCAGGGCGGACGTCCTATGACACCCGCTCAAGGTTATTGGTGAACCATTCACACAGTTTGTTGTTACAGAGATCAGCCAGTTCTCTGACCGAACACGCTGAGCTACCACGTCGGCTCCCCTAGATAACGGGCGCCGTGTCTCCGAGCCACCATTGTTCGCGAATGATTTGAAGAAAATTGTGGACAACTCGAGTGAATGATTTGGCCAACCAAATCCCGTCGAACATTTATGGGACGTAAGCGAGAGGTGAGTTCGTGCAAAACATCCTGCACTGGTAGCAGTTACCCAATTATGGACAGCTACAGAGGTACCATGTCGAGTATTTCTGGAAGGGAGTTCCAACGACTTGTTGAACGCCGCGTAATCCTGTGACTTCTGTGACCTCAGTGTAAAACTGATATGCAAATTTTCCCACTCCTAATTTTTTATTTTATTCTCATGTGCTTCATTTTCTTTCGTCCAATGAATCCTAAAGTTTTATCGCTATGTCTTAAGGAAGGGTTTCAAAATTTCTAAAGCTATTTCCGTTCGGACTTCTTTTTATTTTCTATTGGATTATATACACCGATCAGCCAGAACATTATGACCGCCTACCTACTATGCGATATTTCCACCTTTGGCACGGATAACAGCGGCGACGCTCGTGGCTGGAATCAATGGTAGGTCGTTGGAGGAAGTTGGCACCACATCTGCCCACACAAGTCATCTGATTTCCGTAAATTCCGGGAAGAGGGGCGACGAGCTCTGACACTCCACCTTCAGTCACTTCCCAGACGTGTTCGATCGGTTCAGGTCTGGCGAGCTGGTGGGACGGGGCTGGAAGCACATAAATTGGAACCCGCCACTGTGTTCCTTGAACCACTTCATCACACTCCTGGCCATGTGACATGGCAAATTATCTTGGAAAATGCCACTGCCACCGGAAAACATGATCTTCATGAAAGGGTGTACGTGGTGTGCAAGCAGAGTACGATTCTCCTTGGCAGACATTTTTCCTTGTACAAAGTCCACGGGATCCATGGACGGCCACATGAATGTTCCCCAGAGCACACTAGAGCTATTGCCAGCTTTTCTCCGTTCCACAATAGAAGTGTCACGGAGTTATTCCCCTGGAGAGTGAAGGATTTGCCCCCCCCCCCCCCCGCACCCCACCTCCCCACTTTTGCATGATGAAGAAAGTACCGGGGTTCATCGGACCATACAACGTTCTGCCACTGCGCCAACATCCGCCACCGTCCAATGCCGATGGTCAGGTCGTTGGCAGCGGAGCCCCATCGTTAGGCGTGTTCGTGTTTGGACACATTTGTACTCTGCCAAGCATTAAAGTCTCATTTTAATCCTGCCACAGTCCGTCGCCTGTCTGGTTTTATCAGTCTGCCCATTCTGTGATGTCCGACGTCTGCAACGAGGGGTGGCCACCAAACCCCACGAGGGTTTCAACCTTGCGTTTCACCACGTGGTGAAGACACTGACCACAGCACTCCCCGAACACTCGACAAGTCGTGCAGCTTCCGAGGCATCACAGTGTACAATGATGAGCCAGAACATTATGACCACTGTGAAATTTAAAGCTTTCCACGTGTATAGATTGTTAGGAAGAAATTTCGAGTGAACTGACGGATGTCTGCAAATTGCAGCCACGATATATCTGTGCAGAGTGTTCTGGCCAACTTCAAGTGAATACTGACGAAAAAGGAACTTACACGGAAGTTCAGTGCCTTTTCGCCACAATTAACCTAAAGATGGGCATAAGACTCCACGCAGAAATATCGTGACAACAAGGTGCAGGCATACGGCAATTCGCCCGAAATTTCATGGAATATTTACGACCACTGCGCACCTGAAGAATGAGTCTGGCCAGTGACGTTGCGCACACGTGACGAGTTAAGGAAAGTATACACTGATGTACAAAAGTCATGGGACACCGATATGGACATATACAGATGGCGGTAGCATCGCGTACACGAGGTGTAAAAGGGCAGTGTACTCGCGGAACTGGTGATTGATGTGGAAAGGTGTCCGATGACATTATGGCCGCTCGACGCGAATTAACAGACTTTGAACGCGGAACAGTAGCCGGAACTAGACGCATGGGACGTCCCATTTTGGAAATCGTTAGAGAATTCAATGTTCCGAGATCCACAGTGTGACGAGAATACTAAATTTCATGCGTTACCTCTCACTACAGATAACGCCCTGGCCGACGAGCTTCACTTAACGGCCCTGAGCAGCAGCGTTTGCGTAGAGTTGTCAGTGCTAACAGACAAGCAATAGTGCGTGAAGTAACCGTAGAAATCAATGTGGGACGTATGACGAACGTATCTGTTAGGGCAGTGTGGCGAAATTTTGCGTTAATGAGCTGGGGCATCAGACGACCGACGCGAGTGCCTTTGCTAACAGCACAACATCGCCTTAGTGACTGTCCTGGGCTCGTGACCATACCGGTTAGATCCTAGACGACTGGAAATCCGCGACGTGGTGAGATGAGTTCTGGTTTCAATTGGTAGAGCTGATGGTAGGTTTCGAATGTGGCAACGAAACCATGGACCCAGTTTGCGGACAATACACTACACAAACTGGTGGTGGCTTCGTAATGGCGTGGATTGTGTTTGCTTGGAAATGACTGGGTCCTCTGGTCCAGTTTAACCGATGATGGAAATGTCCGGCTACTTGGAGGCCATATTTAGCCATTCATGGACTTCGTGTTCCGAAACAACAAGGAGTTTTTGTGGATGACAATGTGCAATGTCGTCGTATTAGGTATTGGTTTGAAGAAGATTCTGGACAATTCGTCCGACATACGACATAATCGAGATGTCAGTTCCTGCAGAAATTCCAGCATCGGAGACACTTTCGTAATTATGGGCGGCTATAGAGGCAGCCTGGTTCAGTATTTCTTCAGAGGAGTTCCAACGGCTTGTGGTGTCCGTGCCGCGTCGAGTTACTGCACTACGCAGGGCAGAAAGAGGTGTGACGCGGTAGTCGGAGGTGTCCCATGGCTTTTGTCGCCTCTGTGTATAAGCGGTGCGGAGCCGAATTGAGATTCATTCCAGTGACGATACGGAACGCAAACGGGGAAATCCACTAACATAAGTGACTCTGACGAAGGGCAGATTACCGTGGTCCGGCGAATGGGAGCGAGCATTTCGGAAACGTCGAAGCTGGTCGGCTCTTCTCGTCTTGCTGTCGTGGACGTCTATGCGAAGTGGTAGACGATCGGTGAAACCGCGAGAGGGCGATAAGGTGCAGACATCGACGCCTCGTCACGGAACGTGGAGGTCGGGGACTTGAGCGCTTTGTAAAGCAGGATAGGTGGTGACCTGTGGCCGACGAGACGACAGGATACGATACTGCTGGCGGTGGTACAAGCACGTTGTGCGAGCACTCACTCCACTCGTTCACAGCATAATACGTAGTTGCGAACAACAGGTCCAGTCTTAGTTCGAGCGGCGCGGGTAGCATTGACGGAAAAAATCAGTTTACATTAGATGACTAATACGCAGATAGATCTCACCATTTTCCCAGAAAATAATTAAAGTAGTTCGAATCTCTCAGTTCCGACCAAGGTATCTGGGAGTTTTCTCTAGATCATAAGGCGAATGTCAGTACCAAAGATCCCAACCGACATTCGCTTCGCTCCACTCCCAGTCAAGCGGCAAATATTTGTCTGAAATGAACGAGGTTGGTAACAAAAGATATAAAAGAAGAAAACAATAAACACAGCACTAGGAAAGTCAACGTAGTAGGTACACGGCACGTAACCAAGCCATCGACTCTCTACACACACGAACAGATACACAAAGAGCTGGCATTTTTCTCTGGAACATATTATCCCGCAAACGAATTAAAAATAGTTTCGGACGCCTTATTCCGGCCAATGTTTTCGTCAAGTTTTCTTTGTTTGTAACATGAATGACGATACAGGTGTAATACACTGAAGAGCCAAAGAAACCGGTACACCTTTCTAATATCATGCAGGGCCCCTGCCAGCACGCAGAGTGCAGCAACACGATGTGGCATGCATTCGACTAATGTCTGAAGTAGTGCTGGAGGGAACTGACAACATGAATACTGCAGGGCTGTCCATAAACCCCTAAGAGTACGACGTGGTGGATGGCTCTGAGCACTATGGGACTTAACATCTGAGATCATCAGTCCCCTAGACTTAGAACTCCTTGAACCTAACTAACCTAAGGACATCACAAACATCGATGCCCGAGACAGGATTCGAACCAGCGACCGTATCAGCAGCGCGGTTCCGGACTGAAGCGCCTAGAACCGCTCGGCCACAGCGGCCGGTACGACGTGGTGGAGATCTCTTCTGAACAGCACGTTGCAGGCATCCCAGATATGCTCAATTATGTGCATGTCTGGGGTGTTTGGTGGCCAGCGGAAGTGTTTAAAGTCAGAAGAGTGTTCCTGGAGCCACTCTGGAGCAATTGTGGACGTGTGGGATGTCGCATTGCCCTGCGGGAATTGGGAAGTCCGTCAGATTTCACAATGGACGTGAATGGATGCAGATGATCAGACAGGATACTTACGTACGTGTCTGTCAGAGTCGTATCTAGACGTATCAGGCGTCCTGTTTCACTCCGCACACTATTACAGAGCCTCCACCAGCTTGAACAGTCCCCTGCCGATATCCAGGATCCATGGATTCATGAGGTTGTCTCCAAACCAGTACAAATCCATCCGCTCGGTCCAATTTGAAAAGAGACTCGTCCGACCAGGCAACATGTGTCCAGTCATCAACAGTCCAGTGTCGGTGTTGACGAGCCCAGACGAAGCGTAAAGCTTTGTGTCGTGCAATCATCAAGGGTATATGAGGGGGCCTTCGGCTCCGAAAGCCCATGTCGATGATGTTTCGCTGAATGGTTCGCACGCTGACACTTACTGATTGCATGCTGAAACTTGTTGAAGGCCCAACATTGAAATCTGCAGCAATTTGTGGAAGAGTTGCACTTCTGTCATGTTGAACGATTCTCTGCAGCCGTCGTTGGTCCCGTTCTTGCAGGATCTTTTTCCGGCCGCAGCGATGTCGGAGATTTGATGCATTTTGAAATGGTCGTACAGGAAAATCCCCACTTCATCGATATGTCGCAGATGCTGTGTCCTATCGCTCTTGTACCGACTGTAACACTACGTTCAAACTCACTTAAATCTTGATAATCTTCCATTGTAGCAGCAGTAACCGATTTAACGTTTGCACCTGACATTGGGTGCCTTATATAGGCATTGCCGACATCAGCGCCGTATTCTACCTCTTTACATATCCGTGTATTTGAATACACATTTCTATACCTGTTTCCTTGGGGCTTCAGCGTATAACCTAACTGAAACGTCAGAAGCTTGCCACAGTCTCTGTCGTGGCGATAGTAATAATCCAAAGACGCTCCAGCGCTTGTTTTGTTTGTCGGTCAGCCTTCTTTCGCTCAATTATGAAGTATACACTATTTGATCAAAAGTGTCCGGACGCCTATTAGTTGACATTAATATGATGCGTGTCCGCTCTTCATCTTTATGACGACTTGAACTTTGCTGAGGACACTTTCAATGAATTGGGAAGGAAAGCCCATTCTTACTCAAGAGGCGAAACCACGTAAGTAAGCGATGCTGCACGGTGGGTTGCGTCAAAGTCGACGTTCTAACTCATCCCAATAGTATTGCAAAGGGTTTAGGTCGGGACTCTGGGCAGGTCAGTGTATTTCAGGAATGTTATTGTCCATACACCAGAGCGTCACAGAAGCTGCTTTATAACACGCTGTGTTGACATTCTGATTCAAACAACTAGCGTCTCCGATTTTTTCCACTACTGTACGCAGTACAGTGCTGTAAAATTCATTTCCTTTCCCGTGTAGCGTTTTTTTAAACGCATTAAGCAATGAGGGAATCACATCCCAGCCACGAAAACACATCCATACTGCAACACATCCTCCTTATGGTTCAAATGGCTCTGAGCACTATGAGACTTAACTGCTGAGGTCATCAGTCCCCTAGAATTTAGAACTACTTAAACCTAACTAACCTAAGGACATCACACACATCCATGCCCGAGGCAGGATTCGAACCTGCGACCGTAGCGGTCTTGCGGTTCCGGACTGAAGCGCCTAGAACCGCTCGGCCTTCATCATTCTTCCTACTTCACTATTCCCACTACGCAAGATGGCAGGTGACGCTCTCCAGAATTCACTACGAGGTCTTCAAATGGCTCTGAGCACTATGGGACTTAACATCTGATGTCATCAGTCCCCTAGACTTAGAACTACTTAAACCTAACTAACCTAAGGACATCACACACATCCATGCCCGAGGCAGGATTCGAACCTGCGACCGTTGCAGTCAAGCGGTTCCAAACTCAAGCACCTAGAACCGCTCGGCCACAACGGCCGCCCTTCCTGTATCATTTAGTGTGTCTCTATAGAGGTTTTCTTGAGTTTCACGCAAAATTTAACCCGGACGCTTTGCTCCTCTAACTCCGCCGTCTTGAGATTCGGAAGGCATGCGACACAACTTTCTGTTCAGTACAACACTGAACAACAATAACTAACAGACATTCAACAATGACACTTTCGGCAGTTACACATTTTAAACACAGGCGTGTGCAGAGATGCCAACCGTTTTTCGTTCCAATACATCACTGGCGGAAATTACGAATGTGCCGGAATTTTTTGAACAGACCTCGCAAACCCAGACCCTTCCATCGCTATGGCGATGCGTGTAGCTCGAATCACTTCATTCCAGTCATGCACTGTCGAGTGTCGTCGCTCTCTTACACCACCTCAAAGGAGCGTAGCACTCATCATCATCATCATCATCATCATCATCATCATTTAAGACTGGATATGCCTTTCAGCGTTCAGTCTGGAGCATAGCCCCCTTATAAAATTCGTCCATGATCCCCTATTCAGTGCTAACATTGGTGCCTCTTCTGATGTTAAACCTATTACTTCAAAATCATTCTTAACCGAATCCAGGTACCTTCTCCTTGGTCTGCCCCGACTCCTCATACCCTCTACTGCTGAACCCACGAGTCTCTTGGGTAACCTTGCTTCTCCCATGCGTGTAACATGACCCCACCATCTAAGCCTGTTCGCCCTGACTGCTACATCTATAGAGTTCATTCCCAGTTTTTCTTTGATTTACTCATTGTGGACACCCTCCTGCTATTGTTCCCATCTACTAGTACCTGCAATCATCCTAGCTACTTTCATATCCGTAACCTCAACCTTATTGATAAGGTAACCTGAATCCACGCAGCTTTCACTCCCATACAACAAAGTTGGTCGAAAGATTGAACGGTGCACAGATAACTTAGTCTTGGTACTGATTTCCTTCTTGCAGAAGAGAGTAGATCGTAGCTGAGCGCTTACTACATTAGCTTTGCTACACCTCGCTTCCAGTTCCTTCACTATGTTGCCATCCTGTGTGTTGTAGCACTAGCTACAGAAAATTGTAGCTCATGAAGAGATGCTCTATCCCACGCTTTTAAACCCCTACGCATAGTCAATGTGCTAGCTGGACTGTTGGCAACACTTTTGAACTCTGGAGTGATTCCTTCCGCTGATCTCAAGAGATATTTTTATAACCACCCTTGAAGTCCTCATCTGCCCCTGTCCTTCAACACATGCGGTCTGCCTGGTCTCGGTTTAGCTGTGGTTGTTCCTTCGTGTTTCCACTTCACTATCACATCACTAACATTTGGCTTAGGCACCTTTAGAAGGGTTGAAATAGGCCTGATGGACTTGTTACTCAGCTGGAATCTAACGACTAGTCCACGTTCGACGTCACATTGCTCTCCCGAGAGACCTGTTTTGCTGTTACTGACAACACAATACTCCCGACCTCATTCCGTTCTGGCCGCTCGGCCTCTCGAGGCATCTAATCATGAATACTGCATTACATAGGAGTGTCCGAATACATTTGATCAGCTACTGCATAAACGTTAAGTGTCATTACACAAGCCACTATTTTGTCTTTGAGATATAGTAATGTTGGATGTATGTACGATTGGCCCGTACTGACGAGACAGTGTAAGCTGCATTCTAGCATATATTACTCATCCCACGCGCTGAGCTATGTCAATCTCAAATCAAAAAATGTTCAAATGTGTGTGAAATCTTATGGGACTGCTAAAGTCATCACTCCCTAAGCTTACACACTACTTAACCTAAATTATCCTAAGGACAAACACACAGCCATGCCCGAGGGAGGACTCGAACCTCCACCGGGACCAGCCACACAGTCTATGACTGCAGCGCCCTAGACCGCTTGGCTAATCCCGCGCGACTGTGTCAATCTCAATAACGTTCTTAGATATAGGGTGGTCAGAAAGAGTCTGAAAAGCTTATGAGGGTGTTGCATGGTAGGTTGCGCTGAGAAGTAATCGTTAAGAAAGAAATTCGATCCGTTCCACCGATCCGATTTAAATAGCATTGAAGTTAGCGAAGCAGGCCGTTGAACGCATATTGGAGAACTTGCACGCGCTAAAATGCAGTAATAAACGGACGTCTGCGGGTCAGTGAGTTACCACTTGTTGAAATACTCATTACCAGCTTAAATGTGCCTTTTTCGGAAGACATAATTTTCAGACAGGTGATCAAAGGCTATGTTTGTTCGAATTGAGGAAACCAAACGAAGAACACGTTTGCGACGCTGTCTCGACAGGCTGCTTGAATTTTCGCGCATTGCTACCTGATTGGTTAACTTCAATTCTAATTAAATCTGAAACGGCGCAACGTATCGAATGATTTTTGTTTTTTGATCAGTTATTTACCACAACCTATCCTGCAAAAGCCTTACAAGCTTGTCAGACTCTCCCAGCTGGCTGGTATTTGGCTAAAAAGTAAAAAACTGCTGAATAATGAGTCGAATCTCAGTCGAGTCTTAGGTACTATCACTCTTTTTGTCTTATGTTGGAAATTCCAAGAATTCCATTTTCCATTCTTCAAATATTGTGACTGTTCGCAATAATCAAAAACAATAAAATGGTTATACCCACAATTAACCATAGATCACACTGTAACGCGTTAGAACGCTACACTTGCCCTTGACAGGCAGCTGGAGTTTTGATGTCTGCTGGCAATCACATACTTTCTGAAACCGTGCTCCGTTTCGTAGTGTGCCCTTCTCGTTGTGGCGAGTGACCAGTTAAGATGAGCTCGAGAGTCTGTGTCGGGAATGGGAAACATGAGGGAGGTACTGAAAGACAAGAGCCTTGAGGCAGGCCGGATAGCTCAGTTGGTAAGAGAACCGCCAGTTGCAGGAAGGCGCAGTTGTAGGCTGTCCAGTAAGTTTTAAATATATGGCACCATTATTTGTATTTGGAGATGTCCTGCGAGACCTCGCGAGGAGCGTAGACCCCACATGCGGACCACACACGCCGAGACACGCGCCTACTTTTCAACAGAGGTGAGCTCTGCGCCGCCCAGACGGCGGGGGCTTCGGTTGCGGCCCGCGCGCTGGGCGGCGGTGTGTGAGTCACGCCGTGGGCCGCGGAGCGCGGGGTCAGGCGCCGCCCACGCGCCGCCCAGCCGCCGCTGACTCAGCCGGTGGGCCGCGTCTCAGGGGCGGGTCCGCAGCCGCGCAGTCGCTTCCTGTCTCACTGGGTCAGTAGGTGTCAGGTAGCACTCGGAGTGCTGCCTCCGGTTATTTCCGGTACCACCATAGGAGGCGAAGAGCGAGGAGGGGGAGGGGAGGCGGTCATTTGATGAGAGCGTAGCTTACCGATGGATGCATAGATAAGAAGGGGATGCCCCAGAGGTCATCGCTTGCATCGCTACTCATTTGTATCCATACATACCACAAAAATATACGAATGTTTATACGAGGGTTGCCCAGAAAGTAAAACACCTCATTTTTCTTCAACAATTCTTTATTGAACATAATGAGAATTACACACACGAAAGAACGGTGTTTTATCTACAAACCTTATTTTTCAACGTAATCTCCATCCCGTTCTACGGCCTTCCTCTAGCGCGAAAAAAGGGCGCGTATGCCCTGTTGGTACCAATCCTTGTCCTGGTGGCGGAGCCAGTGGTTCACTGTGTGAATCACCTCCTCTTCGTCCTCAAAATGTCTTCCACGAATGGCATCTTTAATGGCTGAAACAAGTGGAAGTCAGGGGGGGGGGGGGGGCTAGGTCAGGGCTGTCAAGTGGATGGTCTCCCCAACCGCTGTAAATCTTGGAGCTCCGCCGGACCGACTTCTGATGACCTCACTCTCCGTGCCCAGCGACTAACTGTACTTCTATCGACAGCTAATGCTCTGTAGACTTTGCACAAGCGTTTGTGAATATTTCCCACAGTTTCTTTCTCAGCAGTGAGAAATTCAATGACGGCACGTTGCTTACAACGTACGTCACCTACAGACGCCATTTTGAAACTGTCCTGCAGCTACGCTATCTGTCGGAAGTGACGGAAACTTGTCGCGTTCGCTCAGGAAATTTCAAATAATACATACGTAACGTTTCCCATTCGTAGCATTGTTTCCGGCTGAGAAAAAAAAATTGCGGTGCATTACTTTTGGGCAACCCTCGTATGTATGTTTGCGTGCGTGTGTGTGTGTGTGTGTGTGCGCGCGCGCGCATTACGTTCCATGTCTGCTCCTAAACCACAGGATCGATTTCAAATACACTTGGTACGCGTATCCGTTGCTGTCAGACGACAGTTGCTATCAGGCTACTAGCCATCGCCGCGGTAGTCAAAAAGAAAGAAAGATTTGAGCTGTTTTAGTTGAACGTTCCGTCCGTAAAGAATGATCCACAGCTTAATGAACGTGACTTTCAAGTTTCACTGGCAAATGCCAATACTCCGTCATATGGTCCTATGTTGTCATCTGCAAGTGAAAGTTTGCTGCCATCGTTCATCAGTAAATTATTTTCTTGAAAGAAGATTCCTCCAGCATCGATCAGATCTTGTGTAGGAGCTACATATTTTCCCCTAATGCGATGCAACGGTTGTTTCCCACTTCTGTCAGACGGTTACGATGTTACAAACCTCAATCGAACAGCTACACTACTTCTTCAGCGGAAATTGATAAAATCTTAGTATGTTTCTTTTGTACGCTCTTTTCCACTTACAAAAAGCTTCCGCACTTCATTGTCTGCTTCATCTGGAATACCAACATGACTGACTTCGCCTAAAAGTGTGATATTTCTGGTGGATAGTCTCCCTACGCACTTACTTTTCTACAGTTTGCACGACGCCAATATGTTACATCTACATCTATATTCTGCAAACCACCGTCAGGTGCATGGCAGAGGGTACGCCCCTTTCTGTCAGTTATTAGTGTTTCTTCCTGTTCCACTCACGTATGGAGCGCGATAAGAATGATTGTTTGAATGCCTCTGTGCGTGCAGTACGTAATTATTCTAAAATTTACCTCACGATCCCTGTGTGAGCAGTACGCGTTGGGTCGTAGTATATTCCTAAAGTAGTCATTTAAAGCTGATTCTTGAAACTTTGTTAAGAGATGTTCTCGGGATAGTTTACGTCTACCTTCAATGGTATTCCAGTTCAGTTTCTTTAGTATCGCTGCAGCACTCTCCCACGGATTAAACAAACCTGTGGCCATTCCTGCCGCCCTTCTCTATATACGTTCAATATCCCTTGTTAATCCTGTGCTCACAGCTTTCATACGACGGAAATCCCAATAATATTACAGACTCCAACAGTGACTCATTGATATTATAGTCGTAGGTGGTACGTGATTTCCTTAATCGTACCACACTTGCACACCATATCTTAAATACCATAGAAGAGGAAGCAGGATGGAATCATGGTTGGAACTCACAATTTGTAATTCAGACAATTTATTGACGTTACGTCTTTTAAGTAATTTGACAATTACAAATTGTGGATAAGCCACTAGATAAAGCTTTGCAAATACAGTTAGAAATCCAACGTACTCGATACTCAAACAAACAGTCCCTCATAAAGAAAACAGAATTACTGACAAACTTCAGAAACTCAAACTCCCATATAGGATTTCGCTCAAAATACATATAATACAAAAGAATTACCAGTAAAGGGTGACTTAATGACATTTGAACACTAGTGCCAAGCTAAGATTCAATTACATAACATGATAGAACGACTTAAACAAAGAAACTGGCGCAGAAACACTGATATTTAAAAATAAATCTTCACGTGCTCAGTCGTGTTAGTAAAAAAATTACTAGAAGGAGCTGTACAAGGAACTCAGTGGATGCTATGCAGCTTAAGGTTTAGCCAGTTGCCAATCCGTAATATTTAAGGAAACAGGTTCATATGCGAACAGGTTACATACAATATATATTTATATATCTACCAGCTTAACCCGCCTTTGCCGGGAGGAAGATAAATACTAAACTTTGGAAGGCGATATGTGAACAACTCCCGGTAGTGGCCAGGTTCTTAAACACTGCCAGGCCTAGACCTCAGACGGCATTTCACTCCCCGCCAAGTCGCTGACACAATCAAAAGTTTCTACCCGAATCACAAAGACATTCCAATAACTCTGAAACATAGAAACACTCGGCAGAACCTTTGACTCGATATGTGGGTAAGCGTATAAGGGAACACTTTACACTACTGACAAAATCGCAACTTTGACCTTAAGTATTTTACACGTGGACAACTGTATTGATAGAGTGCAGGCTCTGAAAACGCCAACATAAAATCATTTGATTACAAGAGACACAAAGCACTAATAAAACTTCTGCGAAAACTTTCAAATAACGGCCACCATTTAATAAGTATATACCATTTAACTACCCAAATGAACTCTTCCACAACATCTTAAAGCCGGCCGGTGTGGTCGAGCGGTTCTAGGCGCTTCAGTCTGGAACCGAGCGACCGCTACGGTCGCGGGTTCGAATCCTGCCTCGGGCATGGATGTGTGTGATGTCCTTAGGTTAGTTAGGTTTAAGTAGTTCTAAGTTCTAGGGGACTGATGACCTCAGATGTTATGTCCCATAGTGCACAGATCCATTTGAACCATTTGAACACCATCTTAAAGTTCGACTATGAATGTCTCACCACAATAATAAAGTTTAAATGGCTGTGAGTGCCTCAGGCAACAAAACACAATTACGAGCACTTACTTCATATCACGTACTCGATACGAGGGAGCAGGTTCCACAGCTTCACCGCTTCACCTCAAATTTTGTTCTCAGCGAAGTCACAGAACTTGTATCTCCAAGGTGCCCATGTTGACAAAACGCCCAACCAATTTCACACCACAACATGAAACGGACATCACGCTCGTTCGGTAGCCGTTGACACTCGTCTCCCAACGGATGTTACGAGATCTTGAGATTTACCCGTGGAAGGCTAACAACCAACTCGCTTCGCCCGCCAACCCGGAAGATAAGACACGCGAAAAGCAAAGATAGCTTAGCTAAACCACAATCGATCTCAACGACACATTTAAAAAAAAAAAAAAAAAAAAAAAAAAACACTAGCGCCAGCTCGCCACGGTTCAATAGGATACTATGCTTTTCGGTTTGTGAAGCGCAAAATTTTACATTTCTGAACATTTAGAGCAAGTTGCCAATATCTGCACCACATTGAAATCTTATGAAGATCTGATTGAACACTGATGCAGCTTCTTCATTATAGATAACTGTACCATCTGCAAAAAGCCTGATTTTACTATTAATAGCCGGCCGGGGTGGCCGAGCGGTTCTAAGCGCTACAGTCTGGAACCGCGCGACCGCTACGGTCGCAGGATCGAATCCTGCCTCGGGCATGGATGTGTGTGCTGTCGTTAGGTTAGTTAGGTTTAAGTAGTTCTAGGTTGTAGGGGACTGATGACCTCAGCAGTTAAGTCCCATAGTGCTCAGAGCCATTTGAACCATGTTTTACTATTAATATTGTGGTCTTCCTTGTTGGTAGAGTCAACAAAATATTGATGCCCGTTGTAAATGCCCGCATCTCGTGGTCGTGCGGTAGCGTTCTCGCTTCCCACGCCCGGGTTCCCGGGTTCGATTCCCGGCGGGGTCAGGGATTTTCTCTGCCTCGTGATGGCTGGATGTTGTGTGCTGTCCTTAGGTTAGTTAGGTTTAAGTAGTTCTAAGTTCTAGGGGACTGATGACCATAGATGTTAAGTCCCATAGTGCTCAGAGCCATTTGACCCATTTTGACCCGTTGTAAATAAATAAAGGCTTCTCTTTGGTGATTTCGGTGCATTCCTTCTCCACAACACTTATAAAGTTGAACACTACCGGCCAGTCAGGGATACAATGCAGTACTGAACCCCGGAAGAAAGCTACACGCAACAGCCGTCCTCATCTGTCAATAAATTAAGGGCGGACAGGGTTCTTTCAGCATGAAATGGATTTTCCAGTAGTGTGCAGCAGGTAGCGGCTGACAGTTATGTCTTTCCTGCTTCTGGGACAGCCTGTGGCGAGGTGTCTTTGACTCCGTGGAAATGTCAACACATTCCATCTGCGTGCGAGTGTCACTCCGTGCAAGCATCACAAACTCGCTCGATACATGTACCGCAGATGGCTGAGTGCAGTATTATATTATGGGGGACATTCACCTGGGCTTCCATGGGATTTGTGGTCGTAATTCAAGGCCCCATGACGGCTGTGAAGCACTTAAACATTACTGTGGACCACCAGCATCCCTTCAAGTTTGATGTCTTCCCCGACAGTTGTATACTTCTCCAGCGCGATAACTGTCCGTATCACAAGGGCACAACCGAGCTGCGCAGTTTGAGGAACATGCAAGTGAAATGCAGTCGATGTCTTGGCAACCAAATGCGCCAGATATAAGCCAGATGTAAGACATCTGGGAAACTGTCAGGCGGCACCTCCGCATCCACAAGTCACAGTTCTGTGATCTACGGGAACTGCGTGATCCCTGCATAGATTTCTCGTGCCAAATAGCTCCGGAAACCTGCCAAGCAATTTTTGAATCCATGCCACGCAGAATCACTGCCGTAATTAAGAAGGTGGTCTTAATACTTTTGTCTCATCGGCGTATACTGCGGTTAGACTGTACGGTCTGTTCCCATTAACGTGACCACCGCCTAGTATCGACATCGACATGCAATAACCACTCACACACGGCAGGTGGCATCACTAGCAGTGGAGGGTATATAGAGAGTGTGAGGAGGACACGAAAAACAGTACAAGCGTTGTCGTAATGCGAAAGGTGCCTGATTTCCAGAAGCGCATGGTCGTTGGCTTTTGGGACAAGATGTAAACTGTTCGCGTGCCGCTGTAGTTCAACAGGGTGACAATTATTGAAGTATATGAAATAAAATGGTCATAACTTCTGAACGGTTTGCGTTAGGACTTTCAAACTGCACGGTTGGCTGGGGTGCATGGTGGGAATTACTGTGCGCATGCGCATACGCACGCCCCTTGTTGTCGTCGGCCATTTGCCATTTGGCTGGGTTCGTCAATAAGCAAAACTGGCGCATATGGGGGACTGAGAATCCGCACTTCGCGATCGAGAAGTCTCTTCACCCTCACCGGGTGACTGTGTGGTAGGCAGTGTCCAGTTACGGAACACTCGATGTGATATTCCTACACGGTGACGACCGAACTGTACGTAAAGGTTTTGGAAGATGATTTCATTCCCATTATCGAAAGTGACTCTGATTTCGACATCGAAGCAGGAGAGTGTTTCATGTCCTGGAGGAGCACTTTGAGGAACCCATTCTGCTTCTGGGGTACGAAGCCCGCCACTGGCACGGGCCTCGACTTGCCGTGTATTCTCCAGATCTGAACACATGCGACTCCTCTTTATGGGGCTATATTAAATACGAGGTGTACAGTAATAACCCCCAAACCATTGCTGAGCTGAAAACAGCCATTCAGGAGGTCATCGACAGCATCGATGTTCCGACACTTAGGCGGGTCGTGCAGAATTTCGCTGTTCGTCTGTGCCACATCATCGCAAATGAAGGCAGGCATATAGAACATGTCATGACCTAAATCCGAACATCTGTAGTAACATGCTGAATAAGTGTGTGCACGCCATAGTCTGTAATTAATTTACATTTTTTTTCATGTAGTTCAACACTTGTCACCCTGTATACCGTGAATGGCAAACTGACGCTATCCAAAAACGTGCCCGAAGCAACTGTGGTGCACGGCGGGTCATAGACTACAGAGGTGAACGACGGCTGTAGAGATGCGTGCGGGCGAGTAGACGTCCAACTGTTGAGCAGTTGACCGCCCAGATGAACGGAGAGCCTACGAACAGTGTCTCCTCAACAACCGTCCAGCGAACGTTGCTGCGTATGGGCCTCTGCAGCAGGGTACTTGTTCATGCACCCTTGTTGACTGCTGTCATCGACAACGAAGGATGGAATTGGGACCCCAATACCGCAACTGGACGTCCAGTTAGTGGCGACTGGTTGCCTCTTCAGATAAATCACGTTTCGTGACCCATCGGATAGATGGCCGTTGGTGTGTACGGCGTGCCGACCGCTACGGTCGCCGGTTCGAATCCTATGGATATCTGTGATGTCCTTAGGTTGGTTAGGTTTAAGTAGTTCTAAGTTCTAGAGGACTGATGACCTCATATATTAAGTCCCATAGTGCTCAGAGCCATTTTAACCATTTGTGTACGGCCTCAGATGTCTGAAAGCAAAAATCCTGCAAGACTCGTCGGAACAGTTCAGACCGGAGGATACTCCCTGGGCGATCTCGTCATTCTGGGAGGCACAATGGCGACCATGTGCATCCTTACACGCAGTTTGTCTTTCCTGGGCACGGTGGCATCTTCCAGCAGGGCTGTGCAACGTGTTTCACAACTCGCAGTGTACGTTCGTGGTCGGAAGAGCACAGGGATGAATTTACCGTACTCCCGTGGCCAACAAACTCTCAGTATCTGAAGCTAATCGAGAATCTGTGGGGCTACCTCGATCGGGCTGTTCGCTCCATGAATCCTTAATCGAGAAACCTAGCGCAGCTGGACACGGTACTGGAGTTGGCATGGCTCCACGTCCCTGTCGATACCTTCCAGAAAGTCATCGACCTTCTTCCTGCGCGCCTCGCAGCGCTCCCCACTGCAAAGGGTACTTATTCAGGTTTTTGAAAGGTGGTCTAACGAATGTGACTGGACAGTATACAATACAGTCATGTATGTAATGTATCGATATGTGTGATTTCCTGCTCATGCTAATTAGGTACGAACCAATAAACCCAAGATTGCTTAAAGAATCGAATGTGTAACACAGCTTCAAGCTTCTGATTACCTTAAAAATGGGTTAAGATGTTTAACATTGGACATAAAGCATGTGAGCGGCAAAAAGTTTAAAAGAGATTTTGGAATTATGTTTGAAGTTGTTGAAAGTCGCAAAGTGCTGTCATTATTAAACAATGGGTGAGGACATTCTGAGCAATTTGCTCTCCGGTTCAAGCGAAGGTTTCTTTCTCACGTATCTCAGTGTTCATGACGTCATAGCATTTAAACTATGTGTTATAGGATGATATAATGTTGCAGGTACGTGCAGTGCTATATGAATATACTGTCTGCAAAATGAAGTTGCGAATAAAGTCGGTAGTGAAGAAGTAGTAAATTAAAATATAGTACCTGATACTGAGATTTGACTGCATGAACAACGGAAATGTAGAAGGTGATAAACTTTTTTCCCTTTCAGCATTTTGAGGGGGTGAGAGCGAGAAAAAGTTTTGCGAAGATTTGAGAGTATGGTTAATATTTATTGCAAGTCGCTAAGGGCTAGTCATTCTAAAATACTGAATGAATAAAGTCTGGGTATTTGTGTGCAGTGGGTTTGTTGCCTCAAGACAGAACAGTTTATGACCTTTCATATAAGATTATACCTCTTGATGAGTAGATCATATCAGCACTTCAAATTTTTAAATTCGGCTGCTATTTATATGAACTATTAAAACAAAATTTTTGTTGCCTCTGGAAGCCATTAGATAGCGAAGCTGCAACTGGACCTGCGTTCCATGCACTGGGGTGGTCGCTTAGTAACATCTATACATATAGGGTGTCCAGAAATTGAGTAACTGTTTTGTAGAAATACTTTATGAGCAGGGTGTATATGGTAGATCACTGCTGGTAATTTAATATATTTTTTGTGTACTTTGCTGTCCGATATTATGCATTAATCTCTTTCTAACAATTAAACATGTATTTCATTGTTTACAGGGTGAAGTGCATGATGTTTACCATAGAAGAGAGAGGGTGGCTATTGTGATGTGGAGGCTACAGAGTTCGTCGTACGATGAATTCGGATGAGATTTTACCGCACAATTCATCATGATGATCCCACTGATAAAACAATCCGCAATTTGGTAAAAAAAAAAAAAGAATCAGGCGCACTGGATCGCTGGCAAGCGACCCTGGTCAGAGAGATCCGTCAACCATCAATGAAAGAACTGGAGCCATCAGGACATCCATTGAAAGCAGTCCAGAATCAGTGCGGCGTCTGTTATTATAAAAATGGTTCAAATGGCTCTGAGCACTATGGGACTCAACTGCTGAGGTCATAAGTCCCCTAGAACTTAGAACTACTTAAACCTAACTAACCTAAGGACAACACACACATCCATGCCCGAGGCAGGATTCGAACCTGCGACCGTAGCGGTCGCGCGGTTCCAGACTGTAGCGCCAGAACCGCTCGGCCACCAGCGGCCGGCGTCTGTTATTATAACTCTACATTACGCTTTCGACGGTACAAATGGTTCAAATGGCTCTGAGCACTATGGGACTTAACATCGATGGTCATCAGTCCCCTAGAACTTAGAACTCCTTAAACCTAACTAACCTAAGGACACCACACAACACCCAGTCATCACGAGGCAGAGAAATCGGCGGTACATGAGGCGCTGCGGTTTACCGTAAGCAGGTTCTGCATCGTCTACACGAAAAAGGTTTTACAGAGTGTGTAGCCACGTGCGTCGACCTGCTCGTTGCGTATGAAGAGCGCAACATCCTGAATCACAACCTATTCAGCAATGAAGCGACCTTCCACGTTTGTGGAAAGCTTAATAGGCATAACTGCGTTGTCCGGGCTAATCAACAGTGGAGCAGTTGAAGTCATGCGAGACTTCCCTGAGGTTAACGTTTGGATGAGCTTCATGTGTGACAAGGTTTCTTTGCTGAAAATACCATAAATGGAGCAGTGTAGCTAGAAATACTCACAGATTTTCTGTTGCTACAGCTTATCCATACTGTTTACTTTCAGGAAGATGGGGCACCGTGTCGTTATGCCGTAGATGTTGGCACGTTCCTGAATTCACAGTTCCCTTGTAGGCGGGTTGGACGCGCAGGTTCCTTGCCGTGGGCAGCACATTCTCCTGACCTCACACCGATGGACTTGTTTGAGGAAGATTTGTCAAAGGACGTATGTTCACCCGCGCACTACCACACTGAAGGAGCTCAGGAACAGCATCACACAAGCTGCTGCTGCTGCTGTAACACCAGTAACGCTTCAGAATGTGTTCCGTACCACTGCTTAAAAATGGGAAGTGTGCCGTGATATTAATGGTGAACAAGTTGAACGTAATCACTAAAAAACCGATACCATAGTAAACATTGCAAGTACCATCACTATTTATACAAAAAAGATACTTTCTGAATTCCTTGTACGTAAAAGGCAATAAAAGGCAATGTCCTGACTGCCTGACCCGTCATCGCCCGACTCAAACCGCTACAGATAGAAACTTGAAATTTAGAGAGGTTTTCCATTCTATACTGGAGGCGTCGTTTAAGAGGGTTAAAATAGGAGGCGAAAGCTTCTTTCTTTCGAAAATATGTCGCTATTAATGCAATTTTGAAGCCAGCCCTTCGAAAATTCGTATTTGATTTGTCGTTCAGAAGCAAAAAAACGTTTCGGCATTTTTGGAAATTTGATCACTATGAGGATGATGTAATGGTGAAAGATTTTTTTGAAAATAAATCGTTCTTATAGAACTGCTAAGGTATTTTTAAAGCTACATGTATGAAAACTGGTATTTGACTTCTCGGTTACAAACAACAATATACGCGTTTGATTGATTTTGGAACTCCAACCCCTAAGGAGGTGAAATAAAGTATAAAATACGGTTTGAAATATTTAATTATGAAAGAATTTTTGAAACAAAATGTATGAAAATTTGAATTCGGCATCTCAGTTAGAAATAAACACGTGTTTCACTCTTTTTCGAAATTCGACTCTGAAAGGGGTAAATATTTTTAAGAAAAGTTTTCTTTACATTAAAAAAAACTTTACAAACTGATATATCACTTATCGGTTGTATATTAGGGGATGAAAGTTTCTATGGAAATATCTCCAAAATTGCTCAAAAAGCATGATTAACAAAAACCTGGGACTCCAGTGCATTCACCATAGACCATGTTTCTATGGCCGTAACTAGCGTGAAACGTGTAGAAGGTGTTGCAATTGGTGAACAACATAAAAATTCTATTAAAGAAAAACAAAAGCAAAAAATCTGTGCAGACCGTACAATCTATGCGAGTGAAGCAGCGGACGCTAAGCTAGTAGACAAACTTGTCTCTGTGTACTACAAAACATGGGTGTAAAGACAGTGAAATGCTAAATGACAAGCGTTCTGTGATCATAAAGGATAGTGCACGAAGCCTTCACCTTCTGCTGTGGACGTCGGTACGTTTACCTGAACTGTCGTTGTCGGAGTTGTTCTGCAGTCGAATCTGATGAGAACGACCCTGCACTGAACTGCCCGCAGTAACTCACTCTCTGCCCGACTTTCCCATCCATAAAGGAATCCCACTCCAGTTATACAATTTTCTGCCGCTGTTGGTATTATCCTATACTCATCTGGCCAGAAATCCTTATCTTCTTTCCACTTCACTTCACTGACCCTCACTGTATCTGTATTGAGACTTTGCATTTCCTTTTCAGGTTACCTAACTTTCCTATCATATTCAAACATCTGACAGCCATGCTCCGACTCGTACAACGTTATTCCTTCATTGGTTATTCCATGTTTTTCTCATACGTCACTCCCCCCTTGGCGGTCCCCTCTCGCAGATCCGGATATGATTGTACATAACTGTACTATTCGTAAACATACGTCTCTGTGGTTGTTTTCAGACACGTTAGATACATTATCTAACGCATCTGCAAAAAATGTGCGACTGATATTACGACGCACACTTTTTCAATACGTTTTCGTAAAAGATAATTTCAACAAATTTTATGGATTTGTATACAGTCAGTTACTGTACAGTTTCAGCGTTGACTGTCCCATTGGAAGTGTGCCGCTGTAAGTAATGGCCTTTTGCAAGTTACGAAACTCCAAATCTCAATTGCATGCAGTTCCATTCGTATTGCCCATTCGGAAACTGGTTGAAATGGGCCTGCACTCACGAACATCAGCAACTCGAGTCGGATCGGAAACAGATTTCGAATAACAAGGCGTAGCTCTTGTCTGCAGTTCCTGTCGTTTAGGATTTATTTGCCCACTGTTCTTACGCCTTGGTACACAATTTCTTGTAGACACATCGGATAGTCCGCGTTGATACACCGGAAAATCGGCCAAGTTTGTTCTTGGTGTCGCGTTGCACGAGACAGCTTATTTCTGTCATCTTAACTTCTTAAGAAGTCTCCTCGTATGTGTACCAAGAAGAAACACTAAGATTTCAATTACGGTGGTAGGTACATATTTTTTCTAGAATTTGGTCGACTAATAGTTGAAATCAACGAGTTAAAATTTCATAGATGGCTAAGGCACTTGTTGAAATGCTCCTTGTGGCAGTTAACGCAAACTCCATCGCCATGTATTTCTTAGTTAAAAGAATACGCGAAGGTAGTCTGCTGGTTCTTTTCGAAGTGTTAACTATTCTGTTATTAGTGAAATATTTAATTTTACTGGAAAATTTGTGTAAAAAATATAATTCTATGCGCGCAGTCCGGAACCGCGCGACTGCTACGGTCGCAGGTTCGAATCCTGCCTCGGGCATGGATGTGTGTGATGTCCTTAGGTTAGTTAGGTTTAGGTAGTTCTAAGTTCTAGGGGACTGATGACCACAGATGTTAAGTCCCATAGTGCTCAGAACCATTTACAAAATATAAATTAGACATATCTGCAGTGTCTTCAGCATTCAATTGCACAAATCGAAGCGATAAAGCAACAAATATTTCGTATTACAGGTAAGTATCTTATTATAACCAAAATACGACGAACATTTTTTACCGTTTGTTAAAGAGTCATAATTTTCAATTGGTACCCGCTCAAACTGCATTGATTTACGTTCAGTCTGCGAGCAACAAGCCCTGTTATCGTGGTTGGAGGAACATGTTCTCAGACGTCTTACGATTTGATCTCCATCGGAGAGTTTATCCATATTTCAACTAAAGCTTAGCTTTTTGATGCCGATGCACACAGAAATCACCGCCATTTCCTGTTTTTTGAGAAAACGTTAAACTAACAGCCTTGTATGGAAGTGAAACATATACGATGAACAGTTTAGACAAGAATGGAAGCTTTTGAAATGTGCTGCAGAAGAATGCTGAAGATTAGGTGAGTAGATCGCGTACCTAATGAGGAGGTACTGAATAGAACTAGGAGTAAAGTAATTTGTAGCACGACCTGACTACAAGAAGGAGTCAGTTGACAGGAAACATTCTGGGACGCAAGGGTTCGCCAGTTTAGTATTGGAGGGAAGTGGGGCGGGGGGAGGGGGTGTGGGGGTGGGGTTGGACTAAAAGAAGGGATCAGTTGGTAGGACACGTTCTGAGACAGCAAGGGATCACCAGTTTAATACTGGAGGGAAGCGTGGAGGGTAAAAATCGTAAAGGGGGACAAAGAGATGAATACACTGAGCAGATTCAGAAGGATGTAGGTTGCAGTAGTTACTCGGAGATGAAGAGGGTTGCACAGGATAGAGTAGCATGGAGAGCTGCATCAAACCAGACTTCAGACTGAAGACCACGACAACGACAAAGCTAACATGAGCTGTTAAAGTAAGTCACATGCAAAATTCAAGGGGTTGTGACGCAACAGACAACGCTCTTGACTAACGACAAAAATCATGGACTAGACTTAAATTTGCTTCAAACTTGGCGGACCCATAGTCACTCTATGACATTTTATGTCGTTGGTTGAAACCGAGTAAAATGATTCTTTAAAGCAGTACCGACTGCTAATCGAACGTGATTGTTTCACAATCATGAAAAGTTTTCCAGAGATCGCTACCAGTCACAAATTTTTATTGAGTTACTTGAATTAATTTAATAAAGCAACATGTTTCGAGGTACAAACCTCATCCTCAGATGCTGTTGCAGGATATCTACAGCACTTACCAAGACCGTAAAGAATGAATTCAATATCTGTATCCACTTTTGTTAAGTTTTTTTCCAACTGCAACCTTAAGATGAGATTTGTACTTCGAAACACGTTGTTTTATTAAATAACTTAAGTAACTCAACCAAAATCTGTGACTGGGAGCTGTCTCCGCAAAACCTTTTCACAAATGATTCTAACCTGGAAATAGAAAGAGTGGACGGTACATTAGCTGAAAAATCACAGGAGATTTTGAGCAGATGGGAAGAATATATAGAACGTTTGTATAAGATGGACCAAATACCAAGTGGAATCAAGCTTGAAGAGGAGAAATGTGTGCCGGAAGATGGAAAGGAGTGCAAAATCTTGGAAGTAGAAGAAGAAAAGGCGCTGAAGAATGTAAAGAATCGGAAGGCATGTGGAATCGATAACTTTCCAGCAGAAAGGTTGAAGAGTATGGGAAACAGTGGAAGGAAGTAAATAGTCTAGCTCTGTAGTGAGATAGACAAGGTAGGGGAATGGCCTGATGGCTTTCTTGCAAGGGTAATGATACCAATTCAAATAACGGAATAATATCAAAAAATGTGAAGAGCATAGGATTATCAGCCTAGTTTCTCTTGCAGCTAAGGCATTGCTGAGATTGCTAAATGGAAGGCTGCGCGTATATGGCAAGTTGGATAGGTGGATTCGGTAGGAACAGTTCGGATTTAGAAGAAGAAAAGGGGCAAGATGCTGTTAGCCTGTTAAGAATCATGTTGTTGTTGTTGTGGTCTTCAGTCCTGAGACTGGTTTGATGCAGCTCTCCATGCTACTCTATCCTGTGCAAGCTTCTTCATCTCCCAGTACCTACTGCAACCTACATCCTTCTGAATCTGCTTAGTGTATGCATCTCTTGGTCTCCCCCTACGATTTTTACCCTCCACGCTGCCCTCCAATACTAAATTGGTGATCCCTTGATGCCTCAGAACATGTCCTACCAACCGATCCCTTCTTCTGGTCAAGTTGTGCCACAAACTCCTCTTCTCCCCAATCCTATTCAGTACCTCCTCATTAGTTATGTGATCTACCCATCTAATCTTCAGCATTCTTCTGTAGCACCACATTTCGAAAGCTTCTATTCTCTTCTTGTCCGAACTATTTATCGTCCATGTTTCACTTCCATACATGGCTACACTCCATACAAATACTTTCAGAAAAGACTTCCTGACACTTAAATCTATACTCGATGTTAACAAATTTCTCTTCTTCAGAAACGCTTTCCTTGCCATTGCCAGTCTACATTTTATATCCTCTCTACTTCGTCCATCATCAGTTATTTTGCTCCCCAAATAGCAAAACTCCTTTACTACTTTAAGTGTCTCATTTCCTAATCTAATACCTTCAACATCACCCGACTTAATTCGACTACATTCCATTATCCTCGTTTTGCTTTTGTTGATGTTCATCTTATACCCTCCTTTCAAGACACTGTCCATTCCGTTCAACTGCTCTTCCAAGTCCTTTGCTGTCTCTGACAGAATTACAATGTCATCGGCGAACCTCAAAGTTTTTATTTCTTCTCCATGGATTTTAATACCTACTCCGAATTTTTCTTTTGTTTCCTTTACTGCTTGCTCAATATACAGATTGAATAACATCGGGGAGAGGCTACAACCCTGTCTTACTCCCTTCCCAACCACTGCTTCCCTTTCATGCCCCTCGACTCTTATAACCGCCATCTGGTTTCTGTACAAATTGTAAATAGCCTTTCGCTCCCTGTATTTTACCCCTGCCACCTTTAGAATTTGAAAGAGAGTATTCCAGTCAACATTGTCAAAAGCTTTCTCTAAGTCTACAAATGCTAGAAACGTAGGTTTGCCTTTCCTTAATCTTTCTTCTAAGATAAGTCGTAAGGTCAGTATTGCCTCACGTGTTCCAGTATTTCTACGGAATCCAAACTGATCTTCCCCGAGGTCGGCTTCTACTAGTTTTTCCATTCGTCTGTAAAGAATTCGTGTTAGTATTTTGCAGCTGTGGCTTATTAAACTGATTGTCCGGTAATTCTCACATCTGTCAACACCTGCTTTCTTTGGAATTGGAATTATTATATTCTTCTTGAAGTCTGAGGGTATTTCGCCTGTTTCATACATCTTGCTTACCAGATGGTAGAGTTTCGTCAGGGCTGGCTCTCCCAAAGCCGTCAGTAGTTCCAATGGAATGTTGTCTACTCCGGGGGCCTTGTTTCGACTCAGGTCTTTCAGTGCTCTGTCAAATTCTTCACGCAGTATCGTATCTCCCATTTCATCTTCATCTACATCCTCTTCCATTTCCATAATATTGTCCTCAAGTACATGGCCCTTGTATAGACCCTCTATATACTCCTTCCACCTTTCTGCTTTCCCTTCTTTGCTTAGAACTGGGTTTCCATCTGAGCTCTTGATGTTCATACAAGTGGTTCTCTTATCTCCAAAGGTCTCTTTAATTTTCCTGTAGGCAGTATCTATCTTACCCCTAGTGAGATAAGCCTCTACATCCTTACATTTGTCCTCTAGCCATCCCTGCTTAGCCATTTTGCACTTCCTGTCGATCTCATTTTTGAGACGTTTGTATTCCTTTTTGCCTGCTTCATTTACTGCATTTTTATATTTTCTCCTTTCATCAATTAAATTCAATATTTCTTCTGTTACCCAAGGATTTCTACTAGCCCTCGTCTTTTTACCTACTTGATCCTCTGCTGCCTTCACTACTTCATCCCTCAAAGCTACCCATTCTTCTTCTACTGTATTTCTTTCCCCCATTCCCGTCAATTGTTCCCTTATGCTCTCCCTGAAACTCTGTACAACCTCTGGTTCTTTCAGTTTATCCAGGTCCCATCTCCTTAAATTCCCACCTTTTTGCAGTTTCTTCAGTTTTAATCTACAGGTCATAACCAATAGATTGTGGTCAGAGTCCACATCTGCCCCTGGAAATGTCTTACAATTTAAAACCTGGTTCCTAAATCTCTGTCTTACCATTATATAATCTATCTGATACCTTTTAGTATCTCCAGGGTTCTTCCATGTATACAACCTTCTATCATGATTCTTAAACCAAGTATTAGCTATGATTAAGTTGTGCTCTGTGCAAAATTCTACCAGGCGGCTTCCTCTTTCATTTCTTAGCCCCAATCCATATTCACCTACTACGTTTCCTTCTCTCCCTTTCCCTACACTCGAATTCCAGTCACCCATGACTATTAAATTTTCGTCTCCCTTCACTATCTGAATAATTTCTTTTATTTCATCATACATTTCTTCAATTTCTTCGTCATCTGCAGAGCTAGTTGGCATATAAACTTGTACTACTGTAGTAGGTGTGGGCTTCGTATCTATCTTGGCCACAATAATGCGTTCACTAAGCTGTTTGTAGTAGCTTACCCGCGTTCCTATTTTCCTATTCATTATTAAACCTACTCCTGCATTACCCCTATTTGACTTTGTGTTTATAACCCTGTAATCACCTGACCAGAAGTCTTGTTCCTCCTGCCACCGAACTTCACTAATTCCCACTATATCTAACTTTAACCTATCCATTTCCCTTTTCAAATTTTCTAACCTACCTGCCCGATTAAGGGACCTGACATTCCACGCTCCGATCCGTAGAACGCCAGAATCATAGGGGAAAGATATATTGAGAACGATAGAGAAATTTATGCTGTTTTTGTTTATTTGGAAAAATCTTTCGACAGAGTACAGTGGAATAAGCTGATGGATATTTTCAAGAGGAAATGAATAGATTGGTTTGACACAGGACGTATATTTGCAAAAGAAAGTAAGAATAAGGACTGGAAACGAAATATCTGAAGGAAGCAATTGGAAGGGGCATTAGACAAGGTTGGTGCCTGTCCCACTTATTGTGCAACTTAAAACTGGAAAAGATTATTGCTAAAGGCTTGGATGAAAAAGAGAAGCGTGTATTGGTGGAAAGAGAATAAAATATATACGATTTGCTGATGACGTGATACCAGTGGCAGAGAGTGAAGTGAACGAACTCCAAATAAAATGCTAAATGTCAGATTGATGCTTGGGTGGAATAAGGGATGAGACTCAGTCCAGCAAAAACAAAGAGTATGGTGATTGGCAATGGGAGGAGACTGGCACATATTAAGATAGGACGAGTTGTTAACAGCCAAGTAAGAGCGTTTAAATATCTTGGAAGTGCGAGTACTGACGACATGAGATGCTATCGGGAGGTTAAAACTCGCATTGCTATAGCGAAGGAGCCATTCAATAGAAAGAGGAGATTGTTATGTTGCAAAGTGTTTGCAAGTATTTTGTCTGGAGTGTGGCACTCTACGGGTCAGAAACATAGACACTGAGGCGAGAGGATAAGGAAAGACTAGAAGCATTTGAGATGTGCATGTGGTGGAGAATGTAGAGAAAAGTTGGGTGGAAAGAGCGAGTAACAAAAGAGTTTTGGAAAGCATCGGTGAGTGGAGAAGACCGTTACAAGTTATAGGAGAAAGGAAGAAGAACTGTATTGGACATTCGTTGAGATGGGAGTGCCTGAAATACACTCCTGGAAATTGAAATAAGAACACCGTGAATTCATTGTCCCAGGAAGGGGAAACTTTATTGACACATTCCTGGGGTCAGATACATCACATGATCACACTGACAGAACCACAGGCACATAGACACAGGCAACAGAGCATGCACAATGTCGGCACTAGTACAGTGTATATCCACCTTTCGCAGCAATGCAGGCTGCTATTCTCCCATGGAGACGATCGTAGAGATGCTGGATGTAGTCCTGTGGAACGGCTTGCCATGCCGTTTCCACCTGGCGCCTCAGTTGGACCAGCGTTCGTGCTGGACGTGCAGACCGCGTGAGACGACGCTTCATCCAGTCCCAAACATGCTCAATGGGGGACAGATCCGGAGATCTTGCTGGCCAGGGTAGTTGACTTACACCTTCTAGAGCACGTTGGGTGGCACGGGATACATGCGGACGTGCATTGTCCTGTTGGAACAGCAAGTTCGCTTGCCGGTCTAGGAATGGTAGAACGATGGGTTCGATGACGGTTTGGATGTACCGTGCACTATTCAGTGTCCTCTCGACGATCACCAGTGGTGTACGGCCAGTGTAGGAGATCGCTCCCCACACCATGATGCCGGGTGTTGGCCCTGTGTGCCTCGGTCGTATGCAGTCCTGATTGTGGCGCTCACCTGCCCGGCGCCAAACACGCATACGACCATCATTGGCACCAAGGCAGAAGCGACTCTCATCGCTGAAGACGACACGTCTCCATTCGTCCCTCCATTCACGCCTGTCGCGACACCACTGGAGGCGGGCTGCACGATGTTGGGGCGTGATCGGAAGACGGCCTAACGGTGTGCGGGACCGTAGCCCAGCTTCATGGAGACGGTTGCGAATGGTCCTCGCCGATACCCCAGGAGCAACAGTGTCCCTAATTTGCTGGGAAGTGGCGGTGCGGTCCCCTACGGCACTGCGTAGGATCCTACGGTCTTGGCGTGCATCCGTGCGTCGCTACGGACGGTCCCAGGTCGACGGGCACGTGCACCTTCCGCCGACCACTGGCGACAACATCGATGTACTGTGGAGACCTCACGCCCCACGTGTTGAGCAATTCGGCGGTACGTCCACCCGGCCTCCCGCATGCCCACTATACGCCCTCGCTCAAAGTCCGTCAACTGCACATACGGTTCACGTCCACGCTGTCGTGGCATGCTACCAGTGTTAAAGACTGCGATGGAGCTCCGTATGCCACGGCAAAGTGGCTGACACTGACGGCGGCGGTGCACAAATGCTGCGCAGCTAGCGCCATTCGACGGCCAACACCGCGGTTCCTGGTGTGTCCGCTGTGCCGTGCGTGTGATCATTGCTTGTACAGCCCTCTCGCAGTGTCCGGAGCAAGTATGGTGGGTCTGACACACCGGTGTCAATGTGTTCTTTTTTCCATTTCCAGGAGTGTAGATGCTTTGGAAGGTCTAGTTCGTGGCAGGAGACAGAGGAAGGAAGATATATAAGATGTTAGAAGACGTAAAGGGAAGCAGCAATTACGCGCGTATGAAGAGGATGGCAGAAGATAGGAGAGGATGGACAATTCCCGTTTTTTTTGAGTCATCAGTCTCCTGATTGATTTGATACGACCCGTCACAAATTTCTCTCCTGTGCCAACCTCTTCCTCTCAGAGTTCTTGCAACGTACGTCCTCAATCATTTGCTGGATGTACTCCAATCTCTGTCTTGCTCTACAGTTTCTGCCCTCTACAGCTCCGTCTAGTGCTATGGAAGCCATTCCCTGATATTGTAACAGATGTCCTATCATCCTGTTCCTTCCCCTTGTCAGTGTTTTCCACATATTCCTTTCCTCTTGTAACACTTATATCGATTAGAATTAGGTTTATATTATGTAACTGTGTATCTGCAATTATGGAGTGTGTGTTCTTTGTTATTTGAAGTCCTTGATTTTTGACAGGAAATGTGTATGTGCAGAAAAAGAAAATGTTTATTGAAAGCTGGTTCATGCTTAGTGCACTTGTATTTGTAATACATAAAAGATGTGGGGAAGTCCCTCCGCAACGGAAGTGGCATGGCGCGATGTAGAAGGTGGTTTTGGCGGTCGAACTGAGCGGCTCCTTGGTGTGAACGGTACGTGGTATGTGGCTAGCCGTAGCATGGTAGACTTCGACGGTGCTAAGAGGGGCAATTAGAAGCTGCTTTACAATGGAACTGGCTCGCATGTGGATCTGGCTATTATTTGGTATTCTCGGCAAAATGAAATGGCTCTAATATAGTGAAAATCCGATGCCAAGAAGAGATTTTATAGAGCATTCGAACATCAAAGAGCCCTGAGTACAGTTAGCCGCCATGTCGCTTGCTACCAACCTTCGCCACTGCTTTACTAACTTCATACATTCAGTAATGTATATGGGTTTGGAGCAGTTAATTTGTGTGTGGTTTGAATAATAATCACAAAAACAAATTTGTGTCCAGAACCATATCTTTTTCTATCCTGATCACGAACCTATGTAGGGTCCTCACCCAAGTGCTACTAAAACCGAGTATCTTGATTTCAGTGAACAATTCTTGCATTCAAGTGTTTTAAAGTGATTTTTGCCTAATGTAAAAGGTGTAGTTAAAGTTAAAACGACAAAAGTGAAGTTAGATAGGATTTTGCTAAAGTATCCTTACTTTATTACAAAGTATAGTTTTGTAGGAATACAGTGCAAGTTTGTGTAAGTATTATTGTCTAAAATACCTGCTTCACAGGTGACAAAAAGGCAAATAAGTTAAGCTAATTTGCAAAACTAGTGTGGTTTAAATTTCTATCACGAATGGTTACTTTTTTGAAGTTAATTAAGCCCAGTATTATATTTTATTGTCTCACAAAGTAAATTATGAACTACTCCAAGTGAAGTGAATGATTATCTTTTTGAATTAGTCTTTTTTTACTGTAATAATCAGAGAGAGAGTTGACTAGAGAGACTATACTAGTTTATGGGTCCCAATCATATTCTCCACTTATTAGGAAAAAATTGAACTATTACTATTGCTAAGGAAAACTGATGTATGTAGAGGAGATTAAACAGTGTATTCATGAGATTATTCATTTTTATCGATTTTTTATGTCAGTTAAGATAAAAGCCCCTCTTGTTCAAATATAGTTCTGCACTTCATGCAGTAACATTTCAGTATTTGATTAAGTAATTCTCTTGAGTGTAGCTGTCATTGGTATGAGCTTGGTGCAAAATTACTTTTTATAGTTTTGGTAACTGCTGCTACACACAGTTCAGAGTGCACTGTGTCAGTTCGTATTCTGTTTGCTATTCAAAGGGAAATCTCAACGATGGTAACTTCAATAACCAATATTCAATTTTATTAAACGTATATCTCCAAATTAATGTGTCTAATTGGGCTGGCGACCGTTCATTTTTTTCATTCACTTATGACTTTGTCACTTTCATTAACTCCCAAGGTTAAAGTCCGTTTTTTTTCTGTTAATTTCACCTAATTCAAAGTTATAGTTCGATACCTTTGTCCATTAGACACACGTGCGGTCAATCTCAAAAAACATTCCCTCCCAGAGGGTAACATGAGCTTGTTTCACGGCAAGTTAATGTTATACTCTCCGATTCTGCGCAGAACTTCCTCATTCCTTACCTTATAAGTCGAGATAATTTCCAATACTCTTCTGTACCGCCACATCTCAAATTCTTCGATTCTCTTCTGTTATGGTTTTCCACAGTCTGTACTTCACTACCATACAGTGCTGTGCCCCAAACATACATTCTCAGAAATTTCTTCCTCAAATTAAGGCCTATGTTTGATGGTAGTAGGCCGGCCAGGGTGGCCGAGCGGTTCTAGGCGCTACAGTCTGGGGCCGCGCGACCGCTACGGTCGCAGATTCGAATCCTGCCTCGGGCATGGATCTGTGTGATGTCCTTACGTTAGTTAGGTTTAAGTAGTTCTAAGTTCTAGGGGACTGATGACCTTAGAAGTTAATTCCCATAGTGCTCAGAGCCATTTGAACCATTTTTTGATACTAATAGACTTCTCTTTTGCCAGTGCTAGTCTACTTTTGCTGTCCTCCTTACTCCGTCCGTCGTTGGTTATTTTTCTACCTAGATAGTAGAATTTCTCTGCTTCATCTACTTCGTGACCATCAATCCTCATATTAAGTTTCTCGCTGCTCTCATTTCTGCTACTTCTCATTATTTTCGTCTTTCTTCGATTTACTCTCAAGACGTATTCTGCAGTGATTAGACTGTTCATTCCACTCAGCATATCATGTAATTCTTCTTCACTTTCACTCAGGATAGCAATGCCATCAGCGAATCTTATCGTCGATATACTTTCGCCTTGAATTTTAATTCCACTCCTGAACCTTTCTTTTATTTCCATCATTGCTTGTTTGATGAAGAGACTGAACAGTAGGGCCGAAAGAATGCATCCCTGTCTTACACCCTTTTTAATCCGAACACTTTGTTCTTTGTCGTCCACTCTCATTATTCACTCTTAGCTCTTGTACATGTTGTATATTATCCGACTCTCCCTATAGGTTACCCCTATTCTTTGTCAGAATTTCGAACATATTGCACCATCTGACATTGTCGAACGCTTTTACGATAGCCACTTGAAAACCTGCCTTTGTACCAGTGATGATGATTGTTATCGCATGACACCGTCTGTTGTAATCCTTGTCGATGGCTTTCCTATAGCCAATAGGTTGTTATATAAGCGTATACTTAAGATTCCGTGACTGATCG
Organism: Schistocerca nitens; assembly: GCF_023898315.1. Lineage (NCBI taxonomy): Eukaryota > Metazoa > Arthropoda > Insecta > Orthoptera > Acrididae > Schistocerca > Schistocerca nitens. The sequence goes on along the minus strand of NC_064615.1, from coordinate 294,114,687 downwards.
CCGCGGCGCTTATAACTTGCTTCAGAATTCTCGGCACGTGAGTCCAGAAGGAGACTTCGGAGCGCCACGTCTGTTGTTGTCGGTCTCGGTCCGATGATTCGCGGCCAGGGGAGCCCCTAACCTTGCGCCCGCCTGGGACGGCGCGCCGGTCGAGTGACGTCACGTGTTTACGGTGGCCGGGCGCCGCCCCACACGCGGCCTGCATGCCTGCCGGCGCCCCGTCTGGCCCGCGAGGACTGCCTGCGGGCTATAGAGGTGCTGCGGAACGCGCCTCTGCGACCCGACGGCGATCGTAAAACCTCCTTCCAGGTAGCCCGCAACAAAACACGCCCATTACGCCGCCTGTGTGTGGCCATTGTCGTGACGAAATTGGACATCCGATGGGTGCTCAACGAATTGCTTAGAAGGTTACTACGTGGAAACTTGGGCCGTAACTACGTCGTACCTCTTCAGGTAGCGCCTGGCGCTCAATTCAGGAACTGCGAGAGACTCCAGACTCGCATTTAACCAACTCTCTGTATTAACGCGTTGAATATACACTCAGTCGGACAGCACGTAACGGCGCATAATTTTGCAGTTTGCCGCATGAACAAATACAGAAATTGCACTTTGTAATGTATTTGGTACTCTGGGTACGATGTCGCTACGTGAAACACGCGTCAAATACGAAGAACTGTTGTTGGACAAGTGTCTGTTACGTAATATTTCCTGAAAACGGCATGGGAAGGTGCAACAAGAGTATTCGGATAAAGGCGGACAACGTGACAGGATAGTTCATTCCGAGACGCACAGAGGGTGAAGCGACTGCAGTATGTCCGACATTTCCGCGAGACGATAGCGATGATTAGTAAACACGTATCGCGAGCCTGCGCAGGTCGACGATGGGACGCAGAGGGAAGTGTTCTACGTTCGAGCAAAGGCAATTGGTCGTTTATCATCACGCGAAGGGGAAAACCTGCAGGGAAATTGCCGCAATAGTGAACATGAAGAAAACTACAGTTCACCACATTATTAAAAGGTTCGAGAAAGAAGACCGGTTGGAATTCCGTTGCAGTACAGGACGGCCACAGACATTTTCACAGAGAGATGAACGTGTGATTCTGCGAAAGGTACAACAGAATCCGAAAATATCTGCCACACCAATTGCAAGTGAGGTGGAGGGAGACCGTGGTATAAAAGTTCATTCCGAAACCGTGGGGAGAGTACTACGACGATCGCAGTACTATGGTCGAGTGGCACGGCGAAAGCCATCCATAAATGCAGTGAACCAGAAGAAACGTATGCAGTTTTCGAGGGAATACGCCGAATACGATCAGGCTTGGTGGAATCGGGTGATGTTTTGCGACGAATGTAAATTTAAATTATGGCAAAGCGCCGGAAAGGCAAACGTGTGGCGAAAGACCAATGAAGAGCTGAATCCCAGGAACCTCAAACCAACAGTAAAATTTGGAGGTGGGAGCATCATGGTGTGGGGATGCATGTCCGGCAATGGAGTGGGTGATTTAGTGTCCATTGATGATACGATGAACAGGGAAGCGTATTTGAATATACTGCGAGGACATTTGAAGCAGAGTGCACGACATCTCGGTATTGCGAACAACTTTCATTTTTATCAGGATAATGATCCCAAGCATACCGCGCGTATTGTACAAATGTGGTTGCTCTTCAATTGCCCGAAAGTATTGCACCCGCCTCCCCAGTCACCAGAGCTTAACCCAATCGAACATTTGTGGGATAAATTGAAACGGACCCCCCGCGCGGACAACATCTATACCAAGGAGACCTTGAAAGAGAAACCGCGCCAAGAATGTGCAAATATAGGCCCAGATTTCACGAAAAAACTCTTGGAAAGTATGCCTAGTAGATTGGAGGAGGTATTGAAAATGAAAGGTGGACCCACAAGGTATTGAAATTTTCGTCGCACAACTTATGAACATTTATTGGACAGCGACCGAATACTTTTGTAGCAGCAGGGTGTGCAGGATGTTTCATTTTTGTTGTTATTTTTTCTGTTATTTATGTTTTGGAAACGAAATAATACAATAATTCTTTTGTAATTTATGTTGTTACGCATATATATTGCTAATAAATATATTTGGGTTTCACAGTCAGTGTTTCTCGAGTACTCATTGTGAAACTTCCCACTGTCCGAATACTTTTGCGACTGAGTGTACGTTCAACAGAACGCCAGGGCTGGTTTCCGTTTCTAATCGGCGCAGATGACATTGTTTTGCAGAGCGTCGCATGGGAAACGATAAAACTACAGGCAGTCCACACGAGACCTTCGTGATTTCCAAATGCAATTAAAAAGAAAACTAAGAGACTTGAGACCAAAAACAAGGATCGGGATTAATTTAAGGAAAACAGGTGGAAGGGCGGCCCAACTCGATGCATTTGTCATTCCCAACAAATATTTTTATTTAATAATAATTCTATAATGAGCCAGCTGACAGTTTCCAAGATTCTTGCGAAATAAATAACAATAGTTAAGGTTTTTAAATGAAATCAACATTTTCTAAGGACACTTGTATTATACATAAAATTCCGAATAGTACTCAAAAAATGTCAACTGTGCAACACAATTGTGGCCCGATTCCAAACAGTTAACTGATTTAATAAACTTGCGGCGGCCCTCTGTTCCCACAACTACATCACAACTGTGGGCTAAAAAGTTCAACACACATTAAATAAAACACATTAAAATGCATGCATCTCCACTGGTTATTCTTCTCTCATACAGACAACATACGGCGAAGCTACCCAAAAGGCTAACGACACGTAAGACCGCAACAACAATAGTGCCTTACTGACTGGCCACAAGTCTGTTCCACATAAATCACGTTAAGCGCTTAAATAAACTACCGGGCCCCAAAACATAATTAAAATGATAATGACAGTTAAACCCTTTTCTTTATTTTTTTAGAAATCAAGAAACTCCGTTCTCAGTTGGCCCAAAGGCTTTCATGACACCCCCACGAGTTCAAATGGCTCTGAGCACTATGGGACTCAACTGCTGTGGTCATAAGTCCCCTAGAACTTAGAACTACTTAAACCTAACTAACCTAAGGACAGCACACAACACCCAGCCATCACGAGGCAGAGAAAATCCCTGACCCCGCCGGGAATCGAACCCGGGAACCCGGGCGTGGGAAGCGAGAACGCTACCGCACGACCCCCCCACGAGTGCCTTATAATAACAGAAATCCTGAGTCAATTAGTTCTAAATCCGGCGACAGCCACGCCGTGGCACGATACCAAAAGAGTGGCAACTACTCAACTTGGGGCTGGAACGGGAGATCCGCAGGTTCGTGTGAGACCTGCCAACACTTAGGCCTCGTGCGATGACGGGAAGCGCGCCGAAGCAGGAGGAAAACTCGTCCCTGCTCGGGAACACCAGAACAGCAACGCTTCACCCGCTGCCGACGCAAGGCTGTCAACATATACCAAACACCAAACAACAAAACAAGTCTGATAAAAATTAACATACACACTGTGAGGACGGGGCGTGAGTCGTGCTTGGGTAGCTCAGTTGGTAGAGCACTTGTCCGTGAAAGGCAAAGGTCCCGAGTTCGAGTCTCGGTCCGGCACACAGTTTTAATCTGCCAGGAAGTTTCATATCAGCGCACACTCCGCTGCAGAGTGAAAATCTCATTCTGGAAACATCCCCCAGGCTGTGGCTAAGCCATGTCTCTGAAATATCCTTTCTTTCAGGAGTGCTAGTTCTGCAGGTTCGCAGGAGAGCTTCTGTAAAGTTTGGAAGGGAGGAGACGAGGTACTGGCAGAAATAAAGCTGTGAGGACGGGGCGTGAGTCGTGCTTGGGTAGCTCAGTTGGTAGAGCACTTGCCCGAGAAAGGCAAAGGTCCCGAGTTCGAGTCTCGGTCCGGCACACAGTTTTACTCTGCCAGGAAGTTTCATACACAGTAATACTTACAGGGGCAATTAAAGATTCAGCTATTAAAATTTCGGTATGGGAGCGGCCCACTCACAGCTTTGCAAGTTAACCATAACAAGAAGCAATGTACAAGGTCATTTAAAAGAATAATCAATTAATAATTCAAAGAAGATTTAAAAGGTCGAGGTACATCTTTAATGAGACCTCTTAGGGTCTAATAGACATTGTAATTAGGATACACAGCAGATGGCCGGTTAAACTGTGCAGCTGTAACAGGAAGAGCTCCTCAACAGGGAGTAAGAGAGTGTGCAAATACAAGCACGCACACAAACAAACACACACACACACACACACACACACACACACACACACACACACACACACATGACCTACACATGCGTACATTTAGGCTGAGCACACACCACTTTAGTTACAGGCCAAATCCAATAACTCTCCCCAGGAAGTGCCATGAGGTCTACAACAAACAGGAATTAGGATCACTAGTATCAAATCATCAATAATAACAAGCTATGATTTCAGGTACAAGATTAACATTGCAAAATACTAGCTTGGCGCATCCAGAAACCTCCAGGCTGAGACACACAGCCCCAAAAGGGGTCACCGAAAGGCTTAAAGAAGCTGGATTCCTGGCTAGATCAAACTGCACAGAATTAACAATCTGTAAGTACAGTACTTACCAAACATTCTTCATAGATAATTTCAAACAAATTCCAAGAAGCCCAAGCTCAAGGACTCCAGGCAGCCACCACATAACCCTGCTGTGCTGTTCGTGGCTGCTAACAAGTTGTTCAATTCGTCTCAGCGAACTTAGCACGCCACAACTGACTGACGCACGCGCCCCACGAACCAAACCGTCATCATCAGACTGTGTGGCGCGATGGAGGCCAGGTAACTTTTGCAGAATGTTCCTCTGTACTTCGGAATGATACAGAGGCAAGACCCTATTTCTGAAAATAGTTACCAAGTCTACCAATCGTGCGGTTCCTCGACGATAGAACATCTGCTCCCAGAACACAGACACATTCAACAACCGTTCTGTTTCCGCCCTTATCTCTTTTTGCCCAGCTGTTCTTCCACCTCCTGGAAAACGCATGGTACATCTGGCACAGCGTCACCTTCGTCTGTGCAGCATAGTCAAAATGTTGACATCACTTCACTATGGCTGCACGTGACAATGCATTTGGTCCATATGCTACCGAAATTTCACGGCAACTCTACGTGGAATTTAAACGCTTTGCCGACGAGAGTAGTACTGTCCTGATAACTCATCTTTGGAGTGTGTTCCCCGGTGTCGCGCCATTTCATTCGTACAGTGTGATGCACATGTCACCCGGACTGCAGTAGAACTGTGTATACATGACTGTCGAAATGTGTACTCCCTTTCGATAATGAGCCACGCTTGTTGGACAATAGTGTTAGTGTGGGACGGGATGTGTGACTTACTTTCCGAACCGCACGTATAAAGTGTGTTCGGAAATTCCCGTCACAAGCTTCTAGGAATGGCAGAGGAGAATAAGTCCGTAATACACGGTGTATCAAAAAGAACCATCCGATTAAAAAAAAAAAGTATTTGAGATATGTGCGTGAACAACGTACCGTTGGAAGCAGCAAACTCTCGAGTTTTACACAGTACACGGTTCCCGCTAGGTAGCAGCAGTGTGCGTCCACTTCAGTTCTAGTAGAAATGGCGTCGGGAGAACAGGAATCGTTTTGTTTTCTACGTTTTGCACAGTGCCGGTCATTAACAACGTTCAGCGTGACTTTCATACTAGGTACGATGTGGATCCTCCTACAGCACAGAGCATTAGACGATGGCATGAACAAGTCCGAGAAACAGGTTATATGTGTTAAGGCAAATCGCCGGGACGTCACCGAGTGTCTGACACAGACGTCGAAAGCATCCGCCATAGTTTCACAAGGGGTCCGCAGAAATCCGTTCGCCGTGCAGTTCTATCCCAAACGTTCGAGAGTGGAGGATATATCGTACACCCGGGGCTGTATGGTGCGGCGGCTCTGAATGAACCTTAGAACGAAGGAGAATAATGTGTGAATGCAGCCTGGTTTTGTATAAGTGAAGCTACGATCAGAATAATGCACAACGTTTCTCAGTGTACCTGCACTGGAAAAATAGATAACATTTTGCTGTAAGTGCGAACTTGGCGAGCCGTATTGCGACGACAGTTTTTTGTCTGTACAGAGGCAGCATGATTAACGTGGACCAGTGTCCGTTGCCTGTATACAGTCATAATCGAGTTGAGCGAACACGATCTGCCGGCCTCTGTGGCCGAGCGGTTCTAGGCGTTTCAGTCCGTAACCACGCCGCTGCTACGGTCGCAGGTTCGAATCCTGCCTTGGGCATGGATGTATGTGATATCCTTAGGTTAGTCAGGTTTAAGTAGTTCTAAGTCTAGGGGACTGATAACCTCAGATGTTAAGTCCCATAGTGCTCAGAGGCATTTGAACCATTTTTTTGAACACGATCTTCGTTCATCCGAAGTTTCTCGCATTTTTGGTCATCGCATGGGTATGTTGTTGCCTATGTCTTTCAGCAGGCCTTCGCCTCTGAGGAAACTACCCAAATATGCAAAGACCCACTGTACAAAAAATGGTTCAAATGGCTCTGAGCACTACCGGACTTAATGTCTGAGGTCATCAGTCCCCTAGAACTTAGAACTACTTAAACCTAACTAACCTAAGGATATCACACACATCCATGCCCGAGGCAGGATTCGAACATGCGACCGTAGCGGTCGCGCGGTTCCAGACTGTAGTGCCTAGAATCGTTCGGCCACTCCGGCCGGCCCCACTGTACACGGTATCAGCTTCTAGAAGCAGGAAAAGGTATCACCTAGTGTCAAATATAGACATGAGACAGAACGGCTGAAAAAGATGAAAATTATTGAATACCCTCAACAATGATCCAACCACTGCTCCACCTGTCCTCTCGAAGGTAACTCCTTACCAAATTCTGGAGAGACGGAAGTTTGTACATTCCATCTACGAAATAGGGAAGCCAAAAGAAGACTGAACACCACTTGGAGGGGAGAGCGTCTGTTCCACTGCGACACTCTCAAATATCCAGACTAATGATCGACCGCTCCCTTACGTTCAAAGCCCACTGTTAAAAAAATAAAGCTCACAATATCTGCACGGAACAATTTCATCCGTAGACTAAAAGGAACCACCTGGGGTGCTCAGTCGAAAGTGCTTCGAACATCTGCCCTGGCATCAGTCAAACTGTACCAAATTATGGGTCAGCACCACCAAGTACCCGCAGGAAAGCAGCTGCAGAAGTGGAGAAGACTAAACAGGAAACTGATCCCAGACGTCTCCTGACTCAGACCGAGAAAGAGCTTCATCCACACAACTACAGCAATTCCTTCACCTCACGGAACTCGCAGAGCGGAACTTTGGCGAGATTCCTTGCCTGAGGCATACCGAGCGAATGTCAGAGAGGATCCAAACGGAGGCTCACACCTGCCTTACGGGACATGGAAGACGCAGAGCATACCTCAAGAAATGAAACTTGCGTCTGGTGACCTGCAGGACCAATAACAACTGCTAGTGTGTAGGAACCTGTCAGATACCTGTGCTATTGGTGATCTTGTATCCACAGAAAATGGAGAGAATTATCTTGCCGTGTTTTCCTTCTTGTATGTATTTCATAAATTCTTGTTGTACTTATAACTCAAATGGCTCTGAGCACTATGGGACTTAACATCTGAAGCCGGCCGCTGGTGGCCGAGCGGTTCTGGCGCTACAGTCTGGAACCGTGCGACCGCCACGGTCGCAGGTTCGAATCCTGCCTCGGGCATGGATGTGTGTGTTGTCCTTAGGTTAGTTAGGTTTAAGTAGTTCTAAGTTCTAGGGGACTTATGACCTCAGCAGTTGAGTCCCATAGTGCTCAGAGCCATTTGAACCATTTAACATTTGAGGTCATCAGTCCCCTAGAACTTAGAACTACTTAAACCTAACTAAGGACATCACACACAGCCAAGCCCGAGGCAGGATTCGAACCTGCGACCGTAGCGGTCGCGCGGTTCCGGACTGGAGCGCCTAGAACCGCTCGGCCATACTGGCCGGCGTACTTATAACTCCTTCTGTTTTTATTATTATTGCTTTCTATCTTTACTGAACTGATTTATCTCTGAAATTGATACTTTATATAAAATTAATCTCTGTATGTAAATTAATTCTCTACCAATAATGTGGCTCTTGTAATAATAATCACGGTGCTTGATGTAAACCAGTTGTTTATTTATGTGTCATTCCCTCATAAAAACTGAGTGTAAATGTACAATTTTAATATACAGCCTGTCTCTGAAGAACCATGAGGCTATGCATGTATACATCATGTAGTAAAAATAACTGACAGTAATCATGTGCCATCAACATGATTATTACTGGTGTGTGAATTATTTATCATGTGGTACAGACTTTTGGACAGTGTGAGATTGCTTACAGTATTTCAGATTCTAGATTCATCGAGAACTTCGGATCAGCAGTTGTGCGCCGTGTTCCATCAATGTTCTATGAAAATTCTGTGTTCCCAGTTTCTTTATAAAAAAGTGTTCTGAATAACAGAAGAGGGGCAGTCATGTTTCTTGCACCTGTTGTGCCTATAAGGATCATGATCATGTTAGTTTGCGAATGCGTCTGTGGTGTAGCGGCCAGTCTGCCTTCGTCACTGCAGCGGATCGCGTGTGTTCGCGAACTGGCTGTCCATCGTTCGAGCGGCGGTGTTTATTTACTTGTGTGCTGCACCGTATAGTAGTACTGATTTACGCGAACCACCGTGGCTCTCTCCTATCGAAGAGCGACGCTTACGTTCACTTTTGAAGTATAATATACACAACCAAAAGCATGCAAAATTGAACGTTTCCTACGCTAGGTGGTGATATTTGACACAAGAGAACTGAGAGGGATCCATTAGTCCATTGTTTCCAGTATATTCACGTCAAACTCATGGATGAAGCAGCATGCGACAGATTCCTTTTGTGATCTGAGGATTTTTACTGTTTTTACCACGTAATTACTGACGCTTTCCAGCCATATGAAACAGTCCTCAATCATACTGCAGAGAACTGGGGAATCATAGAGACTTACCAAGTACTCAATCACTTGCGCCAGATATGTATCTAATTCTGAAAGCACGTATGAGGTATATGAGGTGTGGCTAGAAAAAAACGGACTAGTACTGGTGAAACAATAAAACGAATGCAATAAGGCTGAAAGTCGCGTGGCCTGTCACGTGACTCTCGCTCCGCCTACTGCTCGAGTTTCATCTGCCTCCTGCACTCAGTCTGCCCGTGGCGTCTGTTTTAAGTAGTTGACGTTTTGTCTGTGCGTCGGAAAATGTTGAGTGTACAGAAAGAACAGCGTGTTAACATCAAATTTTGTTTCAAACTAGGAAAATCTGCAAGTGAAACGTTTGTAATGTTACAACAAGTGTACGGCGATGATTATTTATCGCGAACACAAGTGTTTGAGTGGTTTAAACGATTTAAAGATGGCCGCGAAGACACCAGTGATGACACTCGCACTGGCAGACCATTGTCAGCAAAAACTGATGCAAACATTGAAAAAATCGGTAAACTTGTTCGACAAGATCGCCGTTTAACAATCAGAGCAGTGTCTGAGTTAACAGGAGTTGACAAGGAAAGAGTTAGGCAGATTCTTCATGAAAGAACTAGATTTGAGACTGTTGAAGCAGTAAAAGAAAAAGCGACGGAAGTAATGTATGGACTTACCGAAAATGATCTGCAGCATTGCTATGAACGGTGGAAAATTCGTATGGAGCGGTGTAGAGACCGAGGAGGAGAGTACATTGAAGGAGATAACATGAAATTGTAAATAATTGTAAATAAATGTTTTTTCCAGCATCAGTCCGGTTTTTTTCGAGCCGCACCAGGTATGTTGGAGGGTGTAGTTGCAACGTCGTATGTGATGCACAGCCGACGACCTCTCTGCTTGTGGGAGGGAAGACACATTATATCTGTCTACAGCGACGTCTAGTTCAGATCCCTCGTGACAACCAGCAGCCTTCACTGCAAGTGACGTCACTACCTTTCATGTATGTGGAGGAGGTCACAGACGAAATGAGCGACACGCATGACATAACATTCCTTAAAGAGTCTCCAGGTCCAATACCAGACTCCACGTCGACATCGACGACGATGGAACAGCAGGAACAACATTACAAGTCTGCAGGAGGACCTTCTAGAGTAGTAGTCCTCATTGGACGTGAAGATGAAACAAAGAAAACAGCGCCGGCCGGGGTGGCCAAGCGGTTAAAGGCGCTACAGTCTGGAACCGCGCGACCGCTACGGTCGCAGGTTCGAATCCTGCTTCGGGCATGGATGTGTGTGATGTCCTTAGGTTAGTTAGGTTTAAGTAGTTCTAAGTTCTAGGGGACTGATGACCTTAGAAGTTAAGTCCCATAGTGCTCAGAGCCATTTGAACCTAAGAAAACAGCGGTCGCCGAAGAAGCAAAGAAGAGACGGCTGACAATAGACGAAGGAAAACATCGTTCAGATGACAACCAAGATAGCGGGAACGAACGAGGTCTGGTTACAGCAGCAGATGTGGATGGAGTCACAGCCTTACAGACTACCACCGACAGTGATGGAGTGACGGCTTCAGGGCGATGGAATGGAGGAAGTGATACAGCGGAATGGTGACCTCCTCCCGCCAAGGAGCTTCAATCATCCCATTGGGGGACTGGGCTCAGGAAATCGAGCAGTGTCGAGAGATGCAAGGCGTTGAAGTTATGTCACTGGTTCTCACAGACAAAGGGTCAGAAGAGAGCGATGACTGGAGCAGGTAGTGGGGTAGAATAGGGTGTAAGTCAACCAGATAGGAGGCTCCAAAGTCATGTGAGTCGTCGCTGTGTTGAGCACCAACAAATCCAGCTGGTTCGATGTCACAGGCGTGTGACGTTGGTACCGTAAATCTCAATGGTATTAGCATCCCGATAAAAGTACAAGTGCTTAAAGATATGTTTCAGGCAGCGGACATGGACGTTGTGTTCCCACAGAAGGTATGGAATACTACCCTACTGGAGTTTTAGCAGGTGGTGAAAGTGGCGGGGGCATATCCATTCTATTACGGCAGGAAATATTGGCGGAAGATATGACCCACTTACCACCGACCTGAGGTGTTGTGCTGACTGTAGCAGACGCGCCGCCTGGACTGATGAAGAGGCACGGAAGAAGATCTTTTATACAGCGGATGTGGGACCTCATTTTGGAGGAATCAAGCATTACACTGTCGGTACCGCCTTCTCCAGTCGAAGGAGCAGCGCCCATATTTCGTTCACGCTACCAAGCGCTGGCCCAGGATTTTGCTTCGCGTGACACCTAGGAATTGAAACACGTCTACCACCATGATTTCTCGTACACCACGAGCAATTCGGCTAGTTGATAAGAAAGAATGTATAGGACATGTGGGCTACTTTTGGCAATGCTTGATGCTGAGGTTTGGCCAACGGCCCTTACAGATGACCAAGGTTAGATATGCACCATCGCTCTGCCAAACCAGAGGAGATGGGACAGCAGAAGCCCTTGGAAGCTTACATTTACAAGAGGGCAACTGTTCCTGTGAGATCGATGAGTTGTGGTATCAATATCTGCGACATCAAAGAGCATACGATTCGACACTTACTTGGTGGCTCTGCTGTGTCAAGCTGGCTTTTCGACGGGCTTTCCTTAGATATGGCCATGAAATGTCACAAGGCATCGGACGACTACCGAGTTTTACTTCATAGCCCTAAGGGAACCACCTCCATCCCCCACACGCCAGGCAGCTGTTCACTGTATAAAGGCTCAACTGATGCGACTTACGAGTATCAAGACGGAAGGAGTCAAGGTACATGCGAGAATGCTCGATTGGTTACTCAACAAACGACGTCAGTTATATTACATCTTGTCAGAAAGGCAACAGCATCGTTGAACAGTCATTAGGAAAGTTGAAACGGAGAAAGGTATAGAGATCGCATCAAAATGGGACATTGCACATGCTTTTACCGACCGTTATCGTGGAGGACCAGTTGGACAGAGCGCGAATTGCGGACGTACTCCACGACATGCCTGTGGCCGACCGCCCCTTAAAAGTGGACGACTTGCTCCTCTCGTGGATACGGATGCACAATGAACTGCTGACGTCAACTTTCCAAACCCCTCCCACATCACGGAAGTTATTATTACACTCATTCCGAAAACGTGTGGTGGATGCCGACCGCAAAACTGTCGGTCCCTGACGTTGCTGGAAAAAATTAGAAATTTGTGTTAAGATATTATGGTGAGAGGTGGCATGAGCCCCCTCTCATATTTATATCTTACGATTTTCCTCTCTAATTGCATGCGGTGAAAAGTCGCTATTCCTTCACTTCCCACGCAGCATCTTTCGTCACCCGGGTGGTCCAGTGACAGGCGGGCTCTGCTGATCTTGAAAGGGTTAAGCCGACGGGTGTGAGGGAGTCGAGTGAATGCTTTCCAGACGCCGACATTGTCAAAAGACACGCCCGCAGGGGCCTGAAGTAGCGGCTGGGCTAGAGGTTCCGTTACTTCGCAGAAACTTAGTGAAAACACTTTCTGGCGGGCTACCAGCAAGGCGTGGGAATGACTTGTGTACCCAGGCAGTTGTGGCTGGAAAATACCCGCGCTTTCTGCAAAATAGTAACTGTGATTGTCTTGTTCAGGGCATAGCTCCGTGACGTAGCAAAATCAGCGCAGAAATTGGCGCCAAGAATCTCCATTGGTGGAATGGTAGTGCTCCGGCAATAGAGTGGAATTATCCACCGGTTTTCGAGTTGCTGATTGGAACGTTTAACCACGGCCACTGTCGTGGGGGCGGGAATGTTCTGTGTTCTGCCTGTACGGGTGCTCTTGAGGAGTCGGCTCTCGCCTTTCGGTCAGAGTAGGTTACAAGACTGAGCTCTCGCTGCTCTGGACAGCCTGCCTTCCGTTGGCTGTCTAATATACTTTTATTTGATTGTAACTGTTTAACAAAGTTGCTGAAGTTTCGACTTCAACGTAACATTCCGAGTACAGTTGGCAATTGAGCGTTCTGCGTACAAGCGGCCTATGTTGTCTGTCTTGGGCAGTTTTGGCTAAAGTTGACTGTATCGGAGTTACTGTGTGACTTCGCTTGTTAAAATCAATCACTGTACCGTCAGTGATTGTGTGGCGAGCCTTCTTCGTCTCCCTCAGAGGCGCATTTGTATTGATAGGAAGTCTTTAGTCTGGAACAACCAGACCAGGACAATTTGTTTCGGGCTATACTCGCAACATTATCATCACCACGACGGGACGTCGAAGCAACCAGCCATCGCTTCCGGTATGCCAGATCGTGTCTTTGCAGTTAAGAAGACAGCTTGGTAATGTATGTCCGAAGCACAGGCAGATTAGGGAATTTGCACTGTGATAATCAGAGCTCAGCAGGGCGGGCCTGTTCGTCTTTTTCTTTGTTCTGTCTTGGGTGTTCATTGTCTGAGTTCTCACTACTGTAGCAACAATTAATGTTGGGTTGGTTGTGTGTTTTCTCTTAAGATTTGAGTTGCAAGGGATTGGCTCCACATACTACTTCGTCATAAATGTCACAATCTAGTTTATGGACAACTTCACCTTCACAGCATTTATTTGAGTATCCAATTTGATCCATTTTGATGTATTGTAAATGTTTCATGTGTTTTGTTTATGATTTTGAGTTTAGTCATAATAAATCAAATTATTATTTTGGACAGAACTTTCATTCTGTTAATCGGTAGAGCAACCCTTTCATTTCTCACTACGTTAATGAAACTTTCCTTTATTTAACTTATTTATCAAATTAAATTATTGCAGGTGCCAAACTCTTTTCTACTCCACTTGCAGGGTCGATTACAGTCAGTTCGCGTTTCTTTTTAATCCATGTGCAACAGCAAAAGTCGGAGTCAGAATAGGGGGGGCTTAGGGCATCCTTTATATATGAAGATTCTAGAAGAACTTAGTGTTAAATACACTGCTAGCCCCGGCACCTCGCAATGGGACCAAACTGCTGAGGTCATCGGTCTGTAAGCTTACGCACTACTTAATCTAACTTAAAAATAACCTACGGTAAGGACAACACACATACCCATGCCTGAGGGAAGACTTGAACCTCCGTCGGGGGGAACCTCGCGAACCGTGACAAACGCCTGAGACCGCGAGCCTACCCCGCGCGGCAAGTTGTTGGATGCCAATTACAAGATTTGTACACAAATCCTTCGGGTTCGCCTCCACTTGATATCAGACAAGATACACTTCGATCATACGTGTGTCGGAGAAAGCATTAACGCACGGCGCTGGTGTATAAGGGATGCCATAGCAATGATGTCAGCTTCTAGACTGCAAAGCGTCCTGTTGGCAACAGGTTTCGACCGTGCCTTCGAGAGGGTGGACCGCGTTATTGTTGGCACCGTCGTAGGATGTATGGGAATCTCCCGGCTGTTTGTTGTGTGACCTTGAAGTTTTTCGTGGCGTGGATCCTCGAGTCTCGGTGAATGATGCTAGCCTTTAATAGTTCCATATTCTGCTTTCGGTGCTGCAGGGTTGCTCCATGTCGGCAGTTTTATTCGTGGTTGAGATTTTCCCGTACGACCATTTCACGAGTGTACCGTGAATATCAGGAATCCGGTAAAACATCAAATCACCGACATCGCTGCGGCTGGAAGAAGATCCTGCAAGAACGGGACCAACGACGACTGAAAATCGTTCAACGTGGCAGAAGTGCAATCCTTCTGCAAACTGCTGCAGATTTCAATCAACAAGTGTCAGCGTGCGAACCATTCAACGAAACGTCATCGATATGGGCTTCCGGAGCCATTGGCCCACTCATCTGCCCTTGATGACTGCACGACACAAAGCTTTATGCCTCGCCTGGGCCCGTCAACACCATGGGACTGTTGATGACTGGAAACCTGTTGCCTGGTCGGATGAGTCTCTTTTCAAATTGTATCGAGCGGATGGACGTGTACGGGTATAGAGACAACCTCATAAATCTATGCACCCTGCATGTCAGCGGGGGACTGTTCGTGTTGGTGGAGGCTCTGTAGTGGTGTGGGGCGTGTGCGGTTGATGTGATGTGGGACCCATGATACGTCTAGATACGTCTCTGACAGGTGACACGTACGTAAGCATCCTGTCTAATCACCTGCATCCATTCATATCCATTGTGAATTCCGAGAGACTCGGGTAATTCCAGCAGGACAATGCGACGCCCCACACGTCCAGAATTGCTACAGAGTGGCTCCAGGAATACTCTTCTGGGTTTAAACACTTCCGCTGGCCACGAAACTCCACAGACGTGAACATTACTGAGCATATCTGGGGTGCCTTGCAACATAGTCTTCAGAAGAGATCTTCACCCCCTCGTACTCTTACGGATTTATGGACAGCCGTGCAGGATTCATGGTGTCAGTTCCCTCCAGCACTTCTGACGTTAGTCGAGCCAATGCTACGTCGTGTTGCGGCACTTCTGAGTGCTCGCGGGGGCCCTTACGATGTTAGTCAGATGTACCAGTTTCTTTGGCTCTTCAGTGTAGTATAACTTCCGGCAGTTATTTAGGAGTATTATTCGCAGACCCTTCGGCTTGTTGTTCCAGGCGCGAGACGAGGAATTTGAAGACAATGTTCAGTTAGAACGTCTAGTTCAAGCCTGAAGTACACAGGGTATCATGTTACTACTTATCCAGAAGCCAATATTAATATGGATTCACCAATGGCTCGTTGCAGGGCTCTGTTTTTTAAAGGCTTTCTCACATAAGATGGCGAAGTACGTCCTGTTTCTTCCTTTTTTCTGTCCCGTTTAGATTCTTGGAATGAATGTTTGTAACCATATAATTTATTATATGTAAAACAAAGTGATGCAATAAAAAAAAAAAAGAGATAACTTCCAGAAGGGGGTAGCGTCTATGAATAGTATTAAAAGTGTCCATGATCCTGGGGAGTAAAAATCACCACCAATGGGGGCCGAAGATTTCCGGCTTAAGAAATCACCCTCATTCTGCCAACGGCCAAGTGAAATAAGGCGGAGGAAAGGACAGAGGACCGCCCGGGGTGGCCGAGCGGTTCTAGGCGTTACAGTCTGGAACCGCTGACCGCTACGGTCGCAGGTTCGAATCCTGCCTCGGGCATGGATGTGTGTGATGTCCTTAGGTTAGTTAGGTTTAAGTAGTTCTAAGTTCTAGGGGACTGATGACATCAGAAGTTAAGTCCCATAGTGCTCAGAGCCATTTGAACCATTTGAGGACAGAGGTTCAGGGCACTGTCTTGTCTTTGGGGTGAGAAACTGTCCCCACAAGGGGGAAGGATCAACAGTGATCAATTGAATGAGGGCATAAAAGACACATAATGTACACCTATAGGAATATGGGCTGTAATTCAAAAAGCCTCATGATGATCTCTACATTGGCAAAAGATTCCGGAATAGACCCCCATTCGGATCTCCGGTAGGGGATCTGCCAAGGTGGAGGTTACAATGAGAAAAAGACTGAACAACCAACAAAAGGATAACTCTCTACAAGTCGGGGTTTGGAAGGCTCAATCTGGATATAGTGGGGGTAAATGAAGTTAAATGGAAAGAAGACAGTGTTGTCTGGTCATATAAGTTAGGGTAATATCAACAGCAGCAGAAAATGGTATAATTGGAGTAGGATTCGTTATGAGTAGGGTAGTAGGGGAGAGAGTGATTCAGTGTGAGCAGTTCAGTGACTTTTTTGTCATTAAAATCGACTGTAAACCAATTCCAACGTCAATACTTCACTTACCCATGCGGAAGTCGCAAGCAGAAGATAAAGAGTTAGACAAAGTATATGAGGAACTTGAACAGGTAATTCACTACGGAAAGGGAGGTGAAAATCTATATCACGAGGATTGGAATGTGGTTGTAGGGGAAGGAGTAGAACAAAGGGTCAAGGGAGTAGTTGGTGATAGGAAGAAGAGAGGAAAAAGACTAATTCAGTTCTGATGTAAATTCCAGCTAGAAACAGCCAATACTCTGTTGAATAATCACAAGAGGAAGTGGTATACTAGGAAAAGGCTTGGCGATATGGGAAGGTTTCAGTTAGATTGCATCACAGTAAGACAGGGATTCCAAAGTCAGCTACTGGATTGAAAGGTGTACCGTGGAGCACATACAAAGTCAGATCACAATTTAATAATGATTAAGAGTAGGCTGAAGTTCAAGATACTAGACGGAAAGAATCAGTGCCAAAGAAGTGGAATATGGAGATACTAAGAAATCAAGAGTTGCGCTTGAAATACTCTGAGGCTATAGACGCTGAGACAATGAATAGCTCAGTAGGCAGTTCGTTTGAAGAGCAATGGAAAGTGCTTTCACGGAAGTCGGAAAGAAAAACATGGGTACAAGGAAGTTCAACTGTGAATAAATCATGGGCAACTGAAGAAATACTTCAGTTGATCGACGAAAGAAGGAAGTACAAAAATGTTCAAGGGAGTTCACGAATACAGAAATACAAGTCACTTAGGAATGAAATAAAGAGGAAATGGAGGGAAGTAGGACTAAATGGTTCCAGTAAATTTTTCCGTCTCTTCACTAGTTTCAAAAGCTTCGAGAGGCGTAAGATTTACAAAAAAACTTTTTTTACTTATCTTCATTTTCTCTTTGTTGTCTGCATACGTCTAGGGGTAGATTCTTGATACTGCAATTCTGACTTTATGGGTTCCAGTTGACATAGTAATTGAGGAAGTACCTTCTGTTTTGATGACATTTTATTTTATCGCATTCTTCTAGATCACACTGACTTCAGAATCTCCATTGTCATAAAACCAAAAATTAGATTATTATTGCCAAAATTAAAAACATCTCCGTTTCCATCAGACGGATGTCCAGAAGTGGTAACTCATTATGTGGTACTAACACATTCCAAAGAGCTTACAAAACAAAAGAGTTTACAAACTTTCTTGACCAAAGAAGAATAATCGCCAAGTTATATCATTATTTTGTAAATGAGTCCAGGAATAAATTTAATAATTAGCGTTAGATCGTGCAATTAATAATATGAATTTTAAGTATGCCAGATATTTCGTAATTTTAGATGTATCTAAAAGAAGAAAAATTTTAGCTATACAAACAGAGCTAGTAAATATCGATTCTAACAAAGTAATTTCTTTTTATACACTTTAGCCTGAAATACAACACATCGCATACAAAATCATATGAAATTCTTTCAGTGAAACAGCCGAGATAATGTTCACCCATATGAGATTCGAAAATATCCCTGGTATCGGCTATTTCTACAAAGAAAGGTAATGTTAGAAGATGGTGTCCCATTACAAGTACTGAGTCAACATATAGAAATGTCAAAGCAACCTTCGGTGAAGACAAAGGTCGTGATACATCCAGCAGATAATTGACGAGGTAAATTGCGAGTCCTGCTTTGAGGTGGAGAGGTTGATACAGGAGAGGAATTCGTGGTGGGCCACATCAAACCAGACACAAGACTGATGACTCAAAAAAAAAAAAATTAGTTTCTGTGCTAGGAAGGTTACTCATTACAAGAAAGTAAGTAATTCGGAGGCCCGATTTTGCAGTTGCGCTTAGTATGTGTGTCCTTAACAGTCATTCCAGAAGGATAGTAGAATGCGTCATGATGTTTTTGTGAGTCGGTATTGTCAAAGAAAAGGAGATAGTTTGCAATTTTCAGCGGTGCTTGATTAGTCATTTCTAGAAAACTCACAGACAGCATACAGGTGCTCTCGATCAACGAAAGAAACGCACAGTCACACTGCTAACTGTTGTCTTCGACCGCGAAACGTGTGGGGATCGATACCCCAAGGGAAGAGACGTTTTCACTGACGCCCTTTGTGCCACTGTTGGGGCTTTACGTGTCGATTCCGAACGGCAGTGTGTCTGAAATGTTTTCCTCGGGCACCCATGAGATTTCAACGCTGGGATTCGCGGTTCTGACCTCCATCGCAGAGGCATCAAGAGAAGCGTGCAATGTGGTACGAAGGGCTGTGACGACCTTACCATCATGTGACACGTCCACGACGGTGGTGGGCAGGATTGTGGTGAAATTTTGTGGCTGTGTGGGATGAGTAACCTACCTTACACATCACATGAGATTCTGAGCTCTGACCTTTTTTCCGCGTGTGTCGACGCGTCGTAGACCCCGAGGGTGACGTCGCAGGGCTCCACGCAGTAGCAGCCAGACAGAGGAAGGCTGCCGACAGCTGTGAGCCAAATGCAGTGGGGGACGGTTACTGAGAGTGAAGAAAAGTGATACTTTTCTCGCAGAGTGTAGTAACATTTACGCCTTGTAGTAGCGTTAACACTTTACAGGATGTGGTGGACGTTAGAGTTTATGAAACGAATGTATGAACTTCCACCCACTAACACAACTTTGTACTTTATGGCATGCAGCCATGTCAATAATATTGAAACATATGTATCACATACACTTAAATATCCCAAAGTTGCAGTTCGTTCCACTCATAGACAATAAATTGCTTCATTACTCGGTTCGCGACAAATAAACGAACAGAAACTATGTAATGGCTACTTCACTGCTGTAGTTCCTATACTGTATTACTGTTTTGTTATTACCATTATTATTGTTATTGTTATTAAAGTTAGTTAGGCTGAAGACTTCCAATTTATGCCATTGTAAAAGTAAGGAGTCCAGCAATCAAGTGATTTACGAAGACTGGACACGTTTTAACTTCGAGGAGGTGCGGGGTGTGGGTGAAGCAAAGGTGCAGGAATGTTGCTCAGGCAGCGTGTTTTGTAACAAGTGATTACCCTGAGTTTGGACAGTTACGTTTCCTTTCTGAGTAGCAGTTGCGAATTGCTTCATCATTCTATAAAAAAAATTGTTAGAAAAAAGAAATACGAATTGTGTCAGTTACTCATTTGTTCATGATCGAATAAACACGTATAAAGACAATAATGGTGGGGTGGAGGGGTTCCGGCTGGTATCTGATTGCAGTCAGGTGTTATGCTCTCAGGGAGGCTGGGAATCACAGGGCTAGAGGGACACAATGTAAGTGTCCAGCCGACGTCACAGTTAGGCACTTCACTAGGCCAAATATTGAAGTGGCATCCCATTGAGAGACCCCCATCAGGTCACTCAGTCACACAGGCTGCTTATGGTTATTAGTGGACTAATGTGATGGGGTGGAAAGAGGGAGGGAGGCTGGGTAATGTGGTGTATTAGAAAAGAAATACAGTTCTTGGTAACTTATGTCAGCAGTATTACAGTATAACGAAACAGTGATGATAGTAATTTTCTTTTAAAAATAATTTAGTTTCGTAACCGAAACACAGTGAACATGTTACTTTTACACTTCAATAGTTATCACTTCTTCCCGTAGGAGCTAAGTAGTACCAGGTTGGGCACTACTCATTTAATATCTACTAAAGTGCCAGTGGACACCCAAATAGGATAAGAAACGTAAAAGTGAGTGCTAAATCACAACCCTATAACTGTAAACAGTAAGATCAGCTAAATATGCTGCCAGGAAACACTAAATGACTCATAACAAAATTCGTAGGGTAAAAGCAATTATCTTTTATTTCACAGGCAACTGACGAAGACTAAAACTACTTGGTGCCACATGTTTGGTTGAAAGCAAGTAGTCTACGCGACGGACACAATTGAAATAGGCAGCTGAGGAAGACTGTGCATGTGTTAACAATATACGTGGTGGAGCACGTCCGTGGCTGCTGCAAGGCCGGCAGTTTCTTCGGGCTGTGTCGGCGCGTCACACGGCGCCACTGTGCAGCCGCCCGCCGCCGCTGATTTGTCGCCGCGCGGTAAATCTCGGCCGCGGTCAGCGCGCCACGCCCACGTAACCGCGTACTAAACACGACCGCCAGCGCAGCGCCACAAACCCGTCTGTCCCGCATCCTGGCCGTAACCGACTCTTTCCCAGACGAACACGCAGCGCCACAGTTCGGCACTTTTGACAATCAGTAATGGAAAAAAGTAGCCTACGAAAACATCACATTAGTCTTCTGACTCCAGTACACTATTTAGAGTTCTAACCTGTCAGGAATATTTTCTTGTTTGTTCATTTATCGAATTTTGACCTGCTAGCTACCGGCTGGTTTAACGAAAGTGCAGCTGCTAGCAGAGGTCCAGTGTAAGCTGTAATTAGCGTGGGCAGAGAAACTCAGTAGATAAGCTACTGTGTTCTTGCGGAACCGATTTATGCTGGAAAACAGGTGCATATCTGGCGCTGTACACTGTTTATACACTGAAGCGCAAAACAAACGCCGGCCGGAGTGGCCGAGCGGTTCTAGGCGCTACAGTCTGGATCCGCGCGACCACTACGGTCGCAGGTTCGAATCCTGCCTCGGGCATGGATGTGTGATGTCCTTAGGTTAGTTAGATTTAAGTAGTTCTAGGGGACTGATGACCTCATAAGTTAAGTCCCATAGTGCTCAGAGCCATTTGAACCATTTTAGCCAAAGAAACTGGTGTAGACACGCGTATCCAAATACAGAGGTATATAAACAAGCAGAACACGGCGCTGCAGTCAGCAACCCCTTTATAAGACATCAACTGTCGGGCGCAGTTGTTAGAGCGGTTACTACATCTACATCTACATCTACATTTATACTCCGCAAGCCACCCAACGGTGTGTGGCGGAGGGCACTTTACGTGCCACTGTCATTACCTCCCTTTCCTGTTCCAGTCGCGTATGGTTCGCGGGAAGAACGACTGTCTGAAAGCCTCCGTGCGCGCTCTAATCTCTCTAATTCTACATTCGTGATCTCCTCGGGAGGTATAAGTAGGGGGAAGCAATATATTCGATACCTCATCCAGAAACGCACCCTCTCGAAACCTGGCGAGCAAGCTACACCGCGATGCAGAGCGCCTCTCTTGCAGAGTCTGCCACTTGAGTTTATTAAACATCTCCGTAACGCTATCACGGTTACCAAATAACCCTGTGACGAAACGCACCGCTCTTCTTTGGATCTTCTCTATCTCCTCCGTCAACCCGATCTGGTACGGATCCCACACTGATGAGCAATACACAAGTATAGGTCGAACGAGTGTTTTGTAAGCCACCTCCTTTGTTGATGGACTACATTTTCTAAGCACTCTCCCAATGAATCTCAACCTGGTACCCGCCTTACCAACAATTAATTTTATATGATCATTCCACTTCAAATCTTTCCGCACGCATACTCCCAGATATTTTACAGAAGTAACTGCTACCAGTGTTTGTTCCGCTATCATATAATCATACAATAAAGGATCCTTCTTTCTATGTATTCGCAATACATTACATTTGTCTATGTTAAGGGACAGTTTCCACTCCCTGCACCAAGTGCCTATCCGCTGCAGATCTTCCTGCATTTCGCTATAATTTTCTAATGCTGCAACTTCTCTGTATACTACAGCATCATCCGCGAAAAGCCGCATGGAACTTCCGACACTATCTACTATGTCACTACATATATTGTGAAAAGCAATGGTCCCATAACACTCCCCTGTGGCACGCCAGAGGTTACTTTAACGTCTGTAGATGTCTCTCCATTGAGAACAACATGCTGTGTTCTGTTTGCTAAAAACTCTTCAATCCAGCTACACAGCTGGTCTGATATTCCGTAGGCTCTTACTTTGTTTATCAGGCGACAGTGCGGAACTGTATCGAACGCCTTCCGGAAGTCAAGAAAAATAGCATCTACCTGGGAGCCGGTATCTAATATTTTCTGGGTCTCATGAACAAATAAAGCGAGTTGGGTCTCACACGATCGCTGTTTACGGAATCCATGTGGATTCCTACAGAGTAGATTCTGGGTTTCCAAAAACGACATGATACTCGAGCAAAAAACATGTTCTAAAATTCTACAACAGATCGACGTCAGAGATATAGGTCTATAGTTTTGCGCATCTGCTCTACGACCCTTCTTGAAGACTGGGACTACCTGTGCTCTTTTCCAATCATTTGGAACCCTCCGTTCCTCTAGAGACTTTCGGTACACGGCTGTTAGAAGGGGGGCAAGTTCTTTCGCGTACTCTGTGTAGAATCGAACTGGTATCCCGTCAGGTCCAGTGGACTTTCCTCTGTTGAGTGATTCCAGTTGCTTTTCTACTCCTTGGACACTTATTTCGATGCTACAATGGCAGGTTATCGAGATTTAAGTGAGCTTGAACATAGCGTTACAATCGGCTGACGAGCGCTGCGACACAGCTTCTCCGAGGTAGCGGTGAAGAGGGGATTTTCCCGTAAGACCATTTCACAAGGGTACCGTGAATATCAGGAATCCAACAAAATATCAAATCTATGACATTGCTGCTGCCGGAAAAAGATTCTGCAAGAATGGGACCAACCACGACTGAAGAGAATCGTTCGCTGTGACAGAAGAGCCACCGTTCCGCAAATTGCTGCAGATTTCAATGCCGGCCATCAGGAAGCGTCAGCGTTCGATCCATTCAGCGAGACATAATCGATATTGGCTTTCGGAGCCGAAGGCCCACTCGTGTGCCCTTCATGACTGCACGACACAAAGCTTTACGCCTCGCCTGGGCCCGTCAACACCGACATTGGACTGTTTATAACTGGAAACACGTTGCCTGGTCGGTAGAGTCTTGTTTCCAATTGTATCGAGCGGGTGGACGTGTACGGGTATGGAGACAACCTCATGAATCCGTGGACCCTGCATGTCAGCAGGGAGCTGTTCAAGCTGGTGAAGGCTCTGTAATGGTGTGGAGCGTATGCTGTAGGAGTGATGTGAGACCCCTTATACGTCTAGATACGACTCTGACAGGTGACACGTACGTAAGCATCTGGTCCGATCACCTGCATCCATTCATGTCCATTGTGCATTCTGACGGACTTCGGCAATTCCAGCAGGACAATGCGACACCCCACACGTCCAGAATTGTTACAGAGTGGCTCCAGGAACACTTTTCGGAGCTTAAACACTTCCGATGGCTAGCAAACTCCCCAGACGTCAACAATATTGGGCATATCTGAGATGCCTTGCAACGTGCTGTTCAGAAGAGATCTCCGCTCCCTCGTACTCTTTCGGATTTATGGACAGTCCTGAAGGATTCACGGTGTCAGTTCCCTCCAGCACTACTTCAGACATTAGTCCAGACCATGACAAGACGTGTTGCGGCACTTCTGCGTGCTCGCGGGGGCCCTACACGATATTACACAGGTGTACCCGTTCCTCTGGCTCTTTAGTGTATGGCGGTATGACATCCATGCGGTCATTTGACAAGTCATAACATGAGTGAGCGGTGTGGCTATCGAGAAGAGTTACTGCATGCAATTACAGTGCTGCATTCAGAAAGCATCGCCGACTGAAAGATCCGAGGAGAGGCGCGAAGTCATAATGGTCGAAAGAAGGTGATAATTAAACTAGAAAACCCGGGTGAGGTTGGTGTGGCACCTGGAACAGGAAGGTGTCCTATGTTGGTGAACGACGTAGCTGTTGCTAGAACTGACCAGGTAGCACATGCCACGGCTAGTGCTAATACCCGTGCAGTCTCACGAGGATTATCCATCCCATGGTCAACAGTACGGAAAGTTTTGCTGTCTATTTTACACTGGTACCCATACAAGATCCAGATGGCGCAGCATTTGAAACCTCGTGATTTGCAGCAACATTATGAATTAGCTTTCGGTTTCTGTGACGGATCGAAGTTAATGACATGTGACCAGGCAATATTTTATGGACTAGCGTGGTACATGTTACACTTCAGGGTGCAATCAATACACAAAGTTGGAGAATTTGGGGTACCGTTAAACCGCGTGTAGTGCACCAAGAACCATTTCACTTGCCGTATATGACTGTGTGGTGTGGAGTCACAATCAGTTATATTCTCGTTCCATTCTTCTTTGAAGAGAACATACTAAGAGGGCCTGTCAGGTGTTCCGTGACGTCTACACGTTATCGAGACGACCTTGTACAGCATGCGATTCCTGCTTTGGAAGAACGCAGCTGGGTGGAAACCCGTATTTTCGTGCAAGACGGGGCAGCACGTCATGTAGCTCGCCCTGTGAGAGATCTGCTTAGTGCCACCTTCCTCGAACGTATTATCTCCAGAGACTTTCCAGCTCACCTGGTCTGAATCTATGTGGCTTTTGGCTCTGGGGATATCTAAAACAACGCGCTTACCAGAGGCACGATCGGTCTCTACATGATCTGAAGGTCAGCATACAGGGACACTTTGCTCAGAGTCCATGGAAGCTGCTGCGAGCAACTGTTCCCACGTCGTTTTACGGATGTAGAGTCTTGTCGACGTCTCCGGTGCTCATATTGAACAAACTGTGTAAGCGGTGGTTAATAATAAAATTAATATCATGTCTTCCTCTCTTGTACGACCTTTTATGCCCCATCCCGTTCCTAATCCATTATATATGGAAACATTTCTATCCGTCTTTCTTGTATTCGCAGCGCCATATTTGCAACTGCTGACCAAAATTAGAACAATTTTTTTTTTCAGCATAGATCGTTTCCAGATTAACGCATTAGCATGTGTACCAAGTTTCGCTGCCATACGCTAATTACAGCCCACACTAGACCTCTTTCAATAGCTGCACTTTAATTGTAAGTAACCTGTATTTTAACGTAGATCGCTTCCTTCTCTCTGGTCCTAACGCGGGATGCCGTACGGATGTAATTGTCTAATGTGAGGTTTCCGACTGATAATAACCATTTAGTATTACTACTAGTTGTTACTTTGATCAAATTTCACTGAGTACTGTACGCCGCTGCTCTTAACTGAGCTATCTGATAAGCTTGTTAATTAAACCTTGAACCATTTCACTCGACCAACTTTCTCATTATCCACAGGAGAATCATCTATGAATGATCCCACCACGTATGTTACAAGAACATAGGTGACCGGTTTCGGTCATATGACATGACCATCATAAGACCCATGGCATCCTTCGAAGATGGTAGGTGGAGCACTCTTCTGAGCTGCTGTGATGTCAACTGGTCAACTGGTCAGTTGACATCACAGCAGCTGATAAGAGTGTTCCACCTACCATCTTCGAAGGATGCCATGGGTCTTATGATGGTCATGTGATATGACCGAAACCGGTCACTTATATTCTTGTAACATTCGTGGTGTGATTAAGACTGAATTTTAAAAACAACAAAATTGTAAAAAATTTTAATCACAGTTCCGTGGCTCTACACACAGGACAAAACCCACCCATTGCTCTGACTGGATGTGCGGATTTACTTATTCTCATCACTCGCCGACGCTATTGCTCGCTAGACTCGTGTGCGCATATCGATTTTTGGATGAGCTGTGAGAAAAGTGACATTATGCTAGGTGCTAGAACAGGTCGTGTTACATCTTTTAGCTGATGCTATGGCTTCATCATTTGGACTACCTGCTAAAGCAATGCAATGCAACAGTGTTCATTATTTTATGTGGACACAAGAAGAGCGAATTAACAGGGTGATTTAGTTAGATATCAATGAAAGGTAGTTGTCGTTGGTTTCGACTCAATCCCCAGAATAATTATAACTCGGTCACAGTGTTGATAGTAGTAACTCTGTTCCGTGTCTTCTTCGTCGTCATGGCAATATCAACGCCTCTTGCACAGTCTAGTTCAAATGGTTCAAATGGCTCTGAGCACTATGGGACTTAACAGCTATGGTCATCAGTCCCCTAGAACTTAGAACTACTTAAACCTAACTGACCTAAGGACATCACACAACACCCAGCCATCACGAGGCAGAGAAAATCCCTGACCCCGCCGGGAATCGAACCCGGGAACCCGGGCGTGGGAAGCGAGAACGCTACCGCACGACCACGAGATGCGGGCGCACAGTCTAGTGATTCTGTTGTTATTACCCTACAACCATCTGTTTAACTTCCATTTTACTTCGCTAATCCCCACTAACTTTAGTGTGCTCAACAATTTCCCTTTTTTTCTGTTCCTTTGCCATACTGAAACTTACTTTTAATTTCCCAATGATTTCCTGAATTGAGTGAAGTAGATTTCTGGATGGTTTCTTACACTGCGTCTCTGATAACCTTATCATCGACTGGACGATAACCCTAACCTTCCTTACTTTCCAGCTAACCTCCCGAATGTTTTTGGTAAAGGGAATGGACATCATTTCAAGGCTGCCTGTTATGTGGTTCACCATTAGAGTCTGCATTGCTTTCTGCCTTCCATGCCATTGTTCATTACTGATTCTTCCGCCTTTTGCGATCGGTTGGACACCCCAGGAAATGAGTCTCTGTCCTCTACTCAGCCCTATTTTTTGGTAAGGTAGAGAGAAGTGAGGACGTCACTTTACATTAGTATATCTCTCCCGCCATAGGTGACAATCATGCAAAATTTATCCATTAACATGAAATGAAGTCGGAACGTTTGGATGAGTTGCGTAATACACTAAGCTCTAGACCATAGTGGAAGTTGTTGTGTGTAACTGAGATGTATTCATCATCATCGTCATCACCACATTTTCAAGCACGTGACACCTACGAATGAATAAAGTTTGAAAACAGTCTGAGGTTAAGGCAGCTTTCACGCCAAGTAACAAGCGATCATCGATAAACAGAGACGTTTCATAGAACGCTAGTTACTTATCTGTTTATTACAGTAGCTTATCTTTGTACGGGAGCTACAAGACGTGTCTTAAACAAGTCGCCTAAGGTTGAGCCTTTTTGGCAGGCAGAATTATTTATCGAGATCTACTTGGACAGAGCAAAAGGCGACACCCTTTTCTACCACTTGGTGCTGTGAGGACGCGCCGATCTGTTTAGTATAGATTCTTTGTCTTCTATGAAGGAAAGGGCTCGTTTAAATAACATTGTTTTCGATAGTTGTGGAATGACTGTTTGCTTGTGCTGCATTTGCGCAGTTGTGCTTAGTGGGACATCAGATTTATTCGCACAAAATACATTACAGTCGTATTCAATAGGGTCGATATTTGCTCTTTGTTTGACAGATTCGATTGAGCTCATGGGAATGAATATTAATTTTCTGTTCAGTCATTCAGGCTTAAAAGTTAATTGTCATATCACTTTTCTACTCATTAATAGTACCACGACCGTTAATGCGGATGTACGGCGGTTTCCCTTGTATTTTGTGTATACATGGTCATCTAAAGTCACGTTGTCCATTCAAGGGGACTTGCGGTTCTGGCGCTGCAGTCCGGAACCGCGGGACTGCTATGGTCGCAGGTTCGAATCCTGCCTCGGGCATGGGTGTGTGTGATGTCCTTAGGTAAGTTAGGTTTAAGTAGTTCTAAGTTCTAGGAGACTTATGACCTAAGATGTTGAGTCCCATAGTGCTCAGAGCCATTTGAACCATTTTTGTGAAACATGAGATTTTGCATTCATTTTCTACTCAGAATTCACATATTTTGGGATTCTTAAGAACTTATCTTTCTCTTGTCTAATCTTTACACATATTCACTTAAGAAGTACGTTCTCGAAAGAACTACTTTTCTCTTTCACAGTACTTCAAGTAAAGAGAGAAAATAAACTGACTTGAGCAGAGATGGCACTTTTTTATTTGATATGAAGTTTTCAGCTACCCAGGTGAGCTCGTGTCATAGTGAAACTTCAAGGATGTGGTTGCAGCAACGGACAGTTAGATATTTTACAATCCCACTAGCTCAGATCCTCTCAATTTAGCCTATTAGGTGTTGTAGGATACAGAATGCAAAATCATTTGCACTGCACGAATCACACCTGTAGGGGTAATCCATAAACACTGATAGCGAGTAGCTACAAGAGATCTGTTGCAAGAACTATTTTTTCAGTTTTGTGTTAACTTAGCTTATGTTAAAATCCCCTTTAATTGGTTCAAAATGGCTCTGAGGTCATCAGTCCCCTAGAACTTTGAACTACTAAAATATAACTTACCTAAGAACATCATAAATATCCATGCCCGAGGCAGGATTCGAACCTGCGACCGTAGCGGTCGCACGGTTCCAGACTGAAGCGCCTAGAACCGCTCGGCCACTCCGGCCGGCTAAAATCCCCTTTAATTATTTGTCACTACGAAATCTAAATCGGAGTTGGTCAGGTTGCATTTGTTCACTTATGGCTCTGATTTGATATAAAGGAGAATGCTGCAGAGCACTTGTAACGTCCCCTTTGAAAAATTATTAATTACTGTACTGGTAAATCTCTTACGTTATTTGATTTTCAAACAGCTGAGCGAAAATGAACGTACTCAGGCATTTATTTCTCTCGTTACTATTCTGATCAACACTAAACTGACACACAACGCGCAACGCAATCTGACTTTCAATAATCCCTACAAAAGAATGGCCCTGACTAACAATAACCTATACCTTTCATGAATCACTTACCTCACAAAAAAAAACTTCGTTACTCGAACTACTGCAATACAGCGAGCGCCAATACTTCCAGCTAAATAAAAGATTCTAACTACTGAAGGCACTAACTACTGATAGGTATAGTTAGCAAATGAAAGATTTTGATAGAGAACAAAACATGTATTTACCTTAATAATGTTCAAAAGGTATCATATATATATCAGTTCATGGTATCCAGTATTACAAATTTACTCTTTCCGATGGACACCCGTCCAGATGGTCCGCTCTCAAAATTCTGCCATCTCTCTCCCCACATCCACCACTTCTGGCGGCTCACCTCCAACTGCACAACGCTATGCGCTATTCACATCCAGCTGCCCAACACTACAATAGCAAATATTCCAACAATGCAAACCAGCCACAGACTGCACACAGCACAGTCAGTGATTTTCATACAGAGCGCTTGGTGGCGTTACCAACACAAAAAACCTAAACAGCCTAATTACACAATGAAAACCAGGTGGCGATCTTTAAATAGGGACAGACCTTCTAGTTCTCCTGTAGACTTAACACGCTTCACAGTCCTCGGTTACATATATCCATGTCACTCCCACACGTGTTCCAGTTCCTTCTGTTTAGTCTTCGTCTCGCACCTTTCTTGCCTCTTGGAACCCAGCAGACAACTTCCCTTCTCCATCTTACATCCATTCGTCTGGCTTAGTGTCCGCCCGCCTCCACTCTATCTTCATTATGGACATGACAACTCCCTCCATTGGAACTGTTCCGTGTTCCAGTTGTCTGCTACTAGTTTTCTTCATGAATTTGCCCATCACTCGCCAAGCAGTCCTCATTTCACGAATCGCATTCACGTCTGAGGTCCATGTCTAACTGCCGTAAGTGTGAACTGCTAGTTCACTCGATTTTGACTGTAGCGTATGGTAGTTTTGGAAAAAGCTTACTGAAAGCACTCACGTTATTTTTTTCGGTTTCTGTTTATTTCTTTCACTGCTCACCCAAGCGCTTCCTTCAACTGCCTTAAATAAAATAAAAAAATGGAAAAGCCTGGTTCTATGACTTTTTTACTGCAAATTTGCACTCTTTTCTTTTAGCTATATTGGGTACACGCTGTTTTAGTTTTATACTTGCTTTTTCAGACCTCGTGTAAAGCTTGTTGTATTAAATTACTGTATTTGTTTTTGTAGTTTATCTGCAATGGAGGCAAACATTACAACGTCATCAGCGACATAAAGATATAGTGAAGATATTTTAATACCGTCTTTGTAACCGAGTGTAATAAAATCTGCGTATCTAATTTACAATAGACGTTTCGTTTTATAATAAGTATATGTAACATAATGACAAACGTTTAGTCAAGAGAACGTAAATAAACGTTAGTGACGCAAATTTAGTAATGTTTCACATTAAGAAATGCTGGTCAAAGTGAAATCAAGGCAAAAACATGGGAGTGCAAAACACAAGAATAGCGGGAAAGTGTACACGCAGACAACATTTTCAGATGTAAGCGGGAAAAAGACAAAAATTCTACCACCGTCCGTGTTTTAAAGGAATAAAACGAAACTGGTAAAATAAACACGTTTTTTCACCACAGAAATGAAGGTCATAAAAAGCTAGTTCAGGTATGTACTAGCACGCATCTGTTCTCAGCTTTTGCGTTTTAAGGATTTCAAATGTTCATGTAGGACTGCTAAGAAAAATTTTGGTGATGCGAAATCTCCACGCGTTTCAGTTCAGTTTCCCAGTATCCTGACGAAGAAAATGGAAACTATAGCTTTAACGCGCATGCATTATTCAGTACACAAAAAGTGAGAAGTCTTGCTTTGCTTCCAAAGAGCTGTGAGTACAATTTAGGAGGAGATTTTTAAGAGAAAATGCATGAATCATGAACGCAGTAATAATTCCGTCATAGCACCATTATATAATTTCTGTTACCTGTAAGTGAGTATTTTATGGCTTTTTACGTACGCGAAAATGGTAGTATAAATGGATACGATAATCAACGTGCTTGATTATCTTCACAGTAACTAATCATCTTGTTTTCCACTTTTACAGAAGCGTAAATGGGACAAAGTATGGAAATGAATTGATGAATGACGAACTAGAAAGTACTTAAAAAAAAAATTCCGTCATTGATTCCCTGTTTCAGTAACATGATGAACACCTCAATAATCCAGAGCCTTTCCTTAACAAAATGAAATGTGTTTTAGCGTATTTACTATTTTTCGTGATTCCTTTAAGAGAAACATTCATTTTGTGCCGATACTTGTGTTTATGTAATTCAAGTATAATAATATCCACGTTCACCTTCAATATCGTACCAATAGGACCATCTTTCAGTCCAGTAAAAACATAGCCACTTGAAACTGCAAGAGAAAGTCCACTGGACCTGACGGGATACCAATCCGACTCTACACAGAGTACGCGAAAGAACTTGCCCCCCTTCTAACAGCCGTGTACCGCAAGTCTCTAGAGGAACGGAGGGTTCCAAATGATTGGAAAAGAGCACAGGTAGTCCCAGTCTTCAAGAAGGGTCGTCGAGCATATGCGCAAAACTATAGACCTGTATCTCTGACGTCGATCTGTTGTAGAATTTTAGAACATGTTTTTTGCTCGAGTATCATGTCGTTTTTGGAAACCCAGAATCTACTCTGTAGGAATCAACATGGATTCCGTAAACAGTGATCGTGTGAGACCCAACTCGCTTTATTTGTTCACGAGACCCAGAAAATATTAGATACCGGCTCCCAGGTAGATGCTATTTTTCTTGACTTCCGGAAGGCGTTCGATACAGTTCCGCACTGTCGCCTGATAAACAAAGTAAGAGCCTACGGAATATCAGACCAGCTGTGTGGCTGGATTGAAGAGTTTTTAGCAAACAGAACACAGCATGTTGTTCTCAATGGAGAGACATCTACAGACGTTAAAGTAACCTCTGGCGTGCCACAGGGGAGTGTTATGGGACCATTGCTTTTCACAATATATATAAATGACCTAGTAGATAGTGTCGGAAGTTCCATGCGGCTTTTCGCGGATGGTGCTGTAGTATACAGAGAAGTTGCAGCATTAGAAAATTGTAGCGAAATGCAGGAAGATCTGCAGCGGATAGGCACTTGGTGCAGGGAGTGGCAACTGTCCCTTAACATAGACAAATGTAATGTATTGCGAATACATAGAAAGAAGGATCCTTTATTGTATGATTATATGATAGCGGAACAAACACTGGTAGCAGTTACTTCTGTAAAATATCTGGGAGTATGCGTGCGGAACGATTTGAAGTGGAATGATCATATAAAATTAATTGTTGGTAAGGCGGGTACCGGGTTGAGATTCATTGGGAGAGTGCTTAGAAAATGTAGTCCATCAACAAAGGAGGTGGCTTACAAAACACTCGTTCGACCTATACTTGAGTATTGCTCATCAGTGTGGGATCCGTACCATATCGGGTAGACGGAGGAGATAGGGAAGATCCAAAGAAGAGCGGCACGTTTCGTCACAGGGTTATTTGGTAACCGTGATAGCGTTACGGAGATGTTTAATACACTCAAGTGGCAGACTCTGCAAGAGAGGCGCTCTGCTTCGCGGTGTAGCTTGCTCGCCAGGTTTCGAGAGGGTGCGTTTCTGGATGAGGTATCGAATATATTGCTTCCCCCTACTTATACCTCCCGAGGAGATCACGAATGTAAAATTAGAGAGATTAGAGCGCGCACGGAGGCTTTCAGACAGTCGTTCTTCCCGCGAACCATACGCGACTGGAACAGGAAAGGGAGGTAATGACAGTGGCACGTAAAGTGCCCTCCGCCACACACCGTTGGGTGGCTTGCGGAGTATAAATGTAGATGTAGATGTAGAGATGCTGTTGCTTTTGCTAAGTTACCCACGTGCCAGGAATTGGAATGTAAATTCACTCTTGAACGAGAGTAATAGGTTATTTCAATAAATATACAGGGTGGTCCATTGATCGCGACCGGGCCAAATATCTCGCGAAATAAGCGTCAAACGAAAAAACTACAAAGAACGAAACTTGTCTAGCTTGAAGGGGCAAACCAGATGGAGCTGTGGGTGGCCCGCTACATGGCGCTGCCATAGGTCAAACGGATATCAACTGCGTCTTTTTAAAAATAGGAACCCCCATTTTCATTACATATTCGTGTATTACATATAGAAATATGAATGTTTTAGTTGGACCACTTTTTTCGCTTTGTGATAGATGGCGCTGTAATAGTCACAAACATATGGCTTACAATATTAGACGAACAGTTGTTAACATGTAGGTTTTTTTTAAATTACAATACAGAACGTAGGTACGGTTGAACATTTTATTTCGGTTGTTCCAATGTGATACATGTACCTTTGTGAACTTATCATTTCTCAGAACGCATGCTGTTACAGCTTGATTACCTGTAAATACCACATTAATGCTTAATTGCTCAAAATGATGTCCATCAACCTCAGTGCATTTGGCAATACGTGTAACGACATTCCTCTCAACAGCGAGTAGTTCGCCTTCCGTAATGTTCGCACATGCAGTGACAATGCGCTGACGCATGTTGTCAGTCGTTGTCGGTGGATCACGAAAGCAAATATCCTTCAACTTTCCCCACAGAAAGAAACCCGGGGACGTCAGATCCGGAGAACGCGTGGGCCATGGTATGATGCTTCGACGACCAATGCACCTGTCTTGAAATATGCTGTTCAATACCGCTTCAACCGCACGCGAGCTATGTGCCGGAATCGATCATGTTGGAAGTACATCGCCATTCTGTCATACAGTGAAACATCTTGTAGCAACATCGGTATAAGATCACGTAGGAAATCAGCATACATTGCATCATTTAGATTGCCATCGATAAAACGGGTGCCAATTATCCTTCCTCCCATAATGCCGCACCATACATTAACCCGCCAAGGTCGCTGATGTTCCACTTGTCGCAGCCATCGTGGATTTTCCGTTGCCCATTAGTACCGGTTTACGTTACCGCTGTTGGTGAATGACACTTCGTCGCTAAATAGAACGCGTGCAAAAAATCTGTCATCGTCCGGTAAGTTCTCTTTTGCCCAGTGGCAGAATTGTACACGACGTTCAAAGTTGATGTGGCATTCTCAACACCGACGTTTTTGAGATTCACGATTCTCGCGCAATTTGTCTGCTACTGATGTGCGGAATAGCCGCGACAGCAGCTAAAACACCTACTTGGGCATCATCATTTGTTGCAGGTCGTTGTTGACGTTTCACATGTGGCTGAACACTTCCTGTTTTCTTAAATAACGTAACTATCCGGCGAACGGTCCGGGCACTTGGATGATGTCGTCCAGAATACCGAGCAGCATACATAGTACAAACCAGTTTGGCATTTTGATCACAATAGCCATACATCAGCACGATATCGACTTTTTCCGCAATTGGTAAACGGTCCATTTTAACACGGGTAATGTATCACGAAGCAAATACCGTCCACACTAAAAAATGGTTCAAATGGCTCTAAGCTCTATGGGACTTAACATCTGAGGTCATCAGTCCCCTAGAACTTAGAACTACTTAAACCTAACTAACCTAAGGACATCACACACATCCATGCCCGAGGCAGGATTCCAACCTGCGTCCGTAGCAGTCGCGCGGTTCCAGGGACTGCAGCGCCTAGAACCGCTCGGCCACCGCGGTCGGCCACCGTCCGCACTGGCGGAATGTTGCGTGATACCACGTACTTATACGTTAGTGACTACTACAGCGCCATCTATTACAAAGCGAAAAAAGTGGTCCAACTAAAACAATCATATTTCTTTACGTACTACACGAATATGTAATAAAAAAATGATGGTTCCTATTTTTAAAAACGCAGTTGATACCCGTTTGTCCTATGGCAGTGCCATCTAGCGGGCCAACCATAGCGCCATCTGGTTTCCCCCTTGAAGCTAGACGAGTTTCGTTTTTTGTAGTTTTTTCGTTTGATGCTTATTTCGTGAGATATTTGGCCCGGTCACTATCAATGGACCATCCTGTATACCATATTTAAGATAAAAATTGTTTCAGTCAACATCCACTTTAAATTACTCCAGAAGTTTTCTCCATCTAACCTCACTGGCAAACCCAACAATAAAAATATCATACAAATGGTGTAGTTTGTCACACAAAATAGTGTTTAATCAACGTATGTGTGCCTGATAATGCTAGCAAGCCACCGAAACACGTCGTGTTACAGTAAACATGGCTATTAAACGTGACTGCAGCTGCAAATTTATTTATCAAATAAGGTAGGCTCTGACATCCCGACAAGATCGAGGTAGTTACAGGCGGAGCAGCTGCTCACAAGGGTGCGTATGGGGAACGACGTCCGCCATGTGTTAATTGAAGGTATCATCCCAGCATTCGACTCAAGGAACTCTGAGAAATCTTTGGTTTAGAATGCTCGCAGAGAGTTCTGGACCAGCGTTCTGCACAATTATCAGCGCCACTCACAATACGCGGCATTTCGCTGTCGTTCGTTAGAAGGTATGTCGCACAGTCGTCTTGGTTACACCTCCCGCGTACGGGCCTATCAATTTAAAGCTCCTGTTTGTCCAATTATGGCGCTCTTGTCTACTGAAGACTTCTCAACCGTTAACCAGCGGCTGTGTGTGTGTGTGTGTGTGTACGGGGGGCGAGGCTGTCCTTACGTCACGGGGACTCCCCCCGACTCACCTGCTGTTCTTTCCGTGACTCGACGCCGTAGCGGCGCCCTCCTGGCATCTCATGCGAGCTGGATTGATTTTCCGTCACACACACAAGTAAGACAGCCTTTCCGCTGCATTTAGCCGGACGTTTCTTCGAATGCTAGTGTCTTTTTTTATGTGAAACTAACACAGGCTTGCAAAATAATTTAAAATAGATTTTAATATGTTGTTTATCTTTGAGGCCCAGTTACACGCCGTCTTTCACGGCATTCCTAGTTATGTCAGTTTTCGACCTCCCTCAGAACATCTTTAAATAGTTGCGTCAGCAACCCGTTGTGTCTATGAGAATTTCATATCAGTTTTGTGAAGCAACGACATAGATTTTAAGTTGATGTAGGGAGTTATTAATTGGTCTTCCTGTAGAAGACAGTGTGCAATTGTGATTGAAAAACAAACACTTTATTAAAATTGTCTTAAATATCAAAACTGTTGCTGTTCTCTCGCGATGAATATGTCGGCTGCAGCGAACAGAAGCAATTTCTACTTCTTCAGTCTTTTCTTGTTAATATTTATCGCACGAGGTGTTTCGGAAGCTTGCTGGCATCAACAGGAGCATGTCCATTACATTACTATGAAACGTGATGGGGATATGCTGGGTGTTCCACTGACCCTATGTGCCGAAATGTGTGTGAATTCCTAAGGGACCAAACTGCTGAGGTCATCGGTCCCTAGATTTACGCACTACTTAAACTAACTGAAACTAACTTATGTAAGAAGAACACACACACCCATGCCCGAGGGAGGACTCGAACCTCCGGCGGGAGGGGTCGCGCAATCCGTGGCGTGGCGCCTCAAACCGAGGGCCGCTCGGCGTGCCTGTGCCGAAGTATGTACCTGTACAGAAATATTCATTTATTGCAGTACACGATTTTACTTACATTTCTGATGGAAATTTGTTTGTCTGTCACACAGCGCATAATAATTAACTCAATAATACCATCTAATACTTTCACATTCACGTTTTCACGATCCAGAGACTCTTACGAAGATTGTATTCTAGCCGTTTGTGTTGTCTTAACAACTGAAATAAATTTATGCTAGCAGTTAAGTTTAGGAGCGCAAATGTCTGAACGTGAAAATGTTAAAATGATGGTGCGGTTTCTGTGCCAGACAAATAAATTTGCAGTAAAAATATAAGTAAAGAATTTAATGAAACGATTTAGGCATGCAACTCACTTACACTATACACTAAAATAATAGAAACTTTACTTACAGGGTTAAATTTCGGTACGTGACGTCACTGGCATATCCGGCAAATAATCTCCATCATACTTCAGATTACTGTACTGGCACATGCAAGTGTAATGTACCTGATGATGGCAGCTACGGAAACGCGTCTTCCTATTACATATTAGTAAAAAGTAACTGAAGCAGTAAAATTTATTTCATAAATTTACGATTTAGTCATTTATCCCGACCATTTGCGTACTACATACATAAATTTAAGTTTAAGAAGGCAAGTTTAATCTCTAAGTAGCTCAAACGAAATAACTCTGCTGCGACAGCAGACAGGATATAGGGTTACAGTAGGGACTCCTTATAAAAGTGTCCACTAGGGGAAAATGGTATAAGGGTAATTTTCAGTTTGTTTTTGGCAGAACATATATCACAGTAACATGAA
The DNA here is from genome assembly GCF_023898315.1 of Schistocerca nitens. Lineage (NCBI taxonomy): Eukaryota > Metazoa > Arthropoda > Insecta > Orthoptera > Acrididae > Schistocerca > Schistocerca nitens. The sequence goes on along the minus strand of NC_064615.1, from coordinate 294,077,163 downwards.
GGCAATGCAATCGCCATTGATTCTTTGGCTTCGTGGGTAAGCGCCAGACTACAACGATAAGATCCAGCATTGGATAACAGCTCACTCATAAGATTCTTTTGCGTGTCATTTGTCACTAATTCCACCTCTGTTGTTGTTGTTGTTGTGGTCTTCAGTCCTGAGACTGGTTTGATGCAGCTCTCAATGCTACTCTATCCTGTGCAAGCTTCTTCATCTCCCAGTACCTACTGCAACCTACATCCTTCTGAATCTGCTTAGTGTATTCATCTCTTGGTCTCCCTCTACGATTTTTACCCTACACGCTGCCCTCCAATACTAAATTGGTGATCCCTTGATGCCTCAGAACATGTCCTACCAACCGATCCCGCCTTCTGGTCAAGTTGTGCCACAAACTTCTCTTCTCCCCAATCCTATTCAGTACTTCCTCATTAGTTATGTGATCTACCCATCTAATCTTCAGCATTCTTCTGTAGCACCACATTTCGAAAGCTTCTATTCTCTTCTTGTCCAAACTATTTATCGTCCATGTTTCACTTCCATACATGGCTACATTCCATACAAATACTTTCAGAAATTACTTCCTGACACTTAAATCTATACTCGATGTTAACAAATTTCTCTTCTTCAGAAACGCTTTCCTTGCCATTGCCAGTCTACATTTTATATCCTCTCTACTTCGACCATCATCAGTTATTGTGCTCCCCAAATAGCAAAACTCCTTTACTACTTTAAGTGTCTCATTTCCTAATCTAATTCCATCAGCATCACCCGACTTAATTCGACTACATTCCATTATCCTCGTTTTTTTTGTTGTTGATGTTCATCTTATATCCTCCTTTCAAGACACTGTCCATTCCATTCAACTGCTCTTCCAAGTCCTTTGCTGTCTCTGACAGAATTACAATGTCATCGGCGAACCTCAAAGTTTTTATTTCTTCTCCATGGATTTTAATACCTACTCCGAATTTTTCTTTTGTTTCCTTTACTGCTTGCTCAATATACAGATTGAATAACATCGGGGAGAGGCTACAACCCTGTCTTACTCCCTTCCCAACAACTGCTTCCCTTTCATGTCCCTCGACTCTTATAACTGCCATCTGGTTTCTGTACAAATTGTAAATAGCCTTTCGCTCCTTGTATTTTACCCCTGCCACCTTTAGAATTTGAAAGAGAGTATTCCAGTCAACATTGTCAAAAGCTTTCTCTAAGTCTACAAATGCTAGAAACGTAGGTTTGCCTTTCCTTAATCTTTCTTCTAAGATAAGTCGTAAGGTCAGTGTTGCCTCACGTGTTCCAGTGTTTCTACGGAATCCAAACTGATCTTCCCCGAGGTTGGCTTCTATTAGTTTTTCCATTCATCTGTAAACAATTCGTGTTAGTATTTTGCAGCTGTGACTTATTAAACTGATGGTTCGGTAATTTTCACATCTGTCAACACCTGCTTTCTTTGGGATTGGAATTATTATATTCTTCTTGAAGTCTGAGGGTATTTCGCCTGTTTCATACATCTTGCTCACCAGATGGTAGAGTTTTGTCAGGACTGGCTCTCCCAAGGCCGTCAGTAGTTCCAATGGAATGTTGTCTACTCCGGGGGCCTTGTTTCGACTCAGGTCTTTCAGTGCTCTGTCAAACTCCTCACGCAGTATCGTATCTCCCATTTCATCTTCATCTACATCCTCTTCCATTTCCATAATATTGTCCTCAAGTACATCGCCCTTGTATAGACCCTCTATATACTCCTTCCACCTTTCTGCTTTCCCTTCCTTGCTTAGAACTGGGTTGCCATCTGAGCTCTTGATATTCATACAAGTCGTTCTCTTATCTCCAAAGGTCTCTTTAATTTTCCTGTAGGCAGTATCTATTTTACCCCTAGTGAGATACGAGGTGCGGCTAGAAAAAAACCGGACTGATGCTGGAAAAAACATTTATTTACAATTATTTACAATTTCATGTTATCTCCTTCAATGTACTCTCCTCCTCGGTCTCTACACCGCTCCATACGAATTTTCCACTGTTCATAGCAATGCTGCAGATCATTTTCGGTAAGTCCATACATTACTTCCGTCGCTTTTTCTTTTACTGCTTCAACAGTCTCAAATCTAGTTCCTTTCAAAGCTGACTTGACTTTAGAGAAAAGAAAACAGTCACAGGGGGCCAAATCAGGTGAGTAGGGTGTATGATCTAAGATGGGAATGTTGTGTTTTGCCAAAAACGTCTTCACTGACAACGCACTGTGAGCTGGGGCATTGTCTTGGTGAAGGATCCATGACTTTTTTCTCCACAAATCGTTCCGTTATCTCCGTACTCGCTCACGTAGGGTAGCCAGGACGCTAATGTAGTAATGCTGATTCACTGTTTGTCCCTCTGGTACCCAATCAATGTGCACAATCCCTTTGATGTCAGTTTTTGCTGACAATGGTCTGCGAGTGCGAGTGTCATCACTGGTGTCTTCGCGGCCATCTTTAAATCGTTTAAACCACTCAAACACTTGTGTTCGCGATAAACATTTATCGCCGTACACTTGTTGTAACATTACAAACGTTTCACTTGCAGATTTTCCTAGTTTGAAACAAAATTTGATGTTAACACGCTGTTCTTTCTGTACACTCAACATTTTCCGACGCACAGACAAAACGTCAACTACTTAAAACAGACGCCACGGGCAGACTGAGTGCAGGAGGCAGATAAAAACTCTAGCAGTAGGCGGAGCGAGGGTCACGTGACAGGCCACGCGACTTTCAGCCTTATTGCATTCGTTTTATTGTTTCACCAGTACTAGTCCGGTTTTTTTCTATCCACACCTCGTAAGCCTCTACATCCTTGCATTTGTCCTCTAGCCATCCCTGCTTAGCCATTTTGCACTTCCTGTCGATCTCATTTTTGAGACGTTTGTATTCCTTTTTGCCTGCTTCATTTACTGCATTTTTATATTTTCTCCTTTCATCAATTAAATTCAATATTTCTTCTGTTACCCAAGTATTTCTACTAGACCTCGTCTTTTTACCTACTTGATCCTCTGCTGCCTTCACTACTTCGTTCCTCAAAGCTACCCATTCTTCTTCTACTGTATTTCTTTCCCCCATTCCTGTCAATTGTTCCCTTATGCTCTCCCTGCAACTCTGTACAACCTCTGGTTCTTTCAGTTTATCCAGGTCCCATCTCATTAAATTCCCACCTTTTTGCAGTTTCTTCAGTTTTAATCTACAGGTCATAACCAATAGATTGTGGTCAGAGTCCACATCTGCCCCTGGAAATGTCTTACAATTTAAAACCTGGTTCCTAAATCTCTGTCTTACCATTATATAATCTATCTGATACCTTTTAGTATCTCCAGGGTTCTTCCATGTATACAACCTTCTTTCATGATTCTTAAACAAAGTGTTAGCTATGATTAAGTTAAGCTCTGTGCAAAATTCTACCAGGCGGCTTCCTCTTTCATTTCTTAGCCCCAATCCATATTCACCTACTATGAGCCGGCCGAAGTAGCCGTGCGGTTAAAGGCGCTGCAGTCTGGAACCGCAAGACCGCTACGGTCGCAGGTTCGAATCCTGCCTCGGGCATGGATGTTTGTGATGTCCTTAGGTTAGTTAGGTTTAACTAGTTCTAGGTTCTAGGGGACTAATGACCTCAGCGGTTGAGTCCCATAGTGCTCAGAGCCATTTGAACCATTTTTTCACCTACTATGTTTCCTTCTCTCCCTTTTCCTACACTCGAATTCCAGTCACCCATGACTATTAAATTTTCGTCTCCCTTCACTATCTGAATAATTTCTTTTATTTCATCATACATTTCTTCAATTTCTTCGTCATCAGCAGAGCTAGTTGGCATATAAACTTGTACTACTGTAGTAGGTGTGGGCTTCGAATCTATCTTGGCCACAATAATGCGTTCACTATGCTGTTTGTAGTAGCTTACCCGCATTCCTATGTTCCTATTCATTATTAAACCTACTCCTGCATTACCCCTATTTGATTTTGTGTTTATAACCCTGTAGTCACCTGACTAGAAGTCTTGTTCCTCCTGCCATCGAACTTCACTAATTCCCACTATATCTAACTTTAACCTATCCATTTCCCTTTTTAAATTTTCTAACCTACCTGCCCGATTAAGGGATCTGACATTCCACGCTCCGACCCGTAGAACGCCAGTTTTCTTTCTCCTGATAACGACATCCTCTTGAGTAGTCCCCGCCCGGAGATCCGAATGGGGGACTATTTTACCTCCGGAATATTTTACCCAAGAGGACGCCATCATCATTTAATCATACAGTAAAGCTGCATGTCCTCGGGAAAAATTACGGCTGTAGTTTCCCCTTGCTTTCAGCCGTTCGCAGTACCAGCACAGCAAGGCCGTTTTGGTTATTGTTACAAGGCTAGATCAGTCAATCATCCAGACTGTTCCCTTGCAACTACCTGCTGCCCCTCTTCAGGAACCACACGTTTGTCTGGCCTCTCAACAGATACCCCTCCGTTGTGGTTGCACCTACGGTACGGCTATCTGTATCGCTGAGGCACGCAAGCTTCCCCACCAACAGCAAGGTCCATGGTTCATGGGGGGTCCACCTCTGTAAGGAGATGTGTGCTTGGTTCCCCTCGACCTTCGAGCTGACTCGATCACTCGATAGTAGAAGGAGCTACATTTTAAAATGAACACCCGACGAAGGCGCAGTATGGCACTTTTCAAGTCATTAAATCCACCTCCGTAAGTGATTTAATGACTTAAAAAGTGCCATACTGCGCCTTCGTCGGGTGTTCATTTTAAAATGTAGCTCCTTCTACTATCGAGTGGTCGAGTCAGCTCGAAGGTCGAGGGGAAACAAGCACACATCTCCTGGATGAGAAATGTCATGCGCAGTAAAGTAGAGCCCTGTGATCCAGCAGTAAAAGAGCGTGCCTGGTAACAGAGAGGTCGTGGGATTGAATCCCAGTCGGACCAGGGAAATTTTCGGTCTCCGTTTAATCTAGCCTTCACCTGTCAACGATGTGAGAAGGCGCCAGCAGCGATACGTGGTTCAGATTCCACGTTAAGCTGTGGGTCCCCTTTCCCCACTTGGATAACTGTAATAGGTTTGGGTCACGAAAGTCTCCGAAGTGGTGTCCTACTGAAAGATTCGCACCTCGCCATTGAGCCACACGCAATGGGTACTAAAGCACTGTGGTGTCAAAGCAACATTCGGACTGTGAAAAAGCTTTACTTACTGAGCGGTTGTGGTTTGTTCAAATGGGTCTGAGCACTATGGGACTTAGCTGCTGAGGTCATCAGTCCTCTATAACTTAGAACTACTTAAACCTAACCAACATAAGGACATCACACACATCCATGCCCGAGGCAGGATTGGAACCTGCGACCGTAGCGGTAGCGCGGTTCCAGACTGTAGCGGTTGTGCTACAGCTGATGTTATTCCTAATACTCTTCAATCGTGGAGCAGCCACCAATCATGCAAGTCACCGCTGTTGATTCAAACTTAACTAATTCAACTTAATCCATCAGGTTACGCATGGTAATGTGAGCCAAAGCGACTTGCGACCCACTAAATAAGACACTGAAAGACGAACGAAAATTTAAATGACGAAAATGGAGGCGACAGTTTTATCCTGGGGACTCTCTGCTGACGCTCATATTGTGTCTGCCTGCCTTGGGTTCACTGTTTAGTGGACGGACATAGCTTTGCCTTGCTATTTACAACCAAGTCTTAGAAGGCCAGGGGTCTTACCATAGTGTTGGCGTCTCACAAAGGCAAGAGGGAACGATTCCTTCTAATCACATGATCGATAAATAGTGTAGGAACAAAAGGACAGAATGGCTAACATTATTTCGTAATTTGATATCACTGGAAAAGGTATTATCTTGGTGTGTGTAAGTGATATATGCCATTTATTCGATCATAATTTGCGCGCCTGCTACGGTCGCAGGTTCGAATCCTGCCTCGGGCATGGATGTGTGTGATGTCCTTAGGTTAGTTAGGTTTAAGTAGTTCTTAGTTCTAGGGGACTGATGACCACAGATGTTAAGTCCCATAGTGCTCAGAGCCATTTTTGATCATAATTTACGGAGAGCTGGAAGCTTTCTGGCAGGGTAACCTCTGTCTACGATCAGGGAAAAACGTGCCGAATAACAGTTTATTCTGGCTACAGGAATGAAACGTTGGTCTTGGTATCGTCTCACAGACTATAGCTCATATCTCGGGGACGTCCCTACGTGTCCCATCGCTGGATGTAAGTAACTGCCGCTTCTGCGTAAGTCCCACAGGTCAGACCAAAATAGACTAGCATATGAACATGGTATGAATCTAACTCTATAATCTCGACTATTTTAAGACACTGGTATTCTCATACTGTCATACTGAAACAATTGTAGCTATCAGACTGAGCACAGACCAAACGTATGGTGCACTTATCTTCATAAGTCTACTTGAGATTTCATTAGACTCGTATCTCTTTGGTCTTCGGTAATATAATAAATGATTCAATGTTCCTCCTTGATTCTTTTCTGTAACTATATGTGACATAACTGTCTTAGAGCACCATCTTTACAACCCTGCATACTTCCCCGTGAAAATAAAATGTATGTACCTGTCACTACAGTAGTTCATGGAGGTTTTACGGTGACATTCATAATTTAACTTACAGACTCTTGACATGACATGATCAGTAAACACTCCTACTTTGCACAACTCTGACAGATCACTAACAGTTTCATTCTACCACAGAGGAGGTATGATATGTCGAGCATCCGCATTCTACCTGATACTTGTTAACATCTGGCCCTACAGTTAACAATTTTGTTCTGAGAGCTCCCTATTCTTTTAGTGCAATGCATATATTCGCTCGTGTGATGATACTCTTCACCACTTTGCAGTGTTGTCTGCAGCGAAATTTCGCGGTTGAGTTTGACTATTCTTCATATTTACAGCTCGTGCTTCCTCCTACATCGTACTCTAACGCCATTGGTGAATCAAACTGATATCGAATTTTTGTTTGCAGTTTTATAACGGAAAAGATGGTCAAAGAAAGGTATATAGAATTATGTTACATTTCTCATTCGAGTCGCCTGTATTGTGGACATCTTGCCAAATGGCCCAGTCGAACTTGGCTTCAGACATCTGCATTTTAACCTGACCCATATCTCTAAACATTTGTTTACTACCTCGGAACTTAACTCTGCCTCGATTAATTTCAGTGACAGCATTTGTGCGCCATCACTTGTCAGGTCATTACTAATTTTCCTTACAGTGTGCCCTTCAGTTCGAGAATAATGAACGATGATATTGTCCATAACAGACTTACTGTTTCCATATACTGTGAAGGCAAACTTTTGGCTTGACGAGGTTTACAGATAAATAAATTTGAGGAGCCCTGTGATAGACTGCAGAAATGTCTGCCGACAGCCTCACGCAGTTGCTGACTAAATACACTTACGTAGTCCGGTATATGACGCATCGTGAATAATAACGACTCTATAACTCTCCTTCGAGTACTCTCGAAGCTACTTTTCCGTGTGACTGTACAAAATCCGAGCAGCGCCTTCAAAAGAAGTGGAGAAGCGTAAACAACAATATTTCTTCATGTTGTGGAAACCGAACACTTGAAATGAAAACTAATTAATCCCAAAATATTTAGACTTAACTATTTTCTTGAAACAAGCAGTTAAATATATAGGTCAAATAATAGAATGTGAAGTATTGAGGAAAAAGAAAAGGTAAGGTTTGGAATGAAAGTATCGCAAGGGCTGTGGAAGAAAAGGGCAGAGCAAAAAAAAAAAAAAAAAAAAACCACTCCTTCAGAACGGACCACCAGAAACTGAGGAGGAGTACAGCCAAGAAAAGAATCATGTCAAAGAAATACCTAGTCGAGCATGCCAGGAATAAAGGGATCGTTTTATAACCAAAGTAGGACATGATGTACGCAGGAAACAACTTTTTGCATATAGACTGAGCAAACTCTCAAATAGAAAAGGGAACGATACTGCAGAACTAAACATCATTAGCGAATATCAGTGGATAGAATTTTAGAAAAAAATGTGACAAATAGAAGATTCAGAATAGCAAGAAGAGATCACATTATACAAAAGCACCGTGGGTTCAATCAGAACAGAATAACTGCAAGTAGTTTTAAAAAGTTTAAAATAGGAAAACACATGGACCTTATTGTATTAATAGGGAACTTTTAAAATATGGTGGTCCCATTTGTGAATGTAATTACTACATTCATTCAATGAATTTGGCACTGGTGCAAGATACCGAACACATGGAAAATTACAGAAAATCATTTTTTTTAAAAAAAGGTCAAAGACACAATTGAGAAAATTATAGAAGAATTGACCCAAACTCGGCCTATTAATTATTTGCAAAAGTAAGTAATAATCGTATAGTAAGCACAACAGAGACTGTCCTCTTAGAAGACGTGGATTCCAGAAAGGCTGTTCGTCCAGTTATAATATATTTACCATTAAAAGAATTTTAGACAAACGGCGAGAAGTCTGTTTAGAAACACATGTAGTTTTTATTGACTTAAAAGAAGCTTTTGACGTTGTAAATAGAAAGAAATTATGGGACAAAATGACTAAAGATATTCTATACATCTTATTCATGCTAGAAAAAGCTTATATAAAGGTACATAAACAACAATAAAAACTAGCAGTAATAAAACTGAAGAAATTACTACTAATAACGAATTTAAACAAGGCTAAAGCCTGTCACCAACCTGTTTATATGAATGACCTCATCGCGAACTGAGAACAGGAAGTAAATCCGCTATACGGGTTGACAGAAACAAGTATGTTAATATCCTCATGTAAGCAGATGGACTAAAGTAAAGGTGGGCTACGAACAGCAGTGTGTAAACTACATCAGTTAGGAGAAAGAGAACATAACCTTCGTATATCACTAAAGAGGACTAAAATCGTGTCTAATCATGAGAAAAGCCACGGCAGCTCAAAAATAACCATATATAAACTCCACTTGAAGAGGTCTCCAGCTTTACCTTTTTAGCATATGTTGTCGTGATCTTCAATCCAACGACTGGTTTCATGCAGCTCTTCACGCTACTCTCTCCTGAGCAAGCTTCTTCATCTCCGAGTAACTACTGCAACCTACTACATCCTTCCGAATCTGCTTACTTATTCATCTCTTGGTCTCCCTTTACAATTTTTAACCCCCCCCCCCCTCCCCGCTTCCCTCTAGTACTAAATTGGTGATGCCTTGATGCCTCAGAACGTGTCCTCGTGTCCTTCAAAGCGATCTCTTCTTCTAGTCAGGTTGTACCACAAATTTCTCTTTTCCCCACTTCTGTTCAATACCTCTTCATTAGTTACGTGATCTACCCATCTAATCTTTAGCATTCTTCTGTAGCACCAGATCTCAAAAGCTTCTATTCTCTTCTTGTATAAACTGTTTATCGTCCGTGTTTCACTTCCATACATGGCTACACTCCATTCAAATACTTTCAGAAACGACTTCCTGACACTTAAATCTATACTCGATTTAACAAATTTCTCTTCTTCAGAAACGCTTTCCTTGCCTTTGCCAATCTACATTATGTCCCCCCTACTACGACCATCATCAGTTATTTTGCTTTCCAGATAGCAAAACTCATCTACTACTATAAGTGTCTCATTTCCTAATGTAATTCCCTCAGCATCACCGGATTTAATTCGACAACATTCCTTTATCCTCGTTTTGCTTTTGTTGATGTTTATCTTATATCCTCTTTTCAAGACACTGTCCATTCCGTTCAACTATTCTCCCAAATTCTTTGTTGTCTCTGACAGAATTACAATGTCATCGGCAAACCTCAACGTTTTTATTTCTTCTCCCTGGATTTTAATTCCTTCTCCAAATTTTTCTTTTGTTTCCTTTACTGCTTACTCAATATACAAATTGAATAACATCGGGGATGCGCTACAACCCTGTTTCACTCCCTTCTCAACCACTGCTTTCCTTTCGTGCCGGGCCCCTCAACTCTTACAACTGCCGTCTGGTTTCTGTACAAATTGTTAATAGCCTTTCGCTCCCTGTGTTTTACCTCAGCCACCTTTAGGATTTGAAAGAGAGTATTCCAGTCAATATTGTCAAAAGCTTTCTCTAAGTCTACAAATGCTGTAAACGTGGGTTTATCTTTCTTTGAACTACCTTCTGTGAGACGTTGTAGGGTCAGTATTGTCTCTCGTGTTCCTACATTTCTCCGGAATCCAAACTGACTTTTCTCGAGGTCTGCTTCTACCAGTTTTCCATTCTGCTGTAAAGGATTCGTGTTAGTATTTTGCAGCCGTGACTTATTAAACTGAGAGTTTGGTAATTTTCGCACATGTCAGCACCTGCTTTCTTTGGAATTGGAATTATTATATTCTTCTTGAAGTCGGAAGGTATTTCACCTGTTCATACGTCTAGCTTACCAGGTGGAAGAGTTTTGGCATTGATGGGTCTCCCATGGCTATCAGTAGTTTTAATGGAATGTTGTCTACTCCCGGGGCCTTGTTTCGACTTAGGTCTTTCAGTGCTACGTCAAATTCTTCACGCAGTGCCATGTCATTTCATCTTCATCTATGTCCTCTTCCATTTCCAAAATATTGCCCTCAAGCACATCTCCCTTGTATAGACCCTCTATATACTCCTTCCACCTTTCCGTCTTCCCTTCTTTGGTTAGGACTCGTTTTCCATCTGGGCCTTTGCTATTAATACAGGTGGTTCTATTTTCTCCAAGGATCTCTCTAATTTTCCTGTAGGCAGTATCCATCTTACCTCTGGTGAAATATGCTTCTAAATCCTTACATTTGTCCTCTGGCCATTCCTGCCTAGCCATTTTCCACTTCCTGTAGATCTCATTTTTTAGACGTTTGTATTCCCTTTCGCCTGGTTCAATATCTTTTGTGTTACCCAAGGATTTCCACTAGCCCATGTCTTTTTACCTAGTTGGTCCTCTGCTGCCTTCACTACTTCGTCTCTCAAAGCTACCTATTCTTTTTCGACTGTATTCCTTTCCCCTGTTCTTGTCAGTCGTTCCCTACTGCTCCCTCTGAAACTCTCTACAACCTCTGGTTCTTTCAGTTTATCCAAAGTCCCATCTTCTTAAATTATATGATATAAGCTAAGATATGAACAAAGATATAGAAAATAAGATTTACAAATATCAGTCAATATGCGAAATGATAAACAATATTATGCACTCACTCCCCCTCTGCAAGTCGCAGAAGTCTATAACTGGAATTTCCAAACATCTTTTATTGCTTCCTCCTACGTGTATTTCGCGAAACTACCGCGAAGGCATAGCTGAACAGATTCGAGTCCGCACTGTGGCTTAGCAACCATCGTTCATCCCACAGACCATTCGTGACTGGAAAAGGAAAAGGGGGGAAACTGACAACGGTACGGCCGTGCGGGATTAGCCAAGCTGTCTAGGGCGCTGTAGTCATGGACTGTTCGGCTGATTCCGGCGGAGGTTCGAGTCCTCCCTCGGGCATGGGTGTGTGTGTTTGTCGTTAGGATAATTTAGGTTAAGTAGTGTGTAAGCTTAGGGACTGATGACCTTAGCAGTTAAGTCCCATAAGATTTCACACACATTTGAACATTTGACAACGGTACCCAAATTACCGCCCGCCACATGCGACAATGTGGCTTGCTCAGCATAGATGTGGATGTAGATTTAAAAAACCCAACGCATGCAGTAATGCATAAGTTTCAGTCAAAAATTTTGGAAATAACATACTCCACTTGATAATTATTATAAATGTGAATTACGCGTAAACAGACGCGACAGATGCCACTAGTAGATTTCTAAGTAACGTTGTAACCATCTGGATAAATTGCTGGTTGTGCAAAAACTATTTATTGATCTAAATGCACTGAAATGACGTGAATGGATCGCTGGAAATGAGTTAGTGAAAATGTGATAGCTTGTAATGGTTTGAAGTGTTGCTAGCGTTAATCGTTCAGTGTGCTGAACCAGTCTGGAACCGCGCGACCGCTACGGTCGCAGGTTCGAATCCTGCCTCGGGCATGGATGTGTGTGATGTCCTTAGGTTGGTTAGGTTTAAATAGTTCTAAGTTGTAGGGGACCGATGACCTCAGAAGTTAAGTCCCATAGTGTTCAGAGCCATTTGAACAATTTTTTTGTGCTGAACCTGCAATTACACTGCCGATTAAAGAAAGCGAAGCACACACAAGACTTGGCTGGATACAAACCTAACGTCCCAAACGTACACATACCATCAAAGGGTACGTAAATGATTAGATCTGCAAGCCTTTATGATAGAACTGGCACGAGAGTCGATTAGTGTTTTTCGTGTTTAGTGTAGTCACTACGTCTGGTACCGTATATAGAGGGCTTGAACGGTGCGTGGAGATGCCACGTGCTCATGTGAGACAGCGCAATCGGTACGGGACAGTTTGAAAAGGGCCTTACTGAGGATCTCCATTTGACCGGCTGTTCGAATGGTGCAATTTCAAGATTTGCGTTGCATTCGGATGTGACAGTGGCCCGCCGTTGGGCTCCATGGAAACGTGAGGGCACACTAATAGTTGTCAAGGTTCTGGTCACTTCAGACTACACAACGAATGATTGTTGTGCACCGAGCACATTGTAACGCCTTAAGCCTGCCATCGGAAGACAAGCGGTGGACTAGGCCTACATGCAACATTCTGTCATCCCATTCCACTGCTCAGAGAGCAGCATGAGCCGCACTAGGGAATTACTGTCCCATGGGTAGGTTGCTGTTAACGTCTCAACACTAACGTGCTGTGATTGCTGATGAATGCCATCATATTGTGGTTGGTTGGTTGGTTTGGGGAAGGAGACCAGACAGCATGGTCATCGGTCTCATCGGATTAGGGAAGGATGGGGAAGGAAGTCGGCCGTGCCCTTTCAGAGGAACCATCCCGGCATTTGCCTGGAGTGATTTAGGGAAATCACGGAAAACCTAAATCAGGATGGCCGGACGCGGGATTGAACCGTCGTCCTCCCGAATGCGAGTCCAGTGCCTAACCACTGCGCCACCTCGCTCGGTCATCATATTGTGTTCAGCAATGAACAGCGTTTCTGCACCAGATGGCCACTATCGGCGAATATGACAGGGACCTGGGGAGAGGTGTCATTCTTCTAATGTTTTTGAGAGGTACAGTGATGGTACTGACCGCCCCTATAGCAAAGTGGTCAGTGCGGCCGTCTGCCACGTACAGGGGCTCGGGTTCGATTCCCGGCTGGGTCGAGATTTTCTCCGCTCAGGGACTGGGTGTTGTGTTGTCTTCATCATTTCATCATCATCAGTGGAAGGCAACGGGAAACCACTACTGGAATCACTTCCCTAGACGCTCATGCGGTGGACCTCTCTGACGAGGGTTCCCCCCTGACAAGACCTGCCGCAAGGCAGAACACAAAGTTTAAAGTAAGTGATGGTATTCCTGGAGACTTTGTGTGAGTAGCCGTCGCATGTAAGGCCACAGCTGGGAGCGACTGTTCACACTCTGTTGGCACAACAACACTACATGGACATCCTGCGTCCTCGTTTGTTACGTGTCGTGCAACACTGTCGTGGTGTCGTTTTTCAACAAGACAGCGCTCGTCCATATACACCACATTTCTCTATGAACCACCTGCGTGATGCTGAGGTACTCTTAAGATCACTTAGATCCCCATATCTGTCTTCGAAATTGAACTCAGGGACTGGGTGTTGTGTTGTCTTCATCATTTCATCATCATCAGTGGAAGGCAACGGGAAACCACTACTGGAATCACTTCCCTAGACGCTCATGCCTGAACTGGCTCAGGTGTAGTATCGACTACCCCTCTTGCGGCCCCATTGCCATTATCTATGAGCAAGAGCTGGCATCAGTCGGTTGTGTCCTTAGAAGGTCTCTGCTGGCCCATATTTATATGGCGTTCGCTGGCCCGAGAGGGAGGCAAGAAGTTTGTGGATTGGCGGTAGCGTCGCGATAAGAGGTGGTCACGGGGTCAGAGAGCCCGAAGCCACGAGCTGCGCAAGGAGGGCCTGCGCACAGCTGAGATATTGGAATACTTCACCAGGTTCAGGGTCGTCTACAAGCAGCAGGCCGACATCCCGTCGGCTGGTTGGCAACATTCGTGTCGGACGACCGCTTGTGGCATGGTTGCCCCTTTCTACCTGGCTATCGTCGGCACCACTCAGTAACCGCTGCGACGCACCGTGGATCCATGCAACTGCTTGCTGATAAAAGGGAGTAACATTCTTTAATCCTCTTGATGATTTGTGTCTTTGTCTACCTGCCCTCCTTATTATTTTCTGGATTGTACCCGACCCTCATAATCGGGGGGCTCTTGGCAGTAAATATAGGCAATAGTATTCTACTAAGACACTAGTTGTCGTTTGAAAATTTGTCCCGCTATTACATTGCCTTTCCTTTCTGGTTTATACCCGATCATTAGTGTTCTAATTAATCAGCTCTTAGCCGTAAATACAGCCGGAACAATTGTACTAACGCACAGGTTACCGTTAAACAAAAGAGGAACCTTGTGGTTAGATTTAGCTGTTGACCGGTTCAATTCTTTGATTGTAATTGCATTTCTCAGTCATTACTTATAAGCTGGACAAACTGTTGTACTAAGCTGTTTGAAAGTCCGTGTAATTTTTAGTGTATTTTAGCTGGATCTTGTGGTTCTGCCAAGCGAGTTCTCTTGTAATAAGTGTTTACAGGTAATGTTTCAAGACGTTCCTTCACAGCGGTCTTAATAACTGACAAACAGTATAACTTTGAAAATATTGACAGCCAGCTGTCACCAGGCTGTAGTCAGAATAAAATTGTCAGAAGGGACGGGTTGGGATCCAGTCGCACCTTCGTTGCCGATTGAAATTAAGAGGTTGGTTGCTTTGAAGTAAGCCGTATGATTGTCATATTGTTTGCTAATCCGTTTAACCTTTAAGCACAGGTGCGCATCTTAACCCCGAACCTTTAGACATACAGCTTTCAAATTAAAAGTTAAGCAATCTGTTCTGAGTAACTGAATCACTCTTCTCATCAATGGTGTCTATATAGTTTTCATGTGTTGCAGAGGGACATTTAATAAGACAGACTGTGTCCAGCGCGGTAGTAAACACCGCTGTTTCACCCGATAAAGGGCGGGCTGAAGGTCCGGGTGTCTTGTAATCATTGTCGTACTATTTGCTGTTTTGCAATTCATCACTTCAGATTTCTTTTGCAAAGATTGAAAGCTTATTCAACTTAAGGTTTAAGGTCAAAATAATTTTATGGTTAAATGCTTCGATTATCTGTAAAACACAGTTTATACACTGTTAAATAAACAGGTTGTGTGTAAAGAAAGTTATATTGGTGGGTCCTCCCTTCCACGTTGTCCTTAATTCCAGTAAGTACCATGTATCAGAAATAACATGTAACATGTGTGGTACCAGGTCGGAAGTCAACTCTGACGCAGTTCAGGTATCCACTATATGAAGAAACCGTTAAAACACTTATGTGTCAACTTAGCTCAGAGGATACGACGGCTGCATGACATCTCTCCCAACCAAATCACTGACTGCATCAAGACTGGAGGAGATGCAACGTCATATTGATATGTAGGTTCATACTGCCAAGTAATTTCTTAATCTGACGCGATTTTGTAGTCACTGAAATAGTAACATGTATCATCTCAACCGGTGAAGTTATTTTTCGCTTCCTGCTCCGCTTCTGGGTCCATCACATTTTGTTTCGGGCAGTGAAACTGCAGTGGTATATGAAAAGTCTTATCAGCCTGGGACTCGAATCATTATTTGACCATTAGGGCCGGCCGCGGTGGTCTCGCGGTTCTAGGCGCTCAGTCCGGAACCGCGCGACTGCTACGGTCGCAGGTTCGAATCCTGCCTCGGGCATGGATGTGTGTGATGTCCTTAGGTTAGTTAGGTTTAAATAGTTCTAAGTTCTAGGGGACTGATAATCACAGATGTTGAGTCCCATAGTGCTCAGAGCCATTTGAACCATTTTTTGACCATTAGGTTAAGTATTGTAGTATTTATGTAGTTGTCCAGATCCGACACAACATTTGTCGCTAATGTCATCCATCACCTCTGAGCTCTGCAACTAGAGGTTTTCTTGTGGGACTAGTGGGTGATGCAGGTGCGACTGCCACTCTGGGATAGACAATAAATCGTCAAGTAAAAATGGATCTGATAGTTTTCTGTATGGTGGTCAATAAAAAAAAGTGTATTGAAACACAAGTTTATTCAATTGGTAATGATGTTCTTTAAATATTTACGAGCAGTGGAGCACTACGTTCCTAAAATTTACTGGAACTGTAGCCATTTACCTTTCCGATACCACGCCAACAGAACCATCTCATTCTTGTTCCGCAGTCGTTTCGCATCTTCTCTTTTGGTCCATCAGCTGGCAGCCAGAGATATTCCTCTGATCGTAAGGAGAAGTATCCGGCCGGCTGGACACAAAGAAGATGCAAAAGGGAAGACACAAAGAAGGCTGCTGTTGGTGGACGGTCGGGGTTTTGATTTGCTGGAGTCGTCCAAAAGGAAGAGCCGCGCAGGAAGAGACAATCGCGCAGCAGCGATCCTCTGGGATCAGACCGGACCGGAGAGCGCGTGTGTCGCTAAAAATTTAGATAACTGCCGGCAGGCCGCGCGGCTGACATAATGGAGCAAAAAGGGGGCCCGCCATTTCCATGACAATGGCCGCGCCCGCCCCGCCGGCCACATGTAAATCTCCGGCGCAGACAGCGCGCGCCGGGACGCGGCCTGGCCGGCCGGAGGTGGGCGGCGCGGCTAGTGAGCTGCTTGCTGGCCGCTGCGGCCACCTGCACAGCGTCTGGCTGAAGGTGAGCTGCCGATGGCCGACACGTTTCCATTAAGGAAGTGTAGCAGGAAAAGCTGACTGCTTATCAACATTTTTATTTCTGCTGATTCTAGATCCATTTCCTCCAGTTTGTTATTATCAAGTGTATCATCAGTATTTGGAAGCGAATAAGTACGATTTTTACGCCGGCTAAGTGGTGGTACGTGTATTTAAAGACTGCGTGCCTGCCCTCTCACCTGCATTGTCCAGTCCATGCGACTCTGCTATTTTAAACACTTACTATGGAGGGGAATTAAGGTACTCCTACTCTACCAAATAATGTAACACGTGTTTAATAAAACGTCTGTATGTTGTTAGACTAGCTGAATACCTGCCGTTGT
This sequence comes from Schistocerca nitens, assembly GCF_023898315.1. Taxonomy (NCBI): domain Eukaryota; kingdom Metazoa; phylum Arthropoda; class Insecta; order Orthoptera; family Acrididae; genus Schistocerca; species Schistocerca nitens. The sequence continues at coordinate 294,060,018 of NC_064615.1, read as the reverse complement.
CCGCCTATGTATTTATTTCAGTCTTTTTACTTGTGTGTCTCCTCCTTCATCTACTGTCTATCTCCTCTACCCTATTTCTGTGTCCACCTCCTCCACCCCAGCTATCTGTCAATTTCCTCCGGCCCCTCTCTCACCGTACACCTCTTCTTCCCCCCTTCTATGTCAATCTGCTTCTCTCCTCTGCCAATCTGCTCTTTACCCCTTTGTTCATCTACTCCTCCAGCCTCTAATTCCATAGCCCCCTCCCACTCGTTTTTCATTCTCCTCTTCCCCCCTCTCTCTCCATCTCCTCATCCCTCTTCTCCTTGCTCATCTTCTCCACTTTCCTTTCTGTGTCCATCTTCTCCTCTCCCCCTTTTTTTCCACCTTCTCTTCTTCCCTTCTGTATCCATTTCATCTTCCTACCCCCTCTCTCTGCCTATCTCTTCTTCCCCCTGTCTCTGTCAATCTCCTCCTCTTTCCTTTGTCTGTCAATCTCCTCCTCTCCCCTCTCTCTGTCCATTTCTCCCTCCCCTATGCAGTAAGCGACAATCTTTTTTCCTAATTTTATGGTGGGGGGCGGGGTTCGTCGGCGAAAAAAAGTTTAGTAAGGGTTTGAAATTATGTGAAAAGCTGTTGCAAGTCTCTAAGTGATCTCACTCTCAAATACTGGATGACTAAAGTACGGCCGGCCGCGGTGCCCGAGCGGTTCTAGGCACTTCAGTCCGGAACCGCGCGATTGCTACGGTCGCAGGTTCGAATCCTGCCTCAGGAATGGATGTGTGTGTGATGTCCTTACGTTAGTTAGCTTTAAGTAGTTCTAAGTTCTAGTGGACTGATGACCTCAGATGTTAAGTCCCATAGTGCTCAGAGCCATTTGAACCATTTGATTTTTTTGAACTAAACTACACTCACATTCAGAAAAAAACATAACACCTTGAAGGACAAGACACAGGACGTTCATATTCACAGAGCATGTACATTAGCAACTTCTGCAGACAGGATTACCATTTCAGTCACCTTGATTCAGCATGTGCCCTGTTGCCTACTAGGCACAGTGTCCGCCTTGGGCCCTGATAACTTGTTCCATGCATGGTGGCATCGATGCGTACAAGGTGCAAGTGGCATCCTGTGGTATAGCCATCCATGCTGCATTCATTGGGTTCTGTAGTTCATCTGCTGTCATTGGCATTGAGTCATAGCACTGCACCCATCATTTCACCATATCCCACACATTTTCGATTGGCGACAGGTGTCGTGATCTCGCTGGACAGGGCAAGAGGCTGACGTCCTGTATCACCAAGAAGGCATGTGTTTGTGCAGCAACATGTAGTCGTGCATTGTCTTGCTGAAAAATGGCATCTGGGGCATTGTGCAGAAAGGGTATGGCTACAGATCAGAGGACACCATTCACGTAGGTCACACTGGTCACATTGCCCTGGAAATGCACCAATTGTGATTTGTGGTTGTACTCAACAGCATCCTACATCATAAGGCCTCGAGTTGATGCTGTACGTCTTGTGCAAATGCAGCCGCTATGATGCCACTCCCCCTATTTGTGGCGAACCAAAATGTGCCCATCATTTTCAAACTAATAGAACCTGGATATGTCTGAAAACGCTATCTGTGGCCATTCCTGTCACCAGTGACGTCTTTCCATACACCATTGCCGTCTAGCATGTTTCTGCACATTCATCAAAGGTAAGCAGAGAAGTGGGTGACGTCACGTAATAAACTGCGACAGACTGCCACCGCTGATAGTGCACGGTGTTTTACACTGTTGCACTGTTGTGCCAGAGCCGAGGAGGAAGCAGATCTGTCCTGCAGTGCCATTCGGATGAGGTGTCGATCTCTACCGGGGGTGTGAGGTGGTGTGACCTGACTCATCTCGTCATGTTCTACGGTATTTCATGAACCATTTTGCACCCACCAGTCGCACTGCCGAAACTCTTGGTCCCACATGAGTAGCAATTTTCCTCACTGATGCATCACATTCACTCATGCGAATAATGCGCCCTCTTTCAAACTCACTGATTTGACGGTACGGTTCGCGCATATGTCTGCGAGGCCTCCTGCAGGTCTGATCAACTCACACTGATCCATTGCCTTCGGTTTACAGCGACAACGAAAGCGGCAGGCACATTTTACCAGTGGGTGGCGTTGCGCCGCGATCTTGATTTTAATCTTGAACCCGCATGCTGACATGGTCCGTCCCACCGTAGCCCTCAGTGGTTCACAACCTCACAACGCTACAGCAGTCCACCCTCAACCCCCCCCCCCACACCGCGCCATACAGAACCCAGGATTATTGTGCGGTTCGGCCCCCGTGCGGATTCGTGCCTGGGTCCGGCATGCCTTCCCGCTCGGGAAGCAGCTCGTTAGACTGCGCAGCTACCCGGGCAGGCTAATACATACATATAAACAGGTGACTGATGGCATAGGGGGGTTACGTAGGAATTTTACAAAGGAGGATCAGGTAGTGATAGTGGGTGGAGCAGGGAACAGTCTTGATGGGGATGAGGAATATGATGTAGGTGGTGACCTGGTAAAGGTAGCTACTCAAACTTTTGGCACTAATGTGCATTTCGTGAAACTATTTCAGCGTCATGATCGGCCTCATCTTGATGCGGCTGTTAGGAGCGTTAACATGGGGCTGGAGAAGGCACTGATAGCAGAGGTCGTGGGTCATATTTCAGTGGTGCCAGTTGAGACTATCAGTTGATCGGGTTTAACTAGGCATGGCCTGCATCTTAATAGGTTTGGGAAGGGGAGGCTGGCAAAGCTTATAGGTGACAGTGTAGTGGGATCACTCATGGAAAAATTCCTGTGGTAGTTGGTGTTAGAGCTGCACCTTTTTAGACTGAAATCAGCTGATAGGTATTTCTGCTTAAAGGAAGTCCCTCTAACTAAGGGCTCACCTTCAGAGGACATCATATTTCCAAGTAGAGAAGAAATTAGCATATCTTATCAAAATATAAGAGGTATTAGAGATAAAATTAATGAACTGCTTATAGATGTGGACTCTGAAATTACTGGTATATCGGAGCACCACTTACATAATTTGACAACTCAGAGGCTACCTTTACCATGATACAGATTAGCTGGCTGTTTTTCAAGGAGTACCTTGCAGGGTGGGGAATTGGCCATGTACGTAAAAAACAGTATTTCATTTGAGTCCATTGATGTATCACAGCACTGCTCTGAACAGATATTTGAATGGTGTCCAGGGGAAGTTGAATTTAGTGAAACTAAGCTTCTAATTGTGGTTGTTTATAGGTCCCCTAACTCTGACTTCAGAACTTTTCCACTCAAGCTAGAGAGCGTTCTTGATTCACTTTATTGGAAGTACCAGAAATTAGTTCTATGTGGTGACTTCAATATAAATTTTATGTATGATGGTGCAAGAAAAAGTGTGTTGGTATAACTCCTAAATTCATATTATCTGATGCAGACTGTGTTTTTTTTTCAACTAGGGTTCAGGGGAACAGTAGTACAGACATAGACAATACTTTTATTCATTCTTCATTACTAGTAGGACGTTCTGTTAGTAAAAGGTTGAATGGCCTTTCAGATCATGATACACAAATTTTAACTCTAAAACGCTTTTGTACTCAAACAAATGTCAGATATAATTAAGAACTATGTAGGAAAGTTAATCCAAAAACAATAGAGAGGTTTTTAAACCTCGTCAAGGTACAAGAGCGGCAGGATGTTTATAGTGGCGATAACATACATGACAAATATAATGCTTCTCTTTGAGAGATGCTTTCCATTAGAACGTTCTAAACGGGATACTGGCATTAAAAGGCAGCCTAGGTGGCTGAGTAGTGGTATAAGGATATCATGTATCATGTAAAACAAAGCAGGAATTATATCAAGATGTTAGAAGTAGTCACAGTTAAGCTACAGTAGCCCATTACAAACAGTACTGTAAGGTGCTTAAAAATTTATTAGCTAGGCAAAGAGTATGTGGTAAGCAAATAGAGTAGCTAATTAACAGGATAAAATTAAAACCATATGGTAAGTTGTGAAGAAAGTATCTGCTCAGCTGCACAAGGTCGACGATATAGTCAATTTGTATTAAAACTATTTCTGTTACTGATAAATCAGATATACGTACAGTTAAAAATAATTTTCTGAGCACTGCTGGTGAATTAAATAAAAATTTAATTTCTACAGGTAATCATATAACTTTGTTGGCAAATGCCTTTCCGAGATTGATGTCTGAAATACTCCTCTGTGATACAGACAAGGGGGAGATTTTGTCAATAATTTAATCACTGAAGACTAAGGACCCCCATGGATATGATGGAGCGCCTAGCAGAATATTAAAGTACTGTGCTGCGCACGTTAGCCTTGAATTTAGCCATATTTGTAATTTTTCGTTTAGGAGTGGTCAGTTTCCTCAATGATTAAAGTACCAAGTAGTAAAGACGCTTCCTATAAAGGAAGAAAGGGATAATGTAGACAATTTTAAACCTATTTCTACGCCATCAGTGTTTTCTTACATTATTGAAAAGGTCTTTGTATGTAAGGATAATTGACCATTCTGTATCACATAATTTGCTATCAAATGTACAGTTCGGCTTTAGAAGTGGGTTTAACAACTGAAAATGCTCTAGTCTCTTTTCTGTGTGAGGTACTGGATGGGTTAAACAAAAGGCTTCGAATGCTAGTTTTTTGTTTCTTTTTTTTGTTTAACTATGGCGTTTGATCGTGTTGATCACAAAATATTGCTCCATAAGTTGGACCCTTACGGAATACAGGGAGTAGCTCACAATTGCTGTGATGTGGGGTCTGAGTGGGGTATGGTCAAGTGGGGGTGCCTCAGGGATGAGTGTTGGGGCCAATCCTGTTCCTTATTTATATAAATGATATGTCCTCTAGTGTTATGGGTAGCTAGAATATTCCTGTTTGCTGATGACACTAGCTTGGTAGTAAAGGATGTTGTGTGCAACACTGGCTGCGTTTCAAACAGTACAGCTCATGACGTAAGTTCCGAAAATAAATTAACGCTAAATAACAGTAAGAGTCAGTTTTTAAAGTTTCTAACACACAATTCAACAAAGCCTGACGTTTAACTTTCACAGAATAAGCATATGATTAGTGAAACTGAACAGTTCAAATTTCTAGGTATTCAGATAGATTGTAAACTGTCGTGGAAAGCCATCATTCAGGATGTTGTTCAAAGATTTAGTGCTGCCATTTTTACTATTCAAACGGTATCTAAAGTGAGTGATCGTTCGATACGAAAGTTAGTCTACTTTGCTTATTTTCATTCGCTTATGTCGTATGGTATTGTATTTTGGGGCAACTTTTCCCATTCCAAAAGGATATTTTTGGCTCAGAAACAGACGGTTCGGGCAATGAGTGGTGAAAGTTCACGAATCTCTTGTCGACGAGTCTGGGTATTTTGACATTGGCCTCTCAATAAATACACTCCTGGAAATTGAAATAAGAACACCGTGAATTCATTGTCCCAGGAAGGGGAAACTTTATTGACACATTCCTGGGGTCAGATACATCACATGATCACACTGACAGAACCACAGGCACATAGACACAGGCAACAGAGCATGCACAATGTCGGCACTAGTACGGTGTATATCCACCTTTCGCAGCAATGCAGGCTGCTATTCTCCCATGGAGACGATCGTAGAGATGCTGGATGTAGTCCTGTGGAACGGCTTGCCATGCCATTTCCACCTGGCGCCTCAGTTGGACCAGCGTTCGTGCTGGACGTGCAGACCGCGTGAGACGACGCTTCATCCAGTCCCAAACATGCTCAATGGGGGACAGATCCGGAGATCTTGCTGGCCAGGGTAGTTGACTTACACCTTCTAGAGCACGTTGGGTGGCACGGGATACATGCGGACGTGCATTGTCCTGTTGGAACAGCAAGTTCCCTTGCCGGTCTAGGAATGGTAGAACGATGGGTTCGATGACGGTTTGGATGTACCGTGCACTATTCAGTGTCCCCTCGATGATCACCAGTGGTGTACGGCCAGTGTAGGAGATCGCTCCCCACACCATGATGCCGGGTGTTGGCCCTGTGTGGCTCGGTCGTATGCAGTCCTGATTGTGGCGCTCACCTGCACGGCGCCAAACACGCATACGACCATCATTGGCACCAAGGCAGAATCGACTCTCATCGCTGAAGACGACACGTCTCCATTCGTCCCTCCATTCACGCCTGTCGCGACACCACTGGAGGCGGGCTGCACGATGTTGTGGCGTGAGCGGAAGACGGCCTAACGGTGTGCGGGACCGTAGCCCAGCTTCATGGAGACGGTTGCGAATGGTTCTCGCCGATATCCCAGGAGCAACAGTGTCCCTAATTTGCTGGGAAGTGGCGGTGCGGTCCCCTACGGCACTGCGTAGGATCCTACGGTCTTGGCGTGCATCCGTGCGTCGCTGCGGTCCGGTCCCAGGTCGACGGGCACGTGCACCTTCCGCCGACCACTGGCGACAACATCGATGTGCTGTGGAGACCTCACGCCCCACGTGTTGAGCAATTCGGCGGTACGTCCACCCGGCCTCCCGCCTGCCCACTATACGCCCTCGCTCAAAGTCCGTCAACTGCACATACGGTTCACGTCCACGCTGTCGCGGCATGCTACCAGTGTTAAAGACTGCGATGGAGCTCCGTATGCCACGGCAAACTGGCTGACACTGACGGCGGCGGTGCACAAATGCTGCGCAGCTAGCGCCATTCGACGGCCAACACCGCGGTTCCTGGTGTGTCCGCTGTGCCGTGCGTGTGATCATTGCTTGTACAGCCCTCTCGCAGTGTCCGGAGCAAGTATGGTGGGTCTGACACACCGGTGTCAATGTGTTCTTTTTTCCATTTCCAGGAGTGTATATTCCTTACTGTAATTTCTTGTTAACAACATTAGCTTATTCCGAAGAATAAGAAGCATTCACTGTGTTAATACTCGGCAGAAATCAAACCTGCGTTTGGATCTGACTTTGTTAACTCCTGTGCAGAAAGGTGTGTGGTATACTGCTTCATCCATTTTCAATAAGCTACCAGTAGAATTCAAAAATCTTAGCAGTAATCGAAACTGAAGAGTTTTCTCAAAGGTCACTCCTATTCTGTCGAGGAGTTCCTTGAAAAATTAAGCTAATTCTGGTTGTATTGTTGATTGTGTTTACTTAAACTTACGGCTTTCCTTTCTTCAGGTTCATAAACATTTCATTTTTATCTATTATTCCTTTTATGTTTTAATTTCATGTTCTGACACGTTCCATGACCTTTGAGATTTGCTCCTCAATTTGGTCCTACAGAACGTGACGTGTAAATAAAATAAAAATAAACATATATATAAATTATTTCCATAATTTTTATGGATTAAGCATGTCACAGGGCTACCTGTTCACACATTATATTATATTGCTTTAGGTCACACTACCATCTAGCTGGAGTTTTATTTCCGTTCTGACATGATCTGAACACCGAGAAAAACTTCAAAATCACCATATTCTCTAGTTATGGATGCTCGAGTGGAAAAAGCACCGATAACGCCTCGGCTGAAATTCGCGACTCAAACAGTAACTTTGGGAGAATGCATTGGTTTTGCTTCGTACAAATGGAGATTTTCGGAAGCCCTAAATCTCCAATTTTGTTTACTCAGGAATCCATTCACAGCGCTAAAGAAGTATTTGTTTGATGTTGCCTGCATCTGGTGTACAGGCGAACAATCTTAGACTTCACGTAAATGAAATAATTTTTGTGGCGGTGCGTAAGATAAATTTTTCTCAGAGTAATTTATCAGTAACTTTAAATAAAAATATTTACGACTCCAGTGTTGTTATGGGGAGCGGTTGTGGTGTGATGTATTAATTACTTGGTGCATACGTTTTAATGTCACTTACTGAATAAGTGAAACAGCATGTCAATATTTATTTGTAGTGATAAGGTATGACAAAATACATAATTCATTACATAAAGAAGAATTATCAGAGATTATTTATTTCTTTATTATTGCTGCTACATTTTCATGCGTTTTACAATAACACATACACACCACCACAACAACTTTAAACAGAACGAAACCCTATTACAACACGTACACCTTCGATTTATGGTTTGTCGAATCGCACATTAGAAAGCACTATTCAAGTATTAATTATCTGTTGTTGGAGGGTACTTTTGTTTATTTTTGTCTAATTTTTTATAAATGTCATCGAAACGTAAACAAGGAGCATTCCGTTCGCCACTTTCCTTTTCTTTGCTGAAAAGAAAGAAAAAAGAAGGCAAATCGAGAGAAAATGAACCAGTATTACCTGGAAACAACGCCATCGACTTATTTTTGTTGGCTCAGAGTTCATCAGGTTTTGTATGTACTAAATGAAATTCTTATAAACACTATTCGTCTTTGTAGGATATGGGTTCCACCTTTATGGAAACATACTGTTTTTTCTTTTCACCCAAACGTGTTTCAGCACCTCTGTACCCTCATCAGTGGCTTTTTGTTTATTGAAAACTGTAAAAAGTGAAAATATTTTAGGTTATAATTGATTTAACAAAGTGAGGCCTAAAGAAAATTTTTGTTCGTTCTGGTTCTTATCGTTATTTTACGTTAGATGGATTCGTACAAAACAAAACGAGCAAAAACTTTGTTTAGGTCTCACTTTGTTAAATCACTTTTGACAGTTTTCAATAAACAAAAATCGGCAACGTTAACGGCCACAAGGCAGAAGATTCCGCTGGTGCACTTCAGTTCAAATAACCAAATACAGTGAATCTCCACCGGAGGGTGGCTAGAATGTTCCACCTTGAAAACCACGTTGTTGCTCACGGTTATATCCCAAAAGCCGACAACGAACTCCAAACTCTCGTAAATTAAATCAAAACTCAACTTTCGTGTCCAGGGTCGGTGAGCCACGGACCTCGTAGCAATGGGAACAGCCCCACACACTCCGACATCGCGTAGAGACCACCAGCGGCCCCAGCCAAACTACGACCCGCGGAGAATTCCTCGCTGCTCCACACCAACCGGCCGACTCCCCAGGCCCTGAAACGGTGAAAGGACCAAGTATACGTCGGCCGATGAGACGACCAACCGAACGACCAACCAACGGGCGTCCCGCTCCAATTTCCTTCCGTCCGACAGTTCATGTGTGTCACCAGAGGTCGGCGGGCACTGGCTGTCGGCGCCTCACCTGCGCTCCGTCCCCCGACTTCAGTGCTGCTGCGTCCCGACTGCGTCCCGAACTGATTCCCAGACACGAGACGACCCGAAAATACTATCGGTCGCTCCAGAGATGGTAAGACAGTGCACTTATCGATACTCGCTGCTGCTGCCGCTCACGGGCAAGTACGGCAGGAAGTTAGTGACGCCAGTAAATGGAATAAGAAAACGAGCCGGCAATACCGTACTAGAAGATGACAAACAGTAAATGGGATAAACGCGAGCCGTGGACGGCTCAGACGGAAATTATGTTTATGTTGATCTCTATTTCTGTACAGGTTCCGGAACTCTCGAGACCGAGGTGATGCAAAACTTTTTTTGATGTGTGTATTATTCTGTCCTTGGGACGAAACAATCGATGGCAGTGGTACAGAGCAATACAGTGTATGTATCAGGTATTTTGATGTACAAATCAGCACAGTACACGAAGAATCCACATGCTTTCTATCTGCGACTCACTTGACTGCTGTTGCATTAACTGATCAAGTCATTCAAGAATTAAAGCAAGTCGCCCTACAAATTGAGAATTTGAGAGCTCAAGGCTATGACGAAGCTGTCAACACGTCTGGAAAGTTTCGTGGCGTACGATCACGAATGAAGCAGCAAATAAACTAAACCTAGCTATCGCGAAGCCTGCAGCTTGCCTAGTGTCCGCAGTATGACCGAACTTGTAAGTATTGTTACCAGTTTTGTACGCGAATCAGCAAAACGTTTGGATCTTATCAAGCGAGCTGTGCTTAAAAACATCCAGAGGCGAAAAGATTTAATTTACTACGTCTTAGTGATTCATACTGGCGTGAAAGGCTTGATGCATTCCTTCAATTCAAAGAGCTCTTTGACTCTATCGGGCAGTTTATTAAAGAAATATACAGAACTTCTGTCATCGGAAGAAACAAATCTTCTGGCTTCTGTCCAATGATTAGACTTTGTCTCTTACCTTAGACGATAACCGTCGCTGTATTTGAAATTATTGTTTCGCTTTCACGACAACTTCAGGCTGTTGCATTAAATCTTAATCTTTCCTATGAGACAGTGTAAAGAACACAGGAAAGGTGCAGAGAAACTAAATATGAGGAAATTTTCCAAGAGGCGTGTCGTACTGTACAACCTTTGATCATCCCAGTGGAAGCCGGGGTGCGATTTGTGCTTTTACCAGTGGGGGGGGGGGGGGGGGGATGTCTAAGGGGGTTAGTAGAATTATATATGTTACTAGCTTGGACCGTGGCGTTACGCATGGTTAAACAGCTATTTATAAATAGATGTTAATGCCGAAACTCAGTATTGACGCGTATGCACTATCAGAAAAGCCATCCCTTGTTATATCTTTAAAAGTACATTATAAGTAAAGCTTATTTACAAAATCATCTACATACGGGTACAGATATACGAGGAGAATTCAAAAAGTAGAGGCACATTTGTGAAAAGTTGTACTTATTCCGATGATAGAAAACTGAAACATATTAATAGTATTAATGGTAAGACTTATTAAAAACTTTCAGTGTTCGGTTCCACAAATTTAAATTATATGTAAAGTTTTACTCCAGTGCGTGGGAAATAAACACCCCAGGTTGGGAGCATAAACTAAAACCAGAGGAGGGGATGGTCTGACGCAGAGTGCGGGAAATCCCCCCCATGCCCCCCTGCAAATCGCACACTGGTGCAAGCACCCAGAAACGCTAAACATTCAACTCATCCCCGTAATATGGAGGCATCTGACGCTAAACATCACAAGTAAAATAAAGCTTTGATACACACAAACGCTTTTTACTTGGTGCAGCATATCTTCTGTTATGTTCTTACGAGTTCTAGAATAGCATCATGTGTTTTGTTACACGTTGAATGTATTCCTTCCTTTCATCAACATTGTACTGAGACAGATGGAAATGGAAATGAGCGTTTGGCGTCATTGGCCGGGAGGTCCCTTGCGGGGCAGGTCCGACCGCCTTGGTGCAAGTCTCATTACATTCGACGCCACATTGGGCGACCTGCGCTCCGGATGGGGATGAAATGATGATGAAGACAGCCACAACACCCAGTCCTTGAGGGGAGAAAATCTGCGACCCAGCCGCGAATCGAACCCGGGTCCGTAGGACGGCAGTCCGTCACACTGACCACTGATCTGTCGGGGCGGACTATTGAGACAGATGAGGAGTCGCAATTCCAGAGCAGAGCGTATAACACTCCGACTGCTGTACTACACTTTGTTTGTAATGACACGTGTGCCATAGGATCCGCACCATACGAAATAAGGCATATTGTCCGAAGTAAACTTATCTTGTAGTAACGTAGCGGGTATTATAGCCGATCCGTCATTAACCCACTTTTCTACTAATGACGATAAACAAAGTCACGGTTAACTGAAATATTATACAATGGTCGATACAAAATTTCAGTAGTTAGTTGTTCTGATTTTCTGTTCACTACTATGCACAGTTAACTGAAACAAACTTACGGCCGCCAGCGTCTCTAGTACAGTGAAATACTGAAATAATGACAATAGCAGCGTAACTCAGCTCGTTTGGTTGTTAGCATACGACACTAGTCAGCTTCTCACAATTCATTGACACAGCTATGAAATGGAAATGCTACAGCGAAAGGATGTTAGACGTAATAGCTGCTCAAAGCGCTGGCACTGCCCATTACATTCTCTTTAACGAAAGGGTCGCGTCCAGCAGAACATTACGACGTCACTCACCTTAGTGCTTCATTTTGGGCTGCCATCAGTATACCTGTATGGGAATGTGTTTGCATTTGCTCTTATATATTAGCTTCGAAAATGGAGTAATAATTGAATATCTTTTTTGGTGTAGTTATTTTAGCAATAACTATAGCGTACAGCTCAGTGCAATGATTAAGAAGATAATTTAGTTAAGCAGTAACAATGTAAAATCGGAACTTGACATCCATGTTTTGACAGTTGAAACGTAATTTCATTTCTATCTAAGAAGCCATGTTTAATAAAAACGCCTGACAGCTACTTTTGGAAACGTGATAGTACTGACGATTGTTAAAATCATTTAATCTGAGCATGGTCAGTTTCTTTTGTAAAATATTTTGTGAATAGTCGTTCCAAGAAATTAAGGATTTTACCTTTTGGTTTCAGAAAACATAGATCACACTGTCATTATTATTTAACTGTTGTTCAGTTATGAGCAGTTAACATAAAGCATTGTCAAAGTTTCGACTGTTTCAAATTGATAACATAACAATGTTATTAGATTATTGTTAACTCATTTAAATAAGTTTCTGCCTCTTAATACAACTCGGAATTTCACTTAAGTAAAGGAAGGATACTATTATGGAAAATGTTCGGGTTGAAACGTAACAACTGCTATCACAATGAAAGACTATAGTTTGAACACTGGCAGTTATAAACGTTGGAATGTCTGTACAAACTCGGAGACACAGTCGTCGTTAGGCCTAACTTTGTGTTGAATCTACGTAGGTGCTTCGGCGGATAACATTACGTAGCTATAAATGGTACAGGCTCTTCATGGCGTCGATTTACAGTATACAGCATTGTGCCCATAGCACGTTTTGTTGCCAGTTAAGCTCTTGAAGTTTTGTACTGTGCCCACATAATTGCAAATACTGCCTGGCCATACAAAATTTTCTTATTGTAACATAACGACGAACATTTCGGCACCATCGAAAGCACACATACATCTCAGCACATTTTGACTGTAATACAGTTCACTCCTGAACCAGAAGTAGACTAGTAACGCAATGGATTGGCTGCCTCTCCAACAACTATTTCGCGCGCAGGTGCGGCCAAAGACATTAATGAAGCTTGTCGATGGATACTCTTACAGATAATGTTACATCCCTGACTATTCCAGCGTGTTTACATACAATATTTCAAACATTTGTCATTAATGTGATGACATACAGCTCACTGAACGAAATAAAATTAATAAAAATAGACACATCTAATACTGGATCTGCTATCTCTCCTAAATCGACACCAGCTTCTTCTTCTTCAGTCACATCAGACAAATCTTCCCATCACAGAGGCCTTCAATGTACTCTTTCCATCTATCTGCTCTCTCCTCTGCATTTAATGGGGCAATTCCCGTTTCACTCTTAATGCTACCACCCTTGCTTTTAATTTTATCAAAGATTGTTTTGACTTTCCTATAAGCTGAGTCAGAAAAAATATACACAGTCCTAACCACATATTAAAGCGAAAAATCAATAATCCACTGTGTTATGGTGTTAGAAGCGCACATTAGTTTTGGACGTGTTCACCCTTATACCGAGTCCCATCGTAAAAGCAGAAAATCTGTACCTGGTAGTGGCAGCTGTGCTTGTTTATAGTTGCGACTTTCCCTATCATCTCTTCTTATTGGGAGAAGTAACTTTTTGGAAGGGGCTTTGGAGAGACAGGGAACATCTCCTGCAAACAGCAACAGAGACACATCAAGAGAGATTGTGTTTTTCCCAAATATAAATATTCTTTTGAAATTATGGGTGCTTTACTATTATCCACTTGTAGTGTAGAGTGCAGCTTCTCTTCTCTTAAACTAATAAAACCGAACCTGCGTACGACAATGACGTCAGACAGGCTGAAAGTGTTAGGCTGCCATGCATATTCACCGATATATATCTGACTCGTTACAACCTGTCTAAGTCATTGAAGAATTTGCAAAAAGTTATCCGTGGAGACTCACTATGCGTTAAATGAGCAAAATGTACATTCTGTGTGATTTTTTAGTGTTTTAGTGTTTGCCTTGATAAAGTGTACCCACCGAGGCGTCACCTTCCTCCCAAACCAAAATCCTAGATCCGCCACTGCCCCACTACATCATCAACCATGCTAACTGCCCATTCGATTTTGGCGAAGCGTTTGTGAATGGTTTTGGCACCAGGCTCTTTTGGAACAATAAATCGCAAAATTGCGCCTTGTTTTCATACTTCTACCTGACCTGCTGGTGAATCGTAGCAAGTCTTTGAGTCAAAGTTTCTGAAGCGCGGAACGGGTCAGCGAGAGGGCGCGTGTGTGCTGGAGTAGGGAGCTTTGACAGTACGGCGTGCGGACTAAAGGGGTGCGGCGTTAAGCCAATGGCCTTCGGTTTCCAAGGCTCGTGGGTCCGATAGAAGACGACGTGGGACGTAGATGGTGTGACGCTGGTTAGGATGTCTGGTTGCAACGGAGCAGAGTGGTCTGAAAAGTCTGGTTTACCTGCAGTAGGGTAGGCTGTTGGAGGTGTCATCTGTTGGATTTACGTACGCTGACGTTCCTACCGCCGCTACCCAAATCAGCTGTCATCAACGCCGACTAAGAATCCGGTAAGGACATAGTTATATGGAATTATTCGAACTACAGTTCCGTTTCTGTGCTGCATTTAGGTGGTGGTCGATGCAGGTTAATTGGGCGCCTAGTTCGTAGGTCCGCAGTAACGGTGAAACGTCCCTTTAGAAAAATTTATGAATGACTGTGCTGATAAACCTCTTACATTATTTGCTTTTCAAACAGCTGAGCAAAACTGAACGTACTCAGACATTACTCTCTATACTTATTCTGATCAACACTAAACTGACACACAATATTTTTAGCGCAACGCACTCTGACTTTCAAAAATCCCTACAAAAGAATGGCCCTGACTAACAATAACCTATACCTTTCATGAACGACTTACCTCACAAAAATCTTCGTCACTCAAACTACTGCAATACAGCGAGCGCCAATACTGACAGCTAAATAAAAGATTCTAACTACTGAAGTCACTAACTACTGATAGGCATAGTTAGCAAATGAAAGATTTTGATAAAGAACAAACAATGTATTTACCTTAATAGTGTTCAAAAGTCATTATATATATATATATATATATATATATATATATATATATATATATATATATATATATATATATCAGTTCATGGTATCCAGTATTACAAATTTACTCTTTCTGATGGACACCCGTCCAGATGGTCCGCTCTCAAAATTCTGCCATCTCTCTCCCCACATCCACCACTGCTGGCGGCTCACCTACAACTGTGCAATGCTACGCGCTGTTAACATCCAACTGCCCAACACTACATTGGCGACTATTCCAACAATGCAAACCAGCCACAGACTTCACACAGCACAGCCAGTGATTTTCATACAGAGCGCTACATGGCGTTACCACTATAAAAACCTAAACAGCCTACTTACATAGCCCCCATGCTCCCCACAAAAAAATTTGCAAATTGTTTTGGGCAGTGGCCAATACAGATTTGAAAAAAAAAAGTTCATAATCACAATAACAAAGAAATCAAATGCACACACTTATTGATGCAATGTTGGTCAAAAGCAAAAATTTTCTCAGTCCATAAACACAGTCCAGATCATTCATCACAGTAAAATTGCAGCGTTTTTCTCAAAGTCTGAGCAGTAACAGAAAATGCACACGGAAGTAGTGGATTTACATGCAGTCTTGAAGAAGTAGTGTTGTCCTTCCAACGGAAAGACAATGCTGACTCTTGACATGCAGACAGGTAATGAGCCACGGCAGAGCAAACCCACAGCAAAGTCAGTCGAAGTTTTGAAGAATATTGGTAGGTAGGTTATCACAGAGCAGACCCACTGTAGTCCTGGTAGAGGTTATGGTATTGGTGGGCCACCAGAGGTGCAGACCCACTGCAGTCCTTGTAGAGACGGCCAGCAGCCATCTGTTGCGACTGTGCAGGTGCACAATCATCATCGAAGAGTCTTGAGGACAATATAGCAAGTCCATAAACCACCACTTGTGCACTCACAAACTTTTTGGTATGTACTTAGAACCCAAAATGCTGTTAACCAGTCCATTGCTGAATTATCAACACTTGTGCAAACACTAACAGTCCCAATTTCTCATCTATTGTAC
This sequence comes from Schistocerca nitens, assembly GCF_023898315.1. Classification (NCBI taxonomy): domain Eukaryota; kingdom Metazoa; phylum Arthropoda; class Insecta; order Orthoptera; family Acrididae; genus Schistocerca; species Schistocerca nitens. The sequence goes on along the minus strand of NC_064615.1, from coordinate 294,043,994 downwards.
ATATACTATGACCAACAGAAACGTGTGCAGTGAAATGTAACTTAATTTGAAGAACTGGTGTCTATACAATTATAAATTTACAGCATATGAATACAATTATAAAGGTACAAAATACATCATTAAAGAACATAATAGTACAGATAACATTTGTAGTAATATGGGTTTTACAAAGGAATGGAAATGGACATATAAATCAGTGTTACAGGAATTATGACATAAGTAAATATATATAAAAGATCAGAATAACTTTCGAAACATCAACTTCACACATGAGCATTAAAACAGAACAGAATAAATAGTCTAAACATCTTTACAAAGAAAATAACGTATTATTAGTGCAAATTATATTTGAGGATAACAGTACTCCTCATCATAGTGAATGTAGCTTACTACTAGAAAAATTCTACAACATAAATCTTATTAGCTAAACACATGAACACAGGAAAAACACAAATACACAAGGGTACACAAACACATAGCGGAATAACACAAAAGGAAAGGACAGGGTTCGTTTTCAGTGTAACATTTGGTACTGCAGTCCAACCCAAAACTTCATTTCATAGATGTTTCCTCTTATTTCACTTTTTTTTATACCTTGTCAATGCATTACTTCCAATTCATCACAACTCATTCTCTTATATAGCCTATCCCCTCTTAAGCTAACTTAAATCTACTGAGCTCAGATGCTAAACTAAGGGACGGGGCAATGCAGCAGCACAAAGCAATTAACACAAACAGCAATGACGAAAATTGCAAATTGGCAAAGCAAGCAGCAATATATATAAATTAGGAAAGCAAATGCAACATTATCACTAATATGAGCCAATGTGCAGCAAAAAGAAAAATAAATCAGTAGTAAAACTGGCTTAACAGAGTAATACAAAGTGAAATTTAATAGCACTATGCCTGCCAAGCAGCAGCAGCAAATGCAATAACTTATAACTAAACATGACGAAGCTCAAGCAGAAAAAATTTTACAGTAAAAATGACCATGTTTAATACCTATGTCACGTCTTAACACTAGAGTGATGCATCACGAGAAATTACTCTAGGAGACAAATTACGAAATCGTAAAAAAATTATTTATGCAATTCCTGTGAAGGGAAATGTCTATTTATGTTCCCTCGTTTTCTTGGAAGTAGATCATAAAATTATTATTTACTGGATCCGTAGGTATAAAATAACTGTATTAGTACAGCTATCAAATTTTATTTTAACCAGTGCTGCAGTGCAGCTAGAAACTAGATATTAAACAAAATGAGCAATCTCTCAACCAGAAAGACAATAGATGTAAAATGTTTCTCATCATTTCATTAGGCATTTTAGTAAATATCATAAATTAAGAGCTCCACAGTGTAATCATATGTTTTAAAGTTTCAGCGTGTCGTATTTGCGATGCTTTATACAAAGAAATGGCAATAGCGAGGATAATGGCCTCTTTTTTTTCACCTAATGGCTGTTTCTCCAGGCAGCTGGCACAGCTGGATGCCCACAACGCATTATTTCAAGGTCACTTAGCTTTCTTACTGAAATATTTACGACAGCAGTTTCTGCTACGGAGACAGTCTCATATAAAAATTTTCACAGGTCGAAAATTTGCGTTACAAATGTGTAGAAACAAAATCCTATAAAAATAACAGTGTCCAAAAAATTTTCGGTGGCATTGTGATACATTCATGCATGTACAGACATTTCATAATTCTTAAAGTACAATTCTTGGTTTCCAACATCCTTTTCCACAAATCAGAGTCCCTAACCACTACTCATTATTCCTTACCTTATTACACATATACATATTCGTCAACACGTCAATCTTGCGTCGACACTTCAATATTTCATCATAATAAATACATAGCATAATCAGATTCCTCATATAGCATCAGCTTATTGATGATAAACATACCTCAACAGCATAATACACATTGTCATCGTAATAATAACATCATAAGAACTCAGCCAAATCTCAAAAACGTCGTAGTTTTCTGCAATTATTTCAAAACCTAAAAAAATTCCTTGCTCATTTCAATAGTGTCATCTACCTCAAATGTACTTTCAAAATCATGATCCCATACCAAATACATCATTCAAAGCTCTCATAGTATCACAATGGTTCCAAAAAATATGAACAGTTCACACAATTTCATAAGTGTGACATTATCCAACTGTGTAATTGCGTAAACATGTGCCACTGACATAGTAAAAAAAATGTTTGTTTCTCTGTTAAATAATCAAATAGCTGTGTAATTCTGTGTTAGAGGAATATAGTACCGATGTTAAAGTTGTATAAGCAAATACCATATTAGCAAGGGCTCCCTGTGCTTGCCAAACACATGGTACTCAAAGTAAGCGTGTACCCCCCTGAGGATTAATGTAATTATACCCTCAGGTGTTACAGATTACAGCAATGGAATGAAATGTATCTCAGAAAACCTTAGTATCATTGTAATTCAAAAATCTTTTAACATAAATGTTTTAAGTACAAAATCAATCACTCAAATACGTGAACTGTAGTGCTAAACTGTGCGTCTTGTTGTAAGACAATCTCTGTCATTACTTAAGGGTAAAAAATGTGCCAAGTGTAGTAATTATCGTCGTCCGTAAGCAAAGTTCTGTAGAAGTCAATGTACTTACCTCGTAATAAACAAAGTGAAATGCTATACGTATAGATATCGTAGTTATTACATACAGTACCGTTATCAAGAAAGTACTTCACTGTAACGTATTGTTGTGCTACGAAAAAGGATGTCTCATTGTAGCTATACCACAAAAGTTACTACCAAAACATGTTTTACTTTCCAGAAGAATTCAGAAAAACTGTGCAGATATAAAGCAGATACAGCACAAAAGCAACAACATAAATTGTGTCACACATTAGTAGCGTCATGATATAATCGTGTAGCTGTCATAGAAATCAAATACTAAGTCATCTTTAATCTCACAGAAAGTACTTCAAATAAAGAATGTCTTTTCAAGTAAACCAAAATGTTGCATTAAAATGTCATTAGAAGTATATGTTCTAAGTACGTAAGCCTTATAGTCGTTATGTAATCGTGCAACTAACAAGCAAGAATGTACACACACAATAACACTGTGTCCTCTGTTCACTATAACAATGCATTTGTAATTACTTGTCTAAATAAGTTCCCTAGGTCATTGACTGGATAGTTAACCGTAAAACATAGTTGCATGTTAACAGTTTCTAAGTGTGACAGAGAGTACTAGTAACGTGAAGTGAAAAATTTTATAGCAAAGACTAAGTTAAAAAGGCGATTATCTCTCAATAAACGGTTTTACATGTGAAATGTGGTGCAATCCTTTGCTCTTCATAGTACTCAGAGTTTCAACTTGAACGCAATCATCATGCGGTATACGTCGGTAAAGAATATTGGAATTTTTCTCAAGGTTAGCGTCTATGTTATTTTTCTCTGAACCAGCCGGCGTATGTGGCCACCTGTGGTGAGAGTCATTGTCTATCTCTTTGTTGGCGCGCGTCGTTATTAGGATTAGGAGACCTAACTTCTACAAATTCACCTTGTCGAGAGGGCCCTGCCCTGTTTGAATCCCGCCAGTTCTGATGAAATTCAGGTCTGTCGTTACGATTATGTCGTCTGTCGTCATGTCGGTAGATTCCATAGTTTCTCTTTTGTCAGTCATGTGGTGGAGAATTTCTCCCGGAATCGTAACTGCGCAGTGGACCGTTGCGTCTGAAGTTATTTTCTCTCCCTTGATAAAAATTGTTCTGGTTCACATATTGTCTGTTTCTATGGTTGTCTCTGTCACATTCATTTCTATGGAAATACGGTCTTTCTCTGTAATTATTACTACTCTGCCAACGGTTGTCATACGGGTGGTGTATGTTTTGGTCACGAATTACATTGTAAGAATAGCCTTGTAGTGTCCAGTTATTATGTCTGTCATCGCGGAATTGTGGTGGATGTGACATGTAATTGTTGTGCTCCTGTTTCCGCGGCCCGCGATTGTCAGTGTCAATTTCCAATTCTTGTAACAGTCCCTGAAAAGCTTCACTGTCGTATTTGCAACGCCCTGCCGAAATATGTCGTAAATGTTCAGGCAATTTCATTAAGCAAATGCGGTTGAGTTCTGAGGGGCTGTATGGGTTTGAAAGATACTGATTCGTATGTAACATGTCTTCGAAATATTTGACAAGACTGGAAAATTCAGATTGTTAGAAATGTTTCATCATTAAGATGCTATGTTTTACTCGGTCTTGTGTAGCTTGAGACCAATATGCTGAGAGGAAGGCATGATAAAATTCTCCATCACTGTGACAATCGTGAATGACTGATCGCATTCTTACAGCTGGTTTATTCTCTGAATAGCCACAAATAAATTCTAATCTGTGCTCTAATGACCAGTTGGGAGGAAAACAATCAGAGAATTGATGAAGCCACGCTTGCGGATGAATGTCGTTACCCGGAATTCGTAAATGTTTTAAATTTACGTGTAGTAATGAACAGCTTATAGTCAAAGTCATCGTGACGGCGAGTCGCATTTCGGTCATTGTTACGTCGTGTCCGCGGTTTCATCTCAAAATTCGGTGCACCTTGCCAATTTCTTTCATAACGTCCGAAGTGCCCTGTGTTATTATTTTGTGGCTGTTCCATATTTCTATGTCCCTCTTCCCGTATTGGAGCGCGAGTGTCCTCTGAAATATGTAATTCTTGTATTACCCGTGTCAACTGATCTTGTACTTCCCGGATTTCTCTTTTGTACTGTGTATTGATTTGATTTTGATTTTGTTTGAATTTTCTGATTTGTTCACACGCTTCTGTGTCAGTGAAGGCTACAGGTCTTGTGTCATTCAGATCATCATCTACCTTTGTAGATAAGTTAGTGAACTGATCTGAAAGTTCAGCTTCTTTCTCCGATAGTGAAATGATTTCCTCAGTGTGTTTTTCTGAACCAAGTTTCAGAGTGTCCATTTGTGTTGAAATCGTATCTACTGTGTCCTTTAAGTTATCCTGAATTTTTGCAAGTTGCGTAATCGAATCGGAAGATGCAACTGAGTCAATCTGAGCTTGCAAGGTGGCGTGATTTTCATGAACAATAGTTTGCAGTTCTTTTATGGCTGCTTCGTGATTCTGTAATGCATTTTCATGACGCGAAAAAAATAGGCTGAAAAAGCTCACAAATTTGTGTTTTTACGTCATTGCAGAGTTTTCGACATTTATATTCGATTTTAAGTAACTCTGCAGTTAAATCTTCAAGTGTTTGTTCAAGCGTTTGTTTCATTGAGTCTAACTTTTGAAGCTGTTGCTATGTTTGTCTCTGGTGTTGTTCCATTGTATCTAACTTTTGCTGTGTTTGTCTCTGATTTTGTTTCATTTGTTGCATTAATTCCAATAATAATGTATTAGTGTCTGGAATCTGTTTCTCTATGCTTTTTGCCAGTGCATTTTCACCGGCAATATTCACATTTTGACAAGTAGAAAATGTGTCTTGACTCATTTGAGAAAATGGTGAGGACCCAAAACCTGAATCTGTAGTATTTGCAAGATTGTGTCCTGTCATTTCGGATTCCTGAGGCGAGCTGTTGCCGACCGATCAATAGATAATGCTTCCCTGTTCACTAATTGTTTCAATGTCTACACCATTATTTGCCACCCGCTCCATTTCCTTACGCACAATTACCAAATTACTACTTTGAATGTCTGTTAATTCATTACACGGTGGTGCTGATAAGCTATGCTCGTTGTCACTATCGTTTCTCAATTTACTTTGGAACCTAGTGTTACATTTTTCACACGCTGTAATTATCACATATTTCACACGATAACAAGAAAAGCACAATTCGAAGAGCAAAAACAAGAAAACACATTAGCATAGCACTGAAAATAATATCTAGTTAATAACAAGTGCAGCTGTGAAATACTTGGTGCAAATCTACATGCATGCCACAACTGTTTTACTGCACAACAATGAAAGACTGCAACTACAAAGGAGATTCTCTCTAAAATTATGCACTAGCAATAAACAAAAGCTACACTAATTACACAAACTACAAGAAAAAAATCAGAGGATTCCAGTGAAGTATCCTGGCAGGGTCGCCATATGAAATGTCCCCTTAGAAAAATTTATGAACGACTGTGCTGATAAACCTCTTACATTATTTGCTTTTCAAACAGCTGAGCAAAACTGAAAATACTCAGACATTACTCTTTTTACTTATTCTGATCAACACTAAACTGACACAAAATATTTTTAGCGCAACACAGTCTGACTTTCGAAAATCCCTACAGAAGAATAGCCCTGACTAACAACAACCTATACCTTTCACGAATGACTTACCTCACAAAAATCTTCGTTACTCAAACTACTGCAATACAGTGATCGCCAATACTGCCAGCTAAATAAAAGATTCTAACTACTGAAGTCACTAACTAGTGATAGGCATGGTTAGCAAATGAAAGATTTTGATAAAGAACAAACAATGTATTTACCGTAATAGTGTTCAAAAGTCATAATATATTTATATATATCAGTTCATGACATCCAGTCTTACAATTTTCTGTCTCTGATGGACACACGTCCAGATCATCCGCTCTCAAAACTCCGCCATCTCTCTCCCCGCATCCAGCACTGCTGGCAGCTCACCTCCAACTGCACAACGCTATGCGCTGTTAACATCCAACTGCCCAACACTACAATGGCGACTATTCCAACTATGCAAACCAGCCACAGACTTCACACAGCACAGTCAGTGATTTTCATACAGAGCGCTACGTGGCGTTACCAATATAAAAACCTATACAGCCTACTTACAACGGTTACCACTAGAATCTCAACAGTCGCTAGTTGCACTGTCGGAAGCCGATACTTGAGCAAGTTCTACGGAGTGGTTCTCCTCAACCTCCACGTTTTGCAAGTGTTACCGGATTAGCGGTACTTGTGTTACCTCTGAGGTACAGATCATAATGCCCGTGGCTATCTGGCCGCTAACCTGCGGATCCCGGTCCTGGTTATTCTCTGTCCTTAGATATTGATTTCACTTTTGTATTTGTGCAGCTCAAACAGTGAAACTGAGCGGGCCTAGTTACTTGGGGCCTCTGTGTTCTGTAACTTTCACGGGAATATTAAAGTGTAGCTTGGCTCGTAGATTAGTGAATCAATCGTCCCGCGGTGTGCTTGTTCAGTTTTAAAAGCAGTGCGAGCCAGAAACTTAAGTTTTCTGGCACTCTGTGCACTGTTTTCTCACGCGTTAAATTTGGGATTTGTCCAACCTGACCTCTTTCTGGAGCTCCTCGCAAGTCATTTTCTATTCCGGGGGAAGGAGAGGCAGATAACAACTTAAAACTAAAGATTTTGTTTCATCGATCTTTCCTAAGCTGAACTCACTCCCAATATTGTGGTTGGAGCCTTTAACTGTATTTAATTGTATGTGTATTTCTAAGAGAGTAACTTGTGTGTTATACACATGTTCTGCTCCCGTGATAACCTGAAGATCGGTGCGGCGGGTCATTGGCCAGGTGGTGCTGAGCATGATAATATACTCCCACCTGGGCAGCTAAAGCGGTTTGCACTTCTTGTGTCTAGGAATCCTGCATACTCGGTTCGCTAGACAAACAATCAAACAACTCGCATTAACGACATGGACAAGATACAATTTGATAGATGTGCAGCAAGCAAAGGGCTACCTAAAAATAATCGGTCATCTTCAGAACAGACAAACAGAAGTCTGTGCTACATAGAGATTCCAAACGAATTGGCTAACGTTGAACCTGCTATCGAAGTGGGCTGTCACCAATCCGGCGTGGCGCTTATGACCTCTTCACCTAGGGGCCGCTGCTGTTGCGTTTTCCTCCTGGAAGGAGGTCGGTCAGACAGTGTCTGATCGGCTGACCTCTTCTCACAGCCGTCTCCTCTCTGTCGTTCCCGACTGGCGTGCTGACGCTGACTTTAAGCCGTAACAGGTGTATTTATTAATACAGCTGTTATTCTGTAACTGCTTTTGCCAGTAGCATTTTATTTTAACTTTGGTACACCTCTTGGAGTACTTGATCTTTCACCTTTTGGGTTTCTGATTAATAAAGTTAATTATCATTCCTCTAAAGTCTAAAAACTACTTTACAATCCTTGCTAAATTAATTCAGTTTGGGCATTGGTTTGCCATTAGCAAATCAAAATAATTGTTCATGTTTATTCCATAACTCTAACGAAGCCTAAAGGCTTTTGTCCAGTATCAGTCGAAATATTGTTACCACTACTAAAATCGGTTTAAATAATCTCAGAAGGTAGCATTTCAGTCTTGTTACGCAGCTTTAAATAAAATGTCTAACGTAGCCGGCCGGTGGCCAAGCGGTTCTAGGCGCTACAGTCCGGAACCGCTCGACTGCTACGGTCGCAGGTTCGAATCCTGCCTCGGGCATGGATGTGTGTGATGTTCTTGGGTTAGTTAGGTTTAAGTAGTTCTAAGTTCTAGGGGACTGATGACCTCAGAAGTTAAGTCCCATAGTGCTCAGAGCCATTTGAACCATTTGTCTTACGTATTTCACGAACGCTGCTTAATCCTGATTTTGGTCCAACCCTTGAGGAATCAGTAAACAACAGGAAGCGTATCTACTTCTATATTCTAACTTGTGTTTGCAATTACTAGAAACACACGTTATTCAGAGGAATACGTGATTTTAATCTCTGCCTAGGTCACACTCATTCCTTTCACCTTACAGTGGTGGAACTGACTGTTCTGCGACTCAGAATGCTGTTTGTGGATAGTAAGAATTGCGAGTACAGCGCCATCTGTTAGCAGTTCTTTTTAACTACTACCTCGAAAGCTATGTATAAAATTTTACACCTTAGACTATAAACGTGCCGTTTGTTAAATTCTTCTATCGATCTTTTTTATAGTATTAAATTTTAAAATCAGATAGTACTTTGTTGGACACTCTGATATAATTTCATAATCGAATACCGATTATTAAAGCAAAGGCGACCGTGACCACTAGCAATCGTCTTTGACCCTAAACTAAGTTCATATTACGTAAATTCTATTTTAGGATTCATGTAAAAAGTCTATGTTTCGTATGTTGAAACCTGATAAATTAAGCACCCTGTCTTTTACTATCATAAATTGAGGATCCTTTAAAACTAAGGATTATAACAGGTTTTAAGGGGAACCCATTCATTTGGCTAACTCCAAAATTTTGTGACGCATTAACGAAATTTAATTAAACGACTAATTTGGAAAGTAACGTTCACTCAGTTTATGATAGAGAACAAAAGATAATGCTTTAGACATATAACTAACCTAAACGCATCAGGTGAATTATTATTATTCAGAATATTAAATTCTCCATTGTGGGAGGAATAGCAGACTGAAATATTGTTGCCGTCAAATTAATATACATTACGATTGATTTAATGTACAATGGACAAACTGTTTTATGTTGATAATAATGTAAATTAAACTGGTGCTAGCGATCATTTATGTTAATTCTACTACGAAAGACATACACTTATAAGCCAAAACATTATGACCATCTGATTAACAGCTTGTTCGTCGGTCTTCGAAACGAACAACATCAGTGATTCTGCGTGTAAGGGAGCCGACAGGTTGTTGGTAGGTTTCTGGAGGTATGTGGCATTAATACCTACTGATAGGTCATATACTTCGCGTAAATAACGGCCCGCTGATTGGCGTACGGTGTGATGGCGCCGATAGCAACCCAGATTGGTTCCATAGGATATACATCAGGCGAAATTTGATCGCCGAGACATCAACGCGACTTCACTCTAATGCTCCTCAAACCACTGAGGCACGGTTCTGGCTCCGAGACCCGACCAATTGTACTGCTGGAAGATGACATCGCCGTCGGGGAAGACGTCACGCATGAAGGGATGCATACGGTTCGTAGGTGCCAGCATGTGTTCGATCACTACCACAAGTCCCATTCGGGCGCAGGAGAACGTCTCCCGTAACATAATACAGCTCCTACCAGCCTGCGCCTGTAGCACGCTGCACAGTTTGAGCCGCAGTTCACGTCGATTATAGCGTTTTTGCAGACGACTATCGACGAAGTACAGCAAAAATGTGATTCACCCGAAGAGTCGACACGTTTCCACAGGTCGAATCTCGATGGTCCCGTGCTCACTGCAATCGTGAATGACGATGTCGTTGGGTGAACAGTTGAACACAAAGGGCTGCGGCGGTCCTTGTTCAACAATGTACGACGAAACACTTATGCGTGCACGAACACTGTGTTCTTTCGGCATATATTCCACAGATCACCATTTGTCCTACTTCACAGAGCAGACAATCCTCCGGGCCCCACGTTCTGTGAAGACTCTTGGACGTCTAACCATTTAGCGCCTAGTGGTAGTTTCACTGTCCTAGCTCTTTCTGTAGATGCTCACGACAGTAGCACGTGAACATGCGACCAGCTTCGCCGTTTTCGAGATACTCGTTCACAGACAAAATTGCTTATCTCAGTGGAGTTCCCCATTTTCAAACCATTTCTTCTCTGGGGTGATCCCCCATCCGTCTCTGCTGCGTTTACATACTTTTCATCGCGCATAACGTGCCCGCAACGTCACCAGGTGGCATCCAACATCGTGGTGGGCAGTGGTTATAATGTTAATGCCTCATCAGTGTACTTTGTCTGTGTGACCCACCAGTTTCTAAACTGGTGGGTAGAGGCATGTGACATTTAAGAGATGTGATAGGTCGTTCAGGTTGAGTAATGTCGTGGTAGGTCGTTGTGACCAACAATACCTCTATTTTTGTGATTTCCTTCCAAAGTTAGTTTGGTGTCACTGGAGAAACGCAGCTGACGGCTGTTGTTATTGTAACTGTGTTTACATAATAAATATAATTTGTTGAGACATGTTTTGGCTTCATGGGAATTTAGACTTTCTCAGAAAAAATCGATGATGAAGTCTTCTCGGGTTAGCAGCCGAGTCAAGGCGTCGTTCTGTGGCAAAGTTTCAACAAGTTTCCTGCGTGCCATGTTCAGGCGCACTGTCAGGCTTGTGTCCGGACCGGGTCTTTATAGCCTCTGCCTCGTCTGCGTCGGCCGCGCCACCGCACTCTGCCGCCGGTGGTGGTGCGGACTCGCAGCCTGCTGGCGGTCAGGGCGTCGTGTCCTGGTCGAAAACGTTCCTGTTAACGTTTCATTCCAGTTTTCTTTGAATGGTTTGAAGAACTGGACGAAAATATTTTTATAGAAATTTACTGTGTTTGCTAAGGAATGGAAAGTGTGGTTTGCTCACAGTGTTCTTGTACAATTAAAGGTGAACTGTTATCAAGTATTTGTGACTGAGTCATTGAAAAACTTCAGTAGCGTTGCTTTTTGTGTATAAATGTGTTTTACCGACAGTACGACCTTAGTACTTAAAAATCCATTGCAGTAATGGGTCGCAAAATATTCTGAACTTACTCGTACAATAATGAGCAGTCATTAACTAGTTATGGCCACATTAATAGTTATCAGATGTTAAGCTGCACTTCTACATCTACATCTACATGGATACTATGCAAATCACTTTTAAGTGCCTGGCAGAGGGTTCATCGAACCACCTACACAATTCTCTGTTATTCCAATCCCGTATAGTTCACGGAAACAAACGAACACCTATATCTTTTCGTAAAGCTCAAATTTCCCTTATTTTATCGTAGTGATCGTTTCTTCCTCTGTAGGTCGGTGTCAACAAAATATTTTCGCATTCGAAGGAGAAAGTTGGTAATGGGAATTTCTTGAGAAGATTCCGTCACGACGAAAAACGTCTTTCTCTTAATGATGTCCAGCCCAAGTCCTGTATCATTTCTGTGACACTCTCTGCCATATTCCGCGATAATACCAAACGAGATACCTCTCTTTGAACTTTTTCGATGTTCTCCGTCAGTCCTATCTGGTAAGGATCCCACACGGCGCAGCAGTATTTTAAAAGAGAACGGACAAACATAGTGTAGGCAGTTGAATTAGTAGATCTGTTACATTTTGTAAGTGTCCTGCCAATAAAACGCAGTCTTCCCCACAACGTTTTCTATGTGTTCCTTCCAATTTAAGTTGTTCGTAATTGTAATATCTAGGTATTTACTTGAATTTACGGCTTTTTGATTAGACTGATTTATCGTGTAACCGAAGTTTAACGAGTTCCTTTTAACACTCATGTGGATGACCTCACACTTTTCGTTATTTAGGGTCAACTTACACTTTTCGCACCATTCAGATATTTTTTCTAAATCGTGTTGCAGTTTGTTTTGATCTTCTGATGACTTTATTAATCGATAAACAACAGAGTCATCTGCAAATAACTTAGACGGTTGCTCAGATTGTCCCCCAAATCATTTTTATAGACAAGGAACAGCAAAGGGCCTTGGGGAACGCCAGAAATCACTTCAGTTTTACTCGATGACTTTCCGTCAGTTACTACGGACTGTGACTTTTCTGACAGGAAATCACAAATCCAGTCACACAACTGAGACTATATTCCATAAGCACGCAGTTTCACTACGAGCCGCTTGTGTGGTACAGCTTCGTTATTTTCATTGAAGGATCTTCCGTAAATATGCAAGGATATTTTGTGGCACGTTTCTTGGAACTCGAACAATGGAAACTCCATGTAAGAATATGAACAATGTAGGAAAAGACAGCCGTGCGGGATTAGCCGAGCGGTCTCAGGAGCTGCAGTCATGGACTGTGCGGCTGGTCCCGGCGGAGGTTCGAGTCCTCCCTCGGGCATGGGTGTGTGTTTGTCCTTAGGATAATTTAGGTTAAGTAGTGTGTAAGCTTAGGGACCGACGACCTTAGCAGTTCGGTCCCATAAGATTTCACACACATCTGAATATTTTTTTAAGGAAAAGATAGGTTGCTACTTACCGTAAAGAAGACACGTCAAGTTGCAGACAGGCACAATTAAAAGACCCTTACATATAACTTTCGGCCACAGCCTTCATTAGTAAAGGAGAGACACACACCATTCACACGTCACGCACACACGATCGCCAACTCCAGCATCTCCGCCTTTCTGAAGATAGCTTTATTACACAAGGAATCGCGCACGAAATTGTTCCAGTGGACAACGTAGAGGATGGGTGCAGGCGTGACATATTTTCCGTTTGGGGAACGCCTTTCTTTCCAGTGACAGCAAGAGATATACCGCAGATAGACTGGGCTGTGCAGAGTAGCCTGCTGTCAGTGAGAGTGGAAGGCCATATTCTGGTGCATTCAGCAAGACATTCAGTATTTGAGCATCTTCATGTTTTCGTGACACAGTGACTCCTCCATTAAATTTCGGGCGTGCAACCCCATTAATTCTCTTTCTCCTTGAAATATTTCACGTGTATACCGTTCAGTCATCTTCTGTGAGTGGGATGCCTGTCACTATAGCATTTGTTCCATCCTTGCAAAGATGTCGCCACAGTGCAGCTCACATGATATCAGTGACTTCCCAGCATGGATAGACCACACAATCACAGATCTAATTCGTACATAAAAATGTACTTCTTTGGCGCCAATCAGCCTCTCTGGCGCCTGTGTGTGTGTGTGTGTGTGGTTGCGTGTATAGTCCGTGCAGAATTCTGTGGCCAGTAGATGCGAAGATGGAAGGGTATGTGAGGGGAGAGGGATAGTGGTGGGGGTTGTGGGAAGGCGTTGGATGGGAAATGCCGAGTGCTGGAGGGGAAGTGCCTCTCTAAACTGAGGCCTACACCCAAATGTGTTGTAAATCTTAAGCGAGTACCCTCGACGCTCACACTTGTATGGTGACCAATCAAAAAAGTCTGTCACCTCTGCTTTGATTAGTATCTAAAAAGAATTTTGCCAAACACAATGATTTATTTTCGTGTGGCTTGTTAGCTATTTGCAGCTTCCAGAGATGTGTCACAAGAGGCGAATTGAGAGTAAAACACGCACATTTCTCTTGGTGTCATGTTAAAATTTGCTTCTTTTACAAAAACACAGCGGAGTTTGTAATCTCCTCTCACTAACAGGTTGTGCAGACGCAACTGCTAGAGAATTCTGAAACAATGGTTTACTAACTTTATTAAGTGAGGAACTGGGGAAAAGTAAGGTTAGTATCTTCTGAAAAAGCACATCCTCTATACAAAATAAAACGTGTAATGTCGTTACTTATGTTGTTCAAGGACCCATAACATTTCTTGTTTCACCAGTTATCGATGGCTCTTAATAATTATAATTCTTCATCGAAAAAGTTTGTATTTAATGGAATAACACGGTAGATAATGGAGTTTTTCTTAATAACCATATGGAAAAATACTTCCCTCTTTGCATGCTGTCATTTGCCGAAATCTTACCTCGATATCTCAAACCGTTTATCAGATATGAGGGATGTTGTGGATATTTCACTCTGGTTTTATCGCTGGCGCGGCGCGATCGCAAATGAGTGTGCTACATCAGATCAATTTTCTCAAGATTGGTGGCAGATACAGACATCCACCAAAGTCTAAAGAAAAATTCAACATGTTAGCTAAATTTCTAACGCAGTAACATATTATATGCACCAAACGCAAAATCATATCGGCACAGATTTTACATTGCAAACTTTTTGGAATTTCGCACAGTCTTACTTCCACGTAAATATCACAATAAGTATGACCATTAAGGAAATGATGGGCACATCGTAATGGATCTGACAAATGGTTCAGATGGCTCTGAGCACTATGGGACTTAACAGCTGTGATCATGAGTCCCCTAGAACTTAGAACTACTTAAACCTAACTAACCTAAGGACATCACACACATCCATGCCGGAGGCAGGATTCGAACCTGTGACCGTAGCAGTCAATGGACCCGACATATAAAGCTACAGATAAAGCAAAAAATGATTTTTTTTTTACCGAATAGTTTCTGTAAAATCGTTTGAGAAAGATTGCAGAGCATGCGCCTCGATTTTGCCATCGCCGACTGTCCCGGAAAGGTGGAAGCCAGTTTCGACCTCCCCTACCAAACAAACGAACTAACTCAGCCGGCGCTTTGTACGAAATTTGGTCATTGTGCGTCGGCCACCACATCCTGCGCAGAATCTACAGTTGCGTGGTCCTCGAGTTTAAAAGCGACTGCTGCAACGTCAGTCATTCGGTTCACTCTAAAGATGGTTCAGTGGTCTGCGGCCGAAACGTTTGAAGAAGAAACGGAATTCATACGGCTGCACGCCCGAAATTTAATGGCGCAGTCATTGGGTCGAGAAAACATGAAGATGCACATCAAGTATTTCTTCCGGGAGGGGATCTACGTCTACATCTACGTAGATACTCCGCAAGCCACAGTGTGATGCATGGCGTAGGGTACCCTATACTGCTACCAGTAATTTCGTTTTTTTTCTACTCGCAAGTAGAGCGAGGAAAAAACAACTGTGTACATGCCTCAGTACAAGCCACAAATTTCTTTTGTCTTATCTTTGTGGTCCTTATGCATAATATACAATGGTGGCAGTAGAATCGTTCTGCAGTCAGCTTCAAATGCCGGTTCTCGAAAACACCTTCCCTCCAGGGATTTCCATTTGAGTTCCCGAAGCATCTCTGTAATACTTGCCTCTTCTTGAAATCTATCGGTAACAAATATAGCAGCCACATGGGCTTTAAGTGTTCAACGGCTGAATAAGAGCGAGTTCACTCAGATCTTTAAGCTTTTCAATAAAGGTGCCGTGACTTCCAAGAATAAAATTTTAAAGAAAGGTTGTTTTGTTTGTTGTTAAGGAGAGGATCCAGTTTAGCCGCGAGAACTGGACTTGGCTTCTGAAGAACTTTGTCCTCTGCACCTAAAGAAGTCTGTAGAGCTGCCCCACAACTCATGGAACTGGACAGATGGTCGATACGGGTTGAATCGTACTGGATTTATGAGGTGGCCACATTGAGACAGACTGCTGAGTTTAGCCGACTTGAGACGTCTTTGAAGCATATAACTGTATTTGACGCTCCGGCATTAATATGATGGGTAGAGCTCTGGTCGATGGTACAATGATGGTTTTAGGTATATTATTGAACATTCCACCCATCCAAAAGGTTTTACCAATACCAGCGTTCATCAGCGCCATTGAAGAAGCTGTTCGACTACTCTCACGCATTCAGCAGGTAAAACAAGACGTGGAACTTGTCGGGCTGTTATGAAATCTCACCCACAAAGGAGTAATATACAGTACCTGTGGCAGAGACAGCTATATTACGTAAACTTAACTAGGATACCCAGTCGGTGGTTCTCTCATCTGACAAAGGTAATACCACTGTTTTAGTGCCTCAACCCCCCTGATAATGAAGGCTGCTTCGCTTCAGAACGCCTTCCCACTTCGACCAGAAGTTGTGGCTCTTCTGAGGAACTCCCAAAGATCCATAAGAAAAATTCTCTCATGTGTTCAACAGTGAGTAATGTTGGCTTTTCAAGCTATGACCGTGCCAAACACTTGGCTACATTATTACGGCCTCTTGTGGGAAAATGCGCTCATCACATAAGCAACTCTGCAGACTTCATTGGCACACCAAAATCACGGAACTACTAGGCAGCTTCGACGTGGTGCGCTTATTCACGATGGACTGATGGTTTATCATGGGTAGCCCCTTGTCGCCACCCTTGGTGCCCAATTTGTGTATAGAAGACTTTAAGGAAAAGGCGCTGGAATCTGATAGATCGAAATCCACAGTACTTTGGAGATATGTTGATAGGCTTGTGGTGTGGTGCCATGGTGAAGATAAATTACGAAACATTTTACACGATCTGAATTCCATCCATGGACAAATTAAGTTTACAATGGAAATCGAAAATGAGGGATGCCTTCCATTTTTAAGATGTTTTCGTTGGCGCATAGATGATGGGACTTTGGGACACGCAATATGTCGGACTTATGTTCAGGTGTAAGAAAGTGCCACCATACTCCCCAGGCTATGAGCGTTCTTAGAACTTCGGTTCAGAGCCCGCACCACTGCCGCCGAGAGCAGTCTGCAAGATCAGCTTTTACACTTAAAAAGAGTTTTTGAAGTTAACAGATATTCTATGTAGCAGATAACTAACGCACTACTAATGAAACCAAAGGTGGGCATAATAAATCCAGAAGAAGAGACAGAACGATTTTAATCCATGGCTTTCCTGCCTTATATGGAAAGCCTGTCGTCAACAGTATGATGGATCCTCAGCAAGTACAAAGTAAAAGTGAAGACAGCAGCACTCTTGGCTTCCGTTCAACATAATCTGACGCTACTAAAGGCTGGAGTTTACATGATCCCTTGCGAGAGTGACCTTTCTTACATCGGACGTAAGACTCGCACAGTCCATGAAGGACGCACACAAGACCGAAGTTACATCCGGCTCTTACACCCCAATAAATGGGCTGTGGTATAACTGTGTATTGATACTGGTAACTATGTTGTACCAAAACGTCGAAATTCTAGCGACAGCTTCACATTTTTTACACTCGGTGCACTCCAACTTTTGTATTCTACGTTAGCTGACAAACTCCTCTTTACTGAGCAAGATATACGTGGATTTTCATAATACCTTGTTGTTAATTATGCAGCCTCTGATGGTTATGTTTGTAATTTTTATTGTTGTTGCCTCTTTTTCCTTTGAATACCGTCTGCAGTACAGACTGAAAGCAGTGGTCAGCTTAAAAGAAGTGATCCATACAGTGTTTGTTTATCTTAAGAATGTGATAATACGAGTTCCAAAGAACATAGGCTTGTCAGAGGGCGCGGTTGGTGGCACTGGAGCGGCAGCAGCGCCGCTCCATAGGAGCGGTGACGCGACACACAAGAGTCCAGTCGGCTGCATACGTGTAGGGTGAAGATGGCATCATCTGGAGGCCGGCACCGCTGCCACAGTGGAAGGGGCGGACAAGCCTGCGTTGGTGGCGCTGAGGATTGACGCGCTGCCCGAGCTTGTTCGTATCAGTGGCCCGAGCCTGGATGTATCAGCCACATCAGCCACTACTGGTAGTCACAGTGTCTCGCTACGGACGAGTCATGGGGTGGCTCTGCTCCTGATATGTGGCACTGTCTAGATTTACTTTGCGTGCGCCGTGGTAGGATCCATGTTGTTGTGGACCACAGCTGGAGCAAATCAGAGAGTTGTTTGGCACTTAAAAAACGGCAATGTCTTATGCCGCAGAGCTGGAGAGCCTGTACGGTCATCTTGAGTCAAAGGGGTGTGGCAAGCTGTCGAGAACATCGCCTGAAGGGCGGATGACGTCTTTTCCCGGAACCCAGCTAAAGCAGCAACCACAACCACAGATGGGAAGCAGTGAAGATTTGTTACTACTGTAGTGTACTGGAATTCCTTTAGTTGTCCACAGTGATTGGTGGGCAGCTGACAAGTTACATAATTGTCAAGGTTTTCGGGACCACTTGTTGAAAAACTGGCTTATTGGCTTCTGTCTCAGATTCTTCGGCTGACGTTTGTTTAATAATTTTTCTGATGTTTTCCCAGCAGGATTGGCTGACACGTCAAAGCTTCACCCACTATTGCTGGTGGCCGAAGAGCCAGAGACAGTAGCCAACAGGCAGTCTGTCAGACTGATGTTACTGTGAGGTAGTTCTCAGTACAGTGCAGTCAGCTGGTGTGTGTGATCGAAAACATGTTCATTACAAGTGTGAGACTTTATCGCGAAACTGTAAGGGTGCATCAGTGTGTGCTCTGCATTGTGTTTTATTTTCACGCTGTACCATGTACAAGAGACGGTTTCGGATTATGTTTTGTAATCACACTGAAGTATTCAACTAATATACATAGTAGGTATCAATTAAACAACACCTTCAGTCAGAACTTTCTCGTGTTTTATTAACTATACGATGCATTTGGGACTCTGTGGGTCCACCGTCAGGTGTATTTTGTCTTAATACATGTTTTATTTCTTCTCCTGAATAAGGTGAAATGCATATTCCACATAATCCAAGGAAAGCATTTGTAAAATTTTAGTACCGGCAAACATTCTTTTCTCCGTCGTTTTAGTACATGTCACTTCATTCAAGACGTAAATTTGCACACACATGTTTATAAACACTTCATACTATGGAGTATGAACGCACGAGGATTCTGGTACAGACGTCGAGATACTGGGACAGCGTTGTTAGAGAGGCCATCGAAATTCGCACCAATGACGACCTCATAAACCGTGACTGTGGCTGTAATCTTAGCAAGGCTTGGGAACCAGCGATTGGGTTAATCAAGAGTAAATCGAGAAAATGTATAGTTGTGACGACCACGGCGGACAGAGCCATCACAACGACGTCATATCAGACGCCGTCGCAATCTGTTCCACCGCGCGACCGTGGCGCGGGGCACGGACGGCGGAGTGAGCGCGCCGCGGGCGGAGGGTATTTAAATCGGCCGCCGCCGCGACCGAACCCAGTTCCCCCTGAGCAGCCATAGTGTACGGATCTCCGTGCCGGCACGTTCACAGGAGCTCAGTCCGTCAGTTCACCTGATGATGGCGACATGTATGATCGCCGAAATATTGTGCCCGTTGGACACTGTAGAGCGGCAGTACACTCGTGGATATTTTGATTATCAAATACGCCGGGAGAAACCCAAGAATCACACTTCACAGAAGTTTTTGTACATGGTTTTTGTACATAGTTATAAGTTTTCTGAAGTTTATGTAGACGTTTTATATCTCTAGGTGGCTTGCTTTTGTACTACTGTCTGTAGCAGAATTGAGTAGCTGGTGGAGATTCTTGGTAGTAGAGGCTAGCTCCTGTTGTGATTTTATTCACTTAGTATACTATGTTGTTATGATTGCCTGATTATAAAGTACAAAGAGTTGAAATTATAAAGATTGTGATTTCTGCTCGTGAAATCTTCTCGGGTGATCAGCCGAGTAAAGGCGTCGTCTTCTCGCAACGTTTCGAAGGGTTTCGTACCCATCATCTTCAAGCGAAGTGTCGAGATGCTGTGTTGCGCGGTCCTATAAAGGCTCGTGGACCAGTGACTGATTCCGGGCGCCGTCCAATCAGGTACCTGCGGAATCGGCCGCCGCGCCAGTGGTGGGGGGTTCGCGGCGCGGACCGGGCGTCGAGTCCCTGCCGGTTCCTAATACGTCTGTGGCCGCTACCGTCTTCGTGCCGGAGCGTTCTCTTCTAATTTTAGTTATTGCGGGATTCCAAGCTGTACTAAGTTGGAAACCAGTGTCTCGATTGATCAGGTTGCTGTTCAACCGAATTTCTACAGCCTCTTTGAAAACTGAATCCCAAAATCCTTTAGCGTCACACAGCTTCTTCGTACCCTCAAAGAGGAAGGTGTGTCCTTCGTTAAGGCTATGTTCCGCTACCGCCGATTTTTCTGTCTGACCAAGGCGTACATTTCTAATGTGTTCCGAGCGCCTCTGCGTGATGCAGCGCTGCGTTTGTCCGATGTATTTCGTACCACATTCACATTCAATACTGTATACGCCCGGAGTCTGCAGTCCTAGGTGGTCTTTGACTGAGCCAAGTATGTCCTTAATTTTACTTGGGGCATGAAAAATTGTCTTGATGTTGTGTTTCTCCAGAATGCGGGCAATCTTGGCTGTTGGCGGTCCCGCGTATGGTAGAAATGCCAGGCATCTGGTCTCATCTTCTTCTTCTGGTGTGTCTACCTTCCTGCTCTTGTGTAGGGCGCGCGAGATTTGCGTCTCATTATAACCGTTGCTGCGGAAGGTCTTCCTTAGGTGTTGTAACTCTGCAGGTAGGCTGTCATCATCACAGATAGACTTGGCCCTGTGCACAAGTGTGTTAAGCACTGAGTTGCGTTGTGCTGGGTGGTGGAAACTCTGTGCATGAAGGTATAAATCCGTATGTGTCTTCTTCCTATACACAGCGTGACCCAAGGTGCCATCAGGGTGCCTCTTGATTAGAATGTCAAGGAAGGGCAAGCTTCCGTTTTCTTCCACCTCCATGGTGAATTGTATGTTGCTGTGTATGCTGTTGAGATGTCGCAGGAAGTCTTGCAGGTTCTCTCTGCCATGTGGCCACACGACAAAAGTGTCATCCACATATCTGTAAAAAGCTTTAGGTTTCAATGGGGCGGTGTCCAGGGCTATGTCTTCAAAGTGCTCCATGTAAAGATTAGCGATGCCTGGAGCTAAGGGGGACCCCATGGCTACACCATCCACTTGTTCATAAAATTTGCCTCCACACTTGAAGTAGGTGTTTGTTAACACATGCCGAAACAGCTTTATTGTGTCCTCACTAAAGCGTGTTTCGAGCAGCGCTAGGGAGTCTTCCAGCGGTACTCGTGTGAAGAGTGAGGTGACGTCAAAGCTGACAAGAAGATCTTCTTTATCCAGGCGAAAGCCTTGTAGTACCTTCACAAACTCCGCCGAGTTCTTGACATGGTGCTCACAGTGACCCACGATCGGTTTGAGCAGTTGTGCTAGGTACTTGGCTAAACCATATGTCGGTGAGTTGATGGTGCTCATTATGGGTCGCAATGGAACTCCGTCTTTGTGGATCTTAGGGAGCCCATATAGCCGTGGTGGCGCCGGTGCTCTGGGGTACAGCTTCCTGATGACGTCCTTTTCCAGTCCAGAGTCATTGAGCAAGGCGATGGTCTTGCGAGTCACGGAAGCTGTCGTGTCCTTGTCCAGTTGCTTGTAGGCAGTATCTTGTAGCAGTGAGTTTATCTTCTGCCAATAATCTTCTTTCCTCAGTATCACCGTGGCATTGCCTTTGTCAGCAGCTAGAACGACAGTGTCCTCATCCTCACGTAGGGCCTTAAGAGCCTTCCATTCAGCAGGATTTCTACCATACGCGGGACCGCCAACAGCCAAGATTGCCCGCATTCTGGAGAAACACAACATCAAGACAATTTTTCATGCCCCAAGTAAAATTAAGGACATACTTGGCTCAGTCAAAGACCACCTAGGACTGCAGACTCCGGGCGTATACAGTATTGAATGTGAATGTGGTACGAAATACATCGGACAAACGCAGCGCTGCATCACGCAGAGGCGCTCGGAACACATTAGAAATGTACGCCTTGGTCAGACAGAAAAATCGGCGGTAGCGGAACATAGCCTTAACGAAGGACAAACCTTCCTCTTTGAGGGTACGAAGAAGCTGTGTGACGCTAAAGGATTTTGGGATTCAGTTTTCAAAGAGGCTGTAGAAATTCGGTTGAACAGCAACCTGATCAATCGAGACACTGGTTTCCAACTTAGTACAGCTTGGAATCCCGCAATAACTAAAATTAGAAGAGAACGCTCCGGCACGAAGACGGTAGCGGCCACAGACGTATTAGGAACCGGCAGGGACTCGACGCCCGGTCCGCGCCGCGAACCCCCCACCACTGGCGCGGCGGCCGATTCCGCAGGTACCTGATTGGTCGGCGCCCGGAATCAGTCACTGGTCCATGAGCCCTTATAGGACCGCGCAACACAGCATCTCGACACTCCCAGAAGCAGAACACACAGATCCTCGTCGCCCTTCAGGCAACAGTCCAGCAGTCGCTCCCCTCTGCGACTTCCTCAGTAGTACCAAAACCCCATCATGAATAGACGACCGAATATTCAAGGCCTGACAATGTGCGTCTTTAACGCAGACGGCATTGTTAATCAAGAGGTCGAGTTCAGAGAACTCATGAAGGAGTTCTCCATCGACATATGCATGATGGGGGAAACCCACCTAAAACCGGGAATAAAAGCGACAGTTCCCAACTACGTTACCTACCGTAAAGACAGGCCAACCCAAGGCGGAGGAGTGGCCATATATATAAAAAGAGGGATCCCTCACCACCAGGTATTCTTACCAGCTACCAACAAAATCGAAGCAGTGGCGGTGGAAGTAACCACTGCCACTGGACCCCTAACAATTGTTGCAGTCTACCGACCCCCACATGACCAGATAGATGAGGGAGACATAGCTGCTCTAGGGCAAATTGAAGGCAAACTCATAATAGGGGGAGACTTCAATGCCAAACATCCTGATTGGAATTCTAGAGTAACCTCCAGAGCAGGTGCCAAACTGCAACAACTAGCGCACACCCACCACTTCGAAACATGGGGTCCAGTCGAGCCCACACATTTTCCGAAAAACGGAAGCAGGCCCGATGTGTTAGACATAGCTCTCACTAGGAGGATCGCAGGATTTGTGACCGCAAGGACAATCAACAGAATGTCCTCCGACCACAACCCAGTGATTCTGGAGGTCGATGTGGGAGAATGGGTAGCACTCCCACGGTACCAGACGTCGTACAAACGTACAGACTGGGAGCGATACCAAGAAACTGTCGCCTCTGATATCGCTCGCGCTCCGCCACCTACTGCTGAAACAGTAGAACAAGCGCTACAAGACCTAACAGGCACCATCTTGCAGGCAGCGGAAGAAGCCACCCCTCCACAAAGGGATGGCCCACCGCCGCAAATACAGCTCCCGGAACACTTGCTAGCTCAAATTCGACATAAGAACAGAGTGGCAAAAGAGTGGAAGATCACCAGAAATCAGGCCACCAGGAGGCTGCTCAATCGTCTACAGAGAGAACTGAAGGTAGCGCTCAATGAGCACAGAAACCAGCAATGGCAAAACCGCCTCACAGCTCTCAAAGTAGACGATCATACTCTATGGCAAGCGACCAAACAGTTTACAAAACGACGCGCTAGGATGCCGCCACTGCATGGCGAGCGGGGACTGGTCTACAGCCATGCTGGAAAGGCCAACGCCCTCGCCGACTCCTTCGAGAAGCAGTTCCAAGCGGCAGAACCCCAGGATGATGAGCATGAAAGAGTGGTCCGTCGTCAACTGGACGTCTTCCTCAATGCTGAGGAGGACCCAGAAGACAAACCCACAGTTTTTGCCCCCGAGGACGTGGCAAGAGTAATCAGGTACCTCCCTACAAAAAAGGCACCAGGGCACGACAGTGTCACTAATCAGTTAGTAAAAAATCTCCCACCCACAGCAATCACACACCTCGCGAACGTCCTCAACGAGATTACTCGATCCCGTGTCTTCCCAGCTTGCTGGAAACATGCGGAAGTGGTCGCGATACACAAACCAGGGAAAGACCCTCTATTCCCGCAGCACTACAGGCCGATTAGCCTCTTGCCAACTCTCAGCAAGATCTATGAGCGCCTCCTGCTAAGACCCATACAAGAACATATTACCAGAGAGCAAATTCTGCCGGATTTCCAATTTGGGTTCCGGCAGAACCACTCTGCCCCACAACAGGTCATGAGAATGGTCGAAGCAGCCACAGAGGGCTTCAACCACAGAGGCTACTGCGGGATAGTGCTACTAGACGTAGCCAAAGCCTTTGATTCAGTATGGCATAGAGGGCTACTCTACAAGTTGTACACACAAGGGTTTCCTGGGAGTATAGTTCAGCTCATCAAGAGCTATCTCACAAATAGGACTTTCTCCGTCAAAGTAGAAACTGCCACCTCCACCAGAAGGCGTATTCGTGCCGGGGTGCCGCAGGGATCGGTCCTGGGGCCCGTATTGTACAGTTTGTACACTGCGGACACACCAACGGCCCCCCTGGTGCACACTGCGCAGTACGCTGACGATACAGCCTTCTACACGAGAAACGCGAACAAGGACCTGGTCATCCGTAGGCTACAAAAGGTTTTAGATGACACAGAAACTTGGGCCCGTCGCTGGCGCATCACCATCAACTCCGAGAAGACGCAGGCAATGCTGATTACCCGCAGGCTCGGAAGGCGCGAACCTCCCCAAAGTCCCCCCCTCCACCTTCACCTAAATGGAATCTAACTCCCCTGGCGCAGAACCGCCAAGTACCTTGGCGTAACCTTGGACTCTCGTCTTACGTGGAAACCCCACATAGACGAGATCCACAGGAAGGTCTGCGCCAGAATGTCCATCCTATACCCTATCCTGAACGCAACCAGCTCCCTTCCCTGCCCAGTAGCAGTAAATGTTTACCAGGCCCTGATCCGGCCAGTAATGGAGTATGCGTGCCCTGTCTGGGGATACGCGGCAAAGCAGCACCTGGACAAACTCCAGAGGCTGCAGAACCGCGCCCTCAGAAGGGCACTGCACCTACCTCTCGGATTCCCCACAGACGACTTACACGCCGCAGCCGAAATCCCACTCCTGAGAGAGCGTTTCCAGGATCTGGCAAGGGCCTTCTATGAGGGTTCTTCCAGATCCGGAAACGCGCTCATCCATTCCCTAGGTCGGTATGACATGTCCCGCGATAAGCATAAGCGCCCTATGACGATCTTCGACGATTAAGTCGAAGAGAAAATCCCAATACCCAATCCCTAATCCAGTTCCTTCCCATATAACACCAATCTTTTCGCCTACCCCAGGCAAGTACCAGACTCACTCACAACAAACATCACAAGTCACAGACACCAAAAAACAATAGAAAAATCACACACACACGTTCACAGGGGAGTAAAAGCCGAAAGGCTACAAACTCCCCCTCACACTTCCCCAAAGAGGGGAAAGTAAAAGATGTGAGCAGCAGCATCTCGACAACCCCATCATGGATAGACGACCAAACATCCATGGCCTGACAATGTGCGTCTTTAACGCAGACGGCATTGTTAACCAAGAGGTCGAGTTCAGAGAACTCATGAAGGTGTTCTCCATCGACATATGCATGATGGGGGAAATCCACTTAAAACCGGGAACAAAAGCGACAGTCCCCAACTATGTTAGCTATCGCAAGGACAGGCCAACCCATGGCGGTGGAGTGGCCATATACATAAAAAGAGGGATCCCCCACCACCAGGTATTCTTACCAGCTACCAATAAAATCGAAGCAGTGGCTGTGGAAGTAGCCACTGCCACTGGACCCCTAACAATCGTTGCAATCTACCGACCCCCACAACACCAGATAGATGAGGAAGACATAGCTACTCTAGGGCAAATTGGAGGCAAACTCATAATAGGGGGCGACTTCAATGCCAAACATCCTGATTGGAATTCTAGAGTAACCTCCAGAGCAGGCGCCAGATTGCAACAACTAGCGCGCAACCACCATTTCGAAACATGGGGTCCAGTCGAGCCCACACATTTTCCAAAAAATGGAGGCAGGCCCGACGTGTTAGACATAGCTCTCACTAGGAGGATTACGGGGTTTGTGACCGCGAGGACGATCAACAGAATGTCCTCCGACCACAACCCAGTGATCCTAGAAGTCGACGTGGGAGAATGGGTAGCACTCCCACGGTACCAGACGTCTTACAAACGTACAAACTGGGAGCGATACCGAGAAACTGTCGCCTCTGATATCGCTCGCGCTCCGCCACCTACTGCCGAAACAGTAGAACAAGCGCTACAAGACCTAACAGGTACCATTCTGCAGGCAGCAGAAGAGGCCACCCCCCCTCAAAGGGATGGCCCGCCGCCGCAAATACAGCTCCAGGAACACTTGCTAGCTCAAATTCGACATAAGAACAGAGTGGCAAAAGAGTGGAAGATCACCAGAAACCAGGCCACAAGGAGGCTGCTCAATCGTCTACAGAGAGAATTGAAGGTAGCGCTCAATGAGCACAGAAACCAGCAATGGCAAAACCGCCTCACAACCCTCAAAGTAGACGATCACACACTTTGGCAAGCAACCAAACAATTCACAAAAAGACGCGCTAGAATGCCGCCACTGCACGGCGAGCGGGGTATGGCCTACAGCCATGCTGAAAAGGCCAACGCCCTCGCCGACACTTTCGAGAAGCAGTTTCAAGCGGCTGAACCCCAGGATGATGAGCATGAAAGAGTGGTCCGTCGTCAACTGGCTGTCTTCCTCAATGCTGAGGAGGACCCAGAAGACGAACCCACCATTTTTGCCCCTGAAGACGTGGCAAAAGTAATTAGGTCCCTCCCCTCCAAAAGGGCGCCAGGGCAAGACAAAGTCACCAACCAGTTGGTCAAAAACCTCCCACCCACGGCGATCGAACACCTCGCGAACGTCTTCAACGAGATTACTCGTACCCGCGAGTTCCCAGCTTGCTGGAAACACGCGGAATTGGTCGCAATACACAAACCAGGGAAAGACCCTCTATTCCCGCAGCACTACAGGCCGATTAGCCTCTTGCCAACTCTCAGCAAGATCTATGAGCGCCTCATGCTAAGACCCATACAAGAACATATTACCAGAGAGCAAATTCTGCCGGATTTCCAATTCGGATTCCGGCAGAACCACTCTGCCCCACAACAGATCATGAGAGTGGTTGAAGCGGCCACAGAGGGCTTCAACCACAGAGGCTACTGCGGGATAGTGCTACTAGACGTAGCCAAAGCCTTTGATTCAGTATGGCATAGAGGGCTACTCTACAAGTTGTACACACAAGGGTTTCCCGGGAGGATAGTTCAGCTGATCAAGAGCTACCTCACCAATAGGACTTTCTCCGTCAAAGTAGAAACTGCCACCTCCACTAGAAGGCGTATTCGTGCTGGGGTGCCACAGGGATCGGTCCTGGGGCCCGTATTGTACAGTTTGTACACTGCGGACACTCCAACGGCCCCCCTGGTGCACACTGCACAGTACGCTGACGATACAGCCTTCTACACGAGAAACGCGAACAAGGACCTGGTCATTCGTAGGCTACAGAGGGTTTTAGATGACACAGAAACTTGGGCCCGTCGCTGGCGAATCACCATCAATTCTGAAAAGACGCAGGCAATGCTGATTACCCGTAGGCTCGGAAGGCGCGAACCTCCTCAACGCCCCCCCCCCCTCCACCTTCACCTAAACGGAACCCAACTCCCCTGGCGCAGAACCGCCAAGTATCTTGGCGTAACCTTGGACTCTCGTCTTACGTGGAAACCCCACATAGACGAGGTCCATAGGAAGGTCTGCGCCAGAATGTCCATCCTGTACCCAATCCTCAACTCATCCAGCTCCCTATCCTGCTCAGTAGGAGTGAACGTATACCAGGCCCTGATCCGGCCAGTCATGGAATACGCGTGTCCTGTCTGGGGATACGCGGCGAAGCAGCACCTGGACACTCTCCAGAGGCTGCAGAACCGCGCCCTCAGGAGGGCACTGCGTTTACCCCTTGGATTCCCTATTGACGATTTGCATGCCGCTGCGGAAATCCCACTCCTGAGAGAGCGTTTCCAAGACCTGGCAAGGGCCTTCTATGAAGGTACTTCCAGGTCGGGAAACGCCCTCATCCATTCCCTAGGTCGGTATGACATGTCCCGCGATAAACACAATCGCCCCATGACGATCTTTGACGACTAAGTCGAAGAGAAAAATCCCAATACCCATTCCCAAATCCTGCTCCTACCCCAAATACTACAAATATCTCGCCAAACCTCAGGCAAGTACCAGACTCACACAGAACAAACATCACAATCTCACAGACATCCAAAAAGTACAGAAATAATCACACACACAAGCACACAGGGGAGTAAAAGCCGAAAGGCTACAAACTCCCCCTCACACTTCCCCAAAGAGGGGAAAGTAATAGATGTGAGCAGCAGCAGCATCTCGACACTTCGCTTGAAGATGATGGGTACGAAACCCTTCGAAACGTTGCGAGAAGACGACGCCTTTACTCGGCTGATCACCCGAGAAGATTTCACGAATGGAATACGCCGAGAAAGTCTCAAATCACATTGTGATTTCTGTTCTGTTGTCCATGGTTGGTATCCGATTATGTGTAATGTGGACTAAATCAGATTTGAATTGTACATATTAAATTTGCTTATAAGCTTATTATTCATTATTTGTTATTATGCGATGATCATTTATGTATAAGAACTACTTATTGTCAAAATGGGACCTTTGCCTTTCACGGCCACTTGTAAGTTCCACCAAAAGGCAAAGGTCTCGAGTTCGAATTTCGGGCTGACACACAGTTTGTGGGATGGAGTTCCATGTTTGTTGCACTTGGCTAGTTAGGACGGTTGATGGTGTTTGTCGAAGACCCTGGAATTGTCGTTCATTGGTGTCCCAGATATGCTCGACTGGAGACAGATCTGGTGATCGAGCAGGCCAAGGTAACATATCGTCATTCTGTAGAGCATGTTCGGTTACATGAGCAGTATGTGGGCGAGCGCTATCCTGTTGGAAAACGCCCCCTGGAATGGGGGCACAACAGATCGAATCACCAGACTGATGGACAAATCTGCACTCAGGGTGCATGGGATAACCACAAACTGGCCCTGTTTTGATACGAAATCGCACTGTCGATCATAGTCCCAAATGTAGGTCAAGCGTGCCTAGCAAGCAGACAGGCTGGTTGCCGGCTCTCAACTGGCCTTCTTCTAACCAACACATGGTTATCACTGGCACCGAGGCAGAACCAGCTTTCATCAAAGAACACAACAGACTTCAAACATGCCCACCAATAAGCTCTCACTTGACGCCAATGAAGTCGAAAATGGTGGTGGTTTGGGATCAGTGGATTGCACCCTACAAGGCATTTGGTTCGGAGCTGTCATTGAAGTAACCGTTTCGTAAAAGTGCGTTTTGTCACTATGGTGCCAACTGCTGCTCAAATTGCTGCTGCAGATGCAGTATGATGCGCCAGACCCATACGCCGAACACGATGGTCTTCCCTCCCGGTACTGCCATGGGGCCATCCGGAGCCTGGTCTTTTGCGACCGTAGGTTCTCATGAGCACCGCTGCGAGCAGTCGTGTACAAGGGCTACATCCCGGCCAAGACTTTCTGCAGTATCGCAGAAGGAACATACAGCTTCTCATAGCCCTTTCATACGACCTCGTTCAAACTCAGTGAAGCGTTAACAATGGCGTTTTTGTCGCTTTAAAGGCATCAACTTACCATGTCCAATCTTAAAGGCAAGTAACGCTGACGACCGTTACAGCGCGTATCTAACCTTTTCAGACCCTCTGGCTATAGCAGTGTATATTAAGTTTTACTGTGTCCTAGCGGCTACAGAAGTACTCTTTCCCAGTGGAAACGTGCGGTACACAACCTTTTGATCACGTCCAAGTGCTGCCAGCTGTTGAGCATCACTATGAAAATGTCAGCAAGTCAATGTAGCAATACACAGCAGCTCTTGTCCATCAGAATACACGGATGTGTTTGGTTCGCTATATTCTACTGTGTAATCGAATATTGTTAACGTTACTTTACAGGGTAATTATTGAATGATTGTTTTAGTGTTTATTATAGTATAGAAAATTCGTAATTAGTTATTTTGATCCATAAAATGAAGCCAAGTGTACAAAGTATGTTTCGAAAATGGGTACATATTTTTGTATAAATCTGTATTCAAACATTATGAATCACCTCGAAGGGAACGATCTATTGATACGTAATCAGCATGGTTTCAGAAAGCATCGTTCTTGTGCAACGCAGCTAGCTCTTTATTCACACGAAGTAATGGCCGCTATCGACAGGGTATCTCAAGTTGATTCCGTATTTCTAGATTTCCGGAAAGCTTTTGACACCGTTCCTTACAAGCGACTTCTAATCAAGCCGCGGGCCTATGGGGTATCGTCTCAGTTGTGCGACTGGATTCGTGATTTCCTGTCAGGAAGGTCGCAGTTCGTAGTAATAGACGGCAAATCATCGAGTAAAACCGAAGTGATATCAGGTGTTCCCCAGGGAAGCGTCCTGGAACCTCTGCTGTTCCTGATCTATATAAATGACCTGGGTGACAATCTGAGCAGTTCTCTTAGGTTGTTCGCAGATGATGCTGTAATTTACCGTCTAGTAAGGTCATCCGAAGACCAGTATCAGTTGTAAAGCGATTTAGAAAAGATTGCTGTATGGTGTGGCAGGTGGCAGTTGACGCTAAATAACGAAAAGTGTGAGGTGATCCACATGAGTCCCAAAAGAAATCCGTTGGAATTCGATTACTCGATAAATAGTACAATTCTCAAGGTTGTCAATTCAACTAAGTACCTGGGTGTTAAAATTACGAACAACTTCAGTTGGAAAGACCACATAGATAATATTGTGGGGAAGGCAAGCCAAAGGTTGCGTTTCATTGGCAGGACACTTAGAAGATGCAACAAGTCCACTAAAGAGACAGCTTACACTACACTCGTTCGTCCTCTGTTAGAATATTGCTGCGCGGTGTGGGATCCTTACCAGGTGGGATTGACGGAGGACATCGAAAGGGTGCAAAAAAGGGCAGCTCGTTTTGTATTATCACGTAGTAGAGGAGAGAGTGTGGCAGATACGATACGCGAATTGGAATGGAAGTCATTACAGCAAAGACGTTTTTCGTCGCGGCGAGATCTATTTACGAAATTTCAGTCACCAACTTTCTCTTCCGAATACGAAAATATTTTGTTGAGCCCAACCTACATAGGTAGGAATGATCATCTAAATAAAATAAGAGAAATCAGAACTCGAACAGAAAGGTTTAGGTGTTCGTTTTTCCCGCGCGCTGTTCGGGAGTGGAATGGTAGAGAGATAGTATGATTGTGGTTCGATGAACCCTCTGCCAAGCACTTAAATGCGAATTGCAGAGTAGTCATGTACATGTAGATGTAGATGCACGTAAAATCATTAATAAATTACATAAGAGCGTTGCAACATACATTAAAATTTTCCTTCCTGCAGAAGAAATTCAGGTCTGAAAGGGTTAAAGCAAACCTGATTTGCATCGTCATAATGGCATTACTAGTGCCATTGTTATTCGACTGGCGCGAAATTTGGACAGACATAATTTTTCAGATGTATAAACACGCCTACCGACTTTCGTTTATGTCGCATCACTCCTTCTTGGTGTAGCGATTTTTTTTTTCATCAATGTGTTTGGATATTCATCACTGCCATCTGATACAGTCGAGCTCCCTGCTGTACTTAGTTGTACACCATAATCATAATTAGTTGAAATACGTCTACATACTCTTCTCCGGACTCAACTTCTTCAACATGTTTTATCAATCCTAACATCTGCCCATCCGTGCGACCGTGACAACGACCGACGCTGTACTACTTCACAGTGCCTGTATGTCAAATTTTTTATGGAGTTTTATTCCGCCAAATACTTCTCGCTTACAGTCTTAGATCTGCATTGCAGCAGCAGACCCAATGAAGGCTGTCAGCAGTGTGTAGCAGTTGATACCGCTCAGTTAATTCGATGTGACAAAAATGTCGCGTCTGCGGTTCTAGGTATTTTTTTATGGAAAACGACGGAGCTGTTGACTTTTACTTTTAATTCAAAATGAACTAAACTAAGAAATATTATATCATGAACCTCTTTCACTTCCGAAAAAAAGTAGATGAAGGAGAGGGGTTAAAATTTTGCTATGGGACAGAAATTTCCCATCAGAGTTTCTAGTGCAGCGATTCACAACCTTTCTCAGACCATTATCCCGGAATGCAGTCAGACATTAGGTAGTACCTCCTCCCCTCCCCCTCCCAACCCCCACATTATCACGAACTTTAGCACCTAAGTAAACTCTAGAATGAAAGGCTTTTCTTGGACCACATTTATTTTTAAAATGATGAAAGATGAATGGTATTTGGTGTGTGTGTGTGTGTGTTACAATCAATGGTGAAACAATTTGTGATGCTTCGCAAGTACTACCTGCAACTCCTTCTCAAATATGAAAGCTAACTATCCGCAGTGAGGGTAGGCACTTGTTAGAAAGCGTACTTCCGCTGCATTACTCATCTGCATTGCGGCACTTGCTTGACCTGCACACTGCATCCCCATTTAAAATCAAGCAGGTTCAGATGAATGCACTATGCTTACTGTTTGTAAAACATTTGATTGCTACACTCCTTACTTCTGAACTGGTGGAAATTGGATGATATCAGGCTGTTAATCTTGTGTCTAACCGGTCTGTTATTAATAACAATAATAACAACAATAATAAAAAGAATAATAGCTCTGCGTGCAGCACTATAGTAGCCCTTATGTAGTTACTACTGTGTTGTGCTGTTCAAAAAAAAAAAAAAAAGTGTGTGAAATCCTATGGGACTTAACTGCTAAGGTCATCAGTCCCTAAGCTTACACACTATTTAACCTAAATTATCCTAAGGACACACACACCCGTGCCCGAGGGAGGACTCGAACCTCCGCCGGGACCAGCCGCACAGTCCATGACTGCAGCGCCTCAGACCGCTCGGCTAATCCCGCGCGGCTATTGTGCTGTCAATTAATTCATTTATCTGTCTCGAAGCGAGTAAGGAAGCAATTTCTGCGCTACTGCAATTACTATATACAACGTCGAGAAGACTTTTTCTTTTGAGATATTTAGCATTTGTTACGTGTGTCTCACTTTTCTCTTCAGCTATGTATGGGACAAAGTACAACCCTATATGTGGAGTGCGTGGAGTACTAATTGAGAATAGGTAATTATTGATAAACTACATAATCAGTATAACAGTCTTACAAACTTGGGATAATAGTAGTGACTTTCTGAAAATAATTTAGTTTTGTGACTGAAATAGTATAAAATAGTTTAGTTTTTATCCCTCAGAAATTTTCATTTTACCCGCCAGGGCGTAGTTACCCCCAGGTTGCGAACCAGTGGTAACAGAATTTATTCTGAGAGACATCAAAGAATCGGAAGTTTAATAGTGCACGGAAGTCCGGAGGGAGACCAGCTATGCAGAGATGAAGAGGCTTTCACAGGATGGAGTAGCGAGGAGAGCTGCATCAGACCAGACTTTCTTGCTCGACGCCGCCTTCAGAGTCGTCTTTGTCGCTGGTGTGTGGCGTCTTAGCTTCTCCTTCCAACTTCGGCCGAGTTTCGCTGCTCCGGACGCCTCGGATAGCCGAGGAGCCGCAAGTTGGACAGCCGTTTGACGCGAGGCGCATTTGCGAGACGCACTGCGCCATAAACGAGATTAAGCGGCGCCACCTCCGCCGCCTCCGCCGCCGCCGCCGCCGTGACGGATGGGCTGCGGGGCGCGGGCGCTGCAGTGGAGGCGAGGCAGCTACCCGCCGTCGTGGGCGACCAGTGCGAAATTCTGACCGTCGTTGTCCAATTCGCTCCTTTCTCATGAGATTATTATTCTTATTCTCATGTCAGAAACACGCGCAAAACACAGTTTATACAATTATTGACAGGTCAACACAGTTTACATAATCTCTGAGCAAAATTTAGCCACTTCCAGTGCATTTTCTGTTGTCTGTTGAAAGTCGTCTTCTGTGCAGGTGGCTGGACACAGTCCACAATGAAGCATGCGGAATTGTAAAAATGGTTCAGAGGACTATGGGACTCAACTTCTGAGGTCATCAGTCCCCTAGAACTTAGAACTACATAAACCTGACTAACCTAAGGTCATCACACACATCCATGCCCGAGGCAGGATTCGAACCTGCGACCGTAGCGGTCTCGCCGTTCCAGACTGTAGCGCCTAGAACCGCTCGGCCGCGAAATTGTAAATTTGTGGTAAGATCTTATGAGACCAAACTGCTTGGGTCATCGGTCCTTAAGCTTACACACTACTGAATCTAACTTAAACTAACTTACGCTATATACAACACACACACATACCCATGCCCGAGGTAGGACTCGAACCTCCGACGGGGGGAGCCGCACGGACCGTGACAAGACCCCTAGACTACGCGGCTACTCCGCGTGGCAATGAAGCATGTGTTGAACGGTCACTTTGTGATTTGTTTTCTTCGAAGTATCCCCGTTTTGTCGGGTTAGCCAGTCATCTGTCCACTCCTGATCTCAGGCTATCCAAGGACTTCCAGACTGGCTAGTTGTGATGGTGACCGGGGGGTGGGGGAGGAGGGGTAAAGATTCCGACAATCTTTCCCAACGAGAAGGGTCGGATGTGTTAGCCCTCTATAGTTGAAGCCTGGCCTCTCCATCAGTGGTTGCTAGTTTCTCCGATGTTCTGAGGAAAAGTTTTCATTGACGTTAATTGTTTTGGATACGGTTTTTGCCAATACATGGGATGAATTTTTTTGTTCTTCCCCTGTTTGCTGCTATTTCTCTTCGAATGTGAGGTGGTGCAATTCCTGTAAGCTGCTAGAGCCATTCGACCGGAGCTGACTGCAAGCAGCCTGTTATAATTCTGCATGTGTCGTTTAAGGCAATATCGACCCCCTTGGCGTGTGTTGACTTGTACTAAACAGGACAGGCATACTCTGCAGCCGAGTAGCAAAATGCCATTCCAGAAGTTCGAGTGGATTCAGTTCGGTTGCCCCACTGAGATCCGGCCAGTATTCTCAGTAAGTTGTTCCTGGTGGAGCCTTTTGATCTGCCGCGTTCTTTGAACGTTAGAGATCTGTTGAGTGTTATCCCTAGGTATTTTGGAGTGTCACAGTTTCCAATTTAACCCCCGACCATTCTATTTTTAACTTGGTTTGTTTTCCTATTTCTCAGATGGGAAGCACACACTCGTGTCTTTGATGGTTTTTGTTTAAACTGGTTTATTCTGTAGTAATTTGACAGATATTTAAGTGCACTCTTTAGGGTGATTTCTATTGAATCGAAGTTTGTGCCCTGGGTTGCCTGAGAGAGATCATCAGCATACAAGAAACTTCTGTAGTTGGGGGTATGGGTTGGTCTTTAGTAATATATTGAACAGATCTGGAGCCAACACTCTTCCCTGAGGTAGACCATTTTTCTAGAGTCTCCGTCGGCTAAGCTGTCTTTGGAGGTCAACAAAGAATGTATGTGGCGATGAGCCTGGTGAGTCTGTACTCCTTGGTTAGGTTGTAGATCTTGTTTAATAGTAACTGGTGGCTGACGGTGTCGTATGCTGCTGTCTAGTCCACGAATACCGCTCCTGTCACCTTACGGGCTTCAAAGACATCTACTCACTGTGTAAGACTGAGAAATTTCCAGAATGAGAGTCTAACTCTGAAGCGGAGTATGCGCTGATACGAAAGTTCCTGGAACATTAAAACTGTGTGCCGAACCGACACTCGAACTCGGGACCCTTCCCTTTCGGGGCAAGTGGGGCAAGTGCTCTCCCGACTGAGCTACCCAAGCACGACTTAAGCCCCGTCCTCACAGCTTCAGTTCTGCCTGTACCTCGCCTCCTGCCTTCCTAACTTCATAGAAGCTCTTCTAAGAATCTTGCATAACTAGCTTTTCTGGAAGAAAGAATATTGCGGAGTTATGACTGAGCCACAGCCTGGGGAATGTATCCAGAGCTTCTGCGAAGTTAGAAAGGTAAGAGACGAAGTACTGGCAGAACTGAAGCTGTGAGGACGTGTTGTGAGTCGTGCTTGGGTAGCTCAGTCGGTAGAGCACTTACCCGCGGAAGGCAAAGGTCCCGAGTTCGAGTCTCACTCTGGCACACAGTTTTAATCTGCCATGAAGTTTCATCTGCGTAATTACTCTTTGCAGCTTTTACCAAGACGGAATCCAGCATGCTGAGGTGTAAACAAGGTTCAAATGGCTCTGAGCACTATGGGACTTAACATCTGAGGTCATCAGTCCCCTAGAACTTAGAACTTCCTAAACCTAACTAACCTAAGGACATCACACACAGCCATGACCGAGGCAGGGTTCGAACCTGCGACCGTAGCGGTCGTGCGGTTCCAGACTGAAGCGCCTAGAACCACTCGGCCACACCGGCCGGCTATAAACAATGGATCAATAACATTTAAGAGAGGGTTTAAAATCATTCTCACTAGCAGTTTGTAACGTAACACAGTAGTGCGATTGGTGTAAAATTCTTTGGGCTGTTTCCTTCTTTACCAGGTTTCACTATAGCTTCCCGAAGACTGCAATTGAGAAAAGCAATCGAGCTTACCCTGGGCGTCAAGAAATGATGGTTGATCTTTCACACCAGAAACATCCAATCGCAAAAGATGGCCCTGGCGTTCTCCTAATCACGGAGAGTAATGTAGCACATTCCTACAGACGTAGGCCGGAACCCATTGCAGTCGATAGTCGACACTCGCTTCTGAAGTAACCGCTGCGTTATTATAATGGAACAGAAGTCTTCATCATAGGGCCCTAAGTCGTCTGTTACGACTTCTAGTTTGGATTTCTGAGAATTGTACAATCACATGAGACAATACAAACATTAACAATGATATTTAGACGAGAGGCTGAAGGAAAGTAAACCTGCGTTTATATCACTTGCAGATTACGAGAAAGTTATGGAAAATGTTGACTGGAAAATTCTCGTCGAAATTGTAAACGCAGCAGGGAAGCAGTACAGTGAGAGCTCTCTTATCTGCAGTTGTACAGAAACTGGACTGCAGCAACGTGGTGCGGTCACGTTAATGTGACGGCCGCCTATGTTGGGCGTCAACGAGTAGTAACCAGTCTCAGAAGGCAGGTGGCAGCACTAGCAGTGGAGGGAATACAAAGCGTTTCCGAAGGAGATGCGGAAAATAGTGCAGTCGTTGTCGCAATGCGGAAACGGAGCGATTTATCTGACATCTAAAAAGGTATAATCATTGGTAATCGGGCCAAGAATGGAAGCATTTCCGAAACGGTTAAGTTTGTAAACTTTTTACGTGCGGCTGTGGTGAAAGTACACTGCGCTTGGCTAATTTGCGCGCCTAGGCAACTGTGGTGCGTCACGGGCCACAGGTAACTGGGCCGAAGGACGGCTGCGGAGATGTGTACGAGAGAATAGACGTCCGACCGTTGAGCAGCTGACCGTCCAGATGAATCAAGCGGCTACCAACAGTGTCTGCTCAATAACCGTTGCGGTGCTGCGTATGCGCCTGGTTTATGTACCCATTCTGACTGCTGTCCATCAGCAATTAAGGCTGAAATTTGCACTCCAATACTGCAGCTATATAATAATGAAAAAGGTAAGTTCGGATGTGTTAGTTGACGACCAGTTTGACTATAGGAAAGGTAAACGCAACAGATAGGTAATTTTGACGTTGCAATTGATAATGGAAGCAAGACTAAAGAAAAATGGAGGTACATTCATTGGATTTGTCGACCTGGAAAAAGCGTCCGACGTTGTAAAATGGTGCAAGATGTTCGAAATTCTGAGAAAAATATAGGTAAGCTATAGAGAGAGAGGTGGGTAATATACAATATGTACAAGAGCCAAGAGGGAATAATAATAGTGGACGACCAAGAACGAAGTGTTCGAATTAAAATGGGTGTAAGACAGCGGTGTAATCTTTGGACCCTACTGTTCAATCTGTACGTCGAAGAAGCAATGAGGGAAATGAAAGTTTCAGGAGTGGGATTAAAATTCAAGGTGAAAGGATATCAATGATAAAATTCGCACATGACATTGCTATCCTGAGTGAAAGTGAAGAAGAGTTACCTAATCTTCTGAATGGAATGAACAGTCTAATGAGTACAGAATATGGGTTGAGAGTAAATGGAAGAAAGATGAAAGTAATGAGAAGTAACAGAAATGAGAACAGGGAGAAACTTAACATCAGAACTGATAGTCACGAAGTAGATGAAGTTAAGGAATTCTGTTACCTAGGCAGCAGAATAACCAATGACGGAAGGAGCAAGGAGGACGTCAAAAGCAGACTAGCACTGGCAAAAAGGGCATTCCTGGCCAAGATAAGTCTACTAGTATCAAACACAGACCTTAATTTGAGGAAGAAATTTCTGGGAATACGAGGGGGGACCAAAAAGAAACCGGACTCCCAGGGCGCTGCCACTCGTAGACCTAGTGCAGGGTTCTCAAGCTAGATGGTGTTACTAGAGTACCCAGCAACAGCTGTATAGACGACGTCAGTGTAGAGTTGAACGTGCAAGTGTGGTATTGTGTTTCTCTGACTGTTGGCGGGTTACCTCTGCGAAGTCGTTATGGCAACATTAAAAGAACAAAGAGTGTATGTGAAATTTTGTTTCTTGCTTAAAAAAACTGCAACGGAGACACACCAAATGCTTCAGAAAGCTTTCCAAGAGGACGCTATGAGCCGCACACAAGTTTTCGAGTGGTTTGGGCGCTTTAAACGTGGTGCCGGCCGAAGTGGCCGTGCGGTTCTAGGTGCTGCAGTCTGGAACCGCGAGACCGCTACGGTCGCAGGTTCGAATCCTGCCTCGGGCATGGATGTGTGTGATGTCCTTAGGTTAGTTACGTTTAACTAGTTCTAAGTTCTAGGGGACTAATGACCTCAGAAGTTGAGTCCCATAGTGCTCAGAGCCATTTGAACCATTTGAACCTTTAAACGTGGTGAGATGTGTGTTGAAGACCAAGCTCGTTCTGGACGCCCTTCCACATCGCGAAATAAGGAGAACATTGAAAAGGTCCGCCAAAAGATCAACGAGGATCGTCGCCAAACGATCGACCAAATTTCAGCAGAGACAGGAATCAGTTGGAGCTCGTACCAGCGGATTTTGAGTGAGGATTTGCACATGAGACGTGTTGCTGCTAAATTTGTTCCGCGCCTTCTCACACAGGAGCAAAAACCATCCGCATGCATTTGTGTCAGGACTTGAAAAAAGAGATTGCACGTGATCCAAACTTCTTGAACAAAGTCATTACAGGGGATGAGAGTTGGTGTTACGGGTATGACCCAGAAACCAAGCAAGCGTCAAGCTAGTGGAGGACTCCCAACTCTCCCAGACCAAAAAAAGTAAGGCAAGTGAGGTCAAATGTGAAGACGATGATCATTGTCTTTTTTGATGTTCGTGGAATTGTGCATCGTCAATTCGTACTCCCTAGCCAGACTGTTAACCAGCACTTTTACTTGGATGTTTTAAGGCGTCTGCGAGAGGATGTGAGGAGGAAACGCCCGGAACTTTGGCGATCAGGTGACTGGTTTCTGCATCACGACAACGCTCCAGCACACACGGCCTTACGAGTGATCCACTATTTGGCATCTCAGAGGTGGTCTGTTGTTCCCTAATCTCCGTATTCACCGGACCTAGCCCCTGTGCGACTTTTTCCTATTACCACGAATGAAAAAACGCTAAAAGGGGAGCGTTATGACGATGTGGAGGCGGTAAAAGCAGCTCCGCAAAGGGCACTGGACAATTTCAAACTTGAAGAGTTCCAAACATGCTTCCAACAGTGGGAAAAGAGACTTGACAAGTGAATCGCATGTAATGGAGAGTATTTTGAAGGTGACTGAAGTAATTTTGTAAAAAGGTTCATCAATAAATTTTTTGTGACAACAATCCGGTTTCTTTTGGGTCCCCCCTCGTATACATTTGGAGGACAGAATTGTATGGTAGTGAAACATGGATTGTAGGAAAACTGGAACAGAAGAGAATCGAAGCATTTGAGATGTGGTGCTACAGACGATAGTTGAAAATTAGGTGGACTGATAAGATAAGAAATGAGGAGGTTCTGTGCAGAATTGGAGAGGAAAGGAATATATGGAAACACTGACAAGGAGAAGGGACAGGATGATAGGACATCTGTTAAGACATGAGGGAATGACCTCCATGGATCTAGAGGGATCTATAGAGCGCGAAAGCTGTAGGAGAAGACAGAGATGCGAATACATCTAGCAAGTAGCCTAATTGAGGACGTTGGTTGCAAGTGCTACTTTGAGATGAAGAGGTTGGCAATAGGAGAGGAATTCGTGCCGGGCCTTTTTAAAACAGAAAGCTGATGACTCAACCAAAAAAAAAAAAAAAAAAAAGAAACATCGGTACTTGCTTATAATTTCTGCACTCCATCGATCGCTCCCTGAGGTGCCCTGAAATTTATTCGCTGATGGTTTAACACATATCCTTTCTGCCACTACTCCTAGTCAACATTTTCCACAAATTCCTCTCCTCATAGATTCTGCGAGGACTGTCTCTAGCTTAGCTCTAATCAAGCTACTTCGTTTCCTTCGTCGTTTTGTGATATCAGATTTCAAGAGCTTAGACATTCTTTTCCAGTTGTCCCACAGCCCATCAGTCCCTTCGAAACAATACCGTGCTCTAGAAATGTCTTTCCTTAATTTAAGTCTATTTCTGATACTAGAGCTCTCTTTGCTGATGCTAGACAGCCTCTAATGTAAATATACAGACGGAGTCACGTGACTCGCAGAGGAGGGGTGGTGCTTTGATGGCAGCGCTGTTTGCAGCGATGCTCCTGCCACACGGTACTGTGGCCACTTTGTGAGGTCCAGTTGTAAACACCGGCCGTATTTGTGTGTTGCTGCAGATTGCTTTCTCCGAGTTCCAGAGTGTTATTAGCGGGCTCGGGCTGCGGCAACCCGCCGTACACAACTGTACGGTTGGTGTCTGTGTCACAGGGGATCCAGCAGACCTGTTACAAGAGTAGGATGCCCACATTTTCCTGAAACCATACGTACAATAATCAGCCCGAAAATTATGACCAGGGATCTGCTATCGATATAAGCCCGGCCACGTGATAACAGCGTCACCTGGCGAGGAATGATCGCTAGTCATGCACGCGGACGGTGCACGTAGTATCTGTGAGCGTGCTGTTCGTTTGTAGAAAGGGAAAGGCGCGTGATCTATCTGAATTTGACCGAGCGCAGATTCTGATGACCCGGAGGCTCGGCACGAGCATTTCGGAAACTGCACGAATTGTCGTGTGTTCGAGGAGTGCTGTGGTGAATGTCTTCAACACGTAGCGAAACCAACGTGAAACCATTTCCAGACGTCGTGGGGTTGCGCGGCCACCCCTCATTACAAATGTCGGACGTCGTTGCTGAGCAGACTGTAAAACAGGACAGGTGGCGAACTATGGCGGAACTAACATCAGAATTTAATGCTGGGCAGAGAGCAAGTGGGTTTGGATACATAGTGCACTGAACACTCTTAACGATGGGCCTTCGCAGCCGACGACCTATGCATGTGCCGATGTTAACACCACGATATCGGCGACAACGACTGAAATGTGAGCAGTTAGTGACTTGTAACAAACTTTGCACATAATTTTAACTCTTACGCCGGCCGGAGTGGCCGTGCGGTTCTGGGCGCTACAGTCTGGAGCCAAGCGCCCGCTACGGTCGCAGGTTCGAATCCTGCCTCGGGCGTGAATGTGTGTGATGTCCTTAGGTTAGTTAGGTTTAATTAGTTCTAAGTTCTAGGCGACTGATGACCATAGCAGTCAAGTCGCATAGTGCTCAGAGCCATTTTTTTTAACTCTTACGAGATTTTTTTCTCGGTTGCTCAACCCACAAAATCACTGAAGGAAAAAACTCTATCGCTCACTACATTTTCGCTGTTCATGCAGTAAATCTGACGCATGAGGCATGACGGTTTAATTAATCATTTCTTTACTGCTAACTCTGTTCACAACACTTTTCGTAGTCAGTATCTGCAAATGCCACCGAGTGTACCTACACAATTACACTGAGGTGACAAAAGTCGTGGAAAGCCTCCCAACATCGTATCAGACCTCCTTTGTCCGGCGCAGTGCAGCAACTTTCAGGTGTCATGGACTCAAAAAGTCGTTGAAAGTCTCTTGCTGAAATATTGAGCCATGTGGCCTCTATAGGCGTCCATAATTGCGAAAGTGTTGCTGCTGCATGATTTTGTGTCCGAAATGACCTCTCAATTATGCCCCATTAATGTTCGGAGGGTGTCCATATGATTTACTCAAACTGTCCAGAATGTTCTTCAAACCCACCGTGAAAAATTGTCGCCAGGTGACACGGCGCATTGTCACCCATAAAAATTCCTTCGTTATTTCGGGACACGAAGTCCGTGAACGACTGCAAGTGGTCTCCACGTAGCCGAACAAAACCATTTTCAGTCAATGATCGGGACCATACGACCCAGTGCATTCAATGTTAACACAGCCCACATCATATGCAGCCACCACCAGCTTGCACAGTGCCTTGTTGAGAACATGGGTCAATGACTTTGTGAGGTCTGTACTACACTCGAACTCTATCATCTATTCTTACGAAATAAAATCGGGGCACATACGACCAGGCCACTATTTCCCATTCGTCTAGGGTTCAACTGATATGATAACGAGCGCAGGAGAGGCGCTGCAGGTGATGCTGTGTTAGCAAAGACACTTGTGTCGGTCATTTCCTGACATAGCCAATTAAGGCCAAATTACTCCCACTGTCTTAACGTACGTCCCACATTGATTTC
The DNA here is from genome assembly GCF_023898315.1 of Schistocerca nitens. Lineage (NCBI taxonomy): Eukaryota > Metazoa > Arthropoda > Insecta > Orthoptera > Acrididae > Schistocerca > Schistocerca nitens. Next base: position 294,001,286 of record NC_064615.1, on the reverse strand, counting down.
TGCGGTTATTGCAAGAAGTGTTCCCTATCTATTAGCAGTGACACCTCTACGCAAACGCCGCTGTTCTCGGTTGTTACGTGAAGACCATCGGCCAATGCGTTGCCCCTGGCGAGAGGTAATGCCACAAATTTGCCATTCTCGAAACACTCTGGACAATGTGGATTCGGAATATTGAATTTCCTAACGATTTCCGAAGTGAAATGTCCCATACGTCTAGCTACAACTACCACTCCACATCCAAAGTCTTTTAATTCCCGTGGCGTAGCCATAATGACTTCGGAAACCTTTTCACATGAATCACCTGAGTACAAATGACAGTTCAGCCAATACACTTCCTTTTTATACCTTGTGTACGTGGTACTACCGCCATCTGTAGAGCTGTGGCTGGCTCGAGTCATGCTTGCCTTGGGTTAAACTTCTGTTGTAGTCCTGTGGTTTTATTTCTGCTGCGGTTATCGCGATAATGTTGCTATCCTTTCCGTGAGTGGCAGCAGCAGCGTGTATCTGCACTATCTTTGGTGTAGCGGATATAGTTTCCGGCTGGGCGGTGTGTGACCAGTCGGTCGGTTGGCGTGGAGCAGCAAGGAAGTCTCCGTCACGCGTACTCTGGCCGGGACCACTGGCGGTGTTCACGCGCGATTAGCGTGTGAGGTGACGGTTGGAGTGTGAGGTGCTACTTGCGTGTGCTACGAAGTTCGTCACCCACCGATCTTGGACATGAAAGTTGAGTCCTCACTTAACCTAGTACCACGCCTCAACTGTTTACATTTCTTCGTTTGATCCAGGTTGTCGCTTTTAGGACATTGCCGCGAGCAACAACGTGTGTGTTTTCAAGTCGGCTAAGATTCCAGCCATCTTCCTGTGGAGTTTAACTTAATTTATTCCCTGTTATCGAAGTCGATCAGTGGTATCTTCTGCCTTGTGGCCGTTGATGTTCCGGTCACCTGCCCTGGTCGTTGACGTAATTTTCGGCAGTGTATTTTCCTCGCCATGTTGTTGCTGTCCAGTGCGGCGTGTAGTTCGACAGCTGAGGTGTTGTTGGTCGCTGTGGGCGCCAATATTCTGTGTGTCGTTGTATTGAAATCTTGTGGTCGTTTTGCTGGTTGTGTGTACGTGGAACTGATTTTGCTGATTGGTCGGTCGGCTGTCTGTCGGTTGGGTTGCCTTCAGATTAAGAAGACGTTGGACAGGCTGCCTGTCTCCCCTAAACGAGCGTGAGTGTTACAATCCCAGGCCGATCCTTGGAAACTTCTGAGCGCCATTTCTTGTGTATTACATAGTAATTTCTCTGTTTGGGTTTTAGTTATTTGGTTGATGTGTGGCCTTCAGCTGAGTATCAATATCTCTTAAATTAATGTTCTTGTCTTGCCCTTAAGGCATGAGATTGTTATTCTTTATAGGGACCTTCAGCCGAATTTTATATGAAATGTTTTAAGATACGGCCTTCTCCCTTTTAAAGTTGAAACTCTTCTTTCTAGGGCTCAAGCCGTTAAATTATTTGCTGATGTGCGGCCTTCAGCCGAGTTTTAATTTCTCTTAAATTAATGTTCTTGTCTTGCCCTTAAGGCATAAGATTGTTATGCTTTGGTATCGGGCCTTCAGCCGAATTTTGCATGAAATGTTTTAAGATGAGGCCTTCTGCCTTCTCATTGAAACTCTTCTTATTGCTTAATATGCGGCCTCCAGCCAATTTCCATTAAAATTAAACTGATAAGGCCTTCAGCCCGTTTAGATTGAAGATTTAGAAAATATTCTTGGGTATAACCTCCAGAAGAACCTTGTATTTCAATATCTCGCTTAGACCTTGAGTCTTGGATTTTGAGTGTGGCCTTCAACCGATCTAAAGTTAATCAGATGAGGTCGATTAAGGTTCTGAGTGTTTTGGATCCTTGTAGTAAAGTTGTGTGTTGATAAATAAAGTTTGTACGTTGAGTGCAACTGACAGTAACGTATTTTGGGCCCTTTCCACAATCTAATCCGCTCTGTCCTGCTAGCCCTTCATATCTACACATGGCTATCTCATGACTTTTGCCACCTCTGTGTACATCATTGTATGACACATAGTTCAGGAAATATGATGTCATAAATATTGAGATTTGTGAAAACGAAACTGCAGGCCGAATTCGCTAGAGATACAGGTAAATGTTTCTACAAATACGACTGAAATATGTTAAATATACTCATATGTGGCAACCGTGTACATGGGTAAATCCATGGATAAAAAGCTTGTCCAAAACACCTGGATCAGTTTCAACTAAACTTCAGATTATTTAATATCTGGAAAGAAATACTTTGGGTGGTAAGAATCAGGAACCTCGTTATGAGGTGGGGGTGATAATATCGAGAGAGAAAGGGAGGAGTGGAATGACACTGACAAAATGGAGGAGGAGATGGGTAGGAAGAGAGGAGGAGGGGGAGAGATGGGGAGGGGGAGATGGGGTTAGGTGGAAATAGAGGGGTGGAGGAAATAGAGGGGAAAGGAAGAATGCGTTGAACAGAGGGGAAAGGAGCAATTGGACAGAAGGGGGTGGGTCAGGTGGACAGATAGAGGAGAGAGGCAGACGGTGAGAGTGAAGGGGAAAGGACAGAATGACAAGGAGAGCGGGAGAAGGGCAGAGGGTGGAGTATGGAAGAGGTGGACATAGAGAGGGGGGAGGTGAGAGTGGCCAGAGAGTAGAGTCTGAGGAGATGGACAGAGGATGTGGTGAAGATGGACTAATAAAAGAGTGGAAAAAATACATACTCGAAAATTGCTGGGTACTCAGCTAGTAAAAAGATAAAGCTGTCATCAATCTGAAAGTTAGTTTGAACACCACAGTGCTTTACTAAGCATGGTCCACGAATGGTGGTATAAATTCGCCTCCCCCCATTCTTTAAACTGACACATTCAGTCATTAGACGGGAAGCCTATAGTTTAACGTCGTCTCTGAACCAAAGTACCATTCCAAGTGAACGTACATTACTTGAAGATTAAATGGTAAACTATGTAAAAATATTTCAGAGAGGGTCCACAATGAGTATGGGGCCTGACATGAGACACTTACATTGAAGTATGTGATAAAATATAATATTCAAAGCACTGGACGAACTAATCAGGAACTGGGGAGCAATAAACAAGAAAATGAGTATAACAGGGAAGCGATAGTAACTGAGATGGAAGAAAACTCAAACACACAACTCAACAATCTAAATGACATAGCCAGGAGGGTCGAACTCAGGTTTGCCTACAAGACAATGGAAGTGAATATCATTAAGGATTGGAAAACATCAGAAGGCAGTGTGAAAAAGGAGGACAAATTTAAATATGTAATAACAGGGACCCACCAGGTTAGCCAAGAGCGCTAATGCACTGCTTGTTGGACTCGGGTAGGCACGCCAGCCCCGGATCGAATCCCCCCAGTGGATCAGCGACGAGGTCCGGTGTGCCAGTCAGCCTGGATGTGGTTTTTAGGCGGTTTTCCACATCCCACTAGGTGAATACCGGACTGGTCCCCATGTCCAGCCTCAGTTACACGACTCACAGACATTGAAACAAGTTCGCACTCTTTCACGACTTACACTAGATGCAGACATCTGAGGTTCACTGTTTCCATCCCAGGGGGTACAGGGTGGCGGCAGGAAGGGCGTCCAGCCACCGCTTCAAACTAACCTTGCCAAATCCGATTTTAACCAGGCCGTCCCTGCGAAAACTGTGGGACAAAGGCTTCAGCAAAAGAAGAAAAAGAAAATGTATAACAGGAAGAAGAATATATGAAAGCTAAGGTCAGAAACTACACGTATAAGGAGTACTGCTATATTTGATGTCATGACACGTCGCTGGTTTCCAGAATTTTCGAAGCTGAGCGCGCGTTTTCTCTGGCAGAGGCATTGCCCTGCTGTTTAATATCAACAATGCCCAAGCACTAGTGGTTACACACATGCATGTGATCAAGACAATCGTTGTTCGGACAATGTATGGAGTCGTTGCATGCAGCCGTGGAACATGAGAATGGTCTGCAGACTTTGCTAGTAATTATAAGCTCAAAGAATTACGTTGGTTCATAGGATAAAAGTACTTTAGGGCTCGGTTTATTCCCAGAAAGACGTGTGGAGCTATTTTTGAAATTTGTGGCAGAAACAACATTGTGTTGTTGGTTAGTAACTAACATTGGAGGACACTTTTTGAACAGATACAAAACGGCTTCCGTAAATAGAGATAACTTGTTAAAGTAAGGTGGAAATGCAATACAGCAATGTTCACTTCATCATGAATGTGTAATTAGTTCACCTGTTAATACAAGAGAGGATGAGCCTAGGCATTATTATGATGTGTGTTACGTGCCAAAAGGATGTTAAAACGAAGTAATATCGATTTTTACTGTTATTATTTGAAAGTGACATTTTCCTTTTTGTAATTGAGGAACTTTAATATTTGAAAAGTGTGAGAGACACGTGCTCATATAAGGATACACGGTGGGGTTTATTTACTAACCAAGGCAGTTCTCTCTGCCAAGCTCCCATATTAGATCTGTACAGTGGCAAAATTAATGAAAGAAATACTTCAGAAATAGCTTTACAAGAGGGCGGTGATAAGGAATGCACTACTGTATCTGGCCGAGACGGTAACAGCAGGAAGAAATAGTGGAGAACAACTTGAGAAATAAGGGAGAAAAATAATACACTCTGTTAATAGTAGAGCTACAGTGCCAACAGTGCACATTGTGGGTTGCCTACATCAGAAGAAAATATACATTCGGAGGCAATCCTATTGTTCTCATCTGATTGCAAGGTACTTAACCTATTGTAATACTAAGAGGATTAAGACCCTCTGGAGATAATCCATCCTTTTGATTGACAGGGTATGGCCCCCTGGGAAAAATAATCCCTCCTTTTCATTGACAGGTTCTTAACCTCACCCCTCCCCTCCTGCTGTTCCCCCTCCACTTCTTCCTCCCCCATCCCTCTGGGAAATCCCCTCGCCGATACAAGCACGCATTTGACATCAATTTGATTGACTAATTAATTATTCGATCAATTAATTAACCCCTCCATCTCTGGTAAACCCCACAGCCCTCCCCCTCCCAGAAACTGGCGGGAGAAAAACTCAGTTGATAGAGCATTTGGAGGGAAATCGATTGCAGTGTATGGAAGGTTGTTTAAACAATTTAGATAATGTGTGGAATATTGTTTATTTAAACAATTTACGTGATAGTAGTTGATATATGGAATATTTAAACAACTGCGATGCTTTTTCATACCAATAACGCTAGGAATACCGCCATGAAATGCCAGTCACACGTAGTTACACAGTTACAAATCTTTCGGTCGCGAAGCACGCACCACCCGCCATCCTGTGTCCACTGGAGCGCACCCAATGCCGACTCGCGCTACTGCGCACACAACTCGAACAGGGTTCTGCATATCGCGGACGCTCCACGCGCTCCAGGGATGGAAGGGCAGAGACTGAGGAGCAGTTACATAATGCATAGGGGCTATATTAAACCACCATGGGATTTTACGTAGCAGATACTTTCGAAAAAGGTGACTCGTTTCGAGATATGATAGTGCTACGAATATGATTCACTAGTGACTGTAATCATTAAAAGACATCTCCATAGGATCCAACGCAGGTATGAGGTCCAATGGAAACACTTGATTCAAAATCGCATACAGTGTTTCTACCAGAAAGCGTAACACTATCAGCGATTTTTGTGTATACCTGTAGAACCAAGACCACTTTTTATGCATGGTGGTGGTAACGTAGTCATCGTGGTCGTATTTTTAATAGCGTGGTTCTTATGCGTAATGTATGTTGCCAGCAGTAGAATCCTTCTGTGGTCACGGAGATTCCCATTTTAACTACCTGGTGAGTGTAATCCGACTACTGAAAAAGAAAAATTACTCACCATGGAAAGTGACTCTCATGATCATTTTAATTAATTACCCTATCAATTTGATATCGGTGACATGTCACCTGGCGGGTGTAGGCGATGGCTAGCACACCACGAATATGATTCCTAACTTGGATCTTTTGTCATTGCGGCAGTATCTTTTAATATTTCAATCGTCCATCTATACAGGGAGAGACAACCATTTTAATAAAATCAGATGTATCACAGAATTTACGTAGTAAAAAACTTTAGACTTCTCTGTGCTGTTACCTTAAGAGACTTCGTATGTGGAGAGACATTTGGTTACGTTAAGAGAGAGTTCGAAAGTGAGGGGGGGGGGGGGGGCTATGACAGTGGTAGATCTTAAGACTCCTTGATGAACCAAAATTAGTTTAATATTCTTATCCTATGATGCATGACGTGACGACAAGGAAAGATATTTTTCTACTTGAAAGAATACTTAGAGGGAATATAGTTTATGCCATATTTCTGTACGGAATTTTCACAACAAGTAACCATACTTTAGTGATGTGAACACGCGTTTGTTGTCCGATTTCTTCCATCTTCGAAAATAGCACGTATAAACGGGAGAAATCTACACTTCGCGTGAGAAATTCAAGGTGCATGCTTAATAACATTGCTGCCACGGATTGCGTAAAATATATTTCTTTAAACTGGAGGGTCTATGTGGGGGTGGGATTTTTCAGAACTACTGTATACGTTCGAGCTGCAGCTGCTTGTTTTGCAGTGCACCGTGGGTGCCTGCAAGGGCCATTATAAGGAGTCGGCAACAGGAACTACCTAACCGCGCGACTGCTACGGTCGCAGGTTCGAATCCTGCCTCGGGCATGGATGTGTGTGATATCCTTAGGTTAGTTAGGTTTAAGTAGTTCTAAGTTCTAAGGGACTGATGACCACAGATGTTAAGTCCCATAGTGCTCAGAGCCATTTGAACCATTTGAACTACCGGATTAGCTCAGCCTTTGACGTGTGCGAAGGATGCGCCTACCTGTCTGAACTTGCCCGCGGCAGCGAGGGCTGGCGAAGTGGCCAGCGTGGTGGGTGACCGCGACAGAAGCGGACGTGTGTGTGTTACGCAGGAGAAGATTCAAAATGATGGGCGTTTGCACTGGACGTATGATAACATCCAAATTGCTACCACTCCATGGTTCTCTCTGGCTTACAATTGTGTCCACGACTGCGACTGCGGCTACGGTGGAAATTTCCACTGAGCTCTTAATGTTGCGCTGGCGGTGTACAGGCGCGTTACGCATGGACCTCGGGACAGGAGCGCGCGGTATGTGCGTGTGTTCTAAGCTGTCTCCGTCATCTAGCCATGACAGCTTATCGCTACAGAATCGATCGTGGTATAAGTGTGTCGTGTTTAGTGCTTCTGAATACATCTCAGTGGACTCTGTCTTGCAGTGGTATTTGCTGTTGTCTCTATTCTGTCACGCCTAGAACATTCCTCCCTCCTTCTGAATGTAACGGAGAGAATCATTTTAGGAAGTCTAGTGTACTTTTAAAAACCCAATCGCGACGTTAAATTCCAAATTGATCAATTCATTGTTTTCGATTGTAATGCGTACACGCGTGCGTTCGGTGTGGGGAGGCATGATCGACGCGCTGCGGCGATCAATAGCTGTGCCTGAGTTTGTGTGATCGTCAGGATTTTTTTTTTTCACCAGATATGTTTAGTAGAAAGGCGCGTACAAGACCTCGGATATATTTAGAGCTACTATCTGTTTGCGAATTTCATTACTTGGTTTACATAATGTTTGCGTGCGATGTTCAAACGTTGAAAATATGTATTATTACGAAGACGGATCGTTGTAAGGTGGAAGCGAGTGTTTTAAGCAATCTAGTTGACTCCTGTGAATTGTTAAACAATTAATTTGACAAGGTAGAACAAATGGATTATTTCACTCTATTTTTGGTATCGAAATTGCTCAGATTTCCCTTTGTCTCCAGCATTACCAATAGAAATATAGTATACTGAGGAGAGATGAAAACCTCCGTCTTCGTGAGTGGTGACGTTGGTTCACACCACCACTCATGGAGTGGCTTCTTGGGAGCGACAGAGACAGAAAGCGAGTCTGGAATTTGCCGATCAACACAATGCTGCCACTTGCTGCCTCAAGATCAAATGAGGCCGATATCCGGTCCATGGTCGGTGGGCCGGCCGCGGTGGCCGAGCGGTTCTAGGCGCTTCAGTCCGGAAGGGCGCTGCTGCTACGGTCGCAGGTTCGAATCCTGCCTCGGGCATGGCTGTGTGTGATGTCCTTAGGTTAGTTAGGTTTAAGTAGTTCTAAGTCTAGGGGACTGACGACCTCAGATGTTAAGTCCCCTAGTGCTTAGAGCCATTTGAAGCCTTTTTGAACCATGGTCGGTGGTATTTGGTAACGTGATCTGTAATTAGGACATTGGGCTGTTTTGACTTTCGTGGCGGCGCCCTGACGATAGACAGACACGAGGGAGAGCCCAAACAGTGGCTACTATATCGCACTTTATTCCATTCCCTTGTGATTGAAAAAATGGAAATGAGCTAATGGCATCGTTGGCCGGGAGGCCCCTATTCGGGGAAGTTCGGCCGCCAAGTGCAAGTCTTATTTCATTCGACGCCACACTGGGCGACTTGTGCGCTGGAGATGAGGATGAATTGATGAGAATCACAACACAACACCCAGTCCCCGAGCTGAGAAAATCTCCACCCCGGCTGTGAATCGAACCCGGGACTGCTTGCATAGGAGGTGAGTACGGTACCATCCAGCTAAGCAGGCGAATCCCCTTGTGATTACAGTTATTATGTCACGGGTAACATGCGTGGGGGTGGGGGCGGGGTGCAGTCACGATGTCTGCCCAGGCGGGGAAACCTCGACTCCCGCAAATGATTAAATAATGAATAAAGAATATGTATGAATATACTATTGACTTTGATTTGAATTTCGTGTCGTGAGATCCTTCTTCTCCAGCACAGGGTGAGTCTTTTTCCTAGCAATTTTTTCTGGGAGAGGTGCGGAGAGAGGGGCAAAGGGTAGAGGGGGTTGGGTGGGTTGGAACGTCCTCTTGCGCTGTCACTGTGCACTAGCTTAGTCGATCCCAGCATGTAAAGGTGAACGAACACAGGAAAATGTACGATAAAACGACACCTTCGATCTGTCGCTGTCTAATTAAGTAATTAGGACATGTAATTGCCGGATGTGAGCTTTTCCCACCAAATGAATGTGAGATCCAGCCTCTGCAAATTGAATTTTATGAATAAACAGTATGCCCTTTTCCATATAATTGAATTTCTTGTCGTGAGATCCTTTGTTTCCAGCACAGACAGCAGCTTAGAGCCCATGGCGGAATCCATTCTCAAACAGGCATTTTCCTTGGAAGGAAGGCGTCTCGCGTGCGTCAGTATTCTGCAGGCGTTTACCGGGTTATTTGCTGTGCGGTCCAACCGCGAACGACGGCGCGCACAGGCGTGACAGCACACAAAGAGAAACGTAGAAGGAGCACGTGTTTCCATAGTAATTTCTCATGATCAGCATGACATCCGGTCTGTCGGTCGCGGATATCGCGCAGACACCTGCGCGTGGCGGGGCCGCACATTGCAGAAACCCGCGTGTGCGGTGGCGCGAGTCGGCATTGGGTGCGCTCCAGTGGAAACGGGATGGCGGGTGGTGCGTGCTTCGCGATCGAAAGATTTTTAACTGTATAATTATGTGTGATTGGCATTTCATGGCGGTATTCCTTGCGTTATCGGAATGAAAAAGCATCACAGTTGTTTAAATATTCCATTTATCACGCACTATCACGTAAATTGTTTATATAAACAATATTCGACACATTATCTGAATTGTTTACACAATACTCCATACACCGCAATCGATTTCCTGCCAATTCATTTCAAGTAGTACTCATACAATTATAGTCGGTGGTGACTTCAATCTACCCTCAATATGCTGGAAAAATTATACGTTTAAAACCGGCGGCAGGCATAAAACGTCATCCGAAATTGTACTGAATGCTTTCTCAGGAAATTATTTTGAACAATTAGTTCATGCGTCTACTCGAAGCGTAAATGGTTACGAAAGCATACGTGGCCTCTTAGCAAAAAATAAACTGGACAAATAGGGAGTATGACGAATTAACGAACACAAGGCACTTGCTGCTTGACTGGATACCGTAACACCCACAACCATCAAAAAGAAACGCCAACTACATGTGTTTAAAAAAGTTGATAAAAATGCTCTTAACGCTTTTTTAACAGACAGTCTCCACTCCTTCCGATCTCATCATGTAAGCGTGGAAAAGATATGGAATGATTTCAAAGAGATAGTATCGACGGCAATTGAGAGATACACTCCTGGAAATGGAAAAAAGAACACATTGACACCGGTGTGTCAGACCCACCATACTTGCTCCGGACACTGCGAGAGGGCTGTACAAGCAATGATCACACGCACGGTGCGAGGTGCCGGGGCTAGCAGTGTATTTAACACTAAATTCTAGAAGCTACATATGTAAATGATGCTCTAAGCCCCCCCTATTCTAACTCCGACCTTTGCTGTTGCACAAGGATTAAAAAATATACGCGAACTGACTGTAATCAACCCTGCAAGTGGAGTAGAAAAGAGTTTGGCACCTGCAATAATTTAATTTGATAAATAAGTTAAATAAAGGAAGGTTTCATAAACGTAGTGAGAAATGATGGGTTGCTCTACCGATTAACAGAATGAAAGTTCTGTCCAAAATAACAATATGATTTATTAAGACTAAACACAAAATTATAAACAAAAACACATGAATTCTAATTTATAATACATCAAATTGGCTCAAATTGGAGACTCATACAAACACTGTAAAGGTGAAGTTGTCCCTAAACTAGATCGTGAGGTTTAAGACGAAGTGGTATGTGGAGCCAATTCCTTGCCACTCAAATCTCAAGAGAGACACACAGCTAACCCAACAGTAATTGCTGCTACTCAAGACAGAACAAAGTTAGAAAAATACGAACAGGCGCGCTCTGCTGAGCTCTGATTATCACCTAGGAAAATCCCTATCTGCCGGTGCTGCGGACATACACTACCAAACTGTCTTCTTAACTGCCAGAACACGATCTGGCGTACAGGAAGCGATGGCTGGTTGCTTCGACGTCCTCAACCGAAAGGCGAGAGCCGACTACTTAGCGCACCTGTACAGGCCGAACACACAACATTCCCGCCCCCACGACAGTGACTGTGGTTAAACGTTCCAATCAGCAACTCGAAAACCGGCGGAAATTCCACTCCATTGCCGGAGCACTACCATTCCACCAATGGAGATTCTTGGCGCCAATTTCTGTGCTGATTTTGCTACGTCACGGAGCTATGCCCTGAGAAAGCCAATCACAGTTACTATTTTGCAGAAAGCGCGGGAATTTTCCCGCCACAACTGCCTGGGTACACAAGTCATTCCCACGCCTCGCTGGTAGCCCGCCAGAAAGTGTTTTCGCTAAGATTCTGCGAAGTAACGGAACCTCTAGCCCAGCCGCTACTTCAAACCCCTCCGGGCGTGTCTTTTGACAATGTCGGCGTCTGCAAAGCCTTCACTCGACATCCTCACACCCGTCGGCTTAACCCTCTCCAGTTCAACAGAGCCCGCCTGTCACCGGACCACCCGGGTGACGAGAGACGCTGCGTGGGAAGTCCGCGTGTGGAGGAATAGCAACTTTCCACCGCATGTAATTAGAGAGGAGAATCGTAAGATAGAAATATGAGAGGGGGCTCATGCCACCTCTCATTGCCCCTACGCCATTTTAGATTGTAATTGGTGAGCGGTTGGCTCACTTAGGAGCAAGGTAGTGAGTCAATCGCCCAAGAACAATCTTACAAACTGGCTCCACATGCCGCACTCTATAAAAGAATCACTGCAACCGAAAAATGCAGCTCATAGAGGGAGGATTATTTATGATGTAGCCAACTTCACCTTCTTAATATGGAACACTAACACTCACATCACACATCCATACGCAGGGAGCCCCTTCCAAACACCGATTCACACAGACATTCACGCTCTAAATATGGCCCGGGCATCTGAGCCAAATATGGAGCAGTTTATTCTTTACAATCAGAGTTGGAGTGCTCCACAATTAAATGCCCAAGATGTTACAACTATTTGTATCATTAAACTAACCTGAACTCACTCACACATGATACTATTTAAGTTAACAATCTCTTTGTGAGCTTTCAGAATCTAATTACAACCTCCAATTCATTCTGTCTCCCTGCAGCAAGAATAACCTTTACAAAATGTTCCCTGAACTGATGGTCCATTCACAATGACAGTGGTGGCATCTGCTTCAGTTTATGGGGACTTCAGGCACACTGTTTGCATACACACAACAATAAATACAAAATACAAAGAAAACATGGTGTGGAGAACAATACAGTAATTTGTAATAAGAATTACAGTGTAAAACACAACACATATAAAGCATAACATGCATTACAAAAACAACACTAGAGAAAGAAATTTAAGAAAGAAAAGAAAGAAAAAAAAAAACAAGGTTCATGTGGCATCAAGTTGTGCGTGCACATTGCACAATGTTCACGACTGTGCTGAGAATGAGGCACTAAATCACATTGTTAGAAATATTCGAAGCACTTCACAAATTACACCTTACTGACATCACATAGGGCTAAACGTCGGGTGTTGTTGCTACGTTGTTGCAACGGCAATAGGGTATGCTGGAGCATCTGCAGTACTCTGTTGAGATCGGACCAAGACCCACGCATATGATGACGGCAGTATGGTAGGAAGACACAGTGATAGGCTCTCCTCACGTCGATTATTTGTATCTGAGGTCTACTTGTTGGGATACATCACTAGTCTAGGCCTCTTCTCTCGCTGGACAATCCTTTATGTTTCCCAATATTGCAGTTTGACGAGGGATAATGGCACGTGGAGTGACTCCACAAGTGTGTGAGGTCATTCATACAGGATCGAACTAGGAGCGACGATTGCTAAAACTGCTCTCTAATAGAGAGGAGAAGTTAGAAATGAGACCATACATTTGTTAGTGTGGCACGATACGGCTTTGTGTATGCAGATCGGCCAATGCTAGTGAGTTGTAAAAACCCAAACAGGTGAGTATATAGCGTCCCTTTCTGTCCTGAGGCACATGAGGCGCAGGTTCTGACACGATATGTGATCTTCTTCGTGTACTCATGACAACGTGGTCTGCCGCAGGGAATCCCTCCAAACGGCTGCCGCGTCCGGATAGCTAGCAGGCTGTCGCGTGTGGGTCGCGTGTCAGTGTCAACGGCCAGCCCCACTTTCGCTTGTGGTCTGGCGAGGGCTGTCTGCCGCCTAATCCCTCAGGTGCTGTCAGCTTGTAGGACCGGATGCTCTCCCGCCCTTCACGTCAGGTAGCGCGCTGACGCTTTCTTCTTGCAGGTAGCCGATGACCTCCGGCTGGCCCCTGCATTGCCACGATCCCCATCATCTGCACAATTCTTACAAAAATCTTATCCCTAACTTTTCCCCATGACCTTCTATGTTATAATAAATTTACATCACGATACATTGATGGTCTGTCATTTCAGACACTCTAACTTTAATTTTATAGTTATTTATCTGTAGCTATCATAACAAAAATCATGGAAATAATTTATCTTGATATTAGTGTAGAGACCGATCTCACTACTGTACATGGTGTGTGACGCTATATTGGATGAAGAACTAAATGTGCGGGCCCGCACTAATATTACTATTAATTATATAGATCGAAAGTAGACATGCTCAAGAATTAACTACCATTTGCCAACGATCTACATTCTATGTCTTTTAATTCAATTATGTTGTTATGCAGGTCTAAGTTTTACTGTGCTATAAGGAACATGCAACTATGCTACTTTCGCTCGCCCGTCGTCCCTTCATCTCGGGTCTGTGGTTTGGTGACCTGAAAAATAGCATCTCAACAGGCGCGCGCCACACTTGTGGTAGAAAACCCCCACAATAATAATCTAGTTATTGTTAAATCCTACAGTTTAACTTATCCTAGTATATCGTACTTTCCCTTTTATTTATTTATTTTATTTATTTATTTATTTATTTTTTATACAATACTCTTACATAATTCCTGTTACGCTGAGATGTCTCGCTGCTCGCCGCTATTGACGACAGTGATGTGCGCGCCGTACGAAATGGCCTCCGAGTTCTCACTACGCCTCACTGAAACTCCAGAGACTGGGTTAGCCATGGCTATACAAGACAACAAATTTATAGTTGCAACTTCCTTTTCTATGTTATGCAGTATTCGCGATCAAAGCACACCTTTCCAGAGGCAATGTAATATGACCAAGCCAGGACTGGTTCCTGTTAGGATTCCGTCGCCCACCACACACCAGCTACACAGTATGTCACGAATTTCCAAGTATAATTCCTTGGTTATTCATCTGTGACAGTCACAAGCAGCACGCTAAATCCCCAACCAGCACATTGGCATGGTAGGCTTTATGCCCGCATTTCTACCGTCTAGGCCCTAGGGCACCATTGGAGTCAAACGCTCACAGGTTCACCCACACTTGCAAGACTACGATGCTGGCGCATCACTGTAAAAACTATACTGCCCATATTCATCATCGAAATCACGCAATATACCACAATCTTGCAGTGCACTGATGCGTGCCTGCAAGCATTGGTATGAACGTCTCACGAACTGGTTGTGGCCGCTATGGAGCGTATCACGACTTCTCAGAACGCTTCTAAGAGCACGTTATTGTATGCGCCCGTTTGTGCGACATCTCCTCATTATCCCTCAACATGGACACCAGATAGGAAAGGACAAAAACATTGCTCATGGAAAGGCAGTGTCTCCTACTCCATCGACATTGGAGATCGCGAACATAAACAAAAAGAGGATAGCAGCAGTAAATTCTTATGCAAGACAACGCAGCGTGTTAATACTTTAGCAATCTTGATCTATTAATGTAACGATTATTGTTCCCCGAAGAAAGGTTCATATATTTGCCTATTCTACTATGTACACCACTTAAACTACTATTATTCCACGAACTTCTTTGTGTGAGAGATGTGGTGGAGTCCTATGGACTAGCGCCAATCCCTTGTCAGACTCCTCTTCCTCTGACGTGCATTAGGATTTGCAGGTCTAATTTCAATCTCCTGGTTCTCCTGTTGTCCTTGGTTTCGCTCTCTCCAGTTACGGTCGCTTTGCCGTTCGTTATTCCTCCTGTCCCAGATTCCTTGTCTAGATTGAGCCTGTTCCCTGACGTTCTGGTTTCCGTGTCTCTGGTTTCCATAACATTGAATTGCGTAACCTTGATTTCCGTAACCCTGGTTTCCTAACTGACGAGCGCGATTATGCGATCTGTTGTCGTCTGCCCTTGTTGGCCCGTGGTATTTGTTATTTTGCGCCTTCTTCCTGTCCTTTGCGTCTTTTTTGTCGAAGACTACTTCGAGTTCGCGCAATAGACTCTTGAATGCTTCTATGTCAGATCCACACATGCCGACAAGTGTCTGTTGATACCTAACAGGCAATTTGGAAAAACAAAATTTGATCATTTCTCCCTTGCTATATGGACTATCTAAAAATTGATTCTTCTTGAGTAAATCATCAAAAAATTTGGTTGCGCTCCTTTGCCCGGACACTTCCAGTTCAGGACAAAATATTATTTCCTCTTTAATCCTGTCTTGCGTTTCCTTTGACCAGTAGATCCCCAGGAACGCATCAACAAATTCCTGATATATCTGACACGTCGCTGCCACACCCCGCATCTTTTCCGCGGCTTGGCCTTCGATGTGTCCACACATGAATTCTAATTTTGCCAGGGTTGGCCATGATGACGGTAATGAATTTGTAAACTGCATCACCCAGCTCTTGGGATGCATCGACCCTCCATTATCTCTGAACTTTCGGAATTTTAGTATCGACAGGAAGTGATTGTGATCAAAATCCTGTCTGATCCTCGCACTGGTGTTGTCACTCGTTTCCGATACTTGCACGTCTGCTGAGTGTTCTGATCTATCTTGCTGATAACTGTGATGTGCTACCTCTGTATCACAGTGGCAGTGGCACTCAGAATTCACTCTTCTAAGTGGGCTGCAATTATTGGAGCTATTACTCGCTGTTTCTGCGTGTGCATTGTTCGTTCCGCACGCTGTCACTGGGCTAGAGCACGGCGGGCTTTTCCTCGGAGACACAATCCTGTGTACTCCATCATTGGTATCAGAACGCGCAGTGCTCGTGTGCCCGTTTCGCTCTAGTTTTGCTATCCGACTCTCTACTTCTTTCATTCGTTTCGTGATGTTCATAACCGCAATATTACCTTGAGTCTTTAAGGCCGCTAGGGATTTTGAGTGGACTTGTGTCGCACGTCGCAAGCGCCCTGCGAGTTGAGAAGTTACTCTTGCGATTTTCATTGCCCCTGTTGCTGCAGTTTTGGCTAGGCCTGCTACTTTTTGTGCTACCATTGACATTTGTTTTGCTTCTCCACATTCTTTCTTTATTGTTAATAATTCCCCACGAATTTCCCCTATATGCGAAATTATTGCCTCCGTGTCCTTCTTACGCTGTTCGTCAGCTTCTTCTTTCTCCTTCTTACGCTGTTCGTCAGCTTCTTCTTTCATTGATCGTAGGAAGCTCAGTATTGGGTTAATGTCATCATTTTGATCCTCGTCACACATGGGTGATGTAACTCTGGACACCTGGGCGCTAGAGCTCTGACGTGGCCGAGCTGGCCCCTGTCTGCTCTCGTTCGTTTGATTATAAACCTCTACTACCGTCTCGACCTGTGAGCCTGTCTATGTTTCATCCTCTACCTCACTATCATAATCACGGCGGCGACGTTGCTCTAAGATCGCGTCCAAATCACCTTCCTCATCCATGACCCTGTCGTCCTGTCCTGGTAAAAATGTGCCCATCTCATCTCCGAACCTATCCCCGTCAGTAAACTGCCCCTTATCCATTATGCAATTCTCTTTTAGTTTAACTTCGCTCGATAATAGTCGTGCCTTACTTCTCGTGATCATTCATGAAAAACAATTTTATCTAAGATGCACAATAAAAATAATCTACTCCATATATTCTTCGACATAGACACAAAATTTCAACAACGCCGTTCCAACGCTGTAACTACATGCACAGAAACTGCACACAAACCCGACAAAGTGTGAAGTGGTACGGACACCACATCAAAGAAACATATAAAACAATGAACAAACAAACAAATATATACGCTGAAAACAAAAACAGTAAACATGCGCCGCTACTTAAAAACTAATCGCGGAACTACAAGAAAAACAAGTTGGGTATTACTCATTAAAAAAAATAGAGAAAAACAATTGAATGTTCCTACTAAGAATCCTGTTGGCTTATCAGTGATTCACAGGAAAGATCCGAGGCTAAGGGTCGCCATATTATGCGAGGTGCCGGAGCTAGCAGTGTATTTAACACTAAATTCTAGAAGCTACATATGTAAATGATGCTCTAAGCCCCCCCTATTCTAACTCCGACCTTTGCTGTTGCACAAGGATTAAAAAATATACGCGAACTGACTGTAATCAACCCTGCAAGTGGAGTAGAAAAGAGTTTGGCACCTGCAATAATTTAATTTGATAAATAAGTTAAATAAAGGAAGGTTTCATAAACGTAGTGAGAAATGATGGGTTGCTCTACCGATTAACAGAATGAAAGTTCTGTCCAAAATAACAATATGATTTATTAAGACTAAACACAAAATTATAAACAAAAACACATGAATTCTAATTTATAATACATCAAATTGGCTCAAATTGGAGACTCATACAAACACTGTAAAGGTGAAGTTGTCCCTAAACTAGATCGTGAGGTTTAAGACGAAGTGGTATGTGGAGCCAATTCCTTGCCACTCAAATCTCAAGAGAGACACACAGCTAACCCAACAGTAATTGCTGCTACTCAAGACAGAACGAAGTTAGAAAAAGACGAACAGGCGCGCTCTGCTGAGCTCTGATTATCACCTAGGAAAATCCCTATCTGCCGGTGCTGCGGACATACATTACCAAACTGTCTTCTTAACTGCCAGAACACGATCTGGCGTACAGGAAGCGATGGCTGGTTGCTTCGACGTCCTCGACCGAAAGGCGAGAGCCGACTACTTAGCGCACCTGTACAGGCCGAACACACAACATTCCCGCCCCCACGACAGTGACCATGGTTAAACGTTCCAATCAGCAACTCGAAAACCGGCGGAAATTCCACTCCATTGCCGGAGCACTACCATTCCACCAATGTAGATTCTTGGCGCCAATTTCTGTGCTGATTTTGCTACGTCACGGAGCTATGCCCTGAGTAAGCCAATCACAGTTACTATTTTGCAGAAAGCGCGGGAATTTTCCCGCCACAACTGCCTGGATACACAAGTCATTCCCACACCTCGCTGGTAGCCCGCCAGAAAGTGTTTTCGCTAAGATTCTGCGAAGTAACGGAACCTCTAGCCCAGCCGCTACTTCAAACCCCTCCGGGCGTGTCTTTTCACAATGTCGGCGTCTGCAAAGCCTTCACTCGACATCCTCACACCCGTCGGCTTAACCCTCTCCAGTTCAACAGAGCCCACCTGTCACCGGACCACCCGGGTGACGAGAGACGCTGCGTGGGAAGTCCGCGTGTGGAGGAATAGCAACTTTCCACCGCATGTAATTAGAGAGGAGAATCGTAAGATAGAAATATGAGAGGGGGCTCATGTCACCTCTCAACGGCACAGCGGACACACCAGGAACCGCGGTGTTGGCCGTCGAATGGCGCTAGCTGCGCAGCATTTGTGGACCGCCGCCGTCAGTGTCAGCCAGTTTGCCGTGGCATACGGAGCTCCATCGCAGTCTTTAACACTGGTAGCATGTCGCGACAGCGTGGACGTGAACCGTATATGCAGTTGACGGACTTTGAGCGAGGGCGTATAGTGGGCATGCGGGAGGCCGGGTGGACGTACCGCCGAATTGCTCAACACGTGGGGCGTGAGGTCTCCACAGTACATCGATGTTGTCGCCAGTGGTCGGCGGAAGGTGCACGTGCCTGTCGACCTGGGACCGGACCGCAGCGACGCACGGATGCACGCCAAGACCGTAGGATCCTACGCAGTGCCGTAGGGGACCGCACCGCCACTTCCCAGCAAATTAGGGACACTGTTGCTCCTGGGGTATCGGCGAGGACCATTCGCAACCGTCTCCATGAAGCTGGGCTACGGTCCCGCACACCGTTAGGCCGTCTTCCGCTCACGCCCCAACATCGTGCAGCCCGCCTCCAGTGGTGTCGCGACAGGCGTGAATGGGGGGACGAATGGAGACGTGTCGTCTTCAGCGATGAGAGTCGCTTCTGCCTTGGTGCCAATGATGGTCGTATGCGTGTTTGGCGCCGTGCAGGTGAGCGCCACAATCAGGACTGCATACGACCGAGGTACACAGGGCCAACACCCGGCATCATGGTGTGTGGAGCGATCTCCTACACTGGCCGTACACCACTGGTGATCATCGAGGGGACACTGAATAGTGCACGGTACATCCAAACCGTCATCGAACCCATCGTTCTACCATTCCTAGACCGGCAAGGGAACTTGCTGTTCCAACAGGACAATGCACGTCCGCATGTATCCCGTGCCACCCAACGTGCTCTAGAAGGTGTAAGTCAACTACCCTGGCCAGCAAGATCTCCGGATCTGTCCCCCATTGAGCATGTTTGGGACTGGATGAAGCGTCGTCTCACGCGGTCTGCACGTCCGGCACGAACGCTGGTCCAACTGAGGCGCCAGGTGGAAATGGCATGGCAAGCCGTTCCACAGGACTACATCCAGCATCTCTACGATCGTCTCCATGGGAGAATAGCAGCCTGCATTGCTGCGAAAGGTGGATATACACTGTACTAGTGCCGACATTGTGCATGCTCTGTTGCCTGTGTCTATGTGCCTGTGGTTCTGTCAGTGTGATCATGTGATGTATCTGACGCCAGGAATGTGTCAATAAAGTTTCCCCTTCCTGGGACAATGAATTCACGGTGTTCTTATTTCAATTTCCAGGAGTGTATATACCACATAAATTTATAAGTGATGGTACTGATCCCCCACGGTACACAAAACGGGTCAGATCGCTGTTGCAGAAGCAACGAAAACAGAGTGCCAAATATGAAAGAACGCAAAATGCTCAAAATTGGCAACGTTTTCCAGAGGTTCGGAATATAGCGCGTACTTCAGTGCGAGATGCTTTTAATAGTTTCCACAACGAAACTCTCTCTCGGAATCTGCCAGAAAACCCACAGAGAATTTGGTCATACATAAAGCACACCAGTGGCAAGACGCGATAACAACACTGATGACAGTGCCACCAAAGCAGAGTTATTAAACACGGTTTTCCGAAATTCCTTCACCAAAGAAGACGAAGTAAAAATTCCTGAATTCCAATCAAGAACAACTGCCAAGATGAGAAACTCAGAAATAGATATCCTCGGTGTAGCAAAGCAGCTTAAATCACTTAATAAAGGCAAGGCCTCCGGTCCAGATTGTATGTCAGATAGGTTCCTTTCTGAGTATGCCGATACAATGGCTCCATATTTAGCAATTGTTATACAACCGCTTGCTCACAGAAAGTTCCGCACCTAAAGACTGGAAAATTGCTCAGATCAGACCAACACGCAAAAATGGAAATAGGAGTAATCCGCTGAATTACAGGTCCACATCACTAACGTCGATTTGCAGTAGGATTCTGGAACATATACTGTGTTCGAACAGCCGGCCGGAGTGGCCAAGCGGTTCTAGGCGCTACAGTCTGGAACCGCGCGACCGCTACGGTCGCAGGTTCGAATCCTGCCTCGGGCACGGATGTGTGTGATGTCCTTAGGTTACTTAGGTTTAAGTAGTTCTAAGTTCTAGGGGACTGATGACCAAAGAAGTTAAGTCCCATAGTGCTCAGAGCCATTTGAACCATTTGTGTACGAACATTATGAATTACTTCGAAGGAAACGATTTATTGACACATAATCAGCACGGATTCAGAAAATATCGTTGTTGTGAAACACAACTAGCTTTTTACACTCGTGAAGTAATAAGTGCTATCGACAGGGGATGTCAAATTGATTCCATATTTGTAGATTTCCGGAAGGCTTTCGACACCGTTCCTCACAGGGGTCTTCTAACCAAACCGCGCGCCTATGGAATATCGCCTCAGTTGTGCGACTGGATTCGTCATTTCCTGTCAGAAAGGTCACAGTTCGTAGTAATAGACATAAAGTATTCGAGTAAAACGGAAGTAATATACGGCGTTTCCTAAGGAAGACTTATAGGCCATCTGTTGTATCTGATCTATATTAACGACATAGGAGAAGTTCTCAGTAGCCGTCTTAGGTTGTTTACAGGTGATGCTGTCATTTACCGCCTTGTAATGTCATCAGATGACCAAAAAGAATTACCAAACGATTTAGATGAGTTATCTGTATGGTGCGAAAAGTGGCAGTTGTCCCTGAATAAAGAAAAGTGTGAAATTATCCACATGTGTACTAAAAGAAATCCCCTCAATTTCGATTACACGATAAGTCACTCAAATCTGAAGGCTATAAATTTAACTAAATAGTTAGGGATTTCAATTACAAATGACCTAAATTGGAACGATCAGATAAATAATGTTGTGTGTAGAGCAAACCAAAGGCTGCGATTCATTGGCAGAACACTTAGAAGATGCAACAGGTCTACTAAAGTGACTGCTTACACTTCGCTTGTCTGCCCTATTCTGGAGTACTGCTGTGCGATGTGGGGTCCGCATCAGGCGGGACTGAGGGATCACATCGAGTAAGTTCAAAGAAGGGCAGCTCGTTTTGTATTATCGTGAAATAGGGAAGATAGTGCCACAGACATGATATGTCAATTGGAGTGGCAATCACTAAAACAAAGGCTTTTTTCGTTGCGACAGGATCTTCTCATGAAATTTCAATCACGTTTTCTCCTCTGATTGCGAAAACATTCTGTTGGTACCCACCTAAATAGGGAGAAATGATCATCACGATAAAATAAGAGAAATCAGGCTCGCACAGAAAAATATAAGTGCTCGTTTTTCCCGCGCGCCGTTCGAGAGTGGAACGGTAGAGAGAGACAGCTTGAAGGTGATTCATTGAACCAGGCACTTTATTGTGAATAGCGGAGTAATCACGTAGATGTAGATGAAGATAAAGCGCCAAATTCTTTAAATAAATAAATAAACTATGTTCCATAGACATTTTCGTATATTATAAATTGTTTAAGAAACAATATTCCACATATTGTCTAACAAGGGGAGGCTGCCAATTGTGAAATTCAGATTCGATTCATACTGCGCATAATAAAAGCACCAAGATGCACTTCTCAGCCGTTGTCGAGAAAATTGACAGTTAAAAGAAACCGTTGCGGTGAAATACTCTCTACGATTAATAATTTTCTACAGCGTCGTGGCGCCGCGGTAAGTGCTCGGGTTCGTAATCCGAAGGTCGCCGGATCGAATTTCGCGCCATGCAATATTTTTTTTAGTATTTGTTTTTTGTAATTCAAATGTATACACACACAATATATATATATATATATATATATATATATATATATATATATATATATATATATAATTCCCGGCAATCAGTTGCAACAATTATGAATATAATAAGTTGTTGAAAGTCGTTTGTCGTGGAAAAATTGGCGACTTCGAACATCATTATGTTTTCCGCAAACAAAGTTGTATTTCACAGATGTTATTAATTGTCTTCATAATTTTTACCACGTATAGTTAACGGAAGACGTAGAAACGATATTCCGAAAAGAATACGTATAGTGTACGTCAAACGTTCGAATTAGAATAGAGACCCCACGAACACAAATTTGCTGTGGCGGGTAAGAAATATAAACTCCGTAACTCGCTCGTTACACTTGAAGGACAGATGTTGAATGGGCCGAAACGAGCCGCCGCATAACAGCGTAATTGCCTGCTATCTTCGAAAGAAGGTAGATGCGGTCCCTAGCGCAACTTATAACATCGTCGAAAATCAGTGCGTACGTGAGAGCTTTGGTACACCCTGTTAAACAAACGGAAAAATGGAGGCGGTACAACTGGAGAGCGATCCGGGCCCTTCACATGAAAGTGATGTGATCGAAGAAGATTCTATACACAGTGAAGTGGCGAACCAACAATTGAAAGATGCGTTGGTGTATTTTGAAATCCTCCTTCGTAACAGTAATCGCATCGCAGCAGAACCGTCATCATCAATCAACGAAGAAGCCATGGTAATTGGGGAAGAAATGTTCCAGAATACGTTGCAAATGCTCGCCGAAAAAACCCTCGTTGATGATGAGGAACAGATAGACATTAATGAAATCGACGATAATAATGCCTGCGAAGACGTTGAAACGAGTCCCATTGCCAACGAATCATCAGACGAATACGAGCCGGACGAGAAGAAAAAAAAAAGGGTACGACTATATTTCTCTGGATTACAAAATTAGAGCTGTCAATCTGGCCAAAGAACATCCAGGCTGAAGTCTCAAAACTCTACAAAAAAAGGGGGTGCTCTCGTTTGACAAATATGGGCTATTTATCCAGGTGGGAAGAGCAGATCAAAAGTGGCGGTAGCAAATTTGATAAATATTGTACCATCGATTCTTGGGTGCATGATCGCTTCGCAGAAGCTCGACAAAACTTCCAGCAAGTTACTACCAGAAACCTGCAGCAGTTCCCAGATTTCAACTTCACAGCTTCAAAAACATGGGTCACCGAATTTAAAAAGAAGCATGGGATTCGGCAACGGAAAATCACAAAATTTGTTTCCCGGAAAGAGACGGCTACCTAAGACGAAATTTTGGCCGCAGCGGACACATTTCGGATCCAGACGCGAACGTTGATAACTAACTTCGACAAAGATTTCATAATTAATACTGATCAAACAGGTACGTAAAGAGCTGTTCACAAATGTCATATGACATGATGATAGAATATGATAATCTGATATATGGTAGACAACACAGATTTCGAATATTTCTTATATAAACGATATTTTTATATTTTGTTTGTCAGGGTGCCAGTACCAGTCCACGTTCAACAGAACTCTCGCCGAAAAAGGGTCAAAGGCTGTCCTGGTAATCCGACACGACATGAACAAGGTGACGCATTCGTATACGGCACAATATTCAATCACGATGTCTGGACGACTCTTGCCTCTTGTTTTCGTATGCCTCCAAGAGTCCACAGGTACGTTTGGACCCAGAGTACAGAAGATAGTCGACGAGTACGCCAAGAAGTATACCAACGTTGTTATTACATTCTCCAAATCCGGTAAACTAACAACGGGTTTGTTCATGGACTTCTTGCGTAATGCTTTGCAACCATACGTACAAAAGAAAGAATTTCTCCTTCTGATCGACTCCTGGGGTGGGCAAACGAACCCGGCGTTATACGATGAGATGTTCCAAGACGACAAGAAGTTACCAACGTGCACTATAAAAGTCATTCCTCCAAAGTGCACACCTCTCGTCCAACCGTGTGACGTGTATTTTTAGCGGCAGGTAAAAAATTTGATCAAGCGCCTTCAAAATTGTGCTTTTTTAATCGAGCGAAACCGTGACATCAACTCCAGAGACGATTGTATAAAAATCCAATCCATCGTCCACCACCAATTGTCTTCTCCGATTTTTTACGATATGATACGATACGCGTGGTATGCATCAAACCTGACGAACGATAGAACAATTTTTCAGAATGTCAATCAGGTGTGTTTCCCAACAGATAATTAAAAAAAAAACAATTGTTTTTGTAAAAACGCATCGTTTATCAGATGTGCTCGATGTCGTGCTGTTTTCTGCTTTCCATGTTTCTATGATAACTATCACTCTGGTTCGTGCGATACTCCAGCTACTTCTGGTCAGTAATTGTTAATTATGTGCGAGTGTATACCGAACTTTTCAATAAATTCTATCAACTTGAATGTTATTTCTGATATTGTGTTTTATTTCAAGTATTATTTTTCCACGACAAACGGTTTTCAACAACTTATTATATGCATAATTGTTGCAACTGATTGCCGGGAATTATATATATATATATATATATATATATATATATATATATATATATATATATATATATATATATATTTGAATTACAAAAAGCAAATACTAAAAAAAAGGTTGCACGGCGTGAGATTCGATCCGGCGACCTTCGGATTACGAACGCAAGCGCTTACCACTGTGTCACGACGCTGTAGAAAATTATTAATCGTAGAGAGTATTTCACCGCAACGGTTTCTTTTAACTGTCGATTTTCTCGACAACGGCTGAGAAGTGCATCTTGGTGCTTTTATTATGCGCAGTATGAATCGAATCTGAATTTCACAATTGGCGGCCTCCCCTTGTAAAAGGTTTAAACAATCTGCATACGCTACAATCCATTTCCCTCCAAATGCCCTATCAACTGAGTCTCTTTTCGAGCCAGTTTTGGGGGAGGGGTAGGGCTGTGGGATCTGTCACAGGGGGAGGGGTTAATTAATTGATCGCTTTAATTAATTAGTCAATGAAATTGATTTTGAGCCTTCACTTCCTGCGATGCTCTCGGCAGGATAGTTTCTCTTTCCAATTTACGCGCTTTGTGGCGTCTTGGGTGTCTAGCGCCCTCCATGAAGGGCGGCCGCGGCTCGCGAGGCGAGACTCTGTCGGCGCCAGTGACAGAGGGAAGACAGCGCACGGAGCATCGCGAGTGGTCAGTCGGCGCTTGGTGTACCGCGAGGACGCACGGTGTTGAGATTCCGGTGTCTGGGTCTGGCGGCGAGCGGAACTCCAGTGCGGAAGCAGCTACCGGTCAATGTAGCCTTTGTTTAAGAGTCGTGTCTGTCTCGAATCCTGAGGAGAGCGCGGGAGTTTACCCTGGCGTGCATTTTAGTGGCGAGCTCCTAGACTAATTTTAAATGGTGAGCCATTTTGTGGTGGAACTTTTGGAAGTCACTGCTCCGTGTAGCCACTTTGATTTTCGCTGGTCATTCCTTAAACCACTTGGACGTGGGATAATTGGTACTGCAAGTTCACGAAACTGCGCTGTGCCCTGGTTCCATTGCATTAAAAATGTGGTCGACATTTGGCGATTCTTTTTTTGATTATTATTAATATTTTAAGTGGGTAATTTTATGAATCAAACTTCATTCTCTGTATAAAACTTCAGCCACCAATTTAAATTGGAGTTGCCAACTTCTTTCTTGTTGGCAACTATAATAGTAACAATTTAACGCCCTCAGACGGTGGTTTGGTATTTAAGGTTGTGTGCGAATTGTCTGGTCATTATTACCTTGAACTAGTTGTGGTTTATAAATTTATCAAATGAAATTTCACATCACTGGAGACTGTTTATTGACTGTGGTTGACACAGTATCAGGTTTAACATCGCTTCCTGCATTTGGCGAACTCAGTGCTTGGCTGTTGGTTTTAGTATTTTAGTGAACTGTGTATTAATACCGGGTTTGAGTGTTCTAGAAGCCATTACTGGTGTACGGAGGCCCTCCTTTCTGCAGCTGTCACTTGAGCTCTTGAGCACGGAATTCAGACGCACGGCCGATGAGAACGCCAATTGTCGATAGTGTGCTGTTTGCTGTGTAGTTCTTTCAGGCTATCATATAACATCATATTGCCGAATGTTTCCCAAGATAGTTAAACCACGTATGTATGATATCCTGCTAGTTGAGTATTTTTATAAACCTAACAGCTTTTACATATTGTTATTTTTCATATTCACAAGGCCTAATAATTGACTAGTGAGCTCAGATCTGTAGTTATGTTGTTAACTTCAAGTTGGGGCCATAAGGCTGCTTATCTTTTAAATTTTTTTAAAATTATTCTCATTGATTTTATACAACTGAGTAATCAGTGTAGACCACCACGATCTGTATATACTAATTAATCATTGTGTTGTTACTAGTTCCCTGTTTTAATTATGTGCTGAAAATAAATTTTGGTATCCTCAAATGGGGTCAGCATTCCACTGCAGCAGCCCATGTGCGCTGCTTACCAATCTTATACTTCACCAGATATCAAAAACGTGCTTGTATGTATGAGAGGAGTTCCCAGATGGATGGGGGAGGAGAAGGTGGTGGGGGAAGAGGAGGAGGGGGAGGGGTGTGGGAACAATAATTTAAGGACCTGTCAATCAAAAGGATGGATTGTCCCTAGGGGGTCTTAATCCTCTTAGCAGAACAATATGTTAAGTACCCATCAATCAAATGAGAACGAGAGGTTTGCCTCTAAATGTATACTTGCCCCGATGAAGGCAACTCGCAACGTGTGCTGATGGTGCTGTTGCCCTACTACTAGCAGGTGCTGAGAGATGGATGTCAAGAACTGAGTAAGAAATGTAGGGGAGTAAGAAGACAATAGCAGGAGAATTCAGACTGGGAAGAACAAGGTGTACTGAACATGTAATCAGGATAAATATGGACAGAAAGACAAATAGAGGTTTAGAAATAACAGGAAGGACTAGAGGGAAGACAGTAAGCAAGAAAGTGGTTGAACTACGAAAAGAATGATCGGAAATGAGGAACAAGGTGGAGGAAAAGGAAAGTTAGGGAAAGAAGTACATGTGGATCAAAAGAGCAGAGATGGATAGATAGTCCGATGTGGAAAAGACAAGAGAAGAGGATACTGAAGATTTCGAAAGAAGAATAGGGGAGTAGAAAAGAGAGGATGATTCGATTCTGACAGAAGATGAGGAAACCGCAATTCATGAAGGGGCTACCGATGGTTGTACAGAGACCATAACGTAACAAGAGAAAGAAGAAGTATTCTTTCGAATTGAAGTAAAATACATGAGGCCTCGTCTCTATTCTTTGAAAAGTCACGGCGTTGTGCATGGATTATCCATAGAACAGAGAACGTGGAGCCTACCGTATCTTTTGTGCGGAGGTGTCTTTGAATTTTACCCTCTTTGCGCCGCTGGCGTCGTGTATTGAGATTCACAGCTGTAACTCTGGCCGCGTCTGCGGTTTGGGTTTCAATACTCTCGCTTTCTGGAAGCTACTTCGGAAGGCGGAAAAAAAGGAAAGAAGGAAGGAGGGAAAGGCAGCGGTGCGGTGCGGCCTGCGGCAGATGTTCCGCGGCGCGGCGGTCGTCCAGAAGAGGGAGCGGCTGTCGGCGGGCAGCGGAACTTGTCGTGGCGCGGCGTCTTTTATTGGCAGCCTCAGTGGCCGGCCGGCGCTGAATAGGGGACGACTCCGCAGCCTTCTCCGCAAAGGACGGCGAGAGCGCAGCGTCTTCTGCATTTGGCGGCCGGTGTGGAGAAAGTCGAGGCGGCTGCTGGTAAAAGGAGAAGCGGCGGCCGGCCGGAATTCCGTCTGAGCGGGTGCGACACGGCTTGGCCACTCTACAAGTCGTCCGCTTGTTCGGCCGTAGTACCGTGAACTGTGCTGGGCGTAAACGAATTCAAAAGCAAAAATGGATACTTTTAGAAGAAAAAGAAACAGAAAATCACACGGAATTATGTGTCTGGGTCTTGTGCCAAGCTTTAAACTTATAATATGTTTCGTGTCCTAGCTCATAATTTTATAACAAAACAAAAGTAAAAACTAGGTGTGTCTGTTCACCCCACAGAGCGACGTGAATAGAAAGGGTAGCGTTGCTTCTATTTACTGGTCCTTTGGGTGGATGTGGACATTCCAAAACCTATTTAGGTTCTAGGAGAATAAGAAATAAGCTCTATTTATTTTAAAAAGGTATTTCATTCTGCACAAAACTAAGAACAGTCCATGTATTACAACTTTTTATTCTGTTTTCCAAATAGTGTTGTATCTCCAATTACGATCTGTAATATTAAACTAATGAACTTGGTTCGTTTGTTAATGGATTAATTCACTGACATCATTTAAAAATGATCATGTGTTTGTATCTACATGTCGTAGGTACCCCCAGGGGTAACGGGGAGCTTTCGAAATACATCTCCTTGATTAAAAAATTACTCCTGATCTGTCAAAAGAAATGTGTTAATTGGCCTTGATTTAAAAAATCTCTAAATAACAAATTTTGCATCTAAATAAAAAGCTTATTTTTTCTATATACTTTAATCTCTTTATACTTTAATTCTCTGTTCTTTATACTTTAATTCTCTAAATAACAAATTTCACATCTAACTAAAAGCTTTTTTTCCCAACCTGTATATACTCTAATCTACACTCACGCTCACAAATTAAGGATAATGCTGATACATGCTGAAACAACGCTCTGATGGGCGGTTTGCGGGTTTAAATCACCTCGGGGTATGACCGTGCGGTGCATCTGACCTGCGGTCGTCGCACGGTGGCGATGACAGCAGTCCACATACGCAGAGGTGTGTTAGTGCACGTCAGAGTACGGTGAAGCAAGTTAGTGTGCAGAAGTTTTCAGACGTGCTAATGGTGACTGTGTGTTGAAAATGGCGCAAAGAACACATATTGATGTCGTAATGAGGTGTGAGGACGACTGGAGGCTGGTCAAACACGGCAGGTCGTAGCACGAGCCCTCCGTGTGCCACGTGTGCCACGTGTGTCCAGCAGACAGGAAACGTGTCCAGGCGCTACACTACTAGACGTCCACAGTGTAAAACACCACGAGAAGACCGATATCTCACCACCAGCGCCCGCAGACGGTCACGGAGTACTGCAGTTAGCCTTGCTGGGGACCTTACTGCAGTCCCTGGAACAGTTGTCTCCAGACGTACAGTCTACAGACGACTGAACAGACATGGTTTTTTCGCCCAGAGTCCTGCAAGGTACATTCCACTGACCACTGGTCACAGGAGAGCCCGTAAAACATGGTGTCAAGAAGACAGTACATGGTCATTGGAACAGTGGTCTCAGGTTTTGTTCACGTGGAACAGTGGTCTCAGGTTTTGTTCACGGACGAGTCCAGGTATAGTCTGAACAGTGATTCTCGCCGGGTTTTCATCTGGCGTGAACCAGGAACCAGATACCAACCCTTTGGAGGTCGTGGTTTCATGGTGTGGGGTGGGATTATGATTTGTGCACGTACACCCCTGCATGTCTTTGACAGAGTAACTGTAACAGGTCAGGTGTATCGGGACGTCATTTTGCACCAGTATGTCCACGTTTTCAGGGGTGCAGTGGGTACCACCTTCCTCTTAATGGATGATAACGGACGGCCCCACCGAGCTGCCGTCGTGGAGGAGTGCCTTGAAACAGAAGATATCAGGCGATTGGAGTGGCCTGCCTGTTCTCCAGACCTAAACCCCATCGAGCACGTCTGGGATGCTCTCGGTCGAAGAATCGCTGCATTTCTTCAAACCCCTAGGACACTTCAGGAGCTCCGACAGTCACTGGTGCAAGAATGGGAGGCTATACCCCAGCAGCTGCTTGGCCACCTGATCAAGAGTATGCCAATCCGTTGTGCGGCCTGTGTACGTGTGCATGGTGATCATAGCCCATATTGATGTCGGGGTACATGCACAGGAAACAGTGGCGTTTTGTAGCACATGTGTTCGGGAAGGTTTTCTCAACTTATGGTTCAAATGGCTCTGAGCACGAAGGGACTTAACATCTGTGGTCATCAGTCCCCTAGAACTTAGAACTACTTAAACCTAACTAACCTAAGGACATCACACACATCCATGCCCGAGGCAGGATTCGAACCTGCGACCGTAGCAGTCGCGCGGTTCCGGACTGAGCGCCTAGAACCGCTAGACCACCGCGGCCGGCTTTCTCAACTTATCACCAACACTTACAGATCTGTGTCGTGTGTGTTCTCTATGTGCCTACGCTATTAGCTCCATTTTGTGTAGTGCCACGTTGTGTGGCACCACATTCTGCAATTATCCTTAATTTATGAGCATGAGTGTACATTGAGCAAACATTAAAGGAAACAAAAGAAAAAAATTGGAGTAGTAATTAAAATCCATGGGGAAGAAATAAAAACTTTGAGGTTTGCTGACGATATTGTAATTCTACCAGAGACAGCAAAGGAGCTGGAAGAGCAGCTGAACTGAATGGACAGCGTCTTGAAAGGAGGATACAAGATGAACATCAATAAAAGGAAAACGGAGATAATGGAATGTAGACGAATTAAATCAGGTGATGCTGAGGGAATTAGATTAGGAAACGAGACACTTAAAGTACAGAGTTTTGCTATTTGGGGAGCAAAATAACTGATAATGGTCAAAGTAGAGAGGATATAAAATGTAGACTGGCTATGGCAAGGAATGCGTCTCTGAAGAAAAAAAAAATGTTAACGTCGAGTATAGATTTTACTGTTAGGAAGTCTTTCCTGAAAGTATTTGTATGGAGTGTACGGAAGGGAAACGTGGACGATAAATAGTTTAGACAAAAAGAGAATAGGAACTTTCGAAATGTGGTGCTACAAAGAATACTGAATATTAGATGGGTAGATCACGTAACTAATGCGGAGGTGCTGAACAGAATCGCGGAGAAAAGGAATTTGTGGCACAACTTGACTAGAAGAAGGTTGGTAGGACATGTTCTGAGGCATCAAAGGGTCACCAATTTAGTAGTGGAGGGAAGCGTGGAGGGTAAAAATCGTAGAGGGAGACAAAGAGATGAATACACTAAGCAGAACACACTAAAAAGGATGTAGGTTGCAATACTTATTCGGAGATGGAGGGGCTTGCACAGGAAAGAGCAGCATGGAGAGCTACATCAAACCAGTCTCTGGACTGAAGACCACAACAACAACAATAACATCATGCTATAACCACAGCATTATCTCCTGCGTTGAGATCAGGGCTAGATGGTTCTTCATATTCTCCAAATTGTTGGTCTCCGGTAGGAACGCTGGCGATCACTGTTCATATTTACTTCAAAAATACCGGAAATATAACTGTACGCTTCAGTTAACTGAAACACAAGTCAAATTTAAGACATTTTAAAACGGAACTTTTGGTCATCGAAACGGGATTGCGAATTTGCATTAAAGGGAATTGAATTAAAAAGAAATAATTTAGATTGATATTTGAAACTTCCTTTCTAGATTGATATTTACATAAATTTAGAAGTAAGCAAATTCAGCACCACATCCGATGTCTGTCATAAGGTAAACGAAAAATCAACTGAGGGTGTCGCCAGCTTTGACATTCGTAGTTTCCCTGTCAGATTTGTTCACTACCAACGCAGAACACAAATATTTGAATGATATTCAAACAAATGGTTCAAATGGCTCTGAGCACTATGGGACTTAACATCTGAGGTCATCAGTCCCCTAGAACTTAGAACTACTTAAACCTAACTAACCTAAGGACATCACACACATCCATGTTCGGGGCAGGATTCGAACCTGCGACCGTAGCGGTCGCGCGGTTCCAGACTGAAGCGCCTAGAACCACTCGGCCACACTGGCCGGCTGAATGATATTCCCATTTGTAGTCCGACCGGTTCTAGGCCCTACAGTTTGGAACCGCGAGACCACTACGGTTGCAGGTTCGAATCCTGCCTCGGGCATGGAAGTGTGTGATGTCCTTAGGTTAGTTAGGTCTAAGTAGTCCTAAAATCTAGGGAACTGATGACCACTGCAGTTAAGTCCCATAGTGCTCAGAGGCATTTGAACCATTTTGTAGTCCGACATGACAGCACAGAACTTTTCTGCAAGTTTCATTTCTCTTCACTCCGTTATTTCTATAAGGCATGCCTTATTGAAAAGTAGACTAGTGTAGCAGCGTTGTATGTTATTCTAGTGGGTGAATGTTTCTACCCAGAGATGGTATTCTCAGTTGCATAAGCTTTGCAGCAATTTTCTCACCCTGAGAGCTGTTTCCGCAGTTCGTTGCATGATGAATTCCTCCCGGTCAGCAAAAACGAGCGGTTATCCAACTGTACACGATATTCGATTGTTGTCAGCGCTATGAGCTGGAATGTGTGACCAAGAAGACTCTCGAGCTCCTTCAAAAATTTCGGCGGAAAGTCCTGAAACATAGTCGTTATAGCCCTTATATCACCCACACGCATATCTTCAGCCTATTAAAACAATCTCTGAAAGATCAGAGGTACACCTGTGACAAGAAAGCCCAGGGCACCGTGGAACACTGGAGTTTTTTAGTGAAACCACTCCCTTCCCATGTACTGTGATCGCTGTATCAATGACAATGGCAGTTTTATGTTGCACCGTTCCACATGAACTGTAATTATAATGTTGTTATTTAAGTTTCGTTACCTATAACTGTAGTACTCGTTTCATTTGGGCACGTCTTATATTCACTCCATTTTTACGGTACTGAGCGGAAGATCCAGGACGTAGCTTTGTACTGCAAAAGAATGGAACCAAAAGTTGTTACCATATTCTTGTAATGGTCTTGCCACTATTGAACACTACCTCTACCAACGTCCTTCAGATTCCAAAGCCATTATCTCATTCCTCATACACCTCACTAACTTTATCCTAACAGAAAAGTATTACTCATTTGAGGGGAAGTTATGCAAACAAATCCTTGGCACAGGCATGCGCAATGGCTTGGCACCCTGTTGTGCCGACCTGTCTATGGGCCATCTAGAGGAAACCTTGCTAGTCTTCCAAAACCCCCAGCCCCTGGTCTAGTTCAAATTATTGATGAGATCTTCATGATATGCACCTAGGTAATCTATCCTCATTCCTTCACAACTTCAACACCTTCTCTCCCATCCATCTCACTTGGTTCTCCTCAACCCAGCGTGCCACTCTCCTGGACGTTGACCTCCTCGTTTTGATGGTCCCATCGACACCTCTGTCTACATAAAAACCACCAACATCCGACTGTATCTGTATTTCGACAGATTCCATCCCTTCCACATCAAAAAATCCCTCCCCTACAGCCCAGCCACCTAGAGACAGTGTATCGCTTATGACAAGAACTCTCTTCCCAATATACTGAAAGTCTAACATACGCCTTCATGGACAGGCACTATCCCCCACACCTAGTCAGCAAACATATTTCCTTTGCCGTAACCCTATACCCTCCCAATCCTGCCATTAGCCCCAAAAACCAGCTACGGAGGAGCACCACCTTCATTACCCAGTATCATCAGACTGGAACAGCTGAATCACATCCTTCGTCAATGCCTTCATTATCTATCATAATATCCTGAACTGAGGGACTCAAGATCCTTCCCGTCCCTCCGAAAGCGGCGTTTCATCGCTCACTCAACCTCCACAACATCCCAGTCCATCCCTATCCCACTTCCAACTTCAAGCCCTTACTGCAGGGATCATATCCCTATGGAAGACCCAAGTGCAGAACTTGTGCAGTTTACCCTCTCAGCACTTCTTAATCAAGTCCTGTCACATGCCTATCCTACTTTGAAGGAGACTAGTCCACCTGCAGCCATTTGAAATAACATATCAGCTGCAATGACTGAAAACCTTTTTGTATTGATATGACTGCCAACCAGCTGTACACCAGGATGAATGGCCACAGCCAAACTATGGTCAAGAGCTAAGTGGACCATCCTGTGGTACTATACGCAACTGAACATAACATGTTTGGCTTCTGTGGCTATTTCGCAACCAAGGGCATCGGGATCCATTCCTCCAACACTAGCTTTTTTGAATTGCACAGATGGGAGCTATCCTTACAACACATTCTCCACTCCCGAAATCATCCTGGCCTCACTGTAAGGGAACGTACTGTCCCCATACCCTACACCCAACGGCTTCCAACCTGCTTATCCTATCCTCACAAGTCATGTCCTGTCATCTTCGTTAAGAACAGCTCTCTGCCAATGCACCCACCAGTCTTTTCCCTTTGTCTGCTACTCTCCTTTTCTGTTCCCCTTTTCCATATTTCTTCTTGCCTCTCCCGCAGGTTGTCAATGCTATACCTAGCAGCCTTGACCTGCCACCATCTAGTTTGTAGTCCTTGCATGCTCTGCCAGGCAGCGCAAACTACTTTGCCCCTATCAATACCCTGCTATTCCTCCCAATTCCCCATCCCACTTCAGACAACTGCTTCTGTTCGATGCAACAAAATTGCATTTTGCCCTGAGTGGCCATAGATAGTATTCATGTGTGCATGAGGGGTGACTGCTTCTGTGAACGTGTATTATGTGTTTTCCCTCCTGAAAAATGCTTTGGGTAAAAGCTCAATGTGTAACAAACATTTGTTGTCCCTGTCTCCAACTCAATGCGTCATCTTCACAGCGAGCGGCATTCTATTTCTTTTCATAATATTGTTAAAGTTCTTATTTGCATTTCTGCATCGAAAAGTACAAGATTTTCGCAAGTTCCCAAACGGTAATAAGTTGCGGTAATTATTGTACCTACTTTGTACACGGTGAGTTAGCTAGAGGTGTACTCATAAATGTTGAGACGTTGACCTAAGAATGAAAAACAACCAAAGTAAAAAAAAAGTAATAATAAATGTGTATCAGACTATATATATATGGATTCACTCCTAGGACCAATGAGAAAGAGGTACTTACCCAGTGTCGAGACCATGAAAGGAAGGACTGTAAAAAAAGTGAGGAAGACCTAGAGTATTTTTATTTGTTACCATAATCATATGGCGCAGTGGTTAGCACACTCGACTCGGGTTCCATAGGACGAGAGTTCAGATCTGCGTCCAACCATCTTCATTTAGGTTTTCCATGATTTCTCTAAATCCCTTAAGGCAAATGCTGGGATAGTTCAGCAAGTTGCACCCTTTACATAATTTTTTGGATAAATACTTTTGAACATGGCGTACACAAAATAAAATTCGGAGCATTCCGAAATACTTCTGAGCACAGTCAAGATGGCTACACGGTGATTACCTGTTTTATTTTAATCGTCTGTATAAGACTAAGGGGGGAGAGGGGTGAGGAGAGGAGGGAGTGGGAGGGGTGAGATGTTACAAAGCACAGCTGGGCTAGCTCCACCTTTTTGGATAATTGCTCGATTCTTTTCTTTTTCACCCCATGTACCAATCTTACATATTTTTAAATTTCCTGCCTGCCGTCAACGTGGATTTTCTTTTTTCAATTTCCTGCCATCCACCGTCTTTAATTTTTAACTCTCTTGGTATTTCACACATTTAATTTTTAAATTTCCCACCGTACACCGTCTTTAGGTTTTTAAATTTCCCACCATCTGCTACTTTTAATTGTTAAATTTCCGAAATCCACCAGCTTGGAATTTTGAATTCCCACTGGCGCCATCTTGACGAAAGCACGTGACTGCTGGTGCCATGACTGCAGTGCCACCTAGCAACGGATACTTGAACTATGAATCTGGTAGTACCTTGTATGTTTCTAGCGCTCACAATCGTCACATGTTACAAATAGAGCTTGTCTGATTTATTTTAATAGCCCTGCACTAATGATGTAGTTTTACAGTTTACGTAACTAATATAGCTATGACTCTGCAACTTTTTATTCTGCAATTAATCCATAGCCTTATTTGTGTACCTCCAACAACTTCAATATTAGGAGTTGGCACCAGGGCACAGTGATATGTGATGATTATCACATGAGATTAATAAGAACTTAGCAAATGAGAGAAATAAAACCAATATTGTTACATATTCCTACCGATTACCGTCGAGCCGGCCGAAGTGGCCGTGCGGTTAAAGGCGCTGCAGTCTGGAACCGCGAGACCGCTACGGTCGCAGGTTCGAATCCTGCCTCGGGCATGGATGTTTGTGATGTCCTTAGGTTAGTTAGGTTTAACTAGTTCTAAGTTCTAGGGGACTAATGACCTCAGCAGTTGAGTCCCATAGTGCTCAGAGCCATTACCGTCGAAAGAGTGCATTAAAGTGTAACACAAATATGTAGTAGTTATCCTACAAAAATGAAAATACCGATGGACCTTACATATCAATATCAAAGCCGAATTATTTGCTATTTTCTAGATAGTTTCCTCAGTACTACGACGAGTAGAATATCATCGACGTACCATTGTTTTGTAAGGGTGTTGCGGATGACAACCAAAGCAATGCTGCTAGGAAAGAAGTGGCACCAGACCATGACTTCTTGTTGTCGGGCCGTACGGCGGGCTACAGTCAGGTTCGTATCCCGCCGCTTCTGGAGCATCTCCAGATATGTCTTCGCTGGTCATACGGTCCCAGTTCGAAGCCGGACTTTTTTTTTTGAGTCATCAGTCTTCTGATTGGTTTGGTAGGCCTGCCACCAATTCCTCTCCTGTGCCAAACTCCTCACCTCACCACTTGCAAACTTCTTCCTCAATTATTTGCTTTATGTATTCCAATCTCTGTCTTCCTCTACAGTTTTTGCCCTCTGCAGCTCCCTCTTGTACCACGGAGGTCATTCCCTGATGTCTCAACTCATGTCTACCACCCTGTCCCTTCTCCTTGTCAGTGTTTTCCTCATGCTCATTTCCTCTCCGATTCTGCGCAGGACTTCCTCATTCTTTACGTTATCAGTCCACGTAATTTTCAACATTCGTCTGCAGCACCACAGCTCAAATGATTCGATTCTCTTCTGTCCCGGTTTCGTCTCTTGGCCAGGAGTGCCCTTTTTGCCAGTGCTTTTGACGTCCTCTTTGCACCGTCTGTCATTGGTATTTTGCTGGCTAAGCACTATGGGAATTAACATCTGAGGTCATCAGTCTCCTAGACTTAGAACTACTTAAACCAAACTAACCTAAGG
The DNA here is from genome assembly GCF_023898315.1 of Schistocerca nitens. Classification (NCBI taxonomy): domain Eukaryota; kingdom Metazoa; phylum Arthropoda; class Insecta; order Orthoptera; family Acrididae; genus Schistocerca; species Schistocerca nitens. The sequence goes on along the minus strand of NC_064615.1, from coordinate 293,963,870 downwards.
ACATCACACACATCCATGCCTGAGGCAGGATTCGAACCTGCGACCGTAGCAGCAGCGCGGTTCCGGACTGAAGCGCCTAGAACCGCTCGGCCACACCGGCCAGCTGCTGGCTAAGTGGTGCAATTACTTAACTTCATCTACTTTGTGACCATCAATCCTGATGTTAAGTTTCTCGCTGTTCTCATTTTTGCTACTTCTCATTACTTTCGTCTTTCTTCGATTTACTCTCAAGCCACATTCTGTATTCATTAGACTGTTCATTCCATTCAGCAGATCATGTAATACTTCTTCACTTTCACTCAGTATGGCAATGTCATCAGCGAAACGTATCGTTGATATTCTTTTACCTTGAATTTTAATTGCACATCGGAACTTCCATCATTGGTTCTTCTATGTACAGATTGAACAGTAGTGGCGAAATACGATGTTCCGGTCTTACACCCTTTTTAGTCCGAGCACTTTGTTCCTGGTCGTCCACTTTTATTATTCCCTCTCGGTTCTTGTACTTATTGTATATTACCCGTCTCTCCCTATAGCTTACCCCATTTTTCTCAGAATTTCGAACATCTTGCACCATTTTACATCGTCGAAAGCTTTTTCCAGGTAGACAAATCCTATGTATGTGTCTTCATTTTTCTTTAGTCTTGCTTCCATTACCAACTGCAAAGTCAGAACTGCCTCTCTCCTAAAGCCAAACTGATCGTCATCTAACAGATCCTCAATTTTCTTTTCCATTGTTCTGTATATCGTTCCTGTCAGCAACTTGAATGCATGGGCTGTTAAGTTGATAGTGCGATACTATGGCAGTTGTCCTCTCTTGCGGTCTTCATAACTGTGTGGATGATATTTTTCCGAAAGTCAGATGGTATGTCGCCAGACTCATACATTCTATACACAAACGTGAATGGTTGTTCTGTTGCCACCTCTCCAAATGATTTTGATGGAGTGTTATCTATCCCTTCTGTCTTATTTGATTTTCTATCCTCTAAAGCCAAAGTCAAATTTTAATACTGAATCTCCTACCTCTGCCCTGTCGACTCCTGCTTCTACTTCTATCACATCAGACAAATCTTCCCCTGCGTAGAGGCCTTCAGTGTTCTTGAGCCGTGTTGCGGCTCGCGTTGGTGCTGTTTGTAGGTTTCCGCCCTCTGTTGGAGGCCAGACGGTATCGTTTAGTTAGCATGGTTGCGGTTGTTTGGCTTCTTCTCGTGTTGACTGGCGACTCGGTTTCGCAAGTGTTGCCTGCCCGCTAGTGGCAGCAGCGGCGCGTATCGATATGTAGTAATTGTTGCCCTATCTTTGGGGCGACGTCGTTGTTTTTCCTAATCGTGTGAGTGGGCCAGTTCGGTTGGGGACTCAGGAGGAGCCAGGTCTGCGCAGTGCCAGATCACGCTGCGGCTGCTGGCGGCATGCACGGACTGCCGGATGGAAGGGCTGTGGTCACCAGGGTGCACGACGTCGTCATAAACCGGATCCAGCAGGCTTTCAGATGAGTGCATTTCAATGCAAGTATAGAAACCTCCACCACTGTGATACCTAGCGTGTCTCCAGTGATTTGGGTTCGTGTTGCTGCTCGTAGTGTCGCCGAGGTGAAGAGCAGCGAATGGAGTGCTTGGGGAAGGCGGATCTGATTAGCTTTCCTCGACTTATTATTAATATTTACTGCGTTCAACTTGATGCAATTTGTTAAGTTCAACCAGCGGTAATTTTTCTTACCTGGTGGCCGCTAACGCCCCAGTTAACTGCCCTGGGGGTTAGTGTATGTAACGGCAGTGCACGTTTCCTCGCGTTGCCGCTGCTGTCCGGTAAGGCGTGTAGTTTTGACAGCTTTCTTGATTGTACGTCGGTTGGTGATTCTTCTACTCTGGTGGTAGTGATTCTTTCTCGTTCTGGGCGCTCTAAACACAGTATTCTGGGGACGTAGAGCAGACCGCCGGTTCCGGCTGTGGCGTATTGTTCCATCGTTGCATTTTGTTTATCGGGCGTTAGGTAACTTCAGCAAGATTATCATTAGTCATTCGTTAGACTGCCACTAGGGTGAGTTACACACTTGTGAAGTAAATTCAACTCTTGGCTGCCTATCTCATCGCTCGCGGAAGTGTTTGTTGCTGAACCCTCTCAGAGGTCGATTCCTGAAGCACCGTCTGTGGCCCCTTGGTTCTTGTAAGACATGTGTGTTCTAAAAGGAGGTCTGATGGCCAGTAGTTCAGTGTAACGCTCCTTCAGCCCACGCCTTCTGCGGGTATAATCTGCCTCAGTACGCCTTAAGGAACTTATGTAATGGTCCTTGTGTTTTATTATTGTATTATTTATTACAATACCTTGTAATGCCTACATTAAAGGTTATATATGTCTATTTAATAGTTCTGGTCGCCTTCTGGAATAAATCTATCAGTGTAGTGTTCAAAAAATGGTTCAGATGGCTCTGAGCACTATGGGACTTAAAAAGGGAGGTCATCAGTCCCCTAGAACTTAGAACTACTTAAACCTAACTAACCTAAGGACATCACACACATTCATGCCCGAGGCAGGATTCGGACCTGCGACCGTAGCGGTCACGCGGTTCCAGACTGAAGCGCCTAGAACCGCTCGGTCACAGCGGCCGGCTGTAGTGTTCACTGGATGTTAAGGGTTGTGTTAACAAAGTTTACCATCATCTTATTTCACCCGTTTAGTGATCAGTTGCTTGTTTTTAAACTAACCTTTGCTATTCTATTTACTGTTTAACAGCAGATTTCTAAAACTTTTTATACTATTGCCGTTCCTGGCGTGTAAGGCCTTCAGCTGTGATTGTGGTCGCTTGCCTTAAAATTCTAATTTGGTATTTGTATTTACGCAGTAAGCCTTTAAAACCTTATTTACTGGCATTTCTGGCGTCTGATGCCTTCTGTTGTGTTTGTGGTCACTTGCCTTTAATATTTCAATACCTGTAATTTGTAAGTTGCAGCAAGTTTCAAACAATTCTTCTGCCCAGATCACAGTGGCATGCTTTTAAAACATTATCCGCTGTATCTGTATTTAATGGTGATTTGCTAAATTGTAACGCACTGAAAACATTATTATTTACACAGTTGTTTATTCCCTCATTAATAACGTGTGGTATTTTTTTATTTATTGTTGAGTCTGGAATTACTGGTGTTTAAAATAAATTGTGTGTAACTGTAAAAGGCAGCCAATAGCAACTGATTACGGCCCCGTCCACAATCGTAACCGAATCCTGCCTTCCCTTGACTACCAGGTTTCAGTTCTCTTTCCACCTACCCGGTCTCTTCTCTGGATTTAACAGTGGAATTCCCGTTACGCTCTTAATTTTACCACCGCTGCTTTTAATTTCATTACTGAAGATAATTCCACTCCAGTCAATGAGATTTCACCCCGAAGAAGTGTCTGCAGACGCTCCAGACAGCAATGGGATACCAGCCACACTGTCGCCCGGCATAAGGCCCGACAACCCGGACTGATGGTCTGAGGTGTCATTCCTTTTCATAGCAGGACCCATTGGTTGCCATCTGCGGCGCCCTTACGGCAGAGCGGTAAGTCGACGATATTCTACGCCTCGTTTTGTTGCCCTACATGCCAAGCCATCCTGAGTTTTACATATCAACAAGATAACACCTGTCCACACACACGGCGAGAGTTTCTGCTGCTTGTCTTCGTGCCTGAAAAACCCTACTTCGGCCAGCAACGTCACCGTCTCTCTCCCCAACTGAGGACGCATTACGAGCAGGGCCCTCCAACCGGGTCGGGATACTCGCGATCAAAAGCGCCAGTTACACGGAATTTTGCACGATGCCCCTCAGGGGGACATCCAGCAACTGCGTCAATGAATAAACTAAACTCCTCCCGTACAGGCCACGAAGGCCCAACGGTACTGACCGACCGCCGTGTCATTCTCAGCCCACAGCCGTCACTGGACGCGGATATGGAGGGGCATGTGGTCAGCACACCGCTCTCCCGGCCGTATGTCAGTTTCCGAGACCGGAGCCGCTACTTCTCAATCAAGTAGCTCCTCAGTTTGCCTCACAATGGCTGAGTGCACCCCGCTTGCCAACAGCGCTCCGCAGACCGGATGGTCACCCTGAAGCAAACCAAGCGCTGTATCATGCGTGAGATACAGAGGCGAGCGGGTGCGCCGGGACTTACCCCAGTTCACTGCTAGCAGCGCCACGTAACCTTAACGCGTCTGCATGTAGCGCACAAGTATTGCACCATAATTTAGTATGAAATTAATAATAAAAATTTATGTTTAAAACTTTGTTAAATTATTGTTCCAAATACCAAGTCTTGATGTTCCAGACTTAATAGTTTACGGAAAAATGCCGCTTTAAGAGAAAAATAAGAGACGCTATGTAATGACGCTAGGAAGCCAGAATTTGGTCAGAAGGTGCAGTCAGAAGTTATAAATAAGTGATGCTGGTTTCCAAAACCATAAAACAAAAATTAACGCCAGAATCCACGTTTTTCGGAAAAATCAGAGGCGCTAAATAATTGACTTAAAAACTTGAAAATTTGTTTTATGCTTCAGTACACCCCAAAAATAATAACAGAGAGTCCACGTTACTCTACCTCTTATAGTTCTTGAGTAATTAAATAAAAACTAATTTTGTAACTAAAATGTACCTAAGTGTTGCAGATTAAGTACTTGAAATTTTAATGGTAGAGGATTTTGGTTAAACCAGATGATCAAATAATATCAAATAATAGAGCTACATCAAGTTTAAGACTTGTAACATAAATAGCAACTGATGTAAGTCTTAGCATAGGTATGGTTCAGAGGTAACAATCTACCGTTAATTACACTAAATAAATTATATTAAGCAAAGTTTTCATTCTAGCGAGCTGAAACTTTCTACGTGCTTTCAAACTGCTTATTTGCATACCAGAAAAAATTAAGAAATTTCTGAAGTAATTGGTAACTATATTATTAAAGATTATGTGCCCGAGATAGCGGTCGTTTGTAGACTGCCGCCGTATGCAAATAGACAGAGACAACAGATGTTTTCTCGGCAGTCCGCACCGGCACATTATAAATACAGCCCCTGAAGCAGTAGGAAGGTTCAAAAAATGGTTCAAATGGCTCTGAGCACTATGGGGCTTAACATGTGAGGTCAACAGTCCTCTAGAACTTAGAACTACTTAAACCTAACTAACCTAAGGACATCATACACATCGTCGAAAGCTTTTTCCAGGTAGACAAATCCTATGTATGTGTCTTCATTTTTCTTTAGTCTTGCTTCCATTACCAACTGCAAAGTCAGAACTGCCTCTCTCCTAAAGCCAAACTGATCGTCATCTAACAGATCCTCAATTTTCTTTTCCATTGTTCTGTATATCGTTCCTGTCAGCAACTTGAATGCATGGGCTGTTAAGTTGATAGTGCGATACTATGGCAGTTGTCCTCTCTTGCGGTCTTCATAACTGTGTGGATGATATTTTTCCGAAAGTCAGATGGTATGTCGCCAGACTCATACATTCTATACACAAACGTGAATGGTTGTTCTGTTGCCACCTCTCCAAATGATTTTGATGGAGTGTTATCTATCCCTTCTGTCTTATTTGATTTTCTATCCTCTAAAGCCAAAGTCAAATTTTAATACTGAATCTCCTACCTCTGCCCTGTCGACTCCTGCTTCTACTTCTATCACATCAGACAAATCTTCCCCTGCGTAGAGGCCTTCAGTGTTCTTGAGCCGTGTTGCGGCTCGCGTTGGTGCTGTTTGTAGGTTTCCGCCCTCTGTTGGAGGCCAGACGGTATCGTTTAGTTAGCATGGTTGCGGTTGTTTGGCTTCTTCTCGTGTTGACTGGCGACTCGGTTTCGCAAGTGTTGCCTGCCCGCTAGTGGCAGCAGCGGCGCGTATCGATATGTAGTAATTGTTGCCCTATCTTTGGGGCGACGTCGTTGTTTTTCCTAATCGTGTGAGTGGGCCAGTTCGGTTGGGGACTCAGGAGGAGCCAGGTCTGCGCAGTGCCAGATCACGCTGCGGCTGCTGGCGGCATGCACGGACTGCCGGATGGAAGGGCTGTGGTCACCAGGGTGCACGACGTCGTCATAAACCGGATCCAGCAGGCTTTCAGATGAGTGCATTTCAATGCAAGTATAGAAACCTCCACCACTGTGATACCTAGCGTGTCTCCAGTGATTTGGGTTCGTGTTGCTGCTCGTAGTGTCGCCGAGGTGAAGAGCAGCGAATGGAGTGCTTGGGGAAGGCGGATCTGATTAGCTTTCCTCGACTTATTATTAATATTTACTGCGTTCAACTTGATGCAATTTGTTAAGTTCAACCAGCGGTAATTTTTCTTACCTGGTGGCCGCTAACGCCCCAGTTAACTGCCCTGGGGGTTAGTGTATGTAACGGCAGTGCACGTTTCCTCGCGTTGCCGCTGCTGTCCGGTAAGGCGTGTAGTTTTGACAGCTTTCTTGATTGTACGTCGGTTGGTGATTCTTCTACTCTGGTGGTAGTGATTCTTTCTCGTTCTGGGCGCTCTAAACACAGTATTCTGGGGACGTAGAGCAGACCGCCGGTTCCGGCTGTGGCGTATTGTTCCATCGTTGCATTTTGTTTATCGGGCGTTAGGTAACTTCAGCAAGATTATCATTAGTCATTCGTTAGACTGCCACTAGGGTGAGTTACACACTTGTGAAGTAAATTCAACTCTTGGCTGCCTATCTCATCGCTCGCGGAAGTGTTTGTTGCTGAACCCTCTCAGAGGTCGATTCCTGAAGCACCGTCTGTGGCCCCTTGGTTCTTGTAAGACATGTGTGTTCTAAAAGGAGGTCTGATGGCCAGTAGTTCAGTGTAACGCTCCTTCAGCCCACGCCTTCTGCGGGTATAATCTGCCTCAGTACGCCTTAAGGAACTTATGTAATGGTCCTTGTGTTTTATTATTGTATTATTTATTACAATACCTTGTAATGCCTACATTAAAGGTTATATATGTCTATTTAATAGTTCTGGTCGCCTTCTGGAATAAATCTATCAGTGTAGTGTTCAAAAAATGGTTCAGATGGCTCTGAGCACTATGGGACTTAAAAAGGGAGGTCATCAGTCCCCTAGAACTTAGAACTACTTAAACCTAACTAACCTAAGGACATCACACACATTCATGCCCGAGGCAGGATTCGGACCTGCGACCGTAGCGGTCACGCGGTTCCAGACTGAAGCGCCTAGAACCGCTCGGTCACAGCGGCCGGCTGTAGTGTTCACTGGATGTTAAGGGTTGTGTTAACAAAGTTTACCATCATCTTATTTCACCCGTTTAGTGATCAGTTGCTTGTTTTTAAACTAACCTTTGCTATTCTATTTACTGTTTAACAGCAGATTTCTAAAACTTTTTATACTATTGCCGTTCCTGGCGTGTAAGGCCTTCAGCTGTGATTGTGGTCGCTTGCCTTAAAATTCTAATTTGGTATTTGTATTTACGCAGTAAGCCTTTAAAACCTTATTTACTGGCATTTCTGGCGTCTGATGCCTTCTGTTGTGTTTGTGGTCACTTGCCTTTAATATTTCAATACCTGTAATTTGTAAGTTGCAGCAAGTTTCAAACAATTCTTCTGCCCAGATCACAGTGGCATGCTTTTAAAACATTATCCGCTGTATCTGTATTTAATGGTGATTTGCTAAATTGTAACGCACTGAAAACATTATTATTTACACAGTTGTTTATTCCCTCATTAATAACGTGTGGTATTTTTTTATTTATTGTTGAGTCTGGAATTACTGGTGTTTAAAATAAATTGTGTGTAACTGTAAAAGGCAGCCAATAGCAACTGATTACGGCCCCGTCCACAATCGTAACCGAATCCTGCCTTCCCTTGACTACCAGGTTTCAGTTCTCTTTCCACCTACCCGGTCTCTTCTCTGGATTTAACAGTGGAATTCCCGTTACGCTCTTAATTTTACCACCGCTGCTTTTAATTTCATTACTGAAGATAATTCCACTCCAGTCAATGAGATTTCACCCCGAAGAAGTGTCTGCAGACGCTCCAGACAGCAATGGGATACCAGCCACACTGTCGCCCGGCATAAGGCCCGACAACCCGGACTGATGGTCTGAGGTGTCATTCCTTTTCATAGCAGGACCCATTGGTTGCCATCTGCGGCGCCCTTACGGCAGAGCGGTAAGTCGACGATATTCTACGCCTCGTTTTGTTGCCCTACATGCCAAGCCATCCTGAGTTTTACATATCAACAAGATAACACCTGTCCACACACACGGCGAGAGTTTCTGCTGCTTGTCTTCGTGCCTGAAAAACCCTACTTCGGCCAGCAACGTCACCGTCTCTCTCCCCAACTGAGGACGCATTACGAGCAGGGCCCTCCAACCGGGTCGGGATACTCGCGATCAAAAGCGCCAGTTACACGGAATTTTGCACGATGCCCCTCAGGGGGACATCCAGCAACTGCGTCAATGAATAAACTAAACTCCTCCCGTACAGGCCACGAAGGCCCAACGGTACTGACCGACCGCCGTGTCATTCTCAGCCCACAGCCGTCACTGGACGCGGATATGGAGGGGCATGTGGTCAGCACACCGCTCTCCCGGCCGTATGTCAGTTTCCGAGACCGGAGCCGCTACTTCTCAATCAAGTAGCTCCTCAGTTTGCCTCACAATGGCTGAGTGCACCCCGCTTGCCAACAGCGCTCCGCAGACCGGATGGTCACCCTGAAGCAAACCAAGCGCTGTATCATGCGTGAGATACAGAGGCGAGCGGGTGCGCCGGGACTTACCCCAGTTCACTGCTAGCAGCGCCACGTAACCTTAACGCGTCTGCATGTAGCGCACAAGTATTGCACCATAATTTAGTATGAAATTAATAATAAAAATTTATGTTTAAAACTTTGTTAAATTATTGTTCCAAATACCAAGTCTTGATGTTCCAGACTTAATAGTTTACGGAAAAATGCCGCTTTAAGAGAAAAATAAGAGACGCTATGTAATGACGCTAGGAAGCCAGAATTTGGTCAGAAGGTGCAGTCAGAAGTTATAAATAAGTGATGCTGGTTTCCAAAACCATAAAACAAAAATTAACGCCAGAATCCACGTTTTTCGGAAAAATCAGAGGCGCTAAATAATTGACTTAAAAACTTGAAAATTTGTTTTATGCTTCAGTACACCCCAAAAATAATAACAGAGAGTCCACGTTACTCTACCTCTTATAGTTCTTGAGTAATTAAATAAAAACTAATTTTGTAACTAAAATGTACCTAAGTGTTGCAGATTAAGTACTTGAAATTTTAATGGTAGAGGATTTTGGTTAAACCAGATGATCAAATAATATCAAATAATAGAGCTACATCAAGTTTAAGACTTGTAACATAAATAGCAACTGATGTAAGTCTTAGCATAGGTATGGTTCAGAGGTAACAATCTACCGTTAATTACACTAAATAAATTATATTAAGCAAAGTTTTCATTCTAGCGAGCTGAAACTTTCTACGTGCTTTCAAACTGCTTATTTGCATACCAGAAAAAATTAAGAAATTTCTGAAGTAATTGGTAACTATATTATTAAAGATTATGTGCCCGAGATAGCGGTCGTTTGTAGACTGCCGCCGTATGCAAATAGACAGAGACAACAGATGTTTTCTCGGCAGTCCGCACCGGCACATTATAAATACAGCCCCTGAAGCAGTAGGAAGGTTCAAAAAATGGTTCAAATGGCTCTGAGCACTATGGGGCTTAACATGTGAGGTCAACAGTCCTCTAGAACTTAGAACTACTTAAACCTAACTAACCTAAGGACATCATACACATCCATGCCCAAGGCATGATTCGAACCTGCGACCGTAGCGGTTGCGCGGTTCCAGACTGTAGCGCCTAGAACCGCTCGGCCACCCCGGGCGGCTAGGAAGGTTCACTTCGCTCTCAGACACTGTGAGGTCCACGTCAGTTAAACGTCTGGTCGCGCTCTGCCTCGGATGACGTCAGAGCCAAGCTGTGTCAAGCGCGTATTTGGCAGTGAAAACGGACAGTGAACTCGCGAGGAATCTACACCGTCCTGGATCGTTTAGAATTCGGTAAAATAACTGTTAGTGTGCCGTCCGTGTGAAATTCAATTCCACGTGGCAAGTGGTGAATTTATTTCCACTTTTATGGCGAGTATTAATTTTTGAACATTTATTGCGAACTTTCAATTGAGTGATGTTAGTCAGTGCGAAAAACAATCTGGTAGGAAGTTACCGTAGAGGTCGCCTCTGAACTGCTAAAGGTGCTGTTAGATTAGAAAGACATGTTTTCAGTTGAACATAACGCAATTTTAAGTGTTGTTTGTGAGAATCTTTAATTAAATTAAATCTTGATTGAAACTTTAAAATTTTACTGAAATCATAGTCCTGATCCCGCAAAGAAATGGGAAATAGACACTTTTCTTTCAGTGAGCTGGAGCGGAATGTGGCCGTGCAGACTGGAAACTAAGGTCAGTATGTTTCCCTTCGCTTTCTGGCTGACCACCACATTAGTTGCCAGGCTCACGTGATTAAAGACGGCATCAAAACTTTAAACCAGTGAAGTAACTTATTCGCCGCTCCACAACCCATCCAAGTGCTAGACCAGCCCGACAGCGCTAAACTTCGGTGGTCTGACGGGAACCGGTGTGATCACTGCGGCAAAGCAGTTGGCCCGTCAATGAATGCTAAACCGAATAACTGCTTGCATAAGGACCAGATGAACCTTCACGTATTGACTTTCTCAATTTTTGAAGCTCTTTCTCTTGAGTAAATCATCCAGTTTTTCTGAAATTCTGATCATTTGTTTGTCTGTACACGTGCATCACATCTATCCAGATAACTGCTTCGCTGTACGTGGTTTTTCTCCTTTTTTTGTCTTACAATGTATTTTCCAGGTCACTTTTGCTTGGGCCATCCTGTAGTACTAGGCGTCCACTTTCAAACCGTATAACAGCAGTGACGGAAAGAAATATTCGTGCAAACAACGACAAAAATTCATTTTACTTTTGTTTCTGAGGAACGCTGTAGGTCTCGGTAAGATGTCTGTGCCGTCGAGTGCAGTCTGTAGGTCTCCGTAAATACTGAGGCATTAAGAAAGTCTTACAGCGGCAAATCTTGTTGCCCTCCTCTCGGCTCTACTAGAGGGAGCGCTCAGACGTCGCCGCAGACCGCATAACTCGCTCCTTTGCTCGCCGCTCCGTCCTCGGGGCTACACGGAATTACGCGGCGCGCTCTCCGCCTTTATCGTGGCTTTTATTGTCGTGCTCTCGCGGCCGCCGTCCGACCTTTATGAGGCTGAAGCTGCGCGGTCCGCTCTTTTATTCTAATGGCCACCGTAAAGTCGCGGCCGGCATTTGCATACTGCGCTGCGGTCGACTGTTTACACAGAGCGTCTCCGATTCGTCGCCCGCCTCTGCTCTCAGCATACGAATCGGCAGCCAGCACGTACGGGCTAGTTGGCAAAAATCACACTGTCCCACAGACTGGCGGCAGACTACTCAATTCCGCTTCCTGCCGCTCACCGGTATGTGTGTAAAACTGTAGGAGCCAGTAAGATTTCAATCCACGTCTTACGCGAGCATTGTGCGAATCGTTTCCGTGAATCAGGATCAAAGAAATTTCCAGTTACTTCCAGACATCGGTCAGCATGTAATGAACCTTGCCTCGTCAGAACTTCCGTACTTAACTTTAAATGTTTTATTCCGCATAAATTTAGGCATGACTTATGCTTAAATTACATATTCCAGCTTTAAAGATAATTCTGCATATATCTGACCAGCAAAACACTGTTTTTCTGATAATATATTCCATATCGATCCATTTAGCAACACCGATATTGAAACCGCGAGAATCAGTATTCACAACTGTTAACTTAAATGAGTCTAAAACTGATTTACAGTGAGATAATATTATTATGCTCCAGTTTCCAAGTAAACAAAATTTCTATTTTCATTTTTAATTACTCTAACTTACTATCGATAATTCAGTCGACAGTTGTACAAATACAGGGAGCATTGAAATGTTGCACAATGCGTTTACTTAACAAGTGGTGCTGTAGAAAGTGTTGCAAGTTTATAAATAAATAACTTGAAGAAGAAATTTCTGAGAATGTACGTATGGAGCGCGGCACTGTATGGTAGTGAAACATGGACTGTGGGGAAACCGGATCAGAAGAGAATCGAAGCATTTGAGCCGTGGTGCTACAGACGGATGTTGAAAATTAGGTCCACTGATAACGTGAGCAATGAGCAGTTTGTGTGCAGAAACGGAGAGGAAAGGAATAACTGGAAAGCACTGACAAGGAGTAGGAACAAGATGATAGGACATCTATTAAGACGTGAGGGAATAGTACTAGAGGGGGCTGCAGAGGGCAAAAACTGCGCTAATATAAGGTTTCTGTTCTTTCCAAACTGTACAAAAGTTCACAACTCTAGAATAGTTAGTTCAACGTAGAATATTTGCTTTCACTACATCTATGAACATTTTGATAGTAAAAGATTGTAACACAGTGTCAATAAGGAAAGAAACCATATAAACAAAATACTTTAATCCGACTTATAAAGTAATCGCAATGGCCACTAAAACACATTTGGCAAAAATTACCTGAATTATTTTCTATATCCTGCATAGTTGTAATATGTTTCTGGAACTTATAGTGAACAGACCAATCTTCAACATATCTAGGAAAGGAAATAACGAAGGCAATAACAAAAGGCTGTCGGCAGGGATCAATGCGTGGTCAAGAGTTTTGGGATGTAGCACTGGAGCCCATACTACAGAAGTTACACGATAGTGGTAACGGAAGAAGACTGGTAGAATTTACGGATGACTTGTTGTTCGTTTTAAGCGACGACTGTAAAAGAATTTTAGAAGACAAATGTAATGCAGCGCTGCAAGAACTTGTGACGGATGGTATCTTAAGTCCAAAAATTATCACTAGCACCTCACAAAACTGCTGTTGAAAGGGAACTTAGCAAGAAACCCTAAAATAAAATTAAACGATGCAATGATTAGAAATGTGCAGTACCGATATATCTAGGGGTATTCCAGGAGGAACGTCGTAACGACGCAAATCATGTAGAGGATGCAGGCACAGATAGTACAAACGTGATGAAAAAGTTATAGCCGTCGCAAATAGTCAATTTCGAGCTTCCCTGAAAACATCAGAGCATACCACTAATCTATATTATCATCAGTCGTAGGTTGTGGTGCGAGCTTTCGGCGTCTTAAGCTGCAGCCTATGAAGCCAGCCTTAGTAAGTCACAGGAGTTGAACGATGGGTGTTACTAAGATCAACGGACGCCTGCTGCACTACGCCAAACAATGCATTGTTAAAAAAAATATAAGTGTAAGCCCGTTGAGCTAGGGAATTAGGAAAAGCGATGCCCTTTATTGGTTAAAGAAAGACAGTTATAGGGAAGTGTCCGCCCCTGGTAGCTGAATGGTCGGAGCGACGGAATGTCATACCTAACGCCCCGGGTTCGATTCCCGGCTGGGTCGGAGATTTTCTTCGCTCAGGGACTGGGTGTTGTGTTGTCCTTATCATCATCATTTCATCCCCATCGACGCGCAAGTCGCTGAAGTGACGTCAACTCGAATTAATTCCACCAGGCGAACGGTCTACCCGACGGGAGGTCCTAGCCACACGGCATTTCCATAGGGAAGTACGATGGATACTTGGTTCTGACGGCAATATTACAAAAATGATCAAATATTACAGGTGTGACAAAAAGAATGAGGCACATAGTTACAGTCAGGACAAGGTACAAATTTTTCCGTGACATCGGGAAGAGACTAAAAATGAAACTCCTTAACCCATCGTGTGGACTGGCGAATTACCTAGCTACCCATATCCCGAAAGCTATGAATCTGTACAAAATCAAAAGACAGATAAATGATAGTGAAACGTCCCCTTAGAAAAATTATAAATGACTATGCTTAAACTGACACACAATATTTTTAGCGCAACGCAATCTGACTTTCAACAATCTCTACAAAAGAATGGCCCTGACTAACAATAACCTATACCTTTCATGAATCACTTACCTCACAAAAATCTTCGTTATTAGAACTACTGCAATACAGCGAGCGCCACTACTGCCAGCTAAATAAAGGATTCTAACTACTGAAGGCACTAACTGCTGATAGGCATAGTTAGCAAATGAAAGATTTCGATAGAAACAAACAATGTATTTACCTTAATAGTGTTCAAAAGTCATAATTTATATATCAGTTCATGACATCCAATCTTAGAAATTTACTCTCTCTGATGGACACACATCCAGATCATCCGCTCTCAAAACTCCTCCATCTCTCTCCCCACATCCACCACTGCTGGCGGCTCACCTCCAACTGCCCAACACTACAATAGCAAATTCCAACAATGCAAACCAGCAACAGAATTCACACAGCACAGCCAGTGATTTTCATACGGAGCGCTACGTGACGTTACCAACATAAAAACCTAAACAGCCTACTTACGTAGCCCCCGTGCTTCCCACAAAAAAATTTACAAATTGTTTTGGGCAGTGGCCAACACAGATTTTAAAAAAAATTTCATAATTACAGTAACAAAGAATCAAATGCACACACTTATTGATATAATGTTGGTCAAAAACTAAAACTTTCTCACAGTCCATAAAGACATTCCTGATCATTCATCACAGTAAAATTGCAGTGTTTTTTTTTTCTCGAAGTCTGAGCAGTAAAAGAAAATACACACGGAAGTAGTGGATTTCCATGCAGTCTTGAAGAAGTAGTGTTGTCCTTCCAACAGAAAGACAGTGCTGACTCTTGACATGCAGACAGGTAATGGGACACAACAGAGCAAACCCACTGCAGAGTTAGTCGAAGTTGAAGAATATTGATAGGTAGGTCATTACAGAGCAGACCACTGTAGTCCTGTTAGAGATTACGGTATTGGTGGGCCACCAGAGGTGCAGACCCACTGCAGTCCATGTAGAAATAATGGTATTGGTGGGCCATCAAAGATGCAGACCCACTGTAGTCCTTGTAGAGACGGCCAGCAGCCATCTGTTGCGACTGTGCAGGTGCACAATCACCATAGAAGAGTCTTGCGGACAATATAGCAAGTCCATAAACCACCACTTGGGCACTCACAAAGTTTTTGGAATTGTCCTTAGAACCAGCAATGCTGTTAACCAGTCCCTTGCTGAATTATTAACACATGTGACCGAGCGAGGTGGCGCAGTGGTTAGACACTGGACTCGCATTCGGGAGGACGACGGTTCAATACCGCGTAAGGCCATCCTGATTTAGGTTTTCCATGATTTCCCTAAATCGCTCCAGGCAAATGCCGGGATGGTTCCTTTCAAAGGGCACGGCCGACTTCCTTTCCCATCCTTCCCTAATCCGATGAGACCGATGACCTCGCTGTCTGGTCTCCTTCCCCAAAACCAACCAACCAACGCATGTGCAAACACTAACAGTCCTAACTTCTCACATATTGTGCATGTACTATGACCAACAGAAACATGTGCAGTGAAATGAAACTTAATTTGAAGAACTGGTGTCTATACAATTACAAAGTTACAACATAAGAATACAATTACAAAGGTACAAAATACATAATTAAAGAACATAATAGTACAGATAACATTTGTAGTAATATGGGCTTTACAAAAGAATAGAAATATATTTGTACATCAGTGTTACAGGAATTATGACATAAGTAAATACATAAAATAATGAGAATAGTTTTTGAAACATTAATTTCACACATAAGCATTAAAACAGAACAGAATAAATAGTGTCTAAACATCTTTACAGAGTAAATAACATATTATTAGAAAAATTCTACAACATAACTCTTATCAGCTACACACACAAAGATAGGAAAAACACAAATACACAAGGGTACACAAACACATAGCGGGATAACACAAAAGGAAAGGACAGGGTTTGTTTTCAGTGTAACATTTGGTACTGCTGTCCAACCCAAAACTTCATTCCATAGATCTTTCCTCTTATTTCAACATTTGCTCCTCCACGTATGTGATACCACATACGTCGACGCGTTTCCAATGGGACACACTCTATTCCACTCCGTAATTGAAAACGGAAACCACGTGTGTACGTGTACCTCAGCCCTCATGGTAAGGTACATGTGCGTCAGTGAAAAAGACCAATAAAAAGGTGTTAGCATGTGGACGTAATGTGCTGTTCCAGTCTCTTCTGCACCTAAGGTCCATCACCGTCCCCTTTGGATCCCTACGTAATTCGGTGCTCTCCGATACACACGATCGAGCAGCGGAGGAGTGGTACTCAAGCGTCAACTTTAGGTTACAATATCTCCGGATGTAATTAACATTTTACAATGCAACAAACGGCACTGATTACGTATTTGTTTATATGTTCAGATGTGCTAACAAAACTAACGGGGTTCCATTTAAAAAAACGTAGGTTTGTGTTAAAAAACATACTTACGTGCATTTTTTTATGGTTTGTATTAACCAATTACACTAGCCCCTCTCCTCACGTTCGGTCTGTGGAATCGATTCGTCAGTATTTGATGTGGTTTACGAAATATACCCAGCGGTAATGTTAGGTGACTCACCCTGTATATACAAGGGCGGTTCAGAAAGTAACCTCCGATTGGTCACAGTGCGGGTTGTGGGGGGAGTAGCGACGCCATCTGTACGTTCACGCACTCATCAGGTCAGTCGGCATCAATCCGTGGTCGAGTGAACGTCGTACCTGCGCTAGTTTAGTTTTTGTGGCAGTTTGAAATGTGTGCTGCAATAGAAAACCCCGCCGAATGTGAAGTGCGTGCTGTCATAAGGTTTTTTACAGCCAAAGGATATTCTGCAGCAGCTGTTCATCGTGAGCTTTGTGCCGTGTATGGACCAAGAGTTATGAGTGAAGGAGTTGTCCGTGAATGGGTACGTTTATTTAAAAGTGGACGAGAAAACGTTCATGATGAAGAGAGGAGTGGTAGACCATCATTGGTGACTGACGAACTCGTTCAGACAGTTGATGCAAAAGTTCGTGAAAATCGACGTTTCTCAATGTCGGAGTTGTCTACTGGTTTTCCGCAGATTTCTAAGACTCTCTTGTTTGAGATAGTGACAGCAAGATTGGGTTACCGTAAGTTCTGTGCACGATGGGTGCCCAAAATTCTTACCGACCACCACAAAACTCAAAGAATGGCCTCTGCATTAGACTTTCTGTCACGTTATGAGGACGAAGGAGAACCGTTGTTAAACAGAATCGTGACAGGTGACGAAACCTGGATTAAGTACGTGAACCCTGAGACAAAAGAACAATCAAAGATGTGGGCACATTCAAATTCGCCTACCAAACCAAGAAAAGCCTCGCAAGATTTTTCTGCCAGAAAACTGATGGGAACGGTGTTTTGGGATGCCAAAGGGGTGTTGTTGGTTGAATTCATGGAACGTGGTACGACCATTAATCAAGACGTGTACTGTGAAACAATAAAAAAGTTACGACGGGCTATACAGAACAAACGCCGTGGTATGCTGACTTCCGGTATCGTTTTTTTGCACGATAACGCCCGTCCTCACTCTGCTCGCAGAACAACGGCCCTTCTTGAGTCCTTCAAGTGGGACGTTATCAACCATCCACCTTACAGCCCAGACCTGGCGCCAAGTGATTATCACCTCTTCATGCATTTGAAGAAATGGCTCGGGTCACTGCGGTTTGATGACGACGAAGAGCTCAAAGATGCGGTCACAGGCTGGCTCCAGGCACAAGCGGGTGATTTTTATGCAGAAGGAATTTCAAAGCTTGTGAAGAGATACGATAAGTGCCTCAATCGCTATGGAGATTATGTCGAAAAATAGTGCAAAGATGTAGTTGTAAGATGTATATATTAAAATATTTTTATTTAACTTGGTGTATTTTTTTAAATCAACCGGAGGTTACTTTCTGAACGGCCCTCGTATATACTAAGGGACGAGGCAATGCAGCAACACACAACAAATTAACACAAACAGCAATGACAAAAAAATGCAAATTGGCAATGCAAGCAGCAATATATCTAAATTAGCAAAGCAAATGCAAAATTACAACTAATATGAGCCAATGTGCAGCAAAAAAAAAAAAAAAAAAAAAAAAAAAAAAAAAAAAAAAAAAAGGTTCAAATGGCTCTGAGCACTATGGGACTTAACATCTGTGGTCATCAGTCCCCTAGAACTTAGAACCTAACTAACCTAAGGACGTCACACCCATCCATGCCTGAGGCAGGATTCGAACCTGCGACCGTAGCAGTCGCGCGGTTCCGGACTGAGTGCCTAGAACCGCTAGACCACTGTGGCCGGCAATGTGCAGCAACAAGAAAAATAAATCGGTAGTAAAACTGGCTTAACAGAATAATACAAAGTGAAAATTAGTAGCACTATGCCTGGCAAACAGCAGCAGCAAATGCTGTAACTTATACCTAAATATGACAAAGCTCAAGCAGAAAAAATAGTATACTAAATACAACAATGCTTATAAGGGAAATGTCTATTCACATCTTAATGTCTATGTAATTAAAGTGCTGCACGACAAAAACTTATTCTACAAAACATTACCAAGTACTTGAGAAGAAAATTATGTGTGCAGTTATTGTTAGTCGCCTCTTATTGTTCTTTCCTTTCCAAGAGCTCCTTTTTCGAAGAATGTGGAGCATAAAATTATTATTTACCAGATGTGTTGGCAGAAAGTGTTCACATTAGCAAATGCATTTAATTTTATTTTATATAACCAATGCTGCAACACAGCTTGAAACCAGATATCAAATGAAATAAGCAACTATGTAAAGCAAAGATTAAAAACATCATTCAATAGCCATGTGGCATTTCATAAGTCAGTAGAAATTCTCTCAAATCTCGTAGAAAGATACTTGTCATAATCAGGTGCGCAGATGTAAGAATATTTCCCATCAATTCATAAGCATTTCAGCAAGTAGCACAAAGTACGTGCTCCACAGTATAATGATATGTTTCCAAGTAATAGCGTGTCATATTTGCGATGGTTTCTACAAAGGAATGTCAATAGGGAGGTAAATGCCCTCTTTTTTCTCCACCTGATGGCTTTTTTTCCAGGCGGCTGGTGCAGCTGGCCACTCACAACGCATTACGTCAAGGTCACTTGGCTTTCTTACCGAAATATTTACGACAGCAGTTTGCACTACAGTGACAGTCTCATATAAAAATTTCACAGGTCGAGAGTTTGCGTTACAAATGTGTAGAAACAAAATCCTATAAATATAACAGTGTCCAAGAAATTTTCGTCGGCATTGTGATACGTACCTCTATATCTTTGTAATTCAAAAATCTTTAAAAATAAATGTTTTAAGTACAAAATTAATCACTCAAATATGTGTACTGTAGCGTTAAATTGTGCGTCTTGCTGTAACATAATCTCTGTCATTACTTAAGGGTAAAAAATGTACCAAGTGTCGTAATTATCGTCGTTCGTAAGCAAAGTTCTGTGGAAGTCAATGTACTTACCTCATAATAAACAAAAGCGAAATGCTATGCGTATAGATATCGTAGTTATTACGTACGGTACCGTGATCAAGAAAGTACTATTCTGTAATGTGTTGTTGTGCTACGAAAGAGGCTGTCTCATTGCAGCTATACCACAAAAGTAACTACTAAAACATATTTTCCTTTCCAGAAGAATTCAGAAAAACTGTGCAGATATAAAACAGATACACCGCAAAAGCAACAATGTAAATTGTGTCACACATTAGTAGCGTCATGATATAATCGTGTAGCTGTCAAATAAACTAACCACTGAGTCATCTGATATTTCTCAGAAAGCACTTTAAATCCATAATGTATTTTCAGGTTAACCAAAATGTTGCATTAAAATCTCGTTAGCAGTAGCCGTAAATGTTCTAAGTATGTGAGCCTTATATTCGTTATGTAATCGTCCAACTAACAAGCAAGAATGTACAAATAACAACACTGTGTCGTCTGTTCACTATAACAATGCATTCGTAATTTCTGTTTAAATATGTTCTCTAGGTTCTAGACTGGATAGTTAACTTCAAAACATTGTTGCATGTTACCAGTTTCTAAGTGTGACAAAGCGTATTAGTAAAGTGAAGTGAAAAATATTATGGCAGAGACTAAGTTAAAAAGAAGATTATGTCTCAAGAAACGGTTTTACATGTGAAATGTTGTGCAATCCTTTACCCTTTCTAGTACGCAGAGTTTCAACTTCAAAGCAATTAGCATGTTGTATACGTCGGTAAGGAATGCTGAAATTTTTCTCAGGGTTTGCGTCTATGTTATTTTTCTCTGAGCCAGCCGGCGCACATGGCTGCCTGCGGTGCGAGTCATTGTCCGTGTCTTTGTTGGCGAGCGTCGTTATTGGGATTAGGAGACTTAACTTCTGCAAATTCACCTTGGTGAGAGGGCCTTGCCCTGTTTGAATCTCGCCAGTTCTGACGAAATTCAGGTCTATCGTTACGATTATATCGTCTGTCATCATGTCGGTAGATTCCATAGTTTCTTTCTTGTCCGTCACGTGGTGGAGAGTTTCTCCCTGAATCGTAATTGCGCGCTGAACTGTTGCAACTGAAGTTATACTGTCTCCCTTGATAACAATTATTTTGGTTCCCATATTGTCTGTTTCTCTGACTGTTCCTGTCATAGTCTTTACTGGGGAGAGGTGATCTTTCCCTGTAATTATTACTACTCTGCCAACGGTTGTCATACGGGTGGTGTCTGTTTTGTTCACGATTTACGTTGTAAGAATAGCCTTGCCGTGTCCAGTAATTATTTCTTTCATCGTGGAATTGTGACGGATGTGACCTGTAATTGTTGTGTTCCTGTTTTCGCGTTCCGCGATTGTCAGTGTCAGTTTCCAGTTCTTGTAACACTCCCTGAAAAGCTTCAATGTCGTCTTTGCAACGTCCTGCCAAAATAATATGTCGTAAATATTCAGGCAATTTGATTAAGCAAATGCATATGAGTTCTGAGGGGGTGTATTGGTTTGACAGGTACTGATTCTTATGCAACATGTCTTCAAAATATTTCACAAGACTGGAAAATTCAGATTGTTCGAAATGTTTCATCATTACGATGCTATGTTTTACTCGATCTTGTGTAGCTTGAGACCAATATGCTGAGAGGAAGGCATGATAAAATTCTTCTTCACTGTGGCAATCGTTAATGACCGACCGCATTCTTACAGCTGGTTCATTCTCTAAATAGCATCACATAAATTCTAATCTGTGCTCTAATGACCAGCTGGGAGGAAAACAATGAGAGAATTGATGAAGCCACGCTTGTGGATGAATGTCGTTGCCGGAATTCTTAAATGTTTTGAATTTGCGTGTAGTAATAAACAGCTTATAGTCAAAATCATCATGTCGGCGAGTCGCATGTCGGTCATTGTTACGTCGTTTCGGTGGTTCCATCTCAAAATTCGATGTACCTTGTCAATTTGTTTCATAATTTCCGAAGTGCCCTGTGTTATTATTTTGTGGCTGTTCCGTATTTCTATGTCCCTCTTTCCGTATTGCAGCGCGAGTGTCCTCTGAAATATGTAATTCTTGTATTACCTGTGTCAACTGATCTTGTACTTCCCGGATTTCTCATTTGTACTGTGTATTGATTTGATTCTGATTTCGTTTGATTTTTCTAATTTGCTCATACTCTTCTGTGTCAGTGAAGGCTACGGGTCTTGTGTCATTCATATCATCATCTACCTTTGTGGATAAGTTGGTGAACTGATCCGAAAGTTCGGCTACTTTCTCCGCTAGAGAACTTATTTCCTCAGTGTGTTTTCCTGAACCAAGTTTCAGAGTGTCCATTTGTGTTGAAATCGTATCTGCTGTATCCTTTAAGTTTTCCTGAGTTTTCTCAAGTTGCGTAACCGAATCGGTAGATGCAGCTGAGTCCATTTTAGCCCGCAAGGTCTCGTGATTTTCATGAACAATAGCTTGCAGTTCTTTTATGGCTGCTTCGTGATTCTGCAATGCATTTTCATTCCGCGATCAAGTAGGTTGAAAATGCTCACAAATTTGTGTTTTTACGTCATTACAGACTTTTTGACATTTCGATTCGATGTTATGTAACTCATTAGTTAAATCTTCACGTGTTTGTTGAAGTGTTTCTTTAATTTGTTTCCGATTTTGTTCCATTTGTTGCTGTGACTGTTTTTGAAGATTTTGTTACATTGTGTCTAACTGTTGTTGTGTTTGTCTCTGATTTTGTTTCATTTGTTGAATTAATTGCAATAATAATGTATTAGTGTCTAGAGTCTGTTCCTCTGTACTTTTCGGCAGTACATTAGCACCGGCAACATTCGCATTTTGACAAGCAGAAAAAGTGTCTTGATTTATTTGAGAAAACGATGAGGACCCAAAACCTGAATCTACAGTATTTGCAAGATTGTGTCCTGTCATTTCGGATTCCTGAGGCGAGCTGTTGCCGACAGATCGATCGATAATGCTTCCCTGTACACTAATTGTTTCACTGTTTACACCATTATTTGCCGCCCGCTCCATTTCCCTACGCACAATTACCAAATTACTACTTTGAATGTCTGTTAATTCATTACATGGTGGTGCTGATAAGCTACGCTCGTCGTCACTATCATTTCTCAATTTACTTTGGAGCCTAGTGTTACGTTTTTCACACGGCATAATTATCACGTATTTCACACAATAACAAGAAAAGCACAATTTGAAGAGCAAAATAAAAAAAAACATAGCATTGAAAAAAATATCTCGTTAATTGCAAGAGCAGCTGCGAAATACTTGGTGCAAATCTAAATGCATGCCACAACTGTTTTACTGTACAACAATGAAAAACTACAACTACAAAGGAAATTCTCTTTACAACTACGCACTAGCAATAAAGAATAGCTACACTAATTACACAAACTACAAGGAAAAAATTAGAAGATTCCAGTGAGGTATCCTCGGCTAAGGATCGACATATGAAACGTCCCCTTAGAAAAATTATAAATGACTGTGCTTAAACTGACACTATTTTTAGCGCAACGCAATCTGACTTTCAATAATCTCTACAAAAGAATGGCCCTGACTAACAATAACCTATACCTTTCATGAATTACTTACCTCACAAAAATCTTCGTTATTCGAACTACTGCAATACAGCGAGCGCCACTACTGCCAGCTAAATAAAGGATTCTAACTACTGAAGGCACTAACTACTCATAGGCATAGTTAGCAAATGAAAGATTTCGATGGAAACAAACAATGTATTTACCTTAATAGTGTTCGAAAGTCATAATATATGTATATCAGTTCATGACATCCAGTCTTAGAAATTTACTGTCTCTGATGGACACATGTCCAGATCATCCGCTCTCAAAACTCCTCCATCTCTCTTCCCACATCCACCACTGCTGGCGGCTCACCTCCAACTGCCCAACACTACAATAGCAAATTCCAACAATGCAAACCAGCCACAGATTTCACACAGCACAGCCAAGTGATTTTCATACAGAGCGGTACGTGGCGTTACCAACATAAAAACCTAAACAGCCTACTTGCAATAGTTGTGCCTGTGGCAGTGTGGGCACTTCAGAACGCACGTTGTGGGACTGTGTGGTCTATCAAGAAGCAACGGATAATGGGCATGAGAGATTTAGGATGTTGCATCTCAAAGCATCACTGAAGAAGTAGTCAACCTGGCGCATCTTGTACGACCCAGGAAGGCCAAGGAAGACTTCTCGAGGCATGCAACCACACGTCTGTACGCTGCCATCCCAGCTACAGAATAGACTGCAAATGGAGAGAAGACAAAAGGGTCGGCGACCAATGAATGAAATTATTTCTGAAGAATTTACATTGCATTGCTTTGCTGGAAGTGATTACTGAAGTGTGTATTCTATGATGGAGCACTGAACCGTGCAATCCCTCGTTAAAGTAGAGCCACTGCTGACGTGCTGTCCCGTGCCATGAAAATCCAGTAGAGAATGGCTGTTGACCGGGGTAGTTTGAGGGAGGATCTAGAAGCGGAGACAAGCATCTACAGTTTAAAAACACCATAATAAATTAACAAAACCGAACAGTAGTAATAGTTGGGTAGTAGGTTAAGGATCTTTTCGTAGTCTCTTAATGGAGGATATATATATATATATATATATATATATATATATATATATATATATACTTTGAAGGACACTAACAGGTGCAAACATGTAACTCTTTTGTATTTGTTGTGAGCAAATAGTTGCCACTATTTAAGTTCCAACCCTCATATATATATATATATATATATATATATATATATATATATATATATATATATATATATATATATATATATATATAAAACAGTCTCGGTTGCAAAATCTTTATTATTTACGGGAAATGACGCGTTTCGCCCTATTGGGTCATCATCAGATTGGCGTAAAATTTTTTATGGAAAACCAACATTCGACCATTAATGCCCACGTATGGCATTAAGATAAAATTTTGTATGGCATATGTGGTCATTAATGGACGAATGTTGGTTTTCAATTTTTTCATCAATCTGACTGTGCTCCAATAGGGTGTAACGCCTCGTTTTCTATAAATAATAAAGAATTTTGCAACCGAGACAATCTTATTTCAAGAAATTCATAACCGGATCCTATACCAGGCGCCCAAGTATGGAATAGAACCAATTTCTTACATCAAGAAAAATATGATAATGAAACTCTGAATCGTACACGTTATTTTAGCTTCTCAGACAATAAGCAGTAATTATAAAGAACAAATAAAAAATAAAAGAGACCAATGTTTGTTACTTTCCCCCGTTATATACAGGTTCATCATAATTTTATGTGGGCCATATACGGTAATGAGCGACATCGTTATCACCATCACCCACCACGGGACTGAAAGCAAATTCGTGGTGCTCGGAGGAGGTGGCGCTGTAAGGAAAGTGCGCAAATGGAGCAGAGACGAACGGGGAATCGTTCTAGCGACTATACGAACAGAAAATGGGGAGATACACTGACATAAGCGACTTTGACAAAAGACTGATTATCACGGCGTGAAGCATGGGAACGAATATCTCGGAAACGTCGGAGCTGGTATGTTATTAACGTTCCACGGGCGTCAGCATCTATGGAGAGGGGCTGAGAACGGTTGGTAGCTCGGCGGGATGTTGGTATCCACGCAGATAAAAACAGGTTTTGCTACGTTTCCAAAACAAAATAAAAAAAGGCATCGATTCTGGTTAAGGACAAGCACTCTGATGTGTGGAACATGGAATGTACAGGGGTTAGCACGAAAAGTTGAGTACATAATTAAAGGAATCGAAGTACTAAAAATGGATTTCCTAGTAATGACAGGGAGGAAAAAGGGGGGATCTGGGCAAGTAACTGAAGTGGAAAAAGATGAAAGGGCGAATCAGGAGTAGTAGTTATTATAAAAAGAAATTGGAGGCAAGGAATAATTAATTGGGAAGAAGTGAATGAAAAGATAGTCAGTGTAACAGTAAAAATTCATGAAATAAAACTGGAATTTACAACGTGGAGGTCGTAGGCTTGTCCACTGTGTAAAACACGATAGGCGGCGACCCGTGGCAGATCTCACGACAGAAAACTAGTGTGGTGCAGCCGCAAGTGTTTCAGAGCATACCAATCACTATACATTGTTGAAGAAGGGGCTCAGCAGCAGACGACCCTGAAGTATTCCCATGCTGACCCTATAGTGAGTTCACACAGGATGATCGAGACAGTACCGTGAATCAATGAACATGTGGCGCCCGGTGGTACGAATCACATTCCTTGTTACACCAAGTCGATGTTTGGGTCTGGACACGCCGTTACCCAGGCGAGTTGATGGGTACCCGAAACACTCAGCACGCCAAGGACGCAGGCCGGTGGGGGCAGTATTGTGATTTGGGGGGTCATTCACCTGGGCTTCCGTGTGATCTGTGGTAGTAATCCGAGGTACCATGACAGCGATGGACAACGTTTTCATTCGTGCGGACCACCTCTACCCCTTTATGCTATGGCACCGTCCAACACGGTAACTGTCTGCGTAACTTGCACTCGAATGTTATCAACTAATGTAGACCAGATGCTTTCTATCTGTGTTTGACAAATACAGTTTTGTTGTAACTGAGAATGTTTTATAGATATTTTGAGCCTTTGAGAAGGGTCTAAGGTCGAAATACATAATGCAGTATAAAATTAATAAATACAGTGGTCAAGACTAATGTCAGTGTTTGAGTGCAATAATAATGGCCGCAACATATCACAATGTATTAATACATTATGCTGTCGTAATGCTATAGATGCTGGGCGTCCTTTTGTGTTGGTTATGGCTGTGTGAGGCGGCAGAGTGTAGGCACTGTGCAGTGTCCATAGGCCATGTGTGTTGCCTATAACTAAGCCATCTGTTCCACGTGAAAGGGGGTAGGCCCAGCAAACTTTAAGCTCCTGATCCGGTTCTAAAATCTTTTGCTTCACTGAGAGACATTCATTCTCAAGCTTTTCTTGTTGAAAGTCACTCTATCAACTTACTGGGGTAAGTAGTATCCAGCATACTAGGTTAGTAGCCCTTACTAGTTCAGGGAAATTTCATCGTTCCAGGGCCGACAAATACTAATGATCGCCTAGTGTTGCTGGAAAGCATCAGTGAACATTTTCCCATGATGCCCTCTCACGCCTAGAGGTTTGATGCAAAGACTTTGAAAAACAAGTATATGAAAATTTGGTTTATGTTACCTTTCACTTCTGTTGATGTCCTTATTGTTATTGCTTTTATTTATTATTCATAACATTACAATAACTATCATTTAATTAAACTGCTATGGAAAGGTAATGTTTAACTAAATGACTGATCCGATGTAAGAGAGTGCCTGAAATGTCTGAAACTGAAGAACTTGAATAAATACTTCTTACTTTTTTACGTACACTGGCCGATCCTTGGCCTCACTCAAACCAGCCTTCCAAACCTTCCCGTCAGCTGCATCTTCACCTCCCAGACCCAGTATCTCTATGTCTCCCATGATTTTATCCTTCCATCTCGTTCTCGGCCTTCCTAGTGGTCTCGTTCCTTCAGCTTCTCCATCCACCACAGACCTTATTACCTGTTCTCTCCCGTCGTGTCCGCACCACCTGACTCTTTTAATCTGAACACTCGCTACGAAGTCAGGTGGTGTGTATAATTGTGTGAGTTCTCTGTTTTTCCTTTTTCTACACTGGTCATTTTCTTTCACTGGTCCATGAGATTTTTCTCCTTTTTTTGTCAAGAATCCATGTCTTTCTTGCGTAGCACACTGTTGGTTTGATGGAGGTCTGATATTTCTTATTTCTGCCTGCGTGGATAGTAACTCAGACCTTACGATGTTATGTATAGCTCCTAGACATCTTCTCCCTACTTAAATTCTCATTACGATCTCTTGTTCTATAAGGTTTTGTTGCTTGATGTTGACACCGAGGTACTCGAATGTGTGTGTGTTCAGTATTGTTAGGTTGCTGATTGTTAGATGGTTTGGTCCTATCTGAGCTCTTCTGCCTATTACCATGAACTTTGTTTCACTTTCATTTACACTTAGATCTACTTTCTTAGCTTATTCCATCAGTACAGTTCCCATTTCCTTCACGTCTTTCATGCTCTTTCCTATCACAATATCAAGCCAGAACGCTTATCTTTTTCCGTGTGGTGACTCCTGCACATTACTGTGATACTCTCCTCAGGGTTTTGTTGAGTGCCAAACTGAACAGGGTTGCTGATATATCTCCCTGTTTCATCCTTGTTTTTACCTCAGATGTTTCCGAGAACTCCCCCTATACTTTCACTCTACACTTTGATTCTAACACACACATTTTCGTTAGCTTTATCAGCTTGTCCGGTCTTCCACAATTTGCATTCATCGTCCGTGTCTCCTCTCTCACTATGCTGTCACATGCTTTGTTGAAGCCGATAAACATACAGAAGGTCTTCTGATTATGCTCCCAGTTTTTATCTGGTATTTGTCTTAATGTGAATATTTGGTCGGTTGTTGAGTTGACCTTTCTGAACACCAGTTGTTCTATGTCTAATATTTCTTCAGTGTATGGGTTGAACCTGTTCAGTACAGTTCTTGATATTACTTTATAGCACGTGCATACTAATCGCTCTACAGTTCTGTGTCAACAATTTGTATATGGGACATGCAGTAGCTGTTTTCCATTCCTCCGGCCTTACCTATTACCTCCACACCTCTTGTATCAATTCGGCTTAGCATTCACACGCCTTGTCTCTCCCTTCATTAACGGGCTCTGCTGATATCATTTCTATGCCTGCTGCCTTCCCGTTTTTCAGTCTTTTTATTGCCTCTTTCCTCCTTTAAATGAATACATAAAATAAATGTAGAACACCAAAACCTGACTTGCGCGGTAGCCGGAATTCGCGACTTCAGCCTTATGAATCGCAGAACGGCATTAGCCAATGACTGCGGGTGTTTGCCTAACGATTCTACGTGTCGAGTACAGCGCCTTGCAGGGAGACGCCGTGTGACAGATCACGTCTTCAGTGTGGTTACTGGCCGACCGCAGCGCCCGTACCGGTGTTTTTGGCAGATACGCTCAGATTACGGCCGCACAGAGCTTTACGCCAACTTGCCCGGAGCTCTCGGCTCTAGTTTCCTGCTCCTCCGTCTGTGTATCGCTGCTCCACTTTCCGCGCTGCAGTCGCATCCTCTACTACCCCGTCTTTATTTTCTCGTTGCCGTGGCGGCCGTAAAATAACCACAGCCCGGTCTGCAATAAAACAGAAGCACCAGCACCGCTCATAGCCATAGTCTGTACCGCACGGACCTCCTACCATAAAACGTGCTCTCCCGGACAATCAACAAATATCTCGCTACTTGAATAATAATACTGTCACTGAGTATGCTTATGCGTTAAGGAAATTTCGAAAAATGAAATCTGAAACTGAAATGAGACGTAAGCACCAAAAAATAAACTTTTCAAGAAGGAAGTAGGGCAACTCGTCAATTTCTTTGTATTTCAGCAAACTAGGTAAACCCGAATATTACCGACAAAATTTCTAAAGTGTTCAGCGATATTTTCTGTCTATTTTGGTATAGCGATAAAGTAACTGCACTTTGTAAATTTCATGAAGAAACTAATTATAATTACAATTCTGTCTAAATACAGTATTTTCGTAGTTCGAAGACATTTTTCAAGTAAAATTAGCATAAACATCCATTATACAGTTGTTAAGTCCAAGAACAAGGGTTTATAATATTCAAGGACTATGCAGTCTAGGTGGCTTTTATAGAATAATTTGAGGCTGCGTCTGTGCTTGATATATCACACTTTTCCAGTATCAATACGTTCGTTTCGACTTCACCTGTACCACTGTGGTGCGATGTAAACGTTTGTCGCTTATACCCTGTATAAGCTGAAAGTTATAAACGAGAAAATATTCTGGTTGGTGCAGTGTAGACTGTTGATAAACGGACGCCTCTATATAGCAGAACACATGAGCATAATGTAATATGCCAAAAAACTGACTACTGATGATGCTTTTGACTAAAGTGAAATTTGTTTGGTCTAACTAACAGTTTACAGTCGCAAAATATGGCATTACCGCTGTATAATTTCTTTGCCTAGTTGAAGACAGTATTTTCTTGTTATTACGTTAATTCCTCACGCACTCAACCAAACGATTGAAGATCTGTTCTGTTGAACTAACGAATACAGAATGAGGGTAGAGCCACCTAGCAACAGCTGCTGAAGCTCTTGGGCGTTGATGCGGGAGGAGAATGAGACCAATAAATGAAACAGCTTTTAACTTTTCTGTGTATCGGTGCACCAGTCGTGTGCTTCCACAGGCGTGTTGACAGCGCGGTGCGGAAGAGGTGGGATGGTGGGGGGCACATTTCCAAAATTTCGTTGCGTGTGAGAACGGGGCTTAACCCTCCAGCTCCGAGTCCTGGCATAATGTAAGCTACTCAGTAATCAAGCGAGTCACAAAACGAGTTCCTTCCTTCTTCCTTTCATTTCTTCATTTCACGAACTTACAGCCAAGAGCTAGATATGAGCTGCGTTTACGGGGAGGCAAGAGTAATCCACATTACTTTGATGCTGAATGGCAAAACAATATTGAGATTTCACGACAAACGGCTCTAGGTGTACTTACAGCTATTCAGTATCTTCTTGCGTTACTGCCTCTATAGGACCACAGGAAGTGCCCTCATAGACAGCATTTTCCTCTTCTCCTCCAGGAGCTTTTTATTCTATGTCCGGCAAACCTTGCTCTATTGATTCTGATTCATTCTTTGCTTCTTCCGTCTCGCTAAGTCGTCAGCATAAGCCGGGATGTCCATTTCATCCTGTTTCCTCCTCACACTCGTCTTTGGTATTCCCATCTTCTCATAATCCGGCATAGTTCTTTCCTAGGTCTTCGTATCCATCTCTCACTACCTCCATTATGTCCTGTTACTTTCCTCAGTACTTTTATACTTCTTTCTGTAGTTCTTCTGCACCATTTCTTTCTTATTTTATCGTCTTCGCTGCTTATAGTACCACTTTCCTCCCTGTTAGCGGTACTTTGTAATGCCAGATCTTTGCATCTATAGGTATATTCTCTTTATATATATCTCTGGTCATAGAGACGACCAACCTCATCTTCTTCGTCCTGTCTATAATTCCGCCATTAATCCTGTTTCTTCCTTTTATATATTTCCCCAGGTATTAAAATTTGTCATCTTTTGCACGGTGGATTCTAGTGTTTTCCAATCTCCAATGATAACCAATGCCTTTCTCTGTTGTAGGTGACGCTCAGTCCCACTGCTCTGACCCTTTTGATTCGGTTCCGAGATTTGTCTATGCGTCTTCTTCAGTCTCGCTTGCCATTATAATGTCGTATGCAAAGCTGGGAAGTCCATTTGGGCTCCATTATCCTGTTTGTCCTCCACGCGCGTCTTTGGTACGTTTATAGCTCTCCAGTGACTGGTCACTTTGTCATTTGCTATGTTGAACAAAATTGGTGAGAGTCATCTCTCTGTTGACACTTGTCTTCATAGATGATCTAGTAGTGTACTTCTGAATCTCACCATTGGCTTTTCCGTTATTGGTTCTCGTTTACTGCTGTCTATTCCTCTGCTTCTTTTTTTCAGGGTTCTTGCAAGAGTCTGTCTGTCGCTGGAGTCGTATCCCCTCGTGAAATTTTTTACAGTTACTACCGTCTTTTTGTTCTTTAAGCCACTCACAGTAATCTCAAAATAACAAACTGACTTTTTGAGAATAGAGATGTACATAAATACACTTCGGCCAGAAGAAATCTTATATCAATAACCGATTACATTTTAGTAAATGACAAGCTAGGGGGTCAAGTAATGGATGCAAGAGTTTGTAGAGGAAAAGATCCAGGATCAGCTCATTTTCTACTAATCTCCAGAATATACAGTATTTTATGGTTAAATGGAAGAAAATGACAAAAAATAATAAGTAACTTATAAGATCAAAGCGTTTATAAAGTATAATTGGTTGTAGAGGACAGCATTAAACATCTTTACCAAAGCAGATTAAATAAAGAGATAGCAAACTAAAGATAATACAGACTCTGCATCTACATTTTCATCATACTCCGCAAGCCACCTAATGGTGTGTGGCGGAAGGTACTTCCGGTACCACTGTCTGATCCCTCCAACCCTGTTCCACTCGCGAATAGTGCGTGGGAAGAGTGATTGACGGAAGTCTCTGTATTGGCTCTAATTTCTCGAATTTTCTCCTCGTGGTCAATAAGCGAGAGGTATGTGGGGGGGGGGGGGGGGGGGGAAATAATGTAATATGTTGTCAGACTCCTCCTGAAAAGTACTGTCCCGAAATTTCAACAATAAATTTGTCCGTGATGCACAATGCCTCTCTTGTAATGTCTGCCAGCTGAATTCGTTTAGCATCGCCGTAACGCTCACTCGCCAGCTAAACGATCCCGCCGCTCTTCGCTGGATCTTCTCTATCTCCTCTATCAGTCCTACCTGACAGGGATCCCAGATAGGTGAACGATACTCAAGAATCGGGCGAACAAGTGCCTTATAAACCACTTCTTTCGTGGATGAGTTACATTTCCTTTAGATTCTTCCGATAAATCTGAGTCAGTTGTCTGCTTTTCCACTATCTGCTTTATATGGTCATTCCACTTTATGTCGCTCTGGATAGTTACACCTAGATATTTTACGGCAGACGCTGTCTCCAGATGTTTGTCACCAATACTGTAGCTGTACAGAAGTGGATTTCTTTGTGTGTATGCGCGATGTGTTACATTTATTTACGTTCAGGGTCAACTGCCAGAGTCTGCATCATTCATCAATTCTCTGCAGGTCGTTCTGCAAATTCTTACTATCTTCTGGCTTTGTTGTATAGACAACTGCATCATTGCGAATAGTCTTAAAGAGCATCCGACGCTTTCTACTAGATAATTTATATATATTGTAAGCAGCAACGGTCCTATTACACTTGCCTGTGGTACTTCGGATATTACCTTTACATCTGTCGATTTAGCTCCGTTAAGAGCGACGTATTGAGTTCTATCCGCAAGAAAGTCTTGAATCCAATCGCAGGTCTGCTCCGATACTCCGTAAGCTCATATTTTTTTCATTAAACGGCAATGCGGGCCGGTGTCAGATGCCTCACTGAAATCAAGGAACACGGCATCAACCTGAGCGCCGTTGTCCACTGCGCTGTGGATCTCATGGAGGAACAGAGAGAGCTCAGTTACGCAGGATCTCTGTTTGCGGAATCCATGTTGATTTTTTATAGATGACATGTTCATTTTCCTAAATCGTCATAATTCTTGAGTATAAACCATGTTCCATAATTCTACAACAGATTGACGTGGACGATATAGGTCTATAATTGTGTGGATCCGTCTTACGGCATTCTTAAACACGGGAATGACCTGGGCTATTTTCCAGCCGTTAGGCATCTTCCGTTGCTCAAGCGATCTACGACAAATTACTGCTACAAGGCGAGCAAGTTCTTTCGCATAATCTTTATAGAATTTTATAGGCATCTTATCTGGTCCTGAAGCCTTTCCACTACTAAGCGATTGTAGCTGCTTTTCAGTTCCGCTGTTGGTTACCTCAGTATCTGCCATTTCGATATTCGTACGACGATTGGAAGGAGGGACAGTGTTACGATCTTCCGCGGTGAAACAACCTCGGAAGACCGAATTCAGTATTTCGGCTTTCTCTCTATTACCTTCCGTTTCTGTGCCGGTGTGGTCGCTGAGAGTATGAATAAATGATTTTGACCCATTTACTGATTTTACATACGACCAAAATCTCTTAGGGTTTTTACTCAGGTCGGTTGACACCGTCTTACTTTCAAAATCATTGAGCGCCTCTCTCATTGTTCTCCTTACGCTTATTTTCGCCTCTTTCAGCTTTTGTTTGTCAGCTAGGTTTTTACTTCTCTTGAATCTGACATGAAGTGCTCTTTGTTTACGTAGCGCTTTTCTAAAACCTTACTCGGAACATACTTGTCTAGGGCATATTGAACGATGCCATTGAATTTTTTCCGTTTGTTCTCCACATCTTCGTCCTCATCACCGAATATTTGATGCTGACTGCTGCGATATTCTGAAATTTGTATCCTGTCACCATTGCTGAGAAAATATATCTTCCTACCTTTCTGAACGCTCCTGGTAGGACCCGTCGTCATAGATGCTGTCACAGCCTCGTGATCACTGATACCTTCCACTACGTTAACTGATTCGATCTGTTTGTTGCCAGGACGTCTAAGACGTTACCCTCACGAGTTTTTTCTCTATCTGCTCAAGGTAACTTTCGGACGAGACATCCAGAACAATGCCACATGAATCCCTGTCTCTGGCACCAACTGTGATGGCATAACACGGACGAGTCTCGTTTCAGGTTGTATCGAGTGGATGGATTTGTACGGGTATGGAGACAACCTCATGAATCCATGGACCCTGCACGTCAGCTGTTCAAGCTGATGGGTGCTCTGTAATGGTGTGGGGCGTGTGCAGCTGGAGTGATATGGGACCCCTGA
This sequence comes from Schistocerca nitens, assembly GCF_023898315.1. NCBI lineage: Eukaryota > Metazoa > Arthropoda > Insecta > Orthoptera > Acrididae > Schistocerca > Schistocerca nitens. Next base: position 293,929,965 of record NC_064615.1, on the reverse strand, counting down.
TACATCTAGATACGACTCTAACAGATGACACGTACGTAAATATCGTGTCTGATCACCTGCATCCGTTCATGTCCGTTATACATTCCGACGGACTTGGGAAATTCCATCAGGACGATGCGACGCCCCCACGCGTCCGGAATTGCTATAGAGTGGCTCCAGGAACACTCTTCCGCGTTTAAACACTTTCGCTGGCCACCAGACTCCCAAGACATGAAAATTATTGAGCATAGCTGGGATGCCTTGTAACGTGACGCTCGGAAGAGACCTCCACTCCCTCATACTGTTACGTATTAATGGACAGCCCTGCAGGATTTATGGTGTCAGTTTCCTCCAGTCCTACTTCAGACATTAGTCGAGTCCGTGCCACGTCGTGTTGCGGCACTTCTGCGTACTCGCGGATCCCCTAACCGATATTACTCAGGTATACCAGTTTCTCTGGCTCTTCAGTGTATAAAATACTTAAGATCCCCCATGCTCAGATTTTAAACACAAGACATAAAAACACAACGGAAGTAGTACTGCATGAGGAACAAATGGGTTTTAGAAAAGGGCACTTCAAGATGGGCGCAATTTTTATCTTACAACAGATAATAGAAAAACGCAGAGAATATAATAAAGAAACACACTTTGCTTTCATTGATTTTAAAATATCTAATAAATGCGATGAAAAGTGTGAATCAGAGCACAACCATCACTCTACATTTCAACGGAAAGTGGCTAATAAGACACCAACTAACAAAGGAGTTCATCTGCATCTACATTTACGTGACTACTCCGCTATTCACAATAAAATGCCTGGCAGAGGGTTTGAACCACCTTCAAGGTGTCTCTTAACCGTTCCACTCCCGAACGGCGTGCGGGAAAAAGAAGCAATTACATCTTTCTGTGCGAGCCCTCATTTATCTTATTTTATCGTGGTGAACATTTCTCCCTATGTAGGTGGGTGCCAACAGAATGTTTTCGCAATCGGAGGAGAAAACTGCTGATTGAAATTTCATGAGAAGATCCTGTCGCAACGAAAAACGCCTTTGTTTTAATGACTGCCACTCCAATTCATGTATCATGTTTGTGGCACTATCTCCCCTATTTCGCTATAGTACAAAGCGAACTGGCCATTTTTGAACTTTTTCGATGTCATCCGTCAGCCCCACCTGATGCGAATCTCACACCGCACAGCAAAACTCCAAAATATTGCGGACAAGCGTGGTGTAAGCAGTCTATTTAGGGAGACCTGTTGCACCTTTTAAGTGTTTTGCCAATGAATCGTAGTCTTTGGTTTGCTCTTACCACAACATTATCGATGTGATCGATCCAGTTTAGGTTGTTTGTAACTGAAATCGCTAAGTATTTAGTTGAATTTACAGCCTTCAGATTTGTGTGACTTATCGTGTAATCTAAATTTGGGGGATTTCTTTTAGTAATCATGTGAATAATTTCACACTTTTCTTTATTCAAGGTCAATTGCCACTTTTCGCATCATACAGATAACTTATCTAAATGGTTTGGCAATTCGTTTTGGTCATCTGATGACATTACAAGACGGTAAATGACAGCATCATCTGCAAACAATCTAAGAAGGCTACTCAGTCTCCTATGTTGTTAATATAGATGAAGAACAACAGAGGGCCTATAACACTTCCTTGGGGAAGTTTTACTCGATTACTTTCCGTCTATTACTACTGACTGTGACCTTTCTGAAAAGAAATCACGAATCGAGTCGCACAACTGAGGAGATATCCCATAGGCGCGCAGTTTGATTAGAAGACGCCTGTGAGGAACGGTGTCGAAAGCCTTCTGGAAACCTACAAATATGGAACCAATTTGGCATCCCCTATCGATAGCACCCATTACTTCATGAATATAAAGAGCTAGTTACGTTTCACAAGAACGATATTTTCTGAATCCAGGTATGTGTCAATAAATCGTTTTCTTCGAGGTAATTCATAATGTTCGAACAGAGTATATGTTGCAAACCCCTCTGACACTCCACTCCTTTTCACGTTAGCCAGACATCAGCAAAAACACCCTACGAGTACGTAAGCGTCTATAGAATAAATGACTGGGGTTAGGAGTGCACCCTTATTTTATGACAGAGCACATCGGTGTTTAGATGTACACAAATTGTTTTTAATTCACGATTATCGTCAAAGAAGTACACGAATTTACGTAGGTTGTAACATGACAATGTCACGACAGTTGTCAACATAATGCATTACATCCTGTTTAATCGAAATAACACTGAACACAACAATATCAAATTTTAACCAGAAGGTTCTTTACAAAATTACTATAACTACTACTACACCGTGAAGTTTGCCAATATTACGACGAATCATCCGATTCCGGTTCTGAGTTCGGTACTATTTGTATCTAGCTGAATGTCAGCCCAAGTGAACACAGTGTTCACTCAAAACTCCTCCCTTGGCGTCGTACAGAGCGTGATGCACCCTATCCTGCACTTGACACTGGTTCAGAGGAGAGTCCTGGAAGTTTTCAGTCTTGTGTCTCTCGTAACAAACTGTCCCCCACCTGGTTAATTTTGTGCTTCACGTCACGGGTTTTGCCAAGAGGAGTATTCCCAGCCGGCCGGAGTGGCCGAGAGGTTCTAGGCGCTTCAGTCTGGAACCGCGCGACCGCTATGGTCGCAGGTTCGAATCCTGCCTCGGGCGTGGATGTGTGTGATGTCCTTAGGTTAGTTAGGTTTAAGTAGTTCTAAGTCTAGGGAACTGATGACCTCAGATGTTAAGTCTCATAGTGCTGACAGCCATTTGAACCATTTTGGAGTGTTCCTTTCATCTCGGGGAAATTACCTCTGCCAATCGCAAAGGGTCTACCTTCAAACTGTGTCGAAATTTCGGCACTTTACTCCTTCCTAGTTCATTTCAGCTAATCGAACATTTTGTGCCCACTCCAGATGCCTAAAAGTTACATGCATACATCACGAGCGTACCACGAGCATTTCACGTGATCAGCTGTTTCGCTGGTCTGTTTGTATCCACCTGGAAATTCCCCTTCACAGTTTCCTAAATAATTTCTCCATAGTGCACATGCAGCTCTGGCCTGCTACTTGCCCTCCCTGGTGTTATGTCCGGTGCGTTCGTTCTCCCTGTCGCCACGGTCACCTTAAAAGCTTTCTGTTGTACTTCGGCTGTGACGGCGCAACTCGCGTCTGCCCCCAAACTAACATATTTCCTCCAGCAGCTCTTTTCACTGTTTCCTCATTGACATGCAGGATTTGGGCTCACTGCGTTAGTACCGTCGAACTGAGTGTCTTCCCTTTGCTTCGCACACTATACATTTAACTAGGCAGATCTGTTCATTATCAGCGAAGTATGTGAGGTGACATATTCACCATCTTGTTACGAAATATAAAATCTCTCATGTGAGAGATTCATTCAGTCTGCCACCTTACAACCCTACTGCAGATCGACATTAGTGATCTGGGCCTCTAATTCAGCAGATTACTCCTATATCCCTCTTTGGGTACTGATGTGACTTGAGCAATTTTCCAATCTTTAGGAACGGATCTTCCTGTGAGCAAGCGGTTGTGTATAATTGCCGAATATGCAGCTATTGTATCAGCGTACTCTGAAAGAAACCTGAATGGTATACAATCTGGACTGGAGGCCTTGCCTTTATTAAGTGATTTAAGCTGCTTTGCTACGCTGAGGATATCTACTTCTGTGTTTCTCATCTTGGTAGTTGTTCTTGATTGGAATTCAGGAATATTTACTTCGTCATCTTTGGTGAAGGAGTTTCGGAAAACCGTGTTTAATAACTCCGCTTTGGTGGAACTGTCATCAGTGACTTCACAGTTGTTAACGTGCAGTGAAGGTAATGATTGCGTCTTGCAACTGGTGTGCTTTATGTATGACCAGAATCTCTTTGGGTTTTCTGGCAGACTCTGAGACTAAGTTTCGTTGTGGAAACTATTAAAAGCATCTCGCATTGAAGTATGCGCTATATTTCGAATTTCTGCAAAACTTTGCCAATCTTGAACATTTTGTGTTCTTTTATATTTGGCATGCTTTTTTCGTTGCTTCCGCAGCAGCGATATGACCCGTTTTGTGTACCATGGGGGATCAGTACCATAACTTATTAATTTTTATGGTATATATCTCTTAATTGCCATCGATAGTATCTCTTTGAAATGATTCCACATCTTTTCTGCACTTACGTGGTCAGATCGGTAGGAGTGGAGACTGTCTCTTAAAAAGGCGTTAAGAGAATTTTATCAGCTTTTTTAAATAGATGCACTTTACATTTCTTTTTGATGGTTGTGGGTGTTACATTATTCAGCCTAGCAGCAACTGCCTTGTGGTCGCTAATCCCTGTATCCATCATGATACTCCCTATTTGTCCCGAATTATTTTTTGCTAAGAGGTCAAGTATGCTTTTGCAACCATTTACACTTAGAGTGGGCTCATGGACTAATTGTTCATAATAATTCCCTGAGAAACCATTCAGTACAATTTCGGATGACGTTTTATGCCTGCTGCCAGCTTTAAACGTATAATTTTTCCAGCATATCGAGGGCAGATTGAAGTCACCGCCGACTATAATTTTGTGAGTGGGGTACTTATTTGAAATGAGACTCAAGTTTTCTTTGAACTGTTCAACAACTATGTATTCTGAGTCGGGGGTCGGTAAAACTATCCAATTAATAATTTAGTCCGATTATCAAGTATGACCTCTACCCATACTATTTCGCAGGAACTATCTACTTCAATTTCTTTAAAGGTGAACTACTTCTGACAACAATAAACACACCACCACCAACTGTATTTAATCTATCCTTTCTGAACACTGTTAGATTGCTTGAAATAATTTCAGCTGAACTTAGCCAGCTTTCTGGTCCTATACCTATTTGAGCTTCAGTGCTTTCTATTAGGACTTGGAGGTCTGGTTCTTTCCCAACACAGCAATGAGAATTTACAGCTACAATACTAGTCATTTCTACATCTTCCTTCGTCTGTCTTACCTGCCCCCTTTAGACAGACGCCCTTTCTGTGGTTCCTTAAGACCCTCTAACCTAAAAAACCACCCTGTCCCTTCCACATAGTCCCTGCTACCCATTTAGCCACTGCCTGTGTGTAGTGGACTTATGACCTATTAAGTGGAACCAAGAAACCCACCACTCGATGTGCGCCCAAGTCAAGGAATCTGCAGCCTACATGGTCACAGAACTGCCTGAGCCTCTGATTCAGACCCTCCACTCGGCTCTGCACCAAAGGACCACAGCCGGTTCTATTGCCGATGCTGCAGATGGTGAGCTCTACCTTAATCTCACAAGCAAGACTGGCAGTCTTTACCATTTCCGTTTGCTGCCCAAAACGAGAGAGAATCTCCTCTGATCCAAAACAACACACGTCATTGGTACCAACATGAGCCACTAACTGCAGTTTGCTGCACCCTGCCCTCTTCCTGGCATCCGGAAGCAATATTCACATTCAGAATGACTCCTCCCGGTATGCACACAGAGTGCACACTGGCTTCCTTGCCCTCCTTGGCAGCCATGTTCCTAAGGGGCCCCATTATGCATCTAACGTTGGAGCTCCCAGCTACCAGCAAAACCACCGTCTGTAATGACCAGACTTGTGGGCTGAGAAGCTTCCTCTGGAACCTGTTTGTCAAACGATCATGGAGCCCCTACCATTGCCCCTTCAGAGAGTCTTTCACTGCCTGCCAGACTTTCTAATGATCTCCCACTCGACCACATGTGAGGATTCAACCTCAGCGCAGGCAGTACCTGGGGCAGCCACAGCTGTGGACCAATCGGGGGACCTGTGGCATGGGTGTGATGTCCCTCGCAACTCCGCGTCCGATCCCCCACAGTGATGCCCCTTTGTCAGCAGCCTCAAACTGTGTTACAGAAGCCAACACTGCCTGGAGCTGTGAGCGAAGGGTCACCAACTCAGCTCACATCTGTACACAGCACTCACATTTCGTATCCCTTGTTGAAGTCGCTCCTGTTTGAAGCTCATAAAAATATGTAAGAAATGTACAGTGTAATCGCCTTATTAGCAGCAGGAACCTGAGGTGTCCTCTCACTGATGGTCCAACCGAAACTGAGCTATACTACCCAAAACAAACAAAAGGCTGCTGCATCTCTGCTGTGTTTGACATTTACATACAGGGAATAATGCGTACATCGAAAACAGAATTTCGAAAAGGTTTATAACTAGACAGGATGACTCTTTTATATAACTTACTATACGCTGACAATGCAGTGATCCTAATGCGTTGTTTCCCCATAAAGTCCACTGTCTTAGGTTTTTCTGTTGAGATCTTTAAACGTCCCCTTAGAAAGATTAATGAATTACTGTGCTGATAAACCTCTTACATTATTTGGTTTTCAAACAGCTGAGCAGAACTGAACGTACTCAGACATTTCGCTCTTTACCTATTCTGATCAACACTAAACTGACACACAATATTTTTTAGCGCAACGCAATCTGAATTTCAATAATCCCTACAAAAGAATTGCCCTGACTAACATTAACCTATACCTTTCACAAATCACTTACCTCACAAAAATCTTCGTTACTAGAACTACTGCAATACAGCGAGCGCCACTACTGCCAGCTAAATAAAAGATTCAAACTACTGAAGGGACTAACTACTGATAGGCGTAGTTAGCAAGTGAAAGATTCTGATAAAGAATAAACAATGTATTTACCTTAATCGTGTTCAAAAGTCATAATATATATCAGTTCATGATATCCAGTCTTACAAATTTACTGTCTCTGATGGACACAAGTCCATATCATCCGCTCTCAAAACTCCGCCACCTCTCTCCCCACATCCACCACTGCTGGCGGCTCACCTCCAACTGCGCAACGCTACGCGCTGTTAACAGCCAAGTGCCCAACACCACAATAGCAAATATTGCAACAATGCCGACCAGCCTCAGACTGCACACAGAACAGTCAGTGATTTTCATACAAAGCGCTACGTGGCGTTACGAACATAAAAACCTAAACAGCCTACTTACAATCTCCATGTCATATTTCGCACTTACTTGTTTTAGTCAGAAAATTCCTTTCTTTTATCTTTTCTGTGAATCCTTTCCTCTTCCTAAATCCCACTTCAGAGTTTCCATTTTCTTCTGCTGTTCTTCGAATCTCTTCATAAGGAATTTCGTCAGCACTTTGTATCGATATTCCTCTGCCTTTTCATGTAATTGCACTATGATCATATTCTTCCATTCTTTTTTTGGCCTCAAAATCTGGAAGACAATCTTGGCAATTTGGCTACTGCCTTGTTACCTCCATACTTTTTCATCTCTGCTGCTATTCCATTTTATCCAGTTACCTTATAATTCCTTACATCGCTTATAGACTCTGCTACCTCATCCCTAGCTGGAAGGCGTAACTGTATCTCCCCTGTATCCAATTGTAGCTCGTCTCCAGATGTTTCTCAGATCAGCAGGTCGTGAAAGTACTCCACGAGCATGCTACTGCTCTCCTTCGTACTAACGATTAGTTCCTCTTTCTAATTTCCTGTGTACAGTTCTCTGCCGCTAATCACATGTTCTGCCTTTCTTCAAACTGATATTGAGTTGTATGGCGATTTAGCATGTAAATTGATTCCCACCCCTCGCTCATTCGGCTGTCTGCGAGCACGTGAGGCCACACACTGCGGCGACCGCAGGCGTTAAAGGCTGAAAGTAACGATTAAAGTTCACGTCAACCATTACACTGCTCAGTGGTGTCAAGGTACAATATGTGCAATACGCGCATGCTAGTGATTTATTTGTCATGGTCATCGGTAGTCCGCAGCTCGTGGTGTCGCGGTCGCGTTCTCGCTTCCCGAGCACTGGGTCCCGGGTCAGATTCCCGTCGGGGTCAAGGATTTTCACTTGCCTCGAGATGACTGGGTGTTTGTGTTGTCCTTAGTTTGGACTGAGCAAAGGTTGGGGATTTGTACGGGAGCTGATAATTGCGCAGTTGAGCGCCCGAGAAACCAAACATCATCTTGATGGACATCGGTGACGAGATGAGGCTCTGGAGGCCTGGCTGTGAGGCCTCTGTTTTAACTGTGCAGATAGTAACTGTGCTGAGTTTAGAGGTAAGTAGTGTGTGAAAAATTCATTCTAGGGTACAACTATGCCCCACTGATGAGTACACACTCCAGATTGTCGAATCAAAACACCTTTCAGCCGTCTAAATTTCCAATTGTTATTTCACCGAGCAACCAATTTCGCTGATATATTACGCCATCTTCAGGCCCCCTGACAGACGTGTAGGAGGATTCCCATGTCTCGTCCGCTCAAAATAGGTGCCAGCATGCACTGACTGGTATCTGTAGATTTTTGGCGTAGCGATTGCGTCGATCATCACCTGCCGACTCAAAGTAACGATGGAAGGGATCGCTATGTCAAAAATCTATGAATGTCAGTCAGTGAATTCTGACCCCTGTTTTGACTGGATCAGAGGTGAGAATCTTCTCACAGGTCGGTCAGGAGGCCTGAAGATGGTGTAAAATAGCACCGAAACTGGTTACTCAATAAAATAACAATGTAGACGACTGAAAGGCGTTTTGATTCGACATTCTGTGCCGAACAGCCGAGGTCTCGCAACCATCTGTATAGAGATGGACATACAGCACGTACCCCTGTTGAACAGCTGCAGCCATTTCAACAGGGTCGCATTGTGGACCTGCAGAAAGCTGGATGGACGTGTAGACGGATTGCTGCATGTGTTGAGCATAATGTATCGGCGGTGTGGCTTTGCTTTCAACAGTGATCTGCGGAACATTCAAATACCTGTAGACCAGGTCCTGGATGTCCGCTACGGTCGCAGGTTCGAATCCTGCGAGTTGATCGGAGAATGGAATGGTGCTCTGTTATCTTCAGTGGTGAGAGTAGGGTCTATCTGCAGCTAGTGATGGACACATACGTGTAGACCTGGTGAGTTACATATTCCAGAATGCATTCACCCACGACACACAGATCTTGTCTCGGGCTTCATGGTGTGGGGCGCCATCAGTTTTACTCACGGTCTCATTAGATATTTCTGCAGGGTAAAGCAACATGTGGACGCTATATTGCACAGGCTGTTATCCCCATGCTAATGGCATTTCTTCGACTGGAAGGTCATGAGCTTTTCCAGCAGGACAATGCACGTTGCTGCGACGTATCACGGTCTTCGCAGTGTACGAGAACTGTCCTGCCAAGCAAGATCATCAGATCTCCTGCCAATTGAACACGTATGGGACATCATGAAGCGTGAAGTTACTCATTCTCCATGGTTACAGGAACCATTGCTTAATTGCAACATAAGGCGCAAGGTTCTTGGGACAGTCTTTCGCAGAATGCCGTTTGGCACCTTTATGATCGTTTCCATGCGATAACACACGCCAGCGTCGGCACTAGAGGGATACGCTGTTTATTGTTGCGACTGTCTCAGCACGGTTTACTGTAACATGTGTGATTCATTTGGTCTAAATTTGTTAACACGTACTTGTACAATGGTGGACTACCTGTCACATCACTAGTCAACAAATTGACCTTATCCTCGATGGTGTTGCACTTCTTTCCGGTCGCGATAGTACTAAACGGCTAACCCGTTCATAGTGCGCGGACCAGTTACAGGTTCCCCATCTAAAGGCATCCACGGCAGCAGCAATTTGATTTTCACTGTACCTTTTAACTATTGTTCGAACTGAAAAACGTAAAATGCTGTCACAACCCACTTATAAAGAGATATAATCTTAACCTTAAGTTGAAGGTTTAACACGGCAAGTCAAGTATTACAGTTGGAAAGTGTGTGTTTCTGTCTCGAGGCAGCATAACACTAGCCGTGCAAATTACACATCTTAAATTCATTCAGTATTTGAGAATGAGAGCGCTTAGCGACTTCCAATAACCTTTGCACTTAATTTTATAACTTTTTCTAAAATTTTTCTTGCTCACATGTTTAGCAAAAAAGGTTTAACCCATTAACTTATTTGTAAAGTTATCAGACGTTTGAAGCTATTTTATACTCGGCAGTCCTGTGCTTAACACTTCTGAGTGCCAGTCAGTTATCTAAATCTACTTACCCTAGCGCCAGCCTCTCGTCTCCGTCTTCTTCCTCCAGTTCCGGGTATTTTCACTATAATATGACTCTCTCGCCATAAGAAAAAAGAAAAAAAAAACTCTAATCCTTGCGACTACCTCTAACATTAATCTGATGCAACTTGGTGATAAGGATGAATGCATGACCGATACGTTACATAAATATCAAATGTTGGCGGAAAGGAACATTTTCATTCTGTCGTTGATAGCAACTTAAGAAGCAACGTGAAACAAATATTTTTTATTGCTCTTTAAATAAATGTGAATTATATTGTTCTTATCTTAAACATATCATCATAGGACGTGAAAACTGCGCATTCTTCAGGTGAAGTTTAGAATTTACAGTTGAAAAGTGTGAGTTTAAGTCTCTATACACAGTGAAATGGCGGCATATATTACGAGAATAATTCACTATTTCCAATAGTTTATTTTTGTGTGGTAGAGCTAGACATTGCTCTACACAAACCCCCAGTTTGCATAAACCATATCGAATCGACGTATGTGCGATCGTGCTGCAGTGATTAGTATGTGATGGTCTCTCGCTAACACTCACATGCAAAATCACTGCAATTAATTTTCGAATGTTTTCGAGGGTGGCTGTTCTTCGACGTGCATCAGGTAAATCGTAAGTAGGATGCCCATCAGTATCATCAGCATCAAAACGATCGCTGCGTTCATCTTCAGATTCTTCGAGTCACTTAGAGCACTGTTGCCCGCGAAAGGCAAAGGTCCCGAGTTCGAGTCTCGGTCGGGCACACAGTTTTAATCTGCCAGGAAGTTTCATATCAGCGCACACTCCGCTGCAGAGTGAATATCTCATTCTGGAAACATCCCCCAGTCTGTGGCTAAGCCATGTCTCCGCAGTATCCTTTCTTTCAGGAGTGCTAGTTCTGCATGGTTCGCAGGAGAGCTTCTGTAAAGTTTGGAAGTTAGGAGACGAGATACTGGCAGAAGTAAAGCTGTGAGGACCGGGCGTGAGTTGTGCTTCGGTAGCTCAGTTGGTAGAGCACTTGCCCGCGAAAGGCAAAGGTCCCGAGTTCGAGTCTCGGTCGGGCACACAGTTTTAATCTGCCAGGAAGTTTCATATTCGTTCGAGTACAGCTGGCGCTAACATTGGCGTCTCACACACAACTCACTACCTTGCTTCAATTGGGAGAGTGCATTGTCGTGAACCGAACTGACAGAAGTATACTGGGAGTAGTTATGTGCCGTCTCTTCCCCAATGGCCGGCCGGAGTGGCCGAGCGATTCTAGGCGCTACAGTCTGGAACTGCGAGCCCGCTACGGTCGCAGGTTCGAAAACTGCCTCAGGCATGGTTGTGTGTGATGTTCTTAAGTTAGTTCGGTTTAAGTAGTTCTAAGTTCTAGGGGACTTCGAGTCACTTAGAGCACTGTTGCCCGCGAAAGGCAAAGGTCCCGAGTTCGAGTCTCGGTCGGGCACACAGTTTTAATCTGCCAGGAAGTTTCATATCAGCGCACACTCCGCTGCAGAGTGATAATCTCATTCTGGAAACATCCCACAGTCTGTGGCTCAGAGCCATTTGAACCATTTTTTTCTTCCCCAATGGACGACCAACATTTGCACGAGGAAAATACACTGAAGATCCAAAGAAACTGGTACACCTGCCTAATGTCGTGTAGGGCCTCCGCGAGCACGCAGAGGTGCCGCAATACGATATGGTCTAGACCAGACTAGACTAGACCAGTGTCTGAAGTAGTGCCGGAGGGAATGTCCCTGTAGAGTTGTCCACAAATCCGTAAGATACGAGGAGGTGCAGATTTCTTCTGAACAGCACGTTGCAAAGCTTTCCAGGTAAGCTCAATAATGTTCATGTTTGGGGAGTATGGTGGCGATCGATGTGTTTACACTCAGAGGAGCGTTCCTGGAGACACTCTATATCAATTCCTGACGTGTGGGGTGTCGCACTGTCCTGCTGGAACTGCCCAAGACCGTCGGAATGCACAGTGCACAGCGACACCTGTCAATATTGTATCCAGACGTATCAGGGGTCCCACATCACTCCAACTGCAGACGCCCCACACCATTACAGAGCCCACCTGTTTGAAGAGCCCCCTGCTCACATGCAGGGTCTATGGATTCATCAGGTTGTCTCCATACCCGTACACGTCCATCCACTCGATACAATTTGAAACGAGACTCGTCCGACCAGGCAACATGTTTCCATTCATCAACAGTCCAATGATAGTGTTGACGAATCCAGGCGAGGCGTAAAGCTTTGTGCCGTGCAGTCATGAAGGGTACAGGAGTGGGCCTTCGGCCCCGAAAGCCTATATCGATGATGTTTCGTTGAATGGTTGGCACGCTGACACTTGATGATGGCCCAGCATTGGAATCTGCAGAAATCTGCGTAAGGGTTGTACTTGTGTCACTTTGAACGATTCTCTTCAGTCGTCGTTGGTCCCGTTCTTGCATGACCTTTTTCCGGCCTCAGAGATGTCGGATATTTGATGTTCCACTGGATGCCTGATATTCACGGAACACTCGTGAAATGATCGTACAGGACAATCCCCACTTCATCGCTACCTCGGAGATGCTGTGTCCCACCGCTCGTGCGCCGGCTAGAGCACCACGTTCAGACTCAAATCTTGATAACTTAGCATTGTAACAGCAGTAACCGATATAACATCTGCGCCAGACACTTGTTAGGCATTGCGGACCGCAGCGCCGTTTTCTGCCTGTTTACATATATCTGTATCTGATTCAAATGACTCTGAACACTATGGGACTTAACTTCAGTGCCATAGACTTAGAACTACTTACACCTAACTAACCTAAGGACATCACACACATCCATGCCCGAGGCAGGATTCGAACCTGCGACCGTAGCAGCAGCGCGGTTCCGGACTGAAGCGCCTAGAACCGCTCTGCCACAGCGGCCAGCTCTGTATCTGAATACGCATGCCCATACCAGTTTCTTTGGCGCTTCACTGTATTTACAATGAAATGAACACCCTTATCTGCTTACAGGCGTTGACATACGTCAACGGGGACAGATGAAAATGTGTGTCCCGACGGGACTCGAACCTGGGATCTCCTGCTTACATGGCAGACGCTCTATCCATCTGAGCCACCAAGGACACAGAGGATAGCGTGACTGCAGGGATTTATCTCTGGCACGCTTCCCGCGAAACCTACATTTTCAGCGTATTGTCCCGCACTACATTCGTATCATCTTAGTAAATATATAGCTTCACGGTATGTTGTGCCCGTAATATTAAGGCACGGCGCTCAGAGTTAAGGAATCGGTGGTTTACTGGTACGAATGTTAATCGGTGTCGGGTTTTCCGCGAAGAGTGGCGTGTTTCGTGTGAGCTCCGTACGTCCCCCGGACCGCGTCCCCGGCTGAAAGCCGAGGCTGCCTGCCTCATGCAGCAGACAGGGAGACTTGGCTGCCCGCCTGCCGGGTCGGCTTTGTCCCGAGGCCGCGACTCGCGCACCTCGGCCGTGCTTTTCGCGCAGCTAACGAGACTGGCGCGCCGTGCCGCGCCGTGCAGCGCCCGTCGTCTGTGGTTCTGCTTAATGAGGTGCCGGGTCGAGACCCGGCGAGGACAATGCGCCGTGTAGCGCGGCGCGGCTCGGCCGTGTAGTGCGGTTAATCTGCGCCGCGGGTAATTGAGGAGGGGGAGGGAGTCGCGCGGACAGCCGCTGCCGCCCCGTCGCAACTCGCTTGTGGAGGCGCGCCCGGCTCAGGTTTCGCGGCCTTTGCTACGGGTCGCGGCCGGCGTGGCTGCGTCCCCATTGTGCGTCTGCCGAGTGCGGCGGCGGCCGCCACGCCGGTTCCGCGCGAGTGCTGCTCTTCGTTTTGGTCATCACCTAAGGGAGCTCAGTGACCATTCTGGAACAATGAGCCTGTCAAAAACTAAATTTACCGATACCTCTGTGAAACAGAGGTAAATAAACTAATGGATCAAAACATCAAATATCCTGCCTACCGCGAAACTTCACTGAAGCTCCAAAGAAACTGGTGTAGGCATGAGTATTCACATACAGATGGTTCAAATGCCTCTGAGCACGATGTGACTTAACATCTGAGGTCATCAGTCCCCTAGACCTAGAACTACTTAAACCTAAGTAACCTAAGGACAGCACACACATCCATGCCCGAGGCAGGATTCGAACCTGCGACCGTAACAGCAGCGCGGTTCCGGACTGAAGCCCCTAGAACCGGTCGGCCACAACGGCCGGCTTCAAATACAGATATGTAATGGGGCACAATACGGCGCTGCGTCCGTCAACGCCTATATCAGACAACAAGTGTCTAGTGCAGTTGTCAGATTACTGCTGCTATAATGTCAGGTTATCAAGACTTAAGTGTATTTGAACGTGGTGTTATAGACGGCGCACGAGCAATGTGACACAGCATCTCCCAGGTAGCGATGAAGTGGGGATTTTCCCGCACGACTGTTTCACGAGTGTACTGTGAATATCAGGAATCAGGTAAAACATCAAATCTCCGACACCGCTGCGACCGGAAAAAGACCCTGCAAGAACGGGACAAACGACGACGGAAGAGAATCGTTCAACGTGACAGAAGTGCAACCCTTCCGCAAATTGCTGCAGATTTCAATGCTGGGCCATCAACAAGTGTCAGCGTGCGAACCATTCAACGAAACATCATCGATATGGGCTTTCGGAGCCGAAATACCACTCGTGTACCCTCGATGTCTGAATGACACAAAGCTTTATGCCTCGCCTGGCTTTGTTAACGCAAATATCGGACTGTTGATGAATGGAAACATGTCTCCTGCTCGGACGAGTCTCGTTTCAAATTGTATCGAGCGGATAGATATGTAAGGGTATGGAGACAACCTCACGAATCCATGACCCTGCATGTCAGCAGGGGACTGTTCAAGCTGGTGGAGGGTTTGTAATGGTGTTGGGCGTGTGCAGTTGGAGTGATATGGGACCCCTGGTTCGTCTAGATACACCTCTGACAGTTGACACATACGTAAGCATCCTGTCTCATCACCTCCATCCATGTCCAGCGTGCGTTCCCACGGACTTGGGCAATTCCAGCAGGACAATGCAATACCCCACACGTCCAGAATTGCTACAGAGTGGCTCCACGAACACTCTTCCGAGTTTAAACACTTTCGCTGGCCACCAGACTCCCCAGACATGAACATTATTGAGCATATCTGGGATGCCTTGCAACGTGCTCTTCAGAAGAGACCTCCACCCCCTTTTACTCTTACAGATTTATGGAGAGCCCTGCAGGATTCATGGTAATTCCCTCCAGCATCACTGCAGACATTAGTCCACTCCGTGCCACGTCGTGTTGCGGTACTTCTGCGTGCTCGCGGGGGCCCTACACGATATTAGGCAGGTGTACCAGTTCCTTTGGCTCTTCAGTGTATATGCCACCTGTCAACGCTGCGGGCAGGTGACGATATACACAAAATGTGTAAGTGAATAGCCGCAAATGATGAATCCATTGACATAACAGACTTCGACAAAGAGCTAGACATACAGGGTGAGTCACGTAAGACGCAACACCCCTTTTATTTCGTGAACGGTTACGCAGATCGGAACATGGTTTTCGGCAATGTTAGAGCATCGAGGGGTACATATGGTTTTGTTTGGTTAATGTAATTAGCACCGGTATCAACTAAGATACTGAAGTAAATACATATTTTTTAAATGGAATCGATTATTGTTTATATATGCATTCGATAGCTCTTTAGAAGACAATTGCAGTGATATAGCGTCTGTTAATGCTGACGTTGAAACCTGTCTTAAAAAAATTCGAGAAATGTCATGGAATGTGAGAGCACAATGGCTCTAAAGGGCATTTTCGGTGCAAAAACTGCCAGCCCAGCGTCTCGGACTAGGCTGCTTAGTTGTATGCTGTAAAGTAGGCCTGCACTACGAGAATAAAGCTTTATTTCCCCTTGAACCAACTTACAACCAAGAACCAGGTTCACCTACGTTGTGTATGGAAATACGACAGTGGCTAGAATATGGAGTATCACAAAGGACTTGGGAAAAGTGTTTCACGCCCCTGTATCCTCCCAGACTTACTGAGCTGAAACAGACAAGTCAACTGTTCATTTACAGAAATAAAGAGGTCTTATACGTTGCAAAAACCGACTGCTGTATTAAATCTTTGTATGTTAGAAGAAAAATTTAATCACTCTCTTCCTGTACGCGCCTGTGTGTTTCTTAGAGGTACAACACATCTTGAAGTGTCTCTACCTACACTGCTCTAAAGTATATCAAGTGGGATACATTCATCGAACTAAACATTTTATTAAATGTAATTTGGTGGCCTCCTGTACACCGCAAAATAAATATTCTTTTGAACGAAACGTCGTGCCATGCCTAACAAAGCGAGGAATGACAGTGTTATCAACTACCTGCAATACACGCTGTCAACCTATTTGAAACTGCAAAAAAATTTCGTACACCACCCAAATCACATAACATATATTTTGTCTTCCAAAAAAATAAATTTATCCTTTCTTTGAGGATGTGTTGAAACTGTTGACCATAGACTGCAAGACACATTCGCAATCGCCGTTCGAAAGAATAATGAACAGATGTAATTACAATGGATGATATCGTTGAGCATGCACTGGCTATTCAACGATACATATCGTCTGGCGTAGTTGCGGCTTCGTCATAGTCTGCATCTTCGAGTGCTCCCCAAAGGAAAAAATCGACAGGAGTCAACAAAATTTCGTCCTACCCAACGTCCAGAAAATTTCTCATTCAGTATTTACGTTGCAACACGGGACGAGTGAGTTGGACAACGTCTCGCTGCAGCCACGTAAACTGTCAAATATCCAGTGGTACCTCTTCTAGAAGAATCGACAGAATGTTCATCAGAAAGTTTGCATACGAATGTCCAGTTAGAGCACCTGAGATGAAGTAAGATCCCACAAAGTATTCATCATTTTGGGTTTGAAGACCCTTATGTTAACCGTGTTTGCAGTTAAAATTGTTGGATGTAAGGTCCCCCAGTTATGCAAAACACCGTTTTTCGGAATTCCTCAGTTTGCATCGTTTTACAGGACCACTTGTGTATTATTTATTACAGGTAGCTTGTCATCTACAACAAAACAATGTCGATGAGAAATTTTGTTGGGAGCTAACCTATCATTTTATGCTCTAAAACGTAATTTAGTTTGTAGCGATATTTCGCGTCTATATTCGTTTTTACTTACGTTTTTGTGTGGCAAGCCCTTTTATTCTCAGCATCATGGTGAGGTGTTATGACGTACACGTAAATATAACACGTATTTTCACAAATAGGGTTGTAAAAGCACTTTGCACTTCACCAAAACACTTTGGATGTTGTGTGTCCCAGCTCAGTCAGTGTTCATTTGTTCACCAGTAAGTTTAGGGTCAAACTTGAATTCTGTTTACATTTCATCTTTGGTGTGTGTGTTTTCTGTAAGCTTCTTAACTGTTTGTGTTGTCCTTTACATGGTGTTTCTTTTGTGTGTAAAATGTTGAGTCTTTGCACGGTGTAGTGTATCCATTTATCATGTGTGTGTGTGTACGTGCGTGTGTGTGTGTGTGTGTGTGTGTGTGTGTGTGTATGTATGTGTGTGTGTGTGTGTGTGTGCGCGCGTGTGTGTGTGTAGACTCTTTATCTGTTTGTGTTGCCTTTTTTGTAAAGTTCCTTTAATGGCTTAAACATTGCGCCCTTGCAGCGTGTAGTGTATTCATTATGATCTGTGTTCCTTCTGCTATTGCTTTCTGCATGTGGAAATTTTTCTCAATGGTCAGTTTGCTGTATAGGCTGCGGCTGGGTTTTAGTATTCTTAAGTCTGTTTCTATTGTAGCTGCGTGGTGACTGTGGGCTATTACGTGGTCAGCAAATGTGCTATGAGAGCTGTTGCTTTTTAAAGCTCTGAGATGTTCTGAATATCTGGTTTTGAAGTTTCTGCATGTCTGTCCCATGTAAAGTGACTGGCAAGTGTTACATGTGAGTTCATATGTTCCTGTTCTCTTAAATTTCTCCATGCGTGTTTCCTGTGTTCTGTTCTTTTTCTGTGGTGTGTTCTCTGTCCTGTATCGTATTTCGAGTCCCTGTTTCTTTAATATGTCTTGTCATTGTAGGTGAGTATGTGCCATTTCGTTCTGTGTGCGGGCTGTTGCTCTGTTGGGTCTTGTGTGTGGTCATTGTTGGTGTTTTGTGTTGGTCTGTGCTGGGTGAGGACTTGTGTGTGTTTGATATGTTCATTTTTGTACTGTTTACATATTTTTTGATTTAATTTATCTACCATATGGATATCATAACCATTTTCTACTGCTATTTGTTTTATTGTGTTTAATCCTTGTGTGTGGTTCTATTTGTTCATGACTGTTCTGTTTAATCTATGGAGCATGAATCTGAAGTTTGCTTTCTTTTGTGTCAATGGGTGGTTCGATGGGTTATGAATGGTGGTACTTGTGGTTGTTGGATTCCTGTTGTTTGTTTTATGTATGGTGAGATCTCAAATGGTTCAAATGGCTCTGAGCACTATGGGACTTAACGTCTATGGTCATCAGTCCCCTATAACTTAGAACTACTTAAACCTAACTAACCTAAGGACATCACACAACACCCAGTCATCACGAGGCAGAGAAAATCCCTGACCCCGCCGGGAATGGGACCCGGTAACCCGGGCGCGGGAAGCGAGAACGCTACCGCGCGACCACGAGCTGCGGACTATGGTGAGATTTACAAAATTCAATGTGAAGTTAATTTTTGGGTGTAAGTTGCTTATTTCATTGTGTATGTGGTTCATCAACCAGGTATATTATGTCAACGACATAACGGTACCAATGTAAGTACTTTGTAATTTTTTGGTTATATTACGTATCTGAATATCATGTTTTTCAGGTTGTTCATAAATATGTTAGCTGGGAGGCCACTAATTGGTGATTACATTCGCAGTCCTTCACGTTAAGAATAAAAATTCTTTGCTGAACACAAAATAATTTTGGGATGTTATTGTCTTGAGTATGGTTGTTATTTCATTGATGTGTGTATCCGGTGTGTTTCCTTGTTGTTTTAATGTTTCTGTCATGATGTTGATTGTTTCATTTATTGGAGTACAAGTGTACATTGATGTGACGTAAACTGATATGAAGGTTGCTGTGTCTGGTATGTGTATGTTCTTGATTCTGTTGATTAATTCCTTTGAGTTTTCCAGGTGCCTTTTGTTGTCAAAAGTGTACAATTTTTTTTAGTAATGTGTGTGTCTGTTGGACTAGGTAGTAGGCTGAAGCATTTCTGAAGTTGATGATGGGACATAATGGGATTTTATCCTTGTGAATCTTAGTTAGGGAATTTACGGTGGGTGCTTTTGGATTTTTCTGTGTCACACAACAACCACAATTACAGTGTTTTGGTGAAGTGTAAAATGTTTTTACGACCTTATTTGTGAAAATACTTGTTATACAGTATTTACGTGTACGTCACAACATCTCACCATGATGCTGGGAATAAAAGGACTTGCCACACAGAAACGTAAGTAAAAACGAATATAGACGCGAAACATCGATAGAAACTAAATTACGTTTTAGAGCATAACATAATAGTTTAGCTCCCAACAAAATTTCTCATCAACATTGTCTGGCTGCAGATGATAAGCTACCTGTAATAAATAATACACAAGTGGTCCTGAAAAACCATGAAAACTGAGTGTAAAGTAATTAACAAAAAGGAACGAATTGTTGTTTGAAGTAAATATCCACATAATTTTGTAACCATTTAGGAAAAATCTTCACATTACAGATGGCACAGGTGTGCTGAAGCATGTTTGGGAACTTGTAAAGTGGTGTTTTGCATAACTGACGGACCTTACATCCAACAATGCCACAACAAAATTTTCTATGTAGCAGCACGATATGTTTACGATTCACGCCTTTTGATGTTGCACCAGACGAAGTTAGTGTGGATTTTCGACAGCCCATGAGTTCATGTTATGCAAATTTACATTAGCGTGATTAGTATTCGTTGCTACATCAGCAACAAGCTCAATTTGGTAAATGTAATTCAGTCTCTCAGTTGCTGAAGGTCAAACCGACAAAAATCCATACGTCGTTCGAAATCACGGTCGTCGAATGCCTGATGTGCAGTGGCTTACGACGCCTGTGATGCTAAATGGAGAGACGCCGGAACGTTCAAAAGAGTGCGGCAATTCATGATGCAACGTGTGACAGCGTTCATTGCATCACATGGAGGCCACGCCGAACATATGTTGTGACGAATGGGATGCAGCTCTGTACTGTGTTCCGGGACGATTTGTTGTCGTTGCTCGCACACCGTCCATTTCTGGACACGTGTTCACATGACCTTTTTCCTCTATTTCCAGTCAGTTTTATTAATATTAACCCTGTATAATTGAGAGGAGGACGTCCAACGATCTCTTAGTGCAGACGCATACCAGGTTCGAACTCTTAAGGGAATAGGCGGAATGCTGCAAGTAATGATGATCATGGAGAAGGGCACTACATTAGCAGTGTGTAGATAAGTTGAGAATTTGGATCTGACGGGAGGTATGCTGGGATAGCCTGTGGAGTTATTATAACAGCTTTGTGCGGATGGCGCAGTGGTCAGCGCATCTGCCTGCTAAGCAAGAGACCCACGTTCGAATCCCGGTTTGGCACAAATTTTCAGCTTTCCCCCTTGATCTAAATCAATGTCCAGTAGCAGCCAATCTATCGAGAGTGGCTGAAGCACGATAAAACTAATGGTAGGTGACAAGCCGTTGGACGTCCATACTTCGCCACTGATTGTGTAGGTCGGATGTAATCTACAAGGTGTCCATAGTTAAAGTTCCAGTTTCAAAACGTTATGGAAGGAGGACCACTGCTCAAAATGAGGTAGAATTTGAACAGCATATTATTGACTCAGGAGAAACGTTACGGAAAAAAGGAAAATTTTGTCAACAAATGGCGCTGTAAGCGTCTTAACGTAAAATGGGTCGGCTACAAATCACAGTTGAACAGCAGGACGACGTCTATGGTTTGAGATGCACATTGCACCTCTGTACTGTTCAATGTGCATGACTGCACAAGTTGGGCACTCAACCCCTGTGGCACTGTTAGTCAGGTAAGCTCATCCACCACGGCAAGGTAATATCACATTCGATCGGAAAATCGGTTTTTATTGTCCTGAGGCCAAAATCCGCATAAAAAGCAAAAATAAGACATTGGTTTCAAATTTTTGTGAGACTGGCGCAAGACATGTTCAATATGCTGTCCACGTTTTTCTGCCAGAAGCTGAAATCGAGAAACTGCATGTTTCATAATAGATCAGATTGTCTCGGGTATCACGTTCAGAATGCGATGAGCAAAGATGCCTTCAATTCATCCACTTCTGTTATCTTTCAGATAACCCAACACGGATTAAGAACAGGTTATATGGGCGACCAGATTGAAGGGAAATGATAGCTGATAATTGTTATCGTTTCCGAAATGCCTCTGCAACAGCCGCTTCACTGGTCTGAAATGTGCAGAGGAGGGCCGTCTTGCATAAAAATTATCCTAACCACAAATCCACGCTGTTGAAAGGTTGGAATGACATTGGTGTTCCAAAAGACTCTCATAGCGTTTACCAAGGACGGTACGAGTAAGAGGACCAGCAGGACTCATACCCTCGAAAAAATTAGGCCCTACGATAAACCATGCTGTCAACCGGCACCATATAGTCACCTTTGTAGAATGGCGTGATACCGGTTGATGTGCGTGAGGATTTCCCGTTGCCCATATTCTGAAATTCTGCCAATTAACATGTTCTCGGAGGTGGAAATGGGCTTCGTCTGTCCACAGAATGTTCAATGGTCATTCACTGTCCACTTTCATACAGGCAAGAAATTCCAGAGCGAACGTTCGTCTTGTTGACAGGTTAGTAGGAGGAAACTCCTGAACATGGGTGATTTTACATGGATCGCAGTGCAGGAGGTTTCGCAGAATTTTGTACGCCGTGCTCGCAGGCACGTCCAAAGTTCGGGCAATGCCCCGTGTACTGCATGTTTCCGCGCTACCGCTCGACCCCTGCTGCATTGCTATGGCCACATCTTCGACAGACGTCGGAGCAACTGCTTTCTTCCCCCTTGCCCATTGCATTTCAAAAGAACCTGTCTTTTCGATTGTGTAATGATTTTCTCTAGACCCTTAGCAGATGTCGGGCCAATGACTTTTTTTCATACGCTTGAGTGTCCGTAACGCCTGCAGGGCTACTGGTACAAAGTCACCGTTCTTTACCAACAAGGCGGGATCCTCCATAGAGACAGTCATGTTGAGCACCGCGGACGCAACCTGAGCAGCAGCCGTGTTGCTGTGGATATTCTGAACCTTACAGCGCCATCTATTAGTAAAATTTTCGTCAACTTTTAATTTTTATTTTTTGTCGCGACGTTTCCCCTACGTCAGCAGCATGCTGATCAAATTTGACGTCATTCTCAGGAGTTATTGTCTTCGTACAGCGTATTGAAACTGCAACTTTAATGATGGACACCCTGTACTCTGTAAACCAGGAAAGGCGGCGGTCTGTCGCAGATCTGGCGACAGAGTACAATGCTTGCGCAGCCACGAGGGACGTTGAGTGCACAGTGATGGACCTGGGGTTCCACAGCAGACGACTCCTATGTGTTCCCACCGTGACCCAAGGACATTGTCAATTACAGCTGCAGGTGGCGCGGAATCATCGACACTGGATCACGGATCAGTAGGTACGTGTCAGATGAATCACGTCTCTTCTTAGACCAGGTCGATTGTCGAGTCCGGATCCATGCGAACAGCTTCTGGAAACTTGCACGGACACAGGCCGATGAGGGTTGTATTATGCTATTGCGAACGTTCACCTGGGCTCTCATGAAACTTGTGGCAGTAATCGAAGCTGTGGACTACGAGAGAAATGTTGAGGATCCTTTGGTTCCCTTCATGTTTGATGCCCTCCATGACGGACATGGCATCTCTCAGCGGCGTAACTGTTCTTGGCACGGGGCCTGAATCGTGCTACAGTGGTTTAAGGAACACGGTAGTAAACTCACATTGATACCTTAAACATCATATTCGCCTGATATGAACCTAACGAAACGCATCTACACTGCTATAGGGCGCCGGGTCAGCGTCCACGAAACACCAAGGAGCTACGTGACCTGTCAAAGATTTCTGGTGTCATATACATTCAGAAACATACCAAGCACTTGTTGAAACCTTGCCATCCACAATGATTGCTGTACTGAGTTCCGAGGGTGAACAAACACGCTGTTAAGCCGCTGATTATATTGTTTTGGTTCAACAGTGTACATGCGCTATCTAATATCGCATCTTGACTACTGAGAATTGAAGAAATGTTTTAAATATTCAGTTCTAAAATCTAACATTTATTTGGAGCAGGAGATGAAGGCACAGGAAATAGGAATAAAGCTTGGTGACGATACACTTGACTCTCTTTTAATTGCAGATGACGAGGTGGTAATATTCTCTTTAGATCAAGAGGACGGCGAATTCATGCTGAGAAAGCTTAAAGAGGAGCACAGCAAATGAGGTTTTGGAATTAAAAAAATAGTTCAAATGGCTCTGAGCACTATGGGACTTAACTTCTGAGGTCATCTGTCCCATAGAACTTAGAACTACTTAAACCTAACTAACCTAAGGACATGACACACATCCATGCCCGACGCAGGATTCGAACCTGCGACCGCAGCGGTCGCGCGGCTCCAGACTGTAGCGCCTAGAACCGCTCGGCCACTCCGGCCGGCCCTTTTGGAATAAATCTGAACAAAACAGGTTATATGTGTGTGGGACATCATTTGGGGATCACTGGCACAGAGAAAGGGGAAATAAAATGCTGCACAAGCTACAAATATTTGGAAAGAGTGTTAGATAACCCCGGTACATATCAAAAGCATATTAGTTCCAGAATAGCAATTGGGAAGAGAGCTGCTAAGGAATACTTCAGTGTGGTGGAGAACATAGTCCTATATGGAGCTGAGAGGTGGTCACAAGCAAGAGAATTTAGGAAGAAAATTAGAAAAAATTGAAATTGACTACGTATATGCGAAGATGTCTTCAGTTAACGAGGTAAGATAGAATACGAAATCAGGAGGTGGTGATATGGAGACCAGTGGAGATAATGTGCTCCATAACAAAGGTACAGAGAATGTCTAGGCAAAGGTGGCCAACGAAGATTTTAAACTCGGAGCCACCTGGAAGAAAAATTTGAGGAAGGCCAGCCCTAAGATGGGAAAAATACATACAGGATGTAATGGAAGACGGAAATCTGAGACCGGATGATTGGAATGAAAGAGGCCTGTGGAGGTCCAGAACGGCTAACAGAAAAAATGTTCAAATGTGTGTGAAATATTAGCTGCTAAGGTCATCAGTCCCTAAGCTTACACACTACTCAACCTAAATTATCCTAAGGACAAACACACACACACCCATGCACGAGGGAGGACTCGAACTCCCGCCGAGACCAGCCGAACGGCTAACAGCTAAGGGGAAACCCGAAGAAGAAGAAAAAGAGGAAGAAGAGTTTCTAAAAATTTTCTGTGAGAAGTACTAAATATGTTGAGAAGTAAATCTAGCCCAATGGCAACATCAGCAGGAGGTGACAGAGATTATATTCTCACTTGTAAGCTGATCATCAGGTGATAACTGCTAAAGATAGTGATGACTTAAGCTATCAGCTGAGGGAGCTCTTTGAAGACTATGACGAGTGGGGTTTAAAAATATACCCAAATAAAGCTGAATATATGATGGTGTCTGGTTAGGAGCAGAGTGAGTTAGAAGCTGACAATTTCATTTTTTCTCTTTGCGCTAACTTTAAAAATCTATAAGTGTGAATTCAGAGAGTGTAGAAGATATTAAAGATAAGGCTGGAACGGTAGCGTGTTGTTTGTCGATTAAACTCACTTTTTTCTGATAAGATCACAATGAAAACTATAAACATTTTATGCAAAAAAGTAATGGAAACGATTTGTACATATGGGTCAGACATTTACGGTAATAAAGAGAAGAAAAATATTAACTGCTACCTACCGAAATAGATTACTGGGAACGAAAATCGGCGGTCTAAAGGTTAGACCACATCAGAATTGAAGAAATGAAAAAAATGGAAGGGAACATAATGGAAATGGCCATTGAGAGGAAAAGGTTAGTATGATATGGGCACTTGGATCGAACAGATTAAAATAAATCTATAAAGATGGAACTCAGAGGGAAAATTAAACGTATTCGACCGTGTGGAGAATGGTTGACAGATGTTAGGGAAGCTATAGACTCGAGGGATCTCCAAGAGGGACATTGGGAAGCACACAAACTATGGAGGGACTATCCTTAAGCACAAAATGTTTGTTACTACCTCAGAAAGACATGAGAGGGGAGTCTGCCTGAGGTAATGAAAATGGAATTATCAAATATTCTAATTTATTAGAATAATCCTTATGACAAACCCTCACATAGGTTAACACAATACGAATCATCGGCTACACTTGAAACAGGCACATTCTGTTCGATTCTCCAATCGGCAATATTAAAAAGAACGCAGAAATATTACCGGTCTGATTAGTGAATGAAACAGCGACTCCCCCCTCGGGCTACACATGGGACGCGAACGTTATTAAAATGCTGTATCTTGATCTCAGTCTGATCGCCGTCCTGCTACACGGTTCGCAGGAAAGCCGAAACAGTCACACTGCCTTTGCGTAACACACCATACTGTGAGGAGAGCAAATAACACCTCACCTCGTATCGCTGACCGCAATTTAAGGGGAGGAGAGACAAGTGCTCTTGTAATCAGTTCAAAAAATATCGCTTGCTCTCCCGAGGTATAACAGTGCAGCCATGCTCATTACGAACTCCAGTATTATGTACTTCTTTCTGCAACTGAGTTCTAGTAGAATAATCATACCACATCTTGTCTGATACTAAAGACTTGTAACCTCCCCCTTCCTAACAGGGCTACTGGATTGCGACTTAATTGACCGTGATCGCGTATGACTAATGTAATTTTACGGTGAGTAAGGCTCTCGTTAGCGAAGGAAAATAACGCCAGTTAGTTGGAGGAAAGTGTACAACAGATCCTACTGAAGGAAGAATCTATTCTAATCTAAATACTCATGATAATTTTGAAATGGGTGGTATCGATCACGAACCACAGAGTGGCGAAAAGGGTACCTCGTAATATTTAATATAAAAAATACTGATAATACAAAAATACTGATTAGATAAAAAAGGGGATAATTAAACGGTCTTCAGCCAACTAGGGCCATGAATAGCCAGAACCTTAAGAATGGTTATGGCAAAGAAATTTAAGTGAATAATCACTGGGCGTGGCAATAGAACGTTGTCACGCTTTTCCACGAAACAACAGCTCACGAGAAAATAAATCAATCAGAAAGCACTGAGTCTGCAGTTACTGGTTCTGAAGTACTAAATTTTTAAAGTAAAGTTAAATGAAGTTACTGTTTAAATAAATGTAACTAAATCTTTGTTATGTAAAAAAATGACTTCCAGTAACCTCAGTGTAACATAAAGCAAAATTTAGAAAAAGCCACGCACTCTGCGTTTGGTTATTGAAAGAGCAACTGATTTTACTTTCAAAATAACAATAAAATAATACCAAGCCAGCAGAAATCACTAGCAAAGTTAAATACACAATAAATGAAATTGCGCAATCTTAATTTGTGCTGTATCTTTCGTTATCAGTTTTGCAAGTGAAATTTTACGTTACTTTCAGTGAATGAAGTTAATACTCAAAACTGCAAATTCGTTAAGCCTCTGTTATGCAAAACAAGAATGAACATTTACTGAGGCAGCAAAATTTAGACTGGAACTGATCATTAGCAAACGAACCAAACTGGCAGGAAGTAGTTAATAAATTTTCATATTTTTTGCGACAATCGGTGATTGCATGGAAAGGAAAGGGACTCTGCTTGGTAATAATGTCTGAGGACAATGACAACACAGTTCCATATAAGTTTTAACTATTTCTGGTTATTATTCAGGTACGTCATACTTCGTGGAAGAAATGCCACTGCGTAATGCTTCTACAATATGTATTTGGTCAGTTAACACTTTACGATATTGTAGCTGTGCGGAGGACGAAGAATGCAGCTGCTGCTGGTTGAGAATCACGAGTCGTCTCCAGATCCACAGATAATTATGGGACAGGCAATAGTTGGAATTGCAGCTCTCTCCGCCTGTCCAGTACTCGCGGGTTAACGAATCACGCGCGTCTACACTGTCGCGAGCATAGCTGCACACTGCACACTGCATCTATGGGAACGTCCAACAAACACTTTCGCACTCTTTAATGACTCAAGGAGCTCTGCTTTCTCTCTGCTCGCAGGACGACAGAGACTCTTATACGCAAAGATGAACAACGGCACAGCTACTGCAGTTTCGTCCTTACCATACATTTAAGTAAATTTCCCTTGGTTATTACTCAGCAATTTACAATACTTTACATTATAATTACGATCAGTTATATACTTTCACAAATAAATACACTATTATATCCATTACATATTAAATATAATTTCTTTAATGAAGCTTACAGATTCAGAATTAACAGGTCAGTACAAGTTATAAAAGGATATTAAACGGCGAAAAATTTTCAACGGTGCAGAAGGTATTTTATCTGAATTTTCGGTGATACAGACTTTCAAACGGTCTCTTCCAGCTCAGCGCGGCCTTCCTGCACAAATTCACAATAATATGCACTGCATTAGATGGCGGAACCGCATACGACTGCCCGTGTCTGACCACAACAGACAAACTGATTCAGTACAACTGCCTCTCCTTCTTCCTCTCAAACTCTACCTGCTCACGTGGCACGAGCACGACCTAGCTGTTCATTGGCCGAGCTCCCGAATCCAGAAACGACACGTAAGGCTTAAGTACTTCCCATGTAACACAATAAATAAACCGATCAACATGCGATCGGAAAACAAAGGGAAAGGATCTCCTGTAATCGACGCGGTAAATACCTGTCCCAAATGAAGGGTAGCTGAATCAACAGACACCTTTCATAGCGACTCCTTCGAACTACGCTTTAAATTGCAAATTTTTGAATGAAAGCATTTATTTCAGATGCACCGGCGAGAAAATATTGGTGATTATACAGCCCAGAGAACTTCATTGCCAAAGTTGTCGCCTGGTCTGAAGATTGTTTACACCTAAAGAGGATGTATTGAATCGAACATGCGAGAAAGTAAATTAATGGAACAACTTGACTGACAGAAGGGAAGATGGAGACTTGACTAAAGTAAACAGGCTCGAGTAGTTGTAGGGTGCAAGAATTATTTAAGTGTATAACAAACTGTCGTTCTACGGATACGGATCGGAGTGTGGAATGTTAGCCACTTAATCGGGCAAGAGGATTACAAAATTTAAAAAAGGGAGTGTATAGGTTACAAAAAATGGTTCAAATGGCTCTGAGCACTATGGGACTTAACTTCTGAGGTCATCAGTCCCCTAGAACTTAGAACTACTTAAACCTAACTTACCTAAGGACATCACACACATCCATGCCCAAGGCAGGATTCGAATCTGCGACCGTAGCGGTCGCGCGGTTCCAGAGTGAAGCGCCTAGAACCGCTCGGTCACTCCGGACGGCTGAATAGGTTACAGTTAGATATTCTGGGAATTAGGGAACTTCAGCTGCAGGTGGAAAAGGACTTCTGGTCAGGTGAATACTTGATTATAAATACAAAATCAAATAGAGGCAATGCAGGAGTAGGTTTAATAATGAACAAGAACATAAGAATGCGGTTAAGCTGTTATGAACAGCATAGTGAACGTGTTATGAAAGGTAACTCTGGTGGCAACTGTTTAAATGATTGAGAATGTTGGCAAATTTTTAGTGTTCAAACAACATTTATTTAAAAAAAAAACAGACATAAATTATGCTAAACAAGTTATTGATTGAATATCGTTAACAACTATCAGGTGGTTTAAGACTACACTGGACAAGGATCCTGGGTTGGCAAAGACAGTTTAACTCTGGTCCTAAAAATGTGGATAACGCAATCTTAATTGATCTGACGCTGAGCAGACTTTGATCGATCAAATCTACTGAAGTTCCTCTATGTAGGTGCAGTTGCGAGCGAGTGGCGATTTACGCCCTGACAGTGCGGGTATGGCAGTATGTTACCCTGTTTGCTTCGTGCTGCGATGTAAATTACAGCTTGCGAGATGTGTGCGGCGGGGTTGAGACGTGGAGACGGCATCTGTGAATCGATCGCGGCCACAAAAGGAATACAAAAATCTCACGGTCTAGTGATCAGGCAGACAGATCGCATTTTACTCTCTACCAGAGCCCTGAAATCACACAAGGACCAATCTGGCTCACTAATACGACAGAGCGCTCAAAGATACCAAACGTCAAGATTGGTAAACCAAAAACGAATAAGTGTCCCCTCAGCAAACGAGTAGTCCAAAACGTTTGAAGTCACACTGTCGGTACAGTAAGAACTTCACCACAGGCTCCCCAGTCCAAACTACTCGCAAGTGAAGTCAGTCTCAGGCCAGGTCCCAAGTACCAACCACACATGCCAGAGCCTCAATGAGAAGTGCTTCCAGACCAAAGCCTCGCACCTCTATATATATATTGAAAAAAAAAAAAACACGTTTTCCCGCAAAGTGCAGGAAGACACCGCTTTCACCCCGTCTCGAGCCAATCACAGGTCTCTGGAGGCGCTAAATCTCCCCTCCCACATGGCAGCACAAACCCAGGTCGAACCAGCACAAGAGTTAAGAAACCTGCGTCTCTGAAAAAAAGAAACGGCCAATTACAGGTTTTTTAAAGTTTTGAAAGATAATGATGATGATGATTTTCTCTGAAGTTATGTCGCTTCCCACAGCAACAAGCAAACGGATACAATCTTAAAGATATTTATCTAAATCACCTGTGCCTTGGAGCTTGTTAGTCCTCGCTATGAGGTGTAATAAAGATTCTATCTCTAACCGTTTATCAGACGCCAGAGTTTCTTACACAGCCGAGACGGCCGATGGAAGCGGTTCACAGGTCTATTTGCAGTATCAGCAAACACAAAAACTTGTGAATTTTTATTATGTGTGGCCCTGCACACAATGCCTGGTTTACGACTCACTGTGTAGACGTGTTCTATAAGACCGTCACCTCCAGCCCAGGCTTCAGCTGGCGCCACGGCAGGTATTGCGGCATTGTTCTGCTGGAGACCTGTCATGATGAGGTGCTGCCCTGTCTGCCCCGTACAGCTGTGGGCCTGTCCAGCAAGATGTATTGAGGGATAGGCTCGCTGCCAATTGATTTCAACTCCCAACATGCCATTTCTATGAGCTAAGAACGATAAAAATACCTCATGCTTTTAGCGCCCTACCAGGCTCCATAAACATCTGCTCAGAGCCTCACTCACGGTGCTTCAGCTTGGAACAAAATATTTAATAATTTTCTGTATAGGAAAAATACATGAGAGAATAACTTGTACTCTCTCAATTATTGTAGCCAAGACAGAGACAAAGCCTATACCAACCGCAATAGTACAACTTTATAGGCCAACTAGCTCCGCTGATGCTGAAGAGAATGACTAAATGTATGATGTCCTAAAAGAAATAGTTAGAGGAGACGAAAATTTAATAGTGATGGTGACCAGAATTCGATAGTAGGAAAAGGAAGAGAAGGAAAAATAGTAGATGAATAAGAACTGGGGGTAAGGAATGAAAGAAGAAGCTGCCCGGTAGAATTTTGCACAGAGCACAATTTAATTATTGCGGAAACCTGGTTTAAAAATCATGACAGGAAGTTGTACACGTGAATGAGGCCTTTAGACACCAAAAGCTTTCGGACTTATTATATAAAGAGCAGACAGAAATTTAGGAACCATATTTTATGTTGTAAGTCACTTCCAGGGGCAGTTGTGGACTCCAGCTGTAGTTAATTGCTTATGAACTGTAGGTTAAAACTGAAGAAGTTGGAGAAGGATCGGAAATTAAGGAGATGAGACCTGGATAAGGTGAAAGAACCAGAGGTGTTAGAGAATTTTAGAAAGAACATCGGGCAAAATTTAACAAGAACAGGGAAAAGGAATACAGTAGAAGATGAATGGATAGCTTTCAGAGATGAAATAGTGAAGACAGTGGAAGATCAGATTTTTAAAAAGGCAAAGCAAAGTAGAAATTCTTGGCTGTCACAGAAGATACTGAATTTAATTGATGAAAGGTCGAAATATAAAAATGCAGTAAATGAAGGAGGCGAAAGAAAATACAAACGTCTAAAAATCTGATCGTCAGAAAGCGCAAAATGGCTAAACAGGAATGGCTAGAGAACAAATGTAAGGATTTAGAAGCATATATCGCTCGGCATGAGGATGCAGAAGGCAGTGGAAACCATTGCAATAAAGACACATAGAGTGTATCCACAGGATATGTGGCTTGTAACTGAAAAGCGTCATGATGATCTCTCCATTGGCAAGAGATTCCAGACTAGTCCCCTATTTGGATAACCTGGTGGGGACTGTCAAGGGGGTGGTGATCATGAGAAAAAGACTGAATAGCAAACGAAAGGATAACGTTCTACGAGTCGGTGGGTTGAATGTCAGTAGCTTGCATGTGGCAGGGATGCTATAAAATCCGAAAAGGTATACGCAAAGGCGCAATGAAGATACAGTAGGGGTCAGTGAAGTGAAATGGAAAAGAGACAAGGAATTTTGGTCGGATGAGTATAGGGTAATATCAATAGCAACAGAAAATGGAATAATGGGAGTAGAATTCGTTATGAATAGGATGGTAGGACTGATTGTTATTCACGACAGTTCAGTGATAGGGTTGTTCTTATCAGAATCGACAGTAAACCAATATCGACAAAGATAGTTCAGGTATACATGCCGACGTCGCAATCTGAAGACGGAGAGAAAGAGACAATATATGAGGATATCGAAAGGGTAATACAGTTCGTAAAGGGAGATGCAAAACTAATAGTCATGGGGTACTGGAATGCAGTTGTAGGGGAAAGAGTAGAAGAAAAAGTTACAGAAGAATATGGGCTTCGGACAAGGAATGAGAGCGGATATAGAATAATCGAGTTTTGCAATAAATTTCAACTAGTAATAGCGAATACTATGTTCAAGAATCACAAGAGGAGGAGGTATACTTGGAAAAGGCTGGGTGATGAGGGAAAATTTCAATTAGATTACATAATTGTCAGACAGAGATTCCGGAATTAGATACTGGTTTGTAAGGCGTACTCAACAACAGATACAGACTCAGATCACAAAGTAGCACTTACGAAAAGTAGGTTGGAGTTTAAGAGATTAGTCAGGAAGAATCAATGTGCAAATAAGTAGGATACGAAAGTACTAAGGAATGACGAGATACCCTTGAAGTTCTCTAAGGATGTAGATACAGTAGTAAGAAAAGGAAGCTAAGACGAAATGTCTGCACGAAAAATGTGAAGAAATCGAAAAAGAAATGATTGCCGGGAGGACTGACTCAGTACATAGAAATGTCACAAGAACCTTCGGTAAAATTAAACATTAAGAGCGTAACGGGGATTCCACTGATAAGTGCAGAGGGCAGCGGGGATAAGTGGAAAGAGTACGTCTGAGGGGGACGATTTGTCTTATGTGATAGAAGAGGAAGTTGATTTAGAAGAGAAATGGGATCAAGTATTAGAATCAGAATTTAAGAGAGCTTTGCAGAACTTATGATCACTTAAGGCAGAATGGATAGATAACATTCCATAAGAGTCTCTAAAACCATTGGGGGAAGTGGCAGCAAAACGACTATTCAGGTTAGTGTATAGAATGTATGAGTCTGACGCAGTACCATCAGACGTTCGGAAAAATATCATCCACACAATTCCGAAGACTGTACGAGCTGACAAGTGCGAGAATTATCGCACAATCAGCTTAACAGCATCCAAGTTGCTGACAAGGATAATATAAAGAAGAATGAAAAAGAAAATTGAGGTTGTGACAGATGATAATCAGTTTGGCTTTAGGAAAGGTAAAGCCACCAGATGCGAGCTAACATTCCAAAGATGCTCGGGCCCACATGCGATTCCTCTTCGTCGAAATGTCTTGGCTCAAACTCGTCTAAGGGTTGAACCGCACGTGTCGCATTACACGCCCTAAATTAGACACTTGTGACCCTTTGGTTAAATTGTCTGGCTGATGGCAAGTTTACGAAATTGTATGAAACATACAAA
The DNA here is from genome assembly GCF_023898315.1 of Schistocerca nitens. Classification (NCBI taxonomy): domain Eukaryota; kingdom Metazoa; phylum Arthropoda; class Insecta; order Orthoptera; family Acrididae; genus Schistocerca; species Schistocerca nitens. The sequence goes on along the minus strand of NC_064615.1, from coordinate 293,896,747 downwards.
GTTAATATAACATATAACAGTAATAATAATATCGGGAACTAAATAAAAGATCCATAAATGATGTAGGCCACACAGTTGCGATTTGGTTATAATAATGTTTATTCAAAAAGCAAACTAATAGCGAAAGTGGTCGTATTTAGAGTTACTGTTACGCTCGAGCCGATATCCATTTGACACAATTCGATCATTCACAATTTCATCGCGAAATACAAGTCCAATACTCCACCTCGTTATCTACGCGAAAAGTTAGAGTTCACACCAGGCGCGTGGCTGCTCACCGCTCAGAGACTAAGTCCTGCGATACCACACAACGCGAAATTTTCTAAGTCGTTTCACTTCCTAGCTACCTAAAGATCGACTGGCCGCTTCCTGTGTGCCGAACCTTGTCGCTCAACTGACTAGCGCAGTTCCCTTTCCTGAAGCCATTACTTTACATTTTAACATTGGCCACTTTCGCGTTCTAAATAAAGTAACAATAAAATCCATTACATAATAAGCATTAAATTCCTTTACATTAAACTACTACAATTTCCTTCTTAACTTTGAATGTCACAGCCAGTAGCCTTGGACCAATGTTGTTTCTGATAAATAAATAAAGAACAAAAGTAGCTATTATGCACTAAACTTTACAAAAAATGTTCTATTACCTAACGATTCAATAAGGTGGCATGCTGTCATCGTTCAGTGTGTCTTGTCTTTTAACAAAATAAAGTTACCTAGATCATATTTACAACATTTGTCATTTTAATGATGCGCTTTTGGATGAAATGTAGATCGTGAAGATAGATCAAAGGGTTCAGATTTTGGCGTTCAAGTCTTTTTTACAAAACTTGTTACGTTCACTTCAACAGTAAATTCTAAACTATTATAGATATGTTCAATATTTAAGTTTTATTGGGATCACCATGAAAATTTAAGAAAAATGGTTTATTAAAATTACTGTGGCTTCATTCCCTGAATTACTACAGACTTAAATAGTTTTCATGAATGTTTCCCTTTGTGGCCGATCTTAGGTCCGCCATATTTAACACTGCTACACCTCGCTGGTCACAAACGGCTCTTACGGGGTTTCCCTATGACGTAGGTTCTCGTCTGTCTCACTCGCACACTAATAGCGCTTAGGCCTGATCAGCCTGGCCTCATTCAGCACAATAGACGACTGTGAATTTCCCCATCTCGTGGCGAATCTGCGCTCTTTGTGGAGCACGGTCCTGAACGACAGGATTCGTTTCACAATTCCTGGAAGGCTGTCTCTTTCGGCCATATTCTTAAATGAGAGTGAAATGCTCGTTAACTCTCACAGAGAGGCAATTGTGACGTTGTGGTTGATAATGGAAGCAACATTAAAGAAAAATCAAGACACATTCATAGGATTTGTTGACCTGGAAAAAGCGTTGGACAATGTAAAATGGTACAAAATGTTCGAAATTCTGAGAAAGACAGGTGTAAAGTGCAGGGAGAGACTGGTAATACACAACAAAAAAATGGTTCAAATGGCTGTGAGCACTATGGGACTTAACATCTATGGTCATCAGTCCCCTAGAACTTAGAACCACTTAAACCTAACTAACCTAAGGACATCACACAACACCCAGCCATCACGAGGCAGAGAAAATCCCTGACCCCGCCGGGAATCGAACCCGGGAACCCGGGCGCGGGAAGCGAGAACGCTACCGCACGACCACGAGCTGCGGGCTAATATACAACAAGTACAAAAACCAAGAGGGAATAATAAGAGTTGAAGACCAAGAATGAAGTGCTCAGATTAAAAAGAGTGTAAGAGAGGAATGTAGTCTTTCAGCCTATTGTTCAATCTATACATCGAAGAAGCAATGGTGGAAATAAAAGAAACCTTCAAGAGTGGAATTAGACTTCAAGGTGAACGGATCTCAACGATACGCTGAAGACATTATGATCCTCACTGCAAGTGAAGAAGAATTATATGATTTGCTGAATGGAATGGACAATCTAATGAGTACAGAATATGGACTGAGAGTAAATCGCAGAAAGATGAAGTACTGAGAAGTTGCACAAATGAGAACAGCGAGAAGCTTAACATCAGGATTGATGGTCACAAAGTAAGGGCTTTCCTGACCAAGAGAAGTCTACTAGTATCAAAGACAGGCCTTAATTTGAGGAAGAAATTCCTGAGAATGTACTTTTGGTGTACAGCATTGTGTGGTAGTGAAACATGGCCTGTGGTAAAACCGGAACAGAAACGAATCGAAATATTTGAGATGTGGTGCTACAGATGTATATTGAAAATTTGGTGGATTGATAAGGCAAGGAAAGACGAGGTTCTGTGCAGAATCAGAGAGGAAACGAATATGTGGAAAACACTGACAAGGAGAAGAGACAGGATGATGGGACATCTCCTAAGAATGACTTCCGTGGCAGTAGAGGGAGCTATTGAGAGCCAAAAATGCATTATTTACATAAGAATGGAAAAAGTCGAGGAAGAATAGTGGGGAAATGTAGGAACACGCGACGCAATACTGACCCTACGACTTCTCTTAGAAGACAGATTAATGAAAGTCAAACCTACGTTAGTAGCGTTTGTAGTGTTAGAGAAAGCTTTGTATAATACTGACTGGAATACTCTCTTTGAAATTCTGAAGAGACCAGGGGTAAAATACAGGGGGCGAAAGGCTATTTACAAACTGTGCAGGAATCAGATGACATTATAGGAGTCAAGGGGATGAAAGGGAAGCAGTGGTTGAGAAGGGAGTGAGACAGGGTTGTAGCCTATACCCGATGTTATTCAATCGGTACTATCAGTACAGGAAACGAAAGAAAAATTTGGAGTAGGAACTATGTTGCAAGAACAAGGAAAATTGAAGGTTTGCCGATGACACTATAATTCTGTCAGAGACGGCAAAGGACTTGGAAGACCAGCTGAACTGAATGGACAGTGTCGTGAAATGGTGGATATAAGATGAACATCAACGAAAGCAAAACACGGATAATGGAATGTAGTCGAATTAAATCAGATGATGCTGACGGAATTAGACAAGGAAATGAGACACTTAAAGTATTAGACGAGTTTTGTTATTTGGGAACCAAAATAACTAATTGTGGTAGATGCTTTTATGTGTTTGTCTATTTTTTGTTTGTCTGTTGTTCAAATGGTTCAAATGGCTCTGAGCACTATGGGACTTAACATCTATGGTCATCAGTCCCCTAGAACTTAGAACTACTTAAACCTGACTAACCTAAGGACATCACACACAACACCCAGCCATCACGAGGCAGAGAAAATCCCTGACCCCGCCGGGAATCGAACCCGGGAACCCGGGCGTGGAAAGCGAGAACGCTACCGCACGACCACGAGATGCGGGCGTTTGTCTGTTGTCGATGTATTATGCTCGCAGTAATAGGTCGTAACAACGTGATAAAATTGTCTCTGATAGTGCTGTTAGAAGAATTACTGTTTGTTGCGCGTATGAAGAGTCTTGGGAGAGACGGCTGGATATTTTTAGCAACTATTCATACATGAGATTGCAGGTTCGAGTGCTGTTGTCCACGTCTCTTCCCGTACACGTCGCATTCAATCTGAAACAATTCTGCTATTTCAATACTCCCAAAAATACTAATAAAGGTCGTGACGCTCACCTTTGTTCTCATGAAATAATAACGGTTTATTGGGTCTCTTGTACAATTCTCCACATAACATCAAAAGAAGGGAACAGAAAACTCTAGTTACCCTTAGTTACAAGTAAACCACAGAGAAAAGTAATATTTCGAGTCAACGATATAATTATCATAGAGTCTGTCAGATAACGTCTTTGCCACTTAACTTTCTCACAGTCGATTCAGTACATTACATATTTATTACACTACACATGCCTCCCTACGCAAGAGTACTGACGATCGATTATGAACTCCTACGCATAGTTGTTCATTATTTAACACACATGTATAATATCAACAAACTCAAAGTCCGTAAAAAAATAAGGTTGAGCAGTAAGCGTTCTGTCCTGCCATTGGCTGAGGCTGTGACGTCACGAAGGAACCGCCGCTGCCTCTGAACAGCGCTACAAGACGCAGCCCGCGCATTTAAGCGATGTATTTGTAAAATGTTTCAGTTTATACAGAAATAGTAAAAGGTAAATTGTTATTCTGCTATTTCTAGAAAGTTACTGCTATATTCTGTAACTTGTCCAGCTTTTAAACAGACACTGCTGAGTGCTGACTTTAATAAAATCAAGCGTCTATAGATCAAACTATACAAAAATAAGTGCAAAGTACAGTCTGTTTTGCAGTTCTCTACGAAGTAAACGTTCGAAATGAGCATTCAATTTTCTAACTTTGGCTCTGGGAAAAGTGTTAACTTGTAGACAAGCTCTATGTAACGCTCATTTATATTCTGTTTACATCATGTCTACAAAAACACTTTCATTTTCACTCAAGAAATTATGCAATTGCCTTATTTGTAGGAAGCATTTGAATTACCTACCTGAACTGACACACACACACACACACACACACACACACACACGCACACACACATTCTTAATTTTCTCACACCTCAAACCTTGGCTTATATTTTTATCAAGGTGGCTGTATAATGTTTGCCCTAGTTGTTAAAATTCACTTTTATAAAAGAGCATTGAATCAAAAAAAGTGCTGCAAAATACGATTTACGGAAATAGTGGTAAATTAACTTACCGAGTCCGCCGTTCAGCAAAGTTGGTATGTAGTGTGGGAAACAACAAGCCAATCCTTGACACTGTCAGTGTAGAGTCTTGCTAGTTGTGAAACACACAGTCAGAGGACCTTCACTTCTATCACTAAGTTTATATATTATTTAACTTTCACAAATAATGTTTATTTACATTCTAAAGCGATGACAAATACCACTTCCTTGCTTTCCGTTGCTGAGCGGCAACTGCTTTCTTCGACTTGTCCTTTGCAGACAGCCAACGCAGTCGGATAAAGGTTCTCGTCCTAGCGTAAATCTTAATGATTTCTGGGTGAATAGTGGGGAATCGCTCGGTAAGTATAGCGCACAGGTTCTTGATGACACTAGTTTCCCTGGACAAACTGTCGTGTCCATGGATCTGGGCAAAAATTAACTCAAATCTGCTAATTGTTTCGAGCCACGTTTCTGAAGGCACAAGCAAACCCCCACGAGAAACCATGCCCAGCCATCCTCTCGATGTCTCCTCAGGCAGTGTCAGTAACTCTCCAGTGGGTGTGGCCAGTGATCTGTCATACTGTCTGCATCGATAAGCTACATATCCAGCAAGATATTTAAATCCTTCAGTGCTACAATCAGAAGCCAGTGACATTGGAGGCACATCGGATTCTCCTACTCCAAAATCTAAATCTTCTATCTCCTTCTCTCCTTCAACCATTGCCAACGCCTCAGACATATCAGGCAGGATATTGCCAAAAACAGTTGCAGTCACGAATCTTCCTTCTTCATCTGGCTCAACAGACGATGCATTTGAAAGTGGAATATCGTGAGCGTTTGCTCCCAACAACAACAGTCTTATCCGGCTCTTTACCTCGACTGGCGATGGGTGATCATAAAAACGTCCAAGGCCTCTTATAAGAGAAAAAAAGTTCTCCAAGCAGTCTTGATTTAATCTTGCTGTAAGAATATATTCAATATTATAAACAGCTAAGTCACTGAACAGACCCAAAAGTGACCGAACAGTTTTCAAAAATCCTTTCTGGAAGGGTAGGAGATGCTTTGAGTTGCCAACACGCATCTTCTCACAACACTTCGAAAATTTACGTAGGCACTGTTCTTGGGCTTGAAAATTGACACCAAATCCACAGGCTAGTGATTTATTACTTTCTTTTGTCCTTGAATTAAGTACATCGAAAGTCTCATCCACCATCTGTATGAAATCACTGGCGTGTCCTTCTTCAGGCATCAAATACCGAATCGCCTGTGCAGTTGTATTTGATAGCAGCTGAGCTGCTAAGCGTACTCGCTGTCGCTCTCTGCCCTTCACTGTAATGTGTTGCTGAGATAACTTGGGACATATTTTCATCTCGCCACTGTCCAGAACTAACAGTTTCTCGAACACAGTTTTTGTCACAGCCTTGTTTTCCAACATTATTCCTTGATCCAGCAAGTGGTTCCTTAAGAGTTTGAGCAAATGGGGAACGTCAGCAAATACCCACACACGTCTCAGAGAATCACACGGGTGTGGAAAACAAGTATTTTCATGAGTAATGCCAAGCTCCTTCCAGACAGAACTATTCTTTGCACCCATGTCTGCTACTGCAGCCACAACATTGTAGCAAATGCTGGCCAGGGAAACAATTACTTCGTTCAAGAGTGCTGCTGTCATCTGAACGTCAAAATTGAAATAGATAGGTTGCTTCCACGTTGCAAACAAGCCTCGGACCATGACAACAAGGACATTACTGTGAGGTCCAAGAATCCTGTCATCTTGCTGATCGTAACAAATTCTACTGTCAATGTTCATTTCATCAAATGACAAAACACAAATACGTTCCCTGTCAGTCAGTGTTGCAGCCTGCATTTTCATCATCACTAAAACATCCTTCAAAATTCCTGGTTGTCAACTGAAACTGCGATTAATCCAAGAACGCAGGGTTGACACTGCAGGTAGAGGATATCCGAGTTTTTCTCTGAGGAAATTGTAACTCTTCTGCGACAGAGCACGTAAAGTAATAGACTTACAAATGTCCTCTTTGCCCCATCGAACCCGTTTTGAACCATGCAACAAGCTTCTAATTTGATTGGGTGAAAATATTTTGCCCAGTATTTGATTAGTTTCACGAGACACAAGTTCCTTTTTATTAAATTCTTCTTCGTGCAGACGTCGTTTCATTGAGGACAGCTGACCTCTAAGATATTTATTACGTGCTCGCAATTTCATGCACATGTTCCTTAGATGAGCATTTCTCCTCTGTAGTGACGCTACAGAATTCTGTAAAGTGACTTTATGTGGATCACTACAAAGAACTTCATCTGTAAATGTATACTTGTCAACATTCCTCTTCAATGGTGAGAGCTTCTTTAAAGTCTCTAGGCTTCTTCTACGAATTTCACGTTTGTTAAAACGTTCTTTCCTTTCTTCTGTTGCAATCGGTGTGTTATCACTGGCGTTACTACCACAAGGCAAATTGCAAGACGGATACGCATCACTCTTAAGGATCAGTTTCCGCGGTAAATTTAACAGTTCTGAACGTAAGTCCCGGATATAATCCGTTTCCTTGAAATGACGAGAGCATATTCTAGCGTTCCCTACGTTCACAGGATCTTTCCTAAAGCATTTTGAAAGCCAAACCTTTTGCAGACTTTCATCACGTGGGAAACAATGCAACACTATTTCAGTCCCTTTTGTATTGCGATTGTGAGAGTTACAGCCAACAACAGCACAACCTGGCATTGCTTCCACACACTCTAATACTTCGGACAAACACTCACTGCACAAAGATAACCAAACCGAAACGACAACACGCACGAAACACAACACGGACGAACCACGACAACACAAAGCTCAGACGTACACTTCGCGCGCGCCAAGAGCTGTTCCTTAGTGACGTCATGCGCAGAACGTCAGAAATGGGTTTGCTTCTGCGCAGCAGTTACTGCTCCCTCGTGAACAAACTGATATCACTTTTTAATATTTGTTTTGTGAATGATGGTATTGTATGGTGTGTGTGTGTGTCTCGACTGCAGTTCTCAATACTGGAAAACAGACATTCCTGGATTTATATCTTGCCTCCTCATTCGATCATGGATAACGGGAAAACCAGGCAAAAAACCGCATCGAGACCTTCAGTATTGAGAATTGCAATGGTTTTCTTTATTTGTTTGTGTAATGACACATTGATCTTTAATTGTGCTGAATGGAGGAAAACTTTAGATGTTTTACAATCTTCTGCTCCAATACATAAAATTATTCTCTTCAAACGTCAACGAACGATGCTGGTTGTGGTGAGCGACGTTGCAGACGATAGGAAGATGAGACCAGGATCGGGATCGAGGTTCTGGTTCAGGGTTGATGACATACATGAACTCTACTCTTGCATGGGATCGGTTGGGGTCTCAGCTCACTGATAGGACATGAAACATTCGCAATTAAATATTAGAGTTTTGCAGTAGTACCCGATACACCTGTAAGAGATGGATGAATTTACATATCAAATCCATTCTCACATGACGAATCTGTGATCTTGGGAGATTCGGATTCAGAGTTTATTGTCATGAATTCCCCAGACAACAATGTAAGTGTTAATATTCAGTTCGCACAGTTGAGTGAAACCAACACTCAATAAAGTTAGTCAAAATTAAACCAAAAATTGTCAAATGTCACTATTATAGGTTTCGTAAGAAATTATAGCAGGGTGTTCCAACCGAGCTCCAGGGAGCCGGAGCGCTCCGGAGCGCTCACTGCGGCAGCTCGGAGCACGCGTGGAGGGGGAAAGCGAACTCTCTGCCCCCTGGCTGCATGCATCCGCAACTGACGCAATAATCCGTGTTCAATGACAGCGATGATTAGCCGCGGGAGCCCTGTATCTCTCTATTGGAGGATACCTTTCTATTCATTGAGAGGGATGGTCGTCCGCAGTGTCTTGTATGTCATAAAGTATTTAATTCTGCGAAGAAGTACAATATACAACGACATTATACATGTCTTCACGCAGCGCACTACGATCAGATAGAAGGCGTTGCACGCAGAGAACTGATAGCCAGGCTTAGAAACTACATACCAGGGGACCTAAGTTTAAAAACGGTTTCGTAATACGGAGGGTATCAAAACATGCAACATAGTTCGTGTTTTGTAATGCGTTTATAATTTTCAGGTAATTGAGACCGGAGAAAACACTACTGAATCTCCAATTCGAGCAAGCTACAGGGTCGTTCACATCATTGCGACGAGTGGCAAGCCATTTTCGGTGGGACCAGTCGTAAAATCGTGCATGGGAGCAGTTGCAGAATGTTTATTTCCAATGTTTATTTCCAAGGGAGGTGCAGGCAATTCAAGGGGTTTGCCTGTCGAAGTAAACAATATCTCGTCGAATCCTGGACATGGCAGCGGATTTAGAGACACAGCTCAGGAAAAAGGCGGAGAGCTTTGTTGCATTTTCGCTAGCGCTTGACTAAAGCACCGACATATCGGACTGTGCTCAGCTTGCAGTCTTCGTGTGTGGTGTCGACATGGAGCTGCAAGTAACTGAAGAACTCTTGGATGTGGTACCACTTGATTACACCGCACCAATACGTGACACTTTTGACGTTGTTTGTGAATCAGTGGACAATTTGAATTTGCCGTGGGATAAGCTCCATTCTGTAGCGACAGACGGTGCACCATAAATGATCGGGTGTCACCAAGGTTATGCTTCTCGTTTGAAAAATAAACTCAGGGGCGAATTCGGGAAAGACATTTTGACTCTTCATTGTTTTATTCACCAAGAGTCACTGTGTGCTGAAACAGTAGAGCTAGGTGGCGTAATGAAAGATGTGAAGTCTGTGAATTTTGTGCGGCGTCACGGTGTGAATCACCGCCAATTCAAAGGATTCCTGAAAGATATGGAAGCGGAGCATGGGGATATACCTTACCACAGTACAGTTCGTTGGCTGAGTCGGGGAAAAGTTCTTGATGTTTTCTTTGCCATTCGTGAGGAAATAACCCTTTTTGTCGAAATGAAAGGGGGAGAAATGCGTTGTCTGAAAGATATAAAATTGATATCAGAGCTGGCGTTCCTAGCTGACATAACTATGCATCTGAATAATTTAAATCTGTCATTGCAGGGCAAAGGGCAGCTAATCGTTGACATGCACGACCAGATCAAAGCTTTCATGCAAAAGTTTTTTCATTTGAGAGGCATGTGACTAATGGACATTTAACGTTCTTCAATCGTCTTGCTTCTTTATAACTACCTGAAGATACTACTTTCGGCTATTACCAAGCAAAGTTAAAGCAGCTCATCACGTCGTTTGAAACACGATTCCGAGACCTCACTAGTTTGGAAATGGAACTTAAGGTGTTCAGCACTCCTTTTTCAGTTTCCCCCGATGACTTGTCATCATCACTTCAATTGGAGATTATTGATTAGCAAAATTCAACTTTGTTGACAGACAGGTGCTACAACACGTTGGATTTGTGATGATGGTATCATTCATTACAGCAAAAAAATTTACCAAGCTTCACAACAATGCTGCTCAGATCATGGGCATGTTTGGATCTACGTTTTGTTGTGAGCAGCTTTTCTCAGCAATGCAAAGAGTAAAAAGTAAGGAACGATCGTTTCTTCAGGATGCAACAATGAAGACCATCCTCCGCATTAACGCTGCGAACACTTTGACGCCTGATATTTTCGATCTTGTAATGAAAAGAAAAGTCAAGCTACAGAGGCCCAATAAATTTAGTATGCAATTTCTTGTAAAACAGTTGTTTCTTATTTATTTCCTGAATATCGTATTTCCTGGTGTAGCATATCACCACGTCTTAGCAGCTAAGAGTATGAGGTTGTCGATCTTGTAAGACGCAGCCGGCACATCAAAACGCTTGCCTTGCCGCCTGCCTGAGCCAGCCGTGCCACGTGCCGGCGTGCCGGCCCACTTGACTGGCCACAGCGAGCGACGCGGCTCCCTGGAGCAGGGAGCGCTCCGCGGCTCACAACGGAGCCGACGAGCTGGAACAGCCTGAATTATAGCTTATCACTTTAGGAAATGCGATGTTTATTGCAACACGACTGTTCACTCAAGTTTGTGTGAATAGAGTTTGGATCGTATTTCATGACACTGTATGAGCGTTCATGTCAGATCATATCACATTGTGTGGAAGCACATTCTCCCACCAATACCCTGTTCAAACTTTGCACATAAATACAGTTCTCCACTGAAACACTGAAGTCATCCACTGTACAAACTTTTCACACACATAATAATGTGTCCATTTAAGCCATTGCACAAGCATACAAATCCACAGAACAATCCTTATCAAACACTGTGTCTGAATATTTGTAGAAAACAGATGGTCCCACATTCACAATTTTCGGATGGTCTATTACTCTGTCATACAATTAAATTAAAACTTAAATAACACGAATACCTTTGATACCACATTGTGTACGTCCCCATATCCATGTCTACCGACTCACCTCAAGGGCAAAAGACTTTCTAATACGTCAAGTCACAAAAGGATTAACTCCTCCCCAAGAGAGTCAAATAAATATTCATCTCGATTCCATTTAGGTTAAGGATGGATAGACACAACCCTAACTTAGTCTCCTTTATGTGCTGTGTATGAAGTTCAAGGGCAAAGCGATTATATTTACAACTACTAAATTATAGAAACATCACCTTAAAAACACTTAACACTAACATACAAGATCAAATAACACAATACCACTAGTACAATATACCAATTAAAATCAAACTTTTCACAACTATCCTAGATCATTGACTGTATCAGTCTTTTGAGAAATATGCCTTTAAATCTTTTTGCGGGTACATGCCCTTTACTTTATTAGTCGTTGGATGTCCTAGAATATAGGCTCCTGGATTTGACATTGAAATTACTCTGTATGGTCCAGAAAAAAATAATGACCACTTCTTATTCCTTTTCTTGAGCAATGATGCTTTGGGATGTGTCTTGAGTAACACCTTCGTCCCAGTCTGAAATGTCTTTGTCCTTTTTAAACTTTCATCATAATAAATTTTTCTCTGTTCAGCTTTTCTTTTAATCACTGATAGTGCCTGACGAATCTTTGCCTCCCTAGATTCTTCTATATTGGGAGGTTGGGTTCTCATAGGAAGAATAATTTTGTTAATCTCCATAGCAGCCAAAACCAAACGTACACTACCGTCTCACTTTGGTACTACATGTAGTGGACTGCAATAATGACTGTTGGATGGTTCAAGGATGTTCCAGCTAATCATTTGCTGTATCTCCCGGTCGTTAGCAGATCTTAATGCCCATGGAATGGAGTAATATCGGTGACAGAAAGTTTTGTGTGGCCTAATATTTAAACGGCACACATAATTTTTGATAACACCCGGTTTGTTATCAAATACCATGGTGTAACTGCTTAACAATTGTTTCAACTCATGCTTCTGTTGAGCTATCAGGGAATTTGCTTCAGTTACTTTAACATCAATTTGTTCTTCTATAGTTAACTCTGATTTTTCTGTTAGAGGGTTAGAAATATTCCTGTTGAAACTTCTCTTTATCAGCTTAATTTCGATCCTACGGCAGTAGCGTTCATGTAATTCCAGCTTTTGAATTAAATCAGCTGTCAGAGGTACACCATCAACAGTCAACATGAGTTTACTGGAGGCGAAATCAATAATTGCATTTAACTCTATCAGTAATTCATGTCCTAAAATTAAGTCTACGACAAGATTTGGGACAATTGGGCACGTGTAATCAATGGCTACATTACCTAAATTCATTTTAATTCTTGTCTGTAGCTTCACTGACTTGGAGCGTCCTCCTACAGCACCTAATATTCTGCATTTTGCCACGGGTAAGGTCGATATATTTGCTCGTTCCTGTAACCTCTTCATGAGAGCCGTGGAGATAGCATTTACACTTGCGCCTGTATCTAATATTGCTGTGAATTTAAAACCCTCAATATTAACTTCTATAGCCCCTTGTGGCATGCTTCGTGGCTTAAAGTTACAAGTTTTATCACCTTCAAGCAATTCTTCCCTAATATCAGCATGGTTGTATCTAATGAATTTTATTTTAGTGTCACGACCCCATTCACAAGTTCCGACCAGCCTTTCGGGGCTAAAGTTGGTATGATGTCCTGATCATCTGTCGCCAACTGTGGTAGATTCTTTTACGAGTTTATCTATTTTTTGTTTGTCTGTTGTCGATGTATTATGCTCGCAGTAAAAGGTCGTAACAACGTCATAAAATTGCCTCTGATAGTGTAACGTCCCATTAGAAAAATTATACAAGACTGTGCTTAAGCTGACACACAATATTTTTTTTAGCGCAACGCAATCTGACTTTCAGAAATCCCTACAAAAGAATGGCCCCGACTAACATTAACCTATACCTTTCACAAATCACTTACATCACAAAAATCTTCGTTACTCAAGCTACTGCAATACAGCGAGCGCCACTACAGCCAGCTAAATAAAAGATTCAAACTACTGAAGGCACTAACTACTGATAGGCATAGTTAGCAAATGAAAGATTTTAATAGAGAACAAACAATGTATTTACCTTAATAGTCATAATATATATAGCAGTTCATGACATCCAGTCTTACAAATTTCAAAACTCTGCCATTTCTCTCCCCACATCCACCACTGCTGACGGCTCACCTCCAACTGCCCAACGCTACGTGCTGTTAACAGCCAACTGCCCAACACTACAATGGCGAGTATTACAACAATGCAAAGCAGCCACAGACTGCACACAGCACAGCCAGTGATTTTCATACGGATGTGGCGTTACCAATAAAAAAAACCTAAACAGCCTACTTACATAGCCCCCATGCTCCCCACAAAAAATTTTACAAATTGTTTTGGGCAGTGGCCAATAATTATTTGATAAAATTTTTCATAATTACAATAACAAAGATATCAAATGCACACACTTATTGATACAATGTTGGTCAAAATCTAAAATTTTCTCACAGTCCATAAAGACAGTCCTGATCGTCCATCACAGTAAAATTGCAGTTTTTTTTTCTCAAAGTCTGAGCAGTAAAAGAAAATGCACACGGAAGTAGTGGATTTCCATGCAGTCTTGAAGAAGTATTGTAGTCCTTCCAACGGAAAGACAGTGCTGATTCTTGACATGCAGACAGGTAATGGGCCACAACAGAGCAAACCCACTGCAGAGTCAGTCGAAATTTTGAAGAATATTGGTAGGTAGTTCATCACAGAGCAGACCCACTGTAGGCCTGGTAGAGATTATGTTATTGGTGGGCCACCAGAGGTGCAGACCCACTGCAGTCCATGTAGAAATAATGGTACTGGTGAGTCATCAAAGGTGTAGACCCACTGTAGTCCTTGTAGAGATGGCTAGCAGCCATCCGTTGCACTGTGCAGGTGCACAATCACCATAGAAGAGTCTTATGGACCACTTGTGCACTCACAAAAAATTTTTTTGAAATGTCCTTAGAACCAGCGAAGCTGTTATCCAGTCCCTTGCTGAATTATTAACACACGTGCAAACACTAACAGTCCCTACTTCTCACATATTGTTCACATACTATGACCAACAGAAATGTGTGCAGTGAAATGTAACTTACAAGTTACTTAATTTGATGAACTGGTGTCAATTACAATTTTATAACATAAGAAAACAATAACAAAGATACAAAATACATCATTAAAGAACATAACAATACAGATAACATTTGTAGTAATAGGGGCTTTACAAAAGAATAGAAATAAACATGTACATCAGTGTTACAGGAATTATGACATAAGTAAATATATAAAATAATGAGAATAGTTTTCGAAACATTAATTTCACACATGAGCATTAAAACAGAACAGAATAAATAATGTCTAAACATCTTTACAAAGAAAATAACATGGTATTTGAAAAATTCTACAACATGAATCTTATTAGCTAAACTCATAAAGACAGGAAAAAGACAAATACACAAGGATACATAAACACATAGCGGAATAATACAAAAGGAAAGACAGGGTTCGTTTTCAGGGTAACATTTGGTACTGCTGTCCAACCCAAAACTTCATTCCATAGATCTTTCGTCTTATTTCAACATTTGTTTCCACCAAAAAAATCCTATCCAAGCATGCTTTCTGTATTTATATGTTCACATATTTCTTACCTCATTATTTATTTTCCATTATCTTACCTCATCATTTATTTCTAAAAAAAATCCTACCTAAAACTGCTTTCTGTACTTTTTTCGTATAACTTCTCAATGCATTTCTTCCAATTCATCGCAACTCATTCTCTTATATAATCTACCCCCTCTTAATCTAACTTAAATCTACTGAGCTCAGATGCTACACTAAGGGATGAGGCAATGCAGCAGCACAAAACAATTAATACAAACAGCAATGAAAAAAATGGAAATTGGCAAAGCTAGCAGCAGTAAATGTAATACCTTATATCTAAACATGACAAAGTTCAAGCAGAAAAAATATTACAGTAAAAATGGAAATGTTTAATACCTATGTCAAATCTTAACACTAGAGTGATGCATCACGAGAACTTACACTAGCAAATAAGTTACCAAATCGTAAAAAAAATTATTTATGCAATTCCTGTGAAGGGAAATGTCTATTTATGTGCCCTCGTTTTCTTTGAAAGAGATCATAAATTTATTATTGACTGGATCTGTACGCATAAAATAACTATGTTAGTACATCTATTAAATTTTATTTTAACCAATGCTGCAGTGCAGCTAGAAACTAGATATTAAACAAAATGAATAAATAAATACATAAAGAAAGCCATATGGCATTTCTCTCAACTAGCAAGACAATAGCCGTGAAATGTTTCTCATTGTTTCATTAGGCATTTTAGTAAATATCATACATTAAGAGCTCCACAGTGTAAGCATATGTTTTCAAGTTTGAGCGTGTCGTGTCCTCAGCTCGTGGTCGTGCGGTAGCATTCTCGCTTCCCACGCCCGGGGTTCCCGGGTTCGATTCCCGGCGGGGTCAGGGATTTTCTCTGCCTCGTGATGACTGGGTGTTGTGTGATGTCCTTAGGTTAGTTAGGTTTAAGTAGTTCTAAGTTCTAGGGGACTGATGACCATAGATGTTAAGTCCCATAGTGCTCAGAGCCATTTGAACCATTTGAGCGTGTCGTATTTGCGATGCTTTCGACATAGAAATGTCAATAGCGAGGATAATGGTCTCTTTTTCTTTCTCCACTTAATGGCTTCCTTTTGTCAGACGACTATCTCTCAGCTGGGCGCCCAAAACGCATTACGTCAAGGTCACTTACCTTTCTTACTGAAATATTTACGACAGCTGTTTCTGCTACAGTGGCAGTCTCATATAAAAAATTTCACAGGTCGAGAATTTGCATTAAAAATGTGTAGAAACAAAATCCTATAAATACAACAGTGTCCAAAAAATTTTAAGTGGCATTGTGATACATTCACACATGAACACACATTTCATGATTCTAAAGTACGATTCTTGGTTTCCAACATCCTTTTCCACAAATCAGAGTCCCTAACCACTACTCATTATTCCTTACCTTATTATACATATACATATTCGTCGACAGTTCTTCAATATTTCATCATAAGAAATACATAGCATAATCAAATTCCTCATATACGGTATCATTATCTTATTGATCATAAACATACCTCAACAGCATAATACATATTGTCATCGTAATAATATCGTAACATCTCAGTCAATTCTCAAAATCGTCGTAGCTTTCTACAATAATTTCAAAACCTAAAAAAAAAAAAATTCTCTGCTCATTTCAATAGTGTCATCTACCTCAAACGTACTTTAAAAATCATGACCCCATACCAAATACGTCATTCAAAGCTCTCATAGTATCACAATGGTTCCGAAAAAAATATGAACAGTTCACAAAGTACAGACAAAATACAGTTTCGTAAGTGTGAAGTTATCCAACGGTGTAATTGCGTAAACATGTGTCACTGATGTAGTAAAATAAATTTTTGTCTCTCTCAGTTAAATGATCAGATAGCTGTGTAATTTATGTGTTAGAGAAATATGGTACTGATGTGTAAAGTTGTATAAGCAAATACCATATTAGCTAGGGCTCCTTGTGCTTGCCAAACACATGGTACACAAAGTAGGCGTGTACCCCCCTGAGGATTAATGTAATTATACCCTCAGGTGTTACAGATTACAGCAATGGAATGAAATGTATCACGGAAAACCTTTATATCATTGTAATTCAAAAATCTTTAAAAATAAATGTTTTAAGTACAAAATTAATCACTCAAATACGTGTACTGTAGCGCTAAACTGTGCGTCTTGTTGTAAGATAATCTCTGTGGAAGTGTCGTAGTTATCGTCCTCCGAAAGCTAAGTTCTGCAGAAGTCAATGTACTTACCTCATGATAAACAAAAGTGAAATGCTTTGCGTATAGATATCTTAGTTAATACGCTTATTGCCGTGATGAAGAAAGTACTGTGCTGTAACGTATTGTTGTGCTACAGAAAAGGCTGTCTCCTTGTAGCTATACCACAAAAGTTACTACTAAAACATGTTTTACTTTCCAGAAGAATTCAGAGAAACTGTGCAGATATAAAATAGATACACCGCAAAAGCAACAATGTAAATTGTGCCACACATTAGTGGCGTCGTGATATAATCGTGTAACTGTCAAAGAAACCAAATACTAAGTTATCTTTAATCTCACAGAAGGTACTTCAAATAAACAATGTCTTTTCAAGTAAACCAAAATGTTGCATTAAAATCTCATTAGCAGTATATGTTCTAAGTATGTAAGCCGTATATTCGTTACGTAATCGTGCAACTAACAAGCAAGAATGTACACACACAATAACACTGTGACGTCTGTTCACTATAACAATGCACTCGTAAATACTGTCTAAATATATCCCTAGCTTCTAGACTGGATAGTTCATTTTAAAACATAGTTGCATGTTAACAGTTTCTAAGTGTGACAAAGAGTACTAATAACGTGAAGTGAAAAATTTTATAGCAAAGACTAAGTTAAAAAGCAAATTATCTCTCAAGAAGCGATTTTACATGTGAAATGTTGTGTAAACCTTTACTCTTCCTAGTACGCAGTGTTTCAACTTCGACGCAATATTCATGTGGTATACGTCGGTAAAGAATACTGGAATTTTTCTCAAGTTTAGCGTCTATGTAATTTTTCCCTGAACCATCCGGCGCACGCGGCTGCCTGCGGTGCGAGTCATTGTGTGTCTCTTTGTTGGCGCACGTCGTTATTAGGATTAGGAGACCTAACTTTTGCAAATTCACCTTGTCGAGAAGGCCCTGCCCTGTTTGAAGCTCGCCATTTCTGATGGAATTTAGGTCTGTCGTTTTGTCGGTAGTTTACATATTTTCTTTCTTGTCGGTCACTTGGTGGAGAATTTCTCCCTGAATCGTAACTGCGCGCTGGACCGTTGCGTCTGAAGTTATTCTGTCTCCCTTGATAATAATTAGTTTGGTTCCCATATTGCCTGTTTCTATGGCTGTCTCTGTGATAGTCATTACTATGGAAATGCGATCTTTCTCTGTAATTGTTTTTACTCTCCCAACGGTTGTCATACGGGTGGTGCCTGTTTTGGTCACGATTTACATTGTAAGAATAGCCTTGTCGTGTCCAGTTATTATTTATTATTTCTTTCATCGCGGAATTGCGACGGATGTGACCTGTAATTGTTGTGTTCCTGTTTTGGCGTTCCGTGATTTTCAGTGTTAATCTCTAATTCTTGTAAGAGTCCCTGAAAAGCTTCAATGTCGTCTTTGCAACGTCCTGCCAAAATGATATTTCTTAAATGATCAGGCAATTTCATGAAGCAAATGCGGATGAGTTCTGAAGGGCTGTATGGGTTTGAAAGATATTGATTCTTATGCAACATGTCTTCAAAATATTTGACAAGACTGGAAAATTCAGATTGTTCGAATTGTTTCATCATTATGATGCTATGTTTTACTCAGTCTTGTGTAGCTTTGAGACCAATATGCTGAGAGGAAGGCATGGTAAAATTCTCCTTCACTGTGACAATCGTGAATGACCGATCGCATTCTCACAGCTGGTTCATTCTCTAAATAGCCACACATAAATTCTAATCTGTGCTCTAATGACCAGTTGGGAGGAAAACAATAAGAGAATTGATGGAGCCACGCTTGTGGATGAATGTCGTTGCCAGAATTCTGAAATGTTTTAAATTTACGTGTAGTAATGAACAGCTTATAGTCAAAATCATCATGTCGGCGGCCATTGTTATGTCGTTTCGGCGGTTCCATTTCAAAATTCGGTGCACCTTGCCAATTTCTTTCATAATTTCCGAAATGCGCTGTGTTATTATTTTGTGGCTGTTCCGTATTTCTATGCCCCTCTTCCCGTATTGGGGCGCGAGTGTCCTCTGAAATACGTAATTCTTGTATTACCTGTGTCAGCTGATCTTGTACTTCCCGGATTTCTCTTTGGTGTTGCGTATTAATTTGATTCTGATTTTGTTTGAATTTCCTAATTTGTTCGCACTCGTCTGTGTCATTAAAGACTGCCGGTTTTGTGTCATTCAGATTATCATCTACCTTCGTAGATAAATTATTTAGCTGATCCGAAAGTTCAACTACTTTCTCTGATAATGAACTAATTTCCTCCACGTGTCTTTCTGAACCAATTTTCAGAGTATCTACTGTGTCCTTTAAGTTTTCCTGAGTTTTTGCAAGTTGCGTAACCGAATCGATAGATGCAACTGGGTCAATTTTAGCTTGCAAGGTCTCATGATTTCCATGAACAATAGTTTGCAGGTCTTTTATGGCTGCTTCGTGATTCTGTAATGCATTTTCATGCCGCGAAAAAATAGGTTGAAAATGCTCACAAATTTTTGTTTTTACGTCATTACAGGATTTTTGACATTTCGATTCAATGTTATGTAACTCAGTAGTTAAATCTTCAAGTGTTTGTTCAAGTGTGATGTCTAACTTTTGAAGCTTTTGCTGTGTTTGTCTCTGATTTTGTTCAATTTGTGTCTAACTGTTGCTGTGTTTGTCTCTGGTGTTGTTCCATTGTGTCTAACTTTTGAAGATTTTGTTCCATTGTGTCTATCTTTTGAAGATTTTATCCCAATTGTTTCTGATTTTGTTCAAGCGTTGTGTCTAACTTTTGTAGCCTTTTCCCATTTGTTGCATTAACTGTAATAACAATGCACTGGTGTCTGAAACATGTTCCTCAGTGTTTTTCGGCAGTGAAGTTGCACCGGCAAAATTCACATTTTGACAAGCAGAAAATTTGTCTTGACTTATTTGAGAAAACGGTGAGGACCCAAAACCTGAATCTGCAGTATTTGCAAGATTGTGTCCTGTCATTCCCGATTCCTGAGGCGAGCTGTTGCCGACGGATCGATCGATAATGCTTCCCTGTTCACTAATTGTTTCACTGTCTACCCCATTATTTGCAGCCCGCTCCATTTCCCTATGCACAATTACCAAATTACTACTTTGAACATTAGTTAATTCATTACTCGGCGGCGCTAACACACTGCTTTCGTCTTCACTGTCATTTCTACGTTTACTTTGCAGCCTAGTATTGTGTTTTTCACACGCCATTATTGTCAAAATATTTCACATGACAACACAGAAAAGCACAATTTGAAGAGAAAAATAAGAAAACACATTAACATAGCACTGAAAATAATATCTAGTTAATTGCAAGCGCAGCTGCGAAATACTTGATGCAAATTTACATGCGTGCCACAACTGTCTTACTGTACAACAATGAAAGACTGCAACTACAAAGGAGATTTCTCTACAATTACGCGCTAGGAATAAACAAAAGCTACACTAATTACACAAACTACAAGAAAAAATCAGAAGATTCCAGTGAGGTATCCTCGGCTAAGGGTCGACATATGTAACGTCCCCTTAGAAAAATTATACATGACTGTGCTTAAGCTGACACACAATATTTTTTTAGCGCAACGCAATCTGACTTTCAGAAATCCCTACAAAAGAATGGCCCTGACTAACATTAACTTATACCTTTCACAAATCACTTACATCACAAAAATCTTCGTTACTCAAGCTACCGCAATACAGCGAGCGCCACTACTGCCAGCTAAATAAAAGATTCAAACTACTGAAGGCACTAACTACTGATAGGCATAGTTAGCAAATGAAAGATTTTAATAGAGAACAAACAATGTATTTACCTTAATAGTCATAATATATATAGCAGTTCATGACATCCAGTCTTACAAATTTCAAAACTCTGCCATTTCTCTCCCCACATCCACCACTGCTGACGGCTCACCTCCAACTGCGCAACGCTACGCGCTGTTAACAGCCAACTTCCCAACGCTACAATGGCGAGTATTATAACAATGCAAAGCAGCCACAGACTGCACACAGAACAGCCAGTGATTTTCATACAGAGGTGGCGTTACCAATAAAAAACCTAAACAGCCTAGTTACAATAGTGCTCTTAAAAGAATTACAGTTTGTTGCGCGTATGAAGAGTTTTGGGAGAGACGGCTGGATATTTTTAGCAATTATTCATACATCAGATTGCAAGTTCGAGTGCTGTTGCCCACGTCTCTTCCCGTACACGTTGCATTCAATCTGAAACAATTCTGCTATTTCAATACTTCCAAAAATACTAATAAAGGTCGTGATGCTCACCTTTGTTCTCATGAAATAATAACGGTTTATTGTGTCTCTTGTACAATTCTCCACATAACATCAAAAGAAGCGAATAGAAAACTCTTGTTACCCTTAGTTACGAGTAAACCACAGAGAAAAGTAATATTCCGATTCAACGATATAATTATCACAGAGTCTCTCAGATAACGTCTTTGCCACTTAGCTTTCTCACAGTCGATTCAGTACATTACGTATTTATTACACTACATAATGAGGGCCGAAGTAGAGAGGATATGAAATGTAGAGTGGCAACGGCAAGAGAAGTATTTCTGAAAAAGAGAAATTTGCTAACATTGAATATTGATTTAAGTGCCAGGAAATCTTTTCTGGAAGTACATGTATGGAGTGTAGCCATATATGGAGGTGAAAACGAAGATAACCAGTTTAGACAAAAACATAATAGAAACTTTTGAAATGTGGTGCTACAGAAGAATGCTGAAGATTGGTAGACCAGATAACTAATGAGGAGGTACTGAATAGAATTGGGGAGCAAAGGTATTTGTGGCACAACGTGACTAGGAGAAGGGGTAGGTTGATAGGACGTATTCTGAGACATCAGTGGATTACCAGTTTGGTAGTGGAGGGGAGTGTGGAGAAGAATGCTGAGGATTGGTAGACCAGATAACTAATGAGGAGGTACTGAATAGAGTTGGGGAGAAAAGATATTTGTGGCACAACGTGACTAGGAGAAGGGGTAGGTTGATAGGACGTATTTTGAGACATCAGTGGATTACCAGTTTGGTAGTGGAGGGGAGTGTGGAGTGTAAAAATCTGGAGGAAATTAAGAGAGGAATACAGTAAACAGATCTTGAAAGATGTAGATTGATGTAGTTATTTGGAGACGAAGAGGCTTACACAGGATAGAGTAGCTGGGAAAATTTTGGAAATTTGTGGTAAGGTCTTATGGGACCAACCTGCTGAGGTCATCGGTCCCTAAGCTTACGGCTTACCCACTATATGATCTAACTTAAGCTAACTTACGCTAAGGACAACATACACACCCGTGCCCGGAGGAATCGAACCGCCGACGGAGCGGGGGGAGGGGGGGGGGCGTTCGGACCGTGGCAAGGCGCCCCCTAGACCGTGCGGCTACCCCACGCGTCGGAGTAGCATGGAGAGCTATATCAAACCAGTTTTAGGACTGAAAACCACAACAACGCAAATGGTCACCGATACTTGCCACTTATCTAGCAGGAATTTTCAGCTGGTAGAATATAAATTAAAAATTTAGTAGGTAGGTACAATATCAAAGAGTTTGTATCGTATGTCGTACATAAACTACGAAAAATTAGAAGGAAGATCCATTATGTAGCTTTTATCCACGGAACAACTTGCCTACAAAACACTTGTCCGACATATTCTTGAGTACTGACCATCAATCTGGGACCCTTAGCAAGTAGGATTAATAGAAGAGATAGAGATCCAGTGGAAGGGGTGATGTTTCGCCATAGAATCGTTTAGATGGCGGGAGAGTATTGCGGAGTTGCTCAACAAACTCCACTGGCAGAAGCTACAAGAGAGGCGTCGTGTATCATGGAGAGCCTTGCTGCTGAAATTCCGAATGTGTACGTTGCAAGAAGAGTCGGCAACATATTACTTCCGTCCACATATGTCTCGACTAAATGACCTAGAGCAGAAAACCACAGCAATTTAAACTCATACGGAATCTGATAGTAATTCGCCCTCCGCACATTTCGGGAATGGATCGGGGAAAGGAATCAGATAGTGGCACCAGAGGTACCCTCCGCATCACTCCGTCAGATGGCCTCCGGAGTACAGATTTAGGTATGAAGTTTACAAAGAAAAAGATTGTAGCGGCAAAGACTACATTATGCTAAACAGATCTGGGTAGGGGGATGTGTTTAGTTCAAATGGTTCAAATGGCTCTGAGCACTATGCAACTTAACTTCTGAGGTCATCAGTCGCCTAGAACCTAGAACTAATTAAACCTAACCAACCTAAGGACAGCACACACATCCATGCCCGAGGCAGGATTCGAACCTGCGACCGTAGCGGTCGCTCGGTTCCAGACTATAGCGCCCAGAACCGCACTGCCACTCTTGCCGGCCGATGTGTTTAGTGTCTTCGATCGAAAAGAGTACGAGGTTGGTACGAAATTCGAAAGAGCGATGAAAGAAGTAGGTATCTCACATGGACTTACATCTGCCCGGAAGCTTTGAATTCTTAGCGTCTCCAGTGTTAAGACAGAGAGAGACAGAGAGAGAGAGAGAGAGAGAGAGATGAGTTGCATAGGACGTGTGACAGGTTCCTGTTTACAGTTTCGTCGACTGCGGCTATTTCCACGCGCTGCGCCAAGCCCGAGTCACAGAGTCACTGACGTCACCACAACGAGAGCGTATCTGCACGGCTGAAAAATAGCTCGACGGCGCTTCGGAATGTCCGGTACACGTGACACGTCAGCCCACGTGCTGAGCAACCGGGAGCGCCTGTTTGTGGGACGTGTTCTCCGCTACCGGGCAACTCAAGGCTATAAAAAAGTCAACTGCGGGTACGTACAGTGGTACGGCGATAGGCACTGCTGTCCCTGTTGTTGGAATACAAAAGGCGCCACCGAAGATATTGCGGTCTTTCGTGAGGGCAGAGAGGCGTTTGCAAAACTTTTTTCATGGGGTGGTGGGGAAAGTCGAAAATTGTCATTATTTTCCTTTGCATAAATGAGTTGATCATTTCGAAACTTGTCAAGCTGCAAGGACTACGTTTCACAGGTGACACAAAATACTTTTTATGTCACAGAGAATTGAAGGTTATCCACTAACTTCCAGAAGTGGATGACGATTCGGTAATGAATAAGAACACTGTAATACAGACCCCAAAGAAATGGTTCAAATGGATCTGAGCACTATGGGACTTAACATCTGAGGTTATCAATCCCCTAGACTTAGAAGTACTTAAACCTAACTAACCTGAGGACATCACAGACATCCATGCCCGAGGCAAGATTCGAACCTGCGACCGTAGCAGCAGCGCGGTTCCGTACTGAAGTGCCTAGAACAGCTCGACCACAGCGGCCGCCGGTGTTACTAACAGATGGCGTTACTAGTTACAGTCTCAGAACATTGGTCCATACCTCGCAACATTCCAGATCGGATTATTAATTGAAATTAACAAACTCGAAAACTAAAACTATGCTGTGTTATGTTTCGTAAGTGGGTGACTTCAAGTGCATGTTCCTGTCTTGGCTTAGCTGTATCGTTACAACCCTTAATATGTTCCGTGAGAAGTTAAGCTCGTAAGTGACAGGTTGTGTTTGCTATAGAGTTGACTTATTTTTCGACTATGTACATTATTGGGTCAACTGATTTCTAAGTGTTATTACCAGTGAGTAATTGCCTCCCTAACGAGTGGATCTGGATGCTCCCTAAAATACTGGCTGCCAAAGCCTGTTCACTGTACTTAAAAACGTTTTCTAGCCAATAATTGCCTTAAAAGGTGAATCACGGAAGCCGTCTTATGTGGTGGACGAATGCTCCAACAGAACATGCTTCATTTCTCTTGGTTGTGCCGTACAGCAGCTTTGTGGATAGGCGCGTTGTCCCGATGTATGGTCATTCGTTAAATTTTCTGCATCTAAAAATATAATTCACGAGCCACTGTAGAGTGATTCATGGAAGGCATTCCGTGTAACCGTAACCGCAGTCCCGCATAGTGCGAGTTACAAATAAAAGGCGAAGGCCTTCGAGGGGGTGGGGCGGACACAGGAACACAGTTCATAATTGTCACCCACATTCCCGTTAGTTCAGATGTCAACTAGACCCCGCGTCTATTCCGTAAAGCACTTGCAAGATTACTCCACTATATGTTCCACAATTTTCGGACACTATTGCGTATATTCATTCAAATTACTCATTTACACTTTACACAGTTCTATAGACAATGAATACAATTGGCCAGCGTCTACTATTATCAGATCATTGTCGAGTTAAAGGCCCTGTATTCTCCCCGGTAGTTACGGATTTCCATTTTTCATCACCAAAACTGTACTAAGTCTAACTCACCCCTGAAGCGGTATTACACATTTTTCTTTTTTTGTCTTAGCCTACTAGGAGAATATTTCCGAGATCGCCTGACAGTATCACACGATTGCGTATGTGTTTCCCCGGTAATCAGTCACTTTATTAGGCTGCACTTTTCTAAAATAAGCCGCACAGTTTTAATGTATTTATATATTATTTTATTTTTTGAGTCACCTACGTCCTCAGTTGGATGTACTCCAATCTCTGTCTTCCTCTAAATTTTTTACCCTCTTCAGCTCCCTCTACCATGCAAGCTATTCCCTGATGTCTTCACAGATGTCATGTCATCCTGGCCCTTTGTTCTTGTCAGTGTTTTCCACATATTCCACCGAGTCAGTGCAGAACCTCCTCATTACTTACCTTATCTCCATCTAATTTTCAACACTCATCGGTAGCTCCACATCTCAAATACCACGATTCTGGTCCGGTTTTCCCGTAGTCCATGTTTCACTACTTCTATCATACAGTGCTGTGCTCCAGAAACATATTCTCAGGATTTTCTTCCTCACATTAAGGCCTATGTTTGATACTAGACCATGAATGCCCTTCATTCCAGTGCTAGTCTGCTTTTGAAGTCTCGCTTGCCCCGTTCGTCATAGACAATTATCTGCCCAGGTAGTAGAATCCCTTATCTCCGTCTACTTCGTGACGATCAATACTGATTTTAATTTTCTCGCTCTTCTCAATACTGCTACTTCTCGTTACTTTCGTCTTCTTTCGATTTATTCTCAGTGCATATTCTGCACTTATCAGACTGTTCATTCCATTCAGCAGATCATGGAATTCTTCTTCACTTTCACTGAGAATAGCAATGTCATCAGCGAATCATATCACTGATATCGTTTTACAATGAATTTTAATTCCACTCCTGAACCTTTTTATATTTCCACCACTGCTTCTTCGATGTCTAGATAAAACAGTAAGGGCGAAAGACTACATACTAGTCTTACATCCTTTTTCATCCGAGCACTTAGTTCTTGGTCTTCCACTCTTATTGTTCCCTCTTGTACATGTTGTATATCACCCGTCTCTCCGCAAATACTTTGAACGTGTGTTGCCGGCCGCAGTGGTCTAGCTGTTCTTGGCGCGCAGTCCGGAACCACGCGACTGTTACGGTCGCAGGTTCGAATCCTGCCTCGGGCATGGATGTGTGTGATGTCCTTAGGTTAGTTAGGTTTAAGTAGTTCTAAGTTCTAGGGGACTGATGACCACAGATGTTAAGTCCCATAGTGCTCAGAACCATTTGAACCATTTTTTTGAACGTGTGTTACTTTTTCTTCAGTCTTGCTTATCAAAGGCGACGTCAGAACTGTCTCTCTGGTGAATTTTGCTTTCCTAAAGCCAAACTGATCATCTACATCTACATCTACGTGATACTCTGCTATTCACAATAAAGTGCCTGGCAGAGGGTTCTAGGAACCACCTTCAAGCTGTCTCTCTTCCGCTCTCGAACGGCGCGCAGGAAAAACAAGCACTTAAATTTTTCTGTGCGAGCCCTGATTCCTCTTACTTTATCGTGACGATCATTTCTCCCTATGTAGGTGGGTGCCAACAGAATGTTTTCGCAGTCGGAGTAGAAAACTGGTGATTGAAATTTCATGAGGAGATCCCGTCGCGACGAAAAACGCCTTTGTTTTAATGATTGCCACTCCAATTCACGTATCATGTCTGTGGCACTATCTCTCCTATTTCGCCATAATACAAAACGAGCTGCTCTTCTTTGAACTTCCTCGATGTCATCCGTCAGTCCCATCCGATGCAGATCCCACACCGCACAGCAGTACTCCAGAATAGGGCGGACAAGCGTGGTGTAATCAATCTCTTTAGTAGACCGGTTGCACCTTTTAAGTGTTCTGCCAATCAATCGCAGTCTTTGGTTTGCCTTACCCACAGCACTATCCATATGATCGTTCCAATTCAGGTTATTTGTAATTGTAATCTATAAGTATTTAGTTGAATTTACAGTCCTCAGGTTTATGTGACTTACCGCGTAATCGAAATTTAGCGGATTTCTTTTAGTAGTCAAGTGAATAACTTCACAATTTTCTTTATTCAGCGTTAATTGCCACTTTTCGCACCATACAGATATTTTTTGCAATTCGTTTTGATCATCTGATGACTTTACAAGGCGGTAAATGACAGCATCACCTGCAAACAATCTAAGACGGCTACTCAGATTGTCTCCCATGTCGTTAATGTAGATCAGGAACAACAGAGAGCCTAGAACACTTCCTTGGGGAACGTCAGATATTATTTCTGTTTTACTCGATGACTTCCCGTCTATTACTACGAACTGTGACCTTTTTGACAGGAAATCACGAATCCAGGCGATATTTCATAG
The DNA here is from genome assembly GCF_023898315.1 of Schistocerca nitens. Taxonomy (NCBI): domain Eukaryota; kingdom Metazoa; phylum Arthropoda; class Insecta; order Orthoptera; family Acrididae; genus Schistocerca; species Schistocerca nitens. The sequence goes on along the minus strand of NC_064615.1, from coordinate 293,869,085 downwards.
GCACGGGTTTGGTTAGAAGACGCTTGTGAGGAACTGTGTCGAAAGTCTTCCGGAAATCTAAAAATATGAAATCAATTTGACATCTCCTGTCGATAGCACTCATTACTTGATGACTATTAAGACCTAGTTGTTTTCTGGAAGAGTGGTATTTCTTGAATCCGTGCTGACTATGTGTCAATAACTCATTTTCTTCGAGGCAATTCATGATGTTCGAACACAGTATATGTTGCAAACCCCTACTGCAAAACGACCCTTGTGATATGGGCCTGTAATTCAGCTGATTGCTCCTATTTCCCTCTTTGGGTATTGGTGTGACTTGAGCAATTTTCCATTCTTTGGCTGCGGATCTTTCTGCGAGCGAGCGGTTGTATGTAATTGCTAAATATGGAGCTATCATCTAACACATCCTCAATTTTCTTCTCCATTCTTCTGTATGTTATTTTTGCAGCAACTTGGATGCATGAGCTGTTAAGCTGATTGTGCAATAATTTTCACACTTGTCAGCTCTTGCAGTCTTCGGAATTGTGTGGATGATATTTATTCGAAAGTCAGATGGTATATCGCCAGACTCATACAGTCTACACACAAACATGAATAGTCGTTTTGATGCCATTTTTCCCATTTTTCTTTTAGAAATTGTGATAAATTATTATCTATGCCTACTGCCTTATTTGCTCTCAAGTCTTCAAAAGCTCTTTTGAATTCTGATTCTAATATTGGATCCCCTATCTCTTCCTGTTCCCTCTTGTCACATCAGACAGATCTTCTCCCTCATAGAGGCCTTCAGGGTACTCTTTCCACCTATCCGCTCTATCCTCCACATTTTACAGAGGAATTCCCGGATGTATTCTTCATGTTACACCTTTGTTTTTAATTTCACTGAAGGTTGTTTTGCCTAATCATGCAGCCATTTCGTCTAAGTTTCCCTGCACTTACTGCTTATTTCATGCCTCAGCGACTTGTATTTCTGTATTTCTGAATTTCCCTGAACATTGTTGTACTTCCTTCTTTCATCGATCAACTGAAGTATTTCATCTGTTACCCATGGTTTCTTCGCAGTTACTTTCTTAGTACCCGTGTTTTTTTCCAACTTCTGTGATTGCCCTTTTTAGAGGTGTCCATTCCCCTTCAGCTGTACTGCCTTATGCATTATCTATAGCTTTAGAGAACTCCAATCGCATCTCTTCATTCCTTAGTACTACTGTACCCCAGTTCTTTGCGTATTTTTTCCCTCTTTAAAATCTCGCAACCTTCAGCCTACTCTCCATTAGTACTGCAATGTGATCTGCGTCTATGTCTGCTCCTGGGAACGCCTCTCTGGCCATGATGTTATCTAACTGAAATCCTCCAGTATGTTCTGGCCTCTTCCATGTATATCTCCTTCTCTTGCTATTCTTGAACAGAGTATTCGCTATTACTAGCTGAAATCTGTTACAGAACTCAATTAGTCTTTGTCCTCTCTCATTCCTAGTACTAAGCTCATATTCTCCCTGAACCCTTTCTTCTAGTCTTTCCCCGACCATCGCATTTCAGACCCCCATGACTATTGGATTTTCTTCTCCCTTTACATACTGCTTTACTGGTTCAATATCCACACATACATTTTCTATATCTGCATCTTCGGCTTGCGACGTCGGCGTGTATACCTTAACTATCGTTGTCGCTGTTGGTTTACTGTCGATTCTGATGATAACAACCGTACCATGAACTGTTCACAGTAACACATTCTCTGCCCTACCTTCCTATTCATAACGAATCCTATTCCCGTTACACCATTTTCTGCTGCGGTTGATATTACTCGATTTGGCTGGCCAGATATCCTTCTTCCCATTTCACTTCACTGACGCCCAGTATATCTAGACTGAGCCTTAGCATTTCCCTTCTCAGATTTTCTAGCTTCCCTATCATGTTCAAAGTTCTGACATTCAACGCTCCGACCGGTAGAACGTTGTCCTTCCGTTGGTTGTTGAATCTTTTTCTCATGTTCACCTCCCCCTTTGCAGTCCCCTCCCGGAGATCCGAATGGGGGACTAATCCGGAATCTTTACTGTACAAACACCACAATAAAATAACGCTTTGCTCTTAACGACAGGGCTACGATGCTTCTGCACTATCTGAAGTATCATGGTACCGCTACCTAATTCGGAACTGACTGCTACATGCCAAGAGAAGTGGACCCGCCAGTATCAAAGAAGGCGTGCAGTGTCGTGTTCTCTGTAGAGAAGCTGCAACAGCAGACAGGATGTAGTGTTGCTGATCCCACCTGACTAATCGTTTACGTCCATTAAGAAAATTACAGCCTCAATTACTGTTCCTCAGGGCACCTCTCACCTCACCTTCGTTTCTGCCGAACATTCTTCGTCCTTCATAATGTCCTGGTTTATGCAAGTCAAATATGCATCAGACCAATCACGTATCTGCAAAGACAGTGCGTACGATCGTTTCTTTTTGCCTTACCGAAAAACGTATTGTATAACTTTGAGTGTAGAATATATCCCTTTTGCCAATTCCTCATCGTCCTTGTGATATTACGCGAGTTTACACACGTGCTGTCGTTCTCTAATGTTCGGTTCCCATAACCCATCGAAGTACCGGTCCTGTCTTGATGTCGTAGTCTGCGTTTAATAGTTCTTGCATTGTTACTTCCGCGATGCTTCCACTCCATAACACAGGGTGTTTCGAAAACAATATACGTATTTCGAATGCAAACATTTATTACACTTTAAGACATACGAATATAAAACTTTACACACATATTTACGAACTTCTCAAGTCCAGATTGCAGACGTTCAGTATGTCCTCCATCACCACACGAACAATATCACATCGATACTCAAATTCCTCCCATACTCGGGCAAGCATCTCGTTCGTCACTGATGCTATGGCAGTACGGAGCCCAGCTGAAACATTCGAAGTCGCCAGCTCCTTGACGACCAATCAACGGTTCGGTAGAGTATCATTGAGTAATTCACGCACTTGGTGACTCCAGTGAGCGGGTGCCTTCTCTTGTTGAAACATGACGATGTCTTCCTGCAGCCTCGGAAACAACCAGTTTCGTAAAATAGCGAGATACTACTGACCGTTAACCGTGTCACCGTCAAAGAAGAATGGCCAGTAAACAGATGATCAGGATATTGCGCAAAACATTTAGACTTTGGGCGAATCTCGTACATGTTCAGTGGCTGCATGTGGGTTCTGTGGGCCACAAATTCGAACATTGTGTTTATTTACCTGACCACTAACATGGAAGGACGCGTCATTACTGAACACGATGCGTTGTACGAAAGTGTTATCATTGGCAACAGCATCAAGAATCTCGTTACAAAATACGACACGTTTGCGTTTGTCATCAGGACGCAGAGCTTGTAACAGCTATAACTTGTACGGCTTCATAACCAACCGACGTCTCAAAACACGCCATATTGTTGTTGTAGGCAGCTGTCACTCCCGACTGGCACGGCGAGTTGATTTTGAAGGACTACGTTGGAAAGCGGTTTGAATTTGTGCAACATTTCCTTCAGGAACACGAGGGCAGTGAGGACTCTTTCCTTTATATACACATCCTGTATTTATAAACTGTCCATACCATCTGCGAACGTTCCACCCATTCACGGATCAATTTGGTACCTCAACCTGAAACGTCTTTGCAATGTAATCACGGAATTGCTCTTCGCAAACTCGAGAGCACAAAATGATTTCTGCTGCTGAGTAGCCATTTACAATAAAAGACAGTTACCAAGCAAAACAGAAGACAACTGACATCTAGCGGCTATTAATATAAACTAGACTATGTATTCGTTTCTCCAATAGCCGAGCCGAAGCGCGGCGATCGATAGTTTGGACAAAATAATACTTTGTAACACGAATATTCTTTTTGAAACACCCTGTACTTTATGCCCATAACAACCACATCCTCTATCAAGTGATACATTACCAGCGCAGCTAAAGTGAGAATATTTGCTTGATCTTACGTCTTGTGAAACCTCAGAGTTTTAACTACGGTGTATGGTAATTTTTCAGAGTGTTTCTAAAAGTCAGCCTATACTGATACATCGAAATATGCTTGTATATTTGTGCACTGTTTGATTTTTATAAAGTTTCAGGATCATTTAGCTGTCCATGTCAGGGTTCTTTTGTGTATTTAATTAGAAGAGACGTCAAAATTCTTGATAAACTAATGCTACTATAGAACGTTGTCAGCGAAATCTGGGAAGAAGTAAGGTTTCACAGTACAAGTAAATGAAAAAAATCATAAAACTGTTAATTTGTAATTACATCACATGAAAAAATTTCTTTGTCATTTGTTTTCCGACGGCACACTTGAAATTGAAAAAGTCAGCAGTTCTGCTTTCTGGCTAACTGGGTCGCACTGGTGGAAATCAAACATAAGGCAAGGGATGGTCGATGTCTTGAGAGCATCAGTATCGATAACGGGAAAAAATGGTAGAGATTCTAGGTTCCCGAAATGGATGAACTGTCCAAACAGTTCTCTCATTGCGTGAGTCCCACTTGCACCGATGACGCAGTCGGCCGACGGCCATCTTCTGGCTATCGCAGACGCGCGCCGCGCGGTCATCTAACGGGCAGTTGTGTGGGTGGCTGCAGGTCGCTGGATTGTCGTCTCGCATGCTGGACATGGAGCAGAGAACACGGTACAATAAATCAGTACTTATGCTAAACAGGCAATAATAAGGAAACGAATAAAACATTTATCTTACTTACCGAGCGTGGGTGATGTGTCACGCTTCACATTTTGTGCCGCTACCTTCACACGTGAAATCTGCTGACTCTTTGTCCACCGACAGCTTCGCCGTAGCCATTGCTGTCACTTCGAGTTACGTATTCTCTCTTCTCACTCATGTTTACAAATTGGCCTCACGTCATGCCAGTTTGGCGATGCCAGGCCGGCATGCATAATGGCGGTACAAGCGCGCACTTCTTATTTATGTCACATAATGGCGGTGAGGTGGTTATCTGCAACACTTAGGTAATAACACACAGTACTCTTAGGATCTCTTACGTCGGGCACCGCCCATTTGCGGAGAAGAAATTGTGTGTTGATCCGCGGCGATTAGCGTCCGACTCAAGTTGCCCAACAGCAGTTTATAAAGCGGCCACATTTCCGCCGTGTTCGTAAACATGCGCGACAGAAATTACGGCAAATTGAAAATTTTAGCACCGGCTAATTTTGCATAATTATTCGACGTTCCGCTCAGGGTGTCGTTAGCCGGGTGTTTTATGCGGCGCTCGCCCAGTGTAGGCGGCTGTGGGTGCTTTCTACCGGGCGGAATATTTCACTGCACTTATCTAGACGGCAGCGGCGCCGATCGGTGGGTAGGTTTGACGTCCGCCGACCACAAAGTTCCGAAACGCCGAGGCAGCAATAAAATATGACGCCGCTTTTAGTCATGGCGCTGCCAGAATGTTTGGTGCTAAACTTTCCTAAAGCACTTAATTTCGCGATACTAGCAGTGAGCAACGGTGAGATACGCCGATTAAACCGCTTAAAAGCCAGTAAAGTAAGTGTTTATTTGAATGGGGGAAAATAATTTGAAAGCCTGATTGTGTAGATTTGATGCCGTTCATTTCAGTGCCGTAAGAAGATATTCATGCATCACTGATAAGTCGCTCTGCAAAAGCCAGCCGGCCGCGGAGGCCGTGCGGTTCTAGGCGCTCCAGTCCGGAGCCGCGCTGCTGCTACGGTCGCAGGTTCGAATCCTGCCTCGGGCATGGGTGTGTGTGATGTCCTTAGGTTGGTTAGGTTTAAGTAGTTCTAAGTTCTAGGGGACTGATGACCACAGCAGTTGAGTCCCATAGTGCTCAGAGCCATTGCAAAAGCCATTAAGGAACCTCCGTGACCAAACGGAGAAAAAACAACAGGATAGGTGAATTTAGTGCCATCAGTTCGGTATGACCATATGAAGGGAATAATTTCCTGTTGGTTCGTACGCCCTTACATTTCTAGTTAGACTCCAGATATACAGTTTTAATGTCTTAGTAAGGCTGTCAGAGCACAATGTGGCTCAAAGAGAAACTGTCATTCTTATGCCGATTAAGATGACGTGCCAAGAGAAATGCTGTCGTAGTTAAGACAACAGGTTTATTTACGGACAATGGGCTAGATATTGAACGGTACATCATATGAAGAGTTGGATTTGTTAGGAGGATTCTCAGAAAGTGCAATGTATGAATTACGAAAATCACATACAAGGTGAGAGATCGAACAGTTCTAGAGAGCTGCTACATCTCTGGGCTTCCTTATCCGGTGGGCTGCTAGGAGTGCAACGTCAGTATAACCCATACCGACGTGTAACAATGATGGTCATACTGCTTGCAATCTCTGGAAGGAACGCAACATTGTTGTTTAGAAATCTTCTTGGACAAAATACACACATCAAAAATAGTTTTGCATCACCTCGGTTCTGAGATTTTCCGAACGTGTACAGAAAATTGGAATGTAGATCAACATAAACATCATTTCCGCCCTTTTTATTGGTCATGAAAACTACACATTGCATATTGTACCACCATACAGCGAGACCTTCAGAGGTGGTGGTCCAGATTGCTGTACACATCGGTATCTCTGATATACAGTAGCACGTCGTCTTTCTTTGATGCATGTCTGTATAAGTCGTGGCATACTATCCACAAGTTCATCAAGGCACTGTTGGTCAGGATCGTCCCGCTCCTCAACGGCGATTCGTAGATCCCTCAGAGTGGTTGGTGGTTCATGTCGTCCATAAACAGCCCTTTTCCATGTATCCCAGGTATGTTCGATAGGGTACATATCCGGAGAACATGCTGGACACTCTAGTCGAGCGATGTTGTTATCCTGAAGGAAGTCATTCACAAGACGTACGCGTCCTATTTCGCTGCGACTGTCCGCCGTAGCGGCGGGCAGTAACTGCCAGCCGTAACTGCCGACCGTCCCTGCCTGTGTATTTCGTTGAGACTGCTGACCGCAGCGGCCACGCCACTCAGTGAGTTACCTCTGTGAAAGGAACACGCAGGCGAGTTCGCAACGTGGATGCTAATACCGTTCTAGGTTTTTGGTGGACGAGGAAGAAGAAGAGGAAATTATTGCAATGCTTACAATATCTTCTCCCCACAGCATTTTCCAAACACGGAAAAGTGAAGGAATTTATGGTAATTTAGTAACCGGTCACTCGCGAAACGATGAAGAGAGGTTCAGAAATTTCTTTAGACTTAACCCATCTCAGTTCGATTTTGTTTTAAGTCTGGTGAGAGAAGATGTAGCAGGAACAGCTACCAGTGCAGTGCAAACTCCAATAGAAGCCGACGAAAAAATTGCAGTGACTTTACGGTAAGTAGCTGTATAAATCATACGTATTCATCAACAATGGTTTAAAATGGATAATTTTGTATCTCTGTGAAATAACATAAATTTCATTTAAAATAATAAGTTTATTTGGAAACGACTCAGGGCCTGTACAGTTTGTTGTTTATGTTTACATTATCTTTACACTGTGTTTACATTATGATTAGTAATTATTTTCAAAAGTAGTATCACCTGCTTGTGGTTCGACGTTTATTAATGGTGTGGAAGTGTACGTACCGTCTCCAACCGATGAAGTTCGTTCGAAAGGGGATGAAAGGGAAGACGAGCCGGAAGGACTGATGCTGACAGGTAGTGGCACAAGAGATGATTCTGAAGAACTGTCAAGTCCCGTAACATAGCTTAAAAAGTCAATTTTCGCTTTATTAATGAGGTGACGTGGTAGTTTCCTAATGGACGCTGCGATTCTACTCATGAACAGCCCCATATCATCTTCCGGGTCCTGATTATTAGCCAAGCGCTGCAGCAATTCCAATCGTTGTTGGCCCCTTTGGTTGATTGAATCCCAGTGTTTTCCTCGATCTGCGAGCTGAGATGGAAGAGTTGGCAGCAAGTGCATCACCAGAGGACAAGGAAGCAATGGCTTGTGGAGTGTCAGGCCCTGTTTCATTGGCATTTTGTCCGTCTTCATCAGATAGCAGTCCTCCAACAGTTGTTGGCTCCTTTAGCGGAACACTGCAAAAAGACGACCGCTCCCTTTCTACAGTTCTCAAAAAGCCTAGTCTGTTGAACAACGCCCATTTTGTTGTTGAACTTGGTGCTGCAGAACCTGTTTACAGTTGTTCTTTTCGAACTGTTTTCCACTAGTTATCTCTGATGTCTTTCCATCTCTTCTTACACTGGTTACCTAAAACGGAACGATATTTGTTTAGCTGTGTAATTAGGACAAGACATTTATGTTTCATGTATTAATAATAATTATGGTTTGTGTTACAGGTTTCTAGCTACAGGGGAGAGTTTTGTGTCCCTTGGATATGGTTTCCGGATATCACCAAGCTACGTGAGGATCATAGTTCGTGAAACAGTAGAAGCTATGTGCCAACACTTGGCACCTATCTTCCTGCCTCCTCCATCTCGAGAATCTTTCAGGGAAGGCGCGAAAGAATTCTACACTCTTTGGGGTTTCCCTAACTGCTGTGCTGCGATTGATGGGAAACATATAAGGATACGGTGTCCTGGGAAAAGTGGTTCCCTTTTCTGGAATTACAAAGGGTACTTCTCCATAGTACTTTTGGCATTGGTTAATGCGAACTGTAAATTCGTTGCGATAGACGTAGGTTCATATGGGAAGGAAGGAGACAGTGGCATATTTAATAAGTCGGCAATGGGGAAAATGATCATGAAAGGAGACGTGTTTCCAGCAGATGAAGAGCTTCCATTAACTGACATCAAGATGCCATTTGTTATAGTAGGCGACGAGGCATTTCGCTTGCGAAAGCATATTCTCAAGCCTTACAATCGCTCGTCTGCCCAGCAAGATAAATCAAAAGCGACCTTCAACTATAAATTGTCACGAGCGCGCCGAGTTTCTGAAAACCCTTTGGGACTTTTGTGTCAGGTATTTGGAGTGTACTACACAAATCTGTATCTGCAACCTAACACATGTGATAAACGCGTTACAGCTTGTTGCTGTCTACACAACCTCATCAGGGACGCCTATTTAGAAAAAGGAGGACGACCTTTTTATGAACTTGACCATGACGTGAGTTTACCACAGAACATTATTCCCCTGCCCCGAACAGGGGGATTCTACCAAGCTGAAGGGTTTCAGGTACGAGATACATTTACGAATTACTTCTGTGAACCTACAAATCAATGATTACAACCTGGAAAAGAACTAAGGCTCAAATAAAGGAAATAAATTATTGTTACTACTCGTAACGACTATTGTAATCGTTTGGTGACAAAAAGAATGGAAGCATTGTTGTAGTCTTCGTATTGTACAATTTGTCACAGTAGGAAAAAAACATAAATAAATGAATGTGTATATGCAAAAAAACACTTACCATCTTTTTTCATTGCTTCTCCTATCTTCGTCCACAACTTATCCTTTGCCATCACATTTCTGAAATCTGTATAGAGTATCTGCTCACATACTCCACTAACTGTTCGTCGTCGTCATCGTGAAAACCTTTCTTCGACATAGCGCGTCGTTGATTTCTGCAGTCGTCACACACCTGGCAGTCGCGGCCCAACTGCTTGACTGCATCTGCAGCGGCCGAGACGCGGCAGTCGCGATGACGTCACGACCGCTGACTGCCGAGCAGTTACAACGACATATTTTCCGTTGCTTTGCCTAAGAGCAGTAGTCAACTGCCCGCAGTCACTGCCGGCCGCTACGGCCGGCAGTTGCAGCGAAATAGTACCTTGGCGTTCAGCCTGATCGGGTTCCCCCAAACACATTTCCGACGATTGTCTGGTTGAAGGCATATGCGACACTCATCGGTGAAGTGAACGTGACGCCAATCCTGAGCGGACCATTCGGCATTTTGTTGGGCCCATCTGTACCGCGCTGCATGGTGTCGTCGTTGCAAAGATGGACCTCGACATGGACGTCGGGAGTGAAGTTGCACATCATGCAGCCTGCTGCGCACAGTTTGAGTCGTAACACGACGTCCTGTGATTGCACGAAAAGCATTATTTAACATGGTGGCGTTGCTGTCAGGGTTCCTCCGAGCCATAATCCGTAGGTAGCGATCATCCACTGCAATAGTAGCCCTTGGGTGGCCTGAGCAACGCATGTTATCGACAATTCTGTCTCTCTGTATCTCCTCCATGTCCGAACAACATCGCTTTGGTTCACTCCGAGACGCCTGAACACTTCCCTTGTTGAGAGCCCTTCCTGGCACAAAGTAACAATGCGGACGCAATCGAACCGCGGTACTGACCGTCTAGGCATGGTTGAACTACAGACAACACGAGCCGTGTACCTCCTTCCTGGTGGAATGACTGGAACTGATCGGCTGTCGGACCTCTTCCACCAGATAGGCGCTGCTCATGCACGGTTGTTTACATCTTGGGGCGGGTTGAGTGACATCTCTAAACAGTCAAAGGGACTGTGTCTGTGATACAATATCTACAGTCGACGTCTATCTTCAGGAGTTCTGGGAACCGGGGTGATGTTTGTATTTTTTGTTGTTTGTATTCCATAGCTTATATTCTGAAGTACCAACGAACGAGATACAAATTATTAAAATTCAATAACAAATAAGTATTGTGTTTTTGTCACTGTATTTTTGCGTAGTAACATTTGCTGTTAACAATTCTGTGCTGGATAATCGTCTTTCAATCAAACCGGCCGCACAGAAAAGAATAAACTTAACAGCAGCTTAAGGTGTTAACATGATGTCATTTCTACAACTTCTTGTGTAAATTTAGAGAATCACCATTATTGCTAGACTGTTAAAAGATACTGCCGTCCACACAGTAAATCTCGCGAACTTGAGAATAAGGTAAGAGGGACTAGGTACGTATACCGTCATACAGGGGGTATGTAAAAATATGGAGACACCGCGAGAAACATATATTTGAAAATAAATGTAGATGTAACTATATGGTTCCAGAGACCTTTTCAAATCGCCATTATCTGCTATGTGTATATGCAGACTGGAGCGACGAATGAAAATTTGTACGAATGCCAGGCTTCGAAGCCAGGTCATTCGTTGACTAGGCAGTTGCACTTCCTTTTGCATAACTACCCCGACTACCCTAGCATGTCTCCCTCCTCAAACCTCTCTCATTCACCCTCAGCCCACTTGGTATTCCTCTTGAACTGGAAAAGGTTTCTGGATCCATATACACTGAAGCGCCAAAGAAACTGGTATAGGCATGCGTATTTAAATACAGACATATGGAAACAGGCAGAATGCGGCACTGTGTTCGGCAACGTCTATATAAGACAAATGTCTGGCGCAGTTGCTGGGTTGGTTACTGCTGCTACAATGGCAGGTTATCAAGATGTATGCGAGTTTGAACGTGGTGTTATAGTCGGCGCATGAGCGATGGGACACACCATCTACGAGGCAGCGATGAAGTGGGGATTTTCCAGTACGACTATTTCACGAGTGTATTGTGAATACCAGGAATCCGGTAAAACATCAAATCTCCGACATCGCTGAGGCTGGAAAAAGATCCTGCAAGAACCTCATCAACTATGATTGAAGAGAATCGTTCAACGTGATAAAAGTGCAATCCTTCCGCAGATTGCTGCAGATTTCAATGCTGGTGCATCAAGAAGTGTCAGCGTGTGAACCATTCAACGAAATATAATCGATGTGGGCTTTCGGAGCCGAAGACCCACTCGTGTACCCTTGGTGACTGCACGACACAAAGCTATAAGCGTAGCCTGGGCTCGTCTATATCGATATAGGACTGTCGACGACTGGAAACATGTTGCCTGGTAGGACGAGTCTTGTTTCGTATTTTATCGAGCTGATGGACGTGTACGGGTATGGAGACGACCTCATGAATCCATGGACCCTGCCTGTCAGCAGGGCACTGTTCAAGCTGGTGGAGGCTCTGTAACGGTGTGGGGCGTGTGCAGTTGGAGGGATATGGGAACCCTGATCATCTAGGTACGACTCCGACAGGTGACACGTACGTAACCATCTTCTCTGATCATCCATTCATGTCCATTTTGGCATCCGACGTACGTGGGCAATTCCAGCAGCACAACGCGGTACCCCACACGTCCAGAATTGCTGCGGAACACTCTTCTGAGTTTAAAAACTTCCCCTGGTCTCCAAACTCCCCAGACGTGAACAGTATTGGGCATATCTGGGACGCGTTGCAACGTGTTGTTCAGAAGAGATCTCCACCCCCTCTTACTCTTTCGGATCTATGGACAGCCCTGCAGGATCACGGTGTTAATTCCCTCCAGCACTACTTCAGACAATAGTCGTGTTGAGGCACTTAGGCGTGCTCGCGGGGCCCTACACGATATTAGGCAGGTGAACCAGTTTCTTTGGCTCTTCAGTGTAGTTTCATTTGATTAAAGGACCTTGGGTGGCACCGTGGTTAGCGCGTCTGCCTAGTGAGCAGGAGGCCCGGGTTTCAATCCCGGCCTTGATCGAAATGTTCATTCGTCGCTTCATTCTGCATATGTTCATCATAAATGTAGATGCTAAGCAAGCCTAATAGGTGCACTGTTCTGTTTGATCGTAAACGGCACCTCCGAAATGTCCTCAATACGCTGTAAACGTCATTCGCGGTCAGATCAGTGTTCTGTGTAGTTGTGAATGCATTATGTCGGATATAAATGAATTCGAAATTGGGCCGATTGTTGGTACGCGTGTGGTGGGTGGATCCGTAACTAAGGTAGCCAAAGCGTTCGGTGTTTCAGTAGGTACCGCATGGAAGATTTGTACCACGTATAGAAAAAGCTGAAAAACATTGTTCGCTAAGAGACAATGCGGAGGAAAGTGAATTCTGAGTAATCGTGACAGACGGTTATTGAAGAGTATTCTGACGAAAAATAAGAGGACAACTGTACATGTCACTGCAGAAGTGAATCTCGCACTCGCGAGCCCTGTCAAGGCCAAAACAATGCGAAGGAAGGTCCATACGCAGGTAACTGCAGGGTGAGCTGGAATACGAAGAGCACACAACCGTGATGCAGATGCCCGTAACGTGAAAATGTGGCACCGAAACCATAGAACTTGGACTATGGGGCAGTAGACGTTTAGTCATTTGGTCGGGTGAGTCTTGTTTCACACTGTTTCCAAACTTTGGCCGAGTTTATCACCCAAGGGTGAAACTTCGGTGATGATTTATGTAGCCATATCGTCGTATTTCATAGGACCATGGTTACTTCGCGACGTCGCATTACTACCAAGGATTACAGATGAGGTCCATGCCGTGATACAATGTTTGTTCCCCAGTGGTGATGTTTTGTGTCAATACGACAGGGCCCCTGTTCCCACTGCTCGCATCGTCCAGGGCTGGTTTTGTGAACAGCAGGATGATTAGCCGCATATCCGCTGGCCACCATAGTTACCAGATCTCAGTATTATTGAGCCTTTGTGATCTAGTTTGGGGAGAAGGGTGCAGGATCGGTAACCACCTCCATCATCGTTACCGGAGCTTGCCACTAGTTTGCAGAAAGAATATAAAATTCCTTTGAGAATTGTACAGGACCTGTATTTATCGATTGCAAGACGACTGGAAGCTGTTTTGAATGCCAACTGTTTTCCTACGTTGTATTGGGAGGAGTAATGTGCTGTGGTTTTCATGTTTACTTATTTTTGTCCCTACCCGCTCCCTTGGTATCTTCCTCACTATACACTGGAATGGAATAGGGCAGGAATGAGTACACATGCTAGGAATTCTTCTTTGCGAGTATGCTTTTTGTCAGTCTTCTGTACGAATGGTTTTTATCGTATGTTTCAGCCTTAGCCAACCCAAATCATATAACGGTTTTCGACTACATGGGAAGAATATCTTACATATTTATTGCTAACCATTAAAACTGAAATACCATAAAGATGGCAAGGAAAAAACGTCAACTTGGCATGAAGTCAATCAAATCCTGGACATTGAAAGATTACAGAATGAGCGCCCATGTTTTGGTTTGAGAGGACTTGTAATTATAGTGTGGTGAATCAGGTTCCGAATAGCTTGGACATATTTTTCCAAGCCGTGCAAACGGTCGCTGGGGAAATCCTCAGTATGGATTTTCAATGTGTTAAAAATCCCACGAGGGACGATGAATATGAAACACAAAATAAAAAGAATGTTAAACCACGTCTTCGCCGTCAGACACAGAAAACGTTTGTCGCAATTCCTTTAGAAATAGTGGATGACAGGACGTCTCTGCATACGTGTGCGTGTGTAAAAGGGACTGCGGGGTTTTCAGTGCCGAAATTGGCTTCTATTGTTCTAGAAGCGCCCTGGTATGCCATTAGTAATGCGTGAGGCGCTAAACACATGGAACAGGTCACCTGGCAGCTGCACGCTGCTAAGGCAGCACACGCCGGCGAGATCGCACAGAAGAAAGACTGAGATGGTATTGCCACTAGTTCGTAATTGCAGATAATTCATGAACACATCACAAGATTTGAAAGTGTGTACATTATTTTCTAAACTTAATTGTCAGTACTTAATGTAAAAAATGTGCAAATATTTGTGTCTGACGTTAGTAAAAAAAAAAATGGTTCAAATGGTTCTGAGCACTATGGGACTTAACTTCTGAGGTCATCAGTCCCCTAGGACTTAGAACTACTTAAACCTAACTAACCTAAGAACATCACACACATCCATGCCCGAGGCAGGATTCGAACCTGCGACCGTAGCGGTCGAGCGGTTCCAGACTGTACCGCCTAGAACCGTTCGGCTACTCCGGCCGGCTGACGTTAGTCCCAAAACAAATATTCATGTCAGCGTAACACTTGATGAGACATTATTTATTTATATATTTAGTACATTATGTCATTCTGATCACCGTTTGAGCATGATTTACTATATAACTCTTTCTCCAAGGACTATTGTTTTAAGGCCCGATCGGTCACGAAATGGAAACCACAGTGAAAATGAAAAGCTTTTCATTTGCAACATTTAGATACAGCTTCCAGCTACTTCTCTACATAGCTGGCGCTCCGACTAACAAGAAGACCACCTGGCAGTCGTATTTTTGTGATTTTTTTATGTTTGTGGTACGTGAAGTTTAGAAACCAGTTCGTTGTAACTCTGAAAAATCCTCCAGACCATATTTGAAGATTTCCGAGGAACATTAATTATTAAGAATAAGGCACCTTTTAAGGATGGGGCACAGCGGTCAATCGGTAGTCCGGGTTGGGGATTTTCTCTGCACGGGGACTGGGTGTTTGTATGGTCCTCATCATTTCGTCATCATCATTCGTGACAGTGGCTGTATTGGATTGGGTAAAAAAAACTGGACTGTGTAAAAATTGGGACATTGTACGGACGCTAATGACAGCGCAGTCGAGCGCCCCGCAAACCAAACATCATCATCATTAATCGGTAGTGTTGGAAAATGGTAACTGATGCTCCGCTCGTTCGAATGTGGCTATGGTCTTTTCTTTTAGCTTCTTTCCATTCAATTCGAATACCCACATCATTTAAATAAAAATGTCATCAAATATACGTTATTTAACATATATATAATCATCATTTTTCTTGACAAATTTGTGTCTTCTTGCTTCTAATTACACATCACACGCACTGAGAACACAAGTTCAGAATTACGGATATTTTATGAAAGATTGTTAATAAAGATTGTTTAAATTTAAAAAAAATATTACCAGTTTATTAGCAATATTTTAGGAGATGTTGATAATTAAAAATGTTTGCAATGGAAACCGGAATTTTGCGTGCAATATACAATTAGAAACAAGAAGACGTGTATTTTACATAAAACGTGATGATTAGATAAAATACGTGCTAATTACTACACATTTGATAAATTATATTTAAATGATATAGGTATTACAAAGGAACAAAAAAGAAAAGACCATAGCGAGGTTCGAACCAGCGATCCATCAATTACCCAATAACTATACTTTAACGCTACCGTTTTGAAAATCTTAATTTCAATTACAGTCCAGTGGGAAACTTCATTGTGGATTTTGTCAAGTTTTTGAGAACTGCATCGAACCATTTGTGACATTCATATTTGAGTTCTGGACTTCACGTATCACAAATATTAGATCGTAGTAGCGTACCATCTGTGATTGCCACCAATTCTCAACGTTGGTAGCAGGTCGTTTTCTGTGCCAAAACGCTGTCCTCATAGCCCGCAGCTGATTTGAGCAAAGGGATGAAAATCAGAGGGAGCCAAATAAGCGTGAGCAAATATTTCTCACTGAAAACGCTGCAGGAGAATCATTGTTGCAGCTGCAGAGTGTGGCCGAGCATTGTCACAAAGAAATAAAATGCCCGATGACATCGTTCCTCTTCCTTGTTCCGCGTTGCTCATCGTAGACAATTTTCTCGAATCGCCTGATCCACCCGCTGAACAAGATCATCAGTTGACATTCGCGTCCTTCGCGGATCGCCTGCACCATGGACGTCTGCACATCCTTCTCCACTGTTCCTGCACCACTGCCGCATTTTGCTGTCAATGACGAAGGGAAGGCAGAAAGGTGGAAGGAGTATTTAGAGGGTTTATACAAGGGCGATGTGCTTGATGACAATATTATGGAAATGGAAGAGGATGTAGATGAGGATGAAATGGGAGATAAGATACTGCGTGAAGAGTTTGACAGAGCACTGAAAGATCTGAGTCGAAACAAGGCCCCGGGAGTAGACAACATTCCATTAGAACTACTGATGGCCTTGGGAGAGCCAGTCATGACAGAACTCTACCATCTGGTGAGCAAGATGTATGAGACAGGCGAAATACCCACAGACTTCAAGAAGAATATAATAATTCCAATCCCAAAGAAAGCAGGTGTTGACAGATGTGAAAATTACCGAACTATCAGTTTAATAAGTCACAGCTGCAAAATATTAACGCGAATTCTTTACAGACGAATGGAAAAACTGGTAGAAGCGGACCTCGGGGAAGATCAGTTTGGATTCCGTAGAAATGTTGGACCACGTGACGCAATACTAACCTTACGACTTATCTTAGAAGAAAGATTAAGAAAAGGCAAACCTACGTTTCTAGCATTTGTAGACTTAGAGAAAGCTTTTGACAATGTTAACTGGAATACTCTCTTTCAAATTCTGAAGGTGGCAGGGGTAAAATACAGGGAGCGAAAGGCTATTTACAATTTGTACAGAAACCAGATGGCAGTGATAACAGTCGAGGGGCATGAAAGGGAAGCAGTGGTTGGGAAAGGAGTGAGACAGGGTTGTAGCGTATCCCCGATGTTATTCAATCTGTATATTGAGCAAGCAGTAAAGGAAGCAAAAGAAAAATTCGGAGTAGGTATTAAAATTCATGGAGAAGAAGTAAAAACTTTGAGGTTCGCCGATGATATTGTAATTCTGTCAGAGACAGCAAAGGACTTGGAAGAGCAGTTGAACGGAATGGACAGTGTCTTGAAAGGAGGATATAAGATGAACATCAACAAAAGCAAAACGAGGATAATGGAATGTAGTCAAATTAAATCGGGTGATGCTGAGGGAATTAGACTAGGAAATGAGACACTTAAAGTAGTAAAGGAGTTTTGCTATTTAGGGAGTAAAATAACTGATGATGGTCGAAGTAGAGAGGATATAAAATGTAGACTGGCAATGGCAAGGAAATCGTTTCTGAAGAAGAGAAATTTGTTAACGTCGAGTATAGACGTAAGTGTCAGGAAGTCGTTTCTGAAAGTATTTGTATGGAGTGTAGCCATGTATGGAAGTGAAACATGGACGATAACTAGTTTGGACAAGAAAAGAATAGAAGCTTTCGAAATGTGGTGCTACAGAAGAATGCTGAAGATTAGATGGGTAGATCACATAACTAATGAGGAGGTATTGAATAGGATTGGGGAGAAGAGAAGTTTGTGGCACAACTTGACTAGAAGAAAGGATCGGTTGGTAGGATATGTTTTGAGGCATCAAGGGATCACAAATTTAGCATTGGAGGGCAGCGTGGAGGATAAAAATCGTAGAGGGAGACCAAGAGATGAATACACTAAGCAGATTCAGAAGGATGTAGGTTGCAGTAGGTACTGGAAGATGAAGAAGCTTGCACAGGATAGAGTAGCATGGAGAGCTGCATCAAACCAGTCTCAGGACTGAAGACCACAACAACAACAACAACGACGACGACAGTTTCGTTATGTGGGCTGCACGAAATCAGGCGGAACCCCTCATCATGAAGAAATAGAATGACAGCACGCATTGACAGGAGACTCCACTGTACTATTCATCTTTATGTGCTCATTCTGCACTTAGAACTGAAAAGTGCGACATCACCATATCAGTCGGCATACTAGAGTCACTGTCCACCACAGCTACACCGAGCTTTATCACTGTGTTTTTAATTTAGTGGCCAGTCAGTACTTGAAAGAAAAGAAAAGTATAAACTAGCCCTTGTAATGTGATGCAAGACACTATGATGGAGTGACACGGCAGGGAAGACAAAATCGGAAGCCAATAATAGGGAAAGTAAAAGAACTAGTACTGCATGGCAAGCTGGGCTTAGGTGGTAGCACAAGGGAGAAACTTTGTGTTTCGACTCGGAAGAGTGAGAAACTGCTTTTAGCTTTGAAATGGTGAGGAGCTACGTCTTCAGTTCACACATGATTGGTAAAGGTTTTGTAATTGATTTTTGGGCGTCAAATGACACCTAGTGCATCTGTGGGGACTTTGATTACTTCGCGAGTCCATTGCGACTTGGAATTTTTCGGTGAGTCTAATCGCAGAGGAACTGTCAAGTTTTAAACGGAAGTGTGGTAATACATATTAACAGTCTGAACAATTTTAATGATAAATTGTCGGACATACACTGCCGCAAAAAGCTATTATACCTGGAAAGACGACTTCGATTTTGATCCGCTGTAGGAATATGCCACTCGGGAAACAGTAGATGTACTGGTAATGGTTTTAACGTCGTCCGTCAACAGATAGCGTAGCTGCATAGCTACCAGAGGGCCATCGGTGTTACCCTTTAGTAGGGAATGGTCACAGGCAGGAGGCTCAGTATAGTACAAACCAGGCAACCATGCCACGGAGATGCACTCGTGCTTCCTACAGACAAGTGAGCGAGATTGAAAGGGGTCAAATTGTGGCCTTCCAACTGGCGGGATGGACCTTTCGGAGAATTGCCACATTAGTTGAAGGTGCTGCGTCAGTTGTGCAACGATACTGGTATCAGTGCTCAGTCAACATTCTCACACCTGTAGACGAGATTCTGGACGTCCGCGCAGTACAGACCCCGCCAGGATCGTCGTGTTGTGAGGGCAGCAGTGGCAGATCGTACAGCTACCACAGCACAGGTAAGAAGGCTTGGGAGCCCAGGCGTGTCAACCGCTTATTAGCAGTGGCTCTACGGACAGGCACACCTCTAGCCCGTCTTCCACTCACGCCACGGCGTCGACTTGCACGACTCGACTGATGCCTTCAGTTGATCATTTGGAAACTGGAATGGTGCGCCAGGGTCTTCAGCGATGAAAGCAGCAAGTGATGGCTATTTACGCCCACGACGTAGAACTGGTGAGCGGGGTCTCGTACACTGCATTCTCGCATGAGACACTAGCCCTATCTCAGGCCGTATAGTCTGTGTGCGATAAGCTACAACTCTCGTTCACCTTTGGTGTTTCTAGAGGGGACGCTAATCAGCGCTCGGTATATGCACAACATTGTAAGTCCCGTTCTTTTGCCGTTCTGACAACAGGAAGGGGATGTGTTGTTCCAATAGCATAATGGTGACCCACGCACTGCCCGTGAAACTCAACCTGCTCTGAAAGGCATGTAGCAACTTTCCTGGACAGCACGATCTTCAGACTTATCTCCAATCAAGCTAATTTGGGATATGATGGGACGAAAACCGACTTGCAGTACTCGTCAACCAGAAACTCTTACAGAACTACGTGAACAGGTCGGGCAAGCGTGTAATAACGCATACCAGGACAGTATTAGCCATATGTTTGATCGACTGGTTACCAGAGTCAGCGCCTGCATTGACGGCTGTGGAGGCTATACCACCTACTAATGTGGGTGTTTCAACATGTGTCGATACGCGGTACCTCAGAACTGCTTGTGCTATTGATCTGTAAATGTAATCATTTCATATACTCCGTATGCACTGCTGTAATAATAAATACTGAATGACTGGAAATCTCTAAAAAAGTGTGCTGTGCTATGGTCGCATGTTCGAATCCTGCCTAGGGCATGGATGTGTGTGATGTCCTTAGGTTAGATAGGTTTAAGTAGTTCTAAGTTCTAGGGGCTGATGACCTCAGATGTTAAGTCCCATAGTGCTCAGAGCCAAGAGTGTACTATTTTTTTTCCCGGTAGTGTACTTCGTGTCCACTTCGTGAATTTAGCTGTCTTCTGCGGTTTACTCAGATAACTAACGCCATTACTGCAGTAGTGTTTTAGGAAATAAAAAGCTGAATTTCAATAGTATTCGTGGTGTCACGTAGCTCGTTTGTAATAGACAACTTTAGCTACATTCTTTCATTTATACTGCGGTTAGAATGTCTGCAAACAACTTACACTGTAGAGTAGAACGTTCTTAAAAAGGAAGTGGTTTGCGGTGGCGTACGGTCGGCCTCTAGACTAGCTCTGATTATGTAAAATCAGGCTGCATTTACGTCCGTCTCGCAAGATACGTTCATCAAAACATGGTGGTAGCTAGCAATACGCGAATGATCGACATTTCACTGCAGGTGCACAGTGCGTGTAGGAATATCGCCGTCTTCATGCTGTATACAAGGAAAGAATGTGCAGAGAGTTCCTCATTCTGAAGCCGTACTTGAATGTCGATTATTTGTGAGATTATGTTACGTAAGAAGGACAAACCTCTACCGGCACATGTCAGAATTCGACAGCGCCAGGGTCTTGCCGTAACGAGACATTGGTCTATCGTTTCGCGATACTGCTAGTCGTGTTGGACGGGACCCCACGACTTCCATGTGAATAAGGAATTAGTAAGTTCAAGAGGTCCGTCCCATGCGACTAGCGCCCAAGAGGAGAGATATATTTGCCTCTGGGCAGTGGAGGATCATACATCTACATTATGTACCTTGAGTCAGGAAATGATATTACTGGTAGCAAGGCAAAAATCTACATGGACTATGCGACGATGTATCGAGCACCACGAAGTGTCAGTAATCAGACCATTGGTGGAGTTCAGGTTGATGCAGATGCAGACAAGTGGAGTTCGGACAGTGGTGCGCCCAAGGTAGTACTGGATAAAACAGTGGTTTCACATCGTTTTTTCAGACGAGTATCACTTCCGTATAAAGCACCACGACGGACGTATCCGTCTGTCTAGGTGTCTAGACTGCTAGGTAAACGAACATCGACAGAGTGCATTCAACAATAGTCTGTAGTATGAAAGTTGTGCGGGAGAAATGATTTAAGGTTAGATTTAAAGCTTGCTTTGCTACCTGTCAGGCATTTTATGTTACGGGGCAAATTATAAAAATTTTTTATTTCTGCTTTTTGATCTCCTTTGTAAGCCACTGACAGCTTTAATAATGGGTAACAAAGGACATTTTTCCCTCTAATGTTGTAGGTCTGGACATTAGAGTTTACTTCTCAAATGGTGGCCGATTATTTATGACGAATTAGTGAATATGCGGGATGCTTCCGGTATAAGTGCCGATATTGCGATCATTGCTACCCTAATATGCAACTACTTCAGCGTGTTAGTTGTTTTTCCTCTACATCTAATGATGACACACGTATGCAGGAACCGTACCGTCAAATCAGTGAGTTTGAAAGAGGGTGCATTATTGGCGGGAGAGAATGTGATGCATCCATTCGGGAAATTGCTGCTTGTGTGGGACTAAGTGTTTCGGCAGTGCAACGTATGTGTGCAGAATGGTTCACGGAAGACCGTAGAACACGAAGAGATGAGTCAGGTCGTAACACCCAGACCACTTCCCGAGAAGATTGACAGCTGACGTGAATGGCACTGCAGGACAAATGTGCGTCCTCCTCGGCTCTGGCACAACAGTGGAACACATCGTACTCTATCAAGGGTGACGGTCCGTCGCCGTATATTACTGTATGGTTTACGTGCGCAGCGTCCACTTCTCCACCTACCTTTGACGAATGTGCAGAAAAAGGCTAGAAGGTGTGGTGTGTATATGGAACGACATCACTGGGGACGAAATGGCATCAGATAGTTTTTCGGACGAATCCAAGTTCTGTTTGTTCCCGCAGACAGGGGGAGTGGCATCACAGTGACTGCATTCGTACAAAACATGCAGCGCCAGCTCAAAGCCATATGGTGTGGTGTGCTACTGCGTACAACCACAAACCTTAGTTGGTGCGTGTTCAGGGCACCGTGACTAGTGTAAACTACGTGAATGACATCCTGCGACCCACGGCTATACCGTTTCTGCACAACTACCCAGATGCCATTTTCCAGCAAGACAATGCACGACCACATGTTGCTGTACGAACAAATGCCTTCTTGGTGTAACAGGATGTCCGCCTTTTGCCGTGGCCCGCCATATCACTAGACTTGCCGCCAGTGGAAAATGTGTGGGATATTGTGAAACGACGGGTGCAGCGCTGTGAACCAGTCCCAAACACCACAGATGAGCTTTGGAACTAGGTAAATGCAGCATGCAAGGCTATACCACAGGACGTCATACGCCTCTTATACGCGTCGATGCCATCACTCATGGAACAAGTTATCAGGACCGAAGGCGGACCCTGTGCCTACTAGGCAAGATGACACTTGCTGACTGAAACGCTAATCATTTCTGCAGAACATACTAATGTACATACCCTGTGCTCATTAACGTCCAACCTCTAGTCGTTCCAGCTGATGTTTTTTCTGAACACGAGTGTGTGATCAGGAAATCAAGTTTCAATCAGTGGAAGAAGAATTGTCATTGATTTAGAAAATTCCCAGAAGGATGTTGTTCATAGTATAGTATTGGAAATTTACTATCGTGGTGACCATTGCACACGTCAAAATGTGGCAGACCTCTTACAAGACAAGCATGGTTTCCTAATTAAAATAGAGAAAAGTGTGAAATGAGGCAATGGCAAGAAGTAAAAACTATTACAATTTCGATATCTGGAAGAGGATTTCAGACACCACGCATACCTTTACAGCGAATTAAAATTTGACGACTTAGCAGTGAAAATCGCCCGTCAGTTTATGAGGCTCTGTTCTCATCATTGCGATTACAAACCAATGGAAAACGTGTGGGTCCTAGGGAGAGGAAAGGTCACAACTAGAAATTACACATTCGGAATGTAAGACGAGCATATTTTACTTGAAATGGCCATTGATGATGCACGGTGGGAGACTGGATTAAGTGGGTAAGCCACGCTAATTAAATTTTGAGTTTCTTGTTTACCATCTTCCCCAAAATTGTAAACATTGTGTAACCGTTCCTGTAGCCGTTGCATTTCCTCCTACCTCCCGAAGCATTAGCTTTACTATTTCTGTGCGTTTTTTGAGGAATCATTTTGGTCCCTCTCTATTTATTTTCTAATTGACATATGCAGTTGTATTCCTTTCTTTTCCTGAATATTTTTGTATTTTCATCAATGAGTTGAAGTATTTCTTCTGTTACCACGGTGTCTTCGCAAGTTATTTTACTTATATTTATGCGTGCAACTGTTATTTTTCCTTTTAAGGAAGTTTATTTCTCCTCAAAGTGATTGTCTATTGCTGTATCCAAAGCGTCAGAGAACTTCAAACCTGCATCACCATTCTCTTAAACTCTAGTCTAGTCTGTGATCTGAGTCTATATCTGCTCCTGGACACATCGTACAAGTCAATACCTGCCTTCGAAGTCGCTGTCTGACCATTATCAAATCTATAAAATTCAGTGGGATAGGGTCCGCAGCTGCGATGAATTTTTTGAAAGATTTCTTGAAGCCTTCAGCTGCCATTCTCTTTACTTCATGTACGATTGTACAATTTCGGCGTTAGACCATTTTCAAATATTTCATGGGTGAATTTTTAGTAGCAGATTATGTCATGTACGTCGTTGCTAATATATCATGTTATTTTATGAGCACAACATGACGCCAATGGTGCAACGACGTACATGACGTAAACTACTACTAAAAATCATCCATCAAATACTTGAAAATGGCGTAAGGCAGAAAATGTACAATCGTACATGAAATAATGAGAATAGCAGTGAAGGCTTCAAGAAATCTTTCAAAAAATTATCAAATATATCTGGAATCTTCCCGTATCTCATGCTCATATTCAAATATATCGCCTCCTCTTGAGACTTTTGAACAGTGCTGAAATCTATTACGGAACTCAACCTTTCTCCTGATTTTTACTTTCGAGTGCATAATCTCCCGTAACTCTATCTTTTGATGTTTCCCATAATACAGCTTTCCAGTTACCCACTATTACTAGATCTTCATCTCCCTTTAGGTACTGTATTACACCTTGAGTATCATCTACTTTCTCTGTCTCTTCATATTCTGCTTGAGACGTCGGTATGTATAAATGAATTGTTGTTGGCGTTGGTTTTCTGTCGATTCTGACGAGAATGATCCTGTCTCCGAACTGTTCACAGCATCTCATTCTCTCTTCCCCACTTAACTATTCATAAACAACCCTACCATTCTCTTCTTCTGTTGATGTTACCATAAATCCTTAATTTCTTTAACTTTAACATCACTGACTGTTACTATACCTAGATCCAACCTTTGTTTTCCTCTGTTCAGATTTTGGACCTTCTCTACCACATTCCGACTGCTGACTCCTCGAAGAACGTTATTCTTCCGTCGGTTATTCAATATTTATCCATTCGGCAATTCTCTCTCGGAGATCCGAATGGGGAACTAATTCGAATGTCTTTGCCGAAGGCGAGATCATCATGCTATTTTTTCAGTTATAGGCAACAAGTCATGTGGATTCAAATTATAAGTTTTTAATTTAATAATTCCCGTTACCTTCTGCATTCTCATACCGTTTTTCATTGTTGTTTCTTCAGACTTTTAGGAACACTTTCCCACCCCAAAGGCTAGAAGTGCCCCAAACCTCTGTCCGCTCCTCCGCTCTCTACGATAACACTGTACGTAGAACGAGAGGTCGCCTCATACCAAAATCCTTGGCAACCGATGCTGGTGATTTTTTACTATAAATCTAAAAAAATGTGTGAAGTTAAACCGTGATCCATTATTTTGTATTCATTAGTCAAAGACTCTATCCGCAGACCACAGTAACCATCTGTTTTGATTCACTAGTTTCTGGAGCTGACTGTGGTATTTATGTAAGTACACCCAGAAGAATGTCAATAATATTGACAATGCCCATGGAAATCTACGTTTTTATATTATCATAAACATTCCATTACAATCTGAAAGGAACAGTTGTGTCCACAATACAACACTATACTGAAAACGTTAATAAAAAGTCACAATTAAGTAACGTCAGTCATAAAGGGATGGTTTGTGTATAACGTCCAGACAAAGTGATGGGTCAGCATCGTAGCCCGGAACCTGTCCTTTCCTGGGCAGTGCTGGCACCTTTTCTTGTCTACAAAAGCTTTATGATAGTCTAACAAATAACATAATGTATCGGACAGGTGTTACGCAACACAGTTCAACTTTACAGAAACACATCTCTCATGAATTATTTTCATTAAAGAAACGAATTTTCAACATGAAACTAGAAACATATGTTTCCAGATAATCGGTACATGTATTTTTGTGTAAATTGGACGAAGTTTCACGGAATTATTTATTAGTTTGTACATGGCTGAGATGTAATTAATGTACAACAATGAGCGGACTACAAGTTGTATGGAAGCTGACTTATTCGAAGTCATTACCACAGACAGCTCGCAAATAATCCATGGAACGTGGTATTCGTATCTACACATTTCCTGTTGTACAAGACGGAAGCAATGCGTTTTAAGTTGAGCACTTTTCTTCCGTGTGTGCGACAACCACTGTTCCTACTTGTGACCGACGGTACCGAAGAAAGTAATATTATAGCGAGAAAATTCATAAAATATTTAAAAAACCCTTGACTCGGAATACAAGACGTAAAATTCAAGAAGGATTTAACTGGACACATATAGGGTAGTCATTTGCGTACGATATGTTTGAAAGCGAGGTAGAGTGTGCCTTGTCCTAAAGGTCCGCCTGTGATTACCTGTAGAACGCTACATGTCTTCGTGTGGCAGCGTTCTAATGCAAGGTTTTACAGCCTTGTTTGCATCGAATGCAATCACCACTTCTCAGAAGTATTTATGTAACGTACCTAAGAAAAAAGATCTGTTGCGCACGTGGACGAATCGGTCCTTTCCTGACGCTAAGCAAGTTATGGGGACGCGTCAGGTACGCTTATTAAACGGTATTTCGTGGAAGTGATTACTTCAGATTAGTTTAATGTGGACATCAATACAGGGGAAGGTCAGCCGATCGGGATATCTATCACTGCAGGAGTCGCGGTCTTCCTGTAGCGCACCTGTGTTGTGGGGGACGCATAAGTCTCAGGCGCCTCCTGCTTTCGAACTTCAAGCGTAACCAATGAAGCAAAACCGAAAACTTGAAACTTGAACAGTTTATGGAAATCGAATTATATATAATTTGCCTGCAAGTTTTAGTGTTATTTATATTTTGCAGAGGTGCCACGATCATGGGTCAAGTAGAATTTCACGTTCATGTTCACGATCATCTATTGTATACAGTAAAGGGCAGCCAAATGAGAATGAGACATTTGGAAAAAAAAAGTAAGTAACTGTTTCTCATTTTAAAAGTAATGGCCATCTGCTAATACATTTATCCTAGTGAGTGGCAAGACGATCAATGACTTCTTGGGAAAATGTTTGCTGTTGTCTACGGAACCATGATTGTACCCAGGCGTTCATCCCCTCGTCCGAAGCAAATCGACAGCCACGAATGTCTCTCTTGAGGATTCCAAAAATATGGAAATCGAATGTGGAGAGAACGGGACTCAATATGTAAGAGCGCTATGTGTAAGGACTTCCCAGGGAAACTTTTGCAGCGTAGTAGAGATAACAGGTACGCTAGTTCTTTAAAGTAGTTACGACTGTTTTCTTTGAATGGAAGGTCCGATGTCTATTGACTCTCTGGAACACGACCCTACATTTAACGCACAGCGATACGTGGACACTTCGTGAAAACTGAAGGGCGCCGTCAAGTCAAAGCGCCCAGGAATGTTTCCGGTCGGCATCATTCTGTTGCAGGATAAAGCCCGCTCCCATGTTATCAACGTTATTTCGATTCACTGGGAATCCTTTACACATTCTCCACACAGATCCCGCCTCACCCCATACGATTTCCATATTTTTGAAACCATGAAGAAAGATATTCGTGGCCGTAGATTTTCTTCGGACGAAGAGGTGCACACCTGCATTCAATCATAATTCCGTAGGCAACCGCAAATATTTTTCTATGAAGGCATTGACCGCCTTGTCTCTCACTAGGATAAATTATTGACAGATGGTCATTACTTTTAAAATAAGAAATAGTTAACCAACTTTTTTTCGAAGTGTCTCCTTTTCATTTGACTGTCCTTTGTAATAATCTGACGAAAACTCCGTCTTCGCTGACGAAACGATTATTACCGCTTACAGTTATACTAGGGTGCTTGACTTGAAAACCGTACTGTTTTTTAAAAAAATATTACTTCTTGTTGACACGCGGTTTTAATCTTTGTCGCTTTCCTGTATAATCTTCCCCGGTCTCGATGTAAGTTCACCAGCACTGAATTTCCATGGAAAAGAATTCGTTCCTGAGCCGTGGCGTACGTCTTCATCAGAACGGTACCTCTTGCTCAGCCCCGCTTTACTTCTGCCCCATCCCCCCACCCCTCCCTGAAGATTATGTCGGAAATATGGTAAGTATAGTGGAAGTGGAAGACTGAGAAATTTGTGGGGTGGTTTCAACTATCGAACGTCATAGGTGGCGTCATGCTTTGTCATGTTGTAACATTATCACTTTCGTGAGTAAAGTACGTCAGTTCTACGAGGGAGGATCGGAAAGTAACGCACAATAATGTTATTTTCTCCTGGTATTGCAGACGAAATGTTGAAATCTCACAACGATATAATTTTAAGTTCGCATTACAGAGGGTATTTTGTATTAATGTGCAATTCTAGCGAGAGACGTGTGAACTACGAAACAAACATGGCGTACATGTTACTGTCGTCAACTTGCGAAGAGCAGCGAAGTGTAGTTCCATATTTTGTGGTCCAGAGGGCATAAACCGTGTGAAATTCACAGGGAAATGAGTGGCGTGTATTAGGAAGACAGTATAGATCGTAGCAATGTTTCCAGGTGATATGCATTCTTCCAAGAGCGTCGTGTGAACCTTCCGACACGCTCGGGTTGCAACCCCGCAAAATGTCGGAGCCTTTGAGGCAACAATTTTGAACGACCGGCGTATGCAACTGCGAACCTTATCGCAGCAGTCCAGCATTTCCTGTGGTACAGTGTAGGCTATTATTCATGACACGTTTAAGTTTCGTGCCTGGGTGCCTAAGAGCCTGGCAGACAACCACAAGGGCCAGCGAATGATGAGAAGCTTGGAGCAGTTCACGCGTTCCGCCGCCGAAGGGCATGGATTTCTGAAAGGAATCGTTACTGGTGATGAGTCGTGGGGTACCACTAAACGCCCGAAAACAAGCAGGCCTCTATGGCGTGGAAACATTCCCCAATGCGAGGAAAATTAACAGTAACTGAATCTGCTTGGAAAGTACTTGTGACTGTGTTCTGGGATACGCATGGTGTGTTACTGTTGAGCTGTGCTGAACACAGGACACTGTGAATGCTGCAGCCTACATTAAAATTTTGGGTAAGTTGGGTCGTGTCCTTTGTGACAAACACCGCAGCATTATTGCTGACCGTGTCAAATTTCTTCATAACAATACTGCTGCTCCTGTTCGTGAAAAGCTGCCAAATTTCTGTGGGAGGTGCTCCAGGATCCACCATACAATCCTGACATTGCACCGTCGGACTTTTACGAGTTTGTCCCATGAAGAAATTCCTGGCCGGCCAAAGCTTTGCGACAGATTCTGAAGTGAAATCAGCAGTTCGCAGGTGGCCATACTCCAACCAAACAGACTTCTGTGAACAGGGCGTAACGAAACTGATACCGCGGTGGGAGAAATGTGTTGAGAACTTTGGTGATTATGTAGAAAAGTAGGTAATAGATGTATGTTCGTTTGTGATTCTTTTATTCTGTTATGTATCAAACGTTACGGTAGTAACATTATTGTGAGTTACTTTCCGGTTTTACCTCTTATTTGATTGCACGTCGAAGGCAACTGTAGGAGATCTGAGTGTGACGCAGTTTTGATAATGCTCACTCGCAACACGAAGAGTTCCAGAGTGGCCCCTATGTTGTATTAAAAGATTTAGTAAAATCTTTCCTGCTAATGGCTGCGTTCAGAACTTTTCACTTAATGAGGTGAGAGATTGGCAACATCTGCTAGTCGATCTGTTCGTTTCTGTTCAGATGGTGACAATGAAATCGGGTACCGACACTGGTGACGATCCTTGAAAGGAATACATCATTTTCTTGACAGCATGATGTATAAGTTATTCACACGTTTCAACACGTTGATCTTACAATTCTACAGTCAGCTGCTGGGCAATCATCTCGGATACACTTTGTGAAGCTGGAGCACGCCGTTTACAGAGTGCTGAACCGTGACTAATGTATCCAAGTTCCTCCCTGCCATCCGGTCATTCGGTGACTTTCAGCCATGACAGCTTCATCGGCTGCAGTGTTAGTTCTAGAGTCACGACGCACCGCCCTCGACCCAGAGAAAGAGCTTTGAATGCGGGCGTCATAGCATTTGCGAGCTTCCACCACAATCCACAAATTGTCTGCTGTAACGACCGTTAACACCCTGGATGTTCATGTCACTATGAATGTCAAATCGTTTCACTGCTTTACACGTACACATGGTAGTGATCAAAAAGTCCGATTCCGATATGTCTACAAGGAATGATGCACCACTCGCAATTACGTAACACAATTTAAGAACAGTGATCGCAAAATGATAGTTACCGACAGGGACCGGAGAAGGGTGTCATGAACTCTCAATGACAATTTCAAAAGCGACACGAATTATAACATAAATTTTCTTTGTGGGCAACCGCGCTTAATCTATACAGTTAAAAATCTTTTTCTTTTTTGTTTTAATTTTTGTGGTAATATCTTCTAAAAAGTTGTAGCGTTCGGTTGTATCTGTTAATCCTCGTTTACTGTGGAATCAAGGCGCAACCGGTTTCGCAATAATGAATGAAATCTTAAGGGTAAATCTACAGCAACTTACATACGAGGGCGTTAAGTGAAAGAACTAATAGTACCTACTGTGAATGGCATAGAAACAGACTTAACTCGATCAGATTAATCCATTAAACAAATACGATCTCCCAACGTTCTGTAAGGCACATATCTTGCCGTCATGAAATGCAATGGATGCTGCACGAGCCATCAGTAATCTTAGATATTTACGGATCATCATTAAGCGACATACTAATTTGGACCCGAAAAATAGGCGGATAAGCGGAAGAACACGAAACTATGGCATTAGAGCCTTGGAAATACAGTACGGTAGTAATCTACCAGTGTCTAAGTCCTGGTAGTACTTAGAAAAGCTACTACATCGGTTGTGATGAAGAAATGATAACACTGTGTGCCAACGCAGCAGCTAGTAAGTCGTAGCAAAACTGACTGACAAGGGCGACGTGCCGTACGGTTGCCCCAGTGCTGGTAGATGCCGGCAGACATCATGACGGATCTATAAGGCAGTCTTACCCTGTTTTTCGAAGGCTGGTAGTCCTTTTATAAATGAAATTGACAACTGAAGGTATATTATACAATAACAACGGGCGCTGTTTGTCATTGGTAACATTACTAGCAAAGGAAAAATTCTGAGTAATGCGCTTATTTTTTTGGTTTTTCTACAAACCCAACTAATTAAGAATTAAAACTGTTTGAAATATGAGTTATTAAAATTGGCGTTCTTTCCAATGATTACGACTGAAAGATAAAATACGAAAATAGCTTAAATTGACAAGGGAACCGAGCTAAACAACGTTGTGTGGTAAAACTAGGTGCATGAGAATCAAAAGTGAAAATGCAGCGAGTACGAGATCCTCAAGTTGTTACTGAGAAGAGGCTACTCGTAAAGGAGGTTATAAACAACCGAAATTCGAGAGATTCGCGTTTTGTCTCAGACCAAGTTGACCCTTTGGCGTTTGGTATGGGTGTAGCCTTAGGAGTGTTTGATATTTTTTGGAAGATATTATCACAAAAGGTTTTTAAAAAAGTGTCAGAGCGAAAACTGGAAAGGTAACTGCATGAAACTGACATTTGCACTTGTGAGACAACGTAGAAACTGGACATTAGCTGGAGGCGTTTTCAAATGGTGATAGGCACAGCCTGCCCTAGAGGATGTTTTTCAGGCCGGTAATGTTCCCGTGATGTTTTCTGCGGTGTTTTTCGTACTATCGGTTGGGCTCACGTATTTCGGTTGCCGTCAACATGAACCAAGATGTTTGGTTTAACATCCTCGGTGACTAGGTGTTGGACTTTTGTCTACATCTTGATGATGAGTGTGATGTGGATCCATCTGTCTTCCGAGATAACAACACCAGTGTTGACAGAGCTGCACACATCAGTTTCTGACGTTACGGACACTCAGGCACCCGGCTGATTCACTAAATCAACCAATCTTAATCTGATACAAAAACGGTGAGGCTATTTGGAACTGCAGGTGAGATTTTGTGATCAGCATCCCCACAATATGGTAACCCAATGGATCTAATCGAGAATGAGTGGTTTCAGCTGGACACTGCATACCTGAAGAAACTTCCGGAATATCTTCCTCGTCGATTATAGACAATTATGAAGTGGTGTTACACGCGGTATTATCATGGTGTGCCCTGGGGAAGATGTTTTTTATTATATTTTTTTAAGGGATACGGGAATACTCTGCCATTTGACTATACATTTCCAAATGTTTCCTGTGTAAAATCTACATTTCCTCTTTCACTCCATTATCGAGTACAATGTTCTTAGACCATTAACATCATTTTGCTGTGTACCGTGCAGGAGGAACTGCGTATATGTCGTCCTGCACAGTAGACAGCAAAGTGATGTTAATGGTCTAAGAACACTGTGCTCGATAATGGCGTGAAGAAATCTAGACTTTACACCGGAAATATAAAAAAAGTATACAGTCAACTGTCGGTGCATCCCTTAAAGAAATGCTGTGTGACAGTGGTTCAACACCGTCGAAAACTTTTTACTAATTTTTTTGTACCACGTGCTTATATTTAGAGTGGAAGGCTCGTTTCTCAGGCTGAAATTCTAGTGGATGTGCGTGGGACGCCTTGGTAGAAAAGATCCGTTCCCGTCAGTAGGGCAGGTCGCTGATCTCTGGAGGGCCCTTGTGCTCCAGTGGGAGGCGCTATGGCAATCAGGAGTCGGAAGCCTTGATCCACAGTATGACCAGTTTTCCTAGAATGCGATGAACCGGTACCAATGTCTCACGCAAGGTCTACACCTACATCTACACTTTGTAAACCACAGTGAAGTAAATGGGAGAGGGTATTTCTTATAGTTTCAGATACCTTGGCCTCTCCCTGTCCTGTTGGCACATGGAGTGCGGAAGGATCCTTAAATGCCACTGTCCGTGCTGTGTACAGTCTACATTCTACTGAAAGGTTCGCTGGCAAGAGATCCGGCAATTAAAATAAACAATAGGAACATACACAGACAACACACAACACGGTACGTAGGTGTACACCTAGATCAAAGACTGACGTTTAACGAGCACATAAAAATTAAGACCGACAAAGCGACTAAAATATTGCATAAGCTCGCCAAACTGAACGCCGCACAGTACAGACTACCACTGTCAACACTTAGGACCTATCACTGTGCGCTCTTTGAGTTTGTGGTCTGCTTCACGGTGAGTACATGGGCCCATAGGCTGCACCTAGTAACTTACAGGAACACTGGAAGGAAGGGGCAAAGAAGCGCCCTGGTCAGGTTATCCGGGGCCTTCGGAACCACGTCATTGGAAGCGCTTTGTGTGATTCTGAGAATCTTTCCCATTGACCTAACAATCAGACTGAGGGCAGCCATGTACTGGCTAAAGAAAGGAAGCCACGACAAGGTGACAGAGACCACAGGGCACAACCTAAACGACAGACGCCAACTTACTGAGTGGAGGGTGGACACATGGCAGAGGGAATGGGACACGGACGACAAGGGCCGCAGGATCTACCAATCTTTCCCGGACATCAGGGAACGTCTGAAGATGAATCACATTAACCCAAGTCTGGGCATGGTTCATTTTTTCACTAGTCATGGGCCATACTCAGCGCATCTACATCGCGTGGGACTCATCTATAGTGACACCTGTATATGTGGTGAAAACTGATCCCCAGAACACATAGTATTTCACTACCCATTACACATCGAAGACATAACACCCACACAGCTACAAATACAAGGCCGGCCGAAGTGGCTGTGCGGTTAAAGGCGCTGCAGTCTGGAACCGCAAGACCGCTACGGTCGCAGGTTCGAATCCTGCCTCGGGCATGGATGTTTATGATGTCCTTAGCTTAGTTAGGTTTAACTAGTTCTAAGTTCTAGGGGACTAATAACCTCAGCAGTTGAGTCCCATAGTGTTCAGAGCCATTTGAACCATTTTTTTACAAATACAAACGCTGGACGACATAAATACGGCAATGAGAACATATGAGAGGAAATTAACCTAGTGACAAACGAAGTATCCCAGGTACTCCACAAAATATACACTCCTGGAAATGGAAAAAAAGAACACATTGACACCGGTGTGTCGGACCCACCATACTTGCTCCGGACACTGCGAGAGGGCTGTACAAGCAATGATCACACGCACGGCACAGCGGACACACTGAAACGTCCCCTTAGAAAAATTATACATGACTGTGCTTAAACTGACACACAATATTTTGTTAGCGCAACGCAATCTGACTTTCAAAAATCCCTACAAAAGAATGGGCCCTGACTAACATTAAACTATACCTTTCACAAATCACTTACCTCACAAAAATCTTCGCTACTCAAGCTACTGCAATACAGCGAGCGCCACTACTGCCAGCTAAATAAAAGATTCAAAGTACTGAAGGCACTAACTACTGATAGGCATGGTTAGCAAATGAAAGATTTTGATAGAGAACAACCAATGTATTTACCTCAATAGTCATAATATATATAGCAGTTCATGACAAATTCGAAAACTCCGCCATCTCTCTCCCCACATCCACCACTGCTGGCGGCTCACCTCCAACTGCGCAACGCTACGCGCTGTTCACAGCCAGCTGCCTAACACTACAATGGTTGAGTATTACAACAATGCAAAGCAGCCACAGACTGCACACAGCACAGCCAGTGATTTTCATACAGAGGTGGCGTTACCAAAAAAAAACCTAAACAGCCTACTTACATAGCCCCCATGCTCCCCACAAAAAATTTTACAAATTGGTTTGGGCAGTGGCCAATACAGATTTGAAAAATTTTTTCATAATTACAATAACAAAGAAATCAAATGCACACACTTATTGATACAATGTTGGTCAAAAGCTAAAATTTTCTCACAGTCCATAAAGATAGTCCTGATCGTTGATCACACTAAAATTGCCGTGTTTTTTTACAAAGTCTGAGCAGTAAAAGACAATGCACACAGACGTAGTGGATTTCCATGCAGTCTTGAAGAACTAGTGTTGTCCTTCCAACGGAAAGACAGTGCTGACTCGACATGCAGACAGGTAATGGGCCACAACAGAGTAAACCCACAGCAGAGTCAGTCGACGTTTTGAAGAACATTGGTAGGTAGGTCATCACAGAGTAGACCCACTGTAGTCCTGGTAGAGATTGTGGTATTGGTGGGCCACCAGAGGCGCAGACCCAATGCAGTCCTTGTAGAGATAATGGTACTGATGGATCATCAAAGACGTAGACCCACTGTAGTCCTTGTAGAGATGGCCAGCAGCCATCTGTTGTGACTATGCAGGTGCACAATCACCATTGAAGAGTCTTGCCGATAATAGAGCAAGTCCATAACCACCACTTGTGCACTCACAAAGTATTTGAATTGTCCTGAGAACCAGCAATGCTGTTAACCAGTCCCTTGCCGAATTATTAACACACGTGCAAACACTAACAGTCCCTACTTCTCACATACTGTCCATATACTATGACCAATAGAAACATGTGCAGTGAAATGTAACTTACAAGTTACTTAATTTGATGAACTGCAGTCAATTACAATTTTATAACATAAGAATACAATAACAAGGTACAAAATACATCATTCAAGAACATAACAATACAGATAACATTTGTAGTACAGGCTTTACAACAGAATAGAAATAAACATATACATCAATGTTACAGGAATTATGAGATAAGTACATACACTCCTGGAAATGGAAAAAAGAACACATTGACACCGGTGTGTCAGACCCACCATACTTGCTCCGGACACTGCGAGAGGGCTGTACAAGCAATGATCACACGCACGGCACAGCGGACACACCAGGAACCGCGGTGTTGGCCGTCGAATGGCGCTAGCTGCACAGCATTTGTGCACCGCCGCCGTCAGTGTCAGTCAGTTTGCCGTGGCATACGGAGCTCCATCGCAGTCTTTAACACTGGTAGCATGCCGCGACAGCGTGGACGTGAACCGTATGTGCAGTTGACGGACTTTGAGCGAGGGCGTATAGTGGGCATGCGGGAGGCCGGGTGGACGTACCGCCGAATTGCTCAACACGTGGGGCGTGAGGTCTCCACAGTACATCGATGTTGTCGCCAGTGGTCGGCGGAAGGTGCACGTGCCCGTCGACCTGGGACCGGACCGCAGCGACGCACGGATGCACGCCAAGACCGTAGGATCCTGCGCAGTGCCGTAGGGGACCGCACCGCCACTTCCCAGCAAATTAGGGACACTGTTGCTCCTGGGGTATCGGCGAGGACCATTCGCAACCGTCTCCATGAAGCTGGGCTACGGTCCCGCACACCGTTAGGCCGTCTTCTGCTCACGCCCCAACATCGTGCAGCCCGCCTCCAGTGGTGTCGCGACAGGCGTGAATGGAGGGACGAATGGAGACGTGTCGTCTTCAGCGATGAGAGTCGCTTCTGCCTTGGTGCCAATGATGGTCGTATGCGTGTTTGGCGCCGTGCAGGTGAGCGCCACAATCAGGACTGCATACGACCGAGGCACACAGGGCCAACACGTGGCATCATGGTGTGGGGAGCGATCTCCTACACTGGCCGTACACCACTGGTGATCGTCGAGGGGACACTGAATAGTGCACGGTACATCCAAACCTTCATCGAACCCATCGTTCTACCATTCCTAGACCGGCAAGGGAACTTGCTGTTCCAACAGGACAATGCACGTCCGCATGTATCCCGTGCCACCCAACGTGCTCTAGAAGGTGTAAGTCAACTACCCTGGCCAGCAAGATCTCCGGATCTGTCCCCCATTGAGCATGTTTGGGACTGGATGAAGCGTCGTCTCACGCGGTCTGCACGTCCAGCACGAACGATGGTCCAACTGAGGCGCCAGGTGGAAATGGCATGGCAAGCCGTTCCACAGGACTACATCCAGCATCTCTACGATCGTCTCCATGGGAGAATAGCAGCCTGCATTGCTGCAAAAGGTGGATATACACTGTACTAGTGCCGACATTGTGCATGCTCTGTTGCCTGTGTCTATGTGCCTGTGGTTCTGTCAGTGTGATCATGTGATGTATCTGACCCCAGGAATGTGTCAATAAAGTTTCCCCTTCCTGGGATAATGAATTCACGGTGTTCTTATTTCAATTTCCAGGAGTGTACATAAAAGATCAGAATAATTATTGAAACATCGATTTCACACATGAGCATTAAAACAAAACATAATAAATAATGTCTAAGCAACTTTACAAAGTAAATAACATAGTTTTAGAAAAATTCTACAACATGGCTCTCATCAGCTAAACACATAAAGACAGGAAAAAACACAAATATACAAGGGTACACAAACATATAGCGGAATAACACAAGGAAAGGACAGGGTTTCTTTTACTGCAGTATTTTGCAAACAAAACTTTTTTTACTTCTCGGAGATCTCCCGTCATTCATCATTATTCCCAAAAAGTCCTATCAATACCTCTTTTCTGCATTCTAACCATATTTCTTTCAAAATAATTATGGCTCATTGTACAATACTCATTTTGGCCTAAATCGTTTTCATATAACTTTCAATGCATTCTTTCCCTATTCTCCATAGTTAGGTTCTTATATAGTCTACCCCTCTTAAGCTAACTTAAATCTACTGAGCTCAGATACTAAACTAAGGGACGAGGCAATGCAGCAGCACAATTAACGCAAACAGCAATGACAAAAAAGTGCAGATTTGCAAAGGAAGCAGCATTTTAGAAATTAGCGAAGCAATTGCAATATTACAACTAATATAAGGCAATGTGCAGCAAACAAGAAAAATAAATCTGGCTTAGCAGAGTAACACAAATTAAAATTCAGTAGCACTATGCCTGACAAACAGCATAACTTATACCTAAACATGACAAAGTTCAAGCAGAAAAAGTATTACACTAAAAATGGCCATGTCTAATACCTAGGTCACATCTTAACACTAGAGTGATGCATCACGATAACTTACTCTACCAAAAAAATTACCAAGTAGTTGAAAAGAAAATTATGTATGCAGTTCCTGTTACTAGTCCCTTCTTATTGTTCTTTCCATTCCAAGAGCTCCTTTTTCGAAGAATGTGGATCATAAAGTAATTATTTAATAGATCTGTTGACAGAAAGTGTTCACATTAGCAAATGCATTTAATTTCATTTTATGAAACCAATGCTGCAAGACAGCTGGAAACCAGATATCAAATGAAATAAGCAATTACGCAAACCAAAGAATAAAAATATCATTCAATAGTCATGTGACATTTCATAAGTTAGTAGAAATTCTCTCAACTCTCGTAGAAAGACGCTTGTCAGAATCAGGTGTGCAGATGTAAAAATATTTCTCGTCATTTCATTAGGCATTTCTGTAAATATCATAAATTAAGAGCTCCACAGTGTAAACATATGTTTTCAAGTTCGACCGTGTCGTTTTTGCGATGCTCTCTACAAAGGAACGTCAATAGCGAGGAAAATGGCCTCCCTTTTTTTTTCTACCTGTGCCGCTGAAAAGGGCTCGCAATAATGGCTTTTTCTCCAGGCGTCTGACACACCTGGCCACTCAGCTGGGTGCCCACGACGCATTACGTGCAGGTGGTCACTGAACTTTGTTACCGAAATATTTATGACACCAGTTTCCGCTACAGTGACAGTCTCATATAAATATATTTCACACGTCAAGAATTTGGGTTACAAATCTGTAGAAACAAAATCCTATAAATATAACAGCGTCCAAAAAATTTTCGCCGGCATTGTGATACATTCACGCATATACACACATTTCATAACTCTTAAAGTACGATTCTTGGTTTCCAACATCCTTTTCCACAAACCATAGTCCCTAACTTCTATTCATTATTCATATACATATAAACACGTAATCACATTCCTTATATAGCATCAGCTTATTGATCATAAACATACCTCAACAGCATAATACACATCGTCGTCATAAAAATAGCATCATAACACCTCAGTCAAATCTCAAAAACGTCGTAGCTTTCTGCAATAATTTCAAACCCTAAAAAAAATTATCTGCTCATGTCAATAGTGTCATCTACCTCAATCGTACTTTAAAATCATGCTCCCTTACCAAATACATCATTCAAAGCTCTCATAGTATCACAATGGTTCCGAAAAAATATGAACAGTTCACAAAGTACAGACAAACTACAATTTCATAAGTGTGAAGTTATCCAACTGTGAAACTGCGTAAACATCTGTCACTGATGTAGTAAAAAAAATGTTTGTCTCTCAGTTAAATGATTAGATAGCTGTGTAATTTGTGTGTTACAGAAATATGGTACCGATGTGTAAAGTTGTATAAGCAAATACCATATTAGCTAGGGCTCCTTGTGCTTGCCAAACACATGGTACACAAAGTAAGTGTGTACCCCCCTGAAGATTAATGTAATTATACCCTCAGGTATTACAGATTACAGCAATGGAATGAAATGTATCACGGAAAACTTTCTTTGCAATTCAAAAATCTTTAAAAATAAATGTTTTAAGTACAAAATTAATCACTCAAATACGTGTACTGTAGCGCTAAACTGTGCGTCTTGTCGCAACATAATCTCTGTGGAAGTGTCGTAGTTATCGTCCTCCGAAAGCTAAGTTCTGCAGAAGTCAATGTACTTACCTCATGAAAAACAAAAGTGAAATGCTTTGCGTATAGATATCGTAGTTATTACGCTTATTGTTGTGATGAAGAAAGTACTGTACTGTAACGTATTGTTGTGCCACGAAAAAGGCTGTCTCATTGTAGCAATACCACAAAAGTTAAATACTAAAACATGTTTTACTTTCCAGAAGAATTCAGAAAAATTGTGCAGATATAAAACAGATACACTGCAAAAGCAACATTGTAAATTGTCACTCATTAGTAGCGTCGTGATAACATTGTGTAGCTGTCACATAAACTAACCACTGTGTCCTCTGGTATCTCACAGAAAGTACTTTAAATCCAGAATTTTTTTTTAAGTAAACCAAAATGTTGCATTAAAATCTCAATTTAAAAAAGCACATTATCTCTCAATAAACGGTTTTATGTGTGAAATGTGGTGTAAACCTTTGCTCTTCCTAGTACGCAGAGTTTCAACTTTAACGCAATTATCAAGTGGTATACGTCGGTAAAGAATACTGGAATTTTTCTCGAGGTTAGCGTCTATGTTATTTTTCTCTGAGCCAGCTGGCGCACGCAGCTGCATGCTGTGCGAGTCATTGTCTGTCTCTTTGTTGGCGCGCGTCGTTATTGGGATTAGGAGACCGAACTTCTACAAATTCGCCTTGCCGATATGGCCCTGCCCTGTTTAAATCCCGCCAGTTCTGATGCAATTCAGGTCTGTCGTTACGAGTATATCGTCTGTCGTCATGTCGGTAGATTCTGTAGTTTCTTCCTTGTCCATCACGTGGTGGAGAATTTCTCCCTGAATCGTAACTGTGCGCCGAACTGTTGCGTCTGAAGTTATTCTGCCTCCCTTGATAATAATTGTTTTGGTTTCCATATTGTCTGTTTCTCTGATTGTCTCTGTGATAGTCATTATTACGGAAATGCGATCTTTCTCTGTAACTATTATTACTCTGCCAATGGTTGTCATATGGGTGGTGTCTGTTTCGGTCACGATTTACGTTATAAGAATAGCCTTGTCGTGTATTATTTCTGTCATCGCGGAGTTGTGACAGATGTAATCTGTAATTGTTGTGTTCCTGTTCTCGCGTTCCGCGATTGTCAGTGTCAATTTCCAGTTCTTGTAACAGTCCCTGAAAAGCTTCAATGTCGTCTTTGCAACGTCCTGCCAAAATAATATGTCGTAAATGTTCAGGTAATTTGATTAAGAAAATGCGGATGAGTTCTGAGGGGCTGTATGGGTTTGACAGGTACTGATTTTTGTGCAACATGTCTTCAAAATATTTCACAAGACTGGAGAATTCAGATTGTTCGAAATGTTTCATCATTATGATGCCATGTTTTACTCGGTCTTGTGTGGCTTGAGACCAATGTGCTGAGAGGAAGGCATGGTAAAATTCTCCTTCACTGTGGCAATCGTGAATGACCGATCGCATTCTTACAGCTGGTTCATTCTCTAAGTAGCCACACATAAATTCTAATCTGTGTTCTAACGACCAGTTGGGAGGAAAACAATGAGAGAATTGATGGAGCCATGCTTGTGGATGAATGTCGTTGGCAGAATTCTTAAATGTTTTAAATTTACGTGTACTAATGAACAGCTTATAGTGAAAATCATCATGTCGGCGAGTCGCATAGCGGTCATTGTTACGTCGTGTCGGCGGTTCCATCTCAAAATTCGGTGTGCCTTGCCAATTTCTTTCATAATTTTCGAAATGCCCTGTGTTATTATTTTGCGGCTTTTCCGTATTTCTAAGTCCCTCTTCCCGTGTTGGAGCGCGAGTGTCCTCTGAAATACGTAATTCTTGTATTACCTGTGTCAGCTGATCTTGTACTTCCCGGATTTCTCTTTGGTGTTGCGCATTAATTTGATTCATATTTTGTTTCAGTTTCCTAATTTGTTCGCTGTCTTCTGTGTCATTAAAGACTACCGGTTTG
The DNA here is from genome assembly GCF_023898315.1 of Schistocerca nitens. Taxonomy (NCBI): domain Eukaryota; kingdom Metazoa; phylum Arthropoda; class Insecta; order Orthoptera; family Acrididae; genus Schistocerca; species Schistocerca nitens. The sequence continues at coordinate 293,827,877 of NC_064615.1, read as the reverse complement.
TGTCGTTCAGATTATCATCTATCTTCGTAGATAAGTTAGTGAACTGATCCGAAAGTTCGGCTACTTTCTCCGATAGTGTACTTATTTCCTCAGTGTGTTCTTCTGAACCAAGTTTCAGAGTATTTACTGTGTCCTTTAAATTTTCCTGAGTTTTTGCAAGTTGCGTAACCGAATCGGTAGATGCAACTGAGTCAAATTTAGCTTGCAAGGTATCATGATTTTCATGAACAGTAGTTTGCAGTTCTTTTATGGCTGCTTCATGATTCTGTAATGCATTTTCATGACGCGAAAAAATAGGTTGGAAATGCTCACAAATTTGGGTTTTTACGTCGTTACAGACTTTTTGACATTTCGATTCAATGTGATGTAACTCAGTAGTTAAATCCTCACGTGTTTGTTCAAGAGTTTGCTCCAATGAGTCTAACTTTTGAAACTGTTGCTGTGTTTGTCTCTGATTTAGTTCCATTGTGTCTAACTTTTGCTGTGTTTGTCTCTGATTTTGTTCCATTGTGTCTAACTTTTGAAGATTTTGTTCCTTTGAAGCTTTTGTTGTGTTTGTCCCATTTGTTGTATTAATTGTAATAACAATGCACTGGTGTCTGGAACATGTTCCTCAGTGCTTTTCGGCAGTGAATTTGCACCGGCAACATTCACATTTTGACAAGTGGAAAATGTGTTTTGACTCATTTGAGAAAACGGGGACGACCCAAAACCTGAATCTACAATATTTGCAAAATTGTGTCCTGTCATTCCCGATTCCTGAGGCCAGCTGTTGCCGACCGATCGATCGATAATGCTTCCCTCTTCACTAATTGTTTCACTGTCCACGCCATTGTTTGCCGCCCGCTCCATTTCCCTATGCACAATTACCAAATTACTACTTTGAACATCAGTTAATTCATTACTCGGTGGCGCTAACACACTGCTTTCGTTTTCACTGTCATTTCTCAATTTACTTTGGAGCCTAGTGTTACGTTTTTCACACGCCATTATTGTCACAATATTTCACACGACAACACAGAAAAACACAATTTGAAGAGCAAAAATAGGGGAACACATTAACATAGCACTGAAAATAATATCTAGTTAATTGCAGCTGCGAAATACTTGGTGCAAATCTACATGCGTGCCACACCTGTTTTACTGTACAACAATGAAAGGCTGCAACTACAAAGGAGATTATCTCTACAATTACGCGCTAGCAATAAACAAAATCTACACTAATTACACAAACTACAAGAAAAAATCAGAAGATTCCAGTGAGGTATCCTAGGCTAAGGGTCGCCATATGAAACGTCCCCTTAGAAAAATTATACATGACTGTGCTTAAACTGACACACAATATTTTGTTAGCGCAACGCAATCTGACTTTCAAAAATCCCTACAAAAGAATGGGCCCTGACTAACATTAACCTATACCTTTCACAAATCACTTACCTCACAAAAATCTTCGCTACTCAAGCTACTGCAATACAGCGAGCGCCACTACTGCCAGCTAAATAAAAGATTCAAAGTACTGAAGGCACTAACTACTGATAGGCATGGTTAGCAAATGAAAGATTTTGATAGAGAACAACCAATGTATTTACCTCAATAGTCATAATATATATAGCAGTTCATGACAAATTTGAAAACTCCGCCATCTCTCTCCCCACATCCACCACTGCTGGCGGCTCACCTCCAACTGCGCAACACTACGCGCTGTTCACAGCCAGCTGCCTAACACTACAATGGTTGAGTATTACAACAATGCAAAGCAGCCACAGACTGCACACAGCACAGCCAGTGATTTTCATACAGAGGTGGCGTTACCAAAAAAAAACCTAAACAGCCTACTTACAACACCAGGAACCGCGGTGTTGGCCGTCGAATGGCGCTAGCTGCGCAGCATTTGTGTACCGCCGCCGTCAGTGTCAGCCAGTTTGCCGTGGCATACGGAGCTCCATCGCAGTCTTTAACACTGGTAGCATGCCGCAACAGCGTGGACGTGAACCGTATGTGCAGTTGACGGACTTTGAGCGAGGGCGTATAGTGGGCATGCGGGAGGCCGGGTGGACGTACCGCCGAATTGCTCAACACGTGGGGCGTGAGGTCTCCACAGTACATCGATGTTGTCGCCAGTGGTCGGCGGAAGGTGCACGTGCCCGTCGACCTGGGACCGGACCGCAGCGACGCACGGATGCACGCCAAGACCGTAGGATCCTGCGCAGTGCCGTAGGGGACCGCACCGCCACTTCCCAGCAAATTAGGGACACTGTTGCTCCTGGGGTATCGGCGAGGACCATTCGCAACCGTCTCCATGAAGCTGGGCTACGGTCCCGCACACCGTTAGGCCGTCTTCCGCTCACGCCCCAACATCGTGCAGCCCGCCTCCAGTGGTGTCGCGACAGGCGTGAATGGAGGGACGAATGGAGACGTGTCGTCTTCAGCGATGAGAGTCGCTTCTGCCTTGGTGCCAATGATGGTCGTATGCGTGTTTGGCGCCGTGCAGGTGAGCGCCACAATCAGGACTGCATACGACCGAGGCACACAGGGCCAACACCCGGCATCATGGTGTGGGGAGCGATCTCCTACACTGGCCGTACACCACTGGTGATCGTCGATGGGACACTGAATAGTGCACGGTACATCCAAACCGTCATCGAACCCATCGTTCTACCATTCCTAGACCGGCAAGGGAACTTGCTGTTCCAACAGGACAATGCACGTCCGCATGTATCCCGTGCCACCCAACGTGCTCTAGAAGGTGTAAGTCAACTACCCTGGCCAGCAAGATCTCCGGATCTGTCCCCCATTGAGCATGTTTGGGACTGGATGAAGCGTCGTCTCATGCGGTCTGCACGTCCAGCACGAACGATGGTCCAACTGAGGCGCCAGGTGGAAATGGCATGGCAAGCCGTTCCACAGGACTACATCCAGCATCTCTACGATCGTCTCCATGGGAGAATAGCAGCCTGCATTGCTGCGAAAGGTGGATATACACTGTACTAGTGCCTACATTGTGCATGCTCTGTTGCCTGTGTCTATGTGCCTGTGGTTCTGTCAGTGTGATCATGTGATGTATCTGACCCCAGGAATGTGTCAATAAAGTTTCCCCTTCCTGGGACAATGAATTCACGGTGTTCTTATTTCCATTTCCAGGAGTGTATAATCAAACAAGGCCGTACCACAAATTGCGACTTCAGACACAAAACACACAGGAAATGGAACCATGGGTGACTACCAGCTGTGGCGATGAGAATAACACAGACGTTGATCCAAACACAGACTCGGACAACAGCAACAATACGTGCCCATTCAGACACAATGACGACTCTTAATATCCTGGGCTTCACCTGGCACCAACCCAGTATAGAAAATCACGATTAGTGCTTTAAACGTGCGTTGCGGATAGGGAATAGATGGCTCGAAGTACATTCCGAGCCCTCCAACCCCTGATGGCTAGACGGGGACAGTCAGACCCTTTCCCCAACACCTACAAAATTCCACCACCCCCTCAACCGACAAACCACACTCATTTTCCCAAGTCCCCAATAGGTTAAATAGAGTTGATAAGCTTAGATTTTAGAGTTCCATGCATGCATTTCTTTTTTTGTTTCATTTCCTTTTAATTACTTTATAGCATTACTCGGAAAACAAACTGTAATTGAACTCCACATGTGTATTTAAATTTGTCAAAGCATGTACTTGAAAATGTGATAATACCCAATTGTAAATAGGTTGTTCATGCACGAAACTGACCTGCCTCCACGTGGCAGGGACGGGCAACATTGAGGGTGACCGGAAGCTAACAAACTTGCGGCCACTCACGATGGCTAAGTGACCAGCAAACCTCGTTGGGTATGTCACAAAAGTATTTTTTGTGGTAAAAAAAGGACCAGCCATATACCGATAGACGGCAGGTCACCCACCGATTTTAATGAAAAAAAAAATAAATGTCCGTGCTGTAATACATTTCTCACTTGGAACTGGTACTTGAAATTTTGTAAATGCGAGGGACGTTCCGAGAGCAATTCACGTATCGTTTTTCACTCGGAAACTTTATTGCCAGAAACAGGTACACCATGGCGTCATGAGTCTTACACCTCATACTGTTTTTTGACATGGTCGCCGTCGACAGAGAGACATATGTCGTAGCGTGCAATCAGTGTGAAAAAACCACCGTGTTAAAACGAGGTGTCCTGCGATGCTATGAACTGTCGCACTGCCTCACGTACTGAGATAGCAGCTTTCAAGGCGGGAAGAGGTGAAAGTCGTTCTCTGAACATGCAACACCAGCGGCCAACGATTTGACGAGACTTGATCACCATGTACGGTCCGTAGGCCTTCATGGGTGACGAACACAATAGTTTCCCGTGTTCGTTCATATCGGATAACAGCACGCACTTCCATTGGTGCCGACGTTGTGAGCGCACGGGTGACTGCGATCGTGATGTGTACTCGAATAACCTGTGGCACGCCGGTCTGTTGCCAGTCTCCCTTCTTCGGCGCTCTGCGCACGCGTCATTCCTCCTCCGCTGAAGCACCTTCCGTCGCTGAACCAGCAACAGGTGTGGATTCATATGGCGCTTGTTTATGTCACCTGGTGTACCATCTTCTCTTTGAAGAAACTTACTTTCAGAACTCTCTCCTAGGATTATGCGGGACACTTAGCCTCCGTATTGAAGGGTCCGTCAGTTAAGGTTACAGCATCTCCGTGACGATCTACAATGACTCATAAAAATCCATGACAAATGTATTCTAACATTCTCTGCATACATTCGTTATCTCATAATAGTATCAGCATAGGAATCGCAGAGTAAACCGGTTGCAAATAACAGTTTGGTACACTGACGTAGGTTCCGACACCTCTAAGTATGTCTTTATCACAATGAAATTTTAAGAAACTCTATAAAATAATACATAGAAAATTAAGTTTGACATAATTATTAACCGAGATGAAAATTCTCATGGCATACAAAGGTTACTTACGTGAAATTACATAGCGTGAAAGCGATGGTCAAAGTTACGACTAGATATGCTCAAGTCAAAAATTCAGATTGCTGCCACGAAAACAACACACGTCGCATAGCGTATCGGACGGGGACAGTGACCTGTGCCCATTTGAGACATTATAACAGAAATAACTGAATTAAACAACAGTTCATTATAAAAACAAATTACAAAGTAAGAGAGCTTAATGTACTTCTGAAAACACAAAAAAGTCGAGCAAATGAAGTATAACAGACCCATCTATTAGGCTATACAGAAATTACCATTGCGTAAAACACAGGATATTAAAGAATATTCATACAAACAGCTGCACAATCCAAAAAATATCTGTATGAAGGTAACTTTAGTAGTATACTTGTATGAGATTCGAAGAAAAAGATGTTTCAGAACTAGAGGCAGGAAAACATAGTAAAAAATAAAGGAATCAAAATTAACGCCAATGAAAAAATTTCTGTTACGTAATTGTAACTGTTCATTGAGGACGAAGCCATCGTTCGTACATCGAGCCTATGACCTTTCTTTTCCTTATCGAAAACGGAAATTTCTTCAACACTTTTCGGTTTGTGACCGGAAATTAACAGATGATAAGCAAAAGAGGAATTATATACATTAGTGCCTCTTTTTTCCCAGTAAATGTTCCTTACCTCACACTCAAAGATCTTCCAGTTTGTCCTGTATAATGAACGGAACACGTATCACAAGTGATGTTACAAACTCCTATCTATGGACTTGAGATTGTACATAAGACGTTTTGCGAGTTATTGTTAGTGGAAAAGGTAGCTTTGCATCCATATTTTTTAAAGAAAAAACGACGAACCCTATAAGAAATAGGGCCTATAAATGGAATAGGAAAAACTTTTTTGTACTCTTGTTGTCAGAAACATGACTGATGCCTAAAGTAGCCATTATAGCGTCAGTTTTAGCTTTAAGATCTTTCCATCTAACGAGGGATCATAGTTTTAATGAAATCCATCTCTTCATTAAGTTTATCAGGTGATAAAGGTATAGAAATTGCACGATGAATGGCTGAATGGAAAACTGCTTTTTTTGTGATGATTCGGATGCACTGAACCAGCGGTCACAGTCTGATCTGTATTAGTGGCTTTTAGAAAAATACGAAGGAAAGTCTGTTGTTGTCAATAGCAATTCTGAGGTCCAAGTAATGAAACTGACAATCGTTATTTCTTAATTCAGTTCCTTCTATGGATCCGCTGTATATGATCAAAATTTCGGCTACGTATCGAAAATACGACAAAATATCCGGATCAGGAGCTTAAAAATTACTGAAGGATTTTTCTTCAAGCGAATTAACGAAACTATCGGCTAATATGCCTGCCAATGGATTACCCATTGCCAGGCAGTTAGGCTGATGGCGTAGTTTGGTACTGAAAACGTAACAATTGTATTTAACTACTATTCTTAGCAAACGAATTACGTCATGATTCGATCATCAGAAATATAATTTTAAAAGTGTGTAGGTTTTTTTCAACGATGTCAATAGTTGTTTGAACAGTCACATTGGTATGTAGGTTCGTAATATATAGAGAATAAAATTTAGTCTCTTGATCACACCGCAAATCTTTGATTTTATGATTAAATTTTGATTGTTGACGGCGGAATAATTATTTCGAAAAACAAAAGTTTTTTTTAAATTTTTTCCTGAAGAAATTTTGCTAACTCATGATATGCACTGATCCTACTGCTTACAATCGGAAGTATCGAATGGTGAATTTTAAGTACCTTCAACTGGGAACACAATTTTGCGGCCTTTGGATTAATATTAATAAACTGTTTTTTATGAAACGGTTTAAGCAAATGCCTAGTCCTATTAATGGAAAGTATAATTTCTTTTTGTATCGTGGGGGATCCTCTTCTACATCCTAAACATTATTCCCTTCGTTCTGAGTAGCAACGATTACAGTATTCCGTTTGTCAGACTTCGTTATAAGGGCTTTGTTTTCTTTTAGCTTGACGTTAATAATTTTAATCAATGTTTTATCAGAATCGTACTGACAGGATTTTTAACTGTATGTTTCTTAAAAATACTACATACATCATGAGGTAACCTAGTTTGTCTAGAAGCGTCTAATTTGACGTCATCAAAGCCTATTTTAAGATCTACAATCATGTTTTCTACAATATTTTGTCTGACATTATATTTAAGCCCTTTTTCCAACAAGGCACTTCCTTCTTGTGTAACATCTATTTCAATCTTATTCAGAATTCTGTTGAAAACTTTATGCGCAGGCCTTTCAGAGCTTCTAACAAAATGCTTTTTTGCAGGTAAAATGCTCTTAGGTTTCTTCTCCTGTCCTTTTGCAACACAATTCTTACAGTTATCCATCCCGTCATTAGTAAGATCCCAAAAAGCTTCAATTTGAAAATTAAAATGTACGCGAAAAATTGTTGTGAGCTCAAGATACAAAACATAGGCTTGTTCATGTAATATTTTGCGTAAAGCACTAATTTTGTCGGAAATAATTTTTTGAACTAGGCCCGGAAAAGCAAACAAAAATTTTTTCAATCGCTTTAATCCACTACTTGCAGAATTATTTACTACGATTTCCTGCCTCTAGTTCCAAAATTATTTTTTTTCGAATCTCATACATGTATACTACTGAAGTTGCCTTCATGCAGATATTCTTTGGATTGTGCAGGTGTTTGTATAAATATTCTTTAATATCCTGTATTTTACGCAATGGTAATTTCTGTATAGCCTAATAGATGGGTCTGTTAAACTTCATTTGCTCGACTTTTTTGTTTTCAAAAGTACATCAAGCTCTTACCCTATGCAGTTTCTTCAGAAGTACATTAAGCTCTCTTCCTATGTAGTTTGTTTTTATGATGAACTGTTGTTTAATTCAGTTATTTCTGTTATAATGTCTCAAATGGTCGCATGTCACAGTCTCCGCCCAACACGCTGCGCGGCGTGTGTTATTTTCGTGGCAGCAATGTAAGGCACTGGGCCGATCAGACTGATGTTGTTCCTGGCAAGGCATACGTGCCAAAGGCTTGAACGTGTTTAATCTGAATTTTTGACTTGAGCATATCTGGTCGAAACTTTGAACATCGGTTTCACGCAATGGAATTTTACGTAAGTAATCTTTGTATGCCATGACAATTTTCATCTCGGTTAATAATTTTGTCAAAGTTAATTTTCTATGTGTTATTTTGTAGGGTTTCTGAAAATTTCATTCTGATGAAGACATCCTTATAGGTGTCGAAATCTAGGTCAATGTACCAAACTGTTATTTGGCTGTGTGATTTTTATATACATTTGCTGAGAGACAGCCATGTTTAAAACTGCCTGCTAATAGTCTTATTTGGTTCAAAATGGTTCAAATGGCTCTGAGCACTATGGGACTCAACTGCTGAGGTCATAAGTCCCCTAGAACTTAGAACTACTTAAACCTAACTAACCTAAGGACAACACACACATCCATGCCCGAGGCAGGAGTCGAACCTGCGACCGTAGCGGTCGCGCGGTTCCAGACTGTAGCGCCAGAACCGCTCTCTTATTTGGTACGAACGCGACATACTTGAGCAGTATGTTAGGATGTGTCACATATGTGTTTGCAACGACGTTAAGTCATGTCTTACGACAAATAATATCGCGTTGCCCTATCTCCGGATCGTGAGGCTGACTTATCTTATGGATATGATTGTTTGTCATGTTCTAACAAAAAACTGCATGGAGGACACTTGCAGCAGAAGACTCAAGGATACTCGGAGGTGTGATTAATCCTGTCTATTTGCAACCTACGTAGCTACTACATGAAGACTAATTCTAAATGTTACAAAAAACAGACAGTAGTCACTGTCTGAATTTGTGAAGTGAGAGCTACGAGGAACAGTGAACACTAGCAGCATTTGAAGTACCTACTTTGAGAGCAGCAATCCAACTGAGAGGAACAGACTTACCAAGGATGGAAATGAGCGACACGGAGTTGGCGTCCCAATCATCTGACCGAGAACTGCCTCAATACAAAATGATGGATTTTTAAAGGATCATGGTAACGCATCGTGAATCCCTTCCTATAGTCGGCTCACCAATCTACTGGGACTGTACAGGCTTCAGTTAATCTGACGAGTGGCTCTGCACCTCCAGAGCGCCTCTGTCCAGCCACATTCAGATTCCTCCTCTTCTCCCACTCGGTAGGTAGGGATGTTTCTGGACTTTATAGTAACAAACTCCAAGTTTGGTAGCAACAGCTTTCAGTTGAAAGCTAAACCTCATCGCTCTCCTTCTTACGGCCAGAAACAACAATGTTTTACCTCACTTGGACCCGCCCTGATGCCTTTCGTCAGTCGTAGTACTCGAACCAGTGTAATTCCACTCATCTTGCGGTTGTCAGGGGAAAGTATCAAGAGTGCCTTACAGCAGCGTCTAGGCGGTGGATTCTCTGAAATGAAACTTCTCCATTGGGACGGCTGCACGGAGCGTCCGCAAGGTTCTAGCATTACTGATGATCTCCAGTAGCCTAAACGGTACAACTTTTGTCTGCTCTCCGCATTGTGTGCCTGATTTCCTACTTTAGAGTCCCCGTGCTGACTTCCAACAGCCGTAAGCTTAACAACGTACAGGTCATTCATTAGCAATATCTGTCTCACCACGGCAGCGCACACATTACTGATACGCAGTCTAGCACTGCGCAGACTCACTGTGCTTTAGTGAACGACACCCTTGCGACGCGAATGGTCGCCTTTATCACGCGCATACTGTGCCTCGTATCGGTGCCAGGTCCTCGACATCTCAGCTGCTATCGCCGGACCGGCTGCTCGCCTCTTCTGGGAATCAGACCTTGGACCGCCGTGTGTTTGCCGACAGCCGCTGAGGACCGTGCAAATACCGGCCGCTGTGTGCGGAACGTGCCGCGGCACCAGCGGTAGCCTCTCCAGTACTGGAAACATGTCGCCGCGCGCCGCCGGTCCCTCTGAAGCCCAGAGCCGGCCGCTCAGCTGTCTCTCTGGAGCGCCCAACCAGCGGCAAGCAGATTGCTCACGCAGCTGAGCCGACAAATTCCTCTCTGCAGAGCCGGCTGCACCACCCGTTACGTCACGTGATCATTTTAGAACAGTCCAGTGACACCCTGAACTGAAGAGCCTGGAGGAACCTGTCTCTTGGTGATGTTTTATTGAAATACTAGCTCAAAATTTTCGGTAACATTTTCGAAGAACTCCGATCTTGTGAGCTATGCAAAATTAGTGTAAAACAGTCTAGATCGCAATGGTTATTTTATTTAACATGGCCGGTTTCGGCCTGGTCTTAGGCCGTCTTCAGAATACCACCATCAGCTGAAGTTGACGATGTGCAGAACAGTCAGTAGAACTCACCTCCTGAAACTGGATATCGTCAACTTCAGCTGATGGTGCTATTCTGAAGATGGCCTAAGACTAGGCCGAAACCGGTCATTTTGAACAAAATAACCATCGCGATCTGGACTGTTTTTCACTAATTTGAAGTACTGCCGAGTGTTGCCTCGTTATTACTCATCCCGTAACGGCCCTTATTTTAGGTCAAATGAGTTGGGACCACTATTAAGACTTTCTGTGCTGTTAGGCCTATTTAGCTATTCTTTTATTCAATTTCCGTTGCACACGTCTCTTGTGTGTGTGTGTGTGTGTGTGTACAGTACTGAAAGTTGAGGTGTGTCCAGTGGTTGTAGCTTTCACACACAAGAGTGACGCGTATTGATCTAGGATGGCCGACTGAAATGTTCGTTACTTTCAGACTGCGTTATCAGCAGCAATTTGCTCTTACTGATACAAGACGAGTCAGTGTAATACCCGTTGCTTTGAGAAAACAATATCTGCAGAATCTAAGCCGTATTGATATAAAACGAGACGATGCAATGCTCACTGCTTTGACAGGATGATCACTAATTTACTCTTGTAACGGGTCACTGTGCACAAGGACAATGCCAAAACGGTGAAGTGAACCAACTAGGGATACAGTTATACACTGAAGCGCCAAAGAAACTGCTATAGGCATGCGTATTCAAATACAGAGGTATTTGAACAGGCAGAATACGGTGCTGCGGTCGGCAACGCCTACACAAGGGAACAAGTGGCTAACGCAGGTGTTAGACCGGGTACTGCTGCTACAATGGCAGGTTATCAAGATTTAGAGTAAGGTTTAACGTGGTGTTATAGTCGGCGCACGAGCAATGGGTCACAGCATCTCCGAGGTACCGATGAAGTCGGTGAGCCGTGTGTGGCTCGTATTCCCGCCATCATGTATTTACACCCTGTTTTTAACGTACTTCCACCTCACTACGTTAATTAAATTACTACTGTTACTGAGTTGTTGCTTTGCCTGACCGTGACCGGCGCTAGCAGCGCGTATCGATATATCCCCTCTCGTAGTATATTTACTTGTCTGCTATGACTTCCCGGTCGTTGTCTGTCGTGAGGAGTTCCTCGGCAGTTGGTGTCGGGAGTTCGGTTCTCGAATTCCCGTGGCCAGTCGGTTGGAACGCGTCTGCAGCGCAGTCCGGACCTGCCAGTCGGCGAGTTGCAATGCGGCACTAGTGCAGTCGGGTTGGAGCAGCAGTGAGGTCTGCGTCGACATAGCTTGCCCGACCATTGCCGTCATGAATCACTTGAGCCGGTCCACGGCCTTGGTGGATCGTCGGTCGGTCGTTCTACCGAACGACGCGCTTTGGCTCGCCGATCGTTCATGAGTCGGCTGTGTTTGTGTGCATTGACTCCCGATTTGTCTTCGTGCGTGCTTAGTTACTGCTGTGTATTGTTCAGGTCTTCCCCCATGAACCATCGACCTTGCCGTTGGTGGGGAGGCTTGCGTGCCTCAGCGATACAGATGGCCGTACCGTAGGTGCAACCACAACGGAGGGGTATCTATTGAGAGGCCAGACAAACTTGTGGTTTCTGAAGAGGGGTAGCAGCCTTTTCAGTAGTTGCAGGGGCAACAGTCTGGATGATTGACTGATCTGGCCTTGTAACATTAACCAAAACGGCCTTGCTGTGCTGGTACTGCGAACGGCTGAAAGCAAGGGGAAACTACAGCCGTAATTTTTCCCGAGGACATGCAGCTTTACTGTATGATTAAATGATGATGGCGTCCTCTTGGGTAAAATATTCCGGAGGTAAAATAGTCCCCCATTCGGATCTCCGGGCGGGGACGGGAGGACGTCGTTATCAGGAGAAAGAAAACTGGCATTCTACGGATCGGAGCGTGGAATGTCAGATCCCTTAATCGGGCAGGTAGGTTAGAAAATTTAAAAAGGGAAATTGATAGGTTAAAGTTAGATATAGTGGGAATTAGTGAAGTTCGGTGGCAGGAGGAACAAGACTTTTGGTCAGGTGATTACAGGGTTATAAATACGAAATCAAATAGGGGTAATGCAGGAGTAGGTTTAATAATGAATAAAAAAATAGGAGTGCGGGTTAGCTACTACAAACAGCATAGTGAACGCATTATTGTGGCCAAGATAGACACAAAGCCCATGCCTACTATAGTAGTACAAGTTTATATGCCAACTAGCTCTGCAGATGATGAAGAAATTGATGAAATGTATGACGAGATAAAAGCAATTATTCAGGTAGTGAAGGGAGACGAAAATTTAATAGTCATGGGTGACTGGAATTCGTCAGTAGGAAAAAGGAGAGCAGGAAACATAGTAGGTGAATATGGATTGGGGGGAAGAAATGAAAGAGGAAGCCGCCTTGTAGAATTTTGCACAGAGCATAACTTAATCATAGCTAACACTTGGTTCAAGAATCATAAAAGAAAGTTGTATACCTGGGAGAATCCTGGAGATAGTAAAAGGTATCAGATAGATTATATAATGGTAAGACAGAGATTTAGGAACCAGGTTTTAAATTGTAAGACATTTCCAGGGGCAGATGTGGATTCTGACCACAATCTATTGGTTATGAACTGCAGATTGAAACTGAAGAAACTGCAAAAAGGTCGGAATTTAAGGAGATAGGACCTGGATAAACTGAAAGAACCAGAGGTTGTAGAGAGTTTCAGGGAGAGCATAAGGGAACAATTGACAGGAATGGGGGAAAGAAATACAGTAGAAGAAGAATGGGTAGCTCTGAGGGATGAAGTAGTGAAGGCAGCAGAGGATCAAGTAGGTAAAAACACGAGGGCTAATAGAAATCCTTGGGTAACAGAAAAATATTGTATTTAATTGATGAAAGGAGAAAATATAAAAATGCAGTAAATGAAGCAGGCAAGAAGGAATACAAACATCTCAAAAATGAGATCGACAGGAAGTGCAAAATGGCTAAGCAGGCATGGCTAGAGGACAAATGTAAGGATGTAGAGGCTTGTCTCACTTGGGGTAAGATAGATACTGCCTACAGGAAAATTAAAGAGACCTTTGGAGAGAAGAGAACCACTTGTATGAATATCAAGAGCTCAGATGGCAACCCAGTTCTAAGCAAAGAAGGGAAGGCAGAAAGGTGGAAGGAGTATATAGAGGGTTTATACAAGGGCGATGTACTTGAGGACAATATTATGGAAATGGAAGAGGATGTAGATGAAGAAGAAATGGGAGATAAGATACTGCGTGAAGAGTTTGACAGAGCACTGAAAGACCTGAGTCGAAACAAGGCCCCGGGAGTAGACAACATTCCATTAGAACTACTGATGGCCTTGGGAGAGCCAGTCATGACAAAACTCTACCATCTGGTGAGCAAGATGTATGAGACAGGCGAAATACCCTCAGACTTCAAGAAGAATATAATAATTCCAATCCCAAAGAAAGCAGGTGTTGACAGATGTGAAAATTACCGAACTATCAGTTTAATAAGTCACAGCTGCAAAATACTAACGCGAATTCTTTACAGACGAATGGAAAAACTGGTAGAAGCGGACCTCGGGGAAGATCAGTTTGGATTCCGTAGAAATGTTGGAACACGTGAGGCAATATTAACCTTACGACTTATCTTAGAAGAAAGATTAAGAAAAGGCAAACCTACGTTTCTAGCATTTGTAGACTTAGAGAAAGCTTTTGACAACGTTAACTGGAATACTCTCTTTCAAATTCTGAAGGTGGCAGGGGTAAAATACAAGGAGCGAAAGGCTATTTACAATTTGTACAGAAACCAGATGGCAGTTATAAGAGTCGAGGGGCATGAAAGGGAAGCAGTGGTTGGGAAAGGAGTGAGACAGGGATGTAGCCTCTCCCCGATGTTATTCAATCTGTATATTGAGCAAGCAGTAAAGGAAACAAAAGAAAAATTCGGAGTAGGTATTAAAATTCATGGAGAAGAAGTAAAAACTTTGAGGTTCGCCGATGACATTGTAATTCTGTCAGAGACAGCAAAGGACTTGGAAGAGCAGTTGAACGGAATGGACAGTGTCTTGAAAGGAGGATATAAGATGAACATCAACAAAAGCAAAATGAGGATAATGGATTGTAGTCAAATTAAATCGTGTGATGCTGAGGGGATTAGATTAGGAAATGAGATACTTACAGTAGTAAAGGAGTTTTGCTATTTAGGGAGTAAAGTAACTGATGATGGTCGAAGTAGAGAGGATATAAAATGTAGACTGGCAATGGCAAGGAAATCGTTTCTGAAGAAGAGAAATTTGTTAACATCTAGTATAGATTTAAGTGTCAGGAAGTCGTTTCTGAAAGTATTTGTATGGAGTGTAGCCATGTATGGAAGTGAAACATGGACGATAACCAGTTTGGACAAGAAGAGAATAGAAGCTTTCGAAATGTGGTGCTACAGAAGAATGCTGAAGATAAGGTGGGTAGATCACGTAACTAATGAGGAGGTATTGAATAGGACTGGGGAGAAGAGAAGTTTGTGGCACAACTTGACTAGAAGAAGGGATCGGTTGGTAGGACATGTTTTGAGGCATCAAGGGATCACAAATTTAGCATTGGAGGGCAGCGTGGAGGGTAAATCCGTAGAGGGAGACCAAGAGATGAATACACTAAGCAGATTCAGAAGGATGTAGGTTGCAGTAGGTACTGGGAGATGAAGAAGCTTGCACAGGATAGAGTAGCATGGAGAGCTGCATCAAACCAGTCTCAGGACTGAGGACCACAACAACAACATTGTTCAGGTCTTTGTGCAAGTGTCAAGTTGTGTGTGTGCTTGGCGTTATTTCCACTGAAGACGATTTTAGATGTTGTCGGCATTCTGAGAGGAGTCGGTCGGTTGCTGCGGACCAGGGAAGATATATCCATGCGGTACAGTCGCCTGGGTCCGCTGCCGGGCCCTGCGCAGTGTCGGATCAGGTATAGTTGGGCTCACCACCTGTCTTACATAAGTGAACGTGCGCCTACCGACCTCCCTGACTCCCTGTCAGCTATTTTAAATTTTAGGCTTACGGTTATTGTTTTGAAACGTCCCCTTAGAAAAATTATACATGACTGTGCTTAAACTGACACACAATATTTTTAGCGCAACGGAATCTGACTTTCAATAATCCCTACAAAAGAATGGCCCTGACTAACATTAACCTATACCTTTCACAAATCACTTACCTCACAAAAATCTTCGTTACTCAAGCTACTGCAATACAGCGAGCGCCACTACTGCCAGCTAAATAAAAGATTCAAACTACTGAAGGCACTAACTACTGATAGGCATAGTTAGCAAATGAAAGATTTTGATAGAGAACAAACAATGTATTTACCTTAATAGTGTTCAAAAGTCATAATATATATATCAGTTCGTGATATCCAGTCTTACAAATTTACTGTCTCTGTCCAGATCATCCGCTCTCAAAACTCCGCCATCTCACTCCCCACATCCACCACTGCTGGCGGCTCACCTCCAACTGCGCAACACTACGCGCTGTTAACAGCCACCTGCACAGCACTACAATAGCCAACAACAATCCAAACCAGCCACCGACTGCACACAGCATAGTCAGTGATTTTAATACTGAGCGCTACGTGGCGTTACCAATACAAAAACCTAAACAGCCTACTTACATAGCCCCCATGCTCCCCAAAAAAAAATATTACAAATTGTTTTGGGCAGTGGCCAATGCAGATTTGAAGAATTTTTTCATAATTACAATAACAAAGAAATCAAATGCACACACTTATTGATACAATGTTGGTCAAAAGCTAAAATTTTCTCACAGTCCATAAACACAGTCCTGATCATTCATCTCAGTAAAATTGCAGTGTTTTTTTTTTTTCCTCAAAGTCTGAGCAGTAAAAGAGAATGCACACGGAAGTAGTGGATTTCCATGCAGTCTTGAAGAAGTAGTGTTGTCCTTCCAACGGAAAGACAGTGCTTACATGCAGACAGGTAATGGGCCACAACAGAGCAAACCCACAGCAGAGTCAGTCGAAGTTGAAGAATATTGGTAGGTAGGTCATCACAGACCAAACCCACTGTAGTCCTGGTAGAGAGTATGGTATTGGTGGGCCACCAGAGGTGCAAACACACTGCAGTCCTTGTAGAAATAATGGTATTGGTGGGCCATCAAAGATGCAGACCCACTGTAGTCCTTGTAGAGACGGCCAGCAGCCATCTGTTGCGACTGTGCAGCTGCACAATCACCATCGAAGAGTCTTGCAGAGAATATAGCAAGTCCATAAACCACCACTTGTGCACTCACAAAGTTTTTGGAATTGCCCTTAGAACCAACAATGCTGTTAACCAGTTCCTTACTGAATTATCAACACATGTGGAAACACTAACAGTCCCTACTTCTCACATATTGTCCATATACTATGACCAACAGAAATGTGTGCAGTGAAATGAATTCTTACAAGTTACTTAATTTGATAAACTGGTGTCAATTACAATTTTATAAGGTATAAGGTATAAGGTATAAAATACATCATTAAAGAACATAACAATACAGATAACATTAGTAGTAATATGAGTTTTACAAAAGAATAGAAATAGACATATACATCAGTGTTACAGGAATTATGACATAAGTAAATAAATAAAATAATGAGAATAGTTTTTGAAACATTAATTTCACAGAGGAGAATTGAAACAGAACAGAATTAATAATGTCTAAACATCTTTACAAAGTAAATAACATATTATCAGAAAAATTCTACAACGTAAATCTTATTATCTAAACACATGAAGACAGGAAAAACACAAATTCACATAGCGTAATAACACAAAGTACAGGACAGGGTTTGTTTTCAGTTTGACATTTGGTACTGCAGCCCAACCCAAAACTTCATTCTGTAGATCTTTCCTCTTATTTCAACGTTTGTTTCCACCAAAAAAAATCCTAGCCAAGCATGCTTTCTGTATTCTGTTCATATCCTCTTTCAAAAATAGTTTTTCTCCACTGTACACTACTTTTTTGGCCAAACCATTTTCTTATAGCTTCTAAATGCATTTCTTCCAATTCATCATAGTTTCTTATATAGTCTACCCCCTCTTAAACTAACTTAAATCTACTGAGCTCAGATATATATACCAAGGGACGAGGCAATGCAGCAGCACATAACAAATTAACACAAACAGCAATGACAAAAAAAATGGAAATTGGCAAAGCAAGCAGCAGTATGTATAAATTAGCAAAGCAATTGCAATATTACAACTAATATGTGCAGCAAACAAGAAAAATAAATCTGTAGTAAAACTGGCTTAACAGAGTAATACAAAGTCAAATTCAGTAACACTATGCCTGGCAAACAGCAGCAGCAAATGCTATAACTTATTCCTAAACATGACAAAGCTCAAGCAGAAAAAATATTACACTAAAGACAACAATGCAGATACGGGAAATGTATATTCATATCTTAATGTCTATGTAATTAAAGTGGTGCACCACAACTTATTCTACAAAAGAAATTACCAAGTACTTCAAAAGAAAGTACTGTATGCAATTCCTGTGAAAGGAAATGTCTTTTTGTGCTCCTTCGTTTTTTTTTTTTTTTTTGAAGTACATCATAAAGTTATTATTTACTGGGTCTGTAGGAATAAAATATTTATATTAGTATATCTATAAAATTTTATTTTAACCAATGCTGCAGTGCAGCTAGAAACTAGATATTAAACAAAATAGGCAAAGCAAGGCGTGAAACGTCATTCACTAGCCATATGGCATTTCATAATGCAGTAAACAATCTTTCAACTAGCAAGACAATAGACATGAAATGTTTCTCATCATTTCATTTCAGTAAATATCATAAATTATGAACTCTACTGTGTAATCATGTTTTCAAGTTTGAGCGTGTCATATTTGCGATGCTTTCTACAAAGAATTGTCAATATCGAGGTTAATGGCCTCTTTTTTCTCCACCTAATGGCCTTTTCTCCAGGCGACGCACAGCTGGGCGTCAACGACGCATTACGTCGAGGTCACTTAGCTTTCTTACCGAAATTTACAACAGAAGTTTCTGCTACAGTGACAGTTTGATAAAAATAAAATTTCACAAGTCGAGAAATTACAGGAGAAATGTGTACAAACAAAATACTATAAATATAACAGTGTCCAAAAAATTTTCGCCGGCATTGTGATACATTCATGCATCTACATACATTTCATAACTCTTAAAGTACGATTCTTGGTTTCCAACATCCTTTTTCTCAAATCAGAGTCCCTAACCACTAAATGTTATTCCTTACCTTATTACCCATATACATATTCGTCGACACTTCTTCAATATTTCATCATAATAAATACGTAGCATAATCAAATTCCTCATATAGCATCAGCTTATTGATCATAAACATACCTCAACAGTATAATACACATTCTCATCGTAATAATAACTTCATAAAAACTCAGCCAAATCTCAAAAACGTCGTAGCTTTCTGCAATATTTTCAAAACCTAAAAAAATTCTTTGCTCATTTAAATAGTGTCATCTACCTCAAACGTACTTTAAAAATCGTGATCTCATACCAAATACACCATTCAAAGCTCTCATAGTATCACAATGGTTCTGAAAAAAATGTGAAGAGTTCACAAAGAACAGACAAAATACAATCTCATAAGTGTGAAGTTATCCAACTGTGTAATTGCGTAAACATCTGTGACTGACTTAGTAAAGAAATGTTTGTCTCTCTCAGTTAAATGATCAGATAGCTGTGTAATTATGTGTTAGAGAAATATGGTACCGATGTGTAAAGTTGTATAAGCAAATACCATATTAGCTAGAGCACCTTGTGCTTGCCAGACACATGGTACACAAAGTAAGCGTGTACCCCCCAGAGGATTAATGTATTTATACACTCAGGTGTTACAGATTACAGCAATGGTATGAAATGTATCACGGAAAACTTTTGTATTCTTGTAATTTAAAAATCTTTAAAAATAAATATTTTAAGTACAACATTAATAACTCAAATGCGTGTCCCGTAGCGCTAAATGTGCGTCTTGCTGTAAGGTAATTCTGTGGAAGTGTCGTAGTTATCGTCCTCTGTAAGCATTGCGTATAGATATCGTAGTTATTACGCTTATTGCCGTGATGAAGAAAGTACTGTACTGTAACGTATTGTTGTGCTACGGAAATGGCTGTCTCAGTGTAGCTATACCACAAAAGTTACTACTAAAACATGTTTTACTTTCCAGAATAACACAGAAAAACTGTGCAGATGTAAAACAGATGCACCGCAAAAGCAACAATGTAAATTGTCACTTATTAGTAGCGTCGTGATATAATCGTGTAGCTGTCACATAAACTAACCACTGTGTCATCTGGTATCTCTCAGAAAGTACTTTCAATCCAGAATGCATTTTCAAGTAAACCAAAATGGTGCATTAAAATCTCATTAGCAGTACCTGTATATGTTCTAAGTATGTGATCGTGCAACGTAATCGTGCAACTAACAATAACACACAACACACAATAACACTGTGTCGTCTGTTCACTATAACAATGCATTCGTAATTACTGTCTAAATATGTTCTCTTGGTTCTTGACTGGATATTTAACTTCAAGCATTGTTGCATATTAACAGTTTCTAAGTGTGAGAAAGAGTACTAGGAACGTGAAGTGAAAAGTTTTATGGCAAAGACAAAGTTAAAAAGCAGATTATCTTTCAATAAACGGTTTTACATGTGAAATGTGGTGTAAACCTTTACTCTTCCTAGTACGCAGAGTTTCAACTTCAACGCAATTATCATGCGGTATACGTCGGATTCTGTAAATTCCATTGTAAATCAGAAAGAATTTGTGACTCAAGTGTTTCTTCTTATGTGACAATGAATGGGCTTTAATGAGAACTTTCTGACCAATATATAATTTCTTTGCATTTGCTTTACCGTGTAGTTTTCTCCTTTTGTCCGCTGCAGAATTTATATTTTTAATGTCTTTGTGTCGAAGTTTACGTGCATTCGGAAAAGGTACAAGCTCTCTGATTCTGTTCGGTGGTTCTTCATTCTTTAGTACAAGAATAGGTGGTAAAACAGTGGAGTCATGAGGCATTTCATTAAGCACGTTTTGAAATAAGTGTAAATATCTGTCGCAATGCTCATGCTTTCTGTGACAATAAAGTCTGCAAAGCTTATAGATTTCTTTCATAATCCGTTCAGACAGGTTACAATGTGGTGAGTACAATGTAATAAAAACAGGTTTGATGTTATGGTTCTGAAGCATGCGTGACCAAACAGCAGATCTCAATTGCGGTCCGTTATCTGAAATGACTTTACTAACGTGTCCAACTTCACGTAAGAAATTTTTAACAAAGGCGTTGGATACAGACCGTCCAGTGGCTTTACGTAACGGAGTGAAAGAAACGAATTTTGAAGTATGTTTAACAGCGACTAGAACGTACGAAAATCAATTCGATGTTCTGACAAGGGGGTCCCAAGAGATCAACAGCAGCAAATTCTTTTAATTTAGAAGGAATGATAGGAAACAACGGAGCACGATGTGAGATAGTAGATGGTTTCGCCTTTTGACAAAGTTTACAAATAGACAAGACTCTTCGAATTCTCTTTTCCATATTGTTAAAATAACAAGTCGTTCGAAGAATATGATAACATTTTCGTGGACCAAAATGTGCGTAGCTGAAATGGATGTACCAAATGAGTTTATTAACAAAATCGTCTGGAATGCAAAGTACCCACAGCTTGTCATCAACAGTGCAGCGTTTGAAGAGTATGTTGTTTCTAACCAGATAATAATGCCGAATCTGAGTGTGCGTCTTTTCATGCCATCTAATTTTGATGTCTTTTAAAATCGGATCTTTATCTTCTTCATGAGCAATGTCCTTTAAAGATGTGGTGATGAAGTTTCCAAAGGCGACTTTCTGAATGTAAAGAATACTGAAATTTTTCTCGAGGTTGCCTTCTATGTTACTTTTCTCAAGCCCAGCCGGTGCGCGTGACAGTGCGTCCGCAACAATGTTCTCCTTGCCGGGAATGTAGACTATTGTGAAGTGGAATTCTTGCAGAAACAATGCGCAACGTTTTAACCTGTCATGATTTAATTTTGAAGACATAAGAAATTGTAATGCACGATGGTCACTGTATACTTTTACGTGCTTGCCAGAAAGAAAGAAACGGAATTTGTTAAATGCCCAAACGATAGTTAAAGCTTCTAATTCAGTAACGGAATAATTTTTTTCAGATTATGTTAGCACTCGGCTAGCAAAAGCAGTGGTTTTCTGAACAGTAATGTCATTTTCTATGGCTTCTTGAAATAAATGGGCACCAAGACCGACTTTAGAAGAATCCGTGCTAAGGCAGAAATCTTGTGACAGATCTGGATGAGTTAGTATTGGCGCGTTAAGTAGCGATTCTTTCAAAGAATTGAATTCCAACTGTGCTTGTTCGTCCCAGTTCCAAATAGTATTTTTTCCAGTGAGAGAACAAAGTTTTGGTGTAACTAGAATTTGCATATTCAGAAAACGACGGTAAAAATTTACGAGACCTAGAAAACTGCGGACTTGTTTTTTTGTGGATGGAACTGGAATGGCTCTGATTTCTTCTAACTTTTCAGGATCCGGCTGAATGCTTTCAGAAGAAATAATATGTCCCAAAAACCTCACCTTTGACGTACCGAATTCAGACTTTTCCCAGTTAATTGTAATTCCAGATTCTGCAAAAATACGTAACAAACTGTTGAGGATGCGATTATGTTGTTCCCATGAGGCTTCTGCTATTAGAATATCATCCACATATAAGGTGATGTGACGTTTTAAGAAATCAGGTAATATGGATTTTAGCCCGCGAATGAACGCTGCCGAAGAAATGTTCAAACCAAAAGGAAGTTTCCGAAATTGATAAAAAAACGCCGAAACAAAGAAAAGCTGTGTATTTTCAACATTCAGGATGAAGTTCGATCTGATAAAAGCTTGATCTGAGATCAATAGAAGACAACACTTTTACACCATTAGAATTTTGAAGAAGTTCTTCCATCGTTTGCGACCTGTCTGTTTCAGGAATGATGATAGTATTGATTTGTCTCGAATCTAAGACAAGCCTGATCGATCCATTTTTCTTCTCAACAACATGTAATGGATTGTTGTATGAGCTTACTGCAGGCTCAATAATGCCCTCGTCAAGCATAAATTGTATTTCTGTTCTAACACGGTCCCTATAATGTGCTGGAATTACGTATGGTCTAACACAAAATTTAGTATGCTCACGAACACGAAATTGGTATTGAAATCCCTTGATTGTTCCTGTTTTGTGAGTAAAAACTGTGGAATGTGCTTGTAAAATCTCAAAAAGGTCCTGCCTATCAACGTCATTACAGTTCTCAATTGTTTGAATTTTATTCTGAATTAACTCATTAGTATCAAATATGCCGTCGATATCATCCTTGTCAGTACTTGCAGAGTGATTGTTAGTGTCTAGTTCCGTAGAAAATTCCGAACTGTTGTCTAACAGAAGGTAAATCCGATTAATTTCCTCGTCATGGTTTGAGAGCCAATCTTCAAATTTCAAAGCTATTGACTTACCTTCTTTCTCTAAACTAATTTCAGCATTGTGAAAGTTTAAGATTGCTTTGTATTCATTCAAAAAGTCTACTCCCAATATAATTTCAGTCGACAATAATGGAACAATAAGAAAGTTCATACAGAAGCTGTGGCTTTGACAAAAGAATTGTAAGTTGGTTTGTTGGCGTACATCTACACTTTTACCAAAAATTGCACCTTGTAATTTAATCTTACGTAACGGAAGTGTGGGGCAATCGTTCGATTTGTTGCATTTGCTAAAAGCTGTTTCATTAATTACTGAAATGTGACTGCCAGAGTCAAGTACTGCCGTAAATTTTACGTCATTTACTATAATGTGAATCACAGGATATGCAATGTTGTTAAGTTTTACGTCGTGTTCCTGGAGTAAGATGTCCATAATGTCTTCTATTTTGCCGGCCGCGGTGGTCTAGCGGTTCTAGGCGCTCAGTCCGGAACCGCGCGACTGCTACGGTGGCAGGTTCGAATCCTGCCTTGGGCATGGATGTGTGTGATGTCCTTTGGTTAGTTAGGTTTAAGTAGTTCTAAGTTCTAGGGGACTGATGACCACAGATGTTAAGACCCATAGTGCTCAGAGCCATTTGAACCATTTTTTTGTCTTCCATTTTTACGTAATTACTAGCTACGGCAGCTGCGTCGTCAGTTTCATAAGTACGTTTTGTGGCTGCCAGCGGTATGAGTCATTGCCTATTGTCTCTTTGTTGGCGCGCGTCGTTATTGGGATTTGGGGACCTAACTTCTACAAATTCACCTTTTCGAGAGGGCCCTGCCCTGTTTGAATACCGTCAATTCTGATGCAATTCAGGTCTGTCGTTGCGATCATATCGTCTGTCGTCATGTCGGTCGATTCCATAGTTTCTTTCTTGTCGGTCATGTGGTGGAGAATTTCTCCCTGAATCGTAACTGCGCGCCGGACGGTTGCGTCTGAAGTTATTCTGTCTCCCTTGATAATAATTATTTTGGTTCCCATATTGTCTGTTTCTCTGATTGTCTCTGTGATAGTCATTACTGTGGAGAGGTGATCTTTCCCTGTAATTATTACTACTCTGCCAACGGTTGTCATGCGGGTGGTGTCTGTTTTGGTCACGATTTACGTTGTAAGAATAGCCTTGTCGTGTCCATTTATTATTTCTCTCATCGCGGAATTGTGACTTGATGTGACCTGTAGTTGTTGTGTTCCTGTTTTCGCGTTCCGCGATTGTCAGTGTCAATTTCCAATTCTTGTAACAGTCCCTGAAAAGCTTCAATGTCGTGTTTGCAACGTCCTGCCAAAATATTATGTAGTAAATGTTCAGGCAATTTGTTTAAGCAAATGCGGATGATTTCTGAGGGGCTGTATGGATTTGACATGTACTGATTCTTGTGCAACATATCTTCAAAATATTTCACAAGACTGGAAAATTCAGATTGTTCGAAATGTTTCATCATTATGATGGTGTGTTTTACTCGGTCTTGTGTAGCTTGAGACCAATATGCTGAGAGGAAAGCATGATAAATTTCTCCTTCACTGTGACAATCGTGAATGACCGATCGCATTCTTACAGCAGGTTCATTCTCTAAATAGCCACACATAAATTCTAATCTGTGCTCTAATGACCAGTTGGGAGGAATACAATGAGAGAATTTATGAAGCCACGCTTGTGGATGAATGTCGTTGCCGGAATTCTTTAATGTTTTGAATTTATGTGTAGTAATAAACAGCTTATAGTCAAAATCATCATGTCGGCGAGTCGCATATCGGTCATTGTTACGTCGTGTCGGCGGTTCCATCTCAAAATTCGGTGCACCTTGCCAATTTCTTTCATAATTTCCGAAATGCCCTGCGTTATTATTTTGTGGCTTTTCCGTATTTCTAAGTCCCTCTTCCCGTGTTGGAGCGCGAGTGTCCTCTGAAATATGTAATTCTTGTATTACTTGTGCCAACTGATCTTGTACTTCCAGGATTTCTCCTTTGTTTTGCGTATTAATTTGATTCTGATTTTGTTTGAATTTATTAATTTGCTCGTACTCTTCTGTGTCAGTGAAGGCTACAGGTCTTGTGTCATTCAGATCATCATCCACCTTTGTAGATAAGTTAGTGAACTGATCCGAAAGTTCGGCTACTTTCTCCGATAGTGAACTTATTTCCTCAGTGTGTTTTTCTGAACCAAGTTTCAGAGTGTCCATTTGTGTTGAAATCGTATCTACTGTGTCCTTTAAGTTTTCCTGAGTTTTCTCAAGTTGCGTAACCGAATCGGTAGATGCAGCTGAGTCAATTTTAGCTTGCAAGGTGTCGTGATTTTGATGAACAATAGTTTGCAGTTCCTTTAAGGCTGCTTCATGATTCTGTAATGCATTTTCATGCCGCGAAAAAATAGGTTGGAAATGCTCACAAATTTGTGTTTTTACCTCATTACAGACTTTTTGACATTTCGATTCGATTTTATGTAACTCAGTAGTTAAATCTTCACGTGTTTGTTCAAGCGTGGTGTCTAACTTCTGAAGATTTTGTTCCATTGCGTCTAACTGTTGCTGTGTTTGTATCTGGTGTTGTTCCATTGTGTCTAACTTTCGAAGATTTTGTTCCATTGTGTCTAACTTTTGAAGATTTTGTTCCAATGTGTCTAACTTTTGTAGCCTTTGTCCCATTTGTTGCATTAACTGTAATAACACTGCACTGGTGTCGGAAACATGTTCCTCAGTGCTATTTGGCAGTGCATTTGAACCGGCAATATTCGCATTTTGAAAAGCAGAAAATGTGTCTTGACTTATTTGAGAAAACGGTGAGGACGCAAAATCTGAATCTACAGTATTTGCAAGATTGTGTTCTGTCATTTCGGATTCCTGAGGCGAGCTGTTGCCGACCGATCGATCGATGATGCTTCCCTGTTCACTAATTGTTTCACTGCCTACACCATTATTTGCAGCCCGCTCCATTTCCCTATGCACAATTACCAAATTACCGCTTTGAACATTAGTTAATTCATTACTCGGCGGCGCTAACACACTGCTTTCGTCTACACTGTCATTTTTCATTTTACTTTGGAGCCTAGTATTATGTTTTTCACACGCCATAATTATCACGTATTTCACACGATAACAAGAAAAGGACAATTTGAAGAGCAAAAATAAGAAAACACATTAACGTAGCATTGAAAATAATATCTAGTTAATTGCAAGCGCAGCTGCGAAATACTTGGTGCAAATCTACCTGCATGCCACAACTGTTTTACTGTTCAACAATGAAAGACATCAACTACAAAGGAGATTCTCTCTACAATTACGGGCTAGCAATAAACAAAAGCTACACTAATTACAAAAACTACAAGAAAAAATCAGAAGATTCCAGTGAGGTATCCTCGGCTAAGGGTCGACATATAAAACGTCCCCTTAGAAAAATTATACATGACTGTGCTTAAACTGACACACAATATTTTTAGCGCAACGGAATCTGACTTTTAATAATCCCTACAAAAGAATGGCCCTGACTAACATTAACCTATACCTTTCACAAATCACTTACCTCACAAAAATCTTCGTTACTCAAGCTACTGCAATACAGCGAGCGCCACTACTGCCAGCTAAATAAAAGATTCAAACTACTGAAGGCACTAACTACTGATAGGCATAGTTAGCAAATGAAAGATTTTGATAGAGAACAAACAATGTATTTACCTTAATAGTGTTCAAAAGTCATAATATATATATCAGTTCGTGATATCCAGTCTTACAAATTTACTGTCTCTGTCCAGATCATCCGCTCTCAATACTCCGCCATCTCTCTCCCCACATCCACCACAGCTGGCGGCTCACCTTCAACTACGCAACGCTATGCGCTGTTAACAGCCAACTGCCCAACACTACAATAGCCAACAACAATGCAAACCAGCCACCGACTGCACACAGCACAGCCAGTGATTTTAATACAGAGTGCTACGTGGCGTTACCAATACAAAAACCTAAACTACCTACTTACAGTTTGTTTCTCAAAATTTTGCAAAATCAATTTCTAAATTTATCTTTCAAGCTGAAACACTGCAGCCTTCTGCCTTTAAAGATTATGGTAATATATTCTGAAGTTTTGAAATTTAATTGTGCCCCTCAGCCATTTGTGTTGCAACTTGTATATGTTGCTATTTGGGTTTTAAATTATTTTATTGCTATCTTAATTGAACTTTGATTTTTTTTAGATTTCTTGTTGGCCTTCTGCCTTTAAAGATGTATGGTAATATATTCTAAATCTTTGGAAATTTATTGTGGCCCTCAGCCATTTGTATTGCACTTTGCGTATGTTGTTTTTCAATTATTTTATTGCTATCTTAATTGGTTTTTTATCTTGTTAAGATTTCTTGTTGGAGGCCTTCAGCCGTGAAAGAGTTACTAAATTACAATAAATGACAGTTAGAAGCAGAAACTGACATCAGCCCTTGGCCCTTTCCACAATCCTATTACCTGTTCTGCCCAGCGGGTTTAGCGGGCGTATCAGTGGGGATTTTCCCATACGACCATTTCGCGAGTGCACCATTAACATCAGGAATCTGATAAAACATCACATCTCCGACATCACTGCGGCCAGGAAAAGATCCTGCACGAACAGGACCAATGACGACTGAAGAGAATCGTTCAGAGTGACAGAAATGCAACCCTTCCACAAATTGCTGCAGATTTCAATACCGAGTCCTCAACAAGTGTCAGCGTGCGAACCCGAAGTAGAAGGTCCATTCGTGTACCCTTGATGACTGCACGACACGAAACTGTACGCCTCGGCTGGGCCCACCAACATCTACATTGGACTGTTGATGACTGGAAATATGTTGCCTCGTCGGGCAAGTCTCGTTTCAAATTGCATCGAGCAGATGGACGTGTACGGGTACGGAGACAACCTCATGAATCTGTGGACACTGAATATCAGCATGGGACTGTTCAAGCTGATGGAGGCTCTTTAATGGTGTGGGGCGTGTCCAGTGGGAGTGATATGGGGCCTCTGGTACGTCTAGATACTACTCTGATAGGTGACACGTACGTAAACATCCTGTCTGATCACCTGCATCCACTCATATCCATTGTGCATTCCACGGACTGGGGCAATTCCAGCAGGACACACATCCATAATTGCTACAGAGTGGCTCCAGGAACACTCTTCTGAGTTTAAACAGTTTCGCTGGCTACCAAACTCCCCAGAGGTGAACATTATTGAGCATATCTGGGACGCCGTGCAACGTGCTGTTCAGAAGAGATCTCCACGCCCTCTTACTCTTGCGGATTTATGGACAACTCTGTAGGATTGATAGTGTCACTTCCCTCCAGCACCACTGCAGACATTAGTCGAGTCCATGCCACGTCGTGTTGCGGCACTTCTGCGCCCTACACGATATTAGACTGGTGTACCAGTTTGTTTGGCTCTTCAGTGTATTTCTGAAGGCGTCGCCTAACCAGTACAAGTTGTAGGACAAGTTGAAGCATCTTAAAATCTACGTCAAGACAGAAGCAAACAGATATCTGTAAGCTCTAATGATTGACACAAATCGCAATAAGATTAACTGAACAAAGTGCTGTATCATTAAGATAAATTATAAAATTACACCAACACTCCAGGAGGTGCCGAAAGTGAAAGTCTGTTAGACACTGGGGCAACACGATCCATTTATTGGGGAACTCACATAATCGAAATAAGCCTTTCGACAGCAATATGCCAGAAATATAACCAATATAAAGGCAAGGTGTGTGCCAAGCAAGTAAGAGACGAGCTACATAAATGTGGGTCGCACTACCATAACTGCGCTAGTTGCACTTGTTTCAACAGATTAGCATGCACCGACCAACGCAGAACAGCAGCCAGAGATGATGACTACCCCACGGCAGCACCGAACAGACTGTTCGAATTTAAGTTCATGGCCGTCTACTCTCTACTCTCTAAAACCTATGCGTGGAGGAGATGCTGTTATCAATGTGATGTGTGAGAATTGCTGCTAAAATCACTACAAAAGGAGGGGAAAGCACACTTAACTTCAATCCCTTTGCATACAAGATACATATTTTTTAATAAGAAATTGGCAATCGGCCGGAGCAATGTTTTTGTGGTTGGTCTAATCTACATCTATGTACATACACCGCAACCCACGTACGGTGCTGGAGTAGCGTACCCTAAACCATTGCTAGTCCCCTGTTCGACTCGCTCATGCAGCGAGGAATAAAACAATTGTTTAATGGTTCAAATGGCTCTGAGCACTATGGGACTTAACTGCTGAGGTCATCAGTCCCCTAGAACTACTTAAACCTAACTAACCTAAGGACATCACACACATCCATTCCTGAGGCAGGATTCGAACCTGCGACCGTAGTAGTCGCACCGTTCGAGACTGTAGCGCCCAGAACCGCTCGGCCACTCCGGCCGGCAAACAGTTGTTTATATGCTTCCGTATGAGGACTAATTTCTTGTACCTTATTTTCGTGGTCCTTATACGAAATGTACGTTAACGGCAGTAGAGCTTCAAATACTGCTTCTCTAGATTGTTGCTCTAAAAGAACGTCACCATACCTCCAGCGATTCCCATTTGGGTTCCCGAAGCATCTCCGTAACATTTGTGCGTGTTTCGAACCTGCTGGTAACAAATACAGCAGCCCATTTCAGAATTTCTTCCATGTCTTCCTTCAATTCGACCTGTTACGAATCCCAGACACTCGATCAGTACTCAAGAATACGTCGCACTAGCGTCCTATATGCGTTTCGTTTTCTAGTAAACCACACTCTCCTAAAATTCTCTCAATAAACCGAAGTAGAACATTCGCCTTCTCTAGTACAACCCTTGAAACGTCCCTTTTGAACAATTATACAAGACAGTGCTTAAACTGACACACAATATTTTTAGCGCAACGCAATCTGACTTTCAAAAATCCCTACAAAAGAATGGCCCTGACTAACATTAACCTATACGTTTCACAAATCACTTACCTCACAAAAATCTTCGTTACTCGAACTACAGCAATACAGCGAGCGCCACTACTGCCAGCTAAATAAAGATTCAAACTACTGAAGGCACTAACTACTGATAGGCACAGTTAGCAAAAGAAATATTTTGATGGAGAACAAACAATGTATTTATCTTAATATTGTTGAAAAGTCATATTATATATAGCAGTTCATGACATCCATTCTTACAAATGTACTGTTTCTGATGGACACACGTCCAGATCATCCGTTCTCAAAAATCCGCCATCTCAGTTCCCCACATCCACAGCTTCTGGCGGCTCACCTCCAACTGCGCAACGCTACGCGCTGTTAACATCTAGCTGCCCAACACTACAATGGCAGACAACAATGCAAACCAGCGACAGACTGCACACAGCACAGCCAGTGATTTTCATACAGAGCGCTACGTGGCGTTACCAGTATAAAAACCTAAACAGCCTACTTACACCCTTACATGCTCGTTGCATTTCAAATCGCTTTGCAACGTTACGACCACGTACACGTCGTTACTGTGTCAAACAGGACACTAATAAGACCAAACAGAAATTTTGTCTGAGTCATCTTGTATCCTCCTACAGTCATACAACTTCAGCACCTTTCCTCACACCACAGCATCGTCAGCAAATAACAACAGATTGCTGCTCACCCAGTCCGTTGGATCATTTATGTATTTAGAAAAAAATAGCGGTCTCGTCACGCTTCCCTGGGCGGTGCTGACGATACCCTTGTCTTTGATGAACACTCGCTGTCGAGGACAACATACTGGGTTGTGTTACTTAAGTAGTCTTCTAGCCATCCCCATATATGGGAGCCTATTCCGTGTGCTCCTACCTACGTTAACAGTCTGCAGTGGGGCACCGTGCCAAATGCTTTCCGGACACCTAGGCTTTTCAGTGGTCTTGGCATGAGTTCTGCCAAGTGCCCTCTGTCCCTCAGTAGGCCTGCTCACCTTAATGAGATACATCTACTCACTTTCTGTCGGCAAGGGAGGTTTTTCAAATGTTTCCGGTGGCACGCCATCCATCGTGGCGAGTGCAGGGCTGCCTTGTCAAACACACTGCACCTGTAAACTCAACAGATAACTGCGAAAAGGCTGCATAGCAATGTGTACAGTAACATTATGACAATAACAGCACAGATTTAGTGTTTTCATTTTTATTTGTACAGTCGCCTAATTAGATTCTTTGAATCAATCTACTTCATCTATAAAATGACGTACTTGCAATCAATTCCCACTTTATCACAGAATCTAACAAGCCGCATAGTGAAACATTTATAGTTTGTTTAAACCACAACCACTGTCAGGTGGCTTGCGGAGTATGGATGTAAATGTACAATATCCGACGGCGCAGCGGTACACTGAAGGTTGGCTGCTAACTTCTTATATAATTTAGTACATGCTTTGCATCTTTCAACATCATCATTTTTCCTGCAGCAGTACAATACACACAGGCTATGACATTAGCTAATACTATCAGACAATTCACCTGCAAGTTTTATAATTTGGGAAATGCTGTAGAAACTCTGGATTTCAAAGATATTTGAGAAAGAAGAAACATACCATTTACTACCAATATTGATCGCATACGTATCCGAAATGATTTATCATATTTCACTGAGTTTAAGTAAGGCGTCAGAACAATACAGACAGTCCTGTACCACACTCCAGCCCATACACACACGCCCACTTGATTAACAGGGATTAACATTATAGAGACATGGGCAAACTGGCTGGCCAGCAGTGTTTGCTCACTCCAGGATGAAAGGCGAATGTGTTCCAGAGGTTGTGCCCATCGCAGAGGATAGTTGTAAGCGTCTTCTTGTAGCAACGCAGACTCTTCCATATCTTCTGACCTGCCCTTTGCCTCTGGCTGGGACACCACACTAAGTCTTTTCTCTCCCCTGGCATTCTGGAAAATTTGCTCTGGGCAAATCTTTAGATTGGACGGCTCAGAGTTGGAATTAGCCGTTAGTAGCTCTTGTCTCAGGACTAAAAACATTAAAAAGAAAATGAACAGCGCTCACACTTTTGCGACTGTGGTAAGGCCCAGCGCCTCAGTTTTGGAACAGGACGGACAGATTGTTAAAGATCGGCTCTTTACCATGAATGAGCACTGCGCCCTTAGGGTCTGTATTGTCCTCTACAGGGTGCAGAGTTGGATTTGGGCGGGATGGCGGAGGTGATTGTCACCGGTGATTTCTTACGAGCCCATGACGCGCCATTCAGTACTGACCGGCCGCCGTGTCATCCTCTGCCAATCACGTGATTGGGATGGGGTATAGAGAGGCATGTGGTCAGTATACCGCTAGTCCGGCAGTTGTCAACTCTCCAGGCCTTGCAGCCGCTACTTCTCACTCAAGTAGCTTCTCAGCTGACATCACGAATCCGAATGCACATCGGTCCAATCCTCTCATCACGGAAAAATCACTGGCAGTGGTCGAATCGAACTTGGGCCCCCTGCACAGCTGTCAGGCACGCTGCCCACACAGCTACTGAAGCGTATTCAGGGGCGATTGAAAGTCATATGTACACTGAAAACAATGCTGCACTTATTACAGCTTCGCTTTACAATGACACTCTCCAAGTAGGATGGAATTACACCTTGCGCCAGTCTTACAAGCGACTGGAATGGGTGGCAAAGTTAAAAGGTATTCGAAAGGAATAGTGATATTATAGCGCGGATGCAGAGTCATAGAGACAGAGACAGACGCAAGTTACAAGAGACACACAGGAAGAGAGCCTAAAGCAGTCTGTCCTATAGAGCAGCTGTAACACAAGATACCGGGCGTCACGAACGTCTCTCGGTACTGCCCCTAGATTTTTGAAACATCAGTTCAGCACTGAGGTAGCAGCACGCTAGAAGGTCTTGGTATTCAAGTAACATAAGATGATAAACATTGACTCACACAGTCAGCACGGATTCAGAAAATACCGCTCTGGTGAAAAATAACTAGCTCTTAATGAATACTGTCTAAAGTGAATCTGAAACTGATTCCATATTTCTAGATTTCCAGACGACTTTTGATACCGTTCCTCACAAGCAACTTGTGTGACTGGATTCCTGATTTCCTCTTAAAGTGAAACGAAAGTGATATCTAGTGTTCCCCAAGATAGTGTTATAGGCCCTCTTCTATTCCCGTTCTATACAAACGATTTAAGAGACAATCTGAGCAGCCATCTTAGGTTGTTTCCAGGTGACCCTTTCATCTACCGTTTAGCAAAGTCATCAGAAGAACAAAACCAATTGCAATATTTTTTAGACAAGACATCTGTGTGGGGTGAAAAGTGCTAGATCACTCTAAATGGTGAAAAGCCTGAGGTCATCCGCATAAGTTCTAAAATGAATTCGTTAAATTTCGACTACATGATACATCACACAAGCTAATGATTACAATTTCGAACAATTTAAATTGGAACGACAACACAGAAAACGTTGTGGGGAAGTCGAACCAAAGACAGCGATTTATTGGAAATACATCTATAAGATGCGACAGCTTTACTAAAGAGGCTGCCTACTCTACGCTTCTCCATCCTATTCTTGAGTACTACTACGCGATATAGGACGCTTACCAGGTAGGTTTGACGGAGGACATGAAAAAGTTCAAAGAAGGGCAGGTAGTTTTGTACTGTCCCAAAATGGGGGTGAAAGTGTCACAGATATGATACATGACTTTAGGAGATAGACATTAAAACAGAGGGGTTTTCCGCTGTGGAGGAATTTTTTTCTCGTAACTTCAATCAATAACTTTCTCCTTCGAATGCGGTAATATTTTGTCGACGCCCAGTTTCATAGGGAGGAATGGTCCTCGTAATAAAATTAAGCTGGCACGGAAAGATTTAAGTATTTCTTTTTGCCATATGCTGTTCCAGAGAGGAATGGTATAGAAATAGTCTGATGTCAACCCTCTGCCAGGCACCAAGGTGTGAATTCCAGAGAAGTCATGTAGGTGCAGATCCGTTGGGGCCCACGGGATTGAACGTTCCTTCGTTAAAAGCGAGGACAATTGTTTTGTACTGCTTTATTTTCGTGTTACATTTCTTGCCATACCTTTATTTAGCGATAGTAAATCACATGGCTTCAAGATATTCTTAGCTTTCAGGTAAATCACCTGTGTCATCAGTATAACTATTATTTTACAATATAATACCATACTGATCCGTAAGTGTTCTCTGAGTTGCTTCTTTTATATGAATAATAAAAATATTTGGAAGCAATGCGTATCCTTACTGTATTTCATTCTCAATCTGTAGTTCTTCTTGAAAGGCCACCAATCATAGGCACCTAGTTTTTGCAAAGGTTCTATAATTGCTGTTTGTCTCTGCGGCCTATTCTTATTCTCTTTAATGTGTCAAACATTTTATCCCCATTTCTAAAGTGCTTAACGCCTTCCATATATACTGTGAGTTCCGCAGAGCTGTAAATCTTGTGAGGTGTCTTCAGTCAGAGCTCTGCCCATTCACAGTGTTTTGTTGTGCTGACCTGCAGACAAAGCAAGCGAGAGATCTCTGCCTCAGCCACAATGCTCTTCCTGGAAGCTCTCCTGGGCCGCCATTGTTTGGCGCTGTGCTTTCTTCCCGTGTATTCACGTTCCGTCCGTACAGACACATCACGAGGTGCCGGCCGTCATCTCGAGATACAGTGTTCCACACTACTTTCGTTGTGTTGGACACTGCGAGCGAGCTGGTATTGTGTCGCTGTAAGAGCACGTCTCTCTAGCGCTGTTAAGTGCAAGTGCGCCTTTGTTACAGGCTATCACCGGCAAGGCCATAATGTCAGGAGATGGTCCAGTATTCTCCTGCTTCGAACGTTGTCGCACCGATGGTCTGATTCAGCTCTCGCAACCGACCAGTAATAATATGTCGCCGTTTCTGTGATCTTTCCAAGGCGTTTGAATGCGCAAATCGTGTTACACTATTAGAAAAAAGTTTTATTGAACTGATAGCTTTACACACAACTCATTTGAATCATACTTAACAAACAGAAACAAAAACTTATGTTGGATAGTTCAAACTGTCTTGTAAGGGCAGAAAATTTTAATGACTCCGGAGAATTCACAAAGGGCGTCCCCTAGGGTTCAATTTCAGGTCCACTCCTATTCCCTATATACAGAGTGTTACAAAAAGGTACGGCCAAACTTTCAGGAAACATTCCTAACACACAAATAAAGAAAATATGTTATGTGGACATGTGTCCGGAAACGCTTAATTTCCATGTTAGAGCTCATTTTATTTTCTTCCACCTACGCTCAGTGGAACACGTTATCCTGATTTCATACGGGATACTCTACCTGTGCTGCTAGAACATGTGCCTTTACAAGTACGACACAACATGTGGTTCATGCACGATGGAGCTCCTGCAATTTCAGACGAAGTATTCGTACGCTTCTCAACAACAGATTCGGTGACCGATGGATTGGTAGAGGCGGACCAATTCCATGGCCTCCACGCTCTCCTGACCTCAACCCTCTTGACTTTCATTTATGGGGGTATTTGAAAGCTCTTGTCTGCGCAACCCCGGTACCAAATGTAGAGACTCTTCGTGCTCGTATTGTGGACGGCTGTGATACAATAGGCCATTCTCTAGGACTGCATCAGCGCATCAGGAATTCCATGCGACGGAGGGTGGATGCATGTATCCTCGCTAACGGAGGACATTTTGAACATTTCCTGTAACAAAGTGTTTGAAGTCACGCTGGTACGTTCTGTTGCTGTGTGTTTCCATTCCATGATTAATGTGATTTGAAGAGAAGTAATAAAATGAGCTCTAACATCGAAAGTAAGCGTTTCCGGACACATGTCCACATATTTTCTTTCTTTGTGTGTGAGGAATGTTTCCTGAAAGTTTGGCCCTACCTTTTTGTAACACCCTGTATATTAATGACGTTCCACTTAACATTCAATAACAGAACTGGTACTTTGTGCAGACGATACTAGTGCTATAACAGATCCCCATTAGAGAGAAAGCAAGAGAAAAGATTTTTAATGACGTTTCCAAGGAATTTTTGAGTGGTTATCTGAAAATGGATTCTCCTCAAATTAAAAAACACTTCGCAGTTCAGTTCTATACAACAAATAGTCGTAACAACAATTGATATAATACGTGAAAAGGAGTCAGTAATTATACAATACTTCAAATTCTTGGATGCACGCACTGATGAAAGCTTGAACTGGATAACCCATGTTACTGAGATCCTAAAACAATAAAGTTCAGCTACTATTGGTCTTCGTGTTATTGCTGGTCTTGGAAACAAACGTATCAACCTCCTGACCTATTCTGCGTATTTCCACTAAATATTGTCTTACGGAATATTTTTCTGGGAGAACTCACCACTTAGAAAGTAATGATTGCACAAAAACGAGAAGTAAGAATACATGTGGTATTCACCCGCAATCTCCATGTAGACACCTCTTCAAAGAGCTAGACATTTTAAGTGACAGCTAGGATACATACATTCACTAATGAAATTCCTCATAAATAATCCATAACAACTTGAGCAATAACGTGTTCCTAAAATAGCGTGAACACCTCGAACTATTTTATGAGCATAACATTTCATAGGAACAACGACGCATATGATATAATCTCTTACCAAAAAATCATCCATAAAACACTTGAAAAGGGTCTACGGCCGAAGTTGTACAATCGTACAGAAAATACAGAAAATTTCGGCTGAAGACTTCAAGAAATCATTCAAAAAAATTCATCGCAACTGCGGACCCTACCGCATTGAAAATTATTGTATATGTGCTAAGGTATTTTGTGTATGTGCTATAGAAGTGCCTGGTGCTTGCGTTATTCGACCAGGGTGTGTGACGTTGCATTCAGACAATTGGGCGACGACGGGATTTCAGTCCTCTCTCCCGATGTGTTGCTGGGAAATGGGTCACCTATTAGTGTGTTGTTGTAATTTTTATGTTATGTATTGATGTATCACAGGACTTTGGTGCTAATTAAATTGTGTTTTGTTACGGATGATGCTCAATTTCTCATTGACCAGTCTACTCCCCGAGCAACTACTAACGGCTAGCCACGTAATAGGCGTATGTGGCACCAGATGTCTACATAAAAGTCACGTAAAATACGTAAATTACTTGACGCTGGAATGTGGTCGTGGAAGTGGCGCTCATAGTGTCCCAGATGTGTTCCATCAACGTCGTATCAGGCCAGTTTGGTGCCCAAGACATCAGCGTGAGTTCGCTGTCGTGCTCCTCATACCAGTGAATCACGATTCTGGCCTCCCGTGACATCGGCAGTTATCTCGTGGAAGATGACATCGTTTTTGGGAAAGATATCAAACATGAAGCGATGCAGGTGGTCCGCAATAATGTTCACGTTGTCTACAGCTGACATGGTCTCGTGGAAGCTCAGATGGAAGTCCTTCATTGCATACCACTGTCACTCCTGACTTGCATCCGCGATCCAGTGCGCGTTTCAAGTTGCCGTTCTCCTGGATGATGGCATACTGGGACACGGTGATCAACCTCCTGTAACATGAAACATAATACATTCGAGCACTTTTTCATTGATTCATGGTCCAGTCTCGTTCACGTAGTGCCCATTTCTGCAGCCGCTGTCCAACAACGTTCGCTGTACGATGTGCCCCGAAACACCTACATCTGCACAAACACAGAACGCTGTCGTGAGACATGCCACAGATTGCCGCCATCCTCCAAGTTCTATCATGAGTCCTGGACGTCCAGTCCATTGTCGCCTTTTTTTTTTTTTTTTTTTTTTTGGTCGTCAGTCTACTGACTGGTTTGATGCGGCCCGCCACGAATTCCTTTCCTGTGCTGACCTCTTCTTCTCAGAGTAGCACTTACAACCTACGTCCTCAATTATTTGCTTGACGTATTCCAATCTCTGTCTTCCTCTACAGTTTTTGCCCTCTACAGCTCCCTCTAGTACCACGGAAGTCATTCCCTCACGTCTTAGCGGATGTCCTATCATCCTGTCCCTTCTCCTTATCAGTGTTTTCCACATATTCCTTTCCTCTCCGAATCTGCGTAGAACCTCCTCATTCCTTACCTTACTAGTCCACCTAATTTTCAACATTCGTCTATAGCACCACATCTCAAATGCTTCGATTATCTTCTGTTCCGGTTTTCCTACAGTCCATGTTTCACTACTGTACTCCAGACGTACATCCTCAGAAATTTCTTCCTCAAATTAAATGGTTCAAATGGCTCTGAGCACTATGGGACTCAACTGCGGTGGTCATAAGTCCCCTAGAACTTAGAACTACTTAAACCTAACTAACCTAAGGACATCACACACATCCATGCCCGAGGCAGGATTCGAACCTGCGACCGTAGCGGTCGTGCGGTTCCAGACTGTAGCGCCTTTAACCGCTCGGCCACTCCGGCCGGCTTCCTCAAATTAAGGCCGGTATTTGATATTAGCAGACTTCTCTTGGCCAGAAATGCCTTTTTTGCCATAGCGAGTCTGCTTTTGATGTCCTCCTTGCTCCGTCCGTCATTGGTTATTTTACTGCCTACGTAGCAGAATTCCTTAACTTCATTGACTTCATGACCATCAATCCTGATGTTAAGTTTCTCGCTGTTCTCATTTCTACTACTCATTACCTTCGTCCTTCTCCGATTTACTCTCAAACCATTCTGTGTACTCATTAGACTGTTCATTCCGTTCAGCAGATCATTTAATTGTTCTTCACTTTCACTCAGGATAGCAATATCACCAGCGAATCGTATCATTGATATCCTTTCACCTCATATTTTAATTCCACTCCTAAACCTTTCTTTTATTTCCATCATTGCTTCCTCGATGTACAGATTGAAGAGTAGGGGCGAAAGGCTACAGCCTTGTCTTACATCCTTCTTAATACGAGCACTTCGTTCCTGATCGTCCACTCTTATTATTCCCTCTTGGTTGTTGTACATATTGTATATGACCCGTCTCTCCCTATAGCTTACCCCTACTTTTTTCAGAATCTCGAACAGCTTGCACCATTTTATATTGTCGAACGCTTTTTCCAGGTCGACAAATCCTATGAAAGTGTCTTGATTTTTCTTTAGCCTTGCTTCCATTATTAGCCGTAACGTCAGAATTGCTTCTCTCGTCCCTTTACTTTTCCTAAAGCCAAACTGATCGTCACCTAGCGCACTCTCAATTTTCTTTTCCATTCTTCTGTATATTATTCTTGTAAGCAGCTTCGATGCATGAGCTGTTAAGCTGATTGTGCGATAATTCTCGCACTTGTCAGCTCTTGCCGTCTTCGGAATTGTGTGGATGATGCTTTTCCGAAAGTGCGATGGTATGTCGCCAGACTCATATCTTCTACACACCAACGTGAATAGTCGTTTTGTTGCCACTTCCCCCAATGATTTTAGAAATTCTGATGGAATGTTATCTATCCCTTCTGCCTTATTTGACCGTAAGTCCTCCAAAGCTCTTTTAAATTCCGATTCTAATACTGGGTCCCCTATCTCTTCTAAATCGACTCCTGTTTCTTCTTCTATCGCATCAAACAAATCTTCACCCTCATAGAGGCTTTCAGTGTATTCTTTCCACCTATCTGCTCTCTCCTCTGCATTTAACAGTGGAATTCCCGTTGCACTCTTAATGTTACCACCGTTGCTTTTAATGTCACCAAAGGTTGTTTTGACTTTCCTGTATGCTGAGTCTGTCCTTCCGACAATCATATCTTTTTCGATGTCTTCTCATTTTTCCTGCAGCCATTTCTTCTTAGCTTCCCTGTGCTTCCTATTTATTTCATTCCTCAGCGACTTGTACTTCTGTATTCCTGATTTTCCCGGAACATGTTTGTACTTCCTCCTTTTATCAATCAACTGAAGTATTTCTTCTGTTACCCATGGTTTCTTCGCAGCTACCTTCTTTGTACCTATGTTTTCCTTCCCAACTTCTGTGATGGCCCTTTTTAGAGATGTCCATTCCTCTTCAACTGTACTGCCTACTGCGCTATTCTTTATTGCTGTATCTATAGCGTTAGAGAACTTCAAACGTATCTCGTCATTCTCTAGTACTTCCGTATCCCACTTCTTTGCGTATTGATTCTTCCTGACTAATGTCTTGAACTTCAGCCTACTCTTTATCACTACTATATTGTGATCTGAGTCTATATCTGCTCCTGGGTACGCCTTACAATCCAGTATCTGATTTCGGAATCTCTGTCTGACCATGATGTAATCTAATTGAAATCTTCCCGTATCTCCCGGCCTTTTCCAAGTATACTTCCTCCTCTTGTGATTCTTGAACAGGGTATTCGCTATTACTAGCTGAAACTTGTTACAGAACTCAATTAGTCTTTCTCCTCTTTCATTCCTTGTCCCAAGCCCATATTCTCCTGTAACCTTTTCTTCTACTCCTTCCCCTACAACTGCATTCCAGTCTGTGGGGCGGCGAGTAAGAAATGAGAAAATAAGTTCGTTTATACTGGAAATTATTGTTTGTTTGCATAAAAGCCTGCTTGCTGTTTGTTGTTAATGCTGTCTTTCGCCGTTCTCAACACTGGCTCTCTATTTACTTTGTAGACCCCCAGAAAGCGATTTGACAAAACCTGAAGCCTGTAAATAGAGTTCCTAGTGCCCACTTCCTTGAGATTACAATTATAGCTGCAGCTTGTAGCTCTGTAAAGTCAGGAAGTTGTTCGGGATTTCTAATCAAAGACGACTTTCCAAAATAGTTGAGTATATTCTCAAAATCACAAATATACACACAAATATCCCTCCAACCTAACTAACAGAACAGTTCAGAGTCTATTGCGCCAATGCAACTATAAATGTCCGAAATAATTGTTGAAATGAATGCTCGCCATAATTTGATGAAATATCTCATCAAACGCCATGCTATATTAGTAGTAGAATGTCTGTCCCGCGACGGCACGTGAAAATACGACAATACGCACACTGAGGCTAGATAATGAAAATCATTCCCGAATTAACACTTTACTTGAAACGCTTTACTGGTTACGCGCATCTCGAGTAACAGAAAACGGCACCCGAGGCTGATAGTAGCACTGATACTGGCGCGGCGCGATTCCCGACACAGATGGCGTGTCATTCAGCGTCTGGAGAGAACTGGGGCCTTTTTTCCTCGCACAGCGCTCTTATATATATATCCGCGGTGCGGACCGCTGAGGAAATGCTCGATCAAATCGGCTGGCTCGACTAGCCGCTAGGCTAGTAACGCACCACTTCAAGTTACATAATAAATTTTAGCTTCTCTTGCTGAAGGCCGATGAAGCTCCTAATTTAACTGTGCATTCAGCACGCAGGGAAGTATTGATAATAAATTTTTGACGTGGCTAACTTTAATAACATAGGCGAGAGAATTAATTTAATTGCACTGCACGCAGCAGATGGGCTCTGAACTGTCCCTTTTGAGATCCGCTATCGCTATAATTTAACAGATATTTGAAAGAAACTTTTTACAGCTTCATCATCATAGCGGACCTCCAACCTATTAAAATCTAAACATCCTAGTATGATTTATAAGCTCACTTAATCTATCTTGCTTCCTCTAGTTTTGAGATGAAAACCACAAAATCATGAATTTACACTAAAATCTTAATTTATGAAATCCAAAGTACTGTTTTTATTAAATCATTATGAAAGCTGAATCTAAATACAAATTTTGCAGTCTCTAGCCCTTTTCTGTGCCGCCAATTATTTTTATAGAAAAACGTCCAAATAAAGGAAACGGCTGAAGTTATCAAGCTGATATTTAACACACATTAGTTTATCATTATTCCAGACATACTAGGAAAGTTTTATGTCATTTGCTTGATTTTTAAGGTATTGCGCAACATCTATGACGTCAGAGCTAGCAGACTGACTAACACACAATGGAAACTGATGTGAATTTGCTGCAGCGTGAGTAGGCTGCTTCCCTACATCACCCTCTACTTAAATTTTTTTGTTTATGAATGTTAATGAATGAAGAAAAAAAAATTTAATTACAAAAAGGGAAGCAAGAGTACAATTTAAACTCCCTATGAAAAATCAAAATTGAATTATAAACATATATAAATATTAAAAGAAACTGATTTCCTACATTAATCATTTAAATTGCGGGCATTTTCACTGCCTCTTTAGAAATGTCATTACTCAAATTTTAAGCAAAGTCAATGAAATATTTTTGGCATACATATTGCCTTAGACTAACAAACACATAGAAATTGAAAAACTGTGAAAATCTTAGTTACATTAAATACATCAAATACATTTTTACACACACAAATTCAAGGAAGATAACATGATACATAAACAGATGACTATTCCTTATCAGTCTTTTATAAACCTGAAAGAAATGGCACAAATAATTTTTGCACACGTGGTTGTAGCCGCTTTGGCTGGCGTCCTACACTTCCATTCACAAAGGGTAGAGGTGGGAAGTTGCTATGGTGTGCGTCCTTCACGTTCTCTCTAAATTACAAGGGGAAAGGGGAGGGGTCACTGTGAGTTGTGTCCAAGTCACTCCACGCTTTCATGCAGCTACCAGGCTGCCATTATCTGGTTTGTCCTGTAGAACAAACAAAAAGAGTGCTTCAGACTCTGTTCACTAAATATCTATGGGTGGGTCACAATGAAATGGGGATATATACATCTTAGCCTTCAATATGTTGCTGGAACAAAGTTAACAGAATCTTTTTCAATAATACTCTCGCGGTTACTTACTGGTCATAGGTTGGTAAACAAATGGCTCAAAACGCCTTTAGTCATGTACTAGATAAAATTTATGCTCAAGACATACAATCATAAATCATATTTAGTCTGAATTTATTATTTCAGGGCCGGAACACTGAACCAATGCTCGGTACATTCACTGACACCTTTGTATTTTATTCACTTAGTTGACTCATCTTTGATTACCTTAATCTTAGAGATAGTATGAGTACATTTGATTAGTAGTTGTTTTCTCAGCTTCCTTGTACATGTGAGTAACTTTTGGTAATAGTACAGTTATGAGTGTTCAAAACACACTACGTTTAGTTGACTACTAAGTCCCACTTATTGGTCCTCTGCTGTTGAGTCAGTTCCACATCTGCAATTGGGTACTTACTTACTTTGAAGTGTATTTAAGCTGAGCTAAAATAATGTTTTATGTCTGCCATTCTGTTACTTATTTACTTTGCTTAGTGTATTACTCCTTTAACACTCACTCTATTAATATTTAAAGCATAGGATCGCACATTTATTTCATATTCATAGTGTATTGCAGCTGATCAGTTTGCTCACGTGGCAATCCATTTCCACTCGATCGGACGCTGAAACCACAGGTAGTCTCTCTCAGACCTACCACTAAAATGCATCAAATAATTATGGACGAGCGTAATGCTAATTTCCTTAAACCTATAGGACACCATGAGCTACTCTGTCTCATTTAACATAAGGGTACCTATGGTCGCATTCACACCTCCAACTTATAACCTCAATATGTGTAGGTGTATCCTGTCA
This sequence comes from Schistocerca nitens, assembly GCF_023898315.1. Taxonomy (NCBI): domain Eukaryota; kingdom Metazoa; phylum Arthropoda; class Insecta; order Orthoptera; family Acrididae; genus Schistocerca; species Schistocerca nitens. The sequence goes on along the minus strand of NC_064615.1, from coordinate 293,784,646 downwards.
CACACTACACTAAAATAACGGCCAGCTCCAACCTTATAAATACTTCAGGGACGTGTCCTTCACGTCTCAACCACAAACACTGCTCAAATCTATTACACTGCCTTTCCTTGCTACACAAGGTGAGTTTATTCTTACAACTTGTCTGCGTATTTTTCTTATAACACTAAGCAATCTCTTTTACTATTTCTCAGTTAGCTCTAATGCATACACTAGGTTTCACTACCACTTCAGATCCTGCTTGTACATGAATTTGTACATCTTTTTAAATTACTGTTATTGTGGGACCATTTCCAATAAAACAATACTCTGTACTTACTATTTTACCAGGGTTCTATACATAATTGTTACTCAAATACATTGTAACTTAATTACACCATACTTCTCTGTTGTTTGTCACTATTAGGTTTGTCATATCAGGTATTTTGTTCTGCTAATCGGTAGATAGAATAGTTACATAATTCATGGCTTGATAGTCATATCGGAAGAATTTAATGTGGATAGAAGACATCGAAAATCTTGGTGGTTAGAAAAGATGAAGAATGAGTGAGACCTGAAATGGGAAAGAAGATCTCACACAGCTGGGACTGCACAGCTGCCACACTGTGTAGAGGTTACAGAACAACCTCCTCCCTACAGCATTCATTCGTTGCCTATGAACACGCCACGTCGATCTGGAAATACTTTATGATACCTCTTTAGAACCTGTATCAGTTCTTCCTTCTGATTAGCTGAAATCGCATCGATTTCCTGCAATTTAGCTTCTATCTTGTCTAAAATAATTGCTTCTTCTTCTTCTGTATTTAGCTTATTTGTACTAAGGTTAACATCCTCGTCCCAATACCTCCTATTTTTCAGAACTCGTATAGGCAATTCCCAAGTTTCATCATCAGTTACTACATGTTTATCACTAAAAGGGACTGTAATTACTCCTGTTATTGGCAAGAACATTTTTAACTGGCTTTTTTCGAAGTCAACAACACTCTGATATTTTGATAAGAAATCTATGCCAATTAAAACCTCAATACTCAGATTGTTTACAATTAAACATGGATGATCAATTAAATTACCATTTATGTTAAAGGGCAGTAAAGCTTCTTGCTTTACTGTTTTCGACACCTTGCCAGTAGCACCAATTATTCTTAGTCCTGATACCCTCATTACTGTAAGCTTGTCTTTACCAGGTAATGCATCAAAGAAGGACTGTGATATTGCACTCACCTCACTTCCACTGTCTAAGAGACAACGTACATTGATACCCAACATATTCACTATTATTATAGGGTGGCTTATTCTAAGTTGTACAGGTGGTTTCTCAAATTCATCTAATAGTTCCTTTTGGATTTGTCTCCAACTAAAGTGATCGACATCTGTCTTCATTACATTTAGGTTACAGTGTGTAGGGGTTTCCTGAATTACATTTTCAGCTGCCTTTTCCAGTCGGTCTATTAATTTTAAATCGAAACACCGCACGACTTCATTACATTTAGTTTGCTGAACATGACCCAAATTACTATAGTCTGAGCGATTCTGCGCCTCCAGACCGGGCATAACATTAGTTACAGCTAAACCATTTTCACCATTATCGTCGGTTTCCTTCTCAAGTGACAACTGGTCACAGCTACCGGGTTCATCGACCCCCAACAACCTACCCTCTACATTCTCACTTACTTCCTGTCCTAAATCTATTAATACATTATCAACATCCTGCGCAGGCACTTTAGATAAGAGCACATCATCTTCATCGTAAATATAAGCCTGAATTTCTTCTGCTTCTTCACCTGACAATTCAGTATCTTGTAGCTCCTCCCTATCATTACACTGCTGCGCCTTCTCTTTCTCTTCCCACTTAGAAAGCGTCTCTAACACGGTATCTATCAAATACTGTGAGTGATCTAATATTTCTGTTGTATCCTTAGGTGCTACCGACTCTTCATCCACATAGTCAGTTTGAGTATTTTGATCTGTCTTACCAATTCCCTTAACTACTGGCTTAGGAAAAGTAGCCGCCTGGTGAGCGCCAGTGTCCTCATAGACGGGAACTAGTTTTCCTGCCTCGGCCTACTGCTGTTTCCTTTATTTTCATTATAGTTAACTGGCATAGAATTACTTTCCGTACTGTTGTTTACATGCATAATTTTGTCTGGAACAAAATCATTATCCCTCGGACGCCATTGTTGATTCTGATAATTATTTCCCCAATTCCTACCTCTCTTAGGATGGCGAACACCTACTGTTCTGATGTTTACATTGCCATTTTGCTCGTTCCTAACATTACTATTATTGTTATTGCCATTTCTGTTATTACGTGCTTGCTCCTCATTGGCAGCAACACGTTCTACACGTTCCAAATACTCAATGAAACGATCTAGATTATCTCTAGGGGCAGATATAATTCTAGTTTGCCAATACCATGGCAGTTTGGCTTCAAGACCTAGTATAATCATTTCTGGTTTTAGCTTTTCGTCCAAATGTGACAACCGTGAAATCCATGACCTAGCACATTCTTTAATAGACTCTTTGCCTACATTGAAGCGTTTCCCACTCCAAAATTCTCTTAACACTTCATTTTGCTTATGGCTAGACCAATACTCATTAATGAAAGCTGTTTTAAACTCCGCTAATGTTTTACACTTCAACATAACATCAGCTGACCAACGCATGGCATCACCTGCTAAATGACTTCTAATAAATGAGATTTTCTCTCGTTCAGACCAAGTCGGTGGAATCACATCTTCAAAATCGTTCCAGAAATCTAGCGGGTGGATATTTTTATCTGGATCGAACCGCAAGAACTGCCGACACCCGATAAAAGCGGCGTTTGCAGCTACAACTTGTTGTATACTACCATTACCAGAAGTTACTGAAGCTACTTTACTCTCTATGTTAGCAATGTTAGTACTGATACTCTCTACTTTCATCTCAACATTATCTACTCTTTGTACAATATGAGTAGTATTAGTTTTGATTGCATCTATGTCAGCTTGACATATGTTTACTTTGATATTAACGTCTTTAAATCTATCTGAGCACAGTTCAGATTCCGCTTCGATCTTTTCTGTTAACTTGTGGTCCAGCTTCACATCTTCCATTTGGAAATCTTTGCGAACCTCAGCAACTTCGGATTTTACTGTTTTATACATCTCAGAAAACTGTTGAGCAAGCTTTTTCTTAATATCCTCATGGTTGCAATCTATTTTATTATTCAAACTGTCTAGATCCTCTTTCAACTTATTGCAACCAGCCTTGAAGGTATCGTCCATTACCTCCAAACGTTTATTAAAATTAGTTTGGCTGGCCATAATTTCAGACTTTAATTCAGCTGTCATTTTTGCATTACTGGCTGACATTTTTGCATTACAGGCGGCTATTGCTTGTAATATAACATTTAAATCAACAGCCCCAGTATCTTTAGGTGCCTCAATAGCTGGTTTCTTTTCACACTCAGGTGACGAAAAACTAGCTCCAATACCAGAGTCATCAAAACTAAATGAAACATCTGATTGATCAGACATGTCTAACTTCTTCTTTCTAAATTCTACTATCTCTGATGACTGTTTTATTTTCAATTCATCAGAGAAACTATCCTCAAATAAATTTACAATTTCAATTTTCGGCTTTACTACAGGTGTCTCTATCACTGAATCATTACCCCTTCCCACACTACTGTCAGGAGACAATACTTTAACATTATTACTTTCATGCATATTTACAATTGAATCGTTGTCTGAATTTACAGTTCCCTCAACAGACATAGGTTCTAATTTAAGTTTAAACTCAGTTTCTTTTGGCGGTTCCATCGCCGACATTCTTTTAGTGCAGGTTAGTAAAATTTTTAACAGCTTTGCACTTAACTTAGTTCCCTCTGCACGACGTTGTCGGAGCGGCGTACCAGGATTACTGCTGCGACGCAACTCGCTGAACTGCAGATGGCACTCCGACGGCTGTGGTGCGTTTGCGGGGCCCGTAACTGCAGGCGCGTATCCGGCTGCTGCGGCGGACGACTGCGGTGAGGCGAAACTGGCTTCTCGCGATGCCGGCTGCACCGCTAGACTCAGTGCCAGCTCCGTGAATTCAGATGCGTTGTTAATCCAATTGCGTCGCTCACATGCACACGTAACACTTTCACTGTTCTATTACTCAGCTGCGTGTCGCATTTCACTCGCGAATCCGAATAGTTAAAAATCACTTTCACTTAGTTTATTTCCCGGCCGATGCACCACATGTGGGGCGGCGAGTAAGAAATGAGAAAATAAGTTCGTTTATACTGGAAATTATTGTTTGTTTGCATAAAAGCCTGCTTGCTGTTTGTTGTTAATGCTGTCTTTCGCCGTTCTCAACACTGGCTCTCTATTTACTTTGTAGACCCCCAGAAAGCGATTTGACAAAACCTGAAGCCTGTAAATAGAGTTCCTAGTGCCCACTTCCTTGAGATTACAATTATAGCTGCAGCTTGTAGCTCTGTAAAGTCAGGAAGTTGTTCAGGATTTCTAATCAAAGACGACTTCCAAAATAGTTGAGTATATTCTCAAAATCACAAATATACACACAAATATCCCTCCAACCTAACTAACAGAACAGTTCAGAGTCTATTGCGCCAATGCAACTATAAATGTCCGAAATAATTGTTGAAATGAATGCTCGCCATAATTTGATGAAATATCTCATCAAACGCCACGCTATATTAGTAGTAGAATGTCTGTCCCGCGACGGCACGTGAAAATACGACAATACGCACACTGAGGCTAGATAATGAAAATCATTCCCGAATTAACACTTTACTTGAAACGCTTTACTGGTTACGCGCATCTCGAGTAACAGAAAACGGCACCCGAGGCTGATAGTAGCACTGATACTGGCGCGGCGCGATTCCCGACACAGATGGCGTGTCATTCAGCGTCTGGAGAGAACTGGGGCCTTTTTTCCTCGCACAGCGCTCTTATATATATATCCGCGGTGCGGACCGCTGAGGAAATGCTCGATCAAATCGGCTGGCTCGACTAGCCGCTAGGCTAGTAACGCACCACTTCAAGTTACATAATAAATTTTAGCTTCTCTTGCTGAAGGCCGATGAAGCTCCTAATTTAACTGTGCATTCAGCACGCAGGGAAGTATTGATAATAAATTTTTGACGTGGCTAACTTTAATAACATAGGCGAGAGAATTAATTTAATTGCACTGCACGCAGCAGATGGGCTCTGAACTGTCCCTTTTGAGATCCGCTATCGCTATAATTTAACAGATATTTGAAAGAAACTTTTTACAGCTTCATCATCATAGCGGACCTCCAACCTATTAAAATCTAAACATCCTAGTATGATTTATAAGCTCACTTAATCTATCTTGCTTCCTCTAGTTTTGAGATGAAAACCACAAAATCATGAATTTACACTAAAATCTTAATTTATGAAATCCAAAGTACTGTTTTTATTAAATCATTATGAAAGCTGAATCTAAATACAAATTTTGCAGTCTCTAGCCCTTTTCTGTGCCGCCAATTATTTTTATAGAAAAACGTCCAAATAAAGGAAACGGCTGAAGTTATCAAGCTGATATTTAACACACATTAGTTTATCATTATTCCAGACATACTAGGAAAGTTTTATGTCATTTGCTTGATTTTTAAGGTATTGCGCAACATCTATGACGTCAGAGCTAGCAGACTGACTAACACACAATGGAAACTGATGTGAATTTGCTGCAGCGTGAGTAGGCTGCTTCCCTACAAGTCGCCCATGACTATTAGATTTTCGTCCCCCTTTACATACTGCATTACCCTTTCAATATCCTCATACACTTTCTCTATCTGTTCATCTTCAGCTTGCGACGTCGGCATGTATACCTGAACTATCGTTGTCGGTGTTGGTCTTCTGTCGATTCTGATTAGAACAACCCGGTCACTGAACTGTTCACAGTAACACACCCTCTGCCCTACCTCCCTATTCATAACGAATCCTACACCTGTTATACCATTTTCTGCTGCTGTTGATATTACCCGACACTCATCTGACCAGAAATCCTTGTCTTCCTTCCACTTCACTTCACTGACCCCTACTATATCTAGATTGTGCCTTTGTGTTTCCCGTTACAGATTTTCTAGTTTTCCTACCACGTTCAAGCTTCTTACATTCCACGCCCCGACTCGTAGAACGTTATCCTTTCGTTGATTATTCAATCTTTTTCTCATGGTAACCTCCCCCTTGGCAGTCCCTTCCCGGAGATCCGAAAGGGGGACTATTCCGGAATCTTTTGTCAATGGAGAGATCATCATGACACTTCTTCAAATACAGGCCACATGTCCTGTGGATACACGTTACGTGTCTTTAATGCAGTGGTTTCCATTGCCTTCTGCATCCTCATGTCGTTGATCATTGCTGATTCTTCCGCCTTCAGGGGCAATTTCCCACCCCTAGGACAAGAGAGTGCCCTGAACCTCCATCCGCTCCTCCGCCCTCTTTGACAAGGCCGTTGGCAGAATGAGGCTGACTTCTTATGCCGGAAGTCTTGGGCCGCCAATGCTGATTATTTATCAAAATTTAGGCAATGGCGGGGATCGAACCCGGGGCCGAAGACGTTTTGATTATGAATCAAAGACGCTACCCCTACACCACGGACGTACTCCTGGTTTAACCATCCTTCAACCGCTTTTCGTACGTGTTTATGATATTAGCACGTGACTAGAGTATAAAACTACAGTTCTCTACAGTGTTAGACGGTAATTAAAGCTGACCGTGATCGTGTACTAATGACAGCCGGCCGGGGTGGCCGAGCGGTTAAAGGCACTACAGTCTGGAACCGCACGACCGCTACGGTCACAGGTTCGAATCCTGCCTCAGGCATGGGTGTGTGTGATGTCCTTAGGTTAGTTAGGTTTAAGTAGCTCTACGTTCTAGGGGACTGATGACCTCAGAAGTTAAGTCCCATAGTGTTCAGAGCCATTTGAACCATTTTTTGTCCTAATGACAAGTAATCGAAATTTGTTTCGACACCTGGCAGATTACTTATTGAAAAGGGAGCAATAGTTATTTTAGCGGGAATCAAACCACAGTTGGGAAGTAGGAAAGTAAAGCCGTGGTCACCTATATCAAAAACCGTTGCCAGTCTACTTAGGCAAAGTAATTCCAAGTAAATATAATGGCTCAAATGGCTCTGAGCACTATGGGACTCAACTGCTGAGGTCATTAGTCCCCTAGAACTTAGAACTAGTTAAACCTAACTAACCTAAGGACATCACAAACATCCATGTCCGAGGCAGGATTCGAACCTGCGACCGTAGCGGTCTTGCGGTTCCAGACTGCAGCGCCTTTAACCGCACGGCCACTTCGGCCGGCTAAATATAATGCGAAAAAAGTAAACTAACTGCTGTTTTAAACTTTACTTGGAACTTAAACCTGTTTGGTGAATTTGACCAGAAAACAAAAGCACCTTACCGTGTACTTGCAAATTAATTAGTCATGACCAACACAGATAAATGAATCATATGTATTGGCAACAAACTAAAGCACACAGACTGTTTTAAAGTGTCAAAGACAATGATCATTACAAAGTACTATCTAATAAGGGAGAAGCTCAGATAAATTGGACAAGGTGACTTTAATCTTCACTTGTGAAAGATAATAGTTTTATATCAGTTATCGAGCTGTTATTTTAACTCACATGGACACTTTCCGTTTTCATATGAAGCGTATTAGTCTTTGCATTATACAGAACATGAATGAAACATCGGGACCCTGAATTTGTTATGGTCTTAATAATTCGTTGCCAGTTAGAACAGCACAAATGTCTCTAGAATGATTACCGTAGTTCATAAACAGTTTCAATGTAAGTATCACTGCACTATGGACTCCACGTTTGGTGGGTGATCCAGAAATTGGTCTATGTACTGACTGGGTTTAGTACTAACACTTATAACAAGACAAAGTGTATTGTTAAAGTCACACATAGACACAAATATATGGATAAAAGCACTATTACAAACATGTAAAGTAAATAAGAGTCGTGTGTAAGACTTCTAACTGCTGGGTTCTGTACCAGATTTTCATAATCACAGTTTTATTATGTTACTTTTGAAATTTAATAAGAATTGAAAAGAGTGAGTATCTTTTAGGGTTACGGTTAGGTGGTTTCCTACTCTATGGATGAACACAACTGTGTAAACTGTAATAACATTGTGTAATATTGCAATCTCTTCATGGACGTACACAAAATACACGCATTTACAAAGTTTACAAGATGACACTGTTACGACGATTGTCAAACGAATTCATCTCGTCCTCAGAAAGTGAAATAATCCTAAACACAACAATGGTAAATTTTAACTAGTAGTTTCTTTACAAAATTACTCTTACGACTACGTCATAATGTTGACCAGTACTACGATAAATCATCCGATTTAGATTAAAAGTTCGGTACTATTTAGGATGACAATCAAATCTTTGGAGGATGGTTAGTTTTGTGACAAGCTGAGCAAAACATTACCCAAGGTCGCTCGAGTTTACAGTGGACGCAAGCTGGTGAACCAAGAAGATTACGAGCCCGCATCTCGTGGTCGTGCGGTAGCGTTCTCGCTTCCCACGCTGGGTTCCCGGGTTCGATTCCCGGCGGGGTCAGGGATTTTCTCTGCCTCGTGATGGCTGGGTGTTGTGTGCTGTCCTTAGGTTAGTTAGGTTTAAGTAGTTCTAAGTTCTATGGGACTGATGACCATAGATGTTAAGTCCCATAGTGCTCAGAGCCATTTGAACCACTGAACAAGATTATGCCTCTGCATGCAGTATTTACCTCAGCTGCGATGAGCCGTCATCTGCATGGCTGCTCTCGCCCACTGAAATTCCTATAAAATCTAATTAAGACTTCGCTGATTCTTTTCAGCAGAAATTCTCCCTATGTTTCTCGTGGTGTGAAAAAACATGCACTCATCCCTTGTCTTGGAATATGGCGATATGCACGCGCATGGCTGGAGCAGCGTGCATATTAAAATGCTCTCTCAGTCCTCACAAGGACAATTACACTACTGGCCATTAAAATTGCTACACCACGAAGAAGTGCTACAGACGCGACATTTAATCGACAGGAAGAAGATGCTGTGATACGCAAATGATTAGCTCTTCAGAGCATTCACACAAGGTTGGCGCCGGTGGCGACACCTACATCGTGCTGACATGAGGAACGTTTCCCACCGATTTCTCATACACAGGCAGCAGTTGACCTGCGTTGCCTGGTGAAACGTTGTTGTGATGCCTCGTGTAAGGAGGATAAATGCGTACCATCACGTTTCAGACTTTGATAAAGTTCGGATTGTAGCCAATCGCGATTGCGGTTTATCGTATAGCGACATTGCTGCTCGCTTTGGTCAAGATCCAATGACTGTTAGCAGATATGGAATCGGTGGGTTCAGGAGGGTAATACGGAACGCCGTTCTGGATCCCAACGGCCTCGTATCACTAGCAGTCGAGATGACAGGAATCTTATCCGCATGGCTGTAACGGATCGTGCAGCCACGTCTCGATCCCTGAGTAAACAGATGGCGACGTTTGCAAGACAACAACCATCTGCACGAACAGTTCGACGACGTTTGCAGCATGGTCTATCAGCTCGGAGACCATGGCTGCGGTTATCCTTGGCGCTGCATCACAGACAGGAGTGCCTGCGATGGTGTACTCAACGGCGAACCTGGTTCCACGAATTGCAAAACATAATTTTCCGGATGAATCCAGGTTCTGTTTACAGCATCATGATGGTCGCATCCGTGTTTGGCGACGTCGCGGTGAACGCACATTGGAAGCGTGTATTAGTCATCGCCATACTGGCGTATCACCCGGCGTGATGGTATGGGGTGCCATTGGTTACACGTCTCGGTCACCTATTGTTCGCACTGATGGCACTTTGAACAGTGGACGTTACGTTTCAGATGTGTTACGACCCGTGGCTCTACTCTTCATTCGATCCCTGTGAAACCCTACATTTCAGCAGGATAATGCACGACCACATGTTGGAGGTCCTGTACGGGCCTTTCTGGATGCAGAAAATGTTGGACTGCTGCCCTGGCCAGCACATTCTCCAGATCTCTCACCAATTGAAAACGTCTGGTCAATGGTGGCCGAGCAACTGACTCGTCGTAATATGCGTCACTACTCTTGATGAACTGTGGTATCGTGTTGAAGTTGCATGGGCAGCTGTACCTGTACACGCCATCCAAGCTGTGTTTGACTCAATGCCCAGGCGTATCAAGGCCGTTATTACGGTCAGAGGTGGTTGTTCTGGGTCCTGATTTCTCAGGATCTATGCACCCAAATTTCGTGAAAATGTAATCACATGTCAGTTCTATTACAATATATTTGTCCAATGAATACCCGTTTATCATCTGCATTTCCTCTTGGTGTAGTAATTTTAATGGCCAGTAGTGTAACTAACTGGCTGGTTCGTTTCTCCCCAGTGGGAGCTCAACGTCGCTTCAGCTAATATGTAGCTGTATGTCACCTGCAGTGAACGCAGTGTTCACTCAAATTTCTCCTCTGCGCTGTACAGAGCGTCTGCACTTGACCCCAGTTCGGAGAAGAGTCCACGAAAATTTTGCTCTCATCTTTCTCGTAACTGAACTCCCTCCCCAAGTGGGTTCTTTCGTTCTCCACGTCACGGCTTTTACGATCAATAGGAGCATTCCTCTTATTTTGTGGAAACTCTCTCTATCAATCGCAAGGTCCCTACCATTGAACTGCATCGAAATCTCGGAACTTTACTCTTTCCTAGTTCGTTTCCGCCAGTCGGACGTTTCGTGCCGGTTCACATGTGTGCCATTCGCTGTTCAGGTGATCAACTGCATCAGTGGTTTTGTTCGTATCCGTTTGGAATTCCCAAACGCAGTTTTCTACAGCTTATTTCTGTCCTACTTCTGGTGGCCATTACTCGCTTCTAGTATGCGTCACCTGTCCAGTCGCTGACTCCCGCCGCCGGGCACCCCCCTGAAGAACTTTCCGTAGTGCCTCCTGGGATGCGGCCTCTGCGTCTGCCTGCACTGACATCCTTACAAAACGTTTCCTCTCTATGCTTGTTTCACCTTCTGCTCATTGCATTATGTAGGAGTGGTCTGTTAATACTGCCGACTGAGTGTCATCCCTTTTGCGTTATATACTTATAGGCAACCCTGTTCATTACTGCCGAAGTAAGTTAGGTGTCATATTCACCTTCCCATTACGACGTATAAAACTCTTATGTAAGGTGCGAAATTGACCTTAATTTATTCTGCCACCTTACGGTCTTTTTTCTTGGAATACTTTAACTATGCACTTTAGTGATCACGGGGAGCATCTCACACAAAATACTAAATAACCACCTGAGAAAATTATTATTGCATGAAGCTAATAATTATTTTGGACAATAGTGATTCTGTAGTTCAATAAATTCGGACATTCGGGATATTGCAGCACTAGGAAAAAGCAACTATCCAGGTAAATGACTGAGAATAAATCAATGTTCTTCACACAAAGCTACGAATAGAACAGTTATTATTCGAACATAAAGCAAATTACTGATCCATACTAAACTGTACAACACTAAATTTTATTTTTATTGAAGGTACCGGTGGTGGTGATCTTCTGTAGCTAACGTAAAGTCGTCCGTGTAATGATGGATCTTGATGTAAGAATGCTCTATAAATTATTTTCTTGTTGTTGGAATTTTACAGTTCAGGGAAAAGCTATAAATGCCATGATATACGAGGGGCGTTCAGAAAGTAAGCTCCGATCGGTCGCGAAATGGAAACGACTATGAAAATCCGATAAAGCTTTGCACAGATGTGTTGGGTAGTGTCTCTAGTATAACCCCAGTTAGCATCACGTCGCTCTTCTCATTTCGGAGCTCGCAGTGAGTGCGTAAAGATGTCTAGAAAATAGTGTCTGCCGCCAAGTACGAGGGCCTGGTGAGAAATTTCGCCTGAAGCTATGCAGCTAACATTACATAACTGTCGTGCTGTTTCTTCTTCAAGACAATTCTCAGCCGCATTCTGCAGGGGCAATGAAGATGCTCCTGCATCGTTTTCAAATGGAAATGTGAGATTACCCACAATACAGTCCGCAATTGTCTCCCCCTGAGTTTCATCTCTGGTCACATGAACCGCTGTCTTTGAAGACAACATTTTCACACAGACAACGAGGTGTAGGCCAGCGTGGAGAATTGGCGGAAAGCACTGGCGGCTGCCTTCTATGATGAGGCTATTGAAAAGTTGGTACAACGCTATGACAAAAGTCTAAGCCAGAACGGCGACTACATAGAGAAGTAGCTGAAAGGTGTAGCTAATTGTTACAAGTAAAACATTTCTGATGTTCACTGTGGTTTCAATTTGGCAATCAATCGGAGCTTACTTTCTGAACAGGCCTCGTAATTGCCAATCCAATCCAAATCCAAGGCATAATTGATCCGCCCTTGCTGTAATTATTGTCTCAATAGGTACTCAGGATGTTAAAAGTTGGGGTTCTGGCCACCGACTATCCCCAACACAAAGACGTCCTCCTGCCAAACCACCTTTCATAGTCCCGACTCAAACTTTTCGTTGTGTAGGGGCTTCCCTCCGGGTTTTACATTACTTAAAATCCTTCATTCTCTATGCACGAACCTGTCATACATATAACACTTTAACACATTAGCATTATGAGAGAACGTAATTAAAACAATACATTCACAAATTAATTCTGCAACCATAACTGATCAGAATAACAACAATCGTATCCATATATTTTGAGTCAAGGAACATCATAACAGGTATTACAGCATTCATAGGAAACATTCAGTTTATAAAGGGTGGTCCATCTGAAGTTTCGGATGAGATTATCTCGAAAACTATACATGGGGTAAAAATAGTGGGTAAGACAAGTTCATAAGCTCAAAGTGGGACATCAAATGATGCTACACGGGACCCCCAGCCCCCGCCCCCTTGCGTGAGATGGGGGGCAACTTTTAAATCTTAAATGGAAACCCCCATTTTTTATTGCAGATTCGTATTTTCAATAAAAAAGTAATCAAGTTTTGTCTGAAACATTTTTTTAACCATTGACAGATGGCGCTGAAATCGAGAAACATTAAAATTAGGGAAGAACTCCGATTTATTTAGAATGTGTAGTTTTCGAGATAATCTCATTCGAAACTTCAGATGGACCACCCTGTATAAAAGAGACACAACACGTAAGTAACGCGTTACAAGTCGACCAACAAAAAGATCTCGGTTACTGCTTGGCGTATCATGTCACAGCTCCGGCTCTCTGGCGCGAGCCTAGCGGAGTGCTGGCCGCCGTACTCAGCTGCACCGACATGCTCTGCAAGAAAGAAATTATGGCACCTGATGCTGGGTGCTGCTTCGGTGTAATTTAAACTTTCTGGAAGAAGATAGTCATGTTTCTGTGCTTCCGCACTCTGTTTCGTACAATTCGTTTGGATTGCTGCTTGTTACTGGCGCTAATCGTGCCATTCATTTGCGATCCGTTCACAATTCTCGCGTTTCAAAAATTTATTTCGAATAATGTTAATTCAAAGTAATGTCTCGAACCGAGTGTTTGGCGATTTGCTACGTGAGTTTGGTATTTGCCTGTGAGCTATTGGAATCCACTTGCACACGTGGATAGGGATATACAGTTATAGCTGTTCCATCTGTGAACAATACTGGTTTTCTGAACTATTTAGCTTCAAATATAAGGCCCAGTAGCTTCCATTTTATCTTATTTTCGTACCCACAGTTACTGCCATGTAGCCACGAGGCTTTGTTCACTGATAGTGACATGAGGTGATCTCATGACTCTTAACCACATTCTCTTTTCAACTTAGTTTTGAAACTAAACTGTCTTTCTCTGTAATCCGCACTCCTGCTATATTTCGTTAGATTTTTCAGTTATGAGGAAAGGACGCCTGACGCAGATCCTGAGACCCAAGGGCGAGGTGGCGCAGTGGGTAGCACACTGGACTCGCATTAGGGAGGACGACTGTTTAATCCCGCGTCTGGCCATCCTGATTTAGGTTTTCCGTGATTTCTCTAAATCGCTTCAGGCAAATGCCGGGGTGGTTCCTTTGAAAGGGCACGGCTGACTTCCTTCCCAAACCCAATGAGAGCGATGACCTCGCAGTTTGGTCTCTTCCCCCAAATCAACCGAACCCCAAACCCCTGAGACTCAACTAGGGGTAGCGGTTTAGTAATGGCCAGGTCCACAAAGAGCACTGATTACTAATTTTGTAGTTATATCAACCACAGATGGCAAGCACATTTGCCCGCAAGAATCAGACCTATAAGGTTAGACTCATTACTCGTTTGGTCCTTGTGTAGGCACTGAGTATACGTAATATACAGTCTGTGCTAGTTAGAAATACTTTACAGAAAACAGCTCAGGTTCTACCACGGCATAACACTACATCCACAATGGTACTCCGCAAGCCACTTGCAGATTTGTGATGGAGGTACTTCTGGTATCTCTGATACCCCCCTCCCTTTCCCTGTTTCACTCGCGAATTGTGCGTGGGAAGAATGGCTGCAGGTGAGCCTCTGCATTAGCTCTAATTTCTAGAATTTTCTCAGCCTGGTCATTTTGTGAGATGTATGTGACAAAGAGTAATATGTTGTTCGTCTCTTCCCAGAAAGTATCCACTCGAAATGTCTATAGTAAACCTCTCCGTCATGCACAACGCTTCTCTTGTAACATCTGTCAGAGAATTTCTGAATTTTGTTGAGCATCTCTGTAACGTTCTCGCGCCGACTAAACAATCCCGTAACGAAATGCGGCCATCTTTGTTGGATCTTCTCTATCCATTCTGTCAGTCCTACCTGGTAAGGTCCCAGATTGATGATCAATACTCGATCGAATGATCAATAATCGGTGGGACAAGTGTATTATAAGCCTCATATTTCGTGGATGCATTACAGCCGGCCGGGGTGGCCGAGCGGTTCTAGGCACTACAGTCTGAAACCGCACGACCGCTACTGTCCCAGGTTCGAATCCTGCCTCGGGCATGGATGTGTGTGATGTCCTTAGATTAGTTAGGTTTGAGTAGTTCTAAGTTCTAGGGGACTGATGACCTTAGAATTTAAGTCGCATAGTGCTCAGAGCCATTTGAGCCATTTTTTTAATGCATTACGTTTCCTTAAGATTCTTTTTATGAATCTCAGTCTGGCATCTGTTTTCCCATACCTAAATTTTGCAAGGCTGAATACGTTATCCAGGATTCCGTATCTGAAAATTGATAAAAAATTCAGGCTGGAACCCGTTCAAAATTTATTTTAACTTGTACTTAAGTTTTATAACACGTGGTGCTCTTTTATCCCTCTTATTAAGAATTTCTCTTCCATTAATTTCCACTTTCATGCTGTCACATAGGTTTTGCAGATGTTGGAGGCTCCTCGTTTATCTCTGCACGTAGCAACAATCCACTATGGATTGTCAGCTTCTCTTCCCAACTTAAATTATCGAAGTCAACAAACGTTAGAACTGTTTCGTGGTTGTTCTTAGTTCTGCCTACCATCACTAAACGCAGTGTCAGAAATACTTCCGCGATAGCTATTATCTTGTGATTTGGGCCCAGGTTTCCATTCTTCAGCAAGTTACTCTTTAGAAGCATGACTTGTCACGCCAGTTCTTCAACAATTTTCGCATTAAACCACGCAAATGATTGCTTCCGTAAATAGGCATCTACATATCTGAGTTACGTAACTGCTCTTGCGATAACTGTTTATCATCTCCACCGCGGAATTACTAGTTTAGATTCATAATTATACATCTCTACATCGGAAGATCTTAAAGCTGCATTCGCTGATTTAATCGCACCAACGAGACGGAACTTAAGTTGCATGTAAGTGAGGTTATGGTCCTGACATTCCAATATATACTTCTCTTTATCGCTGACGTTGGATGGGTGTTCGCGTTGTGCATTACTGCCAGAGGCTCTCGAAGCAGCCGAGTCCTCATACGAGAACGCGCTGGTGGCGTATGATCACTGCCTTTGATAAAACTTTACTTTGCGGTGAACTATTAAATCGGAAAACGCGCTGACGTAAGTATGCGATTGTACGTAAGCTGCATGTCCGTAAGCAGGAGTAATCTAAGGCTGTCGCTCGTTTACCGAGGATGGCAGCGAAAATTATCGAAGCAAATTGCTACGAGCAAATGGGCACCGCTCGTACATTCCGTGCCGATATCGCAGTCGCTGCAGAACGGGCAGATGATTCTGCGGTCGGTCTGAATGGTCAAGTGTGGCCCGGAACCCTTGGCAATGTTCCACACGCATAACGCATAAACTAGATAGAGAAACTAAGAGTGTGCAGCCTGGCTGCAGGCAACCCGCAGTACCGCCTCTGGCTGCTTCTGCAAAACCAGCGTGTGGTGCGCAGTGCAGTATAATCGCTTACATTCGTTCCTGTTACTTTAGTGGATGCTACACTGGAATAAATATGTCGTTCCTCTGTAAATATGCCACAATTTCTCTATTTCGCAGTACATAAATTCACTGCAGGGACAGCCAGTTAATCGTCAACGTAAACAAGTTATGTAGTGAGCCGTGCACTGGCCAGCATCGATGAGCTGCAAGTGCGTCAGAGATTTTGCTATTGCGTCTCTGGGTAACGGATTTCACTGCGTCTCGACAGTGGGGCACGCCAAGAGACGGAGAATGAGTCTTCACTTCGAGCGCGCCTTCGCGTGTCTTGTCTTGGTCCGTACGCTCGGTCTTGGTCCGTACGCTGGATCTGAGTTCACTAGAAGTAGTTTGTGCTCCGCACAAACTGCAACCAGCGTGTAAGCCCTACATAAGACTGGGAGATGGCTACGGTGACGCAGTGTGCCATTTAGCCGTGATCATTTCCAGTGTCGAGCGGCCCTCAAACACTTGGTCACGAGCTCCGAAGCCATACGTGTGGGTGCTCTGCAGGCTGTGAGGAAATCAATGATGGGCATTTATTTTCACCGATGGCGTTATAGGAATTTCACTAACACACTAGAGCCCTATTGCGAATCTGAACTGTTTGAAACTTTAACTTCCTGTGAGTAATTCACTAAAGACTTATTGTCTTGTAATGCTCGTGATCGGGCTTCGAGAACGCGCTAGAGGCCATGTACACGTTTCTTTGTAGGTATTTTTATATGGGAAGAACAACCTTGTTGTTTTAGTATGCTGTTTTAACACGTACTTCTGCAGAAGCTCAGTTTTATTTAAGGGCTAAGGACTATGTCGTGTTTTCATATGACATGTGTAGCGCAACTTTACGCTAGCACAGGAAAGGTTCATTTAAAGAAAGGACTAGGCCACAATTCTCAAACATGATTGACTTTATGATAATATAGCTCACTGAGCAAGTTTCATTTCTTGGTACTTATTTAAAAAAAAAATATACATACAGAATCATTACGCTCCCAGACTTGACACTGAGCGTGGTGGCGCAGTGGTTAGACGGTTCAATCCCGCGTCCGGCCACGCTAATTTAGGTAGGTTTTCCGTGATTTCCCTAAGTCGCTCCAGGCAAATGCCAGGATGGTTCCTTTGAAAGGGCACGGCCGAATTCCTTCCCCATCCTTCCCTAATCCGACGAGACCGATGACCTCGCTGTCTGGACTCCGTCCCCAAACAACCCCCCCCCCCTCCCAGACTTGATCTTAAGCAAGGGTAGACAAACATCAGCTCATTTAGCATTAAACGTTTAGGCAAGCTGTTAAAATAATGAAAGACAAAAATATATTTTAACAAGCACTAATTTTTAAACAACCACTACGAAAGGAATCAGAATCCAATAAGCCTGCTACTTCAATTAGAGAAATAACTAGTCCAGAATATAACCTTTGGTCTTACTCAAAGTCGGCATCTATCAATGAGCTCACGATTAATAAAAAAAAAGAAAAACACAGAGCAAAAAAATTTAAGACGAAGTTTCTCATAATAACATTACTCTCATTAAATGTAGAAATCTCTAAAACAAATTCAAGCTGACATGTAAATGACTTTAGAGTTAACTTCTGCAATAGTTCAACACAGGATCATTAAACAACATTAAACAAACTCGTAGTTTTAAAATTAAGCCACCACTCACGCAATTGCAAATGCATCAAGAGATAATGGCTATAATTGGAGGCGTATTGGAGCGGGATTACACAGCTTTCCTGTCTTTACACATGAACTGCCACTCTTGGTACGAGCCCTTTTACTCTACAACAATCAACAGGCCCAGCTCGCTGGTCTCCTCAGGCAGATAGTTGTACACACGGGAGAGAACACAAAGTAGCAAGACAAGCTTCTAAAACACACAAACAGATGGTGTTAATTCAACAAGCCTCATAAACATGTTCATACGTCTTTCAGGAATACAGGCCAGACAATAATGACAATTTAAACTATGGCCTGGAAAATTTCAAGCAACCAATTGGTCCAGTAAATAAAAAAAAAATTAACCACGCTTGATAAACCATCGAAACATGGGATTTCACTACTAAGGAAATCGCTCAAGACTGGTGTTGGCAATACCCATAGCACAGATCGAAGTAGCTGACGTGAATTTCGAATGACAAGAGGCAGCAATACATCAAATCACGTTGTTACCACGGTTCGTAGGCTGACATTTTGTTCCCCCCCCCCCAAAAAAAAAAAAAAATCCTATCCATGGTTATACTGCCGTCGTGAACAGAAACAAGGCTGTCCACTCAGAGTCCCGTCAACCAATGAACGTCAGAATCACCAACGCCAGTACCAACAGTCTCAGTTCTACGCGTTGCCAGCTTATAGTGCCGCCCAGCGTGCTTCCAAACACAGTGCGTGCGGAACTCACGCCTCAGGCGCGCACTATATAGGCAGACTTACGCCAGACGGGATCGATAACCGCTAGGTCTATGTGCACACATCACATGAATCCATTTACATTTTAATATGCGTAATGGTTTACATGGGTGATTGCGTAGTATTGTTTGGACTGTAATTATTTTCATTATGGTTACTAGTCACGCATATTACCTCCCCCCTCCCCCCACCCCATGTTTTGATTTATATTGCTTCTTATAACTCTGCTCTTTTAAGCTGTAGTAAATCGGGCAGCTAACTTTTCAGTGGTGAACGATCACGTTTGAGGTGCCACCTGTCAATGGTGTATCAATCTGTTCGAACGGCACGCTTACTATAGAAACGGAAATTATTTGTTACTAACTGAAATTTTTCTTCTATTTGTTGATTTCAAAAAATTATGAAGATATTCAAACTAACGATTTTGTTGTTCGTTTAAGGTTATACGGAAAAGCATCTTCTTAAATCTACATATACATAGATACTACGCAAACCACAGTACCAAGTTTGGCGGAGAGTAGCGTGTACCACCACTAGCCATTTACTTTCCTCTTCCACTCGCAAGTACAACCAGGGGAAAAAGATTATCTGTAAGCCTCCGTATTAGCCCTAACCACTCGTATCTTATCTTCGTGGTATTTACCGCATTGTATGTTGGCGGCAGTAGTACCGTTCTGCAGTCAGCTTCAAATGCCGGTTCTCTAAATTTTCTCAGTAGTGCTTCCCGAAAAGAATGTCGCCTTCCTTCCAGAGTTTCCTGTTTGAGTTCCTGAAGCATCTCCGTAACATGTGTTGTTCGAACCTACCAACAGCCGGCCTCTTAATGGCTTCGATGTCTTTCTTCAATCTGATCTGGTACAGACCCCAAACACTCGAGCAGTATTCAAGAATAGATCGCACCTGAGTCCAATATGCGGTCTCCGTTACAGGTGAACCACTCTTTCCTAAAATTCTCCCAATAAACCGAAGTCGACTGTTCGCCTTCCCTTACAAAATTCCATTTCACATCGATTTGCAACGTTACGCCCAGATATTTAAAAGACCTAACTGTCAAGCAGGACACTAGTAACATGGTAACCGAACAACACAGGTTTGTTCTTCCTATTCATCCGCTTAATTTACATTAGAGCTACCTGCCTTTCATAACAATAACTAGAAATTTGGTCTAAGTCCTGTTGTATCTTCCTAAAGTCACTTAATTCCAACATCTTACCGTACACCACGGCATCATCAGCAAACAACCGCAGATTGCTGCCCACCCTGTGCGTCAAATCAATTATGTGTATAGAGAACAAAAGCGGACCTATCACAATTCCATGGGGCACTCCTGACGGTACCCTCGTCTCTGATGAACACTCGGCGTCGAGGAAAACATACAGGGTTCTATTACTTAAGAAGTCTTCGAGACACTCACGTACCAGTGAGTTCCGGTACCCGTACAAAAAACTGGAATACAGATCAACATAAACATCATTTCTGCCATTTTTAATGATCATGAAAAGCACACATTGCATGATGTACCACAATACAGCGAGACTTTCACAGGGTGGTGGTCCAGATTGCTGTACACACCAGTACCTCTAGTACCCAGTAGCACTTCCTACTGCATTGATGCATGCCTGTATTCGTCATGGCATACTAACCATAAGTTCAGCAAGGCACTGTTGATCCAGATTGTCCCACTCCTCAACTGCGATTCGGCGTAGATACCTCAGAGTGGTTGGTGCGTCACGTTTACCGTAAACAGCCCTTTTCAATCTATCCCAGGCATGTTGTAAGGTGTATGCTTCGCCGGCGATGGGCGAGGCATGACAGAATCTCTGACCAGAGAGTAGTTTATCGTTAGTTGTTGCTTGTCGCGAGTCTGCGCTAGTCTGCGCGAGTCGACAGTAGAAGTCAGTCTGCGCTTGTCTGCGCGAGTGGACAGTAGTAGTCAGTCGGATACAGTTGTAGTCAGTCGGATACGGTAGTAGGGAGTCGGCATGCGTCGGCTGTGTGCTCTGGTTGCGACTCTGGTCAGGACTCTGGAGGATGAGTATTGTTGTAGAAGGTAAAGAAGCAGCCTTGCGCATATTTAATAATGTATGTTAATTGTAATTTAATTTGTTCAGAAAAAACGCCCCAATAATAATTTTTTTATTAAGTAAATCTTTTAAAGAAAAGTATTCATTTCAATTTAAAGAATTTTTCCACTCTTTTGAAGAAAAAGCATTCATTTCAATTTAAAGAATATTTCCTATGCATTCCTTCCAAGAATCACAAAAAAAATATATACGCCAGCATTGCACGAAGCTGTGTCGATAAATAAGAGCAGATATAGTTGCAGTTTTTATTGAGGTAAGAATTTTGCTTTTGTTATTCAGAATACAGGGCCGAAGGTCAGCGCTGCTGTCCTTATAAAATTTACCAGATATTATTATTTCTGTTGAGAGGTTCCATTTGCTTCATGGTTCATTATTTAATTAATATTGTTGTGTGGTTTTTGGTCAGTTTTCATTCCTTAATTTTTGTGGGGAGGTTACGCATGGTTCCATTTTCTTATGTTTCATTTAATTAAATTTCTGCGGAGAGGTTACACTTGGCGACATCCGGACCAGGATCGTATTTCTTTGTGAATTTTCTGAGAAGTAGTCATATATCTGCTCTTATTTACTTAAACGTAGTTTGCATTTGGCGCAACGCATTTACAAATTTGTCACTCTTTCTTCCACAGATCATCGGAAATTTTTTGCTCTTTGTTGTATTTGTGTTTGTTGCATTTTGCATTGTCTTTGATTCATTTGTGAATAATTGTGATTTGTGTAAAAATGCCGCGAAAAACTGTTAACAGTACATCGCGATGTGTAATGAGTGAAATAGCCGACTCAAATAATTTGACCGATATTACTTGCGACACGCAGTGTAATGATGACAATCCTCCATTTACAGACAATCAGTGCGTACCGACCACTTGTAATGATTTTGATCCTAGTGATGAACAAACGAATTCAATTGTGTCCTCTGTTAATTTAACGACAATTGATGACGCGGGACGTTCTGTTACAATGAACGCTGCCCAGCTTGAAACATCCGGTTTGCAAAATTTACGTAATGAACAGACAACTTTTTCTAACGAAAATGAACAGTGTAATCAGAGTACGACAGATTTATTTAATTCCGGTGTAGTGACTAACAGTGCACATCCGATTAGCAAACATTTTCAAGAATCACAGAATATCCAAATGGATACACAAAACGTGACAATTGCAGGTACAACATCAAACAGCACAAAGAATAGAGTAGGTAATGTAACTTTGGATCAAATTATGGCAGTATTACTACTAATGAATGAAATACAGGAAAACGATCTCAAACAACTTAAACTAATTAATGAAAGTTACAAACAGTCGAATGAAGGACAAGACAACTTTAATGAAAATATCAAACAACTTAGTGAACGGAATGAACAACTTAGTGAACAGATTACAGCCATGGCCGCGCAATGTCATGGTACTAAAGGACAATTCCGTGACGAAATTAAGGCTTGTGCTAGTAATAGTAGTGAAGAAACTAGATCTGTTGCCCAAGAATTAGGTAATAGCCATGCAGGTACAACAGAATCAGTTAGAGATGAAATTAGTGCAGTCGCTGAACAATGTCCTAAAAACGCAACACAGTTAAGCGACGAATTTGCTTTAAAGTTACCAGAAGTTTCACACACTCTGAATACGGAAGTCGATAAGAAATTGACGAACGTATTAAAGTAACAGAAATGAAAAATGTTTTTGCCTTAGCGACAACAGAATCAGTTAGAGATGAAATTAATGCAGTCGCTGAACAATGTTCTGAAAATGCGACACAGATACACGACGAGTTTAATTTAAAGTCACCAGAACTTTCACACATTGTGGATACGGAAGTCGATAAGAAATGTGAACAACAGAACAAGCAAATTGACGAACGTATTAAAGTGACAGAAATGAAAAATGTTTCACTCAATAACACGTCACAGCATACGACACATTCCGATCATTTGTCATACTCGCACAGCCAGTGTAACTTAAGTAATTTACAGAAACTACGTGACTTAAAATCCGAAAAGATACAGACAAACAGATTCTTATTAATAGTGAACCTTTTCACACATTCGGTGAAGAGAACGTTGATTATAAGCAATTTGTATGTGTAAAAAAATCTAAGGTATTTGAAAATGACGGAGCACAGGTACACGCTTTGAACCGTATACGACAATTTGTTTTTGTATTTTCAATAGCATTACCTGTAATGCAGAAACTACAATTAGCATGGATACAGCAACTTATTTTTGAATTTTCACCGCGATTGCCTGTAACGCAAAAGCTAAAATTTATTTGCAGCACGTAATAAACCTCAGGGGATTCATTACGCTTTAATGAGTATGTGCCGTAGCGTGCACAGGGCCCCGAGCCATAGTAGTGCTGTTTCATCTTTAGTTTTCTGCACTGCTGCCTTCTCTTCTACTATTCTTTATATCTATCAAAACAGCTCTTTAACTATCGCTCTATCTAGGATTAAGAAATGAGTAAAGAAAACCCGATATGTCAAATTTTACCGAAAGTGACAGTTCTATTTAGACACTCCCGAAATGACAACTATCGCCGTAACATTAATAACAGATAAAATTATAATCATCAGTATGTGTAAAATTATCAGCAACAGGAACCATATTTTAGTAATAATAGACGTTTTTCACCGCAACAGCATGAAAGCCAGCCGGTTAGCATACCTAACCAACAATGTAGTGTACAAGGTCAACCAGGCTTTAATGTTTCGCCGCGTACACGTATAGCGTCAGCCCAAACAAACGCACAGCAACAAGGAAATCAGTACGTACAGAAAACACACTATTTCAATTCCTATCGCAATTCACCGTATAGAAATGACTATCACGACAGACGTAAAAATAATGAGCACAATTTTCAGCGTACATTTAATAACAGTCTATCTTATCAGCAGCAAGAAGATCAGCAACAACATATTATCATGAATGAACGAGACAGTAGGTATCATCCAGAACGTAAGACGTCAGGAAGAAATAACAGAACAGTACAAATAGTGGAAATGCCACAGCATCCTCCCGAAAATAATGACACGTCAGATGGAATTTGACTAAATACAGTACAGGTTGCATATTCCAGTAACGCAAGCAATACTTTTGATACGCAGAATCTTGTTCACGAGAATGTTATTTGAAACATGCTTTGTTGAATGCACCACTTTTATCGCACCCAGATCTTACCAGAAATTTTTCTATTGCCACCGACAGTTCTAACACCGCTTTAGGCGTACATATTTTTCAGGAAATTGAAGAAGATGGTTGTACAGTAATTAAAAACATCGCTTTTGTAAGTCGCATTCTGTCACCTGCTGAACGAAATTATTCTGTGACAGAACTTGAAACATTATGTGTCGTATGGGCTTTTATCAGATTTATGCATTTTCTTTATGGAAGACACACTACAGTTTACACAGATCATAGAGCGATACAATTTTTACTTTCGGCTAAATTTACACACGACAGATTAAGTAGATGGAAACTTTATTTACAGGAATTTAATTTTACAATTGTTCACATTCCCGGCACACAAAATATTGTAGCAGATGCACTGTCCCGTTCTCTCACCAACAATCAGCAAGACATCGCAACCAACTTCTGCAAAGCAAATTTCAGCGTCATGTACATTCAACAAGTTGCATTTGAAAATTTCATTTCGTCGTCATTACAAGACATAGCACAAGAGCAGAGTAAAGACAACGTGTGGAAAGAGATTAAACACCTTTGGCAAGACAGGAATAATGTTACCATTAGAAACCATTACACTGTACGCAATGACATTCTGTTTCGCCGCTCTCATCCTGACAGCAACAATTGGTTGTTATGCATTCCTGACGAACTTATTAACAAATTAATCTGGTATACTCATTTAAGTTATGCACATTACGGATCCAGAAAATGTTTTCTTATACTGAGACAGAATTGTTATTTTACCAACATGGAGAAGCGTATTCGACGAGTTTTAGCGTCATGTAAAATCTGCCAGAAAGCTAAATCAGATACGACTTCACATATTCCTCCATTACATCCCATTGTACCTGTTAAATTAAGACACATGACCGCTGTAGACATTTTTGGTCCGATTCCCAGAACTAATAGAGGTTTTTGCTACATCTTTGTCGCTGTTGAACTCACTTCAAAATTTGCTAACTTCACTCCGTTACGCAAAGCTACTGCTAAAACTGTTTCGAAAGCATTTGTAAAACATTTTCTATTTCATGTAGGGCATGTGTTGAAAGTAATTTCCGACAATGGACCACAGTTTCGATCTGCTATATGGACACGTATGTTACGAGCTAGAAACATTTCTCCGATATATATATCCAGGTACCATGCTTCTTCGAACCCTTGTGAACGATTAATGAAAGAAATTGGTAAACTGTGTAGAATATACTGCCACAAAAAAAAAAAATATTGATTGGGACACACACATACTCTCATTCCAAGATGTAATTAATTCCATACCGAATGAATCTACTATGCCATCTCCGTCTCTTATACTGAAAAATGTTGAACCACCTAACAAAATTAAAGAATTAATAACATTTCCTACATCTCGTCGACTACGACACCATGAAATAATTGACATTGCGCTGAAAAACATCAAACGTGCCGCAGAGCGCCGGAGAATACAGCAAAAACAGGTTTGTATACGCCGTGACTTTACATTGGACAGAAGATATTAGTACGTACACACTATTTATCGAATAGAGGAAAAGGTGGGTGCAGTAAATTTGAACTTCTATACGCAGGTCCATATCGGATTCGCAGCATTCCTCACCCCAATGTAGTACACGTCGAAACTTTGAGAACCAGAAAAACCAAAGGGAACCACCACGTATCCAACATCAAACCTTTATTGAATGAACATAGTTTATGATTTATCACACTGTAATGCCATTTCCTAATTTTTTATGACCACTTATGCAATTATATTCACATGAACACCTACTGATGATTATCGTAATTTTTTCTTGGTAAGTGCCCGGCAAGGTAAGGTTAGCAGGTCGCTTTTCTTGTCGTTACACACCAGACCGTGCATATTTTTCCAGATGAACTTTATGACCACTTATGCAATTATATTTATGTGACTACTTACTGATGACTATCGTAATTTTTTCTTGGCAAGTGCCCGGCAAGGTAAGGTTAGCAGGTCGCTTTTCATGTCGTTACACACTAGACCGTGCATATTTTTCCAGCTGAACTTACACATTTTATGACCACTTATGCAATTATATTTATGTGACTACTTACTGATGATTATCGCATTTTTTTCTTGGCAAGTGCCCGGCAAGGTAAGGTTAGCAGGTCGCTTTTCTTGTCGTTACACATTAGACAGTGCACATTTTCCAGATAAAATTACGTATCTTACGAATAATTATGCAATTCTATCTAGTGATATATTAATTTTATCAAATTTTCTCTCTATTAAAGTCTTCAATTCTCGCCTCTATTAACTACACAACATACAAGCTGTACACAAACAAGATCACATTTCTTGTCGTTATACACCCTAGAGCGTGCATATTTTCCATTTTTATGTATGTACGATTGTTTTCCTGTTTTGTTTGTATGTACTATGAAATATTTAAGATATAACAGACACCAGTTGACTTTAACATTTTGCCTTATGATAGCTAAACATCGTGACTACTTTACTTTTCTTTTTTTTTTGCTGCTACATTGTGACACACTGTATACATTTTTGCTTCTGAATACTGTCAATGTTTTTGACATATTACTTTTTTTTGTCATGCTATGCTGTATGCTCAATTATGTTACTATAAACCAGTTTTTATCTAATGGGTATATGAATTAAATGCAAGACATCAATCTTTGTTCATCATTTTCAGAAAGAAATAACGTGTAAACGAAATAAATTAAGCAGAAATGGGAATTTCACCTTCGGAATGAACGAAAGAGGATGCAATACCTCTTGATGAAGAGTAAATGGATCAGAATTAACAAGCATTAACAAGAATATACTACACACATCGTAGAATAGCAGACTTCACTAATTTTTTCTTTCAGAATACGAGGCGATTGATGCAGGCTGTCAGACAGAACTACACATCTTAGTTTTAGTGATGAAATATGATAGAAATAAGGAATAGTTGTATAATGAATAATGAAGTGACTCTTTTGCAGATGATAATGAATGGTGATGAATAATGATGAAGAATATGCTACTATGGATAATGAAGTTTTTCTTTACAGGTGATGATAATAATGGAGTTATGGTGATATGGATAATGAAGTTTGTTCTTTGCAGATGAAAATAATGATGAAGTTTATATATTTGCTGTTAGTTAAGAGATGCTATGTAGTTATTTAAGTATTTGTTGCAGTTCTTTTTGACAGTATGTCTTATATCGCATGGTATGATGACTGAAGGTTTTGGAAAGGACAGCTAGAGAACATATATATTTTTATACACATTTCACTACCTGTTAATTCGAAGTTCACTACTTTTCAGCATAATATGCATTTCTTCTTTCAGTTTCATAATCCATTTTGTATATTTTGCAGGAGAAATTATTCATGAAATTAATGTGGTATAAATAGGTGTTTATTAAACCTATGTCGTTTATGAATGTGATCACATATACTCTACTTGTTTCATAACCTTGCTACAGCTGACTCATGACGAATGACGTTACACATCGTCATTTGCAGCAATAACTCAAAAGCAAACAAAGTAATTACCAGTCCCAAATAATGCTACTAGTTTAAGAGGGTTCTGAATAATACTGATCAGTTCTGAATAGTATGTCACTTCAATAATGACTTCTGAATAACACAAAAAAAGAAAATGCTTTGTAACTGGCTAATGAATGCCACTGTTTATTGTAATAAGATTACGTATGATGCCAATGATTACTATAATTAGATTAATTATGTATAAATGCTATGCCAATAATAAACTCATTTTGAGTAATGACTTCTGACTAATACAAAAAAAAGATTTGTAACTGGCCAATGAATGCCACTGTTTATTGTAATAAGTTTACCTATGATGCCAATGATTACTATAATTAAGTGAATTATGTTAATACAATGCCATTCATTAGCTTCTGTTTTGAATGATGACTTCTGATGGTGTGTAACTGGGCAATGAGTGCCAAAATTACTATATTCAGATAATTTTATGAACATTATTCTGTAATACTACATACATGGTACAGAAATTTTCAGCAACTGGGCGATGAGTGCCACCAATTACTCAAGTCAGTTGTTAGATTAGTGTAATTCTCAATGAAGACTACTATGTGACTTAATGTCCTTCACCTTCTGACCTAATTACCAGAAATTACTGCAATATCCATTTGTCCTGTCTATCCTCATGATCATGGAGCACTATATTTGGTTTTTGCACTAATTCTACGTTGGTCTACTTTACAAGAACATGGTGTTGACACGACATGCTGTCCACCACCTTTAGCGATGGAGATGTTATTATCGTCCCACTGTTTGGTGTACCTAGTGTACTACCAAAATGATAGCATGGAATATTATTACGACATTTCAGTGTCTTGGCTACACTGATTAATACTTCAAGGAAAAGAGCTTCAGATTGTCTCACTTGGTGTTGTGCTTCTGTAGAAAGACATGGACTTTCAGTGCAGCTGCGTGCAACCTAAAGTGCTACAACCATGACGCAATCCTTCCCATTCCTTTCCTAATTCTTGTAAAATGATAAAGACATATACTGTGCGTGTGCACTTCCTTTCATTTGTTAATAAGGTCAGTTGTCCTCAAAATACTAAAGACTTCTATAGTGCATGTGCACTTTATTTCACTCCTTGATATGTTTATTTGTTGTAAAAAAAATGCTAGAGAGTTTTACAGTGCGTGTGCACTCTATGCCATTTGTTAATATGATTTGTACTCATTACGTATACATTTTGTGATTCCCAGATATGTTCTGTATTACAGTGCGTGTGCACTTTCGTCATTTTGTTAACATGATTTGTATTCATTGCATTTTGTGATTTGCTGATATGTTCTGAACTACAGTGCGTGTGCACTTTTGTCATTTCTCAATATGATTTGTACTCGTTGCCTATACATTTGTGATTTCCTGATATGTTCACTACTACAGTGCGTGTGCACTTTTGCCATTTGTTAATATGTTTTGTACTCATTGTGTATACATTTAGTGATTCCCAGATATGTTCTGAACTTCAGTGCGTGTGCACTTTTGTCACTTGTCAATATGATTTGTACTCATTATGTTTATTTGTTGTAAAAATATTAGAGAGTTTTACAGTGCGTGTGCACTTTATGCCATTTGACAATATGATTTGTACTCATTACGTATACATTTTGTGATTCCCAGATATGTTCTGTATTACAGTGCGTGTGCACTTTCGTCATTTTGTTAACATGATTTGTATTCATTGCATTTTGTGATTTGCTGATATATTCTGAACTACAGTGCGTGTGCACTTTATGTCATTTCATTTGTACTCATTGTGTATACATTTTGTCATTGCCTGATATGTTCTGTACTCAGTGCATGTGCACTATATTTTATTTCATGTTCTGCACTTATATATCTGTAAATATTCTGTGATTGTAAAGTTCATTAATTATGAAAAATTTGTTGCTCATGGCAAGTCCAATTGACTCACCATCGCTGCCAAATTTTTGCCCCCCCAGTGGAGGGTTATGTAAGGTGTATGCTTCGCCGGCGATGGGCGAGGCATGACAGAATCTCTGACCAGAGAGTAGTTTATCGTTAGTTGTTGCTTGTCGCGAGTCTGCGCTAGTCTGCGCGAGTCGACAGTAGAAGTCAGTCTGCGCTTGTCTGCGCGAGTGGACAGTAGTAGTCAGTCGGATACAGTTGTAGTCAGTCGGATACGGTAGTAGGGAGTCGGCATGCGTCGGCTGTGTGCTCTGGTTGCGACTCTGGTCAGGACTCTGGAGGATGAGTATTGTTGTAGAAGGTAAAGAAGCAGCCTTGCGCATATTTAATAATGTATGTTAATTGTAATTTAATTTGTTCAGAAAAATGCCCCAATAATAATTTTTTTATTAAGTAACTCTTTTAAAGAAAAGTATTCATTTCAATTTAAAGAATTTTTCCACTCTTTTGAAGAAAAAGCATTCATTTCAATTTAAAGAATATTTCCTATGCATTCCTTCCAAGAATCACAAAAAAAATATATATACGCCAGCATTGCACGAAGCTGTGTCGATAAATAAGAGCAGATATAGTTGCAGTTTTTATTGAGGTAAGAATTTTGCTTTTGTTATTCAGAATACAGGGCCGAAGGTCAGCGCTGCTGTCCTTATAAAATTTACCAGATATTATTATTTCTGTTGAGAGGTTCCATTTGCTTCATGGTTCATTATTTAATTAATATTGTTGTGTGGTTTTTGGTCAATTTTCATTCCTTAATTTTTGTGGGGAGGTTACGCATGGTTCCATTTTTTTATGTTTCATTTAATTAAATTTCTGCGGAGAGGTTACAATGTTTCATCTACATCTACATCCATACTCCGCAAGCCACCTGACGGTGTGTGGCGGAGGGTACCTTGAGTACCTCTATCGGTTCTATTGGCTTCATGACTGGAGAACACGCTGGCCACTCTAGTCGAGCGATGTTGTTATCCTAAAAGAAGTCATTCACAAGATATGCACAACGAGGGAGCGAATTGTCGCCCATGAAGACGAATCCTTCGCCAATATGCTGCCGATATGGTTGCACTACCGGTCGGAGGATGGCATTCACCTATTGTATAGTCCTTACGGCGCCTCCCATGACCACCAGCGGCGTACGTCGGCCCCACATAGTGCCACCCCAAAACACCAGGGAACCTCCACCTTACTACACTCGCTGGACAGTGTGTCTAAGGGGTTCAGCCTGACCGGGTTGCCTCCAAACGCATTTCCGACGATTATCTAGTTGAAGGCATCTACGACACTCATCGGTGAAGAGAGCGTGATGCCAATCCTGTGAACGGTCCATTCGGCATGTTGTTGGGCCCATCTGTACCGCGCTGCATGGTGTCGTGGTTGCAAAGATGGACCTCGCCATGGACGTCGGGAGTGAAGTTGCGCATCATGCAGCGTACAGCGCACAGTTTGAGTCGTAACACGACGTCCTATGGCTGCACGAAAAGTATTATTCAACATGGTGACGTTGCTGTCAGGGTTCCTTCGAGCCATAATCCGTAGACAGCGGTCATCCACTGCAGTAGTAGCCCTTGGGTGATCCGAGCGAGGCATGTCATCGACAATTCCTGTCTGTCTGTATCTCCTCCATGTCCGAACAACATCGCTTTGGTTCACTCCGATGCGGACGCGATCGAACCGTGGTATTGACCGTCTAGGCGTGGTTGAACTACAGACAACACGAGTCGAGTACCTTCTTGCTGGTGGAATGACTGCAACTGATGGGCTGTCGGACCCCCTCAGTCACATGGGCGCTGCTCAAGCATGAGGGTTTGTATCTTTGGGGGGGTTAGTGATATCTCTGAACAGTCAGAGGGACTGTGTCTGTGATACAATAACCACAGTCAACGTCTGTATTCAGGAGTTCTGGGAACCGGGGTGATGCAAACACTTTTTTGATGTGTGTACAAATGTCATCAATACTCATTATTCTTTAGTGATGTAAATCAAGCAAATTTAACGTTCCAAGTAGGGGGACCTGTGAGAGTGCAGTTAAGCTATGCAAAAGAGTCTGCCCCTTTTTTTAAAAATTAGGGTCACTTGATTAAGACAGCTGTAGGACGAAAGCAGAACTTATGATCTTTAATGTATGAGTTTATTTTTTTAAGCCTACACCACAATTAAATAATTTACAATTATTATTTAAACAAAAAGTGGATGTCAATTCAGTATTTATCTCTCAAATGTTTACTTACTTGAAGCTCAGAGCTACAATGGATGTCAAAATGAATGTATTACACTCCTGTTTCTACGCGGATCGGAGTTAACTGATTAACAAAGTCAGTTCCACAATGGAATACACATTAGTGTTCACAAGAATACAACAAATGAATGCTTGTGCGCACTCAATAGGTACAGAGTGTACTGGTAATTATTAATATTGTGCCTCAGACTATATAGAAAACTGCAGTGAAACCGCGATTTGCATTCCAAATCTGTGCAGTTGGAAAACACAAGTTAAAAACGGATCAGTAATCCAACTGAGTGAAACCACTGAAGCAGCAGTGTAGGTTGCAGAACAGACCTCGCAAATTGTGAGTTGCTCATAGCTAAGGCAGAGCTAACACTCAAGACTCATTGAAGTACACCAAGCTGGAGAAGTCAGAATGAACAGAATATATAGTAATTAACAGTTACTTTCTGAACATAGCTGCTGAATTAAATAAAAGCTTAGTTTCTACAGGGAGTTATATAACTCTCTGGAAAATGCCTTTCCGAGACTGATATATGAAATATTCCTCATGATTCTGACAAAGGGGGAGATTGAGTCAATAATTAAATCTTTGAAGACTAAGGAGTCTCATGGATATGATGGAATAAGTAGCAGAATACTAAAGTATGGTGCTTTGTGTGTTACCCTTTACTTAGCCATATTTGAAATTTTTCCTTTAGGTGTGGTCAGTGTCCTTAATCAGTTACTCAGTAGTGAAGTCACTTTATAAAAGGGGAGAAATGGATAATGTTGACAAGTTTAGACTTATTTATGCCATCAGTGTTTGCTGACATTGTTAAAAGTGCTGTGTATGTGAGATTAATTGATCATTTCAATTCACACAATTTTCTGTCAAATGCACAGTTTGGTTTTAGAAGTTGTTTAACAACTGAAAATGCTGCATTTTCTTTTCTCTGTGAGGTACTGGATGGCTTAAACAAAAGGCTTCGAACGCTAGGCAGCTCTTTTGATTTAACTAGGGCATTTAACGATGTTGATCACAAAATATTGCTCCAGAAGTTGGACCATTATGGAATGTGGAAGAAGCTCACAATTGGTTCATTTCTTACCTTAACAACATACAGCAAAAGGTCATTATCCACAGTACTGAGAACAGCTATGATGCAGGGTCCAAGGGGCGGTACAGTTAAATGGGTGGTGGCTCTGGGTTCAGTGTTGGGGCCACTCGTGTTCCTTACTTATATAAAAGATGCGCCTCCTAGTATTACAGGTGATCCTAAAATATATATGTTTGCTGATGACACTAGCTTGATAGTTGTGTGCAACGTTGCCACTGTTTCAGGTAGTGCAGTTCAAGACTTACGTTTATGGCTTCTGGAAAAGAAACTTAGGGAGTCACAGTAAGACTCAGTTTTTACAGTTTCTAATACACAATTCAACAAAACCTGAACGTTTTAATTACACAGAATGAACGTATGATTACTGAGATTGAACAGTTCAAATTGTTAAGTTTTCTCGTGGAAAGCTCATGTTGAGGATATTGTTCAAAGACTTAATGCTGCCATTTTTAATGTTGGAACAGTATCTGAAGTAAGAGATAGTTCGACACGAAAAGTTGTCTACTTTGCTTATTTTCATTCTCTTATGACGTATGGTATTATATTGTGGGGTAACTCTTTCAAATTTCAAAGGGTATTTTTGGCTCAGAAACAATCGGTGTAGGCAATAAGAGGTATAAGTTCGCAGATCTGTCGACCCCTCTTCATTAATCTGGGTATTCTGACACTGGCCTCTCAATATATATATTTTCTGCTGTCGTTTTAACTCAGTTTATACTAGGCAGAAATCGAGTCTGCATTTGGATCGCATTTCCATGGCTCTTGTGTGGTATTCTGCAGCACCCATTTTCAATAAGCTCAAGAATTCAAAAATCTTAGTAGTCGGCTTTTAAATCTAATTAAGCTGTTACATTGTTGATTGAATTTACATAAACATAGAACTTGATGTCTTTTTAAGATTAAGAAACATTTTATTTTATCTGTTATTACCTTTATGTTGTGACCAAAGAGATTTGCTGCTCAGTTCAGTCCTAAGGAGCTAGAGGCATAAAATAAATTACATACACATACACACACACACACACACACACACACACACACACACACACACACACACACACACACACACACACACATATATATATATATATATATATATATATATATATATATATATATATACGATTTCACCAATCATATGTATATACATATACAGAGTAAGTCACTAACTATTGCCACCTATAACAACTCTGAAACTATGATAGCTGCTGAAAAGGTTGTGGGAGAAAAGTTGCATCTGACACCGAGGGCCATAATAAGATGGTTTTTTTTATTGCTAGGTGGAGTCACTTCAGAGAGTCCCTTAAATGGCACAACAAGCATATACTATATTTATAAATTTATTTATTCCTATTCAAGAATTCATCTCTTGTATAGAAGGAGTTGTCAAGGAGATATGATTTCAATTTATTTTTGAAGCTATTACTGCTGTCTGTCAGACATTTTATTTCATCTGGTAATTTGTCAAAACTTTTTATAGCAGCGTAATTTACCCCTTTCTGTGCCAAATATAGATTGAGTCTTTCTTTTTTTCTAGTATTGTAATCATGAATGTCACTGTTGTTTTTAAACTGGTCCATGTTGTTGTGAACAAATTTCATTACTCAGTAAACGTACAATGAGGTTGTTGTAAGAATTCCCAAAAGATGCCCTCAAGATGTGCGACTAAGAACTCTATACATTACTTTAACCATTTTCTTTTGAGCAGTGAATACCTTTTGTCTAAGTGTTGAGTTACCCCAAAGTATTATTCTGTACAACATCAGAGAGTGAAAGTATGCAAAGTATGTTAGCTTACTAATTTCTATATCCTCAAAATTGGCAATTATTCTGATTGCAAAAGTTGCTGAAGCTAATCGCTTTAGAAGATCCAAAATATGATTTTTCCAATTAAGATTCTCATCTATATGGACACTCAAAAACTTAGTATGCTCTACCCTGTCTATTGACTTCTGTTGATGTGTTATATTTACTGAAGGAACTGTACTTCTTGCAGAAGAAAATTGGATATCCTGTGCTTTTTCAAACTTAAAAGCAAGCACATTTGCAGAAAATTAATTAATTACTTTTCCAAAGACCTTTTTTGTATCATTTTCAATTGGAGTTTCTTTTACTGGATTAATAATTATGCTTGTATCATCAGCAAACAGTGTCAGTTCAGCATCTTGTTTCAGCTATGAAGGGAGGTTGTTCACATATATCAAGAACAGAAGGGGACGCATGATTGAACCCTGTGGAACACCTAAAGTAATTTCACCCCAGTTAGATGAAGTTGCAAACTTATTTAAATCACTTGACCTATATAAAGAAACTTTCCTGTTCTGTAAGTATGTCTTAAACCACTCATATGCTATTCCATTTATACCATAGAATTGTAATTTCTGTAACACAACATCATGGTTCATACAATCAAATGCTTTGGACAAGTCACAGAAAATTCCTATTGGTGGCATTTTACTGTTTAAAAGCTCTGTCATGTGGAAAGTGAAATTGTATATTGCTGTCTCAGTTTAACAGTATTTTTGAAATCCGAACTGTGATTTACTAAGTATCTGCTGAGATGGCTAACCACTCTTGAATACATTACTGTCCCAAAGAGTTTTGAAAATGCTGTAAGCAAGGATACTGGCCGGTAATTATTGACATCTGTGGTGTCCCCCTTTTTGTAGAGAGGCCTGTCAATGGCATATTTTAACCTGTCTGGGAAAATACCTTGTGTTAGTGATGCATTAGATATGTGACCCAGAACATCAGCTGTAAGTGCTCCACATTGTTTTACTATCATATTAGAGGTGTCATCTACTCCAACAGATCATTTATTTTCCAAAGATTTAATAATTTTACTTATTTCACAAGAAGTTGTTAGGTGAAACTTAATGTGACTACAATTTTTCAAAACTGACTCGTCTGTACTGTCTGGCTTTTCTTTTGAACTATTCTCACCAATTTCTTCTCCTACAGTTGAGAAATGGTTGTTAAATACATTAACTACTTGTGTACTGTTGGCTAGGATCGTCTCATTCTCCTTATCAGTAGTACTACTTACCCCAATGGTTACTTTTTCTCCCTTCTAACAACATTCCATATTGATTTGATTTTATTGCCAGAGTTGTTAATTTTTTCTCTAACATACGTATTTCTTGATTTCCTTATAACATTTCTCAGTGTGTTACAATAATTTTTATAGTGTAAAACTACTTCTTGGTCTTTATCAGTTCTTGCTGTCTCATACAGTTTTGTTTTATTTTCTGAAAACACTTTAATACCTGTAGTGATCCAAGGTTTCTTTGAAAAGTGTGTGGTGTTACATTTAGTAATTTTCTTTGGAAAACAATATTCAAAAAGGAATATAAAGTTATCAAGAAATATGTTGCATTTATCATTAGCATTTGGTTCATTATATACATCTCCCCAATTAACGTTTCTTAAACTTTCTCTGAAGTACTGTATAGATACTGGGTTGAGCAACCTCACACTTTTACCTAATGGTTTCTGAACTGTACACCTTGTTAGGTTTTGTAAGTTAATCAGCTGTGTATCATGGTTGGGCAATCCATTTACCACAGGGAAAGCATGTGTTTGTTTTACATCCTGTTTCTGTACAAAACATTATCTATTAGAGTGCTACTGTCTTGAGCTGTACGTGTAGGGAAATTGACCACTGATTCTAAGTTATATGTTGTTAATAACACTTCTAGTTCACTTTTCCTATCAGAATTACTTAAAAAGTTTACAATGAAATCACTGAAGATCAATAACTATTTCTTTTTGTCTGACAGACAGCATAATAGAAAGTCAATCTTTTTTATGAATAGCTCCCAGTCTCCTAATGGGGACCTGTACACTGTTGCTAATGTTAATACTACATTATGTAGCTGAAGTTCACATGCATAAACCTCAAAGTGCTGATCAACACAAAATTTGCTTACTTCTACTGTTTTGTATTTATACCCTTGTTTTATGAAAATGGCAACTCCTCCTTTATCTATCTCTACAAGTGTAAGATGCTAAATTATACCCATTTATACTGATAATATCCATCCCCACAGTTACATGGTGTTCAGACAGACAGACTATATCAGTCTCATTCTTATTTTTGAGATCGTCTAAAGACACTAATTGCTCATCTACTTTATTTTTTATTCCCCCGATATTGTGATGAAGTTGATACTGCCCTTAGCTTTGCCTCTTTTACTGTACATGAAGTTTCTTTTATCTATTTATCTTGATTGTTATCTGTCTGGACTTTGGATTTAACGTAAAAAACCTGTCCACCTGGACCCATTTACCACAGAAATCACCCCTTCTGTGACTGTGGCCCCCTTTACAGTTCCTGCTAATAGAGAAGCTAACATATTTTTCCCCTTCCCATTCAGGTGCAAGCCATGTGTAGTGTATCCCGACCTACCAACAGCATTAACTGGAACACCACTTATGTGGGATTTTGCTGGTGACTGGAGCATCCTGCTCAGCTCAGTGTTAACATGCCTTGCATTAGTGTTTACCCAGGGTTGATCATGGCGCCGAAAGACCTCCACAAATCCCACATTTGTGTGCCCAGTTTCTGCTCCTATTTTATCCAGGTCACTTCTAATACAGTATCTTCGATTCATAGCCGGGCTGTTTCCTGCTCCCCCAACTATAATTACCTGATCTTCCTTCTCTAAGTCCCTGCTTAGCTGACCTAAGTGTTCTGTCACCTGACTAAGGCTAGCACTTGGTTTCACAAAACTTGTGACCTGGTACCCTGCACCTAATTTCTCCTGAAGTTGCTGGCCCACACCCCTCCCATGACTGCTGCCTATAAGCAGAATTCTTCTTTTCCTATTCTGGTTTGATCCCAACCTGTCTTTTTTCTTTAAGCTAATATTCTGCTTCAACCTACTTTCAACTACATCTGGATGAGGCCCTTCCTCCACTTCAGGTAGCAAACCAAACTGAATTACTATCTGAATTTCTGAAGTTTTTTCAAGTGTTTCCCTTTTTCACCCTTTGCTTGCTACCATTTCCCAGTTCCCAATCTCTTTTTCCTGCCTTAACCATAGTAATTCCAAGTTTGCGTTTTTCTAGTTCAGCCTTAAGGGCACAAATTTTTGCCTCCTGTTCAGCGATTTTCCTGTCCTTTATACATAACCTACACTGTCATAGAAGAGCCTCATTTTCAACACTCGTTTCCTCGCCGCTACATTCGCCCCAACGAAACCATAAATTACAGTCCAAAAAGAACAATCCCTCTTTCAAATTTCTACGGCAACCACCACATAATTTGGCTCTGAAACGATAACTCTAGACGAAAACGAAAATCTACACTCCCATGAAATTTACGCCTGAATAACGTAATCAAAACTAGCGACTACCAGCCTTTTCGAAATGCTTCCTTTTCGATCTAAATACGATCAGGAAAGCGAAACCTTCAATATATAGCCCAGATAAGAAGTCTATACGCTACTATAAAATGTAATATTAACTAAATTAGCTCTTATTTCAATCTTAAACGCTTCACTTAGCGAGAGCTTCCTATAAGCGCGTCTAACTGCAGGGCTGCCAACTGACCAATGATATGAATGTCAACTTTGTTTCTTTCAATTTGATGCTATAGGTTGGAACTTATTTTCTGATAGGGGCTATCGAGACGAATACAATGATATGTAAAAATAAGATCTTTGAAGGTCAACGAAGGTCACAAGGGTGGCATGAAGGTCCATTTACAAAAAAATGGTTCAAATGGCTCTAAGCACTATGGGACTTAACATCTGAGGTCAGCAATCCCCTAGACTTAGAACTACTTAAAACTAACTAACCTAAGGACATCACACACATCCATGCCCGAGGCAGGATTCGAACCTGCCACCGTAGCAGCATTGCGGTTCCAGACTGAAGCGCCTAGAACCTCTCGGTCACAACCGCCGGCGTCCATTTACAGAAGGTGTTCGAAGTGATGACTATTGGTATCAATGCAGTGCTGCAATCTTCTCATCATGGATCGAGTGGTATTCCTTATCACTTCGGCGCTTTTCGAAGCACATGCTCTGACAATTCTCTCTCGTATATCGTGCAAATAGTAAACATTCGCCGAATACGGCGTATCCATCTAACACAAAGGTGGCATGAACGTCCATTTACAAAAGGTGTTCGAAGAGACGACCATTGGTTTCGCCGGTCGGAGTGGTCGAGCGGTTCTAGATGCTTCAGTTTGGAACCGCGCTACCGCTCCGGTCGCAGGTTCGAATCCTGCCTCGGGCGTTGATGTGTGTGATGTCCTTAGGTTAGTTAGGTTTAAGTAGTTCTAAGTTCTAGGGGACTGATGACCTCAGATGTTAAGTCCCTTAATGCTCAGAGCCACTTGAACCATTTTGAACCACTGGTATCAATGCAGTGCTACAATCTTCTTATTATGGATTGAGTGGCATTCCTTATCACATCGGCACTTTTCACATGCTCTGAAAATTCTCTCTCGCATATCTTCAGGTGTAGCTGGAACGTCTTTATAAACAATGTCTTGTACGAATCCTCGCAAGAAAAATTCCAGAGGCTTCAAGTCTGGCGAGCGAGCCGGCCACGACACATCTCCTCCGCGTCCAATCCAACGATTTGGGAATTGTCTCTGCAACTCATTTCTAGCCGTCAGCGAAAAATGTGCCGAACACCCATCGTGTTTATACCACATTCTGTCCTTGTTCCTAGAGATATTTTTTCCAATAACAGACCTAATGTTTCTTGCAGGAATGCGGTGTACTTCTTACTATTAAGATTTCGTTCTACGAAATAGGGGGCTATAATTCTGTCCTCCAGAATCCCACACCATATATTCACCGACCACGGTTATTGGTGCGCAACATGGATTTTCAGTTGCCCAATAATGCATGTTATGCAAATTAACATTTGCAAGGTTCGTGAATGTAGCCTCGTCAGTAAATAAAATCAAATTAATAAATGTGTCATCTCTCTGAATCTGAAGTTGAACCCATCGGCAGAATTCAATGCAACGCATACAATCCGTACCAGTTAATTCTTGGTGGAGACTGATATGGTGAGGCTGATATTTATGGCGATGCAGAACACGAACAACCCTACTCTGGTTCATGCCAGATTCCCTTGCGATTTGACGCGAACCAACACAACGATCTAGAGCCACAGAGGCAAGAATACCAATCTCCGTTTCCTCGTTAGTAATTTTTCCTTGCCCGATATGTTTCTGATGCGTTAAAGATACAGTTGTTCTCAATTTATCATATACATATTTAAATGTACGACGTGTAGGGTGAGTATGTTGAGGATATCTTTCAGCGCATGAGTCTCTAGCTCTCATTGAATTTCGTTGGCATTCTCTATAAATGAGAAGCATATCGACTTGTTCTTCGAAGGATTACATCATTCACACTCGCTTGATTCGACGATACTAGTCTTACCATTCTTATGAGTGTTGTATTTCGAAACCGTCGAATGGTGTTTACATGTCAATGGCACGTTAGTTGGATACGCCGTATTCGGAGAATAATTACTATTTGCACGATATACGAGAGAGAATTTTCAGAGCATGTGCTTCGAAAAATGCCGAAGTGATAAGGAAAACCACTCAATCCTTGATAAGAAGATTGCAGCACTGTATTGATACCAATGGTCGTCACTTCGAACACCTTCTGTAAATGGACGTTCATGCCACCTTTTTGGCCTTCGTTGATCTTCAAAGACCTTTCTGTTACATATCACTGGATTCGTTTCGATAGCCGCTATCAGAAAATAAGTACAAAACTATAGCATCCCATTTAAAAAAAACAACGTTGATCTGCAAATCTCGGAAGCGACCCCATCTAGCAACAAAAAACCAACATCTTATTAAGGCCCCTGTTGTCTCATGCAACATTTGTCCCACAAACCTTTCAGCTAGTGCCATACTTTATATATATATAAAGTCGGTGAAGTGCCGCGAGTAATGAGGATAATGGGCAGAGGCACTGTCAGTAGTGTGTGGGTAAGCTGAGTATTTGGGTCTGACGGCAGGCGTGCTAGGGTAGTCTGTGCAGCTGCACTGACGACTGTGACCGGACGGTTCAGTGGTCAGAGCATCTGCCTAATAAACAGGAGGCCCGGGTTCGAGTTCCTGTCCGCCCCAAATTTTCAGCTTTTCCTTTTGATTTCATTCACTGCCGGCTGCAGCCAATACCTATAACTCCTTTATGTCTTAATTCATAATGGCTGCTGGATCAAAAATGATGTCTCTTCTTTCTGACATGTCCGAAAGAACAGACACCACAAATATATGTAATTCATAGCGTTCGAACACAGTGTATGTACCAAAATCCTACTACAGATCGACGTTAGTGATATGGGTCTGTAATTCTGCGGATAACTCTTATTTCCTCTCTTGGGTATTGGAGTGACTTGTGAAACTTTCTAGTCTTCGAGTACGCATATTACTACGAGAGAGTGGTTGTATATGATCGCTAAGTATGGGGCTATAGTATCAGTATACTCTTAAAGGGACGTGACTGGTATGCAATCTGGACCGGAGGCCTAGCCTTTCTTAAGTGTTTTAGCTCCTGTCCTACACCGAGGCTATGTGCTTCTAAGTTACTCGTATTGGCAGTTGTTCTTGACGCGAATTCCGAAATATTTACATCGTCTTCTTTGGTGAAAGAATTCCTGAAAACTAAGTTTAATAATTCTGTTTTAGTGACGCTGTTATCGGTAACACTACCAGTGGGATTACGCAGTGAAGATATTTATTGTGTCTCGCCGTTGGTTACTTTAGTTACGTACAGAATACCTTTGGATTTTCAGTCCGATTTCGAGACAGGGTTCCAATGTAGAAGCTATTACTAGCATCTCGCATTGAAGTTAGTGCGAAGATTCGAGATAGAGTAAAACATCACCAATCTTGGGGATTTTTCGACCTTTTAAATTTGGTATGAGTTTCTCGTTGCTTCTGCTACAGTTTTGTAAACGGTTTTGTGTGCAATGGAGGATCAGTGACATCTCTTCTAATTTATTTGGTATATATATCACAAATGCCGTCAATCCTGTTTCTTCGAGTTTAAACCACATCTGGTCTTCGCTTACATTGTCAGATTGGAAGAAGCGGAGACTGAATCTGAGGAGCATGCCACGCCAATTGTTATCTAGTTTTTAAAATGGATGTATTTTGCCTTTATTTTTGGTGGGTTTGGATGTTACGGTATTCAGACTGGGCACAAAAACCTTGTACTGACTAATCCCTGTATCTGTCATGATGGCACTGAGCACTATGGGACTTAACTTCTGAGGTCATCAGTCCCCTAGAATTTAAAACTACTTAAACCTAAATAACCTAAGGACATCACACACATCCATGCCCGAGGCAGGATTCGAACCTGCGACCGTAGCGGTCACGCGGTTCCAGACTGTAGCGCCTAGAACCGCTCGGCCACCCCGGCCGGCCTCTGTCATGATGCTCTCTATTTGCTCACACGTATGGTCTATCTGGTCTTGGTATAGCTGCCGTTGATTCCTTCACGTTTACACTTCACAATGACATCAACAGTCGATTTGGGCAGCTTCAGAAGGGCTGAAATGTCTCCGTTCGATCTGTTACTCAGGCTACATACAATGACTGGTCCTCGTTTCGAAGACAGTCGGCTATCCTGACCGATCCATTCCGCTGTTATTGCTTCTCTACTGACAACATACCACTTACCTGTCTTTTCATACTGGCGGTCAATTCGGCATTACATAGGGGAGTCCGGGTACTTCTGACTAGATAGTGCGTTTTGTCCGGGGAGCTTAGAGCTTAAGTCGTCTCGTTACAGTCGTGTAGAGCTAGACGGACAACGGCGCGTCGTTCCGTTGTCCTCTTAGATAGTAACGGGGCAGTCACTGCCACGAGTTGTTGCGACGCCAGGCAGCTGAGTGGTGGAACCGAGACGGGACAGTACGGACTGGGCGCTGTGTCGCGTGTCTGCAGCGCGGCGCCCTTTTTAGGGCAGGAACGGCTACCGCGCTTGCGCTCGCTTTTAGAAAAGGTCAGCGCAGTAAAAACGCAGCGGCTGATGTCATGCGGCGAGCGGCTCGCCATCTCGGGCCGGCGGAAGTTTAGCCCGCGCAGGAATCTGCAGTCCGCTTCCAGGAGGAGGCGCAGTGCGAGAGGCTGAAGGGGTTACCGCAGCAAAAACACCAGCTGTACGA
Organism: Schistocerca nitens; assembly: GCF_023898315.1. NCBI lineage: Eukaryota > Metazoa > Arthropoda > Insecta > Orthoptera > Acrididae > Schistocerca > Schistocerca nitens. The sequence goes on along the minus strand of NC_064615.1, from coordinate 293,741,657 downwards.
GCGCCGAGTTGTACCGAGATTTCCATTAACGGACCGGTGACCCACTAACAGATTCTACAAGACAGTGTTGTTCACAGAACGAGGTCTCCGCGTCGACAGTGACGCAAACACTTGGTTACTCACCCCTCCCCTGCCCACAACTAGTCTCAGAGATTATTCGCCATTATAAGCATATTTTTTTTTTTTTTTACAAGCAATATTGTCGGAGGAACATCCGCAACTGAGCATTATACCGTAGGTTTAAAATACCGCTACCGCTGTAAAGTTCTTTTATTTAACACACGACCGGTTACGGGCTCTTATGCTCTCTTATCTTCAGGTGTCGTAACTTGGTGCTGTGACCCCCAGTGCGCCGGCCGGTGTGGCCGTGCGGTTCTAGGCGCTTCAGTCTGGAACCGCGTGACCGCTACGGTCGCAGGTTCGAATCCTGCCTCGGGCATGGATGTATGTGATGTCCTTGGGTTAGTTAGGTTTAAGTAGTTCTAAGTTCTAGGGGACTGATGACCACAGATGTTAAGTCCCAGAGCCATTTGAACCATTTGAATTTCACCCCCAGTGCCGTGGTGTAGCTACTCCATGCTCTCCGCTCACTGGTAGCACACCGCGTCTTATACTTGTCCATGGCGGCGCTCACGGTCACAGCACAAAGTTAACACACCTGAAGATGGGCATATAAGAGCCCGAAACCGGTCGTGTGTTAAATTTAAGAACCTTACAACTGCAGAGGTATTTTCAACCTCTGTTTTTTATTTATTTTGTGCCTAATGCAGTATCGATTGCCGTAGAAATACTGAATTCTTGGAATACCCAATCGTGGCTAAAGTCTTCCACAGGTCTGCAGGATGTATGACACTGGCAAAATACCCTCAGTTTTCAAGAAGAATGTAATAACTGCAATTCCAAAGAGGGCAGGTACTGACAGGTTTGAATTTTACCGAACTATCATTTTAATAAGCTATAGTGCCAAAATACTGATACGAATTATTTACAGAAAAAAATGGAAAAATTGATAGAAGCCAGCCATGGGGAAGACAAGTTTGTGTTCTTAAGAATTGTAGGAACGTACCATCAATACTGACCCCACCACCAATCTTGCCGTAAACTTGAAAAACGGCTAACCTACGTTTCTACCATTTGTAGATTTAGAGAAACTTCTTTACAACATTGACTGGAATATACTCCGAAATTCTGAAGGTAGCACGGATATAATACATGTGTTTTGATGACACTGCAATTCTGTCAGAGACGCAAGGGATTTGAAAGAGCAGTTGAGGGAAAGAGGTAGTTTATGGACATCAACAAAAGTAAAACCAGGGTAATGGAATGTAGTCAGATTAAGTCAGGCGTTGTTGAGAGCGTTATATCAGTAAATGAGACGCTAAAGATAGTTGAAGAGTTTAGCTATTCAGGTAGTAAGTTAACTTTCAACCGCAGAAGTGGAGAGGGGTACAGTGGCGACAGTCAGAAAAACGTTTCTGAAAAAGAGGAATTCGTTAATCGACATCTACATCCATACTCCGCAAGCCCACTGACGTTGTGTGGCGGAGCGTACTTTGAGTACTTCTATCGGTTCGAATATACGTAGATATAACTGTTATAAAGTCTTTTTTGAGGGTATTTGTCTATATGTATCCTTCTGCTGATGTGAAAAATGGTCGATAAGAAGATCCGGTAAGACGAGAACAGAACCTTTCAAAATTTGGTACTTCAGATGAATGCTGACTATTAGTGAGTAGATCGAAAAATTAATAAGAAGGTAGTGAACCTAATTAGAGACAAATGAAACTTACGGCACAACTTTATACAAATAAGAGATCGTTTTGTAGGAGACATCGTAAGGCTTTCGAGGGATCGACGATTTGGTAGTGGACGGAAGTAAATTGTAGAGAGCGACCAAGGGTCGATTACAGCAAGCAGGTTCAAATTTACGTAGGTACCATTAGTTATACCAAAGACGAAAATATTTGGACAGAATAGAATAGCATGTAGAGTTGAATCAAACCAGTCTTCTTTCTGAGGATAACAGGAAACAGTGGTCTCCCTTCCTACTACATTTTCTGTGTGGTCAGTCCAATATAAGTTGTTGGAAGTATAATCATAACGCATTTATTTGAATTGACAACTTTTTCATCTGAACAGATCTCTTGTATTAGTCAAGTTGGGCCCTGAATTTATTTTATCTAGCATTCGATTTCGAACATCCTCATTAGTTATTCCATCTACCCATCTAATCTTCAACATCGTCTGTCGCACTACTTTTCGAACGTATCTATTCTCACTCAAACAGTAAACAATGTATCTTCCAGTTACAAAGGACATAGCTATCTACTGATGGATAATTCCTGTTCATTATTCACAACTGTTATGTGCGTGCGCAAGCTTATTATGTGTGCACGCTGGGCTCATGTAACACAATGCAGTATGCTGACAATGCAACGCTCACAAATCTTTACACGAAACGTCTTCAATTATGTATTGACTATATTCCAATTTCTGTCTTCCTGAGCAGTTTTTCTCCTTGTAGCGCCCTGTTGTCCCACATAAGTTATTCTCTGATGCCTCAACACATTTCCTCCACTTACTCTTCATTTTTTTCTACTAACATTCGTTTCCTCACCAATTATGGACAGGACTTTCTCACTTCTTATCTTGTTAGTACACTGAATCTTCAGCATTCTTTTGTTAACATTACATCTCAAACGCTCCGATTCTCTTGTTTTTTTTTTTCAGATTTGTCACGGTTATTCGCTTTTACAGAGCTCTGTGCTACAAACTTACATTATATGAAATTTCTTCCTTAAATCAAACGCTGCGTCATGTGGACTACAGAATAAGAAATCTTATCAAATCCGCCTCATCCATGTGGCACCCAATGATTCCTTCCTCTTTCCTAATATGAGGGAACCTCTGCGTGGACAGAACTTCTCCCCTGATAATAAGGAGACGAAACTTGTGAACTCTAAGGGTTATTATGTAACTATATTTTTGTTTGTTTTCAGCTACACGTCTGCAGTCCTGAAACACATTAAAATTCTCCACCGCAGTACCGTGGGGCACGTCGATAGGGAAGACAAAACAAATTCGTGCAGCCCAGTGGTAAGGTTTAAAACCACGTTCAAACTCAGTTAAATGTAGATAAACTGCCATTGTAGCAGAAGTAACCGATCTAGCAACATGCCTATACCAGTTTCTTTGGCTCTTCAGCGTAGTTTGTTTCCAGCGTAAATCGATTCCGCATTAATGCATTACCATATATACCAAGTTTCTCTGCCATACGATAATTACAGTCCACACTAGATCTCTGTGAGTAGCTGCACTTAATTACAACCACCCGGTGTGACACCGGTTAGGTGGCGCAGGCATTTCCAGTATGGTGAAACGAGGTTGAATGACGAATGACGAAGTGACGAACCATCTGCCAGTGAAGTATCAGGAGCAGAGCAGGCCCTGGTGCTCAAACACCGATGTGCCACAATCGGGGTGATAGTAGAAAAAGTGAAAATCTGTTACTGATCAGTTTTCAACAACTTGCAGGACAATTTGAACACTACAAAGGTTTCCGCTCACTGGGTTCCGCAAGTGCTCAGACCTACTCAAAAAATTAAAGAAATAAAATCAATTTAATTTTAAAAAATGTAATGGCTAGATCGCAATTTTTTCTTCACTAATTATAGTGAAGTAGTTTTGGTTGCTTTCTACAACATGGTTCGCTCACGATGACGTTTGTAACTACATAATCACGTAGTCTCGCTGGCCGACAATATAAATGCATGTAACTGCATCATTACAGCTATATATGATAGTTTTTACTGGATATCTACCGCTTTTTTCGGTACGTCGTCTTAAAAGCAGTAAAATATTACTTATACAGTACTCTTAAGTGGATTTGTTTTGTTACATGTCACCTTTCTTATTGGAGTTAGCTCTCCTTATATACTATAGATAGTATACTTTATTGTACAAAACTTTCTTAGTCTACTGTCCCTGTATTTGTATACAGATCTAAGGATGGTTGCAAAAAGGAACCGAAACTAGTTATATTGCTTTAAGAAGAAAAAATTGCGGTTTAGGCATTCTACTTTTATTTAAATTAAATCTTCTGTACTTCATAAATTACATTTACGCTACCATCTCTTTTTCAGGCTTCACTGTTCAGGAAACTAAGTGAACGGTGGCAGTATCGGAAATATCAGATCCGTTTTGGGCCAGTCCAAATTTCTTCCGTCGTGTATCATCAGCAGTGGAAACGTAAGGATCCACCAACGCCGCATAAAGAGGAAGACCGAACCCTAATAGGCAAGGTGACACACAGTGAGTTTTGCGACTGCCACGGCGTAACATATGCTCGTAAGAGGCAAACCGCCACAGGATCATATCCTAACAAGATTACGGGAGCCTATCAAGACGAAACGTCGCGACTGGCTCTCGAAGGGCATATTTCTGTTGCACGACGACATTCCACTTCGACTGGACACTGCTACAGATGCTGCTTCTTTGGGCTATCAAATTTTGACACATCACCCGTATTCTCCCGAGAAGCCCATTGCATTTCCAGATCGATGACGCGGTCATTTTCGAGATTTCCTGAACAGCTAAAATGCAAACGTCAACAACAAAGGTCCCCAACATGTTATCCACCACTGATGAAGGTGTCTCCCATTGAAGGTGAATGTACAGAGAAAGGCTCACATCACCACCACGTTTTCTTATAGGAAGTTGATTTCTTCTCTGTGACAGCCTCAGGACAGCCGCCCTTACGAACGCCCCTCGCACTCTGCCTACGTCTCTCCCACCTCGTCGCTCAGTGCGTGCCGGCGCCGCCTCGTGACGTCACAGCCAGCGCGGCAGCGCCGCCCCTACCTGCTAATGACAGAGCAGCCCGCCGCACTCGCGTGTGACACAACACGGCACGCAACAAGCGTGACGAGAGCTGACATTCGGCCGAGGCGCTCCCACAGTAAATCATCCGGTGCGGCCTTCGGCTCCTGGAAAGCTTCTTTATGACGTCAAGGTCGCGAGAGCAGGATTAGGAGTATTCGATGAAGCAGTTGCTCCAGCCGATTTCTTTAGCCAGCTTCAATTTATTCTTTTTTTTCTATTTCAATTATCGCTCTTTTGACCGTTTTAATGCTCTCCTGCATCTCGTCCTATCTTGCATTAATGTTTTCACATCTATGTAACAACTACAGCCAATAGCATGTACAGTCTTCTCCCATACTCTTCGCTTTGTGGACCCTCACTATATTTCACTGCTTCCTCCAGCTCCGGGTTAATTCTGGACGCCGTAAAAATTGTAAGGTTCTTCCAATGACGTTTTCTTTCCCCTACTATTTTCAGTACTTTTCCATTTCGCGTTTTATCTGTCCACATACTTTTCAACATTATTTTACAGCAGTAAATTTCAAACGCTTTAAGTTTCTTTTCCCAGTTTTCCATGTTCCACGATCCACTCGTATTGAGTACTGTGCTCCAGAATTGCACTTCCAGGATCTCCTTCCTCTGACGGTAGCACGGCTTTTCTGTGAAGAAAGCTTTCGTTTTTGAACTGCAAATATGCCGCATTAATAATTATATATCTGACGTAAGCTGATTTTTGAGAATAGCTTATTTTACCGGGCTGGTTTTGGGTATTCGCCCATCATTGGCGGTATCTGTATTACAAAGACTTACATTTCGTACAGAATATTATTTATAGTATACCTCCTTTTATGAGTATGTGGTTTTCGTTATTATCGTTACGTGACTGGCATTATACAGGGTGAATCACGTAAAACTTGCGCAGCAATATTGCTGTTAATGTGCGGTTTTCACAGACTGAATTGATAGTCAGGGGCTCGTACTGTTACCCAATAAACAGATTGCAATAATACTTAAAAAGTGTATTTTTTGCGGAAACATACTTTTTTAAATAGAACAATGCCTCGTGACATTAACAGACTAAAAGTAGGGTAAATTAGAATGTCAGTGGTATTTGTTTCAGGCTGCTAGTGCAAGTCGTTTACACGATATCGTATTTTGAAAAGTTGCCACATCGACTTGTACAATGGCTTGTGGTATCACACACTAAAGAACAACGCAAGTGCATATACTGCTTATGTGGATTCTGAACAGCAACGAGACAATTGACCATAACAAATTGTGTTCAAAATGACCTCTGCCAATGGCAATACGCGCTTCCAGTCTGGTACGGAGCGACTGCTGCACACGTGCTAGCATTTCAGCGGAGGTGTCCGAACAGGCTGCAGTAATAGTCGTTGCATATTATTGGGTGTAGTTGGTATGTCCTTGCTGACAGCGTCTTTCAGCTTTCCCCACACAGAAAGGCCTACAGGCGTCAAATCCCGGGAACGGGTCGGCCAAGGTACAAATCCTCTACATCCAATCAAAAGATTTAGAAGCAATTCGTGAGGACACACTGTAGTATTTAGTGCATTATGGGCTAGACAGCCATCATTTTGGTACCACATGTTTCTCCTAGTCTGCAGGGGAACGTGTTCTAGCGTCCGTGGAAGATGATCTGTGAGGAAGCTGCGATACATGAGTGTCCAGTGTTTCATCTATCAAAAAACGGGCCTAAGAGCTGAGGGCTCACTATCGCACACCACACTGTTACACTCCTTGGACGTTGACGTTACACCTGATGAAACCAAAAGAGAATTGTCAACAGACAAATAGCGCATGTTTCGGCGGTTTATCTGGCCATGATTGCCAAATGTGGTTTCGTCACTAAATAAGATACACGATACATCCGGAGTATCCTGTCTTAATGCCCATGTATAGAAGTTAACACGATTTTCATAATCGTTTCCGTGCAGCTCTTGATAGAGAGAGATGTGATAGTTATGGAACCTATGTAGATGGTGAATGCATAGGACACTTGCCTGTCTCTTGGCACTTCCTCGTGCGATTGCACGTGAGCTAACGTGCGAATCAATTGCGAGAACATTAATTTCCTGCTCTTATGTCGTCACTTGTTTCCTTCTGTTGCCCGCATCTCGTGGTCGTGCGGTAGCGTTCTCGCTTCCCACGCCCGGGTTCCCGGGTTCGATTCCCGGCGGGGTCAGGGATTTTCTCTGCCTCGTGATGGCTGGGTGTTGTGTGCTGTCCTTAGGTTAGTTAGGTTTAAGTAGTTCTAAGTTCTAGGGGACTTATGACCACAGCAGTTGAGTCCCATAGTGCTCAGATCCATTTCCTTCTGTTGCGTTGTCTAGGTGCTACACTACCAATGTCACGTAACTAGATGAAGAGGTTGATAAATAAATGCCGAGACAGTTGACGTCTATTCGGATATCTTGCTGCATACACCATACAAGAAAAAACTGCATTTTTCCTACGCTCTCCACACACCATAAGCAAATAGACTATTTCTCCATTGGTAAATCCCGTCCTAGTGCTTGGTCTGTCACACACTAACTGAATGGCAAGTCGCAATGCACTCAAGGAACACAGAAGCGCACTGTAAGCAAACATAACAACATCGTACCTAGCAACTACTCAACTTGTATGGCACAAACAAGTGAATGTGTGGAAACTTTTGAAAGCAATTCGTAAACGACTAGCACTAGAATCCTGCAACAAACATGAGTGATATTCTAATTTTCCCTACTTTTAGTTTGTTAATGTCAATAGGTACAGTTCCAGTTTAAAAAAAGTCTATGTTTGCACAAAAATACATTATTATAAGTGTTATTATAATCTGTTTAATGGCTAACAATACGACCCCCTTACTAGCAATCTATTCTGTGAAAACCGAGCATCAATAGTTCTTTCTATTTCCGCAATGCTGCTGTGCAAGTTGTAGGTGATTCAACTTGTATGGACTGCTTAGCGATGTCAAAGACCATGGTTCATAAAAATCATATGATAATAAGAATATATATATATATATATATATATATATATATATATATATATATATATATATAGTAAAACTTGCTCAAAACTGAATCCCCTGGGACTAAAATAGTTTTCCAAATTGGACAAGTTTCCGGATTACACAAATCTCAATGGGCTATGTAAAATCTGTCTCATGCACAAAAGTACAGTAAAAATTTTTAATTATGAATATACTGCATTCACGTACTTCCCTCCAGCACAGTATATGTTCATTTACCGTGTATTGGACAATAGAACACTGGTGTATTGCACTAACTGATAAATAACACGGCAGTTATAATATTTTTTACTCGAACTCTAAATTCGTTTATTAAGGTACGCACATACATATTATTCCCATGTTATTTTGCTTTACATTTCACTTTTTCGTCACATATCAAGGGAGGAAACTTGTTTTAATTTACTGTTTAAAATTGTGTTATCTAGGCAATTTTTGGCACCATACAATAGTTCCAACAAGTTGGGAGAATTTGTGTGTTGCAAATTGCAATACATCGTTTATGCATGCAATGGCTTCTTCAGGCGTATTAATTTTTCTAGGGACATCATTTTTCTCTTCTTCTTCTTTCTTTGCTTCTTCTTCAGCATCCTCTGTGTTGCGGATTTCTATTAAATCTGCTGCTGAAGTGAAAGTGGAGTGAGTTGACAGAAAGTCATCACTTCGAATGTAATCATCTACACTACATGAAATGTTTCGCATTTTCATTAATTAAGCAATTGCTGCTGTATTTTCTTAAAATTCGATGGCCATAGAAGCGTCTTGTTTCTGACCCCCAAATCCCGCTTTGTTAAAGTACTTGGTGACAGTTGCGGGTTTTATTTCCTTTAATGCCAAGCCAATCCACGACAGAAACTGACCGTGGAAGTGCAAACGCACTTTCGGCTTCTTCGACACTAAGAATTAGAGATTGCATCAGTAATCGCCTATAATGACTCTTGAATGTATAAGTAATCCCCTGGTCCGTGGTTTGGGTGAGGCTGGTTGAACCTGGAGGGAACCAAGCCAATTTCACATTTGATAACGTTACTTTCCGGTGTCAGGTTGCATTGTCGAGGAAAAGGAAAACTTGGCGATTTTCTATTTTCATTTTGGCATTGAAAGAGCGCAGCCATTCTTCCATAAGACCACTCACGATCCACGCCTTTTTATTGCTTCATCATATGACTGGAAGCTTACTGACGTCTATGTTTTTGAAAAAATGCGGTTTTGCCGCCTTTCCATTCACTAGTGTCTTCTCCCTTTCACCTAACATGTTTCCACATAGCACTACAGTGAGTCTTTCCTTGGATATTTTTCCGCCGGTGCACTTTTCACCTTGAATTGCTAGCGCTTTTGAAGGCAATGCGCGATAAAACAGTGCCATTTCAACGTCGTTGAACGCTTCTTTCGGGTCATAATTCACAATTTGGACAATATTGTCTTCCATTTCCTTGCTACACTTTCCTGCACATCCTTAGCTTCCGCCGGCCGGGGTGGCCGAGCTATTCTAGGCGCTACAGTCTGGAACGGCGCGACTGCTACGGTCGCAGGTTCGAATGCTGTCTCGGGCATGGATGTATGTGCTGTCCTTAGGTTAGTTAGGTTTAAATAGTTCTAAGTTCTAAGGGACTGATGACCTTACAAGTTAAGTCCCATAGTGCTCAGAGCCATTTGAACCATTTTGAGCCGTAGCTTCTCCACACACTTCATTCCAGACGATGTGGTGCCTAGCTTTAAACCTGACCCGCCATCCTGTGGATGCCTTCAATTCCGTATTTCCAAGCCCTATAGTGACTTTCAGAGCCTCAGTCTGCAGCATGGGTCCAGATAAAGGTAAGTTTTTTTGCCCGTGCATTTACGAACCATTCCAACAGTATTTCGTTAATTTCATTTCCGGGCTTCTTCGCCTTACGATTCATCTGCCCATTTCCTTTCATCCATTGGCCCCGAATCTTATCATCGTTTCTTGAAGTCTTATAAATTTGCGTTTTACCGCATTTGAAACGCAACATAATTTCGCGCACAGAGAGTTTGTCTTTCTCACTTGTCTCGATTACATTAATCTTTTCGTTAAATGTTAACGATACATACCATTTGTTCGAGATCATGTTAACGTATCTCTTAAGGTGCTACTAGTCAACTGAAACTGGCAGCAACTAATGACCTTGTCGGGTAAAACCATTGTTTAACGGAACAGTACCCACCTCTTTTACTGCGCACATTGCAGAATTGTGTTGGTACAGGCGCAACAATGTTCCTGTATGCGTCAACCGACAGACAGAGCGGTGACGAACGAACCGTTTCCTTTGATGCTCTGTACCGACACTGAGCGTAACTTATCCGTTGGAGCACAGAGCGGCGCGGTTCTAGGTCCACACCAGCAGCACCGCGCTGGGCTCGACCTCTTTTCTTGGTTTGGCGCCGCTTAACAGAGGTGTTAAAAGTAACGTCCTTGTAGAGTCGTGAATAACTAATGAACTGTAATACAGTAGTACTGTATAGGCTCTTTTCCGCATTGTACACTACTGGCCATTAAAATTGCTACACCAAGAAGAAAGGCAGATGATAAACGGGTATTCATTGGACAAATATAACTGACATGTGATGATATTTTCATGCTATTTTGGTGCATAGATCCTGAGAAACCAGTACCCAGAATAACCACCTCTGACCGTAATAACGGCCTTGATACGCCTGGGCATTGAGTCAAACAGAGCTTGGATGGCGTGTAGCGTGCACAGGAACAGCTGCCCATGCAGCTCCAACACGATACCACAGTTCATCAAGAGTAGTGACTGGCGTATAGTGACGAGCTAGTTGCTCGGCCAACATTGACCAGACGTTTTCAATTGGTGAGAGATCTAGAGAATGTGCTGGCCAGGGCTGCAGTCGAACATTTTCTGTATCCACAAAGGCACGTACAGGACCTGCAACATGCGGTCCTGCATTATCCTGCAGAAATGTAGGGTTTCGCAGGGATCGAATTAAGGATAGAGCCACGGGTCGTAACACATCTGAAATGTAACGTTCACTGTTCAAAATGCCGTCAATGCGAACAAGAGGTGACCGAGTCGTGTAACCAATGTCACCCCATACCATCACGCCGGGTGATACGCCAGTATGGCGATGACAAATACATGCTTCCAATGTGCCTTCACCGCGATGTCGCCAAACACGGATGCGACCATGATGATGCTGTAAACAGAACCTGGATTCATCAGAAAAAATGACGTTTTGCCATTCGTGCATTCAGGTTCGTCGTTCAGTACACCATCGCAGGCGCTCCTGTCTGTGATGCAGCGTCAGGGGTAACCGCAGCCACGGTCTCCGAGCTGATAGTCCATGCTGCTACAAACGTCGTCGAACTGTTCGTGCAGATGGTTGTTGTCTTGCAAACGTCCCCATCTATTGACTCAGGGATCGAGACGTGGCTGCACGATTCGTTACAGCCATGCGGATAAGATTCCTGTCATCTCGACTGCTAGTGATACGAGGCCGTTGGGATCCAGCACGGTGTTCCGTATTACCCTCCTGAACCCACCGATTCCATATTCCTCATGTCAGCACGTTGTAGGTGTCGCCACCGGCGCCAACCTTGTGTGAATGCTCTGAAAAGCTAATCATTTGCATATCACAGCATCTTCTTCCTGTCGGTTAAATTTCGCGTCTGTAGCACGTCATCTTCGTGATGTAGAAATTGTAATGGCCAGTAGTGTGAACTATGTTCAAAGATTTGCTTTCCGTTTCCGGGTTAGGCACGTTCCACTTTATGCAAAAAATTAGCATATAAAAGTGCACTGAATGCATCGGGACTGAAATACTTGAACAATTTGGGCATATTTCCGAATTATACGCTTGGCGATTTGAGCGAGTTCTTTTGTATGTATAAAAATCAGCGTTGTTGTGTGCTGTCATAAGCTGTCACCAGCACACCAGGCGGCAAAGAGGTTGCGAGAAAATCGAGAGAGACGAAAGACAGACTTTCAAGAAACTCGCCGCCAACGCCCTCTCGACTGCCAGTATTTAGATCGCCGCCGCGGACGGGAGGGCCCAGTCGGTTCCAGTCAGTCATTCAGTGAGTCAGCGAGCCGAGTCATCAGTCGCAGCCCAGTGGGTGTGCAGTCGCAGTTAGCTCAGCCTCTAGCTCAGAGTCAGTCAGTCAGAGCAGTGTACATAGTGGACTTGCACTCACCAGCAGTGAGGCGAACGTGGACTATGACGGAAGAGTTTGTACCACACGGACTAGATTAAGATAAAAAACACTTTGTGCTATAAATAAAGAACACTGTTAATACGTGTTTGCAGTTTGTGTTATAGGAAGAGAATGACGGCCACCAAACAACGTCTTCTCCTTTTTTCCCATTGTTCAAGCCTACAGTGAGAACGAGACGTCACAAAAATATGTAACTACAGGTATCAATGGGACTTGTTGTATATGCAAAGTTCACTACCTGTGATACACCGTAGACAATATATATTGTTACTTCTAATATGTACTATCTCTTTTAACATAACAAAGAAATGTGTCGATTGCTAATTTTTCGACGATTGTTTTTTGTGTTTTAGATCGCTCTGTTTGTTCAAAATATCGATATGTTTCATTAAATGCATGAAAATTTCTGCTTCTTCAAAAAATTTGGTAAACTGCGTTTTTCGGCAATATATAGAACTGACAGACACTATGTCATGTCTCTGACCATGTGGTTTTGTTCTTATAATTGGGCACTAAGTGATGATAATTTCGTCCAAGTCAGATTAATAAGTTATTTAATTCTTATTTTAAAATTTCCTCCAGTATATTTAAGGCAAGTCACGGGATAAAACAGAAAACTACATATTCATAAAATACTATATGATACAAAAAAACATATTATAAGAAATATTTGTCTGCTATAATAGAGATTCCGCCAACGATGGGCAAACTCTCAAAACTAGTCCAATAAAATAATCATTAGAAAGGAGTTTGTTTCAAATTATTAATGTGACATTTCTGCAGTTTATTCAAGCTGCAGGGCACCAAATGTTCAAGACACTATTTTTTTTAAACTAGCAAGTCTTGCAACTCAGATCTGCACTTAATGTCGTCCAACATCTGCGCGATATTACCAATACAGTTCACATAAGAAACAGTCGTATCGAATATGATCTTTCCCCTTACCATTGAGTTTTTCAGTTAACTTCACTTGTATCAATTTTGTACAATCTCATTAAGTTTATCCAATAAGTATGGTTCAAATGGCTCTGAGCACTATGGGACTTAACAGCTATGGTCATCAGTCCCCTAGAACTTAGAACTACGTAAACCTAACTAACCTAAGGACAGCACACAACACCCAGCCATCACGAGGCAGAGAAAATCCCTGACCCCGCCGGGAATCGAACCCGGGAACCCGTGCGTGGGAAGCGAGAACGCTACCGCACGACCACAAGATGCGGGCAATAAGTATGTATGACGTCTATGATGCCGAACGAGTAGATGAAAAAGCAGTCTGTATGTCGTGCTGTTCGGAATAAGGAAATGGGAACAATGAAATCTGAGAACACGTCTTGAGCTCCAGGGTCAGCTCTTCGGAATAACTTCAGGAAGGTGAGGAAGGGCGTAAGTGAAGTAGCTACTGAAGAGAGCAGAGACATGCAATAGGTCGCTTCGCAGCAAGCCATAACGAACAGTATTCCTTGTTTATTTTCTGAGGCAAACGACACTTACGATCCAAGATAATTGGGTTTATTTTTCTAAGGGAATCCAGTGTTCTCAGTCTTTCAATAACTACGATCTCGATCTCTCGATCTCGAAACGTAGTCGAAACATTATATTTGTAGTCTTTCCAATCTCTGAAACTTCCTGGCAGATTAAAACTGTGTGCCGGACCGAGACTCGAACTGGGGACCTTAGCCTTTCGCGGGCAAGTGCTCTACCAAGAGCACTTGCCCGCGAAAGGCAAAGATCTCTTGTTCGAGTCTCGGTCCGGCACACAGTTTTAATCTACCAGGAGGTTTCATATCAGCGCACACTCCGCTGAAGAGTGAAAATCTCATTCTGGAAACATCCCCCAGGCTGTGGCTAAGCCATGTCTCCGCAATATCCTTTCTTTCAGGAGTGCTAGTTCTGCAAGGTTCGCAGGAGAGCTTCTGTAAAGTTTGGAGGATAGGAGGCGAGGTACTGGCAGAAGTAAAGCTCTGAGGACGGAGCGTCAGTCGTGCTTGGGTATCTCAGTTGGTAGAGCACTTGCCCGCGAAAGGCAAAGGTCCCGAGTTCGAGTCTCGGTCCGGCACACAGTTCTAATCTGCTAGGAAGTTTCATATCAGCGCACACTTCGCTGCAGACTGAAGATCTCATTCTTTCCAATTTCTGCTTAACACTTTCTCCCCGGCAAGTAAGAGAACTGTTTCCGGAGACTAAAGCAGGGCAGTCGGTTATAATATTTGCTGCATTTTCAGCTTCATATGTCATGAAGAGAGAAAGAAAAGATAATATATAGCGTAGACGATATTTTCAGAACTCAGCTTACGTTACGAGCTGAGGCGGACGTCTGGAATGCGCCAAATATGCAGCAAGCCTGCGACGACGAGAAACACTTTGAAGATTAAATTGTAGAGCAGGCACAAGCCGCATGTGAGTTTATTTTGACATGTTTTACTCGACCGATGCGGGAATTTTCAGAAATTACGTAGCAGGGGGCCACACGTTACATATATCGGGATGTGTGTAGCGCAGTCGTCATATATAAAATTTTATGTGCAACAGCGGCGCTATACGCATCCCGATATATGTAATGTGTGGTCCTCTACTACGTAATTTCTTAAAACGCCCGCGTTGGTCGAGTGAAACATGTCAAAATAAAGAAAACTCACATGCGGATTGTGGATGCTCTACAATTTTAAATTCTAACGGTCGCTGTTCCCCTCCACGCGATGCCTGTTCTCGCCGCATCAAGATTTTTGCGAAATACATGCCCTATAAAATTACACCCTCGCCGGCGAGCGAGTACTGGTTTCTGTGTCAATATACAAGTGGCTGACAAACTGTAACCGGTCTGTACAGAGGGATTCATCCCATTTAAATGAGAGCAGTGGGTGTCTGCCCTTGTGTCCTGTCCAAGGGAAAACTAGTTAGGATTTTCGGCCTCAGTCTCGACAGGGGGATTGTCAAATTTGTGCCTGCTAGCATAATGTTGTAATCTAATTAATTAAGAAGCTGAGGAAGTGGACAACAGGTATAACGAACGGTGAGAAAGGTTATAAGTAAAGTATTCACAGTTTAAAACAAAATATTTCGATATTGCCTAGAAAAGCCCTCACAAAAGCCTAGAATTCATTGCAGATATTCATAGGCAAAACACTAACACTTAAAAATGATAGTCATTATTAATAATTTAGTAAACAAGTAGTCGGTACACAGTGATGGATAACGTGCTGTTTCCCTAGAAGTTACATTTAATCTCTACACAGCAGATACTGATGGGCGAAAATTTCTAGTATAATTCAAAGAGATTAGAGAGAGACCATTGCACTTATGGAAATGTAGTCGAATGACAAAGGGGAGTGGTTACGAAGACTCCTTAAAATAAGATGATGCTGATGGCAGCTTGCAACATCCAGCAGGCACCAAAGTAACTGACCCTTTGGCACTATTACACAAAACACTATAGCCACTGGATAAACAGCTTGCTGTGGGAAATGTACCACCTAATATTTCAGTAAAGGTTGCAGAATCAGTAGCGGTCAGCCCTACACCGTTGCTTTTGAGCACAGATCGAAGTTCTAAATAATGCTAATATCCTTTTTATAGAATCCACACTAGTGACATAAAAACAAGAAATAATCGCTAAATACGGGGTGTACATAAAGTCAGGGAACACTTTCAATTATTTATTGCACAAGAACCAGACATTTTACATATATCATACATATGTCATTTTGAAGAGAAACCCTGAAAGTTTTTTTTTATGTATATCGCAACAGAGTAGTTTATTAATTTGCCGATAGCGCTAGTCGCAAACATGGCGAGTTAAGGTGCGGAGCGAGCTTTCTGTGTGTTGGAGTTCGACAAAAACAAGTGTGTTACAGCTGTTCAACGGATGTTTAGAACCAAGTACGATAAGAAGCCACCAACAAGGAAGGCCATTTACCACTGACACAACAAATTCGTTACGACGGGTTGCTTGTGCCCGGCAAAGAGAAGCGGACGTCCCAGTGAATGTGGAGCGCGTACGAGAGACATTCATAAGGAGTCAAAGAAATCGGTGCGTCGAGCACCCTGTGAACTCTAATTGGCTCCAAGGACAGTGTGGAAAGTTCTACGACAGAAGCTGTCCATGAAACCATTCAAATTGGAGCTAGTGCAGAAACTGAATGGCGACGACAATTACAAGCGTTTTGAGTTTCGTTCGCAGTTGCAACAATTGAATGGGGATGGCATTGTTGATCGCTTAATTTTTAGCGACGAAACCACTTTTCAAGCTTATGGGAAAGTGAACAGGCATAACTGTCGAATCTGGGGTACAAAGCATCCACACGAATGCTTTGAATTTGAGCGTTATTCCCCAAAGGTAAATGTTTTTTGTGCCTTGTCACGTCGAAAACTGTGCCGAGAGCACTTTCACTGGATATTTCTACTTGGATATGTTGCAGCAATGGCTGATGCCTCAAATGCAATCGGACTCTCCGTTCATCTTTCAGCAGGATGAGGGTCCACCCCATTTTCATCGTGAAGTTCGTGGATACCTGAACACGGACCTGCCGTATCGATGGATCTGCCGTGCTACAGAAGGGGACAGCTGTTTCATGAATGGCCTACCCGATCACCAGATCTGTGGGGACACATTAAAGGTCTAGTGTATGTACTGCCTCTACCAAGTGGTGTAGCAGAGCTCCGGGAGAGAATACGGGAAGAGATTGCCACAGTCGACGATGCCATGTTGGGACGGGTATGGCAAGAATTCCATTACCGCATTGACTTCTGCCGGGTCACTCATGGTTCGCATATCGAATGTTTGTAAAAAAATCGTTCAAAGTTTCTCTTCTAAATGCAATGTTTAGCTCTTGTGCAATAAATAATTGAAAGTGTTCCCGGACTTTAAGTACACATTGTATATAAATAAAATGAAGGCTGTAACTATGAGAACTATTCCGTAGGGTAATGAAGTTCTTCGCAAAGAGCTGTTTATACGTTTGATTCCCCCCCCCCCCCCCCCAAATAAAAACCACGAGAAATTCTAGGGACAGGTACCATACACCAAAACAAAACAAAAATCTAGTAAACAAGAGGACTAAAGAGCATATCTTGAGATTTATGAGCACTTTTTCATCTTGGATACGGTGAAACATATCTCTTCTACTGCAAACTCTTTGCTTTCCATATTCTGAGGGGAGATACTATGGAGCAAAACACGAAAGAAAATCTACTAAACACGGTCTCTAAACTACATCCTTTAAGAGTTTTGATTACTTGCTCAGTAGAAGAGAAGTGTTTCACACTAGCAGATAGAGAAACCTGGTCCATCAAAATTAATATTCTTGGTCAACGAAGCTCACTAACACAATCGGCATGAATTAACATCAAAATCTTTGATGTAATATTGTCCGTATTGTACGAGAAGAACTGTCGACGTGTAAGGTGTCAGGCAAATCCAACATCTTCCATGAAAACCCTGACATGATAGCAAATCCGGCAGTATGTCACATAGCTCCGAATAAATCCTGACATTAAATTAACCAGAGTAATACGATCAACGAGTGAGCAAATGGAATACCACAGACTAACACAAGAACACCTAAATGCATGTCATACCTTCCCACCGTGAAACAGACGCAGTTCCGAGGGAAGAAACGAGAACAGAAGCCGAGAGCAGAACCGTGTTAAGGTAGAAGGCCCTACGATAAGGGACGGACACCTAAATCGCCGGCTGACCGCCAGGACCACTCCCAAGCCCATGTTAAAATATAGAGCCCTCCAGCCCATGTTAAAAGATAGAGCCCTCCAGAACAACAGTATAGATCTTACGATAACACTAAAAGGGCCACACCAGCTGCAAGTTTAGCGTGAGACGTTTTCGCGTCTCTGTTACGTTGCAAACATTAAAAACATTGCCCCACCACGAAAAGTATAACGTTTCTCATCGGATGGACAGAATTTTTGTAGGCGGAGCTTAAGGTTAACATTGAGATCCTGATTGGTCAGTTGAAAACACAGCCAGACAGCTTTCTAAAAACAACTTCAGTAAATTGTAGTAAGGAGAAGTTAGGAGAGAGTTGCTTCCGAGACGGCGAGGTGTGGAGCTGCGCTGCCCGCCGCCCCCTGACGCTGCCTAAGAAACGACAAGGTAATAAACCCACACGATGCCGCATAACAGCGCATAAAGCTTCACTCAGAACTACAGAAGTCTCATCTGTTACATCCCCTTTTTACGTAATACTAGTGTCGATCATCAGTTAAATCTCATGGTGTTCACATTTGCTACTTGAAGTAAAAATCTGAAACGCGATGATTTTTCTGTTATATAATTATTGAGAAGCCACATCAGCCACTGTAATTTACGACAAGTTAGATAAGTAATTAAACATAATTGAGGGTCACTGTAGACCATTTTGATAGTTTTCTCTTTTATGAAACTTAACTTAAATCTAGATTATAGATGTGATATGGCATAGGTCATCCTTCGATCCATTGTAGAACTTGGAAACCCATTCAGGGAATATTCGTTCACATTTTTTTTGAACGCATTTGGTTTTTATCATCCTGTATTAAAATATTTCATTTTATCAATAGTGCAATTTGTAAACAATGTTTTGTGAGTAGAATAAAATTTCCAATGGTAAACTTAACTGCTTTTTCGACGTTATTTTACCAGCTAACTAAAAATAGGAAAGCCTTGAACCCCTTCCACTGAATTTAGTTAGTATTAAGATTCTTTTACAGGGAGTGCAGTGGAACTGACGCTGAAATCATTAATACATTTGATTATATCATCGCTAGTCTCACTGAACTCTTCCGAACTCTACATGTCATGTGTGGTCTGGCGGCTCCTTACCAGCAACAGGTCCCAGATTCAAACTAGTCAATTTCCTAAAAAACACGCTCAGAGCGTCGTTGCGTGAAAGGGGTAGGGAGACACGACTTAGAACAAAAAGACACCACGCAGAATGTTAGAGACGCGTCGCGGACAGTAAAGTTACAAGCAGCGCTTAGGCTGCCCAGCCAGACGAGACCTTACCAAACTGAAAACATCTCGACAAAAGATAAACAAAAAGAACCTTAACTCTTTTCTTTATACTTATTTAAAGCGTCGGTCACGTGATTGTTAAGCCGTGGGGTATCCACGCGGTCTAAGGCGTCTTGATTGTCACGACCCGTGTAGCTCCCCCCCCGTCGGAGGTTCGAGCCCTTCCTCGGGCATGGGTGTGTGTGTCGTCCTTAGAGTAAGTTAGTTTAAGTTAGATTAAGTAGTGTGTAAACTTAGGGACCGATGACCTCAACAGTGTGGTCCCATAAGGCCTTACCACAAATTTCCAATTTTTTTACATGACTGTTACGTTATTCAAAACATTGTTTTACTACATGGCCACCAATTGAGAAAGTTGTGCTTAAACAGTACATATAATTTCACAACACAAGACAGATATTCTCAGTCACTTTACGATCGCATAAGGAAACGTTTGAATTCAAATCATGTAATAACAACTTAAGAGACTCATTTGCTCCATCCGGCACTGCAACCAGTTATAAAAAACATATTCGATGTAGCTTGACGCAGTCGGTACATCAGCATTAAATACAGTATACACTGATAAGCCAAAACATTATGACTATTGTCCACTGCGATGTTGGTTGCCGCCTGGTGGCCTTGTAGGCACGTAACACGGTGACAAAAGTATGTAAGCGGAGCAGACACGGATGGGGAACTGCCTGGCGAAGTTATGGGCTGCAAATGGGGAAATCCATTGAGATAAGGTACTCTAAAAAAGGGCAGATAACTATTACAGATAATTATTACGCAGAGCCTATGAACGAATATCTCGAGAACAGCGAAGCTGGTCGAGTGTTCACGTGCTACTGTCGTGAGCTCCTACGGAAAGAGATAGGGCGGTGAAACTATCGCTAGGCGCTAAATGGTTGGGCGTCATCCACGATTCTTCAAAGAAAGTGATGTTCGGGAGCTTGTCTGCTCTGTAAACTAGAATAGATAGGGATCTGTGGCATCTCTGCCGAAAGAGCACAATGGTGGTGCTCGCACAAGTGTTTCGGAGCACACCGTTCATCGTATATTGTTGAACATAGAGCTCCGCAACAGACTACCACTACCGTTCGCATGCTGACCCAACGACATCGCCAATTACGACTGCAGTGGGCACGGGACCATCGGGATTCAACTGTCAATCAATGGAACCATGTCGACTCTTCGGGTGAATCACATTTTTGCTACACAAGGTCGATGGTCGTCTCCACAAACACCGTCGCCGAGGTAAACGTGCAGCGCGCCACGGACGCAGGCTGGTGGGAGTAGTGTTATGCTAAGGGAGACATTCTCCTGCGCTTGCATGGAGCCTGTGGTAGCAACCGAAGACACGCTGGCAGCTGCGAACCACCTGCGTTCCTTCAGACTTGATGTGTCCCACATGTCAATGTCATCTTTCAGTAGTGTAATTGTCCGTGTCTCGGAGCCAGAACGGTGCTATAGTGGTTAGAGGAGCATTATACTGAACTCACGTTGGTGTCTCGGACGCGAATTATATGATCTGTGGTTCAAATGGTTCAAATGGCTCTGAGCACTATGGGACTTAACATCTGTGGTCATCAGTCCCCTAGAACATAGAACTACTTAAACCTAACTAACCTAAGGACATCACACACATCCATGCCCGAGGCAGGATTCGAACCTGCGACCGTAGCAGTCGCGCGGTTCCGGACTGAGCGCCTAGAACCGCTAGATCACCGCGGCCGGCTATGATCTGTGTATAGACATCTAATACCACATATCCCCGCAAACCTACCAAAAAACTGTATAGTCCCTGATACGCAGACGGACAAACAAAATATTAAGCAGGTGGTCTTACTGTTTTGGCTCATCAGTGTAATATCGCATTATAATTACATAAACATAGGATTCAAAGGGATCATGGATTGGAATTGTCAGACGAGTTTTAATGAAGTGTGTTCGTGTGGCGAAATCTTAGTATAAGCACATTTCTGCATATTATTCAATAAGTTGTTTAAAACTACTTAATAATTTTTGTAATAGTAAAGGTCACTTGTTAACCTCACTGACAGTGTCGGGTGCCTTTAAATGACGTGCCATAGGAGTACTCTGCGTGTCTGCTACAGTGTTTTTTATAACGTTCATGAACAATAATAATGGAAAAAATTAACTTTATAGATAACATGTTCATAATCAAGGTTGATCGTATGCGCGTCTCCCTCACCTGGGTGCCCGCTTGACCCACTACCACGCCACAATGTCTGATCGGGAAGATGGGCCAACTGCGAACACGTGGCATTAGAGGGCAGCGAAGTCGCTCAAGGAACATTGAACAGCTGGTATTTGGATTGGTTTCATATTTCTCAACAACACAGATCCCAAACAAAAACAGTTTTTACTCTTGTTTAATTTTTTTGGTTCGCTGGAGATATGATAAAATCTGTATCAGGCAAAAACAAATGGCACACGAACAGACGCAAAGAGTTTCGCAGTAGTTCGTCACTAATGTTGGCACGTAATTGTGGCTTGTTTGGTTTCATTATCAATAAGCGTTTCTCTCTCTCTCTCTCTCTCTCTCTCTCTCTCTCTCTCTCTCTCTCACACACACACACACACATATGGAGATCGAAACATTGATATCGCGTTTTTCAGCCTCATTGTGGACTAGTGGAAACTAGTCGGACGGAAATTTCGTAAAACTGTTTTACAGTCTTAATGCAAACGATTTTTCTTTAAACTGAAATTTCACTGTAGATCAACCAGTTCCATCTACACGTGCCCAGGGGCACGTTCAACTGCAACGGCAAGCGATCTCGAAAACGTTTAGAAAATTCTTCATCTTATTCCTTCAACGCCACAATGAATTTTTCGAAATTCGCAATTTCTTTAGCACCAGAGACCTTTGAGAGATGGTCGGCGTTCTTTGACAGAAGTTGTCCATTCCACAGTGAGGTTTTGTTTTTAAATGCACCTACGTTCTTCATCAAAGCAGAAATAAGATGCTTCTCACCTTGTAACGGCTTATTGATGGCTTCAAAGTCTGCAGTTCAGTCCACTAAAAGTGCGTGATCTGAAATCTATTCCGGATTTTCTAATATTGATTCCTGCTTTTCTTTTTCCTTCAGAAATTCAACAGTAATGGTTCTTAGATTGAAAAATCATCCAAGGCATGTCCCTCGACTTAAATACAGGACTTGTTACTAGTATACTGCACAACGTCTCGATACTCTTCACTCAGTCACATCTAACACTGTTGAAACTGACGGTGTAAAAATGCACGCGACTTCAGAAAATGTAAGGGACTGATGACCCTGTAGTTTGGTCCGTTTCTCTCGAAACCAACGAACTAACCAGGAAATGTACTTTTCGTACCGCCAATTACATCACGTTCTCCTTGCCAGAAAGTTAAGCAGAAAGTCCTTCTTGATGTACGAAACGATGAATTCCGTGCAAATCTTCTGTTGATCGCTGTAATTGTTTGCTCTTTGATCGTAAACGAAACCTTTAACTTTTTTGTGCGAGGTTTTGTGATGCCATTCTGTAGTGAACCTGCGGTACCCGTCGATTATACGATTGCGAAATAGATATAGAGAAATCTCGAGCTTCTGTTTGAAAAAGAATTTTGATTCCCGTTCGTTTTAAAGGATCAGTCACGATAGATCACTAAACTAGCTTCTTTTGAGCAACGGCCACTGGAAGTTTGAACTTCCTTTACACCTAGTTGTGAATGAGACCTGGATAGCACTCATGTAAATGGCTCGGCCCTTGGTGAGATCGGTGTGTCACGAAACGGACGTTACTTCGTCTCCACAGAACCATACACGGTAGAACCGACTCTCTACTGCTGGTCAGACCGATGCTGCACTGGTTTTGGGGTGCCAATCACCCATTTCTACCAATGCTCTGCCGAGAAAGATGAACCTCACTGGCTTCCGCAGCCGACGACATATCCACGTCATACCGCCTTCCCATGACATTTGGCCACTCTGTGCAGACCTCAAGTACGGGGACTGGGGCAGTTTTACGATAAAGAGACACGTACGCTACGGTTCCCAGTAAGAGAAAAGAAAAAAAAGCAACCGTTTTATTCAAGCGATTCTCGAAAGAGAATCGCAGAGGCGAATGAAGACATGGAGAGGAGTAATTTGCATTGGAAATGCCTTTTGTGCGAGCGCGGGGCAGCCGGTGTTAAACGCCGAGAATTACCGCCAAGGCTGCACTAGATTGCTGATACGGGCGGATCTCCGCTCCGTAATGAGCGGGATGTGGCGTCAGAGCGGCCATTACCGGCGACCTCGACGCTTCCTGGCCTTTCCGCAGTCGGCGAACCTCATGCCGGAGCCGCGGCGCATAGTGTTTACCGTCGGGCAGCTACCGGTAACCATTCGATCTTATCTTCTCTTATTTATACTATTGTTATTATTATTCTACAGCTACCGCGTATGTACCCTGCAAGCCACTGTACGGTGAGAGGCGGAGGGTTCACAGTACACGAGTTTTCACTTCCTCCACTCCTCTCTAGCCCATTCGTAGACAGCTCTTGGACAGAAAGAGTGATGGTACCGCTCTCCACTGAAGAGCCAAAGGAACTGGTATAGGTGTATTTAAATACAGAGATTTGTAAACAGGCCGAATAAGGCGCTGCGATCCGTGACGCCATTTAAGACAAGTGTCTGGCGCAGTTGTTAGATTGGTTACTGCTGCTACAATGATGGATTATCAAGATTTAAGTGAGTTTTAACGTGGGACACAGCATCTCCGAGGTAGCGATTAAGTGGGGATTTTCCCGAGTGTACCATGAGTATAAAGAAACCGCTGAAACACCAAATCTCCGACATCGTTGCGGCCGGAGAAGGATCCTGCAAGAAAGGGACCAACGACGACTGAAGAGAATCGTTCAGCGTGACAGAAGTGCAACCCTTCGGCAGACTGCTGCAGATTTCATTGCTTGACCATAAACTACTGTCAGCGGGCGAGTGTACGGGTATTCAGGGTCCGCCCGGTTAACCGTGCAGGTTAACGCACTGTTTTCCTGGATGGTAGGCGTGCCGGCCCCTGGCACGAATCCACCCGGCGGATTAGTGTCAAGGTACGGCGTGCCGGGCAGTCTGTGGATGGTTTTTAAGGCGGTTTTCTATCTGCCTCGGCGAACCCGGCTGGTTCCCCTTATTCCGCCTCAGTTACACTATGTCGGCGATTGCTGCGCAAACACTTTCTCCACGTACGCGTACACCATACTTACTTCGCAAACATTGGGGTTATACTCGTCTGGTGTGAGACGTTCCCCAGGGGGAGGAGGGGGGGGGGGGTCAACTGGAGGCCAAACCGCACAATAACCCTGGGTTCGGTGTGAGGCGGCGGTGGGGTGAGTGGACTGCTGTAGCCTGTTGTGGGGTTGTGAACCACTGAGTTTTGCGGCGGGGACGAAGCCTCCCCGTCGTTTCTAGGTCCCCACTCCATACAATACAATTCAATACAATACGCGTACGGAGTAGACCTAATGAATCCATGGACCCTGCATGTCAGCAGGCGACTGTTCAAGCTGGTGGAGGCTCGGTAATGGTGTGAGGTGTGTGCAGTTGGAGTGATATGGGACCCCTCATACATCTAGATACGAGTCTGACAGGTAACACGTACGTAAGCATCCTGTTTGATCACCTGCATCCGTTCCTGTCCATTGTGCACTCCGACGGACTTGGTCAATTCCAGCAGGACAATGCGACACCACACACGTCCAGAATTACGACAGAGTGGCTCCAGGAACACTTCCGCTGCCCATCAAACTCCCCACATATGAACATTATTGAGCATATCTGGGATGCCTTGCAACGTGCTGTTGAGAAGAGATCTCCACCCCCTCGTACTCTTACGGATTTACGGACAGCCTTGCAGGATACATGTTCTGAATTCCCTCTAGCACTACTTCAGACATTAGTCGAGTAGATGCCACGTCGTAATGTGGCACTTCTGCGTGCTCGCGGGGGCCCTACACGATATTAGGCATGGATACAAATTTCTTCGACTCTTCACTATCCATGGGCCGGAAATTCTCTGGTTTTAACGTATGTTACTTAATTCGTTCTGCAGCGTAGGCACCTAGAAAGTTTCGAGCCAACAGAGATCACAGAAGAGACAAGTGAGGTCTGTGGAGAGCCCTAGTGAACGGACAATGAAACCCGCATGTACCTATGCTGTCGCTTGATTCAGTAATGGCAGAGTGAAGAGAGTTGGGCACAAGCGTGCCTAGCCAATGTACTCTAACAGTGAAATGCTCTCATCCGTCGCCATGCTTTCTGAACTCACCAAAATATTGCTAGACCCGACAGCGTGACCGGTAAGGTACCGAACATAGATACACATTTAATATATTCCGACAGTAGCAAGTTGTGTGTATCCTCCAGACATAAACGAAAAACATATCTATTCAAAAAAGTAGTTAAAAATTCGTTTGACACCTTCCTGAGAGACAATCTTCACTCCTTCCAAACTAATTATGTAAGTCCAGACAAGATGTGGCTTGAATTCAAAGAAACAGTATGGACAGCAATTGAGGGATTGATACCAAATAAACTGACAAACGACGGAGACGATCCCCCTTCGTATACGAAATGGATCAGAACAGTGTTTCAGAAACAATGAAACCAGTATGCCAAAATTAAACGAACGCGAAGTCCCCAAGACTGGAGATATTTTACCTAAGCTCGAAATTTAGCGCGGACTTCAATGCGAGTTTCCACATGTAAACTTTATCTCGAAACCTGGCAGAAAATCCAAAGAGATTCAGGCTGTACATAAAGTCTGTTAGCGGCAGGACACAAACAATGCCTTCTCTGCGCGATAGCTATGGAAATACTATTGATGACAGTGCTGCTAAAGCACAGTTACTGAACACAGCCTTCCGAAATTCCTTCACCAAAGAAGACCAAGTAAATATTCCAGAATTCGAATCAAGAACAGCTGCCAACCTGAGTAACTCACAAGCAGATTCCTCGGAATACTGAAGCAACTTAAATCAATTAATAAAAGCAACTCCTCCGATCCAGAGTGTATACCAATTAGGTTCCGTCCAGAGTATGCTTGTTCGATAGTCCCATGCTTAACAATCACGTACAATCTCTCGCTCGACGAAAAGTCCGTACCCAAAGACTGGAAAGTTGCACAGGTCACACCAATATTCAAGAAAGCCAATAGGAGTAATCCACTAAATAACAAGCCCAATCATTAAAATCAACTGCTACAGGATTTTGAAACATATATTGTGTTTGAACATTATGAATTACCTTGAAGAGACCGGTCAATGGACACAGTCAACACCGTTTTAGGGAACATCGTTCTTGTGATACACAACTAACTCATTACTCACACAAAGTTCTGAGTGCTATTCACACGGACTTCAAATTCATTTGGTATTTCTAGATTTCAAATCGTTCAAATGGCTGTAAGCACTATGGGACTTAACATCTGAGGTCATCAGTTCCCTAGACTTAGAACTAATTAAACCTAACTAACCTAAGGACATCACACACATCCATGCCCGAGGCAGAATTCGAATCTGCGACCGTAGCAGCCACGTGGTTCCGGACTGAAGCGCCTAGAGGCGCTCGACCATTCTTGGTTTCCAGAAGGCTTTCCACGCTGTACCACACAAGCGGTTTGTAGTGGAACGGCGTCCTTATAGAATATCATCTCAGTTACGTGATTGGATTCGTGATTACCTGTCAGGGAGTTCACATTTCGTTCCCCAAGGTGGTGTTATAGGACCTCTGCTTGCTCCTTATATATATAAATGATTTAGGACACAATCTGAGCAGCCTTTTTAGGTTGTTTACAGAAGCTGCTGTCGTGTATCTTCTACTAAAGTCTAGTAAGATCATAAGAAATTGCAAAACGATTTATAAAAGATATCTGAATGGTGCGAAAATTGGCAACTGACTGTAAGTAATAAAAAGTGTGAGGCCAGGAAAGAAAAGGTGCTACCAGGAAGAGACGGCAGGGTAAGGACGATAATACTCCGGACACCAGAAGGTCACATCATTAGTCGTCCTGCGCAGCTGGCCGTACCTTTGGAGGTCGACCAGGGTGGGGAGGATGTCACAGAGTGATGTACTTCGGGCAAGTGAGAGACTGTTTGTTTACTCTTAGGACAATGTATCTTTGACATGTTGAATTGTATGTTCTGTGACTATGAAATAAAGTGGTTAGACTGCTAATCGCTGCTCTATTGTGACTAACGACATAAGAATTTGCTTCGCTTCTTTGAACTTACCCGATGTACTCCGTTAATACTATCTAGTAAGGATCCCACACCGTGCAGCAGTATTCTAAAAGAGGACGGACAAGCGTAATGTAGGCAATCTTTTTAGCAGACCTATTGCATTTTCTGTTTCGCCAACAAAATGCAGTCTTTGGTTCACCTTCCTCAGAATATTTTCTGTGTGTTCTTTCCAACTTAGCTTGTTCATAATTGTAATTCCTAGGTATTTAGTTGAATTTACAGCCTTTAGGTTTGACTAATTTATCGTGTAATCGAAGTTTAACGAATTCTTTTAGCACTCAGCCCTAGTTAAGGATCTTTACATACTACAGAAATATTTTGTTTTCGTGAAAGTGTATTTTTATTCTATTCATATTAAATGAAAAAATTATTAAACTGAGGTCCATGTCTGTACCACTTCCTTCCCGAACTCGACTCCATCTGGTCTTACGGTACATTGTTTTATTTTATTTGATATTCAGCTTACAACTTCTTTCCCAGACGCTATCCATTGTATTCAATTGCTCTTGCAAGTCCTTTGCCGTCTGTGTCGGAATTACAGCGTTATCGGTAAAGACCAAAGATGATTCTGCTGCGTGTTACTAAGTCGCGACAAATCAAAAATTTCTTGCACGAAGACCTACAGAGCACCGATAACTGGCGCAGGGACTGGCAGTTAACCCATTCTGTAAAAAGATGTGATGCATCACACCGGAACAGGTGGGAAGACTCACTGCTGTACGATTACTCTGTGAGTGATAAATAACTATAAAAAGAAAGAACCATTAAATACTTGGAAGTAACGATCTAGTGAGACCTAAGTTGGAACGGACACGTAAGACTAGTTATAGCGAAAGAGATGCCAAGCTGAGATTCAGCTTGTTAGTCCCATCGTTACCCCATTGGCCATATACTGAAGCACTTTTTGAGGCAATGAGTCTTGTTACATTCTATTTTCATGTTCCTTTCATTTCCGTTTATATGCGCAGATTTATTTCTGTTATTGCAAAAATTTTAAGCTCATTCTTAATGTTTTCGTTTCTTAATTTACCTTTTAGTTTACATCTTTTAACTGATGTGAAGAATTTCATTTCTGACGTCACTGTTGTTGTGGTCTTCAGTCCTGAGACTGGTTTGATGCAGCTCTCCATGCTACTCTATCCTGTGCAAGCTTCTTCATCTCCCAGTACCTACTGCAACCTACATCCTTCTGAATCTGCTTAGTGTATTTATCTCTTGGTCTCTCTCTGCGATTTTTACCCTCCACGCTGCCCTCCAATGCTAAATTTGAGATCCCCTGATGCCACAGAACATGTCCTACCAACCGATCCCTTCTTCTTGTCAAGTTGTGCCACAAACTTCTCTTCTCCCCAATACTATTCAATACCTCCTCATTAGTTATGTGATCTAATCTTCAGCATTCTTCTGTAGCACCACATTTAGAAACCTTGTGTTGTGTTCTTGTCCAAACTATTTATCGTCCATGTTCCACTTCCATAGATGACTATACTCCATACAAATACTTTCAGAAACGACTTCCTGACACTTAAATCTATACTCGATGTTAACAAATTTCTCTTCTTCAGAAACGCTTTTCTTGCCATTGCCAGTCTACATTTTATATCCTCTCTACTTCGACCATCATCAGCTATTTTGCTCCCCAAGTAGCAAAACTCCTTTACTACTTTAAGTGTCTCATTTCCTAATCTAATTCCTTCAGCATCACCTGACTTAATTCGACTACATTCCATTATCCTCGTTTTCCTTTTGTTGATGTTCATCTTATATCCTCCTTTCAAGACACTGTCCATTCCGTTCAACTGCTCTTCCAAGTCCTTTGCTCTGTCTGACAGAATTACAATGTCATCGGCGAACCTCAAAGTTTTTATTTCTTCTCCATGGATTTTAATACCTACTCCGAACTTTTCTTTTGTTTCCTTTATTGCTTGCTCAATATACAGATTGAATAACATCGGGGAGACGCTACAACCCTGTCTCTCTCCCTTCCCAACCACTGCTTCCCTTTCATGCCCCTCGACTCTTATAACTGCCATCTGCTTTCTGTACAAATTGTAAATAGCCTTTCACTCCCTGTATTTTACCCCTGCCACCTTTATAATTTGAAACAGAGTATTCCAGTCAACATAGTCAAAAGCTTTCTCTAAATCTACAAACGCTGAAAACGTAGGTTTGCCTTTCCTTAATCTTTCTTCTAAGATAAGTCCTAAGGTGAGTATTGCCTCACGTGTTCCAACATTTCTACGGAATCCAAACTGATCTTCCCCAAGGTCGGCTTCTAGCAGTTTTTCCATTCGTCTGTAAAGAATTCACGTTAGTATTTTGCAGTTATGACTAATAAAACTGATAGTTCGGTAATTTTCACATCTGACAACACCTGCTTTCTTTGGGATTGGAATTATTATATTATTCTTGAAGTCTGAGGGAATTTCGCCTGTCTCATACATCTTGCTCACCAGATGGCGGAGTTTTGTCAGGACTGGCTCTCGCAAGGCCATCAGTAGTTCTAATGGAATGTTGTCTACTCCCGGGGCCTTGTTTCGACTCATGTCTGTCAGTGCTCTGTCAAACTCTTCACGCAGTATCGTATCTCCCATTTCATCTTCATCCACATCCTCTTCCATTTCCATAATATTGTCCTCAAGTACATCGCCCTTGTATAGACCCTCTATATACTCCTTCCACCTTTCTGCTTTCCCTTCTTTGCTTAGAACTGGGTTTCCATCTGAGCTCTTGATATTCATACAAGTGGTTCTCTTTTCTCCAAAGGTCTCTTTAATTTTCCTGTAGGCAGTATCTATCTTGCCTCTAGTGAGATAAGCCTCTACATCCTTTCATTTGTCCTCTAGCCATTCCTGCTTAGCCATTTTGCACTTCCTGTCGATCTCATTTTTGAGACGTTTGTATTCCTTTTTGCCTGCTTCATTTACTGCTTTTTTATATTTTCTCCTTTCATCAATTAAATTCAATATTTCTTCTGTTTCCCAAGGATTTCTACTAGCCCTCGTCTTTTTACCTACTTGATCCTCTGCTGCCTTCACTACTTCATCCCTCAAAGCTAACCATTCTTCTTCTACCGTATTGCTTTCCCCCATACCTGTCAATTGTTCCCATATGGTCTCCCTGAATGTACAAACTCTGGTTTAGTCAGTTTATCCAGGTCCCATCTCCTTAAATTCCCAGTTTCTTCAGTTTTAATCTACAGTTCATAACCAATAGATTGTGGTCAGAGTCCACATCTGCCCCTGGAAATGTCTTACAATTTAAAACCTAGTTCCTAAATCTCTGTCTTACCATTGATACCTTCTAGTATCTCCAGGATTCTTCCATGTATACAACCTTCTTTTATGATTCTTGAACCAAGTGTTAGCTATGATTAAGTTGTGCTCTGTGCAAAATTCTACCAGACGGCTTCCTCTTTCATTTCTTACCCCCAATCGATATTCACCTAGTATGTTTCCTTCTCTCCCTTTTCCTACTCTCGAATTCCAGTCACCCATGATTATTAAATTTTCGTCTCCCTTCACTACCTGAATAATTTCTTTTATCTCATCATACATTTCATCAATTTCTTCATCATCTGCAGAGCTAGTTGGCATATAAACTTGTACTACTGTAGTAGGCATGGGCTTCGTGTCTATCTTGGCCATAATAATGCGTTCACTATTCTGTTTGTAGTAGCTTACCCGCACAACTATTTTTTTTGTTCATTATTAAACCTACTCCTGCATTACCCCTATTTGATTTTGTATTTATAACCCTGTATTCACGTGACCAAAAGTTTTGTTCTTCCTGCCAACGAACTTCACTAATTCCCATTATATCTATCTTTAAACTATCCATTTCCCTTTTTAAATTTTCTAACCTACCTGCCCGATTAAGGGATCTGACATTCCACGCTCCGATCCGTAGAACGCCAGTTGTCTTTCTCCTGATAAGGACGTCCTCTTGAGTAGTCCCCGCCCGGAGATCCGAATGGGGGACTATTTTACCTCCGGCTTATTTTACCCAAGAGTACGCCATACTCATTTAACCATACAGTAAAGCTGCATGGCCTCGGGAAAAATTACGGCTGTAGTTTTCCCTTGCTTTCAGCCGTTCGCAGTACCAGCACAGCAAGGCAGTTTTGGTTAGTGTTACAAGGCCAGATCAGTCAATCATCCAGACTGTTGTCCCTGCAACTACTGAAAAGGCTGCTGACCCTCATCAGGAACCACAACTATCCCTCGTAAAGGATCCAGCCCACAGGTTCGTAAAGCAGCAATGGAACAGCTAATGGTTTTTTCTATTCCTATTTGCATTTCCTTAGATGTCATTTTGTTTAATTATCTTATTGTTGTTACACAGTCACCGTAAGACGAAAAAAGTAATATTGGATAGTTATTTATATTCGAATGTGGGAAAATTTAAGATTACAAAATTGTTAAGGCTTTTGTCGTCACCTACTGACAAATTGCCTGTTGGTTTCTATCTGGGGTTCTTCGGACGACATTCGTCTCATGATTTTCCTGAGATTTCGCCAGCCCGAGGCCAGCCCACCACCAGCAATGGAGGGTGAAACTTTGAGAATGCTAGCCATTGGTGCTGGTTAATCGTCATGGAAATCATCAGACGAACGTCGGCCGAAGAAACTGAGACAAGCCAACAGCCAGTTTGTCAAATTCGAGATTGACCAATGTTTGCCTTAATCAGTGTAATGCGAATGTAAATGCAATAGCTTGGTAGTAATTGGATATACACCTACCCTTATGAATGTATAAACGCAATGGACTCTCAGTACGATATTTACATATAAATGTGCACGTCGATGTTTTCGGACTGTTGGAGAGAAGGCTACTAACCATGCTGTTGCGCTCTGCTCACACACATATCCAACAATTTAACATTGGCCACACATGATGAACAAGAGTGCCACCAAATCGTTATAGTTTAGCAAACACGAAAATAGCCACCTTGCGGTATGCAAATCCATGAAATTAGTAATTTTTGTAAAGTACACATGTTGCACAGTGTGACGGCTTTTATAACAAGTTCCGTAAGTTCAGATGATGGGAGTATAAGACTGTTGAAACCGATCACCTCGGAACAATAAAAGTTTCTTTACTGCGCGAAGCCTCGAAGCGTTCTTCGTATGGGGCAGCCGTAATTGTAAGTCCATTTTGGGAAATGAAGAAAAGTATCCATTTATAAGATTCACTATCATGGATATGTATCGGAGAGGACAGGAAAGAAACATCTCAGCCAACAGAGCTTCGCCATCTTTCATACCAAAAAATTCGAGCAGTAGGTTAAGGAAACGTGAAGTCTTCAAAAACTATCCTTTCTCCTGTACCGGAGCGTATTGTATTGAGTGCAGTATAGATCACTTGTGAAGTCCGTTCTTCTTTCCGAATTAGTAATATTTTGGCTTCTGGTACGTTAAACACTGAAAGAGGTTCAACCAGTGAAAATATATCGACTTTATATTAATTTCCATAATTGGTAGCAATAATGAAAAATTAGAAGGGGTCTAAAAACTAAGTTTGAGGTAAACTGTCGCTAGAGCACACGCAAGCAGAGTATCACCCTTGCAAAGTTCGCGGCAGACACAATCCTAACAAACACGCTCTGCCTCGGCATGCAGCACACGAAGTAAACACGCCAGGCGCGAGCCAGACATCTTTCCAGAGATTAGCGTGTCTCTCGGACGTCGCCACACCAAAAAACCAGCCTACCTACCAGGCTGCAAACCAAAGACGACCAAAGAGGTGGGCATAGAACTCTTACATCAACTACGGAGTAATACTAGAGTAATACTACCCTGTGGGATCAGCTCGAGCTACTTTGATCAGTCCCTGGACACTATATGGTTACGGACAAATGACTGGAGTACACGAACCTTCCAACGCCATGAAATTTCGGTGATTTATTCTTTACATCTTTATTGTAATAATCCAGGCTAAGTGTAATTCTTCTACGATAGAAGTGGCTTGTAAGAACTTGTTCTGTCTACTCTTCTGGATTGCTAATGTGAGGATAACCCTACAGAATGATACAGATTATATTTCTTGTTTTCTGTGCTTTGTTTTCCGTTTTTTGTGCTTTAGTTTCATGATATAATGAAACATTTATTTCAGGTTGCCAACTGTAAATTTATTTCCTTGCACAACTACGTTTCGGTTTACATCATATAGTCGTCACGAATGTAAGCACTGTTTTCATTTGTTCTCATGGTGCATGTTTTATCATGTTGTTTAAATTCCTTTTCCATGAGAATAATAACATGAAGGTGTAGCTTTGTGTGAAGCTGTAAATCGATGTACATGGAAGTCCTGAATACATGGGCTGAGCGCTGTAGAAGCATATCTATGGGTTGACAGAGAAAAATTATCAACAAAGAGTTGGAGGCGAGAAAAACAGGATGATTGTCGTGTCATGTCAGTACTAGTGTGTACTGTGTCCATGGCCGACAAAAATATAATGGGACGGTGATACGTAAATACGTTCTGTGTATCGCTGACAAGGAATTAATTATGTGCTAATTACGTATTCGTCAGAACTGCTACTCGACACATTAAGCTTGAAAACTGTGATGTGCAGACTGCTAAGCTGCGTGAACACTGTAGGTGCACTGTTTTGATTGTAGACAGCACAGACAGTTTAGCGCCTACCGCAGACTGTGAAATTAAACAGGCACGGAGGCAAGAGTGTTATGCGCTGTGAAGCGAAACACTGCCGACAGACATTATGTTGCAGAGCCAACTGGGTGTGGTATAGCAACAGCCGATGCTGCAATACACAAGAGGAATGGCGTAAATATTTGCTGACTTGCCACCATGGAAGTGTTTAAAGTAGCCGGCCGCCATGGCCGAGCGGTTCTAGGCGCTTCAGTCTGGAACCGCGCGACCGCTTCGGTCGCAGGTTCGAATCCTGCCTCGGACATGGATTTGTGTGATGGCCTTAGGTTAGTTACATGACCTCAGATGTTAAGTCCCATAGTGCTCAGAGCCATTTGAACCATTTGTTTAGACTATATGTGTTAAGCCCTATAAGAACGTAGGCTGGAGCATATAAGTACTCTGTCATTCGTGAACTAAAATATTCTCGTATCAGTATCACAGCCTATGTCACAAGCCTGAGACATCCGGAGCGTCATCATGGAACGTAGTATGGGGTCCGCTGTTCGACCACAGCACAGGACAGCCTGCCCTGAGTGACGAGAGAGCCACTGGTGGAGCAGAGAGACGCTCACTCGCTGGAGGGAGGTCACGGCTGCCTCTGCAGGATTGTCAGCTGCGTTGCTGTGCTGTCATCATGGTCGCAGCCGCAGACGTCGTTGAGCGTGGCATTCCAGTGACGCCATGCTCGACCCCTCTCTCAGCACTGTCAGAAACGCTGGATGTATAGCGACTGGACGCCTCCACCAAGTCATTACTAATGTACTATAACTGAGGGCCAAACTAAAGAAGATACTTAAAAAATCTTCTGTCGCTCTCTACGGCTGACAGTCCATGGGTCATCTAACAGTGGTAACACGGTTTATTGTAATCACATGATATTAAGAGCTGTAATCTTGAATATACAGTGCGCCGATCACTGCTCATAGAAGTACCATGTGGGACTTTTTGACCCGCGAGGTTCTTTCGAGAGCACTACCTCCCTCTATAATCATCACAGGAGCAAATGCTCTAGTGACTTTTCATCATTTTAGGGGTCGTACAACTCACCAAAATTTGATCCCCCTAGTTCATCTAGAAGTATGAAAATTTTATCTGTTTTAATAGTAATTTCATTTTTAAGTAATTTGCTATCAGTAACACCAATTTTCAGAAACTAAATAATTTCTCTGCGTGCCTCGGCGCTATTCACGAGATGTTGGAAAATATTGCGAAACTTTCGGCCATAGACAGCTTGAAATGTGAAGAATTCGGAGGTCGGCCGATACTTTATATCAGTGCGGCTTTCCATTTTCTATGGACTGGCGACATTCAGACCTACAAAGTGACACTGGGAAGCCACATGGTAACATAATGTTAAGTAGAGGAGCTCCCCCCCCCCTCCCCCACCCCCTTCTACATCGCTGTATGAGACACTGTTAATAACTCTCTTACATGTCAGCAGACGTCAAGCGAGTAGCCCATATGGAAGATTCCAGTCAGTATATCTTTGTCTGTGGTCGAGCTGAGCGGGCTGAGGTAGTCGTGACGCCAGTGACGTGATTTTAGTTTATTTTCTCGAGTTCGCGTCATTGGGGCTACAATGGCAAGAAAACGTGGCCTTACGGAGGCCGAGATTGTCTACTACCTGGAGAACGTTATCACCGACTCCCTGTAGTGAGACGAATGCGGAGCACGACGACGATTTTATTCCAGTGGAAACTGCCGACTCAAGTGATTCAGACGCATCAAATGTACAGCATGCAGAATCTGTTCCATCTGACATGACCTACCCCTTGCACAAATTAAGCATGAACATTTCTACCTAAGTTTCTGAACCAATGAGAGCGCAGTCCACTGTAAGCCTTTCCATCTTCTAATCTCGGATTCTACCCGAGGGTGTGGACGCCATTCCCAAAGACGAGCCAAAAGTGTGAGCAGTGCAGGACGGGGCTTCGATGAGGATGCCGGGGAATAGCCACCTAATGAAATCGGTTAGTCACTGATAAATGAATTTTTATTCAAAACTTTAACGCAGTATCGCTGATCATTTAATGTAAACGCGTATGTCAAACTGCATCATGGCCAGTCTTTTGTGTCATTCCTTACTTTTCACCAGTTACAAGGAATTATGACATACGATTCAATTTGCAGCTGACAATGGCGATGATCCAGGTATTGTGGACGACTCACAAGACGGCGACGGCGTGGCGGTCGGTCCAGTTGACGGAACGGCGAGAGGTGGACACGATCGCGCTACACTGGGTGCTGCGTCTGGTGCAGCAGCTCATAGTTGAGGAGGGAAAGGAAGTGCAGAGTTCCAATGCAATCAAGAGAACACGGATTGAGTCAGGCTACACAGCACGTTGGCGCAGGGCGCAGAACGTGTTGCGGCGGATACAGGGCCGACGGGACACGCCAAACCACATGGTGTCGACGAATCGCCGCTCTCTGCATTGCGGCTATATGTCAGCGACCCGATCTTGAAAGTGACAAAAAAAGTACACTCAAGAAAAGGTCAGCAGCACAGTTGGTAATAATGAGTAGTACCTAAGCTTGGAAGAACTTGGTGCTTTCATTGGATTACTCTACGCTTGTGAAGCATATGGCGCTTGGGGTACTTCATACAAAGACTTACGGAACAGTAAGTGGGAATCTCCTGTCTTCAAGTGCACCATGTCAAGGAACAGACTTGTAGAAATACGCAGTCATCTTACGATTGATTCTGTGTCATTAAGAAGACAACGTATGGAAACTAATAAATTTTGCCATGCTTCATAAATATGGACTCTATTTACTGGCCTCGCGGAGTCGCCGAGCGGTTCGAGGCACCATGTCACTGATTACGCGGCCCCTCCCGCCGGAGGTTCGAGTCCTCCCTCGGGCGTGGTTGTGTGTGTTGTTCCTAGCATAAGCTAGTTTAAGTAGTGTGTTTGGCTCCTTAGAAATTCACACATATTTGAAAATTTTCTATTTACTGACAACTGTTTTGCCTGCTACAAGCCGGGTGACAACATGAGTGTTGACAAGCTTGAAAGTGCAGGCGCCCACTCATACGGCACATGCCGAGTAAACCTGAGAAGTAAGGGGTAAAATACTGACTTTTGTGTGACGCCGACAAGTGCTACATCCTGCATGCATTCCTTTATCGTGGCAAACATGAAACTCGTGATCCATGCGAGGTTCTTGGTCACCATGTCGTTATGAAGCTGGCACAGCCATTCGTCAACTGTGGTAGTAA
This sequence comes from Schistocerca nitens, assembly GCF_023898315.1. Classification (NCBI taxonomy): domain Eukaryota; kingdom Metazoa; phylum Arthropoda; class Insecta; order Orthoptera; family Acrididae; genus Schistocerca; species Schistocerca nitens. Next base: position 293,704,438 of record NC_064615.1, on the reverse strand, counting down.
CGTCACGACTGACAACTGTTTCACCTCCACGAAACTGATGGACGAGCTGAAACAAAGAGAAACAAGATTTTGGAACTCTTCGGAGGTCATTCAAAGACATGCGACCTGTGGCGCCAAGCGGGGACATCGTATTGTACGCAACACACTTTACAAGTCAGGTGACAATCTTCCACAGCATACCAAGAGAAAGAGAAAAAAAGTGTCCTTATGATGAGTAACATGCATGCTAGATGTCAGGTGAATGAGAATACTGAGAAGGAACATCCAGAAACTGTGATGTTTTATAATGAAACTATATAGTTGACGAAATGGCTAGACACTACGGCGTCCAAGCTGGCACCCACCGATGGCCTGTGCGTGTCTCTTACAATATTCCATACCTTGTCATGATCAATGCTCGCTCAGTTTTTAAGTAACTTACCTCTAACAAGATTTCACGCCGACAATTTAACTTCAGAGTATCAGACGAGCTTTCTGCCCTCTACAAACTGCAGAGAGGAGCCAGCCTCCCCTTCCAGGCACTCGATAAAGGCGCTGTTGAATATGCAAATAGAAGGCATTGTCAGATTCATGTTTCCTGCAAACAACAAAAGGGGAATAACACATCACAGATACGCTTCAAGTGCAACAAGTATATATGCAAAATCTTCCAAGCAGAAGGCCTTGTCGAATGTCTGAAGTGTGACCCACCAACAGCTTAGACGAGTCTGTCAGCTCTTAGTTCCTAAATATATCCAAATGTTTGTAATTGTAGACTGAAACCGTTTGTTCTTATGTTTTAGTTCCTTGATTGTGCTAAGCAAGAAAACACGCAGGGCATTTTAGTCACCTGCTGTGTTTTAGAATCTTTCAGACGTACACGGTCTGTAAAAGCAAAGCCTGCCGAAGTGGCCGTGCGGTTAAAGGCGCTGCAATCTGGAACCGCAAGACCGCTACGGTCGCAGGTTCGAATCCTGCCTCGGGCATGGATGTTTGTGATGTCCTTAGGTTAGTTAGGTTTAACTAGTTCTAAGTTCTAGGGGACTAATGACCTCAGCAGTTGAGTCCCATAGTGCTCAGAGCCATTTGAACCATTTGTAAAAGCAAAAATACACTCCTGGAAATTGAAATAAGAACACCGTGAATTCATTGTCCCAGGAAGGGGAAACTTTATTGACACATTCCTGGGGTCAGATACATCACATGATCACACTGACAGAACCACAGGCAAATAGACACAGGCAACAGAGCATGCACAATGTCGGCACTAGTACAGTGTATATCCACCTTTCGCAGCAATGCAGGCTGCTATTCTCCCATGGAGACGATCGTAGAGATGCTGGATGTAGTCCTGTGGAACGGCTTGCCATGCCATTTCCACCTGGCGCCTCAGTTGGACCAGCGTTCGTGCTGGACGTGCAGACCGCGTGAGACGACGCTTCATCCAGTCCCAAACATGCTCAATGGGGGACAGATCCGGAGATCCTGCTGGCCAGGGTAGTTGACTTACACCTTCTAGAGCACGTTGGGTGGCACGGGATACATGCGGACGTGCATTGTCCTGTTGGAACAGCAAGTTCCCTTGCCGGTCTAGGAATGGTAGAACGATGGGTTCGATGACGGTTTGGATGTACCGTGCACTATTCAGTGTCCCCTCGACGATCACCAGTGGTGTGCGGCCAGTGTAGGAGATCGCTCCCCACACCATGATGCCGGGTGTTGGCCCTGTGTGCCTCGGTCGTATGCAGTCCTGATTGTGGCGCTCACCTGCACGGCGCCAAACACGCATACGACCATCATTGGCACCAAGGCAGAAGCGACTCTCATCGCTGAAGACGACACGTCTCCATTCGTCCCTCCATTCACGCCTGTCGCGACACCACTGGAGGCCGGCTGCACGATGTTGGGGCGTGATCGGAAGACAGCCTACCGGTGTGCGGGACCGTAGCCCAGCTTCATGGAGACGGTTGCGAATGGTCCTCGCCGATACCCCAGGAGCAACAGTGTCCCTAATTTGCTGGGAAGTGGCGGTGCGGTCCCCTACGGCACTGCGTAGGATCCTACGGTCTTGGCGTGCATCCGTGCGTCGCTGCGGTCCGGTCCCAGGTCGACGGGCACGTGCACCTTCCGCCGACCACTGGCGACAACATCGATGTACTGTGGAGACCTCACGCCCCACGTGTTGAGCAATTCGGCGGTACGTCCTCCCGGCCTTCGCATGCCCACTATACGCCCTCGCTCAAAGTCCGTCAACTGCACATACGGTTCACGTCCACGCTGTCGCGACATGCTACCAGTGTTAAAGACTGCGATGGAGCTCCGTATGCCACGGCAAACTGGCTGACACTGACGGCGGCGGTGCACAAATGCTGCGCAGCTAGCGCCATTCGACGGCCAACACCACGGTTCCTGGTGTGTCCGCTGTGCCGTGCGTGTGATCATTGCTTGTACAGCCCTCTCGCAGTGTCCGGAGCAAGTATGGTGGGTCTGACACACCGGTGTCAATGTGTTCTTTTTTCCATTTCCAGGAGTGTAGTATTAGTACGCACATAAACAGTGTGTTTTGATTGTGTTTCAATCTTTTTATAAAGAAAAGTATTCTAACTTTGTTTTATATACATGTTTTAACGATGATTGATGAGAGACTATGGAACTTCTCCCGGAAAATTTAAAAGAAAAGTTAATTTCAGAAAATTTATGTTTGGCACTGTACTATTCATTTTAGATACAAAATTTTCCTTTGGTTACACTTTACAGTCTCCCTGAACGTATTATAAACATGGTGACACTTGAAACACCACCCAGATACGTAAAAGTGGTGGTTTCCTGCTATGGGTCCGATACTTCCGTTTTAATGGACTTTCTTACAGCAGACTTATGTACTGTCAACTGTTCCAAGCCGTGTTAGAATGGAAAACAGTAAATGTGACTGTAGTTAGTGACAAGTAATAAACAGTATGATGTCGGGATATGTCACACGTTAGTTGAAGGAATCGCGTCTTAGTCTCGTTGTTGCACGTAAATGCACCAATTACAATAATTCTACAAATATCGTGCATTCGTGCTATATCCGCCGTGGGCGTGAATGTTATTGTTACCTTTTCATTGTCACTGTCTTTCGAATAATTGAAGTTGCACTTAACGTTGAATTGCATTTTTCTCAGTAGTTTTCAAAATAAAGATTAAAATCACTTTTGTTCAGTATATAAATTGGTTTTACAAATGTAATTTCATTGCAGGCATAACTATCCTTTGTTCTGACTAAGTTCTCATCATTGCAGGTAACAGCTATTATAATCAGTGAGACTAAAGTTATTCACTCTTCATTTTTCATTTGCTTTTAATTGCTTATGCTTTCTGTTTTTTCCTAGCTTCCTTTTTTTGTACCAGTTCTCGTGTGGATTATTGTGTTTTGAGCACATGTGCATTGTCTGGCATTACGTAAGCAAACAGTAGCTCACCACGACTCATTCAGTGCGTTTAATGAATAAATATGTTAGGGGGTAACATTTTTTATTTTGCCAGATGTGAGAATGCACATCATGTTACAGTTTTACGAGACTCGATTGCTTATGTGGACGTAACGCATAGTCAGTCCTGGGGAAAGTCAAGTATTATTGGTTTCAATTCGTGAGAAATTAGGGGAGATGTATCAAGCTCCCTCCACTTTTAGTAAATGAACGTGATCATTTCTAGCTAGATTAACATTCGTCGAGAGTCTGTTTCGTCACAATTGTCAGTTTTGCTATTATTCATGTTAATTGTGAGTTTCGATCCCTTACGATGCAGCATTAATGGAAGTGGCGGAGAAGATCCGTCTCGAGTTTGTCCCCAGTGTCACGTGGTACAGCAAAGTGTTGTGGGCCAAGGATAAGTTTACTGTTGACGTTCTGAACTCCTATGTTTCGAGAACAATGAGGCAAAATATTGCTTCCACATGCAGACATTTCGTGAAATGATCTTCATGGTGGTATGTAGACTGAGGCGACAAATGAAAATTTGTACCAATGCCGATGCTTTAACCACTGCGCTACTCTGGCACAATGGCTTTGCACAACTGTATGGAGTATGCTAGCATGCCGCCCTCCTCGGTCCAAATTCCCATTCATGCCTCAGCCTGCTTGGTATTCCTCCTAAACACGAGCAGCATTGCAGACTCTGAGGCATATTAACTGAACTGAGGTGTGAATGATGGGAATTTTGACTGAGGACGGAGGCGTGTTAGGATACTGTCCAGGTGTGCAGAGCCACTGTGCCAGTGTGACATAGTGGTTAGACCACATGCCTAGTGAGTGGGAGATTGCGGTTAGAAACCGTGGTACAAATTTTCATTCGTCACTTCAGTCTGCAAATACAACGTGCTCCATTGATCGTGACCGGGCCAAATATCTCACGAAACAAGCGTCAAACCAAAAAACTACAAAGAACGAAACTTGTCTAGCTTGAAGGGGGAAACCAGATGGCGCTACGGTTGGCCCGCTAGATGACGCTGCCATAGGTCAAACGGATATCAACTGCGTTTTTTTAAAATAGGAACCCCAATTTTTATTACATATTCGTGTAGTACGTAAAGAAATATGAATTTTTTAGTTGGACCACATTTTTCGATTTATGGCTCACAATTTTAGACGAACAGTTCGTAACAGGTAGGTTTTTTAAATTAAAATAGAGAACGTAGGTACGTTTGAACATTTTATTTCGGTTGTTCCAATGTGATACATGTACCTTTGTGAACTTATCATTTCTGAGAACGCATGCTGTTACAGCGTGATTAATTGTAAATACCACATTAATGCAATAAATGCTCAAAATGATGTCCGTCAACCTCAATGCATTTGGCAATGCGTGTAACGACATTCCTCTCAACAGCGAGTAGTTCGCCTTCCGTAATGTTCGCACATGCATTGACAATGCGCTGATGCATGTTGTCAGGCGTTGTCGGTGGATCACGATAGCAAATATCCTTCAATTTTCCCCACAGAAAGAAATCCGGGGACGTCAGATCCGGTGAACGTGCAGGCCACGGTATGGTGCTTCGACGACCAATCCACCTGTCATAAAATATGCTATTCAATACCGCTTCAACCGCACGCGTGCTATGTGCCGGACAGCTATCATATTGGAAGTACATCGCCATTCTGTCATGCAGTGAAACATCTTGTAGTAACATCGGTAGAACATTACGTAGGAAATCAGCATACATTGCATCATTTAGACTGCCATTGATACGATGGGGGCAAATTATCCTTCCTCTCATAATGCCGCACCATACATTAACCCGCCAAGGTCGCTGATGTTCCACTTGTCGCAGCCATCGTAGATTTTCCGTTGCCCAATAGTGCATATTATGCCGGTTTACGTTACCGCTGTTGGTGAATGACGCTTCGTCGCTAAATAGAACGGGTGCAAAAGGTCTGTCATCGTTCCGTAATTTCTCTTGTGCCCAGTGGCAGAATTGTACACGACGTTCAAAGTCGTCGCCATGCAATTCCTGGTGCATAGCAATATGGTACGGGTGCAATCGATGTTGACGTAGCATTCTCAACACCGACGTTTTTTAGATTTCCAATTCTCGCGCAATTTGTCTGCTACTGATGTGCGGATTAGCAGCTAAAACACCTATTTGGTCATCATCATTTGTTGACGTTTCACATGTGGCTGAACACTTCCTGTTTCCTTAAATAACGTAACTATCCGGCGAACGGTCCGGACACTTGGATGATGTCCAGGATACCTAGCAGCATACATAGTACACGCCCGCTGGGCATTTTGATCACAATCGCCACACATCAACACGATATCGACCTTTCCCGCAATTAGTAAACGGTCCATTTTAACACGGGCAATGTATCACGAAGCAAATATCGTCAGCACTGGCGGAATGTTACGTGATACCACGTACTTATACGTTTGTGACTATTACAGCGCCATCTGTCACAAAGCGAAGAAAGTGTTCCAACTAAAACATTGATATTTCTTTACGTACTACACGAAAATGTAATAAAAAATGGGGGTTCCTATTTTAAAAAACGCAGTTGATATCTGTTTGACCTATGGCAGCGCCTTGTAGCGGGCCAACCATAGCGCCATCTGGTTTCCCCCTTCAAGCTAAACGAGTTTCGTCCTTTTTAGTTTTTTCGTTTGATGCTTGTTTCGTGAGATATTTGGCCCGGTCACTATCAATGGACCACCCTGCATACGTTATAGATGTTAGAGACTTGAAAAGGTAGTTCCGTGGGATCTTGAACGGGTTATCATAGAAATAGGAGATGACCTGCAGATTTATTTACTAACAGTCATTCTTCTGAGTGAAACGCCGTACGAGAGAATTGGTAGTGGCGACAGAAGTACCGTCCACCACACACCGCTGCAGAGTTTAGGTGGAGATGTTGTAGCATCAGCGAAACGGGCTCGCCGTATTCCAGGAAGCACGGTCCTCCGCGGCAGGTGATTTTGTTTTAAACTACCAGCCAGGCCGCCCGCGTGGTGTCGGCGTCCTTTGTGCGTGGCCCAGACAAAGCAAAGCTGTGCGTAGCGCCGGCCGCCTATCTGCTTCCTGTCGCCGCCTGGCGCTCCGCCCGATACCGAACAGCAGCTTCCGCGGCGCAGTCCGGGGCCCGCACAGTGAGAGCGCGCATACAGCCGGCCGGCTCTTCCTCCTGTTCCCCACACGCTGCTCCGGATATCTTTACTGCCTGCCGCGTCCTGCCACCTGGGGCAGGATCACTGACCCTGTCGCCCGTCTGTACACGGATGCCGCTCGTGCTAGCGGAAGCTCTTGTACAGGTTCCACTGGCTGTAATCTCTGAACTTGTGCAGAGAGGACAAGGCAAAATTTAGGACTAAGAGCTTACATAAGTAGAGGTGGCAACACAAGATCGATATACAGGGTATCCCAGGAGAAGTGTTCAGTATTCATGGATATGACAGAAACAACCATTCGAAGCTAAGAATTCTGGTAAACGTGGCTCTGAAGTGCATACCTCAAGAGCTATGTACACTGGGCACTTCTTTATCTTTGAACTGTAAAATAAATCACTTCCACACTAAGCTCTGTCCTTGCCATATTTTGGGAGGAGTTAGTATGAGCCAAAATAAGAAAAAAATTGTCTAGTAAACCTGTGCTGTAAAATGCATACAATTACGAACTGTGGGTACTTGTCCACTAGAGGAGATGTGTTTCACAGTACCGAAGATGAACAAGTGCTCGTAGATCTTAAAGTAGAAATTTTCGATCGCCATGTTTACTAGACTCTTTTGCTTCGAGTGATCGTTCCTGTCATATCCCTGAATAGTGCCCACTCCATATCCTGTAGGAAATGTCAACAATCTATGAATAATCTCAGTCTTCATACATCTATTATACAGGGGGACCCAATTAAAAGCTTCAGCGCAAATATCTCTCGAACAGCAATAGATATGGAATAACGACTTTGGAGGGAATGAATGTAAGACAGGGGCTCATGAAAGTAAATACTATGAGACATTCTAAAACGTAAGCAAATATTATTTTCAACAGAAACTTACGTTTTTTAATGGACACCCCTTATTATTTCTTCCGCAATCAATAACGTGAAAAATCACAAAAAGAATGGCGTTCGTTGCATAGCAATACCTCAATTACATCGCGAGAAATTGCAAAGCGAAATTGACGCTCGAAATAAACGAAACGCGCCGCTGTTGCACATCCTGAGATGAAAGCGTGAACCGCACGTTGTTCGTAATCGCGATGTGATTGGCGTACGTAATCACACTCTCAGTGTTACTATGCATTCAAGTAGCTATGAACTATATTCTCTTTCAACTAACAAGTTACAAACATAAGTGTATTTCTCATGTAAAGCTAAAATTCATGTATTCCATGTATGAAGTGCTCAGTCAGCATTTAATCTGTATAATCTGTGTAAACATACATTAGCGCAAACCATTTCAGATGAGAATAGCTCGAGGTTGTACCGAGACCTTCTCATCTGAAATAGATAGAAATAGACCATCACTAACCAACGTGCTACTTAGACTGTATTACTCATCCAAATACAGCGTATCACTTCCATCTATATATTACAAATTATTCTTAACCACGCTCTTTGTGTTACATTTTATTTTCATTTCTTTGACATCTGCATTGTATAAATTATATTCTCATCAACTATGTAGTAACAAATTATATGGAACCATTTTAACATTTGTTAAGCATTCAATTCGCTATAACCTCAGAGAAATCTTTATATATTATGTTCTTTATATTATTTTAAAAAAGCATTAACAACTGTATACCAACAAGACTGTTACAATGAGAAGTCTTGCTATTAGATTCAGAAGTATACGACCCACCTTACATTTCAAGGCGGTGGGTTACTCTGTACTGTTAATGAAATAAATAAATAAATGTTACCAAAAGGAACGAAAGAATATTATAGTTTTCTTCCGCATACAAGGATATGTAGATAACTGTTGCCCTCTTGCGTGTATTATTTGTCTACGTACAGACTACGGTACAGTACTAATTAGTGCAGTAAAGCAACAGTTCCGAAAGCGATGGATGGCAGTCCTGTTCAGACATTTCCAGCGGGATCGCCGGAACTCATCCCCATGAAGCTGTTTGTCTGGGGACATGTGAGAAATGTGAAGTATCAGAAGATTCAAACAACAGCCGACAAAATGAAAGCCCGTATTAACGCTGCACGTGTCGCAATAGCACCAGAAAAACTGACAGCAGTGAGTCTATTAGTGTTGGAGCAAGCAGAGCGGTGTTGCCACATAAATAGCGATCTCTTAGAACATACGTTGTAGCGTTTCTGCTGGGAGAAATGTGATTGTATAGCACCGTACATTTTGTGTGTTTCTGAGGAGACGTATGTTTGTTTTTTAGGTACTATTGTACATTTATATAATAATTTTGCTATGTGCAAAAGCTCAAGTCTAACGTAATCGTCAAAAATGATCTATCACATCTCGTGTAACAATCATGTGCCATTATGTAATTGATGTACAACTACATCTATCATTTACCCTCTGTTAGATCCTTCGATCTACGTCTCCGTCTTCAGGCCACAAGTGGCCCATTGGGACCATCCGACCGCTGTGTCATCCTCAATGAGAATGCGGATAGGAGGGGCATTTGGTCTAGGGGTAGCGTCTTTGATTCATCATAATAAAAAAAAAGTCTTCGGTCCCGGGATCGATCCCCGCCACTGCCCAAATTTTGATGAATAATCAGCATTGGCGGCCGAAGACTTCCGGCATAAGAAGTCAGCCTCATTCTGCCAACGGCCTTGTCAAAGAGGGCGGAGGAGCGGATAGAGGTTCAGTGCACCCTCTTGTCCTAGGGGTGGGAAATTGCCCCTAAAGGCGGAAGAATCAGCAATGATCAACGACATGAGGATGCAGAAGGCAATGGAAACCACTGCATTAAAGACACGTAACGTGTATCCACAGGACATGTGGCCTGTATTTGAAGAAGTGTCATGATGATCTCTCCATTGGCAAAAGATTCCGGAATAGTCCTCCATTCGGATCTCCGGGAGGGGAATGCCAAGGGGGAGGTTACCATGAGAAAAAGATTGAATAATCAACGAAAGGATAACGTTCTACGAGTCGGGGCGTGGAATGTCAGAAGCTTGAACGTGGTAGGGAAACTAGAAAATCTGAAAAGGGAAATGCAAAGGCTCAATCTAGATATAGTAGGGGTCAGTGAAGTGAAGTGCAAAGAAGACAAGGATTTCTGGTCAGATGAATATCGGGTAATATCAACAGCAGCAGAAAATGCTATAACAGGTGTAGGATTCGTTATGAATAGGGAGGTAGGGCAGAGGGTGTGTTACTGTGAACAGTTCAGTGACCGGGTTGTTCTAATCAGAATCGACAGCAGACCAACATCGACAACGATAGTTCAGGTATACATGCCGACGTCGCAAGCTGAAGATGAACAGACAGAGAAAGCGTATGAGGATATTGAAAGGGTAATGCAGTCTGTAAAGGGGGACGAAAATCTAATAGTCATGGGCGATTGGAATGCAGTTGTAGGGGAAGGAATAGAAGAAAAGGTTACAGGAGAATATGGGCTTGGGACAAGGAATGAAAGAGGAGAAAGACTAATTGAGTTCTGTAACAAGTTGCAGCTAGTAATAGCGAATACGCTGTTCAAGAATCACAAGAGGAGGAGGTATACTTGGAAAACGTCGGGAGATACGGGAAGATTTCAATTAATTACATCATGGTCAGACAAAGATTCCGAAATCAGATACTGGATTGTAAGGCGTACCCAGGAGCAGATATAGACTCAGATCACAATATAGTAAAGATGAAGAGTAGGCTGAAGTTCAAGACATTAGTCAGGAAGAATCAATACGCAAAGAAGTGGGATACGGAAGTACTAAGGAATGACGAGATACGTTTGAAGTTCTCTAACGCTATAGATACAGCAATAAGGAATAGCGCAGTAGGCAGTACAGTTGAAGAGGAATGGACATCTCCAAAAAGGGCCATCACAGAAGTTGGGATGGAAAACATAGTTACAAAGATGGTAGCTGCGAAGAAACCATGGGTAACAGAAGAAATACTTCAGTTGATTGATGAAAGGAGGAAGTACAAACATGTTCCGGGAAAATCAGGAATACAGAAATACAAGTCGCTGAGGAATGAAATAAATAGGAAGTGCAGGGAAGCTAAGACGAAATGGCTGCAGGAAAAATGTGAAGACATCGAAAAAGATATGATTGTCGGAAGGACAGACTCAGCATACAGAAAAGTCAAAACAACCTTTGGTGACATTAAAAGCAACGGTGGTAACATTAAGAGTGCAACGGGAATTCCACTGTTAAATGCAGAGGAGAGAGCAGATAGGTGAGAAGAATACATTGAAAGCCTCTATGAGTGTGAAGATTTGTCTGATGTGATAGAAGAAGAAACAGGAGTCGATTTAGAAGAGATAGAGTATCCAGTATTAGAACCGGAATTTAAAAGAGCTTTGGAGGACTTACGGTCAAATAAGGCTGAAGGGATAGATAACATTCCATCAGAATTTCTAAAATCATTGGGGGAAGTGGCAACAAAACGACTATTCACGTTGGTGTGTAGAATATATGAGTCTGGCGACGTACCATGTGACTTTCGGAAAAGCATCATCCACACAATTCCGAAGACGGCAAGAGGTGACAAGTGCGAGAATTATCGCACAATCAGCTTAACAGCTCATGCATCGAAGCTGCTTACAAGAATAATATACAGAAGAATGGAAAAGAAAATTGAGAATGGGCTAGGTGACAATCAGTTTGGCTTTAGAAAAAGTAAAGGGACGAGAGAGGCAATTCTGATGTTACGGCTAATAATGGAAGCAAGGCTAAAGAAAAATCAAGACACTTTCATAGGATGTGTCGACCTGGAAAAAGAGTTCGACAATATAAAATGGTGCAAGCTGTTCGAGATTCTGAAAAAAGTAGGGGTAAGCTATAGGGAGAGACGGGTCATATACAATATGTACAACAACCAAGAGGGAATAATAAGAGTGGACGATCAGGAACGAAGTGCTCGTATTAAGAAGGGTGTAAGACAAGGCTGTAGCCTTTCGCCCCTACTCTTCAATCTGTACATCGAGGAAGCAATGATGGAAATAAAAGAAAGATTCAGGAGTGGAATTAAAATTCAAGGTGAAAGGATATCAATGATACGATTCGCTGATGACATTGCTATCCTGAGTGAAAGTGAAGAAGAATTAAATGATCTGCTGAACGGAATGAACAGTCTAATGAGTACACAGTATGTTTTGAGAGTAAATCGGAGAAAGACGAAGGTAATGAGAAGTAGTAGAAATGAGAACAGCGAGAAACTTAACATCAGGATTAATGGTCATGAAGTCAATGAAGTTAAGGAATTCTGCTACGTAGGCAGTAAAATAACCAATGACGGACGGAGCAAGGAGGACCTCAAAAGCAGACTCGTTATGGCAAAAAAGGCATTTCTGGCCAAGAGAAGTCTACTAATATAAAATACCGGCCTTAATTTGAGGAATAAATTTCTGAGGATGTACGTCTGGAGTACAGCATTGTATGGTAGTGAAACATGGACTGTGGGAAAACCGGAACAGAAGAGAATCGAAGCATTTGAGATGTGGTGCTACAGACGAATGTTGAAAATTAGGTGGACTGATAAGGTAAGGAATGAGGAGGTTCTACGCAGAATCGGAGAGGAAAGGAATATGTGGAAAACACTGATAAGGAGAAGGGAGAGGATGATAGGACATCTGCTAAGACATGAGGGAATGACTTCCATGGTACTAGAGGGAGCTGTAGAGGGCAAAAACTGTAGAGGAAGGCAGAGATTGGAATACGTCAAGCAAATAACTGAGGACGTAGGTTGCAAGTGCTACTCTGAGATGAAGAGGTTTGCACAGGAAAGGAATTCGTGGCGGGCCGCATTAAACCAGTCAGTAGACTGATGACCAAAAAAAAAAAAAAAAAAAAAAAAAAAAAAAAAAAAAAAAAAAAAAAAAAAAAAAAAAAAATGGTCAGCACAGCGCTCTCCCGGTCGTTACGATAGTTTTCTTTGACCGGAGCCGCTGTTATTCGGTCAAGTAGATCCTCAGTTGGCATCACGAGGCTGAGTGCACCTCGAAAAATGGCAACAGTGCATGGCTGTTAGACCCTTGGTCAGTCATTAATTACGTTTACTCCTGCAGGTGATTTTCGGTATTTCGTTACAGTTATGTCCATTCTAATACTGTAACAAAGATCGATAAAGCACGAACGAGGAAACCCTTTTATTATTTTTTTATTGTGTGTGGTTTGACATGTGTATTGTTTTCAATAAATAACAATGAGTACAGAGTTTGTCGCATCGTAGTACGTCAATCACATCGCGATTACAGACAATGTATGGTTCACGCTTCCATATTGGGGTGCGCAATTGCGGTGCTTTTCGTTTACTTCAAATTAACTTTGCAATATCTCGGGATGTACTTGAGGTAATGCTAAGATCCAACGCCATTATTTTCAAGATTTTTCACGTTATTGATCGAGTGAAAATTATACGGAACGTACATTTAAAAAAAGTTTGTGTGGAAAAGAATACTTGCTCACGTTTTAGGATGTCTCATAGCATTTACTTTCATGAGCCCACCGCCCTTGCAGAGCTGGGGAGATACTTTGCCGACTGGAGACTGATTCCAAACAAGACCAAAACTGAAATGTTGTGCTTTCATCTCAATAACAAGCACGTCTAAGGCCCCAAGTATATTTCAACAATAACTTTGTTCGCTGTAATCCTTTCCCAAAATATTTAGAGATAAGAATGGACCGAACTCAAATTTTTTTTTTGCAAAGCATCTAGAAAACACCGCAACAAAATTCTTCATCAGGAACAAATTAATCCATAAATTGTGCTCTACCACTCGGGGGAGGGAGGGGGGCGAATGCAACCACCCTCAGGACATTCCTCTCTACAGTGATCTGGATAACGCTGCTTAGCAGTGGCTAATGTCTAGATCTACCCCACTACCTTTAACAGAACTACTTACGAGGGACAGTTTTACAATCAACAAAGTGCGGAGAGAACGTTGGGAAGCCCTGAAGGCGACTCAAGCTCCACCCAGTTCCAACCTTACTTCATCACAACCGGGAATGGAACTGCCTCGTAACGTATGGAAAATACTCGACAGAATAAGAATATCAGATAGCATCTACCGTGACTCCTTTTACAATTGGGGAATAACCAAGTCACCGGGCTGCGACTGCGGAGAACCTCTTCAGACAGTTCATCACAGTGTCGCGAATTCGAGGAGAAAAATGTGATTTCTTTGAAGTATCAGACTCTGCACTGGACTGGATTAGTGGTCCCTACTCTACAGCGTAAATTTATATATATATATACAGTGATAATATGTTCTGATTGAGCCTTTTATCACTTTCTTTTATACAAATTATTTTGATACATTATACAAAATTCATGGAAACCATAAGCCATAGTAGTTATACTACCAGTACTACAAAAATTCGCTAGGAATGTACTCGGGCAAGGTCGTCAAAGTGCTCAATACGTTTATCGTTGAATAAAAAGTAAGTCGAGGTAAGCATATGTTTGTTATGAAAAGTAGCGCCGCCGTTTATGTGACTGCCGGTGCACCGTACTTTTAACTTTGTTCAACAACGCTGCGCTGGCTATACCGTATTAGCATAACTTTGTTCAACTACGCTGCGCTGGCTATACAGTATTAGGACATGTGTTAGACAGATCTGAAGATGGTCATCACTGACCGTAATAGATGCGCTGAGGACAAAAAATTGTAATTACAGACTGGAATAAAATGAACATAGTCCAGACTTTCTGAATCACTGTTTTATACGCGACGAAGACGCAGCTTGTCAAAGATGTAGACTGTTCTCTTCCAGCTCAGCTTCTATGTGTCTGAAGAAACTGACGGTATTGTAATGGGTAGCCCTCTTTCTTCCATAATAGCTAATCTTTTTATAGAAGACTGAGAAGACAAATGACTTCAGTCGCCTCTTTTGAAACACATATTTTTGGAGGTATGTAGATAATAGTTCTGTGGCATGACCACATGGGGCAGCGACACTTCCTGAATTTTTACAGCATCTCAGCTCTCGCCGTAACATAATTTGCTTCACCTTGACAGTAGAGCCAAATCAGCTGTTTGCAGATGTTATGGTTCATAGGGAAGAACAGGGCTTCTTGCATCACATTGTGTTTGATTAATCTACACACACCGGACTGCATCTACAAGCTGCGAGTTGTCATTACGCATCCCAACGTAGCTGTGTGTTACGGACATTCGTGGGTAGGACTACAGACCTACAGAGCTTGTCTGCAGAGCTTAGCCATGCTCACTCTGTATTTGTCCAGAACAGGTACTCTGATAAGCAGATTTGCAATGCATTTCAACCAGCGCGCATTAAACCTCGAGCGCAGCCAGAAGGCACTGAGAACTCGATTAGGGTGGTTTTGCTGCCTTATGTTGGCGGTTTGTCCTTCAAGATAGGCAGGCCCTTCAAGGAACACCGAATAAAATGTCTTCCGTGCTCCGGTGCGAGGGCAAACGATGATGTCTTCTGTAAGAGACTACGATTTTATTTTTCGCTGTCGGTGTGGGCGATGAGTGACCTCTATTGTCTCTTTATGATACCATACAGATCGGTCACTTTAAAGCCCATATATTTGTTACAGAACTGGTCCTTAATCCTTTTATGTAACTAGATAAGTCAACGAATAATATGTACAAATAAGTGAAATGACTGGTAAATCCGACTGAGGTGATGATGTTGACAAAGCCAAAGGATTATAGTTTGAACCGAACAAATTTTTACTGAATTGCGTTAAACATTAATGAAAGATTCAAATGAAAGACAATTAAACAATAATGCATATAACGTGAACAGAGCATCGAACATAAAAGTATGTACGAGGAAAGTTTATTTAACTGCACATTATTCCACGAAAATGAACCACAAATACTCATAGTCTGAAAGTGCTGTTTCCCAGTATCAATGGCGATGTAAACTAAAGTTCGTTTTTTCGACTAACCACTGCAAAAACGATGTGCAATGGCGGTTGCATAGTGGATGCACAGTTTTCGTCGAAATCATGTTCTCTAAAGGTACCCAACAGAGTTTCGCACGACCTACGTTGTCCTCCTTCCAATGATTCCCATTCATAAATAGAACTAAAAACCAGTCCAAATTGAAAATATTTTATTTCTAATTCGGGACAAGTTTCCGGCCGAGGCCCATTTTCAAATCAACAGTCGGAAATTGCATTTCCGAAGATGTCAGAAAATTGTGTAACGTACATTCACAGTGTACGGATTTCCTTTTATATATCTCTGAGGATTTCTGACACACGTTCCTAAAGGATACATCCAGCTGCTCGTTACGTAATTAGTTCGAAGTGTTTTATCATGCCACCTTAATGTGATTTCCAAACACTGGAACAGTGCTCTAGAATTGGTCCCTCCTGGGTCCTGTATGCGATTTCCTTTAGACATGCGTTACACTTTCCCAGAAACCTTGCAACAAACGTTAGTCTTCCATCTTCATTTCCTAATAGAGATTTTACGTGGTCGTCTCATTCCATATCACTTCTTATTATTAACTCCAAACACTTACACAAACTCAGATGATGCAGAAATTCATCAGCAATCGTGCGATAGAGTGCTATTGGGCTCTTTATCTTTGTTAGTGTATTATCTTGCATTTATCCTATTGAAAGTGAGCTGCCAGGTAGAAACGTCTTCCAAGTCTTTCTGCGTTTCCTTACGATCGCCCAACGACGATATTTTTCTGTAGGCGACAGCTCTCCCATCGAACAATCTGAGAGAGCTTCTGATTGTTTAACCGGCAGGGAAACCTGAATTTCTAGTACCGATAGTAGTCTACTAACCAACCATTAAGAGATTGGTTGAATAAATACCAGATTTGGGGGCGTATATATGTATACTGCCAGAGACTACGTTTCACGATCTCGAAGGCGCCTGCGGTGTGGGCAACCCGCGCAACAGCCTCTGCACTACTGCCGTACACATTCGCCGTCGCCGCAAGGAGACAACCCAACACCAGCGTCTGTCTTTTAGGAGATGGTATAAACCACAAGGTAGAGAAAATGTTCGCAGACGTTATTGCTGTTTATAGTGAGAATGTTGTCCCTTTTTCGAGGACTAGAAGAAAATTCATCCATGGTAAAGCTGCTTGCAAAGGACTATTGACTGCGTCACTACCGTCATGCTGCAAGAACTTAGCGGAGTTTTTACCCTCTCCTTCACGCAAAAGTGTTTGTGTGTGTATGCGCGCGCGCGAGCGCGCGCGCGCGCGCGTGTGTGTGTGTGTGTGTGTGTGTGTGTGTGTGTGTTTGTGTGTGGGAAAGGCGGGGAATGAGAGTATGGAGTTATGTGGGAGACATACTAAAACCACATCACTTTGTACATTCACCCCTCCGTCCTTCACACAAACACATCACTTGATTCTTAAGACACAATATGTAGGGTATTAGGGGTGTAGGTACAGAAAGTGTGACAATTGATACTGCAATACCGGTATGTATCCACTTCCGTGTGTTAGTAGTTTTTTCTTTGTATTTAACAGTCTTTCCACAAACAAATCACGTAATTTACTACCTGATATTTTCTGCACGGTCGTCATTGTAATACGAAGAGGATTATGCCTGTAGTATAGACTGTCCACTTTGCGTCCACGTGACCACACTTCAATAATTAATAGCTTCCTTGTGCCGCGCATACTTGGCGCTACTAACCAACATAAAAACATACTACCTCTAATAGCTATAATTATTAGTCCTCAACTGGACTGGGTGCTGAAGTATCTGGATCTCTACCCCTAACACCCCGTGTTTCATTTTTATGCTCACGGAAACCATATAAGATCTCAAGAACACTTTCTCTTATAAACTGAATGATGAAAGTCAATGATGGAAACACAGGTCACAACAGACCATTCAATATGAAAACGCCCATGGCAACGGCGAACATCAGTGTTTACAGACTGCTGTCTAATTAGCTTGCGGCGGTGCAAGAGGAACCCTCATAGTGCCAAGCTCTTCGACAGGTTGTGCTCTTCAGTCCTAAGACTGCTTTCATGCAACTGCACATGCTAGTCCACCCTCCACAAACCTCTTCGTCTCTACCTAATTATTGCAACCTACATCCATGTGAAAATGCTTACTATTTACACTCTGCAATTTTTACTGGCTCCACACACTCCCATAAATTACGATCCCTTTATAACACGATCCTAGGTGATCCGTGGCATTACTGAATTAGTAGACCTGTCTGGCGCCTCTGGCTCGGGTTTAGTATCGACTATCCCTCTTGCGGCCCCGTTGCCAATATATATGAGGAAGAGTTGGTATCTGTGGGTTGTGCCCTTAGAAGGTCTTTGCTGGCCGGTATGTATACGGGGTTCGCTTGCCCGAGAAAGAGGCACGAAGTATGGGGATTGACCGTAGCGTCGCGACAAGAGGTGTTCACGAGGTCCGAGCGGCCGAAGCCACGAGCTGCGCAAGGAGGGCCTGCGCGGAGTGAAGATATCGGAGTATTTCACCGGGGTCAGCGTCGACTACAAGCAGCAAGCCGACATCCCGTCTGTTGGTTGGCAACATTCGTGTCGGACGGCCGCTTGTGGCATGGTTGCCCCCTTCTACCTGGCTATCGTCGGCACCACTCAGTAACCGCTGCGACGCACCGTGGATCCATGCAACTGCTTGCTGATAAAAGGGAGTAACATTCTGTAATCCTTTTCATTGTCTACCTGCCCTCCTTATTATTTTCTGGATTGTACGCGACCCTCAAAGTTTTACTAGGCCGGCTCTTTGGTTGTAAATGTAGGCAGTAGTATTGTACTAAGACACTAGTTTTCGTTTGAAAATTTGTCCCGCTATTACATTGCCTTTTCCTTCTGGTTTTTATCCGATCATTAATGTTCTAATTAATCAGATCTTGGTCGTAAATACAGCTGGAACAATTGAACTGAGGCACAGGTTGCGGTTAAACAAAAGAGGACCTTGTGGTTCGATTTAGTTGTTGACCGGTTCAATTCTTTGATTGTAATTGCATTTCTCAGTCATTACTTATAATCTGGACAAACTGTTGTACTAAGCTGTTTCAAAGTCCGTGTAATTTTCAGTGTATTTTAGCTGGACCTTGTGGTTCCGCCGAGCGAGTTCTCTTGTAATAAGTGTTCACAAGTAATGTTTTAAGACGTTCCTTCAGAACGGTCTTAATAACTGACCATCAGTGTAACTTTGAAAATATTGACAGCCAGCTGTCACCACGCTGTAGTCAGAATAAAATTGTCAGAAGGGACTGGTTGGGATCCAGTCGCACCGTCGTTGCCGATTGAAATTAAGAGGTTGGTTGCTTTGAAGTAAGCCGTATGATTATCATATTGTTTGCTAATCCGTTTAACCTTTAAGCACAGGTGCGCATCTTAACCCCGAACCTTTCGACATAGCCGGCCGAGGTGGCCGTGCGGTTAAAGGCGCTGCAGTCTGGAACCGCAAGACCGCTACGGTCGCAGGTTCGAATCCTGCCTCGGGCATGGATGTTTGTGATGTCCTTAGGTTAGTTAGGTTTAACTAGTTCTAAGTTCTAGGGGACTAATGACCTCAGCAGTTGAGTCCCATAGTGCTCAGAGCCATTTGAACCTTTCGACATACAGCTTTCAAATTAAAAGTTAAGCAATCTGTTCTGACTAACTGAATCACTCTTCTCATCAATGGTGCTTATATAGTTATCATGTGTTGCAGAGGGACATTTAATAAGACAAACTATGTTCTGCGCGGTAGTAAAGACACCGCTGTTTCACCCGATAAAGGGCGGGCTGAAGGTCCGGCTGTCTTGTAATCATTGTCATACTATTTGCTGTTTTGCAATTCAGCACTTCAGATTTCTTTTGCAAAGATTAAAAGCTTATTCAACTTAAGGTTTAAGGTCAAAAGAATTTTGAAAATTTGTTCATTTTGTTAAAGAAAATTTAATGGTTAGATGCTTCGATTATCTGAAAAACACAGTTTATATATTTTTAAATAAACAGGTTGTGTGAAAAGAATGTTATATTGGTTGGTACTCCCTTCCACGTTTTCCTTTATTCCAATAAGAACCACGTTTCTCTAGTTATGATATATTACGAAGACGCTGCCACTCTTCATTCCAACAGGTTAATTTTAATTTTATTTCATTTACTGACAGTCTGAGGAAGCTCATGATAAAGGGTTCGACTGAGAACCTTTATTGATAGCGAATCAGAAACTGCACGTTTTTTTTACCGAAATCATTACTCACATAAGACAATTTAAATACGCTCGGTTTTAGAAATATTTTTCATGCCCCCATACGACACTGATCGTTTCAGACTGGAATCTCAAAGCGGACAGTACACGGCGCGAATAACTATACCAAAGTAAATCAGCAGTACGTCCAAGCAATGCCAGCACGCACATCGTTCGAATGCCACTGCCGTGCAGCACTGACTCGACCGCCACGATACACTACGTGATCAAAAGTATCGGGACACCTGGTTGAAAATGACTTACAACTTCGTGGCGCCCTCCATCGGTAATGCTGGAATTCAATAAGGTGTTGGCCCACCCTTAACCTTGATGACTGCTTCCACTCTCGCAGGCGTACGCTCAATTAGGTGCTGGAAGGTTTCTTGGGGAATGGCAGCCCATTCCAATTCTTCACGGAGTGCTGCACTGAGGAGAGGTATCGATGTCGGTAGGTGAGGCCTGGCACGAAGTCGGTGTTCCAAAACATCCCGAGGTGTTCTGTAGGATGCAGGTGAGGACTCTGGTCGGGCCAGTCCATTACAGGTATATTATTGTCGTGTTACCACTCCGCCACAGGCCATGCATTATGAAGAGGTACTCGATCGTGTTGAAAGATTCAATCGCCATCCCCGAATTGCTCTTCTCCAGTAGCAAGCAAGCAGGTGCTTAAAACGTCAATGTAGGTCTGTGCTGTGACAGTGCCACGCAAAACAACAAGGGGTGCAAGCCCCCTCCATGAAAAACACTACCGCACCATAACACCACCGTGTTTTGGCACTACACATGCTGGCAGATGACGTTCACCGGGCATTCGCCATACCCACAGCCTGCCATCGGATCGCCATATTGTGTACCGTGATTTGTCACTCCGCACAACGTTTCTCCAATGTTCAGTCGTCCAATGTTTACGCTCCTTACACCAAGTGAGGCGTCGTTTGGCATTTACCGGCGTGATGTATGGCTTATGAGCAACCCCTCGACCATGAAATCCAAGTTTTCTCACCTCCCGCTTAACTGCCACAGTACTTGCAGTGGATCCTGTTACAGTTTGGAATTCATGTCTGGGTAGATGTCTGCCTATTATACATTACGGCCCTCTACAACTGTCGGCGGTATCTGTCAGTCAGCAGACGAGGTCGGCCTGTACGTTTATGTGGTGTACGAGTCCCTTCACATTTCCACTTCACTATCATATTGGAAAAAGTGGACCTACGGATATTTAGGAGTGTGGAAATCTCGCGTACAGATGTATGATACAACTGACACCCAATCACTTGGCCACGTTCGAAGTTCGTGAGTTCCGCGGAGCGCACATTCTGCTCTCTCACGATGTCTAATAACTACTGAGGTCGCTGATATGGAGCACCTACAGTAGGTGGCAGCACAATGCACCTAATATGAAAAATGTATGTTTTTAGGGGTGCCCGGATACTTTTGATCATATAGTGTAAGCACTTATGCCAAGCAATAAGAGTTACTACTAGTGAAAGCATCGTCAACGTACAGCCATTACTCTGGAATGCTGGACTCGGCTGAATCAGTGTTATTTGCATTAACGTAATTTACATCCTGTGAAGTAGGAAATCGATAAGTTTACGACAGAATTTCACAAAGGATGAGAAATATATGACTTCAGAAGCTATAGGAACCTCTCTCGTCGAGGCTTCAGAATTGTTTTTCCTCATTATTAGTGATTCGAATCCTAAACATCCTTCTATAAACCCACATTTGAAAAGCTTCTACTCTCTTCGTGCATGAATATTTTTTCATCCACGTTTCGCTTTCGTATAACCTTGTACTCCAGACAAATGTCTTCAAAAAAGAATTCCTAACATTAAATTTTATTTTCGATTGTAACAAATATCTCTTTTTCAGAAATGCTGTTCTTGCCGTTTCCAATTTGTATTTTAGATCCTGTCTACTTCGACCACGTGGTGGTTTGTTGCCTGAAAAAGCAAAACGCCTCTACTTTCTTTAGTATCTCATTTCCTGACTTAATTCCCTCATCATCGCCTTATTTAATTTGATTGCATTGCATTACCCTTCATTTACTTTTGCTAATGATCCCCTGAATTCTTTTTTCTTCCTTCAAAGTTTGTTCAACACGCAGGTTGAATAGCAAGAGGGATGAGCTTGTTCAACTCTCTTCTGAAATTTTGTTCCTTTTCTTGTATTTCGATTAGTTTCTGAAACATTTGCGAGTAATCTTTCATATCCTGTATTCTATCCCCACTAAAATCAACCATTGTTTATGTAAGTATGACATGTTTTTATAATGTGCGCGAGTTATCACGTTCGCACAAGATATTATGAAAGGGAGTATTGTTGTTCAAGAACGTTCTGACAAACTGCCCATGCGAATTTCTAAAGGGAATGATGATTAAGTACGAGTATTGAACTGAGTGAGTAAATAAGCGCACAACATATTCCCTGTTATTCGGTTTAAGATTTATCTGTGGATGCTTCAATGGTTAAAAACATTTCTGGTTTTGAACACGGAGATAACGAAAACTTACACGTATGGTTAAATAGTGATGATAACGAACAGAGATTTGACGCGCGTGTAGTGAACACTGCGTGCTAGCTGAAGAAAGAGAGCGAGGATAAGGCGATCGGAGAATCCGTTATCACGCGCACCAAGGCACTGAAATACTTTAATCTGTTATTGAGCTTGCAGGATAAAGTCGTTTGTCTATACCGATTCTGACCTTCAGAAAGTGAGAACCATCTTCTGGAAATAAGTGAAGGAGAAAGCAAGCAGAAACAATTGCACCAATATATCACGTAAGTGAACTAAAAGCAAATGATGCGAAATGCAGTGTGTTCTGTAAATAAGTCGTCAGCTTCTGGCGAGAAAGTGGTATGCACCGGAGTACTGTTTTAAACGTAATATGTAGCGTGCTTTGTAAATACAGTAACAGATTTGGGTAGGAAGATGCATTTTGGATTATTCGTGTTTTTCAATTATCCATCCAGTCTAGGAGTCCACATTAAGTCGGATAACCGGAGGCTTGCTGTGTAAAAATAAGATGATTAAAATGTATTTTTTGAATTCTTGACACACAACTGTAATAGGACCCATTTATTACAACCGATTTCGGTGTTGTACCATGTTCTTGGTACCTGTATGAACCAAACAAAGAAAAGAAATATACGAGAATTAGTAATTTATATGTAGGAGGTATACAACACTGTGCTAACGAATGCTGTTATCAGTCACGTGTCACATCATTTACCGATTTAGAAAAGCAGGTTTTCGCTGATATTACGTTACATTACTGCCTACATAGAAATGATTAATTTTCGGAATTTCTTTGTTTTATTTGGCTGTACAGGTACAGAGAAGATGATACAATAATAAACCTGCTTGAAATAAAAGGTTATTAATAGAGTTATATGTCATGCATTTCAAAAATTACATTGACGGGCGGAACACATTACGGCGAAAGTAGCTTTCGCATGACGTTTTACTGCCAAGTGACGTAGCTTGATGAAACTTGTACCACAATAGAAGGAAGTGCTACAGTGCAAAGCAGAAGATGACTGGAGGAAATGCGCAATGAGCCTAACAGAAATGACAATTTTATTCAATCGCAGTAATTACACAGAAGTCACTGGTATTCATGATGGTCCCCTAGACATTACACGCGGGACGTAATTCTTAAAAGTGCGCGTGTGTGTGTGTGTGTGTGTTTGTAATCAACAAGGACGGAAGTGAATGATCTGCAGCGTGCTCCTATGCTGGCCTCGAGATTGGTA